>NC_136059.1:169334651-171734651 GCF_964261635.1 Lissotriton helveticus | reverse complement strand
AGATGTTGAGATAGACGTATCCCATATTTTTAACCAAAACAGAACACATCCTGATTGGAAAAAATGGTTGATCTGGCCCACAGACACAAATAAATGTCAAGATAGATCCCTGAACAAATTACAGGGGTTCAAGTTGACCAGGCCAGACCCAAGATACTCCCAGAGACAACATCCAGGGATAGTTACAACATACAGTGTAGGAAAACTCTGCCTCGAATGGCTACAGAAATCCACACTGGCAGAAATTAAGCAACACTTGACTTTACTTAAAGACGGTACTGACTTGCGTGATTTCATAATGGGACCACGCAAACAGCGTCAAAAACGTTTCATAGCGGCCGGTATATACGCTACTTACAACGAGGCTTGGAAAAGTGATGCAAATTAAAACAGCAGAAAAAATACGAGAAATTGATCGTATTAATTTGGAAAAATCATTTTCTGTTGTGGACAATGGGTTAATGACTCTGTCCTCCAGAATATATTCACTGGACAGTATTGTATCCTCTGCTATTGATATAATAGAGCAGGACTTACTAATGTTACAACACGGTCAGTCCCAATTACGTTCTATTGTACAGCTTGGCTGGACGTTGCAAAATCTGCGTTCAGGCTATATGCCCTGGCGTTTAATCAACACAACGTCATTATTCTCTATCAATAACCTTACTGATACACAAATCAGTTTGGCACAGAAAGGAGCAGAATATACGATTCTGATCATTGAAAAACTTGAGAGATTACCATTGACAATGTCAGAAAGACCGGTCATTGAATGGATAATACATGGAATAATAACAATTCCGATAACAACTTTCCAATTTAAATACTGTCAAGAGTATATACCAGCGGGCCAGTATGAAATGTTGGGTAAAAGGTACATTAAGTCATCATGGACATTACCTTACCCACACACATGTTATAGTGAAAAGAAACAGAATGTATTTTTTAGTGGGAAAAATAGCAAACAATCACTAAGCGGTATACTTCTGTGTCAAGGTATTGACCTGCATGGGGCCTGTGAGGGGACTTCAAATAACCTTTCATGTCACCAGCATGGCACACCTGCAACACAAATAGAGCCATTCTTTAGACGACTTTCTAACGGGACTTATATTCTAATAGTGGACCACAGCTGTTGTGGCATGGTGCCAGGAAAAGCTTATCTTGTGAGCGTTAGTTGCACGGTCACTTGCTGTATGCAAGTATTGTATCCAAACAGCACTCCAGACACGGAGGCGAAAATTTGGCCTTTTTTGAATATCTCTTCTATTCGAATTGATACTTTAACCCCTTCCACGCTCATGACGAGCTGGGCTCGTCATGAGGTAGCCTCCTCGCACGCTCATGACGAGCCCAGCTCGTCATGAAACATGGGAATCAACAAATCTCAGCACAGGAGGGGAATACCATCAGCATTGATGTGGTTAAGCAGAATGAAGTCTGTTCTTTTACAGACAACTGTGTCCTTGACGTCATCAAAAGTAACGTATGATCTGCAAGTCGCAAGGACAACGGCAGAGATACATACCCTTTTATCAACAAATTGCCCCGTGCATTTCGTAGAAATGCTAAGCCAAATCCTAAATATGTCTGATACCAGTGGTATCCCACATATATTTAAGACAATTTTTTCGGGACTGTTAACACCCTTCGAAACAGTTCTGGGCATTTTTCCTAATTTTGTCCATTCTGTCTTTGGCGGCCTACCACTTCTGTTGGGACTCGTAGCAGGCATTTTATTTTTGCTACTACTGCTTCGATATGGCAAGCCAAGTCGCAGACAAGACTCCAGCAACGATGGAAGAAACGATCCTAGCTATACGCTATCGGGACCGCATAACTAAAGTCCTTGGATTAGCCCGGCTAAGAGATCTTAATATGACCTGGTTTCTTTCATTCAGACCCATCTAGCAGAATTGCATCTTACTTGTGCTTCGATGTATGCTATGCGGAGAAGAATGCTTGTTGGACGTCTGTCTTATACTACCAACAGCAGTACCAATGGATATAGATACTTTGCTAAGACCTGTAACGGCTCATGCATCGTGTTGTCCCCAGCGGTTACCCATCCTGATGACGGCATTCCTTGAGACTTCGCCACTACGATTAGGTGGTAGTGAAGCACGAGATGAGAGCAACATCACCCAGGCACAACCTTCTGTGAGCATTGCTGATCCTGACATCGACGATAGCAATCATGCTCGAGACTGCTCAGTTGCGGCATTTTCGAACTTGATCGAACTTTCACCTGAAGCCGTAGACAACTTTTTTGCGAGTCTGTCTGAAATGATGTTCTCCCCTGAACAAAAAGAATAACTTTTTAAGCAAACGAGCACACAGCGTTCCCTGAACTCTGAATTCGGCCTTCAACTTTGATAAACAAAAGCTACAGAAAATATTTGGAACTATTTTTTTCCCTTGAAGCGAATTCCCTTGAAGCGAATTTTTTTTGTTTTTCTCGACTTCCAAAATATTTACCTTTTTCTGGCACTTGTACTCTGCTTAAAGTAGAACTATTCTTAGAGAACAGAGCTTCTATTTTTAGGAACTCTAGAGACAATATATTACCTCAGCCTCTAGCACATTTACAGAATTTATGTTATTATGTGATGGAATGGTCTCGACCTTCTTTTCTGTATTAAGAGCCATTTTCATGTGTAAATTTCGCAAATCATTCAGCTAATAATATATATGCATCCTTTTTTACTGAATGATTACACTGCTTGATAAGCGTACAGTACCAATATCATTTTCATGTATTTCGCATACACCATTTCAAAAGCAAAAAATGTATTTTGGGGTGGGTTTGAATACACATGCACCTATACATGTTTACTATTGCTTAGTTTAGTAATAATTGACATTAGATCGTGGAGTGGGTATTGTGTTTTTATCCAGGAGCCTAAATCGATATTACTATTTTATGCCCTTGTTCGGTTATAATCAATAATATCCCTATAACGGCATAGAAATCATATCCATATTCAGTCGTAGCACATGCTGTCACATTAAGCAAGGCTACTTCCCCGGCCCCCTAGAAAGCACAACGAGTTGTCTAAACAAATCCAAACCTCCAGCAACCTGGGAAATTCCCCTTGCTTTTGTTTTGATTTCATCCTAGAACTCCTGTAAAGCACTGTAAGAACGGCCAGTTCTTAGTGACATCTTTATTGACGTCTTATGTCCAACCTTACGTCAAACCCGGCACCTTTCAGGTATAAATATACCAACGTTGCCTGAAGCAAACACACGGTGGTGATTTTGGAGCAGAGCAGCTATCTACTTGCCCGAGAGCCCAGCTGATGCGATAGCCCATGGACGCTGCCCCTCCTCTTTGGCGCACTGAGAGAGACGCTGTCTTTTCTCCTGCCGAGAAATCCAGCTCCGGTGTTTCCAGATACCTTCACGGGTTACTGGGATATCGAGTCCTGAGAGAGAGATACAAGACCTCCTGCTTTCTAATACCCAGGTACGGAGCTGACAAAAACCTTAGAGAGAATTCTTGTTTCAGATTCTTGGCAAAACCAACTTAACTTAAACTGCTACTTACTTACTCCTTCCCACGTATTAGGCTTAGGTCAGTTACACCGGGGTTGGCGTATTCAGAAGCACCAGTTGAGTACGTTAGTCAATGTATATAAGTATGTATATATTTTATCTATTTTAAAGTATCTTATGGCTAAGAAACCATATCAATGCTTTTACAGTATTATTTCTTAATCCTCCTTTTACTGTACGCACTTTACTTTACTATGAGTATTGCAATCGTGGCAATTCATTTCTCTTGTATGAGGAAGAAGACTGCTCAATAAATTACACCTTTTATTGAAAACGCCCGTCTTTCTTTTCTCTGCACTCTAGTGAAACTAAGTATGCACACTTGACTGAGCGAAATAGCTGTCTATTGTTTTCACACGACTCTAGAGATACACTCTTATTCTGAGGGAGCAAAGTTGTCATGTTATATGGTTGTCAGAAGCTAAGCCCTTCTTGTCTATCCAGGGAGGTTAAACTCCTCCTCGTTTATTCGAGAAAGTTTCTAGTGACCTCTGAGCTAGCTGGCAAACAAAACTTAAGTCTAATATAGTCAGTAGAGGCCTAGTTGAACTCAGTCCTACGTCTACACTGCTGAATATATTATTCAAATGCGCAGAGCCTATTGGGAATATAGGAACTACACTACAGGTTGGCTTCATTGTCACTCTCATTTCCTTGCTTCTCGTTGGTCAGCGTGTGCTGGCTTCTCTTCCTCTCTGTTTGTCTCTCCTATGGAGCATAGCCCATGTACTGCAGCTTTGCCTAGTATCCTTCCACTGCGCCTGCTTTAGAAGCAACTTTTTCATTTTAGTTGCAGTACTTTATAAGTTAATGTATTTGCAGTCTGTCTGCCACCCATCCAACTCTCTGTTGTTGCTTTCATCTGACTGCTCCCACGTTGTTGCTTGCCAAGTCATTGTTGCTTGCCCCGTCATTGTTGCTTGCCCTGTCATTGTTGCTTGCCCTTTTTATTGTTGTTTGCCCTTTCTTCCCTTCCCACTTCCGCATTATTGCATGACCTATCCCTCTTGCCCCTTTCCAGAGTTGTTGCTTACCCCATCCCTCCCACTCTACTTCTGCCACCATCCGTTGTTATTGCTTGCCATTTGCACCCCCAATCCCACACTGGGCTGTCACTGCCTGGGTCATAACAGCTTTTCTTTTGGAAAAAATCTTCTGTTGTAGTAAACTCTCTTTTATCATTGTAACAACAAGTGCTGCTAGTCATATATAATGCAAAAGAGTCTGGAAAAAATGAAGAAAAGAAAATAGCATAAACCAGTGAATCACAACAAGAATCCAAGTCTTCTGAGATAGCGATGACAGCCAAACCCTATGCCAATCCACTCAGAATAACAATGGCTATCCCTTGTCAACCTTCAACAACTGATCAGAAAGCAGAGGATCTCCAATGTATTAACTGTGGTTTAGCCAGAAGAAGGGCCAAAGGGATTGACGTAAGAACAAAGTACATAGTGTGTGAGTCTCAAAGGGCAAACATTTTTACCTGCAGCCAGTTTCCTCAAAGATTAAGTTTTCAGCCCATAATCTGATCTAAACAGTGAGGTGAATTTATTTGCAGCAGATTTGTATGCCCACCCGAACTGCATGCATGCATATATTAAAAAATATGAATGCACAGGGGCGTGGCCAAGACGCGGACCAAGATAGCCGCGTAGCTTAGGAGCTCTGCTGAACTCCCTCGACAACATCGACTGCCCTGTGGTAGTAGCTCTCTAATAAGATTGCAGGACCACGGGCAAGAGTCTTCACAGCCGGCAACACAACGATCCTGCTCCGATCTAAAACGGGGTCCACGATCCAGAGCTGTGTGCGTCGGAAGCAGCGGGCCCAGAAGAGGAGTGGTGGCCAGGAAGCAGGATGCCAGAGTACTGGGCTAGTCCGGTACTGAGACCAACCGAGTGGCCAAGGACTGTCTTGAGATTGGGCAGCCCACAATACAGCAGCGGCAAGACGGCCACACGCAGCTTAGCTATTACAGACTGCCGGAGCAGCTGCGAGCGGCACGTTGATGGATGACCCGGAGACACCCAACAAACAAGTAAGCCACAAATCTATCCCCCCGGAGGCTCCACAGTGAAGGGGACTACGGTTGAGCTCGGTGGGCAGCTGTGTGGCTGTAATAGCAATGGGCTGTCATCTGGTTGCCCCCTTGGGATCGTATGCAGAGCGGAGATGAGAAGGTTAGCCCGAGACCCGGTCGGTAGACCTAACCTGCATTTTGGTGGACGCACATAATGGGGCCACACACTCGCTCCATCTTCGCTGCTAGAAGTCGAAGAACAGAACAGAAAACAGTTGGCCTGGTATTGCACATGAGCAGGGGAGACCCATATAAAGAGTGGCCATAAGGGGGTCGCGCAGCCAGGCCAGGAAAACTGCTGGAGAAGCGGCAGGAGGATTGTTGGTGGGAGGACCGGGAGGTGCTTGCCAAACGCATAAGCCCCATACTCGTACCCAAGAAGCCCCGCAGTGATAGGGACAGCGGGTACGCTCGGGGTCGGTACTTAGGCTGTATTGGGGTGGACTGCCTCCTGGTCACCAGACTGGTCCTGTGTGTGAGTGGTTCGAGAAGATTCGTCGGGGACCCGGTAGGGATATTACATTGCTTTTATGGATGTACATGAACATGGCTACATTAAGCTCTGTCGCTTCATCAAGAACTGTTGGGGTCCAAAAATAGAAAGTAACTGAGCTGGTAGTGTGAGTGGGAAGACGGATCAGCTTCAGCAGGGCGCACGAGCAGACCTGCACCACACGAAACAGTGGTGAGACCCCCAGTTGCGGGAAGAAAAGCTTTTGCAGGAACTGGGCGCATTAATCATTCGCTGACCCACCAGTGCGTAGGTGGCGCAAACATCGACAAAGCCAAGAGTGCCCCTTCGCCCACGTGGCAGTACTTGAAAAGGATTGATATGGGCAAAGGGGACCCAACACAAAGGAAGCTCAACTTTGAGAAGCCTGGTGGAGGGTCGCACACAACTGGTACATCAATGGCGGAAGGAGGTGACACTGCGCCCCCCCCCACAGACAAGCCCTCAGGGTAGTGAGGCACTAATGACTGAGTTACAAGCAGGATTCAAGGCGCTTGATACGAGCTGCGACTCCCTGGACAAATGGCTTGATAAAATGGAGGCCCGGCTGGATCAACATGAAGGGAGGCTAGAGACTGCTGAAGGCAGGATCTCATATCTAGAGGACGGCGCCGTGCAGGCCACCAAAAGGATAGAGAGATTTGAAAGGGTGCTTAAAACCATAGCCATCAAGAATGAATACTTGGAGGCCAGGGGAGGCAGAACATTATGTCAAGTTCACGATTTCCCTTCACTTTGAAATTGTAGACACATGCTCAGAATGTATATAACGGTTGAGAGTCCAAATAGTGGATTAGCTTCAATATTGGAGAATGATACATAGTAATAATAAGATTGATAACAAGGTACTAATGTCTTGGAATGTATGGGGACTCAACGATGCACATAAGCGAAAACAAGTCCTGCATTACCGACAGAGTCATAAAGTAGACGTAGCCTTCTTACAGGAAACACACTTATCTCTGCATTATCCACCTAGTTTTTCTGCCAGTTGGGGCCCAAATTAATATTTCGCAAGCTACAGCACATACTCGAGAGAGGTCTCCATTCTAATACAGAAGCGGGTTCCATTCCAGGCAGTGAAGGTTTATTCGGACCAGGCGGGCAGGTTTCTGCTGGTAAAGAGATGGCTAATGGGGAACACCATGCTATTTGTTAACTTGTACGCCCCATATATTGATGATCCGGAGTTCATCATAGACCCTCACGCTAGCATGGACAAGATGGGGGCGGATCAGATATGTATGGGAGGGGTTTTGAATATTTTATTGAATCCACAACTGGATGGCATAGCTACGACATCAGACATGAAGCCTAGGGTCAGGCACACATTATGTAGTTTGATTGACTCCTATCAGATGATTGATGCTTGGCGTCACTTACACACATATACGTCAATGTACACACATTACGTAGCCCCCCATAACACCTGGACCAGGCTGGATTACTGGTTGCTAACCCCTAACGTAGTTATGTGGCTGGGCGATGCGAGTCGCCTCCCTCCTATTCTGTCAGACCACGCCCTGGTTGTGATAGGACTGAGGGTCCCGAGTTCGGGTGATAGAGCAGGGTGGTGGAGATTCCCCGAAATGGCGCTCCGCAATCAAGTGTTTGCAACCAAGTTAGGTCAGGTCATAAACGAGTATTTTGAGCTCAATACAGGCACAGTGGACACTAAAGCCATGTTATGGGAGGCATTTAGAGCTTACATTAGGGGTGTGTGTATATCAAAAGGGGCTGGAATTCTCAAAGACTTGCACAATACCCTTTCTGGGATTGAAGCTCAATTGATGGCAATAGACGCAGACCGGGGGCCCTCCCAGACTGCTTCGGGTTTGAGGCACCGGGCGGCTCTCCTGGACGAATTCCATGAGGCTACAGAGCAGGAATCACACTATTTGGAGAAATATGCGATTGCCAGGAGGTATGGGGAGGGAGTTCACCCAGGCTGCACGCTATCCAGACTGATCCAACCCAACAGGGGGCCTACATACATTACCAGCTTGAACAGGGA
Organism: Lissotriton helveticus; assembly: GCF_964261635.1. Lineage (NCBI taxonomy): Eukaryota > Metazoa > Chordata > Amphibia > Caudata > Salamandridae > Lissotriton > Lissotriton helveticus. The sequence goes on along the minus strand of NC_136059.1, from coordinate 171,726,482 downwards.
TGACCGTGGGATTATATCAGATTGCGAGGGTAAAGAGAACAAAATACTTTCGTATTATAAGGATTATACTACCAACTTCTCTTCAGATGCCACTGCCAGTAATAGTTACCTGGACGAAATAGCTTTGGTTTGGCTGGAGAATGCTCATGGGGAGTTTCTGGTGGAGCCATTTACAGTAGAAGACGTTGTTCAGGCCATAGAGGCAATGGATGGGTCGAAGGTGCTGGGTCTTGATGGCTTCTCCTGCAGCTTGTATAAAGCTTTTTAAAAAAAAAACGCTGGCACCCTATCTTTTAGATATTTATCAGGAGGCAATAGATACTAGTGTGCTTCCCCCAACCTGTCACGGAGGGTACAGCAGCTGTACTCTCCGGCATTCCCTCTCGCGTTCCCTCTCGCAAATGTGGAACATTTGGGTACCCATCACCCGGGAAGTAACAATGCAGTGAACCGTAACCAAATGTAATTTGATTACAATTGGAGATGTGTTTCCAAGCGGACACATATTTTTCTGAGATGAGGATGCCTGGTTTCAGGAAACCATGTTCCCTGGACCAGTTCAATTTGTGTATGTTGCAAAGAGCATTTAGGTCAGTGGTTCCCAAAATGTTCACTCCTGAGGACCCCCATTGAGTCACGACTGGAATCCAGAGACCTCCAAGCAATTTGTATGATTTAAATCTTAAACATTAAAACTGTAATTCGAAAGAAAAAGAAACATGTGTGCACATCAAACAAAGACTAGACTTGAATTACTAAAAGTTTTAGTATTTTCATATTAAGAATATTTGCAAAACTTGAAAAATTCTAATGGGAAGGTTGGTGCTGTATCTCGCCACTAACTTTTCATTGTTTGGTTTTATTTTGCAGCCTGAGGTTGATCCTGCCAAGGCTGGACTGGAAACCTAAAACTGCTCTGGCAAATGTTGTCAGACCAGTCCCCGTACAGTGCACACCAAGTGCAGAGAGTGAGCCTGACCACTACAAAGGGAGCTCTCGCCCAAGAAAATCTGGGGGCAAATGGTGCATTTTACAACACATTTGTCATTATATATAACGATATCTTCAAATGCAGGGTTGAGCCTGATATTGTGGCTGACTGTGAGAGTTTTTTCTTCACTATCGCTCTTTCTGCGGCTCAATCTATTTCCAGCGTGCTCATATACCGCCCCCCAGGCGGACGTGGGCTCTTTTCCCAATCACTACTGGATTTAGCAGCCACACTAGTAAGCATCATCTCAAATGTTACGCTCCTGGGGGACTTTAATCTTCATTTTGATAATCCTGATATGACTGACGTATCAGATCTGATTAAGGACCTTTCAGCAGTTCAACTTCTACAAAATGTTACAAGCCCAACCCACAGTCTAGGATATTTACTTGACCCAGTTTTTACTAATCTTAATAATCTTTCAGTTGGTGACCCTATTCTTCTACCTTGGGCTGATCGTTTCATAATCCCCATCCATGTCTTTTCCCCACCCTCAGTTCCAGCAGTTAAAAAGACTCCCAAACGAATTAGGCCACGGGCTAAACTAGAAGTAGAAGCCTGGACCTCAGCCTTAGAAAACCCAGAACCAGAAAACAACCCTAATCTCACCAAAGCTGCTGATATTTTCTCTACATGGATTACGTCCTCATTCGTATGGTCGTCCCGTTTAAATTCCAACAAAAAGTAAGACAGATATCCTAACCTTGGTATTCTCCCAAACTTCGATCCTTAAAACAGGAGTGTAAGAGATTGGAGAGAAAGTGGAGGAACGATTACAGCATCACCAATAAGCAGAAATATAAAGAAGCTATAAAACGCTACCAAGGGGAAATTAAAGCAGCCCAGTCAGCACACTACAAAGAACAAATTATTAAGGCTGCCAATTCCCCCCAGAGAGATCTTCCGCGTTGCAAAGGGTCTCTTAGAACTGCCCAGATTTGATACATCTAATACGGTTTCCCCTATACGATGTAATGAACTTGCAGAATTTTTTCAAGAAATGTTTTAAAATATTTATTCGGCTTTTCCTAGCTCACCTTCCCCTAGTGTCATCATCACCACAGACTTGCTTTTACAAGGCCTAGATCCTGCCCTCCAATCATTTCCTCCACTCACTTTAGCTAGATTATCGGAAATTCTCACTCAAATTAAATTTGGTTCCTCATTGGACCCAGCACCTCCTCAAGTACTACACAAAGCCGGGTAAGTTATACTACCCCACATGCTGAAACTCATGAATTCATCTAAGGCCATTGGCTCAGTCCCGGCACCCTGGAAGCATGCTATGGTGAAGGCTCTCCTGAAAAAATCTAATCTGGACTCAGACGATCTGGGCAACTATCGTCCAATTTTTCTGCTCCCTGTGATTATTAAGGCTCTAGAGAAGCATGTTAATCTAATTATCTCTGAATACCTGGAATCTTATGACCTTTTACACCCCTCACACACAGGTCTCAGGCCTCGTCATTACACGGAAACAGCCCTAATCTCTGTGGTGGAGGAATCAAAATTGATCCTTGATCAAGGGGAGCACTGGCCATCACTCTCCTCGACCTGAGCTCTGCCTTTAACACTGTTAACTTTAAAACCCTAGTGAAGAGACTTGGGAGGAAAGGCATCTCAGGTGAGGCACTTAAATGGATTGAATCCTATTTAGAGAAGAGGATCTTCCAGGTTTTCTGAGGGGAATTCTCATCCACAGTCTTAGAGATCAGCTGTGGTGTCCCTCAGGATCTTCCTTGAGTCCCACATTATTTGATGTCTATATACAGCCATTGGCTGACATCGTGATACCTCATGGGATAAAGATTGTCACCTATGCAGACGACACCCAGCTGGTTACCTTGCTAAATGGCCCACACAATTCTCCTTCAGACCTGGGAATTTGTTTAAGGAAGGTGGCTTTGTGGATGGAACACTCCTGCCTAAAGATGAACGGTGGAAAAACAGAGCTAATGATTCTAGGTAACACCTCGGGCCTTGATCTGAAACAGGTCTGGCCCTGTTGTCTTGAGCCTGCTCCCTTCCCAAAGACCAAGATAAAAAGCTTGGGTATTTGGCAAGATAGCTCCCTTAAATGTGATGACCAAGCTGTAAAAGTCACAGGTGCATGTTTTGGGACCATGGAACTCCTCCGCAAGATTCTGCCCCTTCTCCCAATGAGTGCCAGGACGACCTTGATACAGGCCCTGGTTCTATCTCAACTGGATAATGGAAACTCTTTTTATTTGGGAGCGCCTACTGCTACCCTGAGGAAACGCCAGGTTGCACAGAACTGTGTTGCTAGACTACTGATGGGGGTACCAAAAAACAAATCTGCCAAACAAGCCCTTAGAACTCTTCATAGGCTACCGGTCGCGGAGAGAGTTAAATTTAAGGCTCTATGTATAGCCCATAGGACCTATTGGGGTTTGGGACCAGCCATTAATAGACCTCTCATCACCCCCTACCAACCAAGGAAATTCCTGCGTTCTTCCAATCTCCATCCTGCAGTCACATCGAAAATAAAAAGGTCTAGAAAGTGGAGGCAGATCATTTACCTACAATGTGGCCAAACTCTGGAACACGCTGCGCCCCCCTTATCCGTGGCGAACCTCTTCATCTTCCATCCTGGAAACTGCTCAAGACTTGGTTATTTAACCAATCCAATTAATAATTATATTGTTATCTGTCTAGTCACAAGCGCTAAGACTCCCTTGGGTAGCTATGCGCTACACAAAAAAACAATTATAATAATAATATTCAATTGTATTAGCTTTTAAAGCATAGTAAACAATGACCTTACTATGCACCAGAGTACAACAATCTTTTGTCAATCTGCAATGATTGACATTCTTCAATGATTCCCTCACTACTAACCTCCAACAGTGCCTCTCATCTATCCATAGCCCCACTGTCACATGTATTTAATTTGTTTGTTAGCACCTCTCATACTTCTGTAGGGTGTCAGAGCACTTTACATCACACACATAGAGAGACAATGAATCATATGTGTGTAAATCATTGAATAGAAAATCTTACATAAGGCAAAGGAGACTACAAGGTGTAGGATTCGCATGTCATCCATACTGGTAGGCATATTTTATGGGCGCTTGGTTTGGAGAAGCACAAACTCAGGATTCAGACCATAACACAGGGGTTAGCATTGACTTTAATAATAAGGATTTATCTCTACCCAAAGAAACCTTTTTAGCGGCATCGGGATAATGAAAGACTGGGAAAAAGCATAACTTACTAACTTGTACTATGCAGTTTGCATGCAGCTCTTTGATGGCAGTTCATAGCTCACTGTGCTAGACTACAATTGGAACTTGTGAATTGCACAATAAAAAAAGAATCTCTGTGGCAAAAGCAGGAACCCACTGAGCTATGCACAAAATAAAATACTGTTTTAAAAAAAATGTGTGGTAGACATTCTTTGCAGCAGGCATATTAACGACCAGTGCTTCCTAAGATGAGTCAAAGCTGCCACTGGACAAAACCTCCATCTCTCTACAGCAGGCACATTAATCACCGGAGTTGTCTTGACACTTTTATTGCTGCCCAAAAACTGCTGATTATAAAAAGAACTGCAGACCCCCTAGGAATGTGTCACGGACCCCTGTGGGTCTGCAGACCCCCAGGGAACCACTGGTTTAGGTCACTGATTCCAAGCTACCCTTTAGAACCACTGGACTTTCCCCCACTGACATTGCTTATCAAGGATATAAGCAGAGAACATCTCATGTCCAGGATGTACAGGGCTACAGTGGCCATGCTTCCAGCCAGAGACGAAGGGATTCGTGCGGGACTTGGGTAGCCCCCTCACAGATGCTCAGTGGCGTGCATGTTGCAAGCAAAAACAAGATTCACCGTATGGACCCCTTGCGCGCCATACTTGCCCCAGATGTGGTGTGCCCTGATGGCTGATTTTGCGCATATGGTTTGGACCAGTAAAAAAGTGGCACAGTACTAGACCTACGTTTTTAATGAGCTGTCAAAAATGACTGGTTTGGGCCTCTCTCCTACACTTATGCAGGCATTGTTAGGATATGTGCAAGAGATTGCTAAACTGTAAAAGCATTTTAGTGCAATTGCATTGTTGTTAGCCAAAAGAGAGATTGCAGTTCACTGGGGGAGTAAATGCCCACCGACATTGAAAGGTTGGAAGTTGAGCATGTCATTTCATTTTCATTTTCATACTGCAATAACACCAGCAAACTGGATGCTTAACTGCAACATCCGGCATCTAGGCCACTTGATATTTGGCAGCCCTACCTATCATACTTGTTGGAACAGACATCTGTAAGTTCTCAGATGGAACAGGGCACTAGCCCGCAATGAGACCCGGGTAGCGGAGTTACCCCCTAGAGGCAGGACAAAAGATGTAGATAAAAGAATGTGTTTCCGTGTTTCATGACGGGCATTTACTTTGTATTATGCCGGATTGCAATGTATCAGTATGGACCAAAAAAAGCTGAATATGTTGAGCATGTGTCTTTGAATGTAAGTCTTGTAAATTGTGTAAACTTATAAATAAAGGTTTACAAAAAAACGATATATCAATGTACATTGAGCTCCCAACAGCAACGTAACCACCAGCCTTCGGTTAAGTTTGCACTCTTTGAAAAAGCAAATTAAGTTTTAAAGCCACTCGAGTCCTGGCTATGGGTTCACACTCGGTGAGATCAGATAAATAATGGTCAACATTGATGAAACTGTATTGATCCATAATAGTGAAATAGTGAAATAAAGATTCTTCCGGTGAGAATGTACAATGATAGAATTAGTTTTTGTCAGAATCAGAAAAAGAATGAGCCACTTATGGTGTTCTCAGCTGATTTGATTCCTGAAATTCTTGCTGCCAAAATAGGATCATAAGATGCAGGAAATATTTTAAGAAATGTTTTTGGGTTTAATGACACATTTTTTGATGACCCAGAGCTCCTCAAATCATGGGAGTCAACAAGAATTCCTGATGTTTTCTTGAAGGTTTTAACATCATTGTTTAATATCATTAAAGTAAAACTGTTACAAACCATTAGAAACGAAAGTTCTTTAGTTTGGAAAAGAAGCCGACAACATTGATGATGGCTTTGAAAATATAAGCGAAGAAATAGAAGACAATCCCATTAACCAACAGGCTTATGCTGTGCAAATGTCTTTTCCAAATTATGTTTTATGAATTACATCAAGACAAAAAGAAAAGTCTGCTTCACATGAAAACCCTGCACGCAATCTATGAAAAGTGTAAAAGTTGAGAGCTAATCTCTTCAATTAACAGGTTTATCAAAAAGTTATAATGACATACTACGGAGCAGGAACTTGTTAGCAGCTCATGCTGTAAAATCTTGGGAATACGACAGCATACCACTTCAAAGTCACTATACCAGGAAAGGATTTACAATTGCTGGTTTTGATAATTTTGATTTTGATGGCAGCCCTTCTTTGTCTGGAACTTCCAGCACACATGATACTGCCATGGTGCTTTTACAAGACTGTACCAATAAAGTAGCTGCAGGAAAACAAACTGGCAGCTGTAGGCATTAACAAACAAAGCTGCAAATTCATAACCCATCTGACTTGCCAATGTGTGCAAAATCACTGCACGCCATCAACACGTCCAAGTCTACCAGAAAGTTTCAAAGTGGCTAAAGACATGGATCTTCTTCTACCTGATGCTGCTGTCTGCAAAGCTGATTTATCTGAATTTATCATATCTCTTATTCAGTGCGGACTGAAGGATGAAGAAAAGCCAGTTTCTCTGTGGGCTGGAATTCATGCCCTGACCTCCCAGAATACCATCCTATTGAAGAGGTTGGGTTTTTACCAGTAATGCCATCCCCAGTCACAAACTACGCAACAGTATACACAGCTCTAAAGAAATTCTAAAATGTACGTGCTCAGCTTGAAAACCAGCCTATCCTGCCAATTTTCTGTGATGACCTTTTTATGAGCAATACAGCAGAATTTGATGATCTTTATCCAATGAGATGAGGAAGTTATCTCAGTGGATGTAGCATCGACGATGCACCTTTTGAGGCTGAAATCTTTGGAAGCAAAACTGCCCAGTCAGTATTGAGTGGAACTAATTATGTTTCTTTGTTAAAAGGTATGCTCATCGTATCTGAGGCTATAGAAACATTGCATTGGAATGCATTCTGGAACAAGAATGACAAATTAGGTTTCGCATATCTTATCTCAGAAATGAACAAGGCACAGGAGTCAGAAAACCTGAAAACTAAGTGCATCAATTTTGGCAAAGAATATGAAGAAAAAGCAGAACTTTGCAAGTCCTGGAGAAATATTTTACACATGATAGCTCTAGTGAAAAACTTGGTACACGCTGAAGCTGCAAGTGAAGACTGTGGAGTCACTGATTACTGTGTTTTTCCAATTTGATTGCACAAACTACCTTAGATATGGATCCTGGTATTTTGGAAAGATTGAAGAAGCTACAAGTAGAAAAACCATACCTCTACAGAAAATACAGCCAAAGACATTTTGTGGTGAAAGAAAGAGAGGGAAGGTTAAATGATGTGGCCCCAGATATGACAGACGATCTGGAGATCACAGAAAAGCTCCATGGGAATTGTTGGTCAGACATGTCAAAGTGAATATGTTGCTCATTGGCAGCTAGTTTACCATGAAGTTCTTTCTAATTGCAATGTTTACAGGGAGATTACAAATTCTAAATTAACGGACCATCATGAAACTGTTCCTCACCATTAACTTGTGGGAACGAGAGGAGAATGTTTTAATAAACATGTTGACAGCCTTCTTCATTTCATGCATCAGATAGGAAACTCCTATGAAATGACTGAGGCTGTGCAACTGCACAACTTAGTGGCCAAACAATAAATGGATAACAATATAAAGACACGTCTACTTGATGTTCTGGTACATGGCTCAAAACTATACGTAGAACTGAAGGAGAGATTTGTATTGAAAGAGAAAAAGCTGTTTGACATTATGACTAAAGCACGCTTTAGTTGCTATGGCAAGAGTTTTGTCCATCCAGCCGCTACAAAACAATTTACAAAAAAACAACTTGCGCAAGCACATAAAGAGATGGATGTAGTAAAAGAAAGGGGTGGATGTATCAAGGATATTTTGTCGCATGATTTTCTGCCAACAAACACATTATTTGATGAAGATGCTGCAACCAACCAGTGAAGCACAGTTTCGTACAAGAGCTCGAAAAAAACCTTTCACCTGAAGAATTTCAATTTGAAAAGATGTCCTCTTTGAAAACTGCTGTTGTTGTGGACTAGATGTCACAATTGCGAAAGGTCAAGATTTCATCCATGCAAAACTTCACAGAGGTAATTCAGACTGTTCTACAGATATGAAAGCCAGTGTGCACTTTGCAAGAACTGCACATTGTCTTTGACAGTTATTTTGAATTATCTGTCAAAGAACGTGAGAGAATCAGATGAATGTCTACAAGTGAAAATTCCACACCTGTACCTGTGCAACTTGGTGAATTCTGGTTGTCAACATGGAACGAGATGAACTTGCTGATGCTTCAGTGAACACCGAATTTCCATTTATTGTAAGTGAGATGATTGTCAATGAGGAGCTGGTGCCTGCAGAGATATATTCAAAAGGTACGGGCTAGATTGTTCAAGAACTTAACAGCAAATTGGAGGCAACTGACCGTGTTGTGCCACATGTTGAGTTGGCTGTTCGAAATGGTTCCAATCGAGTCATTATATGTCACAGATGTTATTATTGTGCTACTTAGATGGGTTGAATTGTTTATAAGTCAAGGATTGCCAGAGTTATGGATACGTTATGCAACAGGCGTAAAAAGACACTTAATCCCACTTCGTATTCTGTACAAGAATGTTGACCCAGAGATGCCCAGTGTTTTTATCAAGGCACATATTGCTCTGGGTGATGATTCTGAACAAAATTGGAACAAAGCTTGGAGCTTTGACGGCTGAACCTGTGAAGTTTCTAAAAGGATTTGCTGAGACAGAAGAAGAATCTGACTGTAAAGATGTAGAAAAATACCTTGTGCGTGTGTGAAAACGAGTTCTGACTGTCACACATTTGAAGATCTTCAGTACAGTGAGTTCAAGAGATAAGTCCAGCTAAGTGACATTACACCTCCGACATATTCGGTGCGTGGATACATTGAAAGAGCGTTCTACTTGATCAGAAGATGTGTAAATGTTTTGGATCATGCATATGTAGAGAAAGATCCATGTGATTTTGGTTGGGAAAATATTGATGGGGTGCTAAAACCTACGAAATTTCTAAAGCCTCTACCCACAGAAGTTACACCTACATGTACTTGCAAAACTTGTGCTACAATAGATGTCCCTGTCGATATGCTCTTCTCAAATGTTCAACATTCTGCAAATGTACCATGAGCGGTTGCTGAAATAAAGTGAACTACGGAAATATGTATAAAAGAGGAGTGACAAACATTTTTTTCACATTTAGATTATAAACATAATTTGGTGTTTACAGAAAAGGATTAAACATCATTCTAATTTGTTTAATTTCTATGTCTCTTCTTTTTCTAGTATAGGCCCATTTTGCAAAATGCCAGAAGGGTTCCTCTGAGAAGTTATTTTCTATCTATATAAGGCTACTTAACCCCCAAAACCTATGTTTTGACACTAAAATGAAGTATATAGGTCTCATGGTTCCTGAAGCATTATAGCATAACTGCAACACATCCACCATTTTTTAAAAATGGTGTCAATAAAAAATTGGCCTTGATCAGCAATGTGTATTCAAGCTAAATTACGTCTGTAATCAGCAAAAAACACAAATCAAAAATGAAAATTTCTGGAAAACAATGTTGTTACCTAGATATATCAGGGGACCTTGATTATTAGGGTTAACTCAATACTGTTACCACCTACTGAGAGCCTGAGCCTACCAAAATGAAGCCCCTGAGGCTTTCCATACCAACATCCCACAATTGAGGTGATGTATCAGTTTTCTCCAAGCAACGATGGCAATGTGCCGGTTCTGAAGAAGATGCACCTGTTCCGAGATCAAATGGTTTCAAAGCCAATGTTCTGGGTTTCTCCACATGGTCGAGGGGTTGTGTGGATTATCTCTCTGCAGTGGCGGCAATATGGGGATACTGCTGCCGTGGGTCAAATGGCAATTCGCTGGTAAACTGTGATGCGTTCATTCTGCTCTTGCAGCAGAGGATGCGGTGGTGCTGTAGCAAAACACCTCAGGCCCACATCCAATGGTCCTAGGTGTAAGAGCAGGGTGAGTTGAGGCTGTTCTGTCCCTGAGGCTTCAGATCAGGAGACTAGCCAGCCAGCCCTTGGAGTCACTCTGGGTTCTGGGGACAAGAGAGGCAGGTCCAGTCCTTCTCACGCAGGGGAAGAGGGCATCAGGCCAGCACAGCAGAAAGCAGTTTTTCCAGAGCAGCGGTCTAGCAAAGTGGTATCTTCAGGTCCAGAACTATACTGTTTTGGTGAGATCAGAGACTCAGTACTTATACCCAGTTGTGCCTTTGAATTCGGAGTGACTTCAAATGAGGGACTTATGAAGTACTCAGAGGCCCTCCCTTCATGCCTTGACTATTGGCTCACTATTGAGAGGAATGAAGTCCTTTGAATGTGGCCAAGACACAGCCTATTCAGATGTAAGTGTGGGGCTGTGCCTAACTCCTTTCTCCCATTCTTCCAGGAAGATTCATCACGTAACACATACGGTCCCTTTGTGTGTTGCTGCCCAATGGGAATACACAAAGTCCAGCTGTCACCCACACCAAACCAATCAGAGACAGGCTTTAGGCACAAAAAGGGCCAAGAGCAGGAAAATGCCAACTTTCTAAAAGTCTCCATGAAGGCACACTGCTCGTGCGCCCGCCTGTCGCACTGCTAAATGAGGAATAGATCATTTAATTAACCCACTTCCTCCTGAATTCGCCCATGCTTTACCCGTAGTATGCCAATAATTGTACTAATCAAAGTTTCATCAATCTTTCTGTGTGATTTAATCACTCCGGAGGCAGCTTTATTTCACCTTATGTCTTTATTCAAAGTTTCAACTGCCTACTGTATGTCTATCCAGGCTTTCAACAGTGGAATGTTTAAAGGCAATCAGATTTCGAAATGTGCTCATTTCATTATACCCAATGCATTTTGACCCCACGGATCTTCATCAGGGGTCACTAGAACAAATAACAAGCATTTGCAATGCAATAGGTCTCGCATTTGCGAGAGTTTGAGCTATTGATATTGTAAATGACAATGCCTTTTATTTATCTTTTGGTTTTTAAAACATAAATAAAAGGTATTGCTATTTACAATGCCAATAGCTCAAACTCACGTAAATGCAAGACCTATTGCATTGCAAATGCTTTTTTTTCTTTGAAATGAAAACGATTTTAGAATATGTAATTAAACGGTTAGTTCCTGGTTAGGGGGTTATAATGTTTACTTTGTAAAAGACGACTGCACAACATTCACAGATGGATCGTTTATAAATTAAGATTTATCATGTTATGAATTCTTCACAGGGTGTGTTTTTAATGGTTAATAGCTGTAGAAATGATAGAATATATGTTATAATCATGAAATTGTATGAAATAGATATAGAGTAATCATTATATTTAATGCTATTTTTATTATTGCAGATATCCATACAAAGTATAAAAAGTTTTTTTGTTTGAGTAAGCTTGTGGATTCTGCTAAGAGGTCCTGAGGAAGGTGGTCATACTCCACCGAAACGCGTCGACCTTGCGTACTCATCACACAACAACTTGTGATTCCTCCGATACAGAATTAAGTATGAGTGTTGAATGTATGAAAGTGTGTGTATGATATTTTGACATAATTGCATTAGTTTATATTTTCTCTGTTTGGGATCTGTGTATTAAGTCTTCTAATACTGAAGTATATGTATTTTTTTGTAAAATAATGTTTCAAATCAAATAAGAATAACACTAAGAAATAACAAAAAACAAAAATATAAAATAATAAAATACTCTAAATGAAAAAAATGTCCACCTTGTGTTGATAAATTTTATTTAAAGGAGTAATGTTGTGATTTGTTAAAATCAGAAGGTCGAGAGGGAAGTTTTGTGTTTTTGATGTTATATTGTCTCCCCTCTTTCCCCGACCAGTAAAGTAAAACTAGAGGGGGTCCCATATTCATGTAGGTATAAATTAGGTGATACCATATATGCCTGACTTTTGAAATGGGGCGGCTGATTGGTCACAGGCAAATTCACCACTTGGATCGTTAGTAATGCATTAACCATTAATCAAGTTTTCATTGCTTGTTGCAAGAGAAAGAAACATCTAGATCCAAGTGCAAAAAAAAATGCCATTATTAATGCTTGTTCAAGGCTTATATTCAAATTGAGCCCAAGTCTGTTAACATGGAATAGATACAGTGGTGTTTCTTTGTGGCATTCATCTACGGCTTATCTTATCCCTGATCCCAGTACTGGCATACAGCATGGTCAAAAGTGTGCATGCCTAAACCAAGCAATGTTTTATGCCTTTATTTATTAGATCAGATCTGTACAGAGGATAGTTAGGAGAGTACATTTAGAAAGATGTGCAACATAGGCCCAGGAGGGTTGCGTACTTACCACAGTTTCAAAAATACCTACCCTACTCAGCTTTATTGATTGTAAGTTTATGTTACATGGTTATCCTGTTAATCTAGTAAAGATATGGCTATTCTGAATATACGTTGGACATCGCAGATGCAGGACTGTAAATTAAGGGTATATGACACCACAGGGCTAATGTACTGAAGTGTGTGAGAAGGTAGAAAAAACGAGAAGGTGTTATTTAGAACAAGCTCCAGTACTTTATGCAGCATGTGTAGATAGGGATGTGTATAACATAGGGTGTTAAAGTGTATGTGAAGGAGGGTTGAATCTAAAGCATAATTTGACCACGTTCATCTGATGGACAAAATTACAGTTCAGTTTTAAAGATATTATAGAAGACTTTGGATATTACAAGATGGGGTCGTAAGTCCTGTTTTCATATGGCTTTTATCAAAAAATCAGTAGGCCCTGGCAGCTGCTACGAGGCCGTGGGTGGAGCTGAAGTCTGACCACCCTCTTCAGTGGTGGGTTAGAACTTACTACTCAGTAATTCGCCTGTGCAGGCCTGCGCACTGAGCACGATTGGCGGTGTAGTTCTTAACAGACTTCAAATAAGAAAAGAAACATGACTATGTCCATTAGGAAAAAGAAACTCTGCCTCCAATGGAACCACTGCGAACTGAGATTCTATCCTTTAGCCCCTGTAAACTCTTGTCTCTCCCGTGGGTATATTAGAATGAGAGTCCTAAATAAATATTACTAACAGTTGCATATGTAAACCAGAACTCACATACAGTCCAGCATGTATTTCTCCAAAGAAGGGAAAGGGCACCGAGATGGCAAGCAAACCGGAGCTGCCATCATCCTGCTTGTGGGTCACCGCTTAGCACGGAGATTAGCGGCATTCAGGAAGTGAGCTTCCCTATGCCAGCCGACGTTCTAGTGGGTGATAGGAAAGGTGACACACAAGGTTTGGTTTAAAAGAGTTTAACAAACTAGGGGCGTGCGGCTGGAACATGTCTGTCCCAAAGAAAAGCCCACATAACATGTAATTAGTTATACAATTAAAAAATATCGAGTATTATTCACGTACCACGAATCCAGAACACTGGCTCCTACCAAAGACACTGAATGAGGGAGTCGGGAAGGGGGGGCCTGAAGCGTGTACTCTCAGTCTCTAGCACGACACCACGCCCCCACCACTCGATGAGTTCTTTCCACCCATCTGAGAGTCTGTCCACTGGGCTCTCCTGGGCGTTTAAAATGTTCTAAAAATCACATTCACTATGTCGTTAATGAGTTACGCTTTGACGCTGTGAGGGCACATTCTGTTAAATTAAGCAGAAAAAGACATGGGAGCGGGCTCGGCTTTAAAGTAGCGGTGTGGAGTTAGAAATATTAGAAAGTTTATTAAACATTGTGAAAAGAAAGTAGTTACTCTACTGTGGATTTGGGTCCGAGGGCTTCTTACTGCATTCCAGCTTCCTCTGAGACACAGTGGTGCGCATGTCACACACAGCGCAACAATAAGACGTGCGCGTGCACTGGCGAAAACGAAACCTGTGGTGAGGCGGAACTTCCGTCTTCTGCGAGAAGCCCGCGCCCACGGAGTGCCTGGCCAGAGAAGAAGTGGAGACGCGGGGCTCACATGCCCAAGGAGAGCCCCGCGGAGGCTGAGGAAGTCCGGAGTGGCAGCGATGAGGTGAGTGGGGCTTAGTTGTAGGGGGGCGGGGGGGTGTCTCTGTATGTGTGTGTGTGTGCGCTCATGTGTGTGTGTGTGCGCGCGGCGGGGTGTGTGTCTCTATGTGTGCGTGGGTGTATGTGCGCTCGTGTGTGTGCGTGTGTGTGTCTCTGTGTGTGCGCTCGTGTGTGTCTGCTTACAATGAGCTAAAAGGGAGACAGGAGATGGTGAACGCGCGCGACCTGATCCGGTTCCTGAGGCTGCGCGTGCCCATCTCTTGTCTCCCTTTAGCTCCTTGTAAGCAGAGCTGACAACAATAGGTCTCGTTGCGACATCGCTCCGCGATGCGTCGCAGGTGCGAGACCTAAAAAGGACTGTTCAACTGACTTCTCAGTATAAACTAACTGTAAACCATTAGTGCATTAACACCCAATGCCCCCACCCTCAGCAACCCCCACTGATGGGCCCAACCAACTCTCTGAAAACCCATGTGCTCACACTCAATACTAATCCCCCGTGCATGCTGAACACCACCACGGGCGGCTCTAGGCTCATGGCGACCCTGGGCAGGGAGAGCAGGTAGGGGGCCCCCGGAGGAATGCAGGTGCGGAGGCCAGTGAAGTGGGGGGGGGTCAGGGTGTTTGGAAAATCCCAAATGGCCAAATCCCTGCCAGGGGCCGCCACTCAAATATATATCCATCCTCAGCGGATTATTATATTAAGGATATATATTGGCGTGGCAGCCCCTGGGGTTTGGTGGCCATGTGCAGGTCCACAGCTTGCACATGCCTAAGGCCGCCCCTAACACCACCCAACTATCCAAAACCACCCATGCCAACTCTTCATCTACAAACATGCACCGACACCCAATATCTCCATACTCACTGCCCGCCACACTCAAACCACTGAAAACCCCATGTGTCCAAACTGCTTACAAAAACCCGTCCTTCTGCTCAATCCATAAAATCCAACCATCACCTTAAGCCTAGCTCCTACTGATACTTGTAAACTCATATACATAACCCAAACTACCCATACGCCTCTCATTCACTTCCTAACACAACACCGCTCCCCATTCAAACTTTCTTTATCCATAGCCCATACAAACTCCACCTCAACACATTCCTTATACAAGCCAGAACTGGGAGCTTACCTCCCCATTTCACTTCATCTACTCTATGAAATGTTCTCTCTTCCTCTGTCGATTGGACCATTACTTAAAGTATTCTCACCCCGTGTGCCCAATCAACTCTAATCATTCACTAAATCAATTCAGACCCCGTGCTTTGCTCCGCCTATGACTGTGCTTTTTTGTTGTAAAAAAAGCTATTGTTGAGAACTCAGAATCCCACAATGCATTCCACTGACACAAAAAGAACCATGCTCTCTACATCCACCCTCCAATAAACCCACACCTATCGAATAATAATGTCTGTGAAAAATACGAATACAGCAACTGAGGTGTTCTCCCCACACATATAACAACCCAAATCTGGATAAAAAGCAAAATGGCAACTGTGCAAAACAATACAATATTGAGTACAAAGTCCATGATTGATTTCATGTAACGTAGTTGCAAACAAATGAAACCTTTCGAGCACTCGAAATTCAACTGCCGCACTTGTTCATTTCTGCTGCTCTCAACCAAAATGTTCCGCCATAACTACTTTAGCTCCACTCCAGATTTTCCATGTTGCTCTGTCTCCGAGGTGATGAGATATTACTTGACTCTTTACGTGCAAAATTCAATTCCAATAATCCCTGGGGTTCAAACACGCATTGGGACGATAAATTGCAAGGCAAAGCTAGTATGTGACAGTATGCACTCCTTCCCTTAAGTGTCATCCTTCATAACAAACTATTCTTTTGGTGCATGCGAAAAGGTGCAGAGAATCGTCCCAAGTTCCAGCTTATCATATGATCTGCACCCGCCTGTCGACTGCTAAATGAAGAATAGATCCTTTCATTAAACCACTTCCTCCTGAATTCTCCCATCCTTTAACCGTAGTATGCCAATAATTGTACTTATCCAAGTTTCATCAATCTTTCTGCGTGATTTAATCACTCCGGAGACAGCTTTATTTCACCTTATGTCTTTATTCAAAGTTTCAACTGCCTACTGCATGCCTATCTTTCTAAAAGTGGCATTTTCAAAGTTGCAATAATAAGTTCAGCTTTACCTTAAGTTGCGATTTTAAATTGTGATTCCAAAGCCACCATACTTGGAGGTCTCATCTCTTTACAATTGGAAATGACACTTATAAAATGTAACAATGTAATCCCAATTTTATCCTATGGGAGAGATAGGCCTTGCAGTAGTGAAAAACAAATGTAAGAGTTTTCCACTAACAAGACATGTAAAACATACAAGTACATGACCTACTTTTTAAATATACTGCACCCTTCCCTTAGGGGTGACTTATATGTATTAAAAAGAGAGGTTTAGGCCTGCTAAAAGGATTAACTGACCAGGTTGACATGGCAGATTTTAACTGCACACATAGGCTCCGCAGTGGCAGGTCTGAGATATGGCTATGGGGCTAGTTAAGTAGGTGGCACAATCAGTGCTGCAAGCCAACTAGTAGCATTTAATGTACAGGCCCTGTAAACATGTGGTGCACGTTACTAAGGATTCATAACTAAATTAAATATGCCAATTGGATATGAGCCAATGTTATCATGTTTAGAGGAGAGATCACATGCACCCTAGCACTAGTTAGTAGCAGTAAAGTGCTCAGAGTCCTAAATCCAACACAAAAGAAGTCCGAAAAATAAGAGGAGGAAGGCAAAAAGTTTGGGGTGACCCTTCCAAGAGGGCCATTTTCCAACAAAGTCCTTACAAAATTAAAAGGCAGGCATACTTTTTAGAACACACTTTGGTTGTTTTCCGGGTTTCTGTGGCAGTTTCAACGGCGGTTTTACCAAAGTCTCAATAGGTAGGGAAAAGTATTTTTATTATTGTAAATATTTTTTTTAAAGGTTAGAACATACTGAAGTAGTACCAATGAACTACTGCAGTACCTAAGGAGGTGGAAAAAGAAGTAAATATGACAACAGACACTCAACAATACACCACTCCAATCTACTCAATGACATGCCAATCTACTCTGACATTCCATTCCACTCTACACCACTCCATAGCCCTCCCCTGTACGACATACCCTTGCACTCTATAACATGCCACTCCGCTCTACTACACTTCACTGTATGACATGCCACTCCAGTGTACGCCACTGAACACTACGGACCTCCACTCTAAGACACTGTACGACACAGCACTAAATGACACACTACTCCAGTCTACTGTATGATATGCTACTCCACTCCATGGTACCTATTGAAATAAAATAATATATAAATGATAAACAATACTCTGACATGCCACTCCACTCTAGTCTATGACTCACCACTCCACGACATGCCACTACAATCTATGACACATTACTCCAGTGTACTCTATGACTTGGCACTCTGCGCCACTGTGTGCTAGTCCGCTGTATGCCACGCCACTATGCACCACTCCACTCTAAGCCACAACACTCTACACCATGGCACTCCCCAGCACCCTATGACGCTACACTCTATGGTACTTGTAAGAAATGGGGGTCTCTAGCTGGCAGATGTTTGCACCTTTGTCCAAGTAGGGATACTTCTTCCTAGTGAGTGTAAGGGTGATATACTTCTAAAATAACCACTGCTCACCCGCTTGCTGGCTTGGCACGAGCAGACGGGCTGATCTCAGAGGCAGTGTGGAAAGCATTTGTGAACACATACAGTAATACAGTCAAAACGCTACAAATGAAGACCACACCACTTTAGAAAAATAAGTAATCTTTATCTAAACCAAACAAGATCAAAACAAAAAAAAAATCCACCCTACATTAATAAAAAAATATGAGAAATAGTTCTGTTCAAAGCAAATTGCAGATGCGACACTTCACACAAAGTACCTTGGATGGGTCACGCACACAAACAAAAAGGGGCACCGGGAAGGTGATGTGTTGCTTCCTTGCACACAGGGAAGGTGGCGTTGGTTCCTTGCTTCAGGGGAGGTGATGCGTCGGTTTCTGACTGCTGCACAGGGGAGGTGATGCGTCGGTTTCTTACCGGAGAGGAGGTGATGTGTCGGTATCTTACTGCGTGGCAAGTTGATGCATCGGTTTCTTACTGCGTCCCCCAACAATGCGACAGACCTGGCTCCTCGATGCAATGCGTGACGATCCAGGACGATGCGTGGGTTCTTGCAGCCGCCCAGTTGCACAGCATGGCTTACGTCTGAATCGGTGCAGTGATCTCTTACTTCGGAGATCGGAAATTGGTGCACCCGATGCGGCGTGCAGTGATTTCTCGAGGCGCGGGCAGGCGCTGCATCGGTCTCTTTGGCGATGCATCAGAAACAGGTACGGATGCATTGCGCTTCTCGTCATTGTGTTGCTTTTCCAGCTCCCAAAAGCCAGAACAACCTCCAGTTGTCCAGAACATTACAGGGACCTCTTGGCAGGTCAGAAACTCCCAGCAAGAAAGTTCAGGGGAGCTGCGGATGAAGTCTTTGTGTCCCTGAGACTTGAGAACAGGAGGCGAGCTCTTCTTCAAGCTCTTGGTGATCTTCCTCAAGCAGGGGACACAACAAAGTCCTTTCCCTTTCCTTTGCAGAAAGTAGCCACTGCAGGCCAACCCCAGACAGCTCTCTAGCTCTTCTCATTGGCAAACGTTCCTCCTGTTTCCCAGAAGTGATTTTTGAAGTGTTTTCTATCCCTGAGACTTCCAACAGGAGGCAAGCCCTTAAAGAGACAACTCTAACAGCAGGATGAATAAAGCACAGCCCAGTCTTTTTCCTGCCCAAAACAGAAGCAATCACTGCAAGCCAACCTCAACAGCACACAGCACACAGCACAGGGGCAGTACTCCTCCTCCAGCTTTCCCGGTTCTTCTTCCTGGCAGGTTCCTTAGTTCAGCAGTAATCTCAAGTTCAGGGGCCTGGGCTCAACTTTTTATAGCACAAATTCCATTGTTATCTGGTGGCAGAGGACCTCTTTGTCCAGCCAAAACCAGTTATGTCCTCTCTGGTGCAACTGCCCGGCAGGAGGTGGATACATCACTGTGGAAGGCAAACAGGGCCAATTCAGGTGCAAGGGAAATCTCCTCCCCTACTCTGAATTCACTCTGAATTCAGCCCAGCCCTGACTCATTCAGGAAAGGCAGGACACACATTAAACCCCCCCGACCCCCACCACCGGTGGCCGTCTGAGAAAATCCACCTCCCCAGTCCCTGTCACTCCAAAGCCAGTCAATCCACAAACCAGCAGAGGCACACAGGATGGCTAAGAAAGAAAATACCCACTTTCTAAAAGTGGTATTTTCAAACACACATTCTAAAAATTATCTTTGTTAAAAGATGGATTTTTATATTCTGAGTTCAGGCATACCAAACTCCATCTTTCTTTCTTGTCCCAATGGGAAGTTAGATTTAATAAGATTATATAAATAAACTCCCATTCTATCCTATCGGACAGATAGCCTTTCATTAGTGAAAAACAAAAGTGGCATTATTTCACATTCAGGACATGCCACACACATCAGGGCATGTCCTACCTTTCCCATACACTGCACCCTGCCCTCAGGGATACCTTATGCTTACCTCAGGGGTGACTCACATTTAAGAAAACGTAAGGTGCACTTGCCAGGTCGAAATGGCAGTACAACACTGTGCACAGACACTGCAGTAGCAGGTCTGAGTTGTCTTTGCGGGCTGCTCATGTGGGTGGCACAATCAGTGCTGCAAGCCCACTAGCAGTATTTGATTTACAGGCCGTGGGCACACAGAATGCACTGTACTAGGGAATTTCCAGTAAATCAAATATGCCAATCATAGAATCACCTATCAATAAACACAATTTACAGGGAGAGCATATGCACTTTAGTACGGATCAGCAGTGGTAAAGTACACAGAGTCATAAAACCAACACAAACAGGGTCCAAAATAGGAGGCCAAAAAGAAAGAAAGTCTGGGGATAAACCTGCTGGGTAAGCCAGGTCTAACAGTACTCCACTGTATGCCACTCCACTCTACGCCCTTCACTCTATGATACTCTACTTTACGCTACTCTATGACTCTCTATTCCACTCTATGCCATTCTGCGACACTCTCATTCACTCCATAACACACCACTCCACAAGCCACTCAACTCTATGACCTGCCACTCCACTCTATAATATCTTTCCCCACTCAATGTCACTCAACTGCTCTCCCTTCCACTCTAAGACACCATGACATGCCACTCTATGAGACGATCCTGCACTCTTCTTTACACCACACCACTCCACTCTAATCCACCTCAGCCTACTCTACGACACGCTACTCCACTTTACACCATCCACTCTACTTTACACCACCCCACTCTACACCATTCCACTCTACGTGATCCCACTCTATGCCATGACACTCTCTACCACGACACTCTGTGCCACAACACTATGTGCCACAACATTCTACCACACCAAACTCCACTCTACACCACAACAATATATGCCACTTCACTCTACTCGTCTGTATGACACTCTAGGACATTTTATTCTTAGACACTGTATTCCACTCTGTGCCAGACCACTCTACAATATTGTACTGCCATCTCAGGCACTGTACAACACTACACTCCACTCTATGCTACTCCACGCCAATTTACTCAACTGTACTGTCTGACACACTACTCCATTTCCTTCCACTCTACTACACTGCTCCACTCTATGCCGCTCCTGTCTACAACACTACTCTGCGCCACTCCACTGTACCACAGTCTATTGCAAACTACTCCAATCTATGATACTTCACTCTGACATTCCTCTGTACAACACTTCACTCGGCACTCCACTATGACACTCCACTCTACGTCCCTCCACTCTAAGACACTGTATGACACACCACTCTATGAGATGCCACTCCACTCAAATCTACGATACTCCTAACTAGTGTATGCCACTCCACTCTACAACACTCTACTCCACATTATGCCCCTACTCCCTACTCTATGACACTCTACAACATTCCACTCCACAGCATGCCACTCCACTATGCCACTCCACTCTGACATGTCACTCCACTTTGACGCACCACTCCAGTCTATGACACGTCACTCAACTCTACGGCACTCCACGCCACTCCACTCCGTGACATGCCACCCTACTCTATGACACTCAACTCTGCAGCACTGTACTCGACTACATGCCCCTGCATTCTACAGCAGTGTGCTCCGCTCTACGACACTCTGACACGGCACTCCACTCTACTGTACATTACAGCATTCCATCCTTTGACACACCACTCCAGTGTACGACATACCACTACACTCTACGACACTTCAAACTACAACAAATAAAAAGAAAAACAATGATGTATTGAGTTTGTGTTATGTTACAGAATTTTTTTTTTTTTTAAAGAAAATCCATACAAATTCAATGAAAAAAACATAAGGTTAAAGCTTAGTTATAGTTAGGAAACCGTAATTTAATATTACTTTACAAAACCAACTTAAGCTACACAAACTTTAGAAAATCTGAAGTTATAACCTTAAGTTATTACTGTTAATTTATAATTTACACCCTACTCTAAAATTACTATAACTCAGGCACTTCCGTACACAGTGTCGTGAACTCGCTAGCCAGACTACATTAAGTATAGTTCACCCCTCTACCATGCACAGAAAGATATTGGGTTACTGTTTGAAGGGAGAAAACCCTACTCGAGCAGCAACCACAATCCTTGTCAGGGTGAAGTCACAAGCAAACCTCAAATTAAACTGTTCTCAACCCTCTGGTAGCTAGGCACCTAGAGTCAATGTGTAAACTATTTATGTGGCACTCCAAACAGTAATAAAGGGAAAAAACAACACAAGAAATCCCCTACCAATTTAGAAAAATAAAGTAAAGTTTAATCAAAAAGTTTTACACCACCATGAGAAAAATCTAATTAGTTGAACTGGAGATATAAAATCTTAAATATTTAAGTGAAAATAGTGCCAAAAAAGTACACTTGCGGTTATCTGGTCATGCAAGACCATGTGAAAGTTATAGGTTCAGGCCAACTGCGGTGGAACACAGGCCAGATACAGGGACCAAGTTAGTCTTGCTGAAGGAGTTATCTTCAAAATTCATCACAACGAGTTTCAGTCGCAGTGGAAAGGGCCACAAAGAGAGCGTTGCAGATGGTTGACGATGTAGCGCGAAATGCAGGCTGAGAGTCATGGATGTTCATCGCTGTAGAGTGAAGTTCCTGTCAGCATCGCAGATGATCCTTGCTGGTGCTTCCCATTGGCGGTCCCCCTGAATTGTTAATACTGTAGTCCAAAGTACAGGTGGTAGCTGTAGCACGAAGAATCCAGTTCGCCGGAACTTTGCATTGGCAGGCAGCGTGAGTGGCAAGATCTTGCTGTGGACAGGCTTGTTCGCGTTTCCAAAGACCCCAAAAACTCCAGGAGAGATCAAACGTGGCCACAACTTCAATCAATCAATCAAGGAATTGTAAGTGCGCTACTCACCCGTGAGGGTCTTAAGGTGCTGAGGGGGGGTATGCCGCTCTGTTCAGCCGCAGAGCCAGGTGTTCAGGGTCTACCTGAAGGTGTTCAGGGAGGGGGCGCGTCTGATGTCTGCCAGTAGATCATTGCAGGTCTTGGCTGCGATGTGGAAGAACGATCTTCTGCCTGATCTGGCTCCAAGGATGCACTGGGTTTCAGCCAGTGTGAGGTTGGATGAACATAGGTTTCTTTTGGGTACGTGGAAGTTTATTCTTTGGTTGAGGTATTTGGGTCTATTGTTGTGCAGGCATTTGTAGGCGTGAATGAGAATCTTGAAGGTGACTCTCTTCCCCATGGGGAGCCAGTGGAGTCATTGCAGGTGTTGGCTGATGTGTTCATGCCGGAGGATGCAGAGGACAAGTCTGGACGTGGTGTTCTGTATTGTTTGCAGTTTGCGGAGTAGGGACTTGTTGATGCCGGCGTAGAGTGTGTTGCCATAGTCTAGCTTGCTGGTAATCAGTGCGTGGGTGACAATTTTCCTCGATTCAGGGGGAATCCATTTGAAGGTCTTTCGGAGGATGTGGAGGGTGTTGAAGCAGCTGGAGGTGACGGCATAGACCTGTCGGTTCATGATGAGTGATGAGTCGAGTATGATGCCAAGGTTCTTGGCGTGGTCTGAGGGGGTAGGTGGGCTTCCGAGTGTGGTGGGTCACCAGGTGTTGTCCCATGCTAAAGTGGTGGTTCCAAGGAAAGGACTTCTGTTTTCTCGGCGTTGAGTTTCAGCAGCTGTTGGTCATCCAGACTGCCACTTCTTGCATTCCTCTCTGGAAGTTGAGTTTTGCGGTGGTGGGGTCTTTGTTGAGGGAGAGGATGAGCTGGGTGTCGTCGGCGTAGGATACGATGTTGAGGCTGTGTTGTCGGACGATGTCTGCATGGGGGGCCAAATTGTGGCTTGTACTTAAGGGGCCCCACTTGGGGTCAGGAACTCACTCTAGCAGGGCTCAGGCAGGTCCAGGTGCAAGTCCAGGCAGTCAGTCAACTGAGCAGTTGCAGGGAGACTCTGAAGCTTGTTATGGCCCTTTAGCTCAGAACAGGAGTCAGTTGGCTGACTCTTGGAGTCACTTCCGCCCTGGATGAAGGTCAGAGTTCCAATCTTCTTTCTCAGCAAGCATGGCAGAGCAGCAGAGTGGTAGAGCAGCTCACAGGCAGTACAGCAGAGTGTCCGTCCATCTGGCAGCAAAGCAGCACAGCAGTCTTTCTTCTGTAGTATCCACAGATCCAGAGGTGTGAGCTGAAGTGTTGGTGTCTGACGTCCATTATTTATACAGGATACCTTCCTTAAAGTGAGAGAAACCTCTAGAGGATTCCCTTTGAAGTGTTCAGGTTTGCTGCCTCCTCTGCCCTGGCTCCAGACTAACTACAGTGAATATGCAATTCTTTGTAAGAAGACAGGACACAGCCTTTTCAGTTGTAAGTGGGGCTGTGACTTACTCTGCCCTCCTATCCTACCAGTGATGGCCCATCCAATATACTTAAGCTCTCTATGGTGTGCCACTGTCTAGGAGGAATACAAAAAGACCAACTGCCAATTACACCCAGTCATGTGATCCAAAGACAGGCTGCAAGCACTAAATGGCTATGGCAGAAAAATGCCAAATTCCTAAAAGAGGCATTTTCTAAGTTGTAATTAAAAACATTACCATTGAAGAGGATTTTACATTACAATTCTAAAGCCACCAAGCATGAACTGTGTACCTGTTCCTCTGAGAAAGAGCCTCTTTTGACATGGTTAACCCCCCTCTTTTTGCCTGGATATTAACGCGGTTTTGAATGTAGTGCACAGAGTCCCTGCCAACCAGGTCCCCTATGCCTGTGTTCCTTCCCTAAAACCTACTCCCCAGTAAATCCCTAGTAAAAGGTACCTCGGTACCAAGGGTATTGGGACTGAAGAGGGTTCCCTAGGGACCACTCACCTAGGCCATGCAGACTGCCACTATAGCATGCATGGCCTGGTACAGACAAAATGACCAAGTCAACATGGTACACTGCCTGGGTGCCATGCTAACTACAAATGCCTAAAGGTATAGGTAAGTCACCCCTCTAGCAGGCCCTACCAGCCCTAAGGCAGGGTGCACTATATCCCAGGTGTGGGCATATCTGCATGAGCAGATATGTCCCTTCAATATTGGGTCCATTCATTAACGTTCTAAGTGGAAGGGAAACCATGGATAGTACATTGTCTGGAAACTCGACATCATCAGCTCCACAGCATCATGATGGTTTCATTGAACACAGGAGTGTTTGGTACCAAACCACTCCTCACAATGAACCCAAACTGACATCAGTGTGGGATTAATTTCATTGTACCATGTACTCAGAGGGCACCTCAGAGGTTCCCCCTGAAAACCTACCAACCCTGGTATGGTCACAGACTAGCTGTAGGCTGCCTGCCACCACCAGCCATGTTTCTGGACCCCTGTGTAGAGAGCCTCATCTCTCTTAGGTCAGAAACAATGCACATCCTGGGCGGGCAGAGGTGTCACACCTCCCCCCCCAGGATGACCCCGTGCTCGAAGGGGAAGCTTCAAAGGCCTGCCACCTTTGAATTTCATCCCCAGCCTCTGCTTTTAGAAGCAGAGGGAAGCCTCCAGCTTGGCCCATGCAACCGATACAGTTATCTGCAAGCAGTGTGGCTCCAAGCACCCCCAGTCTCCATTGAAACTCATTGGGCTGAACTTCGATTTTGCCCTCTGCACCCATGCTGCTGCCGCTGTACCACAGGTGGTGCAGTTTTGGTACTCACCTGACCCTTGCCTCATGCTGACATTTGGTTCCGAAGACTGGAACTGTAAGTGCGATACTTACCTGTTTAACCACAATATAGTTTTACCTGCAAGATAACATTGAACTGTTCCAAAATTATTCTTAATGTCGTCCTTTGAAAGTGAAAAGTATTTATATTTAACAATGCACTTACCATATTGCAAAGATCTTGGTCTTAAAATAAAGTACAAACAAAGTATATTTTTCTAAAATTGGTGTCGATCTCCTTTTTGAGTCGTGTGTCCTTTATAGGTCAGAGTTGTGCAATAAATGTCTTACACTCCTCTGTGTTAGGCCTAAGGCTGCTCACCCACCCTACCACTTTGGATGGGCTTTACATTGAGCCCTGTACACTTTTGGGGGAATCCTTGAACTCTGTGCATGCTATAATCACCTAGTGGCATGCCATATACAGAACCAGCTTCCCACAGTTCCCATTTGTAATTTACAGCTTATTAAATGTGAAATGTAACTGTAATGTTATCCTAGGGGAGAATCAGGCCTTGCAGTAATGAACAACGAATTTAAGAGTTGATCACTACCAGGACATGTAAAACCTACAATTATATGTCCTATGTTTTAAATACACTGCACCCTGCCCTATGGGCTGGTTAGGCTTACCCTAAGGGTGACTTAATATTAAAAACAGGTTTGAGCTTAGCAAAAGGTTTTTTTTCCAGGTTCAAATGGCTGTTTAAAACTGCACATGGGAGGCCTGAGACATTTTTAAAGGGCTGCCTAAGTGGGTGGCACAATAATATTTCCACTTTGGTTTTGGCTCTCGGATTAGATGAACTATGTAAAAGTTTATATATAGAGGAAGGACTAGACTCATGAAGTAGAAGGGCCCGTAAGATATATGTATGGGCAGATTCAGGAGAAATATTATGTTAGGATGTTGTGTATTGTAAGTGCGCAGATTAGATTGCTTGTATTAAGAGAGAGTATTTGGGGCGGAAAGTTGAAGGTAAGTCAAAAACAGTGCTGGTCTATAAAAAGGATATAGTCTCATCCTTATCATATAGTTGATGTACCCAAATTAGGTCTTGTTGTCTCCAAGATTTCCAAAATAGAGGTCTATTGTTTATTAAAATGTGAACATTGTGTCATGTAGGAAAATTGAGAAAGGAATGCATGGGGATCAGCGGGATAATTTTGGAGGTGTGCTTGATAATGGGAGTGGAAACAGACTGCGGCTTGCGTGTGAAGGATAAGTATTCTTGGAAGGAGAAAGGGGTAATAAAGGAATGTCCAAGTGTAGTCCAGAGAGGACAGTGTGTGTAAGGATCAAAAATCCACCGTGACACCTGATGTAGTAGGAACGACTTCTGGTAGATAGGGAAGTCAGAAAAGTTTGTCCTCCGATTTCTGATGAATCAATTTTTGGATGAACATACGAGATTTCTTGTTTCCCCATAAAAAAAAGATAAGATGGAATTGAGTTTTTAAAAATATTTTAAGGGCATTGACATGGGATATTAGAGAGTGTATATAAAACTATAGGAGAAGGTATCATTTTGAAGGTGTCTCGATGACCCCATCGAGCCACTTTGCTGTTAAAGAGGACAGTCTTTGTATGCAATTTTCCATAAAACGTGATATTGTTTCTGATATGGATGAGGTAAAGTGGCGTCCCAAGTACTTGATGAATTGGGGACTCCGTGTGAAACCTGAAGTAACAAAGTCAGCTTTAAAAGTGTATTTAGTGAGAGGTAGTATCTCGCATTTGTCTTTATTCAATTTATATCCAGAAACGTATGCAAAAGAGTCAACCTCTTCTAGAAAAGCGGGAAGAGAGATTTGAGTTTGCGAAAGAAATAAAAGCACATCGTCAGCATACGCTGCCATTTTAATAGTGGTCTCCTTAAAAGTAAAGCCATGAATATTATCATGTTGACGAATCTTTAACAAAAATGGTTCTAAGGTGAGATTTCTCAGACTCCTCTGTCCTGAGTTATTGCATTCTGGAACAGATGAACAAAACTCCCAGGGGAGGTGATAGAACTCTCAGATTGAGACAGAAGGAGTCCAAGTACATAGTGGATCCTCAAACTAGAATGCCGGGGGGTTGAACCAGGATGAGGAACTAGCCATTCATTTGAAAGAACATTAGTTTGCCAACTTGTGCTCTTCTATTGACTTTTCCTCTTTAGAATCTCTGTAATGGGTTCCCTGTACCCATGATGTTATCATTTTCATGTCTTGTTTTTCCTCCATCGTAACATCAGTGCATCAAGATAGAACATGTGTATACTAGATCTCTATGTCATTTGAGATGTTATCAGTGATGTCATCAGTGATGTCATGAATGATGTAATATGTGACGTCATCAGCAGTGCCTTGCATTGCGGGGGTGCGAGTTATAGTTAGCTCAACTAACTATAACAGGGGAATTTCTATGGTTTTGTACGAGTGAAATGTCCAACTAACTATAACATGCCTCAAACCTATGGGTTTTTCAGTGAATTTCTAAAGTTTTTTAAATGCTAATTTCTAACTATAACATGCCTGAAACCTATGGTTTTTTGAGTGAATTTCAAAGCTTTTTAAAATGCTAATTTCTATGTATAATGTGCCTGAAGCCTATGTTTTTTTTCAGTGAACTTCAAGGTTTTTTTAATGCTAACTTCTAATTATAATGTTCATTTAACCTATATTTTTCCTGACACCCAAGAAGGACACAACACCCGCTGCCACAACCCTCAGGACCTCCCCCCCCGTACCACCCCTCTCCCTACTACCACGAATGTAGTGCAGAACAGGACAGCGAACCCTCCAAAAACAGCATGGTCCCTCAGCCATATAATAGCTCAATGTTGGGAAATGTGACAATTGTTTTTTCTGTAATTTTTTTTTTATACTAAATTCTAATTTTAATTTTCCTGAAACCTATTTTTTTGTGAATTTCAAAGGTTATTCAAATACTAATTTCTAATTATAAAGATTAAAAAACCTACGTTTTTTAAATATTTAGTAACTTTAATATTCTAAAAATATTTTTTTTTATTTTTTTTTATTTATTGTTTAAACTATATATTGTCTTCTTGTTTTTAAACTATTAAACAACTACATACAGTATGGAGCCCAGCCCAGAGCCACATCTGAAGACCAACACATGTCATTGACCTACTGATCAAGCAGCTCCAACACCCAAAAACGCCACAACACCCACCACCACTCCCAGGATCCCCCCTCCCTCTACCACCGAGGCAGCACAGAACAAGACAGCGAACTTTCCAAAAACGGTATGGCCCCTCAGCCACACAATAGCTGAATATTGGGACATGTGTGAACAAACTATATGTGAAGGAAGCAGTTCACCCATGAATAACAATGCACACAATGCAAAGTGTAGCGGTGATGTGCTGGACACATCTCAGTATGCACAACACACACCTCTCCATGTGCACAAATACTACTGGTGATTGTAGTCTTGTGGACAGTGGACCCAACCATGTTATGTCAAACAAAAGGGAAGATCTCAGTCATGTAGCTGTGCCGTCGTCCCTGTAAGCATGAGCGTAAAAAGGACTGGGCTGGTCCGACGTACTCCACTGCAGCGTAAGAGTGTGACTAAATAAGCCGGAGCTCTGGGCGTGGTTCACTTGTGGGAAAGCCAAAGCCTCTGGAAGGGCGGCGCCCCTCATCCTGCCATGAGGCTGCCGTCGTGACCGCCAGCCTCCTCAGCCGATCGTTAGCTTCCTTCACACAGGCCCCCAGCGGCACAGCACTACTGCCTTCGATATATACTGCGGACACCAAGGCTCACAAATCAGATCGAGTCGCGATTGCAGATGGCGCAGTCCAGTAGGCAACAGACATTGCTCAAGTCAACAACTCGTGGCTGTGGGCCCTTCCACACTGCTGCCTCCGGCCTACACTGCGGTGAGTATGGCTCACAATTCAGATCTCGTCGCAATTCACGATGACGCAGTCCAGTACGCTACAGACATTGCTTAAATCAACACAACGTGCCTGTGTGCTCTTCCTGACTGCTGCCTCCAGCCTACACTGCGGTGAGTAGGGCTCACAATACTGATCAAGTCGCAATTGCAAATGAGGCAGTCCAGTAGGCAACAGACATTGTTACCAGTACGGCCTGCCCGGACAACGCATCATTAGCACGGTAGATCCCACATGTGCAACTGTGTCCTGAGTCCTGAATGGCAGTGACCCTAAGTCCGTGGCAGCGACCACAGCACCAGACTCCCTTCGATCAGTGAGGCATATTTCCACATGCAAGGCCGGCGATACATGGTGCCACTAACCCTGTACAACACAAGGCGCGACACGTGGTATCAGGAACCCTGTTCAACACAACCCAATCCCACATGTGGAACTGTGTCCTGAGTCCTGAATGGCAGGGACCCCAACTTTGTGGCAGCGACCACAGCGCAAGACTCCCTTCGATCAGTGAGGCATATTTCCATATGCAAGGCTGGCGACACAGGGTGCCACTAACCCTGTACAACACAAGGCGCAACGTATGGTGCCAGTAACCCTGTACAACACAACCCGATCCCACATGTGGAACTGTGTCCTGAGCCCTGAATGGCAGTGATCCCAACTTCCTGGCAGCGACCACAGCACCAGACTCCCTTCGATTAGTGAGGCGTATTTGCATATGGAAGTCATCGATGTAGAAAGTATTGCCGTTGGAAATATAAGTCAAAGGATACATTTTACACAAAATGTTGATTTGACTTTCCACGTCCAGTAATTTCCGAAGGAAGAGTGAACAGTTTTATGTCAGCAGTGAGGCATACCATCACTCGAAAATCACCCAACAATACTTACAATTTAAAAAGAACAGAAGAATTGAAGTACATTAATGATTACAATCCGGTGATTTTGAAGATGTGCAATGCACATATGGATATACAATATGTTGCAGATAACTCAATTGCTGTTGCTAGCTATGTCACGTCATATATTACCAACTCTGAGAAGACAGAATTGAAAGAAATGTGGGAGGAAATTTCACAAGAGAGGACACTTAACAAAAAATTGTACAGCTTCAGCTTGAAGATGCTTTCACAGAGAGAAATTGGATCCTATGAATGTTCGTATAGATTGACATCTGCAAGTTTATATTCAAAGTCAAGACAGATCATCTGGATAAGTCTTGGTCTTCCTGCAGCACGAAATTGAGTTTTGAAATCTGTACAGGAAATTGAATACTTGGCACTGAATGAACCAGAAAGTCCAGATATTCTGAAAACAAATATGTTGGATACGTACTATCCAAATAGAACTCAATAC
Source organism: Lissotriton helveticus (assembly GCF_964261635.1). Lineage (NCBI taxonomy): Eukaryota > Metazoa > Chordata > Amphibia > Caudata > Salamandridae > Lissotriton > Lissotriton helveticus. Next base: position 171,695,688 of record NC_136059.1, on the reverse strand, counting down.
CTGGAAAACATATGTTTATATGAAATACTGCAACATCATAGTTTTTTTAGAAAAATCACAGAAAATATAAATGAAGGAAAATACGCTGTAATTGGAGCTGAAGGATGTTTTGTAAAGCATGACAAAGGAAATCTGATTGATCACAGGAAATTAAGTTGTGATACTCCAGATAAAAGAGTTTTTCTATTTAGCTCTTCTGCAACTCTTCAAAACTTGGCGGACAGAAATGAAATTACTTGGACACAGTGACTGCTATGAGGATTCTTTCAATGCATGTAAAGATAGCATTGAATGTACCATTATTCCAAATTAACTCCAAATGTTGAACGAAGAGATTAATCAAGATAGTTAAAGGTCACATGACACATAATCTTATCTTGTTTTTATCTAACCGGCTGTGAATCACAAATCAACGGTCACCCCCCAACACCACCAGAGCTGAACGCGCGAAAAGTCTGTGATGATGCGTGGCCATCCTGATAAGTAACACCCAACCTGAATTGTGAGTTCAGCTGGACCCGGTGTATGCAACGGCTGAGGAGGTTGCTTCGACACGTGGTGGACCCTCTTACACACACGCCGGTGGCGGAAGGTGAGCAGAGAGACTTCTTTCCACAGCAGCGGCCAGTCACCTCTGGGCGGTGGGAGTGGATAGTGTGCAGCAGTCTGTGCGCGCGAGAGTGCACAGATACCTCCAAGCAGTGGGAATGGATGGGGTGCACCACCCTTAGTGTGCATTACCGAAAAATAGAATTACGCGTATGCAGTTGTATGTACTCTACAATTACTAATTCTGTTCTATGTTTCAGATTAATAAACTTGAGGGCTGCACTATCTCCAGGCACCTGGTTGGAGACACACTGGTCGCACAAAGTCGAGCTGCAAAGATTTTTTTCCAGTCTCAACCATCCCTCTACATCCCTTCCTTTCTCTTTCTCTCTCTCGCTCTTTCTCTTTTTCTCTGTCTCATTCTTTCTCTCTCTCTTCCTCTCTCTTCCTCTCTCTCACACTGTTTCTGTCTTTATCTCTCTCTCTTCCTGTCTCTCACACTGTTTCTCTTGTTGTCTTCCTCTCTGTTGCACTCTTTCTCCCTTTGGCTGGCATCCTCTCTCTCACTCTTTCTCTCTTCCTCTCTCACTCTCTCTCTCTCTCTCTCTTCCTTTCTCTCACTCTTTCCATCTCTCTTCCTCTCTCTCACTCTTACTCTCTCTGTTCCTCTCTCTCACTCTTTCTCTCTCTCTCTCTTCCTCTTGCTCTCTCACTCTTTGTCTCTCTCTCTTCCTCTCCCTCACTCTTTCTCTCTTCCTCTCTCACTCTCTCTCTCTCTCTCTTCTTCTCTCTCACTCTTTCTCTCTTCTTCTCTCTCACTCTTTCCCTCTCTCTTCCTCTCTCTCATTCTTTCTCTCCTTGTTTTCCTCTCTCTCACACTGTTTCTCTTTCTCTTTTCCTCCGATCTTACTCTTTCTCACTCTTTCTCTCTTTATCTTACAGATCACTAAATCTGAGATCTGCACTATCTCCCGGCACGTGGTTGGAGACACAGCGGAGGCACAAAGGTGAGCTGCAAAGATTTTTCCAGTCTCAACACTCCCTCTCCATCTGTTCATTTCTCTTTTTCTATGTCTCATTCATTCTTTCTCTCTCTCCTCCTCTCTCTCACTCTTTATCTCCCTCTCTTCCTCTCTCTTATACTGTTTCTCTCTCTTCCTGGCTCTCACAATGTTTCTCTCGTTGTCTTCCTCTCTGTCTCACTCATTCTCTCTTTTGCTGGCTTCCTCTCTCTCACTCTTTCTCTCTTCCTCTCTCCCACTCTCTCTCTCCTTCTCTCTCACTCTTTCTCTCTATCTCTTCCTCTCTCTCACACTGATTCTCTCTTTCTCTCTTCCTAGTATCTAAATATTTCTCTATTTGTCTCTCTTTCTCTATCTTCCTCTCTCTCACACTCTTTTTCTCTTCCTTGTAGCTCACTCTTTCTCTCTTCTTCTCTTCCACTCTTTCTCACTCTGTGTTCCTCTCTCTCACACTGTTTCTCTTCCTCCCTTCCTTGTATCTTTCTCGTTCTCTCTCACTCTTTCTCTCTTTCTCTATCTTCCGCTCTCTCACTCTTTCTCTCTTCTTCTCCCTCTCTCTCACTCTTTCCCTCTCTCTCTCTCTCTCTTCTTTCCTGGAAGCATGAAGCACCATCTTACCTTTCTTTTTGTCTTGCAGGCTGTGATTCACAAATGGACCAGCGATGATACACCATGGCAGTACATAGTTTTATGTGTTGTTGTTTTGTTTAAGAAAAATGTTTTATAAGTAAATGTATATGTGAGTAAGATTTTTGTTTGTCCAACCGCACATGGACACTACCGGGTTCAAGAAGGTTGTTGGGGGTATGCTGGTGATGTGGGAAGAGGGTGTGTTACCTGCAAATGTGGGGAGATGCAGCGTAAAAGGAGTATCTCTCAGAAAAAGAACTCCAGTATGTTTTCAGAAATGCCTCGGACAGATACCAGCTGACGGACTGAATCACAAAATGGCTTTTCAATGCTCATATAGTGTGACTTATGAACAGTTTGCACCAAGGCTCGCAGAGGGACAGCTGCGGCCTGTAGGCTTAACTCACAGAGGGAGAACTACGTGCCGTCCTCTCCCAGCAGCGTGGTAGCTCGCAGGGGTAGAGGCACAGCACCGTAGTAGCTCGCAAAGGTAGAGAGCTGCGAGCCAACGCACTGGCTTCGAAAGACACACCTATGAAGTGGTGATGTTGGGCAGTGAAGGGGGTATCTCGCAGAGAGAGACCTGTGGTATATTTCGAGTCTTGACTTCAGAGATACAACTGCAGCCCTGAGATGTCCCAACAGGACATCTGCGAGCCCACCACTAGTTCGCTGATGCAGACCTGCGTGCCCCAGAAGGTTGTAGGGGGTATGCAGGTGATATGGGGACAGAATGAGTTACCTACTAATGTGGGGAGAAGCAGCATGAAAGGGTTATCTCTCACAGACAGAGCTCCGGTATGTTTTCCGAGTTGCCTCGGACAGATGCGAGCTGACGGACTCAATCACAAAATGACTTTTCAATGCTCATATAGTGTGACTTATCAACAGTTCACACTCAGTCTTGCAAAGGGACACCTGCTCCCCACAGAAACCTACTAGCTTGCAAACGTAGGGATGTGGGGGCTGACTAACAGGCTTCTAAAGCCACAGCTGCGACCTAGTAATATGAAGAGTAGCAGCATGAAAGGCATATCTCACACAGATGCCAGTGCTGCCTCACAGAGGTAAAACCGCGGACCCAATGGCTTCTACACGGACACATGCGAGGTAACGAGGTAAATCACAAAATGGCTGCCGACACTTCCTGGTTTCAACAGTTCACAGCCAATGAGCAGCACACTCGTGCTTGCAACCCTTCAGCCAATCACATGTTAGAATTCTCAAATATCGATATCTTGAAAATTTGATATTTCTTAAAAACTACTGATCAAATTTACACCATTTAATCAAAAGCATGCTTTCCGGACCATCACCTTTCTCCCTACCAAATATGTCGTAATTCCGGTCAGCACTTTCACCTGTACTCTTCTGTAAAGTTTTGTATCGAAACTGCGTGGAGAAAACACATTTTAGGACCCCCTTTTTTCTCAGCCCATCCTACACCATTCACCCCTAAACTTTCAATTTAGGACCTAATCAAAAAAAGAGAAACTTTTTGGTTAATTTCATGAAGATTTGTCAAATGACGCCAAAGTTATAAGCACATAAAGGCCTCCAGGAGTGGGGCTGCGCTATCCCCCTCCCAACATGACTGAAGCCCCGAGGCTGTGCGAACCCCAGCAGGCCAACGCAACCCCTGCAAGCCCCTGCTCTTTTATTTTTTAAGAAATGCCCCCGGAACCTAGCCAACCCAAGAACCTCATTAAATTAAAACGCGCAACCCTAGCGCGAATTCTGCTGAGATTTAAAAAAAAAAAAAATCTTTTTGGGGCTCTGTGGGTACTTTTATGACCCCCTCAGTAGGCCTAGGGGGTCAGGGTGTTTCTACCCTGCCCCCTTCCCTTGTTTTCTACCTTTGTTTCTCCATTTTCGGGTGACTCGCTTCTACCGAGCTACAATATGGCTGCCAACACTTCCTGGTTTGGAGTACTGGCAGTCAATCACAGTGAAGCTCATGCACGCGACGTAGGCTCCGCCCAGATATCAAAACTTTTATTTTTCTAATTTCTCAGCAACTACTGAATGGACTTACACCATTTTTAAAAAGGTCGCTTTCTGACCCAAGCACTTCCTAATTTGGAGTAATTCTGTTCAGTAGTTTCGGCAGTAGCCTTGCACAAAGTTTCCTATGGGAAAATGATTTTTTTCACTCTTATTTTCTGAATTTATCAAAAACTACTGAACGGATTTACACCATTTTAAAACAAAAGGTCGCTTTCTGAACCAAGCTCTATCTTTCTGCCAATTTGGGGTAATTCCGTTAGGCTGTAGCGCGTCGCAAAATTTCCTATGGAGAAAACAAATTTTGGGACACCTCTTTTTTCTCAGCCCGCACTTGACAAATCACACCCAAACTTCCAGGATTGGAGCTGACCTGGATAGACTTTTTTTGGGAGAATTTCAGAAAGATTCGTCAAACAACGCCAAATGTATCAGCAAATCAAAAAATGCTTTTCCTATGGGAACTAGGTTCTAACTATAACTACCTACTAGCGGCCGCCAGTAGGATATATACATATATTTTTAAACCTTTAGAGTAAACAGCTCCATTTTGCCATGCCACAACATATACATTAGGAAGTCATAAACATTAGTCAAATTCCAAGTCGATTTGTCTGAAAATCCTAGACTTTTGCGTGCTATTTTCACAAAAGATTTATATCAATAACAAACCCACACCCATTTCCTAAGTAAAACAAATTTAAAATCAATAAAATGCACCAGTTCACATTTTTTCTGTAGTAAGGCTTTAGATATCTACATAATTGTCCATACTCCTTAAAAAACAGTGCTACAGGGGTTGTGGCAACTTGTTTTTAGACTAGGGCCAGGAACCATTATTTCTCGCAAGTTTGCCTCGCCACCCAAAAATCACTTTTACAACTTCCTGGTGCATATTTGTCGTCAGATTTTGAACCTTCTAGTTTTTGTCTTCTCCCAAGAACTTGGTGCAGCTGTGTGGAAAGAACATTTTTAAATGAATGAATTGCTATAGAGCATACCTCTCAGATATGTAGGCAAAAATCTGCCTTTCAAATCCCCTCCTTTCTATTCATTACCCTTTTCTGTTTCTGATTTCATCCGTTTCCGGTCTATGGGTGGAACTATAAAATCTAAAAGTAAAGCATACTAAACAAAAACCTTCGGTTACATTCCAGTTGTAGCCACATTACAATTTTTGATGTGGCATTTGAATCTCAGCAGGAGTACGACTTATTTTTCTCCAGTACTGAAGAGCTTGCAGGTATTGCTTGTTCGTGTTTCTTCATAAGAGGCAATTATGCAGAGTTCTATTTCTCAGCTGGAGCTGTGGCCATTATCTTCCTGAATCTTAATTGCATATGGAAAACGATCTATTAGTTTCAAATCTCTGCATATATAATGAAGCTTCTATGCTTACGTACACTAATAAAAGCCTGCTTCTTCTCTTAACTTTCTAAAAGTGACATTTTCAAAATTGTAATCAATAACCCAGCATTACCATTAAAGAGAGTATTACTTTACAATTACAAAGACATAAAGTATTACGGGCCAGATGTACGATGTATTTTTGCATGCCCAAACGGGTTTGTGACCCGTTTGCACATGCAAAAATACCCAAGGGCCATGCACAAACCCTAATTAGCGAGTCCCAAATTATTTGCAACTCGCTGATTTGAATTTGCGACTCGCTATTAGGAAGGGGCATTTCAAGGGTGTCCCTTCTTAATAGCGAGTCTGATCCCTATGTATGACTGTTTTGCGACCGCAATTCCGGTTGCAAAACAGTCGCAATTTACCACTTACTTTAAGTAGGTAGGCTTTGGGAATGCATGGGAAATATCTTTTAAGGGCAGGCAGTGGTCCTAAGGACCATGAATGAAACGAAAACGTATTTTTTTTTTAATGCATCCCATTTTCCTTAAAACTGGCTCCATTTAAAAAAAAAAAAAAACGCTTTATTTAAAAGCAGTCCCAGACCTGGAGGTCTGCTGAGCCCAGCAGGCCACCATCCCTGGGAGGGCCAGCCATTCCCAATGGGGTCGCAAATTGCGAGTGGCTCAGACAGCTGAGACAGCTGCTGAGACAGCTTCACTGACTGCCGATTCAACAGAGAATTACATTTAAACTTTGTTGCCTAGTACATAAATCACTTTATGGCAGGTGTCCCAGCTGTCTAGCAGACAAAATGAAATGAGATCCAGGCTTCTTAGATCCATTGGGAAAGGGCTGCTTGTGGTCCCCCACTACAGGAAACTACGAGCAGGAGGCAGAACCTTTGCTTATCTTGCTCCAAAATATTAGAATACTCTGCCCGAGGAACTGCGTAAATGTGCCAGTGTTCTCCGATTCAGGAAACTCCTGAAGACTGAATTATTCCAGGACTGATTTGAGCTGAACCTGTAGATTGTCGTCTCTGCAGCGCGGAGATACCCCTTTCAGGGTGATTTTGGCACTCTATAAATTACAAATAATATTCATGAGCCTCGCATTTTGCGACCCCATTGGAGTCACTAGCAGTGCCTCTGACACTATTGTACATTGGCTTTTGCGACTCGCGAATTGCGGTTTGCAATTCTTTGCTATTTGTGAATCACAAAAGCCAATGGTCGAACATCTGGCCCTAAATAGCTACCTGCTCCCAATTGGAAATGACAGCTTATTAAATTTAATCCGGAATCACTCATTTATCCTATGGGAAGGGTAGACCTTCTTTTACTGAAAACAAATTCATATTTTTTTCACTACCAGGAGATGTAAAACTTAAAAGTACATGTCCAACCTTTTAATTACACAGCAACCTGCCCTATGGCCTACCTAGGGTCTAATTTAGGGGGTGACTTACATATGATAAAAGGGGGTTTAAGGCTTGACACAGAGGTTTCATTGCCAAGTAGAATTGGCAGTTTAAAAATGCATTCAAGCTGCAGTGCCAGGCCTGGGACATTTGTTAAGGCGCTGTTTAAGTGGGTGGTACAATAAGTGCTTCAGGCCCACTAGTTTTTGTATACAGGGAGATAGGTCCTGGGGAGTAAGGACAGCTGGACCCTATGTAAATTCTTAGAGAAAAATAGTGCTGGCCATACAAAAATTCATAATATCTCCGTATTTAGAGTAACAAATCAACTTTAGTTAAAGATTTGTTTGGTATTATTTATTTATACCCTTTTAGTTCATTTGTTTTTTAGTTAGAAATTAGTTTAGACAAAAAGACATACCTTATACATACAATTTTTCAAAACAACAACATTTACATAAGGCATAGATTCACAACATCTCATATATACATTTGCACAATTATTTGTGTACCAACACAAATATTCATTAACAGTTGATTTCCAATCAAAAGAATCAAGAAAAATCAAGAAGAAATCAGATGGAGAAAGGATAAATCAATATCATGCACAGTATAAATAAGACTGAAATGCTTAATCAAACTTTCGGTCATTAAAGGGGCAATTTATTCCCAGATCTTTAAACGGTGCTTGTCTCCATTTGGCCTAAATGGAGACAAGCACCGTTTAAAGTTTATATGAGATGTTGTGAATCTATGCCTTATGTAAATGTTGTTGTTTTGAATAATTGTATGTATAAGGTATGTCTTTTTGTCTAAACTAATTTCTAACTAAAAAACAAATGAACTAAAAGGGTATAAATAAATAATACCAAACAAATCTTTAACTAAAGTTGATTTGTTACTCTAAATGGAGACAAGCACCGTTTAAAGATCTGGGAATAAATTGCCCCTTTAATGACCGAAAGTTTGATTAAGCATTTCAGTCTTATTTATACTGTGCATGATATTGATTTATCCTTTCTCCATCTGATTTCTTCTTGATTTTTCTTGATTCTTTTGATTGGAAATCAACTGTTAATGAATATTTGTGTTGGTACACAAATAATTGTGCAAATGTATATATGAGATGTTGTGAATCTATGCCTTATGTAAATGTTGTTGTTTTGAATAATTGTATGTATAAGGTATGTCTTTTTGTCTAAACTAATTTCTAACTAAAAAACAAATGAACTAAAAGGGTATAAATAAATAATACCAAACAAATCTTTAACTAAAGTTGATTTGTTACTCTAAATACGGAGATATTATGAATTTTTGTATGGCCAGCACTATTTTTCTCTCAGGCCCACTAGTAGCATTTAATTTATAAGCCCTGGGTATAAGGTATACCTCTCTACAAGGTACTTATAGGTACATTAAATATGGCAATTGGGTAAAAGCCAATTTACCATGCTTTGGGGAAAAGAGCACAAGCACTTTAGCATTGACCAGCAGTGGTAGGGTGCACAGATAACACAAATAAATCTAACATAAAAGTGGAGGGAAAAGGCAAAAGGTTCAGAGATGATCCTGCAGAAAGGGCCATGTCCAACACGCTCATTAAGAGCACATGTGCTTTTCAGGTGTTTCCCTTGTGCTTCTCTTACCTCTGTGCTCAGTGTTACTGTCATGTTGCAAGCACTCTCTTCTGAGTGTCACCCTCTGCGAAACTCACTGACCTCCCTCGTACTCTGTGTTGCTTTCTTGCTCATAAGCTTCTTACCCACCTCCTATGTTGCTCTCCCATGTGACATGCTTTTCCCCTCCCCGCCCATTAACCATTGCTTCCCCTCATCTGCTCCTCCACTGCCCCACCATTATACATATCGCCAGGTGGAAGTTCTAGTTAGGACCCAATTTTAAATAGGAAAAGCGTTTTTTGACTAATCTATATCTTTGGCGCCATTTGACAAATCTTCCCGACATTTCCCCCAAAAAGTGCACCAGTGATTCTAGTTGTGAATGGAAAGTTTTGGGTAATCCGTCAGGTGGGGGCTGAGAAAAAAGGGGGTCATAAAAAGTGTGTTTCCCACGTTAATTCCCATAGACATTTCACACACGCCTACAGCCTGAACCACTAGATGGAATTACACCACATTTGGTGAAAAGGTAGCTTTTGGTCCAAAAAGCATGCTTTTTGTTATTTGGCATAAATCTGTTCAATAGTTTTGGAGATATTAAATGAAATCCCCTCCAAAAAACAAGCGCAGTCTCCCATGCTTGTTTGTAATGTAGCCCCCGGGTGAGCCAGTTTCAGGGGCAATGCAAAGTTTGATTTAGCAAATGGAGGGGAGGGGGGTGCACGAGGCATTCTCCAAAGTCTTATTTATGCCCCAGACACCCCCACCTCCCCGGAGCTAATATCAATATTAAGCGATGGCTGCAAGGACCCCCCCGTGCCCCAAGGACCACCACCTCCAAGTGGCTATAAAAAAAACGAGAAAAGGGTGGCTGTGCAAACCCCCCATTCCCCAGGTGCCACCACCTCCCCAGGGCTAAAATACACATTAAAGAAGGGGTCTGCCCTGGGGACCACCACCTCCCCATGACCAATAACTTTTATAAAAAGAGGGAGCGGGCTGCGCATCCTACATTCCGGGCCATATACAGCCCTGGGAACAACCACCTCCGCTGGGGGCGGACCGTACAAAACTTAAAAACACTAGGAATTCACTGAAAAAAGCAAAGGTTACAGGGATGTTATAGTTAGGAAATAGAATTTTTAAAACCTTAGAAATTCACTGACGAAAACCAAAGGTTACAGGGACATTATAGTTGGACTCAGATTTTACTAGAACAAAACCAGTGAAATTCAGCAGATATAGTTACCTGAGCAAACTATAACTTACCCCCCACAATGCACTCCATAGGACCTCACATATTACATTACGCATGACAAGGCCAGAGGCATCGCTGATAACATCTCAAATGGCATAGCTGATGGCATCACTGATAACATCCAGTAAATGTGAGGGTGGTAGTATTTCTAATATATGTCAACTACGTGGCTGTGGGACTGTCTGAATCGGTCTGTTAGTGGCTGTATGGGTGGGTGAGTGGATGTATAGGTGAATAAGTAGGTGTGCGCGTGGCTGTATGGGTGAGTGAGTGGCTCTGTGAGTGGTTGTATTGGTAAATGAGTGGATGTGAAAGAGGTTGCATGGATGGATGACTGACTGTAAGTGGCTGTATGGGTGGGTGGCGTTATGAGTGGGTGATTGTGTGAGTGGCTGTACGAGTGACTGAGTGGCTGTGTGAATTGCTTTATGGGTGGGTGTGTTAGTGTGTGAGTGAGAGGCTGTATGAGTGACTAAGTGGGTGTGTGAGTGACAGCTTGGGGTGGGTGTCTGTCTGAGTGCCTCTATAGGTGAGTGAAAGGGTGTGTGAGTTGCTGTATAGGTGGGTGAGTGGCTGTGTGAGTAGCTGTTTGGGTGGGTGAGTGTGTGTGTCAGTGGCTGTATCGGTGACTGAATGGCTATGTGAGTGCCTCTATGGGTGGGTGAGTTAGTGTGAGTGGCTGTATGAGTGACTTGGTGAAAGGCTTTATTGGTGAGGGACTAGGTGTGTAAGTGGGTGTATCGGTGATTTAGTGGCAGTTTGAGTGGGTTTAAGTGTTAGTGAGTGGGTGTGTAAGTGGTTGTATCACACCCGAAGTATCTGTGTGAGTGATTGTATAGATGAGTAGGCATGTGAGTGCTTGTATGGTTGTGTGAATGGGTGTGCAAATGATTGTGTGGAGGAGTGAATGGGTATATGAGTGGCTGTATAGGTGACTGAATAGCTCTGTTACTAGCTGTATAGGTGAGTGAGTGGCTGTATGAATGTGTGGCTGGTTATGTGAGTGATTGTAGGGGTCTGTGACTGGAATTGTGAGTGGTTGTGTGGGTGTGTGAGTGTTTGTATGGGTGTGTGAGTGCTTGTTTGAGTATGTGAGTAGATATGTAAGTGGTTCTGTGGATGATGTCATTTGGGATGTCACCAATGATGCCACTGACCTTGTCCTGGGTGATATGGGATGTCATTAGCAGTGTAATCAAGGGTTTTAAGTTATAGTTATCTGAGGTAACTATAACTGCTGAATTTCACTGGTTTTGTACAACTGAAATCTGAGACTAACTATAACGTCCCGGTAACCTTTGTTTTTTTCAGAGAAGATAGATAGATAGATAGATAGATAGATATATAGATAGATAGATAATAGATAGATAGATAGATAGATAGATAGATAGATAGATAGATAGATAGATAGATAGATAGATAGATAGATAGATAGATAGATAGATAGATTGATTCTCACAAACCTCCACCCAGGAGGCTTAAGTACCCTTAGGCCCCATCACTCCAAATGACAATCATGGGGGCCTCAGTCACTTTTCAGGCCATGTAAGGACACCAGTCACCCAGAACCTGCACATGGTTACACTCTCACCTACATTATGTGTTTCATATTACTCTTGGCCACTGTGTCTGCTGCAACAACTGCTTGTTGTTGAGAGCCTCTAATGTGTGCCCCTTCAAACCTCATCTGATGTTCATCTGCTCAATAATGGATTCCTGGAAATAATGCTGAATGAGCCTTTTTGAGTTTTTCAGCTGAAGGTAGGCACCCTGCTAGCTGAAATTCCTGCTACTGGGAGTCAAACAAAGAAATGTTTTGTGCATCATCTGTTGTTTATTGAGTACTGAATATTGAAAACAGGCCCAGTTCTCCGTTTTTCACTTCTAAGAATTGCTAAATTCATGACAAAAGTCTAAAGCCCCTTGTGGAAAACAAATAAAAACAAATAGCTTAATATTTACCTGCTTCAAAATGGTACATTATCTTCAGGCTTGATTGCACTCCATAAATCATGAGGTTATTACATTGCTGAAATAATCGCTGCAACAGCTTAATGGTGACTTTATGTTGTTTGTCAATGTCAATTCATTTATAAAGTGCTCTAACGTAGCTCTAGCACTTGCCTCTAGGCACACCTAGAATTCTTCTCTCTAATTTCCAGACAATTATTGGCGCAATAGCCGGATTTCTAGTTATTTCTTAAATATGAGTAGGTTGAATTATGTGCTGAGGTGAAGAGGGAGTGAAATCCTGAGTTTCGCGCCCTCAGTTGCAAAGGACTGACCTCCCCAAGTCAGTGCTTAATTTGCAAAACAGTAAGTGCCAGGGCTCTCGTTAGGAGGCCACTGCATCTTGCACTACACATTGCCGCTGCCATGCTTCCAATGATAGTAACAACACAACTACTAACCATTACACTCCTACAAGCTGACAGTTCAGACAATTTCAGACCTTCAAAGCTATAAACTGGCAGTTAATAGTCATTTTTAATTAAGATTGAGTTAATAATTGACTGTTGCTGTGGTCATCTCTACATTAGTCAGACAGCGCCACCTTGTTTCAGTCTGTCACAAGTGCTGGTGTTGACAACTTTGTGATGGTGCTGGGCACCGGAAACCACCTTCTCAAATTAAGCACTGCCCCAAATGTTTGAACGTTGGGGTGGGCAGGTGGACTTGACTCGCAGATCTTACAGCGCTGGTTTATACCTTTGCAGTTTCCTTGAGATGAGATTAGGGCCTGTTCCATGGAGGCTTTTATGGCACAGGCAAGCTGCAATAAATTTCATGCGATTAGCAACAGGGAGGCAATGCAATGCAATGATCTGTGAGTGTGTGTGTGTTTTATTATTTTATTAAAGCTACACGAATTTTGTATCCACTGAAAGCAAGAAACAGCTTTCCAGGACAATCCATAACAAATTGAGCTTCCATAGAAGTTTTGACTGGATGAAGGTATTTGCAATTGAGGCATTATGAGCAAAAGACAAGAACAAAGACACTCTTCCCAAAGCTTTCATGTACAAGATGCTGTTTGGGCTTTGAACTTTAGGGAAATATCGAAAATGATGTCTAGGTGGCACACAGTAGCGACTGCGGGAGAGCACTTCTCTAACGAAGTGGGGCAGAGGAATTTGCTCAATTTAGACAGTTTTTTTTTTTACAAATTGAAGGCCAGATTCTGCCAACCGCCACGTGGGAAGCTGTTTTCTTGCATGTGGCTCAAAAACGGTTAGTTCGCAAGTGAGATTTGGCGTCCCCTAACGGAAATTTCAGTTGCTAGGTTGCTGCGAGATTTCTCCAATGCAGGCGGTTGCGACAGTTCACACAGTAAGAAAGCTACCACTCGAGAAAAAAACCTACTCAGGTGGCAGCAACATCAATTTGAGAAGCTCTGCCCTCTGGCGCACCGCATGACATCCTTCGTACTAATTTTTCAGAGTGGAACAAGCTCCCTGCGCTAAATCACAGCACCAGCAACACAGCTATCCTATTTCCACCCCTTTGCAGAATTCCGCAGGAGCGTAGTTTTTTTCTAACTCCAAAATTCCACCCATGCTATCTTCAAACAACACCTTGTCATAGAATAGCCTTTCCATTGATTAATTATACAGAGAGTAATGCACTTCTCCATTGGTTCTACCAGTGCTGATGTTACCAATCCGTATCCTCCCCTACAGTCTTCTTCTCGATGACCGTGCATCCTTCCCAATATACTCTGCAACCCTTGTTCTACATTACACCTGCCAGCCTTGCTTTTACTCTTTCTCCCATCACACAAGTGTGCAAGTTCAGAATATCAACGTACAACATTTTGGTTTGCTATACTTAACTTCACACCTTGAAGGCATGAAGATGTGAAGTTAAGAATATTAAATCTATACCCACCTATATGTACTTACCTTCACATTATTTTGGGCCCGATATTTTGGTCACAACAATATTTTTGTCCTTGATATTCTGAAATGCAACCATCACCATTGTAACACCCTCACCCTAGTACATCCGGTGCTCTCTTCTGGTTGCATAGTGCATAACTTCTACTCTGTGCAGTGCTCTGTTGCTTTGTACTTAGACTTGCACTGTATAAATCAAATATATTTCTTCATAGCCATATTGGGGGTATTTGTTGGTTGACTAGTAAATAGGGACAGCCTATGTTTAAAGGTGAATAAACAGGCGAAAGATATATAAGAGGTTATAGTCACAGTTGCATGTTATAAAACAAATACATATTTTTATTTATTTTTAAAAACAACCAGTAAACAAAAACAAAGCCTCCCAAAACAGCAAAAGAACATGTAGTTGTTCTTGTTGTGTTTAACGCTTTACTGCCAGAGTCAGTGGTCAAAGCTGCACCTTGATTATCCTACACCTGTTAACTGCATTCAGTGTGTTTGGTCCTGCCACGCTCTTCTCGCGACTAGAGTCCAATTCTGGAATAGGAGGAATTACTTTTAGGTGATTCATATAATTCCTGCACAACCATATCGATCAGGTAGAACTTGGTTGGTAGAAATTTGGTTTCTTGTTGGCAGAGGTATGCACCCTGTCCAAGCAGGAACCACAATCCTAGTCAGGTTACGTCAAATACACACCCTAAATTAACCGGTGCTCTACCTCTGGTAGCATGGCACAGAACAATCAGGATTAACGTAAGAGGCAATGTGCAAAGTATTTGTTCAATACTTCAAACAGTAACAGTGAAAGCAACACAAAAGACTCCGCACCAAGTTTGCACAATAGATATTGATTTTCTAAATAAACAAGACCAAAATGACAAAAATCCAGTAAGTAGAATTCAAAATAGGAATTTTTTAAGAATAAAGGTGAAAATAGTGCTAAGAAGCAATAGGCATCTATGAGGTTATCTGGTTGCACTGGGCCGGGCAAAAGTCAAGAGTGCAGGCCGACCGCAATGGAGTGCAGGCTGATAGAGGAGCCATTCAAGGCCTGCTGAATAAAAGTACCTTGATCCTGGTCGCCACAGCATGATGCGGGGTGAAGCCGAGTGACGTGTTGGTGTTGGTCCCTCAGTCGAGGTGATGCATCAATTTTCTCCATGCAGCAATGTGCTGGTTCTGAAGATTAAAGCAAAACCAAGGGGAAAGATGGACAGTGTGTTGAACATTGCAAACACTCACCTCCAGGCAACTGATCTGGGTTTAATCCATCATCATTCTTTAGCCCACTCTGCAGTTCAGACATGGCCATGTGCAAATCAGTCTGACCCTGTGTCTCATGGGACCAGTCCAGCCCGAACTGCCAAGCATGGTCTTCCCTGGACTGGAAAGAAGCATCCTGGGATCATTTGACTGAGAGTGGGTGCTTGCAATTTTCAACACTCTGTCCTTCATCCCCTTTGGTTTTGCTTGGTTCTGAAGATTAAGCGCCGATTCCGAGGTTCTGAAGCAGATGCACTGGGTTTCTCCCCGCAGTCGGAGGAGTATGTTGATCGTCTCTCACTCCAGTGGCGGCTATGCAGTGGTTCTGATGCGTCTGTTCTGAGGTGATGCACTGGCTCCAAGTGCGATGCACTAGTTCTGTTCCTGCAACAGTGTTGATGCACCAATTCTACTTCATGCAGCAGAGGATGCATCAATTCTACCAGAGGTAGAAACTTGGTCAACTTCCAATGGACCAGGTACAGGAGCAGGGGGTAAGAATTTGATATCCCTGAGTCTTAAAACAGTAGACAAACCAACATGTCCTTGCAAATCACTCTGGGTTCAAATGAAAGAGTCAATTTCTTCCTGAGTAGGGCAGAGGGTAGCAGGCAGTAGGGCAGCACAGCAGAAAAGCAGTTCTTCCAGAGCAGATGTCCAGCAGAGTGGCAGTCCTTGCAGCAGCACAGCAGTCCTAGCTCCTGGCAGATGATCTTCACAGGTCCAGTAGTGTCTTATTTGATAGGGGTTAGAGACCCAGTACTTGTACCCAGTTGTACCTTTGAAGTGGATGTGACATCAAAGAGGGGCTTTGAATTGCGCAGAGGTCCTCCCTCCCAGCTTTGGCTTCAGGCTCACTACATACAGGTGGGTATGCAGCTCTTTGTGTTGTGCCAGGACACAGCCAATGAAGGTGTAAGAGTCAGCTCCTCCCACCCATCCTGCCCAAGATGGCCGCTCAGTCACATCCTAAGCTTCCTTTGTGTCTGGTTGTCTAGAGGGAAATCGCACAGACCGGTATCTCGCCCATGTGATGACAGTTCCCTTAACCGCGCCAAATTTTAGGGCCATTTGGAACTGCCTTACTAAGATCTTGCTGTTGTAATTTCTGAATAACGTGTATTAATGTGTATTGTTCATTAACTTTGTGTATTATTCAAGAATGTCTGTTTTATTTTTCACAATGTTTCTGTTTTGAAGCACTATATAAGTATCACAGTTGTTTTTGTATTTAAGAGTGTATTTAACTCTGACATACAACTAATGATTATATAAAGGTGTCAAACATGATAAATAAGATATGACTATGACACTTAAAGCTAAAGAACTGATTAGTCTTAGCTTTGGTTTGCTTAAATAAAACAGCGGCTTAAAAATTGAGTGCCAGGTTGTCTCTATTTGTTGATATCTTTCTAAAAGCGGCATTTCTAAAATAGTAATGATTAACTTAACATTGCCAGCAAAGAGGATTTATCATTACCAATCCAATGATATGAAACATGACAGAGCTACTCCTTTTCAATCAGGAATTACAGTTTATCAGAGTAATACAGAATTCCCAATGTTAACCTATGAGAGAGGTAGGCCTCACAGTAGTGAAACACAAATGTGGGTATTTTTCACTACCAGAACAGGCAAAACCTTAATGTACATATCCTATCTTTTGAATATGTAGCAGCCTACCATATGGCTACCTAGGGCCTACCTTAGGAGTTACTTATATGTAATAAAAGGGGAGTTTAAGGCTTGGCAAGGGGTTTAAAATGCCAAGTTGACATGGCAGTGTAAACTGCACACACAGGCCTTACAGTGGCAGGCCTGAGACATGTTTTATGTGCCACATGTGTGAGTACACAATCAGTGCTGCAGACCCACTAGTAGCATTTAATTTACAGGCCCTGGGCTCATGTAGTGCACTCTATTAGGGACTTATAGGTAAATTAAATATGCCAATTGTGGATAAGTCAATCAAACCATGTTTTAGCGGAGAAGCACATGCATGTTTGTGCTGGTAAAGTGCTCAGAGTCCTAACGCCAACAAAACTGAGGTCCGAGAAAGAGCAGGAGGAAGGCAAAAGGTTTGGGGTGACACTTCAGAGAGGAACATTTTCCAACATTGGTCCTTTCCTATCTAAAACAACTGGAGTAACCTGTAGTGTACCTCAAAGTTCATCTGAGATTTTTAATCAACCCTGAAACAAGTGGCACTCTTGCATCAATCTAGCATCTTCCCCTGTACTCCCCTCTTACACTCTCTTACTCAGTTGGATACCTGGGTGTCACTGTCGACGACGACCTATCCTTTTCCTTTTGCCCCAGATTAACTTGCATCAAAGACACAAACGAGATGGGAGGAATGCTTGCAATAATTCTAACCACTAGCTATCCCTTGTGATAGCATTCCAACCTACATGTCTTTTTTTACCCACTACGACACCTCAGATTAGACCCAGCTATATGCTAATCAGTTTTGGTCCTGCCCCAATCAGAACTGTCCAGCCTGAACTGCCAAGCCAGTTCCTCTCTGAACCAAAAGACGAGCAACCCTAGACTGACTGATTATGGCCTGCAAGGACATCTTCAGCAAGATACCCAAGTCAACTCACTGGCACACTTCTGGACTACATTTCCAAGAACCCACAGTTGGCCTCCATCTCATGCATTTCACATTTAAAATGAAACGATTTGGAGGAAAATCCATTTACCATCAAGGCTCCTCCCTCCAGAACTCTCTTTCAGTGTATCTCTGCAGTGACTCCAGCATTAATTATTTTCATAAGCAACTGACCGCACACCTCTTCCTCCAATTGTTTAATGCTAAATGATTCTATCGCCCTGTAGTGTCTCTTTTATGTGCTCATCCCCATTTTATGTGGACTGATGCTGCTATTTTTTTTTAACTCTGCAACCTGGGGCACTGCTGACTGTCCCTAGTGTATGTGCTCTTACGGTTAAAGCTCAATAAATTTAGTTAATTCTAAATTGGCATGTTTAACTTTTCAGCAATGCTATAGTATATAGTTTAGGAAACTACACCAATGGCATAGAGAGGTACATGTCACTGTGGACTGCAGCATCTATTTTGCCATTCCCTAGGCTGACAAACAAACAAAATAACTTAAGGTCTGCACTGTAGCCAGACTGCAGTAGCTTTAAAATGTATTTAATTATTTTAGGAGTTTTTTATAGCGCTGGCCTGACCCAAATGTATTGGAGTGCTTTACAAAAGACATAATACTAGGAAACCCAAGCACACAACATCCTAACGCAGCCCTCCAATCCCCACTAAATTATCTGTACGGGCCAAATGCCAAAATCGGACGATCTGGAGCGTCTGCCGCTGGGGCTGCCGATACTTCCAGCAGCTGCTCTGCCGTGATATCGGCAATATCCACCTCTGGCTATAACACCTCAAGATGGCGCCCAAGGTGAAACGGAGGTAGAAGTGAGGGGGCCGTGGTGAAATGGACCCACGTTATGAGGTAACAATGCGGGGGCCTCGACATCAGGAGCGGGCACCCTGCTGCCCTTTCATCTTCCCGGGCGGGCGCCCGCAGCTGGTGCAGCCCGTGATCGCCAGATCTGCAGCCTCCATCCGCCTGTGTGGCCCGACCGCAGTGTGTGGATGGGGGCCCGTGGCCACAGCGTATGGGTGGGACAGGTTACACGACCGGGAGAGGATTTTAATTACAGCGCTCACCCCCTACACATGATAAAGCCGCTAACGCCCCCCTGGGAGCTTTTTGTCGAGCATGAAAGCTGGGTGGAGACCTGGGGATTTGTTTTAACACCCCTCCAGCTAATGACACTGGTGGACTGTGGTGCCCAATACAGGAGCATAGGAGTATTTAGACCAGGGATCATGTGTGTGCAGCAGTGGTGAAAGGAGGTGCAAATACTGAAGATGCTCCTTCTTTTGACTGTCTGGCTCCTTTCCCCTCTTGTTCTTCCTCCGTTGGGTCGGCTCCCTGGTTTTCTTTGGACTTGGCCCTCCTAACTTTTGGACTGGAACTCGTATGCGCCCCGCCATTTTGGGACCCTCTCATGTTGTCGCTCTTGTCCTGGGTGCATCTTGCCATGTTGAGATGGTTTCCATCGATGCCCACGGCCCTTCAGACATTTCTCTTACGCTGGACTGTCTTATCTCTTTCTCCCCCTTAGGTGCCCCTCTCTCCTCTCACCAATCTCAGGCTCCAACTCTTCTCCCCCACATACCGCTCTCCACCCCTTTTTATTTTAATTTAATTTTATTTATTTTTATTTTTATTTCTCTTTTCACTCTGTAAATATGTTATATATACTTGTCCAAGCCGAATCGCTTGTATAATGGAATCATGAGAAAATCTACTATTTGTATGTACATGTATATAGAGATAACTGTAACCATTAGTATGTGTAGTAGACATTTGTACTCACTACCATTCCTATGTGATTGTTAGAGTGTATCCATTTGTATCTCTTCCTTGAGTGACTTTATAACTTGTACATTTGCAATTTTTTCTATTTGTATCTCTTCCCTGTCTGACTTTACAACTTGTACATTTGCAATTTTTTTCCTGTTTGTATCTTTTATGTAACTCATGTAATCCTAAGTCCTTATGTATCGCAACTGGTTCTTTTGTAAAGGGCTCTGACACCTTCGGGTAATGTTCGTGCTATAGAAAATCTCATAAAATAAATAAATAAATAAAAGGCATTTTGAAAGTCTCAGCGCAATGTACCCCATTGATGCATGGAGGTCAATTAATGTTGAAGTTATGTGCCTGTTGACTTTTACCGCACCTCCTGTGGGGTGGGTAACTGATAATGGGCACCACCCCTCGTGGAGGGGAGAAGGAAGAAGACTTAATGACCCAATAGCAGAGGGCAGCAAAGTGATGGCTTGTGAATCTACTTGTATTTCTGTTAAAATAACCTTTGTTGCAGGAGGGAACCCTATATTTAAATATTAATTAAGCCACCCTAAGTAGGCCTAGTAGCTCACAAGGTATGGTGCCTGGTATTCATAGGGGCTCATGTAAGAATGTAATGTTTGCATGTTCCTATAGTTACAGCCCTCAAAAGCTATGTCCACTGTTAGGGCTGTAGCTGGCTCTACGAATACAAAGATAAAGTACAGGTAATGTGCTAATTCTGAATCTTTGGTTTGAAATAAGCTGCAGAGATGGTTCAAACACTGTTTTAAAAAATAAAAATCATTTCATTGGTGAAGTTGGATTTTGATAAATATACAGGAAAAGCAATGTTTAAAATATTTTCCCTGTAGAAGGTCCAGCAAGTTATTGACATTAGCCTGCCTACAGCTGGCCCGTCAGTGCTGCTTTGATGAAATGTAAAATACTGTTCTTGGAACACAGGCAATGGTTTGGGCCTGACAGGATAGGGATTCATGCGCTTTTACAGTTTAGTGATAAGGGATGCCTGAAGAAGATGAGTATTTTGACCTCAGAACACAAGAACACACTTTGGTGTCCTGGCTTTAGTCTCAGTTCAGGAGGGAGCCGCCCCGGTGGAAGGTCCAGTTGAGTGGAAGGGGGCTGCTCATTATTTCTGTCATATCCCTAAGCATGCCAGAAACTCTGACATGTTGAATTTTACTGAGAATAGTACACTGCAGGATAGTTTAAAGTAAGGCAGACTGGATGTGCTGAGCTGCAAAGGTGAGAAGGCTTGCCCTTGGTAACCTTTTACTCCCTTGGCCAGGGAATCTCCAGGAGTTACCCCACTCACTAGCCCCTGGATTGGACAAAAATAGCCCCTCATTCTCCAGCGCCTCATACTCTTTATAGGCCTGTGGCAGAACAGAAGAGGACTGGACCTGCTGTCTGTAACCTGTGTGGAGACTGAAGGGATGAACCTTCTCTCACCTCTACACAGTAACTAAACGTGTATACCCAGGGCCAGTTGGCTGACCTCCTGTGTGGTTTCAGAGAAGTCAAACGCTGCAAAAGGTCTTTTGCCTGATGTGACCAGTTATGATTGGAACTGGGCTGGGAATTGCTGATGGCCTCTGCTGAAGTCTGTCCTAGCCCCCAAATGATGTCCCTGAGGTCCTTGGAGCCTTGTATTTGATTATGAGAAGCTATTCCTGATAGTCTGAAATGCTGGGACCTAAAACATGTTTGGATTTCTAAGACCTCCAAAGAATAAGCAGGATCTTGTGGCAAAGGGGTTTGATTTTGACAGGACTTCATCGAGTACAGTTCAGTCTTACCCTACTGGAAGATTTTGAGCTCCAAAAAAGAGATTAAGTCTAAATGTCGGAATCTTGACTTGACAAAGGCACAAATAGTATCTATCAGACCAACAAGAGTACTTCGGCAGCTGCAAAACTAGAATTTCACTCTTCTGAGCTTTTAATGCCAAAGCCAACAACTTCAGCAAAACCTCCCCTACTGGCTATTCAATGTTGAAAGGATCTCACGGGATACAGCCTTCAGTCTTGCCCGCTGGAGGATTTCAGATTCCATAAATAAAGACTAAGTTGAAAGAAAAATCCTTTGACTGGGATGACCTGCTTGCTGCACGACACCTGCTCCATTGCAGGTGACTTGTAATTTTGACAAGGTTTCGGTCAACCACAAACAATGACTTATGATTGGTGCAGTGCTTTTTGCCTTCAAACTTTGAAAAATCATATTTATGGTGCCCCTGATTGGATTTTTGTCATTTTCTTATTAATAGTTTCTTCATTTGTAGACGTTAATTTGGGTTTTTTAATTGTCTTGTGTTTTTACTTTTTGACTTTCATTAGTGTTGCTAAATACTTGATACATTTTCCTCTAAGTTAAACCTGTCGGCTCTGTGCCATAGCAACCAGAGATCGAACCCAGATTTAAATTATTGCAACTCTGTGTTTCACTTGGCAGGGTTTGGGGACTTATTACTTAGGGAGGAGTCATATCCTCCCCCTCTTATAACCCATTTTATTGCACACCCCATTTGGCATCTCTTCCCCTGGAGGTCCCCAATGCACTACATCATCATTTAGTAGAATTAGCACATTACAAACATTTCAAAATAAATACATACATCAATAAAATAGTGCATTGTTTTTTTTATAGAAATGATATGCATTTGGCAAGCTAGATGGACTTGTATATGAGGTCTGTTGGGATGTTCCCCCTTTAGAATGATTACTGGGCGCGTAAAGGTTTACGGATATGAGGTGGCTTCCCCACGTGAACCTGGTTATTGGATATAATATTTGTAAGGCAATTTTTAAAGTTATACAAATATAAAAAAGCTTCTTGGAATGATAGTATTTTTCTCACATCCTTTTAAAATCCCACTGTGATAGAATATATTTACATGTAACATACATCATGGTCCTTGTACATTGCTTACATTTGCCCAAGAAATAGGAGGACGTTGTTCCTCTCAGGGGCTCACAATTCACAGGGGAACGTTGCCTTTTTGTTATAATTTTGTATTTCTTTTATACTAAATATCATCAAACTTTATTTTTTTTATATAGAGGTTTTGTTGTCACAGCAACCAGTGCTTTTGTCTTTGGCAGGTTTTCTAAAGACAGGAGTATATGCATTCTCTGGTGACTATGTGTTGAGTGTGGTGAAAGTATAATTAAGTGTGGTGCTAGTGGTTTGTGGTGGGCTACACCCCTGGCGAGTGGAGCAGGGTTTGGAATTGGTGTCTGTTTTGTTTTTTGGATTGTGACTCTTGACTTATTACAAGTCAAATAGGACCTTCTTGAAGCCAGACTTCTCTTGGCTCCTGCTGCAGTCCAGCCTGAATAGAAACTAATGGAAACTGGCGCAATCAGTTGTATGATGTGGCAGGAAGTTTTCATCAGTCTTCAGTTCTCTGATTTGTTCCGCTAATTCACATTTATTTTAAAGCACTGCCTGCTGTGAACTAAATCTGCTTCGCTCTTGTAGATGATCACTGGGTTCTGCTCCTTCAGTGTGAATCTGCTCTTCTATTGCCTGCCTTCGAGGCATTTTTCCCCACTTCTTATTTTAGATGAATTAAGAAAATGTGAATTCTATTTTTATGCAATGGGAGATCTGGCGCATGGAGGGCCCGATTCACAGAACTAACTTAAAACAAAATCCTAAACTTACTACCATTTTGGTATTCACAGAAGGCACTTACTCATTTCGGTATTCACAGAAGTTAGGAGTCCTAACTTTAGGACTCCTAAATGCCTTCTGTGAATACCGAAAGACTTAAAGTTAGGATTTTTCTATGTGAAGGGTGGCACAGCAGCTACTAGGATAAGTCGCCCTTTTGTTTGGGCAATCTACAATGACTGAACAGACCATTCAAGCATCCAGTCCTTGACAACATCACCAATACAACCTGCCATACTGCATACTGCCCAAAAATACCTGATCTTCAGACCCCAGGAGTATAAATATGTGCCGGGGTACCGATGCTCATTCCTTGACATCATACATCTCCTACATCACCACACTGATACCTTGAGTGGGTCGTTAAGTTCTGTGATAAGGTGGGGGACACCCATTGACTCTTGCCATGCTCTTCTGCTAAGAAGTCTGACCTGTCAACAGAAAGTTCCCCAGGTTTCAAGGGTATTATTTTGTTAGTGAGCTGATAAAGAACTATTATGTGAACCAGCATTCGCTCTAGTGCTGTGCCCATTTAGGAGAGGAGAAAACTATCTGCTTTCATCAAGGTCATCTTATAAAGCCTAATGATAGTAGCTAGTATGTCAATTAATGAAAGATGGTACTGCTGCATGTGCTAGCTTCCTTGTAACCATATTATTCAGAAGTTCCATCTGTCAATGTTTAACCTATTGCATGTGGTCCCTGTATTGTTGACTTCCTCAGGTTCTCATCTGGTTGAAAAGTACTCAATTGGACTGACCGTAGAGCCTCTGTACAGACTCAAATGTTGATGACACCAACAAAGCAGAACACACTATGCCTTGAAACATGTGGTTTGCCTCAAAATGACATTCAGAATGGTAGAACACACTATATAGACATTCTAGGAAAAGGCACACACTCAACAGCCAGATTCAGCTTCCTGGAAAGTTCACAATGGCCCTCAAACTGTTATACAGGGCCTAACATTGAAAACCAGACAATCATTCGATACCATAAATGCTGCATTTTGAGTGGCTCCTTGGCAGTCCATATCTATCCAGTGAATTCATAGCTATTACCTGAGGCAAGCCTCATTACAGTATGGGCCTACAAATCACCACACCTTAATCCACTAACTAGTCTGTGAAGATCACAGAGTTCTATTACAGAACTAAAATGTTTAATTAGCTCACAGAATGTCCCTTCACTGTGAGACATGCTGCTGGAAAAGACAGAATTAGAATTCTTCAATTTTCTGTGCAAAAAACTGAACAGGCACATTAAATTGTTCCTTTACCATCTCTTGTATGAATTCCCCACACAATTTAGCAATTTAGAACTTTGTGCACTTTACCCCTGCTAAACACGAGATAGGTGCCTGTGCACGTCCATTAAACATAGTTAAATTGGCTTATCCATAATTAGCACATTTAACTTTCCTGTAAGAACAAAGTGTATGGTGCAGAAATACACCCATAGCATAGAAAGTTAAATGTCACTTATGGATTGCAGCACTTGTTATGCCTTCCACTAAAGTGGCAGTGAAAACAGGGCTTCAGACCTACCGTGTCGAATGTCTGCTGTACACACCTGTCAAAATAACCCTTTTTCACAAGAGTGAAGCACTGCTTTTAAATATTGATATCACCCCCAAGTACAACTTGTTGCCTACAAGATAGGGTGCTGGATATTTAAAAGTGGAACATGGGCAAAATTAAAATTGCCATGTTGCTCCAGTGATTAGGCTTCAAAAGCAATTTTCCCAATCAGGGCTGTAGCTGAATCCTAGAAAATGCCAAAGTACAAGTTATACACTTTAATCTGTAACTTTTGACAGGATACGACTACAAAGGTCTTTCAAAAACCTTTTAAATATTTTTTTCAAATCCGATTTAAATGTAAGGTAGGATTATTATTGAATATTTAGTAAAGGTAACTTTTATAAAGTTAATTTTTACCTGCCTGAACCTCCAGTTGGCTCATTAGCTTACTCACCTCTGGTTTACCAGTACTTGACTTTAATAAAGCGTGAAAACGTCTCCCAGAGCAGGGACTTGCAGAAAAAACACTTGGAGTGTACCCATGACCTTCATTGACTTGTAAAAGAGCAAGGTGAGGCATGTTATTTCACAAGTAAACTTACATTTCAACTTGGAGAAAGGCCTAACCAAGCCAAGCTGGTTGCAAACCCAGTTAGAGGGAAGCTGTCCCCAAAACCTGCTTAGAGTGAACACAAGGGAAGAAACTGTCAATTTCCCTGGGCACTTTTCTAGGTGTGCCCACAGGCTCTGTACAAGAGAGGAAGGCTTCCCCAATTTTGGATGTTAGGAGTGAGGTACACTATTGGATTGTTTGCAATAGGGGAAACAGTAACAGCTGAAAAAGTGGGCAAGGTAACACATGGAAACCTTTACCCTATTGGTTAGGGAGAAGTCAGGAGCCACCCACCCACAGAATAGTGCACAAAATAAATGTGGGACCACCAATGAAAACTTCTCAGCACACTCTCTGGACATGGGCAAGATCAGAAGAGTACTGGTCTCTGCTTTTTGTAACCTGAGACAAGCCCTGGAAGGACTGGATCTGCTCCCTATTGTACAGTAGCAATGCTTCTTACTATGATCTGCCGGTATTCTACAATTCTGAGTAATTCCTGGAAGAATTGTTTATCTCTGCAGCAAATAAAATATATGAGGGTACTCAGAGCTTGACCGTAGCTGCCCACAAAATACAAATCACCATGCCATATTTCATCAGTGAAGTGGTCACACTGAGAACCCCAATAGCTTACCTTCAATAGTCCTGGCAAAGTCAGTAGTAGCAAACGCTGATCTTCTTAAGTGTTATCTCTCCTCAGGCCTGAACTACTAATAGAATACAGTCCTCAAGCGAACCATATTCCCAATCTAAATTAGCGCATCCTACATTACAGCTAAAAACCTGACTATAAACGTAAGTCCTCCATCGCAAGTCTTCTTCTTTCTCAAACAAAGATTTTACTTAGAGTTGGCCTCAATTCATATAATATAGCTGATGCATTCCCCCAATCATTGTGTTGTGAGGAGGAAACTCCAGGTATAAAGAAATTACAGGGACCTATGAAGTGTTATTTAATTCCAAAGTTTACACCCTAGTGGCAGAGTGGAAGTCCAGCTCTTGTGGCCTAAAGGTCACCTCTTCCACCCTACTTGGAACAGATATGTCCATTAATAAAAATGGCAAACTATCACCCTGAATACCCTATTACTCCTACAATGGGTATGCATGGTTACATATATTCACACCCACATGTGCCACAATACCTAAAGACTGAAAACTCTCACACTACTTCTACACTGACAATATGCTTATTGATATGATAGCATCTTCACTGGACATCATCGGTTTCATTGCTCAGAGTCTGAAATATTTAATAGTGGTTGACTCATCAGCACCTGAAACAAAACCCATCCAAAATGGAATTTCTACTACCTGCCGACTAAACAGCTGTGCACCTATCCAAAAAACACTCAACATTCCTACATGTGTCTGCCACTAAAAACAGGCAGGATGTTTCAGGTTCCGCAATACTAATTAGCATAATAGTTATGTCACTGCAATTACATTATGTAACCTTTCACTTTTGAAATCATCAAAGGAATATGTCATCTGTCACTCAGAAGCTAGTCACTCTGCTTGAGGCCCCAATAGATTGTATGGACACCCGTCTCTAGTAAAAGATGCATTTCCAATTACAATTATTGAAGTGTATTCTAGAGAGTCAATAACTCATTAAATGGGGAAAAATAGGCATTGATTGTCATTTCTTTTAATTTCCCAACAGCAGATCTAAACAAGCATTGGCATAGCAAAGAGGTCTAGCGTTGGTCGCCAGCCTTTTGGCAACTCTAGTTTTATTGTTTTTTGCAAAGCTTTATTGTTCAGGACACTGATGGGTCTTCATTAAAACTTTCAAAAAAGAACAAAATCGCAAAAGGGTTTTTTCTGTTCTCAAAAAGTACACATTATCATGGTACACACAACACTGAAAGGAACTGCCTTGTGTGTGGATGTGCTCCTTGTCAAAAGGCAGTATGCCTTAACTCATAGTGAAGTTGGTCAATGGCAGAAGTGGGCTAACATCACCCCTTAATGCATGCTGGATTGGGTGGTAAAAAAATGTGAATGCCACAATCTCAGACTAATGAATGGATTCTGGTTGAAAACATCTAGAAGAAACTATGTTATACATACTTTTCATAAAATCAAAAGGCTTTAGCCAAGATGGATCTAAAAAAGCCATTGGTCAGGCATTGGCTGTTAGCCTTGCCTTTGAGAAAAAAAAGGGAAGAAAGGAAAGAAAAAAGGAAGGAAAAATAGAAGGAAGACAGTCTAAAGGACGGAGGGCAGACAAAAAAAAGGAAGAAGTGCTAAAAAAGAAGGTAGGTAAGTAAGTGGAAAGAAGGGAGACAAAAAAGGAAGGAAGAAGGAAAGAAAAAAGGAAATAAGGCAAGAAATAAAGAAAAAGAAAGAAAGAAAGGAAAAACAAAACAGACAAAAAAGAAAGAAAGAAGGAAACAAAAGAAAGAAGGCAGAACAAAAAGGAAAAAAGGCCACAAGAAAGAACAAAGGAAAGACGGCTAAAAGAAAAAGAAGGAAATAAAAAGGAAAGAAGGCAAATAGAAAGAAGGAAAGAAAGCAATAAATAAAGAAGGAAAGGACGACAGAAGCAATGTAACAAGAAGAAAAGAAAGAAGGCAAAAAGAAAGAAGGACAGAAGGCAAGAAAGAAAGAAGAGAAGAAGGCAAAAAAGATTAAAAAAAAGGAAAAAAGGAAAGAATGCAAGAAATAAAGTTGAAAGAAAAAGGAATGAAGGCAAAACAGAAAGGAAAATAGGCAAAAATGAAAAAAGAAAGAAGGAAAGTAGGCAAAAAAAAAAGTACGACGGAATATACAAGAGAAAGAAGAGAAGAAAAAAGATGAATGAAAGGAGGAAAGAAAGGATGTGCTCAGCGTAATCTGGCACACTCGTGCTGCCTAAACCGCTACAACTCTCTAGTGAGAGGCAGGTTTCCATTTATCCCGGCCATCATACAAGTTGTAGCGGTCTTGGGAGCACGAGTGCGCCAGATTACGCTGCGCACTCAGTAGAGGCTTGTGCTCCTGCAAATGGCATACACGTTGTAGCGGGAATGGCAGAACGAGGACACCCAATCTTAGTGAGCACCTAGAAGAGGCCCGATTAATTGTATAGTTGGATTGGAACCATTGGTAAATCTCTGAATTCAGTGATTGGACGTAATTCTTTTGAAATTGTCTCGTGCAACGGAGGTTCATCCCCGTCTTGCATCCCTATATGAATACATTGATTTAATTTGTGACTTTTGAGGCTTGAGGTGTTTGGAAGGGGGAATGAATGCTTAAGGTCCTGACCCTTCCTCTTAATTGTCTGTGGACGATAAACAGCAGTTTGAGGCCCTCAACCATAAACAAACGGCAGCAAACACTATATCTAGTCCTGATGAAGACCTCATATTGATGATTATCAATTTCACGCTGCATTTGAGGGGTCGAAACGTCGACGTATATGATAAATCAAACATCTCAGTCCATCTAAACCACTCAGTTGTGGAATCAAATTTCTATGCTTAAACATAGTTCTGTTACATATGAATTTGACGTTGATGGAATCAATTATATTTATATGTGAACATTGTGTGTTTAATTTATTGTGTGATTTCTGTATGTAACAATGTATGCACTGTATTTGTATTGTGTTTTTGTGTATTGATTTTGAAAATAATTTTATGTGTGTGTATATGTTGTGCCTTTATTATACAAGGAATTCGTGATTTGCTTAGTTGGAGTGATTTAATTCAGTTGGGAGAATCTCGTTTGTTATTTCTTCATTGAAAGGACATGCCCCCGACTGGTGGGTTTGATTGAATAATTGAATTTTTTCTGAACACAGGTAGCAGAACCATTGTTCGTATACTGCAACTATCCCCAGGTTCTGTACAGTACTGGGCAACCCCATTGTTATTAATGGCAGGTCCAGTTGCAGCAGGTCAGCTGGGAAGTTGCAGAGAGGATCTGGAGCTTGTTGCATTCCTGTAGCTCAGAACAGATCAGGAGGTCAGCCACCTGGCCCTTGGAGTAACTCTGCCTGGAATGAAAGGATCAGGTCCAGACATTCTACTCAGAGAGCAGGGCGGACCTCAAGCAGCAGTGCAGTCCTTCTTCTGTAGTATCCACAGGTCCAGGAGTGTACTAAAGAGTGGGTTAAGAGTTCCTATTTTTATACCTGGTGCTAGCTTTACTGTGGGAGAAGCTTGCCTTGTTTGGCGCATCCTGCAAACACACAGCCCCTCTACTGTGTGACTGTCTGTGGGCGGGGGGATAAACATATGCCATCTGCCAACTATACCCAGTCATGTGACCCGGGATAAACATATGCCATCTGCCAACTATACCCAGTCATGTGACCCAGGAAATAGACTGCAGGCATCAAGTAGGCAGGACAAGAAATGGCAACTTTCTAAAAGTAGCATTTTCAGAATTGTCACATAAAATTCCACTTTACCATTAAAGAGAGTTTTAAATTAAAATTCCTCAACCCCCAAATATGGCATTCCTGACCTGTTCCAAAAGAAGTGTTATCACTTATTGACTGTAATGGATAACCCAATGTTAGCCTATGGGAGAGGTATGTCTTGCAATAGTGAAAGATGAATTTGAGAGGTTTCATTATCAGGAAATGCAAAAAATTAAAAGTACATGTCCAACTTTTTTTATGCATTGCACCATGCCCAATGGGCTGTTTAGGACCTACCCTAGCGGGGTGACATATATGTATTAAAAAGGAAGGTTTGGACCTGGCAATAGCTTTATTAAGCCAGATGGAAATAGCAGTTTAAAACTGTACCTACACGCTGCAATTGCTGACTTAGACATGTTAAAAGTGCAACATACGCGTATGGCACAACGAGTGCTGCAGGCTCACCCTTAGCATTTAATTTACACGCCCTGGGGACAGAGAGTGCCACTTTACGAGGGACTTACATTAAACTAAATATGCCGATTGTGTATAAGCCAATTCTACCATGTTTTAAGGAGAGAGAACAAGCATTGTAGCACTGGTTAAAAGTGGCAAAGTGTGCAGAGACCTAAGGCCAGCAAAAACAAAGTCAGCAAAAACAGGAGGTCTGAAGGTAAAAAGTTAGGGGAAAAACATGTCAAGGATGTAAGGTCTAACAAGGGTGAAACCCAAAAGTCTTTAAATTCACTTGAGCTCAACCCCTTGGTAGCTATGGCACAGAGCTGATAGGCTTATTTTAGAACAATGTGTAAAGTTTTTAGGCAGCATCAAGGCAATAATAAAGTCAAAGCTCCAAACTGTACAAATCCCAGACTGATTTAGGAACATTTTAGTAAACAAAATAACAACAAAGTAACAAAAATCAAAAGTTGCACCAGAAAGCACTATCCGCCAATGATAGTCTATGGTTGTAGTAGATTCAGTAGATTGTGACCTAGGTGCAATTTGAGGCTGACGATGATGGATAAACTGAACTGCTGGCCCTGTGAAGAATTTTACCTATTAGGGCCTGATTTGGATCTTGGTGGATGGGTTACTCCATCACAACGGTGACGGATATCCCGTCTGTTGAAATATAAATCCCATAGAATATCATGGGATTTATATTTCAGCAGGCGTAATATCCATCACGTTTGTGACCGAGTAACCCATCTACCAAAATCCAAATCAGGCCCTAAGTCTACAAAATGGTAATCCGAATCTCTCAATGGTTGAAGGTGCCAGGCTGCATCTGGGAAATAGGGAAGTGTACATATGTAAAATATGCTGCAGCAATTCTTGTATTTGCAGGGATTTCACGTAATGCTTGTTAGACAAAATTCCCCCAAATCGCCATGATTGCATTATTATGGGCTTTCGCAGTAAAAATATATTGCAAACACACAGGAACAACAGAACACAAAATTCAGTTATTTGCAGTGTCCTCCACGTGGCAACGATTGATGCAAGGACACTTTTTGCAGTAAAATATAGTGTGAAATTATATATTTGCATTTTGCATAATTACGTGTAATTTCCCATAATCTTGCTGAAATTTAAAGTTATTACGCGAAACCAAATTATGTGAATTTCACACACGCCTACTGGAAAAGTTCCATGAAGTCAGATAGGCATTGAGTTGGGCCCTGTTTTGAAGCTGTTGATTTTGTAGGGAAAAGTGACATTTTGTAGCCCAGGGGTGCCGTTGCATCTGACAGGTACTTTTGACACCATCTCCTAATTAGAGTTCTAGCTTGGGACTTATATCTCTGAAATGGAGCTCTGATTTCTCCAGCAGGACAAGGCAGCAGGCTGAATCCTTAGGGGGTTCCAGAGGGTCAGATACGTCCTTGCCGAGAGCCAGCTGAAATGGATTTGCTGCTGCAGAGAAGCAACACGCAGTTCAAACCTGTTTCTTCTGCCCAGAAATGTAGTGCCTTCACTGGATTAGCTCTTGTGGGTGGTCCCGGTCCTCTGGCAATTGGAAGAAACAATTTTTCTTAATCCTCAAAACTTTCCAGTAATGAGCTCCTTTTTCATCATCTCTTCAACTGAGGATCTCAGGGAGGCTCTTAGGACTTCAGAGCTTGGTTCAGCAAAGGCCTTCTGTGGGGGTTCAGTGCAGGTCCAATTGTGACTGGGCAACTAGTTATCCAGGAAAAAGTCAGTTTCCAGCTTGTTGTATCCCTGTGGCCACTCAGGAGATCAGGCTGCCAAACCTTGGAGTCCACTTCTTAGCCCTGGGTATAAAAGGGAGAAGATCCGGTACTTCGAGGCTCATCTAAGTTTGCAGGAAGCAGGGTCTTCTAATCCTACAGAGGTCCAAAAAGTGTACCGAGGAGTGTTCCTTGTAGTGCGACATTTATTGTTTGCTCTGGCCTGTATGTGAGAGTGACTCCTGGCACCTACTTAACCAATGGGGTAAAAGTTCCCAGGGCTCACCCTTTTTCCGCAGTTCCTGTTATCCCTAACAATCCCACAGTTCATCTCATTCCTAAAATCCACGATAGAGGAACCCATCCTCCATTACAGAGCTTGTGTGAGCTGTGGCCAGGGAAATGAGCAGTCTCCTCCCGTGTCCACTACAAACTGATTTAAGGTATAGCTTCCCTCCCATTGGCTTTGATGCCAGCCTGGCTGGTGTGGGTCCGGGGGACAAAGTCAGGCCTTTTCCCAGGCCCCAGGTTACATTTACTATCTCCTTTACAAGTCATTGGAGTTCCTGGGGACACCCCAGCTTCAAGGTGAAAAAAACACCTCCTCACACCCAGGCTATTTTCCCTGCTCTGGGAGCAGTTTTCACTCAAGGAGGTTTAGGAGGTAAAAAGTAACTTTATAAAAATTACTTTTCCTAAATATTGATTAAAAATCCAACTTTACCATTAAATTGGATTATTAATAAATATTAAAAGTAGTTTTTGAATGGGGCTTGTAGCCATGTCCTATCACAAGTTATAGATTAAAATGTATAATGTGTACTTTAATATTTTCTAGGATTCATCTGCATCCTTGCAAGTAAAAATTGCTTTTGATGCCTAATCACTGGAAGAACATGACAATTTTAATTTTACATATTTTCCACTTTTAAAAATTAGTCACCTTACCTTGTGGGTTTTGGGTGATGTATTAATATTTAAAAACAGGGTGTGCCTTCTGTGCAAATAGGTTATTTTGATAAGGTTGTGTAGCAGGTGCTGGGCGTATGCAGTCAGACTACACAGCGTAGGCGTGA
The DNA here is from genome assembly GCF_964261635.1 of Lissotriton helveticus. Classification (NCBI taxonomy): domain Eukaryota; kingdom Metazoa; phylum Chordata; class Amphibia; order Caudata; family Salamandridae; genus Lissotriton; species Lissotriton helveticus. The sequence continues at coordinate 171,662,802 of NC_136059.1, read as the reverse complement.
AGACCTGTTTCCACAATTCGGGACCAGGGAGCAAGAATACGTAATGAGACCGACGGTTCTAGGGACACAGTTTTTACTAACAGGCTTGCCTAAGTCCACAGGACTTCTATGGGGTGGGGAGTGGTTAGATTTTTTTGAGTAGGGTCCACCAAGCCTTTTTCTACGTGGGTCTATGTTGGATAGTCTTGCACCACTGGACTATTCACTAGGGCTGACTTCACACATAGGAGAGGAATATGAATACAGTGTACCCTGTTAGGGTAGGGGAAATGTAATGAATGACCTGAAGAAACGCCATGTGATGCAACCCGTTTGGGCTTCCTGAGGCATGAATAATGTGCACTGGATTAGAGGGATCACCGAACCATTAAGGTTATTCTGAATTTTAATCTTGTGTGAATCCTGACCTTAAAAAAACGAATACATGGGGATGTACAAGTCAGTTTCAAGGATCACTATTTATTCATCTTTATATAACATCACCCACTAATTCACTGATGAATATTTTACAAACATGGGGAGTGAATAGATCTCCTATTAAATGTGCCCCCCCTGCTCGGGTTGAGGGGTCCTCGAGTCATTGCAGTGCGTGCCTAGCGTTGAGCTGAACCCTATGATGAAGCATGCCACCTAGGTGGGAATCCTAGTTATGGGATGCCCCAAATTAAATAAGTGTGGTACACATTAGGAAACCTCTTGTATGAACCTCACCCAGGATATTTTACCAGCACTACTGTGCCATATCTCCTAAGTGGGAATCTACAGTTTGCTAATATCCCCTAGTTAGTGAATCTGCGAATACGTCAAACTTGTGCTGGTAGCCGTGTCCTCTACATTTTCTCTCCAAAAGGGTGAAATGCTCTTTCTTCTCTTATTAGACAAGAGCTCTCCTTCCCACTCTTCAAGAGAAGGTTGATGACCTGCCTGTTCGTTAAGTTTTCTCCTTCCTCCTGGCCCTTGGTGATAATATACAGTCTGCTCTCGGAACACCAAGACACGAGGGGGCATATTATCAACAACTAGCGATATTTATCGCTAAATAAGCATAGTGAAATTTTTTTTATCGCCGCGCATTGCCGGATTTTATCGCAGAGATAATGTGCTATTAGCAACGTTTATCTCCAAAGCGATAAAATATCCGGCGAAAGCAACGAAATGCGTGACCATCGCTGGAAATCCAGCGATATTCAGGCATTATCGTTAATAGGGACTTAGCCTGAATATCCACCTCCCATTGGATATACAGGCTAAGAACTGGTCTGAGCAGGCGTTAGTTTTCAGCGATATTCGCGCTTAGCGCAAATATATTTGTCGCTACGCCTGCGTTGATAATATGCAATAGCGATGTTAGCGACTGCTTTCAGTCGCTAACAGGTTGGGTACGCCCACTTTGCATGTCATTAGCGATAAATATCGCTGACGTGCAAAGTGGGCCCCATACCGCTCGCTATCACCTAAAAGCTGTCGCTAACTGATGTTAGCGACAGCTTGCTAATAGGGTGATGAAATTATCGCCGCTTTGCGGCCGAAAATGGCCGCGAAAGCGGCAATAATTTCATTTCGTCTGCCTTAGTAATATGCCCGAGGTTATTATTTCTGCTATGTAAATATTTTAAATGCAATAAACAAATAAATAAATACATGTGTCCTCTTGTTCAGAGGGTAATGGGCTTTGGAATCTGAGCTGAGCTCTTATTTAGGGTCGACTAAGCACGACTTGCATAAGATGTGTACTTTTCTGTAATGGTACAGAGAGCAGGGTCAATGGAATGGAATCCCAGCCAGTGTAATTAATGGAGGTTCAGATTAATTCATGTATTAAGTCATTTACCTTTTCCTTTTTTTTTTATCAGTTTTTCAGCCCTTTCAACCATCTTGGAATTTCTCTCCTATACACATTAAAAACTTGATCTCACACTGTCACATATGTATCTTATGGGAGAAACTTTTGAAACATTCAGCCAAGTTCTGCTTTGGTCCAACGATGTCATTTCCCCTGATTCAGTCATGATTTGTCATCTTCTTCATCTAGGAGCGCCAGCAGGATACTGGGTGCTCTGCCCTTAACCATGAGGCACATTGAGTATCTGGTCACAACACGTCCTTTCCCTTCATGCCCTTTGAAAGTGATGGAAAATACCCTCACACCTGTTATAACACAAAAATGTAGTTATAATATCGCGTATTGCAGGTGGTTATAATATCGACCTGCAAAGAAATCTACTCTACTATATCGATATTATAGCCACACATTTGTGACATGTGTCCTTGTCGTGCTGAGTCACTGGAGAAACAGATAAGCAAAGACGCTAAGTGCCTCCCAGGGTTCAACTTGGACTACTGGTACATGAGGACAAGGTCCAGGCTACATTTTCAGGAATGCGACACGAGATAAACCAACGCCCTGGTATAGTCAATGATTTTCTGAAAATGTGACAAGGATTGAGCCCTGCTAGGCCAACAGTGGATATTCCCCCCCTGATCAACAATCACTAGATTTGGGGACAAAGGACTGAAGTAAACCTCAAGTTGTCCTAGTGTTGGTGCCTCCGGAGACACCACACACTTGGGGTCTCATTTATGAAAAGTGACGCATCGCTGCGTGAAAACAGCGATGCGTCATTTTTCACTGCGCCCTCCTTGCGACACCAATGATACGTCACATTTACAGTATGATGCATCATGGTGCAAGGCGTTACAGATACGTCAGTATTTCTGACGTATCTGTATGGCGCAAAAGTGACGCATTGCTGGAGTGTGTCACAAAAGTGACGCACCTCCAGCAATGTGTCCTTTCATATGGGGCAAGCCCCATGTGAAAGGGCCTGCGTCAGTCTTACGCCTGCCATGAGGTAGGCGTAAGAAATTGACGCATTTGTGTCCTAGAAGTGGCGCAGTGAAATCTTATAGATTTCACTGTGTCACTTCTATGACCCTGTCTTGCGTCAGAACGCCCCCCCTGCATACATTATACCTGGCATAGGTATAATGTAGTGCAGGGGTTTACAAAGTGACGCATCTACCTAGATGTGTCACTTTGTAAATATGGTGCATTTTTTACGCTGCTGGTGCGTCACAAAAAGTGACGCACCGGCGGCGTAAAAGTGACGCACGTCCTCATAAATGAGGCCCATGGCATCCTTGCGTTCAGGTGTTCTCAGTTAGAAGACCCCTTACCAAGAGGGATTTGTCACTGTGACACCACTCTAGCTCCCACACCGTAGTGATGTTACGTTGTCTCTATCTCTGAGAAGGCACAATACAGCACCAGTGGTGCGGATTCGGAAATCTAGCTGCGTTTGCATGAAGGTATGTATTTGTACATTACAGGATATTTGGACGCGTAGCCAATCCAATTGTGAAACAGACTTCCCAAGCAGCAATTATGGTGTGGGGTTTGTTCCAGGAACGCCATTGTTTAGCCTTGGCTTGGTAGCTTATTGTTACAGGAAGGGGAGCTCTAATGACCACCAGTGACCTCCTGCTGCTGTGCTTGAGGTCTATCCGGGTTAATCCCACAGTGGAGGTCTCCAGAGAAGCATGGAATGAGGTTCAATGTTTATGGGTAAATAACGATCTTTTAGATCAACAGACTTGTACTTGGTTGCATTGATGGAAATTCACTGGGGTTATCTTAAAATCGACACCTATGACTCGTGCGCATGTGCATGTGGTTCCTAAGTTTTTTAAAAATTAATTTCCTAAACCTCCAGAAGTGATCTTTATATCACCACAAGTACTATTACTCCTACTCCACTAATGTTACTCCTGTATGTCATCCACAGGGTGTCCAATCCACAGGAGAAAAATTAGCAGAATGGCATTTATCTTCTAAGGCCTAGATTCACGGTGCAGATATCTGTCTGCAAGTCCTATTGCTGCCAAGTCTTTAAAATATCCGTAAAATGGGCCTTTACCTCCCAGAGTTCCACTTTCTGACCGCATACTCTTGCTAATTTAATATACTATTCCACCTCCTAGGGATTGTTTACATTGCAATGCAGGAGGCACTGCTTTGCATCTCCAAAGTACAATGACACCTTAATTTCTTTAAGACGTTCAAGCCGTTGTGTTGTATTTTTTATCTGCGGCGCACTTTTTACAATATTTCAGCCAACACTCACGTTTTGCCAGATGCAGTGTTCAATGTACCGGATAAGCCAATGTTGGCAAAACCAGTCGGTCTGGTTATAGCATACCAACAAATGGACTCACAAAATGCCTTTTGCATACTTTTGCACATGCCAGACTGGAGGCTTGGCCAATGCTTGTTTACTTTCGAGGAGAAACCTTTTACTCCTGACTCAGATGAACTTTAGGGGTGTTCACTTTGCATTCCAAGTATGGCAACAGCTTCCAGTGTTTTATGCTATAGTTATTCTTAATTAGTACTTTCTATAGTGCCCAATCTGCACTAGAATAGCCTTGCAGCGCCTCTCAATAGTGCAGACTTTGCCTTTCCAAGTGTATCCATCGCAGATCAGGATCTTGTTCGGTTTTGTGGAGGTGTCTGATGTTTACCATAAGTTTGCCTGTGTTAATGAGGTGTCTGTAGTTGAGATCACTGGTGTAGACCTCATTTCTGGCACATTTTCTCGATTGGCGCGGCTGCTCTCTGCCCAGTATGTGTACATGTGTGTGGTCGATAGCTGATAGTATGTACCCTATTGGTGAGTTCATAGGATATGCAGGATGTTTGGTTGAATGTTGAAGCTTTGTCGCATGAGTTCTGAAGGAGGTTGTGTTATTGTTGAGTGTTGCAGGGACACCACGTCAGCCATTTCAAAGATCTCTGAGCCGTGTTGGGTGCGTGCGCTGCAGTTTGTTCTAAGATCACATGTGGATTAAACCTTGGAGGATCTCACTAAATGATGCTTGTAGCCTTAGCGTTCAAAAGAACACGGGATAATGGCAAAATCTTTGTGCGTGTCCATGATGGTCTGGCTTTGCGTGTGCTCCATTCATTGTGCCAGCCATCTCCTTAGCAAACCCCTCATCCAACTTCTAATGCTAACAGCCTGACTAACAGGGATTTTCTACAGTTTAACATTATATATAAATAGAAATGTAAATAAAGTTGCGTGGACTTACTTACAACTACAGATACATTTATTTTTGCATCTAATTTGAATTTTGGGTGCAAATATGTTTAGTTATGAGGAACACTTATTTGCTTGAAGGAAGGGCGATGGAACACAATTATTTCATTTAGTAGTTGGCTCCATGACATCAACTGGATTTTGTGACACGTCTGCATAATTCTCTTATGCTGGAATTGGCCTCCCCTGCATGACTCAGTGATTATATCAGACGTGAGCTGTAATGTCACACTAACTCATTATTGTACCTCAGTTTCTGTGGTCATAGTCATTCGAAAATACACTGCAACTCCCGGGACCTTTCAGCTTGTGAGAAGGGATCGGCTGTCTGAGCAGTCACTGCTGTGTAAGACTGCCTCTGCCTAGAAGACTCCCGCTCACAGCATACAAGATGGCCGCCAAACAGCTCTTCATGGTGTTGTGGTCTAGCGAAACTAATGCGGGAGGCCCACGGTCCCTGCAGGGGACCCCATAGGAGGGCAAACCCCGTAGTAGTGCGCAGGAAACCGCAGGCCCGCCAAGGGGGAGGGATGGGGGGGCGGGGTTGGACGAAGGTAGGCCACCCCCTTTCTCTCCTGGTCTGATAAGGGGAGCACTTCCGTTCGGGCGCCCTCTTTGCTGCTGCCCCCTTCGCCGACGGTCGCCCCTGGCTGCCCTCGCCAGTCTAAACACAGGCCCATAGCCCCTTCTTTCCCTCTCACTTCCTCCCACGACGCCGGACGCGAGGCCCGCAATTTCTCTCCCCTCCCTACCGCTCACCCGCGAAAGGGGGGAAGTGTGGAGGGGGGTATATTAATGATGTTGTTGTTTTCCAGGTTGCAGGAGGAGTTACAAGGCGACCCCCATGCAGGACAGGCACAGGAACAGGACCTGAAGCCACAGTGCGAGAGGCACAATACTGAGTCATACATAAGCCGAGGGGCCCTTCTGGGGGACTTGGTTCAACGGCACCCCGTTAGTCCTTGGGCGGTTGTAAGCCTGAGCAACCGGGGGTTTGCTAATAACGCCCCTCCTGGCTGGGCAAGGTGTGAGTTGACTCTCCCTGGTTCAGAGGGGGGGGGGGCAGATGGACGATAGGTCCATTGGTGGGAGGCTTGCCTCCCAGGTTCGACACATGGCCAGGGCCACTAGTGTCTGCTTCATTGGCTCTACTTCAGGCGCCCTGCAACAAGGGGTTGCGGGGTGTGAGGGGTCGCCTGTCAGTTAACCCGCTCTGTTATTTGTATCACAAATAAACCTGCAACTTCTTATTCCCAACATACTTGTCTGTGTATCATTTGGGCGGTGAGGGTTGTGGGACAAGGGTACCGATGCAACTACTAATACAGGTGCCACTTCTGCCTTAGGGGCACAAATCTCAAATTTAATATGTAGTTATAAAACTGCATTTCGCATTGCAATCGCTCCTGGCACGCAGATGCATTTTTATATCCAAGACCTGTCCCCGTCTAGTTTCCATCACTGACTGAAGGCAGTCAAGGCACAGTTTTGGGATTGCCCGGGAGAAACAAACGCCCCTCCCCCACCCCCACACACACACCGCCCCCATCGAGCTCCCCTACCACTGGCTATCATCAGGAAATGTAGACTAGTCAGTAATTGACTTTGGAATAGTACAATTCCCTCTTTACTATATGTCCAAATAAATTGGAACTGTTTTTCTACTTGGTTTTTCTGCTTTTCCTTTCAGGCCACGGTGCTGTTATTTCCTGAAGTTTGAAGCCTTCACTTTCCCTCCCTTCTTGAATCCTCGTCTCCTAATAGTTTTCACATGTGAGACTCCCCGCCTTCCCCCCTACGAGGGCTGCCAGTTTTTGGAGACCAGGGGGCTGTGAGGTTTACACAGCTTCCAATCCCTCAGCGGCCCCCCCCTCCCCAGCGCCAGGAGTAGCCAATTACTCTGCATGTGAAGACAATTTAGCTGCATTGCCAGTTTTAATCCCTGCCAAGGCTGTCTCGATCTGTGTAGCAGGAACAGATGTGGGCGCGCAGGGCTGAGACGCCCTTTAATCATATCTGCTAGGCGTTGACTTCCATCATTTTGATGTTTTATCTCGACCAGAAACTCTCTTGACCCCTGGGAAGCCTCCAGTTGAAGCTTATGCCACTTTAGAGTCCTGGTGTGCTCACAGGTGAAAGACCCTTGATTTGTCGCGGGGCACCCCCCACCATGCCAAGCCTACCAACAAGACTCAATCATGAATCCCCTAATGGAGCGCACCATTGTTTTCCAATCGGGGATAGTTATCCTGAATGCGAATGGGGTCCCAGCCTGGGTGGTGGGTTTTGGGACATGGTGCCTCCTGTCCGTTCCTCCCATCTAGCAAATAAGATATTAACTCTGGAACTCTGCCTTCTCTGTGTGGAGTCCCAAAGTGGGTGTAGGAAAGATGGGGCTCCTGTAGCATCTCACAGGCTAAACTAGTAGACACCATAAGGAGGCTTGAGAAGAATGGAAGTACAAAAAAGACCATGGCATCTACAGGGCCCCCATATGCCAGTGCCTGCCAGGCACAGCAAAGTCCCAACACTGTTTGTGGAGGGAGACACAAGGCTACATTCGCAGAAACTGGAATACACAGAGCATTGGGGTCAACGATTCAGCAGCTTCCATATGGATTACAAACAGACAAAGCTCCACACCTATAGGAGAATGAGTAGGATGAGAAATACAGCCTCGACCAATGAGATTATCTGAAGATATGAGCTTGAGCAGCAGCATGGATGGTGAGTATACCCCAGCTGCTCAAAGTGAGCTCATTAAATACATCCTGTAGTGCGACAAACATGCGACAAATGAGCTCTGGTCAGCCGACTCTCAAGGATTACGGAGGTCACACAAAGGTCAGTTGATAGTATATGTGCAGTGTCCATCTTTGATATGATATAAACGGAGCTTGCGATACTTTGTCTGGTACGTTCAAGCATGTTTCTTTAAAGAGACCATTAAAGGATGTATGGCATACACTGCATGGCATTCAACAATCTTCTTTCAGCTACCCACAAATGCAAGAATGTCAAACCTCACCCATGTCCGTCAACTATTTTTTTCCTTTATGTGCATTAACTGTATTTAAATTCTACTTTCTACATTCTGGAAACTCTTTGTTTCTTGCATTTATTGCTGGATACAAATGGACTGTACCAAAATGTGGTCTCACAGTCTCGTGCTATGCAAACCCAAGATGTTCTAAGATACCTTCTAGAGTAAAGAGGCTATTCTGCTTCAAAGTTCAGAAACCGTCACACGCTCGACAACAATTATGCCCCTTATCTTTCACCACATATGGACATAAGTGCATGTTTTGTGGGAGGTGCAGATGCCTCTTTGATGTACATTTTGCTACTATGGCAGCCATGATGGCGAACCGTTGTTTAACAATCCCTCAGGACGCACTTTAAAGCAAGACAATACAACATGAAAGAACATCTGTTGTGGAATCTAAGGAGTAAAAGATGACTGGCCTGCATCACTTTATCCTCTGTATATGGATCTAAAGTTCCCAACTGACTGGCAAATATTTGTCTGTGTGATTCCTTGGATCAGATGAACCTCCATAACTCATCGCTTTAGAAGATATTATTCTGAATTCTTCTCTCTCAAATATTGACTTGATGGTACTCATAGAATCCTTACACTCCAGGGGTCTCTGATCCCTACGGTCAAAAGCAGCTTGTGGATGCATATGGATCAGTGTTATTAACATATTATAACACACTGCCTTCACACTTTCTTTTCAGGAAGTTGAACACCTTGTAGTGTGTTGTGGCCTATTGTGGTACTCTCACAATAGTCAGATCCCCTAAAACTTTGACCAGGTTTGATTGAGATGGACCTTGGCACAGCCCTACCAGCCTTTCCTGATCTCTGGTGTCTCAGTGATACAATGATCTGGGAGGCATATCACACATATGTGAAGGTCCCCTTTGATTCATTCCTATAAAGCCCTGCATCTTTGCTGGTATAAATAAAACAAATGCAAAAAAAACAATTGATGGACAGAATGCAGAACAATGTCACACATTCACCCCAGTACAGAGATCTGGGCCTAAGTCCATCGTTTTTTGCTCACCATGCCATTCCAGTTTAGGCCGGACTGTTCCCACAAGGAATAGGGTCAAGACTGAATTGCATATGGCTGAGTCCAAACTGGGGTGGAGTGGTGAGCAAAAGAATGATGGATTAAATCCAGATCCTTGTGACTGGGAGTGAATGTCTGCATTGTCCAGCATTCCGTCCATCAATTGTTTCTTTTGCACATGTTGCCCTAAGTGGGAAGGGTATGACGTGGGTCCCGTGCTCAATACACCACTGGATTCAAGCTAGCCTGGCTGATGAAGGGTGATGCCCTGAAACCGGTCCCAGGATGCTTGTTTCCAGGCCAGGGAGGACCTGGCTTGGCAGTTCGGGCTGGACTGTTCCCACAAGGAACAGGGTCAAGGCTGATTTGCAAATGGCTGGGTCCAAACAGGGGTGGTGTGGTGAGCAAAAGAATGATGGATTAAACCCAGATCCTTGTGATTGGGGGTGAATGTCTGCATTGTCCAGCATTCCATCCATCAATTGTTTCTTTTGCATAAATAAAACAATGACCATGGGCAAGGGGTTCTACTTTACCAACACACTACGAAGAATCTATTATTGTCTCATTATCTCAAAGGGCATACTTCTGAACACTGAAGATTGCAATCCCATGTTTCAGGCCTGCCGTTGCAGCCTGTGGTGCAGTTTTAAAGTACCAATTTGACCTGGCAAAATAAACCTTTTGCCAAGCCTAAACCTTTATTTGTATTACATATAAGTCACTTAAAGGTAGGCCCTAAAGGCCCATAGGTCAGGGTGCAATAAAAGTAGGACATGCAGGTTTAGGTTTTACATGTCCTGGTAGTGAAAAACTCCTAAATAGTATTCACTACTGTAAGACCTATAACTCCCATTGGCCAACACGGAGTTACCCTATTACATTTAATAAGTGATAGTTTTTGATGCGGTTTATACTCAAATGAATTGTACTTTAACATCCTCTTTAATGGTGAAGTCAGATTTAAAATCACAATTCTGAAAATGCCACTTTTATAAAGTTGGCCTTTATTTATCCTAACCATTTGTGTCTTCTGCTAGTGTCTTGAAATGAAATGAAAAGTAGATTTATAACAGCGCGGTTGCTGCCCGGAGGCGTCCAAGCGCTAGGAACCAGAATGGGAATAGCGTGCTAGAGTAGCTGGCTAAAGTTTTACTGAGGGAAGTTAAACAGAAACGTCTTTAGTTGTTTTCGGAATGAAGAAAGGTTGGGATTGGATCTGAGATGAAGAGGAAGTGAATTCCAGGTTTTGGCTGCATTATAGGTGAACGTCCTTACGCCGGACCTTGCCTTTTTTATTCTCGGAGCTATAGCCATAAAGGCCTGGCTAGATCGAAGGTTTCTGCTTGGTTGGTATTGGTTTACTAGGCCGCGGATAATCATAGGCCCTGTGTCCCAAAAAGCCTGATGGGCAATGCAGATGGCCTTGAAGGTGACTCTCTGATGCACTGGCAACCAATGCAGGCTAATCAGTCCAGCTTTGACTGATAGCCTGCGTGGAAGCCGTAGCAGTGTGCGGGCCGCACAGTTCTGCACTGTCTGCAGTCTACTCCGGGGCCCCAAGGTAGAGGACATTGTTGAAATCTAAACGGGACTGCATCAGGCCCTGAATGGCTACCTGCTTTGCCGCCCCAGGTAAGAGAGGGAGGACTTTCTTTAACATCCTAAGAAGGCCAAAGCAGGTAGCCGAGAGCTTTGTAGACTGGGTGTTAAAAGAAAGGCTCTTGTCCAGCCACACCCCAAGGCTCTTGATGTTGTCCTTCGGTGCTGGAGGGGTGCCTAGACAGGGGGGCCACAGTGAGTTGAAGAAGGTGGGGTTCGAGGGGCCCAGGAGCATCAGCTCCGTTTTATCCCCGTTGAGTTTGAGGGATGACGAAGTCATCCAGGCCTTTACCTCCTCTAAGCACTTTATTAGCCCTCCTGATAGCGGCCGGTCGGCCTCCTGCACCAGTGAGACCACCAGCTGGGTGTCGTCCGCGTAAGAAATAATCTTAACCCCAAATGGACGAACAACCTCAGCCAGTGGTCTCATATAGATGTTGAAAAGCGCGGGGCTTAAGTAGGAGCCTTGAGGGACTCCACACCTCAAAGGCCTACTGGTGGCCGCTGTCTCTCCATCAAATACTTGGAATGATCTGTCACTCAAGAATGATTTGAGCCAAAGCCACGCCCTATCCACTATTCCGACATTCTAAAGACGGCTCAGCAAGGTGTCATGGCTGACCGTATCGAATGCCGCACTAAGGTCAAGGAGGATCACTGCCACTGATCCTCCCTGATCTAGGATTTTTCTGGATTCCTCGGTGACCACTAGGAGGGTGGACTCTGTTCCATGTCTGGGTCTAAAACCCGTCTGGGTGGCATCCAACAGCTGGTTATCTTCAAGAAAATTCACCAGCTGGAGGTTGATGTACCTCTCCAAGATTTTGCTCACCCAGGGGAGCAGGGATATGGGCCGATAGTTGCTAAAGTCCGATGGATCCAGATTAGGTTTTTTCAGCAGGGCGCGGACCATGGCCCGCTTCCAAGCTGGAGGGACAGTGCCAGAGGTAATGGATGCATTCAGGAGGTCCATAATGGTAGGTAAAGTGACCTGGGAGGCTAACATCATGACATCAGGAGGTGCCGGGTCGCTTGGAGACCCCGATTTTACTTTGCGAGCCACCGACTCCAGGGCTTCGAGATCTAAAGGGGGGAAGTAGTCCAATACAGGTGGGGAAACTGATACAGTGCCTACCAGATTTGTTTGATCCTGAGCTGAGGGGGCAGAGGCGTGCGTAGGTTTTGTTGACTTTTTGGTGGAAGAATTCTGCCAAGTCGTTGCATTGGGCTGTTGTTTTTACCTCGTGCAGGCAGGAGAAAGGGGGTTTAGTAAGTTTTTTCAGTATTTGAAAAATTTCCTTAGGTTTGAATTTGGCTATTATGATTATGTCAGAGAAGTATACAGATTGGGCAGCTTTGACTTCGGCTTTGTAGGCATTAATTGCCTCTCGGTAACTAATTTTTACCTCCAAAGAGTAGTCTAAACGCCATTGTCTTTCTATTTTCCTGCATTGGCGTTTCTTTTCCCTGAGAGCCGCTGAATACCAGGGGGCTGTTTTACGGGGACGTTTCAGCGTGATTTTCCTCATGGGGAGGGTGGCTTTCAGGGATAGTGTGATCCAATCTTCGTAAGCCTGATTGGCCCGACAGGGATCCTCATTGTAAGAGGGTTGGTCACTAGCAAGCTTACTGGTCCATTCATCAACTGGTATCCGCGCCCAGGCTCTGGCGTGTCTTATCGTGGGTTTTGCAAGGGGTGGCTTAAAAGTGGTCCAGGTAAAGGGCACCAATGAGTGATCAGTCCACGGGAGGGAGATTGGAAGTCCAACCACAAGGTCTGCACAGTTACTGAACACAGGGTCCAGTAATTGGCCCTTCACGTGAGTCGGAGTCTTCACGCGTTGGATTAATTGTAGGGCGGCTAGGTCGTCAGCGAGTGTCATAGCTGTAAGATCCCGCGCGGTGTCAAAATGGAGATTAAAATCCCCTAGCAAGGTGTAGTTAGCGGCAGTGCTGACGCGTTCGGCCACGGTTGAAGGGAGGTGGTTATGGAATTGTTTGGGGGGCCCGGGGGGCGATATATTACTGTACCCGAGAAGCAGTTATTAGGAGAAAGTTCCAGCGTGAAGGCTAAGCTCTCACAGTCTGGAATTGTTTCCGGGATAACTCGGCAGTGGAACTGCTCTTTAAATATAATTGCTAGTCCTCCTCCTCTCCCCTCGGGCCGGTCCTGCCGGATGATTTGGAAGCCAGGAGGGAGGGCTGTTACTAAGACAGGATCGGAGTCTGTCGCAAGCCATGTTTCAGTGAGAAACACTGCGTCAGGCATGCGCTCCTCTAACAAGAGGGCAATCTCCACCCTATGCTTAGGCAGGGATCTGCAGTTTAACATAAACATACAGTATTCCTGCTTCGTTTCTTGGGCCTGCCTGGGTTTAAGAGATAGTTTACATTTTGGGCAGGCATCTGGAAGTTCTATTGCAAGATAACGGTGCATGCCGCAGTCAGTTCCTAAAGACCTTATGCTGCGGAGGGTATCCGCGCTGTAATGTATGGTCTTTTTAGCCTGAGATGTAGGGGGTATAGCCCGAGGCCCGGTCTCGGCGCGGACGAGCGCAGACGAGCTTGCCTTATGCGCGCCGTCGGCGCGCAATCGTCGCGCCCGCTGCGCTCGTCCGCTGCGCTTCCTGGACCTTGGAAACTGTAAATAGCTCTGCTGTTAGAGTTTGTGTATTCCTTCCAAACAGTGAGACAAGGGGGTGAGGTGTGGATAGGATGGGCCATCCTGTCAAGATGGTTGGGGGTGGAGCTGTACCTGGCCTCACTTACATTTCAAAAGGCTCTGCCTCTTGTACACATAAAATGACCTGACATTAGTCTTTGGTTAGTCCCAGCCTTCTTGGATCCTTGACAGTAGAAGCGAAGATCTTTCTTGAACAAGATGGGCAGGTAGTTTAGGGAATCCCTTCACTTCAAAGACTGGCACGAGGTATAAATAATGAACCTCGAGAGCCACTTTTCAGTGCACTTCTGGACTTGCGAACATTACAACAAGAAGGACAGTCTTGTTCCTCCAGAGAGCTGCCCTGCTGCTTGATGCCAGTATTGTTCCTCCAGAGAGCTGCCCTGCTGCTTGAGGCCTGCTCAGTTCCTCAGAGGACAGCCCTGCTGCTTGAGGCCTGCCACGTTCCCCAGAGGACAGCCCTGCTGTTTGAGGCCGACCATGATCTCTGAGAAGGAAAACTGGACCTGTTCCCTTCATCCCAGGCTACCTTAGTGACTCTAAATGTCAGTTGGCCAACCTCCTGTTCTGAGTAAGCATGAGCGTAAAATCCGTTCCGCTCGCGGATTTTGCGGATTTTCGGCCAATCCGCGAACTCTCGCGAACTTGCCGAAAATTCGTAAAATTCGTGCGCAGCGGATTTTTTGCTTGGTCGCACTTGCCAACTAGAATACTATACAATTTCGCGGGAGTAAACACTTGCGAACACGTAGATGCGGCGGGCAGCGACAATCTCGCAATTGCGAGATTGCAAAATTTGCAATTTCGCACAAGAAATCCACCAGTGGGCAGCATAAACCTTGAAAATTATGATTTTTATCAGAATAACTCCTCAGGTTGACATTTGCCTGCACTTTTTCTTTGCAAGGAGTCCATTTTGGGGGGGTAGGGGGGGTGGGAGGAAGGAAGTGCCCCACAGTCTCCAACTTCCTGTTTCTGTCCAGCAGGCTCCTCCCAGTGCTTTCTTCATGTGCTGGTCACTTTGATTTGGATCTTGACCTGGAAGGATTACTTTTTGTGGATGCTGCTGGATATTTGGATTTTTGCAAAACTGAAAGCACTCAGCAGGTGCAAAAGTTCAATCTTATCATTAGTAACCATTCCCTGTAGTGCTTCCTGATGGGCCCCTTCAGAGCTCATTTGCCTACTTGCAACTATTCTATGACCCTGCTCTGACCCTCACAGCAGGCTCAGAGAATAGCTACAAGTATACAACAAAGGTCCTGTTAAAAAAATTACACTGCAACAGAAAGCAATTACAGACAAAACTGAAAGCACTCAGCAGGTGCAAAAGTTCAATCTTATCATTATTAACCATTCCCTGTAGTGCTTCCTGAGGGGCCCCTTCAGAGTTCAGTTGCCTACTTACAACTATTCTATTACCCTGCTCTGACCCTCACAGCAGGCTCAGAGAATAGCTACAAGTAGGCCACAAAGGTCCTGTGAAAAAAAATTGCACTGCAACAGAAAGCAAATTACAGATAAGGAAGCAGGTGCCAGCCAGACTGGAAGTTTAAATTCAGTGACACATTAATCAACCCCAAATTAATTCATGTCAGTTGAAGCAGGGCAGGTGTGCTTGCTTTTTTTCACCCCTATAATCTACAGTGATAAACCAACCAGAGGGTGGCAGTGATGTACCAGAGGGTGGCATGGGTGTACCAAAGGGTGGCAGTGGTGAAACAGAGGGTGCTGTGAACCTGTGATGATGAACCAGACGTAGAAACAACATAGTCGCGGCCGTTGCGAGCCGACAAGTAAGTTCGCAATTGCGAACTGGTACACAACCCTTGCGAACTGGCAGAAACCCTTGCGAACACACAAAAAACCCCCCGCAAATTCGCGAGAGTTCGCGGATTTTGCGGATTGCGAATCTGTAAATACGCAAGTTCGCGGATTGCCAATTCGCAAAATCCGCCCATGCTTAGTTCTGAGCTAAAGGGATACAACAGCTCTAGAGGCCTCCCTGCAACTGCTCAGCTGACCTGCTGCAGGGACCTACTTGTACCTGCAATTAGACCTGCCAGAGCACCCTCCTCAGGAAACCAGCGGCAGACCCAAACCAACTGAGCAATTTCTGACCTATCTCTTGCTTCCATACCCAGCGTAAGTGATTGAGAAGGCCTTTACAAGCAACTCTAGTCTCGACCAGGCCTAGACGTAAAATTCCGCTCACCTCGATGAATTTGCGTAATTTGGCAACTGCGCGTTCCGGTGAGTATGCAGTTGCTGATAAATTCTGCGTTTCGCAATGGAGCTGAATTTTTTGGCCCACTCATCATTTCTTGCATGCGTGAAGCGTGATGAGATAGTGGTTGAGAAAGGGGGCAAGGCCTCCGATGACATCTCAGCAATCTGGCTGTGGGGGACTTACTTGTTGCAACAATAGCCTGCTCCTTGTATTCAGTGGGACCAGAGGACAGCAAGTGGTATTTTATGCTTTTACGTGCTATAGCTACCTAAGACATTGATACTGCATAACTCTGATTTTACTGATTTGATTTTTGTTGTTCTGGTCTTACTTTATTTAAAATGTACTCTGTTTTTTCTTGTGTGGTGTTTTGACTTTCTTACTGTTTGTGTGCTGCATAAATACTTTACATGTTACCTCTATGTTAAGCCTGACTTCTTTGAGCCAAGTTACCTGAGGGTTAAGTACATGTTAATTTAATGCCTTTGTGGTTCTCCCTGACAAGGAGTATGGTCATTATCTGAGTAGAGCTTACACACCCTCAACCAATAGGTCTATTACTTATAAAGAGAAAGTAAACTTTATTGAGCAGTCACTTTTGCCAAAATCCACTATTCCCAATTATTACAAACTGATCCAAAAATCCAGTGAATATGGTCACACTTTGACACAATCTCTGAGTCAAAGTTACTTGAAACTATAATGCCAAACCTTCCAATCACTTCTCATAAGCATTGTATGGCACCCTCGGAATGGAAAAGGCCAAGATTCTGCTACAATATTGGACCTCCTCGTTAACTCCTCACTGAAACCAGGTGTTTTCCCTATCAGATTGAAAATTATCCGGGGCTTCCCCGTCCCGAAGAAGACGCTATTTGAAAGTTGTGTAGCATCACAACTATAGCTCCACATTCAGGCTAATTAATTCTTCGAATTTATTTTTCCAGTCTGGCAGGGTTGTAGCACAGAAATGGCCTTTCTGAAAATGTTGAAGGTCTCTGTCTGTTTGTTCGACTGAGGACTCCTGCTTACTTGTGCTTCTAGATATTTGGGCTGCCTTCAAAACAGCCAACCACCAGAGATTTGGAAAGGATAAACATGGAAGGGACAGTCCTAAAGTGATTTCACTTATTTTTGTCTAACCATTCACAAATAGTGAAAAAGGAGGTCTCTCTCAGGAAAAAAACATAAACTAAAGGGTTCTACAGGACTCTCCTCTCACAAGCCCTGTTTAATCTATATTTTGAACCACTTTGCAAGATTTTGAGAAAGCCTGGACTTCTTTATCATCCATGAGTGAATACACAGATATGCATAACGATATCATCGCCTGAAGGCGTGAGCATGCTCTCTCCTCTACCCTAGAAAAGGTTTAAAATGGATGAATAACCACCACTTAAAACTAAGGGACACATGCATCAATATTGCATTTTGCGAATCCTTAATTGCGAAAAATAAGGAATCACAATTAAGGAATTGCAAACTGCAATGCATCAAGAAATTGCTAAAAAAAATTGCGATTTCTTAAAATTCCTTAATTGCGATTCTCTAATTGAGAATCGCAATTAAGGAATACCTCCCCATCCATTCCTATGGGCCTAGAGGCCCATAGGAATGAATGGAAAGACATTCTTAATTTGCAATTCACCATTAGAAATCCGCAAATTAAGAATGCAATTTCAAGGGTGCAGGGGTGTCCAAAGGACACCCTGTTGCACCCCTGAAATCTGCTTAGAAGTACATTTTGCACACTCACATGCCCCACTGGCATGTGTGTGTGTAAAATGGAACTTTGAAAAATGCACTTTAGTGCATTTTTCAAAGTTTTCGCAAATTACCATGAAGGTCAACTTCATGGTAATTTGCTCCCCTTATTTGCGAATTCGCAAATTTTTAAAGTTTGATGCATTGCATTAAAGGAATCTCAATTTGAGATTTCTTAAATGCAATCGCAATTTAAGAAATCGCAATTTTGCGATTTCTTAAATTGCGAAAATTACAAAAATGTTAATGCATCCCAAAAATTTTAATTACATTCACAAACGGCCGAATTTTGCGATTTGCACCATTTGCGAATGCAATTTCCATTGATGCATGTGCCCCTAAATCCAATAAAACTGGATTTTTGTTATTGTCATAAAAAAAATCCAACCATCCTATCCGAGAGTGGCTGTAATCGCTCTCTCCCCTGAACTGTGAGTTGGCCATGGTGGAGAAAGCCAAGTCAATGGGCTTTATTTTTGACGCATATCTAGACTTTCAAATGCAAATCTCACCCATGGCCAAAAGGGCATGTCACCAACTAAGAGAGCTCAGGCATCAGGCAGTTCATTCTTGAGCAGGACTTGAAACCTGTGGTGCAGACACTGGTTATTCCCAGACTGGATTGTGGAAACTCGCTCCTCTATTGTCTCACTAACGCTCATCTAGCTTCTCTGAGAGCAGTACACCATGCTTTGTGACAGACCACAGGAAAGTGGACCACATCTCTTTTATTCCTCATATCCTGCAATGACTCCGCATCAATGCAAAAGCCCAATGTTTATATTACTCATAAAGTCTTCCACAAAGCCACTCCCTCCTGCCTGGTTGGAAAACTGAAAATGTCTGGAGCTCGAGTATCAATAAATGAGGGGCCATATTACCAAGGTGAAGTTTCACCCTATTACCAAGGCAGGCTTTGGGAGAAGGAGACCTGCGATAAACTCGTTTATCGCAGGTCTCCCAACGCCTGCTCTGATCAGGTGTTAGGCATTGATAACATGGGGGTGTGGATCATAAAGCTGAATCCACCCCCCCATATTATCAAGGAACACATTAGCGTGTGACAACAACGCTTGTTTTCACGCGCTAATGTTCCCTATCGCCGGATTTAATATCGCCTACGTGTTGCGCGTTGATAATGACACGCTAACACGGTGATAGGGAAATGTGCGATGTGCGTTTTTTAACGCACATCTTGGTAATATGGCCCGTGATGTGCCTCCTGCTCAAATCTCTGACATTCAGGCAAGAGCACTGCATTAGACAGGCATTCTCTGGAAATGCAACAAGGCTCTAGAATTCCCTGCCAACAGGGGCATTTTTACAAGGGGTTTGTCTCCGCTTTTATGGGTTACAAAGCCAAAAAAGCGGAGATAAAACCAGCGACCTATTTACAAGAGGGTGCTAACATGCATAATCACATTTTAGCACCCTTTTTCCCAACGCCTCCCGTTGCATCTCCAATGAGATGCAAAGTGGGCGTTACTGGGCGTATCCCTGATGGACTACCTTGCAAATATCTCTGATGTTTACATTGCGATATTTACAAGGCAGCCCAGGTGGCATATTAACAACGGCCATATGGATTATGCTGATACGACCCTATGGGTCATATCAGCAAAGCTATCACCCTTTTGCAGGGAACATCTCTGGAAAACCAGCGATGTTCCCTGCAAAAGGGAGAAAACCTGGGGGCATATTAGCAAGCGGCAGCGATAATTATCGCTGACCGCTGCTAGCGTGAGGAAATCTATTGCCCGCTATCGCTGGGATTTTTATCTCCATGGCAGTAAGCGTTGTTAATACAACGCTACCATGGAGATAAAAATCCCAGCGATAGCGGGGATTATCGCCGTTTTCAATGGAATATCGCTGGTTTTCCAGCGATATTCCATTGAAAATGGCGATAACCTTGCTGATAGGGCAGAACAATCTTAGCCATGTAATCCACTTCCCATTGGATTACATGGCTAAGAACAGGTCACAAGCAGGCGTTAGGAAAGTAGCGTTAACTGTGGTTAGCGCTACTTTTCATAACGCTCTGCTTATTAGCGAGCAGCTTGTTAATAGGAGAAATGTTGCTTAGCGACATTTCTCCTATTATTTTGCCCTGGAACGCCCACTTTACATCTCATTAGAGATGCAAAGCTGGGCGTTATTTACAAGGACACAAAATCAGCAAAACACGCGATAGCGTGTCTTTGCTGATAAGGCGAAGAAATTATTTTCGCTTTTCGGCCGAAAACGGCCGCAAAAATGGCGATAATTTCAAATCGCCTGCCTTGTTAATGTGCCCCCTCGTTATCTCTGGAATTTTTATTACCCTGGAGTAATGCGTTGTTACTTACGCGCTACCAGGGCGATACATTCCAGAGATAGCCTGAGATAATATTATTATTGCTAAGCACGGCCAGCGATGATTATCCCTGGCCGTTGTTAATATGCCCAACAGTTCTTTGCACATGGAGTTCAATTGAGAGTCGCTGGAGGGTGCAGCAGTCACCCAAGCTCTTCTCTTGCACCTCTGGTCCTTACATGTGGCCTCAGAGGAAGCAAAGTCAGTCAGCTCTGGTGATAGGCAGGGGCGACCTGTGCAGCGCCACAGGGACCCTGCTCATCACGCCTCCACGAGTCCCTGCACCAGTCACCTCTCAGTGACTGTGGATTGGCCAGGACTCTAGTGAGCCGCTGCTGCAGGCCCAGACTTCTGGCTCTCAATACTTCTCTCAGATCTGAAAACTATGACCCCACAGCTGCCCTCCCCCCCCGTCATGTTGCTGTGGTTGCAGTGTGCCCAGATGCTTGAGCGTCCTGTAGTTGAATCAATGTGCAGGGCACTTCAAGCTACTTAGCACCACCTGTTTACATTCTTTATTGAAGTGTACCTGTCATTGCTGGCATTGAAAAGCAAGCAACAGCTCTGTGCCCACCACTGGGACCCATTCCCACTGGACCTGGTGAAATCAGAGAGAATTATCTTCTCCAGAGAGAGGGAGGCATGCACCTGGAGGTGTAAGCCCTCGGAGCTCACTTCTTTTTAACCAGTGTACAAGAGTTTAAGTATTGGCAAGGTTAGCTCAGCCTTTCTAGGCTACCTAGGTCTTTCTTGTTTTCGAGATTGATACTCTGACTACATTTACATTGTGTTATTGTAACACCTGGTATGCTTAGCAGATACAAATAGCACACGCTGAATGAATGATGTGTCATATGAAACAATGTAATATTATTATTGGCTCAAGAGACCCCAGGGGCCCTCTGGGCCTCCCTCTCACCCTTGTGTCCCACTCCCTTCCTCGGATCTCCCGTTGCACCTCAAGCTTCACTCTCTGCCCATGGAACTCACTCTTCCTATGGCCTCAGTCTTCAATCCGGGGGCTTCTGTCTCTTTGCTTCATCTCAGCGCTCTGATGTTTTCCAAGACCATGAGAGAATAGCATATAGAGTCCATGTTTTTGTTGAACTTTTAGTGTGTTTAGCCCAGTAAAGAAACAGGACTACAACTATCAGAATGCAAAGTATAAACCCAGACTGGATAATCTACTCACTCGTAGATTTGGGAATCTTGGTGGCTCGGAGCACTCTCTCTCACTGCCTTGCCCTGCCCTCACTCTCTCCCGGTGGGCTCTGCTCTACCCACCTTAAGACGTGTCTCACAGTCTGTTGATGTACTCAGGGCTTTAAGTGGGTTGAAAAAACTGGGGGATCTCGTAAAGGGGCGTGGCCAGTGTAATTAAGGGCGTGGCTTAAAACACATAAGCTCAAAATCTGTGTTTAGCATAGTGTGCCGCCCGACTTGTATTTTGTTGTTTGTGTTCTTGCATCCAGATGTATGATACAAGAAGTAACATTATACGTAAAACAAGCGAGGACTATTGGCTTTGTCAATGGTTGTTTTTTGCATAAGATAAATACGTTTCAACTATAGCTTGTTATATATAATATTGAAAAAGCTTCCACATAAAGCCCTTGTGACACCACGACAATGTTGCTGCTCCGGCGTTTAAAAAAGAGAAGGGAAATCCAGAGAGAAAATGACTCTTTAAAGGATTTCCCTTCCCCTACAACGCTCACCTGGCATGACATCATGCCGTAACACCTCCACTAGTGAGAAGTGAGCAGTGTGAGCAGCGCACAGCGATCTGCCTGCTGTCACTGCTGTCCGAGAAAAAACCGGACTGCAGTGACAGCAGGCACAAAACAGAGCCCGAAAGAGACCCGTTTTGAGGGCCCCTTTAAAAAACTGCAGGTTCTCAGACCCGGTGAGACCCGGCCCACTTAAAGCCCTAGATGTACTGTCCATTAACCTCACACTCCTCTGCCCCACACTCCTCCTACAGCTGGGCCTTATTCTACCCATGGGCCTCACTGTTCATCGGGCCTCACTCTCCTCTGGGATTTACTGTCCCCTGGTCTGGGCCTAACTCACCCTATAGGCCTCATTCTTTAAAGGAGTTGGGCTTCAGTCTCCCTCTGGGCCTCACTTGCTCACGTGCATTCTTCTACCAATGTGGTCTCCTCCTTCCCTCAGACTACACTGTCCTTTCACTCTATGGTATTTTGGCCTAACTCTCCCAAGGGACTGGGCCTCTGTTTTTGCCTAGTTGATGGGGGGAGGATTGATTCCTGGGGCCCTCTTCAGATGACTGGAAGCATTTTGGAGCTAGTGGTGTCCATCTTGGGTCAAAGGTCACTTCCTGTGATGTCCCCGGTCAAAGTTCCTCCACTCTAGTGTTTTCATAAATAAATGTCCCTGCCTTTGCATAACCTCTTGTCTGTTCACATTCAAAGGAGAACTCAAAATCCTTTTACATGAGAGACACTTGGGTAAAGTCCTTTGACTTGATCTTGTATCCTGTTATGAAGCCTTTGTCCTCTCTGCTCTCCTGGTGCTCTGCAGCTGACTTATTAGGATGTTTAGCCAAGTACTTCTTATCCTATCTTGTCCTTGCTGGGAAGGACGCTACCGGATAAGAATGTTTTCCTGGTGCTGATAGGTTGTTTTATGATAATTGTTAACCAGGAGGTACTTCCTGCTCTCTTGTAAAGCGCTGTAAACAAAGCTGGACTGGCCGCACCGGGCATCGGCGTTTCCCTGAGGGCGTTTCCCTGAGGCGGAGGGGGTTGTTAGTGGGGGCCGGTTTTGTAGCTGTGCAGCAGTTTTATAAGCACTGCAAAGTTCCAGGTATATTTAGCAGTTTTCTGGCAACAAAAAAAGTGTCAAGATAACTCTGGTGATTAATGTACCTGCTGGAGAGAGATGGGAGTTTTGTCTAGTGGTAGTTTTGACTCATCTAAGGTAGCGCAGAGGGTTAATATGCCTGATGCAAGGAACATTTACCATGCATATTAAAGAACAAAATATTATGTGCCTAGGTCAGTGTGTTACTGCTTTTGTAACAGAGATTCTGTTGTTACTGTGGACAGGGCCGGACTGGCCGTAGCGGGCACCGGGCAATCCCCCGGCGGGTCTACTCAGCCTTTCATCCATCTGAGGTCGATAAAATGAGTATCATTTAGTTGGGTAACAATAAACTTCTGTTATTCAGTGCCAAGACACCTACGGGTAATCGTGCGCTTTACAAATATACATGTTATGTTATGTTTTTATGTATGTGCTTCATTAAAAAAAAACACCACAAAAATAAAATAAATAAATATATGCAGTTCACTCCCCCAGGGCGCAGTCGCTTCAGGCCTGCATGGAGCAGTTTTAGCAGGCAGTAAGTGCTGTAGCTGTGTGTAGGCTGAGCAGGCATGTCCTGCTTGTACTTGTTTCTGTTTGAACTGATGTCAACCTGTAATTTGCAATGAGTCGTCGACATGCAAAGTCAGCCAGCCGGAGCCACAGACTGTAGGAATGATGTCTGCGCATCTGTGGTTTCTGCTCTCGAGGGACGCGTCTTAAACACTGCCTCTGATCATGTGTGACTGACGTTTGAGCATCTCGCCTACCTACTCTGCTCTTGGAAGTGGCTTTTCCAAAATTAGGGCTCCATAAATCTTAGTTTAGTAATTATCTGTAAGAGCTTGCCTCCCAGTCCCACCGGAGACAACCCCACAATGAAGCATCATACTTATATCACCACAAATGCTAAACAAAGAGCACTTTTATATGCAAACAAACATGCAGCACTCCACACCACAGCACACGTGCCCGAGCACACACACAAAGTCGCAATCCAGCAAAACACATATATTAAGACCACCTACACACTCACAACATGTCACACCCGAGTCATGCACTTAAACCAACTTATCAAACACACTCACAACACACATTCACATTACTGTGCTGCCTACCCCTAAAACCACAGACAGCCCATACCCAGCGTTCTGGCCGCGAGCACACCCACAAACACACACCCCATATTTGGTACGGTGTCAATTTCCAAACAAAGCAGACACCGCAATAACTGGGTTCTGCCTCCCTCCCTCAAGCGTACACCCCACACCTGGAATCCTGCATGCCCGATCCACAACCAAAGCCTTCCTTCATGACAACACAAACTGTGGTGCGGCTCTCAACATCTGTATTTCTGACTAGGAGCGTCAGTGGGGAGGCTGAAGTAATGAACTATTTATAGATTTATAGATTTATAGATTTATCCTTTAGTGGCAGAGGTCAACCACAGAAGAAAGTCTTCCAGTTCAGTTCAAAGACCTTTAGTGCTAGCGAGGCAAAAGATACGCTGGACTTGCGCCAGTGCTTGCTCACATGTACGCAGCGTGGTCCCTAAAATCGGTTGTACCTGTGCCAACCCAGCTTCAGTAAAGCTGGAATAGCTCACACATCTCCCAGGCCCGCTCTGACCTCCCTCCTCTGGCCTTCAATGCATGCCTTTAGCTTCCTTCCAATATCAAGGCCGACAGAGGTGCCCACGTGTGGCTTGGCTGCAGACTTCCACTCTGACAATGATCATCTAGTCGTTGGGTTTTAGCCTTACCTCCTATGCCGACGATACTCAAATTGTGGTGGCCCTGGCCAACGATTCGTTAGAAACTGGATGCAATTCCAGCAAGTGCTTGCAGGCCATCGATGATTGGTTGGCAGGCAACGGCCTCAAACTGAACTCAGGTAAGACGGAAATTCTGCCCTTTGGGGCTGACCAATCCTTCTGGATGCCCACTTGGTGGCCGCATCCCCTGTCAGCAAAGCCTGCAATCTTGGCATTTAAATCAACAAGCTAGCGCTCACTGATCAAGTTAGTGCAGTTGTGTCTACGATCTTTTATACCCTAAAGCTCCTTAAGAAGATACTTCCTTTTATTCCCCCCAGCTTCAGAAGACATTTGTGACTTCCCTTGCTCTTTCTCGACTGGACTACTGCACCATCCTGTACTTAACTACCCAGAAGCATTTGATAAACAGGCTACAGACTGCAAAATGCAGCCGCACGGCTCCTCCTGAAAACCCCCAAGTATCATTTGGTTGCTATACCTTTAAGGAAGCTACACTGGCTACTGATCAGGCAGAGAGTTACTTCCAAGGCCCTGTGCTTTGTTTTTAAGGCTCTGAGTGACCAAGGACCCTTATTCCTCAAAAACAGTTTTAACTGCTACCAGCCCACTAGCTCACTAAGATACTATTCAGCAAAAACAGTCTTCCTCCAAGCTTAAAATGAGCTAGTTTGGGTGGCCACAGTTTTGTGCGGGAGCCCCTAGTGCCTGGATTGAACTTCCGTTTCATATTAAAGCCTCTTCCAACCTCTTGGAATTCAGAAAACCCCCTCAAACCCTGGCTATTTAACTCTCCACTATAGGCCTTCTTAACCCAGTACATAAATTCCATACTGTGCCTAGCGCCGAGACACCCTCATGGGTAATGGAGCGCTCAATACATTTTATTACATAACATGACATCCCAGCAATACTAAAGAGATGTCACTAAAGTATTACCTGCAGGTGTAGACTTTAAAACTGGCTCTCAGATACTTTCTTCACACCACCCACCAAAACCAGGCAACTAACTTTAGAGCCTCTGGTCTGTCAGGCCGGGACAGGACCTGAACACGGGACATCATATCACACAGTCCTCAGGGCGGGTAATGGCAATGGTGGCGGTCTGCAGGACAGGCAGGCACCAAAGACAAATGGAAAGAGGAATAAATTAGGAGAAATAAAAAGGAAAATTCCACCTCAAGGAAGCAGCATGTCTGAATAAAGGCAGAATGTATGGCTCGCACTGTGCATTCATTTATTTCTATTTTGACATTTTAAGACCCTATTTCTAAAAAAAAAAACGCTGGTGTCTTACAAAAGAAAACTATAACCATTCAGGATCACCTAACGAAATATTTATGTACCAAAAATTAATGATTGTATCTTGCCTGAGGGCATACAGATGCCATTTTGTTAACACTTTTGTTAACGCGGGATTACTGGTTACTAGTTACCTTACCAGATCCCAAACCAAGTCGACTGGATCGTTGGTACCTGTCATTGAGTAAAAGGCAATCTAACAATAAGTCAATCAATTAAGAACTTACACCACTCTAAATGACCACTGACCAGGATTTAGTTTTGAAAATTTAATATAAAACCAAAGATAACTGAAGATACAAACTTCTTAAGATGAGATTCAAAAGGTAAACTGGTATCACTATGAACATAAATTCTTTGAATAATCTGAGTCTACAAAACAGAATAATAAGTACAAGTTCAAAGATCATTAGGTTTGCAAGGATCGATATGAGTTGCAACCTAAGAGTCATTACAGAAAAGAAAATTCAAGTTAGTCTGTCCCTACACTAGACTAAGTGACATCCCTACTTAACAAGATCTTTACCCCAAAAAGGTGTCAGCCGTGGTGACTTCCTAAGAAGATCACGCACTTCTCTTTGTCTCTTCTCTGATAATGGGTCTCTCCTGATCAGCCTATCTGCCTACCCATCCGCTTCCTTAGGCTCCCAAAATCATCTGCTCTGCCCTCCTCCCGGGTCGCTTTCCCTAATACAAAATCACATTTCTGATAGGAACGCCCCTTGGGACGCCCCTCACGTGGTACATCTTTGCGCGGTAAACTCCATGATGGTACTCTTCAAGACCCTTGTTAAAGTTGACCTTGGTTCCCAGGCTTCTTCTCCAGTGCGCCGATACCCCCTGAAATTCCTGAAGACTCCTACAGGCCTGCGCCAAGCGCCACTGAACAAAGCTCCATTCATTTCGACTGATTAGGACCCCTCGCACCTGCATACAGGCCATCCTACAGTGGGCCTCAAATTCCAGGCTCCCCCATATCTATAGGTCGTAAAGCATATGGAAAGCACAGTACTTGGCGCCTCTCGACTTCTTCTCTAACGAGCACATTTCAGATTAAAGGAACATCATTATCAGTTCGAGCCTACTTGATTTACATGAAGCGGGTCCCTGCACTCTGAAAACATTTGACTTGATTTAAACAGCATTCTTAACTAACATACATTTCTTAAAGTACACATCTATAAAGCATATATTTCAAACTAAATTCGATAATACATTTTGGAAGAACCATGTTAACCCCACCTCACATTATTTTAGCAGCACTTTTAGATTTTCTGTGAATTGCCATGAGGCCTACACAATATAACTGGTTTGCAAGGTTCCACTTAACTCTTACATGATTCCTTTAACATGAGAACGTGAGGTTTTCATATTCATTCCAACATTTGTACATTAGTCTCACACTGTTATGATTATTGTTACCCTACTTGAACACTCTATACGTTTCACTACTAAATATAAGACACTCTTGTGCAAAGTATATTTAAACTAACTACGTGCTTGTAAATATGGTGCACTTATACATTTTTTTCTCAGACTAGTGCTCTCTCAGTCCCCCCTTTGATGACCTTCAGGGGTCATCACCATCAAACACCATCACAAAAATGTAGGACTCTTCAAAGTGAAGTCGTGGCAGTACCACTTCTTTTCATTGTCTCCAATGCCTTCAGACTCTTATATTGTGTATCTTGCATCGCTGTCAACCTTTTCTCCTGTTCTCTCATAGATCTCTGCAATCTGTTTGCTCTATACCACTGATACAAACGCACCAATCCCCACAAAGTGATTACACAAATCACAATTATGATGATGGGTTTCAGTATGTACCAAACGATACCCTTTCCTAGGTTGGCAAACCAACCTCCAACTTTACCCATTCCATGACCTACTTTTTCCCACACGTTTATCTTTGTCAGATCCTCAATTTCGTGGTGTATGGCAGTGATGTTTCGTATGTACTTTTCTAAAGGGTTTGAATTGTCCGGAATGTAAGTGCAGCATTCCTGGACCTTCAAAGCCTTACAGACTCCGCCCTCTTTGGCTAACAGAACATCTAAAGCAAGTCGGTTCTGAAGAACCATTGCCCTTATCGATTGCATCTCACCCTCCACCAGCATTAATGATATAGCAGTACTGGCAGATAACCTATCTACGACTGTAGCCAATCTCCTAGTTTTGATGTCATTCAGTATCACTCCTAGGATAGGGAAAGCAGCACCGAATACATCCCCAATTACTTCTGCTGCACCTAGCCCTCTCTTCCCTCTAGTTGGTATTCCTTTCTTTGTCGTTTCTAAATTCTCAACATGATATATTTTGGGGAAGACAATTGCCAGATAGCATGATCCGTACCAATTATCTGGTAGCTTCACATAGGCATTTCTTCCACATACAAAATATACATTTGGAATTGCTTGCATCTCTTTCAGAAAGTCTTTGGAGTAGTACTCCAATTGAAAAGCATGTTCACAACTGACTTGACCTACATACAGATTCTCATAATAGGAGTAACTCCTGTGAATGCACAGTTTCCCCCATTTCTCCTTGTCTAAAGCAATTGGACCAAAGCTACCCTTTCTTTGGTGTATCCTTTCTTCCTTGGTCCAATCTGTTTCCCATTGCCCTGAAGCCTTTAGAATCTTCTGCCTCCTGTATCTAGTATCCACCTGCCCTATAAACTTTTTCTCAATTTCTGACACTTGACAAGTCAGATTATTTCTTCGGGCATGTGAAGTATCTAACGTTTTCCATGGAATGAACCATTTGTGTAATCTGTCTTCGCTCTTGTAATAGTCCCACTTGTTCAGATGCTTGTAATTTGGGACCTCTGGCAATGTCGAATCAAAGTTCGAGAAGTAATACTCGAACCCCTCTCGTCCATAGAATATGCTCAACAATAAACTACATGTAATTCCATATGTCAATGGAAGATGATGGTATCTGATACCCTCCTCCACCGAAGCTGGTAATTGCATACAAACGTAGCAATTCTTCGCCTCCATGACATCAATGTATTCGTAAAGCAATTTGGTATAAGCATTTGACCTGAAGTTTCCCTGTGATTCGTCTGTGTGTAATCTTTATATTTCCGCATCTAACAACGCTTTGTCTTTATCATTGATGTTTCCCTTACTATTAACAGTGATTGTCCTCTGTGTTGACACTCCCTTGATTTCCTTAACTGCAGTTGCATCTCTCTCGTGTCCCACTATATATGAAACAGTAACCACTAAAACTATAAGTGAAATCACCACCCCTAAAAGTGTGCCAACTATACATTTTGCCCTGCGGTTCGGGTTGCCAGCCTCCATGATCTCAAACAGTGTAGTTTTGGATGTTCTTCCAGCATCAACTTCTCCTTCTCTCCGAACAAAGACTTTCTTTCAAACAATGTCTCTCCTTTGAACACTTAGAAGCTGACAATTTTGCTCCGCAAAACAGTTTAAAGTCCTGTAGGAAATAGACAACCCTAGCCCTTCTCCATCCTCTAAAAGGGAGACCCTATCATTTTCTTCTTCCACTCGGCGCTAGGTTATCTTGCAGCAATATTTACAATTCCTTTTCAAAAGTCTTTTATCAATCAGAATCTATGAATGTTGCAAGGAGTGACACTACGTCTTCATAAATGTCCATACGAAGAAACATTCCCTCAAGTATTGGGCATTCCTTGCAGCAACATGGGAATTCAACTGTCTCTAGGATTATTCTCCTTATTTCACTCTGGACCAGGGGACGAACAAAATGAAGAGTTAAGGTCTTTTCAATCTCCACTCCAGGTACTATCAATTCTACATCCACAGTTACAAAGGGGTCCGTTCTGACCAGGATCACCTTCTTCACTTTCCCAGTTCTGCGCCCCTTTGAAGACATTTGCAACAAGGTATTAATCCAAGACAATGAGTGTTCCAAGAACTTCCACTACTCGCTCAAGCATTTCCAGTCGAAGAAGAGTTCCCTCCAACACTGGATATCGTGAACAGCAACCGGAAAATCAACTGTCTCTAAAATCAATTTTCTTATTCCGCTCAGGAGAGGAGGATAGACGATGTTGAGTGTCAGCAGCCTTTCGGTCTCCGCTCCTGGCAGCAGGAATCTTATTTGCACTGTGATGATCGGATCAGTTCTGATCAGGCTCACTTCCCTGACCCTCCCGGTTCGGTGTCCCACGGACATCTGCAACGAGGTAGGTCCAGTCGGGAGTAGAGTACCTTCTGCTAGGCACTCGCACCCTCCTTGATCTTCTAAGACCTTCCTCGGCTTGATCCTGGGAATCTTCTTCTGGATCCGAGTCTTCGGATATAGGAGCAAGCGTTTCTTCCTGAGCCGACCTTAAACTTAGCCTCCTTCTTCTTTCCGGCCAAGTGGCAGCGCCAAGCCTTGTTCTCCTATTTCTCGTCCTCACACTCGGTTCTTGGTCGCTCTGGTACTGATCTGTGTCTGAGTCGTATTCACTACAGCTCTCCCCTTCAGTTGCGTCTTCAGTCTCACTGCCGTCCTGTCTTCTCTCCTCTTCTGGATCCGATGCGTTCCCACCTTCTTCCGACATCCCCTCAGCTGATCCAATCCCCTCTTGTGACTCTTCTTCCGCGACTGAACTTTCGTCTGGGATAGGAGCTGTTTCTTCTAGAGGTGCTGGAACTCTTCGAGTATGGGATGCATGGATCCAATTTGGCAGCCCTCCGCACTTCACCGCGGTGTTCGTGATCAGGATTACCTGAAAGGGCCCACGCCAGCGTACATCTAGGCAGTTCTTCCGGACGTGCTTCTTGACCAACACCCAATCTCCTGGGTTCAGATCATGACACAGATTCCTTGATGCTGGAACTTCAGCCGCCTGCACCTGAAGGGACACAGAATGGATGGCGTCAGACAGTCCCTTACAATAATCCAAGATCAGATCATCTGTAATATTCAATAGGGCAGCAGGTGGAACTGTGGGAAGTCTCATGGCCCTCCCCATCAGAATCTCGTGTGGAGAGAGACCTGTCCTCCTGTCAGGTGTGCTGCGCATGCTCATGAGCACTAAAGGAAGAGCATCTGGCCAACTCAAAGATGTGGATGCCACTACTTTAGCCAATCTATTCTTCAGAGTGCCGTTCACTTGTTCCACAATTCCTGAGGCTTCTGGTCGATAACTACAATGCAGTTTTTGATCGATCTTTAATGTGGAGCACAACATCTTCACTATTTCGCTGTTAAAATGTTTTCCTCTGTCCGATTCCAGAGAGGCAGGCACCCCGAAGCGCGGTATCAGCTCCCTGAGCAACAATTTAGCTACTGTGAGTGTATCGCACCTACGTGTAGGGTACGCTTCAACCCATCTGGAAAATATACATACAACCACCAGCACATACCTAAGGCGGTTAACTCTTGGCATTTCAATAAAGTCTAATTGCATTCTATTGAAAGGCCCCCCTGACCTCCCAATGTGACTCAGTGTGACTGGTGTCCTTTTGCCTATGTTCAGTTGTTGGCAGGTAACACATCGCTTGCATACTGATTCTGCTGCTATTCTAAATTTTGGGCAATACCAAGTCTGCCTAAACACTCTCATCATAGCGTCTCTTCCTAGGTGTACAGGACCATGTATTTGCCTTGCCATGGGATTCGCTAGTTCCTCAGGTAACACAGCCCTCCCATCTGCTGAAATCCAAAAATCCATTTCACTTCGCACACAACCTGCTATTTCCCATGCCTTTTTCTTCAGGTGCGTTCTCCTGCATCACTCTTAAATCCTCCCAAGTGTCTACAGTCTCTAACATCATGCTTAATTCTGTCTTTTCTTCAGCACCATCAATTTCCACTTTTGAAAAAGAATAATCTTGTTCCGCACACTAGCGTGCGACCTCATCAGCGTACCTGTTGCCTTGTGATACAAAATCTGTATTCTTAGTATGAGCTACACATTTTACTATTGCTATGGCAACTGGACCTTGTAGTGCTTCTAACAACAATCGCACAAATTCTCCATTTCGAATGGGCGAACCAGAGGAGGTCATGTAACCTCTCTGAGACCACAACTGCCCGAAATCGTGAACCACACCGAAACCATATTGGCTGTCAGTGTATATGGTGACTCTCTTTCCGTTTCCTGCTATGCAGGCACGGGTTAGGGCAATAATTTCTGCTACCTGTGCGGAATGTACTCCTTCCAGGCAAGCGGCTTCCACAACTCCAGTAATGGTACAAACAGCATAAGCTGCTCTCAACCGACCAGTATCGTCTCTTAAACATGAGCCATCGACAAAGTAAATCTCATCAGGGTCAGACAACGGCTCATCCACAATATCTGGTCTGGGTTTCGTGCATAGTTCAGTCACATCAAGGCAATCGTGGTCTTCACATCCTTCGCCTTCTATTACAGTAGGTAATGGCATCAAAGTAGCAGGATTCAAGACAGAGCATCTCCTGAGGGTCACGTTCTCCGCGGCAAGAATAACTTGCTCGTAGCGCGTGAGCCTGCTATTAGTCAGATGCTGCGTCTTCGTCCTGGTCATTAACAATTCTACAGAATGCGGTACATACACCACTAACGGATGTCCCATCACAATACTCTCGCTCCTTTCAATGCTGACACCCGTTGCAGCAACGGATTTGAGACATCCGGGCAACGCTGCGGCTACTGGATCTAATGTAGCCGAAAAATATGCAACTGGTCTACGGGCATTTCCGTGGGTCTGTGCCAAGACTGACAAAGCACAACCCTCCCTCTCACAGCAATAAAGTGAAAATGATTTCTCGTAATCTGGCATCCCCAGAGCCGGAGCACGACACAGGTCGTCTCTCAGCTGCAAGAACGCCACTAGGCATTCGTCATCCCATGGTACCGGATCACTCACCTCCTTGTGCGTCAGTTTCTGTAAGGGTTTTGCTTTCAGTGAAAAGTTAACTATCCACTGTCGACAATAACCAACCATTCCTAGAAACATCCGAACTTCTCTCTGTGTCGTAGGCGCATTCATCTTCATTATTGCCTCAATCCTCTCTGGGGACACCTTGCGTTTTCCCTTTTCTAACCGGTGCCCCAAATACTGTACTTCTGTCAGACATTACTGCAACTTGCTCGGAGATACCTTATGTCCATTTTCAGCTAAATGGTTCAATAAGGCAATGGAATCTACTTTACAAGCTTCCTCAGTCTCTGACGCAACAAGTAGGTCATCTATGTACTGGACCAGAACCGAATTCTGCGGCAGTACTAGATTTTCGAGATTCTTCTTCAACAACTGGTTGAAGATAGATGGGCTGTCTGTGAATCCTTGTGGGATTCGACACCATGTTAAAACGCGATCTTCCATTTTAAAAGCGAACAGATACCTGCTCTCTTCATCCAATGGGATTGAAAAGAAAGCCTGGCAAAGATCTATCACTGTGAACCATTCTGCTTGACATGGTATTTG
Organism: Lissotriton helveticus; assembly: GCF_964261635.1. Lineage (NCBI taxonomy): Eukaryota > Metazoa > Chordata > Amphibia > Caudata > Salamandridae > Lissotriton > Lissotriton helveticus. The sequence continues at coordinate 171,629,681 of NC_136059.1, read as the reverse complement.
AAACAGTATCACTGATGGATTCGGTACCACGGGACAACATGAAACGACTATATTGTTAATTTTTCGTAAATCCTGAACTATCCTGAACTTCCCGCTAGGTTTCTGCAAACCCATAATCGGGGAGTTACAGGGACTACCCACGATTTCTTTCAGTATTCCCTGTTGAATCATTGACTCGATCACAGGTTTTATTCCTGCAATCGTTTCCTGGGACAATTTGTATTGAGGCGTTCTTGGAAACTCGGCATTTGGCTTTACCATTATTTTTACTGGTTCTACCCCTTTAATCAATCCTATTTCTTCTCCTGTGAAATCCCATACCTCTGACGCTACTGTATCTCGTAAGTCTTGGGGAAGATCTTCTACTGTCAGAGTAGGATATAGTTCTACACAGGATTTTGAATTGGCTACCTTGAAAGTAGCATCATCGCCTGTAGTCTGTACCTCCACTCCTTGCGGGGTGCAGTATATGGTGCAGTTCAATTTGCACAGTAAATCCCTTCCTAACAGACATACAGGACTCGAATCACAAACCACAAACTGATGTTCATTCATATGGTTTCCTATCTTCACAGACACTGGTTCTGTCAATGGACTAGTCAGCCTTTTGTTTGCGACTCCTACCACCTGAATTGTTTCCCCTGACATCGGCAAGTCTGGAACCACCGCTGATCTCAGAGTTGATCGAGTAGCTCCAGTATCCACTAAGAACGTTGTAGGATACCCTGCCACTTCTGCCTCAACAAACGGCCCTCTCTGATCCACCTCTAGGACTGCCCCGAGGGTACAGTCCTCTTCACTACTCACACGTTGTCCTGTCAATGTTTCAATATAATAACACTTTTCTTCCTCGATAAAGAGAGGCATTTGTTTAAAGACCTTTCCCCCTATCGCTATTTTCGGTGGCTGTGGGAACTGGGCCCGTGGAGCCGAAGTCCCCCCTTTGGCCACCTTGCTTCCTGGAACTGTCACCTTTGGAGCTGGAACTTCTTGAACCTGCTCTTCTACTTCTAGCTCTCCATTTTCAGGGTTAAAGGGACACTCGCGTCGCCAATGTCCCACCTGGTGACACTGGTGGCACTTTGTCGTCTTTTTAAGAGTGGCAAAGTCTACCCTAGGTCTCTGACCTTCTTCATTATCCTTGTTCTGACCACTTGACTTCCGTCCCATTGTCCCCGTTCCCTGTTTCTGCTGTCCGCCCTTCCCGGCTGACTGCATTTGCACCACCATCAATTTCTCCTTTAGATTCTTGGCTTTAGAATCTATTTCGTCACTACAGTATCTCCCATATCGCAGGATCTCATCTATTGGTTTGTTTTGCCAACATATTAAATGTTGCTGAATCATTAAACAAATATCAGGTCTCAACCCCAAGACAAACTTTGACACAAACTGCCCTATATCTTTGGGATCCATTACATCGAGTCCACTGTATTGCTTGAATGTTTTCAACAACCTCTCATAAAACTCATGAACGGTCTCCTTTGGTTCTTGTCTCGTTCGGTCTATTTTTACCCAATCTATGTCCTGTGGTGGTACCTTATCTTTCAGCCAAGCTATTACCCTTTCATACTTTTGCATGACAATCTCGGACGGTCCATTAGTCCGAGCATCCCTCACTGGTTCAGTATTCGGCCATTCAACACTAGTCTTGCATGGTGTCCATAAGTCAGATGGAACCACGATGTCAAACAACGTGTTCAAATCAATCCACAATACCTTCGAGATCTTTACAAACCTTTCTACCTGCTTATACCACTCTACTGGATTGTCCCTTAACTTCGGAAATGAGTTGGTAAACGCAGCTAAGTCTCCTCTACTCCAGGGCACATGTACATAATTTCCTTTCGATATTTCTCGCAAAGGGAATGCCTCCATCTGCATTACCCTTCCCTCTGGGGTCATCACACTTGTACTCCGTCTAACAGTGCCCTTTTTCGACCACCTCTCTTCCCATTTGTCCAGTTCTCTCCACACTCTTATTCCTGATACCAACTCTCTTATGTGTGTTTTTAATCCAGTAGTTCTCTTCTCATCTAGGTCTTGGTCTGAGTACTGCAATCTGTGGTTACTCTGCAATGCCCTTGTCCTAGATAAATCTACAGCATATCTGTCTGCCAAATTGGTCAGTTTCTCATGAAACGCTCCAGCTTTCCTAGTAATATCCTTTGCCATGAACAACAGCTCATCCTGTTCATACAATTCTATCCTTTCTAAAGGCAATGTACCATCAATTATCTCATCGACATCTGATTTTAAACTGGTGACATCAAGTCTCTTTGCCTTAATTTCAGCTTTCAACACACTAAATTTAGTTACTCCATCCGCATCTCTCCCATCCCAGCTCCGAGATCTACGTTTAGGCTCCGGTGAGTTATGCGGAGTCTTCCCATGCTCCCACCTCTCTAGATCCCAGGCTTTTCCATCCTCTCGGGGTGGATGGTGAAATACTCCATTGCTTCTCACATTCCCACCTTCCCCGTTCTGCCTGTTCTCTCTGGATGTATAGTAAGGCATTCCATTACTCCCCCTTTCCTCACTATTTCCCTGTGATTCCTGATTACTCGAGGCATGGCGGGACCTATCACTGTTCTCCTTTCTCCAATGTTGGACGTCTTCTCCGAGTACATGACGAAGGCACCTAAACCTATTCTGAAAAGCATGTACCATTTGGTCTCCACTTTTCTCCCAGAGACGGGACATCTCCTCACACTCTACACTCCTACTATTTTGCTCCTGTTGTTCCCTCTCATCCGTAGGACGTGTAACTCCTCTATTCTCCTGACTTTGGCCTTCCCGCCCCTGACTGCTTTCGCTGGCCCCACAATGAGATACAGTCCCGTTACCTCTGCTTTCCCATTCTGGTTCTGTTCTTGACCTGTTACTCGGGGTTACTGCGGACCCATCCCATTCCCTCAAATCAGCTCTTAATTCTGTATAGGACTTTGGCCGCGGTCCCCTTAGGTCCATCGGTCCTCTCTGACCTCCCTGTCCTGTGTTGGGACCTACAGTTGTATCTAATGGGGTGTTCCACGTTACCGAACCTGGCAATTGCTTCCATGCATTTGTCACGTTATTCCTCCTTTCCATCTCGATCCTTTCTCTATCCAATTGCCTCTGTTCTTCCTCTCTATCTCTCTCAGGGTTATAGATCGATACTATAGGTCCTATGGTAACAGGCACTTGAAGAGCGTCTGGCAATCCAAAAGACTCAACCCTTTCGGTGGTTGGCGTTTTCTGCACCACAAACCTTCCCACTACACTCTGTACTGTACTAGGTTGAGGTGTCTCCCCACCTTTGATAGGTGTCCATTCCGATATAGGGAGTGGTGTATACCCCTCTATGGCATTCCCATCTTCCCTTGCGAGCCCTCTATCTTCAATTTCCTCAACTCTCGGAGGTGGTCTGTCTATCAATAATCTATTTATCACATTGTCCTCCGACTCGCTCTCCTCATCCTCTTCCATGAGGTTCCTCCCACCTACCACCTCCCTCATTGGATACAACTTCTCTACCTCAATAGCCTGTACCCTCCATCTCTTTGCCTCCTCGTCCCATTTGGAATCTCGCACTGCTCTTACCGATCGCGTCAATCTTTGTTGACGCCTGTCCAAATTTCTATCGTGTGCCGCCCTAATCCATGCATTAAGGGCCTCAAACTGTGTTGGTCTAGGTGAGGGTTTCAATGAGGACATGGTTGCTTTTAGCCGATGTAACACCTCTAGCTTAAACGTTCCGTACTTTGGGAACTGCATTTCCTCATTTCCTTCCGTAAGCTTATTCCAAGCCCCAATCCATAATATCGTATGCAGCCCCACATTCGTTGCCATATAATGAGCTGGTGTACCCTCCGGCGGTGCCTCTTCCCCGTAATAATGTTCACTTCTTTTTCTTTTAAAAATCCCTTTCAAACACTTAAAACACTTCATGATTTCTCTTTTCTCCGCGTTTGTTAACTTCCTAATGACAATCTACCAATCGCCGTGCTGTTCTCGCTAACTGGCCTATCCGAGCGCGGCTTTCCTCCTACATCACTCTAGCAGCCCAACCAGAGCGCGGCTCTAGCTAACGTCACACCAACCGCTCAATCACAGCGCGGCTCTATCCGACGTCACCCGTCCCCCTTCGCAGCAGTTCCCCTCCTTTTTCAGCTCGTCTCCTCGGTCACGCATGCATCTCATTCATACTCTGAAAAATGATTACTTCCGTCCAAGCGATCACCTTTCTTGACTGTACGCCCACAGTCTTTTCTGTAGTTGTCACCTTAACTTGACGAAATGTCTTTCCGTTTCCAGACAATCGCCTTCTCTGATAGGTTACTCACACACAGTAACTTTCGACCAGCGTCCGTTACTCATACGCTCACTCTTACACTCCCCCTATCTCGGTCCCACGGCGGTCAATGGTACCTCGTGACCTCCGTACTATGGTCGACAACTACTCTGGATGTTCGATACACCCAAAACCACTTAAGCTCTGGCCTGAACTTAAGATTTGCCAGTTCACCCGTTTACCAGGTAACCGGTTCACCAGGTTGCGCGCGCTCACAACCTTCTCTCATTCACACTACAGGCATTCAACTCCGCAAGACATTACAATACAAATACAACACAAAACACCGCAATCTGTTCACGCATGACCCTTGTTATACTCACTCTCCTCCGATACTGCTGCTTTTCTCGCACCGTCTGCACCTTCGGCGCACGATTCTTCCGCTGCTCGTCTCTCGATGTCTAGGGGCCTTGGGGTAAACTAACCTCTCTAGATTACCTTCCTCAAGAAGATAACCATCCTAACTGCTACCAACTGTTAACGCGGGATTACTGGTTACTAGTTACCTTACCAGATCCCAAACCAAGTCGACTGGATCGTTGGTACCTGTCATTGAGTAAAAGGCAATCTAACAATAAGTCAATCAATTAAGAACTTACACCACTCTAAATGACCACTGACCAGGATTTAGTTTTGAAAATTTAATATAAAACCAAAGATAACTGAAGATACAAACTTCTTAAGATGAGATTCAAAAGGTAAACTGGTATCACTATGAACATAAATTCTTTGAATAATCTGAGTCTACAAAACAGAATAATAAGTACAAGTTCAAAGATCATTAGGTTTGCAAGGATCGATATGAGTTGCAACCTAAGAGTCATTACAGAAAAGAAAATTCAAGTTAGTCTGTCCCTACACTAGACTAAGTGACATCCCTACTTAACAAGATCTTTACCCCAAAAAGGTGTCAGCCGTGGTGACTTCCTAAGAAGATCACGCACTTCTCTTTGTCTCTTCTCTGATAATGGGTCTCTCCTGATCAGCCTATCTGCCTACCCATCCGCTTCCTTAGGCTCCCAAAATCATCTGCTCTGCCCTCCTCCCGGGTCGCTTTCCCTAATACAAAATCACATTTCCGATAGGAACGCCCCTTGGGACGCCCCTCACGTGGTACATCTTTGCGCGGTAAACTCCATGATGGTACTCTTCAAGACCCTCGTTAAAGTTGACCTTGGTTCCCAGGCTTCTTCTCCAGTGCGCCGATACCCCCTGAAATTCCTGAAGACTCCTACAGGCCTGCGCCAAGCGCCACTGAACAAAGCTCCATTCATTTCGACTGATTAGGACCCCTCGCACCTGCATACAGGCCATCCTACAGTGGGCCTCAAATTCCAGGCTCCCCCATATCTATAGGTCGTAAAGCATATGGAAAGCACAGTACTTGGCGCCTCTCGACTTCTTCTCTAACGAGCACATTTCAGATTAAAGGAACATCATTATCAGTTCGAGCCTACTTGATTTACATGAAGCGGGTCCCTGCACTCTGAAAACATTTGACTTGATTTAAACAGCATTCTTAACTAACATACGTTTCTTAAAGTACACATCTATAAAGCATATATTTCAAACTAAATTCGATAATACATTTTGGAAGAACCATGTTAACCCCACCTCACATTATTTTAGCAGCACTTTTAGATTTTCTGTGAATTGCCATGAGGCCTACACAATATAACTGGTTTGCAAGGTTCCACTTAACTCTTACATGATTCCTTTAACATGAGAACGTGAGGTTTTCATATTCATTCCAACATTTCTACATTAGTCTCACACTGTTATGATTATTGTTACCCTACTTGAACACTCTATACGTTTCACTACTAAATATAAGACACTCTTGTGCAAAGTATATTTAAACTAACTACGTGCTTGTAAATATGGTGCACTTATACATTTTTTTCTCAGACTAGTGCTCTCTCACTTTCGTTTCAACTTCCCAGAGCGACACGAACAGTATAACCCACTCAAACTAGCCGGCATAATACACCTCTCTTGTAATAAGAAGCGTGCCTGGTGTACCTCACGCATTAAACTCAACGTTCTAAAATGTATTCTCAGTTTCACGTTTAGCGTGTGTGCTGTGCAGGCAGTCGGGCGCTCCTCTTTCCATGTGCGGAGACTGCCTGTGTGATGGAAGCTTGCACCCCTGCTCTCCGCGTGCTTCCAGTTCCGTGCTTCAGACTGAATCTAAAGAAAACATTCATTTTAATGTTAAAATGGCAAACCGAGTTGGATTGTCAGTGCTTGCTATTGATACCCTGCAAATATACTGATCAGGCCTTTAGTTATAAGTAGGGCTCCCTGTTTTCCGTTTTTACTAATTTTTACAAATAAATAACGACAGAAAACACAGTCTTTCCTGTCTTTATTTTTGTTTTTTTAAAGTGGAAAAATAAAGATAATTTGGCTTCCTTTGAGTGACTCACCATGCTGAGAAGGATGTATGACATTACAATGCATGCTTTTACCACGCATGCCTTTACAACGCGTTTTTTACAAAGCATGCCTTTACAATGCATAGTGCTTTGGGGCGCTGGATAGTGAATAGTTTAATTTACTATTCCAACTCCAGTCCCCGTGGATAGTAGGGAAGGTGTTGGATAGTAAATTAAACCTATTTCCGATCCTAGAGCGCCCCCCAGCGCAATGCGTTGTAATGGTTTGCGTTGTAAAAGTTGCGTCGTAAAGGCACTGCGTGGTAAAAGTTGCATTGTAATGGATGTTTCCCTGCTGAGAATAATGACTGCTGTACATATTGGCAGCACAGGGAGTTACAAAGCTAAATGAGATGCCCTTAATTGACTTCTGTTATACCCGCTGCTCAGTCAATGTGACTGTGGTGGTGGAATGTTTGTGTGGATGTTGCTGTGGAATGTTGGTGAGTAAGAGAGGATGGGCTGAGCAGTAGGACGGCTGCTCCGGGTGGGGCTCTTGATCATCATAATACAACGAAATGAGGCGTCATGTCGCCCCATCCACATGCACTGCTAATTCCGCCGCCGCGCGATTCCATGTGGGGATTACAGTCTAAAGAAATGAGTGAAAACTTTCGAGTACAAAAATAATATGAAAAGTTAAGGAATCGGGGAATAATTAAGTTTACATGATCGCCAAAGCGGCTGAATTAGCAGTGCATGTGTATGGGGTGACATGACGCCTCACTTCAGTGTATACCATGGTGATATTTGGGCAAGGCACGTACCATGTTGCACACACGTAAAGAAATACCATTGGATGACAAGGAGGAAATTTGGAGTGCTTCCCACATGTGTTAATGTACGGGGTTCTTGATCATAACATCTATCTTAATAAAACAATCTACATAATCTACATGGACCAGTCATCTTTCGTTTACAACATTTTGGCGACGACTTGGAAAAGAAGAACCTACGTGTAAACATGGAAGAGTGCAGTCGCTGGAACCCTTTCTTGGAGAGAAGAAACACTTTTTTCCCTGTAAAATTGTGTACATGTCCTATGAATTACTGAACACAGTTATCAACCAATTTTGCTTAAAGTGTGCTATTCATCAGAACATTCCTCAGAAATTAGAAAAGTGGTACCTGCAACCAACAGCCCACCTCTCACTCAGAGCAGCTGAGGCACAGGGCATCAACAGGGCGATGGGGGCTCATGTTCCTTCCTGCATCTGGCCCATTTGCAAACTTACTACACCTTTGGCAAATGGCAGTGTTTTAGCTTAATTTTATGAGAAGTAGAATTGCACACTGTGTGAAATAAATACACTGATCACATGTTAAATCAATCTGACACAAGAAGTCTTTCTAAACAATATGAATTTAAATTAAGGGAAAGAGGGACACTACTCGCTTGTTAATGTACTGGCACAGCTGGAGGCAGGCCTAGAGTTCAAGGGCAGTCCTTAAATGAAGGGAAGGAGGGAGGCTACTCGCTTGTTAATGTACTGGCACAGCTGGAGGCAGGACTAGAGTTCAAGGGCAGTCCCTAAATCAGAGGTCTTCAAACTTTTGAAGGTTGAGCCCCCCCAGCTGAATTTTTTTAAATGTCGGGCCCCCCCACCACCTGACAGAAATTTCTGGAATCTGGTACACTACATAATCGACCGCCACCCACATATCCCGGGCCATATCCGGTAAATAATGTTCAAAACAATGAGTGTTTCCTTCTCCATGAATTCCCTCACTACCACTCACCAACAATGCACCTCATCTCTCTATAGCACCTTTCTGGCAAACATATCTATTTTTTTATAGTGCTACTCATAGTTTCATCATACTCAGGGGCATATGTACAAGCCCCTATAGACACCACAACGTCACTTTTTACGACGTTGTTGTGGCGATAGGGGCATTGCCGTATTTACAAGGCAGAGTTAAGCCACTTAACTTGGCTTAACGCTGCCTTGTAAATAAGGCCCCCTTTCATGCTATGCTTAGCGTGAAAGGGTGGGCAGTGGGTGTTGCGGTGGGTGTTCCACTGCAACAGGCACTGATTTTGATGTTGCGCCCGATCTACAAGGGCAGCGTAAAAGTGAGGCAGAGTTAAAATTAAGAACAGGGACAACCTTGTCTTAAGCCGGCGAAGCTATGATAAATGCATTGTTTCTCCTCATTTTTGCTTCATCCATGTGTGCTGCCTTCTGCAGCACACATGGAAAAAGCAAAATGCCTTTTATTTGTAATGTTTAAAAAAAATCCATTTTGTGATTTCTGTGTGTGCTGCATTAAGCAGCACACATGGAAGTGGGACAAATGGCATTTAAAGATTGTTTATGTACAGGAAGGTCCCCCTCATGTACATAAGCAATCTTTTCCCTGCACCCAGACACCCTTTGCACTATGGTGCAATGGTGTCTGCGTTGGCGCTACACTGCTAAGTGTAGTCCCAGCGCAGGGGAAACGAAAGGCTGCACCATATTGTTGTAAATATGGTGCAGCCTTCTTTTTCTGAAGTGGCGGAGAGAGGCCTTAACCCATGATTGCTAACGCCTCATTCCGCAACTTCCTTGAACATATGCCCCGCAGTCCTTTGATCTGCATGGTACACCTTCTTTGTAGCAGGCACATTAACCCTCTGTGTTGTGAGGGTGGCAGGAGTGCTCATGTGAGTGCACAGTGAGGTATGCGACAGTGTGAGAGTAGGGTAAATGGAGTGACTGCAGTGTGAGTGAGGTGACCATATGAATTTGGGTGTGCATGTTAGTGCAGAGTGGGACTAATGAATGCATGGTTTGTGATGGGCTTGTTTAAGTGACATTGTAGATTGAGCAGTGAGGGGGACAGGTGAGTGAAGAGTCGCATGAGTTCAGGGTTGGTAGTGTGCTTGTGTGGCTGCAGGTTGAGGTACAGGGAAAACCGCGCAAGTGCATTGTGTTGAGGTACAGGGAAAACCGCGCAAGTGCATTATGAGAGCAGAATGATCACTGAGTGCAGGGTGTATGGTGTGAGTGCATGGGGGTCAGTATGAGGGAATTTTGATCGCTGTGAGTGCAGGGTGAGCATGAAAGTGAAGGGCGAGAATGAGGAGCACGTTGACTGAATGCAGGGTGCATTCCCAGACATTGCAGTAACTCAGCACGCTATTGAAGGCAGCACAGGGTTTCAGATATGTTAAACTATTGCTATTGCAATTATGGCATTAACCAGGGATCAAGGGTGGAGGAAATAAATACTGGGCTGATCTTGCAACAAAATTCCAGTTTTATGATTAGGGTTGCCAGCTAATTATTTTGATGTCCCACGTGGTACAAAAAAAAGCAGTCACCTTATGCTCTATTTTCAGCACTTATCTGTGCATACACTGAACAGCAAATATGAATAGAAAGCACTTTAAATTGTGTTTTAGGGCTGCCTGAATGATATGACTGATAATAAAAGGGAATAAAGACAGAAAAGTAACATCATAAATGAATACATACTTCTTTATAACTCATATTTAGTGTCAAGAGAAGCAATTTGCAGGCTGTTTAAACACCTGACTGGGATTTGTTTTTGGGCAATTTAAAACCCTTTTAGCCCTGTGATCATTGTGCTCCTGCTGGTGTAATTTAAAAAGCAACATTGTCGCCTTTCTGGGAAATTCCGAGAGCTGAAATGCTTCAGCTGCAGTGGGAGGCAGGAAGCCTTCCCTGCTAAAACTGAAAGCAAGTAACAGACATTAATTTCATCTGCAGTGCTGAGGCAAGGAGTCTCCTCTGCTATGAAATCGTTGCTTTCAGTTTTAGCAAAGGGGGCTCCTTGTCTCCCACTGCAGCTAAAGCATTTCAGCTGTAGGAATTAACCAGGATAGCCCCCCCCCATGGGCATCCGCAGACATTTTTCCAGGGGGGGGGGGAAATGTTAACGTCATCACCATCCTCCAACATGATGTGTGCCAGGTGGGGCACAAGAAATACTGGGGCGCAGAACTGGGATAGACTCAATTAAATGCCAGGAATCCAGGACATGTGACTGACCCTGCCACAGGCCAACAAACACCACGTGTAGGGAAGACGCTAAACTTTCGGACAAGGTGCTTTATCTCTGTCTGCTAGGTGTACAGACTTCCGGGTCCTCGATCCAACACCAATCAAGGCTGTCTTCAGCACGATTCGATTTTTTTCAGAATACTTTAAAACAGCCTATTATTAAAGCACCAGATTAAATATACTGTATGCACAGTGTATGTTTGGGATTATTTGTAGCACACATATTTACCAATATTGGCTTCTTGGTGCTAGAATTCATGATAACTTTTATCCAAAGTTAAAGCACAACGTCAAAGTTAGTAATAAATAATGCATCAATCACACACGCTAGTGATTCGCCAATGGGTGCTCCCTTTACTAGAATTCCCCGGGCATTGCTAAATGTTACACACATTCAATTAATTTATACAAAATAAAATGTATAGGTCCAAATGTTAGCTATACATTTAAAAAGAAACTTAGAGTCCCTCTACGTGTAGTCAATGTCAAACTGACAACGTGCCCACGTTTAGGGATACAATAATGGCCAGCTCCCTTATGCGGAAGCCCGGCACCGTAAATGTGTGGCACATGCGGCGGCCGCAGCGGCGGCACATCACAGGTCCAGGGATGCTGAGTCTTACACAGTGGTGGAAGTGGGGGGAAAAAAGTAGGGGGACAGTGGCCGGAGAATCAAAGGGCGGGAATAACCCAAGGATTGGATCTGTGGGTGGAGCCAGAGGTGTGGCCAGAACGCGCAGACATCCCAATTTTTAGTATTTGTTTGGCATTTCACTGCCCAGTTTAATCAACCAATGGATACACATGATTATTTAAGGTTATAATGAGTTATTGACATTAAAATATATTCACAAAGTGGGATATTCTTCTAATCACATAATGTACCATACATGATAAAATGGGGAAACACAAGCCATTTGTCTCCGAGCCATGGAGTTTTTGTCATCAGCACTACTCCCTTTTTACACAACAGCAGTTCAAACATGAATGGCAAAATATCCTAGTTTGCAAATGTTTTCTCTAAAATTATGGCTCTGTCATATTTGCCTCATAATGCAAGATCTGCTGCATGATCTGACCACTTAAACTAATATTTTTTTTTAGCTCCAACATATCAAAAGTTAATATAAAATATGACTTTTATTGCTGCAGAGTGGATGGCCTATTGTAAAGGTTGACTGGTCACCTTTCTCACTGCTGCGTTTGTATGTTACACTGGTACTAATAAGGCAAAATATTTCCAGAGACTGTTAGCATGTGTACACACGTCAAAATAATAAAATATCTGAAAATATACTGAATTACACAGCAGCCTTTTTTTTATGCATAATTTAGTCAACACTATGGCATAATGTTGTCATCCTTTGCTGCATAATTAATTCCAGTGGCCCCACAGCAGGCAGCACATGTTAAAAGTGCTTGTGAAAGAAGCCGAGGAACTTAGTTTAGTATGCGTGCAAATCGTGCATTGCCAATCCCTGGTGAGTTGCAGCTACTACTGCTGAAACAAGGCCAATGGAGGTACCTATGGGTGAGGCAGACTGGGCTCAAGGGCAGGGCCAGCCATAGGACTGGTGGTGTCCTGTGCATTAATGTTTGTTAGTGCCCCCCAATGACCACCTCTGCCATGGATTCCCTCACTACCACCCTTTAACTGTGCCCCCCCAAGTTTCCATAACCACTCTCTCTCAGTTGCCTTTAATTTGAGTTACAGCGCCACTCATACCATTGTAGGGTGCCAGAGCACTTTACATCACACACATTACACAGAGACAATCATTATGTGTGTAAATCACTGTATAGAAAATGTAACGTAAGACTAAGGACTACAAGGTGCAGGAGTCACATGACAATCATACTAGTAGCCGGTATAGTTTTATAGTGATTGATCTGGAGAAACTCAATACCCGGAATTTAAAACGTAATACCATGGTTGGGGGTTCTCCTTAATAATCAGAATTGATTTCTGTCCAAAAGAACACTTTTTGGGACATTAGGATAATCAAAGACTGAGGGGGGGAGGGGGACATAACGCTCTAATTTATACCTTGCAGTTTGTATGCAGCTCTTAGATGACAGTTAATAGCTCACTGTTCTAAGTTAGGATTTTAACTTATAAACTGCAAGTAACAAAAGGATCTCTCTGATAAAAGCAGTAGCCCATTGACCTATTTACATTATGTGCACTTTGTGATCTGCATGGCGCATGTTTTTTGCAGCCGATACATTAACCCTCTGAGCTACCTTTCCATGAGTCAAAACTTCCACTAGACAAAGTTCTGATCTCTCTCTAGGAAGAACATTAATCACCAGAGTCATCATGACATTTTTTATTGTTGCCGAAAATTGCTGAAGGCCAGGAAGGAGGCAGCAAGCGTTTTAAAAACCATAATATACTTGCAAACATGATGCCTCCACCTAAAGTCAGCACCTGGTGCGGTCACGCTGGTTGCACCGCCCTAGGGCTGGCCCTTCTCAAGGGTCCTGTGACCTCAGTGACTGTTGTTCTAGGGTGTGCTGCTTCATATGCCTTCCCGCAAGACTGGAGGTGAACTTCAGTATGGGTAGTGGTGGACAAGCCTTGAAGGTTAACCTACACTTGTCATGCTAGGGTCCACCTGTTGTGCGAATACACCAGGACTTCTAAGGTGTTGCAAAGCCTTCTAAGGTCTAGCATGTGATTGTGCTCTCGCAGGAGAGTGGTCTGGTGGACTGGTTATTAAGACTGAACCTGGTTCCCAGTTCCAAATTCAGCAGCTCTGACCATAGTGCCACATCCTCTCCCCCACTGAAAACCGTACTGCCCCACTGAGAAAAATTCCCACTGTCTTCAACTACAACCCAATTGTTGCCCGCTATAAACAGCTGGATGCAGCTCAATTTAAATTATGCACTAGACAAGAGCAATATGCGGCCTACAAAAAAAAAGTAACTACATCCTGGAAAAAGCAAACACTTACAGGGAATGCAAAATTTAGCAAACCATGGGAAATGTAAGCAGGAACAACATGGTTACCTTAATGCTTTTGCACTCACTATTCAGAAATCAGTGAGTGCTTTTGCCTGAAAAGTTAAGGACATGACTACAGGAACCTGAATGGACCCATTTCAATGGCCATTGCTTATATCCTTACAAAACGTAAGCAGTATGGTAAAAAGACCACATCCCTGGACGCAGAGCCGCAGCACACATTTTGTTTTCCAATCCACACATTGCAGTACCTCCAGGATTGGTGCACTAGTTCCAAGTTCAGGGAAAACAAAGACAAGAAAACAAAAATAGCGCTTCACTGGCAAACTCTGTAAAAGTGGCGCTAATGTGTTTCAGTGTGAATAAAATCAGTTTGGCCAGTTTACTACCACTCTGTCTTACTTTATTTAGTTATTTATCTATTTTTCATATTTTAAGCCTTTTATTCCCAATGCTGCACTTTGGAATTAAAATTTTAGAAAAATATGACATTTCCAGCAAAAGCGTTTTTCTTTTTTGGATCCATTTCACAGGGAAGCAAATAAAAGAAAGGAGAGGAAAGAGAGTGAGAATCTCGTCTTGATATCACGGTTTTCATGGGCATCCACAGAGGGGCAAGGAGGGTCGCTCTTGGGGGGGCAAGCGCCCCTCCTTGCCCCCCTGTGGACGCCCATGGCACCACCCCCAAACCCCGTGTGTGGCAGCCTGATGAGACAGCTTCCCAGTGCGCACACAGCCCACCCGAGTATTTCACAGGTCTTTAAAATACCTTTTTCTTGTTAATGAGGCTTTGATGGCTTTCACCCCTTCTTAGGGCCCCTGCAGCTCCACTCTGCCGTTTGTTCGAATCAGTAGAGGACAAAGGTGAGATTTTAGTGCGGAGTGCGCGCCCCCCCCCTGAGACGGTGTCGCGTCCCCCCAGGGGGGCGCACCCCACATATTGAAGAGCTATGCCTTAAATGAAGGGAAGGAGGGACGCTACTCGCTTGTTAATGTACTGGCACAGCTGGAGGCAGGCATAGTGTTCAAGGACAGTCCTTAAATGAAGGGCCGGAGGGACGCTACTCGCTTGTTAATGTACTGGCACAGCTGGAGGCAGGCATAGTGTTCAAGGACAGTCCTTAAATGAAGGGAAGGAGGGACGCTACTCGCTTTTTAATGTACTGGCACAGCTGGAAGCAGGCCTAGTGTTCAAGGACAGTCCTTAAATGAAGGGAAGGAGAGATGCTACTCACTTGCTATTGTACTGGCACAGCTGGTAGCTGTCCTAGAGTTCAAGCCCAGCCCAGGTGAATCAGCTGCAAACAAGCCTGCTGTTAAACAGCAAAAGACTTGAACTGGCTCACCATAGACAGTGACAGTGCTGATATAACAGATCAATGTGGTCCATCGTCAGATCAGCAGTGGACAACAGATGTAAGACCTAATGTACCCACAGTATAGACGTTGTTTGCAGACAGGTGGTCAGCTTAGAGTGGGCTCCTCTTCAAGGGTGAGCGAAGAATTCCACTCTGCCCGCAGAGTCTTGCCCACTCTGTGCTCTGCGCAGAGTTCCGAAAAACTCTGTGAAGTGCCGTGGAGCAGAGTTTTTTCCCTCTCATGGCTTGCAAATGTTAAGTTGGCAAGTGCAAGCGAGATAAATCACGTTCTAGACCTCCTCCCGGTGAGATTTGAAAATGCGGGCGGTCGCAGTAGATTGCGACCGCTAGCGTTGAGGAATCTGCCACTTGCGTTGAGGAAGCTGCCACTTGATTAGAATATCTACTTGAGCAGCAGAAAGAAGCAGCGCCCTGTGGTGCAACACGTAGTGGCGTTTGTGCTGATTTACAGTGTGGGACAAAGCCCTGACACTAAAAATCAGCATGACATACGCAATCCACTGCTTGCGGGACTCCGGGTAGCATGGATTAGTTTTTTGGGCACTTCACAGATTTCTGTGTAACAAAGCCCTGTGAACTCCAACTAGGCCTACTCCTGTTGTCATATTCATTTCCATTGAGGTGCCCACAGAGGGCTCTCAAGGCTGGGCAGGGGCTTAGCCTAGAGTGTGCAGCCCTACCTTCGTGCTTAATGTGTGCAGCACTAAGTGGTGTGAAAGCTTTACATTTCAAAGGGAAACTAGATTTTGCAAATTTTCTCTTTTCCTTTTACTATGAACTATAAAAGCAGACTGTGATGATGTTAAACAAGTTGACTGACAGTAAATGTAAGAACAGCCCGGGTGACCTCTGCCCATTCTCAGAGTCCACATCCAAAATTCAGAAGACCAAGACAAGGGAGATAGACCTTACCATGAGAAGTGTGAAATTGTAACTCATATTTATTTGCAGTAGAAGCCACTTCAGTCATGATTTCTTGCTCGGGCCAACATCGCCATGGAAGTGCCCGTCTCTGATGTTGAGATGCTCTTTTAAACTCTTTCCAAATTTTGAATGGCTGCACACCTCCAACAGAGCCGTCAAACCATACAGATTTCCGCAGCCAAACTTGTCCTCATCCTCCCATGACAATCCCACACCACACTACACCTCAGGCAACTCCACTGGCTCCCCATACAGAAGAGAAGCCAATTCAAGCTCCTGACCCCCGCACACAAGGCTCTACTAACCCAAGGACCTGCCTCCATTAACCCCCAGCCATAGAGAAGATTACTTGCCCATACTCCCTGCATCTACCAAGGCAGAAGTGGCGGACGCTCCTTCTCCCACATAGCAGCAAAGACCTGGAACAGCCACCCCATGAATCTCCGGACTATTATCTTACTTCGGGAATTCCAAAGGGCTCTCAAGACCTGGAACTTCAAATGAACCTCCCGAAACCTGCAAGTGCTTGGATACCCTATCAGATGATTAGCTGCTCTATACAACTCCTGATTGGTTGAATGATGGATTGATTGATTAATTGATTGAAGAAAACAAGAAGGGATCGCTTTGACTAAAGTGTTTACATTTTGCTCCTATTTGAAAGCCATCCTTTATTATTCCCATAATCACAAGCCTGGCACACATAAGTAGTTACTTTAATAATTAGACATCATTTCTACATGAAGCTTGTGTAGACTAGGAGTGTGTCTTGCCTGTATTTTAAGAGCTTTCTCTCTAACTGTTGTTGGGGGAAACTCTGGCCGGTTCATTTTGTGACTCAGAGGTGATTGATTTTTCCATAGTCAATAAACCCTTTCAGACTCCAAGTGACATGTTCACAGACTTCTTTGATGGAAGGATGGGATTCTGATTGAAAAATTAGTAAAAGATTCAGCCCTTGCTGATATTGCCGTCCTCAAACCCGCCACAAGAGGCTCTGCATTACTTCCATAAGGACATCTGCTCAAATTGTCGTGCCTATGTAGGGATTTTCAATGCCTTACATCATGATGGCCATAAGGTCCACATAATGATGTAGATTTTAGAAATTGCCCCCCCCCCTTGTGGAATGTAAGGGTCTATGGCAGCCGTAATACAGCGGTAACCACAGCTGACGTATTTTCAGTTTGCTCATGTCAGGGTCGGCTCCAGGCTCATGGTGGCCCTGGGCAAGGAGCGTAGGTAGGGGGTCCGGAAGAGGGGGTCCGGGCGGGGCGGAGCGCGCAGGCCAGTAAAGAGGGGAGGGGGTCAGGGTGTTTATAAGTGGAACAGAGCCGGAGGCCGCCAAATCCCTGCCAGGGGCCACCACGCAAATATGTATCCATCCTCAGAGGATTAATATATTAAGGATATATATTGGCGTGGTGGCCCTTGGGGTTTGGTGGCCCTGTGCAGGTGCACAGGTGGCACATGCCTAAAGCCTTGCTCATGTGTGACATTTCCATATTTAAGTGATGCTCCTTCCTGAATTGTATTGGTCCGGAAAGTGCCTTATAGAAGGAGTCCCTCCTCCCTGAAGCACTAATGCAAGGTATACAAGTTACAACACTCAGATGGAGCAGCGTTTCACTTTAGGTTGGTGGGCACATAGCCGGACCAGTCAGCCTGAGCAGTTAGACACAAGTACAAGTTCAATGCATGTCAAAAAGCCACAAAGAGCCACAAATTGCCACAACCTGCTTGCTGTGGGAAACTGACATGCAGAGTATTCATCAAATGACACTTTGTACCTGCTGCCAGTGCTGCTCCAGTGCTGCTACTCTGCCTTTCGTTCCTGCTTTTGAGTCTTCATAGCAAGACTCAGACATAGGAGAGGTTCATAGGGGTCGCAGAGCAGCAGATTAAGGCTCCAGCACCTCGAACAATCTGGGCCCGATTCACAGAACTAACTTAAGATAAAATCCTATACTTACTACCATTTTAGTATTCACAGAAGGCACTTACTCATTTTGGAATTCTCAGAATTAGGATTCCTAACTTTAGGACTCCTAAATGCCTTCTTTGAATGCCAAAAGTCTTAAAGTTAGGATTTTTCTCAGTTTAGGCGTCCTTAAGTTAGGAGTCCTAACTTTACTACTCCTAAACTGAGAAAAATCCTAACTTTAAGACTTTCGATATTCACAGAAGGCATTTAGGAGTCCTAAAGTTAGGACTCCTAACTTCTGTGAATACCGAAATGAGTAAGTGCCTTCTGTGAATACTAAAATGGTAGTAAGTTTAGGATTTTATCTTAAGTTAGTTCTGTGAATCAGGCCCTCAGAGAATAACCAAATAGACGACAATGATAACCTGTTGTTCAGCTGTCCTTGTGCTCTTTCATTCTATGTTCAACAAAAGACACTAGGGGCCTGATTATGAGTTTAGGCGTTATTTATCGCCCCGATAAATAACAATACCACTATGTACATTATTTATTGGGTGTGATAAATAACACATATTATGAGTTTTTGAGGAATAACATGCAGATTTTGGTGTTTAACGCTCCAAAATCAGCATGGTAAGGTAATACTCTACGCATTTTCCATGTTAAATTTCGACAGGTTTGATCTGCTGAATTTTAACAAAGCTTGCGGTTTTGAACTCATATGATAATTAAATACCTTTTAACTTGTAATTCTGACCTGTGTGTAAACAGGGGTCTACGCACGGGTTGTAATAGAACGAGTCACTTACAGTCAGGTCCTTAGACACAGGTCGTAATAGAACAAGTCACTTACAGTCAGGTCCTTAGACACGGGTCGTAATAGAACGAGTCACTTACAGTTAGGTCCTTAGACACGGGTCGTAATAGAACGAGTCACTTACAGTCAGGTCCTTAGACACGGGTCGTAATAGAACAAGTCACTTACAGTCAGCTCCTTAGACACGGGTCGTAATAGAACAAGTCACTTACAGTCAGGTCCTTAGACACGGGTCATAATAGAACGAGTCACTTACAGTCAGGCCCTTAGACACGGGTCGTAATAGAATGAGTCACTTACAGTCAGGTCCTTAGACACGGGTCATACTAGAACGAGTCACTTACAGTCAGGTCCTTAGACGCAGTGCTCAGCAGGCTCCCTTATGCCACAGCCAATGTGCTGCTCAACCCTGGCCCACAGCTGAGCTAGTGAGTATCAGCAAAGCATACCACCATGCTTTCACTATCTTCTGAGATATCAGTTTGCCCCAGCATGTACCCAGCCCTAGTTTTTGCTTTGCATTTTGGTACTTTTAGTACTACATTTATAGGAAAATTAAAACTACAATTACTAGATGGCAAATCTGAAACGGTAGGGCTCCATCAGGTACTCACACTGCACATGGGCACAACTAGACTCAAACTTCGATGGGGGCTAACATGTTGTACAGTGGTAAAGGATGCCTCATCAGACCCAAATCAACATTATCAATGTGAGGACTCCCTATGCTGTTCTTGTGCCATGCATAACAAGGGCACTCGTTCCAGCCTCAAATATATGTGGTGAAAGTGGACTTCAAAGCACAGCGTGTTACTAAAATAGTTTTCAGTACGACAGGATTTATTATAATTGAAATGGGCGTGTGACTTCTGCAGGAACATTGAGTACAATGGATGGCAAATATTCCACATTAATACACATAGGCCTTGTGCAATGTTCAATGGCAAATGGCACATTCTAAACACTCTGTACTAGTTTCAAGAGCCTAACATAGCTCAACATAACAACTTTACTATATATCTGAGCATCCTCCATTTGAAAGAAGTGCTTGGAAACTGGTAGCTAATAGAACACTTTAAATATATTTCTTTAATCATTGTTCTGTTCCTATTCTATTTACCAGTGCACAGCCCTTTCAAGTTATTTGAAGAATATAATTATTGTAGTATATTAGACAGCTTTCTAACATATAGAGTGTTTAACTCGTTGGCTGCTGCCGTCGGCCAACGGTCATCGTGAGTACTACCTTGGTAGTGCTGCGCACGTCCGTTGGCTGACGCTGCCCCACCCATTTTTCGAACGTTCAGCACTGGAGCTGAACGTTCGACGCATCCAACGGGTTAGTATGTATTGTTTGGCATGTTATGGTCCAATTCCAGTCCCATATTCTTGCTTTTGAAATGCCTGGGTAGTGATATAGCCGGAGTCACAACCCATGCTTGGAAAGATTTGCTGTAATATTATGCATTAAGAGCAGAATCTGAGCACACATCTACTTGCACGTCCTTCTAGTATCATCTAGATAAAAGGACATAACTGTTAATACAAAGCAGAACGACCTCCAGTCATAATTCCTGCTCCAGCCCAGGACATACCACAAAAGACACAAACAGTGGCTAATAACTACGAGTTGGAGAGCCATACAACCAAGCAGTTGTGAGGCAACTGACTTCTGTTTCTCAAATATCCCCTGGAAGATTACGCTTTTCCTTAGGGCTTCCCTCTGGTTGGTTTCTTATTGGCCTTGACTTGGAATGCTTGTCGGATACATTTGTGCCCCAACTACCGCTGACCAGACCTCCAAATTCTGCAATCTCACTTTTCCCCTCTAATTTCCTTGCCATTCCTATATCCTCATAGCTGTCAGATGTCCCAGGTGCATGCATGATGTGTTGCTCCAGTCTTTGTTTTTTTCCTTGACTTCTGGGACTTGTAGTCCTGTTTTTTAATGAAATAAACAAGACTACAAGTCCTGGAATTCAAAGAAAAACCCTGGTCTGGAGCAGCTCATCACACATGGACCCAAGAACTTGGCAGGACTGTATCCTACTCTTGTTGGTCGTGTGCCATCTAAGGAAGCAAAATGGTTACTACTCCCATTGGAGCTGAAATGCATAATGCTTATAGGAGGAAAGTAAGATCCTTTCAAAATTCCACAACTCAGACCACAATGCTACCAAGATCACACTATACCAAGTCATATGGGAAGTCCTTGCAGATTATGTTGTCATGAAAACTAATACCCTGGAACAATATCTCAGAGAAAGTGTCCATGCATCCTCCACCCTCAAACCTTGAAGCACAAGACACTGTCCACTGGCAGACAACAGTTTGTGACATCCTCAAACATGTCAATGAATTAATTAAGTACAGCAACCCAGCTGGCCTTCCTTTAGATACTTTCAACTCCTAGTTTTCAAGGATGCCCAGCTCTGCCCTTTTGGCCAGAACCATCATCAACAACACAGACATTTTCTCCAGGGCCCTCAAGACCTATAACAGAAAGCAAATCATAAAAAAACTTGAATCCTTTGTTTCCAACCAACAAACCTCAAACCCAAGCCCAAAAGCACAATGCAAACTGATTGAAAGATCTTCTTTACCTCAAGTGTCCAACTCTTTGTAAGGAAATAACTTACTCTTCAGCTTTAAAACTGATAAAATCCTGGCAGAGCAGAAGTGACAGAAATGGTGTTGTCACACACTCCTGCTGGACCTGTCTGCCACCTTCGATACAGTCCATTGATGTCCCCTACCACAAAGTCAAGAAGACCATGGCCTACAAGGAACAATGCTTGAATGAATCCCTTCCTACCTCTCTCTCACAGATAAAGATTTTTTTTCTCCCCATAACTCATCCACTTTATTCCACAATAACACTGAGGTTTCGCAATTTCCTATCATCTTTCCACTCTTCTTCAACGCTTACCTCTACCCTTCACCAGATCTAAAACCAATCCTTCAATTTAACCTGTCACAACTGCAGAAACAGTACCCAGGGTATCCTTATATGTATAAGATAGACTGCTTCATCCTAGGCCACTGCCTCTGAGCCATGGACCAATGGATGCTAACCAGTCACCTGAAAATGGACCCATCAAAAGCTGAGACCATGACAGGTAGAACATGCCTACTCTGGACACTACAAAGAATGCAGCAACATGGCCATTTCCTCACCTAAATGCACAAGGGTGAGGACACTGTTCCTAGTGACAATGCACAGTTTTGCTCACTCCTAAAAGGGAAAGAGAGATGAAAAGAGGGAGTGGGACGTAGTTAATGGGTATACTAGGACTTGGACTTAATCGTGAGAGGGGAAGAACACATCTTGTTCCTTGTTGCCCTCACACACCCCAAGGGATGGCATGCCTCATCATGAGGCAGTTGCTCCTCGTCGGGCCTGCTCTGCAATGCCCTATAGGTCCCCCAAAGGGTCACTTTGTCGGAGATCTTCTGCGAACTGCCGTCAGGTGCATGTGGGTGTGCTGGAGGAGTCCTAAGTGGGAAGTGTGCTGTGTACGTGAAAAGGTTAAAATTGACTATGGGTTGCCAAAGATTAGGTTTTACTATAACGGTACCCATGTCAAAATTAAAAGACCCGTAGGTCAGGCGTTACCTCTGAAGTGTAATGTGCCTGGGTAACTCAAAAGGTCAACATGTTTCGCTCCTCTGTTGTCCCGTAGGAACTGTTGCGCTTCTACAGGACCACGTGTGTGTTGAGTGCGATGTAGAGGACATGATAATAAAATTATGCACAAAGCAGTGAATAATGTGTATGTACACAGAGGGCATAGTCACCCTCTAAGAAAATAAGAGCAGGCCAAACCTGTAGTTACTACCGGTGGGCTACAACTAAATAGTTGAGACTGCTCCCTGATTAACGGCCTAGAGAAAAGGGGAGAAATACTCCAAAGGCTAAGGACGTGGGCTGCCCGCACCTTACCGGGGAATGACTTCGGGTGCCAGCTCGTCTGTACCTACCCATGCCTCAAGTCTGCCTGTCCCATCAATAGTAGCCACAGGTTTGGGCCTGCCATGATTTTCTTAGAGGGAGACTATACCCTCTGTGTACACACACAGACTGTCCAGTCAGAGTGGCTCTAGCGATGTCATATGGCAGTTGGGACACATGTGGAGGTTAATGGAGACCATGGAGCGGACGCAGGTGGAAAGAGCGCTGCAACAGCTGCACACCAGAGAGAGGTAGATGGATTCCTCAATGACCTCAAGATCATCCTCATGGCATAGCAGCCACAAGGCATGGTGCTGATGTCTGCCGCTGCTACCACTACATCCACATCTCTGCCCCCTGAAGTGTCAATGCCACACAATGTGGAAGACATTCCACCTCCGGCACCTGAGGTGTCAGTTCCACACAGTGCTGGAGACAGAACACCACCACCCACTCGTGAAGCACACGAAACATCATCACCTTCCACTGTCCCCTGATACTCTCTGCGACACTCACCTTGGACCTGGAAATGGACTGCCATATTCTGTTTGATTGCCAATGACACAGCATTCAGATTGCAGACTGAATTCTTCCTCTTCCTTTGGACTTGTCATTCCCTGAAGGACTCTAGCTGGCCCTCCATGGGCCAACATTGTAAAGTGGGATTTGCATGGCCCTGTACTGCTCCAGCTGCAACACTCCACTGAATGTGCATTAAACATTCATAATCACACAGGTGTGTCATGTCTATGATCTTTCAAGTGTGGAAGTATGGATGAATGTAGGGTCAGTGATTCCCCCTTGCGTCCATGTTGCTCATGTCGTTGGACTTGGGTCACAGTGTAACACATTGCCGGCTGCGGTCCGGGTGGCGCGAACACAACAACAGGGACACACGCATTAGTTACTTCCTTGTCCAGCCCAGGACGGAACCACACCGAAAGCCTCGGGGTCCTTGTTCACACCCTTACACTGGACTGGCATATGCCAGGCCAGCCCACTCCGCTTAGGCTCACAGGGTGGGGGACGACAACGCTACATGTCCCAGGTCTTCCCTGTAGGTATCTGCTGATCACAGATCTAGTTGTCAGCATGCCACAGCCACTCCCTCACGGCTGGTTTACACCCAAACCACACCCATCCAGCACACACATCACAGGACATGTGACCCTGCCTAAATAAAAAGGGCCGGATGCACATGTTGGATGCCATTTCCAATCTCTATCTGGGTGTATCTGTGTGGTTATCATTCATGTATGAGGACCTATGGCCCTGCAACATCACATCTCCCAGGGCCGGAGGTGACATGATGGCGTCCGCACTGCAATACTCAATCATAGAGGGTCCATGACTTGCGGGGCACAGACTTGGTGGCACCCAATACATTGCATCCGGCACACACACACCGCCACGGGACGGTGACTTTCGGTGCACTGAGGTGGGGGCACCTTAAGGGCTGAGCAAGTGTGCAGCCTGCTATGATGCCCTGTACTGGCGGTCCAGACTGGTGAGGATCATTTTGAGCCCTGCTGGACCACAGTGTAGGCCTGAGCCAGCGGGCAGTGCTGGCCTACCGCCACGTGGCATTGCCTCGTGGGTCACAGAGTTAGTGGCACCTAAAGGGTTGAGCGGGTGTGCAGTCTGCGATGATGCTGTGTGCACTGATATGATCTCTGCCATAGCGAAATTGAGACCCAGAATCAAGTGTGAGACCTGGTGGCCCGCAGAGCGGGGCTGCATGATGTGGAGGGTGCCATGTTTGCGGGCCCCGGGCTTGGGGCTTGCACCGGCACATGGTGGGCCCTCTTGGAGACACGCCGGTGGCGGAACATGTGCTACAAAACACGGGTTAACCCAAGAAGTCACTGGGACCTGGGCGAAAGGTTGATACAGACAAAGTGGTCCCAGCTGAATACACACTTAACTCAACTATAACATCAAAAATTTACATACACAAATGTTCATAACAACATTGTTTTTAATCACAACGTGTATCAAAAATTCATTCATAAGAAGATACACAAAATATAAAGCCCCTGAAGGTTGGAAAGGGAAGGGCAGTGTTGGGATGGTGAAAGTAAAGAAAAAATAGTGAGAGAGCGCAAACTGACCTAAATGTATGAGTGCATCACACTTACCTGTAGTAAGCACAAATCATGAGGAGAAATGCCATGAGTGCTAATAGTATCTGCAATTATATTCTGAATGTATAGCTAATGTAGAGATTTAAGTAGAAGTGGAACTAATACAGAAATGTGTGACACTATATGATTTTATTAGATGTGATTATTCCTGAATCCATGTCGTGTAGCTGTTAAAATGTAAGATGGCATGTGGTTAAACGCAGAATGTGGTAGGCCTCAGGGCCAGAGCTAGAAGGGAAGGGGAAGGTGTTTCTTTTCACGACATAGATTGTACTAATGTTTTGGTCATTGCATTAATGGGCCATGATTTATAGATGTGTTTACTGAATAATAGAATAAGAGTATTAACATGCTTTAATTAATGAAGAAGTTGAATGCTATAATTATTATGAGACATGTTGTAGGCCTGAAATGTTTTAACGTTGGTTTACACGTACATGTCTGGGCCAAGAAATGTTGCGAACCTTTTTGGAAGTCTATGAGAGTTGGGATCTTGGCTGCAGATGTCTGTCTGCAAGAGAAAAGGGGGAATCCAATTATAAATAAAATGAATAGAGGTCTGTTCAGGAGACGGCCCAGACATGGAGGAGGGTTCCGGAATATTTAAGGGGTATCAGCGGGCCGGAGAAGAGTCTGAGAAGCAAGGTCAACTCCAACGTATGAGGCCCAATACAAAGCAGCATGGAAAAAGCCAGAAGCTACACCACGTGAGGGGCGTCTCACGAGGGGCGTCTCAAATGTTGTTGACTGTTTTGTATTAGGGACAGCACCCCTGGGTGGAGTTAGAGCAGATACCTGAGGACCCTTTAGAGAGCGGATGGGTAGGCAGAGAGGGGTCATGACTGGAGAACTATAGGTTTTCACCAAGAGACTAAGAGTGAGTGACTTCCCTTGGGGGTCATTCACTGCTGACACCTTTGTTAGGTTGGGATTTGGTTAAGTAGGGATACCATCTAGAGCAGGGTAGGGACAGCCTAACCTGTGCGTTTTTCCTCCAACTTAAATGAAGGAGAGATCTCAATATGCGTCAATGCTGATAGCTTTATTATTCTTAGAACTTGTGTTAGTAATTTCCGTTGCTCGTCTGAGGGCTTTCAGAGAGCACATGTATGTAGTTGGACCTGTGTATCTCGTGAATCTCATTCTGAGATGCCTGTATTTGCAGCTTATCCTAAGCTTACAATAAACTTTTGAAAGCTAGAAGTTGTTTGTGATCTTTGGGAGCGGAGTCCTTTATTGGGTGCGCTAGCTTGGTAAGAGATGCACTTTCTTCCTCAAAGACAGGCAACAAAGGTTCAGTCGACCAGATCGAGGTTTGGATCAATAGTGATAAGGTATCGATCAAAATCTCGCCCTTCCAGTTGGTAGCTATAGAGGATGGTTGCCTTCTTGAGGACGGTGACCTAGGCCAGGTTAGCTTACCCCAAGGCCCCTAGAAATCGATGATCGGAAGAACCGCCCGCTGAAGAAGATCCGGATGACGTGAGACAGAAAAAGCAGCAGTATCGGTCGAGAGTGAGTATAAAGGGTTATGCGTGTTAGATTGCGGTGTTTTGTATTGTATCTATGTTGTAATGTCTGGCGGAGTTGAATGTCTGTAGAGTGACTGTGGAACAGGTTGTGAGCGCGCGCAACCGGTGGAAATCTTAAGTTCAAGGAGAGCTTAAGTGGTTCGGGTGTATCGGACACCCAGAGTAATTGTCAACTGGAGTGAAGGGGGTCATGAGGTACCATTGATCACCCGAAAGACCGAGATAGGGGGAACGTAAGAGTGAGTGCGTGAGTAACGGACGCTGGTCGGAGGTTACTGTGTGTGTAAGCAACCTATCAGAGAGACGATAGACATTTCGTCAGTTGTGTTGACAATTACATATAGACTGTGGACGTACAGTCGAGGGAAGTGACCGCTTGGTCGGAAGTAGTCATTTTTCGGTGTATGAATGGGACGCATGCATGACCGGGAGACGAGTTGAGAAAGGAGGGGTGCTGCTGCGAAGCGGAGAAAAGTGACGTCAGGAAGTGTCGCGACGTGATTGGCCGACCGGAGAAAGACCGCGCTGCGATAGGCCAAGTTAGCAAAGCCGCGTTAGGATTGGTGGATTGTCATCAGGAAGTAAACAGAGTAGCGAGGCTGGATATTGTGCGTATAATTATGAAGTGTTTTAAATGGCTGAGAGCGGTGTTTAAAAAAGAGAAGCGGGGATCGGAAGAAGGGGAAGAAGCCCCGCCGGAGGGTACGCCGGCTCGTTACATGGCAGTGAATGTTGGGTTGCATACGATCCTTTGGATATCAGAGTGGAGTAAGATTACGGAAGGAAATGAGGAACTGACGTTCCCGAAGTACGGGACGTTCAGATTAGAGGTGTTACATCGATTAAAATCAGTCATGACCTCAATGAGACCCTTGCCTAGACCGACCCAGTTTGAAGCTCTTGATGCATGGATTAGGGCAGCGCATGAAAAGAATATGAACAGACGACAAGAAAGGGTGAAACGATCGGTAAGGGCAGTGCAGGATGCCAGGTGGGATGCGGATGCTAAAAGATGGAGAGTGCATAACATGGAAGTAAATAAACTGTACCCGGTGTTAGAGGTGCCCGGAAATAAAAGCCCCCTAGAAGAAGATGATGAGAGCGAAACAGAGGACAGCCTGATAAACAGATTATTGACAGACAGGCCACCCCCGTATAATAGAGCAGGGGGGGAGGTCGAGCATAGTGAAAGAGAAAAGGGGGGCAATGCAGGGGAGCATGGACCGCTTCCCAGATCAGAGTGGGATCCTGAGGCAAAGAAAGAGCTGTCCCAGCCTAGTCAGGTGCAACAGGTAGTCGGGAGGTTTGTGGTACAAAGAGCGCCGGAAACGGAGAGCGCCACATCCTACGCATTACCAGATGCACTACAGGTACCTGTTACCATAGGTCCTATAATATCGATATATGACCAAGAAAGAGCAAGAGGGGAAGAACGGGTACGGAAGGACAGAGAAAGAGCAGGGACGGCAAGGAGGAACGATACGATTAATTCCCCAAGTCAGATGCCGATACCAAGAGAGTGGAGCACCCCGATGCACACAGCAGGGGATCCAGGAGGGGACCCTGGGGGCCCTAGATGGCCAGTGGATCTGAGGGGATCTGGACGAAAATCCTTTCAAGAGCTAAATGAGTACATGAAGAAGTGGGATGAGGCAGTGGAGGCTCACAAGAGCATCATAGCTGCAGAAGCTGAAAGGGAAAGTCAGGACAGCAGAGCTCGGACTCACTGCGGGGCTGGGGAGAGCAACCCGGAGTGGGACGGGAGAGAGAGAGATAGTAGGGGAGTCACCCATTGGGCCCGGAGTGGGGAAAGAACAGACCTGGAAAACGGGGGCCCCGGGAGTGGAGGGGTGGCGCGCCCAATACTCAGTGAAGGGGAGAGGAGAGCGCAAGAGTACAGAAACAGCTTTAAGTGTCCACACTGTGTGCCCGGCACCAGAGAACTGAATGGGAGTTGTGAGAGGTCGCATCATAGTCCCTGTGATGACGGAAATGAGCGCAGCCCAGGGAATATGGGGAACCAGGAAGGATCGTATCGGATACTGAGCGATACTAGGCAAAGGGAGAGTAGCGACCAGAGGGAAAATAACAGAGAGGCGTACGGTGAAAGGAGAGAAGAAGAAGAGAGTGGGCAGAGCAAGAGTGGGGGTAACAGGCCCGTGTTCCATCACCTTCCAAGATCGGATGGCCGAGCATGGGACCTGGAGAGATGGGAGCAAGGGAGAGCACTCATTAACTCTCCCGAGCCCAAACGTAGAGCTCGGAGTTGGGATGGTAGGGAGACCAGTGAGCCCCCTTCGAAAGACATATTGCGAGCTGAGATAAAAGCTAAGAGACTCGATGTCGCCAGCTTAAGGTCAGACCTGGATGACATGATAGATGGTACCCTGCCTTTAGAAAGAATAGAAATGTATGAGCAGGATGAAATACTGTATATGGCAAAGGACATCACTCGAAAAGCGAGAGCAATCCATGAGAAGTTAGTCGAACTAGCAGGCAAATATATGGTGGACCTGTCAAGAACCAAAGCATTACAGGGTAACCACAGGCTACATTACACAGATCGAGACCTAGATGAGAGGAGAACGATTGGGCTGAAAACGCACATAAGGGAACTGATCACTGGAATAAGGACATGGAGGGCACTAGATAAGTGGGAAGAGAGGTGGTCCAAGAAAGGGACCGTCAGGAGAAGCACGCTTGGTATGACACCAGGAAGGCTGCAGGGAATAGAAGCATACCCTTTGCGTGAAGTCGCCAATGGGAACTATGTGCATGTCCCTTGGAGTAGGGGAGATTTAGCTGCTTTTACCACCTCCTTCCCCAAATTGCGGGAAAACCCAGTGGAGTGGTACAAGCAAGTCGAGAGATTTGTAAAAATCTCAAAGGTCCTATGGATAGATCTGAACACGCTGTTCGACATTGTAGTACCAGGAGATCTGTGGACAGCATGCAAGGTTAGCGCTGAGTGGCCCACAACGGAGCCGGAGAGAGATGCTAAGACTAATGGGCCGTCCGAGATTGTGATGGCAAAATTCGAGAGAGTGATGACTTGGCTGAAAGAGAAAGTGCCAATGCAAGACATAGATTGGGTCAGAATAGACCGAACCAGACAGGAACCCAAAGAGACCGTCCACGAATATTACGAGAGATTGCTGAAGGCGTTTAAACAGTATAGCGGCCTGGATGTAATGGATCCAAAAGACATAGGGCAATTCGTGTCCAAGTTCGTCCTGGGACTGAGACCGGATATTAGTTTAATGATTCAGCAACACTCGATTTGTTGGCAAAATAAACCCCTAGACGAAATACTGAGGTATGCCAGGTACTGCTGTGATGAGATAGACTCCAAGGCTAAGAAACTAAAAGAAAAGTTGATGGTGGTACAGATGCAGGCAGCAGGAAAGGGGGGACAGCAGCAACAGCAGCAAGGAATAGGTACAGGAGGAAAGAAGCAGTACAGTC
Organism: Lissotriton helveticus; assembly: GCF_964261635.1. Lineage (NCBI taxonomy): Eukaryota > Metazoa > Chordata > Amphibia > Caudata > Salamandridae > Lissotriton > Lissotriton helveticus. The sequence goes on along the minus strand of NC_136059.1, from coordinate 171,599,789 downwards.
AGAACAAGGGCAATGAGGAGAGTTCCACCTTTAGACCCAGATTAGACATAGCTGCCTTGAAGAAAACGACTAGGTGCCATCAGTGTAACGAGGTGGGGCATTGGAAACGCGAGTGTCCCTACAATGTAGAGATAGGAGAACAAGAGATAGAGGAGGAAGAGGTCCAGAGCGCGCCTACAAGAGGGGTGACGCCATACCAGGGAAAGGTGCTCAAAGGGGGGGGGGCTCCTCCCCGAGCCCAGTTCCCGCAACCTCCTCGAGTAGGGACTATGGGTAAGACCTATAGACAGATGCCCCTGTTTGTAGAAGGAGAAGAGTGCTATTATGTGGACCCATTAACCGGACAGAGAGTGGAAAGAGAAGACTGCACCCTCGGGGCAGCCTTGGAGGTGGACCAGAGGGGACCCTATGTCGAAGCAGAAGTAGCAGGGTGCCCCACGACATTTCTGGTGGACACAGGAGCCACTAGGTCCACGATCAGATCAGCTGCAGTTCCAGACCTGCCCATGTCTGGAGAGACCATACAAGTGGTGGGGGTCGCAAACAGGAGAATAACCAGCCAATTGACAGAACCGGTACAGGTGAAAATAGGGAAGTACAGCGATGAGCACCAGTTTGTGGTTTGCGATTCAAGTCCTGTGTGTCTGCTAGGGAGAGACCTGTTGTGTAAATTGAATTGTACTATATACTGTACACCTCAGGGAGTGGAGGTATTGACCAATGATGATGACGCAGACTTCAAAGTTGCAAACTCAAGAATATGCGTGGAGCTGTACCCTACTTTGACAGTAGATGAGCTCCCCTGGGACTTGAGAGAGACAGTGGCACCAGAAGTATGGGATTTCACTGGGGAAGAGATAGGATTGGTCAAAGGGGTGGACCCAGTGAAAATTGTAGTGAAACCGCATGCTGAGTTCCCAAGAACACCCCAATATAAATTGACTCCAGAAACGATTGCAGGCATAAAACCCGTGATCGAGTCCATGATTAAACAGGGAATACTGAAAGAAATCGTGGGTAGTCCATGCAACTCCCCGATTATGGGTCTGCAGAAACCAAATGGGAAATTTCGGATAGTGCAGGACCTCCGAAAGATTAATAACATAGTCGTTTCGTGTTGTCCAGTGGTGCCGAATCCATCAGTGATACTGTTTCAGATTCCATTCCAAGCTGAGTGGTTCACTGTGATCGATCTTTGTCAGGCTTTCTTTTCGATCCCTCTGGACGAAGAAAGCCATTTTCTTTTCGCATTTAAGCTGGAAGGTCGCGTCCTAACATGGTGTCGCATTCCTCAGGGGTATACAGAGAGCCCATCGATCTTTAACCAGCTTTTGAAGAAAAATCTTGAAAGTCTAGTGCTGCCCCAGAAGTCAGTTCTGGTCCAGTACATAGACGACCTCCTCGTGGCGTCAGAAACAGAAGAAGCTTGCAGGGAGGACTCCATTGCTTTGTTAAATCACCTAGCTGCCAATGGGCACAAGGTGTCCCCGGGAAAATTGCAGTACTGCCTGACAGAAGTGCAGTACTTGGGACACAGAATAGAGAAAGGCAAACGAAAGGTGTCACCAGACAGGATAGAGGCGATCATGAAAATGAATGCGCCTAAGACACAGAGAGAGGTCAGGATGTTCCTAGGGATGGTGGGTTATTGCCGACAGTGGATCGCGAACTTTTCACTGAAAGCAAAGCCCTTGCAAAAACTGACGCACAAGGAGGTGAGCGATCCGGTACCATGGGACAAAGACTGTTTGATGGCATTCCTACAGCTGCGAGAGGACCTGTGTCGTGCTCCGGCATTGGGAATGCCTGATTACAATAAACCATTTTTGCTTTACTGTTGTGAGAGAGAAGGTTGCGCGTTGTCTGTGTTAGTCCAAATCCATGGGAATGCCCGCAGACCAGTTGCTTATTTCTCGGCTACTTTAGACCCAGTAGCCGCAGCGTTGCCCGGATGTCTCAAATCCGTTGCTGCAACGGGTGTCAGCATTGAAAGATGTGAAAATATCGTCATGGGGCACCCGTTAGAGGTGTGCGTGCCCCATTCTGTTGAACTGTTGATGACCAGGACCAAAACACAGCATCTGACCAACAGCAGGCTCACGCGCTATGAGCAAGTTATTCTTGCTGCAGAGAATGTGACCCTCAGGAGATGCTCTGTTTTGAACCCTGCCACCTTGATGCCACTCCCAAATGATATCGAGGATGATGATGAATGTACAGACCATGACTGCCTCGATGTGACTGAACTATGCACCAAACCCAGACCCGACATCGTAGATGAGCCACTGACCGACCCAGACGAAATTTTCTTTGTCGATGGCTCATGTGTAAGAGACGAAGTTGGGCAGTTGAGAGCAGCTTATGCTGTTTGTACAATTACTGGAGTTGTGGAAGCTGGGTGCCTGGAAGGAGTACACTCCGCTCAGGTAGCCGAGATTATTGCCTTGACACGTGCTTGCTTGGCAAGCAATCAAATTCGAGTCACCATATACACCGACAGCCAATATGGTTATGGGGTGGTTCATGATTACGGGCAGTTATGGTCTCAAAGAGGGTTCATGACCTCTTCAGGCTCTCCCATTCGCAATGGAGAGTTTGTGCGCCTGTTGTTAGAGGCGTTGCAATGCCCAGCAGGTATCGCAGTTGTAAAGTGCACCGCACATACCAGAAATGAGGACTTCGTTTCGAAAGGCAATAGATATGCTGATGAAGTTGCGCGGTATTGCGCGGAGCAAGGGTACTCTTTCACAGAGGTGGAAGTGGGTGGAATAAATGTAAGGACTGAATTAGCCATGATATTGGAAACTGTTGATACTTGGGATGAACTGTCAAACATGCAAGAAAATGCTCCTGATTTTGAAAAAGAAACATGGGAAAAGGCAGGATGTGTAATGGGTGAGTCCCATTTTTGGGTCTCAGCAGACGGCAGAGCAGTGTTGCCCAATGAGATGGTGAGTCCAATGGCCAGACTCATACATGGTCCCGTACACTTAGGGAGAGATGCTATGCTGAGAGTGTTTAGACAGACCTGGTACAATCCTAAGTTTAGAATAGCAGCAGAAGCAGTGTGCCAGCGTTGTGTGACCTGTCAGCAGCTGAACGTAGGAAAAAGAACACCAGTTGCACTGAGTCACATAGGAAGGTCTGGAGGTCCATTCAATCGAATGCAGATAGATTTCATTGAAATGCCGAGGTGCAACCGCCTCCGCTATGTCCTGGTGGTTGTTTGTGTATTCTCCAGATGGGTTGAGGCATACCCTACACGTAGGTGCGACACCCTCACAGTGGCCAAGTTACTGCTTAGGGAACTCATTCCGCGCTTCGGGGTGCCGGCCTTTTTGGAATCAGATAGGGGAACGCATTTCAACAGCGAGCTTGTGAAGATGATTTGTGCGGCTCTGAACATAGATCAGAAATTGCATTGCAGTTACCGACCAGAAGCCTCAGGAATTGTGGAGCAGATCAATGGCACGATCAAGGCCAGAATTGCAAAAGTGTGTTCCTCAACGACCCTGAGTTGGCCTGACGCCCTGCCATTGGTCCTCATGAGCCTTCGTAGTACCCCAGACAGAAGAACGGGGTTGTCACCACATGAGGTGTTAATGGGGAGAGCAATGAGGCTGCCATCTGTCCCAACTACTGCACTGTTAAATATCACAGATGATATGATCCTGGACTATTGTAAGGGGCTGTCTGACGCCATTCGTTCTGTGTCCCTTCAGGTGCAGGCTGCCGAGGTTCCATCGTGCCAGGGCCCGTGCCATGACCTGTACCCTGGGGACTGGGTCCTGGTGAAAAAACATGTGAGAAGAAGCTGCCTGGATGTTCGTTGGCGTGGGCCCTTCCAGATCATCCTGATCACGAACACGGCTGTGAAGGTGGGAGGCCTGCCCAATTGGATCCACGCGTCACATACGCGAAGGGTTCCAGCACCTCTGGAAGAAACAGCTCCTCTCTCGGATAGACGTCCAACAGAGGACCGAGAAGCCATAGAGGGGGCTAGCCAAGCTGTAGAGGTGCCAGCGGAAGCAGGGAACGAGTCTGACCAAGCTGAGGACGGTCAGTACAACAGCGAAACAGACGACGCTACAGAAGGAGAAAGTAGCTGGGAGTACGAGTCAGACACTGACAGGTCTGACAGAGAGCGAGAACAGACAAGAAGGAGAAGGAGTAGAAGGGCACGTGGAGAAGCTAATTGGCCGCAAAGAAGGAGCTCTAGCTTGAGGTCAACTCCAGAGATAACCCTTCCTCCGATATCAGAAGACTCAGACCCGGAAGAAGGTGTTCAGGGCGCTGAAGCACCGGACCGAAGAAGGTCAAGAAGAGTGCGTGTGCCTAGCAGAAGATACTCCACCCCTGAGTGGACATATCTGGCGACAAATGTCTGTGAAACAGGAGACAGGGAGGATCCGAGCGGTGGTGGTGTCCAGTTCTGAGCCCATCGTCACCGTGGAAATACGACTGTTGGTACCACGGAGTCGAACAAGAAGGGTCACTAACATTCATGCTCCCCAGACCTCCCCGCCTCAGCAAGTTAAAACATATGTTTCTCTCAGAATTGCAATTCCCCGACTTTGGTACAACGATAACAGCCCATGAAGAGCACAATCTTCGTTTGGAAATACTGAACTTTGCTATCGAAGCTGCAGGCACAAACCTGATAGTAGATGCTTAAAGGACTTTGTAAATAAAGCGAGCAGAAAAAGAAGATTACCTAGCGCCCAGGAAGCAGAGAATATTAGGGAACTTCCCTTGAGTTGATGGAGAAGGGCTAGGGTTGTCTTTATTGAACTGTTAAAGGACTTTTGCGAAGAAGGTTGTCAGCTTCCAGTTGTGTGGATTCTAAAGACAAAAGGATTAAAAAGAGACTGTAAAGGAACGAGAAGAAAAGAACTTTTTGCTAAGATAAGAGAGAGCCATATTGTCTGACGAAATGGAAGCCGGCACCCAGAACCGCAGAGCTAAATGTATAATAGGTACACTAATAGTAGGAGTGATAATATTGATAGCTTTAGTGGTAACAATTTCTTATGTAAAGGGACATGAGGAAGAGGCGAAGGTAACTGATGTGAAATCTGTAGAAACGCTTACACCCACTGTTGCTGGTGAGAAAAGGGAAAACACTCAAGAGAAAGCGTTATTAGCTGCAGAAGCCCGCAGGTTACACGTAGATGAGTCCCAAGGAGACTTTAGGTCAAATGCTTATGCTAAACTCTTATATGAATACGTGGATGCCATGGAGGTTAAGGACTGTTACGTCTGCATGCAGTTGCCGGCGTCTGTAGATGAAGGCATTAGATATCATCACCTCCCGCTGACATATGGCATTACATGTAGCTTATTGCTTAGTATATTTTATGAGAGAGATAGTTTTGAATACTATTTCTCCAACTATGATTCAGTGTTGCCAGAAGTCCCAAATTATAAGCAGATGAACAAATGGGACTACTGGAAGAGTGAAGACAGATTGGCCAAGTTCTTCATTCCTTGGATTACCTTAGATACTTCACATGCCCGTAGAAATAACCTGACATGCAAGGTGTCAGAAGTCGAGAAGAAGTTCATAGGGCAGGTGGATGATCGTTACAGGAGACAAAAGATTTTGAAAAAATCAGGACAATGGAAAACAGATTGGACCGAGGAAGAGAAGGCACACAAGAGAAAGGGTAGTAGTGGTCCAATAGCTTTAGATAAGACGCAGAGAGGAAAACTATGTCTTCACCGAGCCAAAACGTATTATGAAAATGGATACGTGGGAGAAGTCGACTGTGAACATGCTTTCAATATAGAGTACTATACTAAAGATTTCCTGAAGGGAATGCAAGTGATTCCAAATGTGTATTTTGTATGTGGAAGAAATGCCTACGTGAGACTACCTGACAACTGGTATGGATCATGTTACCTAGCAATTGTCTTCCCCAAAATATATCATGCACAAGACTTAGAGATCATTGAGGGCAAGACATCATCGAGGGGAAGGAGAGATGTAGGAGATGCAGAAATGGTTGGAGATGTCTTTGGAGCTATGTTCCCTCTTTTGGGACTAATCCTTAATGATGTTAAAATTAGACGACTGGCAACAGTCGTCGACAGGTTGTCTGCCAGCACTGCTCAGTCCTTAATGCTGGTAGAAGGAGAGATGCAATCGATAAGGGCTATGGTTCTTCAGAACCGTCTTGCGTTAGACGTCCTACTAGCAAAAGAGGGCGGAGTCTGTAAGGCTTTGAAGGTCCAGGAATGTTGTACTTACATTCCAGACAATTCAAAGCCCCTTGAGAAAGTTATTAGGAACATAACTGATATTCACAAGGAGATCGAAGACTTGAGTAGAGAAAATGTCTGGGAAAAGGTGGGCCACGGAATGAGTGAAGTTGGAGGGTGGATTTCCACCCTAGGCAAAAGCTTTGTGTGGTATATACTAAAACCTATCATCATAATATTGATCTGTGGGATCGTATTGTGGGGGTTGGTGAGGGTATTCAAATGGTACAGAGCAAAAAGGTCAGAAAGGGCCCAAAGAGAGCAGCTGCAGAGATTGGCTGCCATACAAGATAATCAGTACAGGAGTCTGAGGGCTCTGGAAGCGCAGAGACAAGTTATGCTAGCAATAACTGCAGTTTAAATGTTAGTGATGACCCCGAGAGGTCATCAAAGGGGGGAACTGAGAGAGCGCAAACTGACCTAAATGTATGAGTGCATCACACTTACCTGTAGTAAGCACAAATCATGAGGAGAAATGCCATGAGTGCTAATAGTATCTGCAATTATATTCTGAATGTATAGCTAATGTAGAGATTTAAGTAGAAGTGGAACTAATACAGAAATGTGTGACACTATATGATTTTATTAGATGTGATTATTCCTGAATCCATGTCGTGTAGCTGTTAAAATGTAAGATGGCATGTGGTTAAACGCAGAATGTGGTAGGCCTCAGGGCCAGAGCTAGAAGGGAAGGGGAAGGTGTTTCTTTTCACGACATAGATTGTACTAATGTTTTGGTCATTGCATTAATGGGCCATGATTTATAGATGTGTTTACTGAATAATAGAATAAGAGTATTAACATGCTTTAATTAATGAAGAAGTTGAATGCTATAATTATTATGAGACATGTTGTAGGCCTGAAATGTTTTAACGTTGGTTTACACGTACATGTCTGGGCCAAGAAATGTTGCGAACCTTTTTGGAAGTCTATGAGAGTTGGGATCTTGGCTGCAGATGTCTGTCTGCAAGAGAAAAGGGGGAATCCAATTATAAATAAAATGAATAGAGGTCTGTTCAGGAGACGGCCCAGACATGGAGGAGGGTTCCGGAATATTTAAGGGGTATCAGCGGGCCGGAGAAGAGTCTGAGAAGCAAGGTCAACTCCAACGTATGAGGCCCAATACAAAGCAGCATGGAAAAAGCCAGAAGCTACACCACGTGAGGGGCGTCTCACGAGGGGCGTCTCAAATGTTGTTGACTGTTTTGTATTAGGGACAGCACCCCTGGGTGGAGTTAGAGCAGATACCTGAGGACCCTTTAGAGAGCGGATGGGTAGGCAGAGAGGGGTCATGACTGGAGAACTATAGGTTTTCACCAAGAGACTAAGAGTGAGTGACTTCCCTTGGGGGTCATTCACTGCTGACACCTTTGTTAGGTTGGGATTTGGTTAAGTAGGGATACCATCTAGAGCAGGGTAGGGACAGCCTAACCTGTGCGTTTTTCCTCCAACTTAAATGAAGGAGAGATCTCAATATGCGTCAATGCTGATAGCTTTATTATTCTTAGAACTTGTGTTAGTAATTTCCGTTGCTCGTCTGAGGGCTTTCAGAGAGCACATGTATGTAGTTGGACCTGTGTATCTCGTGAATCTCATTCTGAGATGCCTGTATTTGCAGCTTATCCTAAGCTTACAATAAACTTTTGAAAGCTAGAAGTTGTTTGTGATCTTTGGGAGCGGAGTCCTTTATTGGGTGCGCTAGCTTGGTAAGAGATGCACTTTCTTCCTCAAAGACAGGCAACAAAGGTTCAGTCGACCAGATCGAGGTTTGGATCAATAGTGATAAGGTATCGATCAAAATCTCGCCCTTCCAATAGCAATAAATCACATGGAACCGAATACAACAAAATTAATACTGAATTAATACAAAAGAACAAATGATTTGTCAATTTAATTAAACAATCATGCCTCAAATAAAACCACAAATGATGAATCAGGGAAGAGGCTGAACACAGGAGGGAGTGTCGACGTTTCGACCCAAATTGATGCAGGCGTGATGTGGACCTTGCTAGAGGATCTTCATCAGGACAGGGGTTGTAGAAAATGGGGCAATGATTCTTACAATGGTATTATGCTACAGCGATCTGAGTTTGATAGTAGAGTCTTAGGAGTGAATTTATGTATATTCATGAGTATCGATGACAACGCATATTAATGTATAACATTGTAATCACTTTCTAGTCGTGTTCACAGAGGATCGTGGTTGGACACAGGGTCTGCCAAACGCAGGAATCCAGCAGAGAGATGGAAAATTCCGCTGTGATTATAGATGCCGGCGTATGTTAGTCACCATTAGTTATTGTACCGGGGCATACGTGGTCCATTCGCAATATCGAGTCTGTTGAGTGCAGGAATACCACGAAGCGTGGAAGTTAAAATATCACTGCGGTGAAAAGACCAAAGTCCGACGTATAATTCTGCAACTTGTAACGTGTTCGGGTCAAGGACCAAAATCGTGCACCAAAGGCGATCGCGAACCACTAGTGGAATCCTCAGTGGCGGAACATGAGCAGTGAGGCTCGGATCCGCAGCCCAGCGGGCATGTACTGCTGGGCTGTGGGAGGTGCTGGGATGCAGTAGCCTGGGTGTGCAAGGGCGGGCATGCACCGCTGGGCGGCGGGAGGAGCTGGGATGCAGCAGCCTGGGTGCACAGGGGCAGGCATGCACCCCTGGGTGGTGGGAGGGGCTGGGATGCAGCAGCCTGGGTGCGCAGGGGCGGGCATGCACCGCTGGGCAGCGGGAGGGGCTGGGTGCAGCTGCCTGGATGCGCAGGGTCGGGCAAGCGATGATGGCATGTACAATTGTATGTACTCTGCCATTCATAACTCTGGACTCTTTTTCAGATGAGGGATCAGCTGAACTGGAGTGCATACCGGCTCGTGGTTGGAAAAACACCGGTGCCAGCAGGTGAGCAGTGCGGCCTGGGTGTGCAGTGTCGGCACTTTCTCTCCCTATCTCTCTCTTCTTTTCACTGTCTCTCTCTCTCTCTCTCTCTCCCTCTCTTTCTGTCTTTCTCCCTCTCTCTCCCCTTTCTCTCCCCCTCTCTCCCTCTCTTTCTGTCTTTCTCTCTCCCTCTCTTTCCGTCTTTCTCTCTCTCTCCCTCTCTTTCTCTCCCTCTGTATCTCTCTCTCTCTTTTGCTCTCTTTCTGTCCTTTGATGGGCGCATGTCACATCTTCTTATCTGGATTTTTGTCTTGCAGGCTGTGACCTACAGAGTGTCCCGAAGAGACCCGCCAGGAGTCTTCACATTTGTTGTTTTGAGGTTTTTTTTAAATAAAATGTTTTGTTTGGGTAGCCATTCCACAGTCGTTGACAAAAGCCATACAATCATCGTGCTCATGACATCACCCTTGAACTAAAAGATGCATTAACAAATGTCGTAAAAAGCTGTAACCTTTCATTTCACCCTGAGTTCATTAACACTATGAATGTGCTCATTATGAATGTGATATTTGTTCATTAAAGTGTGTGTAATGATTTAATGGTGTTGCACCTTTAGGTGTTGTAGCCTATTATTGTTGCTCTTTACCCAGATACCTGCCCTCCACCCAGCCCGCATGGGCAGACAGTTATGGTTAGACTCTGCATCTGGTCATCTGTGACCATGTGCAGAGAGACTTGGTTGCAGGACTTGACCTTTCGGTTGCCAGACTCCAATGCATCTAGCTTTCGGTCATGTGCAAAGAGATTTGGCCACATGATCTCGCCTTCAGCTAAGCCCTGTGACCAACCTGTTGCGGCTCACAACCTTTAGTGTACATGGCCTTCGGGTAGCCAAGTGGAGACTGTCCTATTGCATTTTATTTTTTTAATATTACATTTTTAATGGTTTTTGAACCCCAACAGGTGTTTGTGACCCCGTATAGACTTTTAGACCATTGTGGGGCTCTCTGGGGTTTGCAGACTTGGTCTCATGTCCTCAAATCCAAGAAGAACCCCAACTATGGTCCACCGAGTTAGTGACCTGCAAGGCAGGGTGACACTGCCACCCTGCAGAAAAATGTACTTTAAAAAAAATAGTCCTTTTGAGTTCCCATCTGACCCAGTAGAGCAGAGGCTGCTCCCCTGTTCATTAATGACTTCTACATTTTTTTCAGGACCAGATAAGGGTGACTACAGAAATTTTCTCTTTGCTTTAGCACGCCATCCAAAGCTTTTAAGTGTGCAGACCCAGCTTCAGGTTGGCAGATCGAAATGGATGACAGAGAAGAAAACTGCATCATCCACGTAGATTCAATTATTTTTTTCATTTGTGTTCACTGACATTCCAGAAACCAGGTTTCAGGAACCATCCATGTGCTAATGGTCCCTGTATCCCTAATCTTTTAGCCCTTGTAAGCCTACCCAATCCCTGTCAAAAACACTAAGGGGGTAATTCCTATGTCGGTCGGACCCCAACTGATGGCTTCACAGTTGCGCTCTGACTGACATCTGCTGCGGCGGTCCGACCGCTGCATTACAATGCGTGTGATCAGGGGCAGCAGGCAGAGGGACCATCAAATGGTGTCTGATGGGGTACTTGAGTCTGTCGGACCGTTGAAAGGACAGTAATCCCTACAATAGGGCGGTGCCTGCTCAGACACCGCTGTAGGAAAAATAATGTCCCTATGCGCCTGTCCTTTTATGGCGGTTCGACCTCCATGAAAAGGCAGGTGAAAAGTGGCTATGGGGGCCCCTAGCAGGGCTCCCTTCCACTCTGGCCCTCCGCTATTGGGCCTGGGGGCACACATGGTCCCCCTATACATCTCTGCCACATGGTGCGGGGATGTTTTAAAAGTATACATTTTCTGTTGCGGCTTGTGCTGCAGCCCGCAGCACAAGCTGCAATGGAAAATATACACTTTGCAACTGCCGTGAAGGTGGTCACATTGTAATACTGACAGCAGGACCACCGACACTTTGTCGGCAGTTCCGAATTCCAACCAACATTGGAATGACCCCCTTATTTCGGGAAAACTACTAAACTGATTAACACCAAGCCAAGCAGAGATGCTTTATGTCAGCAAAACCAGGGGACATATTACCAACAACTAGCGATAATTATCGCTATGTTGGCTTAGCGGCAATATTTTTATCGCCGCAGCTTAGGAACCTTGCTATTATCAAGGTTTATCTCCTAAGCGATAAAAATCAGCCGAAATGCATGAATATCGCTGAAAAGTCAGCGATATTCATGCATTACCGAGCTAATGCTCTTAGCCATGTTATCCACCTACCATTGGATAACATGGCTAAGAACTGCTCAGGGGCAGGTGTTAGCTTTTGGAGATAATCGCGCTTAGCGTGAATATCTCAAAAAGTTGGTAATAGGAGATAGCGATGTTAGCTACTGTTTCCAGTCGCTAACATCTTGGCACACCCACTTTGCATGTCATTAGTGATAGATTTCACTGACATGCAAAGCGGGGCCCAAGATGGTCGCTATCTCCTACTAGCTGTCGCTAACTGGTGTTAGCGACAGCTAGATAATAGGGAGATAATTTTATCTCCGTTTTCTTGGCTTTTAAAGCCAAAAAAGCGGAGATAAACCCCCTTGATAATATGCCCCAAGGTTTCATAGACCATCCGCGTGCTTATGGTGCCTTTATCTCTAACCTTTTAGCCCTTGCAAGCACAACCAACCCAGGTCAAACACTAATTTCCAGAAAACTTGATATACATCAAGCCAAGCAAAGAGGCTTGCTTGTGCAAAGTTCTACTTTTATGCGAAGTTTGGTGTAATTTTATTCAGCTGTTTTTTTCTGTAGAGGACAGCAAAAATCATATGAGGTAAAATGTGGAAGCTTACTTTTTTGAATCCCCCTCCCTTGGATGGATCTGCATGGAGCCTAAATTAGATCAGCTTATTTTTCGAGAGGCTTCAGCAAACAGAACCAAAGTTAATAATAAAATGTAAAATGGCTTAGCAATGGGAACTCTGTCCTAATCATAACTATACTTTGTCAGCATAGTTATGGTTGAGATGCACTTTCCATATAAAAATCATTTTTATTTGCCTATAACTTTGGCTCATAGGGACAAAACAGCACCAAATTTGGCACTCACTTAGCTTAGTCAGCACAAGGTCCAGTATAAGAAATTCCATGCACATCTGTCACAGAGAAAAATTACTAAAGTGTGTCAAAAACGTGTTTCCTGATTGCACCTTCCATAGTAAATCTTGATCTCACCTACAGCCAAACCCCTGATCAGGTTTAGCTCGAACTAGCCTAGCATGAACATGGAACTTTATGCACAAATTGTGCTGTTGTTAGTTTGGCATGAATCCATAGATTTAAGGAAAGAAAGTGTTTAAAAAAGGCATCTGGTGAGCTTAAAATAGTTAACACTATTGTATATCTTGGATGTTTTAACTCGCAGATGGTCTGTAGGCAGGTTGGAGGTTCATTTACCGATTCAAATTTAAAAACTATGGGGCATATTATCAAGAACTGCGATGAAATTATCGCCGCTTTAGCGGCAGGAAACTGCCGCTAAAACGGTGATAATGGGCTCGATAATATGCCCTTGTGAATTCCCATAGAAACCCAGGTTAACACCAGAACATGGGCTGCTACGGGAATTCACAAGGACATATTATCAAGCCCATTATCGCCGTTTTAGCGGCAGTTTCGTGCCGCTAAATCGGCGATAATTTTATCGCAGTTCTTGATAATATGCCCCTATGGGTCTTTCATTGAACGAGGAAGCTTTTTCCTTGTGCCATCCATTTTAGGTCTGCATAACAAAAGTAGAGCCATTGACCCAGAGGTTCTGATAGGCTGGTCACAAGAGAACGGTGAGGAGCCTCAGGATTTATGTGATTCCGAGGATGCTGGGGTTACCACATAATTATGGAAGCACTGCAGTTGCCATATAATTTGCTGCATTGTTTGCAAAATTTGCTGATTTCATAATTTTTTTTTCTTTTTAGCTAAAAATGGATGAAAATAATACTGCCAGAGAATGTGCTGCAAAATGTTGCATTTTTACCGCATAGTTAAGAAAATCTTGCTGCATACGTTAATCCCTCGTGCAGCATAACATGGAACTATAAACCATTTGCCATATTTCCTGATTCACTGTGAAATATGAATTTTTATATCGCTGCATTTTGTGCAATAATATCAATGAAATGTAATGCTGTGGTAATGCCTAGTCTATACAGCCTATTGGATGACCTGTTTCAAAGTTCAAAAATATACTGTGTGAAAAGTAGATTATTGGATGGGGTGGTTCTGAGACCTCACCAAGCAATAGTGTCAATAATCCAGATCAAGTCTAGATAGGTTTATTTATCATCAAACCTTAGCTCAGTCCTGGGTAGCTGTGGCACAGAACATCAAGCCTTAGCTCTAAGGAAAACACGTGTAAAGCATTTTTCAGTACCAAAACAGTCAATAAGTAAGAAACACAACACAATAAAATCCCACTCCAATTAAGAAGAATAGTATACATTTGTATCATTAATAAAACACCAAAATGGCAAAAATGAGAAGAAGGGAACCGTAGTTACAATTTATGCAACCTTTTCATAAATCACTGCTATTCGCTCCTAGTGGTAGTCTATGAGCCTCGAACTTGAGGGTCTGGGGCACAGCCAAAATGTCTGGTCGACCATGATAGAAGCCAGCGTTAGATGTGGCTGTGAGTTGGTCCCGGTCAAGATATTATCTTTGCACTTAGAGACTTTTCAGTTTTTTTTCTTGATGACTGTGAGGTCAGTGGGGTTCTTTGCAGCTGAAGTCTGGCCTTGGTTTCGATGTTGACGGATAGGTGAAGTCCAGGGGTCTCGTGAAAATTTTAGTTCTCATTGGTGTTTGAGGATTCCTACAAACCAGCAAGTAGGGGTAGTCTATAAGCCTTGGATTCTGGGCACAGAAACTGTTGTCTTAGGCTTTGGAACATAAGTTTCAATCCTGTGGTGAGAAAGAGTCCACTCCAACACTAATCAAGGGCCCAGGACCTGAGAGGGACCATTTGGGGACTTGAACTCGATATCTCGGCTACACCAGCAGAGTACAGGGCAAGTCCAGAGCATGCTGGTCGACTGGGCACTTTGCTGGTGCATGCTTCTCTAGCTGTTGTGTTCATGAAGCATAACAGGGGGCTAGCCAACTATCCCTTGGACTCCACTCACTGGTCCTTAGCATGGGTAGGAACAGGTCCAGCCTTTGGGGGTTCTCACCACAAGTTTTATATTTTCTTCTCTCCACAGGTTTAATGGACATCTTGTCTTGTCTCAGTAGGTGCAGTCTTCCTTGCTGCAGCTTTTTTTCCTGTGATCCACAGGTTGAGAAGGTGCAGTCTTTCTTCTGTTCTTTTGGAGTCCAGCGGTGTTCTGAGGATGGAAGCCAGGAGCACCAATTTCGCGTTTGTAGTTGAGGAGGACTCACTAGCCAATGGGGCTACATTTTCCACAGGGCAACCCTATGTACTTCCACATCACTCCCTGTGGGGTTGGCACTGACCTAGATCAAGAGATGACCATTGCTCCTTCACGTGTTTGCCAATATTTGCTCGCGCATTAATTGGCTACTAGAAGTTATATATTAGCACAAGAGCTTGTGTGCTCACCTGCATATAGAGATAGTCAGGTGCTGTGATTGGTAAGGGCAGGGTTGAACGGGGTTAATTGTTGGCATTATGGCTGTTGCTTTGCATCATGTCGCACTCTACCTACATGCTGCCCAAAGCCATAAGAAAGCTAACAGTGTTCTGTGAAAACAAGGCCATGTCTAAGTCTGTTATACTTGAAAATGATTAAAGTGCTGCTTTATTGGTGTGGTACATTTGCAAAGATGCAACATGGCTAAATGCTATACTGTTATTTACTTGTTAATCCCTTTAAAACGGTAGAGGGTGTGTGAGAAGACACTATGGGCACTTTTGGTGTATGAGCAGACAATAAAGGTCACTATGAGTGATCAAGCAGACACCATGGGAACTCAGGGTATATGAGCTGACACAGAGGGGCATATTGAACATAACAGCACAAGTGCACCTCAACATTTGGCATTTGATTTATACTTTCAATAAGTCACGGAGAATGAATTTCCTCGTTTTGATTTCTTTATTTCAAAAAAGGGTGAAGCACCATACAGCCGACGCGTTTCGTCCCAAAAAGGGACTTCTTCAGGGCTTCTGCTAATAAAAATTGACTTCGAGTGAAGACAGAAGATGAAGCTCTAAAGGAGTAGCACCGCAACAGACGAGAAAGGCTTGTCTCATCCGATAAAGGTAAAAAGTTCCAAGTAAATATCTGGTCAATGTATCCGCTGCCCTTCAAGAATTTTGGTGTGGTATCTGTTGAGTGGTATCTGTTGATCCAGAGATTAAATACAATTGCATGCGGTAACCACTCTCAAACACTACATAAGACTTAAACAAATACCAAGGGGACTACGTTCCCAAGTTTTCCCCACTTATGAAGATCTGGACCTAGATCTGATGACCAAATGGGAGGACACGCTTAACCATAACTCCATGACACTAATGGATATTTTGATCGAAAGTGCTGAGCGCAAAACAGCCAAACTACAACAGGATATCTCTGTCCTAGAACAAGAAATAAAAGATCTCAATCTACCTGAAGCCACAGTCAAAAATTACACCTTGCTTGATGATATTTTACTCACACATCAAGCTGAGATTAAAAATAGAAAGGCATGTCAGATTAAGAGAGATGAGGCTGACTACAGAGATGGTAGAGTCTATACCTTTGATCGCAAATATGACTCTATGATCCCTAGCTACAAACAAGGGTCGCAAACAGGTAGATCCACCACCTCCACTTCAGTCAATTCTAGCATTAATTCACTAAGCACTACAGGGCTCAGTGAACCAGAGAATGAGGTTCCAGAGAACACTAACACCACACGCACGCCTTTTTTTATTGGAAATGCAGCGCATCAGAAAAGGCAACAGAATACCACCTCCAAGAGGCACCATCGACCCAAAACCCACAGGGGCAAACGCCAGAGCAAATGAGGATTATCGAAAGAAACTGAGGTCAGGGACACAGAGGAATTAATTGAAGCAAAAAAACAAGTACAGGTTATCAACCTCTCCTCTTTCCCTCTAACTGATGATATGATTTCCTTACTTTGTAAAGGCCTAAGTTTCAACCCTTATGCTACTGGGGATATATGTCAAGCTAAAATTGATGTTTTCAAATTTGTACGCAACCTCAAATTAAAGAAACATTTTGAAGGACAGCAGAATTCCACTGGGCACTTGAAGAATATTCCCAATGTTTTTGACAACGAATTACTGACAGTTAAAGACGTGCAAACAACACACTTGCTTCTTTCTTTAACAGATCTAGAAGAAAGTCCTTATGAAATGGAAAGATTATTAGAAGAGCTTGATGTTGAAACTGACTATGGCTTGAACAGTGGTCTTAAATGTAAATCCAGATAGACTCCCACACTAACAGGGGGCAATACAATAGACAATTTTCATAGACATGTTCAGGAGGATTTAAATAGGTTGAACATCAATAATCTAGATATGAAATTCAAATACAGAGACAACTTAACCAAAGGGGAACGCTCAGCATTATCGACCTTGAGAAACAACTCTAGCATCATTATTAGAGAGGCAGACAAAGGGGGCAATATTGTGGTTATGAACCTTGCAGATTACAATAACGAGATACAGAGCCAATTAAGTGATGTTTCTTGTTATGAACCATTGTCTCAGAACCCTATGGGTCCTTTGACACTCTTAATTAATGGCTTTTTACTAAACTGGAAACAATCTGGTCTTTTGGACAACAATGAGTACCTTTACCTTAAAGTCTCTAGACCTACTTTTCCTTGGTTATATACTCTACCCAAGGTACATAAAAACCTCCCTTTTCCCCCGGGCAGACCAATAGTTTCAGGAATAGGGGGCCCCACTGAAAGACTGGCGGAATACGTTGATCTTTTCTTGGGGCCTCTTGTAAAGAACTTACCCTCTTACATACAGGACTCCAAACATATACTGAGCATTATGACAGACATGGAATGGCAACAGGGCACCACATTGGTTACTATGGATGTGGTGTCCTTATACACCAGTATTAACCCCAAACTGGGCATGGAAGCCATTGGCAAACTACTATCGAATAGACCGGCATCACTATGGACTCATACAAAGATGCTGTTGAACATGATGGACCTAATCCTGAATAACAATTGTTTCATTTTTGACCGGAAATGGTACCGCCAAAAAAAGGGCGTTGCCATGGGCTCTAAATTTTCTCCCTCCTTCGCTAATCTCTTTATGGGAGCATTGGAGGCTGAATACATCTGGGGTATAAAGGGAGCACAATATATCGACTCTGTGGTTTACTGGGGTCAGTATATTGACGACTGTTTTCTATTATGGTCTGGTACTGAAGAGACACTTCACTCCTTTTTCGAATATCTGAATTCAAATACATGGGAAATTAGCTTTACGATGCAACATAGCAACAGCAAAATGGAATTCTTAGACTTAGAATTTTATGTCAGTGATAGTAAACTACATAGTAGGTTGTACAGGAAACCTACTTCCTGCAATTCCATTCTGCACGCTACTAGCTCTCATCCTCAACATCAGATACGCTCTATCCCTTATGGTGAATTTCTTAGAGCCAGACGTAATTGCAGTGAACAAACTGAATTTGAACAATGTATCACCAACACGAATGACAGATTTCTATGTAGAGGTTACTCTAGAGAATCCATAACTAAAGCTGAGAAGAGAGTTAAACGTACCACAAGACCAGATTGTTTTAAGACGCGCACTAAACTGACATCCTCCAATCAACAAGTGAGACTAATCACTGAATACAATGCTTTACATCAGACTATAAGGAAGAGTTTCAACAGACATTGGAATCTTCTGACAGCAGATCCTGTTCTCAAAGAATGGGTACCCAACAGACCTGCGATTACATACAGAAAGGGTCATACACTTAGGAACATACTTAGTCCCACGGTTCCCCACAATACCACAGCTCATAACTGGTTAATCACCAAAAGCTTGGGATTTTACAAATGTGGTTTCTGTTCCATGTGTATATGGGGTAAACACGGGACCCTAACCTTCAAAGGCTTTGATAAAGCTACATATAAAATCAAACAGAATATCACATGCTTGACTAAATATGTAGTTTACATCATTGAATGCCATTGTGGTACAATTTATGTTGGCAGCACCATCAGGGCTCTGAAGGATAGACTGGCTGAACATATGAGAGCGATTCAAAAAAGAGACCCTAAATATCCAGTGGCCTTACATGTTGCAGAATGCCAACCTATGGAGGATGACATTAAAGTGCGTTTCTACGGCATTGATGTAGTTCCACTGAATATTAAAGGTGGCAACCGCGAATTAACTCTGAGACGAAAGGAAGCCATGTGGATCATGCGCTTACAGTGCGTGGAACACGGGCTTAATTTCGACCCAGAGATGCAATTTTTCTTGGGCGATTGAGTCTTCAATTAAATAAAATTTTTAGGGATCCACTAGTTACAGATTGGATTTGTAACATATTAGCCATTCAAGAGACATAAGAGGTTAATATGTTTGGAAGTATAAAAATGTGATAGAAATGTACTTTTCGTATGTTATTTCTCAATATGATTATGCCATGTATATACGTGTCATACACGAAGTCACACACTATTGATGAACGTGACTCTCTTACCACACGCACTACGTTGTACAAGTATAATGCATGAAGCCACAAACTTATCAGGAACTGTTGCACTTGTAATATATTGACATCCTATATGTTGCTAATTACATGACCAACTACTGTACTTAAAAATTCCTCTTTTTAAATGCTGTTTCCGAACTCCATATATGATGACATAACCTGTCTATCATATGAACAACCACCAAATCAGCCAAATATATCAAGTCAGGAATCCTTGACTATAATGCACTACTAATGATAATGTTAATTTTTAGAATTCCAATCATACATTGACATCCTGTGATGTCCTCACACATCCTTTTAGCTAAGATAATTGGTAGATTTTAACTTATTGGAAGACGGACTTCATTTACCTGGTCTCCAATAAACATGTCATACAATTTTAACACTCGTGATAGTTGCGCTTATTCGGTTTGCGTTTTATTTAGACTTTTCCTCAATGTAGCTGATTTGCTTCTTTTTTCTATATTTAACACACGCACACGGTCTAAGCATTTTTAAGTACCAATCTGTTCGGTCCATCCGATAGTATTCACATATACCGGAAGAGTAAAACTCCACAATATGGTGGACAATTTTGACTTTTACGGTCTAGTTTTCCTGACCGCAATGACTTAAAAATACTTCCTGCTTCTGGTCACGTGTCCGTTCATCGGTAAACGGCGACCGGGAACCCACGGAGGAGGGATACCGCGTATCTGGTAAGAACGCTTTTGCCTTTTTTTTCTGTTGAATAACAGAGGGTCGTCAGTCCGATTTTCTGAAATTAAAGGAGACAGCATGAATTTCTGCTGACTCAATGACCTTAATGATCCCTTCCTCCATCTCTTAACAGAATGAATCGCCAAGACTGCGAGTATAATTTCCAGTTGACAATAAGGAACATTGAGTGGATCCCCTCCCGGTAACTGCCTAATACCTACACGTATTAAGGTACAGTGTGATTCGTGTAGCGCTTTTTAGCCATTGGGATTAATAATGTCGTATTTACTTGATGCAGTTCTGGTATTTTACCATTAATACCATGCACTTGGTTTTCTTTATTCAGCACAACATATATAAACCGGCAACTCGTCGTGCTCACCTGTGACGGAGGCATACACACTTGCTCTCTGGTTCCCTTAATTTCGATTTATCTTCCGCAAGATTGATCACCTCCCAGCTGATACTGGTAAGCTGGGTTTTCAACCCTCTATCTCAATGGCGACTTTCTTTCACGAAGTTTTTGCCCTCTTCTTATGTTTCTCCTTTCACTCCAAATAGATTCATGTTGTTGGAAATGGGGGTTGCCCAAGTCTCAAAGGGGGTAGCATGGCATCAAGCGGGCAGGCCAAACTTCGAGGACATGTAAAGCACTCACGCAGTACCCTCAGTCAACACACCAGGCACACCACAAAAGAGGCAGGACACCAGTTTGAGTTGGAAAATTAAGCAGTTTAGTATCTCCAACCTGCAAGGCAAAAATGCATCAACAGTGTCATCATAACACGGCGCCAACTGGCACCAGAGCCAAGTACTTCAGAGGGGGATTATTTACATGGGATAGAAAGGGTTGAGTCCAAAGTCCATGCTGTAAGGGAAAAAGGTTAGAATAAAAATGTCATTAGATCTGGGCCCAATCTGGCGGGGCCAACTCAGACTCTCATCCTACAGGGAAGGCTGTAATTGCAAAATTCTACATTAGCATAGAAATACATCATGCACATTAACACCAAACCACCCCTGTTAGGGAAGAAAACATTAGGGCATCACGGCATAACATGGGCAGGAACACCTGCAATAAATCAGCCTATCTGGCCCATCAATCTGGTACATAACAAGGGCCTGGAATAACATCAGGCCAACCCATTGACCAACCTAGGCGGAACATACATCGCCCAGCATAGATATCAGGTAGGAGCCCTCCTCATAGATCAGGAACACCTGTAAGGGAATAGCTAGGCTCCCTCTACCAACAACCTCGGAGTATGAACATCAGGGTGTACACAGCAGTCAACCCTCCTTACTTCTGGACTCCCTTAGACATTTCCTTCCCCAGGGTTCCTTAATAACTGGGGACCTCAGGGCAACCCGTACAGCAGGGACCTATATTTGCACTAAGGGACAATAAAACTCTCTACCCCAGAATATGCAATAAGGACAACCGGCTTGCACCTGAGTTGTCTAGAAGGGCAGTTCAATAAATCTGGAGCCCAAGTCGCAGGTGCCCCCTGTCATTTGGGCACCTGATAAGGCAACACAGTCCCCGGGGCGGGCACCGGCAATGTACCCCGTTGCCCTCTCTGTCCCCCACACCGTTAAGCGTAGGCCCCACTCACCGGGCTCAGTAGGTTCTGCGGGGCGTCCTTTGGGGTCTCCTCTGCAGGGGGGGGCCAGGCACCGACAATGTGCCTCGAGGCCCCCCTTTCCGCGGCGTCACCCGGGGCCCAGGGGTTCCAAAATGGCCTCTGGACGGCCACACTCGCCTCACCCGGGCCTCCTTCTCTCACAGGGGTCTGGGGCTTCAACACGGTGTCTGGGCACCCGTGGGGGAAGCCTGCCTGGCTTTCCTCCCACATCACATGGCTCCTGCAGCGCAATCGGGGCTCCCTCGTTCGCGTGGGAGCCCCCCAGGCATTCTGCTCCTTCAGCCGGCTTCGTTGGAGGGGGCGGGGCTGGCACCGACAATGTGCCCCGGCCCCGCCTTTCTCACCAGCCCCTCACTCAGGGCCGCAGACCGGCGGGGTGGCCTCCCGCTCCGGTCGCTCCAATTCGGGGCTCCCCATTGACTACGGGGGGCCCGCACCAGCACTTCACCTGGGTCCCCCTCCCTCACGGGGACCCAGGGCTCTGCGACGTCTTCTCGCGCTGGCGGGCCGGCACCGACAGTGTGTCCCGGCCCCGCCTTCTCCACCGGCCCCTCGCGTGGGGCACAGACCGGCGGGGTGGCCTCCCGCTCCGGTCGCTTCTCTCGGGGCTCCCTCCTTGGCACGGGGGCCCTGCAACGGAGCTTCACCCGGGTCCCCCTCCTACCTCACTGGGACCCGGGGCTTCGATTCCCATTCTCCTGGCCTTCCCGGCCGATAGCCAATCCCTGCGCGGCCTTCAAAGGTCACGGCTGTGCAGGCCAATCAGTGCGCGGCGGGGGCGGGCCGATGACGCGGCCGAGCCCCCGTCATGTGATGGGGGAACCTGACGGCCTCAGGGCCTAGCGCGGCACTCCCTGCACTTCGGCGGCCCCCTCCTGGCATCGGAGGCTGCCGCAACGTTGCACACCCCAGAAAGGGGGGGGGAATCTCCTCAAGGCAGCGCCGGGCCGCGGCAGTGATTTTCGGCGCTGCCACACAGCGTGAGGACAGGACGAGGGGTAGGCTCCCTTTCTTGTCATCAAGTCCTCTCACAGTCTCCTCAGCACCCGGGCTGCGACGGTGATCTCCGGCTGCGATAAGGGGTAGGCTCCCTTTGAATTAATTATTCTCCTCGGCAAAAGCGCACCTCCACCAACGAGGGTAATCACAGGCTGCCACAGTCTCCTCATAGAACAGCGCTATTCATAACGCACGGCGCCTCCCTCTGCCCACAACCTCAGCTCCTTCCTTTGACCACGCTGAGGGGGCAGGAATTTAGCGCTTCACCACACAGCGCTGGACAGGCGGGCTTTTCAACACTAGGGGGCCACAACAGTCCCAGGGGCCCAGCGCTTCCACAGGCAGTAACAGTCTTTGGACTCCCAGCGTTTACGCAGCACAGCACCAGGCAGCACACCTCACAGAGGGGGGTGAACAGTCCCACAGTCCTCCTCAGGGGCACACTCCTCACCTCCTGGGCGCTTCTTCACGCAGTGCTGGCGGGGTACCCGGTCCAAACAGCATCAGTGACCTGGGTAGGGACCCTTCCTTGTCAGGGGCCCATGGGGACAGCAGCGGGGGGGTTTATAGGGGTGCAGGGCCCAGCTCACAGGCCCATGTGGCGGTAGCACCTCACAGCAGGTCCCCTCCCTTCTTTGTCCCAGCGCTGACTGACTCTCTGGTGACACTTCTCCCTATTTATACCCTCCTCCCTCACAGAGCCAGCACTTTCCGGAATGTTGGGGATAACTGGTTCACACTGGCTCAAGGGGAGGGGTTGAGCACCCTGGGTGCCAGGCTTTCCCTCCAAAACTAGGGGTAGCTGGGTAATATTATCTAGTCCGCTGACCTATGTCAGTCCAGTGGCAAAACCCAGGGCCATGGCATCCATTTTAAATACAATACATTTCAATCAGGTGCAGTTTTAAAATGGGGGATTTTACAAGTGCTCACATTATGTCATGTAATTACATTTTTCACAAGGGGTCTCACACCACTCATGGCCTATACAGGTTTAATCCCATGGGGGAGACAATCTAGATAAGGGGGTCAAAAGCGAAAAATGTGGGTGGAAAAGGCCAAGTCCAACACGACTCCCCCCAGCCAAAAGCCAGGGTAGACTGATCAATGCCTTGATGGGCTTCCCTGCTTGGGGCGGAAAAAGGTGGACGCAGGCCTGCAACTACAGGAGCACCTGCAGTCTCTCCTCCACTCTGGAACCCAATGGTTCTCTTTCGCAACCCTCCATTCACCAACAAAACCACCCCACTGGTGTTCCCTAGTGGGATGTTTCTCCTTCCTAGAGTGGGAGGCTCTAGCCTCAGGCTTGTAATTCTCTTGGACCACTCTTCTCTCTCCAAATTGCCACTGGTCCACCCACCTGGGGTCTACACCCTCAGACTGACCAGCCCTTAGGGGCGAGGCTCTCCTCCCCCTACTTCTCCTCCAAGGGTTCCTCCATCTCCTACGCCTGGGGACACCCTCACACAACTCTCTCCCCAACCTGGAGTCGAAACCCACAGGCTGAACTGGTGACAGGGGCGAGTCCTCCCTCTCCCTGCACCCCCTCCCAGAGTTCCGCACCCTCCTACCCGGAGAAGTACCCCTGGGAGTCACTTCCGGGGGGACTCTGGTTACAGAGGTCCCTCCCACCAGGGCAGGCAACCCCTGTCCCTGGCCACCCAACCCAGGATCTGCGCCCTGTGGCTGAGCTGGTGACAGAGAAGAGACCTTCCTCCCTCTGCACCCCCTCCCAGAGTTCCGCACCCTCCCACTGGGAGTAGTACCCCTGGGAGTCAAATTGGTAGGGACCTGAATTACAGGTACCCCACCCTCCAGGTCAGGCAACCCCTTAACCTGGAACCCCAGTCCAGGATCTAAACCCTGTGACTGGTCAGACCCCCGAACCACTGGAGCTCCAATTATTGATGCTCCGGGTCCTCCTGACATGAGGGGATCCCTTCCTCTGGATGACACATCGGGACAGCCTAGACTCCCAACCTGGGGTTCTCTTAAAGAACACTCCAGGCCCGGTGACCACAGCTGGGGCATCTCGGGACACCTCCCCGTCTCACTCCCTTCAGGATCACTCCCCTCAGCCTTCCCAGACGCTCTGGCACTTACCCAGAGGTCTGCCTCCCGTGCAAGTTCTCTGGGGTCTGAGAACCCGCACCGCAACAGATGGTGACGCAGTCTTGGGAAACAACTCCTCAGCATGTGCTCCCGGATAACGGCATGGCACAGCCCTTCCCAATCCTCCACTGCTCTCCTCACCACCCAATCCTCCAGTACAGTCCAACACTCCTCCTCGAATTCTCCCCAGGACTGATGGAACAGCTTTCCCCTGCCCCTAAATACTAACCCGTCCTCCTCTTCCGGGGAATCAGGCACAGTCTCTTGGGCTTCGGGAGTGGGACTCCTTGCACTGGACCTACACTCGCTGCCACCACTGGATCCCACCCTTTTCGGTGAACCCAGACTCCTAAAACCACTCTCAGGGGACAACCTACCCACCTGAGCTGATCTCTCCCTGGCGAAGGCCCTCTCCGCCTCCGCCATCCTCTCCAGCGCTAGGACTTTTTCAGTCTCTAGTCGCTGCTCTTCTACCCTCAGCTGCGCTAAGCCCTCGGCATGCCTGAGCTTTGCCAGCGCCAGCTGATGCTCCCTTACTTCTCTCCTATCTACCCATTCTTCTGGGGACAGGGAAAGGGATGGGGCAGTGCCCCCGGGACTGGACCCAGTGCGAGACTCCCTATCTTCGGTGTCCTCCACAGCTACTGGCGTCTCTGCCCTGCTAGACTCTTCCTCCTCCTCATCGGAGCAATTACCTCCTAGGTTTCTGGATGGGGAGCCCTCTCTCTGGTCTCTAACCCACTGACCCTTCAAAACTTCAGGGGGGTAGTCAGACAAGTCCCCATCAATCTCTAAGGGCTCTCCCCTCTTGAGGGCCTCATAGAGAAACAAATTCCTCCTAATGTTCCCTACTGGGGGTATCCCTCTCTCCTGGAGGAAGTCTATCACCTCCTGTTCGGTGTACTCCATCAGTTCCACTTCCTGGTAAATCAACCCCATCGTGGCGAGATACACCCGGGACACACCCACAGTGGAACAAGGGGACAGTTCAGAACACTCTTCAGGAGGAAGTAATTTAGCAAACCGTCTTCCAAACAATAATCCCCACCACCAGGCTCTACTTGTGGTGTAACCTGTGGCCGCTGTGGTACTGCGCAAACACAAGTCCTATCCCACCGCTCTGCCACCAAATGTTGGAAATGGGGGTTGCCCAAGTCTCAAAGGGGGTAGCATGGCATCAAGCGGGCAGGCCAAACTTCGAGGACATGTAAAGCACTCACGCAGTACCCTCAGTCAACACACCAGGCACACCACAAAAGAGGCAGGACACCAGTTTGAGTTGGAAAATTAAGCAGTTTAGTATCTCCAACCTGCAAGGCAAAAATGCATCAACAGTGTCATCATAACACGGCGCCAACTGGCACCAGAGCCAAGTACTTCAGAGGGGGATTATTTACATGGGATAGAAAGGGTTGAGTCCAAAGTCCATGCTGTAAGGGAAAAAGGTTAGAATAAAAATGTCATTAGATCTGGGGCCAATCTGGCGGGGCCAACTCAGACTCTCATCCTACAGGGAAGGCTGTAATTGCAAAATTCTACATTAGCATAGAAATACATCATGCACATTAACACCAAACCACCCCTGTTAGGGAAGAAAACATTAGGGCATCACGGCATAACATGGGCAGGAACACCTCCAATAAATCAGCCTATCTGGCCCATCAATCTGGTACATAACAAGGGCCTGGAATAACATCAGGCCAACCCATTGACCAACCTAGGCGGAACATACATCGCCCAGCATAGATATCAGGTAGGAGCCCTCCTCATAGATCAGGAACACCTGTAAGGGAATAGCTAGGCTCCCTCTACCAACAACCTCGGGGTATGAACATCAGGGTGTACACAGCAGTCAACCCTCCTTACTTCTGGACTCCCTTAGACATTTCCTTCCCCAGGGTTCCTTAATAACTGGGGACCTCAGGGCAACCCGTACAGCAGGGACCTATATTTGCACTAAGGGAGAATAAAACTCTCTACCCCAGAATATGCAATAAGGACAACCGGCTTGCTCCTGAGTTGTCTAGAAGGGCAGTTCAATAAATCTGGAGCCCAAGTCGCAGGTGCCCCCTGTCATTTGGGCACCTGATAAGGCAACACAGTCCCCGGGGCGGGCACCGGCAATGTACCCCGTTGCCCTCTCTGTCCCCCACACCGTTAAGCGTAGGCCCCACTCACCGGGCTCAGTAGGTTCTGCGGGGCGTCCTTTGGGGTCTCCTCTGCAGGGGGGGGCCAGGCACAGACAATGTGCCTCGAGGCCCCCCTTTCCGCGGCGTCACCCGGGGCCCAGGGGTTCCAAAACGGCCTCTGGACGGCCACACTCGCCTCACCCGGGCCTCCTTCTCTCACAGGGGTCTGGGGCTTCAACACGGTGTCTGGGCACCCGTGGGGGAAGCCTGCCTGGCTTTCCTCCCACGTCACACGGCTCCTGCAGCGCAATCGGGGCTCCCTCGTTCGCGTGGGAGCCCCACAGGCATTCTGCTCCTTCAGCCGGCTTCGTTGGAGGGGGCGGGGCTGGCACCGACAATGTGCCCCGGCCCCGCCTTTCTCACCAGCCCCTCACTCAGGGCCGCAGACCGGCGGGGTGGCCTCCCGCTCCGGTCGCTCCAATTCGGGGCTCCCCATTGACCACGGGGGCCCCGCACCAGCACTTCACCTGGGTCCCCCTCCCTCACGGGGACCCAGGGCTCTGCGACGCTCTTCTCGCGCTGGCGGGCCGGCACCGACAGTGTGTCCCGGCCCCGCCTTCTCCACCGGCCCTTCGCGTGGGGCACAGACCGGCGGGGTGGCCTCCCGCTCCGGTCGCTTCTCTCGGGGCTCCCCCCTTGGCACGGGGGCCCCGCAACGGAGCTTCACCCGGGTCCCCCTCCTACCTCACTGGGACCCGGGGCTTCGATTCCCCTTCTCCTGGCCTTCCCGGCCGATAGCCAATCCCTGCGCGGCCTTCAAAGGTCACGGCCGCGCAGGCCAATCAGTGCGTGGCGGGGGCGGGCCGATGACGCGGCCGAGCCCCCGTCATGTGATGGGGGAACCTGACGGCCTCAGGGCCTAACGCGGCACTCCCTGCACTTCGGCGGCCCCCTCCTGGCATCGGGGGCTGCCGCAACGTGGCACACCCCAGAAAGGGGGGGGGGAATCTCCTCAAGGCAGCGCCGGGCCGCGGCAGTGATTTTCGGCGCTGCCACACAGCGCGAGGACAGGACGAGGGGTAGGCTCCCTTTCTTGTCATCAAGACCTCTCACAGTCTCCTCAGCACCCGGGCTGCGATGGTGATCTCCGGCTGCGATAAGGGGTAGGCTCCCTTTGAATTAATTATTCTCCTCGGCAAAAGCGCACCTCCACCAACGAGGGTAATCACAGGCTGCCACAGTCTCCTCATAGAACAGCGCTATTCATAACGCACGGCGCCTCCCTCTGCCCACAACCTCAGCTCCTTCCTTTGACCACGCTGAGGGGGCAGGAATTTAGCGCTTCACCACACAGCGCTGGACAGGCGGGCTTTTCAACACTAGGGGGCCACAACAGTCCCAGGGGCCCAGCGCTTCCACAGGCAGTAACAGTCTTTGGACTCCCAGTGTTTACGCAGCACAGCACCAGGCAGCACACCTCACAGAGGGGGGTGAACAGTCCCACAGTCCTCCTCAGGTGCACACTCCTCACCTCCTGGGCGCTTCTTCACGCAGTGCTGGCGGGGTACCCGGTCCAAACAGCATCAGTGACCTGGGTAGGGACCCTTCCTTGTCAGGGGCCCATGGGGACAGCAGCGGGGGGTTTATAGGGGTGCAGGGCCCAGCTCACAGGCCCATGTGGCGGTAGCACCTCACAACAGGTCCCCTCCCTTCTCTGTCCCAGCGCTGACTGACTCTCTGGTGACACTTCTCCCTATTTATACCCTCCTCCCTCACAGAGCCAGCACCTTCCGGAATGTTGGGGATAACTGGTTCACACTGGCTCAAGGGGAGGGGTTGAGCACCCTGGGTGCCAGGCTTTCCCTCCAAAACTAGGGGTAGCTGGGTAATATTATCTAGTCCGCTGACCTATGTCAGTCCAGTGGCAAAACCCAGGGCCATGGCATCCATTTTAAATACAATACATTTCAATCAGGTGCAGTTTTAAAATGGGGGATTTTACAAGTGCTCACATTATGTCATGTAATTACATTTTTCACAAGGGGTCTCACACCACTCATGGCCTATACAGGTTTAATCCCATGGGGGAGACAATCTAGATAAGGGGGTCAAAAGCGAAAAATTTGGGTGGAAAAGGCCAAGTCCAACACATGTCTACATTGACCTTTTATTCTTCAAGACCTGCTTACGCGCAGGCTTGCCACAAGGTAGGCACTCTCTCTCGCTCACTTATATTTTAGGTTATTCCTTTTCTCATTTCACTTGCATGCACCATGTCTTTGCATGCAAACCAAATATCAATCATTCGAGCACCTTTACTCTGAGATGGTCTTACCTTTGAGAAATGTCTTGCATCAGTTGATTGTTGTCAATACGGCACAGGCCATACTACGATATTTGATAATACAGGACTCAATTAGTCGAATAAGAGAAGCAATATGTTATCATGATACAATTTATGCAATTTGAATATCTCTTGTAAACAGTCACTCCAGTCACATACAGTACCTTTTCACAACCTTGATTTATGGGGATGACCGGCACGTTATGGGTGTATCAATAGTCACACTCAGTCACCAATTCATTTTGGAAATGTGCTTTATTTGTCAACAAATTCTATACACACTTCGTTGTTTTTTATCAAGAGCCCTGAGGAGTCGTTGTGAATTATTCCACACGACGAAACACGTGTGGGCTGTTTGTGGACTAATAAGGCCTTTTATGGACCTATTAAAGAACTGACCTTGAGACACACATTCAAGAATCTGCATCTGTCCTTGTATAACATTACATTTGTGTTGAAAATTATTTGCTTACCAGCTACAAACCCTGTGTTTTTGTGTGCAAGAGCATTGCTGTTTTTGCATGCGGTAATTGGTCTATCTGTTATCCATATTAGAAATGTAGTCCATCGGCGCGTAGTCAAAGATTGAATAATATGGGTTTTGTCCCAATCGGTATATGATAAGTCCGATCGGTAATAACGAATATTTCCCCTCTGGTGACAGCGGCGCATCCTCCGGCAACGAATCAGAGGGGCATATTATCAAGAGACATATCGCCGCTTTTTCGGCACATAGCGCCGAAAAAGCGAGTTTCCTTGAGTTAGCTGCCTTTTTCTTTCTACTTCGCATGTCAGTGATATTTATTGCTAATGACATGCAAAGGAGGCGATCCTCACCTAATCCTCATGGAATCCGTCGCCAACACAACATCGCTCTATCATCAATGCGGGTCAAGCAATACAAAAAGCTGCGCTACCCGCGGTATCCCCGGAATTTAACACCTGCTTCAAACTTGACTATATTCACAATGGGAGGTGGATTGACATGTTAAGTCCACACTCCCCTATCAGCAAGGTTTTCAATAGCGCACTAACATTATCGCTGCTTTTCTCACGCAAATGCCGATTATCGCAGTCTATCGCTGGAGTGTACATCGCCATTGTGCAAAGCATTGCTTATACGGCACTAACACGGCGATGTACTCCAGCGATAGATGGCGATAATGAAAATGGCGCTAAGCGCGATTTGCAATAATTATCGCAAATTCAAATTCAAATTGACTTTATTTCGGATATATTGCAATCCATAAAAGTACACACGTTATACAATACATATTAAAAACTTCACAATAATCACAAAGTCAATCTAAATACATATAACACAAATATTTCTTAAAAGAGTGCGTAGACAAAATCAGTACAGGAAAAAGTGCAAATAGAGTCCACATACAGAAAATAGTGCTTTGGGCTGCAGTTAATACATAATTACTCATCCAAACATTTTCTTAGTCTCATGGTTAATTTTAAAAATTCTAGCACCTGGAGGACACTATCAGAGTGCAGCAGCTGTAAATACATAAGGGCGGGTCTGATTTGATAAAATTTAATTTCTTTAAAAGAATAACCAGATACCGCCTACTGGGATATTCATAAAATGTACATAAAAATATAAAATGCAGCATATCCTGTGGAGACTTCCCGTCGCAGCCACAGGGAGCTGCAGGTTTCTTAAAAATGTCCGTCTTAGGTCTAATTAAAAGATGATGAAAGATGTTAAACCTGAACTGAGTCAGCAAAAATTTCTCATGGGAGGTGAAGGAGCATGTTAGATACATTTCCATAGAGTCACAAGTTCTCAACATGATGTACTTTCTAACATTAGGTTTCAGGAGCTCAACTTCATCTCTTAGAGCATTACAATTCAAGAAAAAGGCTCTCTTGATTGCTGCAACATCACCCTTGACTATATCCCTCTGGTTATCAAACAAGTTCAAGCGACCGAGCTTCAAAAATTGGGACTTCAATAATAATTATAGCATTTCCTTGATAATATGCCCCTAAGGGTGCTATCGGTGTACGATCAGACACTATGGCCACTCTGGGTGTATGAGCAGCGGTGGCTCCTCCATAATGGCGGAGGAGCGTAGCCCCACTGCCCGCAGCCATTAGATGAGAATTAAAATGATAATAACACAATGCTATTATAGTTTTATTTATCGCTGTCTGAACCGCGCAATGAGTACAGGGCGGGGGGCGGCGCATGGCAATGAGGAGGAGAAGTGTGCACTTATAAGTGTGCATGTCAGTTTGCCCCGTCATCTTACGCCGGCCAAACAGACATGTGCAGTTATGTTTCTCCAACCCAGCTGTGTTGCACAGCCTGGATGGAGAAAAGTCACATGCTTCCAGGCACTGTCTGAGCGGCAAACAAAGCCGCTCAGACCAGTCCTGGTGCTGCTCTCATTGCAAGAGGGCAGCGTCTGGAAGGGTGGGGAGCCTGAGCTTTGAGGCACATCCACTTCCAGGCTGGATGAGAGGAGCAACCAGGTAGCCAGCGCCTGAGCGGGGCAGCAAGTAAGCCTTTTTTATTATTATTTTGTTCCCCACCCCTGACACCCTACCACTTTAGATAGGCGTTGGCCGTCAATGTGTATGAGCAGATGGAACGGGTACTATGGATATTCGAGTAGACACTGTGGTCACTCTGGGTGTATGAGCAGATGCTATGAGCACAATAGGTGTATGAGAAGATACTATGAGCACTTTAAGTGTATGGGCAGATACTATGGGCACCATTACAAGTTGCTTGTACTCTTGGATTTGCAGCCCACCAACAGGAGTTACTAGGCCTATTGGATTAACTAACGAGGTAAACCTGTGGGCGCAGAAGTTACACCTGGGGACTCCAGCTGTTCAAAGCAGCCAAAATGTATAGGAGATGAAGCTGCTAATGAAGAATTACCAAGGAATTCTGAAGCAGTAAATCTGTCTCCTACAGTTATTCTCGATTTTTTGGGGGGAACTTCAAGATGTTTCAAGATCATATTATTTGTAATAAAAAAAGGAACCACATCTTCCAAAGGCTACTAAAACCCTTTCCTTGCAGTATGACCTACTTTATGTTCTTAGGAATGCTACAGACGGCGATGCCAGCTTTTCAGAAATGACCAAGTCTGGATATGTCTGTCCTGATATTCATAACTGCACGTGTGAGGCCCCCTCTGACAGCAAGAGCCGCGCCTCAAGTAAGGTACCACGTAAAGTAACCCAGTGGGCAAGGATTGGTCAGGAAGCTGCAAGTTTCAAAGATTCAATACTGAATATTCATGCTTATAGACCACTGAAAAAAGAGAACAACCACCTTATTTTCTGTTGACAGGCCCAAAAAGTAGAGAATTTTAAAAACTTTTTAAAAAGATTGCTCAGCCGCACTAAATTTATCCTCGAGTCGTCATCCGGTCACCTAATACCCCAGTATGGGCGCAATCCTTGCCCTATTGTGGGTGCGTAGAGGAGCTATTTGATCTTAAGTATTAGTTGGATCCTATTTTCTAGTTAAAATTGCATCTGTGTCCCTCCAACAATTTTTTATATCTAGGGGCTTTGGACTACAATGAAAAAGTAGATGTGCCTGGAGAATATAGGTCGACATGTTTCAGCCGGCTTTCTAATCTCCCTTTGGGTCACCTGGCTTTCTTCGGGATCAGCTAGATCCTTGCAAATAAGGCTCACATGGATGTTCAGTGGTAATTTGCAGTTGTGATCCACTTTCATTCCATTCATGGCACACTCATACATAGAAAATGGCTTTTCGACTAATGTTCTCATAGATCAATGTTCCATGGGAGAGTAGAAGTCCCCTTCATCATACTTAGGCCACAGACTCAACCCAGGACCCGCACCTACAGTCAGTCCTGCCTGGCTGATGAGGATTATGAACCCGAAACCGGTCCTAGGATGCTTGATTCTGGTCCAGGGAAGACCTGGCTTGGCAGTTTGGGCTGGACTGTTCCCATAAGGCACAGGGCAAGACTGATTTGCATATGGCTATGTCTGAACTGGGGTGGTGTGGTGAGCAAAATAACAATGTATTAAACCCAGATCTGTGACTGGGGGTGAATGTTTGCCATTGTGCAACATTCCGTCCATCAACCGTTGTTTTTGCATTTGTCACCCCGAGTGGGACGGGTATGCTCAGACGTGAGTCCTGTGCTCTCCATGCCACTGGAACCAAGCTATCCTGGCTGATGACGGCTGATAGCCAGAAACCAGTCCTAGGATGCTTGATTCTGGTCCAGGGATGACATGGCTTGGCAGTTCGGGCTGGACTGTTCCCATAAGGCACAGGGCAAGACTGATTTGCATATGGCTATGTCTGAACTGGGGTGGTGTGGTGAGCAAAATAACAATGGATTAAACCCAGATCTGTGACTGGGGGTGAATGTTTTGCCATTGTGCAACATTCTGTCCATCAACTGTTGTTTTTGCTCTAGGCCATTTCAAGCAGCCTTTGTGTGTCTTCTCTAATAAGATGCTATAAGGTAATATCCTATATCACAATGCAAAGTTTCTTATTATGTGTGGAAATGGAAGCAGTTATTTCGACTCACAATGAGCCTTTTGTAGCATCCTGTGTGTGCCCGTTCCCTGTGTGTCTGAGCTGCGTCTAGAGTGCTGAGAGTGAGTGATGCAATAGAATGATGGTGTGTGGTCTGCAGTGGAAGCCTTGACACAGGGACCATTGACAGGAGGATGAAGCCCTGAGAAGACCTTCCTGCTGCTGCTGGACCCTAAGGGCTTAACGAGAAATAAAGAGCTCACCGCCTACCAGAGGGGATTCAGGCTCTTGTATGAAGACCCTGCCATCCAACTTCAACACATTTCCTTTCTAGAATAATTATTCTATGCAATTTCAAAGTGGTGGTTCCATTAACTGAGAGCAGATTGATGATAAAAGCTGCAAATTTGCTCCCATGCAACAACTTAGCAAGGGTGCCATGGACGCCATTGTAAACAAACCTCCACTCCCAAGCCACCGGTATTAAAACACAGCCATTATTGGAGTTCAATGGGCTCCTCACAGCATCTGGGCACTGGTGCCACTGCACCAGCTGCACTACATATAGGTATACCCAAGTCCCAGAGAGCTACACGGGCTCTTTGGTGCTGAATTATGACGTCTGGGTATTACCAAAGTGTTCTAGAAGTGCGCCTAGAAAGCTATAGCCTTTGCCATTCTCCAAGCACATTTCAGTAAAAACCTTTATGAATTTCTCTTTTATTTTACGCAGAAATATTTCTGCCAGCTTGAAATTGCAAATCTTGCACAATATTCGCCTTTGTACAGTGTCACTTGTCATTCTTTGCCTTCAGGGCAATAGTATTTCCGCATTCCAGTGAAGTGGACTTACTGTTTGACCTCTGACCTTCTGTCCTCCATCATGTAGACCACCCATAGGCAGAGACCTATAAAGAATATAGGCTGAAAGAGAATTTTGTTTGAGACATGGCTGTAGTATAAAGAGTATTGCTAATATTGCATGACTTTGGCCAGTAGCTGAGGGGGTCTCACTCCTTCATACTCTCTGCAGACAGCGCTGTGAAATGTCTAAGTATCGCGAGTGTTTGTATTTGGGTAATCCCAAGTAAGAAAGATCCAACCAAGTCTGTCTCCAGCTGTGGGGCTGGTATGTGGGGACCCTCCTAGAAATGAAAGATACCCCCTGGACAAATTCCAATGCTCAGTAGAAGAACCCCAGGCCAGAGTAGGCGGACCGGGCATTGGGCATTTCCCTGGGAGGCTGGAAAGTGGGGGGCCGCTTTTGTTAATGGGGGCCCAATTTTGTAGCAGTCCAGCAGTTTTAAAAGCACTGCAGAGTTCCTTGTATATCCAGCAGTTTTAAGGCAACAATACAAGTGTCAAGATAGCTCTGGTGATTATTGTACCTGCTGGTGAGAGATGGGAGTTTTGTCTAGTGGCAGTTTTGACTCATCTAAGGTAGCACAGTGGGTTAATAGGCCTGCTGCAAAGAACGTGTACCATGCATATCAAAAACAATGTTTTATGTGCATAGCTCAGTGGGTTACTGCTTTTGTCACAGAGATTCTTTTGTTACTGTGCAGTTCATCATTTACAATCGTAATCTAGCACAGTGAGGTATGAACTGCCATCAAAGAGCTGCATACAAGCTCCATGGTACAGGTTAGAAAGTTATGTTTTGTTCTCAGTCTTTTATCATCCTGATGTTGCTATAGAGGTTTATTTCAGTGCAACTAAATTATTATAATTAACACCAACCCTAACCACTGTGTTATGTTCTGAATCCTGAGTTTGTGCTTCTCCAGACCGTGCACTCTTGCAAAATGTCTACCAGTATGGATGATGTGTGAATCCTACACCTTGTAGTCCCCTTTGTCTTATGTGACATTTTCTATACTGTTATTTACACATGTATGATTCATTGTCTCTCTTTAGGCATGCTATCAGTCACAAGGCATAATGCGCTAAGAAGCCTGGGGTCTTGAGAATGTCATTCATAAGAGACTGGGGGCCTTCACGACAAATAATCTTGTTTTTTCTGAATCTCATTAGGGACATGCAGAAGAGACAGGAGCTGCTGCAGGTGAAATGGGCTACAGGAGAGCTGAGCCTTGATCTGGTATCCAGCAAGGGTGACAGTGGTAGGACCAAATTAAACCTAGTACTTCACAGAAGTGGTGTTGCCCAAACCTTCATGGTGACTGCATGCAAAGACACAGGACAGGACTATATGTCTGATGTGCTCTGGTTATGGAGGATTTCCCTCTATACATTCATACCCCTGGAGTGGTCTGCTGACTTACCGTTTATAAGCTCTGGAAAGGTATTTGTTGTCCTACTTGACTGCCTGACATTTCCCATAGGGTTTGGTCGATCTGATTGGTTTGTCATACTGTTATCCTTTTTTATACCTTTTGCCATTTGGCGTAGGATCACTGGGTGCTTTAGTAAGAGCTGAAGATCACTCTCAAGTGATCATGTTTCGTGTTGTTGAGTTGTATAAATTCTTTTATTTATTATTTTAACAGAGTTTTTATATAGCGCGAACTTGATCCAAAGGTATCGGGTATGAGAGCGGTTTACACGAGCACCAGTTGCGTTACATGAGGACACATTCATTTTAGTTAGACACAGGGGGGCAGATTTATGAAGGCCTTGCGCCGCCGGTGCGTCACTTTTTCCCATGTTAAAAGTGACGCACCGGCGGCGCAAGGCCTTCATAAATCTGCCCCAGGGAGATTAAGTGATTTGCCCAGAATCACAGGATGTTGCAAGTGCCGAGACTGGAACACGGTCCCACAGCTCCGAGGTGGACCGCCCTAGCCGTTAGGCCAACTCTTTTCACCAATAAACTATATTCTATAAACTATGACGCGGTTTCTAGTTTGAGATGTGGCGATCAAGCCTGTTTACTGAAAATGGACAGTGTTTACTTTGTGACTTCTCACATTGGTAAGTTTTGTTTTTCTAATAAATGTGAAAGTGAAAAGCTGAAAGTAGTTGCTGACTCTCTGATGGTATTTCAACCCCATTTACTTTGAAAGAGTGATCTCAGTGTCTCTTCAAACACATTTCCTAAATGTGTTCAATGTTGATTGAACC
This sequence comes from Lissotriton helveticus, assembly GCF_964261635.1. NCBI lineage: Eukaryota > Metazoa > Chordata > Amphibia > Caudata > Salamandridae > Lissotriton > Lissotriton helveticus. Next base: position 171,563,341 of record NC_136059.1, on the reverse strand, counting down.
TCCCAGTAGTTTTTTTCTACATGGATTGCACTGCTGTTTCCAAACTGTGCTTCTTTCGTCATGCTCGGGAACAATGCTAGATTTTCAGTAATCCACACAAAAGACTGTTATCTCTCTGGAGCAGAACAGGTTCATAGAAAAGGCTATATATTCGCCATCCTTCTGGTAAATGGCTAACACACCTCCGATATGGGAAGCAGTCATGGCTCCTGCAGGTAAGCGCGGTGGGGAGGCGGGTGGAGGCGGGATGAGGGGGGGAGTTGACAGATGACAACATAGGGAAAATTAATTAAATAAATTCTATTCCGTCGTCTGTCGACTTCTCCCCCACGTTGCCCCACCCCTTTCCACTGCCCAACTACGCTTACCTGTAGGAGCTGCAACTGAAGGGAAGCCCTGGGACTCACCAGACCTGCCTCTCGTATGATTAAATTGATATTTTTATCATTTACATATGTTTTTCCGAAATGGGTTACCATGACAGTACTTCCACCTGTCTGGATCTACAATGAGTATATTTATACAAATATTGTGCAACTGTGATTGACGCTCCATATGCTCCCGAAGAGATGTTCCTAGTTTTCCCCTTGATTGCTGTATTTGTATCCTGCCATATTTGCATCCTATAGCTGGACACAAAGGCAAGTGATGGAACTGTTGAGTTAAAGCTCAGTGTCCTGGTTTAATGAATGTCCACTCTTGCAGAAGATCCTGAAACTTCTGAATCTGTTCTTTGGTTTTACCCATCCGGAGACCATTTCAGTGATCCTGTGAAAGTTGTCAGAATATTGAGGACAAATATATCAATCTGCCAAAATATTGTGACCCAAATAATGACCACTAGAATATCCTGAAGGTAAGTTTATATAAGTAAGCATAGATTTAATATTCTTAACTCCACATCTGCGCAACTTGAAGATATATATACGCTTAAGGTACATACATGTGGAGTTATAGAATAAAAACAGCACGCCAGGAGACCTAGAAGTCTAACATGTTCAAGGCAAAAATAGCAAAAGGCACATCACATAGTAAAGCAAGCATTGTCACTTCTCTCTTAATACAAATCTATGGGGCGTAAACATGTGACAGAAACTGTTACTTCAAAGATACTATCTAATGAGCAAGAGGCAGGATCTTCTCATGGAGAAAATATGAGAAGACCTTGAATCAAAGATAAAGATATATAGATATACTGCTGAATACATTATTTTCCTTAAATCACACTTCTGTTTGCCAGCATTGAAAGTGAGGCTACATTTACTGCAAGATGCAGAAAATGTAAAGATGTATCATGTCACCCCCACCTCCCCCCTCCTTTTACACTGTTTTGTTCTGGTTTCTCAATAAATGATTGTGAAGGGGGAAAAAAGATGTTTGGCTCTAAAATAAAATGGTGCCCAGGCCGACGGGAGTCATGAAGCTTAGCAAGCATGGTAGGCTAATAAACATTTCAGGTTAATGCATGGATGATATTCAAATTTGATCCTCTAATATATTAGGGCACATTTATATTTAAGGCAACAGCAATACATGATTATGCTTTCTCAACTCCCCTCCCATTTTTTTCTGGTGGCAAAACTCGTCACTACATCTCAGTCGCAAATAGTCTCACAACTACAGGCCTCATTTATGAAAAGTGACGCATCGCTGCGTGAAAGCAGCGATGCGTCACTTCTCAGTGCGCACTCCTTGCGACATTCCTGATGCGTCATATTTAATGTATGACGCATCATGTCGCAAGGAGTTACAGATACGTCAGTATTTCTGACGTATCTGTAAGCGCAAAAGTGACGCATTGCTGGAGTGTGTCACAAAAGTGACGCAACTCCAGCAATGCGTCCTTTCACATGGGGCAAGCCCCATGTGAAAGGGCCTGCGTCAGTCTTACCCCTGCTGTGAGGCAGGCGCAAGATTTTGACGCAACGGCGTCCTAAAAGTGACGCAATGAAATCTCATAGATTTCACTGCGTCACTTCTACGACCCTTGCTTGCGTCAATACGCCCCCTTGCATACATTATACCTGGCGCAGGTATAATGTGGCGCAGGGGTTTACAAAGTGGTGCATCTACCTAGATGCGTCACTTTGTAAATATGGCGGAACAAGGTGCATTTTTTACGCCACTGGTGCGTCACAAAAAGTGACGCACCGGCGGCGTAAAAGTGACGCACAGCCTCATAAATGAGGCCCTACAGCTCTTACACCGTCATTACCTATGTCCTCATCACCCTCAAATGCAGTAGACAAAAAGATATTGCCATTGCCCTTATTTGCATAAGTGCATACGATGATGCCCAATGTTAATTTTATTAGCACATGCAAAACTACTGCTACAATGAAAACGATAGCAATAATTATTCAAATATTGTCATTCCCCAACGACCGCAAATTCTACCCAGCCACGTCCAGATGCCCCTGAGATTGAAATGCAGTCCCTTCAGAAGCTTGTGTAGCTTCTTAGCGCTATCCCTACTGTGGTCTGTTTGTTCTTGCCCCTGTTCTTGAGAGTGGATAGAAAAGGCAGACGTGCGATAAAAGTGTGATTAAAGGGGCATATTACCAAACCTGGTGAAATTACATTATCGCCGCTTTAGCGGCCGTTTTCGGCCGCTAAGCGGCGATAATATCATCACCCTATTAGCAAGCTGTCGCTAACTGATGTTAGCGACAGCTTTTAGGCGATAGCGAGCGGTTTGGGGCCCGCTTTGCATGTCAGCGATGTTTATCGCTAATGACATGCAAAGTGGGCGTACCCAATCTGTTAGCGACTGAAAGCAGTCGCTAACGTCGCTATCACCTATTAGCAAGGCAGGCATAGGGATGGAAATATTCCCACTATCGCCAAAAATTAACGCCTGATCAGACCAGTTCTTAGCCATGTTATCCAATGGGAGGTGGATAACATGGCTAAGAGCATTTTGTCACTAATGCGTGAATATCGCTGTATTCTCAGCGTTATTCACGCATTTCGCCTGATTTTTATCGCTTTTGAGATAAACCTTGCTAATAGCAAGTTATCTCAGCGATAAAAAACGGTGATGCGCGGCGATAACAATATTGCCGCTAATTCTACTTAGCTATAAGTATCGCTATTTGTTGGTAATATGCCCCAAAGAGTATCTAAAAACAAGCATTGCAAGTGGTGTGAAGAAGGAATGTGAAAATGTGCATCTACTTGCTGAGGAGAGTCATACTGGGTCGGGTGGCTTAGTGGCCTGATGCATCCACTATAGGTGCCTGTGTTTGACCCCATGGTTCAATTCCCGGCGAGCCCACTCAGCCTTTCATCCTTCTGAGGTTGATAAAATGAGTACAGTTGGGTAACAATAAACATCTATTTATCCAGAGCCAAGATATCCTTCGCGATGAACGTGGGATTTACAAATATATGTTATGGTTTGTTATCACGTATTGTCTTTTTCAACTGTAATAGCTTCACCGCCTCCCAACCCCTGGCCACTCGACCACCCTTTTCTCTTTTCTATGTTGCACAAACACTTCTCCGTCCTTTCATCATCTCACGCTCTGAGTAGTTCACATCTGAATGTTAACATCCCAGCCCACAGAATCCAGGCTGCAGTGTAGCCATCCATTAACAATTTAGCCATGGTTTTATTGCCACCTGCTGGTAGAATGGGAGAAATACATGCAATTAATTTCTCTAAAGTGCTAACAGTGTGGGGCATATTTATAAGGGAAGTTAGCCTTCTGCCACTCCAGAAACAAAGGGCTGCACAATATTTACAAGAATAAAGTGCAACCCTGCGTTTCCACCCTTGCGCTGGCGCTAAACTTAGCAGCCTAGCGCCAACGCTGGCACCCTTGCTCTAACCTGCACCATAGTGCAGGAGTGTCTGTGTTGAGAGGAAGATTGTTTATGTGCAGGAAGGCCCCCTTCTTGCAAATAAACAATTTTAAAATTGCATTAAAAAAATAATTGTTTATGTGCAGGAAAATGGGCCTTCCTGTACATAACCGATCATTGGCCTTTTGCAATTTCTATGTGTGCTGCACAATGCAGTCCACATGAAAAACTGCAAAAGCAAGGAGAAATGAAACATTCTCCTTGTTCGCCTGTTTAAGACCAGGTTTTCCCTGATCTTAAATTTGGCCCTGCCTTTTATTTTTGACACCCTTGTAAATAGAGGGCAGCGTCAAAATCAATGGGTGTTGCAGTGGAAGGCCCACCGCAACACCAATTGCCCACTCCTTTCACGCTAAGTATAGCACAAAAGGGGCCTTATTTACAAGGCAGTGTTAAGCCACGCTGCCTTGAAAATAAAGCAAAGCCCGTTTTGCCACAGGAATGTCTTTAAAAGTGACTTTCCTGTGGCCATAGGGACTTGTAAATATGTGTGTGTGTGCGCGCGCACACGCGCAGAAGGTAGAAACTGGCCAAACCATGGGTGTAGCGCAAAAGTAGATTTTTGACCGAGCTAGAAATCACCTACTTCACATGGAAAGCGCCCAGACTATTTCCTAAGAAACAGAAGGGTGACTAATACCCGAAAGGACATCTTCAAACTCAGCCGTCACGTGAAGGAATGTGGCGCCGCTAATAACTTCCTCTGTTAGGTGATAAAAGACAAGGGAGACAGGGGCCAGATTGAAGATGCGCCCTGTTTATTTGTATCCACTTTTTCCACCCTCCATTCTAGAGAGGGCATCACAGATGCTTACCTGGCTCCTTCCACTGTTGGAGGCACGTGGCACGAATTTGTGTTAATTCACTGATCTGCTGTGGTATGGATCACAAATAAAAAGGTAGGCAGCCAGTGATCCCAGAATGACCTGGGGCTGCCCACCTTGGGCAGTGTGTGTAGCATTCAACTAGACCACCTGTTTCCCAAGTAAAATCGCCCAGCCCCACAACACACCCCAAACCCCTCCAGTTTCTCGTGTTGGTATGTACAGTGGATTTGGGTGTTTTTTTCTATTCTCACCCCAATTTCTCTCCACATGCAGACTGTACACAGATTTGTCAGTTCTGCTAAGTTTTTCACGAATCCCTGCCCAGTATCTCGTGACTCATGGAAAAGTTCTTTCAGTGGACATCTATTTTAGGGATGATCTAAGCAGCGCGTCCTTGTGCTAAGGCCGTTCATTGGATACAATTCTTCTTTCTCCATTTATTTATGTATTTATTTATTTGTTTATTTCCATGTAAATGTTGAGATGGAAGAGGAACTTGAAAGCCTCGTGGGCTGCTTTACATCACCAGGGACTCACACTTCTGTGCTTTTTTGTGGCTAGGTTTTTTTCTCGATGTCTAAATGTACAAACCTAGGGGCATATTATCAAGGGTGGCGATAGTGAATTTTCACGGGCCGCTAAGCGGTGATAATTCTATCACCCTATTAGCAAGCTGTCGCTAACAGCAGTTAGAGACAGCTTTTAGAGACAGCTTTTAGGTGATAGCGAGCGGTTTGGGGCCCGCTTTGCATGTTAGCGATATTTATTGCTAATGACATGCAAAGTGGGCGTACCCAAACTGTTAACGACTGAAAACAGTTGCTAACATCGCTATTGCCTATTAGCAAGGCAGGCGTAGCGATGGGAATATTCGCGCTAGTGCAAATACCTCCAAATACTAACACCTGCCCAGACCAGTTCCTAGCCATGTTATCCAATGGGAGGTGGATAACATGGCTAAGAGCATTTCGTCGCTAATGCGTGAATATCGCTGTATTCTCAGCGATATTCACACATTTTGCCACTATCGCTGGAAAATGTATTGCTTTGGAGATAAACGTTGCTAATAGCACGTTATCTCAGCGATTAATTCCGGCGATGCTCAGCGATAAAAAAATCGTCACTAAGTCTATTTAGCGATTTGTTGGTAATATGCCCCCTACAACCTTCCCTAGTCAAGTTCCAGAAGTGACCATTACAATTCTGCTGCATGCCCATCACAGCTGGCACCTGGCATCCCCGTGTATCAGTGTTCAGCAGTGAAGACGTGACACACACAAGGCTGCCCCAGTCTCTTTCTTAAAGCTGTATTTGCATTTGGTTAGATTTGAAGGCCATAAAAATGTTGAATTTAGTAAAAAGTGAGTACACATTGTGATATGCAGAATGAGTTATTAAACATGTAATAGTGCACTATCATGCACATTACTTCATGGAAGGCATGTGCCTTAGGGGTCTTCCGCAGGCAGAAGACAGAAAAGGTGCAGTGCAGATTTGCGTCCCTTGCCTTACTCCTGACAAAACGGGGGATAGCCATGTACTGGAGGGCACCAGCGGGACCCCCAGAGGCAGCCTGGATTGGGGGATAAAAAAATGGGGAAAACCCACCTCTATGTTAGATAAATGCCTGCCTGGCAGCTGTTCTTCCCTATTTGCCGCCTCTCCCACTTTTCAGCGCGGGGACACGCCGGTGTGCGTAACTCAGCGCTTTATAAATGCCTCTAATATTATTATTATTAAGCCATATTGAGGGACGAGGAGGTGAGGGGGATCCGTAAACATTCCATCTCTACGGAATGGGCGCAACTCCTGTTTCAGTTCACACAAGAGACAACACAGGACGATTCTCCCAGGGACACACCAGACCTGTCCCAAACCCCTCCCTTGTCCCCGATAGTGTCAGTACATACCACGGCACAATAGCTATATTAAATGAACGACAGATTATGCACTGGATACCCACTGGACCAGCACCCTGACCACCGCTGGGAAATATAGCCCCCTGGAGGATCTCCCTCTCCTCCCGACCTTGACGCCATAGACACCTCGCGGACAGACTGATACCTACCCCCCAGCAACTATATATCGTACCAACTTTTTTCTGTAAGCTCTCCGGTTTCTACGTAACCCTCTCCCTCCCCCACCCACAGTTCATAGTTTCAAGTTCACCCTTGGGTGTTAAAAAAAAGGCATTTACACATTGAGAGCACACACATGGGCATTAAAAGATGTGGGACACCAGGATGGAGTGTGGGGCTCATCCATCAATCCGCATCTTTGCGGAAACCCACTCATTCAGGCACCGGGTGTCGGCCAGTCCACCAAATCCCACACTGGGCTGTGAGAAGAGTAATATCTAGATACAATGTGACATTTCTTGTTTATCATATGTAATGTATAATGGGATGGATGTTATCTACTGTATCGCTATAGTCTAAGTGTTTGTGGGCACCTGACGCAACATCTAAACTTGCAAATATATAATGTTGTACCACGAAAATAAAACTCTCAATAACTTTTTTTTAAACAAAAACAGTGTGCCTGAATCGGCAGCTGCCCGTAACCCAAGCATGACTGCCACCAACACTGGAGAGTGGCCCAACCACTACTCCAGGCCAACATGGCCAGCCGTGCCCCCTTTCCTCATAGGCCCGGAATCAGCAGGCCTCTCTCTTTTCCACCAAGTGGTGGTATCCTCCATCAAGGTCTGACCCCGTCCTGGCGAACAAGAATGCCCCTGGTGCCCAGCACACCAAATACGGGGGTGGGGCGCAACTCACACCTAGTGTCGGCTCGACACCAGCATGTAACTGCTGGCGTGGGGCCAGTACCCCGCTACTTTTCTACCTGCTCCCATGGTGCTGCAGCCTATCTAGAGCCCTCCTGGGCCTCGCGGACAGCTGTAAGGATTGCACGTGTGGGCGGCCTCACCTAGGTTTGGAAGGTGTGGCTGAACTCCCACAATACTTCCTCTGATCCACGGCCACAAGGCAGGCGGAGTCTCCTTCTGTCCTATCTCCTGGAATCCAGGTGGGTCGCCACTGCTTGCAGCCCATGCCTCTCCTCTGCAACGGATGTCTCTCTATTGCTGGGGGTGGGCCGGCGGGTCGGCCATGACGGCCAAGAGCCTGCGAGGTACCATCTTCGGCAGGCCCGGACTGGCCATTACGGGCACCGGGCAATCCCCCGGTGCGCCGCAAGGGTGGGTGCCGGTTTTGGGCCCTGGGGGCCGTTTTTCTTACAGGGACGTTTTTGCAGCATAGCTGCAAAATCGGCCCTGTAACATAATCGGCCGAAAACCGGCCCCGGCAAAGAGCTCGGCTGCACCCCCAGGGGGCTGGCCGAGCACTTTGCCAGGGCCGGTTTTGGTTCTCAGTCCGGCCCTGATCTTCGGCCAACAACAGGGAGGGGGCGGGATATTTCCAAAAACCCCGCACTAGCCTCCTTGTGGTACAACAGGAATCCGCAGCCTGGGGCAAGTTAGCAGAGCTCTAGCTGCCGATAAGGAGATAAAGGCTGAGGGGGGAGGAGGAGGAAGAGTGCTTCTGTTACTTCAATTCTTCCTCCCAGATCACAGGGAACGGCAGCACCGCATGCGCTCCTTCACCAAATCGCCAGGAGCCAAGCACTGGGGAATATCCCCTACAGTAACAGCATCAGTGCTCTTTCAAGTCAGAGCGCACCACCACACTTCACAGCACTCTCCACGCACTGCAGGCAGGGGACACTCCACCTAGTCCCTGTAGACACAGGGGCAGAGAACAGGGCACAGGTAGGCCAGCGTGCAGGGCCCCTTAGCAGAGGGCAGTCCTTGCAGCCACCCAGCTTGATCCCAAACAGCGGTTCCTCTTGCTACACAGCAGTCCATGCTGCATTTTCTCTTCTTAAGCTCCAGTAAAGATTAAAAAAAACATAGCCCCTTCTCTTTTAGTACAAAATGTTTTTGTTCCCTGCTGGCACAGGGCTCTGAGCCCAGTCCAAACCAGTTCTTGGGACACTTTAAATTATAATTGCCAGTGCACAATACTCCCCATTCAAAGTCCAAGCCCTGGCTTCAGACACACCACAGGGGGGCAGAGCCATCATTGTGGAAGGCCGGCACAGCCCTATTCAGGTGCAGGTTCTTCTCCTCCCCCCACTCAAAATGCCAACCAGGCCTATACAGCCTAGTCCTGAGTCACCCAGGCAGGGCAGGACACACCTCAACCCCCTAGGGACTGTCTGGAGGGAGTGAACATCCCTTCTCCCCCTGTCAGTCAGAACCAGATGGTCAATACACATCAAGCAGGCACAAACACAAATAGAAAACAGAAATGCCTACTTCTAAAAGTGGCATTTCTAAAATAGTAATAATAAATCTGCTAAGACCAATTTGCAGCATTTATCACCACGATTCCAAACATACCAAACTTGATCACGCTACCCCTCTAATGTGAGGAATTACCACTGAAGCACATGTGAGGGAATCTCCAATGCATCCCTTTGAGAGGGCAGCCTCGCAGTAGTGAGAAACCAAATAGGCTGTTTGTCACTACCAGGACATGCCACACAGTTAATGCATTTGGCCTACCTTTTACCTACACCACACCCTGCCCATAGGGCTAGCTAGGGCATACCTTAGGGGTGACTGATATGTCGCAGATGTGGCAACCACTTTATGTGCTACGTCACAGTGGCAGTAAACTGCACTCGTAGGCCAAGCAGTGGCAGAGGCCTGAGGCAGGTTTGAAAGGCTACTTAGGAGGGTGGTGCAAGCAGCGTTCCAAACCCACCAGTAGCATTTCATTTACTGGTCCTGGGTATATGGGATACCACTGTAGAAGGGACTGATAGGTAAATTAAATATATCAAACAGGTGTAGACCAATCTTACCAAGTTTACCATAGAGAGCACTTTAGCACTGATCAGCAGTTATAAAGTGCCCCGAGTCCTAAAACCACCAACAACAGGTCAGAAAAAATACAGGAGGAAGGCAAAAAGTTCTGGTATGATCCCGCAAAAAGGGAAAAATCCAACAAAGACCTTTCCAACACGCTCTCAACATTCTTCTGTAACAAAGTCTCCCCATATACAGCAACTATGACCCTCAATCCGGACCCTGCCACAGTCTCAACTCAGCTTTCTATCATGGCCGAAGAATGAACCCTGGCCTTGTGTCCCACCTGCACCACTGTTGAAAATACTGCTACCATAACGACCTTCCACTCAGGGTTCCCAACTGACTATTGCCCACACCACACCTTCACCAAAGGACCCCTAACATTCAGAGAACCATTAATACCCATCCTCAATGCCTACATCAACTCAGAAACATTCCCAGACACCTGGAAACAGGCCAGCCTTCCGCCCCTGCTCAAGAACCCATCTGCTGGCCCAGCCATGCTCTCCAACTACAGATCCATCTGTTATATGTTAGCAGTCTAGTAGCTGGGTGGGAGGAGTTAGGTGGTCAGGGAAAGGAAGAGGCGGAGCAGGGACAGGATGAGGGCAGATAGAGTAGGGACAGGGAAGATACTAGAAGCATAGAATAAAGCTCTATACATATAATGAGCCTGTGTCTGTGTAGTCCTTGTAGCACGATGCTACAACTGGCGACGAGGATGGGATAGCCAAGCCCACTGTGTGCAGAGCCCCACAAGAGCGCCCTGTCCCAGGCAGCCTCGGGAAGAAGAGAGCGCTGCCCAAGGAAGAAGGAGTTGCTGCCTGAAAAAGAAACCAGCAGCAGGTGACCCTATCCCTCCCCGCAGTTGAGAGGGACCCAAGAGGGAGCCGAAACACCGAGCGCTGACTCGCTCGAAGAAGAGACGCTGTTCGCGCCGAAGCGCGACTCACGCGTGAAGCGTGCAAAAGGGTGAGCGCTGTACGAGCAGAAGTCGGGAGCCCACCCCGACTCTGCCAAGCCCCAAAGGTGAAGGAAAGGTGCCTCAGGGTGGAGGACGTCGCCCACACGAAGGTCTGCTGCCGAGCGCTGTCGAGCGCAGTGAAATTCGGGCCCGAGTGAGGCCCGACGTCGGAAAACCTCACGCCCGATGCATGAGTGTTGGCACGCTGTCGCTGAAAACGCGGGACCCTGCAAAGTAAGGCGGGAGCCCACCCCAACCTCACCTGATGGTCGCAGTGGCTGAAGAAGAGTGAATCCTGGCGTGGACTGCCCTTGAAGTCGACCACCGGTGAGTCCTGAGTGAATTGGAGGTGACTGAACCTGGAGAGAAAACCTCGTGTGTGCCTGCAGTGACGGCGGCCATCTTGAAGTCAGGCGACTTTCAGGGCAAGACCCTTGGTTGTTGTAGGGCGGCCATCTTGAAGTCAGGCACCCGGCAAAAGAAACAAGCACTGACTGTGACAAATAAACAAGCATTGGCGAACAGAGAGAAACAAGCATTGTCAAAAGCAAGCAAACAAGCATTGGAGCACGGAAACAAACAAGCATTGGCAAGAAGAAACATACGAACATTGACAAGGACAAGCAAACAAACATTGGTGTACGCAAAAGAAACAAGCATTGTCAAGAGTAAATACACAAGCCTTGGCAAAAGGAACAAACAAACATTGACAAGTACCCAACACAGCACTACGCGGTCCCACGATGTCAACTTCACCGCGACAAAATGAGGTCAAGCCCCTCTTCGCAGGAGGATCACATTTGAGGGCCCCTGAGCCAATCGCCCTAACGACAGGTGGAAGCATGGGCCCCAGGTGGCAGGAATGGCTTGAAGATTCGAGGACTACCTTGAAGGGTCCAAAGTGACTGTTGACAAGGACAAGTTAATTGCTCTCCGGAATCTGGCTGGGCGTGAAATAAGCAAACTCATCAAGGATCTCCCTGATACGGACACCGGAACGTATGACAAAGTGCGTGACGCACTAAATAAGAGATTCCTCCACAAAAGGAACGTGGACTATGAGCGCCATGCCTTTCATCAGGCACGTCAAGGGAAAGACGAGGCCATGAGCACGTTTATCACTCGACTGCGGCGACTGTCGAGGCACTGCGACTTCGATAATTTTTCCACCGACGCTGCCATCAAGTCTCAGATCATAGAGGGGTGCCACTCTGAATCCCTCAGACGACGGCTGCTGAGGAAGCCGCAAGAACTGGACGATATTGAGGAGCTAACGCGCGTATACGATCAAGCTGAGGAGCATGCTGCCACCATTGAATCTGGGCGCAAAGTGAGCAATTAGCAAACCCACCGAGTTCAAGACCGTGGTGGCGGGCGTAGATGCTCGAGGGACAATCGTTGGACATCACGACCATCCTCTCGCTTGAGGCGATCAGACCACCGGAGGCAAGAAACCAGCTGGAGAGAGAAGAGGCCAGAGAGAGCGAGGAGGTGCTACAGGTGTGGGTATGACTATCCTCACGTGGACGTCTGCCCTGCCATGGGCCAACGGTGCAGGAAATGTGGTCGGACGAACCATTTCGAGGCCATGTGCGGCGAGTATAACAAGGAGAGGCGAAGCGGCACTGGGAGGTCGTCTCGATCGAGCACCAGAAAGCACCACATTAGAGCCGTCCATGACAAAGACACGGGGTCCTCCAGCTCGACACACTCCAGCAGGGAGTCACACAAATCGCGATGGGAGCGCAGATCTCCGTCTCGAGACTCCAGGTCTTCGTCTCGAGAATCCGAGTACACGACCCACCGTGCCTACATGATCGCTGACCCAGATCAGCTGAAGAAGTATCCTCGGTTACACATCAAAGTGGGGAATCACGACACTAAATTTGTTATGGACAGCGGGGCTTCGCTGAACTACATCCCCGTTACCGAGTATGAGAGGATGAGCCCCAAGCCGGCCCTCACTCATGCACCTGTACGGGTCTTCACCTGGATGTCAAGGAAGCCGCTGCACTGTCTTGGCAAATTCCCGACTACACTTGCACATGACAATGTTACGATTGATGCCGTCATTCATGTCATCAAGGGCCCCGAAGCTGACTGTCTGCTGAGCCTGCCGACTGCGGAACGTCTCCGTCTGGTGGAGATCCTCTTCAAAGTCTGTGATGACCAGAACATCGTCGACCGTTTTCCTCGCCTTTTCATCGGGCTGGGGAAGCTGAAGAATCGTCAGATACACCTGCATATTAACAAACAGATCAGGCCTGTTGCTCAGCACCCCCGGCGTGTTCCTTTCCACCTCCAAAAGGCTGTCGAAGAAGAGATCAATGACCTCCTGTCTCCCGACATCATTGAACGCACAGACGGCCCGACCCCATGGGTTTCGCCAGTGGTCGTCGTACCGAAAAAGGGCACCACCAGCAAAGTAAGACTCTGTGTCGACATGCGAGTTCCCAACACAGCGATAGAACGTGAACGCCATCCAGGGCCACTTCTATGTGACATGATCTCAGCTCTGAACGGGGCCACGGTATTCTCTAAACTGGACCTCAACAAGGGCTACCACCAGCTGGAGCTGGATGCCCAATCACGCCCCATCACAACTTTTGCCACACACCTAGGACTTTTCAGGTATAAGAGGCTAAGCTTTGGTGTGTCTTCAGCTGCCGAAATTTTCCAAGAGGCTATTCGACAGATCATCCAAAATATCCCCAATACGCTCAATTACAGCGACGACATCCTTGTGTATGGCTCCGACACCCGTGAGCATGACATAGCACTCAACCGTGTCTGTCATGCCCTGCTTGATGCGAACTTGACCTTGAACAAGGATAAATGCGAATTTCATCAATCAACGTTAAAGTTCTTTGGTCACATCTTCTCAGGAGCGGGAATGAAACCTGACCCGGAAAAAGTGGCATCCCTGAACAACACCAAGTGTCCTCAGGACGTCAGCGATCTCCGATCATTCCTGGGAATGGCCAGCTACTGCGCCCGGTACATCCGGGAATACGCGACCATCAGCCACCCGCTCCGCACCTTGACCAAGCAAGGGCAACCCTTTGAATGGACTCCTCAGTGTAAGCAAGCATTCACTGAAATCAAGCGGGCTGTGGAGTCCGCCGATAACCTTTCCTATTTCAACCCCAGACGCATGACTGAAGTCACAGTTGATGCCAGCCCTGTAGGGTTGGGGGCCATTCTGGCGCAATATGACCATGACTCTGACCAGAGACGGATAGTTGCCTATGCCAGCCGCAGCCTGTCTGATCCCGAGAAGGCGTACTCTCAGCCCGAGAAGGAGAGTCTTGCAGTGGTCTGGGCATGTGAACACTTTCATGTCTTCCTCTACGGCAAGCACTTTACCCTGATCACTGATCACCAGGCGCTAGTCACCATCTACGGCAACCCTCGATCTAAAATGCCCCCCAGAATTGAGAGGTGGGGCTTGAGGCTTCAAGAGTATACTTTCACGATCGTACACAAGCCGGGAAAGTCTGAAAACCCGGCAGACTACATGTCTCGGCATCCGCCTGCATCATCCAATTCCCATCCTTCAATTGCAGAGGAATATATCCACTTCGTAGCTGACCAGGCGCTACCTCCTGCCATTCCAATGGATGCAATCCGAAACGCCACCGTGCAGGATGCCGTCCTACAAAAGGTACTCCGCAAGATTCGAACCAACAGGTGGAGACATGACCCTCAGGATGAGGACAGTGAGCGGGACACCAAGCAAGAGCTACAAACCTTCCGGCACGTCCATGACGAACTGTCAGTGACCTCAGACGGAATCATACTGCGAGGACAGCGAATTGTAATCCCCAGCAATCTACAGCAAGGTGTCATCGATCTTGCACATGAAGGCCACCGGGGAGTTGTGTCCACTAAGCGAGCACTCAGGGAACGTGTGTGGTTTCCCCTGCTCGACCAAATGGTGGAGTCCACCCTGAAAGACTGCCACCCGTGCCAACTGACAAGCAAAGGTGATCCCCCAGCCCCATTGCAAATGACCCCATTACCGGCTGGAGTTTGGCAATAAATTGCCGTGGACTTCTATGGACCATTATCTTCCGGCAAGTATGTGATCGTCATAGTTGACGAGTACTCGCGCTTCCCATTTGCACAGTTCGCCCTCCACTGGTGCCGCCAGTACTCTCAAGGTGCTGGATGAATTATTTGCAACCTGGGGAGTTCCTAGAGAAGTGAAGACGGACAATGGTCCCCCCTTCAATGGACATGAGTTTGATGCATATGCCCGACACTTGGATTTCCACCATAGGAAAGTCACACCCCTCTGGCCACAAGCAAACGGCACCGTTGAACGCTTCATGGCCACGATCAAGAAAACATTCCAGCAGGCCTGTGCCAAAAAGAAGGACCTACAGATCGCCCTGAACGAGGTCCTCAGAGCCTACAGGACAACTCCCTACTCGACCACCGGCAAGTGTCCTGCCACGCTGATATTAGGTCGCCCCATGAGGAATCGAATTCCAACCTGGGATGGAGCCCTACGTGCTATATCACCCACCCCCAACCATCGAGAGATGGCGGACACGGATAAACGTAACAAAGACAAGATGAAGTCGTATGCAGACACCAAGCGAAGAGCAAGATCTCCCTCTGTACACGAAGGAGACTACGTACTCGTGAAACAAGACCAGCAGAAGAAAACGGACTGTCCGTTCCGCGATGAACCACTACTGGTCACTCGGCAGAAGGGCACTATGCTGACGGCGGAGTCTGACCGCCGCAGAGTTACGAGGAACGTGTCCCACTTTAAGAAGTGTTCCCGAGACACGACCGGATTGTTGCTTGATCACATTGAGTCACTAGATCCTGAGACCTCTGAACGGGACGCTTTAGAGGATCCGGGCCAATTGGATGCACCTCAGACTGAAGAGAACTCTGATGAGACGAACGCACGGCCACGTCGCAATGTCCAGCGACCAAAGAGACTCATTGAAGAGATATGATTGAAAATGTCGTTAATTTTGTTAAGAAAGGGGGAGATGTTATATGTTAGCAGTCTAGTAGCTGGGTGGGATGAGTTAGGTGGTCAGGGAAAGGAAGAGGCGGAGCAGGGACAGGATGAGGGCAGATAGAGTAGGGACAGGGAAGATACTAGAAGCATAGAATAAAGCTCTATACATATAATGAGCCTGTGTCTGTGTAGTCCTTGTAGCACGATGCTACACCATCTACCACATGCCATAACTGGCCATGGTCTTACAGAAACTAATCTAGCAGTCTCTGCCATGCAGGCAAGATTCAAGCTAAACCAAAGTTCAGAAACAGCACTCATCCCCACCTTGCATGACATCCAAACGATCCATGACAATGGAGACATGGCAGCCCTTAATCTCCTGGACCTCTCTGCAGCATTCAGCACATTCTCACACCATATCCTCTTCAGGCCCCTGCACAAGATTGGCTTTCAAGAACCTGCTCTCTGCTGCTTCTTAATGGGTGGAAAACAAGCTATCAGCCTGCCACCTTACTCCTTGGAAGCCCACAAACTCATCTGTGGAGTGCCTCAAGGTTCATCGCTCAGCCTCACCCTCTTCAATGCATACATGATCACTTTGGACAACATTATCTGCGTGCACAACATCACATCCTCTCCCATGCAAATGACACACAACTCAGTCTCTCCTTCTAGGAAAAGATTCCCAACACAAGAAACAAGTTTGCTACCTATTTGACCGAAGTCACTGCTGGATAAAAGTCAATTTAAACTGGATCAGCCTAGGTCTTGCTGCAATTGCAGTCTTGTGAGATGCCTCTATAGCCTCAGCAATCCCCATTCTCTAGAACCCCCCCATAACCCTCCACAGCCTCCGAAGATCAAGGAATGCATCTGGGTGGTTGGAGATAAGCATCTGGTATATATTTGCAATCTTGTGGTCTTCCATGATAAGTTTGCCCTTCGTTGGATTCAAATCAGGGATCAGGGAATCAGGGATCAGCGCGTGGCATAGCTGAAGGTTATGATGGAGCTGATATGTCACCTGTAGGGGCTCGAAGAACTTAACAACTGTTCCACTCATGATATCAATTAAAGTGGAGATTCCTATTAGGTCCCATTTCCGAAAGCCCTCCAGTCCTGCCACCTGTGGCAGCAGGTGGCCCGCCAGAGCGGCGTCCACTCTGTCAGTCCCCCCACCATCCCATTTGACGGAGAGAATATCTCCATTAATTCAGGACCACCCTAGTCACCAGAGGAAGACCACATCATCAACCCCATCATACAGAAAGGAGACAAGAAGGGTTTCCTCAATCACCCACTTCTCGGACGCAAAGGAGGAGTCATCCTGGAAGTCATACCACCAGTCCTTAATGACCAACAAGTGTGAAGCACAATAATATGATCTGCCGCAGCGATGCCCCCACAATAAGTGGATTGAAAGCATTTACTAGTTGCAATGCGGAGGTGCCACCTTCCCAAAAGAAGCCATTGAGAATGGAATTAAGTTTTCGGAACCATTGCTGTGGAATATCATACGGGAAGTTCTGAAGCTGGTACGGAAACCAAAGCAGCAACACCATTTTAAAAACGGTGGCCCTACCATTCAGGTACAAAAGCTAAATTGAGCAGACCCAAACATCCTCTTTCAAACGAGCTAACACAGTCTTCAAGTTACATGTCCATGGCAATGCCACATCAGGGGACACAAAGACACCCAGATATTTGAACCCACCAGAGGCTATCTGCAATTCCGACACCCAGCCTAAGTTCTGTTGGCAGCTACCTGCCGAGAACACTATAGGTTTAGACACATCAATGTAAAGGCCTGAGGTATCACCCAAAATAAGCATAATTTTCAGGTTACAAAGCCTTGAGTTTTCAGGGGTGTTTAGGAAATAGAGGACAATGTCAGCATGTAGTGCTATTCTAGCGCAAAGTCCTTCCCCCCACTTGAAACCATGAGTGTCCATCCTCACACACACTGCTAGAGGCTCCATGGCAAGAGCAAACAGCAGGGGCGACAGGGAGCAGACCTGCCTAGTCCTGTATTGTATCCGAAATTAGTCCGATCTGGCACCGGCCACCCACATTGTTGCTCTTAAGTCAGTGACTAGAAGTCTGAGATAGGAAAGAAATCTAGGGTACAAAATTCAGTCAATGAAGGAGTATAAATAAGTGCTCCCAACTCACGGACTTGAATGCCTTGTCAATATCGGCAAGAAGAACTGCAGCTGGTCCCAACAATCTGTTGGCTAGGGCCAGCATGTTGGACCAATGCCAAATATTATGCCGGCTAGCATGATGAGTCATAACTCCAGACTGGTCCAGGTGTAACTGGTCAGGAATTAATCGCAATAGCCTATTCACCAACTCCAAATTTAACAAGCATTAGAAATGCAATCGGGCTCGGATTTATTTGAGTTTGAGCTAATGGCATTGTAAATGCCAATGTATTGTTGCTATGTGTTATGGAGTGTGTTCATGTGGTGTGTACTGCCAGTGATCTCCTTGTGAGTGTGAGAATATTGCACCGTTACTGCCTGTGATGTCCTTCTTGTGAGTGTGAGAAGCTTGCACCTCTGCTGCCTGTGGTCTTCTTGTGAGTGTAAGAAGCTTGCACTGCTGCTGCCTGTGATGTCGTTCTTGTGAGGGAAAGAAGATTGCACCTCAGCTGCCTGTGGTCTCCTTGTGAGTGTAAGAAGCTTGCACAGCTGCTGCCTGTGATGTCCTACTCACTACTCTACTCTACTCACTACTCTACTCACTACTCTGCACTCACTACTCACTACTCTACTCACTACTCTACTCACTACTCTACTCTGCACTCACTACTCTGCACTCACTACTCACTACTCTACTCACTACTCACTACTCACTACTCTACTCACTACTCTACTAACTACTCTGCTCACTACTCTACTCACTACTCTACTCACTACTCTAATCACTACTCTACTCACTACTCTACTCACTACTCTACTCACTACTCACTACTCACTACTCTACTCTCTACTCACTACTCTACTCACTACTCTACTCACTACTCTACTCACTACTCTACTCACTACTCTACTCTACTCACTACTCTACTCACTACTCTACTCACTACTCTACTCACTACTCTACTCACTACTCACTACTCACTACTCTACTCACTACTCACTACTCTGCACTCACTACTCAACTCACTATTTTCTACTCAGTACTCTACTCACTACTCTACTCACTACTCACTACTCTACTCACTACTCACTACTCTACTCACTACTCTACTCACTACTCACTACTCTACTCACTACTCTACTCACTACTCACTACTCTACTCACTACCCTCACTACTCTGCACTCACTACTCTGCCCTCACTACTCTGCCCTCACTACTCTGCCCTCACTACTCTGCCCTCACTACTCTGCCCTCACTACTCTGCCCTCACTACTCTGCACTCTGCCCTCACTACTCTGCCCTCCCTACTCTGCCCTCACTACTCTGCCCTCACTACTCTGCACTCTGCCCTCACTACTCTGCCCTCACTACTCTGCCCTCCCTACTCTGCCCTCACTACTCTGCCCTCACTACTCAGCCCTCACTACTCTACTCACTACTCTAATCACTACTCTACTCACTACTCTACTCACTACTCTACTCACTACTCACTACTCTCTACTCTACTCTCTACTCACTACTCTACTCACTACTCTACTCACTACTCTACTCACTACTCTACTCACTACTCTACTCTACTCTACTCACTACTCTACTCACTACTCTACTCACTACTCACTACTCACTACTCACTACTCTACTCACTACTCACTACTCTGCACTCACTACTCAACTCACTATTTTCTACTCAGTACTCTACTCACTACTCTACTCACTACTCACTACTCTACTCACTACTCACTACTCTACTCACTACTCTACTCACTACTCACTACTCTACTCACTACTCACTACTCTGCACTCACTACTCAACTCACTATTTTCTACTCAGTACTCTACTCACTACTCTACTCACTACTCACTACTCTACTCACTACTCACTACTCTACTCACTACTCACTACTCTACTCACTACTCTACTCACTACTCTACTCACTACCCTCACTACTCTGCACTCACTACTATGCCCTCACTACTCTGCCCTCACTACTCTGCCCTCACTACTCTGCCCTCACTACTCTGCCCTCACTACTCTGCCCTCACTACTCTGCCCTCACTACTCTGCCCTCACTACTCTGCACTCTGTCCTCACTACTCTGCCCTCCCTACTCTGCCCTCACTACTCTGCCCTCACTACTCTGCACTCTGCCCTCACTACTCTGCCCTCACTACTCTGCCCTCCCTACTCTGCCCTCACTACTCTGCCCTCACTACTCAGCCCTCACTACTCTGCCCTCACTACTCTGCCCTCACTACTCTGCCCTCACTACTCTGCCCTCCCTACTCTGCCCTCCCTACTCTGCCCTCCCTACTCAGCCCATTGAGCGCCAGCACAGGGTAAAAGGACAGGAATGTGACGTATCTTATAGATACGACACATTGGTGCCCTTTTCATTTGACGTACGACAGCGCATAAAGCGCAGCAGGAAAGCTTGCTGCGCTTCTGTGCGTTAAAATATTGTAAATGCGGACCAAAGCTTCATGAAAATTTGTCATCTGAAAAAAAGTTTAAGGGATGGGTAACATTCTTTGTATTTCTTTGTCGTTTTAACTCGTGATTCATGACTCGGGAATCGTGTCAATGAAATTTAGAATTTTTCACAAAATTTGATTTACTGGCGAGGGTTGAATTTTTTTTGTCTGGTAACTTGAAACTTCACGAGCTTCTTACATTGAAAAACAATATTGCACAGTCATGTGGGCTAACGCGTAACGTGACCGACGCCAGTCATGCTCTTTTTCCATGTGTTGTATGTGCATACCTAATTATTAACATTTAACAATGTTTTCACGCTAAGGCAGTGATTATTGTGTGAAGCAAAATGACTGATGAAGTGGAAGTTATGTAATATAATTCCTCTTATGCATTGAAACAAATGTGCCCTGGCACCGTATATAGCATATACATCAAGTTTGCATTCACACACACAAACAATAATGCTGTGCTTCGCTGGACAGGCTTACATCTGCACATCATGCTGCAATATTTCCCTGTTATTTCGCTAATGTAGGATTTAATTGTTTTGGGCACTCCTGGTAAGTGTTTTTTTAAAAAAAATATATAAACATGGATTTGCAGCCATGCCCTACAGCTTCAAAGAAGATCTCTGATGTTCTGCGACCAATCTTCTCCCACACAATTTTCCTGTTGTGTTTACCTCCAAAGCACCATGCAACACCGAGCACACTCATTCTAATAAAAACATCAATGCACCCATTGCCATCTGCCACGCTTTACTTGTGGCCAATGGACCGTGCGCCGCCCCGTAGAGATGTCTGCATTGGCTCACATAAATTAGAATGTTCCGTTACAAAGGAAACTCCTCGTGGTCACGCGGTCTTTTCAAAACGTGCTATAGCTGTTTCAATTGTCCTCTCAGTGTGCCCGTTTTTTTTCTGATAAATGTCTGCACCGGGCCTATTTCAAAAAGTACTTCTGTTCCCAAAAAAATACAATCAAGACAGGGTTCTCTAAAAAGAATTTAGCAAGCAGCCCCCTTTATTAGCTGCATATAATTCGAGGGTGGTGTTAACCCCACTGGAGGGCAGGCAGCTGCTTCGTGTCTGAAGTTCAGTGTCAAAAGATGCAATTTCCCCTGCGCGTGCATTTTAGCAGAAGAGATGATTAATCGCCAAGATGCACAAAGGGCGACGGGACGTGTCTAGTTTAAACAAGGAAGCTGCGCGCTGAGCGCTGCAGAATTGTGAACGCGCCCGGCCATCTGTATTCACTAACGGAGGCTCCCTGACAGCTCCTAATTATAATTTATGTACTTCTTTGCGCAAGCACGCACGAAATATGCCCAAAATGGCGGAACAAAACTACATTCACCCTATCACTTCAAGCCTATTAAAACGAAAACACAAGGAAGACGAATCACTGACCAGATGACAGAAAACCCTAAGGAATGTGTGGAATTTCTCTCTCCAAGGCCCTCTTCTTCTTTTTTTTCTCCTTTAACATTAGTTCTCTAACTCCTCCCCTTTCAGGGGGTGGAGTCCGAGCCCTAAAAAGGAAATCGGGTGATATGAGGAGTGTTCATCTACTGATTGGGCAGGCTTAGACCATAATCTCCACATGTCGCCAATCAGGTGGCAGGACGGCACCATCACCTGCAGAATGGATCACCCCCAGTATGTTGTCCTGGAGTTTAGGCATGTAGGCTTTGAAGAATTCACAGGGGAACTCTTTACGCCCTAGGTCTTTCCCGGGGTGCAACCCCCTGGACCATTGAGATCTCCTCCCCGGTGAGTGCACCCTCCTGTTACTCACTGTCTACAGACTAGAGGGTTTTAAGGAGAAGGGCATTCACATAGTCTGCTATCTGGTCCCATGACAAGACCACTCTCCGGGCGTCTACATCTTTGAAATGGGCAGCAACACTGCAAACTATCCCCCTGGGATCAGTGAGCAATGTGCCAGATGGGTCCTGAATGAGAGGGATGGAGAAAGAATAATGAGTCCCTTGGCACTGTCTATGTAGCATTTTACTCAACTTGCCTACCCACTGATATATGCGGCTCTGGGCCACTTGCCAGGCCTGTTTGGCTTCTCCCAGCAGAGTCTGCTGACATTGTTGTTGTAGGAGACCCCTACTGTCTGTGGGGGATCTGTCCATTATCCTGTCGATTCCAGGCATCCGGATTCACCATCCCGGATCCCAGATCCACCAAGTGCTGCACCCAACATCGCTGCTTCACTTTAGAATAGCCAATATCTGTCCCCCACAGTGTGGATTTTAGAGCCTCCCACTAGGGTGACCAACCGTCCGTAAATTTCACGGACATTCCGTAATTTGGACCTCACGTCCGTTGTCCGTGAGGATCCTTTTTACGGACGCCTTTTGTCCATAATTTAGGCCATTACAGACAGCAGCACTGCTCCCCTGTGAGAAGCCATAGCCCCTTGATGGGGGTGCCTCGCGCTCCTTCTCGGGCACAAGAGCAGCCCCACCCGCCCAGTGTCACTCTGTGTGGGGCTGATGATTGCCACATACAGAATGACGATGGGCGAGTCGGAAGTGTTACCACATGCGGTGGGCATCCTCCTGCCTCGGTCTAGGGCAGCGCATTTTGTTAGATGGAAGGAGTGTGCAAACGCGCAAATGCTGCTACAGAATCCAGTTTATTCAAAGAAGCCGGTAACACAAGTTGAAAAGAAGGGGCCCTGGCTAAAGTTCTTTCAGTCTCATCATTTTAGAAAAGTGCAGTTTCAATATTATATTGAACAAAGCCATGGTTGCTGCATTTTTATTTTACGCGTGTAACAACCACTGACAACGCCAATACTTCTGGCTTGTTGTAGGTGTAACGTTACTTGTTATTTATCTGGATACAATGACAGAAGAGGCAAAATATCAGTCCGGTGGCACACTATGCTAAGGATAAACCCAGATTTTTAGCTTAGGTGTTTTAAGCCCTACCCTTAATTACATCGAACACCCCCTTTTGAGAGACGCCCCCCCTTTTTTTCATCCTGCTTAAAGCCCTGGAAACAACACCATATCGCAGTCACCTCACGTCCTAGCACTGTGCATCATGCATGACTCATGACTTCCACTTTTTCAGATTGCCTATGTGCAGGGGCATAGTGAACCCTCCGCCGCCTCACCCCTAGCTTTAGAAACTACAGCAAGGGTGACATTTTTGATGGCTCTCTTCTGTCTGGAACTTTGCAGATGAAGGCTCAGCTCATAATTAATATGAAAAGGTTGGCAAGTGAGTAAGTGAAGGAATGGATGGATGGATTGGTGGATGGATGGATGGATGGATTGGTGAATGGATGATTGAAAATGTGAATAGATGGATAATGGGCGAAAGGATGGATGGATTAGTGAAAGGGTGGATGATCGGTGACTGAATGGGTGGATGGATGAGTGAAATGATGGATGAGTGATAGGGTCAATGGATGGATTCATGAGTGGATGAGTAGAAGGTTGGGTGGATGGATGGAAGGATGGATGGCTAAGTGAAAGGGACGATGGAGAGAGAAAGGGAGGATGGATGGATGACTGAAAAGGTGAATGGGTGGAAGGATGAGTGACTGGATGGATGGGTAAGTGAAAGGATAGCTGGATGGGTGAAAGGGTAAATGGCTGGACGGATTAGTGTACGGATGGATAGGGTGAAATGGTGGATGGATGGATGAGTGAAAGTGTGGATGGAGGGATGGATGAGTGAAATGATGGCTGGAAGGATACACAATGGATAGGTTTGCAAACGGATGAATATGTGTGGATATAAATTGGATTACTTATATACTATTGCGCAACCTCCTTTGATGTGTCTGTAAAACCTACCTTTTGTCCCGAAGATTTGTCCTGAATTTTGACCCCCTGTCCTGAATTTTTGTCCTGAATTTTGACCCTTTGTCCTGAATTTTTACACTCACCGTCCTGAATTTGCACCCATGACAGTTGGTCACCCTACCTCCCACAGCATCAAACGGTATGTCACTGAGCCAATGTTCTGTGCAAAATATTCCTCAATGGAGCACGCTATATGAAATCGATGTTTTGGGTTATGTAGCTCTCAAGGTGAGAGACGCTATTGGAGAGCCGGATGCTGACGGCCCACTCAGAGTCGAAAGGCCTCCGGGGAGTGATTGGAAAGCCCCTGCACCGAAACAGTGGCATCTGAGAGAGCGCAAACTGACCTAAATGTATGAGTACATCACACTTACCTGTAGTAAGCACAAATCATGAGGAGAAATGCCATGAGTGCTAATAGTATCTGCAATTATATTCTAAATGTATAGCTAATATAGAGATTTAAGTAGAAGTGGAACTAATACAGAAATGTGTGACACTATATGATTTTATTAGATGTGATTATTCCTGAATCCATGTCGTGTAGCTGTTAAAATGTAAGATGGTAGGTGGTTAAACGCAGAATGTGGTAGGCCTCAGGGCCAGAGCTGGAGGGAAAGGGAAGGTGTTTTTTTCACGACATAGATTGTATTAATGTTTGGTCATTGCATTAAATGGGCCAGGATTTATAAATATGTTTACTGAATAATAGAATAAGAGTATTAACATGCTTTAATTAATGAAGAAGTTGAATGCTATAATCATTATGAGAAATATTGTAGGCCTGAAATGTTTTAACGTTGGTTTACACGTACATGTCTGGGCCAAGAAATGTTGCAAGCCTTTTTGGAAGTCTATGAGAGTTGGGATCTTGGCTGCAGATGGCTGTCTGCAAGAGAAAAGGGGGAATCCAATTATAAATAATATGAATAGAGGTCTGTTCAGTAGACAGCCCAGACATGGAGGAGGGTTCCGGAATGTTTAAGGGGTATCAGCGGGCCGGAGAAGAGTCTGAGAAGCAAGGTCAACTCTAACGTATGAGGCCCAATACAAAGCATCATGGAAAAAGCCAGAAGCTACACCACGTGAGGGGCGTCTCGCAAGGGGCGTCTCAAATGTTGTTGACTGTTTTGTATTAGGGACAGCACCCCTGGGTGGAGTTAGAGCAGATACCTGAGGACCCTTTAGAGAGCGGATGGGTAGGCAGAGAGGGGTCATGACTGGAGAACTATAGGTTTTCACCAAGAGACTTAGAGTGAGTGACTTCCCTTGGGGGTCATTCACTGCTGACACCTTTGTTAGGTTGGGACTTGGTTAAGTAGGGATACCATCTAGAGCAGGGTAGGGACAGCCTAACCTGTGCGTTTTCCTCCAACTTAAATGAAGGAGAGATATGCGTCAATGCTGATAGCTTTATTATTCTTAGAACTTGTGTTAGTGATTTCCGTTGCTCGTCTGAGGGCTTTCCGAGAGCACATGTATGTAATTGGACCTGTGTATCTCGTGAATCTCATTCTGAGATGCCTGTATTTGCAGCTTATCATATCCTTACAATAAACTTTTGAAAGCTAGAAGTTGTTTGTGATCTTTGGGAGCAGAGTCCTTTATTGGGTGAACTAACTTGGAAATGGATGTACTTTCTACCTTAAAGACAGGCAACAAAGGTTCAGTCGACCAGATCGAGGTTTAGGTCAATAGTGCTAAGATATCGATCAAAATCTCGCCCTTCCAGTTGGTAGCTATAGAGGATGGTTGCCTTCTTGAGGACGGTGACCTAGGCCAGGTTAGCTTACCCCAAGGCCCCTAGAGATCGATGATCGGAAGAACAGCCCGCCGAAGAAGATCCGGATGACGTGAGACAGAAAAGGCAGCAGTATCGGTCGAGAGTGAGTATAAAGGGTTATGCGTGTTAGATTGCGGTGTTTTGTATTGTATCTATGTTGTAATGTCTGGCGGAGTTGAATGTCTGTAGAGTGACTGTGGAACAGGTTGTGAGCGCGCGCAACCGGTGGAAATCTTAAGTTCAAGGAGAGCTTAAGTGGTTCGGGTGTATCGGACACCCAGAGTAATTGTTAACTAGTGTGAAGGGGGTCATGAGGTACCATTGATCACCCGAAAGACCGAGATAGGGGGACCGTAAGAGTGAGTGCGTGAGTAACGGACGCTGGTCGGAAGTTACTGTGTGTGTAAGCAACCTATCAGAGAGACGATAGACATTTCGTCAGTTGTGTTGACAATTACATATAGACTGTGGACGTACAGTCGAGAGAAGTGACCGCTTGGTCGGAAGTAGTCATTTTTCGGTGTATGAATGGGACGCATGCATAACCGGGAGACGAGTTGAGAAAGGAGGGGTGCTGCTGCGAAGCGGAGAAAAGTGACGTCAGAAAGTGTCGCGACGTGATTGGTCGACCGGAGAAAGACCGCGCTGTGATAGGCCAGCTAGCAAAGACGTCAGACAGGGTCGCGACGTGATTGGCCGACCGGAGAAAGACCGCGCTGCGATAGGCCAAGTTAGCAAAGCCGCGACAGGATTGGTGGATTGTCATCAGGAAGTAAACAGAGTAGCGAGGCTGGATATTGTGCGCATAATTATGAAGTGTTTTAAATGGCTGAGAGCGGTGTTTAAAAAAGAGAAGCGGGGATCGTATGAAGGGGAAGAAGCCCCGCCGGAGGGTACGCCAGCTCGTTACATGGCAGTGAATGTTGGGCTGCATACGATCCTGTGGATATCAGAGTGGAGTAAGATTACTGAAGGAAATGAGGAACTGACGTTCCCGAAGTACGGGACGTTCAGATTAGAGGTGTTACATCGATTAAAATCAGTCATGACCTCAATGAGACCCTTGCCTAGACCGACCCAGTTTGAAGCTCTTGATGCATGGATTAGGGCAGCGCATGAAAAGAATATGAACAGACGACAAGAAAGGGTGAGAAAGGGTGAAACGATCGGTAAGGGCAGTACAGGATGCCAGGTGGGATGCGGATGCTAAAAGATGGAGAGTGCATAACATGGAAGTAAATAAACTGTATCCAGTGTTAGAGGTGCCCGTAAATAAAAGCCCCCTAGAAGAAGATGATGAGAGCGAAACAGAGGACAGCCTGATAAACAGATTATTGATAGACAGGCCACCCCCGTATAATAGAGCAGGGGGAGAGGTCGAGCATACAGAAGGAGAAAAGGGGGGCAATGCAGGAGAGCATAGACCGCTTCCCAGTTCAGAGTGGGATCCTGAGGCAAAGAAAGAGCTGTCCCAGCCTAGTCAGGTGCAACAGGTAGTCGGGAGGTTTGTGGTACAAAGAGCGCCGGAAACGGAAAGCGCCACATCCTACGCATTACCAGATGCACTACAGGTACCTGTTACCATAGGTCCTATAATATCGATATATGACCAAGAGAGAGCAAGAGGGGAAGAACGGGTACGGAAGGACAGAGAAAGAGCAGAGAAGGCAAGAAGGAACGATACGATCAATTCCCCAAGTCAGATGCCGATACCGAGAGAGTGGAGCACCCCGATGCACACAGCAGGGGACCCAGGAGGAGATCCTGGGGGCCCTAGATGGCCAGTGGATCTGAGGGGATCTGGACGAAAATCCTTTCAAGAGCTAAATGAGTACATGAAGCAGTGGGATGAGGCAGTGGAGGCTCACAAGAGCATCATAGCTGCAGAAGCTGAAAGGGAAAGTCAGGACAGCAGAGCTCGGACTCACTGCGGGGCTGGGGAGAGCAGCCCGGAGTGGGACTGTAGAGAGAGAGATAGTAGGGGAGTCACCCATTGGGCCCGGAGTGGAAATAGAATAGATTTGGAAAACGGGGGCCCCGGGAGTGGAGGGGTGGCGTGCCCAATACTCAGTGAAGGGGAGAGGAGAGCGCAAGAGTACAGAAACAGCTTTAAGTGTCCACACTGTGTGCCTGGCACCAGAGAACTGAATGGGAGTTGTGAGAGGTCGCACCATAGACCCTGTGATGACGGAAATGAGCGCAGCCCAGGGAATATGGGGAACCAGGAAGGATCGTATCGGATACTGAGCGATACGAGGCAAAGGGAGAGTAGCGACCAGAGGGAAAATAACAGAGAGGTGTGCGGTGAGAGGAGAGAAGAAGAAGAGAGTGGGCAGAGCAAGAGTAGGGGTAACAGGCCCGTGTTCCATCACCTTCCAAGATCGGATGGCCGAGCATGGGACCTGGAGAGATGGAAGCAAGGGAGGGCACCCATTAACTCTCCCGAGCCCAAACGCAGAGCTCGAAGTTGGGATGGTAGGGAGACCAGTGAGCCCCCTTCGAAAGACATATTGCGAGCTGAGATAAAAGCCAAGAGACTTGATGTCGCCAGCTTAAGGTCAGACCTGGATGACATGGTAGATGGTACCCTGCCTTTAGAAAGAATGGAAATGTATGAACAGGATGAAATACTGTATATGGCAAAGGACATTACTCGAAAAGCGAGAGCAGTCCATGAGAAGTTAGTCGAACTAGCAGGCAAATATATGGTGGACTTGTCAAGAACCAAAGCATTACAGGGTAACCACAGGCTACATTACACAGATCGAGACCTAGATGAGAGGAGAACGATTGGGCTGAAAACGCACATAAGGGAACTGATCGCTGGAATAAGGACATGGAGGGCACTAGATAAGTGGGAAGAGAGGTGGTCCAAGAAAGGGACCGGCAGGAGAAGCACGCTTGGTATGACACCAGGAGGACAGCAGGGAATAGAAGCTTACCCTTTGCGTGAAGTCGCAAATGGGAACTATGTACATGTCCCTTGGAGTAGGGGAGATTTAGCTGCTTTTACCACCTCCTTCCCCAAATTACGGGAAAACCCAGTGGAGTGGTACAAGCAAGTGGAGAGATTTGTAAAAATCTCAAAGGTCCTATGGATAGATCTGAACACGCTGTTTGACATTGTAGTACCAGGAGATCTGTGGACAGCATGCAAGGTTAGCGCTGAGTGGCCCACAACGGAGCCAGAGAGAGATGCTAAGACTAATGGGCCGTCCGAGATTGTGATGGCAAAATTCGAGAGAGTGATGACTTGGCTGAAAGAGAAAGTGCCAATGCAAGACATAGATTGGGTCAGAATAGACCGAACCAGACAGGAACCCAAAGAGACAGTCCACGAATATTACGAGAGATTGCTGAAGGCGTTTAAACAGTATAGCGGCTTGGATGTAATGGATCCAAAAGACATAGGGCAATTCGTGTCCAAGTTCGTCCTGGGACTGAGGCCGGATATTAGTTTAATGATTCAGCAACACTCGATTTGTTGGCAAAGTAAACCCCTAGACGAAATACTGAGATATGCCAGGTACTGCTGTGATGAGATAGACTCCAAGGCTAAGAAACTAAAAGAAAAGTTGATGGTGGTACAGATGCAGGCAGCAGGAAAGGGGGGACAGCAGCAACAGCAGCAAGGGACAGGTACAGGAGGAAAGAAGCAGTACAGTCAGAACAAGGGTAATGAGGAGAGTTCCACCTTTAGACCCAGAACAGACATAGCTGCCTTGAAGAAAACGACTAGGTGCCACCAGTGTAACGAGGTGGGGCATTGGAAACGCGAGTGCCCCTACAATGTAGAGATAGGAGAGCAAGAGATAGAGGAGGAAGAGGTCCAGAGCGCGCCTACAAGAGGGGTGACGCCATACCAAGGAAAGGTGCTCAAAGGGGGGGGGGCTCCTCCCCGAGCCCAGTTCCCGCAACCTCCTCGAGTAGGGACTATGGGTAAGACCTATAGACAAATGCCCCTGTTTGTAGAAGGGGAAGAGTGCTATTATGTGGACCCATTAACCGGACAGAGAGTGGAAAGAGAAGACTGCACCCTCGGGGCAGCCTTGGAGGTGGACCAGAGGGGACCCTATGTGGAAGCAGAAGTAGCAGGGTGCCCTACGACATTTCTGGTGGACACAGGAGCCACTAGATCCACGATCAGATCAGCTGCAGTTCCAGACCTGCCCATGTCTGGAGAGACCATACAGGTGGTGGGGGTTGCAAACAGGAGAATAACCAGCCAATTGACAGAACCGGTACAGGTGAAAATAGGGAAGTACAGCGATGAGCACCAGTTTGTGGTTTGCGATTCAAGTCCTGTGTGTCTGCTAGGAAGAGACCTGTTGTGTAAATTGAATTGTACTATATATTGTACACCTCAGGGAGTGGAGGTATTGACCAATGATGATGATGCAGACTTCAAAGTTGCAAACTCAAGAATATGCGTGGAGCTGTATCCTACTTTAACAGTAGATGAGCTCCCCTGGGACTTGAGAGAGACAGTGGCACCAGAAGTATGGGATTTCACTGGGGAAGAGATTGGATTGGTCAAAGGGGTGGACCCAGTGAAAATTGTAGTGAAACCGCATGCTGAGTTCCCAAGAACACCCCAATATAAATTGACTCCAGAAACGATTGCAGGCATAAAACCCGTGATCGAGTCCATGATTAAACAGGGAATACTGAAAGAAATCGTGGGTAGTCCATGCAACTCCCCGATTATGGGTCTGCAGAAACCAAATGGGAAATTTCGGATAGTACAGGACCTTCGAAAGATTAATAACATAGTCGTTTCGTGTTGTCCAGTGGTACCGAATCCATCAGTGATACTGTTTCAGATTCCATTCCAAGCTGAGTGGTTCACTGTGATCGATCTTTGTCAGGCTTTCTTTTCGATCCCTCTGGACGAAGAAAGCCATTTTCTTTTCGCATTTAAGCTGGAAAATCGCGTCCTAACATGGTGTCGTATCCCTCAGGGGTATACAGAGAGTCCATCGATCTTTAACCAGCTTTTGAAGAAAAATCTTGAAAGTCTAGTGCTGCCCCAGAAGTCAGTTCTGGTCCAGTACATAGACGACCTCCTCGTGGCGTCAGAAACAGAAGAAGCTTGCAGGGAGGACTCCATTGCTTTGTTAAATCACCTAGCTGCCAATGGGCACAAGGTGTCCCCGGGAAAATTGCAGTACTGCCTGACAGAGGTGCAGTACTTGGGACACAGAATAGAGAAAGGCAAACGAAAGGTGTCACCAGACAGGATAGAGGCGATCATGAAAATGAATGCGCCTAAGACACAGAGAGAGGTCAGGATGTTCCTAGGGATGGTGGGTTATTGCCGACAGTGGATTGTGAACTTTTCACTGAAAGCAAAGCCCTTGCAAAAACTGACGCACAAGGAAGTGAGTGATCCGGTACCATGGGACAAAGACTGTTTGATGGCATTCCTACAGCTGCGAGAGGACCTGTGTCGTGCTCCGGCATTGGGAATGCCTGATTACAATAAACCATTTTTTCTTTACTGTTGTGAGAGAGAAGGTTGCGCGTTGTCTGTGTTAGTCCAAATCCATGGGAATGCCCGTAGACCAGTTGCTTATTTCTCGGCTACTTTAGACCCAGTAGCCGCAGCGTTGCCCGGATGTCTCAAATCCGTTGCTGCAACGGGTGTCAGCATTGAGAGATGTGAAAATATCGTCATGGGGCACCCGTTAGAGGTGTGTGTGCCCCATTCTGTTGAACTGTTGATGACCAGGACCAAAACACAGCATCTGACCAACAGCAGGCTCACGCGATATGAGCAAGTTATTCTTGCTGCAGAGAATGTGACCCTCAAGAGATGCTCTGTTTTGAACCCTGCCACCTTGATGCCACTTCCAAATGATATCGAGGATGATGATGAATGTACAGACCATGACTGCCTCGATGTGACTGAACTATGCACCAAACCCAGACCCGACATCGTAAATGAGCCACTGACCGACCCAGACGAAATTTTCTTTGTTGATGGCTCATGTGTAAGAGACGAAGTTGGGCAGTTGAGAGCAGCTTATGCTGTTTGTACAATTGCTGGAGTTGTGGAAGCTGGGTGCCTGGAAGGAGTACACTCCGCTCAGGTAGCCGAGATTGTTGCCTTGACACGTGCTTGCTTAGCAAGCAATCAAATTCGAGTCACCATATACACCGACAGCCAATATGGTTATGGGGTAGTTCATGATTACGGGCAGTTATGGTCTCAAAGAGGGTTCATGACCTCTTCAGGCTCTCCCATTCGCAATGGAGAGTTTGTGCGCCTGTTGTTAGAGGCGTTGCAATGCCCAGCAGGTATCGCAGTTGTAAAGTGCACCGCACATACCAGAAATGAGGACTTTGTTTCGAAAGGCAATAGATATGCAGATGAAGTTGCGCGGTATTGCGCGGAGCAAGGGTACTCTTTCACAGAGGTGGAAGTGGGCGGAATAAATGTAAGAACTGAATTAGCCATGATATTGGAAACTGTTGATACTTGGGATGAACTGTCAAACATGCAAGAAAATGCTCCTGATATTGAAAAGGAAACATGGGAAAAGGCAGGATGTGTAATGGGTGAGTCCCATTTTTGGGTCTCAGCAGACGGCAGAGCAGTGTTGCCCAATGAGATGGTGAGTCCAATGGCCAGACTCATACATGGTCCCGTACACTTAGGGAGAGATGCTATGCTGAGAGTGTTTAGACAGACTTGGTACAATCCTAAGTTTAGAATAGCAGCAGAAGCAGTGTGCCAGCGTTGTGTGACCTGTCAGCAGCTGAACGTAGGAAAAAGAACACCAGTTACACTGAGTCACATAGGAAGGTCTGGAGGTCCATTCAACCGAATGCAGATAGATTTCATTGAAATGCCAAGGTGCAACCGCCTCCGCTATGTCCTGGTGGTTGTTTGTGTGTTCTCCAGATGGGTTGAGGCATACCCTACACGTAGGTGCGACACCCTCACAGTGGCCAAGTTACTGCTCAGGGAACTCATTCCGCGCTTCGGGGTGCCGGCCTTTTTGGAATCAGATAGGGGAACGCATTTTAACAGCGAGCTTGTGAAGATGATTTGTGCAGCACTAAATATAGATCAGAAGTTGCATTGCAGTTACCGACCAGAAGCCTCAGGGATTGTGGAGCAGATCAATGGCACGATCAAGGCCAGAATAGCAAAAGTTTGCTCCTCAACGACCCTGAGTTGGCCTGACGCCCTGCCATTGGTCCTCATGAGCCTTCGTAGTACCCCAGACAGAAGAACAGGGTTGTCACCACATGAGGTGTTAATGGGGAGAGCAATGAGGCTGCCATCTGTCCCAACTGCTGCACTGTTAAATATCACAGATGATATGATCCTGGACTATTGTAAGGGGCTGTCTGACGCCATTCGTTCTGTGTCCCTTCAGGTGCAGGCTGCCGAGGTTCCATCGTGCCAGGGCCCGTGCCATGACCTGTATCCTGGGGACTGGGTCCTGGTGAAAAAACATGTGAGAAGAAGCTGTCTGGATGTTCGTTGGCGTGGGCCCTTCCAGATCATCCTGATCACGAACACAGCTGTGAAGGTGGGAGGCCTGCCCAATTGGATCCACGCGTCACATACGCGAAGG
Organism: Lissotriton helveticus; assembly: GCF_964261635.1. Lineage (NCBI taxonomy): Eukaryota > Metazoa > Chordata > Amphibia > Caudata > Salamandridae > Lissotriton > Lissotriton helveticus. The sequence continues at coordinate 171,529,991 of NC_136059.1, read as the reverse complement.
GTTCCAGCACCTCGGGAAGAAACAGCTCCTCTCTCGGATAGACGTCCAGCAGAGGACCGGGAAGCCATAGAGGGGGCTAGCCAAGCTGTAGAGGTGCCAGCGGAAGCAGGGAACGAGTCTGACCAAGCTGAGGACGGTCAGTACAACAGCGAAACAGACGACGCTACAGAAGGAGAAAGTAGCTGGGAGTACGAGTCAGACACTGACAGGTCTGACAGAGAGCGAGAACAGACAAGAAGGAGAAGGAGTAGAAGGGCACGTGGAGAAGCTAATTGGCCGCAAAGAAGGAGCTCTAGCCTGAGGTCAACTCCAGAGGTAACCCTTCCTCCGATATCAGAAGACTCAGACCCGGAAGAAGGTGCTCAGGGCACTGAAGCACCCGACCGAAGAAGGTCAAGAAGAGTGCGTGTGCCTAACAGAAGATACTCCACACCTGAGTGGACATATCTGGCGACAAATGTCTGTGAAACCGGAGACAGGGAGGATCCGAGCGGTGGTGGTGTCCAGTTCTGAGCCCATTATCACCGTGGAAATACGACTGTTGGTACCCGGTGTCGAACAAGAAGGGTCACTAACATTCATGCTCCCCAGACCTCCCCGCCTCAGCAAGTTAAAACACATGTTTCTTTCAGAATTGCGATTCCCCGACTTTGGTACAACGATAACAGCACATGAAGAGCACAATCTTCGTTTGGAAATACTGAACTATGCTATTGAAGCTGCAAGCACAAACCTGATAGTAGACTGTTAAGGACTTTGTAAATAAAGCAAGCAGAAAAAGAAGATTACCTAGCGCCCAGGAAGCAGAGAATATTAGGGAACTTCCCTTGAGTTGATGGAGAAGGGCTAGGGTTGTCTTTATTGAACTGTTAAAGGACTTTTGCGAAGAAGGTTGTCAGCTTCCAGTTGTGTGGATTCTAAAGACAAAAGGATTAAAAAGAGACTGTAAAGGAACGAGAGGAAAAGAACTTTTTGCTAAGATAAGAGAGAGCCATATTGTCTGACGAAATGGAGGCCGGCACCCAGAACCGCAGAGCTAAATGTATAATAGGTACACTAATAGTAGGAGTGATAATATTAATAGCTTTAGTGGTAACAATTTCTTATGTAAAGGGACATGAGGAAGAGGCAAAGGTAACTGATGTGAATTCTGTAGAAACGCTTACATCTACTGTTGCTGGTGAAAAAGGGGAAAACACTCAAGAGAAAGCGTTATTAGCTGCAGAAGCCCGCAGGTTACACGTAGATGAGTCCCAAGGAGACTTTAGGTCAAATGCTTATGCTAAACTCTTATATGAATACGTGGATGCCATGGAGGTTAAGGATTGTTACGTCTGCATGCAGTTGCCGGCGTCTGTAGATGAAGGCATTCGATATCATCACCTCCCGCTGACATATGGCATTACATGTAGCTTATTGCTTAGTATATTTTATGAGAGAGATAGTTTTGAATACTATTTCTCCAATTATGATTCAGTGTTGCCAGAAGTCCCAAATTATAAGCAGATGAACAAATGGGACTACTGGAAGAGTGAAGACAGATTGGCCAAGTTCTTCATTCCTTGGATTACCTTAGATACTTCACATGCCCGTAGAAATAACCTGACATGCAAGGTGTCAGAAGTCGAGAAGAAGTTCATAGGGCAGGTGGATGATCGTTACAGGAGACAAAAGATTTTGAAAAAATCAGGACAATGGAAAACAGATTGGACCGAGGAAGAGAAGGCACACAAGAGAAAGGGTAGTAGTGGTCCAATAGCTTTAGATAAAACGCAGAGAGGAAAGCTATGTCTTCACCGAGCCAAAACGTATTATGAAAATGTATACGTGGGAGAAGTCGACTGTGAACATGCTTTCAATATAGAGTACTATACTAAAGATTTCCTGAAGGGAATGCAAGTGATTCCAAATGTGTATTTTGTATGTGGAAGAAATGCCTACGTGAGACTACCTGACAACTGGTATGGATCATGTTACTTAGCAATTGTCTTCCCCAAAATATATCATGCACAAGACTTAGTGATCATTGAGGGCAAGACATCTTCGAGGGGAAGGAGAGATGTAGGAGATGCAGAAATGGTTGGAGATGTCTTTGGAGCTATGTTCCCTCTTTTGGGTCTAATCCTTAATGATGTTAAAATTAGACGGCTGGCAACAGTCGTCGACAGGTTGTCTGCCAGCACTGCTCAGTCCTTAATGCTGGTAGAAGGAGAGATGCAATCGATAAGGGCTATGGTTCTTCAGAACCGTCTTGCGTTAGATGTCCTACTAGCAAAAGAGGGCGGAGTCTGTAAGGCTTTGAAGGTCCAGGAATGTTGTACTTACATTCCAGACAATTCGAAGCCCCTTGAGAAAGTTATTAGGAACATAACTAATATTCACAAGGAGATCGAAGACTTGAGTAGAGAAAATGTCTGGGAAAAGGTGGGCCACGGAATGAGTGCAGTTGGAGGGTGGATTTCCACCTTAGGCAAAAGCTTTGTGTGGTATATACTAAAACCTATCATCATAATATTGATCTGTGGGATTATATTGTGGGGATTGGTGAGGGTATTCAAATGGTACAGAGCAAGAAGGTCAGAAAGGGCCCAAAGAGAACAGCTGCAGAGATTGGCTGCCATACAAGATAATCAGTACAGGAGCCTGAGGGCTCTGGAAGCGCAGAGACAAATCATGCCAGCAATAACTGCAGTTTAAATGTTAGTGATGACCCCGAGAGGTCATCAAAGGGGGGAACTGAGAGAGCGCAAACTGACCTAAATGTATGAGTACATCACACTTACCTGTAGTAAGCACAAATCATGAGGAGAAATGCCATGAGTGCTAATAGTATCTGCAATTATATTCTAAATGTATAGCTAATATAGAGATTTAAGTAGAAGTGGAACTAATACAGAAATGTGTGACACTATATGATTTTATTAGATGTGATTATTCCTGAATCCATGTCGTGTAGCTGTTAAAATGTAAGATGGTAGGTGGTTAAACGCAGAATGTGGTAGGCCTCAGGGCCAGAGCTGGAGGGAAAGGGAAGGTGTTTTTTTCACGACATAGATTGTATTAATGTTTGGTCATTGCATTAAATGGGCCAGGATTTATAAATATGTTTACTGAATAATAGAATAAGAGTATTAACATGCTTTAATTAATGAAGAAGTTGAATGCTATAATCATTATGAGAAATATTGTAGGCCTGAAATGTTTTAACGTTGGTTTACACGTACATGTCTGGGCCAAGAAATGTTGCAAGCCTTTTTGGAAGTCTATGAGAGTTGGGATCTTGGCTGCAGATGGCTGTCTGCAAGAGAAAAGGGGGAATCCAATTATAAATAATATGAATAGAGGTCTGTTCAGTAGACAGCCCAGACATGGAGGAGGGTTCCGGAATGTTTAAGGGGTATCAGCGGGCCGGAGAAGAGTCTGAGAAGCAAGGTCAACTCTAACGTATGAGGCCCAATACAAAGCATCATGGAAAAAGCCAGAAGCTACACCACGTGAGGGGCGTCTCGCAAGGGGCGTCTCAAATGTTGTTGACTGTTTTGTATTAGGGACAGCACCCCTGGGTGGAGTTAGAGCAGATACCTGAGGACCCTTTAGAGAGCGGATGGGTAGGCAGAGAGGGGTCATGACTGGAGAACTATAGGTTTTCACCAAGAGACTTAGAGTGAGTGACTTCCCTTGGGGGTCATTCACTGCTGACACCTTTGTTAGGTTGGGACTTGGTTAAGTAGGGATACCATCTAGAGCAGGGTAGGGACAGCCTAACCTGTGCGTTTTCCTCCAACTTAAATGAAGGAGAGATATGCGTCAATGCTGATAGCTTTATTATTCTTAGAACTTGTGTTAGTGATTTCCGTTGCTCGTCTGAGGGCTTTCCGAGAGCACATGTATGTAATTGGACCTGTGTATCTCGTGAATCTCATTCTGAGATGCCTGTATTTGCAGCTTATCATATCCTTACAATAAACTTTTGAAAGCTAGAAGTTGTTTGTGATCTTTGGGAGCAGAGTCCTTTATTGGGTGAACTAACTTGGAAATGGATGTACTTTCTACCTTAAAGACAGGCAACAAAGGTTCAGTCGACCAGATCGAGGTTTAGGTCAATAGTGCTAAGATATCGATCAAAATCTCGCCCTTCCACATCCATAACTCTATGCATGTATGAACGTGGGTTAAGAAAATAATCTAGACTGGAAAAAGGAGCCACGTGCTGGGGAGAAAAATGTATAACCCTCCCTGGATGGCAGCCGCCAGACATCAATCAAACCCAAAGCAGTTGTAAAAGAAGACAGGTGGACTTTCCCAGCCCCCGGGGTCGGTCCATAAGGGGGCCTCCGTACTCTGCAGATTTTATCCCAAAAATTATTTTAGCTTTAATGGATGAAAAGCTACTAAAACGCAGCTGCACATACTGCCTTGCCATAGAAGGGTCTATGTAAACGTTAACTGGTCACCTTTCTGTTTATTGCTGTATTTGGGTGTTAAACTGATAATAATGAGGTGAAAACCTTTGTCCAGACAGTGTTAACATGGGTAACAAAATAATGAAGTAATATTATCACAAAATGGTCTGTCTGATTTAACTTTTCTAGCCACATAATTCAGTCAACTCTGCTACATAATTTGGTCGTCTCCTTCCACATAATTCCAGTTGCCCTGCATATACTTCACCAATCTTAATGATGTGTTCAAGAACTATGTACTGCTGATGGAAGTAGAGTAGTGTACCTGCCACCTTGTAATACCACAGAAGACATATATTCCCTTTTGTAAAACTAAAAATAGAGTTGACCAGAGAATGCATTTGCGAATACTAGTGACTATCATGTGTCATGTCATAATTGTATTGGGTTCTATAGTAGAGGTAAGTACTTCTCTGCTGTGTGCAATGCAGAGGAAACACAATGAAGGCTTTCAATAAAACAATGGCATAGAAGTGAGCCTCCCTCCCACAAGAAACAGAAAATTCACTTAGATTGTGGATTTGTGCCACTGAAGGCAAATAATTGGAAGCATCAAATGTCAATTATGCTTATTAGCCACTAGAGGGCACAAAAGCATCACCTTTCACAATATACAATAGAAACATTGTTTACTTGAATTTGACTTACTCAAGTGCTATTCGCAGGCCCTGAGTACGAATGTTTAGCAATTTGCGGCTACATGTATCAAGCTATTTAGTATTCGCAAACTGTATCAAAATCCATTTTGCGATTCGGTAAATCGCAAAATGGGTTTGCTATTTGCGATTAGGAAGGGGCGTGTTTAGGGCGTCACTTCCTAATACTGAATCGCATCAGTATGTAAGAATGTTTTGTGATCGAAATGCTGTCACAAAACATTTGCATTTTACCACCTACTTCAAGTAGGTGGTAACCCATTTGCAAATGGGAAGAGGTCCCCAAGGGACCACTCCCCCTTTGTGAATGTTTGTTACAGCATTTTTTAAGAGCAGGCAGTCATCCTAGGGACCACTGTCTGCCCTTAAAAAAGGAGAAGAAAACTTTACATTTATGTTTTTGAAATGCATCCATTTTCCTTTAAGGAATACGGGCTGCATTAAAAAAGATTGCTTTATTCAAAAATATTAACGGAGATGGTGGTCTGCTGACCCCAGCAGGCCAGAATCCCCTTGATTTTAGCAATTCCTTGGGGTCGCAAATTGAGATCTATCTCATTTATTTTAATAAGGTAGTGCAATTTTCGACCACGTAGGAATCGCTATATGAAACTCAAATGAAACTCTTTGAGTTTCATATATAGTAAATTGTGATTACCTAATTGTGATTCTCAGAATTTAGCAATTAAGTATTTGCAATTTACAATTTTGATACATGGAGCCCCAAGGTATTAGTCACAAATTGGTTAGAGATCGCAAAATGTTCTAGTGGACATATCCTTGAACACAGCAAAATAAATCTGATTTGATTCTATATTTATATTATTACTTGTAAAACATGATTACTAAACAGCAATCTACAAATTATATCTATAAAGCATTCGCAATTAATGAAAAGTCACAAAGGTTTTGATTTGCTTATGTAATTTACAACCAAGTGAAAGCAGGTGGTAACCAGGTGCAAAGTATAAAATAATCCCAGACTGTAATGTACACAGTGGTTAATTTATAAAAAAAACATAAGTGCTGGTGCTCTTGTCAGGAGGTAGCTTGCATCAGCCCATTTTTTCAGTTAGCCCCGCCTTAAACAGAACCAACTCCAGAACCATGGAAGTGGGAAGAGGATGTGGCGTAATGGCCAGAACTGCCGAACCACGTTCGAATGACGACTTAGCATCCTGTGATTCTGGGAAAATCCCTTACTCACCCTGTAAGTGAATGTGTCTTTAACTGGGGCTCATGAAAAACACCGGTGTAGATGATTATTTGCTGGTGCACGGAAACCACGGGCTCAAATTAAGCGCTGAATGAACCCTTTCAAAATTGCGATCCTCTATGTGATGGTGCGGGGAATGCAGTTTTTGGGAGTTCATCGAAGAAAGAAGAGGAGAGTATAAAAGCAGTCTATATCCCCATTTTTGGAAAGTGAGCAGGAAATATATGGTAAATTTAGAGTGAGCAAGAGCGTTCTTTTAGAAGTAAGATGGCATGAACCCAATTTTAAGCAAGAACCCTAAGTGCGGTCTGGCAGTACCAGGGAGTATCAACCTATGCCCAGGCCATGTGTCCTCTACACCAGGGAGGTATGAGGGCATTGCTGCAGTGGCTGGCGGGGGGCACTTTCACACATTTTCAGGCCATTCTTAGATGCTCTGTTAAGTAGGCTAAAGGCTAAACCTACATAATTCCTTTGCAAACACTCTACAAGAGTTTTGAGGTACAATGATGCCATTTTATTGTGTAGCACATTTTCTGAAAGTCATCTGGAATGTAGAAGGGGTTTAGATTTTGATCTGTCCTCTATCAGCCAGAGTATCTGTACTGCAGCAGAAACATCCAACATTTGCTGAACATTCAGGTGGTGTGCAATGCAGAATGCCTGGTCACAGATGTTGTTGTGCCATTTCCTGGCAGCACCTGTGATTCATTCATTGTTGCTGCCATGGTGGTCTGTATGAACTTTTCACAAGAGAAGAACTTGTAAATGGGTGCCTCTTAGGTAAGTGTAAATTCAGTACCCTTAATGTATTATTTCAGCAAGTGTTTACACAGAACAGCAGAACCACAAATATCATGGGACAAACTATTGTGTCGAGAATATTGAGGATAAAAGTATTGTGAAGGTAAGTTTCTATGGGTAAGTAAAGTTTTACTCTATATATATATATATATATATATATATATATATATATATATATATATATATATATATATATATATATATATATACATATAACTTCACATATATGCACTTTGACAATATATATATCATTAAGATACGTAGATGTGGAGTTAAGAATAGTAAATGTATACTTACCTGTTTATTCTTACCTTTTCGATATTTTGGTCCGCGATATTTTTGACACGATATTCTGTCCGCATGATATTTTTGGTTCCGATATTCTGTCAGAGATCCATGTTAACTCATAGCACAGTGTTCAGTGCCCTGACAACCTTTGTAGGCGACAGTGCATATACCATCAGCCCATAGGCATTGCTGCCACACCTGCATCCCTGGGCTCCTAGGGAACTGCGCAACACTACTCACAAGTAGACAAGCTCAATGGTGGTGTGAACATTTGGATTACTGAAAGGCAGATTGCGGTGCTTACACTAAAAGGGGGAGCCCTCCAGTATGCGCCAGAGGCTGGTCTTTAACTATGTCTGAGCTGGAGATTTCCCGCTTAGGGTGAGGCATAAACTGCCCTTTTCAGCTTCTACATCTGACTTTCTCTCCTCTGTGATCGTCCTTGGGTTAGTTTTGATTTCCAATGACTGTGAGACCCTCAGCTGACCTTGCTGAGCAGCCAGCGTGGAACTTTCTAAGACCAGTAAGTGCAGCGCGCTGGAACTGGTCCTTGTCCTTCTTCTCTACTAACATTCCTAACACCCCCCCCCCCAGAGGGCATTGCTGGGCTACGTAAAGGACAGGCGGGTCGGCGTCTGCGACTCACCGCCATGTTGCACCTATTGGCCAAACGTAGGGTGGCCATGCACTGGAGATGGAAACCTGCACCCACTATACGGGCGTGGTTGCAGGACGTGGCGAACTATCAAGATCAGCTGTCCGGCTTCCAGGAACTGATGCCCCCGCGCTCAAGACCGAAGGACATATGGGAACCTTTTCTTTCCTTTCTGCGCCAAAGGGACTCCCCCGCACTGGATCCAGGGGATGTTCCGGTGTCATTTCTGAACCAGCGCGTACTCCCACAGTTACCCTAACATCTTGAGCGCCCCCCCCCATAACCTGCTGTGTCCCCTGTTGACCGTAAACCCAATCATGGACTCTCTGCAATGTTTCGGTTGTATGCTGGGTCTAGTGGCCGTGCTTCCCGCTTTAGGGATCATGAGGCCCCTGGTGGCTTCTATGACTCTTTTGGTTTATCCTTCTTGTTGGAGGAGATGCAAATGAGAATGTCAAATGTGCATTATTCAAAGTGATGCTATGATCACTACCGTGCCCCCCTCATATCCCTCCATCTTTCCGACCCAACGTGCCCCCTCTCAGGGCCGGACTGGCCGTAGCCGGCACCAGGCATTTTCTGGGTGGGACACCAGGGTGGAGGCCCCTGGGAGGCCTTTTTTGGGGGAACAGCCTTTACAACGCGGGCATTACCACACGCTACCATTACAACTCTGCTATTACAACGCAAGTCGTTACACCCGACTTGCGCTGGAGGGCGCTGTTGGATAGGGAATAGTTTAATTTTCTATTCCAACACCTTCCCTACTGTAACGTGGGCTGGAGTTGGAATAGAAAATTAAACTATTCCACTATCCAGCGCTTACAGCGCAAGTCGTTGTAATGGCTTGCGTTGTAAAAACAGCGTTGTAATGGCACACATGGTAAAAGCCCGTGTTGTAATGTCATACAACCCCTTTTTTGTTACCGGAGGTTGGTAATATCGGCTCCCTGTAACAAAATCGTCCGAACCCAGCCCTTGCAAACCCCTTGGCTGTATCCCCCTCACCCCGGGGGGGGAGGCTGAGCAGTTTGCCAGTGCCGGTTTCGGTTCCCAGTCCGGCCCTGCCCCCTCTCTCTCTTTAGCCGATGTTGACAACTGTTTTATTGTTCCTCTTACCTTAAATGCAAAGAAAAAGAAAAAAAACATTGTTTGTGCATGGGTGGGTGTCACCACTGTCAGTTATTCTTGTATAGTTTGGATCACTGCCACACCACAGAAAGAAATGATAAATATGTATGGAAGGACAGAATACTGATGAGTTTATTTTATTTTTAATATTCCATTTTATTGTGCCATTTTAATCTTTACTATACACAAGGATTGCTCCACTTAACAAAAAAGCTACCAACAGCATTTTTTTAAAGTTTTTCTCCATTACCATATTATTCTTCTGCATCTTTAAGAGGAGAGTTTTCAGTGCTGTTTGTTTGCACACAGCCAGTTCAGTAAGGTAAGGTTTTCAGGATCAGCACAAACTACTCTCTGCTTCAAATAAAAGATGTTGGGAGAGGAAATAAGAGGATGAAATTAATGGAGAAAAACACAAAGGATGATGATTACATTTGCATTTCTCACTCTAAATATGTAGACAGTGGTCAATATAAGCCGTTACTATTAAAATGTATCATTGTTCATGTAGAGGAGTAGCTCAAAGATGGTTTAGTCAAGAATTCAAGGTCACGTGATGGATGGAGCACACAGTATTGAGCTGGGGTGTTCCAAGTTATTCACCTCGCATAATTTGCAATAACAATAGCAAAAAAAGCACAGAGCCATCTTCCGCTGCTCATCATCAAAGTCCATGTTCAGCAGGGGTTAGGTGACCACAGGAGAGTGAGCACAGGGCTGGCTGAAGGCAGGTCTTGCAGCCAATCCCTGCCTTGTTGGCCATGTGGTGGGGGTCCAGGCCTGTCTCTGAGGCCAGTCCCCATGTGTTAAAAATGGAGGTCTCTAGTTGGCAGAGGTAGGTACCTTTGTTCAAATAGGGACCCTTGCTTCTAGTCATGGTAAGGTGGATACACTCCTAACATAACCCTGCTCTCCCCCTTGGTAGCTTGACACGAGCAGACAGGCTTATCTCAGAGGCAGTGAGTAAAGCATTTGTGAACACATAGAGTAATACAGTGAAAATACTACAAATGGACACCACACCAGATTAGAAAATAGAGTAATCATTATCTAAACCAAAACCAGACCAAACCACAAAAATCCACAATACAGTTTTAAAAATAAGGCTTTCAAATGGTAGAAATTGATCAGTTCAATGCAAGTTGTAAATGCAACACTTTTCTCAAAAGTACCTTAGATGCATCACGCAAAGCAAACAAAATGGCTGCAGGGAGGGGAATGCGTCTATTCCTTACACTCAGGGGAGGTGATGCGTCTGTTACTTACTGCAGCACAGGTGAGGTGATTTGTTGATTCCTTACTGCTTGTGGAGTTGATGCGTCTGTTTCTTACTGCGGCCCCATCAAAGCGACAGTCTTGGTGCCTCGATGCGACACGTCGATCCGTACGATGCGTGGTTTCATGCAGCCGCACAACAGACTTGCATTGGAATCGGTGCAGCAATCTCGGAATTTGGAGATCGTTACACATGACACGTCTTGCGGTGATTTCTCAAGCCACGCCAGGCGCTGCAACAGTTTCTTCGGCGAAGCGTCCGAAAACAAGTGCGGATGCGACACGCTTCTTTGGTGTTGCATCGATTTTCCAGCTCCCAGTGACAGTCTCCAGAGGCCCTAAACAGCAGCAGGCACCTCTTTGCAGGTTGGACTTCCCAGCAAGGACATTCAGGGGAGCTGGGGGTGAAGTCTTTGTGTCCCTGAGACTTCAGAACAGGAGGTAAGCTCAGTTTCAAGCCCTTGGAGATCTTCCTCAAGATGACAAAGCAAACAGCAAAGTCCTTTCCTCCTTTGCTTGGCAGCAAGATGCCACTGCAGGACATCGCCAGACAGCAAACAGCACAGGGGCAGTATGCCTGCTCAGCTTATCTGGCTCTTCTCCTTGGCAATGGTTCCTCTTGATTTCCCAGAAGTAATCTAAAAGTCTGGGGTCTGGGTCCCTCTTTTTATACACCAAAATCCTTTGTTCTCTTAATGCAGAGAGTGTCTGTACCCAGCCAAAACCAGTCCTGTGGAGCACTTTGCAAGTGCACAACAACCTCCTTTGTCAGTGTGAGCCCTGGTTCCAGACACACCACAGGGGGACGGAGCCGTCATTGTGGAAGGCAGGCACAGCCGTATTCAGGTGAAGGTACTTCTCCTCCCACCACGCCAAATGCAGACCAGGCCTATTCAGCCCAACCCTGACTCATCATACTTCTGGAGCCACTGCCCTTCTCCAGCCCCTGTCATCCAAAAGACACACATGCAATACACAAACATAGCAGAGGCACACTGGATGGTTAGCCAAGAAAATACCTACCTTCTAAAAGTGGTATTTTCAAAGACAGAATGTACAAATCACCTTCACTAAAAGATGCATCTTAACATTTTCAGTTCAGGCATACTAAACTCTATTTTCCTATCTTGTTCCCAGGGTCAGATATGTGTATAAGATGTTTTAAACAAACTCCCCATTCTGGCCTATGGGAACAGATAGTCTTGCAATAGTGAAAAACGAAATTGGCAGTATTTTACTATCAGGACATGCCACACACATTAAGGCATGTCCTACCTTTCACATACAATGCACCCTGCCCACAGGGTACCTTGTGCCTACCTTAGGGGTGACTAATATGTTGAAAAGGGAAGGTTTAGGAACTGGTAAATGTGTGCACTTGCCAAGTCGACATGGCAGTCCCAGACTACGAGTCACACTTTACAAGCTGCTTCTGTGGTGGCACAATCAGTGCTGCAAGCCCACCAGCAGTATTTCATTTTCAGGCCCTGGGCACACATAATGCACTGTACTAGGGTCTGACAAGTAAATCAAATCAGCCACTCATGGAAGCACTAATCCATAACAATACTTTACAAAGGGTTTGTGTCATCTCTTTAAAATTACTGAAACTTGACGGTTGCAGCCTGGGCACGCGAACTTAAACAGTGTGCATGTCACCGCTAGCTTCCTGATAGAAAATGGCCCCTGAACGTGCATACGCTGCAATTAATGATGTGCCCGCAGGAGGCTCACAAGCCCCTGGAATGCACAGTTGCCTCACGTGGCCCACAAGTTACCCAGCAATAATGGCGCATTTATCCGGGTAAAATAAATACTGGAAAGCCTATCCGATGCCGGAGTACTCTAAAAAGAGCAAAAGTCTTATCTTTTTTCTTTTTCCTCTGGATACGCTGATGACCTAAATGCCACGTGGGATCCAACTCCTCTGACTTCATGGATAGCTCTAGTGAAGTGGGTCCTTCCGCAGCTCCACCAGCTTGTCGCCATTCAAAATGTGATACTTTGCCCTCATGAAGAAATCACACCATCGTGGGTAAGTGAAAAACGCCTTGATCACGGCGTACAAACGCTGAAACACCTTTGGTTTCTCGGCTATGGACAATGAATGAATCACCCCTTTGCACTTAATGGATCTTGCCTTTGAAATTTGCGTGGAAGAAGTGCACACTTTGTAATATTTGCTGCTTGGTAAGATTGAAAATAAATAGGTCGTCCTGGTACACTGCGCGCACTGTCGCTGCAGAGTCCCGGCACGTATGAGGACTGTGAGCTTATATAAATATATAAATATATATATATATATATATATAGGTGCATGAGGGTGCAGCAAATGGGGCAGACACACCAGGCACCCCTTCATTGATTTTAATGAAGGGGCGCCACATGAAAACCCACTGAGACACATTTGCAGGACTACAACGTCCATGATGCCCGGAAGCCAGGGGGCGGGGCTTATTTTGAATAAAGTAGTTGACTGCCAAAATTCATGTGTGCGAGTCCCAATTGCCAGTGATCAAGGGCGGAAGCCTGAGACGTGTTTGGCAGCTGATGATGCTGGGTGTGTCTGTCCCATTCGTTGCACCCTCATTCTGGAACTGCAACTTACCTCTGAGGCTCTCTCCACATGGGCAATCCTTGTTGTTTGAATATATATATATATATATATATATATATGAAAACGTCCAAGTTGCCCACTGTAGGGAGTCACACCCCATGGAAAACACACCATTCTCGTGGGTGGCGGAGCCGCCAGCTAGCACAACGCATACCAGGTAGCCATACGCGTTTCGAGCAAAAAGCTCTTGATCACTGGCATGAGGAAGCAGGAAACAGGTTTGCACAGAACAGATTTATTTGAATACTTAGAGCCCCGCCCCAGTGGGCGTGTTGCAGGGAATGCTGGTTATGGTAGTCCAAAGTATTCCCCATGACTCACTAAGTATTCAAATAAATCTGTTCTGTGCAAACCTGTTTCCTGCTTCCTCATGCCAGTGATCAAGAGCTTTTTGCTCGAAACGCGTATGGCTACCTGGTATGCGTTGTGCTAGCTGGCGGCTCCGCCACCCACGAGAATGGTGTGTTTTCCATGGGGTGTGACTCCCTACAGTGGGCAACTTGGACGCTTTCATATATATATATATATATATATATATATATATATATATATATATATATATATATATATATATATTCACTGAAAAAACCATAGGTTATAGACCATATATAGTTAGGAATTAGCATTTAAAAAACCTTATTTTACTCACACAAAACCATTGAAATTCCATATATAGTTAGTTGCACTAACTATATATCGCGCACCCGCAATCCACTGCTGATCATGTCACATATTACATCATTCATGACATGGTCAGTGACATCACTGATGACATCACTGATGACATCTCAAATGACATCACTGATGACATCACTGATGACATCTCATTTGACATCATTCTTGTGCTAATACGATAAACCTCTTCAGACTCTAATATAACCTTAGATACACTCAGTGTATACAGACATTGATTGATTGTTTCCCCAAACATTGACTGTTTGGGAATTGGTTCTTTTTGGAGGTATTCCCTGTTTGCAAATATACGTAGGAAAATCTTTGCAAATAGTGAAAGGGTACGTAATGCGGACCTTTCTCCCCCGTTGTAATCTGTCATGCCTATCTACTCCCCACTGATTGATGCACCTGTTTCACCCGGACCATTTACTAGAGATACGTCATCTGGCCCGACCAGAGAGCACCCCTAGTGAAAAGGACATATGCAATAATAACGAAGTGATCACTGTATCCTGTTAACAGAAACTTTAGCATGAAACAACCTGGAAAGAAAAGAATAGGAAAACGAAAATCAGTAGGCCACTGATGAACATGAACTTTTATTAAACAACGAACAAAGAAACGATAACATAACGTAATGATAAAACCTATTAATGTCCTAGAAACAAGAAAACGTTAAAATATGCCAGTGGTGAGAGACCAGAAAAACAGTAAGAGAAACCAAATCACCCCTCGCTGTCCCACCGCCTGCCACGCCAAAAAAATCGATAGACTAGGGAAAATGCAAGTCAGTAGAACATCCGCCCCCACTCTGGAAACTTCCAAGGTGGGGCAGGGTTGCGGCTACGCCCAGCCGGGAGCAGCCCATATAAGGCGGGTCCTGCTGCCACGCCTCGGCCAGGAGATCCTAACGTAGGGTGTAGCCGGAGGAGAGGCCGAGGCCAGCGGGACCCGGCCAGGGGATTGCCTTTACAACGCTGAAGAGTTGCAGGGGGGGGAATGTCTCCTCGACCCTCCCCTCTCTCTCCCAGTCCGGCCGCGGTGGCCCTTGACAGTTTCAGGTAGTCCCGCCACATGCTCTTCCGGTCCGGCCACAAACGGTCGGGGGGCCGAAGCCGACGGGATCCGGCTGCAGCCGATAAACCAAGGAACCCGTTCATGGGGCCAGAGCCAGGGGCGTCCGGCTGACATCCACCGGAAGCCCGGCCCGAAGACGGACGGGACACTTCTTCTTTCTTGAATAATGGCTGCGACAACACTGGGGGGGGATGTCTTGCACATGCCTCCGACCCCCCCCCCCTCGTCCTCATCGCCTGGTCCGGCCATAACAAATCTCAAGCGAGACGCCGTGGGGTGCACTGGGAGGGAGAGACGGTGCGAACAGGCCTCTCCCGCCTCCCCAGGTGGAGGCTTCCCAGCTGCACCCTCAGCGCTCCAGGCGCCCGGAAAAGGGTTCTTCCACTGTGGCCATGCTGCAACGTCTCGCCCGGCAGGGTGGAGCCCGTCCGCTCATTTGACCCCGCGATCGCCAGTAGCTACCGAACTCTCAAAATGGCGGTCGACCTGGCAAGAGCAGGCCCAGCATAAAGAAATGGCCCGGTCACTGGTTGACTCCACCACCGTAGTCCTCCACGACCTTGAAGATTCTAGAGGAGCCGCGGGAGTCTCCGACCCCCGATGGGGAATGACTGCCATGATCGCCCGTGGAGTAACGAAACTGTATCCGCGGGACGTCGCCGCTCCCATGCTGGCGCCAGCCTCACTTTGAATTACTAGAATCCTGCAGACCTCAGTTCCGGTGAAAGCACAGTGTGACCCGGTAGGAAAAATTGTTGCACCCCCTCCCCTTTTTGACTGATAGTTCAAACCACCGATCCTTTCCTTTGCCCTTTTAACGGAACTTTGGACTGCCTCCCCCTCTTTTACATTTTCTAGAGAAAACAAAACATTAACCACTACATTAGCATAGCAGTTGACACCAGAACTGTTTTCAAATTGAAAACCAACAACATCTTCAACAGAATCCTTTTTGTTTCTGCTGTGACCCTGCTACAGCACAGGCATTGTCCCCAGCAGTAATTCTGCAATGCCGGTAAGAATAGCTGTGGTGCCTACTGGACTCACTCACCCCGCGGCGCCCCACGCCGTTATTTGCTGGGCGGCAACTTACTAGACATCACTTTCGTGCCATCTAGATTTCAGCGCGTTCTGCTGCCTTGGAACTATTCGCACAACAGACTGCTACTGACGACCCACCCCCAGGCAACATCTTCTGAATTTTCATAATTTGAAAGAACTAGTAACATGTCCTCATCAGGAATTCAAAAGAAATTGCCACGGTCTCTTCGTTGTTTAAATGTTTTTACTGTTTTTGTTTTGTTGTATATATTTATATGTTATTAAAGTTTTATATTCCTACTACTTTGTTGGAGTGCTATATATTTTTAATGTGACACATAATTGTAAAAACTTTGATGTACAAAGAGTCATTCCTGGAATCTTCCGCTTCAGGCTCGGTCCCCTCCCCATCACAATACAGGATGGTTTTCAGATAGTAGGAACACGTGTGGTGTGACGGATCTCATCGGGTGTGGGCCTTGATCTACTATAACTGCTTTGAAGAGGGGTGATTCTTTACAGCTGGAGCCATAAACTACATCTGCAGGGCTAGCTGATAGCCTGGACAATCGGACACAGAGGAAGAGGAGTGTCAGAGGGTGCGGTAGTGAATAGGGCGAAAGGGAGGTGTCGGGCGGGCACAGAGTGTGATTCTCAGGGAAGAGCAGCGCAGATGGGGGGAGGTTTATTGCCCATGCATAAGACAGAGAGCGGGGGTGACCAGTGCCTGGGGAAGATGCTTGCGAGGGTGGGGAGCCATGCTACGAATCGACAGCGTGCAGAGAGTGGATCTGGTCAAGGCATCTAAAATGGCTGCCGTGCACGACAAAAGTGTGGCATTTCAAAAAAGGCAAGATGGCGCAAACAATGTTTTTCAACACTTCCTCATTTCCTTCGAATCGAACGTTAACAGACGTTGGTGCATATTACCAAAGTTAAGCGATATTTATCGCTAACGATGCTTACCAACGAATTTTTTACCGCTAAGCATCGTCAGAAATTATCGAAGATAAACCTTGCTATTATCAAGGTTTATCGCAAATGCGATAATAAACGGCCGCAATGCATGAATATCGCTAAAAAGTCAGCGATATTCATGCATTACCGAGCTAATGCTCTTAGCCATTTTATCCACCTCCCATTGGATAACATGGCTAAGAACTGCTCAGGGCAGGTGTTACTTTTTGGAGATATTCGCCCTTAGCGCGAATATCTCCAAAAGTTGGTAATAGGAGATAGATATCTTGCATGTTGTAATGCAAATTATTGTGGTATATGGAACTCATACCATAATCTCTCAGGAAAGCAGAAACTGATCCTTTTGGGACCGCCTGAAAAGGCCTAGGGGGTGAGGGGTACTCTACTTTGCCCCTCTTCACGTTCCGAACTATTTTATTTTACTCTCTTCTGTAATTACACAAAATAGCAGCGATAAGATGCATCGGAGACACACAGTGAGAGAAAGGAGGCCGGAGATGAAGAAGAGATGTCAAATACACATTGGAGATAATATAGTGGCAGAAGGGAAGTAAATATGAGTAAACTTACAATGTAACATAAAAATGTTGCACTCTATACTATAAGTCTCATTTTATACTACAATCACTTCGCTACAACCTCATAAATTAAAAATAAAAATGAATAATGTCTCAAACTATTTTTGATTTCTAAATATAAATTTATTCTTCAGAATTTTCTAAATTTGAAAGAACTAGTAACATGTCCTCATCAGCAATTTCCTCATGAAAAGTCTGCAATGATGATTCTTGTAACTCTATGGTCTCCAAACATTCGATAAATTCGCCATCAACAGATTGATCAAAAAAATCATTCAAGTCATCTCCTCCTTGTGACAATATTTCATTATTGGTGCTGTCAATTTCAATCAATGTAGTGGAATCATTCAAGTCATCTCCTCCTTGTGACAATATTTCATTATTGGTGCTGTCAATTTCAATCAATGTAGTGGAATCATTCAAGTCATCTCCTCGTGACAATATTTCATTATTGGTGCTCTCAATTTCAATCAATGTAGTGGAATCATTCAAGTCATCTCCTCGTGACAATATTTCATTATTGGTGCTCTCAATTTCAATCAATGTAGTGGAATCATTCAAGTTATCTCCTCCTTGTGACAATATTTCATTATTGGTGCTGTCAATTTCAATCAATCTAATGAAATCATACACGTCATCTCCTCCTTGTGACAATATTTCATTATTGGTGCTCTCAATTTCAATCAATGTAGTGGACAATTCAAAAGAAATTGCCACGGTCTCTTCATTGTGAGCCATTTTATTTTGAAATTGCTTGCTGTAAATTGCAGAAAAAAATAATCACTTTCATTTATCGTTTTTAGTAATACATAATATAAAACTAACTTTATCAAGTATTTAGTATAACAGAAGGACTGCAAATAAATAACAGAAAACATTTTTCAAATTATCTTCAAGTGTACAACATAGTTCCCCTTACAAATTAACAACTCACCTTTTTAAAAGTAGGAGAAGTGTTAGTACTGTGTAAATCAAACACCAGAAATTCACCACCAAAAATTCCTCACAAATGTACCTCAGACAGTAGTATCACAAAATGGCTGTGGTTTCCTCTCATTTGACATATATACATAACCAATTAACTTTCATCACACACAAATACAAAACCAAAGTAACATTTTAATTGGTTCTAAATTTCAACACTTTCAAATGTGTTTTCCCCATGCAATTTTCCATAGGACATTTACATACGTCTACAGCCTGAATGGCTGAACGGAATTACACCAAACTTGGCAAAATGGTACATCAAACCTAAGAGGTCAGGAAGGATCTACTATGCCCCCTTATGGTCATTTGCCCCTTCGCTTTGGCCTCCTCTTGTCTCTCGATCCTACCGAGAGACAAGATGGCGGCCGCTGCGGACTGTTTGGAATGTTGACAGACGCCGGAGAACCAATCAGCTTCGCAAAGCTCCGTAACGCGAAAAGTACGCGAAGCGGAGCGCTGTTACAGATATATATCTTTTTTTAAACGTTAATTTCTCAAAATCCACTGGAGCACATATATTGAGACCTAGCAAAGGCACATCGGGCTACCAGTCCCTAATATTTTGCCAAGTTTCGTGCAAATCCATTCAGCCGTTCGATTATTGACATTTAGATACGTCTACAGCCTGAATGGCTGAACGGAATTACACCAAACTTGGCAAAATGGTACATCAAACCTAAGAGGTCAGGGAGGATCTACTATGCCCCCTTATGGTCATTTGCCCCTTCGCTTTCGCCTCCTCTTGTCTCTCGATCCTACCGAGAGACAAGATGGCGGCCGCTACGGACTGTTTGGAATGTTGACAGACGCCGGAGAACCAATCAGCTTCGCTTCACAAAGCTCCGTTGCGCGAAAAGTCCGCGAACCGGAGCGCTGCCCGGTCCGCTGTTACAGATATAGATCTTTTTTTAAACGTTAATTTCTCAAAATCCACTGGAGCACATATATTGAGACCTACAAAAGGCACATCGGGCTACCAGTCCCTACAATTTTGCCAAGTTTCGTGCAAATCCATTCAGCCGTTCGGGCTAAAAGTGAGGCCAACCGCCCTATGGAAAACTCAATGTTAAAAACACGTTTTGGGACCCCCTTTTTTTCTCGACCCCCCCTGGACGAACCCCCCCCCAATTTTCAGGGGCTGCTCAGAAACAAAATGTGCCATTTTCCTGAAAATTTCAGCCAATTCCGTCCACAAACGCCAAAGTTATTCGACATAGAATTTTAAAAAATCCCATAGAGAAAAAATCCTAACTATATATACCTACTGGCGACCGCCAGTAGGTAATATATAAATGTAGTTGAGCTTATATATATATCACTGAAAAAACCATAGGTTTCAGGAGTTATATAGTTAGGAATCAGTTTTTAAAAAACCTTTGAAATTCACTCAAAAAACTATAAGTTTTAGTGGTGTTATAGATAGCTGGACATTTTACTCATACAAAACCAATGAAATTGCTCCTATATAGTTAGTTGTACTAACTATATTTTGCGCACCCGCATTCCACTGCTGATGATGTCACATATTAGATCTTTTATGACATGGTCAGTGACATCACTGATGACATCTCAAATGACATCACTGATGACATCATCCAGTGAATGTGGTTTGCTTCGATATTTAAATATGCATTATATATATAGCAATTTACATTGAAGAATGAGTGGATATATATAAATAAATCTTTGGGAGGAGGATTTAGTAGCAGTGTAATTGACTGTTTACTTGACCAATTTATAATGTCTCACTAAATATAGTGGATAGTGACTAAACTGTGTGAATATCTGTATCACTTTGTCAGTTGTTGTGTAAACTGATTCTACAGTTGGTTACTAGCTATGTGAAAGTCTATATTAATTATTGATTAGTTAACTGAGTATTTGTATGGGAGTGTGAAAGTATGTGTGGTTCGGTGGGGGGGGGGTGACTGTCCAAAGATGTGTGAATAGTTGATTCAGTAGATATATGAAGTTAAAACTACATGCTCTAACAGTTTGGGTGAGGGAATCGCTTTATGGGTGTGGTGATGAGCAAATATATTTCTCAAAGGTACAGGTCCAACAAACTAGAAAAATAAAAGGCAGTGTATGTGTCAGTTGTTGTATATAAATAAGTATACATAAGACACAATGATTGTGTGAGTGACTGTATGGATAACTGTATACTTGTAATAATGATGTTATAATTCACTAAGTATGACTTACTATCTAAATGAATAGAAGAAGTGGTGTTTGTATAAGTGTTTTGCTAAGTAAATATGTAAGTATGATCTATTGTTTGCATAAGTGAGTAGGATGACTTTATATGTGAATAGGATGCGTGCTGTTGTTTAATGTCGATATAGATGTATAAGTATTTTTGATAGTGTTCTATTGTTCATTGACGATTCAGAAAAGGGGGTGGTGATGAACAGAGTGTCTGAATTAAGCAGACCACTCTTACCCAGTCCAAAGATCAGGGCTTGATCCATCACCGTTATTTATCTCACTGCCCCATCCCAGCTTAGAACCTGGCTATATGCAAATTAGTCTGTCCCTGGCCCAGTGCATCATGGGAACAGGGCAGACCAAACTACCAAGCCAATTCTTCACCAGAAAGGAGACAAGCTACCGGGGACCGGTTTCTGGCATTTCAGCCTCTTCGGCCCGGCTTGCTTGAATCCTGATGGAGCAGTGAGAAAGGGACTCATGTCTGAGTATACCCTGCCACACCTATAGTGGCCAAAAAACGGTGTTGGATCTAGCCCTGATCTCTTGACTGGGTGAGAGTACTCTGCTTAATTCAGAGACTCTGTCCATCACCACCCCTTGTTGTAAATAATTTTGTCCACCCTAAGCGTGGAAGGGTATACTCAGATGTGAGTCCCTTGCTCATTGCACCATCAGGATTCAAGCAAGCCGGGCCGAAGACGCCTGAAATGGCAGAAACCGGTCCCCGGAAGCTTGTTTCCTTCCCAGTGTAAGAATTGGCTTTTGTAGTCTGGTCTGCCCTGTTCCCATGATGCACTGGGCCAGGGACAGACTAATTTGCATACAGCCAGGTTCTGAAACTGGGATGGTGCAATGAGCTAAAAAACGGTGTTGGATCTAGCCCTGATCTCTTGACTGGGTGAGAGTACTCTGCTTAATTCAGAGACTCTGTCCATCACCACCCCTTGTTGTAAATAATTTTGTCCACCCTAAGCGTGGAAGGGTATACTCAGATGTGAGTCCCTTGCTCATTGCACCATCAGGATTCAAGCAAGCCGGGCCGAAGACGCCTGAAATGGCAGAAACCGGTCCCCGGAAGCTTGTTTCCTTCCCAGTGTAAGAATTGGCTTTTGTAGTCTGGTCTGCCCTGTTCCCATGATGCACTGGGCCAGGGACAGACTAATTTGCATACAGCCAGGTTCTGAAACTGGGATGGTGCAATGAGCTAAAAAACGGTGTTGGATCTAGCCCTGATCTCTTGACTGGGTGAGAGTACTCTGCTTAATTCAGAGACTCTGTCCATCACCACCCCTTGTTGTAAATAATTTTGTCCACCCTAAGCGTGGAAGGGTATACTCAGATGTGAGTCCCTTGCTCATTGCACCATCAGGATTCAAGCAAGCCGGGCCGAAGACGCCTGAAATGGCAGAAACCGGTCCCCGGAAGCTTGTTTCCTTCCCAGTGTAAGAATTGGCTTCTGTAGTCTGGTCTGCCCTGTTCCCATGATGCACTGGGCCAGGGACAGACTAATTTGCATACAGCCAGGTTCTGAAACTGGGATGGTGCAATGAGCTAAAAAACGGTGTTGGATCTAGCCCTGATCTCTTGACTGGGTGAGAGTACTCTGCTTAATTCAGAGACTCTGTCCATCACCACCCCTTGTTGTAAATAATTTTGTCCACCCTAAGCGTGGAAGGGTATACTCAGATGTGAGTCCCTTGCTCATTGCACCATCAGGATTCAAGCAAGCCGGGCCGAAGACGCCTGAAATGGCAGAAACCGGTCCCCGGAAGCTTGTTTCCTTCCCAGTGTAAGAATTGGCTTTTGTAGTCTGGTCTGCCCTGTTCCCATGATGCACTGGGCCAGGGACAGACTAATTTGCATACAGCCAGGTTCTGAAACTGGGATGGTGCAATGAGCTAAAAAACGGTGTTGGATCTAGCCCTGATCTCTTGACTGGGTGAGAGTACTCTGCTTAATTCAGAGACTCTGTCCATCACCACCCCTTGTTGTAAATAATTTTGTCCACCCTAAGCGTGGAAGGGTATACTCAGATGTGAGTCCCTTGCTCATTGCACCATCAGGATTCAAGCAAGCCGGGCCGAAGACGCCTGAAATGGCAGAAACCGGTCCCCGGAAGCTTGTTTCCTTCCCAGTGTAAGAATTGGCTTTTGTAGTCTGGTCTGCCCTGTTCCCATGATGCACTGGGCCAGGGACAGACTAATTTGCATACAGCCAGGTTCTGAAACTGGGATGGTGCAATGAGCTAAAAAACGGTGTTGGATCTAGCCCTGATCTCTTGACTGGGTGAGAGTACTCTGCTTAATTCAGAGACTCTGTCCATCACCACCCCTTGTTGTAAATAATTTTGTCCACCCTAAGCGTGGAAGGGTATACTCAGATGTGAGTCCCTTGCTCATTGCACCATCAGGATTCAAGCAAGCCGGGCCGAAGACGCCTGAAATGGCAGAAACCGGTCCCCGGAAGCTTGTTTCCTTCCCAGTGTAAGAATTGGCTTTTGTAGTCTGGTCTGCCCTGTTCCCATGATGCACTGGGCCAGGGACAGACTAATTTGCATACAGCCAGGTTCTGAAACTGGGATGGTGCAATGAGCTAAAAAACGGTGTTGGATCTAGCCCTGATCTCTTGACTGGGTGAGAGTACTCTGCTTAATTCAGAGACTCTGTCCATCACCACCCCTTGTTGTAAATACTATTGTTCATTGACAGCATGTATGAGTGAATCCATAGGTAAGTGATTAGATGTGTGTATACATCTATGAATCACTGAGTGGATTTTTAGATACTTGTATTGCTGTGACAATGGATTTAAATATGATACTCTGTATTTTACAAACAGTGATGAAAAATTGTAATAGTGTATGAAAAGGTGTATGTGATTGTCACGTGGATGATGTCATCAGTGATGTCATCAGTGATGTCACTGACCATGTCATGAATGATCTAATATGTGACATCATCAGCAGTGGATTGCGGGTGCGCGAAATATAGTTAGTACAACTAACTATATAGGAGCAATTTCATTGGTTTTGTATGAGTAAAATGTCCAGCTATTTATAACACCACTAGAACTTATCGTTTTTTGAGTGAATTGCAAAGGTTTTTTAAAAACTAATTCCTAACTATATAACTCCTGAAACCTATGGTTTTTTCAGTGAATTTCAAAGGTTTTTTTTAAATGCTAATTCCTAACTATATAAGGCCTGAAACCTATGTTTTTTTCAGTGAATTTCAAAGGTTTTTTAAATGCTGATTCCTAACTATATAAGGCCTGAAACCGTTGGTTTTTTCAGTGAATTTCAAAGGTTTTTTAAAAGCTAATTCCTAACTATAACTGGTGTGTAACCTATGGGATTTTCAGTAAATATATATATATATAAAATTTCTATGGCAAAATTAAACCCCTCATTTTGTTCCTTTTCAAATTAAATGTATTAAGTGTTACCACTTTATTCCAATCAAGATGACTTCAGGTGTGCCATACTTTTGTCATAAGTAAGACTGTTAGCGTTCTAGTTGTTCTTTAGAACACTCTGGGACATTCTGTCATTGGGCTATAGTTGGGCTACATCTGGCTGATATTTGGGCTACATTTGGGCTCTTTTGTCTCTGGTGGCCATCTTGGGAGACTACATATCAGAATTTTTTTAATGAAATATAAGAGGGTTTGAGAAGTCACTCAAAATGTGCCCTAATTTTTCTTTCTTCAGCACTAATCATAATTTCTATGGCAAAATGAACCCCCTCATTTTGTTCCTTTGCAAATTAAATGTTTTAAGTGTTAACACTTTATTCCAATCAAGATGCCTTCAGGTGTGCCATACTTTTGTCATAAGTAAGACTGTTAGCGCTCTAGTTGTTCTTTAGAACACTCTGGGACATTCTGTCATTGGGCTATAGTTGGGCTACATCTGGCTGATATTTGGGCTACATTTGTTTTTTTTTGTCTGGTGGCCATCTGTGGGCTACATTGGGCTACATTGGGCTACATTTGGGCTCTAACATATATATAGCCCAATGTAGCCCAATATATATTTTTTCAAAGTTAATTTTCGTAAAAACCACTGGAGCACATATCTTGAGACATAGCAAAGGCACATCGGGCTACCAGTCCCTACAATTTTGCCAAGTTTGGTGGAAAACCATTCAGCCGTTCGGGCTAAAAGTGAGTCCAACCGCCCTATGGAACTTAACATGGGGAAAACACGTTTTGGGGCCCCCCTTTTATCTCGGCCCCCGCTTGACGAATCCCCCCCAAACTTTCAGGGAAGGAGCGTAGCGCCGCGAGGCAAAGTTAAGGAAACTTTCAAGAAGATTCCTCAACCGGCGCCAAAGTTATTCCCAATAGAATGTTGCGATTTCCCTATGGAAAACAATCCTAACTATATATACCTACAATAAAATTTCTATGGCAAAATGAAACCCCTCATTTTGTTCCTTTTCAAATTAAATGTATTAAGTGTTACCACTTTATTCCAATCAAGATGACTTCAGGTGTGCCATACTTTTGTCATAAGTAAGACTGTTATCGTTCTAGTTGTTCTTTAGAACACTCTGGGACATTCTGTCATTGGGCTATAGTTGGGCTACATCTGGCTGATATTTGGGCTACATTTGGGTTCTTTTGTCTCTGGTGGCCATCTTGGGAGACTGCATATCAGAATTCTTTTAATGAAATATAAGAGGGTTTGAGAAGTCACTCAAAATGTGCCCTAATTTTTCTTTCTTCAGCACTAATCATAATTTCTATGGCAAAATGAACCCCCTCATTTTGTTCCTTTGCAAATTAAATGTTTTAAGTGTTAACACTTATTCCAATCAAGATGCCTTCAGGTGTGCCATACTTTTGTCATAAGTAAGACTTAGCGCTCTAGTTGTTCTTTAGAACACTCTGGGACATTCTGTCATTGGGCTATAGTTGGGCTACATCTGGCTGATATTTGGGCTACATTTGTTTTTTTTGTGTCTCTGGTGGCCATCTTTGGGCTACATTGGGCTACATTGGGCTACATTGGGCTACATTTGGGCTCTAACATATATATATAGCCCAATGTAGCCCAATATATATTTTTTCAAAGTTAATTTTCGTAAAAACCACTGGAGCACATATCTTGAGACATAGCAAAGGCACATTGGGCTACCAGTCCCTACAATTTTGCCAAGTTTGGTGGAAAACCATTCCCGCGTTCGGGCTAAAAGTGAGTCCAACCGCCCTAAGGAAATTAACATGGGGAAAACACGTTTTGGGGCCCCCCTTTTATCTCGGCCCCCGCTTGACGAATCCCCCCAAACTTTCAGGGAAGGAGCGTAGCGCCGCGAGGCAAAGTTAAGGAAACTTTCAAGAAGATTCCTCAACCGGCGCCAAAGTTATTCCCAATAGAATGTTGCGATTTCCCTATGGAAAACAATCCTAACTATATATACCTACTAATTTCTATGGCAAAATGAAACCCCTCATTTTGTTCCTTTTCAAATTAAATGTATTGAGTGTTACCACTTTATTCCAATCAAGATGACTTCAGGTGTGCCATACTTTTGTCATAAGTAAGACCGTTAGCGTTCTAGTTGTTCTTTAGAACACTCTGGGACATTCTGTCATTGGGCTATAGTTGGGCTACATCTGGCTGATATTTGGGCTACATTTGGGCTCTTTTGTCTCTGGTGGCCATCTTGGGAGACTGCATATCAGAATTGTTTTAATGAAATATAAGAGGATTTGAGAAGTCACTCAAAATGTGCCCTAATTTTTCTTTCTTCAGCACTAATCATAATTTCTATGGCAAAATGAACCCCCTCATTTTGTTCCTTTGCAAATTAAATGTTTTTAGTGTTAACACTTTATTCCAATCAAGATGCCTTCAGGTGTGCCATACTTTTGTCATAAGTAAGACTGTTAGCGCTCTAGTTGTTCTTTAGAACACTCTGGGACATTCTGTCATTGGGCTATAGTTGGGCTACATCTGGCTGATATTTGGGCTACATTTGTTTTTTTTTGTCTGGTGGCCATCTTTGGGCTACATTGGGCTACATTGGGCTACATTTGGGCTCTAACATATATATAGCCCAATGTAGCCCAATATATATTTTTTCAAAGTTAATTTTCGTAAAAACCACTGGAGCACATATCTTGAGACATAGCAAAGGCACATCGGGCTACCAGTCCCTACAATTTTGCCAAGTTTGGTGGAAAACCATTCAGCCGTTCGGGCTAAAAGTGAGTCCAACCGCCCTATGGAAATTAACATGGGGAAAACACGTTTTGGGGCCCCCCTTTTATCTCGGCCCCCGCTTGACGAATCCCCCCCAAACTTTCAGGGAAGGAGCGTAGCGCCGCGAGGCAAAGTTAAGGAAACTTTTAAGAAGATTCCTCAACCGGCGCCAAAGTTATTCCCAATAGAATGTTGCGATTTCCCTATGGAAATTAATCCTAACTATATATACCTACAATAAAATTTCAATGGCAAAATGAAACCCCTCATTTTGTTCCTTTTCAAATTAAATGTATTAAGTGTTACCACTTTATTCCAATCAAGATGACTTCAGGTGTGCCATACTTTTGTCATAAGTAAGACTGTTAGCGTTCTAGTTGTTCTTTAGAACACTCTGGGACATTCTGTCATTGGGCTATAGTTGGGCTACATCTGGCTGATATTTGGGCTACATTTGGGCTCTTTTGTCTCTGGTGGCCATCTTGGGAGACTGCATATCAGAATTTTTTTAATGAAATATTAGAGGATTTGAGAAGTCACTCAAAATGTGCCCTAATTTTTCTTTCTTCAGCACTAATAATTTCTATGGCAAAATGAACCCCCTCATTTTGTTCCTTTGCAAATTAAATGTTTTAAGTGTTAACACTTTATTCCAATCAAGATGACTTCAGGTATGCCATACTTTTGTCATAAGTAAGACTGTTAGCGCTCTAGTTGTTCTTTAGAACACTCTGGGACATTCTGTCATTGGGCTATAGTTGGGCTACATCTGGCTGATATTTGGGCTACATTTGTTTTTTTTTGTCTCTGGTGGCCATCTTTGGGCTACATTGGGCTACATTGGGCTACATTTGGGCTCTAACATATATATAGCCCAATGTAGCCCAATATATATTTTTTCAAAGTTAATTTTCGTAAAAACCACTGGAGCACATATCTTGAGACATAGCAAAGGCACATCGGGCTACCTGTCC
Organism: Lissotriton helveticus; assembly: GCF_964261635.1. Taxonomy (NCBI): domain Eukaryota; kingdom Metazoa; phylum Chordata; class Amphibia; order Caudata; family Salamandridae; genus Lissotriton; species Lissotriton helveticus. The sequence continues at coordinate 171,502,157 of NC_136059.1, read as the reverse complement.
CTACAATTTTGCCAAGTTTGGTGGAAATATATATATATATATATATGTGTGTGTATATATATATATATATATGTATATATGTGTATATATATATATATATGTATATATATACGCTCCAAGTTGCCCACACAGTTTGAACAGCACACAAACACAGTTGAAAGGTGGCAAACCTTTTATTTCCAGGGTACAAGCAGGCTCTGGTGGCAGTTTCAATCAGACAGTCACTGGTGCGAGAGCCTGACGCGTTTTGAAATTTTCTTCCTCAGAGTCAATCGCTGGGTGAATGCGTGCTCCTGGACTCTTTACATAGCGCTGTAATCCCGCCCCTTGATGGGCCTGTCCAATGCTACCATCCAAAGGTTAGAATACCTGGACTACATTTCCCATTGTGCAGTGCTGTCCAGGAGCACGCATTCACCCAGCGATTGCCTCTGAGGAAGAAAATTTCGAAACGCGTCAGGCTCTCGCACCAGTGACTGTCTGATTGAAACTGCCACCAGAGCCTGCTTGTACCCTGAAAATAAAAGGTTTGCCACCTTTCAACTGTGTTCGTGTGCTGTTCAAACTGTGTGGGCAACTTGGAGCGTATATATATACATATATATATATATATATATATATAAATGTATATATATATATATATATATATATATATATATATATATATATATATATTACCTACTGGCGGTCGCCAGTAGGTATATATAGTTAGTCCCTACAATTTTGCCAAGTTTCGTGGAAATCCATTCAGCCGTTCGAGCTAAAAGTGAGTCCAACCGCCCTATGGAAATGAAGGAAATGAATGGGTAATTTGTAATTAGCAAATAGCTCATCGCAAACTAGGAATGGTAAAGAATCGCTATTTATTCCTTAAAGTTCGCTATTTAGGAAATGCATAAAACTTTGATGATACATATGGCGGTTCATCTCTAACAAGATAAGAAGCATAGGGATAGATTTATGATGACTGGCGCATCACCAGGGATGTGTTAGTCATTCTGTGCCGCTGTTCCGTCACCTATGGTGTGCTGCATTTACAATGCGGCGCATCATGGGGCAAAAACAGCACAGATGCGTGATGTATCTGTGCCGTAAAGGTGGCGCATTGCTGGAGTTGTATCGCAAGTGTGATGAAGCTCCAGCAAGGGTCGGGGGTGCCCCTGTCGCAGGGTTTCTGTTCTCACACAGAACTGTGGACAGAGGATTGGAACCTCGGCGAATTAGGGTGCCCCAAAACTCACCTTAGTAATCAAAAACCCCTTAGCAAGCTAGGTACAGTGTCACATTGGATATAACAAACTCTCAATGTTTAGACAATCCAGAATATGAACTTATAGTACCTCAGGATACGTGGAACTCATGAACAGTCGGTCGTTATATATTTCTTAGAAACCAGAACATGGAGTTAAGAAGACCACATGTGTATTTGAAATGTTTATTTACTAATGCCGTCTTCTCAGGCGTAGTATCTTAGATAATACAAGTACACATATTATCAGTACCAAAATTACCAGCATAGTTACTAGTACATAAAAAGCGAATGGTGACAGTATGTTAACATGCTGTAAATGAATAAGAGTTAGCAACACTTATAAGCAGCCACGGGCCGTGGAGGGAGTTACGGTGGGGCAGGGAGGCGGGGAGGGGGAGGGGCAGGGTGGAGAGGGCTCCACCCTGCCCCTCCCCCTCCCCGCCTCCCTGCCCCACCGTAACTCCCTCCACGGCCCGCGGCTGCTTATATCTCACCCTCCCTAATACACATATTATATTATTTGCTAAGAAGGTCTGTTTGTGTTGGTTTAGGGCGTGCCCATACTTTAGTGTCTTAGATTTGAAGGAATCACATCAGCATACACCAGCTCTCTCTTCATGTGAACCGCATCAACTGTTGTGTATGTGTGTTCGGCAAAGCAATATAAAACCCGCCTCATGCCCAGAATTGGCAGAAGCTGCACTTATGTTATGAGTATGAAGTCGTGGAGATCAGACCTCATAACAATTCTGTATCGTGTTGTTCTTGAAACTTCAGCACTCGCTGTACAGATATAGTTTAACAAGCAAAGCAGATAGTAGAGCAATAACGATGAACTACTAGGTTGAAAGCTAAAGCAACAACTAAGTGTCATGTGCAGAAGTTGCAAAAAAGGAAAAATGGCGTTTAAACCGGTAATGAGCCCATGCTAACTTAACACGGTGTAAAGATATCCAGGACCTAGATGACACCTCCCCATGATCCGGAAACGAACTGAATAAGATAATAGAAGTGCCATCTCATGAGAGCAGATTGCAACTTTATATGTGGACGGTCCGCAAGGTAAAACATTAAAAACTAGGAAAATTTAATGCTAAAGAAAAATAAAACAGCCAAGTACTTTATCGAGTCTTAAGCCAATAGGCAAGCTAAATAATAAAAACTTGACAAATAAGTCAATGAATTGTCAATGAAATGCTAGTACTCAGCATATCAAACATGAAAAAGGTCTATGACATAACTGTGTATGCAAAATAAGCTGCAACAGCCTCCAATAGGAAGTCACCGTCTTCATCCGAAAAGAGTTCAGCCATCCAATTTAAAAGCGGAAAAGAACATACGTGCTCTCCCAGCACCGGATCCTCTATCACCATCAGAGGACAGCTCGGTGGGTTTTCAAGAAAGCTCTGTTCCAAGAAAGACTGTGTTGCCGCCAGTAAATTCCAGGGACCAATTAGTCCATGCATCAATGCCACAGCCATAATCCTTTCGCCAGGACAAACCAACTCGTGAGTAATGATAGGAGTCATCAGCTGATTAAAGTCGACGTCAGGAGAAACCGGTCCGCAGAGACACAAATCAATGGCCCAATCGAAATCACAGGTCAGGCAGTGAAATACAGGCTGGACACAGGTGAAGTAGGAGAATCGAAAAGATAATCCATATGCCGTGCTTAATATCGCCAACGGCATTGTGCCATAATATTCTAGCATGCGATTGCGGAACAGTGTCAGCAGCTGCAGGGCGGGAGCTTGCACAGGAGGGACATCCATATTTAAAAATGTAAAAAAGCACAAGAGCGTCCGCTGGTAATGCAAGTAAAAATGGGAATCCACGAAGCACAGTGGAAAAAAATAGAATGAAAGAAAGCAGGGATGACTCCAAAGATTTTCTCAAATGAAGTCACGAGACCACTGGTAACAACTTTAAAAAAGTGCGCCAGGCCCTTTGTGGAGGACGCGTTAAAGATAGTCCGAACCATCTTGCTGAAATGGAAAGGCGAATCTGTATTGAAAAGGGTCTGCACCTCTGTACGGGTGTTCGCTATGTGAAGCACGAAAGTTTCACGGGCCGAACTCAAGGCCACCTCTCTCTGAGACAAAAGAGCTGTTATTCTTGCCATGCCGTTGAAATCTGCTCCCAAGGTTGGTATTTGTGGCCAGATTGAAAACTCCCTATGTTCATGTGTGGGAGGAAATAGAACATTTCTGCAGCAAATAACCCGTTCACTTACTGTTACGATAAAAGGAATACTTTTAATTAACCCAGAACAATCTTCATTATTGAGCATCAAATAACTACCATTTTCCAACAACTTGAACGTGGGGATGATAGCAGGAACTGGCGTGCCTTGCAACACGCAAGCCATATTTGGTCGGTGTTTGTTGCATGAACCGTGTAACTGTATGTGCCTACACATTAGTGAATGATCTGGCGTCTCAGTGCATTCCTCTCCATTCAGATAAACTTCTTGATCATCTTTGAAACATCTGTATGTGTATGGAAGCGACCAGACCTCATGAAGAAAAGCACTACCTAAAGGTTCATAACGACCTATTGGTATATATTTCATACAATTTGAAAACTTATATAAAGCAAAAGGCAGCGTTATTAAACCGTGGATAAGGCACGTTGCCAAAAAACCCGCAATCCTCTGCTGATGATGTCACTGAGCATGTCATGAATGATGTAATATGTGACATCATCAGCAGTGGATTACGGGTAATAGTATCTCTAGTTTACTCCCCTATAGCTGTCTTTCTTTTAACATAAGTGTCTGTTTCCTTCCCTTATACTTACTGTTCTTTTTTTTAAAAAACATTTTTGGTTCACTTCTGGTTCGCGTACCGGCGAGCGAACTGGGAAGCGAACTACGAGAAATAGAGGTTGGCACAGTTCCAAATATTGTACCAATTTTTTAATAACGGGGAGGTAGTTCTGAAAAGAACTTTTTTTTTTTATTGTTTTTGTTGTTTTATATTTTTTTTATTATTTTTCTGAACATTTTTTTACTTTTTTTGAATTTTTCTGAACAGTTTTATATTTTTTTGGGTTTTTCTTGCAGGGGGCAATGAAAACGATTCATTGTAAAGGGCTCAACAGGAGCAACAAAACAAAAAAAAAGTATTTATTATTTGGGGCGTTTCGTACAAACTTGCATATGATAGTCAATAGCTCTGTTGATCAGAGTGATGCTTCTTTCTCCGTAGCAAATGAATCCATTGCAATGTACGCAGACGTGTTTTACTTCATGAAATCTCGTTTGAATATTTGGCACCATCTCCCTGCCCTCTGGTCCCGTTACTTCCGGTACAACAGATCTTCTGGCCATAATAGGGAGATTATCTAGGTCGTTACGAAACTGTGCAGCACTGTAGTTGTTAGGATGCCACCTAGTCATATGGCGATGCATTGTGTAGTTTCCGAAACTGTATTTTTTGTCGGTCCCTCTGGACAGTCTATCTTGACATATAAGGCAAGTTACGTATCTTGCATTTACTTTTTTCTGACCTTTGGGAATTTTAAAAAATTGCCAAATGAAGTTTTCTTTCCGGTGAGACGTCCTGGGCTCCTCAGGCAAAAAGTGCCTCTCTTCGTGCTCGTCGTCCTGTTCCTCTTCTTCCTCTTCTTGCTGAATTATAACTTGAGCAGGTGGTCCACTCTTCCTTGGATGTGGTGGAGGTGGTGGGGAAGCACCAGCTGAAGCTACTAAAGAAGCCATTGCTCACTGGTAACAAAGGGTCTTTCTCTCACAATGATGAAAGTCAGAGTGAGGAAAGAAGGAGGGATTTTCATCATTTGGGAAAAACAATAGTTCTCAACCAATGAAAAGTGTTAATTTTAGATTATATGACCTAGTCTTACATCATTAGGAAACCAAAAGTGAAATGAACCAATGAAAAGTGTTATTACCAAGTCACATGACCTGCTGTGTTTACGTTAAGCGCTTTGCAGGGCCTCCCGGTTTGCTTCCAGAAACCTGTGCTTTGCGACTCGGTAAGCGTACCAGTTCGCTAACGTAGCACGTCATATGACGTATCACGCGACAACGCGAAACGTCATGCGGACGGGAGGCGTCACGATGTTGTTTTCTAACGCGGCAGTTGCGGTAAAGAAACGTTTACCGGCTCGCGGTCTATTTCGCGGCATCAAGGTCAGCTAACGGGAAGCTTCCCGATTCGCGAAGCGGGAACGAAGAAAAAAAAATATTTAAATTTTTTTTTATTAATAAACATATAAAATATATTTTTGGATTTAAAGAAGAATACATTTTACAGCTACAGATATTAGCTGTTAAAAAACCAATGAAATTCACTGAAAAAACCATAGGTTATAGACCATATATAGTTAGGAATTAGCATTTACAAAACCTTGAAAATTCACTGAAAAAACCATAGGTTATAGACCATATATAGTTAGGAATTAGCATTTAGAAAACCTTATTTTACTCACACAAAACCATTGAAATTCCATATATAGTTAGTTGCACTAACTATATATCGCGCACCCGCAATCCACTGCTGATGATGTCACATATTACATCATTCATGACATGGTCAGTGACATCACTGATGACATCACTGATGACATCTCAAATGACATCACTGATGACATCACTGATGACATCTCAAATGACATCACTGATGACATCATGACACACCAATACCAGTTACTACATACGCACTCACTGATTCCTACGTCTACACACACATTCACTCATTCACCCATACAATCACTCATACATACAGTCACTCATTATTACAACACTATCATATGCACTCATACACCTATGCAGACAGTCACACACTGCCACTCATCCATGGAGTTACTCACACACCAAGTCAGTCCTGTAAAGAATCAATCACACTTCCATTTCTTCATCTATACAGTTAAACACAGAACACCATACTTCAGTGACATCACTGATGACATCACTAATGACATCTGAAATGACATCACTGATGACATCTCAAATGACATCACTGATGACATCATGACACACCAATACCAGTTACTACATACGCACTCACTGATTCGTACGTCTACACACACATTCACTCATTCACCCATACAATTACTCATACATACAGTCAGTTATTATTAGAACACTATCATATGCACTCATACACCTAGTCAGTCCTGTGAAGAATCAATCACACTTCGATTTCCTCATCTATAGTTAAACACAGAACACCATACTTTTCACACATATACTAACACATACTTACTCTCTTATACAATCACTGATACAAGTACACATTGATATGCACAGCGTCACACACCTCCCAGCCAGCCACACACACACTCAGTCTTCCATCCATCCAGTCATTCTTCAATATGTAAAACATATTTAAACTTTACAAAAACACACAGACACTAGATGATGTCATCAGTGATGTCATCAGTGATGTCACTGACCATGTCATGAATGATGTAATATGTGACATCATCAGCAGTGGATTGCGGGTGCGCGATATATAGTTAGTGCAACTAACTATATATGGAATTTTAATGGTTTTGTGTGAGTAAAATAAGGTTTTCTAAATGCTAATTCCTAACTATATATGGTCTATAACCTATGGTTTTTTCAGTGAATTTTCAAGGTTTTGTAAATGCTAATTCCTAACTATATATGGTCTATAACCTATGGTTTTTTCAGTGAATATATATATATATATATAATATATATCTACTGGGAGTCGCCAGTAGATAGTTATAGTTAGGACCTATTTTCAATAGGAAATCTGCAACATTCTATTTGGAATAACTTTGGAGCCGGTTGATGAATCTTCGCGAAATTTTCTTAATTAATGGCCAGCTCTAGTCTGCTCCTATCCAGAAAGTCTTAGGGTGATTCGTCAAGCAGGGGCTGAGAAAAAAGGGGGTTCCAAAACGTGTTTTCCTCATGCAATTTTCCATAGGAACTGTTCATCGCGGCTACAGCCCGACCGGCTGAACGGAATTATACCAAATTTGGCAAAGAGGTAGTCCTTAGTTCGGACTCGTGCCTTTTGCTTAAATGGTGTAAATCCATTCAGTAGTTCCAGAGAAAATCACATTTAAAAGTATATATATCTAGGGCCGCGCAGGATCCGCGCATCCTAAGCGCACCCTGCCGTGCACGAGCTGTATTCTAATTGGCTGTCAACACTCCAAATCAGGAAGTGTTGGCAGCCATCTTGTGCCTCGGTAGAAACAAGGCACAAAAACCTATAAAAAAAACGCACAAAACGCGAAAAGGGGGCAGGGTAGAAACACCCGGACCCCCTAGGCCTGTTCAGGGGGTCCCACAAGGACCCCCAAGCCCCCCCCCAATTTTTTTAAAAATTGGCAAATTCCTTCTGTTAAAACAAAACGAAGCGCGGGCTCCCGCGTTTCAATGCTAATTAGCCCCCGGGGGCCCAAGTCCCGGGGGCATGATGGAAAAAGAGTGTGGGGGGCCCAATCCCCCCACAGGCTCTCAGGACCCCCCAGCCCCAGGGACCTCCACCCCCGGGGTTTGTTATAATTCATTGGGGGGCTCTCGGGCCCCCCCCAGCCCCGGGGACTGCCACCCCGGGGCTTCTAGTACTTTGTTAGGGGGGCTCTCAGGCCCCTCCGCCCCGGGTACCGCTACCCCTCGGGGCTTTAAAAAATTAATTGCGGGGGCTCATGGAGCCTGGTCGAGGCCCTGGCGACCGCCACCCCCCAGGGCCAGCTCCTGCATTGTCCCAAGGTGCCCACCCCCGGTACACTGCTGTTTGCAATGACAGGGTGTGAGCTGTGACCGTGTGCCTCCCACCCTGTCATTGTAAACTGCTTTGCTATTTGGCCAACTAGCCCACTAGGTACCTCAGGATTGAAGAGGAATTAATTCCCCAACTTAAAACGCGCCAAAGGGTCTGTTTATACACATGTCACCTCAGGCCCCGCCCCCTTAGTTTACCATTGTGCAAACGAGCCCTGTGGTGCGTTTTAAGTTGAGAAATTAATTCCTCTTCAATCTTGAGGGTCCCTGGGGGCCAACTAGCCCACCAGGTACCTCCAGTATGCGCCAGGGAGCTGCGTTGCAGAGAGGTGTTCAGAGGTCACGTCCCTTTTTACACCTCTCTGCAATGCAGCTCTGTGGCACTTACTGGAGGTACCTGGTGGGCTAGTTGGACCCTTGGGACACTCAGGATTCAAGGGGACTTAATCTCCCAAATTAAAACGGACACAAGGCGCGTTTACACAGGGGCGAAGGGAGGGGACGAGCCTGAGGTGTCTGTGGCGTGTTTTAAGTTGGGGAAATAATTCCCATTCAATCCTGAGGGCCCCTGGGGGCTAACTAGCCCACCAGGTGCTTCCAGTAAGCGCCACTGCGCTGCGTTGCAGAGAGTTGGACCAGGCCGTGCCCCTCTTTACACCTCTCTGAAACGCAGCTCTGTGGCGCTTACAGGAGGTACCTAGTGGCCTACTTGGACCCTCAGGATTCAAGGGGACTTAATCTCCCAAATTAAAACAGACACAGGGCGCATTTAGACAGTGGTGAAGGGAGGGGATGGTGTAGGAAAGTGGCTCTATGTATAGTGGACCAAAGTAAAATCAGCCAAACTACGAATTCCGATTTACTCATCTGTTATCAGGAGAGACCTCAGTGCTGCGTCTTTGAGCCTAGTACTGATCCTTAAAAGTAATTCTAACCGTACTTACCAGTAACTTGCATTTCCTTTAATAGGATATCATTGCCTGCTTTTTGCTGAAAAAGTTTCTAAGTGTCGATTTTTGAAACGTACAAATATTTCTCTAAAATCAGCCGAACTACGAATTCCGATTTACTCACCTGTTATCAGGAGAGACCTCAGTGCTGCATCATTGAGCCCAGTACTGATCCTGAATAGTAATTCTAACCATACTTAACAGTAACTTTAATTTCCTTTCATAGGCTAACATTGAATGGTTTCACTTGGAAATTCTTCAAAGTCTGGAGTTTTGGAACTTTAAAATATTCACCTAAAATCATCCGAACAACGAATTCCGATTTACTCACCTGTTATCAGGAGAGAACCCAGTGCTGCATCTTTTAGCCGAGCACTGAACCTGAAAAGTAATTCTAACCGTACTTACCAGTAACTTGTATTTCCTTCCGTAGGAATCCATTGTCAGGTTTACACCAGCAAAGTTTCCAAGTGTCTATTTTCACAAACTACAAATATTCCTTACAAATCGACTGTATGACTTAAACGCATTCTTTCAACTGTTTACAGGAGATGCACCAGTGCTGGATCCAGGATCCACCACTGAGTAAGAAAAAGTAACGATAACACTACTTACCTTCTAAGTTAATTTCCTCCCATCGGATAACATTGGTGATTCCATCTGAAAAAGTCCTTAAAAGTCACTACTGTAACCAAAACGCTTTTACTCAACTGTTTACAGTTGATGTCCCAGGACTGAATCTAGGATCCAGTCCTGTGGTTAGAAAAGTAATCCATAAAGTAACTAGTTGATTTAACTAGAAATTACTATTCAGCTCAATATTGCATTGTGTTTGAAATTGTGTTGCCCATTGCAACAACTGTAACTACTGTACTTAAAAGTCTATTGCTTCTTTGCAAAGTATTTAAACTAAAGTAATTTATTCTGAGAAAGTATATTTTGTAATGTAATGTTTAATGTAATTATAATGTAATTTAAAAAATAAAATATCTAAAAAAAATAGTGTAAAAAAATGTAGTAAATCAGTATAAAAAAAAATAAATATAGCAATTATTACATTTTAAAATTGTCATTTTCGAAACCTTTTAAATTCACTGAAAAAACCATAGGTTTCAGACATGTTATAGTTTGGATTTAGCATTTAAAAAACCTTTGAAATCCACTGTAAAAACCATAGGTTTCAGACATGTTATAGTTAGGAATTAGCATTTAAAAAACATTAGAAATTCACTGAAAAAAACATAGGTTTTAGGGGTATTATAGTGAGCTGGACATTTCACTCATACAAAACCATTGAAATTCCTCCGTTATAGTTAGTTGTACTAAGTATAACTCACGCACCTGCAAGCCACTGCTGATGATGTCACTTATTACATCATTCTTGACATGGTCAGTGACATCGCTGATGACATCACTGATGACATCTCAAATGACATCACTGATGACATCACTGATGACATCATCCACGTGACAATCTGATACATCTCATCATACACTAGTATAACCTTTCAACACTCATAAATATGGAGTACCATTTTTTAAACCATTGACACACCAATACCAGTTTCTAAAAACCCACTCAGTGATTCCTACATCTACACACACATCTAAACACTTACCTATAGATTCACTCATACATTTTAACAAAGATCAATGGAACACTATTAAATATACTTATACACCTACATCGACATTACACACCAGCACGCATCCAATTCACTTATACAGTCATCCTACTCACTTATGCAAACAATTGATCATACTTACATTTACTAAGCTACACACTTATACAAACACCACTTTATGTATTCAGTAGCAGCCCGTCCCGACGTTGTCCGGGTATGAAATAGAATGTGTGTAATGTGTGTATTTGGCAAGGGCAATTTATTCTAAAATTTTGCGGTGGACAACATTTTTTGTTTCATTAGAATAGGGACGGAGAAGGCCCAGCTGCAGCCCTGCTTGATGTTAGGAGGCGCGTGTAATTGGTGTAGTGATCTGCCGCCTGAGCCCGGCTACAGCCCTGGTTGATGTTAGCAGGCGCGTGTAATGTCGTTGAATGAGAGAGTTATCAGCCGTGGGTAAATCCGTTTAATGAGAGAGTTGAGTGACAGCGAGTAGGAGAGGCTGCAGTAATTGTCCCCGCAGACACGCTCATTTGCGTGTTCCCCCGCTTGAGGCCCAGATGCAGGCTTGTTTGATGTTAGCAGGCGCGTGTTCCCCCGCGTGAGGCCCAGCTGCATCCCTGGCTGATGTTATCAGGCGCGTGTAATTAGTGTACTGATCCACCGCCTGAGCCCGGCTAGAGCCCTGGTTGATGGTAGCAGGCGCGTGTAATTTTGTTGAATGAGAAATTTCAGTAACAGCGCGCAGGAGAGGCTGCAGTAACGTTACTTACCAGGCCTCCAGGTGAACGCGTTTGTCACGCCCCCAGCACATGGCCACAGCAGACGATCTTCTGATTAATGTACGACCCACATGGCAAGAAGGGCGGAACGTAGCACATCTCTGCTCCCCTGGATCAGCAAGATATTGGAAAAATACATTAACAACCTTTTAATTAATTTTCTGGAAAACCACCAACTGCTCGATCCATCACAAACCGGTTTTTGCCCCAAACATGGGACAGAATCGGCTTTGTTGTCAGTTCTGGAAGAAACAAGAGGCATCTTAGATCGGGGAGGGTCGGTGGCAGTCATCCTCCTCGATCTGAGTGCCGCTTTTGACACTGTGAACCACGAGATCTTATTGCAGCGTCTCCATGATATCGGGATCCAAGGAGGAGCGCTGAAGTGGCTCAGGTCATTCTTGTCCAATAGAACATTCCAGGTTTTCGAGGGAAACACCATCTCCACCAGCAGACCGTTGGGCTGTCGAGTCCCGCAGGGCTCCTCGCTCAGCCCGACGTTGTTTAATGTCTATATGAGGCCACTGGCGGCTATCGTCCGTCCATGTGGTAATAAGATCGTTACCTATGCGGACGATGCCCAGTTGGTGGTCTCTCTGACGCGGGCTGAAGGCCCCGCGGCCACAGTAGACTTGGCTGGCTGTTTGAGCGAAGTGAACAGCTGGATGACCCTGTCTTGCCTCAAACTTAATGCTTAATGGGGGCAAGACGGAGGTTATGATGTTGGGACGTTTGGTCCCGCCCTCGCTGAACTCCATCTGGACGGCCTGCCTGGGCCCCCCCACCAGTACCAAAGGACACCATTAAGAGCTTGGGCATTTGGTTGGACAGGGCGCTAACGCTAGACTATCAGGCTGTTAAGTTGTCTGCTACCTGCTTCGGTATTATTAGAATGCTGAGGAAGATTCTCCCCCTGTTACCTTTTAAAGCTAAGCAAATTGTCGTACAGGGACTGATCCACTCTAGGTTGGACTTTGGAAATGCTCTCTATTTAGTAGCCCCTGACTTCACATTGCGGAAGCTACAAGTGATCCAAAATTGTGCAGCCCGGACTCTACTTCAAATCCCTCGTATGTCCTCTGCTAAACCTGGATTGACAAGACTGCACTGGCTTCCTGTGAGAGATAGGATTGCTTTTAAATCCCTTTGTATTGCCCACCAGTCATTCTGGTCAACTGGTCCTCTGATTAATCATCCCTTAATCACCCCATACCTCCCCAGCAGACAGCTGCGCTCAGCTAGCGCCTTCCTTGCTACGGTGCCCAAAGTCAACCGGGCCAGATCAGGAGGCCGCTCTTTTTCTTTGAATGCTGCTAAGCTGTGGAACAGCTTACCCCTTCAATTGAGGTCTAATCCAGATTTGACTTCCTTCAGGAAACACCTGAAAACTTTTCTGTTTAATAAATAAAAAAAATTCTCTCTGTGTCTATTGGCTTCACTGCTTAGAACATACTGCAATCTTAGCGCTTGGACGCCTCCGGGCAACTATTTCGCGCTTTACAAAACGCATTTTCATTTCATTTCATTTCACATGCCCCCAGCGTTTCTCACGCCCCCAGCGTGCCCCTTGATGCGGCGCAATTGCGTTCACATGGCATGAAGTCCTGACACACGCCCCCAGCGTTTCTCACGCCCCCAGCGAGTCACGCCCCTAGCGTGCCCCTTGATGCTGCGCAGCAAAGTAATTGGCTCTTGTATGTACGACTCACATGGCATGAAGGGTGGACACACGCCCCTAGCGTTTGTCAAGCCCCCAGCACACGCCCACAGCCCACGATGTGATGGCTGTACCACACGCCCCCAGCGTTAGTCACGCCCCCAGCCCACGCCCACAGCACAACGCTGACACGCCCACAAGGGACTACTTTGCTGGCACGGTTCTTTTACCTTTTAAATGTATAGAGGAGTTGGCCTAACGGCTAAGGCGCTCGACCTCGGACCTGGGGATCTAGGTTTGAGTCTTGGTAACGACGCCAAACATCCTGTGATTCTGGGCAAATCACTTAATCTCCCCGTGCCTAACAAAAATGAATGTGTGTCCTCATGTAACGTAACTGGTGCTATGTAAAGCACTCTGATACCTGATTCAGTTCGGGTCAAGTTCGCGCTATGTAAAACTCTGCAAAAAAATATATATATATGGTGGCCGTCTGCATAGCCTATCTCCTTCTGCTGCAACTGCCCTTTCCAACGCTGTATTGGGTGTTGTATTTACTGAGATTACCCGCCTCAAAGGTTTGGGCTCTCTCTTTATAATAATAGTATGGATATAGATAGTAACTCATACTTAGTGTGTTATAAAATCACTATTACAAGTATACAGTTTTCGATACAGTCACTCATACAATCACTGACTCTTATGTATACTTATTTATATACAACTGTCACATACAATGCCTTTTATATTTCTAATTTGTTGCACATGTATCATTGAGAAATATTTTTACTCATCACCACACCTATAAAGAGATTCACTCACCCAAACAACTGTTTCCACATACAGTCTTAACCTCATATACCTACTAAATCAACTATTTACATATTTTTGGACAGTCACCCACCTCCCACCATACCACACACACATTCACTATCCCATACAAATACTCACTTAACTAATTAATAACTAATATAAACTTTCACATAGCTAGTAACAAACTTATGTAGCAGTTTACACAACATGGGATAGAGTGATACAGGTATTCACACAGTTTAATCACTATCCCATATATTTAGTGAGACACTTTAAATTAGTCACTTAGACAGTCAATCACATTGCTACTAAATCCTCCATTCTGACACTTATGCATCCACTTAGTCTTCAATGCTGATTGCTATATATATATATATATATATATATAAAATACTTATTTAAATATCGAACCAAACGACATTCACTGGATGATGTCATCAGTGATGTCATTTGAGATGTCATCAGTGATGTCATCAGTGATGTCACTGACCATGCCATGAATGATGTACTATGTGACATCATCAGCAGTGGATTGCAGGCGCATGAGTTATACTTAGTACAACTAACTCTAACGGAGGAATTTCAATGGTTTTGTACGAGTAAAATGTCCAGCTAACTATAACACCCCTATATATATATATATATATGTTGTATATGTGGCTTTCATTATTCAGATGTCTTTGGTTCAAAATGTGTTTGGGCTCTCAAATGCAAACCTTCACAGATGCATGCTGTGCCATACTTCACAATGTTTGATGGGCAATGCAAGCAGTGGTGCAAGTGACGCAGTTTTCCATATTTTTTATGTGTGACTACATATGTGGGAGGTACTTACCCCATTCCAGTAAGGTGTCTACCACTGTCATGGGGTTGAGACACACACATATGTGTCAACCAAGCATGTACAATTTGTGTCAAAGATTAGGGGGCATGCATACAAGGCACAAATGCTAATGGTACATCACTTTTGATTATGTTTTTGTGGTGTTAAAAACAGCCCCATATTACAAGGTTGCGCAAAGCCAGTTAACCTTGATTCACACCACCTTGTTCATATATGCCTAACCACAGCAGTCCGCTACAGCAAAGAGGTGGGCAATTCACGTATCTGGGACTGTGTCAAATTTGACAGCTCTGAAAATGTGACGTTAGTCGACAAGATTAGAATACATGTATTTAATTCTTGTGCGTTTCAGCTCGTTCCATGTGTGCTGCATTCTGCACACAGATAGAAAGAGGAAATCACTCTTTTGATTGATTTTGTGCACGAAGGTGTCTCTGCCAATCAGCCCTGCAACGCAGGCACCCTTGCACCATAGTTGCGTTGGCGCATTGCAGCCCATTGTGCGCCAGCTCTGGGGAAAAGGGCAGGAATGCGCCGTATCTTAGAGATACAGCGCACTCCTGCCTTTTTCTTTTGACACGGGGCAGAGTAGCAAGAATCCTTGCAATGCTGCCCTGCGCCATCAATGAGGCCCCTATTATACAAGTATGTTAGCTACATTTGTAAGATCAGGCAATTTAGAAACTGCCACTAATGTGATTTAGCTGCAGTTTTTCTTTTTTAGTGACATACAAGGAAATCCTTGTAAATATTTCGCTGTGTGTTTTGCTGGAGTTTTTTCTCAGGAGTGTTTACCTTGCATCTCATTTTCAGTAACGCTTAAAAAATGCTGCTAACTGGTCTTTGCGGCAACTTGTATATATGGTGATAAAAAATGCTGCCGTAGTATCAAAATATTGATGCTATGGATGCACTAAATCCTTGTAAATATGCCCCTTGGTGCCTTGCACAAAGAATGTAAGACTTTGGGCCATTGGAAACAAAAATATTCTGTATATTTGGACGCATTTTGTAACAAACTGCCTTGTCCACAAATAATATGTCTCCCTGGTGGATTATTTCTATTTGTGTGCATTTTTGGCAACAGACAGATTGGCGACGTAGGACAATCATTTCTAAGGAAGTGCTGCTCCTTCCTTTCCTGACTTAGCATTTCCTGACACTCATGTTGTACCTGGTTCTACTCAGAATTCTCTTTCTGTTTGTGATCTTCAGTGTCTGATAATTGGCAAAAGCCTGTCTTATGTACACTTCACACATCCATAAGACCACATTCTCTCTTTATTTGATGGTTTTGTAATCACTGTAAGTTATTTTTAGCGATATATTACTGTATCCCTTTCTTTCACCCTGTGAACGAACCTGTCTACTTCTATAACTTCATATGATCTGACGTGATCTCATCAATAGATGTATCCATGCCATCTTGAGGCAACTGTGGGGCAAACTTTGAAAGGAGTGTTTGACTTTTGAACACAACAGAGACGTCTTTCACTAATTGAGTACACAAACTCAAATTAGCAACTACACAGAAGGTTTGAACATTGCAGATCTCAGAATACATTATCAACTTGTAATAAAATATACTACGTACATATCGGAGCCCTGAAGAAGTCTGTGTAGGACACAACGTGTTGGCTACGATATCTAATTTGATTTTGATTTGTTTTCGGTGCTAGGAGAAAAAATTTGGATTTCTCTGCCTTGACTTTGAGGTAAGCATCATGCAGTTCTTTAGTCCACCAACATTGGTGCAGGGGTGACATTTTTAAGTAAATTTGCCCAATATATCCTGTGAACATTGTTGTTGCTTGTAGCACCCAGAGTGGAGAAGCACCCAAAGAAGGGTTGTGCCAGGAGCCTGCGCACCCCAAGTTTGGCAGCAGACGGTGATGGGCGATGGACAGAGAGGGACAACGTTTAGAGAGGGGGCGAGGCCCACAAAGTAAATCAATATATGGTGTATTTATCATAGGGGAGCTGTATTCTTCCTTATGCACATGATTGCACCCCAAGAACCATAGATATTTTGATGCTAAACAAACAGATCCTTAAAGAGTTAGACAGCAGAGGTGTTTTTTTGGAGCGGAGGAACCCCTGAGGGCCCAGCATGTTCAAGAAATGCAGCAATAGGACGAGGTATTTCAAAATATATCCCGACATAAACACTACTCTCCTACAGGTTTCATTTTTTGTATGGACTTTTCATCATTGAAAGAAGAAAGCGAGCTATCATGGGAAATATGCACAGAGCACATCCTGTTGGGGCAGGCACTCTCATGGGTGTGTGCTGGTAATGCACGTAACAGTGGAAAGTCCCAAAAAGAAGCTGTAAGACACACTGGGTGTGATGCTGTCAGACGCGTGCACCACAACAAAGTCAAGCACAGGAGACGGGATGGGGATTTCTGCTGTAGCGCAGTAACTGTGAATGTCCTCAGGAAAGGTTGAGTGCAAGGTTGCAGTGCTTAATTTGTAAAACAATAAGTGCCGGAGCACTAGTCAGGAGGCCTCTGCAGCTTGCACCATCATTGTCACTGCTGTCGTTGCCAGTGGCAGTACTGTTGCAACCAGCTGCTCAGCCAGTATGAGTGTGCTGCCCGAAATGTGGGTGCATGGTGATACGTTAGAATGTTGGGGTGGGTGAGAGGTGCTGAGTGTCAGTTGGAGTGTGGGCTGAGCAGCAGGGAGGCTGCTCCTGGTGTGGCTTACATTAGAGCTTAACATCTGGCTTATCATTGAAGTTTACTATTGGAACTTTTACTTATCAGCAACTAAGACTAATGAACCAGGTTATATACTATATATAGACTTCTGATTATTACAGGTACCTGCACAACTACTACTAGCCAGCACACTACAACAATGGAGCCTATTCCAGGCCCCAAAGCTATCGCAATAGCTTGGGCGGCAGGTATAAGTTGTTTTAAATGCGTACTAAATTAACTTACAATTGCTATTCTGCTCATATCTAATTTATATAAACACCGCCATCATGTGGCAACTATCAAGAGTGCCAGTGTCGACAATTAAATACCGGTGATGACAATTAAGTGCCGGTGACAAGCACCAGAAACCACCGTCTTAAATTAGGCACTGCAAGGTTGACGGTTGTATCAAATTAAGTTGGATTACAATGGGAATATCCTAATTTATTTTGAATATTGAACTCTTTTTCTCATACTTTACACTCGTTTATCAAATTCTTTAGACCATGTCAAAAAACCGTCTACTTAAAATAAGCTGTCTCATGCCATTAAATCTACCTATGTGTGTGGGCGTGTGCCTGGGCAAGTAAGTAATGTATGTGAGATTGTGTCAATGGTTAGATGGATGTGTGAGCAAATAGATGAATGAATGCGTAAGAGCCAAAGTAAATAATTAACAGGAGAGTGAATAAGTGAGTGGGTGGCTCAACTAATAGGTGAGTGCATGAAAAGATGGGTGGCTGTTAACAAGTTACCACAATCCTATATACTCAGGTAACATACAGCAACACATGGCAAGAATTGCAAATATTATGCTAATGAAAGCCTTATATCAGGGCTGGTGTGCTACATCCTACTGCATGATTTTGTACTACACTGCACTGCATAGTATCACATTGCATAGCATCATAATATTGCACTGTTCAGTACATTGCAATGTATTGCATTACATTGAATAACATTGCATAGCATTCTATTGCATAGTAGAAGTAGTTACCTTTATTATCTAATATTGGATTTCATAGTATTATTCTATAGTACTGGATTGCATAGTATTGTTGCATTGCATAGTATTGCGCGGTATGTTGATGAAAATGGCAATGTATATGCACATAAGCGGCGTTCATTTGTGTTCACTGTACCCCTTGTTGTAAACAGAACGGATATCGCTAAACACTGACTGTGTTATCCCGCCAGCATAGACCCATGCACGCACGTACACGACAGCCATTTTAGGCACCATGGCCTCTCTGCCCATTTGTTCCCGGCACCCCTCCCCGCGCGCACTGCTCATGCATCGGCCATAAGACCCTCTCCCTCTGCGTGACCCTGCCCTAGAAGTAACCCTCCTGCTTGACCCACACCCCCCATTTCCTCCCAAGAACACCCTTCCCCTCAGCTGACGACCCCCCCAGCTGCACTTGGCCTTTCGACCCGGTCCCAAGTCCTAAGACCGTGATACACCAGCCGAAGTGCCCGATCTTATCGCCTGCCCAACCTTTGATTTGATCATCCCCTCCTGCCCTCGTGTCCTATAGGAATGTCCGGCTGAGAGATCACAAACTCTTGTTACATTCAGGAGGGGAGGATGACATCTGAGCGACTGGTATGGGAATAGGCCTGAAGCTGGGATTCCAAGCATGCTTTCTCCTATTTTCAAAGCGTCTTTATTGCAATAAGGAATGTTTGTGCATCATAAACATGTGTATAAAAGACGAAGCCTCAGAGAAACTTGCCAGAGCACCTCCTGAAGACACTATGCGAGTGTCCGAAATGACAGGCTCTCCTCATGAGAAATAAAACTCTGTTCTTATTTTCCTGCTTCCAGCGCCCGTCTCTTTATTTGGTAATTGTTCAAGATGGGAACTAAGAGGCGTCCTGCGCCAGCAGCCTGGGCATCAGGTGCGTTATGGGCTGACTTTTCCACAGGTATAGTATTGTTACATTGTACTGTACTGCTACTGTTTCATCCCATGAATAGTGGCAGGGTAGGCCTAATGGCTGCAAACTTCAGAGACGTCAGGTGAAGACACTGGCTAAACTATTAAGAGTTTTTGGGCAATAACATGCAAAATTTTGTGCTACTGCAACAGAAGCTGCATGCTATGGTAAATAAAGTACCATTTCCCCCTGTTACATTCCATCAAGTCTGACCTGCTGCAATGTAATGAAGGGTGAGGTAAGTAACATATGTGGTGATTACCAGGTGTGGTAAACACCACACAACATAGAATTCCAATCTCTGTTCAAAGAGGGTTTTAAGCAAGGTTTGAAAAAAGATTGATCAACACATACATTAATCACGGCCATACACTTCGGAAAATTGACTGACAATTAGTTTCCTGTTTTTAATATGTCAACGTGGCTGTGTGTGCCAAGACACCTGCTGAGGTAGCTTTGCCCATTCCGGGTTCTTATGGAGCAGACTTTACAGAGCAAAAATGTCTCAGACAAGGCAGAGGAAAAACAATGTAAGGCTGCTTCCTTCGGCACGTTCAGGTGCACGTGGGACCTGACTAACCTCCCTGTCTGCCTAACATCGTTCATCCCCCTGGTTCTCACGATATTCATGCCTGCACAAATGCCCTTACATATTGCATCCTGGAATGTCAATGGACTTACGCATTACATTAAATGTAACAAGCATTTACAATGCAATGGTTTTGCCTTTGTTAAGGTTCCACCAGGTCCACCATGGTGCGGCTCTGAGCCCCAAGCAGAGCAGCAGCAGGGCCCAGCAGAGCAGGGCGGGGGGCAGCAGGGGCTCGCAGAGGTGTTTCCTGGGGCAGCCGCCCAGGTCCACCATGGTGTGGCTCCGAGCCCCAAGCCTCTGGTGGTGGTGCTGCTGCGCTCGGTAGCCCATGTAACTTACCGGGCACTCTGGCGGGGGCTCCTTGCGACAGCGGCAATCTCCTGGGTACTTCTCCGGTCTCCCTCTTCGGCATGGGAGACCGGCAACGTCCTCCGCTTCTCCCGGGGCTCCCTCCAGGCCACTGGAGCCCCGCGTGGACCGCCATACTTCTTCTCCTGGGCCGCCGTCCTGGCGGGGGCTCCTTGCGACAGCGGCAATCTCCTGGGCACTTCTCCGGTCTCCCTCTTCAGCATGGGAGACCGGCAACGTCCTCCGCTTCTCCCGGGGCTCCCTCCAGGCCACGGGAGCCCCGCGTGGGCCGCCATACTTCTTCTCCTGGGCTGCCGTCTTCCTTCTTCCCCCGGGCGGGGGCGGGCACTTCCGGCCGGCCGCGCTAGGATTGGCCGGCCGGCTAGTCACTTCCGGGTCGCCGCGGGCAGCGCGGCGGCCCGTCTCTAGCTCAGGCAGGCGGGCGGCGAAGTTTCCCGATGGATGCGCCGCTCTCAGGGCGAGCCTCCGATGGTGGCGAAGCTGCGGCCAATCGCAGCACGGCTCCAGCGATGACGCGGCGGCTCGAGAACCACTCCTAGCGCGGCGGCACTGAGGGGGCTCGACCGCCTCAGCCAATGGGAGGGCAGCTCCTTCGTTCTTGCTCTCCGCGGCCCCGGCGAGGTCCTCATGTTATTCTCGGCCCCAGGCAGCGGCGGCAATCAGGGAGGCAGCGTTTGAACCGTAGTAGGAGGCGGCAGAGCGCTCGGGGTGCCACTAGTGCCTTACCAGATTCGGGGGCATTCCCGGCTTTCGGCTGACGTCGCGTGACGTCGGCAAAAGCCAAAGAAACGCGGGAACGCCCCCGAATCTGGTCCGGCATTGACGGACAGGCCCCTCGTCCAATGGCTAGGCTCCATTTATGGAGCCAGCCAATAAATGACGAGGGCCGACCCAAACCCCACTACAGTTCTCATCAGGTTTTTGCCTGCGCGAAAAAGATGCGCAGAGCGCATCTTTTCGCCAGGCAAAACCTAAAAAGTGCTCTCCTATCTCAATACCAAACACGCTGACATAGCTCTCCCCGAGGATATGCATCTTACAGAGTCAGAAGCCGAGACCCCCCCTGCACGAGTGGGTGGGCAAAGAGATACTGAGTTGCTGTCCTCTGCAAGTGGCAGATGGCCTATCAGTGCCCCAGAAACATGGCATAGCCCTTTTGATTCAGAAAACATTGTCCCATGTTCTGCTTAAGAGATAATTCGGAGGGTTGCTATGTGTTCTCCGAAGGGGAACTGGGCACTACTAAACAGTAGAGAAAATGTGACTCCCCCTTGGAAACCCAATCTCAAACATTCTCTGACTCAAACACACTAGGGCTACACAATACATACACTACTCATTGAGATCGGATAAGACCAACCCACAGATTCTAGTACCACCAAAATCGAGATGTATCATCAAGGGATTGTTTAATTTCTTAAAAAAGACACATTATATCACAATACACTTTTGGTGTTCATAGGCATATAAAAAAGTATTATAAAAAAATAATATGTAGAATACAGTATACATTAAAAACAATATGTGCAAATATATTTTAAAAAAACACACAAAATATATACAATGACAAACCAGAACAGATCAAATCCTAACGGGGAACCCTTTTTGCACACTTCTAAGAAAGCCGTGGCATTAACTAATCCAACAATCTACATTCTCATGATAGGATTCAAAGGTGCTCAGTGTCGACGCGTTTCGGTGTTAAATCACTTTATTTAGAAACCACCTTCCGCAGGACACAAAGATAAGGGATTTGTTCTCTCCCTCCTTGAAGTACTAACAGGGTATATGATCCCTCTTGGTGATGTGCATCCGATATTTAGAAATACTAATCGGTGGCTTGTAGCTTTTTTCAATCTGGCCACAACCTCACTGGGACTCCAGAGAGTATTGTTTCATTGTGCTTCCCAGTATCGCTTTTAGGTAAATACGGACATTTTGTCCTATTTAAATACAGGGAAAATATTTCTCCTGTTTCACAGCTGTTGTATCGCTACTGCTGTCTGGAGGGAGGAGTAGTTATTCATCGTGTGGGTCCTCTTCGTACTGTGTGACAGTAGCTTTTGGTTCCTGTTAGCAGTATCCCGCCCGAAAATCAGATATCAGGTTTGTGTGGTAATTAATTTCTCTATCTTGGCGCATACGCCTCCATTTCATTGAAGTGAACTGAAAAAAGAGTTGCCTGACGGTCAGTGCAGACTGGTCGGTGGAATTAGTAGAGTCGCCAAAGACATAATGCTGTGGGTCATACGGTTTAGGGAAGAAATATTCATTCACCTGAGAAGGAGAGTGGCTGCCATCGACCAGGACAGAGGATCTGTCTCGTCAGTGAAAGACAGAGACATTCATATGGGCAGGCTAAGGACTGCTTGTCAGCGTGGTCCCAGAGCAGGGAAAGGGAGCAAAAATGGTAGGTTTAGTTTGCACACAAATAACAAAACAGAAGAAAAAGTGAGGCAGACCAAGCCCTTTGCTATTCAAGCAGACAGTCCCAAAGCATAAACAAAGGAAGGATTACCCTGATGAATCCATACAGCCACCAATGAGAGGAGATCTGATCATCTGGGGGCTTTCGTAGATTGAATTAAAGGCATCTGAGAATAGGCTATAGGTCTCTATATTCTACTACACAGTTTGTCAATTGAGTGGTCAGTGGTAACCACTGGGGACAGGGATAATAGATTCTCAGGATTCAAACAGGGGCCAGAATGAAATAAGTGAAACAAATTGGAATACTGGGCCTGCCCATGGGTATCCAAAGGTAGAGACCCGTGCTCAGCGTAGCAGCATGGCCGATTGAGACACTGCCTATGTACATCAGGAAAATCCCACCAGCAGCTATGTGTGGAGGCATGAGGGGAGGGGGACAGACCAAGTCCAAGATGCTTGCAGGGGCTTCACCTTAATTGTGAACTTCATGGATCAGAGGTGTTGGGAAAGAGTTCTGGAGGAGGTAAGTGTAGGGAAGACTGCCATACCCTCGAGAGGAAAGTCCTGCTGTTCCATGGCTTGGTCCTAGAGAAACACCAGAAGCAACAGGTGTTCAACAAAATTAACACAGATTTTCTGACCAGAAACACTAATCAGTCCTTACATTTTACACTATCTGTTCAAGTCGATACAAACCGTGGAAGGATAGGCATAGGTGTGCTAAGAGAGTTGTTTACATAAGTGCACGAGGGTGAGTAAAGGTTCCCCAGAGATAGCCAGCAACAGAAGCAAAAAATGTGGATTGATAGTTAAATAATTGGACCTACTTTTTAAATTTTGAATTAAGGTGGATACGGCTCGAGGGCTAAGACTGTTTACACAACTAAATATGTGTTATGTATATGCTTTCACATCCAGACAAGGGGTACCCCCCTACATTGACTGTGTAATGTTTGAACAAACGTTCAAAGGGGGCATCCAGTGTAGTGAAAAAAATCAGTTCTCCTTGCTCAGTCCTGCATCTCTAACAAAATGTTCTTATTATTGATGACGCTTGGGTTTTGAAATGTATTATGAAATAATTCACCAGATGGCTCCTTTAAATTATACATGGGGATAAATTATTTCCTGCCAAACATTATAAGGACATTGAAAGCCACTAAGGCATTTCATCACCAGTTAGAGAAACAATTAAGAAGTCTGATGTCCTTTATAAGGTTCTGGAACTCCAAGGAGACTTCCAATATCCTATTAATGCACAGCAGAGGGTATATTATTACTTATAATACATGTTCACACCATGACCCTTGCGACAAACTGCTTTAATCACTGGTGTTTTGCCCTTTAAATGTAAGAGATAGTATGATTGCAGACAGCAAGACTGAAAACAGAATCTACTGCAAAATTAAATACATCAAAAAGAAGTTTGAAATTTGTTGCAAAAATATATTGGTATCAGATCCGCATAAGTCATATTAAAAAGGCTGAAGCTCAGAATGTGTATAAACATACTGAGAGATTTTATTTATTATGTAATGACCTTCAGCATGCAAATAAAATAACACATTTCCAGAAATATCTCAATTCTGCTCATCACAGTTTGTTAAAAAAAGAAAAACAGACCATAAGTAGCTAGTTTTTGTTGTTTAAACTGCATCTGTTATAATGCACAGTGATCTATCTTTCATCTTGGCTGATGACTTTGGCAGCAAGTTTTATGAAAGCACAACTCAAGTGCAGTACATTTTTACAGGTGAGCAGCTACATCATTTAATTATTAGATGTGAGAAAAGAAGTCACACCCCGACTGTAATAAGGAAATTAGACATTAGTTTTTATATGGAGATTGCAGGCTCCTATGTATTATATATGCAATAAAGTATACCCTGCTGTACATTATGAAGTTATTGCAGATCATAGAGGAGTTCCATGACACTCTAGAAGAGCAAGGCTAAAAGCCAAGTTTCTTTATAAGATCATGGAAATCTGCAGTGACTTGCAATATCTTTATAATGTACTGCAGGTGGTACTTTATTCCTTATAATACATTGTCATAACATCACCCAAAACATTGATTAAATCTTTGGTGAGTTACTCTTTCTTATAAAACAGATAGGGGGCCAGATTTACTAAGGACTTGCATTGTCGATGCATAAAGCAAATCGTGGCAAGGTATTGCAAGTCGCTGCAAAGAAACGCAAGTCCTTAAATGGGAATTACGAAGTAAAGCAAGGAGAGAATTGCATCACCTAGTGAAACTTTGTAAAGAAATGTAACGGATGGTAGCAGTGTGCGCTGTGCTGCTTTGCATTTCAATGTGGTAGGCATTCTATGGGGGAAGCATGGGCATTCCTGTGCACCTACCCATGGAACTTGATGCAATCCCAGCTTTAGTAAGGACAGTAAATGTAGGATTGCATCAAAAGGATTCACTTATCACTTTCTGAAGCACACATGGAAAGAAGAAGAAGCCTCTAGGGCAGTGGCCTTCAAACTGTGGGGCATACCCATTGGGGAGGGGGGCCAGGAGTCACCTGAAGGGGGACACCAGTCCACGCCCCCCCCCCCCCC
Organism: Lissotriton helveticus; assembly: GCF_964261635.1. NCBI lineage: Eukaryota > Metazoa > Chordata > Amphibia > Caudata > Salamandridae > Lissotriton > Lissotriton helveticus. The sequence continues at coordinate 171,476,896 of NC_136059.1, read as the reverse complement.
CCCAGTGGCAAGCAGAAGCCCCAGAACACATCCACTAGTGGTTTTCATTTGTGCATTTTGTAACCTGTTTCTGGCACTTTAGGCCTTATTTTTAAAGGCAGATGGGCTTGTACTGAGAATGCCTTGGGCTTGTTTAAGGAAGGGCAGGAACAGCCTCGGAATCTCCTAAGGTGGGGAAGACCTGCCGACAGTCACAGTGCCCAGGCCCGTCACTTGAATTTGGAGGTGGCACATATTCTACTGATGTTTTGCCAATTCCAGCAGGGATTTAATAAGCACACTTGTGCTGGGTGGCATTTTTGTTTGTTATGCCACGTTCTGCCATGTGCAACCATTGGAGGAGGTCGCGCTCATCACTGAGGACTATATTTTGGAGAGTCTTCTCGGTCCTCTGGCAGATTTTCGCCTCACAGGCGCAGGCCGCAGCCGGGATAATAATAATTTTCACCTCTGCCTTGTGTTGGAGGGCAGCATGCAGACATGTTTCCCAGGCGATCATCTGTCTTTCAAAGGTGGGCTCTCGTTGGTCCCACAGTGGACTTCGTCACTTCCTGCTGTGTTGTGCTTTGAGGCAGACAGTAGGGTTGCCACCCTTCCCAGGGAGAAATACCGGTGATATGTTCAAGTTTCAAAATTCTGCAATTCCCTGAACAGGATACTTAAATAGAACTTTATAAATACTCATCTGTATTCATTTTTACCATGGCTTTTTAGTCTTATTTACTTTTATTATCAGTCAAGTATTATTAAGAGAGCTCCAGAAAGCACTTTAAAGAGCATTCTTCTTATAATTACTGTTCAAGGTATGTGCAGATTCCATTTCAGATGTTTTGCAACATTTTCTAGAGCTTTTTAATGCTTCTCATTGCTTAAAAGTGTGCAACTTCTGATATCTAGCTCTTTACATTGACTCCACTGCTTATTTTTGCTCATGAGAATGTCCTACTCAAAATGCTGCACATTTGGTCATTGAATGTCACTCCTCAGCACTCTGAAACCATGGAAATGTGACACATAAGCATTCGGAAAACTTGGCATCTATGGTCTGGGTGCGAATCTGCAGGACTTTTAGGATAGGACATTGCAAGTACAGATCAGGACGGTGCTTTGCAGAGAAGATCTGAATGGAGCTTTGGTAAGAGCACCTGGATGAGACTATTGCCCAGCAGAATTCCAAACTTACTTAGGATTTAGTTAGCCCTCTTACACGTCTTGATGTGCCCTTTCGTAAGTTTGAGGGGGGCCCGAACCACAAACACTTTCCTCACTGGGGGCTTGACAAAAAGTTTGAAGAGTACTGCTTTTGGGATTGTTTTTATGCAGGACTGTATCCCTGCCCAAACAGAATGTAGCCCGTAATGCAGGTTCCCCTGTACTATGGCACAAAAGTGTCAATGTTTGTGTTAGGCAGCACACAGTGCGCCAGTGCCAGGAGGAAGCAGAAATGTGCCATATCCTTGTAGACGTGGCACATTTCAGCTCTCTACATTAGAAGCAGTGCATCAAGTTCCCTTGCTGCTTTACAACACCTGAAACCTTACTAAATGTGGCCCAGGATGTTTCCAGAAATAAGGAATTAAAGTAGGATCTATTGTGTAAAATTAAACACACCTGTTAGACCTGGCATTTCTTGGCGTGGTTACCCTTGACTTTTTGCCTCTACTGCTTCTATTTTTGATGCTGTGATGGATTTCGTTTTACTGGCTTAGATGCTTTGGGCACTTTGCCACTGCTGATCAGTGTCAAAGTGCAAGTGTTCCCTGTATAAAGTGTTATGGTAATTGGTTGTCCATAATTGGTATGTTTGTCTTACCAGTAAAGTCCCTTGTAAAGTGCACTATGTGTGCCAGGACTGGTAATGCAAATGCTACTAGTGGGCCTGCAGCACTAATTGTGCCACCCACACAAGTAGCCCCAAAAAGAGATCTCAGGCCTGTCACTACAGTGCCTGCGCGCAGTTTGTTAACTGCCTTCTTGTCCTGACAAGTGCACCCACTTGCCAGGCCATACCTTTCCTTTGTATGCACATCAGACACCCCTATAGTAGGTCCAAGGTACCCCCTGTGCAGGGTGCAGTGTATGTGAAAGGTAGGACATGTACTGAGGTGTGTACGATGTCCTGACAGTGAAACACTGTCAAATTTGGTTTTCACTGTTGCAAGGCCATCTAGCCCATAGGACAGAATGGGGGATGCTGTGTCACATGTTTCCAGCATATCTTCTCATTGGCATAAGATGGAGAGATGGAGTTTAGTGTGACTGAACTCAGAAGTTAATAACACATCTTTTTGTGAAGATGGTTTTTATATTGTGTGCTTAGAAACCATGTTTTTAGAAGTGGCTGGTTTCTTGTCTTAAACCATCCTATGTGCCTCTGCCTGTTTGTGTATTGACCATATGGGTTTGGATGTGACAGGGTTTGGGGAGTGTCCTGACACCAGAGAAGGGTGGGTGAGACAGCAACAGGCTGGCCTGCATTCGATCTGGGGGGAGGAGGAGCCCCCCTGGATGTGAAGAGGGCGGTGTTGCTGCCACACAAGGATGGCTCCACCTTCTGCTGAGCATCTGGCCCCAGATCCTGACTATCAAAGGAAGGGGGTGTGCACTGGCAGGAAGACACCCAGGTCTGGTTAGGACTGGGATCAGAGCCCCCTGAACAGAAAGACTTCAAATGCATTTAGGGTATAAATTTGAGAGCTGAAACCCCTGAACTCAAGACTGAAATCCAGACTGAAAAAGGATTGAACCTACTTTGTGATCAAGAGGAACCTCTGCCAAAGAAGAACACCTGAAGAGACTGAAGGGAAGGAATGCCCTTGCTGTGTGTTCTGGGGCTGGCCTGCAGTTTGCGGATTTGACTAAGGAGAGGACAAGGGACTTTGTTGTGTGCTGTCTCCCCCTGCTTGTGAGGACTTTGCTATGTGCTGTGTCCTGAAGTAGCGTGTCTCCAAGGGCCTGAGGAGAGCTGGTCCCATGTTGTGGAAACTCAGGAACATAAAAGTTTCCAACCGTGTCTCAGCGACACTTGGTGCCTGGTGCCTTTGCATGCCTGAGACTGCTGTGTGGTCCGTAGTACTCTTTGCGAGGTGTCCTGTTATCGCATTGCCCCCGCAGCGTGAAACATCATCCACGCTGCTGTATTGCTGTTTGTGGCCACAGCCTTCATCGTAACTGAGGCTGTGAGTAAGGATCACCACCGCGGCCCATGCCCATGCCGCAACGTGCTGCAGGATTTCTGGAAGACTGCCTTTTGGTCCGTGGTACTGTTTACGAGGTGCCCCGTGATCGCATTGCCCCCGCACCGTGAAACATCATCCACGCTGCTGTATTGCTGTTTGTGGCCCGAGCCGTCATCGTAACTGAGGCTGTGAGTAAGGATCACTGCCGCCGGCCAGAGCTGCACATGCTAAAGTATTTCTTGAAGCTAAGAAAGCTGCAAGGTGAAAGGGATCGTGATCGTTGTTCACCGAGAGGAAACTGCCCAAGATCATCAACAAAGGAGAAGGCAGCGCCGTATCCCATCTGCTACAGCGTCGCCTAACACAGAGCTGGAACATCAACGGGCCGCCCAGCAGGACGTTGGATGAGCGGGGAGAGAGAGCGAGGTAACGCACCCCCCCAGGTAAGGCTTGGACTCCGGTCGGGAGCCGCAAGCATGTGCGGCCTGGGGAGGCGTGCAGGAGGAGCACAGGAGTGCTCCGAGCTGTCTCCCCCTGCACTGCATTAGATGAGCTGAGTCCCCGAGCGGCCCGTACCTGTCCAGCAGCACCGCGGCCGCGCCTTTAAGCTTATGACCGGTGTCTCTGGTGTTGGGGCCTAGTGGGGGCCCGAGTTGACCGCACAGATTGGCGTACAGCATTATTCCTTGCATTACGAGCTGCCTGATTCTTATATTACGAATCACATTATTCTTGCATTACGAACTGCCTGATTCTCACATTACGAATCGCATTATTCTTGCATTACAAATCGAACTATTCTTGCCTTACGACCTACGTTATTCCTGCGTTACGAACTGCAATAGTACGTGCATCAGGGACTGTGTTATTATTACTACATTACGAACTGCATAGCATTGCATTAGGACTGCATTAGATCATTGTGAACTGCTCATTAATACCACAATAACCTATAAGTGATTGCTGGTCTAATAACCGGCAAATTAAAAGATTACGAATACGCATATTTTGGATTTCTATTGTTTGGTCTCATCGTATTCCTTTGATAAAGATACCTCTGTGGTGTCCCATTTGTGGTGTTATCACTGTGTTACTGGAAGTGTGGTTGCAAATTCTTTACACATTGCCTTGGAAATAAGCCTGGCTGCTCGTGCCAAGCTACTGGGGGGGGTGAGGAGGGGTTATCTAAGAGGGTGTCCCTCCTTTCCCTGACTAGAAGCAAGGTTCCCTAATTGGACTGCGGTACCTACCTCAGCCAACTAGAGACCCCCAGTTCTAACAACACTAAACTAAGTTAATAATTTGCTGCAAAAAGATATTGCAATCAGGTCAATGTAAGTGAGATAAGAAAAATGTTGTAGCTCAGAATATGTAGAAACATGCGGAGTGATTCCATCTTTCCAGTAATGACTGATAACATGCACAAAATGTACACATTGCATAAATATCTCCTTTTTGCCGTCCAATGTTCATTTACAAAAACAAAAACAAATCAGAAGTCAGAAGCCAGGTTTCATTTTCGTTGTTTAAATTACCGCTGGAATATGATCGGTGACCTGCCTTTCACCTGAGCTGCAGGAGTCATTGTGACATCATAAATTAACTGTAATAACTTATTTCAGTTGAGCAGCTACGTCATTTTCTTATTACAAGAGAATAGATACGTCACAACTCGACTGTCATTCTTTTATCCAGGGATTGCAGGCTTGTCTACATTATAAAAAACTTTTGGAGGATTTGTTTTCTGACGTGACTGGGTGTATTAGTGCTGAGGAAATTGATGAAAATAATGCAGGCTGTATGTAGAACTCGCGAGAAGACATATCCATATCAGGGATAACATTTTGACATGGTGAGAATAGTTATCTTTGAATATAGGTTTTTATGGCACTTAGGGCCAGATGTAGGAACCCTAATACCGGTCGGTAACGGCCGAAATTACCGAATTTCGGCCGTTACCGACCGGTATTAGGCATTTGGGATATAGGTGGCTACATTTCAGATTCGGTAATTTACCGAATCGATATTTAAGAATTCGGTAAATTACCAAATTCTTAAATACCGATTCGGTAAATTACCGAATCTGAAATGTAGGAAGCACTCAAGTGAGTGCTTTTCACCTGTAAGGATTTGTTATTTACCACCAACTACAAGTTGGTGGTAAATAACGAAAACCGTTAAAAAAGCAATTTTGTGTTTTTTTAACAGTGCCATGTGGCAGACATACATGCCCTTAAGGCATGCATGTGTGCCACATGTGCACCCATGCACTATTCAGGGGTGCAACATGGTGTCAATGTGACACCCTGTCACCCTTGTAGGTCTTCCCTCCTTACCGAATCGGTATTCCCCATTCATTCCTATGGGCCTCCCCCATTCATTCCTATGGGCCTGTAGGCCCATAGGAATATATGGGGGATACCGAATCGGTATTCACCGAATCGGTATTTACCAAATTGTACAGATTCTGTAAAAATTACCAAATTAATACCTACATCCCATTTACCTATTCTTAAATACCGAATCGGTAAAATTCGGTATTTAAGAATAGGTAAATTGAGATTACCTACATCTGGCCCTTAATCCTGTGAAGAGATCGTAAAAGAATCAAGACCGAATATGGCAAGGTCTTCAAATATTTGAGGCGAGTACTTGGAGGTACCATTGACAAGCCTTTTGAACAGGAAAAGCTCTGAGTGCATGAGTGGCGCTTCCGACTGTCATGGCAGGATGCAAGGACACTGGAGGGCCTTAATTAGCTCCTGTCAATCAGTTCATCTGTTGCAGATTTCACAGCAGTTACTCTCTAGATGGGGGATGGTTTCAGAATCCATAGACTCGAATTAGGCTTTAAGCATCTCATGGGAAAGAGGTTTTCTGAAATTTGATAGCAGATCAAATTTGAATAGTCAGGTCAATTGTGAACTTCATCCAAGTCAATTTCAGTGGAAATGGAATCCCTAGTTTTTCTGCAAATTTCTAAAATGTGAAAACAACCTCCAATTATTTTATTGCTTTGTCAATAGTGTGACAGTCCTTACAGTTTGAGGGATACTATTATGGACAACAGTGGTCACAAGCCATAATTCTGCTGGAATCCAGCATGCCACTGGTTTCCTAACTTGTTAATTCTTCTTTTATACAACTCTGCTATTGTCTCTCTTTGTGCATGTAATCTGTGGTTATGTATGTATGTAGCATGTGTTTTGCATACACCTAGACAAAAGGCAGTAGGTGTTGTACAGGGTCAAGGGAAAAGACACAGTCAACAAGTGATTGGCGCCAGGACACCTCCGGGTAACAGTGCGCTCTAGAAATGTTATAAATAAATAAATAAATAAATAAATTGGAGAGGAAGCAGGTTTCTGGGAGAGGTATGACCTGTTACTTCAATGTGACGTGGAGTTCTTTAAAGATCTGTACCTTTAGCTCTTTCCTAAATAGGAGAAGTGTTAGGGTGGTCCTTGGATTGGATGACTACATGGTTGTCACCAGGATTACAACTTGCCCTTATTGTATTGTCCTATGAGTGTCTGGTTATACATAAGAAATTGATAACTTGGGCCGTTTTATGTTTACCGCTCACTCAACTGATCTTTTGTATCATATGTATTCCAATGTACAGTAATTATGTTGCAAAGGCAAGTCAACAAACAAATACAAAGTTGTATGCTTTAATTCTGGTTTGATAAGATCAAGTGCGGGAGATTCTCATCGAACATATCTTATCGTCTATAGGTGGCAATACGAAAATCACAAGCCTGAGAGGATAACCATATGGAAGAGCAAGCCTAAAGGCCAAATTCCTTAATAAGATCATAGAAATCTGAGGTGACTTGCAATATCCTTATAATGTACGTCAGGGGGTACTTTATTCCTTATAATACATTGTCATAACATCACCCTTGCCAAACATTGCTTAAGTCCTTGGTCAGTTGCCTTTTCTTACAAAACAGATAGTGGGTCGATTTACTAAGGACTTGCACTGCCCTTGCGTGAAGCAAATCGTCTCAAGGTGACGCAAATCTCTGCAAGGAAACACAAGTCTTTATATGGGAATTATGAAGTCAAGCAAGGGGCAAGTTGAACCGCCTTGCATGACTTTGCAATCATGTCTGCTCCGTGCTAGATTGAAGACCAACACAGACACCTGGAGACAGAGCACTGACATGTGAGTGCAGTTTGTACACTACAACAAACTTCAACTTGTTTATAAGTCAAAGAGTAGGAAGATGGCGCTCGGCCAAGACAAATGCCTTGAGGCTCCAGGCTACATAGCAGATTAAAACAGCCAAAAAACAAGACAGGTAGCTTTTTCTCACCCCTTCATTAATATGCGAGCTGCAACTGACAGACACATTCACAGGATATGATTTTCTGTGATATCTCTCTCTTTTATTGGCAGAATGATAAGTTACTTATTACTACTGACGACTGGATTTATATATATATAGTGCTTTTACCCCAAGGTAATATGCACTATATAAATACTGCACATGAATATGCTAGAAAAAGTATTGTATTTTCAATCTTTTTTAGTTTTGGTAAGGTTATTGCAGCCTCAGTTTTGTCATAATGCCAGGCACCCTCCTAATATCATCCCCCACAGCATCTTTAAAGTTCCATTGTAATTCATTGTATGAAAGCCATAACATAATGTATCCTTTGTTTAACGGAACAGTGGTGTGAAAGGACTGCATGATTCTTTTCTTATATCTTTTTTTAAGGTGCCTTCTAATTCAGGATCTGTCCATGCCCTGAAAGTGCAACTGTCAAGTCCTCTTTTTCATTTAATCACCTGTTAACCCTCTACTGCATCTCTACCTCCTTTTGTCTATTCTCCACCTATCATTCTGTGTCTAGGTGCCTTTTCTAAGAGCTTTTCATTTTGTGAATTTCTAGCATTGCTTATTAATAGATTTATTCCAGCTTTTATGACAGCTCAGATACTTGCAATAGTGTACTTTTTCATAATCTTCATTTATATACTCTTCTGCTTCCCCTAACTATCTATTACATTTCTGAAAAATGTCCTCTTAAACAATCCCACGATTATATAAAGTAAATTGTATTACATTGTGGCCTTCTCTTCTATATCACTGTCCTTCCTTCTCGAAGTCAGGCCACCTCTATAGATATTTAAGCACACTTGTCTTTTTAACGCCTTCCTGTTCTCTTTTTAAGATAGACACTTTTTTATTGAATTTTAAGCAGAAAGTATTAAGGACATTTTGACACACATTTAATTCATCAAACGAAAATGCATGGCACATTCTCAAGGCATTGGCATTTAGTTGGAACAATAGATGATTGCAAAGCACTGGCAAAATATACCTGCCACTTGCAGCCGGAAACATAGATTCACTGGTCTAGCCATTTCCCTCACACTTGGCTGTGTTTATGTGGACAGCCCCTGGCCTCATAGTCCATTTGTTCCTGTCGTGCACACCAGTCCACTCCCCGCGCCACTGGGGAAGGGCGGGAGTGGAAGGAGACCTCCATTGGGTGGCAATGTCTCATTTGGCGACCATAAGGGCCTTCTCCAGAATTGATTGGTCACCCCTTGTGCCCCCAGAACTCTCAAGAACACCCAACAGAAGCATCAAAGGGGAAAGCGGGACCTCCCGCCGAAGCACCTCAGACAACACCCCCACCACTGTAGTCCAAAACGTTTGAATTGTGGGGCATGGCCAAACTACTTGATAAAAATCATCAGCATGTATTGCACCACAATGAAGACATGTTGGTCCCGGAAGCAATCCCGCCCGATGAAGCCTAACCGGGGAGAGATAGGCAGTAGAAAGATAGCAAGTCTGATTTAATCATAATCTGGAGGAAGTCGTATTCACCCTTGGCGCCATTAGGGTGTTGCGCCAGTCATCATCCTAGGGAGGTCCCACCCAATGCTCCCATCGGGCTCTGGGAGGATCCAGGGTGCAACGGTCTCCTTTTCATGACACTGCAGGCCACTGTTAATAAGATTTTACACCACTGCAAAGTGACACAAAGCTATGCACTGTTATTTACTTTCCAGAGCAAAAGGTCTTCTGTGCTGGAGAGGTGCCCTTCTGTCAAGGCAAAATGTGCTTAGAGCTACTTTGTGCCATTGTGCATAAAACAGCGTTGTTGGCGTGCTTCCTGGGTGCATCAGAGCAAACACCCATCTGTTTTGATGCAAGGGCCAATCCACTAAAATAATCAATCAGAAAGATGCATCAAAAAGCAAGAGGAAAGGAGAAATAGTTTCATTCATTCATTCATTGTTTCTTTATATCGGCAAATTTTCGCCATAAAAGATTTCGCAACATTTTACTTATAAAAGAAATAATACAATATACAAGAATAGTCAAGGCAGTAAAAGCAAGCTTAAAGAAGATAACAAAAGTCCAGTTGATACTTAGCATGCCTACAGTTATAATACATCCATCAGTTGATACTTAGCATGCCTAACAGTTAAAATACATCCATCCAATCATCTATAGCAATCAGTTATTAAATGCTTGTGCGAATAGATTTAAATGTAGCCGGTATTTGTTAAAAACCTGCGCGTATACCACATAGCTGCCAAAAATTTTGCTACAGCAAAAACAGTCGCACTGGATAAATCTGTTTTAAGAATTCTGTAGGCTTGCATACAGTGTGTAAAACCCATATTTTTACAGAGAGGTATACTCCAATACCTTCTTGACTTATAGTATGCTGGACAAAAAAACAATATATGCAAATCATTTTCCTGCTCGCAGTTACAACCAGGGCAGTTTTTGGTGAAGACCGGCACCATTTGCTTGTACGAGCTCTAATTGGCAGGGTGCCGTATCTCCATTTTAAATATAATTTTCTGATTAAAATGGGAAAAATGTCATCTAAAACATGCTCAAAATGATAAAAGTCTTTAGTCATTAAAAAAGTTTCAGATAAGGTGCCGATTTGTGAATTATGTATGGAGGCAGTTAGTTTGCTATCATAGTACAATTTTGCCAGGTGCTTGCGTGGGACCCTATTGCAAGCTGTCTCCGGGTCAGACCACAGTAAGGGAACTCCCAACTTCCCAAATTCATTTTTTACATACTTAAACAATGGGATTTTCCCCACATTGGGGAGGCTTAGGATTTCTAGAAGCTCCTGCCTGTAATTGAGGAGCTCCGGCGTGGTCCAGAGCCTCCGCCAAAATGTTAACGGTTTAAGGCCCAAGTCCTCATCTATTGGTCTGAGGCCCAGATCGAGCGGTAAGAGAGGCGTGCTGGGGGGCAAGGCTAGCAGCTGTCTGAGGAATTTGTTTTCTGTGACTACAATCTCAGATCTACACGAGTAACCCCATAGTTCGCCACCGTACGTTACTGCCCCTCTTGTCTGCAGTTTGTATATCTCTAGGGGTGGGCCAATAGGTTTGATGGTAGATTTATTTGAAATCTTGAGAATACCCCCGCTAATTGGGCCAATTTAAGTTGAGATTTAATTTGATGTGGGGCCCAGGTCATGCTTTCATTTATGGTCACCCTCAAGTATTCAAAGATCTGGACCCTTTACAGCCTCGTTGTGCCTATGCTCGGGTTTGGGCGTGTGGTTGCTGGGGGATTAAAAATCATGAATTTAGTTTTGAGGGCATTTATCTCTAGGCTCCGTTCAACACAAAATGCCTCTAAACCATCCAGCACACGTTGGATCCCCATAGGAGATTTAGTCAATAGCAACGTACCATCTGCTAACATAATCGCAGGCACCCTCCTGCCAGCAAGCTTGGGGGCATCACAATTCGGTACCGCGTTCAGGTGGGTGATTATCCCGTTGACATAGAGGCAAAACAGGGTCGGTGCCAGGACGCACCCCTGTCTCACCCCTCTGTCAATGGGGAATCTAGGCGACAACAAGCCATTCTTCCCACACCTGACCTGTGCAAAATTCTCCTTATGTAGCCGCATTATTATATTCAAAAGTTGGGGTGGGATACCCAGCTCTAAAAGCACCGACCAGAGTTTCCCCCGTGGGACCGAATCAAAGGCCGTACGCAGGTCCACAAAGACGGTGTAAAGGCTACCGCCCTCAATCCTAACGGTTTTCCAAAATATTAGGGTCAAGCGAAAAATTTGGTCGGTGGTGGATATATTTTTTCTAAACCCTGCCTAGTAGGGACTCAAGATGGAATACTCCTCTATCCAGTCCTGAAGGCGGTCTAAGATCAGCCTCGCAAAGATCTTTTGCGGCACATCAATGAGGCTGATAGGCCTGTAGTTGGCTGGGAGCAGAGGGGAGCCCTTCTTGAAGATAGGGACAATCTCTGCTCCCAACCAAGTACTAGGGACCGCCATGCCCCTCATGACTGCATTGAATATAGCCATTAAATATGGGGCCCAAACCTTGGGTTCGTGCGGGAGTTTGTCCAGCCCCAGCGCTTTTCCAGCCGCAAGTTTAGATATTGCAACACAGACCTCCGCCTCAGTGAAGTCGTCCCCATCAATTTAGGGAGTAGGATTAGTCAGCAACCCCCCAAGGTCCCCAACTTGCTCGGCATTATCCCCTCCGTACAGGGTACGGAAATGATCCTCCCACACATTAGCGGCAATGTTTGCTTCAACTGCCGATACTGGCTCGCCCGACCCCGTGCTCACAATTAACCAAAATTTACGGGCGTCTCTGGTTTTGAGGGCAGCCGTTAGGTTGACCCAATTATCATGATCCCATTCGACCTTGGCACAATGGATTAAACGCTTATATTCAGTTCTCCTGACTTTTATTAGTAACTTATTATTTTGCTTCACGGACGATAGTAGGTCTGACTTCGCCTTTCTGCAGGCAGCATTATACCATGTAAGTCTATTAACCCTAGTCGTCCGCTTTGACACACTGGGGTTAAGCACCTCTGCCAAAGTGTTAGTTAGATCCCGATGAAGAACCCAAAGTTTTTGGTGCCTATCAGGGGAGTGATGTTGCGAGATTAAAGCACCAACCCCTTCAAATACAGGGACGATCCGAGCATATAGCTCAGCGACTTCCTCAGGATGTGCTACCAGTTTGTCCCACCTGACTCTGCGTCTATCATTAGATAGAATCGCCCTCGAGTCAGGACCATCATTGGCAGTATAGTTGTCTTTAAAAATGCCAGGAGAGGAAAATTCCAAAATCAGCACATTATGGTCGCTCTCGTCTCCTGTAATGACCCTGAAGTCGATGACCTTATCCCAGGCGCGTGTTTCAACAAATATGGAGTCCAGGCGTGACTCCTGTCCAGACTTGTTGAAAGTGCATTTTGGAGGGATGTCAGATTGCACGCATCCGTTGCAGGCACTAATTGAGTGGTTAAGTGTTAGAGCCATGATTTGGACGGCTAACGGCCTCCATGACCTGGGTGAGGGGCCCACTATTCGGGGTATCGCCCTTTGATCATCTTCTTCCAAGGTTGCGCCATCCATCAAGCCTAATAATGGCTCAAAATGCCAGTTCAGGTCACCCCCTACCACAAGCGAGGTACCTTGAGGAATGGTATTCAGGAATAGGGACAGCTCCTCTATGGTTCTAGACTCGCTTGTTATATTCACGGGTCCAGAATACACATTAACCAATGCGAGCTTTGAGGCGTTCGGCCACTCTAAGACCACGCATTGAACGTCCTCAGACAAAGTATTCAAGGTCCTGGCCTTACATCCTAGGTGGGAGCCCACCCAAATAGTTAGGCCCCCAGACGGATGACCCTTCCCCCCCCACCTTGCCGTAACTGAAAATGAGGTGAATCTGCTCCGTGTTTGGTCCTCTCTAGCCCAGGTTTCCTGAAAAAGACATACATCGTTCTTATCTATGAACAAACCCCACTCTGGACAGGCCAATTTATTACACAAACCTGCCAGATTCCAAGACAATATTAACAATGAACCTGGGTTAACACTAGTCATAATTCCCCGAGTTGGGGGCCTAGGTCCTGTTTTAGTCGGAGTGGCCAGCAAAATGGGTAAAGTATTTGGGCCTTCTACCGGGATGCGACAGTCAATGGAACCGGGGGGTGAGCATGCCAGTAGCCTTGAGTGGTTGCTCTCGTCCTGGTTGGTGCCTCGAGTCCTATCTACTCTAGTACATATGATAATCCCCCTAGGGTGAGTCAAATTGTTGATAGGACCATCAGTTGCCTTGGGTCGACCTGCTACCCCATGCTTATGCTGTAGTCAGTCGACCATGTCCAAACAGCTATACCGATTATAATTCAGATATTGGCTAGACATATAGGTATTATGAGACGTATCCCTAATCCCCCTGATCTGCCCTTTAGCTACCACCCTAGTCCAACCCTCCTCTGGCCCCAATTTAGGATACAAAGAATAAGGTGGATAAAAGAAGGACAGTGGAAGGGGCTGAATTATTGTGTCGAATTCGCCGTGCGGCCAATTGCAAATATGGGAGACAGTCCTCGGGTCCCTAAAGTTGACCAAGACACAGTCACCACTTATTTTTTTAGTAGTGTTGCCCACCCAAGACACCCTTCTGACCATCAAAATTTCGCTAGAGATTTGAGGGGGGATAGGTCTATTTTTGTTCAACCAACTGGCAGCTTTGTTTTTGAGTGATGCAAATGATTCTTTAGCTAAAGCGTCTAGCTCAGGAACTCCAGTTAGGACAACTACAAGAGGAACTGCATTGGAGGGTAGATCTATTACCATTTTCTTTCTTGATATATGGCCCTCTGGTACTTTTTGCTCGCCATGTAGATTTGACTTTTTAGCCATCGTTGGTGCATTAACAGGGAGGGGGGATGGACTTTCCTGCTGGGGGTCCTCTGGACTGTGGGACTAGGGATTGCTAAGAAATGTGTGGTAACTGTGAGCACACCCCCCTTATTAGTATCAAGCTCCCCCTGTGTAATCGTAGCTGTTTTTAAGCAGTCTGCGGTAGCCACTGTGGCTTTTTCTATGTTTTTCAGCATTAGTTCGATCTGGGTGAGTCTGGCTTCTAGGGGACTGAGCAGGGACTTCAAAAGGGTGCCTATATTATAATTCAGTGGATCTACCCCGGCCGATGTTACGCCACTAATATTTGAGTTGTTGGGCAATAATAGGGGCGAGCTTAAGGCTGAAGGGGTAATAGGTTCATTGGTAACTAAGGGGGCCTCCTTAGCTTTTACCAGGCCCTTAGGATCAGAATGGCTAGAATGTTTGGCAAGCTTAGCCTTTCTCCCACCAGATGTCTGAGCCCCACGTTTCCTTTTTGGAACAGCCCCCTCCCGATTCCCCCGTAGCTGACGGTTATTAAGCTTAGCAAGGCTATCAGCTAACGGGTTATCACATATGTTGGGTAGTGGAGTAGACTCAGGTATAGCAGGTAAAGTGGATTCTCTACACAATAAGAGACTACTCCTGGGGTTTGGCGAGTCAATGGTTGTTAAATTGTCGTCATGCTTTGACAGATCATTGGCAGGGAAATCCAAGCCTCTTTCAGGTGTTCTAGCATTCGCTATGTGCCCCAGCGAGGATCTCTTAGTGTTATCAATTTCCTGAGATAGTCGCCGCTCTAAAATAGTTATTTCGTGGGATAATACAGAGCTTGCACTCACAAGAAAATTGTCCAAAGTACCTGCTACATAGGCGCCTGACGACGTTGCTTTGCTCCTGGTCTCCCGGTTCGTCATTGTCCAAGTTGGCGTGTAACAGTGTATCCGAAGTTATTAAAGGGCCCAGATCACGCCGTGGTGTTCACAATAATAGCCAAGGGGAATGGCCCGGTCCGGTCTCTCTCGGTCTAGAACGGGCGTAGGCCAAGATATAGGGCTTGCAGGGGGCGGGAAGAGGCACCAGCGTCAGGGCTGCTGGTCCTCGCAGACCCACTGTAGTCCAGGCAAGAAAACAAGCACTCCACTCCTCTCCGCGCGGCTCCCGCGAAGCGGGGGCCGTGAGGCGTTGTTAATAAAGTGCAGCGTGCAGGGGGCGGGAAGAGGCATCAGCGTCAGGGATGCTGGTCCTCGCAGTCCCACTGTAGTCCAGGCAAGAAAACAAGCACTCCACTCCTCTCCGAGCGGCTCCCGCGAAGCGGGGGCGCTGGCGCTGTTAATAAAGTGCGGCGTGCAGGGAGCGGGAAGAGGCACCAGCATCAGAGCTGCTGGTCCTCGCAGTCCCACTGTAGTCCAGGCAAGAAAACAAGCACTCCACTCCTCTCCGAGCAGCTCCCAGGAAGCGGGGGCCGCGAGGCACTGTTAATAAAGTGCGGCGTGCAAGGGGCGGGAAGAGGCACCAGCATCAGGGCTGCTGGTCCACGCAGTCCCACTGTAGTCCAGTCAAGAAAACAAGCACTCCACTCCTCTCCGCGCGGCTCCCGCGAAGCGGGGGCCGTGAGGCGTTGTTAATAAAGTGCAGCGTGCAGGGGGCGGGAAGAGGCATCAGCGTCAGGGCTGCTGGTCCTCGCAGTCCCACTGTAGTCCAGGCAAGAAAACAAGCACTCCACTCCTCTCCGCGCGGCTCCCGCGAAGCGGGGGCCGTGAGGCGTTGTTAATAAAGTGCAGCGTGCAGGGGGCGGGAAGAGGCATCAGCGTCAGGGCTGCTGGTCCTCGCAGTCCCACTGTAGTCCAGGCAAGAAAACAAGCACTCCACTCCTCTCCGAGCGGCTCCCGCGAAGCGGGGGCGCTGGCGCTGTTAATAAAGTGCGGCGTGCAGGGAGCGGGAAGAGGCACCAGCATCAGAGCTGCTGGTCCTCGCAGTCCCACTGTAGTCCAGGCAAGAAAACAAGCACTCCACTCCTCTCCGAGCAGCTCCCAGGAAGCGGGGGCCGCGAGGCACTGTTAATAAAGTGCGGCGTGCAAGGGGCGGGAAGAGGCACCAGCATCAGGGCTGCTGGTCCTCGCAGTCCCACTGTAGTCCAGTCAAGAAAACAAGCACTCCACTCCTCTCCGAGCGGCGCCCGCGAAGCAGGGGCCGCGAGGCGCTGTTAATAAAGCGCGGCGTGCAGGTAGCGGGAAGAGGCACCAGCGTCAGGGCTGCTGGTCCTCGCAGTCCCACTGTAGTCCAGTCAAGAAAACAAGCATTCCACTCCTTTCCGAGTGGCTCCCGCGAAGCGGGGGCCGTGAGGCGCTGTTAATAAAGTGTGGCGTGCAGGGGGCGGGAAGAGGCTCCAGTGTCAGGGCTGCTGGTACTCGCAGTCCCACTGTAGTCCAGGCAAGAAAACAAGCACTCCACTCCTCTCCGAGCGGCATGAAAATATTTTACTTTCTCAGAAAATGCACACATTCTATGTGGTCATCAGTGCGTAGCACGCATCCAGTGCATGGGATCCTTCTGAAATATGTGGAGGTATAAAGCTTTTAACTGAATGCGTACATGTCCAGTGTAAATCCTTTGCTAGACAGTGCACGCTCATCTCTGTGCCATGGTGTTAGGGTGTGCATCACTCAGGGCAGCCTAATAAAGTGCCAGCACAGGGGATGACAGCAGAAGCAGAGCAATCGTATTCATGAAGCTCTGAGCTGGGTTTCCTCCCTTGTGCAAGATAATCAAGACAAGCATTGGCATAGCCAATAGGTCTCGCCTTTAGGACCTTATAAGTGTTTAGCCATGCAGCACATTATCCATTTCATTAGCCATTAAAGACAAAGTTTGTGGTAGATAATCTATGATATACTGACTCTATTACTACCAGGCATTAATTAAAGTCCTTTGACTGTGTTGGGATTCTGATTCCTATGCAAATTTCAGCAGGGTGGGAATTATGAGATGTGGCAATGAACTCATTCCTAAAGCCTAAAGTTCTAACGTAATTAATAGATTTGACTTTAATATATAGAGACGTTGGTCATTTACATTCAAAAACTAAAGAAATGAGGCAAACTATATCTAATAAAAATGCAAACGGAAATGGCTACACCACAAACAGAAACACAAGTCATGAAATAAATTCAAATTAAGTTGTAAAAAGGCTATATATTTTTTGCAGAATGGTCAATGACGGGAGTACCATGTTTTAGCTGTGTGCAGATGCACATTGCAACAAAGTGACCTAAAGAAAGTATGGAAGGAGTTTTCTGGTAGATGTCACAATATATCTCAAAACGCAAGCTGACATGAAGCCAAACACATTGTAGGGTGAAACTGCTGAGGCCAAGAGGCGTTTTGAATCCGGGCCGGGTCTCTCATCCCTTTTTGTGAATACTGCAAGTAAACTGGCATGGCCTCAGTGCTCGCTATGGAAACGGGTGAACAGGACAATGAGCCATGATGCTTCGGACAGGGAGTCTGAGTGCGCCAAAGATTATTATGCCAAAAAGAAATGATACAGTTTTGCCTATTGCAAGCCATTGGCCTATAAAAAGAAATGTGTGGTAATGTGTTTTTGCCCGAGGAGCAGAGCAAATTACTGGGAATGCCCTTAGGTAAGGAAAAACTACCCTGTGAAAGGATTGAACACACTTTCGAAACATTTAAGTAGTAGAGACAAATAGCCGGTTCATTGCGTCTGTCAGCAACACAGAAATAAATTGATTTGCTGCACATTAACAGAAACAGGATTGAAACCTCTCCATAGACACAGAGCTTTGAAATCGGTCAGTCTTTTTATGTACAGCCTTAGTCAGGGATACGTGGGAGGGGAAAGTGCCAAGGAAAACAAGCATTGGCCTCACGGCCGAAAAAGAAAAGCAGCGCGGCCGCGAAATGAAATAAATTAAAAAAAACACGAGTGGTGACGCGAGTGGTGCGCACGTGCGTCACCCTAAGTGCTACCATGCCAGTCACCAGCTTGCTATTGCGCACGCACTCTTGTGCGCATGATAGTAAGCTGGTCGCCGGGAAATTAGCACTTTTCAAAGCAGCTACTAAGTATCTCAGCCAGACCAGTGCATGCGATGGATCAGGTCGAGACCTAAAAAAGGACCCACTATATCAATAGGGTACGAGGGCACAGAAAAAACAATTTATATATATGATATAAAAGTTAGCCAAAATGTATAATTAATATGATACAACTAATGCACAAGTTACTTACCTTCGGTAATGATATATCTGTAGGAAACAGTAGTTAGT
Organism: Lissotriton helveticus; assembly: GCF_964261635.1. Classification (NCBI taxonomy): domain Eukaryota; kingdom Metazoa; phylum Chordata; class Amphibia; order Caudata; family Salamandridae; genus Lissotriton; species Lissotriton helveticus. Next base: position 171,458,733 of record NC_136059.1, on the reverse strand, counting down.
ATTAGATTCCTTACCTTAGAATATCCCCAGGCGTCAGACTGGATCCGGAAATTTTTGCGTAGCAGTACCCTTGCGCTTCGGTAGGCGTCGTCTGCGGCTCCGCGTCCGTTGTCGGCGTCGTTGGTGCCGGGATGACGTCGCCGGAGTACTTAGACGCCGCCCTCGCGCGCTGACGTCAGTTCTTATACACAGCTTTTCAGTGCCAGAAACGCAGAGCCATGATAAAAACCAACACTGTTGCCATGAAACTAGGGCCCTGAAAGGAGATGACCTTACCCCTATCAATGCTACAGGAATTCATCCCTGGTGCTGAACATCTTTGAATCCCATTGTTCATGACGGGCTCAGCTCGTCAAAAGCACACAAGCAGTGTACTGCATGACGAGCTGAGCTCGTCATGAGCATGGAAGGGGTTAACCCTAGATATCGTTCGCAGAACGGGGAGGATGGGTGGGGCGGTAAGGAATCTAATACTAACTGCTGTTTCTTACAGATATATCGTTACCGAAGGTAAGTTACTTGTGCATCTGAAAGAAACAGGTTAGTATTAGATTCCTTACCTTCGAATAGATACCCCATGTTAGACCTGGCATCTTTGGCGTGGTTTCCCCCCCTCTTTTTGCCTCTACCTCCTGTATTTTTGATGCTGTGCTGGATTTCGTTTTTGCTGGTTTAGATGCTTTGGACACTCTGCCACTGCTGATCAGTGCCAGAGTGTAAGTGCTCCCTATGTAAATTGTTATTCTGATTGGATATACATGTTTGGCATATTTGTATCACCATGAAGTCCCCAGTAAAGTGCACTGGGTGTGCCAGGGCTGGTGATGACAAATGCTACTAGTGGGCCTGCAGCACTGATTGTGCCACCCACAGGAGTAGCCCTAAAATGATGTCTCAGGCCTGACACTGCAGTGCCTGTGTGCAGTTTAGAACTGCCATGTCCTCCTGGTCAGTGTCCCCACTGACCAGGCCTAACCCTTCCCTTTTTGTGCGCATCAGTCACCCCTATGGAAGGCCCAAGGTGCCCCCCTGGGCAGGGTGCAGTGTATGAAAAAGGTAGAGCATGTACTAGTGCAGGTGACATGCTCTGGTAGTGAATGGCAGCCATTTTCGTTTTTCACTATTGTAAGGCTATCTTGCTCCATAGCTTAACATGGGGGATGCTGGCTACAGTGGTTAACAGCATTTCTTCCCATAGGAACAAGATATGACATAAGTATCTAATATCCCTGAACTCAGAATTTAATAACACATCTTTTAGGAAAGGTTGTTTTTAAATCCTGTGGTTGAGAACAGCACTTTTAGAAAGTTGCTGTTCTCTTGTCTGACCTTTCTGTGAGCCCTGGCCTGTTTGTGGATTGACTCTCTGGTTTGAGAGAGACAGAGGCTGGGGATTCCCCAGGAGGCTGGCTGAGTCAGCCCTAGGCTGAATGACTCCATTTGCAACTGGAGTGGTGGGAGGAGTTAGCACCTGGGCCTGAATAGGGCTGTGCCTGCCTTCCACAATGCTGGCTCCACCTCCTGCTGGGCGGCTGACGACCCTGCCCCTCACTCTGAAAGGAAAGAAGAAGCCAGCAAAACAAAGTACTCAGGAGACACCCAGAACTGGTTCAGACTGGGCTCAGAGCCCACATGCACAGAGAGAACAAAGACTTTAGGGGTATAAGTACAGGACCCCTGACAACAGAACATTAGATCATCCTGGAATCAAGAAGGAACCTCTGCCAAGGAGAAAGCTGAAACTGAAGAAGGAAGACTGTCCTGCTGTTGCTCTGCTGGACTGACCTGTTGCTTTGCTGCCAAGGAGAGGGGAAGGACTTTGCTGCTGAGCTGTGTCCCCTGTCTTGAAAGAATCTCCAAGGGCCTGAGTAGAGCTGGCTCCCTGTTCTGAAGTCCCAGGAACAAAAGGACTTCTGTCCTTCCTAGAGTGCTTGATCCAGTTGTGGGGCCTCTGGAAGTTGTACCTGTGCTGGGAAGCTTGAAATTAAGCTTGAGAGACTTTTGCAATTGAAAAGTGTTGCATCGCTCGCTTGCGGAGCGCATCCCCGACAGTGCGAGAAGATTCCCGCTGCTACGGAGGTCGAGATCGTCGCAGCGCCTGACGCCGCTGCCAGAGACGTCGCATCCTTCGTTTGCGGGACGCACCAGACCGGTGCGGGAAAATCGAACATCGCTGTGAGTGTCGTCGCAGAGCCTGTCGTCGCTGGGTGAAATCGCCGCACCGCTTGCTTGCGGACCGCATTACTTCGCTGCGAGCATCGTCGCAGAACCATCGCATCGAGGAGCTGCGAGAGAGAGGATCACCGCTGTACCGCGCATCGTCGCCCCGGAGATCGTCGCTGCCCCTATGAGATCGTCACATCGTGCCTTTGCGAGAACAAACTTCCTACGGAACCTACGCACCGGAATCCATACAAGTGGCCTTCCTCCCCATACAGACCGGATTCGTCGAAACACGCCCGCTGCTGCAGCGGGGCTGTCGCAAATGCCTCCCCAGGGTCTCAGGAGCAACGCATCGCTTGTTTTCCACCGCACCAGCTTCTGCTTTTGGAACTTTGTTGCAACTAAAAGGTACTGTGAGTAAACGTGACGCAACTGTGAACTTTTCACGCATCAGTAGATAATTCTATCGCAATGTAGAGAATTCTATCGCAACCTAAAGAATTTTAACGCAACCTTAAGAACTCTTTTGAAACCATATTCTTGAACTGTGTATGTTGGATTTTTGTCGTTTTGGTCTTGTGTAGTTTAGATTAAATGCTTTTATTTTTCTAAACTGTTGTGGAGTCAGTTTGTGGTGTTTTCACTGTGTTACTGTGAGTGTTGGTACAAATACTTTACGCATTGCCTCTGGTTTGCCTAGACTGCTCGTGCCAAGCTACCTAGAGGGTGAGCAGGGGTTATCTCAGAGGGTTATCTCCTTGCCCTGACTAGAAGCAAGGGTCCCTATTTGGACAGTGGTACCTACCTCTGCCAACTAGAGACCCCCAGTTCTAACATTGCTGGTCAGGCGGTGGGATTTGAACTTGTATTTGTACTTGACCCACAGTAATTGGTGTACATCACTAGTGAGTGCAGACCACTACGCCACCACATACTACTGATTTTTGAATTTCTAATTCTCTTTTTGAGTAACTCTTCAAAGCATCATGGCTGCAAAAGGAAAGGCACTCAGTGAGGGGGCAGACGTAGAGTTGGAGTTTGACATTGAGGATTTATATTCCTACAGGGTTGAGGTACTTAGGAAATTCTCCCATGACTTTAAGTGCCCCGCAAAGAGTAAAGCCAGGAAAGAGGAGTTGCAGAAAATCTTGAAGGCCCATTGGGAGGCACAAGAGGGAGATGATGCAGTGGATGTAGAAAATAGTTTTCAAGTCACAGATCTGCCAGTGGGCAGAGTAGGCTCAGGAGCTGGCAGCAACCATTCCAGCAGGGGCCTCACCCCAGAAGAGTTACAAGAAAATCAGAGAGTAAGAGAATATGAGTTGGAAGTTCTGAAAATGAAAATGAAGCAATTGGAAATGGATAAAGAAAGAGAAAAGGCGGCGGAGGAGAGCAAAAGTGCCCGCGCCTTGGAGGAAAAGAAATTGCTTTTGGCTAATGAGTTGAGCATGAGAGAACTGGATCTTAAAGCCAAGGAGGTGGATGCCAGTTCAAATGGTGGCAGCACGCAGCCAGTGCAGGGGGGTAAAGTATACATTCCCAAGGACCTGGTGCAGAATTACCATAGGAGTGAGGATATTTATGCCTGGTTCACTTCGTATGAGATTGCATTGAGGATGAATGGTGTGGTATAGAGTCAAAATATCAAGTTTTTAATATCGACTAGACATAATATCGAGTAAAAAATATAGAATGGACATAATATCGACTAGACATAATATAGACACCAAAATATCGAAATTTAGGTAAGTTAATATTAATTTTTCTTTTTGTGTAATATAAATCTGTAGCGGGTTGTGGGTTTATAGGGGAATAAGGTGGGTAGTAATTTAATTATAATTAATTAAATATGTTAATTTATTTTTTGTTATTTGTTTAGAATTAATTGTTAATTAATTAATAATTGGTAATTAATTAAAATATAATTGATAATTAATTTTCATTGCTTAATTGATAATTATTGTAATTTTAGTAATTTATTTTCTGTAGCGGGTTGTGGGTTTATAGGGAAATAGGGTGGGAAGTAATTTAATTATAATTAATTGAATATGTTAATTAATTAATTGGTATTTATTTTGAATTAATTGTTAAGTAATTTTTAAATTGATAAATAATTAATTCTTAATTGATAATTAATTTTAATTAATAATTATGTGAATAATATTATTTTATTTGTAGTAGCCGGTTGTGGGTTTATAGGGGAATAGGGTGGGAAGTAATTTAATATAATTAATTAAACATGATAATTAATTAATTGGTATTTATTTTAAATAAATTGTTAATTAATGTTTAATTGGTAATTAATTAATTCTTAATTGGTAATTAAACTGTATTAATTGATTAATTTATAATTATGTGACTTAGATTAATTTATTTTCACTAGAGTGGGGATATTAAAATGTACCCCTATTTCCTTACTGTTGCACTCTCTGGAGTGGGAATAGTAATTTTTACCCCTACGCCATCCAACGCTTTCCCTACTGTTGCACTCTCTGGAGTGGGAATAGTAATTTTTACCCCTACGCTATCCAACGCTTTCCCTACTGTTGCACTCTCTGGAGTGGGAATAGTAATATTTACCCCTACACTATCTAACGCTTTCCCTACTGTTGCACTCTCTGGAGTGGGAATAGTAATTTTCACCCCTACGCTATCCATCGCTTTCCCTACTGTTGCACTCACTGGAGTGGGAATAGTAATTTTAATCCCTACGCTATCCAACGTCTTCCCTACTGTTGCACTCTCTGGAGTGGGAATAGTAATTTTTACCACTACGCTATACAACGCTTTCCCTACTATTGCACTCTCTGGAGTGGGAATAGTAATTTTTACCCCTACGCTATCCAACGCTTTCTCTACTGTTGCACTCGATGGAGTGGGAATAGTAATTTTTACCCATACGCTATCCAACGCTTTCCCTACTGTTGCACTCTCTGGAGTGGGAATAGTAATTTTTACCGCTACGCTATCCAATGCTTTCCCTACTGTTGCACTCTCTGGAGTGGGAATAGTAATATTTACCCCTACACTATCCAACGCTTTCCCTACTGTTGCACTCTCTGGAGTGGGAATAGTAATTGTTACCCCTACGCTATCCAACACTTTCCCTACTGTTACACTCACTGGAGTGGGAATAGTAATTTTTATCCCTACGCTATCCAACGCTTTCCCTACTGTTGCACTCTCTGGAGTGGGAATAGTAATTTTTACCCCTACGCTATCCAACGCTTTCCCTACTGTTGCACTTGCTGGAGTTGGTATAGTAATTTTTACCCCTACGCCATCCAACGCTTTCTCTACTGTTGTACTCTCTGGAGTGGGAATAGTAATTTGTACCCCTATGCTATCCAACGCTTTCCCTACTGTTGCACACGCTGGAGTTTGAATAGTAATTTTTACCCCTACGCTATCCAACGCTTTCCCTACTGTTGCACTCGCTGGAGTTGGAATAGTAATTTTTACCCCTACGCTATCCAATGCTTTCCCTACTGTTGCATTTGCTGGAGTTGGAATAGTAATTTTTACCCCTTCGCCATCCAACGCTTTCCCTACTGTTGCACTCTCTGGAGTGGGAATAGTAATTTTTACCCCTACGCTATCCAACGCTTTCCCTACTGTTGCACTCTCTGGAGTGGGAATAGTAATATTTACCCCTACACTATCCAACGCTTTCTCTACTGTTGCACTCTCTGGAGTGGGAATAGTAATTTTTACCCCTACGCTATCCAACGCTTTCCCTACTGTTGCACTTACTGTAGTGGGAATAGTATTTTTTACCCCTATGCTATCCAATGTCTTCCCTACCGTTGCACTCTGTGGAGTGGGAATAGTAATTTTTACCCCTACGATATCCAACGCTTTCCCTACTGTTGCACTCGCTGGAGTTGGAATAGTAATTTTCACCCCTACGCTATCCAACGTCTTCCCTACTGTTGCACTCTCTGGAGTGGGAATAGTAATTTTTACCCCTACACTATCCAACACTTTCCCTACTGTTGCACTCTCTGGAGTGGGAATAGTAATTTTTACCCCTTCGCTATCCTACGCTTTCCCTACTGTTGCACTTGCTGGAGTTGGAATAGTTATTTTTACCCCTACGCCATCCAATGCTTTCCCTACTGTTGCACTCTCTGGAGTGGGAATAGTAATTTTTACCCCTACGCTATCCAACGCTTTCCCTACTGTTGCACTCGCTGGAGTGGGAATAGTAATTTTTACCCCTACGCTATCCAATGCTTTCTCTACTGTTGCACTCGCTGGAGTTGGAATAGTAATTTTTACTCCTACGCTATCCAACGCGTTCCCTACTGTTGCACTCTTTGGAGTGGGAATAGTAGTTTTCTCCCCTACACTATCCAACACTTTCCCTACTGTTGCACTCTTTGGAGTGGGAATAGTAATTTTTACCCCTACGCTATCCAACGCTTTCCCTACTGTTGCACTCACTGGAGTTGGAATAGTAAATTTAAAACTCTCGCTATCTTACGGAAAAAATATTGTATATGTTTTGTTAATAATATGTATATATATATATATATATATTTTTTTTTCAAAATATATATTTTTTAAGTTACAATAATTATTTATTAATTTTAAGTTTAAGTATTTTAAGTATGTATAAAATAGTTATATTTATTATTATAGTACTTTAAAATTACTTTTAGGATATTTTAAAAAATCGATATTTTGACTGTCTATATTTTTTCCTATCGATATTTTGAAGTCGATATTTTTGTACTTACCTGTTTGTAGATAGGAGGTCGATATTCTGGCATTCTATATTTTTACCTCGATATTTTGACTGTCGATATTTTGACAGTCGATATTCTGTCAGTGATCCGAATGGTGTGCCTGAACAGCAAGGGGGGGCGGGCCTGTGGAAACATTTTGAGGCTCTAGAGCCCTTAGAGATGGCAGGTGCCATGACCTACCCCAATATGAAGGAGGCCTTACTCCAGAGCAGTAAAAACTGCAGTTTAGAAATTCCAAGATGAGAGAGTCTGAGACTTGGATGGAGTGTGTGTATTTGTACTCGTGTGCACTGGTTGGATGAAGGGCAGTAAAGTATCTGATTTTAAGGGGTTGTTGCATTTAATAAGTTGGGAGCACTTGAGTAATCTTTGTGTTCCAGAGCTGCGCCAGCATCTTTTAGACAGCAAGCTGACAGACCCCATTGAGCTTGCTAAGGAGGCGGACCGCTGGACCAGTACCAGAGTCCACAGAAGAATTGTGGGTACCACAGCCAAAGGTGGGCAGGGTCCCCAGCAAAAGAGTAGGAGGACAAGGGTAACCAAAAGGAGTTCTCACAAGGGCCCCAAAATAGTTCCCAGGGAAAGGAATCCCAACCCCCCAAACCTAGACAGCCATGGCCCCCTAAGGGCAGGCGGGACAATAGAGACAGGAGGCATAAATAAGGTCCCCCTACCTGCTATCACTGCAATGAGGTGGGCCACATTGCTCCAAGCTGTCCCAAGAAGAAGCCCGCACCCACTGGTGCTCCCGCCCCAGCATTAGCTAGTGTAGCTTTGGGAGGGGATTTGGTTTCTAGTGATTGAGGGGAGCTAGCAGTTATGACCCTTGTCTCTCTAGGAGACCACGAGGTGGTCCAGGAAACCTTACTGCCCTCTAACACTAAGAAATATGGGCAGAAAGTGACCATCAATGGGAGGGAGATTGAGGCTCTGAGAGACACGGGAGCCAGCGTGACATCCGTGAGGTGTCAGTGGGTGTCTGAAGAGCAAATCATCCCTGATGTACTCCGCCCTGTAGTAGCAGCTGACAGCTCAGTGCGCCTTTGCAAGCTGACGTGTGTTCCCTTTGCATGGGGGGGGGGGAATCTCTGGTCTCTTGGAGGTAGTTGTCAGTGATGCCTTGCCTGTGGACTGTCTGTTAGGTAACAACCTGGAGAGTTCTCCATGGAAGGATGTAGAACACAGAACTCACTTGGAGATGTTGGGTTTGCCTGCGTGGATCTGTGTGTCCACACATGCTATGACAGCCAGTAGGGGGGATTCAGCAGAACTGGGGCCTGAAACATCGGCCCAGAGACCTGCCAGGAGTGGAAGAGGCAGAGGGCGCAGGAAAACCAGCCCCAGCAGTTCCCACGGTCCAGGAAGAAGCAGAACCTGAGGGGGATGCCCTGGAACCTACAGGGGAACAGGTGGCCGAACTGGGAGACCTACCTGAGCTGACCCATTGGCAGCAGGAAGGTGGTCCCTCCAGGGAGGAATTCTGCCAGGTGCAGAAAGAATGCCCTTCCCTCATTGGTCTGCGGCAACAGGCTGTAGATCAGGCAGCAGGTGGAGCAGCCAGAGATCACTTTATCTACTGGTAGGATGACTTGTTATATAGCGAGCCTAAGTTTGCTGAGCCCGGTGCAGCCCGTGTGCTGGTGGTACCCAAGCGCTTCAGAAACTTCCTAATGGGTCTGGCTCATGACGTGCCTCTTGCAGGACATCTGGGGCAAGACAAGACCCTAAGCCGGTTTGTCACCCACTTCCACTGGCCCCAGATGAGAAAGCACGTTGGTTCCTTTTGCAGATCTTGCCAAACCTGTCAAGCCAGTGGCAAGACTGGAACGAAGTTGAAGGCACCCCTTCAACCCTTCCCAGTGGTGAGCACCCCTTTCGAGCGGGTTGGCATAGACATTGTAATGCCCCTGGACCCCAAGACAACCTTAGGCAACAGGTTCATCCTGGTCTTGGTGGACCATGCCACCCGGTACCCGGAGGCAGTCCCTCTCAGGACAATCACAGCACCCGTGGTGGGCCGTGCATTGATGGGGATCTTTTCCCGTGTGGGGTTCCCCAGAGAGGTGGTCTCCGACCGGGGTACCAACTTCATCTCTAAGTACATGAAGTCTCTGTGGGAGGAGTGTGGGGTAACTTATAAGTTCACCACGCCTTACCACCCTCAAGGAAATGGGTTGGTTGAAAGGTTCAACCGGACCCTCAAAGGTATGATTATGGGCCTAGCGGAGCCCATGAGACGGAAGTGGGACGTCTTGTTACCATGCCTGTTGTTTGCCTACAGGGAGGTGCCCCAGAAGTCCTTAGGGTTCAGTCCCTTTGAACTCCTGTATGCCCACCCTGTTAGAGGACCTCTCTCACTGGTGAAGGAGGGTTGGGAAAAGTCCAGTGGGAAAACCCCCCAGGATGTGTTCAGCTATGTGCTGGCCATCCGCAACCAGACACAACGCTTCAGAAAGCTCGCTCAGGCGAACCTGGAAGCAAGCCAGGAAGAAATGAAAAGATGGTACGACCAGAATACCACTCTGGTCGAATTTCAACCTGGGCAGAAAGTGTGGGTGATGGCGCCAGTGGAGGCTTGTGCGCTCCAAGACAAGTGGACTGGGCCATATGAGGTGATGGAAAGGAAGCGTGAGGTAACCTACCTGGTTAACCTGAGGACTCCCAGGCAGCCCCTGAGAGTCTTGCATGTGAACCGCCTCAAACCCCACTTTGAGAGGTCTGAAGTGACTATGCTCATGGCTACAGATGCAGGAATGGAAGAGGATAGTGATCCTCTCCCTACCTCTTTTTGCACTACACTCCCCCGGACAGAGGGGAGGAATGCCTTCAGTGCAAGCCGGATCGCCCGCAGCTCCAAAAGGTTGATATGGAGCTGGGACTCCGCTGGAGACCAGAGCCCTCTGATCTCCGCTCTCCCATGTGGCCTCCCCAGCCCTGGAGGGACACGTCCGTCACAACTACGTGCTCCGGTTGGGGTAGGGAGAGGGATCTGCTGCTGACCCAATTGCGGTCCGTGAGCCACCACTGCAACTGTCTTGCAGTGCCCTCCGAGATTAAGACCCGGTCGGACAAGTTGCCCTGATGCTGGGCCCACTGAAACTTCAGGTCCCACTGCAGAGCCCGCATCCGCCACCTGGCATGATGCACCAGAAGGATGCAGGAGGCCATCAGCCCCAGAAGCCGCAGCGTCAACCTGACCGAGACTCGGGATAAAGGCTGAAAGATCGGAATCAGAGCCTGAATATCCCGAACCCGCTGTTCGGGAGGATAAACCCGAAACTGCGCCGAGTCTAGAACTGCTCCGATGAAGAGGAGCTTCTGAGAGGGACACAGGTGCGACTTCGGCACATTGATGGAGAACCCCAGCAGGTGCAGGAGGTCGGCCGTAGTCTGGAGGTGGCTGACGACTGTCTGGGGCGAGCCCGCCTTCAACAACCAGTCGTTGAGGTAGGAGAAGACTGAAACCCCTAATCTGCGCAGATGAGCTGCGACCACCGCCATCGTGAACACCCGTGGGGCGCCGGTAAGGCCGAAGGGGATCATGGAAACTGAAAGTGCTCGTGGCCTACCGTGAACCGCAGGTAGAGCCGGCGGGCCGGCAGGACGGGGATGTGGAAATAAGCGTCCGGCAAGTCCAATTCTACCATCCAGTCTCCCGGGTCCAGGGTAGCTAAGACCTGAGCCAGTGTCAGCATCTTGAACCTCTCCTTCCGGAGGAAGCCATTGACGTTCCGCAGGTCCAAGATAGGGCGTAGGCCCCCTTTGCCCTTCTTGGGAACCAGAAAGTAGTGGGAATAACAACCACACCTTACTTCTGGCCCAGGAATACGCTCGATGGACCCCTTGGCCAAGAGGGCCGCAACTTCCTCTCGCAGAAGTTTCAAGTGATCCCCCGACACGCGGTGGTACTGCGGTGGCATGGCTGGAGGGGTCACCTCAAAGGGGAGGGAGTAGCCCCTTCGGACGATTTGCAGCACCCACCTGTCCGATGTGATGTTGCGCCAGTGGAGGAGGTGATGGTGAACCCTGCCCCCCACTGGCGTCACGTGGGGCTGAAAGCTCGGATTAGGAGGGCTTTGAGGCGGATGCTGCAGGGGTAGATGTGGACTTGCCTCGCCGTTGTCCCTGGGCACCGCCACGGCCGTTACTACATCCGCCACTACGCTGGATGTTAGTCTGCGGCCCGTGGCTGGCAGGAGGTCTGGGGGCGCCCCTTCCTTGGCCACGAAAGGGGCGAAAGGCAGTAGATTGCTGGCGCAGGGCCGACAGGCCCAAGGACTTGGCCATAGCCTTGGAGTCCTTAAAGTGCTCAAGCGTACTGTCCGCCTTGTCGCCAAAGAGGCGACGGCCATCAAACGGCATGTCCATAAGGGTGTTTTGGACATCAGCCGAAAAGTCGCGTGGTGACAAATCGCCACCGTTGTTGCCATCGCTCTACCCAGCGAGTCGGTAGTATCCAGCCCACATCGGATGGAGTACCGTGCCGCATCTCGACCCTCCGCAAGGGCTTGGGCGAGTTTCGTCCGGGCCTCCTCCGGACATTGTGGTAGCACGTGTTAACGGACCGCAATCCCAAACTCAGGGAGGAGAACATCTTTTTTCCATACTGTTCATACCTCTTGGATTCCCGATCGGGGGGAGCCGTCGGGAATGTGGTCTGGGAGTTAGAGGCCTGTAGGACCAGGTTCTCGGGAGTGGGGTGGGTGGACTGGACAGGAAGCAAGGGCGGTGTGTCTGGCCACGTTCCTATCTACAGGGGGACCTGTAGCAGGCCTGGACCAGGTGCCCAGAAGAACGTCAGACAAGGCCTCATTAAACGGCAACAGAGGCTCCGAAGAGCTTGCTTGCGCTTTAAGGACCTCAGTGAGGAGGTTAGTCCTCACGGCCGCGATGGGGAGTTCAAGGGATAAGGCCTTGGCCGCCCGCGTCAGCACCACACTATAGGCAGCCCCCTCCTCAGTAGCCACGGTAGGAGGGGAGACAAAACCAGTGTCTGGCGAGGTGTCCAAACCACTGGCATCCCCTAGCTCACCTGCCCAGTCCTGATAAGACTGGCACTCACGTGACAGAGGGTTCTCAGACCCCTCCCAATCCACCTCGCCACCCATCTCCTGGTACTCAGGGTCAAATGATGGGGCCGGCTCATAGAAGAAGAAATCTCCCATCGGCGTTGAAAGCGGCGTTGATCGGCGCCGCTCCGGAGCTGGAACCGGTTCGAGGGAGGGACCAGGGACGACGTTGTCCATGGACGGTGCCACGGGTGACTCCCTAGGCGCCGGCGCCGGCGAGGTCGTAAGGTCGACCGGCGATGACCCGGATCCGGAACCGGATCCAGCAGAACCCTGCGGTGCCGGAACCGAAGTCACCGACGGCGCCAGGGACGAAGCACCCGACGGTGCCGGGGCCGAAGCACCCAGTCCGCTTGGGCTCAAAGTCGGGGCCGCTTGGCTCGAAGGCACCGCGGAACCCCACGGAGGAGAGAGCGACCTCATGACCATGAGGAAGGCTTCAATCTCCTCCGGCGTCGCGTTCTGCCCAGGGACCTGCGGGTATGGAGTAGGCCGCGACGCCTGTGGCTCGGGCGGAGCCGCGTGGGCGGTGTCGTCTGAACCCCCGACCGCGTCGTGCAAGCGTCGGGGGGAGTCGGAAGAGCGATGTCGGTTCTTCGAATTTTTGTGCCTCTTACCTGAGAACTTGGAGCTCGAGGAGTGGTGCCGATCCTCCGAGCCGTGATGACTCTGGCCCCGCGACCGGTCCCTCGACCTCCTTCCGGACCGGGACCTCGAACGGCGTGGGCCGACTGTCGGAGCTCGAGGCGCTTGCGGGACCGCTCCTGCCTAGCCTTCGACGTCAAGGCCCGGCAGTCGGGGCACGATTTGTCATCGTGGTCGGGCCCCAGGCAATGAAGACACCGTCGATGAGGGTCGGTAACCGACATCAGTCAGTTGCAGTCGATGCAGGGCTTAAACCCGGGCATCCCTACCGGCACCGTCGGAGTCGTTCGACTTTGAAAAATGATCAAAAATGATCGAAAAAGTTTAGTCAAAAATTGACTAAGTGTACCACTGTTCACGGATCGGCGCTTGCTGGTGCGGAATAAATAGGAACTGATGTCAGCGCGCGAGGGCGTCGTCTAAGTACTCCGGCGACGTCATCCCGGCGCCTACGATGCCGACGACAGACACGGAGCCACAGACGACGCCTACCGACGTGCAAGGGTACTGCTACGCAAAAGTTTCCGGATCCAGTCTGACGCCTGGTGATATTCTATGGTAAGGAATCTAATACTAACCTGTTTCTTTCAGATGTAAAGCAATTTGAAGAAAATAGTATATGTTTTTGCAAAATGTATTTGCAAAAAGAGAAATAGTATGCAATCAAATTTATGCACAAAAACTGAGCCTTCTGATTGTCATATATAAAAACAATGCTTACTTGAAGGTTGAAGTATAGGAGGGGAGGACAGGGGCGTTATTCTTTAAATTCCTCCTTGTGAAATACAGCTATGCAAAATGTAAATGCTGAGCTGCCTTGCATGAAAAATAAGTCAATTTGATCCTATGATTTTCTCCAACTAGTAGATAAATAGTGTAGTTAAGTCAGCCAGGAAACAAAGACAAAGGTTCAGGAGCATGTGAGAGAGAAGGTTTAAAGAGCTAATGAAGAAATTAATATTATTCATCGTATTGGTCATAATCGTAGTCAATTTTACTTGTCCCCGTCATTATTTCTTGACTCATATTCAAGTTTAGCAAAACATGGTGGACAAATGGCTGACACTGGGAATGCTGACACACTTATGCCTGCATCTGTAAACCACTATTTCAATCAGTTTATGTCTACTGCCGCACTTCTGGACCAAATGCACCTGAATGAAAATCTCCAGTGTTTAACTTTTGGTGTTAAACAAAGGTATGGAAGGTTGAGCAAGACACCACTTTACAAGTGCTCCAAAGTCAGACAATGCGCCAACCGACCAAGTAAGTGATCAGCCCTTGTGTTGAATCTGCCTGACCCCAGCTATCATGGTAATGCCTACAAACAGACAAACAGTAGAACCCCTATATGACTCAATAAGCGTGCATCATGACAGATAGCTCCCCTCCCGTTTGGTTTGTATCAAAAGATACACAAAAACTCAAAAAAGCCCTGAAAATGTCTAAGCAATGTAGACGCCTTTTTGACAGAGACAGAGAATGCTAAACCTGACAACATCTTAGTCAATATGGAACATTCAAATAAAAAAGCTAAAATACTCTGCCAGCTTTCCTTGAATGCTTGCAATATTTCCATCTCAGAATGTGTAATGGGAACAGCCTCAGCCATGAACCATGCTTCAAGAACTGCGCGACCTGTAAAGAAATGTCTAGACAATATTCCAAGTTGAGAATGGATTCCATTAATGGGAATAAGACACAGAAGTTGCACGATTAGCCAAGGTCAAGTAATTCTAGTGGCCATGTTGCTGGATGCCTAACTGCTAAGTCTCCAAGGGGAATATTAACAAGCGGCAGCAATAATTATCTCTGGCCGCGCCTAGCGCGAGTTTCCCTATCACTGGAATTCATCGCCAAGCTAGCGCTGTCTTTACAGCGCTTAGCGCATTGGTGATTAAACTTCCAGCAATAGCAGGGAAATGTCCCAAAATCGCTGGAAAACCAGCGATGTTCCCTGTAAAACAGCGATGACCTTGCTGATACGACCCTGTGGTCGTAACCCCAAATTCCACCTCCAATGCAAAGTATGCCTAACACTGGATTTTAGCAGACGTTAAAATCCAGCGTTAATGGCGTGATTTTGTTTATCTCTACGCCGGCCGGGGCATTGTTGTAAATATCGTGAAGCTGCCTTTGCGATAATTTCCCATGTAGTCTATTGAGGCACGCCTACTTTGCATCTCATTAATGATGCGATGCAAAGTGGGTGCTAAATCACGGAAACACTGGCTAGCGTGTCCTTGCTAATATTGCAATAAAATTATCGCAGCTTTTCGGGTGAAAACAGACGCTAAAGCGGCGACAATTTTATCTCCCCCTCTTGTTAATATGCCCCCAAGTCGTGAGCTGAAATCTTTGCAGGTTTGGCCAGGGAAGTTAGAGTTGGCACAACAAACCTGACTCAAGCAGGAATGGTGAATCCTTTGTTGACTCTAATAATCATCTCCTTTTTATAGCGCAAATTCACTAGAGCAGTCAGGGAGGCCACGTCACCCATGGAGAGACACCACGAGATGCTGTTTTTGAGTGCGTCCTTGAGCAGAACCTCAGCAGCATAGCTCTGCCCTTTTCTACAGCATATTTTGTCTGTTGGAATGATGGATGCTCAAAACCTCTGGAGGATTATAAGAACCGACAGCTGCAGCATCACCAAAATAGAGACCAGAATGTGCACTACAGGGAAACAAGCAGATTGTAGGCCTTCTTCTCGATCAGGGAAATGGACTCTGTTCCTCCTGATATCCATCAAGTCTCCTTTAGACCCAGAGAAATTGAACTCCATTTCTCAAACTATCTGCCAGGCCTTTCTCTGCAGCAAGGATTTGGAACTCTATTTCTCCCATATGCTCTAGGCCTTCTTCTGCAGCAAGGATATGGAATTCCATTCCTCAGGATATCCGTTAGGGCTTCTTCTGTATCTATGATATGGAACTCCATTCCTCCAGTATCTTCCAAGCCTTATTCTGTATTAAAGATATGGAATCCCATTTCCTGTGCTATTCGCTAGACTCTGGTGATATCTGCTTCGGATAAGAAATAAAGATTCAAGTTTTCAAAGACCTTACTGGAAGATAGTCAAACAGATGCTTTATATTATAGTGGAGGAATCAATCACTGACAAAACCCTCCCACATATCAGAATACCGTCTGTAATGAATATTGTGTCCTTATAACATTTATAAAATATCACCTCATTGGCGTTATTTATAAAAATTCTATACCCAGTGGAACTATATGTTTGAAAATTATATTTATGGCACAATATTTATGTCAGATGATATTACTTTAGATAATATTATGACATACAATCCTATTCTCTTATCATGCTTAGCCCACTTCAGCCCAACTCATAGGTCCCTCCCTCTTCACTGGTGATATACCCTAAGGGTGTATCTCTCACTTCACATTGCCTTTTTGCTCTATAATTATGTTTGTGCATACACATTTCCAAACAAACATACTTACATGTTGCCTTCACTGATTCCAGTGCTGTCGATCTGTGTTTGTTTGGCAAAGTGATCACTTTTTGCCCATGCACCTTCCTGGAGAAGATTCCATTCCAACCAGAAAGGCAGAGCTACTGAGTGTGTTGGCTCACAGATAGAAACTTGAGAAATTACCATTGACAATGGTGAATGGAAACATGAATGTAAGCGTCTTGGAGATCCAGTGTTAAAGATTTCTAATTTGAATAGGTGAAGAACCACAAGGTGATTTATTCCACTTAAAGGAATCTGAGGGTTTCAATCCACAACAAGCGAGGGTCCCGGGTAATAATGATACTAGGAGAAGAGAGCAGGGAGTAAGTACAATCAAAAACACAAAACCCCTCCTAGAACACAATAAATCTAAAGGTAACACATCCATAGATCAGTATATATCAACATTGTCCCACACACAACAGAAATTATTTGAAAAACATATTTCTATTTTATTTCTTTTTATATATACACAAAACAAGTTTCATCAAAATATTTCAACGTACACCATCAATATAAATATACAACACAACCCCCAATCATCCTGAAACACCCAAACATCCTCGCAGTCACCCACACTATACACAATTTCACAAAATATTACAATACAAATAGTAAAAACAGTACAAAAAAGGGGAAAAACAATACAATAATAATCACTGAGCATAAACAGCCAAACAACACAAAAGTGCCGACGCTCGTTTCGGAGAAGACAACTATCCACAGTTCCTTCGTCAGGGCGCAAACAAACTTTGTGTATAATTTCTCTCGAGGAATCAATTTCTTCACTTCATAGTAGGGTAAATAATTCAGGTAGAAGGTTCAGGAAGTAACCAGACTGGGGGGCTCAGTCTTGAGATCAATATATACAAGTTGAGAATCTATTGACCCTATATCCAGGGTATCACGAGAACCTACTAGATGTCCATTGCAGCCATTAGAATCAAAGCCGCTTAAGTGTGTAACCAGCCACACCTCGAGGAACTCGAGTGCCCTCTCGGAAGGTGTCCCAGGGGCCCGATAAAGAAGTGAAGCGATTTCCCTATACGTAATTTCCAGAGTACTGCACTGCGATGATTACAGATGGACAGGAAATCAACTAGCGCGGAGTTACATGACAATTGGTCCGGGGAGTAAATGAATAATCCACAATCTACGGACCCCCCGCACCGAGCGGTGCCTGGGGCCGAATGTATAAGTCCTCGATGTCAGCAATTTCTTTCAGCAACAAATAAAACGCCGTACTTGACCTTTCCGGCTGGTTATACAATTAAGCGGTGATATATACTGATCTATGGATGTGTTACCTTAAGATTTATTGTGTTCTAGGAGGGGTTTTGTGTTTTTGATTGCTCTGAGGGTTTCAAACCTCATGTAAATTCCTTGATGTCTGGCAAAGCTACCATTGTATATTGGTGAGAAGCTCTTGTATGCCAATGTGGACCACATGGCCTTTTACATTTAATCAGCCATTTCAAAGAACCATACTCTAGAATCTGTAAAAACAAGCAAGATGTCTATCTATTATCCTTCTTTCGCTAAAACGCAACTCTACCATGGTTGGTAAAGACATAAAATGTGTGATGTCCTACTGACATATTGAGATCCCACCTTGAACAAATTTACCAGTCAGTAGATTCATGATGTAATAGAGTCATGGGTAGCTACCTCGCCTTAACTGAAGGAATTGTTGTTATGGTCTCAAAAAGAGCATTTGTAAGATGTTTGACTAGAGGAATATCTAGACAATGCAGATTTAACACAAAAGGATAATAAGTGTTTTTGATGCTGCTGTGCTTGCCCTCGGGATACTGGACTCACTAGTTTTGAATTAGTAAGCTATAAAATGGGCACTCTATGGTTTGCAACCACAACAGTAACAAAGGCTGTTAAAAACAAAAGACAGTGCAATACTCTGACTCAATCCACTACCCTTCCCTCCTCACATGTGTATCTTACGACAGAACAGCTAGGCTTCTCTACTCATAGCCCCACATGGGCCAACTCTAATCATTTGGGGAAAGAAGTTGCCCTAAAGGCTATGGCGATCGACCTTGAATCTGGGGAACTGGGTTAGAGTCTCGGCAATGACGCTGAACATCCTGTGATTTTGGGCAAATCACTTAATCTCCCCGTGCCTAACAAAAATGAATGTGTCTTCATATAATGCAACTGGTGTACCACTACTCCGAACAGACACCAGGCCTGAAACTCCAGGAAACATTTCCACATCCTAATAAGATATGGTCATCCTGGATACTCGCTCTGCATCTTAACAAAGGTAGTGGTAAATGAGTGTAATAAGCATTACCAATGGAAGCTGTAAACTTGTCTAACACTGCCTGTCCTCTTATTATATGGCGACTAGAAGCAGCCCATGTCACCTATGCCATGCGAGTAACTTTAAGCAGTTCACTCACAAATGAGGAATGGAAACTGTTCAGTGGCAGGAAAGCGCTATGAGTATAGTGTGATCTATAAGTGTATCATCATCAATCAAATCATCGTGCATGGCATCATCAATGACCATCCATCTCATCAAAATTCATCTTTATCAGTATTATCTACCACCATCCACCACCATCATCTTACACATCACCATCAATTATTATCAGACATGTCATCTGCTATCATTATCCATATTTTTTTCATCAATCAACATTCATATAATGACCCATCATCACCCATATCACATCATCATTGTGAATTTCATTATTCAGTCATCATCCTCCATATCACTATCATCAGTTATCATCGTAATCTTCCATTTCATTTTCAATTATCATCATCCTTATCATCCTCAGCCAAAATAATATCTCTTCATCCATCTCGTCATTATTCATCATCCATCCTCTCTGTTCCTCCTTGTCATATTATTCCTCATCCACTTCCACTGTTGTCCAGATCATTCACATTCTATTCTAGTCTATTCTCCGGTATTTGTAGAGCCTGTGGCTACCCAAAACCGGGAGTCCCAGTACTATCAGACTGGTTGGAGTGAGTGAGCTAAAAAGACTCAAAAAGATTAAGAAAATACAGGTCTATTGTTTTTTTCTGAAACTCATAAAGTTGTCCTCCATCCTGAGGCTGGTAGGCAGAGAGTTCCAAAGCTTGGGTGAGATATAAGCAAAAGATCGACCTCCACTTCTAGCTCTCTTGATTCTTGGGACAAAGAGCAGCTCAAATTTATTTATCGGCATGGTAGGCAACAGCCAATTTCTGAAGGATAAATGGGCCTATATTGTGATTTCAACATCAATCATCATAGATATTATCTTCATCCTCTGCTATTTAATTCACTTTAAAGAGCCCCCTACATACCAGGTAAATGGCTCTCCTTGATATCAGTAACTTCATCGCAGTCCAGCGTGTGTTTGGAGTATTATGTAATAAAAATATGTTTACGCAGTGGTTGTCAATATGAGACTTGTGCAAATACGGATATGGTAATACTGCACGTGCAATATGGACTAGAGCAGAATGTACTATTTTGCTCGTGGCTTTCAGAGTTCTGACCTCGGACTGGGTGATATGTACACAGCGCACTATATGCATTCCCTGTTATGAGTAAGCCCGGGCAAAATTTGAATTACACTGGCGTAATTCATGTAATTTCTGGAATAATTGCAGCTCTCGTGCTTTTAAACCGATAGCTAGTTTTAGCACACAGCGCCACCCATCAAAGTCAGCGCCAAGTGCGGCGTAACCGGTCGCACCACCCTAAAGACGGCCCTGTGAGCGGCCATTCCTTACGCCACTTGTGTTTTTTGCAGTATTTTTGTGCCACACCATGGAATCCTTCCATCAAAAATTGCCTCGAAGATGCAAATCACGTTCAAATATAGCGCTAAATGATGGATTTTCATATTGCAATTGCCGATAATTCATATAATTTTCATGTAATTTTGTGTAATCATGTGAAAGCAAACTATACGAATTTCACAAACTCTTAGTTATGAGCTGTACAAGGATGTTATGAGAGCCCGTACCTGTGCAGTGCCACAAAGCCTGCCTCAAGCAGCTACGAGCTCAGCAAATTCCAGATTATAAATTATAATAGCGATTCAGACAGAAACGGATTTTTGTGCTGAATTATGATTTCTGCGGCCAGTCCAGACCTGGAGAAGAGCACTATTCATGTGTGCGTGTGGTGTGAGCTCGGACATGTTTACAATAGGCAGGGGAAGTTTTGAAAGTACAGCAAGTAAGAGTAATGTGCAAGAATGGCAAATATCTGAATGCTGGTGGTAGTAACAAAGCAATGTCTAGTTAATTGTTTCATTTCAGATTCAAGTCACTGTAACAGCTCTCTCTTAAACTCGCGTCCTGTCCTAAACAGACTTACACATGCACACGCATACACAAGCATGCACACTTGTACACACCACACACAAGAAATCACTTATCTACACCGACACAAGGATGCATGACAATCGCTTACACGCGCACACAGGTGTGTGCAATGATATGACATTGTGCCCAGAGCAGATGAGAAGGTGATGCCCTTGGGCAAAGCCAAGAAGCTGAACCCCAACCCTTGCTCCTGAATCAGCCATGGCTGTGGGTTTTCTAGCAGCCAACACTGCAGAGGAGAGGTCTGCCCTGCCCCTGGGCAATCTATCAGGCAGAAAGCATTCAATTTAAGAAAATAAGGCTAAAAAACACCTCTGTGTATTGAAGGGCACCCACAACTGGGCGTTTACCCCCCACCCTAGTGAAGACTGATCAGAGTCTACTTATGTAAAACTGACTGCTGCTCGAGTCCATGAAAGTTGAAATACTTTGGAGATCTGAAGTTGTATTTGCGCTACTTGAGAAGAGCTAGACCTACTCTGACCTCGATACTAAGATCGCAAGGTCAAACGCACTGCCCTAGAAGAGCGACATTGATAGGCTCTGATCTGGCTTCTCGTCGATAACAAGATTTACTATTTGTTTGAATTCGCATAACCACTGGCATCATTTTCAGATCTTTCAGAGACACAGGAAAACTTTGAATACTCTGGGGCATATTATCAAGGGGGTTTATCTCCGCTTTTTTGGCTTTAAAAGCCAAGAAAGCGGAGATAAAATTATCTCCCTATTACCTAGCTGTCGCTAACACCAGTTAGCGACAGCTAGTAGGAGATAGCGACCATCTTGGGCCCTGCTTTGCATGTCAGTGAAATTTATCACTAATGACATGCAAAGTGGGCGTGCCAAGATGTTAGCGACTGGACACAGTCGCTAACATCGCTATCTCCTATTACCAACTTTTGGAGATGTTCACGCTAAGCACGAATATCTCCAAAAGTTAACACCTGCCCCTGAGCAGTTCTAAGCCATGTTATCCAATGGTAGGTGGATAACATGGCTAAGAGCATTAGCTCGGTAATGCATGAATATCGCTGACTTTTCAGCGATATTCATGCATTTCCGCCGATTTTTATCGCTTAGGAGATAAACCTTGATAATAGCAAGGTTCCTAAGCGATAAAAATCGCTGCAGCACAGCGATAAAATTATTGCCGCTAAGCCAACATAGCGATAATTATCGCTAGTTGTTGGTAATATGCCCCTCTGTTCTCTGATCCAAACAAGGGGTCAACCATTGTAATACTGTTCAGTCCTGAAGATGGTCTCGTCTATGAAAAAGTAGAGACCGAAACGTCCCGACCTACGCTTTTTCTTCTATTACTTTGTATTAATTTTAACTGAGAAGAAAAGTGTCTACAATTGTCACAGTGAAGGCATGTTAATCTTTATTGTTACATTCTTGTCACATTGTTTATATATTTTTGAGTACCATTTTTTGATTGAAACTACTTAAAGTGAATAGTTTTTTTAATACACCCGTTTCTGCTCCAATTTTTATGCAGGCCTTTTGTCCTGCATGTCAATTAATGTTGGTCATTGTGATTTTTGACTCAATGTATGAAGTAATTAAGTTGTTATACCAGTTATTGAAAGCTACTAATGAGAAGAGGAAATTATTCGTTTGGCCTGAAGTTCAATTGTAAAAGTAACTTAAATAGATTGTAAATCAAACCTCTCAGGCAAGGCACCATGCCTGAATGCCTTAAAGTAGGGCAGGTAACACCCATACTAAAGAAAGTCAACTCCCTCTCCTCATATCTCAACAACTACCGTCCTATATCCAACATCCCCACTCTGGTGAAACTACTAGAAAAATGTGCACAAACTCGATTATGCAACCACATTGAGAACTTCAACCTCCTAGACCAACACCAATCCAGATTCCGTCAAGGACGCAGTACAGAATCAGCCCTCAGCACTCACCCACAAAATGGATGATATATTAAAAATGCTAGACTAGATTGAATCATGTCTCTGGATACTTCTTGACTTATCCTCAGCCCTCGACACGGTTATGCATGACAACCTACTGTCTCTTCTGGAACGAAGGATGAGCCTATCTGGTACCGTTCTATAATGGTTTACCTCTTTCCTTAACAACAGAACCCAAAGAATCAAGATGAAGCAATCACTCTCTCAACCTTCCTTGGTCATCCTAGGGGTTCCAGAGGGCTCAGCACTATCACCTATTCTTTTTAATCTACTCATGGATCCCCAGGCAAACCAGCTGAACTCTGCGAACATTATGGATCACCTGTATGCAGACGATACACAACTCTATATGAAAATCTCCTCCCCAGAAGACTTAGTCTCACTCAATGCTATTCTGCATAATATTCAATGTTGGCTCACTGACAACCACCTCATGATCAACACCCAAAAATCGGAAATACTCCTCATCTTCCCTCCCAACCACACACCCAAGATAGACCTCTGGTTGAAGCACCTAACTACCTTAGACTGCTCTCCCCATATCATTGACTCTGCTAAAACCTTGGGAATCACCCTAGACAAACATTTGAAGATGCAGGGGCATATAAGTAATGCATATAAGTAATGCCACCAAAGGAGCTAATCAAAGGAGCTAATCATCAGTTGAGAATCCTTTAAGGAAACTTAAACCCTTCCTTCCACAGGCCGATTTAAAAATGGAGGTACAAGCCCTAGTGCTGCCAAGGTTGGACTACAGAAGCACCACTCTATGCGGACTTCACAAATACAAGTTGGCCCCACTGAGGGCTTCTTTTAATGCTGCGGCCGGGCTCGTTCCGGAACAAAAATAAATAACCACATTTCACCGACTCTAAAATAACTGAATTGGCAACCATATGAGGCAAGAATACAACTAAAGATCTTCTGCATGACACATAGGGCCCTTCGTCTCAAACACCCCAGCTGTTTATCACAAAAGCTAGTGCCATCTACAGGTTGCAGACACTCCTGAAGCATGAGCTAACTACTACTGAAACCACAATCCTTTCACAAAAAGAGAAACTGCTGCAGAACCTTCTCTGGTATCGTACCGAAGATCTGGAACTCCTTACCTCTAGATGTACGCCAAATTCCTTCCTTCTCCTCCTCTTTCAAAAAAGAAGCGAAAATGCTTCTAATGAACAAATTCACTTCCTAAAACATTAAATCATATGCCACTATTAGCAACTGATGTTATCTTAGATTCCACTGTCTACCTCTTTTTGTATTGAATGTCGTTTACTGAAAGTATGTTTATTACCCCTCAACCATCTAATGTTTCTGTACGTTGTAATGTAAAGAGCTCTGATACCCTCAAGGGTGATGTTCGCACTATGTAAAACTATAAATACATTTAAAAAAATTATCACATCTGAAGTGCATGGTTCTTCTCCCTTTCGCTTGCCCATAATCCCCGCATCTACCAAAGCAGGAGTGGAGGAAGCTCCTTCTCCCACATCGCAGCAAAAACCTGGAACAGCCTCTCCACGCACCGCTGGATTAACACCTCGCTTCCGGAATACTGAGGGTCCCTCAAGACCTGGCTGTTCGAATAAGCCTCCGGGACCTGCAAGCACCTGGATACCCTATCAGGTAATTAGTCATGCTTTATAAATCCTTATTGTTTGATCTGCATGAAGCACTCGTTTGTGACTCAAAACCTGGCAGATGTGGCTATGCGTAGACATTATGGTCATTTCAGTGATTTCTGATACACTAGTCTACCACACATGGCAAAAGATAGCTAAAGAAGCAGCACATTATTTGGTTGAATCACTTATAATTTTGGCCCTGCATGAGGCACATTTCAAAATAAAAATATTTATCTTTTTGTTTGTTCTTTGAAAGTTGTGTGCAGAATTATCAAGGGAAGAAGTGATGAGGGTCCTAAAGGAGCATTTTCCATTGAAGTTCCAATGGGGACATCTTGATAATCTAGAATTCAATACCCCAAGCCTGAAGACCATGACCGTTGAGGACTGGTTCAGGGATTATTTCACACAGGACATGGCCGAAAGACCGGTAACCACAGAGGGTTCACTGTAACCACCTTCCAATGCTGCAGAAGGCTACTTTAATTGGTATTAACCAATCATGTGGGCCGCATGAGTGCTTTATGCACTCTTTGTACATCTATGAGGTACCTTTGTCCATGCTCTCCTACCCCTGCCGCTATTTTCCCAGTCCTTGGAGGGCTGTCTGTCTTCCGTCAGCCCTCGAGGCCCCTGGAGGTCTTCCGTGTCCATTCATATCCTTCCCTTTAGGTCCTGCTATAGAATTTAATTCCATTTAACACAAAAATTCATCACTGAAAAATTAAACATATTCTAATATGAATTCACAAAACAGTATTGGATTTTTAATTTTTTTAATACATTTTATTTCATCTTAAGGTTTGCATTTTTATGTTTCACTTTATGCAGACATTTTGGTTTTTATCAAAATTGCTGCTAATGGGAATTCGTTTTGGCAATTGCCTTTCTTGGAAAGCCAGTCCCCTTAGTTAGCAAGGAGCAGATTTTTCGATGCCGTTTGTGCGTGCAGAGCCATGTTAGTAAGGAGTGGTTCTCAGCATCAACACAGACCTTTCTCCTCTTAAAATGCAACCTGTTGGGGAACAAAATATGAGGGTGAAACAGAAGGCGAAATACACAAGAGTTAATCATTTTTTTTACATTGTTGGAGATTTGCTCACTATAAGACACTACACCAGACCTACTTCCCTACATGGCAAGACATACAAGAATGGGTATAGAGTAAGGAACAATTTATGAGGTTGCAGGTGGCACCCCAGTAACCCTGTCTTTCTTTTGACTTAGATATTCTTTTGCCCTTTCTTTACTCTTTCCAGCTCCTCATACCAGGGCCAGCTTTAGCGTTTGGTGCACCCGGTGCAACCTTCTTTGTTTGCACCCCTACCCCAAATGACCACCTTCTTCCCAGATTCCCCCACTATCATCCTTCAATGGTGCCCCTCATCTCGCATTCGCCCCTTGCTCACATTACTTTGTTTTATAGCGCTACTCATCTAAGTGTAAACTGTCAGAGCGCCTTGCATCATAAGCATATTACGCAGAGACAATGAGTCATAACAGTGTGAATGTAAATCAATGTATAGCAAATGTTACTTAAAACAATGAGGACTAAAAGGTGCAGGAGTCACGCCATCCATACCGGTAAAGCGATACAAAAGGGGATGATGGACGGAGCGTTTGAGCAAATCAAACACTCACTCCCAGTCAACTGATCTGGGTTTAATTCATCACCATTCTTTAGCCCACTCCGCCACCCCATTTCAGACATGGCTATCTGCAAATCAGTCTGACCCTGTGCCTCATGGGAACAGTCCAACCCGAACTGCCAAGCCATGTCTTCCATGGACCGGAAACAAGCATCCTGGGACCGGTTTCGGATTCATAATCCTCATCAGCCAGGCTATCTTGAATCCAGTGGCCAAGTGAGCAAGGGACTCACGTCTGAGCATACAGGTAGGCATTATGGGCTAGATGTAGGCAATTTAGAATTACCGATTCTAAAATACTGAATTTTACCGATTCGGTATTTTAGAATCGGTAAATCTGATGTGGGTAATAATTCGGTATTTTTTACCGAATCGGTAAGATCGCCTTGAAGCCCATAGGATTCAATAGCAAATACCGATTCGGTATTTACCGAATCTGTAAAAATACCCCCCAAAGGGGGACAGGGTGTCACTTTGACACCCTGTTGCACCCCTGTAACTGGCTTGTGCGCCATGTGGCACACAGACATGCCCTTAGGGCATGTCTGTGTGCCACATGGCACAGGTGTACTGCATGTACACAAGAATTCGTAATTTACCATGCAATTGTAGTGCATGGTAAATAACGAATCCTAAAGGCCCTGTTGCAATGTTAAAAGTGCTACCTACATAGGAAAATACAGATTCGGTAATTTTACCGATCGGTAAATTTACCGAATCGGTAAAATTGACAGATTCTGTAATTTTACAGAATCGGTAATTTTACCGATTTGGTAAAATTACCGATTCGGTAAAATGACCGAATCTGTATGTTTTCAGTGCCCCTACATACCAATGTCAAAATACCGGTCGGAAACGGCCGAAAATCTGTATTTTTGGCCGATTCCGAACGGTATTTTGACATCTACATCTGGCCCCTAATGTTACGAGTTCTTGGTCCAGAAACACAAAAAGGCAGATTTTCTAAATTTGTACGATGTGCAGCACTCAAAGTTGCTGTGCAAAGTCTTGTGAAATGGAGAGAGCACAACAGAACCATGTCTACTAAGATATGGTGCTGTTGCTCTCTCCTCTAATGCTGGTGTGCCTTAGCCTGCCTTGTGCCAGTTCTCAAGTGCAAGGATACGTACTGGATGTCAAGCATAGGTTTATACTGAAAGTGTATACTTCAGTGCAAGATTCTATGCTTTTACAAAGTTGGTAGGTTTGGCAAAACAAAATTTTTCCTACAAATTTTCTCCTCTCGAGGAGGTATAGCTTTTTTTAATGGAAATCCCTTTTGGCCAAAGTTAGCACATAGAAATTTGCATCAAACTCCACTTAGAAACGCCCAAAAATCCAATTGGCCCCTGAAGTCAACTCTTTCTGATGCGGCAGTTCTTGTCCCAAGGAGCATACTATTAGACAATAAGACCAAATTTAGATTTTTAAAGAGGGCTACCTATGGAGGACAAATGTACCTATAAATTAAATTAGGCGCAACAGTTGATATATTTGTAGGTAGTGATCAGTTTCACTACCTGGCAAGGACACAAAAGATGTCAGGAACAGCAGCACACATTCTGCAAAGTTCTGACACATAGCCCTCCACTTCCAATACAAAATGCATGCATTCATTACCTGATTGTGCCCCCAAAGTGTGAAACTCTTCACTGTCCATTTGTGGTATTCTTTGCTCCTCTTTCAAAAATGAGCTACACAACCTGCTTTTTAGCTTCCACTCTCCATCCTCCTCTCTGTAGCTTCAAACCTATGCTACTGAGTACCTTTCACTTCCCTTTACTATTATTATTATTATTATTATTATTATTATTATTATTATTATTATTATTATTATTATGATTATTATTATTATCATCCAAGCAGGATTCATGTGACACCAACCCAAGAAAATTAGGGCTAGGTAAGTCTGCATTTTTGCAGACGTTAGTTTTTGGCAAAAACAGCAGTTTTCTCCCAAAACTAACGTCTGCTTAAATGCTGGGGCAGCCTTGTAAATATCGCGATGTGCACACCAGCGATATTTGCAAGGTTGTACTGCCCAGTGACGCCCACTTTGTATCTCATTAGAGATGCAAAGGGAGGCATTGGGTAAAAGGGTGCTAACATGCGCTAATGCATGTTAGCACCCACTTGTAAATAAGGCGAACAGATTATCTCCGCTTTTTTGGCTTTTAAAGCCAAAAAAGTGGAGATAATGCCCTTGTTAATATGCCCCTCTGTAAGGGAGAGATGGAGTTAGAGAACAACCTACCTGTTCTTAGTCTGTTGAGAATTATTAGCAAAATATTGCACACCAATCTATAAAGTAGTGGTCTCTTAGATTGTGTTCTGTTAGTTATGGATAATTCTGTCAAAAGCCAGCAAATCAATCAATTAATCAGTGGTCAGGAATCAATGATGATCAAGAATGTGTAATGCATCGCTTATGATTTTCAGAATATCTCTTCCAGGGGCACAGCAAGCTCTGACAAAGTTTTTATTGATGGTTGGTATTGATGTCTTTTTCAGTTGCTTGTTCACTGAGCTCCCGAGAGGGTATGAGCGAAAGGGGAGGCGAGGGACTGATCAGAAAATATAAAGGGGTACATATTAGCAGATTGTTTTTAAATAAGAGAGTCTTGACATGTCTTCCTGCATTTGGTCCAATACAGCAGTAAATTCATATGCAGATCTTTTGTTAGGCTAGCTGGTTTAGAATCTAAGGAACAAATTAATGGTTTGAGTTTGGAAATAGTTTTTCAAAGATCAGACCAATTGTTTGGTGATTTTCTTTACAAGGTAGAAGTGGCATTATTAAAAGATTGACTATGGGATGATTCAATATTTTAGAATTAGTTTGAGAAACAGAGAGCAAATTCCTTACATTTATTTTTTGCGTCCTCGCAGTGACAAAGGTGGTGGTATTAATGGCAGGTTTGATGATGTCAAATCATTCCTGGGATGATTCCGCAAAATCAATTTGGGATTTGATTTATGTGAATTTAGCATTGTAAATATGCTTATTATAACACCTTATAACCTAGAGAAGATTCTGAAGATTGGCTGATGACATCTAATGTGTATCAGTTGTTAAGAATATTTCTTCCTCGTTTAGAATACCAAATGTATTTAATGGTAAATATTTTTCCTTCAAAGGGGCATATTCCTCTATGATTTCAGCTATAGTATTATGACATTTCTAAAAACATCACCGACCTCACAGTTATCCGGAGGATTAAAAACTGAAGAAGATACCAAAGTCGAGGTTGATGAGATTAAGATTTGTCATGTCAGATTAAACAATGACACAGACTGTTGGTCTGTTGCAACAATGGAGAATGACGTCAAGAAGTGTATTTGTGCTTGATCTGACCAATCTACTGAAATTGAGTTCTCTGTCAGTAAAGAGTACAGAGAACTAATGTAGCACTTTGATGTGGGTAGGATTAAAAAAACTTTAAATGAGTTTATCTGAAGCTCGTCCTCTGAGGAGAGCTGGACTGCGAGCCAAAACCGCCCCTTGTGGAAATGTTGACCCTGCCACACATTTCACTGCACACGTGAGCCTGACCCTCTCTCATATGTGAAGGGTGAGGGTTGTGCCCTGATATTTCAGAACCAGCTGATTTCCCTATACATGTGATGTTCACCGCCCCCTGGCAGAATATCTCACTGGTTTGGTATTCGCCAGTACATGAGCACATTCATGTCCCTGGCCAGAGGGCACCCTGTATTTATGGGACATAGACCATCTGTTTACACCAGAGATTCTAATGTACCCTGCACCAACAAGTATCTCAGCATCAACTATACGAGTAGTGCACACAAACCAGACTCCTCTCCTAAGCCGTTTTATTACTCTTCCTGTGTAGGCTGAATAACATATGGTGAATAAATGATCCCACCAGGGAAACATCCTTTACAACGCAACTTTTACCATGCAGTGCCTTTATGACGCAACTATTACAACGCATGTCATTACAACGCATTGTGCTGGGGGCGCTCTAGGATAGGGAATGGATTTAATTTACTATCCAACACCTTCCCTACTATCCACAGGGACTGGAGTTGGAATAGTAAATTAAACTATTCACTATCCAGCACCCCTAAGCGCTATGCGTTGTAACAGCATGCATTGTAAAAACTGCGATGTAAAGGCATGCGTGGGAAAAGCATGCGTTGTAATGTCATACATCCGTTCCACCATCATCTCTAGGGTCTGTAGACGTCTGTGTTCACCAAGCGAGATTCTTGGAAAATAGACAAATGTATTCTCTTAGGCTGCAGGTATAAGTTAATTTTCTGTATTTAGCTGCTCCTGCCAAACTAACTCATTTTGATAAATTTCCATGGAGTTGTGTCAGTGGGCTCACAGACCATTCTGTGTTCCGTATCACACAGTACTCAGGAAGACTGCTGTGGCCTTGGCAAAGCAAATTCATATTTGAATATTAACTAATGATATTACTTCCCTGGTCGTGGAACACGTTTATCCCGCCCATGAAACCCCAACCTACGAGCAGCTAAACCAGAGTTGAATTCAGTAGAGAATAAGTAATGGTCTAGAAATCAGAACCAACAGCCTCGTAAATGTTACGCTCATGCTCAGAGATGCTCCTCGTGCCTGTATCATTCAATCATATTGGGCATTTTCAATCTCAGCTAATTCTCTTTAGATAGACAGTGCTTTCAATTATATGACATGGTCTGAGCCCACAGGGATACTATACTTTGATATCTCTGAGCTCACATATGACAGAGCGTAACTCAAGTCTAGGTGTTCCTCCTGACTTTGCTGTGACTTAGGTGCCAGATTGCGGGTCCTTTAAAACATACTCAGCATCATCTAGATCATTTCACCCCACCATATCATCTCATTGTGGGTTGGTCCTTCTTCAGGTGTGAGTTCTCAAGGGCAGCCAACCATTCAGCTAATCTGCTACCACAGCCGCCATGTAGCAGAGGAGGGATGTCCTACTTTAAAGGACCTTGAGCTCTGCGGGAAAGAGTAGCATATAGTTGATGCAGTTGGTATGCCTTTTTCTTTTCATTTCCAATGAGATTTGCATTCATTGTGTACAGCTAAGGTGTAGTTGGAAAACGTGTACTGCGGTGATCTCATATGCTAATAGGATCAGATATCTTGCAGCTTGTAGTATATTATCTATTCCCTTGTAATTTAGTAACGTTGCTATTATTTGTTGTGGGCAAAACCCTGGTTGGGAAGTAAGCCCCTGGGGTCCTGGGTGCTTCTCTACAAAAAAATTATGACAGACCTTAAAGCAGTGGTCTTCAAATTCTTTTAAGGCTCAGATTCCCGAATTGCAAAAAAAAATTCCTCAGACCCCTCAGAATAGAAACTTTTTTTCACAATTATTCTTTAAAGATGCCAGCTCTCAAAGTATTTAACAATTCAAACATTCACTTCTGGTCTGTTATCCCATTTAAAAATACAATTAAATACTTGACTACCAAATGGCTATGGGCAGCCTGGTCTTCCTAAAGTGCAAAAGAATCCAGTGGGTGATCCTTTATCAGAAATGGGGGAAGATCTAGGGATTTTGAGGATTATTTGGAGTCCCTTCCCTTTCAACACCTGCTCCCCAGCCAGTACTTATTGACAAAAGATGTTACCGATGGCCCAGTGGTGCACAACCTTGCAGTTTTTTTCCACTAAAAACAAAGCATAGTATCAGCAAGAAGCTTGTCTTGGCCATTGTTTGGCGCTCTCCCCCCATTGAACTAATCAAGACCCTCCTTTGGGCTCCCCTGGAGGCCCACCTCTCAGTTTGGAAAGTTCTTTCTTACAAAGTTACAATTGTTGTTGGCCAGTATTCACAAATAGTTACATGGTTGGTCCTTCTGCTTTTTCTGGCATGCCCACTAAGGGACTCATTTATGAAGTGTTGCATCGCTGCCTGAAAACAGCGATACAAAATGTTTCAGTGCGCCGTCCTTGCGAGACCATGGATGTGCCGTATTTACTGTATGGCACTCCATGTAGCAAGGATTTATAGATACATCAGTATTTCAGACGTATCTGTAGGCTCAGTAATGACGCATTGCCACCAGCGTAGCTAGGGGGGTGCGGGGAGTCCAGACCCGGCCGCGTTTAAAAGTGCAAAGCTGCGTGGAATGTGCACACCTGACCTGCTTCTTGTTGTTTAGTAACTGCTAGTGCGCCAGTGCACCAGCGCCTGCAGTGCTTTCAAAATTGCCAAAGGTATTGCGTTTGTGTGTGGGACTGGCAGAGCGCTACAATGAGACAGAAATTCACCGGACATGCGCCTCAGATGATTAATCACCACGTTCATGACGTTGTGATACCGGCGCCACTTGTCACAGTCGGCGCGCTGCTAGTTTAAATAAATCACGGCGCAGCAGGCACTGACTGATCTCAGGGCCGGACTGGGAACCAAAACCGGCCCTGGCAAAGTGCTCGGCCGGCCCCCCCGCCCCCCGGGCGGGAGGGGGGCGGGCGCTTTGCCAGGGCCGCTTTTCAGCCGATTTTGTTACGGGGCCGATTTTGCAGCTATGCTGCAAAAACGGCTCTGCAACAAAAACGGCCCCCAGGGCCCAAAACCGGCCCCCACCCTTGTGGCCGACCGGGGGATTGCCCGGTGCCCACAACGGCCAGTTCGGGCCTGACTGATCTTATCACTGCGCATGGTGGTGTTAAAATTGCTCTCTTCTCTGTGCGCTCGTGTGATTTCTAAAGCGCAGCACTTCCAGGTAGAGGAAAGTGCCGCGCATTGCTTTTATAATATAAATCTATAAGGTGGCAGGGCAAGGGCGGCTCATTCCCACATTTTCCGTGCTTTCCCCGAAGGCTGGCTGGTGTGACAGCTTCTCTCTCTCTCTACGGGAGGGTCGGGCCGGTGCACGGACAAAGGATTGAGGAGACGCAGCTGCTGCTACTCGTCTCTGCAGGGGCACATAATTACCAAATGCATTAATTGGTCTTCGGAACCTAAGCTTTCTAATGCAAAAGAAGCTATTTAAAATAAACTAGCGCCAAACCAACTTTTTGTAAAAGTTCCTGGGTGTTATCAGGTCCTCCTTCCGTTGTCCCAGGCTGCAACAGGATGTTTCAATTTTCTGCCCGCCAGCCGGGTCCCAAGGCACCGAGGAATGAATTGCTGTTCCTCTGCAGCCGGTGTCCGAGAATCGATCATCACCTGTTCACCTCATGACCTCGACACTATCCTGTTGCTGTGCCCTGCCCAGGCAGTCAGAGCCAGGTGCGGTGGGTGACATTTGAAAGTGGTGGGGCGCAAAGTGATTTGCATACAGCACCGTAGCCCGAACCCCAAAAGGCGGGTTTGGGGGGATAACCCCCCCCAAGAAAATTTTGAAAAAAAAGAAGAAAAATCGTGCATTTTCAAGCAAATTTGAGAAAGCAGGAAGGTTAATAAAGCAATTGTGAAAGTGCAATTATTACATTAATAGATGGCATAACATAGGTAGCTGCTTATTCAGTATAACCACAGAGCTTCATACATTTCGTCCTATTACGCTCAGGTGCTGAATTCAGACTATAAGACTTTCATGAAAATCTCAGCTCTAAGAGTAGAAGAAGTTGCACGCAGTTGGGAAACAGCCTTCACAAAGCTTTGGGAAAATGAGAGGCAATTACTTTAAAGCAAACTGAAAGCAATGCATCAAGTAGTAACTTAAAGCAATGCATCCAGCAAAACAGTACCTGCAGTCAACCATACAAAAGTAAACTAAAGCAAGTGTGAACCTGTGAACCTTCACTTTGAAAGCAGGGTGCTAGTCAACAAGCCAGTCACATACATTTAAACTGAAGAAGAGTACACCTCAGCATGCAGGCACCAACATAAAAGCACCAAGCAAGTCAAACAGTTTAATGAAAGAAAAATGAAAGCAATACATCCAGCAAACTAGACAGTGACTCAAAAGTAAACTGAAGCAAGTGCACACTGAAAGGAATGTACAGTCATAAGTCAGACATTCACATAAAAGCAACTTACCAAGACACCCAATCAATTACATGGGAAAAAACTTGAGCCAATGCACCCAGAAAACCAGACCAGCACACCAAAGCATCCCACCCCTGATAGGATGGCAGCTGTGCTCTTAGGGTCACCCCTCAGTTTTTTGGCAGGGTTGAGAACCCCTCAGTTTTATGCCCTGTGCGCCTGAAGGGGAGACAGGCAAAAGGGGTCATAATGGGACATCTGGCACATCCACTTTGTAATCGAGGTCACTGACCCAGCTCAAGACTGAGTTACAGGCTGATCTTAAATCTTTAAACAACCACAAGGGTCACCAGCTAGTTGGTTCTTGAGCCAAAAGAGTCCTCAGCTCACTCTTTACATCGCGCCTGAGATGACATGACAATGTCCAATAATCCGGAGCAACTGTGGGGACTGGTCTGGGTCTGACTTGGTACGAGCAGGATACAAAAAGTAACGGGTAGGTGGTAATCCACTTCAAGTGAAGGAGCTGTAAGGAACCTAAGCGCACTGGTGTTGATACCACTAACAGGGCAGCTCTGGCTTTCTCAGGGTGGGTATCAGCTGTGTGATGAAACCAGCATGTGAAGCAGTTACCTCAAACAAACTAAAACCAATGCACTCATCAAGACAAGGAGTTACATGAAATCACATAGAAAACCACCATCAAGCCAGGTAGTCACCTAAAGGCAAATTGAAGTGACTGCACACTATGGGAAGTGCACTTCACCAGCCAGCCTATTACACTAAAGGAAAATAAAAGCAATGCTCCCAGTCTGCTAATTAGCTTCCGCAACCCATGGATGGGTGGGGTTGGGAATGGGCGTAAAGTGCCTTTTACTTCAACTATATCACTTCTGTAAATACAACACAATTTCCAGTAAAACCAATAGCATTAACATCACTACAATATGGAGAGGAAAACAGATGATCAGTAACAGTAAACACATTGACTGATCAGGCAATGTGCCTTTACGGGCAGGGAATGAACCCTTGGTAATGTAATGTGTACTCTGTTTTCATGCTGGTTTCATACCCTTTCTGCTAGATACAGGAATCAGAGACTGGCTGATTGTATAGCAGTCGTGAACATGTAAATGACTCTACCATAACTCCACTGGATGGAAAACATGCTGATTTCTTAAATTGCTAGTCCCTCGCCGTTGATTGCTAGACTAGTGTGTTACATCTTCTAATTTGTGTATATGCATAGCCATGGACCAGAAAGGGATGACAGTTTGGAGCAATATGCACTTCAGTAAGAAGTTGAATATGAACAATATGAAAGTTATGTCAAGTATATCCTAAAAAACCATTGCAGAATGGATCTGCGAAGGTGTCTCTAAATTCCCCTTTATGTATCCCTTGTCTTTTGACAATTAGATATGCCTTGTCAATCGCTGCATCATTCATGCATCCAAAAGCATGTGGAGATCTAAATTCAAATTGAATTGCCAAAATTAAATAATAGGACACTTGCTGTCATAGCCATCATCTTTTGCCCAATCTCCATTGCTCCATCCTCAGCAAGACCAATACGTCACTAATCAATTATGTAGGAATCACAACCTGTAGTAAATACAATATCTAACATGACAAAATTGATATAAATGATAAACCTGGCCGGTCTGCATGCCACATTGAAAGGTATGCTATCATCAACTCACTTCATAAATCAAAGGCAGATACTGCCCTTAATATGCATCCCTGGGTATTCAAGAAACCTGCAATACAGCAGTGCCTGTAGTGAGGGAAATGTTTGTGTTTCATCACTATTCTGAGCATACACAGATCTAGACCCACCTCACACCACAAATTGGGCCCTCCTACTACCTCTTACCTCAGGTCACACACGCCCAACACCACGGCAGAGCATGCATCATGATCATAAAAGTATCATATATGGGCCTAGAGTTGCAGCACATTGAACTCGACACCACAATCATAGCACCATTTTCTGATTGAGAATTTCATATTGCTGGCATGGAAGAGTTAAAAACAAAATCTATTACGAGTCTGCTATGGAATTAGAAAGCCATGTTCCCTTGTTGTGTGTAAATGCGTCTGATTCCTCGCCCTCTTTATTTCCAAGAAGGCTCCTAATGTAGTCACACCCACAAGGGCCATTAAGCTACAGACTTTGTTTATTTACCATATGCTGCTAAGCGTAAATCTAAGGCCTCCTAAGCTTAATTAAGTTGTAATGTCTCAGACCTGGCGTTTCAATTCTTTGTGGGAAAATGCCTAAGAGTTGGCCAGCAGAATAAACCGATAGGAAATGAAAGAAGCATTCCAGGGTAAGCAGTGTGTTTATGTTTCAAAAATATCATGCATTAACCACAGTTAAATCTAGAGACGGAAAGCGCTACATATTTCAAGGAGCGAGCCTGTGCAAAGGGGGTCTGTCTGTCTGATATCCCGTGGATCTTTGGCGGTGCAACCTAAACGCCGCACTGAAAAAAAAGAAGGGTGAAACACTGATACTTTGCGCGATCGTGCTCTACCCAGGAGACAAATGGATGAAATATAATATATATGTAAGAATGGCGTTTTAAAATATGTAACTTTTGAGTCGAAGCACTTCACAATGTTGAAAGATAGCAGCCCCTAAGGAATAATGACGACACACACACTAGAATAGTCATGCAGTTAGCCCTTTACAGTTTAGGCTTGGGCATTTGGGGAGCCTGAAGAGTCCAGTGACATAGGTTTACGTACGCAAATGTGTTTCTGTTGTGCAGACCTAGCTGGAAAGCATGGGAGTGTTGTAAAACATTCACCTTGGAATCAGATCTGCTCGGGCATATACTTTCTAGAAAAGAGGTGTGGTCACTGACACTGAATCCTGCTGGACTAGTGAGACATATGAGAGGGTAGGGGAAGAGGTCTCAGTACATTAACAGGGCTCTTGTGCTCTTGAGCAGATCAATATATGCTCAGAAAGAAGAGCTTCTGGTAAGCAAGCCATTCCAGAGCGTACTGCCCTCATTAAAGATTCTACGGCTTCCTATCGAGGGCAGCTGTAAAGCATAAGGCCAGGGAAGACTTTTATTTGCTGGGGTAGTAATCTTATGCTATGAGGGAAGATACACTTGTGGGCAGCGTAGGAGAGGGCTCCATGTTTTTCACTGTGGAGTAGAGTTAAGCAGATTCTGATTTTTAATATAGGCTTCTACCTACAAGAAACCTTATCGTGTGTTTTATGCTGTGCTTTCAATGCCAAGAGCTATCAAGAACCATGGCGCCATCACTACCTTCTTGATGTCTTTCACGTGCCTATGGCCTTAGTAGAGCTTAAGGGCGGTCCGAGCTTGAGGGAGGAAGGGATGGAAGATGCAGGTGTGTGCGGAGTGGTTTTCTGTTCTGGTAAGCCTCATGGTCTGGCAGACTCTGAGGAAGCCCTAAGAGGGAGAAATGAGGGCCCACCTCATTCTGGGATAAGATTTGTGATAGTGCTGCAGATGTGATTGGAGTGTATCTCTTATAATCCCAGTGTGAACCTCTCAGAAAGAGCG
Organism: Lissotriton helveticus; assembly: GCF_964261635.1. Lineage (NCBI taxonomy): Eukaryota > Metazoa > Chordata > Amphibia > Caudata > Salamandridae > Lissotriton > Lissotriton helveticus. Next base: position 171,421,580 of record NC_136059.1, on the reverse strand, counting down.
GAGAAGACAGGCTGCCATTAAAAGGAACTCACTGATTGCTGGGAAACATCAAAAGTAAACAGCTACTTATTATACTAAGCTGTTAAAGGGGTAAATGTATATTATGGGTGAGAAAAGAGCCTCAGACCCCAACGAGAATAAACTAAAGTCCTAATCATATTATGCAGCACAAAGGATGTAAAGTATTCACAAATACTGTCACTGATACCGTAAATGATACCCAGATTTTATCTGACAACTCAAAATGGCCTACTCACTCTTAGGTTAAGTGAGCATAAAATTCTCAACATTAAGAAAGGCAAGTAACAGATTTGATGCAACATTAGATTAACAACATGGTGCCTGGCTTTTAAAAAGCGTTTTCCCCGACACTGATATTACCCATGCCGTGACCGAAAGAAGGGCAGAATGTATTGTGCCTGGATTGGAAGCTACAATTGGTAGAGAAGAGAGACAGCTGAAAAGTACAACGTGGGACAAATTAAAAGACCTGAACCAAAGTAAAAAGGTGGGAAGGAAGCCTCTCAGTATTACCTCCAAAACACAGTAGAAGCTAGCCCCCAGCAGATGAAAGGGAACGGACTTCTGTGGGAAAAATTAATTAAGACTACAGTGGTACTAACTTTTTGACCGAGTCAGGGATGGGAGAGGTCGAGGAACATATTAAAAGTATTATAGCAACAGAAAATGTATCCCTAAAAGGTAGTGAAAATGCAAATTCACACGCCAGTGTTAAACCAGAGCAAAAAATAAAGCAAGCTCGGCAGTGCATAAGATGGCTTAACATTAACAACCAAGAAAGGTGCAGTACTGCTGAGGTATGGAGCAGACCACTGCTGGCTCGGGGAGGACTGACTTTAGGGACTCTCTTCACCACAGGAGGAGTTTGTTCACTGTGGTTTTCCGCAGATCCGCGGTAAACCACCGAAGGAACTCAAGTGGTTGCACATGTTTGCAGTGTTTAGTACAGAGTTGGCATCTACGGAAGGCTGCCCTCCAATCATGGCCTGCTATCATGGCAGCGTCCCTCCGCCTAAAATCTGGAATTTAAAAACAATATTCGATTCCTCAAAACTTCAATTCATTCAATGGCAAAATAAAATAACTTTAGGTTGCTGCATGAACATAACACCTAATCCTGCACGTGAAAAAACGTGAGTTTTTACAATCTTTGGGCGAGAGGTACAGAATAAATTAAACTTTTAATAAGCACCTTGTAGAGCGCGACTGATGGTTCCTGACAAAAGGAGTGAGGCCTTGCCTCAGCCGGATTAGCGCTTAAATTATGCATGACACAAAGTGAGATCTGTGTCTGACTGCCAGGTGTGCTTTGTACCGTTCTGGCACTTTCCTGGGATTCTGCGGCGCTGTTCTTTGCAAACGTCATCATTAGGAAGTTAACTGCCAAAGACATGAATAACAAAGGAAGCTCCAAACTAGAGAAAGAAATGACGCTCATTAAGGAGCGAAGCATTGAAGGCGCTCCATGGGAAGGACACGACCTCTCCCGTGAAAATGTTCATAATGATGAATATAATGGAGAAAGACTCAATGAATATCGCCTGCACCAGAAACACGTAATGGACGGTGGAATGGGGCGGGGGTGGGGCAGGTAAATACAAAACCAGCGTCCATCCACTGCTGAATCCGACCCAAGGCTTGATTCGGAAGCGGTCATAGAAAACATTCCAGGAATGTAAAAGAAAAGCTGACGCTGTTCATATGTGAACTTCAACCTTGATAATGACACTTACCGGAGGCGAGCGCAGAGCCAGTCCCAGACCCCGAACGTTGAGTGGAGACATCGCTCCCGGGCCCTTGAGCTGCAGGCGCACTGGCATCCGTACCCCGCCCACCCAGGCACCTACACGAATGCCGAGCCACCCCCAAGAGCGGCATCCAATGGCAGCGGGATGCTGCGCCGGTGGACCAGCCAATCCTGGCACTTCAGCGCTAGGAGGGCACATTTGCTGCTCGCCCTGTCGGCTGTTGAAAACCCGGGCTGTGGCAAGAAACAAGCACCCCTGGGTCCCGCTGGGGAACTTACAGTGCGCATGCTTGAGAAAGTTGTCAACTTTCTCAAGAATGTGCACTGTAAGTTCCCCAGCGGGACGGTCTGCTGCAGCCTGAGTGTGGACTGTCACTCAAGCTGCAGCAGGCCACGCCCCCCTGCGCAATTCCCGCCGGCGGCTGATTGTTGCTTGCAATAATGCGATATTTAATTTAGAAAATACCAGGATAGGATTGCGTCCGGCAGCCGCGATGCGGGTCCATGGTGGCTGGCGGGGCTACGCCCCTATGCCCCAATGGACGCACCGCTGCTGGTCAGAGCCCAACTAGTGCCCCGGACTCACCATGCAAGCGTGAGTCTCGTAGTGAGAGCAGGTGGTACAGATTGAGGATACAGTGCGGGACGCTCGCTGTCGGACTCCTAACCAAGAGGCAGGCTAACGATCTTGCTGTGACATGCAGGCAACTCCTCTCAGTGGATCATTCTATCAAGAGACCACACCAGGTAAGTCAGTTATTAATTTAATAATCCGCTCCTGAAATTCAATATGTTTATTAAGAAAATGGCGAGGGGGCTCCAGTACAGCATAGCGCCTCGTAAATGGGTACACTAAAGTTGTCTGTTCTGTAAATGCACTGCAGGCCATCTCCGAGTTGTGTCTGTACTAATAAATCATCAAAACTGCTAGTTTAGTTAAAGGGTTTAATATCTTTGCTTGACAGTGTTACTACAAGCAGCATGAGACTTGCTTGGTCACAGATAAGGCAGATGATTAATTTCCGTGCTGGAGAGCTGTCTGTGTTAGTCTTTTGGCTCATGGCTGTTTTCACTCACTATTAAGTAGAGCATAGAGTTTATATGCATACTGCAAATAAAGTTACCAGCATATTGTATTGTAATGAACTGTGTTATATGTAGATAGCTCAGTGGGTTAATTCTTTTGTCACAGAGAACCCTTTGATTTTTGTGGTTCAGCCACACCTGAAGCGGAGGTTGGGGTGGTGGGTGCTGATTATTTAAAAATGAAATAATTGCTTTAAAAGCACATGCTACTGAGTTGGAATTTCTTATTGCTCAAATCAGTGTGATTTCCGAAATGTGTCTGTTTTCATGGACTTCATTGCATAATTTTGGCCGCAAGAAAGTGTAGCTCTACCTGTCATACATTTACTTGTTAAATGTCTTTCGTTTCGTAAATCCACTGAATCTATGTAATTTCACCCATAAGCAATCTGAAACATTAGCAGCTATGCTCAAATGAGTGTAATTTCTGACATTTGTATGATTCCATCGTCTTCACTGCTTCATTTTTCTTGCGGGAAAGTGTCACTCATAGTCGTTGGAATGTCACTCATAATTACACAGAAGTTATGAAAATGTCACTCATAGCAATCTGAAACCTTGGCAGCTATGAGGAGTGACACTTTCTCACGGGCAAAATCACTCAATAAAGATGAAGGAAACCTATAAATACCAGAAACAGGTCCAAAGCAGCTGATCTTTGCAGCATGCATTTTAACCCTATATGCACAATTTTATGGGGAGTCAAAACTGCTACTAGACAAGTAACTATTGAGCAGGGGCTTTTATACCCATGTCTAAGTCCGTCATCATGTCTTCCCGCTCAGCTGCAGGTGCGGCTGAACCACAAGTAAGAAAATGATCTCTGTCGCAAAAGCAATAGCCCACTGAGCGGCCTACATTAAATACAGTTCCTGATGTCCTGATGTCAAGGTACACGAGTCTCATGCAGGAACCTTTATACCCAAGCACACCACCCTGTCTCCCAGCTGAGCCGGAGGTGCGGCTGGACCAAAAGTAAGAAAATAATTGCTGTTAGCTGTAATACTACGTGTCTCTCGGACCTCTTTCAAGTGCTCGCCGTCCTTTTTCCCCAGCACCACCCCCCCAGGGGGCGGCAATCTAAGGGATAGCCCCGGGCGCCACAAGCTCTAGCTACGCCCCTGCGCATTGCTGGAGTTTATTGCAAAAGTGACGCTACTCCAGCAATGGGTCATTACACACGGGCCAGTCCCATGTTAAAGGCGCCTGTGTCAGTCTTACACCTGCTGTGAGGCAGGCGTAAGATTTTGACGCAGTGGCATCCTAGAATTGGCATAGTCAAATCCCATAGATTTCACTGCACCCCTTCAATAACCCTTTTTTACAGGAAAACGCCCACCCAAGTATAATGTAGCGGAGGGCTTTACAAAGTGATGCATTAGCTTAGATGTGTCCCTTTGTAAATATGGCACAATGTGGCACACTTTTTACGCCGTCACAGTGTCACAAAATGTGACACAACGGTGACGCAAAGGGCTCATAAATAAGCCCCTATATGTAAGTTACTCCTTCCCTCTCTACCTTAAGTGTCCTCAGTCCTTATTTCGATGTAGTGTATTCTGTCTTGAAGTTCTAGTTACTGATTCTTCAATTCAGTATATTTAGGATCAATCATAGATACTTTGGTTTCCATCGTGGTCCCTTTGTCCACTAGTTTGTGACAGTCTGCTTTAAATTCACATTAATGTCTACGGTGTCTATCTTAATCTCCACGGCCATCCACTCTTTTGGGATAGTTTTTATGATGTTGCCCAACTTGTCATTGATATCTACTTGCTTAGGCTCATTAATGCATGCTGGCACATTACAGCATATGCCTCTTCCTTTAAATTGTCAGCAAACTTCCTTGTCAGAGGAAAGGATAAAGGGGCGTGTATGGGCTTAGCCCGCAGGGCTTTGTATAGATCCAAGGTGCTGTAATAAGGGCAGTCACTGTAGATCGGGTGTACACACTGCTATGCTTCAAAGCAGCCTGGATGGTCTGAAAGGAAGCTAGAGTGACACCCTCACCTGCCCTCTGTATCCTCTGAGTCACACCTGTTGCTGCTGCATCAGATATGCAGATTGTGAAGAGAGATGAGGCCTCATTTGTCCTCAGAATTGTGGGAATCCATTGTTAGCCCCACCTGTGTGGGGCTCTATCCAGGGCTGCTTCTAAGAACACTAGAGATCAGAGCTTTCACAACATTTATCCTGGAAAATCTTGACCAAGTGTTGAATCAGAAAATAAGTTGACTACAATGCAGGGGATGGCCATGTCTAACAATTTTTAGAGGCTGGCTCACCTTGTTAGATACAGCGCCATGAAACCGTCTGGTGTAAATGCGCTATACAAATGATTTTAACATAACATAACACTCATTTCAATGCATAGAAAGCCTCTTTTGCTTCTCCTGGGGGTAGCAGTGGTATCTGTTATAAAGACTCAAGGGCTTACCCCTGTAAGTTCAGCTACTCCATGTTGTGAGGGTAGTTTGTGTGCGCTGCTTAGTGCCTGGAATGTGAACCCCTCATGCTGGAACAACACAAGCTTGTGCTGTCAAAGCAGAGAAGTCCATTTTTACAGCAACTCTGCTTGGCAGCTGTCTTCCAGCTCAGGAAGATTCCATAGTGCCTAACCTCTAGTCAACTACAACTTCAAGGTAGACAACAGGTATTGAGCCTACCATACCATAAACTGGCTGCCACCACACCTCAATCGGTGCAATGCCACAGCGATGCAATGCGTCGAAGGGGCAAGCTTCGTTCCTTTAAATATGGCCTTGTCTCAGCCGGGGACACCCACAGCCCAGAGGTGTGGATTTGCACATTCACAACCAATCTCATTCTGCAGCACATCAGCAGGTGCACCTCTGGCATAGGTATTTTTGGCTCTGTGTTGTGATCATCCGTTGAGGTTTGTCAGATGATTCCAGGCAGGATTGCGTCAATGAAAGAAGCTGGTGTAACACACATCACTATACTATACAGGTGTGCCACAACTCTGGTGGTTGACCTGAATTATTCACTGCTCCATGACCATTGAATAGATAAGGAACGCTTAGTAATAGATAGCAGTAAAACAGGATTAGACATTAATAAATATAACTATGTCTGAGATTGAGTTGGGCTTCAGCATTCTGAAATCCCTCGAGTCTAGAGATGGAATGTTTTGCATTAGACTGGTCCTAGTAATAATGGGCTCACACAATCTCTCTCAGCATGTGGCATTCATACATGGTCGTGGAGACCAGTCTACAGATATTTGGTCCCCCATAGCTACATGGTATTTCTGTTCCTGCAGCTTGCGGATTCCCCAATTGCCCGAGCATCTTTCACACATGTATGCTTAAACTTACAGAACAGCTTTAATGTTGCAGACGCCATCTTTATTTTGAACTGTAACGTTTTGCACATGCTTCAGGATATGACGATGGAATGTTGTTGCCAACTCAGTACAACAGGGTGGGGGTCTTCCTGGCATTCCTAAAAGAATAAAAATTGTATGTTGAATAGAAAAGTCATACAAAAACTGTGCAGGGTACATAATTATATTTGTATTTCTATGTAATTATCATTTGTCAAAATCATCATAAATTAAAAACAGCTGCAAATCTGATGATATCCATTTTAAGGAACACACTGGATAATATGTCGTTGACGATGGATATTTTGGCAGTCGCGCAGCCCAGCACCGTAGCCGCTGCCTGCTTTTGGTGGAGTCTTGTTGAGACTCAATAAATGCTCCTGGAAGTACCCCTCCCACTTTTAAAGTAATTTTCCGAAGTTACAGAACTCTGAGCCATCCTGTCCTTGTGCAATGGTGGGTGGTGGAAGTAGTGGTTGTCATTGGAGCTGTGTTAAAGTTTTTTTCTTATATGTACATTTTGGGAGACAAATTATTTGTGTGAATTAGTGGTTACAAAATTAACAGATATGGTCGTTACCAATGAACTAATAAAGATGCACTTGAAACAACTTAATTATAATGCTTAAAAGTGTGATTATTAATAAAGTCTAGTTATGTTACATTTTTGTGAGAGACTCCATTTTATTAGAATGGATGACGTTTTTGGTGCTCTGCTCATCTTGCTCCTGCTCATTCCCCCCTACCAATCAAAAGCCTGCTGCCACTCTTCTCTCCTCACCTCCAAAGCCCAATGAAAAGGAGCAAATACGTAATTGCAAGCTCCCATCAACAGGGGCAGCTCCTCTACTAGGGCGGAGGAACGTCACCCCACTGCTTTCTCGCAGTGCAAGAAGCAGAAACATAAAATGGTAATAACTTTCCGTTATTACTATTTTATGTTTGGTTGCGGTCAGGCTGGTGGCAGGGCTGCTCTGTGAGCAGGCAGGGCAGGGGAGGAGTGGTGTGCCAACTCCTGGGGGCGCAATGACTGTTTGGTCGGCCCTCGGGGCCACCCAACCAGTCATGGGCACTCTGATTTTCTGCATGTAGGCTGCAATGCAGCCTACATGGAGACAATGGCCTCCACCTAAGCCCCTGGATGGGCGGTGTTGTGATTGGCTTAGGGCAAGGCCCGGAGGGAACCTGGCTGCATTCTTCCTGTTCCTGCCGGAGGCAGGAGAGCAGGAGCAGGAGCTGAGAAGACGGGGGACCCGGCCATCAGAACGGTAAGTCTATTTTTTGTTGGATTAAGCTCCACCCCCACGTGACCCCCTCTCCCCATGTGAACCCTTCCCCCTACTCCCTGACCCACGAGACATGCCGGGCCTGACTGCCCACCAATTAAAAGCAAGCAGAAGTCACCTTGGGAAGAGTTAAAAGTGGAAGCTAATCAACCCCGCCCAACGGCCATCGCACGGCTTGCTGGTGTATTGTACGATAAGCTTTGAAAGCAATACAAGTAATTTCAGCTAAGACCATCCAGCAATTTAAAACAAAATCTCTGGGAAATTTTATTTTGCTGCTACTACTGCATGCCGCAATATTGGCTTTGAATTAAGTAACTGTCATGCCTTGAGATGCAACACAGAAAGGTTTGCTTTCCTCTGAAACAGCTGCGCAGCAAAAATGGGGAGATTTGGATCCCACTTGCCGTACTGAAATTATCGATCAAAGGTGATACTATGTAATCTTTACCTCTAACAGAAGAAATTTCAATCACATTGTAAAACACTACTTGACAGCCACCTGTCCCGGTGCACACAGGGGCCTATTTACAAGCCCCTAGCACCACTGGAGTATCACCTTTTTTGACGCTCCGTTGGTACAGTGCCATTTTCAATATTTAGGAGGTGGTACTAAGGCACTTAGAGTGGCTTCACAACACCCTGTAAATAATAGGCCCCTTTCCATTGCAGTCCTCTGCAGCAATGGGTGTTGCTATGGACGTTCCACCACAACACCCATTGCTTTTTGACGCTGCCACAGATTTACAAGGAGGCGTAAATCTGTGGCAGTGCCAAAAACTAATGCCATGCAAGAGCAGGCATTATAGTGGCGCACAAGGAGAAATGACTTTATTTTTCCTCGTTTTTGCTTTTTTCTATGTGTGCTGTATTCTGCAGCACACATAGAACGTTTTAAAAAGCCATTAATGATTGTTTATGTGCAGGAAAGTTTCCCTTCCTGCACAAAAACAATAATTAAGTATTGTTTATTTGCTACTTCTTTGTGTGCTGCAGAATTGTGAATTCAACTTTCTACCATTTTCTCTGTGACTCATTTTAAGTTCCGATGTAGGCCTGCAGAAGAACATCATTCTATGAACTTTTGTTGGAGAAATGTTTCATATCAGTATTATAAATCTCCGGAGTGCAGTTCCTGAGGTGGCAAAGAGAAGATCTCCTTTTACACTAAGAAATGGGCTAGTACTAAACGTTTTATTTATTACGAAGTTGCTTTTGTCAATGCGACCTAACCATGATTATGTCATGCTGATCTGCAGTTTTTCTAATTGTTTATACATAAAATGTGTATAAAAATCCCTAGTTTAAAGGTTAGATACTGCTTCTCATTTTCCTCCTGAGATTTTGAGAATTACTTTGTCTTCCTTAGAATGTTGTCAGTACTCTCTATGAGTTTGACACTTAGGGGCCAGTTTCGATGCGGTCGGAAACGGCTCTGGCTGTCGATCGAAGCTGTTCCAACCACTCGAAATGTCCAGTTCGGGGAACATCCTTTACAATGCAACTTTTACAACGCACTACCATTACGACGCAACTTTTACGACGCAAGTTATTACAACGCATTGCGCTGGGTGGCGCTCTAGGATAGGGAATTGTTTAATTTACTATCCAACACCTTCCCTACTTTCCACGGGGACTGGAGTTGGAATAGTAAATTAAACTATTCACTATCCAGCGCCCCCCAACGCAAGTTGTTGTAACGACTTGCGTTGTAAAACCTGCGTTGAAAAGGCATGCGTGGTAAAAGCATGCGTTGAAACGTCATACATCCGTCCAGTTCAGATTCCTTTCTGACTGACCCATTATGATGGGGTCAGTCGGAAATGAATCCAAACGGGCTTTACTATTGGCTTCCGATGGTCTCGGAGAGCCCATCTGCTATTCAGAAAGGGGCCAGTAATCTCAAGGGTAGCTCTTTCTGCCCAAGGGATTACGATGGCAGATTCCCACAGCCTTTCTGTGCCAGCCTTCCCGACACAGAAAGGCTGTCAGAATCCCACTTTGGGGGCCCTCATATTTATTTGTATATTTAATGTATTTCTAAAGCGCAAACAATCGCTCCGAAAGGAGCATCCTGGCGCTAACTAAACAGTTTGCAATAATCAGAAAGAAAAAAATAAAAGACTATATGCAGGACATTACGTGCACATCGGAAAGAGAGTAGATCCACGTTTTAAGTAGTTTTCTAAATTGATTTTCCTGGGTTAGGGATCTAAGATGGTTAGGAATAGAATTCCACGCTTTAGCAGATAAAAAAAAAAAAGACTTGCCTCCTTTAGTCTTAAATTTGAATTTTAACGGTTTAATCAGGTTCTGACCTGAGGATTTAAGGTCCTGACGGGATTGTAGTGTGGAAACCGTTTGATAAGATAGCTCGGGCCAGTGCCATTGAACGCACGGAAAGCTATAATTAAGATTTTGAACAGTATTCTTTTAGGGAGTGGTAACCAATGAAGGGTTTTGAGGGAGGCCGAGGCAGATGATCTCCTGGGTAACTTGAGAACAAGTCTAGCCGCTGCGTGCTGCACGCCTTGTAGTTTTCTGAGGGTGTTTTTGTTTTTAACGCCTGCCATCAGACTGTTGCAATAGTCAAGACGTGCAAGAATTAGAGCCACTGCTACTGCCTTTCTTGAATCTATGGGTAGGAAGTCAAAGAACTTTTTCAGTGACTTGATGATATTAAGATTCAAAAAGGGGGGTGGTGATGGACAGAGTATCTGAATTAAGCAGAACACTCCTACCCAGTCAAAAGATCAGGGCTTGATCCATCACCGTTTTTTAGCTCACTGCACCATCCCAGTTCAGAACCTGGCTACATGCAAATTAGTCTGACCCTGGCCCAGTGCATCATGGGAACAGGGCAGACCAAACTACCAAGCCAATTCTTTACTGGAAAGGAAACAAGCTTCCGGGGACCGGTTTCTGGCATTACAGCCGTCTTCGGCCCGGCTTGCTTGAATCCTGATGGTGCAGTGAGCAAGGGACTCACATCTGAGCATACCCTTCCACACTTGTGGTGGCTAAAATGATTCAAAAAGGGGGGTGGTGATGATATTAAAGCAGCTTCCTGCAACATTCCTGACATGTTGGTCAAAGGATAGTTCAGCGTCAAATAGAACGCCAAGATTCCTTGCTTATGCGACTACTTGCGGTGGCGCAGGTCTATCCTCCGGCCACCATTTGCTAGGGCAGAATTGGGGGTTTTTACCCATGGGGAGAATTTCCGTCTTACTGGTGTTGCATTTAAGATGGTTTTGATCCATCCAGCAGAAGACATCTCTTAAACACTTCTTCAAATTCAACTCAGCATCTGTAGAATTGTTCTCCAAGGGAACAATAAGCTGAGTGTCATCGGCATATGATGTTACTAATATGCCGTAGGACTCAATTAAAGAGATGAGAGGGACCATGTATATATTGAACAATAAAGGGCTCAAAATTGATCCCTGAGGAACTCCAGAGTGTACCGTCTTCTCCTTGGAAAGAAAAGTGCCCAAGGCGATGGTCTGGGACCTGTCTGCCAGGAAGGAGATTATCCAATCCAATGCAACATCTGTAATTCCTATATCCCTAAGTCTATCAATCAATATGGAGTGGGAGATGGTATCGAACGCTGCCGTGATATCTAATAAGATCAGGACGGCGTTCTTCCCTTGGTCCTGTAAAAGCTTTATTGAATCAGTGAGTTCAATAGTTCAAGTTCAGGAATTTATATAGCGCACTACTCACCCAGAGGGTCTCAAGGCGCTTGGGGAGGGGTTCAATTTTTATCGAATAGCCAGGTATTAAGTTCTTTTCTGAAGGAGATGTGGTTCTGTGTAAGGCGGAGGTGAGTGGGGAGTGAGTTCCAGGTCTTGGCCGCCAAGTAGGAGAAGGATCTACCTCCCATGGTGGATCTTTGGATACGCGGAACTGCGGCGAGGCCTTGATTGGAGGATCTTAGTTGGCGGGTGGGTGTGTAGAAGGATAGTCGAGCGTTGAGGCATTCGGGCCCTAGTTTGTAGAGGGCCTTATGTGCGTGGGAGAGGAGACGGAATGTTATTCTCTTGTTCACGGGAAGCCAGTGGAGGTCTTTCAGGTGGCCGGTGATGTGATCTTGGTGGGGGATGTCCAAAATGAGTCTCGCTGATGCGTTTTGGATGCGTTGGAGTTTTTTCTGTAATTTGGCTGTAATTCCGGCGTAGAGGGTGTTTCCGTAGTCTAGTCGACTAGTATCCAGTGCGTGGGTGACAGTCTTTCTTGTTTCGGCGGGGATCCAATGGAAGATTTTTTTGAGCATACGAAGTACGTTGAAGCAGGAGGATGAGACGGCGTTGACTTGTTTGGACATCGAGAGTGAGGAGTCTAGGATGAAGCCAAGATTACGTGCGTGGTCAGTGGGTATGGGTGCTGAGCCCAGATCCGAAGGCCACCAAGAGTCGTCCCAGGCAGATGGGGATGATCCTAGGATGAGCACTTCCGTTTTGTCTGAGTTAAGTTTAAGACGGCTGTTTTTCATCCATACGGCTACTTCTTTCATGCCTTCATGAAGATTTGTTTTGGCGGTGTTGGGGTCTTTGGTGAGGGAGAGGATCAGCTGGGTGTCATCAGCGTAGGAGATGATGTTAAGGTTGTGTTGACGCGCGATGAAAGCGAGGGGACTCATGTAAACGTTGAAGAGGGTGGGACTGAGTGATGATCCTTGTAGTACACCGCATATGACTTCGGTGGCCTCAGATTTGAATGGGGGAAGTCGGACTCTCTGAGTTCTACCAGCTAGGAACGAGATGATCCAGTCCAGGGCTTTACCTTTTATGCCGATGTTGCTGAGGCGTTGTATGAGGGTGCTGTGACAGACCCTGTCGAAGGCGGCGGAGAGGTCGAGTAAAATGAGGGCCACTGTTTCTCCGTTGTCCAGTAGTGTTCGGATGTCATCTGTTGCTGCGATGAGGGCGGTTTCGGTGCTGTGTTTGGCTCGGAAGCCGGACTGTGAGGGATCGAGGGAGTTGTTGGATTCGAGGAAGGCGGCGAGTTGGCTATTGACTGCTTTCTCAATGACTTTGGCCGGGAATAGGAGGAGGGATATGGGGCGGTAGTTTTTAAGTTCAGAGGGGTCTGCTGTGGGTTTCTTCAGGAGGGCGCTGACTTCGGCATGTTTCCAGCTTTCTGTGCGGCGCGGGGGTGTACTTGTAGGACACCCCCGCACCGCACGGCCACCAGCTGCTGCGTGTGCCCCCGCCTGCCGACTCTGCCTGCCTCGCAGTGCCTTCCCGCCCTCGGGTCCGCCCTCTGGCCACGCCCCCCGCCAGCTGCTCCCTCCGCGTTGTGCTCCTTGCCTGCCTACTGTATTTTGCTGCTTTTTTCTCTGTTTATTTTTTACTGTGCCCTGATTCTTTTGCTTCTGTCCCCGGGCTGCCCCTGGTTTCCCCCCCATTGTGCTGCCGTCCCCTGCACCCGCTGCCGACTTCCCGCCGCCGGGGAGTGCAGCCACGCCCCCTTCCTCCCCGCTCCCGCCTCCCAGCTGCCCCTCCCTCCCAGCTGCCCCTCCCTCCCTGCACTTCGCCATAAATGGCGACCGTGCGCACGCGCAGCGGTAACGCGCAGCGGGCGCGCCGATTGTGCGCCGAAGGCGCGCCAAAGGTAAGCCCGTCTGCGCCCGTCCGCGACCGGACCGCGCCCAGCGCCAGGACCCCTGGCTCCCGCAGACCCCAGCCCACCCGCCGGACGTATGACGCCGCCACCCTCAACGCACTCAACACCGGCCGACTCCCGGGATGCTACCGAGCCAACCCGAGACGAACCCACGGACCCTTCAGCTGTCACGCCAGCAAGTTCTCCTGCAACCGAACCAGCCCCGCTCCAGCACCCGCCAAGCCGAACACCTGCAGCAACCACCTCAAGTGCATCCTACTCAACGCCCGCTCCGTCCACAAACACACCATCGAACTCTGGAACCTCCTCGACACCACGGCTCCTGATGTCGCCTTCCTCACGGAAACCTGGATGAACAACTCCTCAGCGCCCGACATTGCCATCGCCATCCCAGAGGGCTACAAGATCACCCGAAGAGACCGCGGCAACCAGACTGGAGGAGGCATCGCCATCATCTACAGGGACACCATCCGCATCACGACCGACACCGACGACACCCTGAAAACCGCCGAACACCTGCACTTTCAGATCCACACGGACACAAAATCCACCCTCAGAGGCACCCTCATCTACCGACCCCCGGGACCACGCACACAATTCAGCGAAGACATCGCCGACTTGATCTGTCCGCATGCCCTCCCCTCCGCTGACTACATCCTTCTGGGGGACATCAACTTCCACCTGGAGAACAACAACGACCGCAACACCACCACCCTGCTTGACAACCTCGCCAACCTCGGACTCAAGCAGCTGGTGACCACCCCCACCCACCTCGCAGGACACACACTCGACGCTGTCTTCTCATCCAGCAAGGACATCACCTTCAGCCACGCCACCGGACTCCACTGGACGGACCACAGCTGCGTCCACTTCAGCTTCAGAAGGACCACGATCCACCACCACCAGCAACAGGTCACTCGAAGAAACTGGAACAAGATCACGGCAGACCAGCTCGCCGCTTCCCTGAGCCAGCACCCTCCCGCCAGCTCAGCGAACCCCAGCCAGGCCGCCGACAACCTCACGAAGTGGATCAGCAACTGCGCAGACGACCTCGCTCCACTGAGGACCCCGCCTAGCAGACCCGGCAGCAAGAAGGCCCCATGGTTCACCGACGAACTCAAGAGCTCCAAGAAGAACTGCCGAGCCCTCGAGAAAGCCTGGAGAAGGGAGCCAACACCGGACAACATGACCACCCTCAAGCTCGCCACCCGGAAGCACCATCAACAGATCCACGCAACCAAGAAAACAGCATTCAAGGACCGGCTGGACAACAACGCACACAACTGCAAGGAACTCTTCAACATCGTGAAAGAGCTCTCCAACCCCAACGCCGGAAACAACGACATCACCCCTTCGCAAGACCTCTGCAACTCCCTCGCCTCCTACTTCCACAACAAGATCGCTGACATACACAACAGCTTCAGACCACAAACAACGCTCCCTACGACCGCACCAACGCCCCCCACCACCACCCTCAGCGCCTGGACCCAGATCAACACAGAAGACACCATCTGCACGATGAACTCTATCCACTCTGGATCTCCGACCGACCCCTGCCCCCACCACGTCTTCAACAAGGCCGACGCTGCCATCGCACCCCACCTGCGGGACATCATCAACACCTCCTTCGACACAGCCACCTTCCCTGAGAGCTGGAAGCCGCCGAACTCAGCGCTCTACTAAAGAAACCAACAGCGGACCCCACCGAACTCAAGAATTACCGCCCCATCTCGCTCCTCCCGTTCCCAGCCAAAGTCATCGAGAAGACCGTCAACAAGCAGCTGGCCGCATTCCTCGAGACGAATGGATCCCTCGACCCCTCACAGTCTGGCTTCCGAGCCAACCACAGCACCGTGACCGCCATCATCGCTGCCACCGATGACATCCGAGCCCTGCTGGACAACGGTGAAACAGCGGCCCTCATCCTCCTAGACCTCTCCGCGGCGTTCAACACTGTTTGCCACCGCACCCTAGTGCAGCGCCTCAGCAACATCGGAATCCAGGAGAAGGCACTGGAATGGATCATCTCCTTCCTCGCTGGAAGGACACAGAGAGTCCGCTTACCACCGTTCAGATCTGCAGCCACGGAAGTCATCTGCGGCGTTCCTCAGGGCTCCTCGCTCAGCCCCACCCTCTTCAACGTCTACATGAGCCCCCTGGCGGCCATCGCACGCCAGCACAACCTCAACATCATCTCCTACGCCGACGACACCCAGCTGATCCTCTCCCTGACCAACGACCCCGCCGCCGCCAGAACCAACCTCCACGAAGGGATGAAAGACGTAGCCGAGTGGATGACGACCAGCCGCCTGAAACTGAACTCAGACAAGACGGAAGTCCTCATCCTGGGCTCCTCGCCCTCCGCCTGGGACGACTCCTGGTGGCCCCCCGCCCTGGGCACCGCACCCAAACCGACAGACCACGCACGCAACCTGGGCTTCATCCTGGACTCCTCCCTCTCCATGACCAGACAAGTCAACGCCGTCTCCGCGTCCTGTTTCAACATCCTGCGCATGCTACGGAAGATCTTCAGGTGGATCCCCACCGAGACCAGGAAGACGGTCACCCAGGCCCTCGTCACCAGCCGACTAGACTACGGCAACGCCCTCTATGCCGGAACCACCGCCAAGCTCCAGAAGAGACTCCAGCGGATCCAGAACGCCTCAGCCAGACTCATCCTCGACATCCCCCGACGCAGTCACATCTCCGGACACCTGAGAGACCTGCACTGGCTCCCCGTCAACAAGAGAATCACCTTCCGTCTCCTCACCCACGCACACAAAGCCATACACGACCAAGGCCCGAGCTACCTCAACAACCGCCTCAACTTCTACGCTCCCAAACGCCACCTCCGATCGACCAACCACGCCCTCGCCGCCGTCCCCCGCATCCGAAGAGCGACAACAGGAGGAAGGTCCTTCTCCTACCTGGCCCCCAAGACCTGGAACACCCTCCCTACCGACCTCCGCCTGACCCAAGACCACCTCTCCTTCAGGAAGAAGCTCAAGACCTGGCTGTTCGAGCAGTAGCGGCACCCCCTGCCCCCCCCCAAGCGCCTTGAGACCCTCTGGGTGAGTAGTGCGCTCTATAAATGCCTTGATTGATTGATTGATTGATGACATCACGGAGATGGGGTGCGATGATGGAGTCTGCTTTGTTGAAGATGTGGTGGGGACATGGGTCGGTTGGCGAGCCAGAGTGGATGGAATTCATTAGGCGGATGGTGTCTTCAGTGGTGATTGGGTTCCAGGCGCTGAGGTTGTTAGAGGGCGGTTTAGGTTCTGAGGGGGGTGGGGAGGATTGTTTGTTGGAACTGTTTCAATCAGGGCAGATTCCGTAGAATGGTGTGAGCGGAAGCCCGATTGCTGGGAATGAAGGATATGATGTGTGTCTACATAATTTTTTAATTCTTTATGGACCATTTGTTCGGTGATCTTACCCAGAACGGGAAGAAGTGAAATCGGGTGCAAATTAGCAAGGTCAGTAGGCAATTTATTTGCTTTTTTCATGAGAGGTCTCACGATTGCATGTTTCCATTCGCCAGGGACAACGCCTGTGCTCAGGGAGGCATTAACAATCTCATTTATAATGGATGCAAGATCTCCGGATGGTGGCCGAGGGGTCACCTATGATTCCCCCCTGTTGATCCCTGCGCCCAGTGCCTGCCCCCGGGTGCAGGTATGAACTGCACCACAGCTCTTTGCAATGAGAGCATGCATTCTGGTCAGAATGCATGCTC
Organism: Lissotriton helveticus; assembly: GCF_964261635.1. Classification (NCBI taxonomy): domain Eukaryota; kingdom Metazoa; phylum Chordata; class Amphibia; order Caudata; family Salamandridae; genus Lissotriton; species Lissotriton helveticus. The sequence continues at coordinate 171,404,724 of NC_136059.1, read as the reverse complement.
CCATAGTAAAGTATAGGATTGCGACCGAACACTGTTCAGACACATCCTATTTGCTGGTTCGGTCCCAGTTCCAGATCAATGTTGGACGGACTCGAAATCGGCCCCTAAGTATCCAGGGAGATTTTTGTGCGTGAATGGGGATATTGATTCTGTGTTCTCTCTCGGAGACTTCATGGCAATCTGTGCATTTTGCTGTACCGCTTATATTAAGAATTCTGTAATAAATCTTTAAACTTATTTCGATCTGAAACTCAGTTATTAAGGGGTCTCAGTTCCTATTTGAATTTTACTCTGCTACTTCACTCGGTTTAATGTTGGGGAGGATGGTGACTCTTACAGCTAGGTCAACAAGAACAACAGCTTTGCATTGCATAAGATAAATATCGTGGTGCATAAATTATTGGAGTTCTGTAAATTATTGCGGTTTGTTTCCTACAGCTGCAAAGTATGCTCTACTATGTAAATGACAGATTAGGCACTCAGGACAAATAAACAGGTTGGTGATTGCACAAGGGCAGGGGCATACATGATCCACTGCTGTGAAGGGGACCCAGCCAGAGAGCAGTGACAACGTTTTGAAACAACCAGGGTGCTGGTGGATGCGTGGAGAGCCCAGAGTATGAACCTTGTATGCAGGCCCGAACTGGGTGGGGGCCGGTTTTGGTCCCCTGGGGGCCGTTTTTGCAGCATAGCTGCAAAAACGGCCCTGTAACAAAAACGGCCGAAAACCGGCCCAGGCGAAGAGCGCAGTCGCACCGCCTCCCACCCCCTGGGAGGGGGGGGGGGGGGGGGGGTGGCCGAGCACTTTGCCAGGGCCGGTTTTGGTTCCCAGCCCGGCCCTGCTTGTATGTGGAATCACGAGATCAAACAAATGTAGCGATGCACAGCATATGTGCAAGGTTGTATGTTAGAATATTGAGCACAAAAAGATTGTGCTAAAACAATATTACTGATAGGTGACTATCAAAGTATTGTGAAGTAATAAATATATAAGGACAGGGCCGGCTTTAGGGCGGTGCGACCGGTGCAGTAGCCAGGCGCTGCCCTCCGGGGGAGGGACGGGCTGTAGAGGGATAATATATGGGTTTAGAATGACATGCTGCAGAGTTTCTTGTGTGATGGACAGTTTTCAGGCAACACGAAAAAATGTCAAGATAACTCTGGTGATTAATATTCCTGCTGGAAAAACTGAGAGTTTTGTCTAGTGGGAGTTCGGACTCATCATAAAGTAAAGCGGAGGGCTAATATGCCTACTGCAAATAATGTGTGCACCATGCAGATGACAGAACTGTATTTATTTGTGACTAGCTCAGTGGGTTGCTGCTTGTGTCACAGAGATTCTTTTGTTACCTGCAGTTCATAAGTTAGGATCCTAATATAGCACAGTGACCTATGAACTGTCATGAAAGACCTGCATGCAAACTGCAATACATAGGATTTGAAACCTTGTGTTTTTCACAAGTATTTCATTGTCCTAATGTTGCTAAAAAATGTTAATTTGGGTAGAAATACATTCTTATTAGCAAGGCCAACCCTAACCACTGTGGCGCATTTTAAATCCAGACTTTGTGCTTCTCCCAACCGGGCACTCTTAAAATACACTGCCTACTAGTATGGCTGACGTGATTGCTACACCTTGTAATTCTCATTGTCTTATGTAATATTTCCTATACACTGATTACACACATATGATTACTAGTATGTGTATAATATGTGTGTGTGATGTGAAATTCTCTGACCCCCTGTATTGGTATGAGTAGCACCATGAAAAAAATGCAGGGTCGACTGAGAGATGAGGGGTGCTGTTGGAGGGTGAGAGCGAGAGAATACCTGGAGAAGGAGGTCATTGGGGGCACCAAAAAAGATTTATGCCGGAAGCCACCCTGGAAAGGTATGTAAAGCCAGCCCTGTATAGGTGAGTACAGATCTACTATCCCTAATTACACACAAAACACACACACACACACACACATATATATATACATATATATATATATATATTTGTGTGTGTGAATAGTGCATATATATATATCTATGTATGTATATAAATGTGTTTATATGTATTTGTTTGTATGACATATATGTAACTATATAGCTATCTATATATCTATAAGTATAGGTATAGGTATATAGAGATATATACATAGGTGGTGATTATATCATTATATCATGACTGAATGGAAATGTTTGGCCTCCCAACAAGCAGCCAGCTGAGTGCCCATGACCAATGAAAGTCACTGCAGAGCGCCAGTTTAATTTGCTTAATATACAGACTGTAAAACACCTCAGAGAGAACACGCCTCACTCCTGATATAGGTCTGCCCCAATAACATACAAATAATCGCAATAACTATTAGTGAAAGCAAACAGTGAGTGGCCAATTACATGCACAATGTATGCCTGGTAAAGTTCCACATGCAGGAAGGTGCCTGTGTATCATCATTCTAATAAGTAAGATTCAGACACAACGGCTGTGAGACTAGTTTAGGATGGAACAAGCCTCTGCACCATTCCTGTTGTTAAGACACTTGGCAGGGTCTGTGAAAAGCATATATGCACTTTCAGATATGGATATCTGTAAAATGAATACAACAGAAAACCAATCAATATAACAGGTAACAAAGTTATTTTGTGCATTATTTATGACATGCAAACACTTAGCTCTCATTTTGTCAGTGTCAGTAGAAGGAAAGTTTTAAACTTATGTCTTCCTGGTTGCAGGCAGACGTGAGTAGCAGGTGCATAAGAGTGTGAACTATTTATTAGAGCTGCATGAGAACTTCATGATAAAAAGGATCTGTCTCTATGAAGAAAACGGATCACAAACATGAGTAGACATGTACTGTAGCAGAGCATTTCGAATTAGAACAGTGCACACAACTTCTCGATTGCATGTGACCTGTGCTCAACACTTACCTTACGAAGACAATACCACAAATGACGACTAGTGCAGAAATGGGGCAAAGCAACCAATAACCAGGACAGAAAAAACTAACACAATTGCCCCATACACAGATTCAGCGAGTAAATTGAGAAGTTCTTGAATGTGCTCATCCCCATATATTGAACATCACACCGCAATGCATTAAGCATCCAAATACCAGCTACCTCTCCTACAACTTGCAGACTTAATGCATGTCTTTGACTGTCCAGCGCTCCGCTGCCTCTTTGCTAGGTTCGTGCTATAGAAATACCATATACATCCATGCATGCACTCCTGCGGGTGGAATGCAAGTGTGATCCCTTCCCAGTTTTAGCAGAAAGAGCTGTAGGAGATTGCATCCGACAGGACTTACCTCCTAGAGAAGGCAGTACAAGTGTCAGTACGCAGAAGAACAGGGGAGCCTTCATCATGTCTGCTCGGCACCAGCGTGCACAATCAACTGCAGATGTGGGGAGGTGTCAGTGCAGAGGATACACACCTCGATGGTGTTTACACAACACAATAAGGATCCACTTATGTTTGAGCCAGCGCTGAAGGACGTCCTCCTCCAAACATCAAATGCCCTTAGGGCTCCCGGTACAGGAAAATAGTCGACAAACAAGATGGGGAAGTTTTATGAAACGTGCTTTCCCTTCGTTGACATGTGAGCAGCCGGTACATCTAGAAGTTCCCTTTGCTGTACCTGTACACACCTGTACATTGGTTGGGGATGATAGTGTCATATAGCTCCTGTATATCCTTATATCGTGTTAAGTTAACATAGGTACATTTGAGGTTTAAACGCCATTTTTCTTTCTTGCAACTTCTGCACACGACACTTAATTGTTGACTTAGCTTTCAACCTAGTAGTTTGCCGTGGTTTATGTGAGAATAATATGTTATTGCTCTGGTATCAGCTTTGCTTAATAAACTATGTCTGCACGAAGAGTGCTGAAGTTTCAGGAACAACACGATATGGGATTGTTATGAGGTCTGATCTCTACGCCTTCATAGTCATAACACAAGTGCAGCCTTTGCCAACTCTGGTTTCAGGCGGGATTGATATTGCTTTGCACGAGGCACATAGAGGACACATGATGCGATGCACATGCAGAGAGAGCTGGTGTATGCTGATGTGATTCCTTCATGCTAGGACACTAAGGTATGGGCCCGCCCTAAAACAACCCAAAGAGACCTTCTTAGATAATAATATAATATATGTGTTAGGGAGGGTGAGATATAAGTGTTGTTAACTCTTATTCATTACAGCATGTTAACATGCTGTCACCATTCGCTTTTTATGTCTTAGTAACTATGCTGGTAATTTTGCTACTGATAATAAGTATACTTGTATTATCTAAGATACTGCGCCTGAGAAGACGGCAATAGTAAATAAACATTTCAAATGCACATGTGTCTTCTTTACTCCATGTTCTGGTTTGTAATGATAATATAACGAAAGAGTGTTCATGAGTTCCACGTACCCTGAGGTACAGTAAGTTCATGTTCTGGTTTGTCTAAACATTGGGAGTTTGATATGTCCAATGAGACACTGTAGCTAGCTCGGTAAGGGGTGAGTTGGATACTAAGGTGAGTTTTGGGACACCCTAATTCGCCGAGGTTCCACTCCTCTGTGCACAGTTCTGTGTGAGAACAGAAACCCTGCGATATGGCGCCCAACGGTTTCGGTGGTCTTATATCATGACACTCGAGTAGTTTATCGTTCATACCTTAACCCCTTCACCACCGTTTCCGGAAAGCGGGGTGTCGGTGAAACCTACCTATTTTTTTAAATAGGTCTTGTTCAAGCTTGATTCTTTCTTAAACGGTTTCTTTGAATTACTACCCAGTTGTGCTACAAAGTATTCTTTGTGTTTTCAAGTTTCCAGTGTTGTCATGGCGGCGGTGGCCATTGCGCAGCATAGTCGCGTGGCGGTGCGCAACCATCTTCAGACGTACCAAGTACCGGTGGATGGGATGGCTGTGATTTTCGTGGTGTGTGCAGATCCGGCATTCCCTTACGAGTTGTTTTACTCTTGGGTTACGTTTCCGGCTGTGGACGCAACTTCTGGTTTGTTCCACTCCTACACCGCCTCAGCTGTCCCGGCTGAATATACACCGTACAGGGCCCTGGAAATACCTATTGATCATTGGCAGCATCGCGTTTGGTTTGATGGCGCCCTCCCCCACTCTTTGTCCGCTGCGAGGTTAGGTCCACTCTCGATTCCAGGTACTAACTGGCCTGCGTTGGGTGGTTTTACCCCGCACCCGAATCACGGCGCTTGTACCCTGCAGGAAATTCGCAGGTTACATGTTGTATCTATTTCCGTGATTCGAGCATTAGTACAATACATAGGTCGTCATCTCCCGGGTGGTCCCCCGGGGGGTCCGGCCGCTCAAACGGAACGTGGTGGTTTACGGCTTAATCCAGTTATGGTAAATTCTGTTTTTGGTCAACGCCCTGATAATAGAGATGATTTTCCTTTTTGGCTGGCCGAGAAATTTGACCAACTTGAAGCCGTGTTTCCCAATTCTTCTCCTGCTGACAAACATAGAATGTTGACGATTACTTTACCCAAGGATATTACTCCCGAACTCGTTGACTGTGAAAGCTGGGGTAAGACTTTTGCGGCTGTTTATGCGAGGTGCTTCGGCACCCCATCTATGGCTGTACTGCCTACGATCATAAAACGTGTTCAGGATGATCACGGTCCTGAGGCAGCGGTTGAATTGGGTATGCGCCTGTGTGGTTCTTTTGAGATTGTAAGTGATCTCATACTCTCCAACATCAAGGGAGATGCGGTGAACTTCCAGGTTTTTAATGCACTGGCAGCGTTACCCGATGCCGAAAAGCCCCGCCAGTTAGCGAAGATTGTGGTGGCCGCTTACAAAACTATCGGTCGCACAAGTAAGGGTTTAAAGTACTTCGCGGTTAAGGAGAAGAAACAACCACAAGTGCAATCTGCCACGACAGATGTACAACCGAAGTCCAAAAAACAAAATTGGCCTCAGAAACAGGGGAAGCAACAGCAGCAAACGCAGGAATCTTATCCTGCAACACAAGTCCCTGCGCCAGCTGAGAAAGTTTATGATTTGCGCGATCGCGCGATGATTAAATCACCTGATCGATTTCAGGTTTCTGATCAACGCTCCTCGTTCCTTACAGGACTCATCGGCCCAGAAGACCGGTGGAGGAGGAGGCGGACGGGGACGTGGTGGCCAACAGGGACGTGGCCAGCCCCGCCAGACAGAAGGCGCATGGAAGCAGGAAGATTCTACGCCTAAGAGACCGCAGTTTGCGAAAAAGAAAGTCGCAGCCTTAACAGCGCATCGATATGCCACAGATAGTGAGAACGCGGCTTCGGAATCTGACGTGGGCTCTGACCTTGCTGGACAGCGCGGCGGAGATAACCATAGTCAGAGAGGCGCTACGTCCACTACTGAGGGTGACAGCGACTGATGTCTACGTTGTGATAGAAACAGCGGATACAAGACTTGCTCCCCCTGAAAGACTTTATGAAATTGTCCTGTTAATTGAAGGTGACATACAGCGTACCGTTAAAGGTGTATTTTGGGAAAATCTGTCTTCTACATATGATATTTTACTTTCGGAGGCTGACTGGCCCCCACCTTTTGTGCTCGCGGCGCCGCGAGGGGAGGAGGTAATCCTCCCCAGTTTCGCGAACACTGTCTCGAAAGAGCATGCGCAGCATTTTGCAGAAGAGTGGGCTCGGGCTCTCGCGCCGGCTCTGTACCGTAACCAATGTGGTTGGGATAAATTGTCGCCTTGCCACGAAATTCCGTTGCGGTCTCAGCCGCAGCCTCAACCACAATATCCCATTAGGCGTGAAGCAAAAACTTCCGTCGCGGAAATCCTTGAGCAATTGGAATATCAGGGAGTTATTGAAACGTGTGTGTCACCGATGAATAATCCCCTTTTTACTGTGAACAAACCTGACGGATCATATCGTTTGGTTTTAGATTACCGGCATTTAAACTCGCATTGCCGTAACTGTGCAGTACAGAATACCCACGGCTCTGCCCTTGTGGATAGTCTCGTGCGTAAGCGTTTCAAGACAACGCTTGACATATCCAATGGTTTTTATGCCCACAGATTGGACAGCTTTGGCCCCCAATGGACCAGTTTTACGAGCGCTGGAGTCCAAAAACAATTCCGGCGTCTTCCAATGGGCTATAAGAATAGTCCTGGTATATTTACCGCTCGCATTGTCTCTATTCTGGAGGCACTCGACCCTGATGCTTTTTCGTATGTGGATGACATATATCTCACAGACGACGATATTTGGGAGCATCTGTGTCGTGTAAATTCTGTTATTTGCAACTTCGCTGACATGGGTTACAAATTTAACTTTGCAAAGTCGCACATTGCTGAACACACGGTGTTGTTTTTGGGCTATGAGCTCAACAATGAAGGTAGAGGTTTGGCTCCTCACTTCTTAGAGAAGTGCGCACAATTGCGCGCTCCTACAACACTGAAAAAATTACAATCTTTACTGGGCTTTTTGAATTTCGGAAGGACATACATTCCGGAATATGCCCAGCGTGTCAAGCCGTTGTATGCGTTAATACAACCTACTTTCTCAAAATCATGCTGGCTGCCTGAGCATTCAGCCATTTTGCAATCCTTGCAGGCTGATCTGCTCGCTTCTAAATACTTACTGACTCGTGATAACCACACCAACCTGGTGATAAGAATAATCCCAGGGGCGGTGGGTTTCACGTACCTGACTTTTAATGAAGGAGACACAGTGCCTATTGCTTACAAGTCACACTTGTACACTTAGGCTGAATTGCGGTTTCCCACTGTGGAGAAAGTTTTAACTGCTGTACAGATGGCGATTCTTAAAGAACGAGCTCTGTCACAGGGGAAGCGCATGTTAGTGGTAACACCCTGTCCTCATTTGGAGGCAGTCACGAAAGCCAGTGTACCGAATTCAAAAGCTTTGCACCCTCGGTGGATTCAGTGGGCTGCGTCATTGACATCCACGGATGTCACGTTCATTTTTGACGCTTCCTTACGGTCGCAAGAGTACTTGCAGTATGAGTTCATTCATCCTGCTCCTCTGGCTATGCGACCTTTGGAGGACTTCCATTGCATCATTTACACTGATGGGTCAGCGCAGGTTGCGCATGGCTCTAAACATGCCTACGTTTCCGCATGCGCTATTGTGGTGGGTGCTATGTTGAACGATGAGTTCATTTCCAGGGAAGTACACACCTTGCCCCTTGGCGATTGCACTGCACAATTGGCTGAGCTTCGTGCTCTTTTACTAGCGTTGGAGTACGCAGATCCTAGGGTGACTACTCTGATTGTAAGTGATTCGTACTACTGTGTCCAGTCTTACAATGAGAACTTGTTCTTTTGGATTCAAAATGATTTTCATGATTCCAAGGGTAGCACAATAAAACATAAAATGCTCTGGGTTCGAGTGGCAGAGCTTAAGGCTATGTTGCCACTCGTTTATGTGATTCATACTCTCGGTCATCAGCGCGTAGGAGTTCACGCTGTTGGCAACTCGCTTGCTGATGAAGCAGCGAAATCAGCGGTATCTACATACTTAGTTGCAGCAGTTACTAGGTCAAAAACCAAGATTGATGGCGACATCTTGGCGGCAGTTGCTGCCTCTGAGAAGGGAAGTAAGCATCCTGCGGGATTCCCTTCGAAATACAAATACCACTTAAGTCCCGAAAAGGTTCCTTTTGTGACAATTCCTGACGTTGGGGAACGGCTGATTCCCAACTTGGATCGCAGAGCCGACTTGATTACAGCGGCACATGAGGGTGTGGCGTCTGCGCATGCGGGCGTCTCGGCCACTGTAACTCAATTACAACAACGTTTCTGGTGGCGGGGACTGTACAAACAGACGCGTGATTATGTCCTTCTTTGTGACATATGCCAGCAGATTAAACCTTCAACTGCTACGCGTCCGCCACAGACTCAGTTGTACATTTCTAATAAACCACTAGGTTGTGTTTATTTAGATCACTGCGGTCCTTTTTCATCTGATACTGCGTATAAGTACATCTTAGTAGCAGTTGACTCATGCACACGCTTTGTGTGGGTATGGCCACATCGCAGCGCTGATTCACGGACTGTCATTAGAGATTTGCGTGTCTTTATAGGGATTTTTGCCTGTGGTACCTTCCATTCGGATCAGGGTCCGGCTTTCGCCTCTAAGGCGTATAAGGATGCCATGACTTCGATGGGGGTCCAAGTCAAGTTTTCGTCTCCCTACAGACCTGAGGGTAACAGTGTAGTTGAGCGAATGAACCGTGATTTAAAGCAATCTTTGACAGCCCGAGTTATAGGCACTGGCAGAAACTGGCTGGCTCACCTCTATGGCGTGCAGCGTGCTCTTAATAATCTCCCTAGAAGGTCTCTGGGTGGGCGGACCCCATACGAAATGCTCTTTGGCATCAGGATGTACGTCCCTGACCTTGACGGTCTAGACTATGTGGTTCGCGCCACTTCCTTTGACGCAGATGAACATTGCAATGTTTTACAGAATCTACAAAAGACCAGAGACAGTCTTGCAAAGGAACATTTGCCCTCCACGTCGGATGATGCGTTGCAGATCCCGGTAGCTGGCTGGCTACCCCAAGTTGGCGAACTGGTTCGAGAGAAGATCGATAACAAGAAAGAATTTGGTCCTTCCTATCGAGCTCCGGTTCCCGTCGTTGGAGTGAAGGGCACAAGAACAGTCATTTTACCACCGCTTCCTGGTCGTAAGGAAAACAGGTTTATTTCAATTGACAATGTCAAGATACACAGAGTGGCCGATTCTTCTTAGCATGACACCGGCTGTTTCCTGTCCTTCCATTGTGAGAAATTCAGTTATGCCCACTGCTTCTAATATTGAACCTGATGTGGCCATCGAATTACCTGCTGTTTCCAGTCCGTTATTAAATAATTTACCCGGAACTAACATTGATGAGTTGGACTATACCTACCCCACTGATTTGTCCATGCCTGACCTGCAAGCTCGTTTAGCCACGGAATCCAGATTTTCATTTGACTCTGCTTCCCTTGCCTCGAAGAAACCCTCTCGAATTGCAGTTTATGCTAGCCTGTTTAAAAAACATTTTTTGATACCCCCTTGGACATACATTTGGCTGGTCCTTTTTTCAGTTTACCTTTTTATGTCAATTGGTTTTGTGTTTTATTTTTTTCGAATTATGAATGGACACTATGTCGAGGAGAGAACTTGCATTACTCATTTAAATGGAACTTTGGCCCCACTTTCCTCTTCACATTCTACACACAGATTAAAAAGAGACTTGACTTTGGTTAACATCACAGCATGGCCTGTCCTTGATGGAATCGTGTGGGATGCAGTTCGGTTTCAGATTCATGGCCCAACGGAAGTCGTTAATGTCCCTAATGTACTTAGAGTGAATATGGGGGATGTGGTGAAACAAAACATTCGTTCTGATGACTGGGATGTCAATGCTGTAGAAAGTTTATTTTCTGATTTGCAATACTATGCTGCATTTGATGCTGAGGATTTATATTTAGAATCTGCTAATTATGGTGAATTATTCTGTTACCAACATTATGGCAATCACTTCTTACACAAAACATCATCCAGGAGGGATACGGTTAACTTTACTCAGTGGGAACATTGCCCAGCACCTCATCAGGGGAGTTCTGAAACATTTCTGAGAAAGTATTCTTACTTCACTGACTTTAATCAGTCCAATCCCGAGTCCTTTTATTTTAGGTTTCGAAAAATGCCAATGTCCAAGGTTAGACTTACCGATACTAAATTGTTGTATTCCAAGTCCTTCCTTGATCAATTAGTTACTGGAGGCTATGAGTTATGGAAGGATACAATAGACCTTAAATCAGTTTGGGGTTCGAAGGCCTGGCAGGTACAAGGCACTGAGGCTTTGCACCGTGCATGTCTCATCCCGAATCATATGCTGTTTCTGAATGAAACAATTTCCCAGACCACATGCTTTGGATTGGCTACTTCTAAAAAATTAAACGCTCCTTCTTTCCCGGAGTTGGAGGAATATGATGGTTGGAGTAATTTTACTCAGTTGTCCATTAGAGACTTACAGACTCTACTCCTTAATTCCTCCTTTAACATTTCCAGTGTGAATCCTAAGGGTTGGCTGCTTTGGCACCGTAGTGCTGATTCTTGCCAACATAGATTTTTTAATTTAACTGACGGTTTTAAAACTGTTAGATCTGATCCCCGTTTTGACTTAGGTCATACTGTCACCTCATATTCTGTAGGAAAATTGTGTCAAAACTGTCTGAAACATTCAACTTTACCTGCGGTTAAGAATCACCTTTCTAAACTAAATGCAGAAGTGGACTTGAATGATTTCATTAAAGGCCTGGCTAGTGGCAGGTCGAAAAGGTGGTTATATGGGGTTTACAATGAAATTTGGAAGCTATCACAGATTGAGGCTGCTACATGCCTTAGGGCTATTGATCAAGCAAATCTTGAGAAGGTGCTTGCAGTTGTTGACAATAGCATTAATGTGCTTTCCTCTAGAATTTATACTTTGGATAATATTGTGTCGGCAGTCTTCGATATTGTACATGATGAAGTGTCAGTATTATACCATGGTCAAAATCAATTACGATCAATCATGCAGTTTGCATGGACCCTTCAAACTCTAAAAATGGGTAAAGTTCCCTGGGGGTACATGAACGTTTCTTCTTTATTTGCACCGTTTAATTTGACTGACAAACAACGCTTACTTTCAATGCGTGATGCTTCCTTTTCTAAAGGGTTCCTGTTCCTTTGTGATCACATGAGAAATAAAGGTGAAGACTCATTTTGGTTGAAACGCAGCAAATTCTCGAACATGAGAAGCCTGTCTAGCAAACTGTGTGCACCGATGGGCACTTCCATTCTACATCTGAACACATTGGGTCAATGGTCTCTGTCACCGATTTATTTATTTAGTGTATTTTGTATAGCGCGCTGCTACCCCAACGGGGTGTCCCGGCGCTCCTGTGTGAGTGTAAACTGGATCTGACTCAGATGGAACTAGCAGAATAGGAATGTTTTCAGGGCTTTTCGGAATGGTAGCTCTTCCTGAATCATCCGGATGGGGATAGGTAGCTTGTTCCAGTGGGAGGCAGCACATACTTGGAAAGTTTTACCCCCAGACCGATGACCAATCTGATTCGATTGTTCCTGGATCAACAGCAAGAAGTACATAAAATGTGCATTCAATGGTTTACTACATTGCAGATGGCATATCCATGGTTGCAGGCTTGGGTCGTGACCTGCAAGATTTGCAGAGTATAACTTTGGAATAGTAACTAAACTATTTACAACTCCTAGACCTATGGAATCATTGTAGGCTTATCATCTGTTTGTGAATGTTTTTGTACGTATATGATATTTTTATAGTGCAATCCTAGCTAAAAGGCAGCGGACTAATACCACTCAGAAGTCCTAAGGAAGCACAAACCTACTTTCTACTGGCACTATGGTGTGACTAAATGTGCATCTCACACTCCTTATTATGTGGTTCTCCACAGGCCTCATCATTCCCATCCATGTTGTTTAACAGCTAAATTGTCCCAATAAAACACATTGGGGGCTATTTACAATAAAATGTTGGAGCGCAGTGTTACTCCAAAATTGATAAGAATGCAGCATACATAAAAAAGAGCAAAATACGAGGAGAAATAACTAATCTCTCTTCGAATCGCCAATCTAAGACCAGGTTTTACCTGACCTTAGTTTTTGGCACTGCCTAAATATGGGGTAGCATCAAAAAGCAATGGGTGTTGTGGTGGAACTCCCACTGCAACACCCATTGCAATCCCCTTTCACACTAAGTATAGCGTGAAAAGGGGTCCAATTTACAAGGCGGCATTAGGCCATGTTAAGTGGCTTAACACCGCTTTGTAAATAAGGAGAAGAGGATATCGACTTTAGAACGTCACTAAAAGTGACGTTCTGGTGGCGATATACCCTTGCAAATATGCCCCTCTATTGCTCCCCATGATGTATGATAGAACAGATGTAAATTGATGATTCACACATACTTTTGGGTCTGTGGGTAGGTTCTAACAATGCGACAGTTTGTCTGTTGGCCATGAAACTTGGATTTGGAAACTGCCTAAGCTTAATGCAGAGAAAGTTGAAAGTATGATCTTATGTTTGGTCAACACTGCTCAGTTTTGAGTTGCCCATTCTTTTAAGTGCTGTCCCTGCACCAGTATATTTGGATCCAGAATCTAAAGACTCTTTTTGATTGAAATCTTTATTTTGATCTCAAGATGTATGCCTTGTTTGAGGACGGTCCGTACCATGTTTACAATCTGGTGTAAACTGGACCCATTGTTGATGCTGTCCACCATTGATCCAGCGAGTGATCTTTTTAAGTTTGGAACATTGATAAGCAGTATATTTAAATCTTGCCCAATGTCTGATGGTTATGTGCTCAGAATTATGCTGTTCAAGTAATATAAAGACCAATGCGGCCAGGGAAAATATGACCATCTTTCTAGGTAAACAGATACAACATGGCTGTCTGTCAGTGGGGATGCAGGTTAAAATGGATGTTATATCATGAGGGCACTACAAGCCTTAAGGACATAATCATACCAATCCCCAGCCAGGACACAGGACAACTTTCTGCACATGGGACTGGAAAATGTGTGTAGGGTGGTTCACTGCAGATCTGAGCAGTAACTGCATGGGTGGGAATAAGGTAGTAGAGCAAAAGAAATAGAGGGAACAAATAAAGCAAACCTCGGGACAGATACTTTTCTCTATGCCTTTCAATCAGATAGGAGTGAGGACAAAATAATGTGAGTCCTAGGATTGCTGTGGAAAGGGGCCATGGTAAGCCCTCTTCCAATTTGACCAATCGTTGTGGTTTTACTAGCCTCAAAGAGCATTGCTCTCAACCATGGATCCTAAAGTTGCCAGTCATGATTTGTGATACCATTTATGATTATAAACCTACATTTGTAGGAGAACTGAGGACATGTATATCTAGTAGATATCCACAAACGAATACCTGTCATGACTAAATAGTGGTGTCTCTAGTGGTGCTTTTTAGAGTGGCACACACAAGGGCCAGAAACTTACTGGACCACCAATAATGGGTGATGAAGAAAGTTGTGTGCTCATTTTTATATATATATATTCACTGAAAAAAACATAGGTTTCAGGGACGTTATAGTTAGTTGGACATTCTTCTTGTACAAAACCATAGAAATTCCCCCGTTATAGTTAGTTCAGCTAACTATAACTTGCGCCCCCACAATGCACTGCTGATGACGTCACATATTATATCATTCATGACATGGTCAGTGACATCACTGATGACATCTCAAATGACATCATTGGGTCGGTCTCAGAAGCACTCCTCAGCCATTCGCTGAAGCCGACACGTGGACTGGCTAGAGGCTGTAATTGGTGCTTGTATTTAAGTCGATAGGAGAGACCTTTACTTCTGTTTGAATATCGCCTTGCATATAGCGCTACGCGCTGGAAGCCTGCAGTCATTTTAAAAGCCCCGTTTTGTCGTTTTGGTTTATTTAATTTTGCTCGCTTTTTACCTTGGTTTTAATTACAGATTAGAATTGTTTAGATATTCATAGTTGCCCTACCTGTGCCCTTAGACACGGATCGCATTGCTGCACTATAAAATCCTGCTGCATTCACCGCCATTTGGGCGGCCCGATCCCCGCGCTTTGGTTTCCTGGGGCGCCATTTTGGGTCGGTCTCAGAAGCACTCCTCAGCCATTCGCTGAAGCCGACACTTGGACTCGCTAGAGCCCTACATAATCAGTAGGGTATGGCGCGCAGCGTGTACGCGCAGCGTGGACGCCACAGTGAAGCCGGAGTCACGCCAGAGTCCAGCCCGTCTGCGCCCGTCCGCGCCATGGACGTGCTGGACGGCTGGACCCTGGACTTAGAAGATGCCTCTGTCTCCCCTTTCAAGTATACCCGCCATGAGATGGTACGCCTGAAACCCCGTAGCCTTATCTGTTCGCATACCTACGAACCATACGAACTTCTTCGCCCTCTGCGATGCGGCTGTTGCCACACATGTTTGTCTGTCAATTCCTCCCCCCCTCACCCCTCAGCTGACCGCCCCGCTGTCACTGGACCTAGGACAGTCGGAGTAGAAGGCATTTTGATCAACGCCCGCTCCCTTGTTAAGAACAATATAATGTTTAGGGAGATGGTTCTCGATAGAAAGCCGGCTCTAGTGTTTATTACGGAAACCTGGGCTAAAGAGTCATCTGGCCCTGACCTGATCGAAGCGGTCCCAGAAGGGTACTGTCTGACTAGACTGGACAGACAGGGGCGAGTGGGAGGGGGGATAGCGATCCTTTATCAAGACCACTTGTATTGCCACACAGTATCTATATCCGACTTTCCGGATAGCTTTCAAGCCCTCCACTTCACCGTAAAGGAAGGGCAAATCCCTTTTTTCAACGGAATTCTGTTGTATCGCCCTCCGGGCTCGAGGACTGAGTTCACAAACAACCTCCTCCAGTCCCTGGAACCTTACTTTGGTCGTGATAACTTCTCCATTTTGGGAGATTTTAATTATCATCTAGAACGACTAGATCTATCTGACACTTCTTGTCTTATCGATGCCCTGGTCTCCTGTGGACTCACGCAGCGAGTCAGCGGCGCCACTCATCGTGCAGGCCATACACTAGATGGCATCTTCTCTAATGACCAGCGTTTGACCATCATGGATCCGGTACATCTATCCTGGTCGGATCACCTTGCGGTTCCATTTCTTTTGGAATATCCATGGATGGATGGAAATAAAACAGGGAAGCACACTAAGGAAACTGGCAGAAATTTTAGGAATATTGGCAATGATTCCTTTTCGCCATGGGTGGCTAGCTTTTCCGCTATCAGCATGGACAATGTTCAGACTGCGGTCGGTCACTTTGAACAGGTCATCACTGAGGCCCTGAATGAACTTGCCCCACTTCAAACACGCTGCCGAGCTAGGAAGAGACCCTCTGCCCCATGGTACTCGGAATCCCTCAGACTCCTCAGGCAAGAAGTGAGGAGGATGGAGAGGCTCTGGCATTCGAGCTGGGACTTTAGGAACAAGGAAGCCCATAAACTTCTGGTCAGAAAATACAAATCTGAGATTGTGCAGGCCAAGCAAGATTACTTTGTGGCCATGACAACCTCGCTCTCCTCGCCGAAGGAGCTCTTTAGAATCGTTGATTCCTTAGTCAACCTTCAAATACCTGACCCCGTCGCACCTTCACAAGATCTATGCGATAATATTGCGTCCTTCTTTCATTCTAAGATACAGGACATCTATCTGGCTCTTGAGGTACAAAGAGCCTCATTCAGTGGGCCCCCTGCCTTGGTTCAGACAAATATGACCACGTCAGACATCTCCCCACGGAGCACCCTGGACTCTTTCCCCCTGCTCACTCTGCAAGACCTGGAGATTTTGCTCAATAAAACTAAATCTGGCTCCCCCCTAGATATTTGCCCATTGAGGATCATCAAGCAGTGTAGAGAAAACTTCCTACCGCCTCTACTAGAAATTATGAATCTAGCCTTGAGGGACGGTCTCTTCCCCTCGGAGTGGAAGAGTGCAGTAGTGAAACCTCTGCTGAAGAAGGCTTCCCTCGACCCGGAGGTCCTAAAAAACTTCCGGCCGATCTCACTGCTCCCAGCCCCAGCGAAGATGCTTGAGTCACATCTAAACAAGCATCTTGCCGCCTTTGTGGATAGCTCGGGCTGCCTGGACTTCTCCCAGCATGGATTCAGGAGGGAACACAGCACTGAGTCGGCCCTTACTATTGTGCTCGATAAGATCCGCACTCAAGTAGATGGGGGCCAGACCACCCTCCTAGTCCTGTTGGATCTAACTGCGGCTTTTGATACCCTCTCCCCCTCAGTACTTACATCTCGTCTGAGGGAAGTGGGAGTGAAGGGCGCAGCTTTAGACCTCTTGACTTCCTTCCTTGTTGGAAGGGAACAAATAGTGAAGCTGGGAGAGTTTCTATCTCCATCCCGACCTGTGCTGTGTGGGGTCCCGCAGGGGTCGGCTCTTAGTCCGACCCTATTTAATATCTACGTGACCCCACTGGCCAGATTAATTAGATCTTTCGGGATGGAGGTAGTTTCTTACGCTGATGACACCCAAATCCTCGTCTCTCTTTCCCATTCAGATGTACCAACCGCCTCCAATTTTAGATCTTGTATGGAGGCGGTTGGTCTGTGGATGATCCACAATTCACCTAGCTGAATGGGGAGAAGACGGAGGTGATGGTGTTCGGAGGGAAAGAGGACACATGGTCAGCCAGCTGGTGGCCTGACTCGTTAGGAATATGTCCCTCCCCCACGGCATCTGCTAAGAACCTTGGGGTGATGATAGACCCTGCCCTGGACATGAGCAGACAGGTTAGTAGAACCATCTCCACCTGTTGGGGCATCATTCACACCCTCAGAAGAATCAGGAAGTATCTTTCCCTGCAGTCCAGAAAACAAATAGCTGTCGCTCTCATTGGCTCACGACTGAACTACTGCAATGCGCTGTATGCGGGCCTAAATAGGAGCCTTCTGCAGCGCTTGCAGGTAGTCCAGAATGCCGCAGCCAGATTTGTTTTAGATATCCCCAAACGCTCCTCGGCCACGTTGGCCAGGAAAGCGCTGCACTGGCTGCCGGTAGAACACCGAGTGCACTTCAAAGTCCTATGCATGACTTACAGAGCCATTGCAAAGAACAGTGCCATGGGAGTCGGCTCCATCATTTCCCATTACACCCCTGGGAGGGCCCTGCGTTCCTCCAAGAAACTGCTCCTGACAGTCCCCCGCATACGCAGAGCCAAGTGGGGTGGCAGGGCTTTTTCTACTCTTGCCCCTAAATGGTGGAATGACCTTCCCCTTGATCTCAGGTCTCTACCGTCCCTGCAGATATTCCGTAGTGCCCTTAAAACTCGCCTTTTCCTGCAAGCCTATATGTAAGGTTGTACATTCCCACTTTGATCTGATTGTTAGGCGCCTTGATACCTGCGGGTTATTGTTCTGCGCAATATAAATTTTTATCAAATCAAATCAATGACATCATCCAGCGACTGTGTTTTTCTTTAAAGTTTAAATATGTTTCATATATATGCCAAGGTGTATTGAAGAATGAGTGGGTGTATAAGTGTCTGGGTGGAGGATTTAGTAGGTGCGTGACTGACTGGTTAAGTGAGTGATTACATGGGTCTTACTGAATACATGGGTTAGTGACTAAACTGTGAATGTCTCTATCAGTCTGTCTGTTTTTGTATAAGCTGCTGCATGGGTTGGTCAGTAGCTATATAAGTGTCTATATGGGTTATCGATTAGTTGCCTGAGTATTTGTATGGCTGCCTGAGTGTGTGTGTGGGTGTGTGGGAGGTGTGTGACTCTGTGCATAGATGTTTGAGTGGTTGATTCACTGTGTGTATGGGTTCAAGAGTCCATGTGGAAACAGCTGTATGGGTGGGTGAGTGTGTGTATGGGTGTGTTGGTGAGTGAATGGATGTCTCAATGGTACATGTCCAAGTAACTACATATGTAAAAGGCAGTGTATGTGAAAGTTGAAGTATATAAATGACTATAAGTGAGAGTCAGGGATTTTGAAAGCGGCTGTATGGATGAGTGTTTACTTGTATCAGTGATTGTATAAGAGAGTAAGTATGCATTTGTTTCTGTTTGAATACGTGATGTGGTGTGTGTATAACTATATAGGTCAGTAAATTGAAGTGTGATTGATTCATTGCATAACTGACTAGATGTGTGAGTAACTCTGGATGAGTGGTGGTGTGTGAATGCATGTATAGGTGTATGAATGCTTATGATAGTGTTGTATTGATGAGTGACTGCATGTATATGTGATTGTATGTGTGAATGAGTGGATGTGTGTGTCGACCTAGGAATCAGTGAGTACGTATATAGTATCTGGTATTGGTGTGTCAATGGTTTTGAAATTGGTAGTCTGTATTTTACAGTGGGTGTATCAAAGGTGTGTAGAGTGTGAGGAGGTGCATCATATATTCACGTGGATGATGTCATCAGATGTCATCAGTGATGTCATTTGAGATGTCATCAGTGATGTCACTGACCATGTCATGAATGATGTAATATGTGACGTCATCAGCAGTGCATCGTGGGGGCGCAAGTTATAGTTAACTGAACTAACCATAATGGGGAAGTTTCTATGGTTGTGTACGAGAAGAATGCCCAACTAACTTTAATGTCCCTTAAAACCTATGGTTTTTCAGTGAATTTCTAAGGCTTTTTAAATGCTACTTTCTAACTATAACGTGTCTGAAACCTATGTTTTTTTCCAGTGAATTTCAAAGGTTTTTTAAATGCTAATTTCAAACAATAACGTGGCTGAAACCTATGGTTTTTCAGTGAATTTCAAAGGTTTTTTTAAATGCTAATTTCTAATTATAATGTTCATTAAACCTATGTTTTTTTCTGTTATTTTAAAATATTATCCCATTCTCAACCTGGTGAAAACTGCCTATTTCGCCAGTTTTCCATCGATAGCTTCTGCAAAAAAAATCACCACAAATGAGAGCGACAACTAACGCTAATGATATGCAGACCACTTCTTGATATTTTCAATGACCAGCCAAATCTGTGATGTGCTCCAAAAACAGGCGAAAAGCCCTGTTAGCAGTGAGAATTTAACATCTGCATTTACTGGTGTAAAGCAGGATGACTACCTACAGCATGAAAGGGAGCCCAGCCCAGAGCCACATCTGAAGACCAATACATGTCATAGAGCTACTGATCATGCAGCTCCGACACTCAAAAACACCCACCACCATCCCCAGGATTTCCCCCCGGAACACACCCCCCTACTACCACCGAGGCAGTGCAGAACAGGACAGCAGACCTTCCCAAAACGGCATGGCCCCTCAGCCACACAATAGCTGAATGTTGGGAGATGTGGCAACCAAGTATGTGTGAAGGAGGCAAGTCACCCATCAATAACAATGCACACAATGCCAAGTGTAGCGGGGATGTGCTGGACAGACCTCACTAAGCAGAGCACAGACTTCTCCATGTGTACATATACTGCTGGTGCTTGTAGTGTTGTGGACAGTGGACACAAGCATGTTACCTCAGGCAGTGGGGAAAATCTCGGTCATGTAGCTGTGTCGTCCTCTCCTGTAAGCGGAAGCAGAAGCGGAGTGGGCTGGTCCAACGTACGCCACTCCAGTATAGGAGTGTGAATAAATAGGCCTTGGCTCTGGGTGTGGTTCACTTCTGGGAAGGCCAATTGTCTGCCACAGCGGTGGTCCTTACCCAGCCACGAGGCCGCCACTGTGACTGACTGCCGGCCTCCTCGAAAAAGTCCCCCTGCGAACCCAGGGGCACAGCACCACAGAGTTATGTCTGCACAAACTACTGTCTTCTATTTACACTGTAGACAGCAGGGCTCACAATTCAGATCGAGTCGAGATTGAAGATGACGCAGTACGGTAGGCAAGAGACATTTCTCCCAGTGCAGCCCGCCCAGACCATGCATCATCGCTGACTGCGCACACACTGAGTGCTTCAGGTGCCACTAACTCTGTGCAGCTCAAGTCATCGCCACGTAGCCTTATTAAGGCAGCATTCATTAGACAAAAGACTTGCTACCAGTGCGGCCTGCCTGGACCAAGCATCATCTCAGGGTGCGCCCACGCTGAGTGCTTCAGGTGCCACTAACTCAGTGCACCACAAGTCATCGCCACGTAGCCTTATTAAGGCAGAATTCATTAGACAAAGTAATTGCTACCAGTGCAACCCGCCCGGACCACGCATCATCGCAGGCTCTGCACATGCTGGTTGCTTCAGGTGTCACTAACTGTGCAGCTAACTGTACACAAATCTTTTGTGTATTATTTTACATCGGGTGCCCCTACCTTAGCTGCAGCACAAGTCATAGACCCTTTATGATTGAATCTCTCTGTGTGATCCGATAATTACTGTTGTACTTGTTGCCAGTCTCAACCATGGCTTACACTCTCCCCACTCGCATCCAGCACAGACGTCACTGGACATGTGACCCTGGTAATAAAAGCAGCCAAGTGCACTTGCCCGTACCCAGTTCCACCATCTATTTAACTGTGTCCGTGTTTTCATTATGTATGCATGATGCTGCCCCTGGGCCTTACCACATTACATTGTGCTGTGGACAGTGCACGCAACCATGTTACCTCTAGCAGTGGGGAAAACTTTGTTTATGTAACTTTGTCTCTGTCATTGTATAAGTACATAGGTAGAGACTGGATCATTAGATTACTGCAAGGAGAGTGTATAGTGAATTTATAACTGCTTGGGGATTGGCGGAGTGATTGGATAAGTACATATGTTGGTGTAGCCTAACCCCCAAGCACGAGCTTGGCTCTAATTGGCTGCCCTCCATGTGCCAAAAACTGAAATTTGGGCTTTGCATGGCCCTGCATTGCTATAGCTGCAACACTCCACTGAATGTGCAATAAACATTCATATCCACACAGATATGTCATATCCACGATCTTTCATGGGATGGAAGTATGGATTCATGTGGGGTCAGTGATTCCCCTTACCTTCCATTTTGGCCATGTTGTGGGACTTGGGTCCCAGGGTGACACATTGTTGCTTGTGGCCCGCGTGCCTCCAACTTAATTCTAACAAGTCGGAGGTTTTGGTGGTCGGCAGAGACCATGGTCTGTGGAGTGACCTCTGGTGGCCAGCAAGTCTGGGCATGCACCCACCCCAAGCAAGTGGTAAAAAACTTAGGGGTTTGGTTGGACTCATCTTTAAACTATTGAGTCCAAACCAAAAAAATAGCAGGTATTTGCTTTGGACTTTTAGGAGGGCCTAGGCCGTTGTTGGGCCTCTTTGATGCCTCTAGGTCATTATCCAAGCAATGGTCTTGTCTAGACTTGACTATGCTTGCTCCCTCTATTTAGTGTCCAATAAAGCTGAGGTTCAGAAGCTGCAAAGGACACAAAATGCAGTAGTCAAAACACTTCTAGGCTTGCATAAGTCCTGCTCTGTGTCCAGCGCCATCCGTCGCCTCCATTGGCTTCCGGTGGCCAGGCGCATTGAATTCAAGGCCCTGTGCACCTCTTTTAAGGTTTTGAAATCTGCCACCCCACCTATTTTGGCTAATCTTCTATGTTCATCACGCCCCCTCCGGTCAGAGGGTCAGCATTTGGTGGTGTTCCCTCGGATTTGTAGAGTTCGCGCTGGTGGCTGCTCCTTTCATTATAGAGCTGTCACGCTATGGAATACATTTCCTGTGTAGATTTGGGATCTAGATAACTACCTGGAATTTAGGAAGGCCATCTAGACTCTGCTCTTCCCCACTAACTAGTTGGTGTTACTCTGCGATTTGTCCGTCTTTCTTTCAGCGCCGGGACGCCCTTTTGCTGGGGCAGCTGTCGCGCTATATAAGACACTCTAACATAACATAACGTGGTGGCAACACTACAACAGAGACACCTGCATCAATTGATTCCTCATACAGCCCAGAACAGAAGTACACCCAGAGCTCCGCAGTCATTGTTCACAGCCACACACAGGACTGGCATACGCCAGGCCAGCCCACTCCGCTTACGCTTACAGGGAGGAACGATAACGCTACATGTCCCAGATGTTCCCTGTAGTGTCTAGTTGTCAGCATGCCACAGCCACATCACAGAACATGTGAGCCTGCCAATAAAAAGGGCCAGACGCACGTGCTGGAGGCCATTTCCATTCTCTCCTATGACTTGAAGTACACAGAGTTGGTGGCAGCGAGGCACTTTGCCCACCATGGGCCTCCCGCCACATGGCGATGGCTTGAGTTCCACTGAGTTAGTGCCAAAAGAGCTGAGCAGGTGTTCAGCCTGCGATGATGCATGGCCTCCAAACATCACCCTAGCAATCAAGACTCGCTTTGAATTGTGAGCTCGGCTGGACCGCGCGTACGCCACGGCTGAGGAGGTTGCTTCAGCACATGGTGGACCCTTTTGGACGCACAGTGGCGGAAGGTGAGCAGAGAGGCTTTTTTGCGCAACAGCAGGCATTCACCTCTGGGTGGTGGGAGTGGATGGGGTGCAGCAGCTTGGGTGCGAAAGGGCGGGCAGACACCTCTGGGCAGTGGTGTGGATGGGGTGCAGCAGCATGGGTGCACTGGGGCGGGCAGACACCTGTGCGCGGCAAGAGTGGATGGGGTGCAGCAGCCTGGGTGTGCAGGGGCTGGACAGCGATTCAGGCGTGTGCAGTTGTATGTACTCTGCCATTACTGATTCTATACTATGATTCAGATGAGTGAGCTTGAGGACTGCAGTATGTCCTGGCACGTGGTTGAAGACACACCCGTGGTGGAAAGGTGAGCTGTGAGGGTTTTGTCCGCAGTGTCGGCACTCCCTCTCCCTCTCCATCTCTTCCTTTCTCTCTCTCACACCCTTTCTCTCTTTTTCTCTCTCTTCCTCTTTCTCTTTCTCTCTTCCTCTCTCTCACACTGTTTCTGGCTTTCTCTTCCTCTCTCTCACTCCTTCTCTCTTTCTCTCTGTCTTCCTCTCTCACTCTTTCTTTCTTTCTGTCTCTCTTCCTCTCTCTTCCTCTTCCTCTTTCCTTTGATGGGCGCATGACGCAAAATCTTATCTTGCTGGCTGAGAATCACAGATTGTCCCCCCCGACACGGGCCTCCCGCCAAGTGGTGATCACTTGATTTCCTCTGAGTTAATGCCACCAGAGCTGAGCAGGTGTACAGCCTGCGATGATGCGTGGCCTCCAAACACCTTCCTGGCAATCAAGACCCAATTTGAATTGTGAGCTCGGATGGACCCAGTGTACGCCATGGCTGAGGAGGTTGCTTTGGCACGTGGTGGGCCCTTTTGGACGCACGCCGGTTTCAGAAGGTGAGCAGAGAGGCTTTCTTTACGCAGCGGTGGGCAGTCACCTTAGGATTGGTGGGAGTGGATGGTGTGCAGCACCATGGGTGTGCAGGGCGGGCAGACACCTCTGGGTGGCAGGAGTACATGCAGTGCAGCAGCCTGGGTGCACAGGGGCGGGACAGCGATTTTGACATGTGCAGTTGTATGTACTCTGCCATTACTGATTCTTTACTATGCTTCAGATGAGTGAACTTGAGGGTTGCACTATGTTCCAGCACGTGATTGGAGACACACCGGTGGCGGAAAGGTGAGCTGTGAGGGTTTTGCCACTGTGTCGGCACTCACTCTCCATCTCTTCCTTTCTCTCTTTCACACTATTTCTCTTTCTCTCTCTCTCACTCACTCTTTATCTCTCTCTTCCTCTCTCTCACTCTTTTTCTCTTTCTCTCTCTCTTCCTCTCTCTCTCACTCTTTCTCTCTTTCTTCCTGTCTTACTCCCTCTCTCACTCTTACTTTCTTTCTCTATCTCTTCCTCTCTCTCTCACTCTTTCTCTCTCTCTTGCTCCTTTGATGGGTGCATGACGCTCAATCTTATCTTGCTTTTTGTCTTGCAGGCTGTGATTCACGTATTGTCCAATCCATGGCATACAATGTCGCATATAAGGAAGGTAACGCCCACACATGCACTTTCTGACTGATCCACCCTTTGAGAAAGAGGAGAACTTGAAATGCGTCAGGGCAGTGGTCTGATGCTTGGAATTGCTGGAAAAAGTGTCTGTTTGTACCGTTAACAAAGCTTTTTTGGGAAAGCTGTCCTGTGTCCGAGTGCGACTTGCCTGTTGGACTTCCTCAGTGAGCAAAATGTAAAAAGCGGCCGTCCTGCAGCTAAGCCTGCACCACTCCAAATTATGGGGGGTCACTGAGCTCATTATTCACAGGGCTTTAAATGTGAGGCACAAGCCATGAATAAGAGCAGCCAGGTTTTCCAGGGCTTATGAAGAGCCTTGAATTTGCATTTTATTGAAAGTGCATCCATCCAAGGGAAAATGAAGGACTTCACCTCCCATAAAACAACGCATTGTCCAATTCATGGCGTACGATGTCCATATAAGGAAGGTAACGCCCACACATGCACTTTCTGACTGCTCCACCCTTTGAGAAAGAGGAGAACTCGAAACGCGTCTGGGCAGCGGTCTGATGCTTGGAATTGCTGGAAAAAGTGGCTGTTCGTACTGTTAAAAAAGCTGTTTTGGGGAAAGGCTTGCCTGTTGGACTTCCCCAGTGAGCAAATTATATATATATATATGTTATGGGGATAACATCGATCTTTCCCTGCTGTAACCAGAATGCACTGCGTGCATAAACGCTGAGAGGCTAAAGTATACACCCACTAGGGCGGGACTTTTCTATAATAAAGAGCAGGTGTTCAAAATCGTGTAGCTGCTGTGATTCAAGTCCTCAGGCTCGTGGGCAAGGGCGGTGACCCAAAACGCGTTGAGCCGCGTATGGAGGAGAAAGTGAGAGCTGTAGCTGCTGGGGCCCGCACTGCAGTCAGAAAGCCTCTGGGAGGCTTTCCTTACATGGGGAACCTTTTTTGATTAATATTTGCGACCATCCCGGCCGCGAGGAAAGTCCGCCGCATCAATGCGGATCCCGCCATCTGGAAAACTCCGGAAGTCATTAAAGGAGCAGAGGAGTCTGCATGTGTGGGGTGACATACGACAACAGAGACTGTTTTTCTTTTATCCTTTACCACTTGGAATTTTTATGTATGGACTGTGAACACTGGCACCAACCCACTGGGGATAACATCGATCTGTGCCTGCTGTAACCAGAATGCACTGCTCGCATAAACGCTGAGAGGCTAAAGTATACACCCACTAGGGCGGGACTTTTCTATAATAAAGAGCAGGTGTTCAAAATCGTGTGGCTGCTGAGATTCCAGTCCTCAGGCTTGTGAGCAAGGGCGGTGACCCGAAACCCGTAGAGCCGCGTTTGGAGGAGAAAGTGAGAGCTGTAGCTGCTGGGGCCCGCACTGCAGTCAGAAAGCCTCTGGGAGGCTTTCCTTACATGGGGAACCTTTTTGATTAATATTTGCGACCATCCCGGCCGCGTGGAAAGTCCGCCGCGTCAATGCGGATCCCGGCAACTGGAAAACTCCGGAAATCATTAAAGGAGCAGAGGTGTCTGCATGTGTGGGGTGACATAAGCCAACAGAGACTGTTTTTCTTTTATCCTTTACCACTTGGAATTTTTATGTATGGACTGTGAACACTGGCACCAACCCACTGAGGATAACATCGATCTTTCCCTGCTGTAACCAGAATGCACTGCGTGCATAAACGCTGAGAGGCTAAAGTATACATCCACGAGGGCGGGACTTTTCTATAATAAAGAGCAGGTGTTCAAAATCGTGTGGCTGCTGTGATTCCAGTCCTCAGGCTCGTGAGCAAGGGCGGTGACCCGAAACGCGTAGAGCCGCGTATGGAGGAGAAAGTGAGAGCTATAGCTGCTGGGGCCCGCACTGCAGTCAGAAAGCCTCTGGGAGGCTTTCCTTACATGGGGAACCTTTTTTGATTAATATATATATATATATATATATATATATATATATATATATTACCTACTGGCGATAGTTAGGATTGTTTTCCATAGGAAATTCGCAACATTCTATTGGGAATAACTTTGGCGCCGGTTGTGGAATTTGTGTGTAATTTTCCAATATTTTGGCCAGCTCCACTGCGCTCCTTCCCTGAAAATTTCGGGGGTATTCGTGAAGTGGGGGCCGAGAATAAAGGGGGGTCCCAAAACATGTTTTCCCCCTGTTAATTTCCATAGGACGGTCTGACAAGTCTACAGCCCGAACCACTGAACAAAATTCCGCCAAACCTGGCAAAATTGTAGGGACTGATACGCAGATGTGCCTTTGCTATGTTTGGTGAAATTTGCTCCAGTGGTTTTTATGAAAATTAACTTCAAAAACACATATATATCTATAGCAGCTCAACCTAAGCTTACCCTTAAGCTTACCCGTACGCGTACCGTACGCGTACTTACGCGTACGTGCGCGTACCCCTACGTGCACGAGCTGCATGCTGATTGGCTGCCACTGTCTGTCAACACTCTAAAACAGAAATTGTGGGCAGCCATCTTGTGCCTCGGTAGAGTGAGGTACAGGAAAGCAGAAAAACAAATGTGTAGAAGTCAAAAAGGGGGCAGGGTAGAAGCACCCTGACACCCTAGGCCTGCTCAGGGGGTCCTACAAGGACCCCCAAGGCAACAAAAAAAACCAACATTTTTTAAAGTCGCGGGGTACGTGTACCGTACGCGTACCCTATGCGTACGTACGCGCACGGTATGCGTACCCCGCCTGCCTGGGGGTCCTTGTGGAACCCCTGAGCAGGCCTAGGGGGTCAGGGTGCTTTTACTCTGGCCCCTTTATGAGTTTCACACCTTTGTTTCACTGCTTTCTTGTGCCTTGGTCCTTTGTTTAGTTCGGCCACACTCAGCAGTACCGCACGGACTAATAATGAATCTGAAAAATTCATCAGTTTAAAGAAAAAACAAATACGAACGGATTTACACGGCCACTACCTGATTCAACATCTTAAAGCAGGCACCATTCCATCAGGACTAATAGTGAGAAATATTCCGGTCATCTTCACAGAGGACCCAATTTACAAAAAAGGCTATAGCTTTATAGAGACCAAATGCAGTCGTGACCTCATGGTCTTGACCATCGAAACAGCACAACGACTATCAAAGGATCAACTAGAGGAAATTGAAGTACTAGAGGCTGCAATAAAAACTAATCAACTTATTACGGATTCAAAATCTTTACTGGAAAAAGTTGAAAAAGACATACTTGAGTTCAAAGATTATACAGTTAATCAAAAAGAAAACAACTTTGAGAGAGATAAAAAGAACTTCTCTATTGATAAGGCTTATCCCTATCTTCAACAGGATTTTTACTTATTACCGGAAGCCAGAAGATTCCTCCCGGATAACCAGGGCAGATCACGTAACAAATACATCACTTTCTCTGACACCTCATCTTCAGGAGGAAGTGACTCTGATAACAGTAATTATCAACCACCTTTCACAAGACGTGGAGGCTATCAACCAAATTATCCACAGAATTTCCAAACAAATTACCAACAGAACATTCCCCAACAACAACAACAACAACAATCTTTTTTACCCCGGGGCCAAACAAAAGCCAGAGGAAAAACAAGATTCCAACAGCCATGGGAAATGTCAACGAGGAGAACGAATTACAAAAACTAACCAAATCATCAATTTTCAATCTTTCAACGAAACTCCTCACTGAAACCGAAATAAGTGTCTTAGAAAAAGGACTAAATTTTGTCCCTACCAAATCAACGGACTATGTAAGACTAAAAACAGAATTTACAGAATTTTGTCGGAAAATAAGGCTAACCACTTTTTTCGTGGATAAAGAAAAGATGCCTCAAATCGAAACAACAGGACTGAAGAAAAAATCAAGTTTCTGCCCACCGGCTTTTAAAGTCCCGAAAGAAGTGACAACATTTGAAAAGACCATTTTATCAGCGATTTCTTTTCATGAAAAGAATGACAAGGGTTATGTCAAATCAAATTTAACAAAAGCTCAGAGAGACGCACTAGTGGCTTTAAAAAAAGATGAGAACATAATAGTGAAACAAGCCGACAAAGGCGGTTCCATAGTCGTATGGGGAACCAATGAATATATCACAGAGGTTAACCGACAACTGATGGACCAGGAATGCTATCGAAAAATTGACCATGACCCTACTACAGAACTTCAAAATGAACTGTTCTTGATTTTGAACAAAGGGTTTCAAGATGGGTTCCTCGGGAAAAATGAGTTTGAATACCTACAGAACAAACACCCGCGAACACCACTGTTCTATGTACTCCCAAAAGTACATAAAAATGAAACATCACCACCAGGAAGACCGATCATTTCCGGGTGCGAATCCCTTTTCGAGCCTATTTCAAAATTCATAGATTTTTTCCTCAAACCTTTCATGCCAAAAGTTAAATCATTCCTTCTAGACACAACGGATTTCATAAATAAGCTTCAAACATTGCCGTTCACTGAAAATCAAGATCTACTCGTCAGTATGGATGTAACTTCTTTGCATACACAAATTCCCCAAGAACAGGCCCTCGAGGTATTGGAATTTTATTTAGAGCAGAGAGAACGACCAATGAAAGTACCAACTAAATTCATCTTGGAGCTAGCCCAAATGGCACTGAAAAATAATTTTTTTAAATTCAAGGATGAATATTTTTTCCAAATAAAGGGAGTCGCCATGGGCTGCCCTTTTGCTCCTGAGTTGGCCGTGCTGTTTATGAGTCAATATGAAGAAACTTTTGTTTACAAAAACAACCCGTACAACCAGTGGATAGGCGGTTGGATCCGCTATATTGACGACGTATTCTTCACCTGGACAGAGAATGAAGAAAAGCTTATGGCCTTTTTTGATTGGCTAAACAACCGGACAAGAGACATTAAATTCAGCTGACAGTCTTCAAAAACTAGACTTACTTTTTTGGATGTTGAAGTTTATTGTTCCAATGGTGAACTAGTGACTACCCTATACAAGAAAAAAATCAGATAGAAACAAAGCTCTCCATTTTTCGAGCAATCATCCTAGAAGCCTAAGACAAAATCTCCCGATAGGCCAATTCCTTCGTATAAGAAGGAACTGCACGTTCAAGGATGAATATATGCAGCATGCAAACTTGCTAAAAGATAAACTACTGGATAGAGGTTACCCGTCGAGACTCCTTAGACAAGCCATAAAAAGAGCTTGGTGGACCCCGAGAGAAGATCTCCTCAAAAAGAAAGACCGTAAAAAACAAACTCGGATTGTTTGCGTATCCACATACTGCCCCTCCTCGAATTGGCTCAAAAAAACCATCCATCAGAATTGGCATTTATTAAAAGAGCTTGATCCGCAGCTCAACGAAGAGCCGCTGTTTGCCTTCAAGAAGGACAAAAGTATTGCCAATCAAATTGTGCGGGCAGCACTACCACCAACACGGAATCCCACAATGAGAGATTATGTGAATTTACCACCAATCAAGGGACACCACAAATGTGGAACATGTGTATGCTGCGCATCTACAGTGGAGGGGTCCTTATTTCAGCATGGTGCCATATTCTGGAAACATGATTCCTTCACGAACTGCAAAACCCGCAACGTGATTTATGGAGTATTATGCCCATGCAATAAATTGTACATTGGGAAAACTAATCAAGAAGTCAGACAGAGAATCTCCCAGCATAAATCCAGGCTCAAGCGAAAAGTACTTTCGGCACCTCTAGTTCATCATTGGATAGAAAATGAACATAATGACACTGATTTGAGATGGACAGTCATCTCCAAAATTGAACCGGATTCAAGGGGTGGGGATCTGGAAGCCAAACTACGGCAGAGGGAAGCTATGCTAATTTTAAAATTCAATACCACGACAAGTGGATTGAATGAAATGTCTGAACTGTACAACCTGTGACTTTATTCCTACAAAGAAGAAATTATCTTCCAATGAACATGTTCACATAGCGCCTGCAAAAAGAAATCGTTTTTCTTCTTTTTCCGGTTATCACAGTAAAGCGGCATTATCCAAAAACACCAACATATATGGCAGCTTGCATCATTAGCATGAACACCAACAAATTATTGTTCCGTTAAGTTACTCTTCCCAAAGCGCTGTACCGATAACTACATTTCCCAGCATGCCAAGCAACATTAGTCACTCGTTGTTTTTAAGCGCACTAAGATGACACACCATTACGGCGCCTGAAACCCAAGCAGAATCGAGTGAAGGAAAACAAGAACCGAAGGTAAGCGCGCTTCCCTGTGCCTACTTTTCCACAAATGGGGCTTTTATTTACGGACTGGCACAACCACCAGAGCCACCAAATCGAGTCCAGAGTCCATTACTAGTAGCGGCCCCACACACACATACAAGCAAGCATTAAGCACAGATGCAAACCTCCGCAAGCCGATTTGTGCTAATGAAAGACCTTACAAGCATGGCGACCATATACCAAATGAGCCGTTTTTCTCTTTCCTCAACAGAATTGAACCAAAATCGAATCACTCATTGTGCGATCTCAAATCGATCTGGAATTTGGATTTATTTACCCCCAAATAATTATTCACCGGAAACAAGTGAGTAAACATCCGTCTATGTAACAATCACAGCCCTCCACTTTATTGAAGAAGATAAAACTAAAAGACTGATTTAGTCTTCTGTGCCCCCCCGCCCCCCTTTTCTGCCCACAGCTTCACCACGAAAAACCGTCAAACAAGTCCAACAGGTACTGCATGTGTGTGAGTCGGTCTGAATGTTAAGTTGAGAGTCACTTGGTGGTTCAAAATGATTGAGTGTTTTTTTCTGCTCTTATGTCTTTCAGATTTTTTCTGTCTTGGTCCTGAAGAGAATCCCATGAATCAAAGGGATTCGAAACGCGTCGACCTCGTTTTGTGATTCACTTTGCTTTGACCTCGTTTTGTGATTTACTTTGCTTTTTCTCAAATCCTTTTGGTTCCACGTTTTAGGCCAATCTTTGTTGTAAATAGCGCAAACTGATTGAATTCATGATGGCCTAACGTTTCTTATTGTACAAAAAAGTAGCCATCCATTTCTGTAGTCATCCTTAGCTTAAGATTTGACACTAGCTTAGGAGTATTCTTCACACACTACCACCACCACCCCACCTTTCACGTTGACTGTGGTTTGCATGACAAAATCAAGTTGAATGTTTGGATTTCTGATGAATGAGTGTTAAGTTAGTTTGTAAGTCCCCCTTGCACCATTGGCACTTGCCTTCTTTCACCCCCATGTACATATTCACACATGGTTTTAGCAATAGGAGTCTTCTGCTCCTTCAAATAGTAGCTAGTAAGTAGTGGTTTTGAAAAGAAAAGTAAAAATGTCAAAAAAATGTCAAAATTTGATGTATAAACGTTAAAAAAGAAATAATCAAATTGCAAAAAATATTTGAAAATAAACATTGTTTGTGATACATTTCAGGACTGAAAGAGTGGTCCATTACGATGAGGACATGCAACTCATCCTAAGTTGAGTTAAGAGTAAAATTTTGAGCAGTATTGGCACTTGTTTTGTTGTTTGCGAACGTGGCGTAGCCTTACTGCGCTTAAGCCAAACCCCCTTTTGTTCCTGGTCGTTGGTTCTAACAAGGCACAAGATGGCTGCCAACACTTCCTGGTTTTGAGTGTTGACATATAGTGGCAGCCAATCAGCATGCCTTCCCGAGAAAGCTGCATGCTCATGGGCTGTCAACACTTCTAACCAGGAAGTGTTGGCATCCATCTTGGGTCTTAGTAGACTGAGGCACAAGAAAGCAGAAAAACAAACGTGTAGAACACAAAAAGGTGGTAGGTTAGAAACACCCTGACCCCCTAGGGCTGCTAAGGTGGTCCCACTAGGATATTAATGTATTTAAACGTTATCTGCTAATAGAATTAGCATTTAAAAAACCTTTGAAATTCACTGAAAAAAACATAGGTTTCATGCCTTATATAGTTAGGAATTAGCATTTAAAAAACCTTTGAAATTCACTGAAAAAACCATAGGTTTCAGGACTTATATAGTTAGGAATTAGCATTTAAGAAATCTTGCGAATTTACTGAAAAAACCATAGGATTCAGGCCTTATATAGTTAGGAATTAGCATTTAAAAAACCTTTGAAATTCACTGAAAAAACATAGGTTTCAGGCCTTATATAGTTAGGAATTAGCATTTAAAAAACCTTGCAAATTCACTGAAAAAACCATAGGTTTTAGGCCTCATATAGTTAGGAATTAGCATTTAAAAAACCTTTGAAAGTCACTGAAAAAACCATTGGTTTCAGGAGTTATATAGTTAGGAATTAGCTTTTAAAAAACCTTTGAAATTCACTCAAAAACTATAAGTTTTAGGGGTGTTATAGTTAGCTGGACATTTCACTCATACAAAACCATTGAAATTGCTCCTATATAGTTAGTTGTACTAACTATATTTCGCGCACCCGCGATCCACAGCTGATGATGTCACATATTAGATCATTCATGACATGGTCAGTGACATCACTGATGACATCTCAAATGACATCACTGATGACATCACTGATGACATCATCCACGTGACAATCACATACACCTTTTCATACACTATTACAATTTTTCATCACTCTTTGTAAAATACAGAGTATCATATTTAAATCCATTGTCACAGCAATACAAGTATCTAAAAATCCACTCAGTGATTCATAGATGTATACACGCATCTAATCACTTACCTATGGATTCACTCATACATGCTGTCAATGAACAATAGAACACTATCAAAAATACTTATACATCTATATCGACATTAAACAACAGCATGCATCCTATTCACATATGAAGTCATCCTACTCACTTATGCAAACAATGGATCATACTTACATATTTACTTAGCAAAACACTTATACAAACAAAGCTTCTTCTATTCATTTAGATAGTAAGTCATACTTAGTGAATA
This sequence comes from Lissotriton helveticus, assembly GCF_964261635.1. Lineage (NCBI taxonomy): Eukaryota > Metazoa > Chordata > Amphibia > Caudata > Salamandridae > Lissotriton > Lissotriton helveticus. The sequence goes on along the minus strand of NC_136059.1, from coordinate 171,371,416 downwards.
ATAAAATCATTATTACAAGTATACAGTTATCCATACAGTCACTCAAACGATCATTGAGTCTTATGTATACTTATTTATGTACAACAACTGCACATACACTGCCTTTTATTTTTCTAGTTTGTTGGAAAAGTACCATTGAGAAATATATTTGCTCATCACCACACCCATAAAGAGATTCACTCACCAAACTGTTAGAACACGTAGTTTTAACTTCATATATCTACTGAATCAACTATTCACACATCTTTGGACAGTCACACACACCCCACCGAACCACACACACTTTCACACTCCCATACAATACTCAGTTAACTAATCAATAACTAATATAGACTTTCACATATCTAGTAACCAACTGTAGAATCAGTTTACACAACAACTGACAAAGTGATACAGATATTCACACAGTTTAGTCACTATCCACTATATTTAGAGAGACATTATAAATTGGTCAAGTAAACAGTCAATTACACTGCTACTAAATCCTCCATCCAAATATTTATTTATATATATCCACTCATTCTTCAATGCAAATTGCTATATATATAATGCATATTTAAATAATGAAGCAAACCACATTCACTGGATGATGTCATCATTGATGTCATCAGTGATGTCATTTGAGATGTCATCAGTGATGTCACTGACCATGTCATGAATGATCTAATATGTGACATCAACAGCAGTGGATTGCGGGTGCGCAAAATATAGTTAGTACAACTAACTATATAGGAGCAATTTCAATGGTTTTGTATGAGTGAAATGTCCAGCTAACTATAACACCCCTAAAACGTATAGTTTTTTCAGTGAATTTCAAAGGTTTTTTAAAAGCTAATTCCTAACTATGTAACTCCTGAAACCTATGGTGTTTTCAGTGAATATATATATATATATATATATATATATATATATATATATATATATATATATATATATATATATATATATATATATATATATATATATATATATATATATATATATATTATATGTATGATGTTGATCTGTTTTGTAATCATAACACACACTACAATATGGCTGCCTTTATTCTGTATGGTGTAAGTCCCCTTTCACTGTTTATGTCCTAAGGATGTGGGAGTGACAGAATAATGTTTAAAAACAATGTTTAAAAAAAATGCAGTGTAAACACACACTGACGAAGGCAGAACGCCGAAACGCGTCTGTGTGTCCCCCTCCGCTAAATAAAATCTAGCGTGTTGGAAGTATTCTACCCTTCGAGTGCTGTCTCGTTCTTCTACCGAGTTTGGGAGGATTTTGAGCGTCATATATATATATATATATATATATATATATAAAAATCACTGAAATTCACCAGTTATCGTTTACTGAGCTAACTAAAATTTGAAGCCTCACTGTGCACTGCTTATGACCTGATATATTACATAACTCATGGCATGTTCAATGGCACCACTGAGGACATCACTGGTGACATCTCAAAAGGCATGGTTTGCTTTGTAAGTTTGTGAATGCTTACAATTGTGTGAGGTTGTCGGAAATCGTAAACTCCTGCTGGCTCTTGTCTACTCTGGATACGGCTGAAGTTTTTCTTTAGAGAAGAGTTGGAGTAAGGACCCCTTTCAGGGTGGAAAAGAGAACCAGTTTAGCCTGAAACCATACAGGGGTGTAGTGGTAGGAGGTTTTCCAGAGGGGAAACTATTTCGCTGTAGAAAAAAAGGAGTCAAAATAGATAAAATGTGCTTTTGCAAATGAGGTTACCTTTCAACAGTGCAAAATATGTAGGGGCAGATTTACAAGCCCAGTACGCTACCAGTCTGTCACTTTTTATGATGCACTGGCAGCGCATTTCTCTGCCCCATATTTACAAGGACAGGAAAAGCCACCCTGCGTGGCTTTTCCTGCCCTTGTAAATATGGCCCCTTTACACGCAGCTCCTTCCTTGAAAGGGGCGTTCATGGGTGTTGCTGTGGGTGTTCCCAGCAACACCCATGGAACGAGACACATTTCCAGATTGACGAGGGATCGTAAATCTGGAACTGCGTGTGAATGCTACGCCTCCCTAAGGGAGGCATAGGGAGGCGCAACGAATGTATTAATTTCTCCTCATTTTTATTTCCTGTTTCTATGCGTGCTGAATTCTACAGCACACATAGAAATAGAAAATCACCTCTAATGTTTGTTTTTGTTCAGGAAGGGTTCCTTTCCTGCACATAAATAATCATTGAAAAATGCTGTTTTTCAACTTCTATGTGTGCTAATGCAGCACACATATAAGTTGAAAAATGGCATTTCAGATTGTTTTTGTGGAGGAAGGGAGCCCTTCCTGAACAAAAACAATCTCCCCACGACGCAGGCATCCTTGCACCATGGGGCAAGGGTGCCTGCGTCGGCGCATGGCTGCAGTTTGTGCGCCTGCGCAGGGGGAAGCACAGAGATGCAACATATTGTTGTGAATATGTGGCATCGCTGTGCCTCAAAACTAACGCAGTACGGCACAGCAAAATGACTTGCTGCACCGTGCTGCGTTAGTTTATTGTAAATCTGCCCCACAGTGCACAATGGGGAAAAGGGAAGTTAAAAATGTCACATGAAATTAACAATTGTGTGCCTGGAAGCCTGCTCCTTGCTAAGTTTTCTTGTATGCTATTGTGAATCTTTGTGGATTGCAAAAAAGTGTAAAAGTTCATTCAAGCAGATGTGTAAATCTTCGGCATATCCCGTCCTCCTTTTTTGTGACTCAAGCTTGCTGTCGCTAAACGGTGTTGTTGGAAAAATGCTTGAAGGGAATGTGCTGGTACTTCATTGCAGAATCAGTTGCTAGTGCAACCATTGTAGTGAACAGTTTCCACTTTTATAACAGGTAGGGAGTAGGAACCGAGGAGTCAGATGAGTTCCTCTTGGCAAGGTGACTCTCACAGTGACAATGATCCCATTAGCCAGGCTTCCTCCAGTCTGACATTCTCACATGTGGAGCTCCCATTAACATCTTCATATAAATCCCTTCAAGGTAGCTGGCCCTTCTGCTCTTTAGCATGTGGTTCCTGTCTCAATGGTCATCACGCATTACAGGGCAGAATGATGACACCCGCAAGTGCTGGAACTGTTGTTGCATGCTTGTCTTTCACCTTGAACACCTTGATTAAAACTCATAATAAAAAAGGGGTGACCCTGTCAAGAGCATACAGTTAAATGCGCCCTACTAATCAATTCTATCTTTTCTTTAGCGGGAATATATATCCTCTTGTATATAGGTGCAGGATCTGTCCACCACCTCCAGGTTAGATGGTGTCTTCACACAAATGTCCAAGAACTTTGTCATTGTCACTATACTATCCATTCAAACATCCACATTATAATCAGCTGATCTGGTAAGGCCTACGATAATGAGCGAATGATGAGGTAATTTCAGAGATATTTGGTTTTACTCTAAGGGTCAGATTTCCTAAAAAATGTCAGAGCGCGGAGCTGCACCAAATTTGGCTGCACCGTTCTATGATATTTTTCAAATGCAGGGATGCGTGGCTGCACCGTTCTATGATATTTTTAAAATGCAGGGATGCGCCGTATTCACAAAAAAGCTGCCTAGCGCCGGCACTGGCACCCTGCCGCCTTGTTGCAAGGGTGCCTGTACTGCAGGGACCACTGTTATGTGCAGGAAGGAATACCTTCCTGCACATAAACAATCAATAATGGTGATTTGCTCTTTCTATGTGTGCTGCAGATTGTAGCACATACGGAAAGGGCACAAAAGGAGGAGAAATTACAAAGTTGCCCTTGTATCGCCATTCTAACGCCTGGTATTCCATGGCATTATTTGGTGCTGCCTCATCCTTGTGGAACTGGGCACTGTAAAACCCATTGCATGCCCCTTTGCCACAGAGGACTGCGGCAGAAAAGGGCATTTTTAAAAGCTGGCGTTAAGCCATGCTAAGTGGCTTATTGCCACCTTTTAAATATGGGAAATGGTGCTACACCCCCAGAGTGTCATAAAAAGTGACGCTTCGGTGGTGATAGGGGCTTGTACCTATGCACCAGGGTGCGCTGCCCATATGGACAGGAGCAATAAAGCATTGGCAAACTATTGCCTGCTTCCAGACGAGAGGGTCTTGAATGATCAGTTAACAAACCTACTTCCAGCTCAGAGGATCTTGTGTGATCTACCACCACAATGAAAGAATGAGACAGTGTCGTGAATCTCTGGCACAGCTCTGTATAGTATAATACTATAGATAACTAGCTGCCATCATCATTCCCATGCTGGCAACTACCAGCAGAACAACGGATCTGTGTGAACTATTACATTGTTCGTTGAAAGGGACACTTCCATCCACATACGGTAGGATGTGGCTCATCCAACTCAAAATGACCAAAAGTACCAGGACCATAAAAAGCTGTAAAAGCAGAACAAAAAGACATGCTGCCACTTTGTTCGCCATAAGTTGGCAGGGTATGCTCAGACGTGAGTCCCTTGCTCACTTTGCCACTGGATTCAAGCAAGCCGGGCTGAAGACGGCTGAAATGCCAGAAACCGGTCCTCGGAAGCTTGTTTCCGGTAGGGAAGGCATGGCTTGGCAGTTCGGGCTGGACTGTTCCCATGAGGAACAGGGTCAGACTGATTTGCATATGGCCATGTCTGAACTGGGCTGGCAGTGTGGGCTAAAGAACGGTGATGGATTAAACCAAGATCTGTTGACTGGGTGTGAGTGTTTGATTGGTTCAGATGCTCCGTCCATCACCACCCCCTTTTGTACGACGGTGTAAGCAGCACCAGTGCCCAGAGCCTGCTCAACGACATGTTCATACCCATAGAAGGGGCAACTATGAGTGAAACTTGAACATGTCCATAAGGTTCACCATGGACAGAAAAGTAACCTAAGTGCAGGTCTTGTGGAAAACAGACCTCAAACTCTAGAATTATCTGGAAATCACAGAACATATAGAGGCACAGAATTAAAATCCAATAGGACTCACCTAATGACCGAAGAAGCATCTGACAGACATATTAAACATTAATGTGTCATGCACTGTAAAATGCACATTTTATGCAGAATCGCCAAAGCAAACGAGAAACAAGCAACAGTAATAAACCCACCATGACAGAAGGAATGGAATGGATGCCCCTGAAGTGCTTTAGCCACCTGATGTTGCCATTCGTTAGTCCCACTAAAAGCTATCACAACAAGAGCACATGTGCCACGCGGTGCACAGTCAAAATATTGAGTCTTATTTCGATATACAGAAATATCGAGTTGTAAATATCGACAGTTGGAAATATCAATGTTCTGTATATAGAAGTAAAAAATATTGATTTGATATAGTGTGTGAAATATCGGGTAAAGTAATGTCGAATTGTAAAATATGGAAATGAAAAAATATTGTTTTTGTATGTTTTTAATGTTATTTTTTAGTTAGTGTTAAGTATTGAATTGATGTTTTTTTTAAAAATATTATTTTAGGAGTGGGATGTTGTGTTTATCGGGGATAAGGGTGGGCAGTTTTTTGAAAATGTTTAATTGTACATATTTTTTAATTTAAATAGGGAATTAATTTATTAAATTTCGAATTTCAAATTAAATTTTAGGAGCGGGATGTTTGGTTTATAGGGAATAAGGGTGGGGAGTGTTTAACTTTTTTTTAAATATAATTATAAAAAAAATTCTAATTTAAATAGGAAATTAATTAATTTATTTTCGAATTTAAATTGAAATTTTAGGAGCGGGATGTTGAGTTTATAGGGGATAAGGGTGGGGAGTGTTTTGAAAATGTTAAATTTAATTAAAAAAAATTCCAATTTAAATAGGAAAATAGTTACTTTCACTGTCCAGCTCCTACCCAAATTTAATTAATATTGGAGTGGGAATAGTAAATTAATTAAGTTCAGTGTGCAGCCCCTACCCCAATGTAATTTAGACTGGAGTGGAAATAGTAAATTAATTAGGCTCAGTGTCCAGCACCTACCCCAATTTAATTTAGACTGGAGTTGGAATAGTAAATTAATTAGTTTCAGTGTCCAGCACCTACGCCAATATAATTTAGACTAGAGTTGGAATAGTGAATTAATTAGTTTCAGTGTCCAACACCTACCCCAATTTAATTTAGACTGGAGTTGGAATAGTAAATTAATTAGTTTCAGTGTCCAGCACCTATCCCAATTTAATTTAGTCTGGAGTTGGAATAGTAAATTAATTAGTTTCAGTGTCCAGCACCTGCCCCAATTTAATTTAGACTGGAGTGGGAATAGTAAATTAATTAGGCTCAGTGTCCAGCACCTACCACAATTGAATTTAGACTGGAGTGGGAATAGTAAATAAAATAGGATAAGTGTTAAGCATATATTATAATTAAACATACAATGGAAAAATTCATAAAGTATTTTATGTTTAAGTTGAATTAAGGTGTAAGTTAAATTTAACTCATTAATAGAGTGTCATAATAATTTTATGATAATTATTATTGATATATAATTTTATTTACGTGCTAAAATAGATATATTTTGTTATGTATTTTAATATATTTTTATAATATATTATATATATATTATTTATAATAACAGGAAGTTTAAAATACAGTTCAAGTTATAGCAATGTAAAGGTAGTAAAGAATAATTGAGACATTTTATTTTGAAATATTTTATTTCATAACATATAGAGGTCGATTCCGATTCGGTAAAATCCCCTACGAATAGCCGTACGGAGCATTTTTCCCGTATGAATCGTACACCTTCAACGTCCCCGTACGTACAATGAAGTACAATCCGAACCCAAAGCAGATCTCTGTACGAATCGTACGAAAGACCATACGACTTATGAATACGTACAAATCGCATTTGGAACACGCAGAACGCGACGTCCATACGGATCGAAGCAGCTTTTTCCGACCCAGCAAGAACGATTCGTTACGACAGCACTCCATACGACTCTATTTCTGCGGGAGTTTAAAACGTCAGTAAAGTCAGATTTTGACTCGAACCGTGGGCGAAACGGACCCCCCCGGGGTACGCGAGAACACCCCATGATTGCAGGGATACGGTGCGTAGGGGTATGGTGTATTGGGGTACGGTGCGTAGGGGTACGGTGAATCGGGGTACGGTGCGTAGGGGTACGGGGCATCGGGGTATGGTGCATAGGGGTACAGAGCATAGGGGTGCAGTGCGTAGGGGTACAGAGCATAGGGGTATGGAGCGTACCACTATGATTGCAGGGGTACGGTGCGTATATGAATGTGTGGCTCTCTGTACAAATTGCTCTTACGATGTTTTCCGTACGAATCGCGTTCTCGGTCCCCGGTCCGGATCGTACTTGTCGGGTCATACGGCATGTTTACAATACGTACAGTTCACCTTCAGGGTCCGTATCGTATGGATTTTCCCTTGCTTTTCGTAAGGTTCGCAACGATTCGGACGCATTTTTTTCCTACTGATCGTACTAAGCGATTCGGACGGATTTGTACGATTCATATGGAAACGGCTACCAATTCGAATCGTCGTACGGATTAGTTTTCCAAATCGGAATCGACCCCATAGAGTTTATAAGTAAATAAACATAGTACTTTTAATTAAAAAGTAGAAATATATTCACAAAATATAAGTATTTGCAGAAGTATGTTTTTATTTATACAAATTTATTTTTATTAGTCTGTATGTTGCAAAGAGTACATTATAGGAAAAAGAAAATCATGTAAGGGTCTATTCCGATTTTGTAAAATCACCTATGAATAGCCGTATGGAGCATTTTTCCCGTACGAATCGTACACCTTCAACGTCCCCGTACGTACGATGAAGTACGATTCGAACCCAAAGCCGATCTCCGTACGAATCGTATGAAAGACCATACGACTTATGAATACGTACAAATCGCATTCGGAACACGCAGTACGCGATGTCCGTACGGATCGAAGCAGCTTTTTCCGACCCAGCAAGTACAATTTGTTACGACAGCACTCCGTACGACTCTATTTCTACGGGAGTTTAAAACGTCCGTAAAAGCAAATTTTTCCTCGAACCACGTGCGAAAAGGACCCCCCGGGTACGCGAGTACACCCCATGATTGTCGAGGTACGGTGCGTAGGGGTATGGTGCATCGGGGTACAGTGCGTAGGGGTACGGTGCATCGGGGTACGGTGCGTAGGTGTACGGTGCATTGGGGTACGGTGAGTAGGGGTACGGTGCATTGGGGTACGGTACGTAGGGGTATGGTGCATTGGGGTACTGTGCGTCAGTGTACGGAGCGTACCCCCATGATTGCAGGGGTACGGTGCGTATGTGAATGTGTGGCTCTCCGTACGAATTGCTCATACGACGTTTTCCGTACGAATCGTGTTCTCGGTCCCCGGTCCGGATCGTACTTGTCGGGTCGTACGGCATGTTTACGATTCGTACGGTTCACTTTCAGGGTCCGTATCGTACGGATTTACCCTTGCTTTTCGTACGGTTCGCAACGATTCGTACGTATTTTTTTCTACGGATCGTACTACGAGATTCGGACGGTTTTGTACGATTCGTACGGAAACGGCTACGAATTTGAATCGTCGTACGGATTAGTTTCCCGAATCGGAATCGACCCCAGAGAGTCACACCAACTCCCTTGAAGCCTTTGAGGGAAGCCTCATCCTGTGCTGCTACCTTACTTGGCTGCAGCAATTGCACCGCACCAAAGGGAGGGGAGGCCCAGGCTGTCACCATCTTGAGCTCCTGCAGCAAGACATGGCTTAAGGAAATGAAATCCAGTCTATGACTCCAGGGTTCCAGTGAGCTCTGCTTCAGGTGGGTAGAGTGTATCTAGTCCTTTGCTCTCCTTTTACAAATCACTGCTTTCTGGTGTGTTAGTCCATTTGGTCCAGGCAAAGTTCTTGCTGCTGGTTAACAAAGTAGAAAAAAGAAAACATAACATTAGCTGCCATTCTTGACATAAAATCATTTTGTCCAAGTCTGGATAGGATGCCGGAGGCATGCTATCAGGTGCAGCCCATCTGTCGCATCGAACCTGGCTGAACAGACGCAGCACATTGATGTGGTACTTCCATAGCACACAACTAGCCAGAAGACAGTGGGGGGCTGTAAAGTTAGAGACAAGTGGACACTCAGTGAGAAGAGGGGGATGGGCTGTGTATGGTTAATCATTGTAATGTAATGTTCTTCAAAGAGGTGAGTCTTGAACTCTTTCCTCGGTTGGAAGAGTGTTGGGGCAGTGCTGAAGCACACACAGAAATAGGTGTACTGCAAAACTGTAAACATGTACCGTAAAACATTGAATGGGTACATGCTCTCTCAGGTTCATTCACTTTTGTTGTGTGGTGAGAATCTGTGGTGTCCAAAGCTTTTGGGCTGAGTCTGGGATGATGCAGATAAAGGCACAGATTTATCACCAATTTGAGATGGTGCTGTGTCATCAAAGGTGATGCAAACTGGAGCAGAATGTTGATGTTGGAGGTACTCTGACCACAAGTTTAGTTTACATTGGAAAGTAGATCTAATGCAACACAACGTAGCGCTATGTGGTGCTTTGTCATACTTTGTGTCAAATTAATGTTCTATGAGTGGTACAATGGTGTGCCCATACCGTCACACATGGATTTTGAGGGAAAACGCTTCATACTAGTATTTATAGACAGTTAATTGAGCTAAACATGTAACTCTTTGAATCACGCATAAACGTGGAGAAATGTTTTCTTTTCTGCCATTCCTGTACAGCTTGCATATGCAGTGTGCTGTGCAGCACACATACAAAGTTTCAAAAGATTAAAACTATGTCTCAGCATAGTTGTCTGTACTGGAATTGTACTCTTCAGTTAAAAACCTATGCCGAATATCATGCAGACACCCTTGCACTGTGCTGCAAGTGTATGTGCATGGCACAAAGCAGCCTAAAGTGTACCAGAGCTTGGGGAGAGAGCATCAGTGCTATATATCAGTAGATTTGGCCTACATTGCATAATAAACACAAGGAGATGATAGACGGAGCACTGAAACTTTTCAGACACTCACCCCCAGTCACAGATTTGGATTGAATTCATCATCATTCTTTTGCTCACCATTACACCCAAGTTTAGACCCAGCCATATGCAAATGAGTCTTGACCCTGTGCCTCATGGGAACAGTCCAGCCCAAACTGCCAAGCCAGGTCTTCCCTGCAAACAAGCAAGCTGGGACCTGTTTCTGGGTAACAAACCTCATCAGCCAGGCTAGCTTGAATCCAGTGGCAAAGTGAGCAAGGGAAGCCCATCTGGGCATACCCTGCCAACTTAGAGCGAACAAAGCAAATACCAGGAGATGATAAACGGAGCGCTGAAACTTGTTAAACACTCACCCCCAGTCACAGACCTAGGCCCCACCCACCTCCACTGCTTTCCATCTCCTCAGCCAGCAGGAGAGTGCTGCCCATCAATAAGACCCAGTAGGAAGTGTGTGTGAGTTTGTGTGTGTGTGTGGGGAGGGTGTGTAGGTGTGTGTGATTGTGTGTGTGTGTGTGTATGTTTGAGCGCACATGTGTGTGCGTGCATGTGTGTGTGTTTGTGTGTGAGTGGGTAGGTGGGTGTGAGTGGGTAGATGTGTGTCCTCAAAGGTTCAATTGAGCACAAACCTAGCATCTGCTCACCTCAATCCTGTGTGAATGCTGGGCTTGGTGCGAAAACAAGATGAGGAGTAAGAAAACAGAAACAAAGGATGTGTAAAAGTGGAGAGAACAAAATCATCCAGTCATTTATACAGTGTGTATTTGTCACAACCTGCTCAGTGGAAGAGGCCACATAGCAGAACACATAAACACCGGAGACAAGGGCACAGTGAAGCACCCGCTGCACCAGCTGGAGCAGGGGTGCCAGTGGGCAGATTGAATCCGTGTTTATGGCATTTTTATTGATACAATTCTTCATTATATTTGTAACACATACATAGGTGTATAATCGATACCACCAATTCCAGCTCAATGGCCATCAAGAGGGCCGCACAGACAGTGCCAAACGGGTTCAAGAACATAACATTGGCCAATGGTAAGCCTGGAGCGCTAGCGCTATGGCCCTTCAGCATTAGTAAAAAAGTGATGGGCAACTAAAAACATAAAATAAATAAATGAAAGCACCTTTGCTGCAAAGGTGCTGTGGTGGAATTGGTTATTTAAATGGTGCAGCCCAAACTTCCATGAAGTTAGGTACAAGGATATCAAAAGCCTCCAGGAGACAGCAGTGCAGCAAGAGAACTTAAAGTCCCAGTGCTCAGAGTATTGAGCAAAGGCTCATTAATTCACAAGAAAGTAGCTGAAAACGGGCATTAACGTTGGTTATGTAGACCTCCTTGGATGGGGACATGGTGCATCAGCCTGAGAATAAAAATCTTAAGTGGAGCCCAGCAACTCCTGTACTGCACAACAAGCTCCATTATAAAAGGTACTAAAAGCAAAATAAATTAAGCTAATATATGAGTGTGAAAAGGTAATTCATAAAATAAATAAAAGCAATGTCTGCTGCAAAATCCCCGAGCTGGAGGTGGTTTCGGATGTCTAGCTGGTGGAGTGAGGGACCACAATGAAGTTAGGTACAAGGACATGAAAAGTATCCACAAGACAGTAGCGCAGCACGAGAACTCCACATCATGGCCATCTGCTTGATGAGCAAAGGCTTGGTCAGTCAGGAAACAAAAACTACTGACATGCACAATAGATGACATTCTGGCAGATCTAAATGGATCAGAGTGCTTCTCCAATTTTGACTTTAACATAAATACCACCAGCTGTAACTTAACAAAGCTAGATTTTCGCATCCCGTCAGCCACAGAGGTGTTTCAGGTGTTTCAGATCACAGTCAGAAAAGCCTTAACCAGTCTAAGTAGAGTCAATAACATAAGCAGCAATATCTTGATCTACGCTATAAATAGGCAGGACCAACACAGACAGCTGAAAGCATTCCGCCAAAGAAGAGCAATCTGCAGAGTCACCTGCACAAGGAGATTCCAAATGAGGAAAGGACCAACTACTGTTGTTTGACTATTTGTTCACAGGACAAGGTATCAATTCTGACCTCTCGAAGGTCTGAGACTTCAAAATCACTAGTCGACTTCTGAAAGTAAGAGAGTTTCGAAGTTTCATGGTCAAGGCTAATTATTATGGTAGATTCATCCCTACCTTGGTACAAATACAGACCCTTGATGGACCTTGAGTAAGGGTAAAATCATACTGGCTTGGAACCACTTCACAATAAAATGCGACATGACAGCAGAATGTCCTGTTGCAAGAGGCTTTTAAAAAATACCTAAATCCTGCAAAGTACGCACAACTCGACTATGACTACGGAATAGGCCAGTTCTACTACCTGAGAAGTTCCAGACACATAAGCTCCCATTGCAATAACCTGCAGGGCTATCAAAGCCACTGAATCTTGCTAATTACCTATTAAAAAGAAGCACTAAGTAACAGGTACCATGGACTACAAACCACTAATGTAATTGTTCCATTCTTACAAACTCTGTTTGTTTATCCGGAACTATCACAACCCTCTCATTATTCCATACTCTTCTATCACTTGTACGTATATTATTCGACAGCACTTCAACAACTTGAGACCGGGCAATCAATCACTCAATGGCACAATCGATTTCAATGTCATCCACAAGCTCCGTGTTATAACCAACTTCACTTAAAGGTAAACGTGACAAAAAATCTGCAATGATGTTTTTCCTTACAGGAACATATTCAATTGCACAATCACACCCCTGAAGGCAGTATTGCCACTTTGCTTACCCTGGAGTGGCCTTAGCAGCACTTTAAGGGATAGAAAGACTCTCCAACATTTTGTGATCAGTGAAAATGGTAAAGTGCACCCCCCATAGATACGTGCACCCCACCACAAAGCAGAAGCCTCATATTCTGCAGGAGAGTAAGAGACTACTGCACCACAAAGTGCTACAGAAGCAACAGCTACCACTTCTTCTCTTCTCTCTTTTGTCTTTTGCTCCTAAACAGCTCCTAGACCAGCATTGTTTAAAAAGACCAATGCGGCGGACCACGGTCCAGCACTTCTACTCCAAAGTATATAAGATCTTTTTTGTGTGCACACCTGTCCGGAGCATGCCACACTTTTGCTCCACTGAGGATCAGACAAAATGTGAAAATAGGGACGCTGCACCAAAGATAAAGTCAGAGAAAACTGTGAGTATATTCAAAGTATCCTTTATTTCGTAAGATAGTTTCTTAAAATTTGCACCACAGCCAACTCGTTTCGTTCATTTGAACTTCGTCAGCGCTCTGTATTAACCGCGGATAAATCATACAACGAATCCCAGCAAGTATGCAAAAGAGCGTTGAATATAAATATCCATTTCCCCTCCTCCAGAGATAGAAGAATAGAGGTAACAATTTCCCCAAAATGTAGATTGCAATGTTGAATGCCAAACTGTCAGCCCACGTTAAAGATAAAGGGGTCCCAGACTGGGAAAGGAATTAGAATCATAGAAAAATCAAATCTCAATCAATCAATGTACAAGAATTGAATCTCCAAGGTATGTTTGTTTATTCACAACATACCGAAACCTTCAATTGGTTATTACAGTTTGAATCTAAAACAATCGTTAGATTATTATACCATAGTCGTGTTAGCCCACCGTCCTGTGTAACGCGGACACGATTTGATAGTCGGTCACCATGCTTCTACCTCTGGAGGAGAGGAAATGGATATTTATATTCAACGCTCTTTTGCATGCTTGCTACCTTGCCCCAACATGGGTCCTACTCTACATCAACCATCTGGTGGCCGATTTAGATGCATGTAATCATAACACCCGAGTTTAGAAAACAGGAAGGTCCCAGCCCTCCTGTTTGTGGAGGATACCCTACTCGTGTCCAATCCCCTATGGGCACTCAAAATCTGTCGGACTAGTTTGGTGTTTTTCTGCCGGCAGAGAGGGCTTGAGATCAACTACCAAAAGACCAAGTACATGGTTTTGAATCCTTACCACACAACCAGCCCATGATGTTCCCTCGGAGAGAGTTTGTTCCTTTGAATACTTGGGGTTCATTCTTATGGAGCATGTTGCTTGGTCTGCACAGACCCAAAAGAGTATGCTTCAGCTAGAGCACTATGCAGGAGGTATTACGAGGGGCTTTCAGAGCATTAGTTTTTGACCATTATCCTCGGCCATGCAAATTTATAATCTCCAAGCATTTGGGGTGGAGTTGTCATTATACGGGGGAGAAAACTGGCGCCATGAGAATGTTACTGATCTGGAACTGGTGGAGAATGGTTTTCCTTGTAGTACCAGACTCCTCCCACTCTGGTTGGATCTTGGCCATAACTCGAACAGCAACAAAGTGGCCCTTAGACCCCTGCTGCATTGGAGAAGGCTTTGGGCCTCTGCAGCTCTAGTGCCATATCAGATTGGATTGGAGGAGCTATTAAGGGATCCAGCAGCTACTAGGACTCCCTGGTTTGGGTACATTAAAACTCGCCTGATCGATGTTGAGTGTGAACAACTGTGGGTGAACCCAGAAACTGCATTCAGAGAGCCAAAGACTGTTTTAAGTTGATCTATTGGAGATATGTAGATGGAGATATTTGTAGGAACAAGAGGGTGGGATTTCCTAGAGTTTAAAAAAGTTTACTCCGTGAATGAGTATATGGATGCTTTGGAGCCCCCACTAGTAAAAACTTTGTATATTAAATTTCGTAATTGGACTTTTACACTGTGTACCTTCACTGCCAAATGGCAACAATCCTGATACGACTTGCCCCTTTTGCCCCCAGGTAAAAGAATGCATTGATCTTGTTTATTTTTTTTGCCATCACTATCATGTCCTTAGGAAGAAATAGAAATCGCCACATTACCACAATATAGGGATTAGAGATGGCTACATTTTATACTGTAATTCAGTGGATTTAATTTGAATTTGCAGTTCAATTCCCCAATTTGAAATTGCACTTTTTAGCTGACTGGTCGTAGGTATTTATTTTTTACGAGATACTTTTATGGCTGTCAATGTTTACATTCTATACTGCCATTTAGGAAATCCAGTCGATAATAGTTTCTATTTCACTCTACGATTGTTGGTTTTCTCAAATAATTGATCCTGTATGATCTCATCCCTGAGATTATAATATTTGCAAGTGACAGACATTTTTCTTATAGATGCCACAAAATCATCAATGAATTCACCCGGTTGCTGATCTCTCTGTAAAACACATACATGCCTTTTGAGCACTACATTCCTCGCAGGATAAAACCTTCATCATGTATTGATAGAGTTTCTGGAATAGACCTATTCTCAGGTCTTATTTCATGCACGACAAGGTTTTTTTTTTCTTATTCAGGTTTAGATAAAAATGGAGGTGGGTCTAATACACATTCCACAGAGAAAAAAAAATGTATTAACAAAAGAAACAAATCTTACCAGACTGCCCAGGAAAGTGAAATAGAGGTATACAAATGTGTCATACCAAAGCCCCTTCATTGTTCCAGATTGTGAATGTGAAGTGCAGGAAGGTCAGGCAATTCACAAAATGGCTGGAGCCCCTGTCACAATAGTTAGTTGGGTGAGAGTCAGACAAAATGGTGGGTGCTCAGTTGAGACGCATCATGTGGTATAGATGCAGTCTGTGATGCCTTGCGTATGTAGTGATCACATCATGTGTCACACTACACCACAGGAAAGGAAAAGGGCAAACTCCCTCAAACTACTGAACATGTAGTTGCAAATTCGTTCCAGATAGTAAGGGCCACCACTTGCCTGATAGAGTAGCAGGTCAGATTGGACTGTGGATCAGGCACCAGAAGTCTCAGCGGAGTCAACACAATGGCAACAGTAGAGACAAGTAGGTGATCGAGGGATTGGAATTCCTGCTCATCACCAAAATGAAGAGAAGTGATGACAAAATTCCAGATGTTTGAGGTAAGGTAAGTTTTATTCAAGCATCGTGTAAATGTAAATGTACAGGAATTTATATAGCGCAAATCACCGAGCGGTTTCTAAGCGCTTGCTTAGGGAACCTGTCCTGGTATTCCCCTGTGAGATAACCCCGGCAGGGTATCCGCAAGATGAAAGCCAGGCATCCCGCCGCGAGGGGCCGTTGTGGAGATTAAGAAAGCTATTGCCCATAGTCGCAGAGTGTGAACCCGTGAATCGAGTAGGCACCGGAGCGAGAATTGTCGAGTCCATGGACATTTTTAGGACTCCTGACCCCGCCGAGCCGGGAATTGAACCCTGGTCCCGGGCTGACCTCTGCCTTCCAGGTCTGCCTCCTCTAACCAGTGAGCCACACTTCTCCACGAAGTGGAGTGAGCAATGACAACTCACAAACAACCAAAGGAAGTCCACTTGAAAATACACAAAAAAATATCCTTCAGGCATGTTGGTGATCCCTAAGGGAAACAAAGAGTTTCCTTAAAATAACCGTCACCGACCAAAAAGTCCTTTGGTAACATGCTTCATCATCTGCAGCACACATAGAAACAGCAAATCACCATTAGTGATTGTTCCTGTGCAGGAAGGGACACCTTCCTGCACATGAACAATCATTCTCTGCAATGCAGGCACCCCTGCACTATGGTGCAAGGGTGCCTGCATTGCGGACAGGCAGCTAAATTAAGCGCCAGTGCTAGGGAAAACGCAGGGGTGCACCTTATTCTTGTAAATATGGTGTATCCCTGCATTTTGAAACTGTCAGAGCACCGGGTTAGCAATTTTGTCTTGGCGCCGCACTCTGACAGTTTCTTATAAATATGTACCCACATCCCTTCCTTTTCAATTCTGAGCCGGAGGCTGCTGGTGGATTCCCAGATCATTAACATTATGTTGGTTTTGGCAGAGAACTGCTGTATCAAGCCCTAGGTTGCTGGCCTCGTGCCTTGATTGCAAATCTGGTTTTAATTGTATCTTAAACAGAGCTTGGTGTAAACAGAAGGTGAATTGGCTCAGTATCCCACCTCTGCCATCTTCCACCAGTACTAGGAATGTCTCTCTCTTTAGTTCCATAGCATATGTATGAAAATGGCGTCAAACCCATTGCGTCATAGAACAAACACACTTACTGTTCTGGTTGACCTTAGTCAGCTTCATCGTACAGGTGGGTGCACATCCAAGCACCGTGATTGCTTTCAAAGATGGTCTGGGCCCTACAAGCACCACCAGAGTATGAGAGAAAATGCAGCTAGGAAGAAAGAATGAAGACGAAAAGAGTGGCAAAAAGAATGCAAAAAGAGCAAAAGGGAGAGGAAGGGAGAGTAGGTTGGTGGAAAAAGAGGCGTGAGGTTGAAGCCAGGTATTCTTGGTATACAGCACTCCTAGCATTCAGTCGGGTAACCTTCACTTATTTGTTTAGATTTCATGCACTGGACACCGCTATCATGGACTGATAACCTACACTTCTTGCACACATGGAACAACATGTTAGTAAGAGGCCCAGTTGTAGCTAAGCCTTCTCCAACTCACAGACAGACGGACAACATTGAAGAAAAAAAATGTCAGGAGCTGCGACAAATCTCGGGGACTCCTTCCCTGCTCAGATAGGAATGTGCCTAGAACCAAGGTCTTCAAGTCTGAACTCAAAACCTTCTTCTCCCTTAAAGGAGCCGCACTGGGACCCCAGCGCATCCTTCCTTCAAGTCCTGTGAATGGGTCCTGCAGAGTCCCACTGCGGCTTATTGTTCACAGTTCGTTACTTTAATACATAACATTGAAACATGCTGCAATTGTTTAAGTCACGCCCATCGATCTAAACTGGGGATAGATTTGTTTCACGTTACCTTTGCCCAATCTACCTCCTGCTGCCCCCTGGTGGTGCTACAAAAATGAACACTGTGTTATTTAGAATGCCTACATGAATTGTACCCATACTCAGGGGCGGTTCCTCCGTAATGGTGAAAGAGCGTCGCCACACTGAGTAAGTCAGCGAAAAGTTAAATTATAATAAAACAATATTATCATATTTTTTCCCACTGACTGACTGAGCCAGTGAGTCTTGGGTGGGGCCGGGCCAGGCCTTGGCAGGGAGGAGGAGTGGTAGGTGCACTGTAAAGTGTGCATGTCAGTTTGTTCGGCCTCCCTAGGCCGGCCAAACAGACATGCGCCTTTAGGTCTCTCCAACCTAGCTGTGTTTTACAGGTGGTTGGATAATCAGCACAGACTCCCAGGCACTGTCTGAGTGGCTCAGACCAATCCTGGCACTGCTCTAATGCTATTAAGATCAGCGTCGGGATTGAGTGGGGAGACTGTGCTGGTGTCCCCAGCACTGCTGGGATACCATCAGGAGAAGAGGAGCACTGAGGTTACCATCAGCATTGGCGGCAGAACAGGTTTTTAAAAAAAAATTCTTATTATTTCCCTAATCCCACGTCCTCCCTGCCCACGTCCCCCCCACTTGAGTTTGCAGTGGCCGCCACTGCCCACGCTGCATTTCTGCGCTTGTAACGTTAACTTGTACTCTGCTCCATCTCTGTACTTACAGTGACCTCCTGCTTTGCAGCGACGAGGCCTGGGTCCTGCTCATAACACAATGTACATTAAGAAACACAAATTCTCTTGGTAAGTTACTAAATGTCAAATTACATGCAATGAGTCTAGAAGCTTAACTCAGTAAGTGCATTGTATTATATATCTAGTTAAAGTTCTATCTGGATGTGCATAGCTCTACGTCCTGTATACAATAACTATACTAGTGCTAAAATCCTTTCCTTGCACAGACCGGGTAACCAAGGGGTGCATGTACCAAAAATAAGAAAGACCTCAAAACACAACAAACCCTCACACAAGCCCTCAGTACGTATTTGTGTTGTGTTAAAGCTATAACAGAAAACCCACAATCCCAAAACAGTTTAAAACACTACTCGAAGAAGGCCGGTACGCAAACAACTAGGCGCTCTCCACAATGTGTCAGGGAAATGTAGACAAATGTTATTCCACAACTCTGTGCTCTAGGGTAGGGGTCGGCAACCTAACAACCCAAATATATAACCCAAACAAAAAGGTTAAAAAATTATACAAAGAATTGTCCTGAGCACTCAAAGTAAAAAAAAAATGTAGGGGCATATTATCAAGGGATTTATCTCCGCTTTTTTGGCTTTAAAAGCCAAGAAAGCGGAGATAAAATTATCTCCCTATTACCTAGCTGTCGCTAACACCAGTTAGCGACAGCTAGTAGGAGATAGCGACCATCTTGGGCCCCGCTTTGCATATCAGAGAAATTTATCACTAATGACATGCAAAGTGGGCATGCCAAGATGTTAGCGACTGGAAACAGTCGCTAACATCGCTATCTCCTATTACCAACTTTTGGAGATAATCGCGCAAAGCGCGAATATCTCCAAAAGCTAACACCTGCCCTGAGCAGTTCTTAGCCATGTTATCCAATGGGAGGTGGATAACATGGCTAAGAGCATTTGCTCGGTAATGCATGAATATCGCTGACTTTTCAGCGATATTCATGCATTTCGGCTGATTTTTATCGCTTAGGAGATAAACCTTGATAATATCAAGGCTCCTTAGCGATAAAAATCGTCGCTACACGGCGATAAAATTATTGCCGCTAAGCCAACCTAGCGATAAGTATCGCTAGTTGTCTAAAAGGGAGTTGTGATGTTTTTGTTTTTATGCTACTGTTGTCTGTTTATTGGCTCCACACGTGTTTCAGCGGGTCCTTGTTTCTTTATATCAGTTAATGTACAAAAGTAGAAGACTCTACACAGCCAACACGTGTTTCTTCATAATGGTACATTCGCCTCCGACTTCCTCAGGGGTAAAATCATAAATAACCAGACATCAAAATATATACAGGTACAAATAACTGTAGTACCTCCACCCACCATTAGGTGCATACAACTTTGATTTCTTGTGGCAAAGTGTAGTTCGAAAAAGAATAAACATACTATCTTGCAAGATAGAAAAGAATGTTACTTTACATACAGACGATAAATGCTTTGATGCTGCAGTATTTGATGTGAAGCCAGTATCCTGCCTGCCCGGTGGTTTCCCAGATAATTAACATAAAGTTTGTTTTTGGCAGAGAACTGCAGAGGCTAGGACTCGAAGACTTAATTGCAGTTTCGGTGTCTTAATGCAAAACTTTGCACGGATGCAGAAAAAAAAAGAAAATCTACTTCCAAAAACGTCTCTGTAGGTGCAATTGAGAAATGGAGCAAATCTATGTGCACCAATGAGAGAGAGAACTCTGTTTATTTAGACCATAGTCTTTAAACTCCAAGATCTTATAAATACATAAAACATGTGCACCAATGGAATCTGGACACAACCCGAATGTTTACTAAATATGAGTGTTGACTCTCTGCCTTACTGCAGATTGTGTTTGCTGGAGACATTCCATGGAGTAAAGGCGTCAAACAGAAAGGTACTGTGAATCAAGCCAGCTTCCGTGCACCTGTCCCGGATCCGAGCATCTCAGGAATTATGCACTGCATTAAACATCTGGGCAGGACCACAGAGCCTTCCCATTTTCCAGGGACGGAGTCCCTGTGCTGTTCTGTCACCCTGACCTTCCATCCAAGCTTGGCTCTAGTGAATATATTAGGAAGTTTGGGCAAATTGGAATCCGGGAGACAAGCTTTTTAATGCACCCCTTCCCATGAGACCAAATTGTGTGCTATAATATAAACCCTTTATTAACTTATTTTAGGATGAGTGAGATAATACTGGAGTGGAACACTACACAGCCAGGATATGACCCAGAGAGACACAGGAACCTGTCTCGTGGTCTACTCACCAAAATGTGCTGTGGTGGGAAAAATTGCAGGCCTGGGAGACAGCAGTGCAGTGCAGCGCAGTAATTCACCTTGATGCACTGCACGGCATCACTGGGAAAGGGCAGAAGTGCGGTGTTTTTAAGGCATACAGCACATTCCTCACTTTTCCCCCTGCTCTGATGCACAATGGGCTGCCTAGTGCCAACACAAGCACCCTTGAACCATGGTGAAAGATTGCCTGCGCTGTATGCAAGAGTGTTTTTGTGCAGGAATGAACACCTTTCCGCACAAAATCAATCCTGAGAGGCATATTCCTCTTTTTACTGCAGAACACATAGAAAGGGTAAGTACCAAGGAGAAATAAAGATATTTCTCCTTGTTACGCCCTTTTCTAGGGAGATGTATCTTTTTGGAAAATTCTCAGATTTACAAAGTCTTGTAAATCAGAGAATGCATCAAAAACCATGGAAGTTGCTCAGGAAAATCAACACAATGCCCATGGAACGTCTTCCCAGGGCAGAGCAATGCAATGCAATGATTTGCTCTGCATTGAAATACTCCAGATTTTGTAGAGCCATTCAAAGCCACACAAAGTGGCTTTGCATGTCTTAAAACATCTTACTTTGAGGTTTGTATCATGCATGTACGCTTGGGTTTCATGGTGCACACGTGATGCAACCCCCTCATAAATTTGCCCCCAGATTTCTAACTAGACAAAATAGTTGGATCCTGGGCAAATCATGTTCTTATTGTGCTTATTGCTACCTTTCTGAAGCGTTATCTGCGAGAATGCTGAAATAGACTTAATATAGAAATTGAGCTACCAGGACATGCCCGACACAGTTTTCAGCCACATGATTATTATTTAATCATTTTGTATTGCCTGATTGGTATAGTCGGAAGATAAATTAGCTGCATTTCTTTCCTTCTCCCTTACATTGTCACTCCATATGTAAATAACAGCAAATCCAACCTTTTCAAAGGTGCACTACCCTTCCCTAGACTTTGCGGTGGCCGTATAAGACACTAGCGCATTGACAAAGCACAAACGTTGGTGCCCTTTTGCCTACACCCTGTGATTAAACTTTCACGGGTGCCTGAGAAATTAATTGGAGTTAGATCAATTTCAATTTATAATTACAGCGTAACCCATTTGGTCACACAGTAAAGCTCAGAGTCAATAAGTGGGTTAGGTATAGATTTATAACAAATTCGTAGCCAAAGTAATACAAATCAGTCTCAGTAACAGAGTATAAAAATACTGAATTACCACAGGAAGCCAAATCCGGGTACAAAGATTATCCCCAATAATCGAAGGCAAATGAGGAATTCAGTAGCCACAATACAAAGAATAAGATATACAGTTTGATGTTTAGATTGAAAGTTTCGATCCTCCTGCCTATGATGCAGTAGGGAATATTAAATCTCCTTAACTAACATACACTAATTAATGTGAGATGGGAAAACCCTAATTAGAGCCAGTAAAATAGATAGGTGTCAGCATAGTAGAACTTCTGTAAATGTTCTACAAAAAAAGAATCTTATATAGCATAAAGCCACGTAATAGAAATAACACAAAGAGGTCTGTGCCTGTCCTAGTCTGAAAGGAATCTGAGCAAGCTAAAGAGTGTTTCCTTAATTATACCCACAGAAAGAACCTTCTAGAATCCCATATCAAAGGTCTCATTAATGTTAACCTTCAAACAGTACTTTCTGGCAAGTACACTCGCAACGTCCTTTGCAGATCCACATATTCGGAACTTACTTGGATTCCATCTCCTCATTCCACACAGAAAGTAGTCCTCCCTTCATTAGTTAGTCTTATCGTCCTTGCCAAGAGTATTCCTTTCGTTCACAAAATGTGTCTTTCTTTATTCATTACTTCATGCACTGCACCTGCAGAGGAGAGAAAAACATTACACCTGAAGCACATATTCATGTTGCAGGTTAAATATTGTGAAATCCACATGCTTAAGGCCTTTGGTCAACTTTTATATAGAAAGCATCTCAGCACACATTGTAACTGCGTGATTACAGATACATAGATAGTCACATTATAATTGCTAAATGCTATTTGAGTACATACATTTTCTGTGATATAATGGATTCAAGATAATATGTAAGTGAATACATTGATATATGAGGATCAACAATGTTATTCAAATCACACATATGAATCTATATATGAGAACTGCAATTCATTGTACTTTAAAGAAAACGTTAACATGCACACACATATAAATGTCGAGGTTATGTAAATGCACTTTCGAAATTGGTTCAAGTGCACTGCACATCATTAATCATACTACATCACATGAATACGTGAGGCAATAAGTAAACATATATTTGTCCTATTCAATCATAAAAGGGTAGAGCCAAAATTACGCTACTCAGTCTCCCCTCTGATGGCGAAATAAAGCCATCACAGATTGCAATCTGATGTTACCAGACCGACCATCTAAAACCTCTTGGTTTGAGCATCTTTCGTATAGAATTCTTCAGGTGTTTCATGTCATCATAGGGGCTCATTTATAAGCCCCGTGCGCCGCTGGTGTGACACTTTTTGTGACTCTCTGGTGGCGCAGGAGCCAGCTCCATATTTACCAGGCAGCACTAAGCCACTTGTTTTGTCTTAGTGTTGCCTTGTAAATATTGTTCCCTTTAATGTATTTTTTGGCGAAATATATTTATTTCTCCTAATTTTTGCTTTTTCTATATGTGCTGCATTCAGCAGCATACACAGAAAGAGGAAAAAGCCTCTTGTGATTGCTTTTGGGCAGGAAAGTTGCCCTTCGTGCACAAAAATATTCATCGCCGCAACGCGGGCACTCTTGCACCATGGTGTAAAGGTGCCTGTGTTGTCGCACAGCAGCCAATTGTGCCAGCGCAAGGGAAAAGGACAGGAATGTGCTGTGCCTAATAGATGCAGTGCATTCCCACCCTTTTCTTTTGCCGTAGGGCAGCGCAGCAGGAAGGCCTGCAGTGATGCCCTACATAAAAAATTCCTTTAGTATTTGCTCGGATTCTCCTCTAGCTACACATCTGCTCTCTTCCGCTTTACTCCTAGTCTAACTTGAGCATACTTACATCCCTTAAAGATCATGAATAAGAATATTGCACAAAGAGCAATTATCCAAAGGGTTTTCAAATTGCCCCCATATTTCCACTTCCCAGGATTCCAAGTCACTTGCTAACAGCAGACAATCCATTCCCAATAACTTCCCAAGCTCCTGTTGCTTCTGAATCTTTCAAATCCATCCTTTGTCAACCCGATATATTCTCAATATTCTTCTCCAAGTCCTGACTTTCATCAGGAATATATGTACAGCATTGCTGGACTTTGAGTATCCTACAGACACCGGCCTCTTTTGAGGGTAAAAGGTCCAAATCAAGTCGGTTTTGTAACACTATAGATCTTATCACAATTCTCAGTTTTTACAAGCAATAAAAAATTTGCAGTACTAGTTGCTAACTTTTCCACTATTGTAGACAGCTTTCTCATCTTCAAATTTTTCAGACCTACACATACAGATCGTATTATGGCAACAAAAATTTCACCTTTCACTTCCGCTTGACCTGCACCTCCCTTAGTTCTATGTTTGTTTTCCTACACAGCATCATCAAAATATTCTACATGGTAGAGTTTTGGGAAACTATACCAAGATAGCATGTCCCGTGCCATCCATGGGGAAATTTAAATTACACACTTTGTCCACATATAAAATATAATCCAAGGATCACAGCATCCTGTCCTTCTAGGTAAAGATCATTATTTCTATGTTTTTGCAGTCATTCTGTCCTAAAAATAACAGAGCTCTATAACTCTGGTCAACGTGTACACAAGCTTTCCCTTATTCTTCCAATCTAAGGTTAAAGCAGGCAAATTACCCTTCAGCTGATTTTTTATTTCTTCACTAATCCACCCAAGATGTCTCTTAGGATCTGTGTCAGTTTCAGAGTTAGTCTCCAGATTTATTCTTCTGTCTTCCACTAACTTCACGAATTTCTTCTCCACATCTGGCATTCAACAAGTCAAATTTTGTTGATGTCCGTATGCAGTATCTAGAGTCTTAAGAGACACAAAATATTTGCTGACAGTCTCCGCACCTTTAAAATAAGGATTCTTATTCAGATACGTAAATATGGAAATCTCTGAAAGGACAAAATCATTTCCCTGTTTATAGAATAAGCTTAATAAAAGGCTACATGAAACTCCATATGTAGAAGGAATGTGATGGTTCAAAATGACATCAGCAACCTGACAAAGGAAACTGAGAACATACATAACAATCGATTGCATTCATAGTGGCAATGCACTCACAAAGCAATCTAAAATAAGCATTGGAAGAATAGTCTCCTCATGATAAATCTGTGTGAAACTTCTTAGCCCTCCCCAGTTTCAGGTCAAGGTCAAATAAACTTTAATCAGTAAATAAGAACCATACAAAGTCAACAACCATTGAAAAATATTCATAAAAAATACATAATTATAAATGTATCCAGACATAAAAATGTAAAAAGACACTATAAAAACATACAGCAAAGGTGGCTAGCTGCAAATAAGAAAGTCCCCTATTCATTAAATAGACTTTTCCTAAGTCTAAGGGCAACAGAGAGGAAGCTTGCAACCCCAAAACAAAACAAGGTGGAAGATACCATTTGTAAATACAACAGAGCTGGTTTCACTTTTCCAAATGGTTATTTTTAAACAAAGGGAGAATAAATCTGTGTCTTAAAATATGATAAAAACCACAAACGAATAAAAAATGAGTAATGTGTTGTGCAAAGAAAGGATCAGGTAAACAAGGTTTCACTTATCCTGCCTTCTGAAACCCCTTTGAGTCAGCTTGGAGCCAGTGTATTATGTTAAACCTAAGCCTTGTCAATAAAAAGCAATGATATGCATTATTTACAGACGGCAAACAAAATTACCCCTGAGGACAAGTCATCAGCATGGTGTGTCATTTCACAGGAGTTTGGAGAGCTAACTTGTTTCTGTTTCACCTTGCCATCTAGACAAAAACATATTGTTTTTGTCCTAGGCCGTAGGGTTTTGGGGTTGGAAAACATCTCTACACACCACACACTCTTCAACATATCTTTAATATATCACACTACATATGGTATATGTAGTGTGACAGTGTGAGTTCTACAATCTTCAATCACCCACAGGTTAAGTTTAAGGGCAAGACTCAATGACATTTTAAACCATTGCATAATAGGAGCCATGGCAAAATAACAAACAATATATCACTACCCAACCTCCTCATGAATCATAAATTACTATGTACTTGCGGGTATTGAAAGTAATCTGTGCAGAAATTTGTTTTACACCATATGTAGCTGGAGTGGAACGTAGCAGCTACAGAGTCCTCTCTGTTGGTTTCTCCCGTGCAAGCAGCAAAACTAAGTTTTAATGATATGCAACAAATTATGTACAAAGAGCCAGATGTACGACCGATTTGCGCATGCAAAATTCGCTGTATGCAATGTACGAAAGGCACTCATTAAACCAAAAATATTGGTATTTGCTCACTAAAAATAACCAATCGCAATATGTGAATCGCAAATTACAATATACAGACCAGTCTCAAATAGTGAATATGCTCAAAATGGCCAGTTTGCACATGCAATTTACAATGAATCAGAAAAAGGTGGTACCCAGGCCCAACCTATAAAAACAGGCCCAGAATGCATCAGAACTCTTTCCACAATGGCTGCTTTGTACGTCATATCGAGGAGGATGCGGATACTGGTTACTCAGCAGAGGAGGCGGAGACAGGAGAGGATATTCAGTGTCAGGCTAACCTTGTTTGAGAAGACAGAGGATGAGATATATGACGAGTACAGGCTGAGTAGCACTCTCATCCTAGACCTCATAGACACCTTGAAGCCACAATTGGAAAGCAGAATCCTGTGCAGCAATGCAATCCCCATACGTATGCAGGTGTTATGCACCCTCCACTTATTGGCCCCTGGTAGCTACCAAGATGTCATTGCAGTGGCTGGAGGTGTGTTGCAGAGTGCACTTTCGTGTTTCTTTCACAATTTCCTAGATGCCATGCTACACCACATACATCAACATATCTACCTACCTAGAGATGATGTGGAATTGGAAAATCCAACACCACTATTTTACAGAATAACAAGGTTCCCACAGTGTGAGAAGTTGGCCTGATAGGTGATGTTTCCAATTCTGGAACCACCTATTATCAGACCAAACAATCCCTTATGGTGTCAGGTTGTAAGTCAACCTTGTTAGACAAGCTATCCTAGGGGTAGCATGGACTAAGCAGCCTAAAGGCTTAACTTAAGAGGTCGTGTTAAGCGAGCTGTTTTACCACATACAATCCTGTAATATCAAATGAAAGGACACCACACAAGTATATATTATAAAAATATATGTGTTTATTACTAAAAACAATCCCCAGTATTCTTTATGAATAAAGGGGCACAAGCGTTAAATCAAAAGCACAGTTTAAACATACAAGTTGCACAATTATGGATGAGGGCGGGTGGCCACTCAAACCATATACTAAACAAGTGGTATAAGAGATACTAATCGAGCAGTGGTTAGGCCTAGGGCCTAGGGAATCGCTGGGAGCAGTCAGGACAAGCAGTGCTGAAGTCGGGAGAGGCCCACGGGATTCGGGAGCAGTGCGGAAAGCGCACGCATGCACCAATGTTAACCAATGGTGCGTAAAAGTTACAAAGTTAAAGTTTAAGGACACTTCCGCTGAACCTAGAGGAACAAAACTTAAGACACAGACCCTAGAGATGTGTACCAGTGTGGGAACACCGGCGGAGCAAAGTTACCTCACCCACAGGAAGCGGGTGCACAGGGTCGAAGTTGAGTCGGGTTTCGTCACGCAGGCTCTTGGTGCTTGAAGCTGAAAGGGCTGCAGGCGGGGTGAAAGAAAAGTGTCCGGTGGAGTCCAAGGGTGGACTCGAGTCGAAAAGTACCTGAAAGCAGAGGGGACAGAGTCTGGGTCACTCAGCAGTGACCAGGGTGGAACCAGGACGGAACCAGGCAATGTCGGGCGCAATCAGGTCGCTGTCGAGGTGCTTCTCTCCGCTGTCACGTGGGCTCTGGGGCATCTACGACGTCCAGGAGCAGGTCACGATCTGTCCCACGCAGGCTCTCGCCGTCGGCGCTGTCGGCTTCAAGATTGGAGCAAACAACACTTGGCAAAAGCAATTCACGCGGAACTGGGAGATTGCTTCTCACTCAAACCAGGAGGGTCAGAGTGGGGGCTCCTTTTCAGGGGAGCTGGTGCAGATCTGGAGCAACCAGATTCACAAGTCGATTTCAAGTTTTCGTCGGCACAGGGGCCACTAGCCGGCTGGCAAGTGACCAGGCCAACGCATTGAGCCAAAAGTAGCAGAAGGGCCCCACGCAGCACTCGATGAGTGTAGAGGGGTGAGCTTCGGTGCAAGAGTGGCTCAGGGTTGGGGCTTCTCAAACCCCGGTGTACAGCTTCGAGGGTCACTCGTGGGCTGCACAGTCAGCGTTTCGTGGTCAATTTAAGATGGCGTGCCCCACGCTTCCGGTCGCCTCCACGGGTCTCAGCTCTGCAGGGACTGTGGATCGGGCTGTTGGAAAGCAGGCAGGCTTGATCTCGTCGATCTCTGTCGCTCGAGTTCCGGCGGGAACTGCAACAAAGTAGACGTCGATAGCTGGATGGTGCCTGTTTGCACAGGGTGGTCACTCCTTGACCACAAGGGAGATTCTTCGGGCTTCTACGTCGAGTAGGATGTCGAAGGGTCCAGAATTTCGTTTCTTATGTTTCTTCAGGATAATCTGAAGTGCATTGGCACTGCTCCCACTCTTATTCGAATCTGGGGGGCGTGATTACCTGCTAGGTCCCCCCCTATGGGTGGGACCCAGGAAGGGGTGGATACACCCCCTTCCTTTGATCCAGGCCGCCCTGGCACGAGGGCTGGAGTGCCCCAGAACCGGTTTGGCCGGATTATGCAAGGGGCAGCCTTGTGCTCCCCATGCAGTGTCTGGTTTCTTTCAAACCTCCCTGCTACAATCCACTATCTCCTGTCTGAGGCGGTGTAACACCTCCCTGCAACAGGAAACCCTTTGTCCAGGCCCCATTTGGCTGAGTTTCGGTCAGCTTCAGGGGGTCAGACTCTTGTCTGTGGCAGAGGCATCCATTTTGTGGATCTAAGGTCCTTTTAGAAATTAACCGCATTTAAGTAAAGTAACAGGTCTTACCCCTCTAGAGGGGTGGAATGCTATCCCCGTCGCCAGAACTGGCGAGGGGATAGTATTCCAAATCGTATGACACCTTACACGACATGTTTTGATAAAGCCAAACCAGAGTTGCTATATAACCGCAAGGATTATAAGGCACTTAAGAGTATATGGTATGGCGTTATCCTGAAACAGCTTAGGGAGTTGTTCCCGACAGCTGCAGACAGGCTCAGCTCATGCTAGAGCTCCATCTCACATTAAACCACGCACTCTGCCTCCAGGATTGATGAGGCCTTCCATAGGAGTGGCTCACAGGTTTATATGTGTCCAGATATAGGTTTAGATATAGGTATACTATACCTAAGTAAGGGGTGATTACACCACCTTACCCCAGCTGAGTGATCAGCCAGTTGTGTCAATTTAAGAACCAGCCAGGGGTGGCAAAAGATATGCTGCAGCCCCTGGTAGGCCTTGGTGGCCCCTATGCCCTGGGCACCTATAGTGCATTATACAGGGGCTGACAAGGAGTCCATTTCCAATTGTGGTATGTACCTAGGGTACATGGAATCCATTTTACAGAGAGAGCAGATGGCCTGGGGCCCTGATTAGCAGGGAACCAGGTCAACTAAGTCAAAAAACCAGCTAAACACAGGCAAAAAATCTAGGGTAACCATAGTCAGGTAGCCACCTTCCTACACACAGGTCATAGGGTGCATAGATGGGACCCAAATGCCTTTACGTCCCCCATCTCACATAGAATACATATTCAGCCATAGGAAAACCACACATTTCCTCAACATCCAAGTTGTCTGTGACACAAACAACATCATCACAGACATTGAGGTCAAATATTCTGGGAGCACCCATAATTTATAAATCTTCAGACACAATGGTATATACCACAAATTAGAAATAGGTAACATTGATGGAGGATACCTACTACATACTCATATGTCATGTCAACACTGAATTGTATTTGCACGTCTGTCGGCATGTTGCCTCACCATCATATTTTTATTAACAGGTGACAGAGCGTATGCCCTGCGGCCATGGATACTCACACCGTACCTGTCGTCAAACAACCAAAATGATAGGCGGTACAATATAGCACATAGGCACACCAGGTCTGTGATCGAGTGCACTTTTGGCATCCAAAAATCACACTTCAGGTGCCTTGACTAGAGTGGCGGAGCCTTGCAGTATGCATCTGAGACAACCTGCAAACTAGTGGCAACATGTGCCATGCTCCACAACATGGCCTGCAAGGGTGGCTTGCCCATGGATGTGTCTGACTCAGATTCGGAGGATGATGACCCAGGACCACCTGCCCAACAGCAAAGGGATGGTAGCTCTCCAGCAGAGGGGAGGAGGCACAGGGACCAGATAGCCAACAATTATTTTTCAAGGTACGTCCAAACTAACGACACACTACCCTCTACAAAAGATAGTACAAAATGTGAATGTAACTTTGAATTAGGGACAGCCTGTCAATATAAAACGCATAAATAAACAAATGCAGCGGTGTATTGTGGTTACAGCATCACAAATGCAAACAATGCTATGGGCCCATGACTGCATTTACTGTCCACAAGTCACATCCTGCCTTTATGTCTAGCCTGGGTGGAGCTTGCACCTGGTACACCTGCCTGGTGGCTGCTGCTTCTCTGCTGCATTAGTTTGTCCACTGCAGACATGCTACTGTGGCTTGATACCTCACTGTCAGCTCCCTCAGTTGCACCCCAACTGGCAAACATGTGAGTTTGAAATGTCTCCACTGCTGCTGTAATTTGTTGGAGGCCGCGTGCCACATCACCACTGTTGTCGCCCATCTCCACCTGAAGCCCCAAGGTGCGCTTCGTGTGTTGGGTAGTTGTCTGTGCTAACCTCCCAATGCCCCTGGTCAAAGCATCCAGCCTGTGTCACCTGCTGTGCTCCATGCGTCTTTGCTGCCCCTTCTCCTCAGCCAATTCCTTACACAGATCTCCAATTGCACCTGTGAGGGCATAACATTTCTCCTCCATGCGGCACTGGTTATCAGCCATCTGCAGAGTTATGGCACTCAATCTTTGGGTCAGCTTCAGGTTAAACAGCTTTACTTGTTTTTGTTGCAGGCGCTGAATCCCGAGCATTGCCTGTTCTAGGCCGCCAAAGAATTCCTGATTGGATACCCCAACAGGTGGCTGAGTGTGCAGACTGTCTTGCATCTGCCTGCCGGTCTGCTGGGTTTGAAGCACCAGCCGGATCCTGGTGATAAGAGTGCTTTGTGCTCGTGCTGTGTGCCTTGATGCTGACATCACACTGGCTGGAGCCTGTGTTGAGGACGATGCTCCACTGTCTTGGACTTCGGGCTAACTTGGACGAGTTGGTTGCCCCATCCTGCTCTTCCTCCATCTGGGTTTGCTCCCGGCTTCCATTAGTGTCATCTGCACTGCACTCTCCTCCCATAGAAAAGATGTAAGGAGACAATAAATTATGTGAGTCACTATATCAGTGGTGTTGCAATGTTTTTCCGCTTATGCAATTCCGTAACTACACTGTGTGTGTCCGTGACTACGTTTCCCATAATGCACCACTTGTGTTTTTTGTGTGTGGCAATGGCCGTTTATATGTGGATGATTGGCATGCATCTGCAAAACAGGCTTAAGTGGTGGAGTCAACACATGTTATACATTTCACACTTACCAGGGTTTTTTTGTTGGCTGTGATGTGTTGCGGGTTCCAAAACCAACAACTGCCTCCCTCTCCAGGGCACTCTCCACCATGGCCACTACTGCAGATGGTTCCGATGCATATATGGCCCTTCTCCTGTCCCTTGAACTTCTCACAGTTGTGCTGCCACCCTCTCCTTGGCCCTGGAGAGCAGATCGTACCATCTGTTTTTTGATGTCGCTGAGGGACCTGTGTGCCACACCCAGGGCATTGATACGCTGCTGCATTTCCTTCTGGATCTTGCATTTGTCCACTTCTGGGACACTGTGTGATGCCCTCCCAAACAGCTGCTCATGGTTGTTGCAGTAATCCTCTATTATGATGTCTATCTCCTTTTCTGAGAATTTCAGCTTCTTCAGACACTTCTTTTCAGCCTTGTTACTGCCCTTGCTGATCATGTTTTTTCAGGGAGCCTGTCTGCAGTGTTATGCTGCTGCACCTGACCATGTGCTTGCTAATCTGCTCAGGACTCTCCAGGGACACCACTTCCTGTTTTGGGGTCCTACAGCTCTCCCAGGAAGTGTTTTTGCCTTTTTTTCTCGTGTTAGCAATTTACGTGTGCTGATTGGGCTTGTTTTGGACGCTCTCGCTATTTGGTCCTTGCGCACCGACTCACAAATAGCCGGTGTGCTAAATTGCAATGCTAGTCATTAGTGACTCGAAATCATGATACCTTTTTGGTACATAGGTATCGTTTTACGAGTCGCAAATTGCGAGTCGCAAATTGATGCAATTTGCATCTCGCAAATTTGGATGGTCGTACATCTGGCCCAAAGTCTTTGTGAATCTTCTTCATACCCTACAAAGTTTAGTTAATGTTTCTAATAATAAATGGTTCACGTTCACTGACAATCAGTTCCAGAATGAAGTGTGTAAGTTCATCAACTAACACAGGGAACTCATTTCCATGCAAGAAGGGAAACTTGGCCACATCCAGGCTTTCAATTTCGCTAACAAAGGAAGTTCAAGCATAAAATCAAACTGAAGATCAAGTTCCCGATGTTTCAACTGAATTTTCACAATGATTCCAGAATTCTCAGAACATGTTCTCTCTGTCATTTGCAAGGAAGTAAGTCAGTTCAGGGGAAGAGTACTTCCGACAAGGCACTCTTGCTCTTTTTGACCTTCTAAGCGCATTCCCCTCTCCTCTGTCACTCAAAATTGAAACGTTGGTATTTTCCAGAATGACTGGGAGGTTGCCTTCTCCTTTCAGGACTCCTGTTGTCTGGTCAATGTTCTCCTGCTGCCACTCATGGTTCTACAGCACTAGTCCCTTCATTAGGGTCTAAATCTGTCTCAGTTACAACCACAGGACTAGCCTCTTCTTCAGCTTTGACAACCCACTTTCCAGGACTCCCCTCAGACTGAACACATACAGTTTTAGATTCTTGCTGGTCCCCAATAGCTTGACTAACCTGCTACCGTGGTCTCTCGACCACTACTGGTACTTCTGAGAGAGGTGCTGTTATATAAATAAGGAGGCACAAAACTCAGCAAATGTGGGCGGCATGCAGCCAATTGGTGAGACCACTGAACTTCACAGCACTTGTGGTGATTAGGATCACCTCGTATGGCCCACGCCAACAAGGCTCCAAACAACTCTTTCTTACGTGCCTATTTACCAGGACGCAGTCCCCAGGACTAAGGTCTTGGCACTGCTCCTGATGAGGCGGGGTTCTGGAAGTTTCAACCTGATGAGACACAAAATGCACCACATCAGCCAGTCCTGACTAACTGACTGACTGAATATTTATAAAGCGCACTATTGCTGAGGCATCTTGGGGCTGAGGTGTGTGCAGACTGAAAAACAGCTGACATATTTAAAGTTGGGAGAGAAGCCAAGTTTTATGTTTTTCCTGAAGAGCGTCCTGCAGGACTGTAGGCGTAGCTGTACAGGGAGGGAGTTCCACAGTCTGGCCGCTTGGAATGAGAAGCCCTTTCCTCCCCACCTTACTCTTCTTATCTTGGGGAGGTGTACCAGTCCAGTAATAGTGGACCTTAGGCAGGATAGTGGCACATATTGTGGAAATAATGATTGTAAGTCCACCGCACCTCCTCCATATAAGGCTTTGTGTACTAGGCAGAGAGCCTTAAAATCCACCCTCCGCCGTACTGGAAGCCAATGAAGCTGCTTTTATCTTGGCGGACGTAGGATTGTGTTTTGGAAGATCAAGCAATACTCGCGCTGCCACATTTTGGAGTGACTGAAGTTAAGAAAACTGTCTTGCTCTTGCTCCCATGTATAGAGCGTTGCAATAGTCTACTCTCGACAGAACTAGAGCTCCAACCACCGTTTCCCGCAAAGAGAAAGGGATGAAAGGAAGGAACTTATGCAGGACTTTCAGCGTAAAAAAGCAAGCTGATGACACTTGGTTGATCTGTGGGGCGAGCATTAGATCGCTATCGATCAAGAAGCCTAGATTCCTAGCCTTGGACAATGGGGCAGGGCATGTTCCGGCTACAGGGGGCCACCAATATTGGCTCCAAACCGAGGGTTTCTGACCGAACTCTATAACTTTGTTTTTTTCTGTGTTAAGTTTTAGGAAATTGGTGTTCATCCAGGCCATAAGTGCTGTAAGGCAGTTGCGGAACCGTACTTCTGTCATATTCAAACTTTGCGTTACTGAAACCACTAACTGGGTGTCATCCGCGTACCAGGACCCAGTCCCCAGGACTAAGGTCTTGGCACTGCTCCTGAAGAGGCGGGGCTGTGGCAGTTTCAACCTGATGAGACACAAAATGCACCACATCAGCCAGTCCTTTGCAGTAATTAAGTATCAGATCATCAGTAATGTTCATAAGTGCATTTTCAGGCACTCATTGCCCTTCCCATAATGATCTCATGGGGAGAGATCCAGTCCTACAATCAGTTACGCTGCGGAGACTTATCAACACAAGCGGCACGCCATTTCAAAGACGTGGAAGCACACAATTCGGCAAGTCTGGATTTTAAAGTCACATTGACCTGCTCCACCAGACTTGAAGTCTCAGGCCTGCACCTATAATGTAACCTCTGTTCATCTTGTAAAGCAGTGAACAACATCTTCAAGATTTCAATGTTGAAGTGCATACGTCGGTCAGAATCCAAAGAAGTCGGGAAGCCAAACCTTGATATTAACTCCATCAACAATAATTCTGCTACTGTGAGACTGTCACTCCTTCATGTGAGGTATGTCTCCACCCATTGTAAGAAGATACACAAAACAACCTACACATATCTGAATCCATTACACACAGGCATCTCAATGAAATCCAACTCATCCTGTTGAAAGGACCACCCGACATTCCTATGTGACTCAGTGTGATTGCAGAACTTTTACTAACATTAACCTGTTGACACACAACACACCTATGATATGACACTTCAGCCATCAATTAAAACCTTGGATTAAAACAGGTTTGCTGAAACAACCTGACCATGGCATATCTCCCTACATGAATTGGACCATGATAATGCCTAGCCATTGGGGGGGAAAGACTGTTATGCAACACCGGTCTTCCATTCGCTGAAACCCAAACCTCATCTCTCTTAACACAACCTGCCTTGCCCCAATATGCTGTTCTGCCTCTGACGCTTCCTCCTGCAACCTCTTGACTTCTTCCCAAGTATCAGCTGTGGTTAACAAAAGGTTGTAGTTGGTCTTGTCTCTCCGCTCATTTCTATATTCTCCATTAAAGGGACAAGCATTGTAAGGACAGTATCTGGCGACCTTATCGGCATATCTATTTTAAATGGCAAGCCTCAGGATGTCATAAACCCTCTCTGGGACCATTACTGTCCAAAATCATGAACGACACTAAAGCCGTACTTACTATCTGTGAAAATGGTCACTCTCTGCTGGTCTGAGACACAGCATGATCTTGTAAGATCAATCAATTCAGCAACTTGTGCTGAAAACACGTCTTGGAGTCACAATGCTTCTACTACACCTAAAACTGTACAAACTACATGGGCAGCTTGCACATTTTCCTTCATGGTCTCGCAAATACGAGCCATCCACAAACAATGCAAAGTCGGAGTCAGGCAGTTGCTCATCTTATATATTTGGCCTCATCTCGGTGTACAATTCAGTAACATCGAGACAATCAGGCACTAATTCATTTCCATCATTGTCAGTCTCCGGAAGTGGCAAAAGAGTGGCAGTTTCAAAACAGAACACCTCTTCTTTTTTTTAATTTTTATTTCAATCCATGATAAAATCAAAGCACATCGTAATTCATTAACACAGTCTTAGGAAAAGTTGATAAAAACAGAGTACAAAGGCTATAATTCCACCAAAGATTAGGACATAAGTGGGAAGATAAAACATAGACCCGAATATATTACATTATACATTATACATGGTCATTAATAATTGGTATTTAATCTTTCAAATATTCGATCATAGGGCCTCGTATCTGCATACCCAACTTCTGCCTACGTGGGCCTTTAAGAGCGTATAAACTATATTTAAGATTAAAAACAGTATAAAATCTAGCTCTCCACAGCTCAAAGGTCGGGCGTCCTTCTGCAGCCACATAGAAGCAATGCATAGTCTAGCTGTGGCCAGAAACATTATATACTACAAAGGAATACAACTGCCAGTACTGGAAAAAGATTTTTTCTTTTTTACCTAAGCAAAAGCTATGAATTAAACATAGCAGTCTGTTCTTATTTTTAAATCCTTATTTATTATCATCATTTTTTTATACTCAGAAAGCTTTATCATTTTTAAGAAAGACATTTCTGTGCATTTGCATATACAAAATATACAACTTTATACAAAATTTACAAACAAAACATACAGGACAAATCTTGAAATATAGAACACAGCCACACAATTGCACCTGCTGCACCTCAGCGGAGGAAGGGTCTGTGTTTACTTTCGATGGAATATTTTGGAAGCACTTAACCTTTACGAACTGCCTGACTAAGAACATAGTGTATGGGATTTGGTGCCCATGTCCAAAATTATACATTGGCAAGACCTCTCGGGAGGCAAGACAACGAATAACTGAACACAAATCAAGGATAAGATGTCAGGTTCCCAACGCACCGCTAGTTCAACACTGGGTTGCCCATGGACATGGGGAAGACGAACTTCGATGGACGATCATTTCAAAAATAGAAAGGGATGCACGCGGTGGCAATTTAGAATTAAAATTGTCACAGCGTGAGGCTTTCTTGATAATGAAATTTAACACTGCCACCACAGGGCTGAATGAGATCTCAGAAATATTTCGAGGTAATCAATAATTGACAACTGTGTGAGCACAGTTTTACCTAGCTTTCATGATCTGGGATATATATTCTGAACCTCTGTACTTCACACTAGAAGGACTATATTGCCAGTCATCCATGAAATCCATCGCAACTGGATATGTACCGACTACCCGTCCATTGAAACATGCCTCCAGGACTATTTCATGCCATAATTAAACTACATGGACCATGAGGCATTGTTCCATTCATAACATGAAATATGGGCGTTTACTCATTGTCCCACAAGTATCATGTGCATTTAACCCAACATACACTTGGAGTCTGCATCACCCCGCCGGTTCCAAGTAATATCACCGCAATTACGAGGGAAATTTTTCATTTTATTCGTTTTCATCATAAAAATGAGCACTTCCCCTTTAAATAGCACGAGGTCACATGACCAGGAAGGAAGCCGAACAAAGAAGCTTTGCCTGGAGACGCCGCACCCTGGAGAGACTTTCCAAGTGAGTGTTTCAATCAGCAAATATTAAACTTACACCAGCCGATGAGTAGGGCGCTTGAAAGACGTGTAAACCCGAGACCGCGGTAGATTTAGTTCTCTACCTCTCCGCTTGCAGGTACCAGCGCATTGACTGCAGCGGTAAAACAACCAAATCCCTATTGAAACACAGCCGGCCCCTGGGCGAACGCGTGTCAGCGCCCATACCGGGTAAGTGGCAGAAGCCCTCTACACATGGGAGTGTTCCTATAAAAAGTCTACTCAAACGACTGATCTTGTTTTCCATCATCTTTTCATATATTCTAAACGATTCCCTTAGCTTACGAGGTGAGTGAGCGAATGGGCACATGTTTATTTTTGGATGATCGGAGTCACCACAGAATGGCATGTTACATGTGGGTGTACCGTTTTTGTTACAGAGTCTATTTTTATCGTGAATCACACCAGTCCTGTGAGACGTTTTCTGAGAGGATTCTCAAGGTACGTGGACTTAAGCCGACTGGTGGCTGCTCTAGTTAGTGGTTGTCTGACTTGTTAGAAGAGTGTACCTAATTGGTCATTATTCTCTATGTTGTAGAAATCGTACTGATCCTGAGGAGAACCCCAAAAGTTAGGGAGTTCGAAACACGTCGATCATTACGGCCAATGGTCAACCGAAGTAATAGATGGTCAAAAATTGGATTAAGACTGAATTTAAACATTCTAACAATTTGAACTTTTGTGAATCTGGAATTTATTTCTTGTTTTTCAAAAATCCTTTCAAATGTAAATATTTTGTGTTGACATTGACCTATACCTCATACGTATCATTGTGTTTATTGTTTTGTTTTCGTTTAATTTTTGTCATGTTTATGATTACGAATTGAGTGACTGAAGGGCGAAAGTTTTGTGTGGCTGTGTTCTATTTTTCAAAATTTGTCCTGTATGTTTTGTTTATAAATTTTGTATAAAGTTGTATATTTTGTATATTCAAATGTGTAGATGCACAGAAATGTCTTTCTTAAAAAATGATAAAGCTTTCTGAGTATAAAAAAATGATGATAATAAATAAGGATTTAAAAATAAGAACAGACTGCTATGTTTAATTCATAGCTTTTGCTTAGGTAAAAAAGAAAAAATCTTTTTCCAGTACTGGCAGTTGTATTGCTTTGTAGTTAAGTTTGGTTTAGCCTTACTGTTGAGGAGCCAAGACCCTGTTTAGTTCCTACAGAAACATTATATAGCAGAACTTATGTGCTGGTTGCCCCATCCTCAAATTTTCTTCCATCCCTAACAACATAGTAGAGGCTGATATATTTATGCCTGCCCCGGTTATTTCACATAGGAACTTCTCCATCTGCTCCAGGAGGTTGGTCAAGCACCCACATGTGAAAAAGGTATGTACAATGTCCGCCCCGTCTGATCCACAGGGAAACATTTCCCATAATTTTCCCATCCCCATTTTAACATTTTGACAGGGTGTGGTACAGGTTTAACATGGTCTTGTTATCAGTTATCAGTTATCAGACAATAATATCTTCCCTGCCTGATCAATAGATTGCTCAACACAAATGCCTTGGCACCCTAACCTATTATTTCACTTTAGATTTTGGGCATCTAAATCATCATTCTGAGTGTCGAGCAGCATATTATATAGGGTACCAATACAGGATTTATTTCTAATAGCCTCAACAAAGGTATTCAGGTCTATCATCTGTCGTTTTTTACATAGGTAGTCACAGATCTGTAAAAATCTTTTAAAAAGCATCTTAGGCAGTGAATAGCTATCAGCTAACAGAGTGTCAGGGGACAAATACTTGTAACCTTTTATTCTGCACAGGAGCAGGATGAAGCTAGGTCCCAATGCCCTTCTCAGAACACTTCCTGTTAGGTCTCTATGTTCCGTCACAGGTAAGTTCTAAGGGGGGAAAAGGGGATGGGACAGAGAAGAGACTGCTTCAAAATCTGCCTGTTCCGTTTCATTAACTTCTTCTTCTTCTTCTTACAGGTCTGCCAACAATTACATTATTATTAGAATTCAGTTTAACTTAATACTTACTGTTCTTTCTTCATTTTTAAATATACATTTCTTATTTTACCAGAATGTCTTTGGATGCTAGCTTCTCTTCTTACTTCTCATATTTATCAGCGACGCATGAATGAGAAGTCTTCACTCCACTCTCTTCTTTTTTATTCTAGGTTCGGTCTTTACTGTATTATTTCTGAACCATTTACACAAGAGAAAATAAGGTAAGGGATGTGTGTGCTTAATTATTCAATGGTGTGTCTACCTTCCTTTGTTTCCTGTAACTTACTGAGAAGGAATGAGAGTCAGGAATTATCCTGGGGGTTCTGGTTCTGCCTTGAAATTGCTGTTGTCTCCTCAGATCAGTGGAGGAGTATGGAGTTAAAAAGAAGTTTCTGTTTCTAAATGTTCTTTAAACTCTCTTCTTTTATAGCGTCAATATTACTCCACTTTTGGTTTGTGTTAAAGTCAAATTAGGAACCTTTTATGCCCATAGTTTTATTCCTTGATGCTTTCTATGTGCTTAATTAGCCTTTGACTTCCGTATTAATTGCCTTGTTTAGACGCGAGAAATGCAGGAAAACTAGCTCGCGTTTAAACCCTTTTATTATAACTCAACTGGAAAGCTTTTACCAGACGCGATGTGTGAAAAGGTCACGTCCGCCTCTAAAGCGTTTTAGAGCTTTTACAAGAAAATGATTGCTCCTTGGAGCGCGCGGCACAGTAAGAATTATGCCTACGTTATCCTTGATAATTTTGCATTGATAGCCAGGGTGATCAATTCAACTGGCCCTTGATAGACGCAGCACTTGAGTCAAAGCGCCCACGTGTGACTGAACAATACGATAACATTGACAACTGAAAAAATAAACTCCTCGTTTCATTTCCCTGTTTCAGGATGGGTTATTTTATGTGACAGTTACTTACTGCTGCTTGAAAAATAACGAGGAAGAAGGCTTTTATGTTTTAAACTTTGACAACCTATCTTTGTGCTCACAGAGAATTATTCTTAATTGTCCTCAAAATACACTACCCTGAATCTGAAGGGAATATTAGTGTGCCGGCGAAGCTAACCCCGCAAATTCCGCAAACTACCCTAGCTGACTAACACGACGCAGGGAATTCAGATGCTCTTCTCCTAGTTTCTTCAGTGAAGTGTGCAGTAGAATGTTGGAGCACACTTCACCAGATGTCCTGGGGCCTAAAAGACTAGACTGCTGACAGCGGAATGCTGAAGCAGTATGTGCATGTTGGCAGCCATCCTGGAGTTCCAACGATGCCAACATGCACCCCAGCTTAAAGGATTATCTGACCTTTGATGATTTTGTGGAGGGTAGATGGTGGCCAGAATTGCGTTACAAAGAGGAAACCTCCTGTGAGTCCTGACACATAGCATAGGATGCCAAACTCCCATTGGCATATAAATCACCAATGTGTAAAATCCCTTTGCGTCTCCAACTGTCAATAGTCCTTTCCCAAAAAAACGACGGAGTATCCCATAGCAGATGTGGGAGTGTAGTACGCGACGGCTTCAAATTGATAAAGTTTCTGTATGACCTTCCTAACCTTATACTACGTAATGAACAGGGGTTCTGCCCAAATTACCCTCCCATACCTGGGCAAGGAGCATCACGTGGATGAAGAAGTAGAAAGAAAGGTACTGAGGGACAAATAAAGCAAAAGCTATTTCAAAACAGGAAACAATTTATTAACCTGCTTTCTTCAAAATTTTTATCAGCAATAAATGATATGATTTTTAATAAGGACAATGTAATGAATCACAGAAAAGGAGGTGACCAAACTATATACAGTAATCAAAATAAGTAATTACAATATATACAGAATATATACAACTATGTACCCCAAACAAAAAGAGAAACAAGGAGGTAAAGAAAACACAATCAATTATCTGTCGACGCAGTCGCGGTCGCGTTTCCGCCAGTAGTATCTTGTGGCTTCATCAGGACAAGGGTACTGAGAAATGATGTGCGAGCGGCCCCCCCAGGTGAGGGGACACCACCTTGATGGATACAAACAACCTCCTCCTACGGGCCAAACAGTTCAAACTCTCCTTTAAAAATTACAATTCTGGGTTTACAGCGCAGATTGTTTCATAGGTGTGTATATTAACGACCACCTAGGCGTGTCTCACAACCTCAGTCAAGTTAACAGGAACCACCTTTGAGACTACAGCTCCCCAGGTCACCAGCGAGTTAGGAAAGCACTCGGCGTTCGTCTTACCGATCCGCCGTCCGAGAGTCAAACAACAATCTCACGGAAATCGTGATCAATTCCTAACCTTATAGGCAGTGCATAACACCTTGAACCAAGTTTTTTGATAGTAGCTGAATTCCAACACCACAAATAAATTGTTCTTCGCATCAGCGCCCAACAGCATCTGATAAATAGATGGGGCTTCAGCAATATTACTGACCTCTTCTCCAGTTAATAAAATTCGCATATTTTGAAGGATACAGGCATAGTAATACAGTGCAAAATCCGGGACTGCCCACCCGCCTTTCTCCCGGGGTAGCTGTAGCATTCTATTGGAATTGTTATGGTACATTCATGCTTTAACGTTCTATATGTGGGACTGTGAGCAGTTATGATTAAGCATCTGTTGGAGGTGGTTGTTTAAGCTGTCTCTCTACAATAAACTTTTCTACAATCTACTTTCCTGCCTAATTGAAATACATCATAATTTTGGCAACGATCAGGATTGAGAAGATTTAAGAAAGAACCCACTGATTTCTTCAGATTTTTTTTTTCTTTTAAAATTTTATGAAAAGAAATTGAGAGACAGCGTTCACCTTTGCAACAAAATAAAATAAAAGGTATTCATTTTTTCTATTTCTCTTCTTTGTGTGTAGATTGCACCAGCGGCAGTTTCTTTTACCTTAAGTGTTTTGATTGCACCAGCGGGAGTTAAATGCTCATTTTCGCTTTATTTTCTCATCTTTCACAAGAAATTTAAGGATTTAACGGAGACGCTGTTGTTGTGAAATGGGAAAATACGTCTAAGTTATACCTTTGGACATTTTTATTACATTCATTTCGCTTGTTATACGTTATCCTGAAACGCATCTTTTAAAAACTCACTGAAGCCTTGGAACACGCAGTTTTCTTCTTCCTCGGCATTCTCGAGTCTGGCCATTCCATTGCACAGCGCGACTTAACAACGTCACCACACGTCTGCGTCATCACTGCCTCAACACGCACTACGCCTTCACGTACGTCTTGACGTGTGCGTTCCAACAGCCATTTTGTTTTCCTCAGATGATCGTTTCCATGGTAACTGTTACGATCTGTGTCGGAAACATTTGCTTACGCTCATTTCTTTTCCCCTCGTTTTAAGAAATTGAAATTTTTCTATTTTCAATAGCGAAGTACTGGAACAGCATTTTTTTTCTTTGGCGAACATCAACAAATCTCAGAAACTAGTGTACTACATCCTGTATCGTCACAACTACTGACACTGGATACTATCTACGTCATAGACCACGGTGGATACTTTTATTATTTTATGTGGTTATATTTTTGCTTTCTTTGCTATTTCTAAATGTAATTTGGAGTTTAAAAACTTTATTATTACCTGTATCAAAAT
Source organism: Lissotriton helveticus (assembly GCF_964261635.1). Classification (NCBI taxonomy): domain Eukaryota; kingdom Metazoa; phylum Chordata; class Amphibia; order Caudata; family Salamandridae; genus Lissotriton; species Lissotriton helveticus. The sequence continues at coordinate 171,328,543 of NC_136059.1, read as the reverse complement.
TATTTTTTTTTAAAAATGTCAAACAATATCACTTCACCTGCACGTTTTTTGCCAGTAGCTGGTGATCCCAAGATGGAATGGGATCTATGGTACCCAACATTTATAGCATATGTAGACGTAATAGAAGAAGATGGATGTTCTCCAAAAAGAAAATTAGCACTATTAAAGAACTGTCTAGGAGGTGCAGGACTTAAAGAATTAGAAAATTTACCTCCCATTGAAAATGTTGGTGCTGGAGATTTAAATATTTTTGAAATTGTTGTAAAGCAATTAAGTATTAGATTTGGAAGAAAGATTAATACTGTCATGGAAAGATTTAAATTTTATTCCAAGGTACAAAAAGAGGATGAGTCTATTGAAAACTATGTGGCGGCATTGCGCACTTTGGCTGGTTCTTGTGCTTTTGAGACTATAAATTTTGAACAGGTCTTGAGAGATCAGATTATGATGCGCACAAAAAGTAAAAAGATTCAAGAACGTCTGTGGATGGGTACTGAATTTTCTCTCAGTGCAGTGTTAAACATTGCTAAAGGTATTGAACAATCTGAGTTATTTGTAAGCAAAATTAGAGGTCAGGAAGTCAAAAGTAAAGTAGTAATTCCCGAAGTATCCTTGGTAAACACTGTTTCGAATTATAAGAAACCCTCATTTTTTCCTGCTAAAAAAGAGACTTTTGGGAAGGAGAATAGAATTTTTGTAAAGAAATCCCAAATTATATGTTACAGATGCGGAGCCAACTATCATGTAGGAAGCTACAGGGGTTGTCCAGCATGGAACAAAATATGTATAAAGTGTAAGAGGCCAGGTCATTTTAACAAAATGTGTAAGTCATCACAAAAAGTAAATTTATTGTTATATGAGGAATGTGAAAATCTCGAACAGCCTTCTGAAATCAATACTTTATTGTGCGTTGGAGATACTAAATGCAAGGGTTTTCCCAGTGATATTATTATTATCAATATGGAAGAAATACCAATACTTATTGATTCTTGTGCCTGGTATACTATCATAGGAAAAAATTATTTTTAACAGATATTGGGGTACAACGAAATTGTTACCACCTGATGTACAGCCTGGTGGGTACTCAGAAAAAAAAATGACCTTGAGGGGTACATGTGGGCTGATATTAAATTCAAAGACAGAGCAACTAAAGGGAAAGTGTATATTGCTACCAAGGGTGCATCTATTTTATGTTGGCCTCATCAACATGATTTAGGCATTAAACTTGACCCTAATGCTTCCCCACCAGTATATGTAGTACCACCTGAAAATGATTTTATTGTTCAAATGAAAAACAAATTTCCTTCTATTTTCACTGATGATTTGGGAGTTTTTGTTAATTTTAAACACCGCATTATTCTTAAAGAGTCAGCCATTCCCATTCGGCATAAGGTCAGATACGTACCTTTGGCTTAGTGTGTCAAATTGAAAGTGATTTTGTCTGATCTCGTTGCTAAGAAAATCATTGAACCCATTGAATCATCACCGTGGGTTTCGCCAGTAGTTTTATCTCTTAAGAGCAATGGCAAACTTCGTCTATGTGTAGATCTTCGAAGTTTAAACAAGGAGATCTGGATTGATAGACATCTCTTACCTCATATTCATGAGCTTATTTCCACCCTTTCAGGTGCTTGCGTATTTTCAACACTAGATCTAGCTAGCGCTTACCATCAAGTCGTCTTGCATGAGGAGTCAACATTTTTAACCACGTTTATTACACCGGAAGGTATGTTCCAATTCTGCTGAATGCCTTTCGGTTTAGCCAGCGACTAATGAAAGCAGTATTGGAAGGTTGTGAGGGTGCAATTGCCTTTCAGGACGACATCCTGATTTATGGGAAAAGCTTTGAGGACCATGACAAGAATCTAGAAAAAGTTTTAGAATGTGTACAGGAAAAGGGTTTGACATTAAAATTGTCCAAATGCAAATTTAGACAGAGCAAGGTTGAGTATCTTGGCCATGAGATTTCTTCTCAGGGTATTAAACCCAAACTTAATCATATTCAAAGCATATTAAAAGCACCGGCACCATCGAGTAAGGAACAATTAGTGTAATTTTTGGGTCTCACCGAATTTTATAGTAAATTTGTTCAAGATTATACTTCAAAAGTTCATCCTCTAAGAACATTGTTAAAAAAAGATGTTAAATTTGTATGGAAAAATGTTCAACAATCTGCATTTGATTTATTGAAACCAGAAGTCATTAATGCTCCTTTTTTAAGACCATTTTAGCTGGGTAAAGAATGCATAGTATGTGTAGATGCAAGCAATGTAGGTTTGGGCTCTGTGTTAATGCAGAAGGACAAAGGTGAAGAATATGTGGTTTCGTATGCTTCTAGTACCTTGCGAGGTGCTGAATACAACTATTCCACCATTGAGAAAGAATTATTGGCGTGCACCTGGGCTTCTGAACATTTCAGACAATTTATTTGGGGAACAAGGTTTCGGCTAAGGACTGACCACAAGCCTTTGATTAACATGTTGGCGGCTGGTGGTGGTAGGACCCTAACTGCACATTTAGCACGTTTGGCTGCAAAATTGCAAGAATTCCAGTGCGTGGTTGAGTATGTTCCTGGTCGTTTGAATGTACATGCTGGCTGCATGTCCAGGTTACCTTTAGTCAATTCAATTAGTATTGACAATTTAAGGGGTGATTCAGATGTTGTTTTCAACATTGATGACGGTAATGGTTGTATTATTGCAGGGTTGCCTAATGGTATTTCTGAGATCAATTGGAGGGAAGCAATGGGTAATGATACCAATTTATCTTTTGTAGTAGATTATTTACAACACGGTTGGCCTCAGGAAAGAAATTTGTCTGGTGACATTCTATCTTTTTATAAAGTGGTCAAACAGAACGCTTCAATAGGGTTGTTAAGGAATCCATCCAATTGGCTATTAAAAGTAATTTGGATTGGAGAAGAACTGTGCGTGCTACTTTATTGTCTTATCGAACTTCGCCTAATTCAGTTACCGATTTATCTTCATTTGAGATGCTTAGAGGTAGGAAGCCTGGTTCAAAGCTTCTTCCTTGGTGGATGAAAGTCAAGCTTCCCTGTGAAGCTTCATTTGACGTTTCCAATGTAAGGGATAGGGTTTTGAAATACCAGGAAAGGATGAAAAGCAACTATTTATCATTGAACAACCGTAGTAGGAAGATCAAGGTTGGAGATTTTGTACGAGTTAAGTTTGGTAGGGTTGTCGGCAATAGATGGAACAAATGGTCTAATCCATGTAAAGTAACAGAAATATTCTCCAAAGCAGTTAGAGTTGAGGGGGGTAAAGTATGGAATTTTAGGAGAGTTTCTTTATGTAAAGGTTTGAATTTGGAAGGGGATCTACATTTAGGTTCACCTACTACTAATAATGATTCCATGGTGGATCATTCTGTTAACAATTTTAAAAGCTCTGTCAAGAAAGATGATGTGTCCTACTCTGCCATGCTAGATACTTTTGGGTGTGAGAATCAAAATGTGGATTGTTCTGTTCCTGTGATAGATAATGCCACTTGTGAAGATCTTTCTAAAGTTGTTAATAATGAAAATGTTGACAACATTGTTGTACAAAATACTGATGTTACTGATCTGGTTTTAAGAAAAAGTGCTCGTGTTAAGCATACTCCTGTAAAGTTGCATGATTACTTTCATTGATTTTTTTAATTTTATTTTTTTTCCATTTTTTTATCTTACTTTTTTTTTGTTTTTTTAAAAGGGGGAAGGTGTGTAGAATTCTTATCTTTGTGTAACATTCTTGATCTTACTGTTCTATTGGAATTGTTATGGTACATTCATGCTTTAACGTTCTATATGTGGTACTGTGAGCAATTATGATTAAGCATCTGTTGGAGGTGGTTGTTTAAGCTGTCTCTCTACAATAAACTTTTCTACAATCTACTTTCCTGCCTAATTGAAATACATCAGTAGCGTCATAAAGCGCATTGCTCTCCGGGAACTCCCTTGGGTCCATAAAAACCTAGCGCATATCTTTTGAAGTAGTTGTAATTGGGGGCAGGTAATTTCTAATGGGACAGATCTAAAATAATATAACATTTTAGGTAAAATCATCATTTTAAGAACATTATCACCCCACCAGTGACAAATGCAAGCATTCAAAACGATCTAGTTGTATTTTGACTTTTGTTAAGATGGACCCTCAATTGACCTCTACTAGAGCTTTCAAACATGTCCTTAATCTGATGACCAGATATGGTACCTCATCCAAGACCCTAGGATCATTACTGTGGTCTTGATTTATGCACAAGATCTGTGTTTTAGACACATGGAGTTAATAGCCTGAGGCCAAGCCATATGTGTGTACTAACTGCTCCATCTCAGGCGTAGCGGTGATAGAATTAGGTGTTACAACCGCAATATCATCTCCATACACAAGAACCTAATATTGTTCCCTGTCTACAAATAACAGATTTGATCTTCAGACTTTGTTCTAACATAGTTAAAAAGGGATTATTATACAATGTTATGTTATGTTATGTTATGTTGGCTCTTTTATAGCGCACGGCTACTCCATGGAGTGTCCCGGCGCTTAGAAAAAGACCCAAAGGAGAGACAATCCAGGGCAGATGCAGAGCAGCAGAAAAAATTACTGGGTAAAAAGCCATGCCTTCAGTTCCTTCCTGAAAACCAGTAGATTGCTGATTTTCCTAAGGGAGACGGGCAAGGAGTTCCAGCAGAACTTGAAACAAGGGGCTAGAAAATTGGAAAAGAGATGGAGAACCTCGCATCTTGTGGAGGATAAGGAAAAATATTGGTGTGCTCTATCTTCATATCACAAAGAAATCCGTGGTGCTAGGAAATCTCACATTGCATCCCAAATACAAGAGGCCGGAAATTCTCCAAGAGTCCTCTTTCAGATTTTACAGACTTTTGTCAAACCTCAAGCCTGTGAAGCCCCTGATATGACTTCTCAACAACTGTGTGAAGACACTTCATGTTTCTTCACTAATAAAATCAACACAATTTATGAAAAAATTATCTTGACCAACCAAGCCTCATTGACCACTACAGAATCTTCCCTTGATCCTGTAGAATGCATACCTGCTACACATTCCCTGGATGTCTTTCCCCCGATATCCTTGAAAGGAACATCGGATCTTTTAAAACAAATTAAAAGCGGCAGTCCTGAGGATACTATACCTGCCAAACTAATGCCCACACTTAAGGAACTTCTATGTCCAACGATTTGTTAACTGATAAACATTTCACTCATCTCAGGTGCTGTTCCCAAAAATTGGAAAAGGGCGCTTGTCAGACCCATAAGGAAGAATACTGCCCTATTGTGGTCTGACCTGACTAATCTTAGCCCATTTCCCTGCTACCTTTTGTGGGAAAAATCATAGAGAAACATGTTAACCACCACCTATCAGCACATGTGGAACTGGTAAAAGCCCTGGATGAATCCCAATCGGGTTTCCGCCCCAAGTACAGTACAGAATCTACTCTCTTGTCTGTTACTGATGATCTCCATGCCTACCAGGACAAGGGCCTTTCAGTCATTCTAGTGCTATTAGACCTATCAGCAGCGTTCGACACCGTGTCTCATACCATCTTGACGCAACGGTTGTCGAACGCTGGCTTTCAGAACAAGGCTCTTGACTGGCTAAAGAGTTTTCTGACCAGCCGCACCCAGAGAGTCACCATGGGTGCATACCGCTCAGTGGAAACAGAGATATCTAAAGGGGTGCCACAGGGCTCATGTTTGAGCCCTACTCTCTTTAATATCTATGTGGCACCCCTGGCAGGAGTCTTGCGTAGATATGGCTTTATTCCCATATCTTACGCTGATGACACACAGCTCCTGTTCCCTTTTAAAACTCTCACCACTGAGGTCAGAAACTCCTTTTTGACAGGCATGAAAGAGGTGGCAAAATGGATGGCTACCAACTACCTCCAATGCAATGTCACCAAGACTGAGATCATGTTATTTGGAGACGCGAAAATACTCTGGACTCCCGAATGGTGGCCGTCGGAGCTTGGAGCAGTCCCTGAACCTAAACAGGTTGTGAAGAATCTGGGAGTCAGACTCGATCATGACCTGTCATTTAAACAGCACATCAATTACATATCAGGGACCTGCTTCCATACTATTGGACTTCTCCGTAAGGTCTTCCCGCTTTTACCCGACGCAGTAAGAAAAACGCTGGTTCAAGCGTTGATCCTCAGCCGGATTGATTACTGTAACGGTTTACTATTATCAGCCAATGAGGGTGTGTTGGATAAGCTGCAGGTGATCCAGAACACGGCGGCTCGCCTAGTTCTGAATGCCCCTCCGAGAACTGCTTCTAAACCTCTCCTGAACCACCTACACTGGCTCCCAATACGACAGAGGGTCAAATTTAAAGTATGTTGTTTGATCCACAAATGTCTAAACTCAGAGGGACCCATTTATCTGGAACGGAAATTTATTCCTTATGCTCCAGTACGGTCTCTTAGATCTAGTAGCAATCTGCTTTTGGTGGTTCCCCACATAAAAAAAGTAAGACATGGAGGCAGAGCCCTGTCTGTTACTGGCCCTAAGTTGTGGAACAAGTTACCTTTGGCCTTAAGACAATGTAAAGAACTTCTGACTTTCCGCAAACTTTTAAAAACAATTCTTTTTAAAAATGAAGTCTAACTCATCCCCTCACTGTCAATATGCTGCTGATCCCTGGTCAAAAGCGCAGAGATACTCCTGTAGGAGTGATTCTAGCGCTATACAAATCTAAAAATAAATAAATAAATAAATAAATAAATGTGGTGCCAAGTATCGAAAAGAGCGGCCTCCAATTCTAGCCCGTCTGATGGGAGGAACAGAAGCCATGGCCAAAGAAGCCGATCTCAGAGTTCTGGAGGGCTGATAAAAGGCAAGACGTCTTCTGATGTATCTAGCCCCTGCAAGATGAAGTGCCTTAAAGGCGAGAGTCAGCGCCTTAAAAGTAATCCGTCTCGCGACAGGGAGCCAGTGAAGCCTTTTAAGCAGCTCCGGTGCACTCGCTCTTCGATGAAGGCCGAAAATGGCCCTTGCAGCGGAGTTCTGCACTAGCTGAAGGCGCGCAAGAAGAAATTTTGGCAATCCCAGATAGAGCACATTCGCATAATCTAGGCGGGAGCCTATCAAAGCCTGTACTGTGGTCTTTCTGTGCTCCAGGGACAAGATCGGAAGGAATTTCCTTAGCATTTTTAAAATGCCAAAGCATTTCCCTGAGAGCTCGCGAATCTGAGGCCCAAAGGAAAGGCCATCATCAATCTGGAAGCCAAGATTCTTTACCTTGGAAGAGGCATCTGCCGGAGGGTACATGTCAGGAGGCCACCAGGCCTTCCATCTCGGATCAGGAGAGCAGCCAAAGAAAAGCAATTCCGATTTATCGGAATTACATTTCAGACTGTGCTGTTTAAACAGTCAAAGACCGCTCCCAGACACTCCCTGATCCGCATAACATCAAAGTCAGAGCCCTTAGTGCAGGTGAAAAGGAGCTGGGTGTCATCAGCGTAGGATACGATCTGGGCACCGAACGACTCCGCCACTGCCGCCAGAGGGGCCATGTAGATATTAAAAAGGGTGGGGCTCAAGATAGAGCCCTGAGACACCCCCACCTCCAATGGCGGCATGTCGGCGGAGAAAGGTGGCGCCCAGACCGTTTGCCGGCGGCCGGCCAAGAATGACTCGAACCACTTCAACACCACTCCACCCAATCCGATCTCCCAGAGTCTTAAAAGGAGACTGTCATGGGGAACGGTGTCGAAGGCCGCCGACAAATCCAGCATAACTAATATGGCCTTTCCACCTAAATCCATACAATGAGAATAGTAAAGGGGAACACAGACATCCCTGCCTTGTACCTATGGTAATACATACCGGTTCAGATTCCCATCAAACAAATTGTAGCCAAAGGGGTTCAATATAATACCTGAATAGCTTTGGCAAAACCGGGATGAAAGCCAAGTCTTCGTAAAACTGCCCATAAAAATTCCCATGCAACCCGATCGAACGTCTTTTCCGCGTCTAAAAGAATCAGACCAAATTTATTACCCTGAGCATTGACTGCATCTAGCAAAGTTATCACACTGTTAATATGCTTAACTGTGCTCCTTTTGGGTATGAATCCATGTTGCCGGGTTGACACCAGGGAGGAGATGACTCTGGCCAGCCGGGTCACCAGTATTTTGCATATATTTTACCATCACAGTTTAAAAGTGATGTGGGTCGGTGTTAGAGCTGCCAGAGCTTAAATTAATGAAGGGCACTCTGTTTGTACCTTGAGGAATCAGGATTGTCGCAACAACAAGGTGAGAATCGTTCGGAGCCACCCCTGGAGCTCAGCGGTTCACGAGCGGAAGCCTTGAAGACAGAAAACACAAGACGAAGAGTAGCACTAGTATCTGGATAGCTAGGTAAGAAGTAATAACTGGCGCTAGGAAGAGTTAACTAGAGTTAGGGAGAGAACTAAATTTTCCCTGTTTATGTGCATTAGGACTTCCAAGAGTAGTTGGAAAAGAAACATTATCGACTAACAGAAGAAGCCAAGCAGAACAGATCCAGAGCAGTCTCTTCTTGATTTATTATTTTATCCAATTCCGCCTTCCCCCTTTGGGGTTCTTGAGGGCCACGTTTCACCTAACTGGCTCTGAGTATCCTGGAGGTGGAGTCGGGAAAAAAGCTACAGCCTGTTCCTGTGCAAGTCGTGGCTGAGATCACTTCCCACCATAGATTGGAGCACTAGAACAATTACAATGAATTCAATTTATTGTAATGAAAATTGTCTAGGACAAGAAGAAAAAGACTGCGAAGAAAACCCTGCTCATTCCTTGTGCATGAGCGGAGCTTCCATATGTGTCATCAATTCGCAAGAGATCCCCCAAGAATACCGTGACTTTGAGGATGTTTTCAGCGAAAAAGAAGCTGAACAATTGCCGCCACACAGGACCCAAGACTGCTCTATAGAATTGGAGGCAGGTGCGTTCTTACCCTGCAGTCGAGTGTATGCCCTGACCGAAAAAGAACACCAACATCTGAGAGAATATTTGGACAAATATTTGGCAAATGGGTTCATCAAACCGTCCAAGTCCCCAGTATCTTCGCCTTTGTTTTTCGTGCTGAAGAAGGAGGGTGATCTACGAACCTGTATAGACTATCGCGCCATCAACAAAATAACCAAGAAAAATCGCTATCCACTTCCTCGTATATCAGTCTTATTGGATCAGGTCAAGAGTGCGCGAATTTACACAAAATTAGATCTGAGAAGGGCCTATCATTTGATCAGGATGAAGGAAGGTGATGAATGGAAGACGGCTTTCAGGACAAGGTTTGGACTATTCGAATATCAGGTCATGCCTTATGGCCTATGTAATGCTCCTGCGGCCTTCCAGCACTTCATCAATGACATCCTAAGTGAATATATTGATCAATGTAACTTTGTCTATATCGACGACATCTTAATTTACTCTGAAAACACGCAAGAACACCAAGAACAAGTGAGAGGGGTTTTGCAGAAGCTCAGAGAGAATCGATTGTTTGTGAAACTGGAGAAATGTGCTTTCAACGTGTCTAGGGTGGAATTTCTAGTATTTGTTCTTTCTGCAACTATGAATATGGACGAACGTAAGATCCAAGCTGTGGTGAATTGGAAATCTCCCACCAGTGTGGAGGAGGTGCAGAGCTTCATTGGGTTCGCAAATTTTTATAGGAGGTTCATTGATGAATTCTCAAAGAAGATATTGCCTCTTACCAAATTGCTCCGCAAAGGTGTTAAATTTGAATGGACAGAAGAAGCGGAGAAGGCTTTTAAGCTGTTAAAGGAAACTGCACCTCCGCTCCTGTATTGTTGCATGCTGATCCGACTGAGCCATTCTATGTGGAAACCGATGCCTCTGATCAGGCTATTGGAGGTGTATTATCTCAAAGACACAAGAGTCCTGGGCAGCTACACCCTATGGCTTACAGATAGACGAAATTAACATCCGCTGAGCAAAACTACACGATTACAGACAAGGAACTATTGACAATTAAAGATGCCTTCAAAGAGTGGCGTCATTATCCTAATGGGTGCCAGACATCAAGTGACAGTCTTTACCGACCACAGAAATTTAAAATTTCTGAAGTCTGCCAAAACCTTGACTCCACGACAACTCAGGTGGTCCTTGTATTTTGCTGAATATGATTTTGTTATCACTTACCGACCTGGAACCCAAAACGGAAAAGCTGACGCCCTGTCAAGGATTGATACTGATGATAAGAAATCCTTGGAACAAGATCAAGTTATCATACCAAGCTCGAAGATTATTTGTGCCACTGCCTCGGTGACTTTCGAGGAACAGATTGCCCAGATAATGAATCCAGAAAAGATACAAGAATGGATCAAAGAAGATGAAGGAAGAGAGATCCGAGGCCAACTACCCTATCATCAAGGAGCCTTGTATATACGAATCAAGGAATTGCAACACCAGGTGTTACGTGAGTGTCATGATAACCTTCAGGCTGGCCACAAAGGAGAAGAAAAGACTAAAGAATTGGTGAGAAGACACTATTGGAGGCCGCATATGAGCACTGACATAGAAACTTATGTAAAGACGTGCGAAATCTGCGCTCAGGGAAAATCTGAACGGCGGGCCACGAAAGGATTATTGCAACGCATTCCCACCCCTCCTGGTCCTTGGCATACCATCAGTATGGATTTGATTGTAGATTTGCCTTCCAGTCAAGGTTATAATACAGTTTGGGTGGGGGTGGATGCGTTTACTAAGATGGCACATATTCTAGCCTTAAAAGGGGTCCCAACGTCTAAACAGCTAGCGAATCATTTCAGCACTCATATAGTAAGGATTCACGGAATTCCCAAAATTATCATTTCAGATCGAGGTTCACAGTTCTTGTCCCATTTCTGGAAGGCCTTCTTGAAAGGATTGAAAATAGAGGCAAGATATTCCACCAGTTTTCACCCAGAGACCGACGGGCAGACAGAGAGGGTTAACCAGGAGTTAGAGCAGTATTTGAGATTGTTTCTGTTGGAACAAGGTGGGAATTGGTTAGACTATTTGTGGGCGGCAGAATTTGTATACAACAATGCCACAAGTGTTTCGACTGGGTTCTCCCCGTTCTATCTAAATTATGGCCAGCACACACATTCTACAATCAGAAACACAGAACTCTCTGTTCCAGCAGTTAAGGATTTAGTTGCTCATATTCAAGAAATTCAACTAGAGGCTTCCCAAAATCTAAAACAGTCTAAAATAAAATATAAGGTCCAAGCTGATAAAAGAAGAAGAGAAGGTCCTAGTTTAAAAGAGAGTGATGAGGTATGGTTAAGTCCAAAGAACTTGAGGTTGAAGGGCAATAGAAAATTCCTCCCTAGATTCATTGGACCCTATCCAATTGAGAAACAGATAAATCCAGTAACCTATCGTCTAAAACTACCTGTTAAAATGAAAATCCATCCAGTCTTTCATGTCTCTTTATTGAAGAAGGCAGCATTGGATTTGCGAAAGAACTCACCACCCCAACCTATCCAGTTAGAGTCAGGAGTGGAATTTGAAGTCAACGAGATTTTGGACTCTAAAAAAGTGAATGGAAAATTGTACCATCTGGTGGACTGGAAAGGGTACGGTCCAGAGGAGCAGTCGTGGGAGGCTGCTTTGGATGTTCATGCTCCCCGATTGGTAAAGAATTTTCACAGAAGATTTCCAACCAAGCCTCGAGAGGAAGAACCCTCTTTGTTGGGGGGTACTGTTAGAGCTGCCAGAGGTTCAATTAAGCAAGGGCACTCTGTTTATACCTTAAGGAATAAGGATTGTCTCAACAACAAGGTGAGAACCATTCAGAGCCACCCCTGGAGCTCAGCGGTTCACGAGCAGAATTGCAAGATGGCCGCCGACTCGGAAAACGAGTTGGCGGTCTAGTTGTTGCTCACAACTCCAGGTGCGTGATCCTTGGTGAGGCGCGCGCGCTGAGTGTACTGCGTTCGTGAGAGAGACGGTTGGCTTTTGGAGTACTGTACTAATTCCATTTAGCCCCCGAATTTTTGCCTTCCAGACAACCCGTGATCAAACTTAGTAATACTCCTAGAATTCAGCTATCGGTGTAGACTGCGAGTTGAAGTGGCCACAGGAATCAACTTACCTCATAGAGATTCGAGACTTGAGCAGTTCCCAGCAGCGTTCGAGTCACCTGAAGAGAAAGACAAGAAACTGAAACACAGATAAGTGCCTGCATGCCAAGTTAAATAGAATAACGATTGTGTACAGAAATTTAAGAAGCTACATTTCAGACTAAGAAATACTAGAGACTTGTATTTTTGAAGTTAAATGACTACAGAGAACACTTACCTGAACAAGGTTGATAACAGAGGAAGCACCTGTAAGTAAATAATAGCCAGAGTGAAGGATCTGAGAAAAGGCAATACTTACCAGAGAAAAGTCAGCGGCCTTCAGGTGTTACCTGTAGGATATAATAAGAAGAAGCATTAAGGCAAAATACCCAACTGCTAGAACAAACTAACAAGATTATTATAACAGAAAAGAAAGGCTTAATAGGAGGTAAGAGTTGTGATAAAAGGTTATAGCCAGAGAGATTAGATTTGTCTAATAGAACTAACCTAATAAATATTACAGTTTATATCTCCAGGAGCACAAGAATAGAAGCCTTGAAGACAGAAAACACAAGACGAAGAGTAGCACTATTATCTGGATAGCTAGGTAAGAAGTAATAACTGGCACTAGGAAGAGTTAACTAGAGTTGGGAGAGAACTAAATTTTCCCTGTTTATATGCATTAGGACTTCCAAGAGTAGTCGGAAAAGAAACATTATCGACTAACAGAAGAAGCCAAGCAGAACAGATCCAGAGCAGTCTCTTCTTGATTTATTATTTTATCCATTTCCCCCTTCCCCCTTTCAGGTTCTTGAGGGCCACGTTTCACCTAACTGGCTCTGAGTATCCTGGAGGTGGAGTCGGGAAAAAAGCTACAGCCTGTTCCTGTGCAAGTCGTGGCTGAGAACACTTCAAGATAACTCTCCTTGACAGTCGGTAAGAACCCAGAAGATCGGGTGGCTTGTCTTATTTTTTTTAAACGATTATGCTTGCTTCGTCCCATGATTGTGGCGCTGCCCCTAACCGTGCTTGTTGAAAAACAGTTATCATATCTCTTTTCAATTCTTGAAAAAAAATTGTATGAACTTCCAATGGCAGTTTATCGGGTCCTGCCGCTTTGCTGTTAGCTAGACTGTTAATGGCTGACTCAAGCTCCTCCATAGGTATTGTTGATTCCAATATATCTAAATCTTGTTGGCTTAGCCTTTCACAATTAAAATTATGTAACAAGATCTCACTTGCTTGCACCGCAGTACAGTAAGGTCCATGTAAGGTCCCTTGAAAAACTCATGAAAGACACTGAGAACCCTATCAGGGGTATTCACATTTTTCCCGTGTTTATCCATTATGCCCTTAATTGTTTGCACTGCTTCCTTTGATCACAGCCTTTGCGCCAAGCATCGCCCTGCTGCTTCGCCATATTCATAGCTTTTTTCTTTATTAAGAGTATGTTTGATAGCTATTGCAGTGCTCCGCAGCAGGTTAATTTTGGCCTTACATCGTGCGACGTCAGTTTGCTGTAATGAAATATACCCCATTGTTTGTATACCCACCATGAGATTCTCTTCAGCTAACATAACCTTTGAATATAGTTCCAGAGTCTCCGATTTCAGCTGTCTGTGCTTGTGTAGCCCGAAGCTAAGAGTCTTACCCCTGAACCCAGCTTTTAGAGCGTCCCAGATGAAACCCCAAGTAGTAGAATTGCGGTTTATAAGTAAAAACTGCTTAATCCATTCATTCATCTGCGCAACAAATGTTGCGTCCAACAATAGCTTCCTGTCAAATGAAAAGGATCTAACATTTGGACATGCTAATTGCCTGCATATCAAGTACTAAGGGGCCATGATCCGCCGAGATCAGAGGAAAAACTTGTACTTTTGCTTCTACCAATGATGCTGTTGGAATAAAAAAATGTATCTAATCTGACAAGTTTGTGATGCGGGTGGGAATAAAATGTAAAACTGGGGTCAGGGGCTTGTAGTGTGGCCCAAGCATCGGCCAACCCATGATCCACCACCAAGTTCTGAAGAGCCTTAAACACTTTGGGTTTCCTACCCTTATAATTTTTGACGTCTTACTGCAAACCCAAGGGTTCAAAGTGTATATTAAGATCGCCACACTGGATATGGGGAGTCAGCTATGATGCTAATTCAATGTTCAGCCCCATTAAAACTGCTGACTCATCGAGGTTGGAGCCGTACACCGAACATACCGTACATCTGGCATTCCCTAATATACATTCATTAATGACCCACCGGCCTTGTTTAAAACTGCTGACTCATCGAGGTTGGAGCCGTACACCGAACATACCGTACATCTGACATTCCCTAATATACATTCATTAATGACCCATCGGCCTTGTTTATCCGCCAGAGCTCTTCCCGACCCCTGCACAGTACTTCTGGTCCATACCGCTACCCCTCTATTCGTAGTGAATTGTTGTGTGCTTATCAACACTGAATCGCCAAGTTCAGCTGGCAGTTTTCATTTGCCCCATGGGATATGAATATCTTGCATACAAACCAAGTCTAGTTGGACCACCTGTAAGTCCGCAGCCACCCGTTGTCTCTTCCCATATTTATTCAACCCACATACATTGAAAGAACAAATCCATAATCTTGAATGACATTTCCTATCCTGCATCACATGTCAATGTTTCTGTCTGCTCTAAGACCACATACTCTAACTGGTTGTACTTTTCCCTTTTTACTCTTGAAATTTCATGGATTGTTTTATCCTGTTCCCTCCACCCCACACCTCGACCATGTGCCACCCCCTCCTCCAAATCCCCCTCCAGATTCCCCCACCCTCTCCTTCATCACAGAGCTTCGGCCGAAGCCCTGTCCCCCCCACTCTTACCCTGAAAAGAAGCTTTAGGACTGCCCACCCCATTCTATTGGTGCATCCCCTTAGTGCAATACCCACCCTACAAAAGTCAACTAAAGAAGCAGAAAAAAAAGAAAACCATCCCCTCTAAGAGAGCTTAATCTGAGGAAGGTACAAGAAAAGGTAGGAAATGCATATAGATCATTTAGAACCATATCATTTTGTAGATATTCTTTTGCTTGTAGTTCTGTAGTGAAAAATCGAGTTTGTACATTAAATATAACTTTGACTTTGGCTGGATTTAGCAAGTAGGCTTGGGCCTCCTTGCCTTGAAATGGAGTTATGAGTTGACGTAATTGCCATCTTTTCTCCACCGTCAGGGGACAATAGTCAGGACGTACAAAGAATTCCAGCCCTTTCCCTGTTTTCTTTCGATCTGGTCATGCACGATTGTAGATTGCCTCTCAAGCCATAAAATTATTAATTTATATTAGAATTTGTTAGACCTGTCAGCCCTAGGGTGGTCTTTCCCTATTATTTTTATCGCCCTTGCCTCATTTTTTCCACTTACTTTTTGTTGGCCTTAGGACTCTGGGCACCTTCCCATTGCTAATCAATGCCAGGGTGCAGGTGCTCTCTTCCCCTAACATGGCTGCCACTGACCCCTGCTACTGCAGCGTGGTCTTTTTAGGTGCACTCTAGTAGCCAGGAGCTGGCTGGAACCCTGAAACAATGTAGCAATGCCAGACTGCCAGTCTGCCCATAGCTAGAATGAGGGAAGATCCTGGAACCTTCTAGAATAGGGGAGGTGACACCAACTGCCACTGCCAACTGCCAACTGTCGCTATATAAGGAAAAGGGAGGGAAACTTTCCTGTAAGAGCAGAGCAGAGTAGTTGGGGCATCACTGACCTGGGGGACCCACGCAGGAGTTTTAGGCGGTAGGGCCTAGTCAGGGACCTATGCCTCTGGGAGTGACAGGGCTTAGGTGCTGCCTTCCAAGTAGAGTGAGGAACCCTGAGCTAGCCCACTGATCTGGCCCGGCGGGAGGGGAACCCAGGGACCATCTTCAGTGACCTTCTGAGGAAACTTGACAAGCCTCCAACTCTCCCCCCTCTCAAGAAACCAAGAATCTGCAACTAAAGGGCGCCAGAACCAACAAGCGCCAAGAAGAGCTTAACTGCGCTAAACCAGGTATTGGGGCTGCCCCCCCTCACGCATTCCCCAGCTTAACCTGTGCCCCTAGGTGGCCCTGGACTGCCTGCCGAGCCCTTTCCCATCTCGGCGCTGACCCCCCTGACTGAACTGTCTGAGACGCTTCAACCTCCTGACCTGATAAGCGCTCTTGCTCTGTGCCCTGCCGAACTGCTGGATGTGCCCCCTCATCGTGTTCCACCGAGCGCTTCCCTGACTAAGCGCTGTCTGCCTGAGCTGATAGTGCCGCCTGGATTTCAAGCGCTATACCCCCTAGAGCCCAGAACTGTGGCTGCGCGGTCTAGCGCTGTGCCGGTGCCTCGAGGCCCTGTGAGTTTACAGCTCCCTCTGCCGGCTTGGCCGTTGCACTCACCGGGTGGTGGAAGTCCCCGTATCCCCCCGCGTCAGGCCCTGAGAGAAGGAGCGCCGGCCTGTCTTGTGGCGTTTTACCCCCCCCCCCCCCCCCAGGCGCTCAGGCCCAGAAGAGCTGTCGCGGGCTCCCGTCACTGCCGCAGCCCCACTGCCAGCTGCGCAATCTCTGCGGCCATCGACACCCTTCCGGCGGCCCTCGGAGCTAGGAGAGGGCCGCCGCTGCAGTCCGCGGTAGGCCCGACCAGGCCCAAAGTCTCAAACCACCATCACATGACGAGGGCGTCGGAAGAGACTCCGCCCCCACCGTGCCGTGATTGGGCCCTGCCATCGCGCCCCCGCAGACCGCAACGCTATTGGCGGCTGCGGGAGCGCCTCAGAGAGGACCGCTCTCCCCCCCGGCTCCACAACCCGGGACCTTTCCCGACCGGGCCATTGCACCCCGGAGGGCCCCGAGAGAAGCCCGGGCCCACCCCTCTGCTGGAGCCCACGGAAGGAGACTTCCCCCAGCTTCCTCGAACCTGCGCAAGGGCCCTGAGCGGCCGAAGACAAACAGGTAACCCCCAGGGGGGGGAGGGCGGCCGCAGAAGTGAACGTGGGGCCCCCAAGGAGATTGAAGGAGGCCCCGGGGCCGCCCCTCCCCCACCGGGGCTGTTGGTGGGCCCTGTTTGCCCCTCTGAAACAGGAGGAAGTAATTTAAACTGGGCCAGGGGATTATCTCAGCCCCACGGAACTGCCTACAGAGACCCCTCTTAACAGAAAGGCCCAAGGGGGGAGATACAGAAGGTTTAGTGGGCCCAAAGAGATGTGTCACGGGCATAAGCCAAGTTTATATGATTAAGGAGAAGCACATTGTTACCGGTGCCTTGTTTTCTTTGCCTAACGAAATGGTTACTGCAACTAATGAAATGTTGTACATGTAATGACATGTTTTATCCCCATTTAATGCACTGGTTATCCCTGCCTGGGAAAATGCTGCCTTCTAGCATAAAAAGTTCTGTTCCTGCCTAGTGAGATGTTGCCTGCTTCCTAATGAAAAGTTGGTACTGCCAGCTTTCTTAAATGCTCCCAGTTATCTACTACGCTGCTCCTTGATGAAATGTACTGATCAATTGTTGATTGGTTATACTGTTAATGATTTTTCCTGCAGCTGGTGATTTGGAGCAAGGTGGTTGGCAGGCCTACGGTGATCTAATATTTAATATTTATCTATTTAAGTATTTATTGCCAAGTGATGTAATACATGTGTTTTAAGGCAGACTACTAAGTATTGCTACTGTGAATTTTTGATTGCCCTGATTCTAATCTTATGTAAAAGCTTATTAATTTGAATCAAAAGTAACTGGTGTGGTCTAAGTACTTGCGTGCACTTATTGTCTCAGTGGATGCGTGTGCTGTGTAGTTACTTAACACCTAAGCTTTAGGGTGCCTACCTGCTCATGCCAGGCTACCCCCGGGGAAATGGTGACCCCAGTTCTTACAGAATTGCTCTGATCTGGTTGCGCACGGCCCTTGCCGTGTAAGCTGAGTAAAGAGGAATCTATGTGCCCTCTGAATCTCATGATTCCAGTCCCATTGTGACAACCCTGGGAAGGCCTCAGAAAAGAGCTCAATTATGAATTTCTGAGCGTCTAATCCCTCTGCGCCCTTTGGAATTCCCTAAACCCTCAAGTTATTGCATCAAAGACGATTTTCAAGGTCTGTTAACTTCCACAGGGTATCATCTTTCGATGTCCGCATTGCTTCTGTTGCTGCCTTTTGCACTGCAAGTTCATCCTCCAAGTTGAAGATCCATGTTTCTGCCTCATTAAATCACTCTGTAAATTCTGTACATGATTTAGCAATCCTTCTAACCAAGTTCTGTAATTTCCAACAAGCCCCTTACGTGCGCCGGCTCTCTATCCGAGTCTCCTCCCTATGGGCCATTATGCTCTGATATATGACTGCTAATGAGATGTCCTCTACTTTCTCCAATTGTTTTTCACATAGATTTGTCCCTGTGGCCTCACCCCTTGCGCCGGATTTAGCCAAAAATGAATAGTCCCATAGTAAGACTTCGGTGAATTCGGTGCTTTCGGTGGTTCTAAGTGTTCCGGTTGCTTCATCTCTCTTGCGTACCGTACTTGGACTGCTTCCTGGTGTGCCCAGTGTGTCTGATCCCGGATCATCTAGATGGGAGCTGCTTATTCTACTTCAGCCACTGTATAGGGGACCCCTCCTCCGATTTGAGCGAATATTCAGTACAGTCTCATCTTCAGAAGTATCTGAAGGGTGGGAGAGGGAGAAGAAATTGTCCCCTGAACTGATTTATTGTACTAGCCGTTGGATGGTGTTGTTGTTTGTACCGATCGGCTTGTCTGCTTTGAAGGATTTGCCATTTGGTATCTTGGCTGTGGCCAATAGGTTCTTCCCTGGGGCTGTACCAGGATCTACTAATGTGCTCTGATTAAGAGCCGGGTCCCACGAGTCCAAAGTTGTATAGACTTCCTTCTTATTGTCTGTTTCTGAAGTCCTCACTGCTTGTTGTATGTTAGTATCACCAGGCTTGTCCCCCCTTTGGTATCCCCCTCTATGCCAGCATCTTTCTGCCCCAAACCAACAATTGGAGCTTCCCCCCTTTCCCAACTAGTCCATCTGCCTCTTTGAGGGGCCCAGCATGTGGGGGGGGAGGGTTGTTTTTTAATTTTCTCTGACAAAAATAAAAACGGCACAGTCTGCTTAGCAATGGCATTGCCGCGTGTGCTCTCTCTTCTCTCCCCTCTCTCTGCTACTGGGTCTTCTGTGTTACCGTTCTTGCCAGTTCATCCCACGATTCCACTGCCTGCCGCACCTCCAATTCCTCCAGCCTCAACAAGATTACAGACCTTTACAAGTCCCGCCTCCGGAGGCATTCCAGCAGAGGGTGCTGTCAAGTCATCCTCACCTTTACTCCTGAGGCTCCACGCAAACCCGGAAGACCGCCAAACTACCTCTAGAAGCCGCCACACCAACAAGCGAGGAGCCGCTGTAACTGACTGGGCACTAATCATGGGCGGATCTAGCGGATCTCGCGTACGCGAACTTGCGGATTTACGGATTCGCAATCTGCGAAGATCTGCGAACTCTAGCGGATTTGCGGATTTTCCCGTTTTTTGTGTTGGCGCGCGTTCGCGCCGATTTTGGGACAAGTTCGCAATTGCGAACTTACTTTTCGGCTCGCAACGGCCGCGACTATGTTGTTTCTACGTCTGGTTTATCATCACAGGTTCACAGCACCCTCTGTTTCACCACTGCCACCCTCTGGGACACCCATGCCACCCTCTGGTACATCCTCACTGCCACCCATTAGGTTTATTTATCACTGTAGATTATGGTGGTTGAAAAAAGCAAGCACACCTGCCCTTCTTCAACTGCCATCAATTAATTTGTGTTTCATTAATGTGTCAGTAATTTTGAAAGTTCCAGTCTGGCTGGCACCTGCTTCCTTCCTTATCTGTAATTTGCTTTTTGTTGCAGTGAAAAAATTTTTTCACAGGACCTTTATGGTCTACTTGTAGCTATTCTATGAGCCTGCTGTTTGGGTCATAGCAGGGTCATAGAATAGTTGCAAACTCTGGAGGGGCCCATTAGGAAGCACTACCTTGAATGTTACTAATGTTAAGTTTGAACTTTTGCACCTGCTCATTGCTTTCAGTTTAGCTAAAATCGTTTTTTTCTGCAATTTTGCGCGTTTTTTGGGGCGCGAATCCGTGCGAGATCGATTTCGGAAGCCGCGAATACGTGCGAATACAAAAGTGTTTTTTTTGCGACGTGTATGTTCGCGTGATCTTGCGCGTGTTCGCGAGGCGCTTCTAGCTATACGTTTGCCAAGTTACCCTATCGGTCGTACACGGGCGCGGCCATCTTGTTGGCGTGACGTAATTCCGTTTCCGGCCGCTATGTGTAATCTCGCAAAGTGTGCTGCTCGCTAGTACAATTTCGCGCGTACTCGCAAGGAAAATCTCGCGCAAACTTACCCACGCGGTCGTGAACGGGCGCGGCCATCTTGTTTCTCATTCATTGCTATGGTTCTTGGCATGCTTTCTCTATCCTCTCTCAATCTCTGCCATCCTTTGCTTGTTTGAAGTTTTTTTGATCTAATTTTACTTATTATCTATCCCTCTATTTTTCTAGCTCTATATTTTTGTGTTTTCTGCAGCTTTTAGTTACTTTTAAACTACTTTTTTAAACTCTTTTCTTTTCTTCTTCACTATTCTATTTCTTGTTTATCATTTAACTCTATTTCTGCCCAGACCATGGTAAAGGGAGCCGGGAAGCACCCTGAGAAGGGGAAGGGTCCCGCACCCCGTGCCCGGCTCCCGTGCGGGCGTTTAAGGGGGGAGCAAGTGGTCCCGAGGGAGATCTTCAGCGCGGAGGAAGTGGCGGCACTGATCTTCCACGTCCAGCGCCGCCTCCCCAAGACGATCCTGGGAGGCGGCAAGATCGCGACTGGCTATGGCATCCGGGAGCGTCGCAAGCGGTGGGAGAAGGTGTGCCGGGCCATGTACAAGATCTCTGGGGTCCGGCGCACATATAACCAGGCCACCCACCGCTGGACCGATGTCATGGACCGGGAGCGGGACTTGCTGGACGCGCTCGGCGTAGAGGTCCCCGGGCTTGGTGAGTAGTAGTAGTAGTACATTTACTACTCTGTTTTATCCTGCTCTGTTATTTGCAAATCTTTGTTCTTTACCAAGAGCAATAATGCTGCCGATTACATTGAGGTAAATTATATTTCAAAATCTTCTATGCATTTCAGGTGCACTGCTCTCCTTCTCAGTAGCCTTGCTTGCTACTATGCTTCTTTGTTTTGTATGTTGTGTTCAGAAGCATTTCATTGGCCTGAGAAATTATGTATGAGTGTAGTGTAAAGATAAGAACTGCGTAATGCTAGACAGTAAGGGTCATATTTTCAATTACCGGCGCATCCCTGCAAAGTAGCAGGGATGCGGCAGTAATTGTGTGCCATGCCACCACCACCCATTGGCCCAAAACGTCACAGAAGCCTTACGCATCTGTGCCGTAAAGGCAGCGCATTGCTGGAGTTGCGTGCCAACGATGGCGCAGCTCCAGCAATGCTCTGGGGTACCCTATCTCCCCAATGCTGCATCAAGCCGTACGTCGGCTTCAAGCGCGCAGGGTTTGAGTCATGCATCATTGTCCTAAAAGTGACTGATTGACATCTTGTCGATTTCCCTCAGCCACTTTTAGGATTCGTTCCTGCGCAGGTACGCCCTCCCTTGCGCCGGAACGCCCCCTGATGGCGCAGGGCTTTACAACGTGATGCATCGCCCATATGCCCATATGTGTTTTTTTTTAATATATACGCCGCACCAACACCATGGCGAGTCTTTTGTTCTGCCGCTGCGTCACAAAAGGCACGCAACAATGGAGGAAAATGAGCCGCAACTTCCGCAAGGGACTTCTAAATCAGCCCCAACAGACTGAAGTCCAGTCCTTCCTTTAGACACATGGCTATAAGAAGAAATAGTGGCGGTGGTGGCGGGTGGATTGATAGTTTGAGTATTCACTGATCTGCAAGCAGGATGGACTTTGTCTGTCACTTCGCGTGCTGCGCACTGCTGCCTGCAGTGCCAGGCCTAGGCAAACCTCTTTAGTAGTCTGTTTATTGAGTTACATAGGAACTTTCTAAGTCAACGTTCCGCAAATCAGGCAATACGAATAACGTAGTATACCACATGAGATAGATCCCGTGGAATAGTTGTCTATCTATTTGCTATTTTTCCAAAATATTTTGTTATTGTTCTTTTGAAATGTTTGATTTGGTTGAAAAATCTCATCCATGTTTTCTGGTTTTTCTTTCTTTCATGTTGTACATCAGCTCCCCCCAAGGGCAAGAGGACACAGGAGGAGGGTGCTGAGGATGCAGGCCAGGATCGGGCAGGCGAGGGCTCCTTTGCTGGCCCCAGTAAGTTTACATTTTAATAAACAGTACCTATTTTTTCCTAGCGTTCCTCATTCGATTTTTTCTAAATCGTCTTTGATCTTCTTGTAGACTGGATATAAATTCTTATCCTGCCTCGAATATGACTCCCTGTGGTATTACTAGACTATTCTTATTAGTCTGTCTGTGTAGCTAACTAAGATTGGACATTTGGCAATTCCATTGGACTCCCATTATATTCAGCAATACCTCTATGCACTGTCTCCTTACTGACTAGATAGTGTGGCAGAGTCATTCAGCTCCCGAAGTCACCGATTATAGATCCCCAATGATCTCTAGATTATCGTACGCAGGACAAGAGAGTAGTACGGAGTCACAGCACAGTCAAGAAGTGTCAGAGGCACTCATGCTTGCAAAAATTCCAAAACCTTTAGCTCATCCACTCTAGTCTGGAGGAACAAAAACCACAGAGTCTATTTAAGTTTAAAAGCTTTATTAAAAGTAAACACATTTATTAAAATCTACTCTGTCATAAAACTATTTAACTGAAAATGGAAAAGTGGTTAGTGCTTACGATAAATTGGACACATTTCTTGTGGTTGAGCCGAGCTCTCACCTGGTTTGAACTTGATCCTGGTCGTGTTCTTAGGAGTCAAGCTTCTGTCTGTTAGGAGAAAAAGTGGTGCGTGTTAAAAATCAAAAGCAAGCATTCATCAGTTGTGCATAAAAGTGCAGCAAGACAACAGCCTTCCCTGGAAAATGGGACATTTTTACTATGGAGTAGACAGTCACAAATTATTACATTGTATTCTGTTTTTTTAACATTTCTCCTAGACCAAATATTATATAGTAGTGAGTGGTGTATTCTAACATTCTTAAATGTACTTCGTAGGTGTAACATCTGGTGACGGGGCCAGCGCGGAGGTGGCTGTGTTGGGCGAGGACTCGGAGGACTCTGGGGAGGAGGCGGTGCAAGAGCCGGCGGGCGGTCCTGTGGGGGTTCAAACAGTGGTGGCGGAAACAGGTAAGCTATATATTCCTTACTTATTGAGATTGAAGACTGCATAGTGTGCTTTCTGCACGGGTGTATTACAATTACAAATCAACCAGGTAGTAGCCTCCTAGAAATGTACTTCGACTTAGCTGTGAAGTTTTTGGTGAGAAGAATCCCAATAAGTTCTTAGACGAACGTGATGGATGGGATGAACGAAAAGCGAAAGAAGGGTGTAAGTAAGTGGGACGCGAACTTGTATGATGGCTGGCAAAGAAGAACGATATGTGTTTGCTTGGCCCCCGAGGTGGCTGGGAAGGAAAGAATATGGTATGGTGCATGGCTGGGTCAATGATGAAGCAAGGATGGGTGGAAGGACAGCAGCCTGGGTGGGTGAAACAGAAACTGTATGTGTGCGTATACTTTGACTGAATGGATGCCCGGAGCATGGTATTCTCTGACTCTTAGATAGCACATGTGTATCTAGAGAGAGTAGATGGTCGCCAGGTGAAGTAAGTGTTACCTTGAAGAGCATGTACCACCGCACCCGCACGTCCGTTCCAGTGCAGGGAAGGCAAGGAAAAGAAATTGTAAATGTGTCCAATACTACCATGAATAGTAGCAGTACTTTGTATTGCGTTTGCAATCACAGCATATATCTGGTTATTACGGTGGACACTCTGTACCTCTCTTAATAACTTTAGTTTACTTGTAGTACGTCATTCATGTGTGGGTGTATCACTGTTCACTCAATATTAAGCAAAGCACCTAAAGTCATCTCATATGTCATCAAATACGTCCCATGTGAAGTGATAGATAATCAAATTAGTTAGCTTCTTCATTTTCCTTTTCTAGTACTCATTTGCACTGTAGGGTGAAAGGTAAATTAATTAAGCAGTAGCCCTTGTAACAGAGTATTCTCAGTGCCACCCGTAATAGAAAAGTAATAGCTTCACCACCTGCATGTACTGGACCGGTACAGTAACGCAAGTCTGTCTCACTCATCATGGTGTGCAACTTTTTTTCTCGGGTGCAAGTTCACTGTGCTGTCCATGTCATTCTGCCGGCTTGCATAAGATAACGTAACAATTTCCCTAAACAAGAGAGAAGAAGAAGAATAAGACTGGTGTACTGTCATAGTCGACTGTAATGGAAGTCCATAGTGGTCGTAGAATTTGTTCATTAAACTACCACTAATGTTAGAGCAAGGATGCAGAAGTGGGAGGTTACATAGATACTGTCCTCAATAGTTATGTACTGTGCTTTCAATTTGCTACTTGTACTCTGTGACCCAACTTTCGGCTCAATCACTTTGTGTTATTAATAAGGAGCATTGGTTACAGACTATGTCTTTCTTTCTTCATATAGTTGCTCCTTCCAAATCAACAACAAGGAGGGAGCAGGCTAGATTGGCCCGGCAACGGAGGCTGGAGGCCACTGTCGCCGAATATCGGCGGCTGGTGGCCCTGGAGGAGGAGGAGGACACGCAGTCGAGCGGGGCAACAACGACATCCTCGACTGTGACCACTGCATCCTCCTCCGTGACTAAGCCAGCAGGACCGAGCCGGGCTAAGAAAGATGACCGCCACCGCCAAGCAACCGAAATACCAGCTGCCCCCCACAGGAGCTGCAAGGACCGCCAACGCCGCCTACGAGTCCGCATGTCCAACCTGGAGCAGGAGGTCCTGAAGTATAAGAACTTGGTTAAGGGCCTCCGCTCCGAGCTTGCCACCCTCCGCAAGGAGTATGATGCCCATGCCGCATCATGCACCAGCACCAGCACCCTCCAGTAGTGGAGTGTCCCTTGCCCTTTTTTTATAGACTTTTGGGGGGTGGGATTTGGGAGTTGGGATCGTTTTGGGACGTTTCAGAGACAATCGTTGGGGTTAGGGTGGGTGAGGGAGATTATTTTGTTAGGGCTAAATAAATATATTTTTAAACTTTATCTGACCATACCTGTTTTTTACTGCTTTTCAGTCTGGTGGGTGGGGGGCGGGGGTGTAACAGTAACTTTGTTTTCCTGAACAGTCGTAGGACTTTAGTAGTACAACCGTCAATCTCTTGTCTACTCCGAAATAATACTCCATTATACTACCTCCCACCAAACGCTTATCTTACCTGTAATTTGTGTTAGAAATTAGGGCTAGGCCCAGGGCTGGCTCCAGGTGAAATGGGGATTAACGTTGTCAATCCTGGGCGGGTGACATTTTCTCATTGCGGTGGTACTAGTGGTGTGACACAGTGGCAGTTGCATGCCTATGGAAAAAAAGAAAACGAAACCTTGTTTGTCCTCCTTACTGTAGCATTACAACGGTTACGGTACGATCGAGAAAATAGCAGGTGACAGTACACTAGAACAGTGCCATAATGTAGCCTAACAAATGGTAAAGTATTTGCTTGCAAGTATAACTAGTACTTGCGTTGAATTTATTTGACATTGGCTACTACTACTAGAAGATATAGTACTGAAGCTGAGTAAGTCTAGAAGATATCCTCGTATTCCTTCACCAGCCTGTTGCTATGACCTTATCCTCCCCAGCAAGTGTGTGGAATTATTGATGTCATTTTAGTCAGACATCAAGCAAAACAACACAGCCCGGGGGAAGAGGGTTAGGGTTTGTAAAATGGATGGGAATGGGGGTTTCTTTTTGGGTAGGTTTTGTTGAGAGAAGAAAAAAAAAGCAGAGCATGGACAAACAATAATTGAAGATACAGACAATCTTTGGTTACAAAGTAAAGGTAAGCACATGCAGTCACACTCATAGAATAAAAGACAACAATGGATACTGTATCTGTATTGCGTATGTTGTTGGAGTTGTCCTGTTGAATTTGGTAAGTAAGTTGCATGCAGCAAACAATTCCTCTTATTGGCGGCACTCCTCCATTCCAGCTGACGCTTCGTCCATCAATGTGGTGACCACTGACAGAAGACACCCTGTCCACTGCCTGCCTGGCGGATGTTGACTGAGACCCGGCCTGTAATTATTGAACGGAAAACAGGAAGTGCTATTACAATACCACTGATAAATAAATAAAAGGTATGTACGCTGTGTGGTTCAAAAAGTGACACTTTGATTTCCCTAATAGACAGTACAATATTTTTGAAATTGCGTGCTCTGTCTGAGTCACCTTTTTAAGGATAAATAAGTATGGCCAAAATATTATAGCGGATCTTTCCCCTCAAGGTAGGTGTACTGTAAACTGTGTTTTAGAACAAAATTTGACCTTCCCAGCAATGCTCCCACCAAGACCCTTACTAAAGCCAGTCGCAAAAATGTAGAAGAACCCCAATCAGATCTCCAAAAACGATGCCTAGCAGAAAAATGGTTACAAAACGTACTTTGAAAGTAACAGTAGGCCCAAATACAGGCCGTGGATTGTATTCAAACCCCAGGCAAGACCCGCCAACCCACCCGCAAAAAAACACCCGACAACACCCCCAAACAGCGAAAAAGCTAAATCTCATACTTACAATGTCTATCGGCCTTCGGTCCAAACGCGGCGCTGTGCAGCTAGGTCATCATCATCATCAATCATCATAACTCCTGTTTTCCACCAAGGATTTCCTGAAAAGCAAATGCAATCAAGATTAGACTGTCGCAGCAGTGCTTCGACAGAGACCCCAGCCGCAACCCACCCACGAACAGCAGGAAGCCCCCCAAAACGCTACATTGAGCAAGATGTCAGAAGAAATAGCAAAAAAAAGGCTGTTCCTTATGGATTTTGTCCAAAACACTTCTATCCGGTATTAGACCTTCCCAGGAATGCCCCAGGCAAGACCCGCCAACCCACCCGCAAAAAAACACCCGACAACACCCCCAAACAGCGAAAAAGCTAAATCTCATACTTACAATGTCTCTCGGCCTTCGGTCCAAACGCGGCGCTGTGCAGCTAGGTCATCATCATCATCAATCATCATAACTCCTGTTTTCCACCACGGATTTCCTGAAAAGCAAATGCAATCAAGATTAGACTGTCGCAGCAGTGCTTCGACAGAGACCCCGGCCGCAACCCACCCACGAACAGCAGGAAGCCCCCCAAAACGCTACATTGAGCAAGATGTCAGAAGAAATAGCAAAAAAAAGGCTGTTCCTTATGGATTTTGTCCAAAACACTTCTATCCGGTATTAGACCTTCCCAGGAATGCCCCAGGCAAGACCCGCCAACCCACCCGCAAAAAAACACCCGACTACACCCCCAAACAGCGAAAAAGCTAAATCTCATACTTACAATGTCTCTCGGCCTTCGGTCCAAACGCGGCGCTGTGCAGCTAGGTCATCATCATCATCAATCATCATAACTCCTGTTTTCCACCACGGATTTCCTGAAAAGCAAATGCAATCAAGATTAGACTGTCGCAGCAGTGCTTCGACAGAGACCCCGGCCGCAACCCACCCACGAACAGCAGGAAGCCCCCAAAACGCTACATTGAGCAAGATGTCAGAAGAAATAGCAAAAAAAAGGCTGTTCCTTATGGATTTTGTCCAAAACACTTCTATCCGGTATTAGACCTTCCCAGGAATGCCCCAGGCAAGACCCGCCAACCCACCCGCAAAAAAACACCCGACAACACCCCCAAACAGCGAAAAACCTAAATCTCATACTTACAATGTCTCTCGGCCTTCGGTCCAAACGCGGCGCTGTGCAGCTAGGTCATCATCATCATCAATCATCATAACTCCTGTTTTCCACCACGGATTTCCTGAAAAGCAAATGCAATCAAGATTAGACTGTCGCAGCAGTGCTTCGACAAGACAGAGACCCCGGCCGCAACCCACCCACGAACAGCAGGAAGCCCCCCAAAACGCTACATTGAGCAAGATGTCAGAAGAAATAGCAAAAAAAAGGCTGTTCCTTATGGATTTTGTCCAAAACACTTCTATCCGGTATTAGACCTTCCCAGGAATGCCCCAGGCAAGACCCGCCAACCCACCCGCAAAAAAACACCCGACAACACCCCCAAACAGCGAAAAAGCTAAATCTCATACTTACAATATCTCTCGGCCTTCGGTCCAATGCGGCGCTGTTCAGCTAGGTCATCATCATCAATCATCATAACTCCTGTTTTCCACCACGGATTTCCTGAAAAGCAAATGCAATCAAGATTAGAATGTCGCATCAGTGCTTCGACAGACACCAAAAATTACCCACAAACACCCGGAACCCCGCCAAAG
Organism: Lissotriton helveticus; assembly: GCF_964261635.1. NCBI lineage: Eukaryota > Metazoa > Chordata > Amphibia > Caudata > Salamandridae > Lissotriton > Lissotriton helveticus. Next base: position 171,299,992 of record NC_136059.1, on the reverse strand, counting down.
AGCACCTCAAAGGCAAGCAAGTCAGCAAAAACGGCAAGAAATTTCCACCTCATATTTGGTCCAAAACACTTTTGTCCATTATTAGAGCTTCACAGCAATGGGCCCAAATCCGTCAACTCACCCGCAAAGAAGTACAACACCCCCACAAGTGCTGAGTCTTTCTTCATTGGGCGTAATCCAGCACTCTGCTTGGAGGGAAATCGCAGTCTGGAGGAGGAGGATAGAGGAGCATGTTCTTCAGAACTTGTGAACCTGAGGAATGTAGACTGCGGCACCTTCAAATCAATAAGCAAACAAGTGAAGACAGTTCTGATGATGGTCTTGTTTTTGGGATTAGGTGATTAAAGTTTGAATTAAATTAACTGTGCAAAACAAAGAAAGAGAGACACAAAGCACACAGGAATAAAAGTGAATAAGGACGAAAAAGAAAGTTCTTGATTGATTGTCTCATTTTCAGGGCTCGGTGTCAGGGAATAAGAACAAGATTTCGTCATCATACTCTGCGAATTCAGGCTGGATGAGGTCAGTGCCACCGAACAGAGAACAAATCCCCTCATCTACGTTGCCGTCCTCCTCGTCTTCATGCGGCGTGCTTTCTCGTACTTTGTAATCTGGTGGTATGAGGTGCTGATTCATCTTGATCATTGTCAGCCGCTCCACATTTTTGGGCGAGAGGCGGCTCCGTTTGGGAGTTACAATGCCACCAGCAGCACTGAAAACACGTTCAGAAGACACACTTGCGAGTGGGCAAGACAAATAGTTTATAGCCAGGTTGAAGAGCTGTGGCCACAATTGTTTTTTGCCATGCCAATACTGCAATGGCTCATCATTAAGAAAGACCACTGTTGAGTCATTCAGATAGTCCTGCACCATCGACTCAAGGTCAGCAACGGTTCCTCCACTTTGCTTACTTTTTGCTGTGGCTGTGACATTTTTTCGAGAACCATACCCAAGCAAACTTAGCCAATCCTCTACAACAGCCACTGTTTTTGTTGTGTGTGGTGCAGATGATCCAGTTGCCGGTGTCTTTAACGGCTGAGAGGTCACTTGTGCCCCAGCCACAGGTGCAGAAGTGGATTCTTGTGACTGGGGATGGCCTGCTGATGCTGATGCTGATGTACTGGCTTCTCCTTCAATAACCTGCCGTTCTTTTTCAAACCTCTTGGCTGACCAGGCTAACCAATGTTTGTACTTTTGAACATCTGCATCAGCAAAAGGAAAGAATGCTTCGCCTGCCAGCGCCTTTTTGTAGCGTGGATCCAGAATAGTAGCACAAATGTAATGCTGATCTGACTTGATCTTTTGAAGACGTTCATCACCACGTAGGCGCTCTAATAATTTCTCAGACAAAATGAAATGGTCTTTTTTTTTTTCATCTTTTTCAAACTCAGAAGACACCGCCATCAGTTGGTGCTCCAGCATGCACAACAATGGGATAGCTTTTCCCAAATTACAGTCCTCCTGGCTGACTGCACGCGTGAAGAACTCAAAAGGACGAAGCATGTCTGTCAGGCTTTTAACTATGTCCCATTGCGCCGCACTCATCCGCAGGTCCTCCTTCTGAGATGTACCCTCTGTGAAGAAATAGTGATCGAGTACCGTATACTGCTCATACAGACGCTCAAGCATGTAGAAGGTTGAGTTCCAACGTGTTGCCACCTCCTGGATGAGTGCTTTCACTGGCATTCCACGTATAAATAGCAGTCTCCGCAGATGCTTCCGGGCCTTAAAAGAATGGCTGAAATGGTTGCACATTTTGCGGCAGGTGGCCATTACCTCGAACGCTGTACTGTCTTTATCACTCAAGAATTTTTGAACTACCAGGTTGATACAGTGCGCCAAACACGGCACTCTAACATGGTCACCCTTCTGCATGGCCTTAACTACATTGGCGCCATTATCCGTGGAAACATAACCAATCTTGAGTTTTAGGGGGGATAGCATTTTCAAGACCTTTTTGTTAAACTCTTCCAAAAGGTTTTCTGCTGTGTGACTTTTCTCCAAGCCAAACATGGCTAGTGTTGCATGCTTCCGAGCAGCTTTGAAAACTTTGTCCGGGTCAACACCTGCGTTTAGCTTTGCTAAAACACCTGAAAAAGAGACCCAGTGTCCAGTGATGCACATGTAATCAGCGCCTGCGCCACTGGTCCACATGTCTGTTGTCAGATGTATTGTGTGAACAGCACTCTTCTGCAAAGCTGCCCCAATCGCCTGCAGCACATCTTCATGTAGTGCTGGAACCGCAACTCTGGCAAAATAGAACCGGCTCGGAACCTTCCATTTAGGGCAGAGCGTTGCCACTAATTCAAGAAAACCTACCGCTTCTACAAAAGAAAAAGGTAGAAGGTCCACAGCTAGCATTTTAGCCAGCTTAGTGTTATACAGACGCGTCAGTGGGTGGTTGCGTTCATATGGCACGTCTGAAGTAAGCATTGTTCTAATGTTGCCCTGGACCAAGCATTTACGGGCTGATAATGACTTCGTTGACCCAATTTTGCTCGCTGGTGAACTTTTGTGCGTTGGTGTCTCACTCGCTCCAACACTCTTAGTGTGCCTCACATTGGGTGTGCTGCTGACAGGGGTACTGGGTGTAAGGGAAGTGTTTGACACGTCTTCTTCCTGCTCGTCATCATCAGATGAAACATCAACGTTTCCTTGAATTTGGCCTTTCTTGATCGCATCTAGGTGCACAAACCATTTGACAGTGTGCTGTCTCCTAAGATGACCTCTCTGGCCTCCGGTACCATAGTTGGTACCTGGCTTACCACGACTAACTGCTTGCTTACAAATGGTACAAATGGCAAACTTTGGATTTTTTGGACAAACAGTAAAGAAGTCCCAAACTGGGGACTTGAAGTGTCTGTGGGACATGGAGGAGGCGGCGATACTGGTGGTGGTGGTCATGAAGCTAATGCTAGATGAAGTGGAGGATGTGGATTGCCCAACTTTTGTACGTTTTGCACTTTCACCGCCACTAATTAAGGTCGAGGTTGACGGAGGTCTCTTCTTGCCAGAAAGAAATATGGAAGCGGGACGAGTTGGTGTACTACTTAACTCCAATGATTGTGGTGTTTCCACTGCCTCCTCATCGACAACATCATCATCACGCTCAGCAGCTCTTCGGGCTAGGGTCAAAATGTCTGTTTGCTGCATGCCCGCTGGGGCTGCAGTGACCTTTATGATGACTGGGTCGTCGTTGGCAGAGTCTTCATCAGCAGCAGTATCCGCCACTTCTTGTTGAGACTCATCACACTCCATAACTCTGAGACTTTGGACGAGCTTCCTTTTACGCTTAACTACCTTTGTTTGTTCCCAAGTTTGATCCGTATCATCAGAAGGAGGTGTGCTTGAAGAGGATGTAGACACCACCCTTGATCTCTTCCTTGCTAGGGGTGTGGAAGACAATGAAGGATCATCAGGAGGAGTGGCTTCCTCAAATGATACCTCGCCTTGATTGTCGATTTCCTGATGTGCCCCTACTTCGGGAGGAACAACTATTGTGGGCACTTGTTGTGACCCTCCATGCACCTCTGCTTGCGCATCTCCTTGCGCTGCCTCTCCTTCCACATGTACTTGGGCTTGTACTTGCACATGTGATTGTTGTTGCGGCTGTAGTTGTTCAACACTCGTCAGATGAGCTACAACAACCTGTGTTGATTGAGGGACATTGCTGCTGCTTTCTTGCGATGAGCCAACATCACTGGTCGATGGTGATTGAAGAAGTATACTGGCTGCCTCTGCAGCACTCAAGGGCTTGGACTTAAGTTGGCGTGGTGGTGGTGGTGGCACTGAGCCCAATGGAGCGGGGGTGCTGCTGCCAGCTTGGTCCCCAGCAGATCCCGCTGCAGCTGCTGCAGGCATACTTTTTTTTTTACTCCCAAAAAAAGGGGCGGGCGGCACACCAGTGTCCTTGGTAACTTGCTTCTTCTGCTCCTTACTGGCACCTTTCTTGCTAGAGGAGCTACGGGTTACTTTTTTTGGGGCCATCTTCTTCAGAGCAGGTCAGCAGGCAGCAGTTGCACGAGTTGCAGAGGGTTCTGTGTCCAGACGTGACGTCGCGTGACGTTATGCTGCACACACCGCTGCAGGACTTCTTCCTGGCACTGGTGGTTCTATTGAGTCTTCTTGTGCACCTAAAAGCAATGGAAGACAGAGGAACATCAGTTCAGTTATACACCCCAAAAAATCGACAAAACACAGAAAAATGAGCACAATCCCATGCCATCCATGATGTTTACATTGAAGACACCCCACAGAAAGACTAGGGACATGCAAGTATGCAACACTCACTACCCCTGGGCATAAGGGATGAAAAGTAGGCAAAATAAGTGCAGGCCTCAGACACTGCCTCTCCTCAAAATGGCCCCCTTACACCACAAGCACATGTTGCCTGTACCAGCCAGCACTCAAGATGGCCACCACCACCACCCACATGGCCAGTCCACATCAACAGTACACCCCCAAAAAACAGAAAAACAGCCAGAAATCACCACAATCTAATGCCATCCATGATGTTTACATCAAAGAGAGTGAGACCACACCACAGGCACACTCAGTCCATGCACCACCACCACCCCTGGGCAAGCAAAAGGCCACACCAGCAGCCCCCCAAAAACGACAAAAAACAATAAAATAAGCACAATCCCAGCCCATCCATGGCCTCAATTATGTTTAAATTCAAGAAGACACCCCACAGAAAGACTAGGCCCATGCAACACTCACCACCCCTGGGCAAAGGGCCACACCAGCAGGCCCAAAAAAACGACAAAAAACAATAAAATCTGCACAATCCCAGCCCATCCATGGCCTCAATGGTGTTTAAATTCAAGAAGACACCCCTCAGAAACACTAGGCCCATGCAACACTCACTACCCCTGGGCATAAGGGATGAAAAGTAGGCAAAATAAGTGCAGGCCTCAGACACTGCCTCTCCTCAAAATGGCCCCCTTACACCCCAAGCACATGTTGCCTATACCAGCCAGCACTCAAGATGGCCACCACCACCACCCACATGGCCAGTCCACATCAACAGTACACCCACAAAAAACAGAAAAACTGCCAGAAATCACCACAATCCAATGCCATCCATGATGTTTACATCAAAGAGAGTGAGACCACACCACAGGCACACTCAGTCCATGCACCATCACCACCCCTGGGCAAGCAAAAGGCCACACCAGCAGCCCCCCAAAAACGACAAAAAACAATAAAACAAGCACAATCCCAGCCCATCCATGGCCTCAATTATGTTTAAATTCAAGAAGACACACCACAGAAAGACTAGGCCCATGCAACACTCACCACCCCTGGGCAAAAGGCCACACCAGCAGGCCCAAAAAAACGACAAAAAACAATAAAATCTGCACAATCCCAGCCCATCCATGGCCTCAATGGTGTTTAAATTCAAGAAGACACCCCTCAGAAACACTAGGCCCATGCAACACTCACTACCCCTGGGCATAAGGGATGAAAAGTAGGCAAAATAAGTGCAGGCCTCAGACACTGCCTCTCCTCAAAATGGCCCCCTTTCACCCCAAGCACATGTTGCCTGTACCAGCCAGCACTCAAGATGGCCACCACCACCACCCACATGGCCAGTCCACATCAACAGTGCACCCACAAAAAACAGAAAAACAGCCAGAAATCACCACAATCCAATGCCATCCATGATGTTTACATCAAAGAGAGTGAGACCACACCACAGGCACACTCAGTCCATGCACCACCACCACCCCTGGGCAAGCAAAAGGCCACACCAGCAGCCCCCCAAAAACGACAAAAAACAATAAAACAAGCACAATCCCAGCCCATCCATGGCCTCAATTATGTTTAAATTCAAGAAGACACCCCACAGAAAGACTAGGCCCATGCAACACTCACCACCCCTGGGCAAAGGGCCACACCAGCAGCCCCAAAAAAACGACAAAAAACAATAAAATCTGCACAATCCCAGCCCATCCATGGCCTCAATGGTGTTTAAATTCAATAAGACACCCCTCAGAAACACTAGGCCCATGCAACACTCACTACCCCTGGGCATAAGGGATGAAAAGTAGGCAAAATAAGTGCAGGCCTCAGACACTGCCTCTCCTCAAAATGGCCCCCTTACACCCCAAGCACATGTTGCCTGTACCAGCCAGCACTCAAGATGGCCACCACCACCACCCACATGGCCAGTCCACATCAACAGTACACCCACAAAAAACAGAAAAACAGCCAGAAATCACCACAATCCAATGCCATCCATGATGTTTACATCAAAGAGAGTGAGACCACACCACAGGCACACTCAGTCCATGCACCACCACCACCCCTGGGCAAGCAAAAGGCCACACCAGCAGCCCCCCAAAAACGACAAAAAACAATAAAACAAGCACAATCCCAGCCCATCCATGGCCTCAATTATGTTTAAATTCAAGAAGACACCCCACAGAAAGACTAGGCCCATGCAACACTCACCACCCCTGGGCAAAGGGCCACACCAGCAGGCCCAAAAAAACGACAAAAAACAATAAAATCTGCACAATCCCAGCCCATCCATGGCCTCAATGGTGTTTAAATTCAAGAAGACACCCCTCAGAAACACTAGGCCCATGCAACACTCACTACCCCTGGGCATAAGGGATGAAAAGTAGGCAAAATAAGTGCAGGCCTCAGACACTGCCTCTCCTCAAAATGGCCCCCTTACACCCCAAGCACATGTTGCCTGTACCAGCCAGCACTCAAGATGGCCACCACCACCACCCACATGGCCAGTCCACATCAACAGTACACCCACAAAAAACAGAAAAACAGCCAGAAATCACCACAATCCAATGCCATCCATGATGTTTACATCAAAGAGAGTGAGACCACACCACAGGCACACTCAGTCCATGCACCACCACCACCCCTGGGCAAGCAAAAGGCCACACCAGCAGCCCCCCAAAAACGACAAAAACAATAAAACAAGCACAATCCCAGCCCATCCATGGCCTCAATTATGTTTAAATTCAAGAAGACACCCCACAGAAAGACTAGGCCCATGCAACACTCACCACCCCTGGGCAAAGGGCCACACCAGCAGGCCCAAAAAAACGACAAAAAACAATAAAATCTGCACAATCCCAGCCCATCCATGGCCTCAATGGTGTTTAAATTCAAGAAGACACCCCTCAGAAACACTAGGCCCATGCAACACTCACTACCCCTGGGCATAAGGGATGAAAAGTAGGCAAAATAAGTGCAGGCCTCAGACACTGCCTCTCCTCAAAATGGCCCCCTTACACCTCAAGCACATGTTGCCTGTACCAGCCAGCACTCAAGATGGCCACCACCACCCACATGGCCAGTCCACATCAACAGTACACCCACAAAAAACAGAAAAACAGCCAGAAATCACCACAATCCAATGCCATCCATGATGTTTACATCAAAGAGAGTGAGACCACACCACAGGCACACTCAGTCCATGCACCACCACCACCCCTGGGCAAGCAAAAGGCCACACCAGCAGCCCCCCAAAAACGACAAAAAACAATAAAACAAGCACAATCCCAGCCCATCCATGGCCTCAATTATGTTTAAATTCAAGAAGACACCCCACAGAAAGACTAGGCCCATGCAACACTCACCACCCCTGGGCAAAGGGCCACACCAGCAGGCCCAAAAAAACGACAAAAAACAATAAAATCTGCACAATCCCAGCCCATCCATGGCCTCAATGGTGTTTAAATTCAAGAAGACACCCCTCAGAAACACTAGGCCCATGCAACACTCACTACCCCTGGGCATAAGGGATGAAAAGTAGGCAAAATAAGTGCAGGCCTCAGACACTGCCTCTCCTCAAAATGGCCCCCTTACACCCCAAGCACATGTTGCCTGTACCAGCCAGCACTCAAGATGGCCACCACCACCACCCACATGGCCAGTCCACATCAACAGTACACCCACAAAAAACAGAAAAACAGCCAGAAATCACCACAATCCAATGCCATCCATGATGTTTACATCAAAGAGAGTGAGACCACACCACAGGCACACTCAGTCCATGCACCACCACCACCCCTGGGCAAGCAAAAGGCCACACCAGCAGCCCCCCAAAAACGACAAAAAACAATAAAATAAGCACAATCCCAGCCCATCCATGGCCTCAATTATGTTTAAATTCAAGAAGACACCCCACAGAAAGACTAGGCCCATGCAACACTCACCACCCCTGGGCAAAGGGCCACACCAGCAGGCCCAAAAAAACGACAAAAAACAATAAAATCTGCACAATCCCAGCCCATCCATGGCCTCAATGGTGTTTAAATTCAACAAAACAGTTGTATCATGCACCCATAACCAACCCTGGTCCTACTGGATACTGTGGCTACCCACAATATAATTTATTTAATTTTCTGAAAAAGTTCCAAAATTGTACTTGCAGCAACTGTAATGCCCCAAACAAACTTACTTGTGAAAGTTGATTTCTAATCCAAAAGTGATCCAAAGACAGTCAAAAAGGCCTCAAATCCAAATATCCAGCAGCACCCACAAAAAGTAATCCTTCCAGCTCCAGATCCAAATGAAAGTGACCAGGAGATGGACAAAGCACTGGGAGGAGCCTGCTGGACAGGAACAGGAAGTTGGAGACTGTGGGGCACTTCCTTCCTCCCCCCCCCCAAAATGGACTCCTTGCAAAAAAAAAGGCCATGCAAATGTCAACCTGAGGAGTGATTCTGATAAAAATCATAATTTTCTGAAGGTTTATCCTGTTTGCTGGTGATTTTCTTGTGCGAAATTGCAAAATCTCTATTTCGCAAGTGCGAGATTGTTCCTTTCCGCCGCAACTACGTGTTCGCAATTGCGAACTCTCGCGAGGTGTGCTGTGCAAGGTGGCAAGCCGCGAGTACGTATTCGCGGGCGACAAACTCCCGCGGGAACACGCAGCAAGATCTAAAATGGCGCGTCACTCGCAAAGAAAAACAACTCGGCAAACGCTAAAATGACGGAAAGTGAACGCCATGCACCATGCCGCGCGCCGCAACCAAGCAAAAAATCCGCCGCGAGCGGATTCACGGATTTTCGACAAATTCGCGAGCGTTCGCGGATTGCGAATTTGCCGAAAATCCTAAAAATCCGCGATCGGAGCGGATTTTACGCCCATGCTTACTGGGCACACCACAGCATATCGCTGTATCAGGTAAATTCCGTCTTTCTTTGTATACCTTGTGGAGTTCCAACTCATCTTCCTGTCATTTAGTGAGTGGATGTAGAGCATGGGGCTCGAGCGTCCAAGAGCTCGGGTTTACACGACCGTCCACACAGTCGCCATCTTGCTTTTTCAATGTAACATTTTCAGTTGCCAGTATGATCTGCTCATACCAGGTCAGACCGCTGTTTGGCAAATGCTGTGTGCGAGTACGTGTCAACAGTATTTCTACAGAGTGAGGTACATACACCGTTAAAGGATGACCAATGACAATACCTTCACATCTCTCAATGCTCACACATGCGGCCGCCACAGATCTAAGGCATCCAAGCAGACATCCGCTACTGGATCTAAAGCAGCTGAGAAATATGCTACAGGTTTACGGGCATTTCAGTGTGTCTAAGTAAGCACTGAGAGAGCACAGCACTCCCTCTCCCTGCAGAAAAGCAAAAACGCTTTGTTGTTACCAGGCAGTCCTAGTGCCGGTGCATAGCAGAGACTTTCTCTGAACTCTAGCAAGGCACCCAAACAAACATTGTCCCAAGGCACCGGATTCGACACCTTGTGTGTCAGCCTATATAAATGCTTGGTCACTAGGGAAAAGTTGAGTATCAACTGGCGACAGTTGTCACCCGTTCCCAAGAAAATACTGACCTCTTTCTGGGTTGTTGGCGATTTCCTTTGCAAAATCACTGACATTCTCTCCTGAGACACCTTTTAACTCCATTCTCAACGTGATGCCCAAGATACAAGACTTCTCTCAAATAATACTGCAACTTGCCAGGGGACACTATATGTCTATTCTCAGCCAAGTGGTTTAACAATGCAATAGTGCCAATTTTAAATGTTTCACAAATATATTTGTATAATCACACTTGCACTCAGTGTTCGTAAAGTGTAATCAATTGTAGCGTGCTCTAGGGTGCACTCTCCGTTGTGAGTGCTGAGCAATATGAGTTGATGGCGTGCCCCTAAATTGGGTAACATCCCCTAGTAACAGCAATGTCCCTTGATTGGGTTGTGTAATTTTCTAACTCAATTAATATCTTCTTCAGAATTTTCAGACGTTGAAGTTTTTTTTACAAAGTGTTTTTTATTCTACCATTAGGTAACAACCTTAGTTCATGGTAAATTGCGAATTCATCACAAGAAACAATCCATTTTTAATCCCAAAATGTCATCCAATGCATTTCGGCTCGTGGAGAGCCTTCATCAGGGATTGGGTTCTAAAAATCAAAAAATTATTATACTGATATACAGAAATAACTCGAAATTATGCATTTCATATGTCAACAATTCGTGAATAGCGATCCAAAAATTGTATAAATCCCGTGTTATTGCCAAAAAGAACCTTATAAACCCCAGTGAGATCAAATAAATCACCAAAATGTGCTCCTGATAATTTACAGTAGTGTCCTAATAACGAAAGTGAACAGCCGTTTCTGTGAGGAATAATGAAGTTAACTAACATATGTTCGAAGAGGGGCTTGTGACTGTGGATTACAAGGAGATTCGAAACTACCTAAAACAATGATTAGTGATGGTGTTGCAAATGGTTACCAACAGAATTCATAGTACGTGAGTTAAAAGAATCGTGCGCGCAAAACGTCGCCAAAAATATATATTGATTTCACTTACGTGAATGAATTTCAAAGAGCCCACATCTCATACGATAAAACGTGCTCCGTTCTCCTACAATCTGTGTCTCGCTAAACGCCGTGTAGTTATCGGTATGGCTAGACATAGAGGTAGGACTGTTAAATCTCAATGAAGAGTGGCGGCTATCTTAAGATGTGTTAGTAATAAAAAAATAAAGTGTAAACGATCGTGATAAAAATAACTCATGGAAAAAAAAAAGAAAAAAAAACAACATTTGTATAGCGCACAATCACCCGTTAGGGTCTCTAGGCGCTGGGGGCCTGTCGGGAAGATTAAGCAAGCTATTGCCCAGAGTCGCATGGTGCTGGGCTAACCTGCCGCCGGAGCCGGGGATCGAACCCTGATCCCCAGATTCCAGCGTCAGTCGCCCTGGCCGCGGCGCCACACCTCTCCCAAAAATGATTGGTGAATAAAGTCATGTTATGGTGTTTGGGGATCGACATCAAATCAGAGTATGGGCAAGTACGTTTCAAAAAAAGGTTTCAAAGGAATTCAGAGGAACAATAAAGTTATTCCCCACAATAAATAAAAAAAATTGAAGAAAGTCAAAAATAACAATTATGCAATCCTAGATCAGAAAATGTATACAGGTAGATATTGTCTTCAGAGATAGGTGATCATTAATAGTTCCCTAAGCGCTTACGAAATTTTTTTGACAACATCATAACCGATAAAGGGGATACTAAAGAAGATCAACTATTGGGCTTATCACCTCAAAGTACTTATGTTGCACCAATATCTCACAAATCTTTGGATACATTCGAAAATCTAATTAAGATGGAGATATCCAAATTGAATTTTGACAAAAAATCAAGACAATCACACGGAAACAGATAGCTGCTCTTCGAAAAATTGCTTTGAACCCAGAAATAATATGTCAGAAAGCCGATAAAGGAGGCGCAATCGTGATCATGAACACTTCTCAATATGAACATGAAGTAGAACTCCACTTAGCCGATGACACAGTGTATCTTCTCTTCGAGACTAACCCTACTGTACAATTTTCAGAATTTCTTGAACGAATCATTAACAAAGCACATCTTGACGGAAAAATTAACGACAGGACGAAGAAATTTCTAATCACACGTCACCCAAAAAGTCCGGTGATCCATATGTTACCGAAAATTCATAAAGATTTGAAGAAACCACCTTTTTGACCAATTGTTTCAACTGTGGGTAGTATTCATCAACCTATCGGTCAACTTCTTGATAAACATTTACAACCTATTGTAATGAGAATGAAGACTTATGTTAAGGACACGACCCATTTTCTGGAAAAACTAGATCAGGTGCAAATATCATCGAAGGAACGTATAATTTTATGCAGCATGGATGTAAAATCTCTATATATGTCCATTCCTCATCAGGACGGAATTGAGGCAATTGAACAGGCAATACTCCACACAAATGTGGAAGAAGAATTAAAAGTTTTTCTCATGGAACTTCTGTACTTCATCCTCTACCACAGCTACTTCAGATGGAAAAACAGATATTATTTACAACAAACAGGCACAGCCATGGGAAATTCGGCAGCGCCAGTATACGCTAATATCTTCATGGAACGATTTGAAGAAAACTACATTTTGAATTGCGAACCATGGAAATCACAGACAAAACTCACATTGATGATATGTTCATCATATGGACTGGCACAGAAGTTGTATTACAGGCTGCTCTTACGGAACTAAACACGAGAGATGAACGCATACAGTTCACATTTGAAATGAATGACAGAAAAATCACATTCTTGGATGTGGAAATCCAAAGAATAGGTTCCGCCTTTCACACTGACATTTACCGCAAATCAACGGATCGTAACAACTTGTTACACCATAACAGTTTTCACCAAGACTCCTTGAAGAAACATCTTCCTTATTCTCAGATGATAAGAGTGAAGAGAATAGTATCATCACCTGAACGAGCTGAAATGAGAATAAATGAAATGGAAATCAGATTCAAAGAAAGAGGCTACCCACAACAGACTTTAGAAGTAGCAAAAACACGCTGCTTCCAAAAGGAGAGAAAAGACCTCTTAAGGAAAACAACAAAAAAAGAAACATCAAGAGTTGTAATAGTGTCCAAATCTTCGACCAAAAGCAAAGCGTTTAAAAACATTATAAGGAGACATTGGGTGATACTGTCACAAGAACTCGATTTCAATAACATATTTAATGAGATGCCCTTATTTGCTTACCAGAGAGCAAGAAACCTTGGAAGTTTATTGAAACCAATAGAACGACCGACTTCTGAAAAATACCAAGAAACATTACCATGTTACAACTGTAATCATTGTAATAACATCATCAAGGGGAATTTTGTGACACATCCTAGGAAGGGACACAAAATCAAAATACGATTAACAGCTACGTGTGACACATCGAATGTCATTTACTTACTAAAATGTCCCTGTGGCCAGGGGTATGTTGGTAAGACCGAAAGGAAATTGAAAACCAGACTAAATGGACACAAATCAAATATTCGCACCCAGTCTTTGAAATCCACGGTTGCCGCGCATTTTTTTGAAGTCAGACATAACATCAGTCAATTGAGATTTATCATTCTGGAAATTGTGCCAAAAAAAAGAGGGTGTTCACAATAACAAAAGACTCCTGCAACGTGAGAACTATTGGATCTTCAGATTGGAAACCCTGAAACCCATCGGAATGAATGACCGGGTGGAATACAGTTGTTATCTGTAAAGACTTTATTGCTGAGATTTTGAGAACTTGCTTTGGGAACTATTAATTTTCACCTATCTCTGAAGACAATATCTACCTGTATACATTTTCTGATCTAGGACTGCATAACTGTTATTTTTGACTTTCTTCAATTTTTTTAATTTATTGTGGGGAATAACTTTATTGTTCCGCTGAATTCCTTCGAAACCTTTTTTTGAAACGTACTTGCCCATACTCTCTGATTTGATGTCGATCCCCAAACACCATAACATGACTTTATTCACCAATCATTTTTTGCATGAGTTATTTTTATCACGAGCGTTTACACTTTATTTTTTTAATTCTAACACATCTTAAGATGGCCGCCACTCTTCATTGAGATTTACCAGTCCTACCTCTATGTCTAGCCATACCGATAACTACACGGCGTTTAGCGAGACACAGATTGTAGGAGAACGGAGCGTGTTTTATCGTATGAGATGCGGGCTCTTTGAAATTCATTCACGTAAGTGAAATCAATATATATTTTTGGCGACGTTTTGCGCGCACGATTCTTTTAACTCACGCACTTTGAATTCTGTTGGTAACCATTTGCAACACCATCACTAATCATTGTTTTAGGTAGTTTCGAATCTCCTTGTAATCCACCGTCACAAGCCCCTCTTTGAACATATGTTAGTTAACTTCATTATTCCTCTCAGAATCGGCTGTTCACTTTCGTTATTAGGACACTACTGTAAATTATCAGGAGCACATTTTGGTGATTTATTTGATCTCACCAGGGTTTATAAGGTTCTTTTTGGCAATAACACAGGATTTATACAATGTTTGGATCGCTATTCACAAATTGTTGACATATGAAATGCATAATTTCGAGTTATTTCCGTATATCCTCAGTATAATAATTTTTTGATTTTTAGAACCCAATCCCTGATGAAGGCTCTCCACCAGCCGAAATGCATTGGATGACATTTTGGGATTAAAAATGGATTGTTACTTGTGATGAATTCGCAACTTACCATGAACTAAGGTTGATAACTATTGGTAGAATAAAAAACACTTTGTAAAAAAAACTTCAACGTCTGAATAATCTGAAGAAGATATTAATTGAGTTAGAAAATTTCACAACCCAATCAAGGGACATTGCTGTGACTAGGGGACGTTACCCAATTTAGGGGCACGCCATCAACTCACAAATATATTTGACACAACCAGCAGATTGTCAACATGCTGAACTAGGACAGAGTTACAAGGCGAAACTAGAGTTTCTAATTTATTTTTAAGGATCTGGTAAAAAATGGAGGGGCACTCAGTATAGTAACATCACAAAATAAAATGATGGATGGAGTGTTAAAACTTTTCAAACACTCACCCGCAGGCAAACTTCTTGGTTTAATCCAATGGTATTTTGCTCGCCACATCACCCCAGTTTGTACGCAGCCAAATGCAAATCAGAATTGACCCTGCTTCCCATGGGAACAGTCCAACCTGAACAGGTCCTCCTTGGTCTGGAAAAAAGTATCCTAGGACCAGTTTTGGAGTATCACCCCTCATCAGCCTGGCTAGTTTGACTCGAGTAGTGCAGCGATCAAGAGATCGATGTCTGAGTATACCCCAAGCCTCTTAGGGTGCACATAGCAACAACACAAAATAAAATGATGGATGGAGTGTTGAAACTTTTCAAACATTCATCCCAAAACAAATCTGGGTTTAATCCATTGTTATTTTGCTAGCCACGTCACTCCAGTTTATACCGAGCCATGTCCTCTTCATATACCCTTGTGGGTCTCCACACCATGCAAAAAAATGGTTGCCGAGCCTAAATGCAAAGAGAAACTGACTGTCCACTGCAAAGGTATAGAGAAAAATGCTTGACACAAATCAATAACAGAGAACCACTGAGCCTCACATTGAATTTAAAACAATATCACAGCAGGACTCGGTACCACGGGACAACAGGAAATCAGAATGGTACTAATATTGCGAAAGTCCTGCACTATGTGGTACTTACCGCTAAGCATCTGCAGGCCCATGATGGATGAGTTACATGGACTCCCCATAGTCTCTTTCAGTATAACTTGTTGATTCATTGTCTTAATTAGTCGAGTTATTCTAGCAATCGTCAAAATGGTAATTCATTACCATTTTATTTTTCATCATCTCATCCTGAACTGAGCGTCAGGATGGGGCGGGCCTGCTGAGTGACAGTAGTGAGGAGTTCTGGGCAGAGGGCTGCCTTTGCACTGTTTAAAATGCGCATGTCCCTTTGGCCGGCTGTCTTTCGACGGTCATCCAGACTTGCGCATCTTAACCTCTCAACCTAGGTTGAGAGCATGTGCAGGCATCCAGTGACCTTGGGAGTGCAGTCAGAGGCCGCTGCCACCAATCAGGGCACTGTTCACATGCTGGTTAACAGCATGTGACCAGTTCAGGTTAGTGGAGGGGGTTTGCTGGGGCCTGCATTGCAGTCTCAGCAGAAGAGGTCAGAGTGAGTTGCTGCGATCAGGTAAGTGTTTTTATATTTTTTTATATTTTGCTTGCCCTCCCTCAGTAGATGCCAGCCGCCACTGAAGAGGGCTGTAGGTTGTTCATACTAGCAATGGAATGTGTTGGAGGAGCTATTTGTGGGGCAGGTATTGGGATAATGGAGGGGCTTCATGTCTAAATGGGGTGCATTTACATTGCAGGGCATCGGGGATACTTTTAATCAGAAAGGGAGCAAGAGAAAGGTATGCATGCACGTGCGCATAAATAGAAAGATTCGCCGCTGCTCATGGTTGAGGTAAAGCAGTTGCCCGACCCATCAGCGATTACTTAGCGTTCCGTAACATTCAAGATTTGTGCCCTCAGACCAGTCCTGGCACAAAAGCCATGTCCTCCATCAGTGCTGATAGAGCCCTACAGCACTCTAAATTGTATGGGTGCATTACACTCATGGTTCAAATACACTTACATATATTTTGTCGTTTGCAATGTTTCATGATTATGAAAGATTGCATGTATTCAAGTCACATAAACATTTGGAATGTAGTATGCACATTTAAGTAGGATTTTGTATGTATTAGAATGTTTTGTATTCCTGTATATATAATGTGCAGGATGAAATTATACTCATATAATGTAACTGTGTGTAGTTCAAGTTACCTGCATTATAGGCTCAAATTGCAGGTTGTTTTTAGTTTCGATTCTCCTTGGTTGCTCAAGAAATAATGAACGTAATCCTTTTTGTATTCAAAGATAGTATGTTCTCATCCTACTGCAGGTGCAGGAATGCGACCTCGTTATGCTTAGATTAAGGAGATACCCGAAATGTCTTTGAAGAAGACTGGAAGGCAAAAAGGGAGGACGCCTTTCGTGTCTGGCCTATCTGAGAACCAAGGCCACTGGAGAGGAGCTGAACAAACTAGGGCTCCTGTGGAAAGTTACTAAAATGTTGCAATGAAAAGGTTCATTATGTGACGTATTGTGGGCTGAACACTGTCTTTTTGTATGGTGCGCAGGGACAGATTCAAGAGACTTCTGTTTTACCGGAGAAGAAGGAGCATCTTAGAACAAGCTCCATAGCCTTAAGCTATCAGACCCCTTTTGACCCGAGTACTTCTTAGGAAGTCAACACGTGCAGGACCCTCATTTAGAACAGTGTAGGGACAGATATTTTCATTTACTTCGCAATAAAAAGAAATTGAACTCAGCTTCTATTCTGTGTTGAATTTTGATTTTGGAGTTCATCACATTATGCCTTTTATGTAAAATGAATTATATTCGTAGACTTGGCTCTGCACTGATTTTCATATACCTATATACTTTGATATTGAGGTGCGTATATATTAAATTATTTTTTGCCTTATAATAAATCCACCAAACTAAGTCCAGAGTCTGTGGTCCTTCAAAGCATGACTAATTTGTAAGTCATGAGGCACAGGGTCAAGGCTGATTTGCATGGTGAACAGACATAATATCGACCACAAAAATATCGACTGGACATAATATCGAGGTAAAAATATAGAATAGACAAAATATCGACCAGACATAAAATAGACTACAAAAATATCGATTACTATCCATATTAATAGCCAAAATATCGAATCAAAAATATAGACTAGACATAATATCGACTAGATAGAATATAGACAACAAAAATATCGAAAATAAGGTAAGTGTTTTATAATTTGTAATAATTGTGTAATATAAATCTGTAGCGGGTTGTGGGTTTATAGGGGAATAGGGTGGGAAGTAATTTAAATATAATTAATTAAATCTGTAATATAATAGTAATTGTTAATTAATTATTAATTGTTAATTAATTAAAATATAATTGGTAATTAATAATAATTGATTAATTGATCAATAATTACATTTTCGTAAAATATTTTCTGTAGCGGGTTGTGGGTTTATAGGGGAATAGGGTGGGAAGTAATTTAAATATAATTAATTACATCTGTAATATAATAGTAATTGTTAATTAATTATTAATTGTTAATTAATTAAAATATAATTGGTAATTAATAATAATTGATTAATTGATCAATAATTACATTTTCGTAAAATATTTTCTGTAGCGGGTTGTGGGTTTATAGGGGAATAGGGTGGGAAGTAATTTAAATATAATTAATTAAATCTGTAATATAATAGTAATTGTTAATTAATTATTAATTGATAATTAATTAAAATATAATTGGTAATTAATAATAATTTATTAATTGATCAATAATTACATTTTCGTAAAATATTTTCTGTAGCGGGTTGTGGGTTTATAGAGGAATAGGGTGGGAAGTAATTTAAATTTCATTAATTAAATATGTAAATTAATAATAATTGTTAATTAATTATTATTTGGTAAATAATTAAAATATAATTGGTAATTATAAATATTTAAAGAATAAATAAAAAATAATTAGTCAATTATTTTCTGTAGTGGGTTGTGAGTTTATAGGGGGATAGGGTGGGGAGTAATTTAATAATAACTAATTAAATATGTTAATTAATTAAATTTGTTAATTAATTAATAATTGACCATTAAATAAAATTTACTTCGTAAATAAAAGTAATTGGTTTTGGAAATTAAATTTAAGTTTTGGGTTTTTGGGTAAAGGAGTATTTTTAGAGTTCAGGGTCAGTTTTGGGTTTTTGGGTAAAGGGGTATTTTTAGGGTTCAGGGTCAGTTTTGGGTTTTGGGGTAAAGGGGTATTTTTAGGGTTCAGGGTCAGTTTTTAGTTTTTGGGTAAAGGGGTATTTTTAGTGTTCAGGGTCAGTTTTTAGTTTTTGGGTAAAGGGGTATTTTTAGGGTTCAGGATCAGTTTTTAGTTTTTGGGTAAAGGGGTATTTTTAGGGTTCAGGGTCAGTTTTTAGTTTTTGGGGAAAGGGGTATTTTTAGAGTTCAGGGTCAGTTTGGGGTTTTTGGGTAAAGGGGTATTTTTAGGGTTCAGGGTCAGTTTTGGGTTTTTGGGTAAAGGGGTATTTTTAGGGTTCAGGGTCAGTTTTTAGTTTTTGGGTAAAGGGGTATTTTTAGTGTTCAGGGTCAGTTTTTAGTTTTTGGGTAAATGGGTATTTTTAGGGTTCAGGGTCAGTTTTCAGTTTTTGGGTAAAGGGGTATTTTTAGGGTTCAGGGTCAGTTTTTAGTTTTTGGGTAAAGGGGTATTTTTAGTGTTCAGGGTCAGTTTTTAGTTTTTGGGTAAAGGGGTATTTTTAGGGTTCAGGGTCAGTTTTTAGTTTTTGGGTAAAGGGGTATTTTTAGGGTTCAGGGTCAGTTTTTAGTTTTTGGATAAAGGGGTATTTTTAGGGTTCAGGGTCAGTTTTTAGTTTTTGGGGTACAGGGGTACAGTCTAAAAATAAAGTAAAATTAAAATTAAATTAAATTAATTTAATGAAATTAAATTAAATTAAATTAAATTATATTATATTAATATGTTTATTTAATAATATGTTTATATATATATATATATATATGTATTATTTTTGGTGATATAATTTTTTAATTTATATTAATTATTTATTAATATTACATTTATTTAATAATTATTTCTAAGTTTATATTAAATATATTTATATATATATATTATTTTTAACTTAATTTTAAGACATTTAAAAAAATCGATATTTTTACAGTCTATATTTTTGTAAGTCGATATTTTGGAGTCGATATTTTAGTACTTACCTGTTTAAAGATAGGCAGTCGATATTTTGTCCCTCGATATTTTAGACTCGATATTTTGGTATCTCGATATTTTTGAGGTCGATATTATGTCAGTGATCCGATTTGCATATGGCCATGTCTTAACTGGGGTGGTGTGGAGTGCAAAGAAACTATGGATTTAGGCCCAGATCTCTGTGCTGGGGTGAATGTATGACATTGTTCTGCATTCTGTCCATCAATTGTGGTTTTTGCATGTGTCACCCCGAGTGGGATGGGTATGCTCAGACGTGAGTCCCATGCTCTCCACACCACTGGAGTCAAGCTATCCAGGCTGATGACGGCTGATAGCCAGAAACCGGTCCTTGGATGCTTGATTCCGGTCCAGGAAAGACATGGCTTGGCAGTTCGGGCTGGACTGTTCCCATGAGGCACACGGTCAAGGCTGATTTGCATATGGCCATGTCTGACCTGGGGTGGTGTGGAGTGCAAAAAAACGATGTATTTAGGCCCAGATCTCTGTACTGGGGTGAATGTATGACATTGTTCTGCATTCTGTCCATCAACTGTTGTTTTTGCATTTGTCACCCCGAGTGGGATGGGTATGCTCAGACGTGCGTCCCATGCTTTCCACACCACTGGAGTCAAGCTATCCTGGCTAAAGACGGCTGATAGCCAGAAACTGGTCCTAGGATGCTTGATTCCGGTCCAGTAAAGACATGGCTTGGCAGTTCGGGCTGGACTGTTCCCATGAGGCACAGGGTCAAGGCTGATTTGCATATGGCCATGTCTGAACTGGGGTGGTGTGGAGTGCAAAAATACGATGGATTTAGGCCCAGATCTCTGTACTGGGGTGAATGTATGACATTGTTCTGCATTCTGTCCAACTGTTGTTTTTAATTTGTAAGTATAACTTTGAATTGTTTGCTCCCCTCTACCACTTTTAGCAGGTAAATAAAAGACCATCTGTATTGGCTTCAGAAGGGAAGGCAAGGAGTAAATTTTGCGTAATCAGTGCCGTCTCATGAACGACACCTCTCTCCCGGATCAGGGTCAGGTGCTGACCCCACACTCCGTAATTCATTGATTGCTTTTAATAAATAGCTCTTTCACATTTTATTCTGCCTGAATTAATCGTCGAGAGCTAGATTGTTGCGGAGCTTAGGGTAAAAAAATGAAAGGTTTTTATTGTGTGCCCAACAGAAATACATTTTAGCTCCTAGGACGCTCTAATTGTCTATCTGAAATGTAAATGCTGATGTAATGCTGATGTAAGTGAATCCATTTCTGGCAACTAGAGCAGCTGGTGCCAAAGTAGATAAATACCTTAACTAAGGATCATTAAAGGTGAAGCAAAGAAGGCAGCTTCGGTGTCCTGGAGCCTTTGTCAGCAAGTAAGAACATGACTCCACATTTCTGCCAAGCCTGACCATGACATGTTATCCCAGGTCCTCAGCGTGATTTGTTTGTAAGTATGTTTTTACTAACTCAGAATTAACAATAAAAGCATAAGAAGTGTGTAAAAATGTGCTAATTGTCCAGTTACAGCATATCTACATCCGCCTCATTCCACAAAGCCCAGTATAAGGCTGAGCAGTTTGTAGAAAAGCAGAAACCAAAAACGCCCCTCGTATGAAACACTTGAAAAGCTACTGAAGACCTTTTGTTCCAATGCTACTACTACTCTGAACACTCCATGTAGTTGGATGCCTTGTTGATACAAAGACATGCTCTGCTACTCTGAACATTCCATGTAGTTATGCTACTATGAACACTCCATGTAGTTGGACGCCTCTTTGATACAAAGATATGTTCTGCTACTCTGAACACTCTATGTAGTTGGACGCCTCGTTGATACAAAGACATGCTCTGCTACTCTGAACACTCCATGTAGTTGGACACCTTGTTTATACAAAGACATGTTCTGCTACTCTGAACACTCCATGTAGTTGGACGCCTCTGTGATGCAAAGACATGTTCTGCTACTCTGAACACTCCATGTAGTTGGACGCCTTTTTGATACAGACATGTTCTGCTACTCTGAACACTCTATGTAGTTGGACACCTCGTTGATACAAAGACATGTTCTGCTACTCTGAACACTATGCATTTGAATGACTCGTTGATACAAAGACTTGTATGTGTGTCATGTTGTGACATTAAGACTGTCAGGCTTCTAAGGCCTCAGTCCATATCTATACTCTTGTAGTGCTGTGCCGCTACCTATCTCGCTGCTAAAACTCGCTTGTTTTGTTCTCAAGTCGGATATGCTTCCTCAAATTTGCTTGAAAATGCACCATTTTCTCACTGTTTTTCAAAAAGTTCCCAGGGGGAGAACCCCCCTGAACGCTCTGAGGACAGTCGGGTTTGCTTGCTTGCCACAGGGCACTCATATAGAACGTTTGCGCCGCATCTGCTTTCAAATGTCACCAGCTGCCACTGCTCCCTCATCCGATTCCTTGGCATCATTTGCTCTCTCACTCCTTTTCTTCTCTTTTCTATCCTTCTTAAACTCCTCACCCATCAATGCCAGATATAACTTAGCTCCCTCTGTCATATCGCTTCTCCATCTTCTCTGTTCTACATCCCATCTTACGCCTGCATGTATACGCACTGCCTTTCTAGCTCTTCCTTGATATCTCTTTTTCTCTCTTGCAAGAGTCACATGCTCCCAAGCATTTAGCGCTTCAAACTGGGTAGGTCTAGGCTGCGGTTAATTTCATATAAAATCCATCTCAAGTTCTCAATAACCTTTACATTAAATGTACCATAGAGGGGAAACAACAGTGCACATTCTTTCTTATTGATCTTGCCCCATTGTTTAAGCCAAATGCAGGTATGCAGCCCTACGTTTATTGCCACATAATGCCCTGCATTATCCACAAGTGGCGCCTCTTCTCCCTCTCTAAGAGGTATTGTCACATCTCCCCTATCTTATTGCTTTCAAAGATTGCATTGTCGGTTAATTGTGTCGGTTAATTATGTCAACAATCACAATCAAATTATTAAAAACAGGAAATAATGATATTCACACAATTTGTGTTTAGAATCAGCAACCAATACCATCGCAACACTCTATGACGTAAACAACCAATCACAGAGCGACTTTACAACAACCGTCAGTCTTGCTTCATCCTCCTTCAAAATTTTCACAAGCACACTCTTCAATATTAAGCATACAAACAAATGCAATGCAATATGAACAAATAACAATTATCTGCTTTACTAATGAAATTGACAGTATTCAATCATAAAAAAATGACTTTATAATGCTTTCCGATCTATCCAGACACAAATTCAAATGAGCCCTCGACCTTTGAGGAATCTCTCACATCAGTACAGTTTCCCTCTGTACAAAACGTCCACTATACCAATCATACGCACATTCACACATAAAGATAAATGCCCCTATCTTAATTGGGCTGTTGACGACGTTTCAAGACAGACACCACAAACCTTAGAGTGTCTTCTACACTTTTAAAATCATCCCGGGAACTTAGGCCACATCGGACCCGTTAACAACTTCAATTTCTCAGCATTAAACACCACATTCATATAAAATTCACAACACCTCTGCCAATCATCACACAACTGCTACAATACCACAAGCTAAGCAAGAGCTGTACCCACACAATATTAATGCTCCTCCATTGTTACCACTCTGCCACAGACCACTGGAACTCTACCAATGTTCCGAATCGAAACATAGGCTATGGAACTAGAACTAAGACTGGGACATTAACTATTCTCATAAAAGACCCCTGACTCCCTATCTCAGGACCCAACTGTTTTCTGCTACCACCAGACAGCACACAAACGTTGAGCACAAGGTGCCTAGGCCCTGCAATGGAACTCTCTTGAGTGCCTGAGGAACAAAAGGGATCAGGGTACATTTCAATTTATAGTTGAAGTGTAACCCGTTTGGTCACACAGTAAAGCTCAGAGTCAATAAGTGTGATTAAGTATAGATTTATTACAAATTCAGAGCCAAAGTAACATAAATCAGTCTCCGAAACGAAGTATAAAAATACAGAATTACCAACGGGAAGCAAAATTGGCGCACACGTACACCTTCAATACCAGAAAGCAAAAGAGGAATTCAGTAGCCACAGTACAAAGGATAAGGAATACAGGGGCATATTATCAAGCACATGCCATAATTACCGCAAATCGCCCATAGCATGATTTTCATTATCACCGTCTATCGCTGGATTTCAGCGCTGGGATAGCGACATATTATTAACGCTTTTCACCCAGGAGATATGAAATCCAGCGATGTAGGGGGATAGCAGGTACTAGCATGAGAAAAGCAGCTAAAAATGACCTGCAATAATGGAAACCTGATAATAGGCAGGTGTGGACTTAGCCCTGAGATCCACCTCCCATGTCATAGATGGCTAAGTCGGATTATTAGCAGGAGTAAAATTCCTGTGATAAAGGGGCCTTAGAGCGACTTTAATCATCAATTTGCAGGTCTGGGGTATCCTTGTAAATATCGCGATGCAGTTTTAGCGATGCTACCCATGTTGTTCTGTGAGGAATGCCCACTTTGCATGTCATTAGCGATAATAATCGCTGACATGCAAAGTGGAGAAAAGACGGCTGCTAACTCAAGGAAACACACGTTAGCGTGTCCTTGATAATACAGCAATATTTAAATCACCGCTTTTCGGCCGAAAACAGCTGCTAAAGCGGCGAAATTGGGCTTGATAATATGCCCCCTGGTCTGATGATTCGATTAGAAGTTTTGTTCCTCCTGCCTACGATGCATGAGGAAATATTCATTTGCCTTAACTAACCTACACTAATTAATGCTAGATGGGAAAACCCTAATTATATCCAATAAAATAGAAAGGTGTCAAAATAGTAGAACTCTTGCATAGCATAAAGCCACACAACTGAAAACGCACCAACAGAAATTACCTTCTGGAATCTTATATTAAAGGTCTCATTAATGTCCACCTACAAACAGTACGTTCTGGCAACTACACTCGCAACTCCCTTCGCTGATTCACATATTCTGAATGTATTTGAATTCCATCTCCTCATTCAGCACAGACAGTAGTTCTCCCTTCGTTAGTGAGCCTTACCCTCCTTGCCAAGAGTACTCCACTCAAACTTCCCTATCTCATCAACACAATGTCTGTTTCTTTGTTCATTTATTCATGTGTTGCACCTGCAGAGGAGAGAAAAACATTGCACCCAAAGCACATTCACGTTGAAGCTTGAGCATTGTCAAATCCAAATGCTTAAGGCCTTTGGTCAACTTGGTTAACATAGCAAGCATCTCAGCTAACCGTGGGCAGTGAACTCCGCTCCGCCGGTGGATTGTGCGGGGTTTTGCTTACTCCGCGTTCTGTGGAGAAAGCGGAGTATGCAAAACACTGCACATTCCGCAACAGAGCGGAGTTGGCCCGCGCTCTGCCTCCACCCCCCTATTAATATATAACTGAAATCGAACTTAAAGCAATTAAAAAACACCTACCTTTTAACCGTGGCATCCCCGGACTGCCCTCCTCCTCTTCTTCGCCATTAGAAATACTGCTTAAGATTTTGGGAAATGTGCAGAGAAATGCGTATGTGCGGGCGTGCCGCATGCGCACTTTTCTTAAGCAGTATGTCTAATGGCGAAGAAGAGGAGGAGGGCAGCCCAGGGACGCCGCGGTTCAAAGTTCATTTGGAGCTCACCAGGCACACCAAAGAGTCTTCAAGATTCTTTGGCGGTTCCAATTCAAATAAATGGCGTAGCAAGATGGGGTGAGCTGTTGGAAGGCTCGGACATAATTTCTTGGCAGAAACTTCAGGATATCACAAGTGGGACTGTTTCTAAATTCAAACACTACCAGCTAGCAAGTTGGGCCAAATCGCTTAAAAATCTGGGCATGGGTAATGATCTTTTTGAAAAGAAGGCAGCTACTACAAACATTGGAGGTAAAGAAATAGCCGTTTGGTACAGAATGTTAACTCAGCCTCTGGAAGAATCTCAGCAGTGGTTCGATGTGATCTGGAGGAGAGAGCTGCCAAACTATGATCGGGAAGCCATATGGCAAGTATCTTTTGCGGTTCTATGGCAGAATGTCAAGGCTGCTTCGTTAAACAAAAATCATTTATTTACTCTCCATAAAGCGTATTGGACCCCAAGAAGATTATTGTAATGACTCGAGTAAGACAGCAGGGTAAATCAGTCAAGTCTTTATTACGACTCCCACAAGCACGTCTTAGCATGACCTGTGACAACTCTGAATAACCGCCTCAGCCCCCCAACTGTCACTCTCTTCCGCGTCATAGCGGACAGCACGAGACACACGCTGCAGACCTCGCGCACAGTCTGCGCGAGGCAAACTAAGCCACTACATATCTCCTTTCCTTAGAGCAAGGAGCAACAGAGGCGAGAGTGAGGGAGGGAGAGAGAGAGAGAGAGAGAGAGAGAGAGAGAGAGAGAGAGAGAGAGATAGAGAAAGAGAAAGAGAGAAACCCAGAAAAGGTCACAAAAAAGAACAGGGCATTTTTGGCGGTATCTAACTGAAATACTGACTGCTCTGGTACTCCTCCTGACAGTAGAGTGACGAGGAGGAGAACTCTGTACATTGAGATTACATTGAGAGACGCTATGAGAGACATCTCTTTTCAGCATAGAACTCTTAGCATCATTAAGAACATTTTTGACTTTCACAACCTTGTTACCATTCCACCAGTCTTTTCCATTGATCCGGACAGCATTTCCACACACTTTATCCACCACCACAGTTTCCCCAAACTTTGATTCACCTTTTTTTACAAAACCAGGTTTCTTAACCCTGACACAGTCACCGACTGCAAACTCTCTGTTCTTAACCCGCTTCCTTTCATCAAAGTACTCTTTTTGTTTGGACTGGACCTTGGCAAACCTGTACCTCACTTTCTCATCCATTTCTTGAGGAGTGGAATTAGATTTATTCCACTTAGACATCCAAGCAGGTCTAAACTCAGAACATGGTTTCCTACCTCTCAATAATTCGAAAGGGGACACTCCTGTAGAAGAATGGGGTGTGGTCCTATAGAACCACAACATCGTCCTGACACTTTGGGGAACCGCCTTGTGGTGTTCTATAGCCCATTTGACACAATCACCTATGACTCTATTGAGTCTCTCTACCAAACCGTTGGTTTGTGGGTGGTAGAGGTACTAAGTTGTTCCTTAATCCATTCGAAAGCGGTTTTGCATTCATCATCCCACACAAATTCACTTTTGTCCTGTAGTAATTTAGATATGGGACGAATCTTCGTAGCATAGTCTTGAATAAAGCGGGCATAAAATTCAGTGAGACCTAAAAGGGATTTTACTCCTGCTTTGTCTTTAGGTGCAGAAGCATCAACAATGGCTTGTACCAAACTCGGCTTGGGTGTGACTCCTTCGCTTGAGATCGTATGACCCAGATATTCCACCTTGTCTTTTGTGAACTCACACTTGTCCCTTTTTAGGACTACACCATGTTCCTGGAAAATGGACAAGATCTTGCTCAGCACTATGTCATGTTCTTGTTGATCTTTAGCGAACAGCAGAATGTCATCTTGGAATATGGCCACGTTTTTTATTCCCTTCAGCAGATTGACCATAACTCTCTGAAAGACAGAGGCTTCCGAAGCCAGGCCGAAAGGCATACAACAAAATTGGAATAGCCCAGCTGGAGAGTTGAACGCAGTGAAATGACGTGATTCCTTGTCAAGTTCGATTTGGTGATATGCCGAGGCCAAATCTAGTTTGGTGAAGACCTTGGCACCTGCAACTACACCCAGCATTTCCGATATATTCGGGAGAGGATGCGAATCCACCCAAATCACCTTGTTAAGATTGCGCAAATCCATGCAGATTCTGAGTTCGTTGTTTTTCTTCCGTGCCACCACCAAAGCCAAAGTCCAATCCGACGATTCTATGGGTTCGATAACCCCTCTTCTTTGCATGGACAAAAGTTCTTTTTCCAAGTCTTCTCTTATGCTGAAGGGAATACTTCTTATTTTGTGTTTTACAGGCTCAGCATCACTCTTTATCTTGATTTTGTGCTTGAATCCTTTGATTTTTTCCAATTCACCAGAAAATACTTTTGGGTATTTATTGAGTAATTTCTCCACATGTGATTGGTCACGAACAACCAATATTTGTTCTTTTGCTCCAGGACAAAGCATCATGCTAAACAAACCTTGGTGGAACCATCCTAAAATGTCTAAGCCATTGACGGCAGCATATATTTTCCCATAAATATGCCTGTTCTTGAAAATCAGGATGTCTTCAAAGTATCCCAGCAGTTCTATGCTCCTCCCTTCATAGGATACAGGCTCACGGTCAGGCGGTTGCAGTTGTCTATTACTCCATTTTTTCCTGAACAGTGATTCATTTATCATTGTGATCCTTGCACCAGAGTCTACGAGAAGCCTCAAACTCTCTTCACCTACACCAATGATAGCATAGGGATCAACACAGTCATCTGGATCACCACTTTTTACGTTTCCTTCACTGACCACTACAACCATGTCTTTAAGTTCACTAAGAGTGTTATCACTGTCACTACCACTAGTATCCATTACACATGCCACTTGGTCTGTTTTACTTTTGTGAGTTTGGCAAACCTTGTCGAAATGCCCTAATTTTCCACATTTGCGGCAAGATGCATTTCTCGCAGGACACGGTCTTCCACTTTTTGCATGGGAGGGATAACCACATCTGAAGCAGATATCAGTTCTTTTGAAAAAATTATTCGGTTGATATTCTTTTTTTTCCCGAATTTTTTCAAACGCACAGGGGTGACCACTTCAGCATTTTTACTCACTAACTCCTTGATGGAAGACTGTGAAGTTTCAATGCTCTTCGCTATACGAATGGATTCATCCAGGGATGGATTTTCCAAAGACAACAGCTTTTGTCTTATAGTTTTATCCAGGCATTTACCTATGAACTGGTCACGTATCAATTGTTCAAAGAAGTTTTCAAACTCACATTCTGCCCCCATCTTCCTCAAGGCAGTAATATACGTGTCTACGTCTTCCTCAGCTTTCTGTGCTCTTTTGAAGAACTTATGTCTTGACACCACAACACTGGGTTGCTTGTCATATCTGACTTTCAATTTCCTCACAGTGTCTTTGTATTCATCAGTGTCTTCTTCTCCCTCCCCAACCACATCAGGTAAAGGTTTAAGAGTTTCCCTACCTTCAAACCCCAGGGAATGAAGTAGTAAGAACTTTTTCCTTTCTGCCCGGAATCTATGTGCTCCAATTGCACCCAAGTAATTTTCAAATGCATCAAACCACCTCCTCCAAGGCACAGGTGGTTCACCTGGTGTATCCAGAAAAGGAGGTGGCGGAAGCATGGACTGCATTATGTTTTTTTTCCAGGTGAGGGAGGTGATGTAAGAGAAACCTAGAGTGGGTGATTCTCTTTTGCCTAAATTTTCCAATAGCTAACCGTGAATATCCACAATTCGTTCTAGATATTATATCAAGAGCACTATTATTTATATGGGCCAGAAAAGTTCTTAAATAGTTTCCCTAACGCAAAAGCCAGGAAGGACCCATGGAGAATTATATTTTTCCTCTAGACGTGCCAAGTTTATTTTCTTTCGTGCCAAATTGGAGGTTTGTGCCCAGAAATGTCTTCATGGGATAATCTATTCTTTCTCCCAGTAATCGACAATGTCACAGACAATTACAGTTTAATTATTTTCAACTTGCAGTTAAATTCGTGCCCCAGAGGTGTCTTTGGGGTGAACCTTACACAGCCAGTAATCGGCACTGTCATAGACATATTTTTGTAGGTTCCCCTTTAAGAACTGGGCGGGAAGTGGTTGCCGTTCTTTTCTTGAGCAGATCGACAGTACAGGCGAGATTAATCGTGTAGAATACACGCCCACCGCAGCGTGTCCCACATCTCCTCACCTCAGCCTCTTAACATCGCTGGCGCCAACAGACAGGAACAAGGCTCCAAACAGCCACTCGCCTCTCTGTTCAGCAACGTCGCGGCAGACTAAAAAGCAGTTCGCCACCAAAGAAGACCACTTCAACGACGTTCCGCTGCGAAGACAGCATCAGCTTTCTTCACTTCTAAGGTAATTACTTCCCTCTTGTGGGTTCTCTGTGGGAGCCGTCCTCGTCGCCAATTTCGAGTGTAATGACTCGAGTAAGACAGCAGGGTAAATCAGTCAAGTCTTTATTACGACTCCCACAAGCACGTCTTGGCATGACCTGTGACAACTCTGAATAACCGCCTCAGCCCCCCAACTGTCACTCTCTTCCGCGTCATAGAGGACAGCAAGAGACACACGCTGCAGACCTCGCGCACAGTCTGCGCGAGGCAAGCTAAGCCACTACAATTATCTAAGATGGGCTCTAAAAATGCGATCTGTCAAAAGTGTGGGGGAGCAGATGCGGATGACGTCCACATGTTCTGGGGATGTTCATCAATACAAGGCTTTTGGAACAAAGTAGGTGTAACGATTTCCAGTATTGTGGGGTTTAAAGTTAAGGTGAGTCTTTCTCAAGTTATTTTTGGCATGACCCCGGATGAGGAAGTCACAACCCAGATATCTAGGAATCACAAAATTTTAATGTTTGTGCTTTTTCTACTGGCGCGTAGGTAATTATGTATAAAATGGATTTCCCCTGTTTCCCCACTAGAGTGCGAATGGGTTAACTCAAAACATAGATTTGCAAAATTAGATAGAGCGATAAGCGATACGAAGAAAATTGCATTTTGGAAGATTTGGGATGAATGGTGTAATAGAAATAATAACATAATTGCTTAAAGATATCTATAAGAACAAGGGTAATAGTTAGTATACTTTTAAGTTTGGTCTGGGCCTTCTTTTTTTTCTTTTTTTTTTGGAGTCCTATTATTAAGTTGGTAGCCGTACAGGCCAGGAAAAGTCTACCGTGGGTTGGACTGAAACTCCTGGAGAAGAGATATCTGCAGGACCTGTAAGAGTGGAGAACATTTGAAAGGGAGCATGCGGAAATGCGAGACCTGGGGGGAATGAGACCCCGGTGTGTAAAGGTAATTTGCACCTCCTCTGCAAACAGAGTGACCGCGGGTCTCTACCCTGGAGTGCCTGGGTATAGGCAATAAGGAAAACTCCGGCCATCACTGATTTCTTTACATTGTTCTTACTTCAAAAAAACTCCTAATTACAAAAGGGCTAGAAACAAATGAGGACACTAGAAATTAAAAAAAAAAAAAAAAAAAGGTTTTCCCCCCAAAAATAAACGGTGAAGTAAAAAAAATACTGACAATGAGTAGGAAAAATCAGCTATTTGTGACAACATTTTCATCTGTAACTTTTTTTGCAATGTACACCAGAAACTGAGTTAGGAGCAGTGGTTATTTGTACATCTCTTAATTTGTAGGTACCAATGCTAGCATTTGGTTCAGAGGGCATTTAGCAAATGTTCGTCTTTCTTGCACACTGGCTTACAGTTGGAATGCACACCTGGAGAGAAATCCAACAGGTAATAACAAATGTTCTCCTATTCTAAGGTTTCTCATGTCTCCTGATAAAAATGCTACCCCACTTCGGTGACTGGGTCTAGCATCTGCGACACAAACACCCTAAAGTGTGGCCTGGAGATATCCTATTTCACCTACCAAAATCCATTTTTGTTTTACAATGTCAGTTGCAGGGAATTTCAGAACCTAGCTCACCAGCCATCCAGAAAACCCTACCTTACGCAGACATTTCTGAAAATGAGTCACCACTGGATGTCCAATGTGGTGTGACTTTTTTGGTTCTAAAAAAGGTTTTGTACCAGAAGTCCTTGCAAACCTCAAAATTTGGGTAAAAACACACATTTCCTATACATATCTATAAGAGAAAGTTCTGGAATCTGCAGGGATTTACAAATATCCTACCACCCAGTCAGCATTTCCCCATGCCTTTTCAATAAAAGTGGTACCCAAAATGTGTGAGTGGGCCTTGTCCCATGACAGAAAGGAGCCCAAATGCAACATGGACTGATCACATTTTCCCCCCAAAACCTGCCCCATTTTTGCAATGGTGATGGCTGCTGAATTTGGAAATACACATTTCTGTGAGGGAAAGTTCTAGAATCTCCGGGGATCCACAAATTTCCTACCACCCAGCGTTGCCCCAAGTCTCTTGATACAAATATCCACATGTCCACAAATGAAAAGGGCCCAAAATGCAGCATGGACAGATCACATTTTTCACTTAAAACCAACCATTTTTCGCTAGCTGTGGATTTTGGACCCTAGCTCAGCTGGGATCCAGTGAAAGCTACTACACTTGCACACTTCTAAAAACTAGGAACGCTGCGGAGTCCAGGCTGGCGTGCCTTGTGTGGCTCCCATGATGTTTTCTTACCTACAATGCCCTGTAGATCTCAACATTTGGCTAAAAAATACATTTTTGCACATTTCTGTAAGGGAAAGCTCTGGAATATTTGGGGGTTCACAATGTTTCTGCCACCCACTGTGCCTCCAACTCTCCCAATGCAAATAGTACTTCCCTCGTTTGGGAAGGCGTAACACCCGCATCAAAAAAGGGTCCAAAATGCAATATGGACAGGTCAAATGTTCCCACTGGAACCTACCCTTTTTTGCAACATGGCTAGCTGCGGATTTTGAATCCTGGCCTAGCTAGCACTAAGGGAATTGCACCAAACTTGCACATTTCAGAAAAGGAGATACTCTTGCTAATTATAGTTTCACTCTCCCACTGGAACCAAGCAGGGCCAGACCGGCCACCTGGCATTTGGGGACCCGGCAGGGTGAGGGTTTCACAGCCTGCAGGGCCGGTTTTGTTGCTGGGGACCTGCTGCATGTTCCTACTGAAGTGCTCCTAAAAAACCAATGTAAAAACAAATGGTTTTAAAGCTTGATTAAAGTGTACTTTAAAGCTATTTGGGTTGACATTGTTAATTTAGCAGCTCTGCAAATAGGGCCATGGCCAGCTTGTCCCCAGCAACAAAGCAGACCCCCACAACCAGTGAAACAAGACGCCACCCTGTCAGGCCACTGAAACAGCCAGTGCCCAATAGGCCAGTCCAGTACTGGAACCAAGCTATTCCTGACTGAAGATGTCACGATTGCGCTGCGGAACGGACTACGTTTCCCTGCAAGACGCGGTGGGGAACGACCGCTCCCATGCTCCTTTGCGGTTCTCGCGAGACTTGTTCGCGGAAGCATAAGGAGGAAGACTTGCAGAGTACGGTGTCGGGAGTTCCTCCGGTCCGAGCTGGCGTTTGCTGTTGCTGTTCGTTGTTGGATGCGGTAAGGGGGCTTGCACCTAGATACAGTTACTGCTGTATTTCGGAATCGATTTTGGTTCGTGTTAGCTGCCTAGCTAGACACGCTTGTTCTAGTTTTCCTCTGGGGACTAACCTTCAGAGTTGAAAGGATTTGACCCGGTCGGTATTGTCGACCGACAGAGAGGTGGATGATTGTCAATCCACGGATTCCCTTGCATACCTTTACTTTGTCTTGATTTCACTGTGATCTTCATGAGGCGGGAGTGAAGAGCTCTTGACTCCCATACACGCATTTGATCAAGGAGCTTCCCTATAACTCATAGAGTCCCCGTGTGATGTGAACACCGGGACAACATCTTTTGATTTATCTTTACATTAGATGGATGTAGTATGATATGCATGGTGTTTAACCCAACTGTCTTTGACTCCTTTATTAACAGGGATTGATTAGGAGTGGTAGTCTCTACTCTCGATCCTTGTGAGGCATTCAAGGAGTAAGATAGGGGTATGTTATTACTTCCTCAGATACTTGTCGCTATACTGTTGTGTATGCATTTATGTCAGGAGGTTACATGTCCCTGTTGATTTTGTATTACTGCAGCAACACCTCTATCCCATCCTATACCATCACCTACCTATCCCATGAAGGATTATTTTTCTTTACACGTATTTAGAAAGGCTAAGGTATTACTTGGAATTACTGTATGTCAAATGCCTGAAAAGGAAAGGTATTCATGAGTTTTGTTCTCTTGTGTCTTCCAGATCTCCCTCCCTGCTGTCCCCTTCCTTTCCTTCCCTTTTCCTAAACCCCCCAAAACATCCCTCACTTAATCCGTTCAATGTGCTGTGCCATTCGGCAGTTCAGACATTGGATAGATTGAGAGGTGTAACATAATCTTCAAACCGATCCTGAGGACGTCCGACATAACAGAAGAGCGATGATCAGGGCAAAACCAGTCTTGCATTACATGGGTTCCAGTACAAGTATGTCCTGACCTGGCAGTCTTGGATGTTCCTATTGAAGCAGGGACAAGACTGGTTTGGTTAGGGCTGGGTTCAAACTGAGGTGGCATGGTGGAAAAAAGAACAATAGGTTGGAATGCTACTCAGAGTCATTGCAATTGGTTAGACAAATTGCAAGCAATACTCCCACTTTTTTTGTGTGTTTGATGTAGCGCCCCAAGTAGCAAGGGTATGCTCAGCCATGGGTCTCATATTCACTGTGCCACTGAACTAAGCTACACCCAATGGAAAAGCCCCAATCAGGGAAAGATTGGTCTTGGGTTGCTCGATTTCCGTTCAGGGAGGACCTAGCTTGGCAGTGCGGGTAGGATTTTTCCTATTGGAGATGGTTCAAGACTGATATGCAGATGGCTGTGTCCAAACTGGGGTGTCATGGTGGGTAAAAGAATAATTGGTTGGAATGCTCCCCAAGCGATTATCAGTAGGTAGACAAATTACAAGCATTCCTCCCATCACCCTTTGTGTGTTTGATGTATCGCCCCACATGTCAAAGGTATACCCAGATGAGAATCCTATGCAAAAATCTGTCTGGGACAAGGTTTGTGTTTAACAGAAGGGTTACTTCGTGACAGCATAAAGGATATCCCATCTGCCTTATTGAAAGTGCATTATATCATAACCAAACCACCAAATTCTAAATCAGGCCCTGTGTGATATTGTTATGGGAGATCTGATCGCTATAATTCGGAGCTCTAATCAGAGAAGTAGGCAGTGGTGCTCCCGATCACCAGAAAAAGAAATCTGTTGTTGCTTCAGGGAAGTATTCAACTCTTCTACCAACTCCAGTACAATGTAGGGTGAAAAACTGGAGAAGTACTGAAGAAGAACTATTTTGCATTTTGCTGTTAATGCAGACTCTAATAGAATGCAGCCAGTTATCAGAGAAAATGCAGTCACTCACAGCTAGGATGACCAATGGATGAAGTGGGCTGACCTATTAAGAGTAACACAAAAGCGATTAGACTTTCAACTTAAGTGAGAGTCACCGTGTACTGCATTTACCACAATGCATCTGGGTTGATCATGTGCTAGTATGCCAGGTAGTGTGTTCCCTCCTCCTTTCATGATTAGCTCCTTGCTGAGTTATTGGGCTGATGAGCTTTGGGATGTGTCTGTGCTCTGGGAGTGGCACTAAACCTGGGAGGACTGTGAACAGCATAGCCATCACCGCCAAATTTCACTTTTTACTCTCTACTAAAGTGGGACAACAATCCTGAAACACATGTCTAGAGATACACAGCACTGGCTGCACCAACAATGGCGATCACTAAAGATTTTCAACTGAAGTGAGTGTCACCGTGGACTGCATTTGCCACAATGCATCTAGGCTAATAGTGTGCAGGTAGGCTAGGCAGTGTGTGCCCTCCTCCTATTATAATTTACATAATTACTAATCAAATAATGCATTTAAAGTAATCAACATTAAATTACATTTAATTTGATTTAACTTCCCACTCTAAAGACCTACAAAGCCTAAATCTTGCATCTAAAATATATCTTTAAAGATTACGACATTTAGGTGGTCAGGCAGGCATGTGGCGTGGCAGTCCCACGGCGGTGCCTTTTTCAAAGGCGGCAATGCCTTTGAAAAAGGCACTGCAATGGGGATGCACAGAAAGGTTCCTGCATGGCATGCACTTGAAATCCATGCTGTACAGGAACCTGTGTACATGCCCACAGGCCCACCCCCTCCGAGTGCATGCACATGCGGTGGAAGCAAAGGAAGCCATGTAGGGTCCCCTTTGTTTCCTCTGCACCAGGGTTTTCATGGAGATGGAATTGCCATAAAAGCCCTGCTGGAAAGGAAACTCGTAATATGCTTGGCGGGACCTCGGCGGTCCCGCCAAACATATTGCTGCCTCTGGACTGGCTGTTCCCTGGTGGATTTGGATATTTGGGCTGGCGGGTGAACTGCTGGTATGGCAGAGGTTGGACTGCCACTGCAGATCCACCAGGAGTCTGTCGGTCCTCGGACCGCCAGATTCGTAATCAGACCCTGGATATCATTTAAGAAACATATTTTTAAGTGCCACACATATTAAAGCTATGGATGGGTTTAAATGCCACACTTCTGTGTACCTTAATTGCGAGGAATTCCCCAAAAATTCTGTGAGATTAGGTGGAATTACGCAAGAAGAGAAATTTTGTATTGAGTGCTATTTCCTTAGCACACAAATGCCACTTGGTGTCCAAAATGGATGCGAAGATGCATTTTGCATTAAGAAAAAGTGCTATATGCAACAAAACACAAATAACAGTGGGAGCTGATGCTCATGCTCGCTGCATGTGGTCCTATTTCTGGCATTTAGCAATAGTTTCTGAGTGCAAAATGCACTCTCACTTCCAAAATGGACAGGATGCATTTTGTGCTAAGAAAATAGTGTTACATGCAAAAAACACAAACAGCAGCATGAGTAGCCACTTGCACTCATTATATTCGTTGTATCTGTGCTATTTCTCCACCCCAAAGATTATTGTTAACTATGCAAGTGGGATAATCACATCATTATTGGTAATTCCACGTCAAAGAGTAATGCGGAATTACAGAAATTATATTCAACAAAGAAGTACTGTACCCTGTGCTATAGAAACGATAAACATTTTGAAAAGCTTCAGCGCAACACCTAGGTCTTATACGGGAAATTTTAGCAAGACCTGTCCTTATAGTCAAGCGCACATGCATTGTAGGACTTTTGGACTTATTTTAACATTGAAGATTTGTCCTCAAATATTCTAACGTGCTATTTACTAAAAAATCTGAACTGGCTAAAGTTGGCACAAATGGCATCTGGCCACTTCGCAAGTAGGACAGCATGGTGTAAAGTCATGTTTTGTGCAACCTTTTGAAAATAGACTTATAGAGGCTGGGCCCATTTCAAAGCATGTCAGATCGCACCACACCCTAAAAACTATTGCACACATGGTGTCGGTTAGCAAAATCTAACATCACGATTTACACATTAAATTGGGGAATATAATGTGCCCCTGAAATTGCACTGCTGTCAAGGTAGTTCAAAGAGATACAGCTTGTAGGAAATTGCTTTGTATATATTAAACAAAGTAAGATATAGTGTGCACAGAGTCCAGTGAATCCCCAAAGGCTTACAGAGGCTTAAGTAGATAATGCTAATTGCTCTATTTGTGGTTGTATGGTCAAGCAGTTAGGCTTATCAGAGGGTTGTGTTAAGCATTTATTGTACACACTTACGCAAGAATAGCATACACTCAAAGAACGCATCCAGACCAATTGGTTTGTAGAAAAAAGTATTACTTTGTTATTTTATTTTTAGATCCAAGAGGAACTCAGTTGCAGGTAAGTAACAGTGTAACAGTATCAATGCTTTTAAAATACAGTTTGGAATTGTTTTGTAAAACAGTAGAAATGCTTTACTACAATTGAAATACTTTGGTAAAGTCAGTTTAGCAAAGTATAACTTTGCAATAGAAATAGCGTGGCTCAATGGTTAGAGCTGCAGACCCTGATGCAGAGGTCTGGCCCGGGATCAGGGTTCAATTCCGGCCTCGGCGGCTCTTGGACTCAATTTCCCCGGACCTGATCATTCTCTCGTCGATGCCTAGTCTAATCATGGGTCCCACTCTGTGACTCTGGGCAATAGCTTGCTTAATCTCCACAACAGCCCGAGCAGTGCTTGGATGCCTGGCTTCACCTTGGGGGTGCCCAGGAGTGAACATTTCACAGGAAAGCCAGGATGGGTTCCACAGCGGTATGAATACAGCGCTACGAGGCGTCCGGGTAGAAGTGCGCTATATAAAATACAATAGCTAGAATGCAATGTAATCCTAAGAAAGGAAAACAGGGTTAAGCATTAGCAGGTAAGTACTCAATTTACAATCCCAGTCTTCAGAGGTTTTGACCAACACTTGGCAAGATTCAGTTTTAGGTAAGTACTGCACCACCTTTGGCACTGCGGCGGCATGAGTGCAGAGGTCACTGGGCCCAATGTAAATCAATGGAGAGGCCCGGCGGTTAAGTTCAGGCCAGTGGGGGCCACAAGGCAGCACCAAAGCTACACCACCAGCCACACAGATGTGGCCGGTTGCAGGGTGCAAAATCAACATCAGGTGCCCAATGCTTTTCAACGGAGGTTGTCGGTTCCACAAAGAAGCTGCAGGCTCTGGCAAGAAGGCTGGGTGACCACTGGCTGTGCAGGTAAATTGGACTTTTGGGGGAGGTCGAGGCACCATCTGTTGATCTCCCCAAAGCCAGAGGGCAGAGGATGCAGGGATACCTTTTGGTGTCAGATATTCTGAGTTAGAACCGGTCGCGATCAGGCAGAACCTTTCGTGTAGAGGTTGCAGGCGACTTCGTGGGATCCAGGAGAGGTAAGCCGCCAAGGGAGACGAGGTCAGGATCGCTGGGGAGACTTCACTGGACAGGTGAGCCACACTGGCTGTGGGCGGAAGTTGCAGAGTTGGTCAGGAACATGGATCCCGGTGGATCCGGCATCCTTAAAAATTGAGTTTCTTTCTGGACAGGGTATCTGTCCTCTGGAGATTAGTTTTTTTTATCGAAGATGGGCAGTCTTCCTGGGGTTCTTGGAAGTCGCTGGCCACGTGACAGGTGTTGGCTTCTTCACAGGCTCGAGAAACAAGAGACAGGCCAGTAGGGTTGGGACCAAGGCAGTGGGCGTCTTTCAGCCGCGGCCCGTGGAGGGAGTTCCGTGGGACAGACAGGCGGGGCGGGGAGGGGCAGAGTGGCTGGTGGTAAACACCGGAATATGGATGATTGGAGGTAAGTAAACAATTAAATTAATAAAACGAATTTCGTAGCACGCCCTGCATCACGTTTTGCGATGCAGGGCACGCAACGAAATTTGTTTTATTAATGTAATTGTTACTTACATGCAATAACTCAACTTGAAGGTAATGGAGCACTTTACACGAACAGCAATTATGTTACACAAGGATACATTCATTGTTGATAGGCACCGGGAGATTAGGTAATTTGCCCAGAATCACAAGATGTTGAGCCTACTAAAGGATCCATCAACTCCTGATTACGTGTTACTAAAGGACTTGTAATGCAGTCTGTTCTCTAGGTGTGTTTACCTTGCCATCAAGTCCAATGGAACAGTATTTGAAATGTACGGCAGCGGCCGACTGCATCCCCACATGCCGCCAGAGCTTAACGCAGGAACTTCTAACCACAGCAGGCAGCACCTCATATGTTACTCGTTATGTAGTGAAATGTGCGACAGGGTTGTGTGGCAGAATTAAAGGGGGGGTTTGTGGCAACATTTTAAATGAGGGCGGTCGCTCTACACGCATGACGTTGTCATTCTAAGCATTGACTCTTTAGGCTTCAACAAAAAACGTTCATAGTGATGATATTGATGTCACAGGTTCAAATCCAAGCACGGCCATCCCACTCTTTCATCCAGTCAAGGTCAACCAAAAAATGACAGGCAGTCCCGTAAGAGCTCACTAGAGAGGGGGGTCATGTACTCTCGATCAAAGCTCTATACCGCATTCCCGTTTGAGATGCTAATCAACAACCAGTCAACTGTCAATGCCTCAGGTTTCATCATCGGGGCGGCCCCAGAAAGCAGGCACACAATTATATTATTGACATTTCACGGGTGGGGCCTTGTGGTATGCTTTACACACTGGAACCACCACTCCCCTCTGCCCCTCCCCTACAGGAAGGCTCTGACACGCTCCACACCCCCTCCCGGGAGCTCCTGCCCAGCCTGTGGTGTAGGCGAGAGGCAGTCTTGACTTCTTTGCCTGTCTCTGGGCCACTTAGATTTCTGTGGAAATCCAAATAGGCCTTAAGCAAAAAAAGTGACTATTATAAACATTAAGAACAAACAAGGAAACCGATCGCTTTCACTTTCGCGAAACAGACAAAGCCGTGAGTGGTGCGCACGCGAGCCATATGCTTTCAATTATCGTGCCCATGTGTGGGCACGATAATTGAAACCATATGCAAGAAATGCGCATAATAGACAGCAATAGGCCAGGGGTGGAGCTATGCGCCCACCTCTGACCTATTGGATGCTCTCTTTAAAACAAATATGCATGCAAAGGCCAATAGAAGGCAGCAAAAGTAAAAACACACGCACAAGCATATTCATTTCTAGGGTCTATTTCGGAAACACGGACAAAAGAACTCTTGCTGCGCGAACACTGCTGCGCAATGTAACACTAGACGCGAGACCTAAAAAGTCTACATTGAAACACAGAACTAAACTGCTTCACTCACTGCGGCCTTACTATAATATCCCTCTATTGAAAAATAAAATGCCATAAGGTATAATTAGCAATCTATGGGAACTGTCTGAAAGTCACACATCTTGAAACTTAACTGTGGGGATTTCCAGGCAGCGACCTCACAGTACTCTCAGA
Source organism: Lissotriton helveticus (assembly GCF_964261635.1). Classification (NCBI taxonomy): domain Eukaryota; kingdom Metazoa; phylum Chordata; class Amphibia; order Caudata; family Salamandridae; genus Lissotriton; species Lissotriton helveticus. The sequence continues at coordinate 171,259,728 of NC_136059.1, read as the reverse complement.
GGAAAGTGAAACTGAAAGTGTCTAGGCTTCATCACAGCAAATTTCAGTTACATTTTTAAGTAACATTTGCACTTCAATTACTCATTGTTTTCCAGCGCCTGCCCAAACTTGAGAACAGGATTTTAAAGTGTGCTTGACTCTTTGCCTCCCTTCTAAAGCTGTACATCAATCACAAACCTACAGCTCTAAGAAGAGACAACGAGCAGCCTCCCTGATAATGAATTATCCTTACAGATTCACCAGTGTTAAGCAAGGTGCAATATAAAGAGCAGTGCAATATGATACACTCCTCCAGGTGGATTTTTTTTTTTTTATAATAAGGGTACTCCCGAGTTTACTTTTTAGGTCTAGAGGGAGAGAAATAAACAGCAAATACAAATACAAAAACCTCTAATCTGACCTGTAAATCCTTCAAAGTAGAATTAATCTGAACATTTCACAGAGATGCAACAATGATGGAAGATATTCACATAGACATGGGGCCCTTGTAGGCACTCAATGTGCATTCAAACATCTATAGCAGACACCCAGAGACCCTTAAAATATCTCAGACAGCTTCCGCTAGCCTCAATTTAGAAATTATTCACAGACATGAAGCACTTAGAGAACAGGTCCATGGTAAAAAAAACACTTGTCTCTCTCCTTCATAATGGACCTGCTCCTACCACTTCGAGAATGGCCTCAGCAGGATTTTCTTAACCCCTCCCATGCTCATGACGAGCTCAGCTCGTCATGAGCCATGGTTCTCGTGTGCTCATGACGAGCTGAGCTCATCATGACCGTTAGAACGCTCACAAGTGGGGCTAATTCCCCTGCTGTGCTGGACGTTCTAAGGAACAGACGTGGTCATGACGAGCTCAGCTCATCATGAGCACAAGAGAAACTTGACTCATGACTAGCTGAGCTCATCATGAGCACCGGGGCGCTGTGCGCGCCCCCTCTCCCCCCAGCACAGCGGGGGAATCGACCCCGCAGCCAAGGGGTTAAAGGGGAGCAGCTGAACATCCCCTATGGGGTCAGATACAAAACGTGAAGATGACGGTGCCACCTAGGTAAAATTACATCTTTATATCAACAAGAAGGGGAACCGTGAGTGGACGATATTTAGCGGGATCCAGTGTACATGTCCAGGAAACTAGTAGCACAAGAAGGGTACAAAGTTCCGCGATGGGAAATATAAGACACAAGAGTGCGTGCAGCGTAGAGGAAGGTAAAAGGGAAAAGGGGCATTTCTCTTTTTGGAACTAAAACCCTCACACACCTAGCAAGATAGATGTCATGCTTCATCATATGGGTTCTGCTCCTCGTCAGTCTGGCGCTGCAATGTCTGATGGGCACCCGTAAAGGGGCTCTTTATCGGAGATCTTTTGTTCCGGCCATATGGTGCATGCGGGTGAGAGGGCGAGTGAAAGTGTAGTCGTGAAGTAGTGGTGAATTAAAAAAGGTGGGTCAGTCCACAGGGAACTTTATTAGAGTGGCTGACACCCTTGGTTAAAAAGGGTGGGAGGGGAGATATGTGCTGGAAAAGTTAACAGCAGAACATCTACGACCCTCTGGTCAGGTCAACATGTTTCTTGCCGTCATGGCAATTCTTCAGGACCTAAGTGCTCAGTACTACACAGTGTAAAATGAATATAAATTACAACCTTATTTCAGGAGGTCAATAAGTTGGCAGGCCAGCAGGTCCTGCTGTAACAATGCGACCTAAGGGAAAATATATGTAATGTGGAAAAATTATCAATGCTATGTTCCATTGTTTCCGGGATCACATGTATTCTACGCTGAAAAAGCACACTGATGGCAATAAAACCAAAAACTATAAACAAATTATGTTAATAGTGACAAGAATCCCCCAGGCGTGTGTATAGCTATGTTAAAAAGGCGAAGACGCCTAAACAAATGAAGAAAGGGAGGGACGGAGAGACAGACAGATAGAAGCTTACCGTAAGTGAATCCCTAAGGCGCCTCGCAGTCTGCTCCTGTGGGACCTGCACCAATGTGTCAGATACCTAAAGGGAAGAAAATACAAGCAGCAGAAGCCTGCCTTAGAACCAACTCACACGGAGGCATTGATGTGAGTTGATTGCTATGAGCTCATAGATGGTAACTGTGGGAGATAACCGTCTCAAGAACAGTCCACTAACACACTGCGAGGTGAGTGTAATTGTCAGGAAGTCAAAGCAAGGGCCCATGAGGCCGTACAATACCCATAGGAGCATCGTGGACACTGAGCTCACCCTACCCACGTCAATACCCCCACCAGAGATGAACAGTATAGTGAACGTTTGGTCAGGGTCGAGCCCGTGTGCGGACCGCAACCAGCAGGCATGACACCAATGCCCATACAAACACCGCTCCTTGAACTCAGGACATACGTCCTCCACAACACTGGCGAGTCTGAGCTATCTCGATGGTACAAGTGCTCCCAGCCCGATACGTCACCTACAAGGTAACGGGCTCCAAAATCTCCGAGCCTCCCAACACACTTACCTGATACGCATGTGGTCTCAACCGTCACAACCTACCTCCACGAGCCTGGTCAGGGCGTCAGAGCGACTGGTAGCGTCCACGGGGGATGCCCGCGGTATTAATAGTAACCGCATTTCCGAATGGTCACGCTCGCGGTGGGCGGGGCTGCAGCAGGACGGGACTGCGCATGCGCCAGGCACTTGTTACGAGTAGAAACCCAACCGACTTCAACCTCAGTAGACTGCTGCGAGTTGCGGCGGCCATATTGGGAGAACTCGTAGTTTACCGGGTTAACAACACCAGTGTCAGTCTGTCTTGAGAATGTTAACACAAGTAAACCAGTGAACACCCCGGTTATGCACACATGGTTAATTGTATCCACAGAGACACAAGATGGTGAGGTAACATGCCAGCAGCCTGATAAGATCTGTGGGTCATTTGGGAACGAGTGAGAGGGTCGTGAATCAAGACCCCTTGCATTAAGCTACAGAGGAGGAGACCGCATGCATACTCGTGAACCGTCTCAAGTAATGTGGCCAAAGGTGATCGAAAGGTAACGCCTCGCTAGGGAGTGATGCCACCACACACTACCCCCCCTGTGCCAAGTCAAGTGCCCAAAGGAGAGGGTGGTTGCAGGGGAAGTGTAGGAACTCAGAGTGATACAGAGCGATCATAATGATTGATGCGGTCTGCCAATACGCGCATGGACCGGTGCCCATTCTGTGTAGGCACGGAAGTGATGTCAGTATGTTGGAGGATGAGGAGTTGATACAAGTGCTGGGACTGGCATAGGCTCATTAATCCATATGAGCTCAAATTAATCCTAATGATACACAGCCGTGTACCAGGTATTGGGAGCTAGTTATCTGGAAAGGCCATACACCTAGGGATGTGGAGCCATTAGTGAATGGTCATGGGGGCTGTATGCGTGTAAGCAGATAGTGTGTTAATAGTCTGGCAACCTCCGGGTCAGAGCTAGCGTGCCAGCGACACCCATGGCACAGAATCATTTAGACCTATCGTGTCAAGTTTTAACCGGTGGACCCATCTTTGTTCGATTCGAAAGAGGGCCTGCTGTGTAATAGAGGGATGGGACTCTAGAACCAGCCAACGGACACTGGGCCTCATTTATGAAAAGTGACGCAACGCTGCGTGAAAACAGCGATGGTCACTTTTCATTGCGCCCTCCTTGCGAGACCAATGATGCGTCATATTTATAGTATGACGCATCATGGCGCAAGGAGTTACAGATACGTCAGTATTTCTGACGTATCTGTAAGCGCAAAAGTCACGCATTGCTGGAATGGCATTATACCTGACGCAGGTATAATGTAGCGCAGGGGTTTACAAAGTGACGCATCTGCTTAGATGCGTCACTTTGTAAATAGTGTGCAACAGGAGGCATGTTTTACGCCGCCGATGCGTCACAAAAAGTGACGCATCAGGAGCGCAAAACTGACGCAAGGCCTCATAAATGAGGCCCAGTGTCTGCATGATGGCCCTGTCGTGTATAGTGTTCGTACAGTCTGGTATGTGTCTTTGAGCATCTGATATTGCTTTTATGCTCCATGATTCTTAGTTTAACTTGTCTCATGGTCATCCCGATATAATATTTATTGCAGGGACAGGTCAGCATATGAACGCATCTCGTGCTGTTGCAATTGGTATGTCTCTGGAGATGCCATGTGAACGTGTCCGTGAGACTGATCTCTTTGCACTGATGAGTTTGTGGGCAAACAGCGCACCCCCCACATGGAAAATGACCCCTCACGGGGGGGAGGTCCCACAAAGTGCTCTGGCTGCTGGTGTTTTGTTTCTTGGGCCGTGTATGGATCAGAGCATCCTTCAAATTGGATGTCCGTTTGAATGCAAAACGGGGGCGGGGGATATCCAGACCACCTGCGTTAATGATATTCCAATGTTTGTTTATACTGTTTTTAATGTAAGCCGAGTTTTTTGTGAAACTGGTGACGCAGGTTATTAGTTCTTCTTGCTCTTTAGAGCGAGTTTCCAGTAGTGTTTCTCTGGGGTTATTTAAGGCTCGTTTACATGAGTTGTGGATGAGCCTGGTTGGGTACCCTCTGTCCTGCAACTTGTGTTGTAGAAGTCTTGCTTCTTGCTTAAAATCAGCTTTGTTGGTGCAGTTTCTGCGAACCCTGAGGAACTGTCCAAATGGGAGATTATCCCTCAGAGCTTTAGGGTGATAGCTGTCGTATAGCAAAAGGCTATTCCTGTCAGTGTCCTTGCGGTAGAGTGTTGTGCTAAGCCCAGTCGGGATCAGACTAATGCTCAAGTCTAGGAAGGGGATAGCCGTATCTGAGATGGTGCCAGTAAATTTGAGGAATGGATTCTGCTGAATAATCCAGGTGCAAAAGGCCTCGCAAATCACGCGGTCCCCTTTCCATAGTACGAGGATATCGTCTATGTATCTGCGCCAGAGTGTTATGTTGTCACTAAAGGGGTTATGTGCGGCCGTGATGACACTTTCTTCAAACGTGGCCATGTAAATGCAGGCCAAGCTAGGGGCGAAGGTAGAACCCATAGAGGCCCCCCGAATCTGATGGTATAGTTGTGTTCCATACTGGAAGAAATTCTCAGTCAAGGCTAAGTTTGCACAGGCTATTATAAAGGAGATAGGTGTGGGTGAAGTCCACTCTTCCTGTCGCAGAGTCATTTCAACGGATTCTAGGGTGGCCTGTTGCGGGATGTTAGTATACAGTACTTCCACGTCTAGTGTAAGGAGGAGGTCAACACCCTCCCTCCCCTCGATGTTATCCAAAAGACGGAGCACATCCCTAGTATCTTGTAGAAAAGATGGTATTTTCCTAACCACTGGTTGAAGGAAAGAGTCGCAGAATTTTGAGAGTGGCTCAAGTAGTGAGCCAATTCCTGAGACAATTGGCCTCCCTGGGACCGGTGTCTGTCCCTTGTGGATCTTGGGGAGGGTGTAGAAATATGGTATCACCGGGTCAGTAGTCAGCAAGAATGCTGCTTCATTCTTGGTGATCCATTCATTGGTCTCACCCTCCATAAGTAGGCTGGTGATGGCAGTAGTTAGTCTTTTGGTGGGGTAAGCAGCCAAAGGTCTGTAATGGGTGGTATTTGCTAACTGGCGTTTGCTCTCTGTGTCGTAGTCACAGCTATTCTGGATCACTGTGGCACCCCCTTTATCCGCCTGCTTGATAACAATGGTCGTGTCATTGGACAGGGATTGTACTGCCTGTCTCTCAGCTTTGCTCATGTTTTTAAAACTGCTGGTGTTAGGTCTGGTGTCCAAACTTCTGAGGACTGCCCTCTCGAAAGCTAGTACCTCAGGTGGTACCATATTGTCAGTTGGTGTGAAAGTCGATGGTTTACGTAAGCCGGTGTCAGTTCTCTCATTCTCAGGTTTATCATGAAAGAATGACCGCGGCCGTACCTTCCTAAACAATTACTTGACTTCACACATCTCAGTGAAGCTGTCCGGTATCGGTGTAGGGACAAAACCCAGACCCTTTTCTAGAATCTTGGTTTCCAAAGGGGTTAATGTCATATCAGAGAGATTTACTATCAAACTCTCCTTCCTCGTGTCGTGCTCCTGGTTTCCATCGAGGATGATGTCGTTGGCTGGTATTGCCATTGTACTCCCTTTTGGGGTCCTCGCTTGCGCCCTCTTCCTCTGCCCCAACCTCTGTCGTGAAAAGGGGGGTTCATTGGGTAGAACTGTGGCGGTCCCCGAGGGTAAAAAGGGTATTGCCAGGGTGGCATCATTTGCGGTGGCCCATGGAATATAGGTCCATTATTGAACCCTTGGTTCCAGTTGCCGTGTTGCTGATTGCGATTGTTCAGGTAAGTGTGTTGCGAGGCTCGGAGATTTTGGAGCCCGTTACCTTGTAGGTGACGTATCGGGCTGGGAGCACTTGTACCATCGAGATAGCTCCGACTCGCCAGTGTTGTGGAGGATGTATGTCCTGAGTTCAAGGAGCGGTGTTTGTATGGGCATTGGTGCCATGCCTGCTGGTTGCGGTCCGCACACGGGCTCGACCCTGACCAAACGCTCACTATACTGTTCACCTCTGGTGGGGGTGTTGACGTGGGTAGGGCGAGCTCAGTGTCCGCGATGCTCCTATGGGTATTGTACGGCCTCATGGGCCCTTGCTTTGACTTCCTGACAATTACGCTCACCTCGCAGTGTGTTAGGGGACTATTCTTGAGACGGTTATCGCCCACAGTTACCATCTATGAGCTCATAGCGATCAACTCACATCAATGCCTCTGTGTGAGTTGGTTCTAAGGCAGCGCTTCTGCTGCTTGTATTTTATTCCCTTTAGCTATCTGACACATTGGTGCAGGTCCCACGGGAGCAGACTGCGAGGCGCCTTAGGGATTCACTTAGGGTAAGCTCCTATCTGTCTGTCTCTCCGTCCCTCCCTTTCTTCATTTGTTTAGGCGTCTTCGCCTTGTTAACATAGCTATACCCACGCCTGGGGGATTCTTGTCACTATTAACATAATTTGTTTATAGTTTTTGGTTTTATTGCCATCAGTGTGCTTTTTCAGCGTAGAATACATGTGATCCCGGAAACAATGGAACATAGCATTGATCATTTTTCCACATTACATATATTTTCCCTTAGGTCGCATTGTTACAGCAGGACCTGCTGGCCTGCCAACGTATTGACCTCCAGAAATAAGGTTGTAATTTATATTCATTTTTCACTGTGTAGTACTGAGCACTTAGGTCCTGAAGAATTGCCATGATGGCAAGAAACATGTTGACCTGACCAGGGGGTCGTAGATGTTCTGCTGTTAACTTTTCCAGCACATATCTCCCCTCCCACCCTTTTTAACCAAGGCTGTCAGCCACTCTAATAAAGGTCCCTGTGGACTGACCCACTGTTAGAACCGGGGTCTCTAGTTGGCAGGGGTATGCACCCTAGTCCAAGTAGGGACCACCGCTTCCGACCTGGTAGCTTGGCGCAGAGCAGCAAAGGTGTAACTTCAGAGGCAATGTGTAAAGTATTTGTGCAACACACAACGGCGATGACACAGTAAAAACACTCACAAAAGGAAAACCACACCAGTTTTGTATAAGAATAAGAATTTCTTTATCTAAAAATTATGCGAGAACCAAAAGCAGGTAAATCCAGCTCCAGGCAAGATCAATAATAAAAAGGATTCCAGTTTCCAAGCAAGATCAATAATCAATAAGAATGAATCCAGTTCCCAGGCTTGATCAATAACAAAAAAGGATTCCAGTTTCCAAGCAAGATCAATAATCAATAAGAATGAATCCAGTTCCCAGGCCTGATCAAATCACCAAAAGCTCATGTGTGCCAAGGGCTCTTGCTGGTAATGTCTTTCTCGCGTTGTCCTTGGATGGTAAAAGTACACTTGAGGTAGGTTCTTATGGTCAAAATTCACTGGGGGAAGGTTCTTAGGCCAAAGTTCCCTTGTAGCGTAATAAGTGTGCCTCTCATAGAAATGATGCTCCCAGCGTAGGAAGAGCGGCTGCCCAGGCGCTGCTGGTAATGCTAAATAATGCCCCAGTGTCAATTACCAAGTAATTATGCCCCCGTAGGCCAGTCAGTGAAGGACGGTTCCCAGCCAAGCACAAAGCTCACACTCCAGGTACCCGGCCAACCCGCACCCCGCCCCTTCGCAGCAGCCTGGTTGCACTGAGGCGTTACCTGGGGTGGTGGTTGCGGACGCAGGTGCGAGGCTCCTCTCTCCCTGGGGCCTTGGGCTCAGCAGGCGCTGCACGGGTGGGGGTCACAGCCACACAGCGCTCCTTTAGCACAGCGCTTAACAGTGCCTCCAAGTCCTGGGCAACGACGGAGCCTCCTGCCACACAGCGCTTCGCTTCTCAGCGCTACACAGCGCGCTCCGGTCCCAGTGGCGGTGACCTCAGGGCCAGTTTCAGTGGGCTTGCTCCAGAAGCAGAGGCAATCACAGAGCCCTGGGAGGATCACGGGGCAAGCAGTGCTGAGGGCAGGCACAGCGTTGCAGGGCAAATCTTGAGAATGTTGTTGCTGTTCCAAAGGGCAGTCTTTAAAACGCTTTGGTCCAAGGACAGGTAGTTTCCTTTAGCTTAAAAAGGGTGCAGTCCCAAAAAGGCAATCTTTAAAAGGTTGAAGACTCTTTAAAATGCTGTTCAAAGAAAAGTAGTTCCTTTGGGATGTTGTGGAGACACTCTGGTGGTGATGTTGCAGTCTCCCATGCAGGGCAGGATCAGCAGACAGTAGGGCAGCTCAGCAGGTTGTGGGGCAGCAGTTCCTTGGAGCAGTCAGCCTCCTTCCCAGTGGCAATCCTCTTGCGCAGCAGTCATCACTCCAGCAGGGATTCTTCCAGGTCCAGCAGTGTAACAAGAATGTGAGGCCAGGACCATCCCTTATATATCTTTTTAGTTTAAGGGCTAGAAAGTGGTGGAAGTCTCTGGAAGGGTCTGGGGGTAGGGGCTTCTGGAAGAGTCCAGGGAGTTCTGGTATGTTCCCTGCCTTCCCTGACCTAGCTGTCACAGTGACGAGAGACAGGCCGTTAAGACTACAGTGGGCAGCCCATCACAGCTCATCCCAGGGAAGAAGGTGTGAATCACCACTCCCACCTCCCAACCCAGGCAGGCTATCAGTATGCAGAGGGGGGGGGGAGTCTGCAGCCTAATCTAAGTGTAGGCAGGAAAAGGTCCCCTTTATAAAAGTGGGATCCCTAGCGTAGTAATGCCCAAACCCTATATATCATTGGAAAGGGTTCCCCGCCCCGAGTCCAACAAGACCAAACATGATAGACTTATTAGGTCCCTGTCAGAAGTTATTCCATAAGGAGAGGTTCCCAATATTAGCCTATGGAGGATTAGCCTTACTGCAGTAGCAGTGGCTTGTGGCAGATATGCCAGCCTCACGAGGTTTTAGGGAAGAGCACCTGCACCTCAGCACTGTTTAGCAGTGGTGAGGCGCCCAGAGTCCTAAGTCCAACAAAATATAGGATAAAAATGGGAGGCAAAAAGGCCAAAAATGTAGGGGAGACCACCCTAAGGCTGACAGGTCTAACAAGTGTCCCCCCAGCTGAAAGTGGGGAGAACTACCCAACCTCCAGGGAGTTCTCATCACTAAGGCGGAAAAATCGAGAGAGACCGTCAGCATTGGCGTGGTCTACTCCGGGTCTTTGTTCCGCCCTGAAGTCCACCCCCTGTAGAGAAATGGACCACCTCAACAATTTGGGATTCTCGCCCCTCATTTGCATGAGCCACCTGAGGGGCCGGTGGTCAGTCTGAATCAGGAAGTGGGAGCCAAACAAGTATGGCCTCAGCTTCTTCACAGCCCAGACCACCGCGAAGGCTTCTCTCTCTATCGCACTCCACCGCTGTTCTCTGGGGAGCAGCCTCCTGGAGATGAAGGCTACTGGTTGGTACCTTCCCTCCTCGTTGAGTTGCGAAAGTACCGCCCCTATGCCATGCTCTGAGGCATCCGTTTGGACAATGAACTCTTTGGAGAAGTCAGGGGCCCTGAGCACAGGAGCGGTGCACATGGCCTGCTTTAGAGAGTCAAAGGCTTTTTGGCAAGCCTCTGTCCAGATCACTTTCCTAGGGTATTTCTTCGAGGTTAGCTCAGTCAAGGGGGCCACAATGGTGTCATAGCCCTTGACAAATCTGCGGTAGTAACCCGTGAGGCCCAGGAATGCCCTGACCTCAGTCTGTGTTTTGGGAGGCTCCCAAGCCAGGATGGTTTCTATCTTGGCCTGTAGGGGTTGCACCTTGCCCCCTCCTACCAAGTGTCCTAGGTAGACTACCGACCCCTGCCCTATCTGGCATTTGCTAGCTTTGACAGTCAGGCCTGCCTGCTGCAGAGCCTGAAGCACTTCCTGGAGGTGACCCAAATGGTCCTCCCAGCTGCTACTGAAGACAGCTATGTCGTCCAGGTAGGCAGCAGAGAAGGCCTCTAAACCGGAGAGGACCCGGTTCACCAGCCGCTGGAAGGTGGCAGGAGCATTTTTCAGTCCAAAGGGCATCACCCTAAACTGGTAGTTGCCCTCTGGGGTGGAAAAGGCGGACCTCTCTTTAGCTCCATCTGTTAGGGCGATCTGCCAGTACCCTGACGTGAGGTCAAAGGTACTCAGGTATCGGGCAGCCCCCATCCTGTCAATGAGCTCATGCGCCCTCGGGATAGGATGAGCGTCAGTCTTGGTCACAGAGTTCAGTCCCCTGTAATCCACACAGAACCTAAGTTCTGGTGTGGTGCCCGGTGGGTCAGCTTTTGGTACCAGAACCACCGGACTGGACCAAGGGCTGTTGGAGGGCTCTATCACCCCCAACTCCAGCATCTTAGTGACCTCACTCTGGATGCTGGCCTTCACCTTATCTGACAACCTGTAAGACTTGGACTTGACAGGGGGGCTGTCTCCTGTGTCCACATCATGGGTACACAGTTGGGTAATCCCAGGGATAAGGGAGAACACTGAGGAGAACTGCCCCAGGACCTGGCAGCAGTCCCTCTGTTGCTCAGGAGTCAAGGATGGGGAGAGGACCACTCCCTCCACCGATCCATCCTTCTCTTTGGAAGCAAAGAGGTCCGGGAGAGGTTCACTTTCCTCTTCCTCGGCCCCATCAGTTACCATCAGTAAGGTAAGCTCAGACCTCTCATGGTGGGGTTTGAGGCGGTTGGTGTGTAGCACCCTGTAGGGCTGCCTGGGGGTTTTAAGGTCCACTAGGTAAGTGGCCTTGCCCTTCTTCTCCAATATCTCATAAGGGCCTGTCCAGCGATCCTGGAGGGCACTAAGCTCTCCAGGCTCCATGACCCACACCTTCTGTCCAGGTTTTAGCTCCACAGGGTGAGAATTCTGGTGGTACCATTCCTTCATTACCGCCTGGCTGGCCTCTAAGTTGTCAGAAGCTTGTTTCCACAACTTAGCCATTTGGCTACGGAAGGCCAGCATGTAGCTCACTACATCCTGGGGAAGCCTCCTTGGAGTCTTCTCCCACCCATCCTTCACTAAACTGAGAGGCCCCCTAACAGGGTGACCGTACAAAAGCTCGAAGGGGCTGAAACCCACCCCCTTCTGCGGTACCTCCCTGTAGGAAAACAGCAAACAGGGCAAGAGGATGTCCCACTTTTTCCTCAGGCCCTCAGGCAGACTCCTGGTCATGCCTTTTAGGGTCTTGTTAAATCTCTCCACGAGACCATTGGTTCGTGGGTGGTAAGGGGTGGAGAACTTATAAGTAACCCCACACTCCTTCCACATGGCTTACATGTAGGCAGACATAAAGTTGGTACCCCTGTCGGACACCACCTCTTTGGGAAAACCCACTCTGGTAAAAATCCCCATCAGGGCCCGTGCCACTGCAGGTGCAGTGATGGTTCTCAGAGGAATAGCCTCTGGGTACCGGGTGGCGTGGTCCACCAGAACCAGGATAAAACTGTGACCAGAAGAAGTCGGTGGATCCATAGGCCCAACAATGTCAATGCCCACCCTCTCAAAGGGGGTGCTAACGACAGGCAGTGGTTCCAGGGGAGCCTTCAGCTTAGTCCCTGTTTTCCCACTAGCTTGGCAGGTCAGACAGGTCCTGCAGAATGTATCTGAGGAGACCCTCATCTGCGGCCAATAAAAATGTGGGACAAGCCTAGCAAAGGTCTTGTCTTGGCCCAAGTGTCCTGCCAAAGGGATCTCATGGGCCAGTTACAAAAGAAAGGCCCTGTAGCCCTGGGGGACCACTAAGGCCCTTGATGACCCATGCACAGGAGCCTTGGGCTCACTGTAAAGGAGCCCATCCTCCCAGTAAATATGATACTTTGCGGAGGCATTGCCTGCTGCTTAGGCTTTGGCCTGTCGCCTCATGCCCTCAAGGGTAGGACACTCCTTCTGTGCCCGGCAAAACTCCTCCCTGGTGGGCCCTCCTTCCACCTGCCACCCTGCAGGGGTAGGTAGGTCCCCCAAGGGAGCAACGTTCCCCTCCGTGGACTCCGGTGCAACCTCCTCAGGTGCCCCATCCATCTCACGGGGTGACTGCACCGGGGCGGGCTTCCCACGCCATCGGGCTCCTCCCTTCTTAGCAGCTGGCTGGGCCATTTTTCCAGGCTCCAGCCCTGGCTGACTCCCTTTCCGGGCAGCCATAGACCGTGTGGTAGCACAAATCCACTCCGGTAACCCCAGCATCTCCACATGCGCTTTGAGCTCTACCTCCTTCCAGGCAGTATGTTCTAGGTCATTCCCTAACAGACAGTCCACTGGCATGGCAGGGCTCACAGCAACTCTTAAAAGGCCTGAAACCCCTCCCCACTCAAATGGAACCTGTGCTATGGGATAGTGACCCCCCTGTTGTCAGCCATCACAACTGGATGGACTGCATCGGGAATTATTTGCTCTGGGGACACCAGCTGACTCCTTACCATAGTCATGCTGGCACCTGTGTCCCTCAGGGCCTCCACCCCCCGACTATTGAGGGTGACCCACTGCCTATACTTGGTAGTATTTGAGGGCACATGGACCTTGAGAACCATCTCATTGTCTCCCAGAGACACTAGGACAAGCCCTGCCCCCTCACTCCCATCATCTAGGGACAGCTCCTCCCCAAGCGCTACACTAGCCAACCCGGGGTTTTTATCTCCAGTGGGCTGTGGTGCTCTCTTGCGACACTTGGGATCCCCCTTGTAGTGTCCAAGTTCACCACACTCATAGCACCGGACAATTCTGGGCTGCTGACCTTTGTCAGGATAAGTGGGCTTCTGGTGGCCAGATTGGGGTTGGGACCCAGACCCTTTCCCTTGTGAATTATTTTGGGGGCCTTTGGGAAACTCTTTCTTTTTATCTCCCCCCTCTTTCCTCTGGTGGGAACCCTGACCACCCCTTTGGGAGTCCCCCCAGAACCCTTGTTGGACACCCTGGTACTGACCCAGGTGTCCGCCTCCTCCGCAAGCTTCCTAGGATTGGTCAACTTGCGGTCAACCAGGTGTTGGCGCAGCTCTGGAAAACATTTCTCTAGAAGGTGCTCTCTTAAAAACAAGTCATACAACCCTTCATAGTCATGCACATTGCTGCCCCGCACCCAACCATCTAAAGCTTTACTAGCGTAGTCCAGGAAGTCTACCCAGTTCTGTGTGGGAAGTGTGTGGCTATTCCTAAACCTCTGCCTATACCTCTCAGGGGTAAGACCGAACCTCTTAAGCAATGCAGCTTTCATGACAGAATAGTTAGTCTGGTCTTCCTTCTCTAGGTAAAGGATGGTGTCCCTAACATCTGGAGGTAAGTACTTATACAAACTACCCCCCCAATAACTCTCTGGGACCCCATGGGCTCTTAAAGACACCTCATAGGCGGCTAACCACTTATCAATATTATCCCCCACCTTAAAACTGGCCATCACATCTTTAGGCATAAAGACCCTGGACTCACGTGAAGCTTCCAAAGGTACGCTGCCGCCATTCTTGTTGCTGTTGGCCCCTACTTCTAGGGCCCGGATTTCCAGTTTCTTCAGGCTGAGCTCATGGGCAAGTTCTTTTTCCCGCATAGCCAGTCGCTTGTTCTCGCGATCCTGCTCCATGGCCCACCTTTCTCTTTCCCGCTCTCTCTCCAGCTTGGCAAGCTCCAACTTGAGCTGTCTCTCCTCCCTCCTGTCCTCCAGGTCCTCTGAGGACAGGCTCTTCACTGACACACTACTGCCTGCCCTGGAAGGTACCCTTGTACCTGGTAACAAATTACCATTTCCCGCCAAGTGCAGTAGGTCAAGGTTTCCTGTGGCGTCGTGCTCTGGTCCTTGCCCGGTCTCATCTCCTTCTGGGTGGGCTGTTACCCATGCTCTCAAGGCTTTCTGAAGCTCTGCCTTCTTGGCGCTTCGCTTGAAGGGCACCCCTTTCTCCTCGCAGAATTCCTTGAGTTGTGCCACTGTGTAAACTTCCAGATTGGCCAGCTCGAATTCCATCTTGCTAGCTCGATCACCAATGTTAGAACCGGGGTCTCTAGTTGGCAGGGGTATGCACCCTAGTCCAAGTAGGGACCACCGCTTCCGACCTGGTAGCTTGGCGCAGAGCAGCAAAGGCGTAACTTCAGAGGCAATGTGTAAAGTATTTGTGCAACACACAACGGCGATGACACAGTAAAAACACTCACAAAAGGAAAACCACACCAGTTTTGTATAAGAATAATAATTTCTTTATCTAAAAATTATGCGAGAACCAAAAGCAGGTAAATCCAGCTCCAGGCAAGATCAATAATAAAAAGGATTCCAGTTTCCAAGCAAGATCAATAATCAATAAGAATGAATCCAGTTCCCAGGCTTGATCAATAACAAAAAAGGATTCCAGTTTCCAAGCAAGATCAATAATCAATAAGAATGAATCCAGTTCCCAGGCCTGATCAAATCACCAAAAGCTCATGTGTGCCAAGGGCTCTTGCTGGTAATGTCTTTCTCACAGTGTCCTTGGATGGTAAAAGTACACTTGAGGTAGGTTCTTATGGTCAAAATTCACTGGGGGAAGGTTCTTAGGCCAAAGTTCCCTTGTAGCGTAATAAGTGTCCCTCTCATAGAAATGATGCTCCCAGCGTAGGAAGTGCGGCTGCCTAGGCGCTGCTGGTAATGCTAAATAATGCCCCAGTGTCAATTACCAAGTAATTATGCCCCCGTAGGCCAGTCAGTGAAGGACGGTTCCCAGCCAAGCACAAAGCTCACACTCCAGGTACCCGGCCAACCCGCACCCCGCCCCTTCGCAGCAGCCTGGTTGCACTGAGGCGTTACCTGGGGTGGTGGTTGCGGACGCAGGTGCAAGGCTCCTCTCCCCCTGGGGCCTTGGGCTCAGTAGGCGCTGCACGGGTGGGGGTCACAGCCACACAGCGCTCCTTTAGCACAGCGCTTAACAGTGCCTCCAAGTCCTGGGCAACGACGGAGCCTCCTGCCACACAGCGCTTCGCTTCTCAGCGCTACACAGCGCGCTCCGGTCCCAGTGGCGGTGACCTCAGGGCCAGTTTCAGTGGGCTTGCGCCAGAAGCAGAGGCAATCACAGAGCCCTGGGAGGATCACGGGGCAAGCAGTGCTGAGGGCAGGCACAGCGTTGCAGGACAAATCTTGAGAGTGTTGTTGCTGTTCCAAAGGGCAGTCTTTAAAACGCTGTGGTCCAAGGACAGGTAGTTTCCTTTAGCTTAAAAAGGGTGCACTCCCAAAAAGGCAATCTTTAAATGGTTGAAGACTCTTTAAAATGCTGTTCAAAGAAAAGTAGTTCCTTTGGGATGTTGTGGAGACACTCTGGTGGTGATGTTGCAGTCTCCCATGCAGGGCAGGATCAGCAGACAGTAGGGCAGCTCAGCAGGTTGTGGGGCAGCAGTTCCTTGGAGCAGTCAGCCTCCTTCCCAGTGGCAATCCTCTTGCGCAGCAGTCCTCACTCCAGCAGGGATTCTTCCAGGTCCAGCAGTGTAACAAGAATGTGAGGCCAGGACCCTCCCTTATATATCTTTTTAGTCTAAGGGCTAGAAAGTGGTGGAAGTCTCTGGAAGGGTCTGGGGGCAGGGGCTTCTGGAAGAGTCCAGGGAGTTCTGGTATGTTCCCTGCCTTCCCTGACCTAGCTGTCACAGTGACGAGAGACAGGCCGTTAAGACTACAGTGGGCAGCCCATCACAGCTCATCCCAGGGAAGAAGGTGTGAATCACCACTCCCACCTCCCAACCCAGGCAGGCTATCAGTATGCAGAGGGGGGGGGGAGTCTGCAGCCTAATCTAAGTGTAGGCAGGAAAAGGTCCCCTTTATAAAAGTGGGATCCCTAGCGTAGTAATGCCCAAACCCTATATATCATTGGAAAGGGTTCCCCGCCCCGAGTCCAACAAGACCAAACATGATAGACTTATTAGGTCCCTGTCAGAAGTTATTCCATAAGGAGAGGTTCCCAATATTAGCCTATGGAGGATTAGCCTTACTGCAGTAGCAGTGGCTTGTGGCAGATATGCCAGCCTCACGAGGTTTTAGGGAAGAGCACCTGCACCTCAGCACTGTTTAGCAGTGGTGAGGCGCCCAGAGTCCTAAGTCCAACAAAATATAGGATAAAAATGGGAGGCAAAAAGGGCAAAAATGTAGGGGAGACCACCCTAAGGCTGACAGGTCTAACACCCACCTTTTTAAATTCACCACTACTTCGCAACTACACTTTCACTCGCCCTCTCACCCGCATGCACCATATGGCCGGAACAAAAGTTCTCCGATAAAGAGCCCCTTTACGGGTGCCCGTCAGACATTGCAGCGCCAGTCTGACGAGGAACAGAACCCATATGATGAAGCATGACATCTAGCTTGCTAGGTGTGTGAGGGTTTTAGTTCCAAAAAGGGAAATGCCCCTTTTCCCTTTTCCCTTCCTCTACGCTGCATGCACTCTTGTGTCTTATATTTCCCATCGGGGAACTTTGTACCCCTCTTGTGCTAAAAAATTACATCTTTACCATATTTCCCCCTGAGGATACCCTCAGTGCTACTACTGGGAATTGAGGTAGTCATCCGTCCCAATATTTGGAGCGGCAGAACCTCTTGGCTCCGGCCCACAAGACTTTGGACTTACACAACGGCTAGCGGCATTCGCCTTCTGCATACATACTCTTATTATTTGGACTTTCAATAGTCCCAGGTTGCTCCCTATCTGGGTGAGAAGAGGAAGTTGCCAGTGTGGCCACGGAGTGCTACCCCGTGGGTTCGACCTTCCCTACCCCACCCTTCTACCTCTCATCGTCCTTCCCACCCTAAAAGGATAACACGATGGTAGAAGCAATGTCTACAGCTTGGAAAACTGCCCACACTCTCATTGGGATTAATACCCTTCTCCAAGAGGCCACCCCGGTGTGGCACAATGCCTCTTTTAGCGTCGCCTAGAACCCCGTCTACTGGCCGATGTGGTATGCGCATAGTATGAAGCAGATCGACCACCTCCTTGCAGAGGGCTCCCTGAAGCCCTTTACTCAAGAGGGAGTTCAATCTTAGCAAACTTCTGGAAACTTCACCAACTCACCCGTTCAGTCCTTGGTCCTTATTAGTAATGGTTGGATGTTGTTTTGTGACTGATATTATTGATTACCTTCTCAAACTCCCAGGGCTTCATTTCCCATGTCGATATAGAGTCCCACTATCAGAGCACTGCCTCCAATGGACCCGTCTTCCGCCTCAGCGGAACTCAGCCACTGGCCTCCCTCAAGATGCTTCCAACCGTACTGGACATGCTTCTTTAGCCTATTTTGACTTTGAGGGATGGGACCTTGCCCTTCTTTCTTTCATCAGCTGCCCCTTGTCATTGGTGGTCTTTGTCATCTCTCAGTATTTCCTCTGCATTTTTAAATTAATAAATAAAGCCTTCAAATATAATGGACCAGCTTCAGGCCTCAGCTGTCTTTCAGATGCCAACAACCAACCATCAGGAACCCTGTGCTAGCCTTCAGCTACCAGAACCTTTGAAGCCCTCAGCCACCGTCAATATACTCACAGCTGGGCTTTGGCCGCTCTCAGTATGAAATAAAAGTGGTTCTGCAAACACCTTAGAGTTCTAAATTACCTAAGGACTCCCCCCCCCCCCCCCCATGACTGTCATCTCTCCCTTTGTGACCCACAGCTTTCTAGCTATAACCATCAGCAGGTCCAATGAAACCGTTATGATACTCTGGGATTCCAAACCTCGCCCTTACAGACCCTCATGCAGGCTGCATTTCCCTATCTGTGCTAGGGAGGCGTTCCATCGGTTTTGCCTAGGTGTTCCCATGCGACTCCCATGATTTTTGATGCATTCCCAGATTTACCAGAACTGGTTAACCTGGGAATACACCAAAAAGATACACCTTCCCAGGAGAGGCGTAACGGGGAGAAATATTTTACTTCCTTTTTCTATGTGTACTGTATTCTGCTGCACACATAGAGGAATATGCCTCTCAGAATAGTTTTTGTGCAGGAAGGTTCTCCGACCTGCACTAAAACAATCCTGCATGCAACACAGGCACCCTTGTACTATGATGCAAGGGTATCTGCATTGGCGCTTGGCTGCCACAGAGGAGCCAGGAATGTTCCCTATTTTTTTTAAATACGGTGTATGCCTGCTCTTCCCCTGTCACCAGTGAAGCCCATCAAAGTGTCTTGCTGTGCTGCACTGCATGACGATGTCATAAATATGCCCATAAGGCTCAGACAGATATCACACACCCAAAGTTGATCATTGGCTATCTTGATAAGCCCTCGGGAAATCTTCAGATGCACTCAGCTTGTCATAAGATTCTGCCAGTTGTCCCACAGAGAGCTTTGGCATGCCTTCAACCAGCCTTAGTACGCCTTCAGAGATGGTGAGTCAGTCCCTGAACAACATCAGTCAGCCCTCCGCCCACCTTCAGACACGTATGGAATTCTATATATAGCTAGGTTATCAGTTGTTTTCTTTAAAGCAACAGCAGAAGGGTTTGAGCAACTATACATAGGTAGGCTGTCCAAAGTTGGAGAACGATGGAACTAAAAGACCTACCACTTTGCCTAGCAGTATTACATCGGGGAATCACAGCAAGATAGAGATTGCTAAAATGAAGGATGCACGCTGATGTATATGAGTGAATCGATTGGTTAATGTACTGAGACTATGTCACGGTGAAAGCACCATAAGCAAAACTGAGTCTTAAATTAGTGTTCTTGGCAATCGGAAGTCCACGCAAGGTTTTTAGTTGCAAGGAAATGGAGTGGCACCGGAGTCGGGCTGGCCTATAGGCATATAACGTAGAGCCTGACATGTTAGCCTGACAGGTCAATGTGTAGGCCATTTTTTGGATGTTTTTGTTTTATGGTCTGCTGGTCCGAATTTGAGGTCTAGACTGAATCAGCTGTCTATTTGGACAGCCTATTATTTAAAAAAAAAATAACATAAAATAAAAATCTAAAAAGGGGCTTTTAGCTGGCACATTACTTACCAATAGTTAGCTACAGTGTCAATCTGATTACATTAGTTTTCACTATCGACTTGACTTTGTTGACAAATGTTTTCTTTTCTTCCCTGGAGCATGAACTAAGTACTGATTGATTTCTTGATTCGTGTTCTTCTGCACTACTTATGCTCAGGTTGTGGTACTTCTTTAATTTTTAGGTCTCGCCTACGCAGCGCGCATGCGCTGCATAGGAAAGAGACCTGTAGCCATTCATTGCCTTCTTGAGGCTAAAACGTGCACGTGTGGCGATTTCCTTGGGTGAGCGAGCAGCACCATATGGCGCCTGCCGATCCCTCAAGGTAAACACCATACATGGACTTCCAGCCGCGCGCCAGTGACACCCCTTTGAGTGGTGCCCTCAGCATAGCTTTAACTTTAGCAGCCGCGGTGCTGTGCTTTTCTTTTTTTGTGCTTGACCTTTAAGTCCTGTGGAAAAACCGTATGCGAAAGCCCAATTTGCTCACCTCCTGGATCTGCAGCTCGCTGCTCGTCTGTTGATCGACGGAAAACCTAGCTAGGAAGTTAGTTTGGGGCAGGAGCATGGTGTCCCGGTAGCGGCCATTCTCAGCTGGCTGCTCACCCGCCAAGCTCCGCATACTTGTCCTCCCAATGTACAGCACCCGCGGTCGCCCCCACCTAAGCAGAGCTCACAGCATCTTTCTCCCCAAGTAAGCCAGTGCAGGGTATGGAAGCCTGACTGCAGCACTTCCGCCCAAACTACGGTACGCAGCACGCCTACTACTGGTCGTATGCTGGGACAATCTTCTCTCGCTACTAACACGGACTCTGTGAATTTTTGACAGTTGCTTTGCCCTTCAGACTAGTCGATGCATATGCATGGATCCAATAACTGCACACGTGCATGACAATTCGACAAATGAAAGAGGTAAACTGCAACGCGGGATGAAGAAGGGACAAGAGTGTAAAATGAACGCCGTCAATACTCTAAACCTCTTCTTACCTTTTAAAAATATCCTCCTTGCATGTTACGCTACCAGTATTCCTGAACTTGAAAATGGCTTAAGACAAATCCTTTTACAACTCCGCCGCATTTTATATGCGTATTCATTTGTGCATTCATCATCCATATGAAATGGAGACAATTACTCAGGGAAAGGAAGAGGCATAGTGAGAGAAGCAGATTTGAAAAATTAAAAAGATAGTAGGTAAGACACAAAACTATAAGAGTAGTTCCCAAAAATAAAACAACAAATATTGTGGTATATTACAGAGTAAAACCTTTTTCTAAAATGAAAAGTAAAGTTTAATACGAACTTGTGTTCCGGTGTGCCTTATTCTTAAGTTAATATGGTCCAGCTTCTTCTTAAACGTTAGTAAATTAACAGTTGGAAAATAGTGTAACTTCGGTAAATAACATTTGCTGCTTTGTGGTTTCTTAGCAGTGCTATTAATAGGAATGTGTATGTGCCTCTTTAAGAGTTCCCAGACGAGCTTTGGAAAGCATGGGTGTGTAAAAGGACTTTTATAGCAATTACGTCTGCATGTGTTGCTAAAGGTGTATGTACTGTTTGTCTTCTATGTTGGGTATTGTGATGCAAGAGTGCGGTGACTCCTTTATGCTGATGCGCTTGATCTCTCATATGTATCTTGTTCTTTGTGACACCAATACCTGTAAATTTGATGGGGAGTGTTTAAGGATTGGAGACAGCGTCACGTGCGACTGCCAGTTCAAGGGAAGGAGACGGCCGGGGGCCCTTTTCTTTCTTTCGCTGAAGGGAGTTGGTGTGTGGGGCCCACTTGTACTGTCAAGAGCTGCGCACTTGAAGGGACGTCTGGCACCAAAAGGGAGCAGGAAGGAGAAACCAAGCCATGTCGAGATTGAAGACATCACATTCTCTCTAGAAACGCAGGTGCTGTCTCTGCCAGCGCCCCCGGTGAGCTCGTGTTTCAGCCTGCATGTGTGATGAAGGCGTAGAATTGTGCTGCGGATGTAGTGTTTGTGCACAGTTTAGGAGAATCCCTCAGCATGTCTGCTGAAATGATGAGAACAGCCCTCGCCAGGTGTGGTCATGAATGGTGCTCCAATCTGAGGTCTTCGATTAGAGCTGCTGCAGCCGTCCAGACCCGGCCCTCTTCTCCCTGGCCTGCTGCTTTGTTTGTGTGTCAGTGCACGCTCACCTTTACTATGCGGTTTAGATCAAGGCCTTGCTGGTTAAAACCATCCCTTATTGTTTCATTTAAATGCTAAGTTTCCTTTCCAGATTCGCAATTGAACCTTCAAGCGCCTTGAGACCTAACGGTGATAAGTTGCGCTATATAAAAACTTTTGACATGACATGACAATGTTATCATGTTATGCTATGTTATATGTTATATGTTATGTTATGTCAAGAAGTAATCGTGATACACATCACTGTCATCCTCACCGCTTGAGGGCTTGGGCCCTTACCAGTGTGTGCTGGAGATATGTTGTGACATTGGCGTTCCTTTTTGGTTATGATGTGGCATGTGCCTCTTCAAAGAACGTTGGAAGATTTCAGCTTTCAAAAGTCTCTTGAACTTGAAATGGCTTTTTTCAGTAATTGCTTCTGTCAGTTTATTCCAAAGTCCATGATCCCTGTATTCAACGGTGCATTACCCTGCTTTGATTTTCAGTGGCTGACATATATGGTTTATATGGCTAATTATGCAACACCCGCAATACATTTGTGTTAAACATACATAAGCACATTTTGTTATAGTATTGCTTCATTATTTTGTAATTTTTACACTTTAGCACGCTCTTGTTGCATTTGAACAGCAGCTTGTTTCTCCTTATGCGTTTGTGGCTACTCAGAGACATTGTGCTTCTCCTTTATATTTAAATACTTACTTACGTCGGAAAAGGGCAAGATAGTTTGTGTGCACATTTAAAAGTTTTACCCACCTCCTCCCTCCTGTCTATGCCTGCACCGCCCACAAATCACTCCCTCCCCCATCACTACTTTTAACCACCCTTTGGCCTTTGATGCCCGCAATTCGTTGTCATCGGTGTTTCTAACTGGCCTCCCCCCAGGATCGATTCAGAGTCTATGTGCAGACATGTTCACAGAGTCGAAGCGCCTTGATGTTTTTTAGCCTCACTCGACCTGCATCTCGAGACCCAAATGTGGGCACCCGAATGGGCATGTTGAAGATCCTAACAGTGCATATTTCCATGAGAATGGGTAGCACTACATAGCTGCCCTAGATGCGAATTAACAGTGCTGGCACAACTGATTAATAACAATGTCCGCTAATATGCTCATACAATGCAAAGGGCTAACGTGTTATGTATAGTTTATAAAGCGCCACCCCTTTGCAGCCCAGCACCTCTATGTACCCACAAATTTACATTGTGGTTTAAGGAGAAATCTGGATACATGTCAACACTCCCCGTTACTGTCCTCAGTAGTGACCCATGACTGAAAGTTCTCAAAACACGTACTCCTAAAAAAAAAGAAAAAAAATCCCTGCACCCCAGTTTTCAAAAAGTGCACCTTGCACAGACCTTTCTCGGGAAACTCTTCAGGAACATGCCTCTTTCCTGTCCTACAATTATCTTATGAAAACACACTGGTTCTGGCACTCCTTGCTGCAGCTGCATAACACCCTTTTTGTCTGCACAGTATTGTCTGTCAATGAGTTCTATAAAGATTGTCTTACGTGAGCTTACGTGTAACACTGCTCCAGAAGTACCCACCTTCCCTAATGCTCTACGTACGCATTTGCCTCAAGTGCAGACATCCTCAACATGTGCCAATAGTTATGGCTAAACACTTATAAGGTCCCAAAGGCGAGACCTATTGGCTATGCCAATGCTTGTTAAATTTGCTTCTATAATACCTTAAAACCCTGAGAGATGAAGCTCTTGCTTTCTAGTATTTCCAAGAGGTGAACCCAAACATCTAGCAATAATAAACCCTTTGCCATGTGACAATTTTCTGAAAAATGCACCCTCACCTCCATTTATCTCTGCCCACCCCGAAACTCTCAAGTCACCCTTACCCTCTGCCTACCCAGAGCCCTCTTGTTACTCACCTTCCTTTACCTCTGCTCCCTCTGCTCCCTCAAGTCACTCTCACCTCCCTTTACCTCTGCTCCCTCTCAACCCTCAAGTCACTCTCACCTCCCTTTACCTCCACCCACCCTTAAACCCTCATTACCCTCAGCTTCTTTTACCTCTATACCCACCCCGGCCCCCTCAGGCCACCCTCACCTCGCTTTACCTCTTCCCACCTCTGAACTCTCAAATCACTCTTTCCTCCCTAATCCTTTACCCACCCCTGAACCCGGAAGTCACCCTCACCTCCCATTTAACTCTACTCACCGCTGAGCCCTCACCTTCCATTACCTCACATCATTCCTGAGCCCTCAAGTCTCCCTCATCTCCTTTTATGCTTATCCATTCCAAGCCCTCATTGCTCCCTCCCCTTGCGTCTAACAAACTCCATACCCTCATCAACCTCACCTCTGTTTACCTCTACCCTTCGCCGACCCCTTAAGTCTCCCTCACCACCCTTTGCCTCTACTCACCCCTGACTCATTGTCAGTGAAATTGCTCTCCCACCCTCGCAGCTCCACCATTAAGTGAGGTGCCCCTGCCCCTGCACTCTTGAGTGTTGGTGATCGAGGCCCTCCTCCACCCGCAGGTTTCCCTGCGCCTCATCCCTGGTGGTCCAGTGGACCTCTGTCTCCTTTCTTTCTTTCTGCTCCTTCACTCCTTTTTCTCCCCTTTCTATCTTTCACCTTTCTGCACCTCTGCTCTTTTGCGCCTTATTTCTGCCCATTTCCCTTTCTCTCCCTCTGCTCCTTCACTCGTTTTCACTTGTTTTTTTCCCTTTCTATCTTTCACCTTCCTGCACCTCTGCTCTTTTGTGCCTTATTTTTGCCCATTTTCCCTTTCTCTCCCTCTGCTCCTTCACCCGTTTTCGCTCGTTTTTTACCCTTTCTATCTTTCTCCTGTCTGCTCTTTTCTGCATCTCTGCTCTTTTGTGCCTTATTTCTGCTTATTTTCCCTTTTTTCTTTATCCCTTTTCCTCCCTTTACCTTTCCCCGCCGCTGCTGCCCCCGCGGCCCCTCCCCCCCAGCACGACCGGCCCAATCCAGCTCCCCTCCCCGCTCCCGCCTCCCAGCTGTCCAGCCCTCCCCGACCCCTACTTAATGGCGGCCACTGCGCGGCTGCGGGCGCACCGCTGGTGCACCGAAGGCGCGTCAAAGGCAAGCACGTCTGCGCCCGTCTGCGACCCGTCCGCGACCAGCACCAGGAACCCTGGACCTACGCCCCGCCAACGCTACGACCCAGCAGCACTCCACGCACTCAACCCAGGCTGCAACAACAACTGCAAGCTAGCATCACCAGCCGACACCCATGGACCCTTCAGCTGTCACCGCTGCCGGCACACCTGCAGCACCGCCAAGAACACGGATCCAGCACAACCCGCCCACAAGAACACAACCGAACCGAAGACCCTGCAATGCATCCTCCTCAACGTCCGATCCCTCCACAAACACGCCACAGAAATCTGGGACCTCCTCGACAGCACAACCCCAGACGTAGCATTCTTCACCGAAACCTGGACCAACACCACCTCAGGACCGGACATCGCCATCGCCATCCCCCAAGGATACAAGATCTCCAGGAAGGACCGCCCCATCCACCCAGGAGGAGGAATCGCCATCGTCCACAAATCCAGCCTCCGCCTGAGCACACTCCCTGTCGAGTCCACAGAACTGATGGAACACCTTCACTTCAAGATACTGGCCAGCCCCACCGCCGCCCTCCGAGGAACCCTCATCTACCGACCCCCTGGACCCCGCGGACCCTTCGCCAACTCCATTACGGACATTATCTCCCCGCAGGCCATCGCATCTTCGGAACCTCGGACCTTGCTCTCTCACGGGTTGGGCTCTGGTAGGGATGATCCGCGATCCTCACCGCCTCGTGTGGACGCCTGGTCGCAGTCCGTCTCCTCCGTGGGCCTGAGGGAGTAAGCAGGAAATCCCGCTGCATGCGCACTTTGAAGTCCGTCACAGCTGTAGAAGGGGGCAAAGGCTGGACCTACGTCGCCGGCGTGTGGGGAAAGGGATAGTCCTATTCGGGCGCCAGATTAATGTGGTAAATAAAATATTACCCTGTCATAATTTCTAGGCATAAACATGCATCATGCATTTAAATGAGAGGCAGAATCCGTGATGTCCGAATTAAAGGGCTTTATTCCAATAACTCGAGTTAAGGGAGAATCTGTTCCATCACCTCTAAGGTTCTGGAAGGGTCTTCTAAACATTTATTTACAGAGTACATATTTATAGTACATTCTTGTACATAGGGAGGAGTGCTTCGAGGCAGAGCAAGAGAGAAAAGAAGATAAGAGCATGTGGGCGTGCATGAGGGTGTACACTTGATGAGTCATAGGTGAGTCATAGGTGGGTAGATACATAGAGGGGGTTGCATGGCAGGCTGGAACTTTGCCCTACTTGTGCGTGCAACTTGATCATGACGTGCAACTGACGTGTAACTGGGGGAAGCTGACTTTAAGTCTAGTAGAGAAACCTTCAGTGTCAGGGCGACCAGCACGTCTGGTACTATCTCATATCTTGAGTCGGGGATGTATTATCTGAAGCAAAGGTTGCTCATCACTGAAAGACAGAAAGGGCATATATTTCTTCATTCATTGCATGGGGGCTGTGAGCTTTCTACAGATGCAAGTACTGTAATTTCATTTAAACAGAGACAGGAAAGCTAGGCCCTATCTCTGCAGACGGGTTCTGTTTACCTTCTCCACCGGGCAGGAATGTGATTCTGTACAATAAGCAGATAACTATTTTGCAAAACACTGTCTTGGCACCCCTTGCTGTGCCTCTTTCTCTCTGAGCCAGAAGAACTCTCTGAGCCAGAAGTATGCGAGGTCAGGGATACGTAACTGTAGCTTTCAGAGTGTCTGAGCCATGAAAAACCCTTAATTTAGAAACGGGCTCAGGCTGAACCACAAAAAGGGTTCATCGTGATTTATTTAAAAGTGCACAATGCAAATACATGGGCCTTAAATGCTAACTTACCATTTCTTACATGGGAGACTTGATGACTGGCATCCTAATGCAGGACGTAAATGCAGAGGCCTTGTGATTCAGGCCACCACGGGAAAAATACATGCATGACATGCACATACATTAAACATAGGGTACACGCAGGGGACATATTGGTCAGGCAAAATATCATTTTCCTCATTTTCTGGAAAGTTTCATGGAGATTCATTAAATGGGGCCAAAGTTATTAAGAGAACAAAAAGCGTTTTTACTATGGAACAGCTGACCTAACTATATCTACCCAATGGCAATATATATATTTTTTTTTGGGGGGGAGGGGATATTTTCCTCTGTCATGTAAATGGGCCATGAGGACCATGAGGTGCAGAACTTAGTGACTACTGCAGAGTATTCGCCATGTCTATGAAATTATCAGGCATTTGCCTATAGGTTCCAGCAATTATGATCTCATTAAATGTACTTGGGTAAAATTATGGCAGTGAGATATTTATAGCATCCAGTAATTACCCAATGTGAAGACCTCTGTAGGGCTCAGAATTAGATGCACAACAAAAAAATGTTTGTGTCTAAAGAAAAACAATGCCTACCATGGACACATGCTTATTGTAGTAGTTAGAGGCAGTAGTAGTAGAATCTTTATTGGTCAATTAATTAAAATCATTACAATATACATCATATTGGAGATTGTGATGTATTCCTATAGGTACTGTATCGATTCCCCTATTCCTGACCCTGGTCTGGTTAATAATTAACTAGCAGCCATCTAACGGTGCAAAAACCGTTATCTGATTAAGCCACACCACGGCACAGAAGCGCGTTATCTGATTAGGTCATAACGCATGCCATCTAATTAGACAAGCGATATTCCTCCAGCCCCTGATAAGGCATACGGAGTTCTCAAAACAAATCAAACCTACAGCGACCTGGGAAATTCCCATAACCATTGTTTTGATTTCACCGAGAACTTCAGCAAAAGAATGTGCGAACGAGCCCGTTCATATGACATCCTTATTGACGTATATATGTCCATCCTTACGTCAATCTCGGCACCTTTCAGGTATAAATATTACCGACATTGCCTTAGGCAAACACATGCGGTGGTGACGAGATCGGAGCAGCGAGACGTGCCGAGGAGCCCAACAGAGAGCGGAGCCCACAGGCGCTGCCCCGCCTTCCTGACGCGCTGAGAACGAGACGCTGCCTTTCTCCTGCTGACAAATCCAGCTCCGGCGCTTCCAAGCAGCCCTCGCAGGCAGCTGGAATATCAAGACCTGGGATAAGAGATACCAGCCCTCCATCATTCTAGATCTAAGGTACAGAACTGAATAACCCCTTGCAGAGAATTCTCGAGTCAGTCCCTTGGCAAAACAAACTTAACTTAAACTGCTACTTATCTACTCCCGCCCACGTATTAGGCTTAGGTCAGGTACACTGGGGTAGGCGTGGTTAGAAGCACCAGTTGAGTATGATTAGTCAAATGTATATATGTATGTATCTATTTTATCCATTTTAAGTATCATATGGCTCAGAAACCATATCAATGCTTTTACAGTATTATTTTATAATTCTGTCTTTACTGTATGCACTTTACTTAACTACAAGTATTGCAATAATAGCGATTCATTTCTCTTGTATGAGAAAGGAGACTGATCAATAAATAACATCTTTTATTGAACACGCCCGTCTCTTCCTTTTCTCTACAATCTGGTGAAACTAAGAATGCACTGATGAACTGACTGAGTAAAATAAGTTGTCTTTTGTTTTCACACGACTCTAGAGATACACTCTTGATTAGGGGAGAGCAAAGTTGTCACGTTCTATGGTTGTCAGAAACTAAATCCCTTCTTGTCTATCCAGGAAGGTTAAAATCCTCCTTGCCTATTTGAGAAAGTTTCTAGTGAACTCTGAGCTAGCTGGCAAACACAAAACTTTAAGTCTAATATCGTCGGTAGAAGACCTAGTTAACCTCTGCCCTAGGTCTATACTATTGAAGATATTATTCCAATGCGCAGAGCCTATTGGGATGATAGGAACTACACTACATGGCGCCCAACGTTTGGATAGGCGATAAAACTAACGCAAGACATTAGAGTAACTAAGTCGTGCTTTTTCACACAGAACCCCTTTTTTCCCATAATACTCCAAAGACGTCTGGAGTGGGTGAAAGGTCATATCCGCCAAACCTCGCAGGAGGAGACTCCTATGTATGGTTCTTGGTTTATTCAACGTTGAAGGATACACTGTTCCAAAATATTGTGCATCTAATCTTTGTTTCCATAGAAACCTGATCTGCAAACAAACAGAATAACCTTCCTGTCAGTAAAATGACAGAAAGTGAAGAAGAAAAGGAGACAGTTAGACTAGCAGCTGAACTCCTAGTAGCAGACAATACTCTGCTGGAAAATGACCCAGATGCAATACTCATCCCGGTCAACATAAGGAAATCTATAACCCTAAAACTTATAGAAAATGGACTGAC
Organism: Lissotriton helveticus; assembly: GCF_964261635.1. Lineage (NCBI taxonomy): Eukaryota > Metazoa > Chordata > Amphibia > Caudata > Salamandridae > Lissotriton > Lissotriton helveticus. Next base: position 171,230,871 of record NC_136059.1, on the reverse strand, counting down.
ACCAAGAGGTGGTACAGTCATATTCGTAATTGAGGCACACGAATATCGGCAGACAGAGGTATTCTATTCATGGATAAACTTTCCAGCAGCAAACGCTGTAACAAAGGACTTCCACTATTACAAAATAGAGGAACCTCCTAGTGAGTACACTCCTTTTGAGGAAGTGGAAATACCACTCAAATTCCAAGAGCACCTGCTCTTGTTTCATGGCGCCCTAAAACATAATAATCACATCACCAGGCTCGGTCCACTAGGTAGACCAGGAGCAACGTGGCCGGTCCTAGCCGGATACACACCACATCCAGACATTGAAGAAATGCCTGCACCAGATCTTTTAGCACAGCTAAAACAATTAATAAAAATACATAGACAATTAGTCCAATATGTAATGCGGACTTCAACAATCCAACCAGCTATTAAAATTCCACAGCTGACCAATCATCAGGGAAACACAAATAAAATTACACCACAGAACATACAGTCCTGTCTAGGTAAAGTACCCGCAAAACGAGAACAAATTCCTTTCTGGCTAGCACAAAAAATCACTCAAATAGAGGCGGTGTTTCCAGATACCACCCCTGTTGAGAAACATAGGATTCTGACTATCTGTCTTCCAATGGGAATCGCACCACATGTGGAGGACTGTGACACTTGGGGAACAGTCTTTGCTTCCATTTACACAAAAACACATGGTGTACCATCCATGTCAGTAATACCAGAAGTGCTAAAACAGATTCAAGATGAATACGGTCCAGAACCCGCCTTAACTCTCGGTATGAAACTACTGAAAGATTTCAAGCAGGTCTCTGCAATATTATTAGCCAACATAAAGGGAGAAGCAGCAAATGTGGCGATTCGCCAGAGGTTAAAAGAGACAAATATAGCAGACCAACCATCTGAAATTGCCAGAATCATAGAAAAATCCTATGAAGAACTAGGAAGAGATAGTTTGGGTGGAATACCAGTGAAACCCCAACTAGTTGAAAGTCCTGAAAAGGTATTTATAAAAAATAATTTAAACAATCAAAAAAAGAGCTGGGATGGAAATAAACAATCCAATCCTAAAGAAAAAAGATTCCAGTCCAGAGGAAGGTCTCCTCGGCGGAGAGAAAGATCTCCTGATCAAGGATGAAAGTCTCCCCAAAGGGAGCCCTCTGTAAAAAAATACAACCTTAGAAATAGGGAAAATATAAAAAAACCTGATAGATATCAAGATATTGATACACGTCCATCTCAATCTTTTCAGACTTCCTCGCAGAAATCGGAAAGAAGAGGACGATCAGAACACAGGGAAGAGCACGTCAAGTCCAAAGACAAAGAACCTGCTCATCTGAATAAAAAATTACAATTTCCAAAAAAGAAGGTAGCCAGTATTAAAGTAATCAACAATGCCGAGAATACTGAGGACACAACTGAAAAACGGAGAATGGGCTCAGACAATGCTAGACAGCGCAGCAGAAGTGAGCATAGCTCGCAAAGTCCTTATGAATCATCTGGAGACAGTGGACACGAATGAATACATTCAGGTGGAAACTGCAGATACCAGAGTTAGCAAACCTCATAAAATATATGAAATAACATTGCGTATAGAGGGGGAGAGCTGGCTTACAACGCCACGTGCGAAATTGTAAAAGAAGTGTGGCGCGGAGGCAAATTAAGACCTCTACTTACAAAAACACACTCAGTGGAAAATAATTCAGAACAACAAACTGAAATAATAGCGCTAAAAATGGCGCTAGATAATGCCGATCGCGAATTCCCGACACTCATAGTGTGCGATTCGTATTATTGCGTCAAATCATACAATAACGACTTACAGAAATGGACTCAGAACGGTTACAAAGATGACACAGGTGCCACAATAAAGCAGAAAGCGCTTTGGGAACAATTAGTTCTTTTAAAGAAAGAACTACCAAAAACTCACGTGATACATTCACTGAGTCATCAACGTGATGGCGTTCACGTTGCAGGGAATTCATTGGCTGACGAAGCAGCGAAGGCAGCAGTGCAAACGGCTTCCGTAGCTGCTATCACCCGGTCAAAAACAAAAATAGACAGCGAAATATTACAGGCTGTCAGCACTACAGTAAAAGATGCGATAGAAACACTCCCGAAAGGCTTTCCAGTAAAGTACTCATACATAACTGATGCAAATAATGTTCCATTTGCTCGAATCCCTGGAGTGGGGGATAGGGCAATTCCAAACATGGAACATAGGTTAGGACTCATCATAGCGGCACACGAAGGGCTTGCTTCTGTACATGCTGGCGTTTCAGCCACAGTATCATTATTAAAACAGAGATACTGGTGGCCACAAATGAGAAGACAAACAAGGAACTATGTTCTAGAATGTGAAACATGTCAAAGAATAAAAGTATCAACAGTAAAACGATCAGCACAGACGCACCTTCTAATCTCAGATAAACCATTAGCCTGTGTTTACCTAGACCACTGTGGTCCCTTACAAAGGGATGGTAACTATAAATATATCTTGGTCGCAGTGGATTCATGCACGAGATTCATATGGTTGTGGCCCCAGCGATCGGCTGACGCCAGAACTGTTATAAAAGATTTGCGAGTCTTTATCGGCACATACGCAATTGGCATGCTACATTCTGATCAGGGTCCTGCATTTAGCTCTCGAGCTTATAAGGAGGCCATGACCAGCATGGGCATTGCATTGCGGTATTCTTGTCCATTTCATCCTGAGGGTAACGGAATCGTAGAAAGAAAAAACCGTGACATAAAGCAATCTATAACGGAAAAGGTATTAGGTTCGGGAGCTGGGTGGGTCAAACATTTAATAAATGTCCAACGTAGTCTAAATAACCTGCCAAGGAATTCTCTGAAAGGGTTCAGTCCGTACGAACTATTGTTCGGGACTAGAATGATGATCCAAGATCTTGATAGTCAGACTTCAGTGGTTAAAGACAAAAGCTTTGATATCAAAGATCGTTTGGCTATTTTACAGGACTTAAATGAAACAAGAAAAGACCTGAGCAACATAAAGTTGAAACAACAGCCAACAACCACTGAAGAGAAACCACCTGTCCCAGCAAGGCCTGTCTGGATTCCAAAAGTCGGGGATCTAGTCAGAGAGAAGATCGCGGTAAAGAAGGAATTTGGGCCTTCTTACAGAAAAGCAGTTCCTGTCTTGTCTGTCAACGGGACAAGATCAGTAGTACTACCGCCCCTTGCTGGTAAAAAGGAGAACCGAGTTGTATCCATCGACCTGGTTAAACCACAATCATGTGGCCGATAACAAACAGTAGGCCAAGTGGACTCCCAAGAAGTAGCAGAACACCAATGTTTGCTACGAATACAGAGGCTCAAACTGGAAGACTGATCACATTTGGAAAATCTACAGTGAATCAACAAGGACTATGCAACAAAGCAATGGAACTTGAACCTCTTAAAACCCAAATAAAAAAAACCTGATAGATATCAAGATATTGATACACGTCCATCTCAATCTTTTCAGACTTCCTCGCAGAAATCGGAAAGAAGAGGACGATCAGAACACAGGGAAGAGCACGTCAAGTCCAAAGACAAAGAACCTGCTCATCTGAATAAAAAATTACAATTTCCAAAAAAGAAGGTAGCCAGTATTAAAGTAATCAACAATGCCGAGAATACTGAGGACACAACTGAAAAACGGAGAATGGGCTCAGACAATGCTAGACAGCGCAGCAGAAGTGAGCATAGCTCGCAAAGTCCTTATGAATCATCTGGAGACAGTGGACACGAATGAATACATTCAGGTGGAAACTGCAGATACCAGAGTTAGCAAACCTCATAAAATATATGAAATAACATTGCGTATAGAGGGGGAGAGCTGGCTTACAACGCCACGTGCGAAATTGTAAAAGAAGTGTGGCGCGGAGGCAAATTAAGACCTCTACTTACAAAAACACACTCAGTGGAAAATAATTCAGAACAACAAACTGAAATAATAGCGTTAAAAATGGCGCTAGATAATGCCGATCGCGAATTCCCGACACTCATAGTGTGCGATTCGTATTACTGCGTCAAATCATACAATAACGACTTACAGAAATGGACTCAGAACGGTTACAAAGATGACACAGGTGCCACAATAAAGCAGAAAGCGCTTTGGGAACAATTAGTTCTTTTAAAGAAAGAACTACCAAAAACTCACGTGATACATTCACTGAGTCATCAACGTGATGGCGTTCACGTTGCAGGGAATTCATTGGCTGACGAAGCAGCGAAGGCAGCAGTGCAAACGGCTTCCGTAGCTGCTATCACCCGGTCAAAAACAAAAATAGACAGCGAAATATTACAGGCTGTCAGCACTACAGTAAAAGATGCGATAGAAACACTCCCGAAAGGCTTTCCAGTAAAGTACTCATACATAACTGATGCAAATAATGTTCCATTTGCTCGAATCCCTGGAGTGGGGGATAGGGCAATTCCAAACATGGAACATAGGTTAGGACTCATCATAGCGGCACACGAAGGGCTTGCTTCTGTACATGCTGGCGTTTCAGCCACAGTATCATTATTAAAACAGAGATACTGGTGGCCACAAATGAGAAGACAAACAAGGAACTATGTTCTAGAATGTGAAACATGTCAAAGAATAAAAGTATCAACAGTAAAACGATCAGCACAGACGCACCTTCTAATCTCAGATAAACCATTAGCCTGTGTTTACCTAGACCACTGTGGTCCCTTACAAAGGGATGGTAACTATAAATATATCTTGGTCGCAGTGGATTCATGCACGAGATTCATATGGTTGTGGCCCCAGCGATCGGCTGACGCCAGAACTGTTATAAAAGATTTGCGAGTCTTTATCGGCACATACGCAATTGGCATGCTACATTCTGATCAGGGTCCTGCATTTAGCTCTCGAGCTTATAAGGAGGCCATGACCAGCATGGGCATTGCATTGCGGTATTCTTGTCCATTTCATCCTGAGGGTAACGGAATCGTAGAAAGAAAAAACCGTGACATAAAGCAATCTATAACGGAAAAGGTATTAGGTTCGGGAGCTGGGTGGGTCAAACATTTAATAAATGTCCAACGTAGTCTAAATAACCTGCCAAGGAATTCTCTGAAAGGGTTCAGTCCGTACGAACTATTGTTCGGGACTAGAATGATGATCCAAGATCTTGATAGTCAGACTTCAGTGGTTAAAGACAAAAGCTTTGATATCAAAGATCGTTTGGCTATTTTACAGGACTTAAATGAAACAAGAAAAGACCTGAGCAACATAAAGTTGAAACAACAGCCAACAACCACTGAAGAGAAACCACCTGTCCCAGCAAGGCCTGTCTGGATTCCAAAAGTCGGGGATCTAGTCAGAGAGAAGATCGCGGTAAAGAAGGAATTTGGGCCTTCTTACAGAAAAGCAGTTCCTGTCTTGTCTGTCAACGGGACAAGATCAGTAGTACTACCGCCCCTTGCTGGTAAAAAGGAGAACCGAGTTGTATCCATCGACCTGGTTAAACCACAATCATGTGGCCGATAACAAACAGTAGGCCAAGTGGACTCCCAAGAAGTAGCAGAACACCAATGTTTGCTACCAATACAGAGGCTCAAACTGGAAGACTGATCACATTTGGAAAATCTACAGTGAATCAACAAGGACTATGCAACAAAGCAATGGAACTTGAACCTCTTAAAACCCAAATTAAAAAAACCTGATAGATATCAAGATATTGATACACGTCCATCTCAATCTTTTCAGACTTCCTCGCAGAAATCGGAAATAAGAGGACGATCAGAACACAGGGAAGAGCACGTCAAGTCCAAAGACAAAGAACCTGCTCATCTGAATAAAAAATTACAATTTCCAAAAAAGAAGGTAGCCAGTATTAAAGTAATCAACAATGCCGAGAATACTGAGGACACAACTGAAAAACGGAGAATGGGCTCAGACAATGCTAGACAGCGCAGCAGAAGTGAGCATAGCTCGCAAAGTCCTTATGAATCATCTGGAGACAGTGGACACGAATGAATACATTCAGGTGGAAACTGCAGATACCAGAGTTAGCAAACCTCATAAAATATATGAAATAACATTGCGTATAGAGGGGGAGAGCTGGCTTACAACGCCACGTGCGAAATTGTAAAAGAAGTGTGGCGCGGAGGCAAATTAAGACCTCTACTTACAAAAACACACTCAGTGGAAAATAATTCAGAACAACAAACTGAAATAATAGCTTTAAAAATGGCGCTAGATAATGCCGATCGCGAATTCCCGACACTCATAGTGTGCGATTCGTATTACTGCGTCAAATCATACAATAACGACTTACAGAAATGGACTCAGAACGGTTACAAAGATGACACAGGTGCCACAATAAAGCAGAAAGCGCTTTGGGAACAATTAGTTCTTTTAAAGAAAGAACTACCAAAAACTCACGTGATACATTCACTGAGTCATCAACGTGATGGCGTTCACGTTGCAGGGAATTCATTGGCTGACGAAGCAGCGAAGGCAGCAGTGCAAACGGCTTCCGTAGCTGCTATCACCCGGTCAAAAACAAAAATAGACAGCGAAATATTACAGGCTGTCAGCACTACAGTAAAAGATGCGATAGAAACACTCCCGAAAGGCTTTCCAGTAAAGTACTCATACATAACTGATGCAAATAATGTTCCATTTGCTCGAATCCCTGGAGTGGGGGATAGGGCAATTCCAAACATGGAACATAGGTTAGGACTCATCATAGCGGCACACGAAGGGCTTGCTTCTGTACATGCTGGCGTTTCAGCCACAGTATCATTATTAAAACAGAGATACTGGTGGCCACAAATGAGAAGACAAACAAGGAACTATGTTCTAGAATGTGAAACATGTCAAAGAATAAAAGTATCAACAGTAAAACGATCAGCACAGACGCACCTTCTAATCTCAGATAAACCATTAGCCTGTGTTTACCTAGACCACTGTGGTCCCTTACAAAGGGATGGTAACTATAAATATATCTTGGTCGCAGTGGATTCATGCACGAGATTCATATGGTTGTGGCCCCAGCGATCGGCTGACGCCAGAACTGTTATAAAAGATTTGCGAGTCTTTATCGGCACATACGCAATTGGCATGCTACATTCTGATCAGGGTCCTGCATTTAGCTCTCGAGCTTATAAGGAGGCCATGACCAGCATGGGCATTGCATTGCGGTATTCTTGTCCATTTCATCCTGAGGGTAACGGAATCGTAGAAAGAAAAAACCGTGACATAAAGCAATCTATAACGGAAAAGGTATTAGGTTCGGGAGCTGGGTGGGTCAAACATTTAATAAATGTCCAACGTAGTCTAAATAACCTGCCAAGGAATTCTCTGAAAGGGTTCAGTCCGTACGAACTATTGTTCGGGACTAGAATGATGATCCAAGATCTTGATAGTCAGACTTCAGTGGTTAAAGACAAAAGCTTTGATATCAAAGATCGTTTGGCTATTTTACAGGACTTAAATGAAACAAGAAAAGACCTGAGCAACATAAAGTTGAAACAACAGCCAACAACCACTGAAGAGAAACCACCTGTCCCAGCAAGGCCTGTCTGGATTCCAAAAGTCGGGGATCTAGTCAGAGAGAAGATCGCGGTAAAGAAGGAATTTGGGCCTTCTTACAGAAAAGCAGTTCCTGTCTTGTCTGTCAACGGGACAAGATCAGTAGTACTACCGCCCCTTGCTGGTAAAAAGGAGAACCGAGTTGTATCCATCGACCTGGTTAAACCACAATCATGTGGCCGATAACAAACAGTAGGCCAAGTGGACTCCCAAGAAGTAGCAGAACACCAATGTTTGCTACCAATACAGAGGCTCAAACTGGAAGACTGATCACATTTGGAAAATCTACAGTGAATCAACAAGGACTATGCAACAAAGCAATGGAACTTGAACCTCTTAAAACCCAAATTAAAAAAACCTGATAGATATCAAGATATTGATACACGTCCATCTCAATCTTTTCAGACTTCCTCGCAGAAATCGGAAATAAGAGGACGATCAGAACACAGGGAAGAGCACGTCAAGTCCAAAGACAAAGAACCTGCTCATCTGAATAAAAAATTACAATTTCCAAAAAAGAAGGTAGCCAGTATTAAAGTAATCAACAATGCCGAGAATACTGAGGACACAACTGAAAAACGGAGAATGGGCTCAGACAATGCTAGACAGCGCAGCAGAAGTGAGCATAGCTCGCAAAGTCCTTATGAATCATCTGGAGACAGTGGACACGAATGAATACATTCAGGTGGAAACTGCAGATACCAGAGTTAGCAAACCTCATAAAATATATGAAATAACATTGCGTATAGAGGGGGAGAGCTGGCTTACAACGCCACGTGCGAAATTGTAAAAGAAGTGTGGCGCGGAGGCAAATTAAGACCTCTACTTACAAAAACACACTCAGTGGAAAATAATTCAGAACAACAAACTGAAATAATAGCTTTAAAAATGGCGCTAGATAATGCCGATCGCGAATTCCCGACACTCATAGTGTGCGATTCGTATTACTGCGTCAAATCATACAATAACGACTTACAGAAATGGACTCAGAACGGTTACAAAGATGACACAGGTGCCACAATAAAGCAGAAAGCGCTTTGGGAACAATTAGTTCTTTTAAAGAAAGAACTACCAAAAACTCACGTGATACATTCACTGAGTCATCAACGTGATGGCGTTCACGTTGCAGGGAATTCATTGGCTGACGAAGCAGCGAAGGCAGCAGTGCAAACGGCTTCCGTAGCTGCTATCACCCGGTCAAAAACAAAAATAGACAGCGAAATATTACAGGCTGTCAGCACTACAGTAAAAGATGCGATAGAAACACTCCCGAAAGGCTTTCCAGTAAAGTACTCATACATAACTGATGCAAACAATGTTCCATTTGCTCGAATCCCTGGAGTGGGGGATAGGGCAATTCCAAACATGGAACATAGGTTAGGACTCATCATAGCGGCACACGAAGGGCTTGCTTCTGTACATGCTGGCGTTTCAGCCACAGTATCATTATTAAAACAGAGATACTGGTGGCCACAAATGAGAAGACAAACAAGGAACTATGTTCTAGAATGTGAAACATGTCAAAGAATAAAAGTATCAACAGTAAAACGATCAGCACAGACGCACCTTCTAATCTCAGATAAACCATTAGCCTGTGCTTACCTAGTCCACTGTGGTCCCTTATAAAGGGATGGTAACTATAAATATATCTTGGTCGCAGTGGATTCATGCACGAGATTCATATGGTTGTGGCCCCAGCGATCGGCTGACGCCAGAACTGTTATAAAAGATTTGCGAGTCTTTATCGGCACATACGCAATTGGCATGCTACATTCTGATCAGGGTCCTGCATTTAGCTCTCGAGCTTATAAGGAGGCCATGACCAGCATGGGCATTGCATTGCGGTATTCTTGTCCATTTCATCCTGAGGGTAACGGAATCGTAGAAAGAAAAAACCGTGACATAAAGCAATCTATAACGGAAAAGGTATTAGGTTCGGGAGCTGGGTGGGTCAAACATTTAATAAATGTCCAACGTAGTCTAAATAACCTGCCAAGGAATTCTCTGAAAGGGTTCAGTCCGTACGAACTATTGTTCGGGACTAGAATGATGATCCAAGATCTTGATAGTCAGACTTCAGTGGTTAAAGACAAAAGCTTTGATATCAAAGATCGTTTGGCTATTTTACAGGACTTAAATGAAACAAGAAAAGACCTGAGCAACATAAAGTTGAAACAACAGCCAACAACCACTGAAGAGAAACCACCTGTCCCAGCAAGGCCTGTCTGGATTCCAAAAGTCGGGGATCTAGTCAGAGAGAAGATCGCGGTAAAGAAGGAATTTGGGCCTTCTTACAGAAAAGCAGTTCCTGTCTTGTCTGTCAACGGGACAAGATCAGTAGTACTACCGCCCCTTGCTGGTAAGAAGGAGAACCGAGTTGTATCCATCGACCTGGTTAAACCACAATCATGTGGCCGATAACAAACAGTAGGCCAAGTGGACTCCCAAGAAGTAGCAGAACACCAATGTTTGCTACGAATACAGAGGCTCAAACTGGAAGACTGATCACATTTGGAAAATCTACAGTGAATCAACAAGGACTATGCAACAAAGCAATGGAACTTGAACCTCTTAAAACCCAAATTAAAACTTTTCATCAAGAAACAACAACCTATGATGATGTAACTGCAGACTTTGCTAATGAAACAAAGCAAAATCCAAAAACAATTGGAACAATTGACAGAATAGCATCCGGCTACTTCATCAACTTCAATGATTCATCTGAAGACCTGAGTGAAGCAAAGAAACAGCCATCAACAAAAACTTTTAAAGACAAAGCTAAGGAACTTTTTCAACAGCTGAAAGAAACCTATCTGATTTCTCCATGGATTGAATTTTGGGTGGCCTTCGGTGCATTTATCCTCATTCTTTGGCTCATCATGGTACTATGCTTGGAACATTTCATTGAAGGAAAATATGCTAAAATGGACACAGCAAGCCAGAAAATCAACTTGGGCCTTAAACCACACACATCTTCACACATCGAGAAAAGAGAACTTTCTTCAGTGAACCTCACAGCCAATCCTATACCAGGCGGTGTAGCATGGGACAAAACTGATTATGAAATCTATGGTCCGGTTGAAATCCTGAAGTATCCACACCAATTCAAGATCTCATTGAGTGACTTTGTAAAACCGAGCTCATTTGCTGATGATTGGGACTTTGAAAGTATTAATGATATGATGTCTGATCTTGTGATGTCTGCTAAATTTACAGAACATGATTATTTGCAGGGTTCGTCTAATTATGATCAGATGTTCTGCTACAACCACTATGGTAACCATTATCTACATAAATCTGCTCAACCTAGAAATGTTTTAAATTATAACCAATGGGAACATTGTGCTACTCCTCCAAAAGACAGCTCAAAAACATTTTATGATAAATATTCATACTTTTCAGGGTTTAACACGAGTAATGCAGAAACATTTTATTTCAAATTGTCAAATAAGACAGGTATGAAGACCATGCTTACAAACACAAAATTGATATATTCCGATTCATTCTTTGAACAAATGAATACATTTGGGTTTGATTTCTGGAACAATAATATTGAAGCAAAAACTGTTTGGGGTACAAGAGATTGGCAAGTACAAGGTATAGAATCATTGCTTAGAGCCTGCATGATCCCAGAACAAATTATATTTTTGAACGACACTATTCAACAAACTACCTGTCTTGGCTTAGCCAAAATCAAAGATTTGAACAAACCGTCTATTCCAAAGCCAATAATGAACAGTAATAGCTCTATAGATGTTGAGATAGACGTAAACCATATATTAAACCAAAACAGAACACATCCTGAATGGAAAAAATGGTTGATCTGGCCCACAGATACAAATAACTGTCAAGACAGATTCCTGAACAAAATACAGGGGTTCACATTGACTAGGCCAGACCCTAGATATTCCCAAAGACAACATCCAGGGATAGTAACCACCTACAGCGTGGGCAAGCTCTGCCTTCAATGGCTACAAACATCCACACTGGCTGAAATTAAGCAACACCTAACTTTACTTACAGAAGGTGCTGACTTGCGTGATTTCATATTGGGACCACGCAAACAGCGTCAAAAACGTTTCATAGCGGCCTCTATATATGAAGCTTATAACGAAGTTTGGAAAGTAACTCAAATCGAGACAGCAGAAAAAATACGGGAAATTGACCGTATTAATTTGGAAAAATCACTTTCTGTGGTGGACAATGGGTTAATGACTCTGTCCTCCAGAATATATTCTCTGGACAGCATTGTGTCTTCAGCAATCGATATAATATTGCAAGACTTACTGATGTTACAACACGGTCAGTCCCAATTGCGTTCTATTGTACAGCTTGGCTGGACGTTACAAAATCTGCGTTCTGGCTATGTGCCTTGGCGTTTAATCAACACAACGTCATTATTTAATATCTTTAACCTTACTGATAAACAAATCAGTTTGGCACAGACGGGTGCTGACTATACAATTCTGAGCATTGAAAAACTTGAGAGATTACCATTGACAATGTCAGAACGACCTGTCATTGAATGGATAATACATGGAATAATAAATATTCCGATAACTACTTTCCAGTTTCAATTCTGCCAAAAATATATACAGGCAGGCCAGTATGAAAGGTTGGGTAAAGGATACATTAAGTCAATATGGAACTTGCCATATACACACGAATGTGTCAGTAATAAAGGCCAGAAAGTGTTTCTCAGTGGCGATAATTGTGCAAGATCACTAAGCGGTACACTTCTGTGTCAGGGTATTAGTTTGCATGGAGCCTGTGAAGGGACTTCAAATAACCTTTCATGTTACCAGCTAGGCACACCTGCAACACGAATAGAACCATTCTTTAGGAGACTCTCGAACGGGAGTTACATTCTAATAGTAGATCGCAGATGTAGTAGTTTGCTGCCCGGAAAACCTTATCTCATAACCGTGACTAGGAAGGTCATGTGCTGTGAACGAGTATTGTTCCCTAACGATTCTCCAGACAGGGAGGCAAGGTTATGGCCAGATTTGAAAATTGCTTCTATTCGAATAGATACTTTAAGCAGAATGAAGACTGTGCTCCTACAGACGCCGACCAGGCTCACGTCATCAAAAGAAACGTATGATCTCCAAGTTGCAAGGACAACAGAAGAGATTCATTCATTATTATCAACTAATTCCCCCATACATTTCGCAGAAATACTGAACGAAATCTTAAATATTTCTGATACCACTGGTGTCTCCAGTGTATTTAAAGCAGTGTTTTCGGGGGCTTTAACTCCATTCAAAGCCATCCTGGGTATTTTTCCAGACTTTGTCCATTCCATTTTTGGCGGACTTCAACTCCTTTTGGGACTAGTAGCGGGTATTCTATTTTTGATCCTGTTATTTTGCTATGGCAAACCATGTCACAGACAAAACACCTGCGACAAGGGAAGAAATGATCCTAGCCATTGGCTACCGGGACCGCATAACTAAAGTCCTTGGACTAGCACGGCTTCGGGACCTGAACATGACTTGGTCTCTTTCATTTAGACCAATGTGGCAAAGTTGTGTTATGCCTGTATTAAGGTGCTTGCTATGCGGCGAAGAATGCGTGTTGGACACCTGTCTGGCACTACAATCGGATGTGCCAATGGACGCAGATACCTTGTTGGGTCCGGTAACGGCTCATGCATTGTGCTGTCTCCAGCGGCTACCAATCCTGATGACGGCATTCGTGGAGACTTCACCACTACGATTGAGGGGTAGTGAAGCACAAGATGAAAGCAGCATCGATCAGGTACGACCTTCAGTCAGCTATGCTGATCAAAACATCAATGGAGGCAATCATGCTCAGGCTCATGAATGCATGGTAACAACCTTTTCCGAATTAGTGGAACTTACACAAGAAGCTGTTGACAGTTTTTTCAACAGTCTAAATGATATGATGTTTTCACCAGAGCAGCAGGAATAACTTTGAGCAAACTAGCACTCGGAGTTCCCTACATGCTGAATTTGGCCTTCAACTTCTCAAAAAGCGATATGAACAATTTTTTCATCAGTTTGTTCAGACTGCAAGAACTTTTTTCCCCAAATTCCAAAATATTTACGATTTTTTGGGACACTTATCTTCTGCTTAAAGTAGACATTATTCTTAGAGAACTGAATTTCTATTTTAGGTAGTCACGAGACATTCGCTATCCTCTAGCACTATTATACATAACTTTATGATTGTGATGAAATGGTCTCGCACATTTTTTCTGTATTAAGAGCCATTTCATGTGTGGTTTTCGCATTTATTCATGCTGAATTTAGAAATATGCGTTATATGTTTAGCATTATTAGACTGCTTGTGCATATAGTACACGTGATAGTACATGTGATTATATTTTGGGGTGGTACGATATACACAAACGCTACTGGTTTCACTATGCCTAGATTTGTAAATATGGACATAGTCTACGTGGAGTGGGTGTGATGTATTCCTATAGGTACTGTATCGATTCCCCTATTCCTGACCCTGGTCTGGTTAATAATTAACTAGCAGCCATCTAACGGTGCAAAAACCGTTATCTGATTAAGCCACACCACGGCACAGAAGCGCGTTATCTGATTAGGTCATAACGCATGCCATCTAATTAGACAAGCGATATTCCTCCAGCCCCTGATAAGGCATACGGAGGTCTCAAAACAAATCAAACCTACAGCGACCTGGGAAATTCCCATAACCAATGTTTTGATTTCACCGAGAACTTCAGCAAAAGAATGTGCGAACGAGCCCGTTCATATGACATCCTTATTGACGTATATATGTCCATCCTTACGTCAATCTCGGCACCTTTCAGGTATAAATATTACCGACATTGCCTTAAGCAAACACATGCGGTGGTGACGAGATCGGAGCAGCGAGACGTGCCGAGGAGCCCAGCAGAGAGCGAAGCCCACAGGCGCTGCCCCGCCTTCCTGACGCGCTGAGAACGAGACGCTGCCTTTCTCCTGCTGAGAAATCCAGCTCCGGCGCTTCCAAGCAGCCCTCGCAGGCAGCTGGAATATCAAGACCTGGGATAAGAGATACCAGCCCTCCATCATTCTAGATCTAAGGTACAGAACTGAATAACCCCTTGCAGAGAATTCTCGAGTCAGTCCCTTGGCAAAACAAACTTAACTTAAACTGCTACTTATCTACTCCCGCCCACGTATTAGGCTTAGGTCAGGTACACTGGGGTAGGCGTGGTTAGAAGCACCAGTTGAGTATGATTAGTCAAATGTATATATGTATGTATCTCTTTTATCCATTTTAAGTATCATATGGCTCAGAAACCATATCAATGCTTTTACAGTGTTATTTTATAATTCTGTCTTTACTGTATGCACTTTACTTAACTACAAGTATTGCAATAATAGCGATTCATTTCTCTTGTATGAGAAAGGAGACTGATCAATAAATAACATCTTTTATTGAACACGCCCGTCTCTTCCTTTTCTCTACAATCTGGTGAAACTAAGAATGCACTGAACTGACTGATTAAAATAAGTTGTCTTTTGTTTTCACACGACTCTAGAGATACACTCTTGATTAGGGGAGAGCAAAGTTGTCATGTTCTATGGTTGTCAGAAACTAAATCCCTTCTTGTCTATCCAGGGAGGTTGAACTCCTCCTTGCCTATTCGAGAAAGTTTCTAGTGAACTCTGAGCTAGCTGGCAAACACAAAACTTTAAGTCTAATATCGTCGGTAGAAGACCTAGTTAACCTCTGCCCTAGGTCTATACTATTGAAGATATTATTCCAATGCGCAGAGCCTATTGGGATGATAGGAACTACACTACAAGATATATTAAAAACAATAAAAAAGAATGTGTAATAAAAGAGGCCTTTTAAGATCATAAATAAAAATACTTTCCAGCTGGCAACAAGCAGAGTGCATAAACAGAAAAGGATTAGGTCACACTTAGTGTCCCGGGCCACTCTCCCTTTGAATATGACCTTTGGCCAGGTGGAAAAGTCAAAGGTCTACTGTGCAAATTGCAGACACCTTTCCTAAGCAGACTCAACCTTAAAAGCAATAGAAATGCTTTAAAACAACATATGAGATGGGTTGTCGTTTGGCAATGCGAGCACACAAAGTCAGGTTGCCTGGTATATTTTCAATCAATGCCATATAGGGACAATAATCGGTGAAATCGTAACTTGCGAGTGTACCACAATTGGGACCCGAAATCTTCTCCAGAGGAATCGTGCTTGTGAGAGAAGAGAACTTCTGCAAAGGACAGTTTTAAAGCAGCAAGTTGAACGTGATTTTCTAACCTACCCTTGCCTAAAAAATGTGCAACATCTGGTCGTCATGTAAAGCATCCTAATACCCGTGGGTCAAACTCGTGCTATATAAAACTGTCCAAAGAAAAAAACCTGTGTTGAGAGTGTTGCTCCAAAACCAAGTTCTAAAGTATCTGTGGTGAGGGTGACAGACTTTGGAAGAACAAACAGGATACCTCTCATCAGGGGGCAGATGTGCTAACATTTAGTGCAGCACAGCAAGACAACTTGCTGTGCTGTGTTAAATGGAGAGAGCTGCCTAGCTCCAACTCGCAGGCACCCTCGCTCCATGGTGCAATATCTGGTATTGGTGTATATCTGTAGGCTTGCGTGGGCTGCCTCTCATTTCAGCGGCAGGCAGTGGCTATGCTCAGATTGGGACTGTGGACTGACACGCTCAGGTACAGTTTTGCTTCTCCTCTCCCAGGCTCCCCTTGAGGGGGTCTTACGTGCTTTATTTCCGAGCATGTCTCTGGACCTTCTTGCAGGAAGCCTCATGGAGTATATACATTACTGCCTGTATGCTATTTTTTTAAGTTATTGCCTCGAAGACAGGTACATTGCTATCTTATTTTTTACACCTGGTGTTTTCTCCAGGATTTGAAGCATGCACTTAAAAGGGATTACTTAGCACTCCATGGTTAATTTTCTACCTTGGTGTTTATACAATACGAACACATCCGATTGGTTTTAATCCACCTGGACTGGTGGTGTTGGCTATTGTTTAAGCTTGAAATTGGTCTCTGCACAGTATTAGAATTAGTTGTGTTTTAGTGGGATTTGAGCGCATTGTCGCCTTTGCTTTTTACACACTTTACAGTATTCTGACAGTGTCTTTTGGCACCAACAGAGATGTTTTTTAGCACTCTGACACATCCTGCATGGTTTGAGCATATTGCCAACTATGGGGCAGATTTATGTTAACTGGCGCATCCCCAGGGATGCGCCAGTTAACATGCGCCACAGTGCGCCACTGCTCCGCCACCCATGGTGCGCCGCATTTATGATACAGCGCACCATGGTGCAAGGCAGTGAGAATGCGTCACGCATCTCTCGGCGTACGGGCGGCGCATTGCAGGAGTTATGTCGCAAGTGCGACATGACTCCTGCAATGCACAGGAGCCACCTATTCAATGCATTGTGCGTTACCCTTACGCCTGCTTCAAGCAGGCGTAAGGAATTGACGTAGAAAGTGGCTGAGTGAAATCTCATAGATTTCACTCAGCCACTTTTAGGAGGCGTTCCTGCGCAGGAACGCCTCCTTATGGTGCAGGGGTTTCCAACGTGACGCATCTCCTAGATGCGTCACGTTGTAAATAGGGCGCATTATTTGCGCCGCCGTTGCGTCACATAACGTGACGCAATTGCGGCGCAAGGAGGCGCAAGGGCATCATAAATCTGCCCCTATGTATTTTGAGTATTGAGACTGTCAGATACGTACAGTGTGATTTCCAATCTTCACAGGAGCAGAACGATGCAAACATCCAAATATAGATATGTTAGAGACTAAGGGCTGATTATGAGTTCGGTGATCCAACTGCCGAAGACCCACATCCGCGACCGCCAGGAAACCTCTGCGCCTTTGGCCTTCTGACCACCATATTATGAGTTCCCCTTGCTGGGGTGGGCAATGTATTTCTATATATATCAGTGCCTATGTGCACATTCCAACTGCATAAGTGTCAAATGCACACATATACATGATATATGTATAAATATACCATCTACCCATTGCACGTGTCCGTCCCATATTTGTGCAGTCCCGGTAATGGGTATATGGTAGCAAAGCATTTACCTGTATTTTGCTGCAGAGGGAGTCGTATCCCTCAGGGTGAAGATGCTGCTATAGAAGGGGGCCTGGAGAGAGGGATCCACATCAAAATCTGCCACGCTGAACTGTAAAGGGGAAAGTGTTCACCCCAAATCCTTCGTCTCAGCCGACCTTTAGGTGGAGGTCCAACCGCTGCAGTCGGCTCGTGGGAAAGCCAACTTGTAATATGGATGGCGTGTTGAGCCTCTGTACCACCCTATGGAAGTTGCCTTCTGCTGACCATGACCCGGGTGGTCTGCTAACAGAAGCGGTGTTTTGGCAGTGGTCTTTGCAATGTCAAAGCACCCAACTCGTAATATGGCGGGCGGACCAACGCCGTCAGACCGCCACCTCTTGGATGTCAGCCCACAGACTGCTGAACTTGTAATGAAGTGTACCACTCAGAATGCAGCATGCGCACTTCACAATTTCCATGGAAATATTGTGAGGGGAAAACAACTAGAGCCGCAATGTCAATGCTCAGCGGCCTCCATCTCAAGGATTTGATTGTGCAGGTCAGTGCACTAAATTGTTTTGCTGCTGCATAACGTCTGGTGTGACTTCAAGTTCCCATACGTATAGTAAAAGAGAAGTGGGAAACCCAATATACCCTTAGAGGCTTGGACAGATAGATTAATAGTAAGTAAAGGTGCCTGCAAGGGATTTAATTAGCTACTCATATTTAAGTTCTATACAAGAAAATCACTCATACATTACAACAAAACACCATGATACAGGATCTGCAAACGAACAACCTACAAATCATAGGTGTAAACATCTGTTTTTCATTTGAAATACATGTTTACACCTATGATTTGTAGGTGATTCTTTTGCAGATCCTCCATCATGGTGTTTTGTTGTATTCTAATGTACCCTTTTTAAATTTTGTTCTGATTTAAATTGTGTACTTTGAAAAAAAGATATACCCGTGTTTTCTAATCTTCTGCTATTGAATACCTATGTTATGATTATGATGTTTTTGATTTTTCAATGATCAAGCTACCAGTAAGGGCTTAATGTATGAGTGATTTTCTTGTATAGAACTTGTCTATGAGTAGCTAATTAAATCCCTTGAAGACACCTTTACTTACTGTTTTTCCCACACGTATAGCACAAATGCTCAAAGGAGCGTGTGCATTGTTCGTCCTGAGTATCCTGACAAACACACCCCGTGTGGTCTTTATTAAAGTCTGCTTTTGATAGGCTTTATCCATCTAGTACACATCCACTCTTGCTAAGACCCGCTGTCAACATCTCTCTCTTTTAGTCTTATTTATTTTCCCCAGGTCATTTGTGATCACAGCCATAGGCCTTTATTGCCCTTAAGATATTACATTGATGTATGTCCAAGGTCAGGTGAGCTGTATTGTGGTGTCACTCATCCAATACCTTTTATTGTGATATTTCATTTCTTATTCATTATGATTAGACACTGACAGTTTTATATCATTCCATAGGTTGCTACTATTCTATCCCGAGGAAGACCCTGTTTAAATAACCACTAAGGGTCCAAACGTCGACATATTGGTCTTCATCACATTTGCATTTGAAGTCGGACACTGAGAAATCCAAAATGTTATATTGACGGGATTCTACTTTTGTAATTTTTTATTTTAAAGTAGGTATATGTTTTGCGCACTGTATTCTGTTTTTCTGTGTTTCGTTATTGCACTTATTCTGCACTAGCACTGCACTGTCACCTGTAGCACTAATTCACCTGTTGCAATTGTTGCAACATTATATGTGTATGTATATATATGTATATGACCACAGGTCCTGAACTCCAGTATTTTCTCCAATACAATCCAGGTACAGACCACAGTAGTGCGCTCTCAATTTGTATTAAAGTGCTTTTATTCTTCTTCTCATTGCCAGCATTATATATGTATATACATGTATAATTAATCAAAATTGATTTAACTTATACCCTCATGATTTTGAAGCTCATAGATTGTGATAGCCGTTCCACAGAGTAAGTTAGCCTCTGCATAAGTATTGTATAGCATTTCTAAGTGATTTCTACTGGAACATTGTTTTGTCCACATGGCCTTTTACATTGTGGCCCATAAATGCAAGTGCACGTTAGGTTGAAGTATCTGACAAAGCGCTAAGTATGAATTGCTTTTTTCACATCTAAATAGTTGTATGTGTTCAATACGAGTGACGTACTACCTACCACCAGGATTAAACAGTAATGCAAAACTCCAAAATTTCCATTCGTGGTTAGTTCTTAGTACAAAGCTGAGTGGTGTGAGTATTCACCAGTTTAAAAATTGGATCTTGTCACTAAACTATGCTTTATTTTTGACACATCAAGAGCACTTTTACCCAAAAATGCCTATTTAACAATTTGATGATTTCTAGGAAAGAAACCTCTCAAAATTGGAGCTTTTTTGAGAAAGAAACAATCGTCCTGGCGTGCAAGGAGTTTTCTCCCTCTTGGTAGGGGTGATGGATTACTTTTCCTTCCCTGGTCCACCATATCTCGCGTGGGATTCTGGGTACAAAGAAGTGAATGGGGTGGGCAGGAAGGTGAAGAAGATCAGACATGCTGAGGTACACAATTCAAAGGTAGAGAAGAGCTAAAAGGAAACCCAGGGACCCCTCCCACACCCACTGGCAACTTGTATAACCCTGAATCTCCCTGCAAGGTGGTGTACCTGATGGGGGTGTCTCAGAAAGCACTGTGGACAGCACAGTACAATGTGCTTACAGGATATGAGCATGAGGTGTCAACCATTGGCAGCTTTTAGGAGGGAAAAACATAAAAAGCAACGTAACAAAGTACACTGCAAGCCACAATTGTTATTGCTGTCACTTGAAATCTCAAATTTGTAGCATTTGTGAATTGCTAGGAAAAGGGGCTGCAAAAGAGGCTTGTCACCCCTTTTCTACTGATTTGCAAACAAATGAACTTATCACTTGCAATGACTCGGGCACTGAAGGATCCCAGTCCACCCTCAGTTAGGGATTCCACTAGACCAGTATTTTGCTGGCCTAGCTTATATTTTTCTGTGCTGGATACTAAAAAAGTAAGACAAAGCAGTGAAATCCAATAATTTACTATCTTGAAATTAAACATCAAGATAGCAAAACCATGAAGTAATCACTTTAAAATATTTGAGAGATGTCTAAAATATTTTGAGTTTTTTGTTAAAGGAAACTGAGGGATTATTGCCATGTTTTATGAGAATAATGGGGAATTTTCACTAATAATTTTTCACCTACCAGCCTGTGACACTTCCAGCGTAGCAAAATATGTGCAAATGGCCAGTATTTTTTTAGGTCGAGCCTTGGCAGCGCGTGTGCTGCTCTGCGAGGCATGCTGTATTGAGGTATGGAAGACAAGCTCTGCCCATTTCCAGGCCATCTTTTCAATTGGCTCCTGTAACTGTCCTTTCAAAATCATTGCTTTTGATTGATAAATAAGCTGAGTAGTCTGTCCTAGGTACCTGCTTGTCTGCATTTGTAACCTCCCATAAAGACTGGACCTTTTACTTGTGCTGTTACATGGTCTGCGTTATCTAGTCTGTGAGCACTATTTTCTTTAAGGATTCTTTAATGACCCATGACGTGCTTTCCTACAAGGCAGCACGCCACCCGCTTTTATATTCTTAATAGTAATGGCTGCGGGTCCGCTTTAACTATAGCAGCAGCGCTTGTTTATTTAATTTGCAGCGTGGCCCGCTTTAAGTATATCGGATGCGCTTTCCTATTTATTTAATTTTCCAGCGCGGTCTGCTTTAACTTTCGCGGCCGCGCTACAGAACCTTTCTTTATTCATTTTTTATTTTTGGGTGAAAGCAGCAATCTTAGAAAGAGGAAACAAGGAGGAGAATTAAATATATTTCTCCTAGTTTCTCGTCCCCTAGGAAGGCGCGGCATTCTGACGCATTCCTATGTCTACCAGCACTGGTAAATCTGGGAACGCCTCAGAATCCATGGGCGGTTGTGTAGAAACACCCACGTTCCACCCATGGAATGTCTCCCTGGGGCAAAGTAACGCAAGGGAGCAACTTTTGCGGCCTTGCATTACTCCAGATTCACCAAGCCAGGAAGGGCTACGCGAGATGGCCTCGCGAGGCTTGATAAATCTGATTTATGGATTGCGCTGCTTTTGCATCACCTTGCGTGATGCAAGGGCAGTGCAGTCCATTCATAAAACCTTGCTTAGTGGGGATATTTTAGAACTTTGCTAACAGGCTTTTACAACTATAGTAAGAGCATCCTGGATGTCTTATTTACACACTCCATTACGCGCTACGCCATCCTCTCCATGCTTCGGTTAGAACTCCCGACAAACACATGTTCACATTTCAGAGGAGCCATTTATCTAACAGATTTCATTGACTGAATCAGCGGCGCCACCTTGTGGAAAGTAAATATTGCTGTAAAGGCAAAAAAGTATGCATTCTACTTTGACACTCTAATTCTACAGCATTACTTGAATTGTGTTACTACTAGACACTGACTCTTGCGGAAGGGGTCGGAGCTATTAAGACATCAAGTTCAAGTTCAAATAACTTTATTCGATTGTTAGTTTTACAATCATAAAAGCACAGTTAATGAACATACAGTTAAAAAAGCAAATGATCCAGTTCGTTTATGAGACGAGATTATGTAAACATTATAAAACGAGAGTAACAGGCAGAATATACACATTAAAAATATAAATACTTATAACAAAGATAAAAAGTTGGCATTATGCCTAACAGCAACATTATTATCCCTCCATGCTTTTTCTGAATCTGATTGCTAACTTCAGGAAGCTACATACATGTAAGGTGCAGTCACAATTCAGGAGTTGAAGGTAATAAAGTGCTGGTTTAATCTGTGCAAATTTCAGTTCCTTGAGACGAGGTTTTAAGTATAACTTCCGGGGTACTGTATAAAAAGGGCAAATAAATAAAAAGTGCGCCAGGTCTTGCGGAGACTTTCCGTTGCAGCCGCAAGCTGGCAACACTTGACCTCGATGGGCTCCACTCGGTACTGCCAGTAAAAGGTGAAACAAATCAAAACGGAACCTTGTTAGTAAATAACGTTCATAGCCTGTCATGGGCCATGATAAGTATGGTTCCATTTGTAGACAGGTTTTAAGTAATGCATGTTTCCTAACACTGTCTTTCTGTAGCTCAACATCTTCCCGAGCTAAATACCTAGTTGTCAAGAATGTATTTTTCACAAGAGGGACGTCCAATTTGGTAATAGAGTTTGGGATTAAAAACAAATCAGCCCGTCCTATTGCGGTAAAACAATCACAAATGTACTTCAGCCACGGAACCTTAGACCTACACTCCCATGTTAGGGCTTCTTTTAGTATATCATGGGTAAGAGGTATATCATTATTTAGCCAACAGTTCATCCAACACAACAGGGGGTTAACTGCTATTCTGTCACTTAGGTAGGACACCCCTAGTTCCTCATGTACAGGGAAATTACCTGTTCCCCTTGGCAGCCTCAGTAACTGCTTCAGGAAATTGTTTTCAGCAACCTCCAGATCTCGCGTCCGGCTATAGCCCCAGAGCTCGCTTCCATAGCAAGCAACGGCGATGCTCTTTGCCTGGTATAATTTAAGCAGGGCAGCCACCGGGCTATTACCAATTTTTCTTGAGAAATTAAGTATAGCCGCGTTAACACGGGTTACCTCACCCTTCTTTCTCAATATAGCGGGTCCCCAGGATAATTGGTGATCGAAGAGGACCCCAAGGTATGAGAAGGTTTTGGTGGTTGGAATTTTTTCCCCGTTTATATTAAAAAGGTTGGTTTTTCGCAGCCCCAGGCCTGTCTTCATAACGTAAGACTTAGAATTGTTGATACTTAAGCCTCGGGACTCCATGAAGTTAAAAAAAGAATTTAAAAGTGTCTGAAGGCCGATTGCTGTCCTAGAAATGAGGACAGCATCGTCCGCATAAAGCAGGACTGGGATGCCTTTTTGTCCTACATAGGGGTAATCTGCACCTGTTTTTAACAAATATTCCTCTAACTCGTTGATATACAGGTTGAAGAGGAATGGGGCTAGGATACATCCCTGTCGCACACCGCGATTAATTCTAATATCCCCGTCACTTTCAGGTCTTGGGTGTATCGAACATTAGCTCTTGTGTCAGAGTGCAGGTCAGCCAATAAATTAATTAAGTTCTGCTCTACACCCATCTTTGACAGGGTGTCCCATAACTTGCCTCTGTCCACGCAGTCGAATGCGGACGATAAGTCCATAAAGGCCATGTGGACTGTTCCCTGCCGGGCCATAGTATATTTTCCTATGATCAAATATAAGTTCAGGCATTGGGTGACTGTCGAGTGTCCAGGTCTGAAGCCGTATTGTATCGGGGATATGACATTGTTTTCATTTGCCTATTAAGACATCTCAATGCACACTGTAAGTCACATGTTAAAATCCAGAAGGGCCTATCCAATCACATCCTCAGTTAGGTGTGTTATTGTCAAAGTCCAATCGAGATGTACATACATGGTAGGCCTTGCTTAAATCTGTGTAATAACCCTTAGGGGAAATCACACGAAATGCCCACTATTACGCTAAATTAAGCATTATTAGGCAAAACGACAGCCTTACCATTGTGCACTGTTTCTTAGCTTAAAAGGTGTCCTAATGTCCATTTTTGGTGCAAGGACATGAAGAATCGCCTGTGGCAGGAACGACAGGTCCTTTCGCTCTGGTATATTACATTCTTCCCATAGTGCACTCACAACTTGCAAATCACTGCACCTGGCTGAAACTGCATCCCATTCCCAACCCTCCCTGATCCCCAAGGGGGAAGACAACATACGGATGGGTTGTTTTACCAAGACAAACCCTTGTAACACACACAGTTGGAGGAAGGAATGAAGGCTGTAGTTACGAAGAACTTAGGGGCATATTATCAAGAACGGCAGTAAAATTATCGCCGCTTTAGCGCCAGGAAATGAGGTAACGGGTTTTTAGGAACCCGCTGGTGTCAGGGGATAACACCCGAAGACCTCTGAGTTCCCTTGTTCCGGACCACAGAAACACGTAGTCTTCTAGTCGCAGTCAAAGATCAAGTTTTATTGGTAGCTACCAAGTAACACGTGTCCCAGAAGTACACCACACAGAGAGTAGGTTCTTGGGAGACTGTTCGTTTTTACAGAACCAGCTGTCTCCTTATATATCAAATATATGGCTTCAAGCAAGAATTCTTGAGTTTATGGTATGGCAACACACATATTTCTACAACAATACAAAGAGCGAAGTCATGTAAGCAAGCCCATATTTTAGATGTCCAGTTTGCTGATAGATTACCCAGTTGGATCGGGAACTCCCATCAGATATAGATGAACCACCAATAAAGGAAGGTACAACCCAGCCATAAAAAGGGCCATAAACAAGATACGGGGACAGGTGCGTGTTTGAAGGAAACATGGGCTGTATGTAGTGAATGGTTCGTGGAATGTTATGCGTAGATGCTATCGTATTCGGCCGCTGGGCGAGGAGCTGCCTAAACAGGTTTGGCCGAAGACAGTGGAGTCAGTTGGGACAGGTCAGGGGAAAGTCACGAAAGGTGGACGTGTCTATTTGGATCAAGCTCGACCTTTAATTGACTTATCATGAGGGCAAGATGCAAGATGGATGCCGTTCAGAAAATGGAGTTTAAGGGATGGGACGGAAACTGTGATTTAGGGGTGTTGGCAACCCTCGATTGTAACGCAAATACATAGGAATAATGTCCTACTCATTATCGGTTCGTAGACACCAAAATCGTCTCGGTACGTTGAGGTTTCGTGACACGGGTATTGGACCTCGATATCGGGAAAACCACAGAGTCCGGATTTTGGGAACCACAGACCCTCCTTTTGCCCTCATATAAGGCAATAACTCATGCTAATCTGAGTCCAAATCGGTATGAAGAAATTCGTGGAGATGTTGCTGGAGCATCATTCTGCTACTCAGCTCGTCCTGTGACACAGACTTCCGTACACACGAGGCAGCACAGAGGCCACATAGTGCAGGAGCACACTGTATACACAAGCAAAACATGAATAGAAGTGCCAAGATCATCCCGATGAAAATCAAAGTTTTCCATCCCCAGGCAGTGATCAGTTCCCAGAACCACCCGAGCAGGGACCAATCCCCTTTCTCAATGTGAAGGGAACCAGATATTTCGTGTAGTTTGGAGATGGCCTGGTATACTGTTGGTGCGTTATCAGGGATGAAAATGCAGCAACTGGATTGGATGACTCTACACACACCACCACGATCGGCGAGTATAATGTCTAAGGCAATTCGGTTCTGAAGGGTCATAAGTCGATCCGACTGAAGCTCTGTTGTCAAATTGCCAAGTGCTCCGGCCGTTGTGGTCACGGCGGATTCAACTATCCTCGCTAACTGGCGAATATTCCTGCTGTTCACCATAGGCCCCCAAAATGGCAGAAAACCCTTTGCGAAGTCAGCGAATTCCTGACCCGCGGTGTCGTCTTTACTCACGACACCTCTAGCTGTCCTTGTCCGGTGGTAATCTGCTCGGGCCGTGTAGGTAGGAGGCAGCAGAAATGAAATAAAACATATACCTGAGAAATCAGGGGGCAACCACGTGTAGGCTTGGTCGTGGCAAACGAAATACGTGCCTTTAGCTGCCAAGAGTATCGGGGAAGTTCGGGAAGCAAATACATATGTTTCCGTGCAAATGCTCTTTCCTAACTGTGCTGTGGGGTTCCTACCAATACCCTGTAAGCATAAGTGACCTCGGTGGGGAACTATCCAAACTGGACGAGATTTCTGTGCTGCCTGGCTCTCGACCAGGTAAACCCCATGTTTGGTCACGTTCCAACGGGTTTAGGGACTCAGTTCATCTTTGGGGATTGTCAGATAGGTGTCGATATCCCTACTCATGTTCCTTATCCCTGCAATTAGTGCCTTGTTACTAGAGTCGCTCGCAGCGGAACGGGTCGGGTATGGTTCTAGGGCGAATAGGAACATGGTCTGGAAAGCCCACAGAGAACCATAGTAGCTAAATGGCAAAACGAAGTATGGGATACCCTTATCGGTTGTGTGTGGCATAAGTCCGCATATCCAACAGTTTGACGTGTTCATTATGGACTGGTGTTGGTGTAGAAGCTGGATGAAAGAGTTGTTTACAAATTCGAGTCTTCGGGCAGACTCGTGTTCGGGTAAAGGGTGAAAGTAGTGTGGAGAAATAGTGGGAGGAGGTGGTGTCTGGGTGTCATTCGAAAAGGTAACTTTAAATACGAACAAGGTATAACCAATAAAAAACACAAGTATGCTACATAACATTAAAACACATAATATCAGGAATCTTCTTCTGGACAGTATCGTGCATAACTGTTTTTCGAAGTTCGTGAGTCTGACAGGTCTCTCTACCCTTGGAAACTCCATCCTCTAGTTGCTGCCCGCGGTGGTTGATTGATTCTCCCAGGGAGCGCGCTCTGCTCAGTCCGGGGTAACTCCCGTGGACCAATCAGAACCGTGGACCTAGAACTTCCCAGTTGCACTCCCCAGACTTCAACCGCGACCCTAGCAGCAGAACCGGATGGCGGTTCGAAAAATCAAAAATGAGCTAGTTCCCTTGGGACGAGAGAGCTGAAAATTCAAAAATAGTTCTTAGGGGAGAAGAGGAAATTACATTAGATCAAGCTTTTATTAGTTCTTTTGTCTAGACCGCAGGTTGTATCGTCGTTTCCCAGGTACGGTGTGATCTTCAAACAGCGTTTCAGGGTCAGTAGTGTCCAATTGCATAGATGGTGACACAAGTCCTTGCAAAATATGATCACTCTTCTTTTCGGTGCTAGTTTCTTTCAAACGGGCATCGCTGAAAGGGATGAAGCGAGGTACGGATTCTGTCTCAGAGTCAGCAAGTCCTTTGTTGACCCACCGGTCGTATGGAAGGGGTAGAGGGACCCGTTTGCAGTGGGTCCCATGTACCCAGTTCTTCTTGCCTTCAACCCGAACAGCAGATCTTGTTGAAAGTAGTACCAGGTGCGGTCCGGTCCACCTCGGTTGTCCGTTGTTGGTGCGCTGAAAATTCCGCAACAAAACCCACGAACCGGGTTCGATGAGGTGACCTGGATCGTCAGAGGCTGGTCGAGAAGAACTGTGAACCTGTTGGTGTAAAACACGCAATTTAGTTGTCAATTCGCACAAATAGTCAAGCAGTACGGGGTGCTCTATCTCGCTCAGTTTCTTGGGTCTTGGCACGCCCCAGACGTTGGCTGGGCGGCCAAACACGATTTCATGGGGGCTAAGTCCTAACCTGGAGTGGACAGTCGTCCTGGTTGACAAAAGTGCTAGAGGCAAGGCATCAGGCCATTTAAGACCTGTACTGGCTTGGATTTTGGCTAGTTTGAGTTTCAGAGTGCCATTGTAGCATTCTACTAATCCAGCCGATTGGGGGTGATTCGCAGAGTGGAATTTTTGGTGTATGCCTAGACACTCACACACTCTCTTCATCACGCATCCTACGAATTCACTTCCGTTATCACTCCAGACAATTCTAGGCATACCGAATCTAGGGAAGAACTCTTTGACAAGGGCTTTGGCAGTCGATAAGGCGGTGTTGTCCTTAAGGGGGTACGCTTCCACCCACCTTGAAAAGGCGCAAACAACAACGAGAACGTATTTCAGGTTGTTGCACCTCTCCATGTGGATGAAATCTAGCTGCAAAACCTCGAACGGGTACGTTGGAGGCGCAAAATGACCAGCTGGAGTTGGCGTTCCCCTACCGGGATTGTACTTCAAACATACCATACACTTTCTGACCACGTTTTCTGCGTACTTTGGGATATTGCTATTCTGCCATACTGGGGCCAATAGTTTACATATTCCTCTCGAATTGATGTGTGCCATTCCGTGAGCCATCGTTACCACTGCAAGTACGTATGCATTAGGTAGTAACCATCGCTGGTGTTCCGATAGTTCGACCCAACAACCATTCGCATCCAATCAACCTGTGCTTTCTCTCCATTCATTCATCTCGTTCTCAGTGGCCTCGGCTTGTATTGATTTTACGCTTTCAATGGTGTCCTCACACATTCCTACATCAGCAGTCCATCTAGCGGGACCCATGACATACATCCGATTCATTGTGTTCCTTGCAGTTCCTTTCGCAACCTCATCTGCAAATGCATTTCCACGGCCAACATCATCCTGAATCTTTCTGTGTGCACTACATTTTATAATGGCGACTTGTAGGGGCAAGGTGAGTGACTCAAGGAGCTCATTAACTAGCTGGCCATGTTGTATCTTTGCACCATGGGACGTAAGGAACCCACGTTCACGCCATAATCTCCCAAAACTGTGAGCCACACCAAAGGCATATTGGCTGTCAGTGTACACATTCACTCGCTTTCCTTTCGCCAGCACACATGCTCTAGTAAGCGCTATCAACTCTGCAGCTTGTGCAGAACTGTGGGGAATGCGTGCAGTCTCTACAATGGTGTGTAACGTCGTTACGGCATATGCTGTAGTCGTATCACCATTCGGCAACTTGAAACATGAACCATCAACCCATAGAGTATCATTGCATTCGGGAAGGGGAGTGTCCTGTAAGTCTACTCTCCCTTTTGTCTCTTCCTCTGTCCTGAAACAGCAGTCATGCTTGTCAATCTTGTCTGTCTCTGTCGGGATGGGTAATAACGTAGCGGGATTGAGTGTATCACACCTCTTTATATGGATGTGACTTGCTAGCAGGGTAAGTTCGTAACTGGATAGTCGAGCACTAGTAAGGTGTTGTGTCTTTGTCCTATTTAGTAAAATGTCTACTGCATGCGGAACCATAACGATCAGAGTGTTATTCATGACTAATCCAGCAGACTGTTGAATGCAGACAGCTGCTGCGGCTGTTGCTCTTAGACAACTTGGCAGTGCCTTAGCCACTGGATCCAGAGTTGCCGAAAAATACGCGCATGGGCGCTATTTGTCCCCAAAGAGTTGCATTAAGACTGATAATGCACAACCTTCTTTTTCGTGGACATACAATGTAAAAGGCTTACTGTAGTTGGGGTTTCCCAACACAGGAGCCGAACACAATGCATCGCGCAACTCGCGGAAACTCGTCTGACAATCTTCAGACCAAGGCATAGGTTTAGGCGTGTCTTTGCGGAGTAGTGACAGTAAGGGTTTGGCTAGTAGTGAGAAATTCGGTATCCATTGTCTACAGTACGATGTAATGCCCAAAAAAGCTCGGACACCTCTCAGTGTCCTTGGGGCACTTAGTTCTGTGATTGCCTGTATTCTTTCTGGTGTCAGTCTCCTTCCCTCCTTCGACAAGATGTGACCTAGGTAGGTTACTTCTTGTCGACAAAATTGCAGTTTTGAAAGGGAGACTTTGTGCTTCATGTCACATAGGTGACGTAATAGCGACAACGTAGCTTCCTTGCAAATCTCTTCAGTGTCTGCCGCGATCAGTAGATCGTCTACGTACTGAATCAATGTTGACCCATCTGGCAGTACAATTGTGTCTAGTTGTGTTTTCAGAGCCTGACTGAATATTGATGGACTTTCGCAGTAGCCTTGAGGAGCGCATTTGAAGCGGAAGCTTCGTCCTCCTAAATTGAAGCCGAAAAGGTCTCTACTCTCTTCGGCGATCGGGATGCTGAAGAAAGCGTTCTTCAGGTCAATCACCGAGAACCAAGCTGCTGAAGCTGGAACCATTGTCAATAAAGCAGTAATGTCGGGGACGACTGGAAACTGCGGTATAACTACCTTGTTTACTTCTCGGAGGTCAATCACAAACCTATACACAGGGGACTGTGAAGGATCAGTACGTTTCAAGACCGGTAAAACTGGACTGTTACAAATGTTTCCTGTTGTTTCCTCGATAACATCTTTATCGACCAAATCATAAACGATCGTTAACAATGCCTGTTCGCAGTCGTTAGAAATTTTGTATTGGGGAATACGTGGCAATCTGACGTTTGCTTTCAAAGTTATGACATACGGTGCTATCTCTAAACGACCTACATCGTTGGAACCATTAGCCCATAGTATATCTGGAAGTGATGACAATTCGGTTGGGATACCTTCTTTTGACAAGTATATTGGAGAAATGACTTTTCTCCCTAAAGTAAGCTGTACTCCCGAGGGAGAACAGTACAAGGTCGCGTACAACCTCTTTAGCAAATCCAATCCTAACAAATTTTCACCGCAACCTGTTGTAAGAATGAGGGGTGCTTCTAATTCACAGGGGCCAACAGAAACGGAAACAGGACTAGAGATCGGGTTTCTAACAGGGGCGCCAGAGAAGCCTACTGAGACATTCATTTCGCCAGACAAAGGTGCGCCAGGAAGTTTTGAGTGCATAATAGAACTTTTTGTAGCACCAGTATCCAGCAGAAATGGCTCTGACACTCCTGAGGTAATTACCTCGACATAAGGTCCATCCTGATCTACTGGAACTGAAACAACTCCCTCTCTTTGTCCATGGCTGTCCTAGCGATCGTTACCCTCATTGTCGTGTTCGGTGTAATAGTCGTCAGCATAGTCCTGAGCTGACTTGGACGATGAATTACCCTGTTGATCAAAGCTATTCATTGATTTCTGAGGTGGAAAAGAAGTTATATTCTGAGTGAAATTTCCATGGCCTCTACCTCTAGAGACATGCTGAATACCTCTTTCCCTTACACCTTGTGCACCGTTTAAACGTCGTGCAAGAGCCGGACAATTATTCCTAAAATGGCCCTCTTCTTTGCAATACGCACATTGATTCGGGCCATACGTAGGATGCTGATGGGAAAGCTCGTTCCCTTGTGCGTCTCTAGAGTACTGCAGATTCTGTTGATAATTAGGCTGGCTAGCCATACGAGGCTGATAGGCCTGTTGGAGAAGAACTTTAGTTTTCAAATCTTTCGTCTTTTTGTCTGCCTTGTCTAACTCGTCTTTACGCCTATTTTCATAGTACTGGGCTGTTGCTAGAATCTGCGCTGACGTAGAGACAGCCCAAGCACTTTCTGAGTCTTTTAGATAAGCACACAATTCAGGAAGCAAATTGTGTACAAACTTGTCTACAAACAGTCTTTGGCCACACTCGGTAGCCATATCCTGACCACTATGGTCAGTGAAGGTTTCCTCAAATCTCGTGAAGAAGTCAGACACATTCTCGTCTTTCTTCTGCTTGCACGCGGATAGCTTGTCCCAGTTTACACGTACTTCAGGCATAATTGTCTTCATGTATGCGATAATTCTACCAGGAAGTTCAGCTATTAACGGCTCAGGCTTGAAACCACCGATTTGTCTAGCATCTGTAGTCGCAATGTTTGCCCATGAGTCACCTAATTCTTGGTCATGATCCGTATGACGTATCTTACTCCATAAAGGATGTGGAACAATGTTCCCGAACAACATGTCTATATCCGCTAAATTCATTATACATGAGCTTGCAGTTTGGGACAACTCCTTATAATACTCAGTCGGGTTTTTACGGGGATCGGGTAGTGTCTGCTTGAGTGCTAGAACTTCGGATCTTTTCCAGGGGACATGTACCCATACACGCTGGAAATGAGGCAGAACCGGTGGAACTGCGTTTGCATCACCTTCCCTCCACACCGGAGGAACCTCTCTCATAGGGTACTGTCTCGCTCTTTTCCTACTATACGTACCACTGTCAGAGGATGACCCAGAATTACCACCTGTACTTCGATGTGATAATAATATCTCTACTGCTCTTTCAACGTCGGGACCAACTATCATACCCTCCCCAAATTTAAATCGTAACCTACATAACTCCTGCAGGTTGCTCTTCTGACCATTATCTTCCAAATCCTCACACAGGAAAACACACATCTGCTCAAAGACGTATCTTTGCGTTGGTTCATCCCATTGACGGAAAACGTTCATGACAGACTCTACATTATATCTCGCTGTATCCATAGCCCAATTTCGTGCTAACTTATTCAATGTTTCCCTTTCCTGATAATCAGGCATTTGGCTTCGTAATTGTCTTCGTTCCGTGTTAAGGGTCGTTTTAGGCGACCGAAAAAGTGGTGAAGGAAAGTTAGTAACAATGCTGGCCATTTTATGCCAGACGAAAGGTGAAAGTGGAGGAATAGCTGGTAGTAGAACAGAGTCACGCAAAGCAGAAACAGAAATGTTCGTAGAACGAGTATCAGAGAGACTAGAAGGTGCGCTAGGCGAAATTTTAGAAGGAACGGTAGGAGAAATAGATGTGATCGGTGAGCCTTGAGGAGGCTGTGCCAAAGAAACAGGAGCCAGCTGAAGAGTAGCTGGTGAGTGCGGTAAAGGAGCCTGTATTACAGCTACCAAAGGTGCAACGAAAGGTTGCGGAGGTGCTGTGGCATTTTGTGCATAGGGTGGCGGAGAATTTAATAGGTGGAACATCAATGGATCTTTCTCGGATCCTTCCTGTTGACCTTTTCCTCTATTTGGCAGCATTGGGTAACATTTATCTATCGCTAGTTTCTTGCTCCTAAGCATCTGTTCGCTCTCCTGCTCTTCCTCGTTATCTCTGTATGCAACGGCAGCTTGCACCATTGACATACCTCTTTTATTCTTTTTTGCTAGTCTTATTTCTTTCTGTTTGGCTTCCTTGCGCCATAAGCGGAAAGAGTCAAACATTGCCGGCCGGGCTTTCTTCTTGAACAATTTGACCTCTAAGTTATCTAATATTTCTTGGTCGAAACTACCATATTGGGGCCATTTTAAAACACCATCCTTGCGGGTGTATTTTATCCATACCTCGTTATATGTGATAGGACCTACGCCGTGCTTCACATAGAGTTCATACATTGGAGTTCCAATTGGAGGAACCGGACAAGAATCTTCCAACTGGGAGTCCTTACTACAACCAAGACAAAACAAGTTTCCAAGTTTGCTAAAACCAGGCATCTTCGCTCACTGGTCCAGCTTCAAACTTCAAAGGATTATCTGTTACGATATTTCTCGTGAATACACGAGTCCTTCGGCTTTGGGGCTTGCAAGTTCCAAATCAAGTCGTATCTCAAGGATACTAAAAACTAAGAACAAACTAAGGACTAGGAGACGCTCCACTTATACTTAACTGAAGTATTTGAAGATCGATGACGTCGCTAGAAGACTCGTCTATCGTTTCGCTCTACCAAGGATCACTGGGTCCAAAACAAGGCGATAGTCAGGGCAGCAGTCCTTCGTAGCCGTCGGGACGCGGGGAACCTCGCAGCAAAGACCTTCGGAACCACGTCGACATACAGGGGTCGCTGAAGTGGCTGGCCGTCCTCCGGAATTTTCACACGAAGCTCCTCACGAACATCTGGCTTGGACCGTCACCGCTTGATATCGCCCCGAGTTGGGCGCCAACTGAGGTAACGGGTTTTTAGGAACCCGCTGGTGTCAGGGGATAACACCCGAAGACCTCTGAGTTCCCTTGTTCCGGACCACAGAAACACGTAGTCTTCTAGTCGCAGTCAAAGATCAAGTTTTATTGGTAGCTACCAAGTAACACGTGTCCCAGAAGTACACCACACAGAGAGTAGGTTCTTGGGAGACTGTTCGTTTTTACAGAACCAGCTGTCTGCTTATATATCAAATATATGGCTTCAAGCAAGAATTCTTGAGTTTATGGTATGGCAACACACATATTTCTACAACAATACAAAGAGCGAAGTCATGTAAGCAAGCCCATATTTTAGATGTCCAGTTTGCTGATAGATTACCCAGTTGGATCGGGAACTCCCATCAGATATAGATGAACCACCAATAAAGGAAGGTACAACCCAGCCATAAAAAGGGCCATAAACAAGATACGGGGACAGGTGCGTGTTTGAAGGAAACATGGGCTGTATGTAGTGAATGGTTCGTGGAATGTTATGCGTAGATGCTATCGTATTCGGCCACTGGGCGAGGAGCTGCCTAAACAGGTTTGGCCGAAGACAGTGGAGTCAGTTGGGACAGGTCAGGGGAAAGTCACGAAAGGTGGACGTGTCTATTTGGATCAAGCTCGACCTTTAATTGACTTATCATGAGGGCAAGATGCAAGATGGATGCCGTTCACAAAATGGAGTTTAAGGGATGGGACGGAAACTGTGATTTAGGGGTGTTGGCAACCCTCGATTGTAACGCAAATACATAGGAATGATGTCCTACTCATTATCGGTTCGTAGACACCAAAATCGTCTCGGTACGTTGAGGTTTCGTGACACGGGTATTGGACCTCGATATCGGGAAAACCACAGGGTCCGGATTTTGGGAACCAGAGAAACTGCCACTAAAGCGGAGATAATGGGCTTGATAATAAGCTCTTGTGAATTCCCATAGCAGCCCAGGTTCTGGTGTTAACCTGGGCTGCTAGGGGAATTCACAAAGGCCTATTATCAAGCACATTATCGCCGCTTTAGCAGCAGTTTCCTGCCGCTAAAGCGGCGATAATTGTATCGCCGTTCTTGATAATATGCCCCCTGGTTATGAGAATAAAGGACACACAGTAGGCAAACGGCTCACAGACAGTACAATAATACAACAATTGTCT
Source organism: Lissotriton helveticus (assembly GCF_964261635.1). Lineage (NCBI taxonomy): Eukaryota > Metazoa > Chordata > Amphibia > Caudata > Salamandridae > Lissotriton > Lissotriton helveticus. The sequence continues at coordinate 171,195,794 of NC_136059.1, read as the reverse complement.
TGTCTGTTGAACTATACATTGCAGTGCAACTTTTCCAGAATTCATTGTGCCAAGAGCCCCCTTTCTCCTTATACATCACTCACACCCTTTTAACCATATATTCTTTACCTTAACAAAGCCTCTATTATGGGATATGGCCAATTGACGTAATCTCAGGTATTTTGCACAACAATCATAACATAAAATGCCGTCAATTACTTGAAATCGCTCTGCCTTAAATTAAATGTGGCACGGTCCTCATAAGAAGTTGTGGATCTAAAAAAGGTTGCATAAGTCTCAATATTTTGAGCAGCGGCGTCTTCTCCACTATGGTGGAGGAGCGTCACCCCACCTGCAGGCAGCAAAAAAATGAAAAATAAAACAAGAACAAACCCTTGTTTATATTCTTTTTACTTTTTCTCTTAGAGCAGAGGCTTGGGCGGGACCAGGGTGATGACAGGCTGGTGGAGGAGTGTTTTGCACTGGTATTCAGTGAGCATGATGGTCTGTCAACCGACTCAGGCCGGCCAAACCGAGATGCAAACTGAAGCTCTCTCCAAACCCAAGCTGCGTTGCTGGGTTGGAGAGAGCAGGCAGAGGCTCCTAGTCTAACTGGGAGTGCAAATCATTGGTGCTCAGGCCAATCCTGATGCTGCTATCAGCAGAATGAAAGCAGCTTCAGGATTGGCCATTGTGCAATCTGGAAGCCTCTGCCTGCAGAAGAGAGGGCCGTCATGTGACGAGGCAGGTAAGTGTTTTTTAAAAATTCATTTTATGTCCATCTGTCCATCCCCTGTCCTGCATCCGACCCTCCACTCAATCCACACACCTACCACTACTGATTTTGAAAATAAGAACAAACAACATTCAGTACATGAGTGTCTAGATAGAGCTGGTGGTCAATGGTGAGACCATGAATTTCTAGTGCTTTTACTGGTATAGATTTTAGACCCATAGATGGAAGCCTTGCGGTGGTGCATCAGGGGGATTTTGTGTTAGTGAGATTTGTGTTTCGCTGTGGGTAATTCAGTGAATATCCATAGGTAATAGTGGAAAACTCCAGCTCATTGCATCTCACTGACGCATACTTGTTATGCTATGTTATTAAAATGTATAAAGCGCGGCTGTTACCCTAAGGTGTCCCGGTGTTGAGTGCTGAGTTCCGTGCAGTGAAAAGTTTTCAGATCCCCTCTAAAGGAAAAGAGCCCAGTTGCATATCTAAGGTGGAACGGTAAGTTGTTCCAGGCCTTAGAGGTGGAGGTAATGAAACTCCTTCCACCCCATGAGGCTCTCTTGACTGACGGAATGATCACTTGTTTTGCTGTCAGAGAGCGTGAGGTTCTGCTAGGGACGTACCATTGAAATCGTTGTTTAAAAAAATAGGGTCATTACCATTTAGTGCCTTGAAAACTGTGCAAAGGGTTTTGAACTGAGCTCGCTGTTTCACAGGGAGCCTGTGGAGCTGCCTTAGTACCCTCTTAACGGAGACAAACCTAGGCGTACCTGTCAATAGCCTCGCTGCTGCATTCTGCACTACTTGGAGTTTGTTCAAGAATCTCCTTTGAATGTTCAGATAGAGACCGTTACAATAGTCCAAGTGTGCCATGATAAGTGCTGTTACTGCTGTCTTCAGAAAGAAGAAACTTTATTTTCCTCAGAATTCTGAGGAGACCACCCCGTTGATCTGGTCTTCAAAGTCAGTTTCTTATCAACAATCACCCCCAAGTTCTTCACATTATCAGCTGGTTCTGGAAGCGTTTCCAGTTCACTAGGCCACCATTCCGGTGTCCAGATGTTAATGTTATTCCCGAAGATAATGACTTCAGTTTTCCCGGAATTCAGTCTCAGGCAGTTAGATGCCATCCAACCCGAGATAGCTTACATGCAGTCATGACATTTCCTACCAGTTTCCACTTCTTGGCCCCGCTGAAGGGACAGTACTATCTGTGTGTCATCCGCATAGGACATCAGTTGGAACCCAATTGTTCTTATCAGGGCTCCCAGTAGTGACACGTATATGTTAAAAAGTGTGGGACTTAGGGAGGACCCCTGGGGTACCCCACATGGCAAGGACAAAGGCTTGGACCTGGCCTTGTCCAGAGCCACTGATTGTGATCTATCGGTAAGGAATGATTTAAGGAGGTTCCAGGCCGTGCCTTGAACTCCACTTTCTGATAGCTGGTCCATCAAAACTTTATGATGGACTGTATCGAAGGCTGCCGAGAGATCTAACATGATCAGAATTGCAATGCCTCCTTGGTCCAGGGCCTCTCTAACCTCCTCAGTAGACTTGACGAAGGCTAGTTCGGTGCTGTGCTCCGCTCTGAAGCCAAACTGTGTTGGGTCTAAGATCTTGTTGGTCTGTAGGAATTGACTGAGTTGTACGTTCAAGGTTTTCTCGATCATTTTCGTGGGTAGTGGGAGGCGAGAGACAGGTCTATAGTTGTTTGGGTCTTTGGGGCCGAGGTTCTGTTTTTTAACCTAGGGCAGGATGGATGCCATTTTCCATTTCTTCGGGAAATGTCCCATATTGAAAATTTGATTGAATAAAGGAGTGAGAGCTGCCGCAATGGTATCTGGAATTAACTTTATAACGTTGGCAGGGCATGGATCCATTGGAGAACCAGATTGAATAGACATCAGGATTTTTATCAAGTCTTATGTATCCAGGGGCGAGAAGCTGTCTAATGTTTATGTTACATTTGACCCATTAGGTTCCATCATTGTGGAGTCTCGAATATCGTTCCCTTGTGTGAGCGCAAAAGATGAAAATATAGCCTCCACCTTTAACTGAAAAGCAGAGGTGAGATTTTTGCACAGTTCAGGGCTACTCTGAATTATAGGTGTTTGGGGGACTGTAAGTTTAGCGATTGTTCTAAAGAGTTCTTTGGACAAAGATTTAGCCAAATTTATCTGCTCCGAAAAGGACCTTTTTTTTGTGTCCTGAAGTAGAAGTACTCATAGGATAAAGTAGCATAAAGTACAAAACGAATACAGGAATTTGCCCTACGACTGCTTATTAAGGATAAAGATAAGCATAGACTAACTAGATCCCTCTGGAAGACATTACTTCTGCTTGTTTTGTTCTGAGCTGTAACTTGAGAAAACTGGGCCTGAATCCCAAAGGTAAACTTACATTTGTATGTAAGATTACAATTGTGTGCTATTCACAAAGGAACTCTACTAGTAGTATCTTGACGATTGCGGAGTCTCCACACATAAAAAGATAAATTACCTTCATGAATAGCAAACAATCGTAAACTTACACATAAAAGTGAATCAGACCCAGTGGCTAACCAGGGGGGAAAATGTGATCTCTATTTCGGTCTACTCCAAAATTCTGCATTGCCTAACCTTTTCAAAAGAGTGCATGGTCAATGGTTTTGAAGGCCACTGACAGGTCCAGTAGTCACCCAATGCCATATCAAACAACTTTCATTCGAAGGTCATCCAACATAGAAAGAGCAATCAGTTCTGAGTGTGACATTTTCAGTGCATTAGATAGCAGGCTGAACAAGGTTCTCCTTTTCCACCCGCATGACAGTGCACCAGACCTTGTAGCAATCGTGCCTTGGTAGAGGCCGTAGAACAATGGCGAGCTTTGACACTGTGTCACAATTGCAAGTCTATGAGAAGGAGGGCAAGACATGCAACAAGAGCACATACAATGGAAGATGAAGAGAAGGGGGCTGGAGGAAGATAGAGAGAAGGTTGACTGTAGAGAAGGAAGGATGAATGTACAGATGGATTACTTGCTGTGTAGAAAGGTCAATGCAAAAAGAGAAGGATGGAACAATAAATTAGGCGAACGCTGGATGAAAAGCAGGATGGAAGAAGGATGGGTAAAGATAAGGGTACATAAATTGATGGGGATAGAGTGGATAGATGGATTATAGGAGAATATGGATGAATGAATGAGTGGGTTGATGAGTAGAATAAAGGAAGAGTATCAGAATGAGTATAAAAGGTACCATTCGGCCACATTGTTTTCTGCATTCCCCCAGGAAAGCAGTAAGAAGAGTGCTGTACTCACTCGCCTAATTTACTCACTCAGTTCCGCTCAGGATATGGTTGAAAGTGGGGGAGGGGGTAATTTATTTTTCTGGCTACTCCTTTGATGGTATATGTGAGCGAGCAACAGTAAAGGAGGCCAGTGGGATCCATGTTTAATTTCCTTTGCCAGACGTTGCACAAGATGGAGGTGAGAGTTGGATTCACAGATAGTGGAGGTGTATTGCTCACATTCCTGCAGCTGGATCACAATATACAATCACAGAGCTGAACAGGCTTCTGCAAATTCTGAAATGAGGGGAGTGGAGACCAGGCTCCTTTAGATAATTAATCAGGCCTTTTGCTTAGCAAGGAGCTCCTGACTACTTTTCATCAACAATGCTATTTGGTGGATGTTAGAGGTTGGAAATGGGATTGCAAACTGTTCTGTACAAGGTAAGAAAAGATTTAGGTGAGGCCTGAATTTTTGTCTTTCCCTGATTACTCCTTCAATTGGGCTGATGACAGCTATGTGCTGACCCTCACACCTCTTTGGGCCTCTATTGTGAGTGCTCCAGGTTGGAGACTATGGTGCTGTGAGAAGCATCACTCTACACAGAGGCTGTGTCTGGAGAACATCCTGGAAAGGACACTTGAAAAGAGGACCACCCTGAACTGGTTCTACAGGTTCAGTTAGTTGATACACATCATGTGTAAAAAAGGGATCCCACTTGGTTCAGTTCCAAGTCTTCTATGGCCAAGGAAGGGGGTGCCCTACAAAGAACTAACAGAACCACTGTGCCACCAGGGCTGGTGTCTGCCTGACAACCAGGCTCCCATAACCTGAAATCTGAATCTCTTGCTGGAGGAGCTGTATACCTATCCTGAAGCACCTAGACGCATGTCTGTCTGCTGGGAAAGGGAGGAATAGTGTCTGTCCAGGAAGGAGTGAGGTGCAGCACATCTCTGGTGTCTGCAGGGCACCAGAAGAGAGGACTTCTGGAGAGTGATCTGTTTCCCCAGAGCATCAGCAGATCTGCAGACTCTCTTTGCCGGTACATAGCAAGAACCACAACTCCGCAACTGCAATTGCCGATTTCTGCTTAGAGCAGTGATTGAGTGTTGTGATCATTCTATGTATGGCCTCAATTGCAAAGTGGATGATCTATCTGTGTGTGGCTGTGTCTGCTCAATTTGTAATCAGCTTGTGCATGGCCTTAACTGTCCCAGTGTTGGTTGGCCTGGTCACAGCCACAACTGCCAAGGTGATCAGCTCTGCAGGGGCTTCGACTGCTAAGGTTGGAGATAGCCCAATTGGGTCTGCAGTAACCATCTGTGGCTAGCCCAAGGGAGGCCCAGCACCAAGCCCCCCAAGACAGGGACACTTACAGTCGGTGCAGTTAGGACTGCGGCCAAACAAGATCTGTCATTTCCAGCTTGTGAAAGATCCAGAATGCGCACACTGTCTGTGCATCCCCAGTGCTCAAGGAAGGAGAGAAGAAGAGCTTCTGGCTGGTGTATCGCCTCTTAAGCATGAAGGTTTGATCTGTGAGGACTGATTCTACCTCAGAGAGGTAGGACGAGGAACTGAGTGTGTGCATATATATATATATATATTTGGGGTTAACTTGTCTGTACTCAAGTTTACTGCTGCATTCCCCATGGAGAAGGGGGACCACCCAGAAGTGGGAGAGAAGCTGAATAAGCGAGGGAACAGGGAAAAAGCAGGAGGAGGTGCAATACCGATTGGAATAGCACCCACAGACAATCAATCAATCAATCAATCCGGAATTTGTGAAGCATGCTACTCACCCGTGAGGGTCTCAAGGAGCGGGGGTGTCGTGCAGCTCCAAATCAGCCAAAGAGCCATGTCTTAAAGCTCTTCCTGAAGATGTGCAGAGTGGGGGAACATCTAATGTTGAGTGGGAGCTCGTTCCGGGTCTTTGCCATGATGTAGGAGTAGGCTCTTCTGCCCACTCTGGCTCTGCGGATGCGAGGGGTTTCGGCGAGGGTGAGGTTGGCGGAGCAGAGGTTTCTCCTGGGTACGTGGAAGGATACTCTTTCATTGAGGTATTTGGGTCCGGTATTGTGGAGGGATTTGTAGACATGAGTGAGTAGCTTGAAGGTTACTCTCTTCTTGACGGGGAGCCAGTGGAGGTCTCATAGGTGCTGGGTGATGTGTTCATGTCGTGGGATGCCAAGGGGGAGTCTGGCGGCGGTGTTCTGGATGGTCTGGAGGTTTTGAAGCAGGGATTTGTTGATTCCGGTGTAGAGGGCATTTTCGCAGTCCAGTCTGCTTGTTATGAGTGCATGGTTGATGGTCTACCTGGATTCGGGGGGATGCACTTGAAGGTCTTGCGAAGGATGCGGAGGGTGTTGAAGCACATGGAGGAGATGGCGTTGATCTGTGAGGTCATGGTGAGGGAGGAGTCGAGTATGATGCTGAGGTTTTGTGAATGGTCCATGGGAGTGGGAGGTTGCTGATGGCGGTGGGCCACCAGGTGACCCACCCCCTCAGGTGCTGAGGGGGTGGGTGAGAGGACGAGGACTTCTGTCTTCTCCGAGTTGACCTTCAAGCAGCTTCTGCTCATCCAGGAAGCAATGTCTTTCATTCCTTACTGGACGCTGAGTCTGGTGGCATCGGGTTTCTTCGTGAGGAAGAGGATGAGCTGGGTATCATCTGTGTAGGATACAATGCTGAGTTCATGCTGTCTGACAATGGCAGAGGGGGGGGCCATGTTGATGTTGAAGAGCGTGGGACAGAGCGATGATGCTTGGGGTACTCCGCAGTTGATCTTTGTAGGTTCGGAGAGGAAAAGCAGGAACCTGATTCTTTGGGTTCGGCCAGTGAGGAAGGAGCAGATCCAGTCGAGGGCGATTTCCTATATTCCCACGTCATGGACTCTGGCAGTGAGAGTGCAGTGGGAGACGGTGTCGAAGGCTGCAGAGAGGTCTTGTAAGATGTGAGCCGCCGTGTTGCCCTGGTCGAGGAGAGTGCGGATGTCGTCTGTGGTGGCGAGGAGGGGGGTCCCAGTGCTGTGGTTGTAGCAAAACACTATATTATTATTTTCTATTGCTGGTAGTGCTTAGTATTGCATTTTAGTGCCTAATACCGTACTATATTTCTTGTAAAGATTAGCACTGGATTGGACATTCAACTACTGAATTTTTTATTGTTAAGTTCTTAGCTCGAGCTCTCCCAACCTACCTCCCTGATAAGCCTATGACCACTCACCATCACTGCTACTGCAAGTGAAGTGCGAGAAGAGTTGTACTTGACCTAGTTTGTAGTACTATAGTAGTAAGAGGCAAACATCAGAAACAATTGACCTCAACCCCTACTGGACATCAGTGGCAAACAGCTTCAACCCCTCTGGGTTGAGGCCTAGTAGCCCCTATCTGCCGAATGGCCCTCGAACAGGGTCTGACATGTGTTGCATGCTGACAAGAGGTGTATAGTATACTGACAGCCAAAGCTGCCTGTAGTCAGACCAAAAAGAGACACCCTGGATCATCTTGGTCTTGTGAGGAAACAAGAGGACAATTCCCGTGGCCCTCAGAAAGTCTTTTTAGGTCCAGAGATTAAGGGTAGAGTCCATCACTCCACAGTTCCTTCTCTGTCAGAAGGCTGATGTCTGAACTCATGTAAATAACATTCATCATGCTTCGTTGAAAGTGGTTAGAGCTAAACCAACCCCTAGTGGTGAATATCCTAATTAGTCACATCAGAGATCCCACTCACTCTCCTCCTTCCTTTGTCTGTACTGTAACCTGCTGACAAGGGCTGGATGCAAACCTAAGTCTTCAATTGCCTTGTTCTATAAGTTTTCAAAATGGAAAATCTAAATTTAGTCTGAAATTCCGTCTCTCCCTTCCCTATCACACCAACGGCCAACCTGCTCCGGCTCATCCTGGATCTATGAACAACATCCCTACTAGGCACTTCTCCCACCCAGGAGACTGGATACTTATTGTTTGGTCCCCCTGGTTTGCAAAACAAGCAAGTGACAGGAAAGTCTTCTGATGCCTGGCTGTGCAATCAGAAGGGAAGAGGTGGTCAGCAAGACCTTTGCTGAAGCACAGCTTTCATCAGTGTCAAATTTCATTTGATAAGTGGCTGTAAAGAGGGTAGAGACAGGGAAGGACCTTCCTCGAGGACTCTTTCATTCGTGGGAGTGGGACATCTCTACAGAAAAGAAACTTGCAAACCAGCGTCTCAGCAGGAGGCGGGGGGTCATAGCCAACTGGACAAAACACAAGAATATGACATTATCCAAGTCACTGTGGCAAAATATAAAATAAACCTACATGTTGAGAAAATCACTTTTTCATCTCTCTCCAAGCCCGAGTTAGAGAGAAAAGGGATTTTCGGCTGTTACCGACCGGTATTTGGATACTGAGATGTAGGGGCATAGGAAAATGCAAATTCGGTAATTTTACCGAATTGGTAATTTACCGAATCGGTAAAATGACTGAATTGGTAAAATTACAGAATCTGCATTTTGATATGTAGGTAGCACTGTAAACAGTGCTACAGTGCTTTCAGGATTCGTTATTTACCATGACTTATTAATTGGTGGTAAATAACGAATTCCTATGCAAATGCAAATATGTGCATTTACACCTGTGCCTCATCCCACATGCCACATGGCACACAACCCCTAATCAGGGGTGCAACAGAGTGTCAAAGTGACACCTACAGGCCCATAGGAATCAATGGCAAATACCGAATCGGTAAATACCGATTCGGTAAATACCGAATCCTACCGATTCGGTATTTTTTACCGAATTTTTACCTACATTGGATTTACTGATTCATAAATACCGAATCGGTAAAATTCGGTATTTATGAGTCGGTAAATCCAAATTACCTACATCTAGCCCCTAGTAAACTATTGTAATGGTAACAATGTATATATAGGCTGCTGAAGTCTCACATGTAACATAGCAATTAACTTTGGTTCCCTTCTTTAAACTTAAGCCTGTGCCATAACTTACATTGTAGACTAAAAAGCGATGCAGTTGGGCCAACTTTTTACTAGGTTCAATGCTAGCTGGCTTTGATAGTGTTAGGGTGGTGCGACCAGTGACACCGCACCGGGAACTGAATTGAATACTGACATATTTGCTATTATGAATTTTAACAGCACCTGCTGCTGTGTTCCTTGCCTCCAGAAATTTTCAGGCATCAATAAAAATGTCAAGAAAACTCTAGTGTTTGAGGGGCGTGGTTTGCACGCCGCTGCGAGATGGCGGATCGTGCTTGAGCTCCGGGGCATTCAACGGCTGTCAGGAGGTTTCGTCTCCCTACAGAAGGCGGCTTTGTCTCGGAACCGGCGTTTTCGATTTGTGATTATGCCGTGAACATTCCGACGTGCCTTTTATGCCTCTACCACAGCTGTATCCTGATTTTTGGAGCCTTGAAGCTTGGCTCTTGGATTTTCGCGGGCGCCCGCCATTTTGTTTTGGTGGCGTCACTCGCGTTTTCTCCTCAGGAATCTGCGACATCACACAGAAATTGTTCGTATATGCTGGGTACAAGGTGCGGTTGGCCACACTTGTCTACATATCAGCCCCAATGATGCTTTTTCCTGCTTTTCGCTCATTTTTGGGGACCTTTGTGATTATTGGTCTTCTTTGCTGACTCCTTATACTTCAGTTTGATGACAACTGATAGGAGCTGGTTCACATTTACGATTTGAGATGCAGCCCTTGCTTGATGTGTCACTGAAGGCTTGTTAATCTGCTTTTTCACTGTTTTCTTCACCTGTCAGATGGTTTTCTTTGCTCTCTCTGCATCTGCCCGCCATTTTGTTTCTCAATGCTTTAACATATAGCTATTGCGCTCCTTCTGCTGTCTCTCTGAGGATATTGCTTGTCTTTTTGGGATTTTTTCCTTTTTTGTCCTCCTTTGTACGCATTTTTCTGAAGTGATTTTGTTGGTTTTTCCGTGGCTGTGTGCCTTATGGCTGCCAACATGGGTCTGTCACCGAATGCTAAAGACTCAAAAGACTCGAAAGGCTCTCTAAAGAGGTCCAAACAACTCTCTCCTACTCCTGAGTCATCTCAAAAGGACCCAAGTTCCACTCTGGACACCATATTGTCACGTTTGAATGCTGTTCATGATATTGCGCAATCTACTAAAACAAATACTGACTTATTACAAGTTGAGGTGGCAGCTATCAGGAATGATTTTAAAGCACTATCCCTTTGTGTTTCGACTGCAGAGACACGTATTAGTGGTGTGGAGGACAATGCGCAACAGCATTCTAGGTCTTTATTGCAGATGGAGCGTTCAATGGCGGCGTTGCGGAGAGACCGCACAGAGCAAGAAGATGGCAATCATAGATCCAATCTGCGCATTTTTGGTCTACCTGAGGATGCGGAAAATCAGCTCCTTCGATGATAGACTTTCTAAATCAATGGCTTCCATCTACTCTGCAGATTTCGTTTCAGAGAAACTTTGAAATTGAACGGGCCTATCGTGTACCTACCTTTAGACCTAAGTCCTCGACTAATCCAAGGGCAATCATTTTTAAGCCATTAAGACATCAACATACGAAACAAATTTCGACTCATATGAGGAAGGTTAAAGCAGTTCATTGGGATGGTAATCGGATTTCAATATCCCAAGACTTTGCCAGGGATACGGTCATCAGAAGGAAAGGATTTCTTAACCTATGGAAGCATATCACTGATATGAACATTCCCTTTTCCTTTGCTGGTCCTTCGAAATTCCGTATCACCTTTAAGGGTCGCTCCAGAATCTTCAATGAGCCTTCTGACCTTTCTTCCTTCCTGGACAATCAGACGGAATCGCAGATGGACTCTTCGCCTGTTCCTGGCCCTTCTGGTTCTTGATCTATTTTTCTGTTTCTGTGGTGTTTTTTCTTATCTAGGTCTACTGATGCCGTGTGTTCATAGGCCTGCTTGTTAGATTTTATATTCTTCAGGAAGAGTTTCTATCAGTCTTACAGTTGGTATGTTATAATTAGTTGTAGTTAGGTCTTTTGGTTGTTTGTCTTTTCCTTTACGTCTTTGTCCTCTTATGTTTTGCTGATTTCTGTTTTTTCTTTCCCTTCTCTCATAACCATCTTGTTTGTGAACATTGTGGCCTCTGTTGTACTCTTTTTTAGTCATATTTGTCATTGTTACGATATGCTGTCCTTGGGATTTTTTGTTCTTCTCTCTGTTATTTCTCCCTGTCCTCATCTACTTTTTATGCTTCTGGTGACCATTATTTTTGTTTTTGTTCTTGGCTAGTGCTCTGAAGTTTGTTCTTCTTTTCTTTCTGTGTAGAGTTTTTTCTCTTAGTTTGTTTCCTGTCGAGTTGTTGCTAATTCCACGTACTGATTACATCGCAGATGTTTGCTGGTGCTTGATGTTCTGTTCTCTCAGGTGGGTTGGAGCCTGGTAGTTCTTCTACCTTATATATAGATAAGATATATGTTAGAACTTATTTGAGTTTGATGTATTTTGTCTTCATAGTTATTTCTTTATACTGCTTACTTATTTAATATCTCCTATTTATCCTGCCTGCTGATATATTGTTCATTAATTGTTTGTTCATATTTGGATGCTTATTTATTCCGTGTAATGAAATTTGCGGGTATTGATGTATTTTTATTGTTCTTCTTGATACGTAATGTCCTTTGCTTATATTACATATTATGTTCTCGTTCTTCGCTCTTTAGCTAAGCTTTGCTATTTTTGAGCATTGCTTCTCAGTTTGTGCTTATTTTTCTACTACTTCTTCTTCATCTATCTTTATAATGGTTTTTTTCCCCTTAATATTTCATGTATTTCCTCCTATCTTTTGGTGACTTCTATTATGCTATGTTTTGGGGTTTATCTCTCTCTTTCCATTATCCTTCCTGGTAGTTCCCTTGCTTGCCTCTCCATGTCCCCCCTGGCATGAATTTGGTCATTTACAGACCTCCCCTGGTGGGTCTCTTTTCTCTTATTTCTCTACTTTCCCTGTTCTTTCTCTCCCTTCTCTTTCTTCTTTCACTTTTCTCCCTTCTTCTTTCTTTTTTCGGATCTCTTGTTGGGGCTCTTCTTTTGTGGTGTTTCTACTGGGTCGTTGCCTGTCTCATTTTGTCTTTGTATTCCCTTTTCTGTTATCTATGTATTATGATTTCTCTTTTCTTGTAGGATTATGCCTGGCTTGAATGTTTTGTCCCTTAATGTTAAAGGAGTGAATCATCCGGTGAAGAGATCAAAAATTCTGGAGTTTGTAAATCCTTGTCCTCAGACTTGGTACTTTTACAGGAAACAAAAGTTTCTTCCAAGGAGGCTTTGTTTCTGAAGAACGAATGGGTTCTTGATGTTGCCTGCTCTGATACCTTGGGCAAAAAGAATGGTTTCTAGGAAGTCTGGGTTATCTCTGATCTCTGTTGAACATGATTCAGAGGGCCGGTGGTTATTATCCAGACTCTCTGATGGTACTAATGATCTTTATGTTATGAATATCTATGCTCCGAACAGTGATGACCCCTCATTTTGGCGAACGATTACTAAAAAGCTAGCTGACACACCACAAAAAGGTAATCTAATTGTGGGTGGTGATTTCAATTTACCAATGGATCCCTTGTTAGATAGGAATTCTGCTTTTAATTTCCGTCCTCCTAAAGCACATAAACAGATGACAAATATGTGTTCCTCTGCTCATCTTCAGGATATTTGGCGTCTTCATAATCCTACGGGTAGTGATTTTTCGTTCTTTTCTTCTCCCCATTCTAGTTTCTCTCGTATTGATTATCTTTTGGTCCATTTGTCTCTGGTACAATCTTCTTCTTTCCCGTACATTCATCCTATTCTAGTCTCAGACCATGCGGATGTTTCCTTTACACTTTTGTCCTTTGCTCCTAAAACAGGTCCTCGTCTTGGAGATTAAATACAGAGCTTTTACATGATGATTCTCAGGTTCTGGCGCAGTCCGAAGAAATTGAAACTTTTTTCGCTGAGAATGAAGGTTCAGTTAGCTCTCCAATAGTCTTATGGGATGCTTTTAAATGCACTCTTCGTGGTCAAATTATTAAATGTATGGCGAAGAGGAATGCTGACATCAAAAAGGAACTTGCAGATTTGGCAGATGGGATTAAACAACAAGAGTCTCTCTATCGTAGTTCTAAGGACAAAAAGTGTCTACAAACCATTAAGAATTTAAAACATTCCTATAACACTATTGTTACTAAGAGAGCTCATATAGGGGTACAGGCTCAGAAATCTAAACGACTGGTATTAAAAAATCGTGCAGGTAAAATTTTGGCGGGGACTTTGAAATTTCTGGAATCTTCTTTTAAATCCTCTCAGATTTCCTCTATTAATGATAGCTCTGGTGTTAAAAAATTTCAGACCACAGAGATTCTCGACGTATTTTGAGACTTTTATAGTAAGCTTTATACTCCCACCACTCAATCCTCCTTCGACCAATGTCAAGATTTTTTGAAGACAGTACCTCTACAATCTGTATCGGTGGAAGATAGTAACAAATTGGGTGGCTCGATTACGTCTGAGGAAATTATTTCTGCAATTAAAGCTACACGATCTGGAAAAGCCCCTGGTCCAGATGGTTTCCCCATTTTGTTTTATAAGACCTTTCTTCCTTCTGTTGTTCCTCGTCTTAAGTTGGTTTTTGAGGCTTTCATTCAAGGGGGGTCGGTTTCGGGTTCGCCAGCTGACGCCACTATTGTGGTGATTCCAAAAGAGGGTAAGGATCATTCTGATCCCAAAAATGTACGCCCTATTTCCCTTCTTAATATGGAGGCAAATATTTTTGCCAAGATTCTGGCCAGGTGCTTGGAATCTTATATTCCTAAGCTTGTCCACCCATCTCAGACGGGTTTCGTCAAGAGTAGACTGGCTAGGGACAACATTCGTACCTTTTGCCATATTTTGGGTTCAGCTAAACGTTCTAACCTTCCGGCTGCTGCTTTGGCCCTTGATGCCGAAAAGGCCTTTGACAAGGTCTCTTGGCCCTATTTGCGTGCTGTTCTTTGTGCACATTATCTTGGTGACTCCTTTGTTCATATGGTTATGTCTCTATATGCTCAGCCTAGAGCCAATATTAGAGTGAATGGGGCTACGTCTTCGTTTTTTAATCTTTGCCAAGGCACCAGACAAGCCTGTCCCTTATCCTCGCTTTTGTTTTTACTTTCTATTGACCCACTTCTTAGACTGATTGATCTCCACCCTGATATTAAAGGTTTTACTTTTGGTTCCCATTGCGTTAAGACGGCTGCTTATGCGGACGATGTTTTTATTTTCTCTGATGACATAGTGCTAGCTATTCCCGCCATTTCCGACACCATCGCTCTTTTTTCTAAGATATCGGGTTATTCCCTTAATAGAGATAAGACGGAGATGTTCCCCTTGAATGCATATTGTTTCCCAGCGCATATGGGTTCTGCAGGCTTTAAATGGCAATCTAAACAGCTCAAATATTTAGGGATTTGGTTCTGTGGTACCCTTTATGATACTGTGGCTTACAATGAAGCCCAGACTATAATCAAAGTACGGCATATTTTGGACACCTGGTCTCCTAAACATATTTCATGGTGGGGTCGTCTCCAAACTCTCAAAATGATGATAACACCCATCATTAATTTTGTATCCTCTATACTTCCTGTGAAATTATCCTCTTCTTTTTTTCATGAGATGGATGTCCTTACTTCTAAATTTCTCTGGAATGACAAGAGAGCTAGACATGCATATAAGTTTTTAAGGAAACCTTATGACATGGGTGGATGTAATTTTCCTGATTGGGAGAAATACCAAGTTGCTTTTTTAGCCTCGTAAGGGGCTCTTTGGTTTTCCTCTGTCCTGGGTTATGTGCCTTCTTGGCTGTTGATTGAGCAGGAGCTTTCTTCCCCTTTGCCAACTTCTTCTTTCTTAACCACATCCACCTTATCTATTCCATTTCCTCGTTCGATCATCATAGATACCATTGCAGCAGTTCGGTTGTTTGACAAAAGGGTTGCTATTCCAATACACAAATCGAGATGGTCCTCACTTTGGCGTAACTCTAAGATCAAAATTATTATTGATCCTGCCTTGATGTCTTATTGGGCTACTAAAGGATTATCGCTTGTTCGTCATCTTTATGATTCAAATAATGATCCGTTACCCTTCTCATCCTTACCTCGACAATTTTCTCTCACTAACTTAGACGTTTATATCTTTTTAAAAATTAAAGTTGCTCTTGCAAAATTGCGATTAGATCCCAACTCTCCTACCGTTACATTATTTCACCTGTGGCTTAGAGCTGGTCATGTGGCTTCCAAGATTTATACATTTTTGTCTTCCACTTCCTCTGTCCAGCATATTGTTACCCAACAAAAATGGTTACGCCACTTTGATCATGATCTCCCAGACCATATTTCACCAGACTCCTGGCAGGTGATTCGGAAGCTTTCTCTTCGCAATAAAATTGCCCCCTCTTTGATTTAGTCTAAGTTTTTTTCTATTAATTTTCTTCATTGGACTCCAGTACGTTTACATTCCCTGAATCTGTAGGAAAATTACCTTTGTTGGAGTTGCGGTTTATTGCCTGGTACTTATCCACATATGTTTTTTGAGTGTCCGCTTCTTCAATCCTTTTGGGATTTGATACATTTACATCTTATGTTAATTTTTGATATTCAATTCCAACTTTCATTTCCCTTGATTCTGTTGGGTCCATTGGCCTCCCTGCTCCCTCTGCCCTTAGATTCCTTGGAATTACAATTAATGAATCTTCTATTGACTGTTGCTGTCAAGGTGATTCTTATGGAGGGGAAGTCTTTTTCCTCAATCTCATACCATACCTGGTGGGCATGGGTTTCATTTTTGAGAAGTGCTCATATTTCGGTTGATGAGGCCCATCTCTCCCCTTCGATTTCTAATGGCATTTGGAGAGCTTTGGATGCATACATGGATTTGGCCTCGAAAGGTTTGGTTGATCAATATCCCTTTGTGTTGCCTGATTGAGTGGAGTTTGTTTGTATGTGTAGCCCCACGGGAGATCGTTTCTCTCTTTTCTTTCTTTCTTCTTTCTTCTTTCCCCTCTTTCTTCCTCCTTTTCTCTATATTCTCTTTCTTCTTTTCTCTCTTTATATATCTTCTTTATCTCACAGTGATACTTTTGATGCTTTTTCTGATTCCGCTTTTTATTTTTTATTTTTTTCATATTTTACAACATACGTATGGAATCTATCCGATTAATTATTTACAATCTAATCATACTCGTTATATTGTTCCTCTTCAATGCTCATAAACTGTATCACTTTTATTGTATTTTACTATTTATTTGCTCCTTTAAAACTAATAAAACTTTTGAACTTAAAAAAAAAAGAAAACTCTAGTGTTTAATGTTCTTCCTAGAGAGAAATTGGAGGTTTGTCTGGTGGAAGTTTTGACGCATTGCAAGGCAGCGCTGAAGGTTAATATGCCTGCTGCAAAGAACATGTACCATGCAGATCACTAAGCGCATATAATGTAAATAGGTCAGTGGGTAACTAATTTTCTAAGAGACATCCTTTTGTTACTGGCAGTTTAGAAGTAAAAATCCTAATCTAGCACAGTGAGCTATTAACTGTGATCTAAGAGCTGCATGCAAACTGCAAGGTATAGGTCAGAGCATTATGATGTTTTCTCCAGTCTTTCATTATCCTAATGTTGCAAAAAAGGTTAACTTGCGTAGAAATCAAGTCTTATTATTAAAGAGAACCCCCAACCATGGTGTTGCCTTTAAATTCTGAGTTTGTGCTTCTCCAGACCAAGCACTCGTAAACAATACTGCCTACCAGCATTGATGACTTGTGACTCCTACACCATGTAGTCCTCTGTCTTATGTAATATTACTATACACTGATTTGCACACGCATGATTGATTGTCTCTGTGTATTGGGTGTGATGTTAAGTGCTCTGACTCCCTACACTGGTATGTGTGGCGCTATAAACCTTATTAAATGCATCTGAGAGCGAGTGGTTGTGGAGACTTGAGGAGCACTGTGAAAGGGTGGTTGTGAGGGAATACGTGGCGGGGTGGTCACTGGGGGGCGAGGGGGCGCCCACAAACATTATCACACTGGGCACCACCAGCTGTTAAGCATTTCAGTAGCAGAATACATTAGGCCCTAGTTTCACTTCAGCCCCTCACGCCTCGCCGGGCGGTTGTACCACAGCTTACATTGCAGGTTTTTATCCAAAACCTTGTAGGCAAACCTTGGCTCCAGGAGCACCATTGAAATTTTATTTTTAAACAGCTTGTGTGTTTGTACGCCTTTTACAGATCACAAACACTCCACCTATCCTAATTACACAGCCTAAACAGTCTTCCATATTTTAGGGCGCAGCACATTTATTTAGGGCGTTCTGTACTCATGGTGTAAACTCCACAAGACAGCTAAGATTTTTAAGCCTGGCAGTTTCTGTAATAAAGATGCACCACTGTATGTGCTAGACACCTCACCACTGTATGCGTTAGACACCTCACCACTGTATGCGTTAGACACCTCACCATTGTATGCACTAGACACCTCACCATTGTATGCGCAGACACCTCACCACTGTATGCAACAGACACATTACCACTGTATGCGCTAGACACCTCATCACTGTATGCGCAATACACCTCACCACTGTATGCACCAGACACATCACCACTGTATGCGCTAGACACCTCACCACTGTATGCACTAGATACCTCACCACTGTACACGCTAGACACCTCACCACTGTAAGCGCTAGACACCTCACCACTGTACGCACTAGACACCTTACCATTGTATGCGCAGACACCTCATCACTGTATGCGCTTGACACATCACCACTGTATGCGCTAGACACCTCACCACTGTATACACTAGACACCTCACCACTCTATGCGTTAGACACCTCACCACTGTATGCACTAGACACCTCACCATTGTATATGCGCTAGACACCTCACCACTCTATGCATTAGACACCTCACCACTGTATGCTCTAGACACCTCACCTCTGTATGCACTAGACACCTCACCACTGTATGCGCTAGACACATCACCATTGTATGCACTAGACACCTCACCATTGTATGCGCAGACACCTCACCACTGTATGTGCTAGACACCTCACCACTGTATGCACCAGACACATCACCACTGTATGCGCTAGACACCTCACCACTGTATGCGCTAGACACCTCACCATTGTATGCACTAGACACCTCACCATTGTATGCGCAGACACCTCACCACTGTATGCTCTAGACACCTCATCTCTGTATGCGCAAGACACCTCACCACTGTATGCACCAGACACATCACCACTGTATGCGCTAGACACTTCACCACTGTATGCGCTAGACACCTCACCACTGTATGCACTAGACACCTCACCACTGTACGCACTGGAGACCTCACCACTGTACACGCTAGACACATCTCCACTGTACGCACTAGACACCTCACCACTGTATGCGCTAGACACCTCACCATTGTATGCGCTAGACACCTCACCATTGTATGCACTAGACACCTCACCATTGTATGCGCAGACACCTCACCACTGTATGCTCTAGACACCTCATCTCTGTATGCGCAAGACACCTCACCACTGTATGCACCAGACACATCACCACTGTATGCGCTAGACACTTCACCACTGTATGCTCTAGACACCTCACCTCTGTATGCACTAGACACCTCACCACTGTATGCGCTAGACACATCACCATTGTATGCACTAGACACCTCACCATTGTATGCGCAGACACCTCACCACTGTATGTGCTAGACACCTCACCACTGTATGCACCAGACACATCACCACTGTATGCGCTAGACACCTCACCACTGTATGCGCTAGACACCTCACCATTGTATGCACTAGACACCTCACCATTGTATGCGCAGACACCTCACCACTGTATGCTCTAGACACCTCATCTCTGTATGCGCAAGACACCTCACCACTGTATGCACCAGACACATCACCACTGTATGCGCTAGACACTTCACCACTGTATGCGCTAGACACCTCACCACTGTATGCACTAGACACCTCACCACTGTACGCACTGGACACCTCACCACTGTACACGCTATACACATCACCACTGTACGCACTAGACACCTCACCATTGTATGCGCAGACACCTCACCACTGTATGCGCTTGACACATCACCACCGTATGCGCTAGACACCTCACCACTGTATGCACTAGACACCTCACCATTCTATGCGCTAGACACCTCACCACAGTATGCCCTAGACATCTCACCAATGTATGCGCTAGACACCTAACCATTGTATGTGCAGACAATTCACCACTGTATGCGCTAGACACCTCACCACTGTATGCACTAGACACCTCACCACGGTATGCGCTAGACACCTCACCATTGTATGCGCTAGACACCTCACAATTGTATGCGCAGACACCTCATCTCTGTATGCACCAGACACATCACCACTGTATGCGCTAGACACCTCACCACTGTATGCACTAGACACCTCACCACTGTATGCTCTAGACACCTCACCATTGTATGCGCAGACACCTCACCACTGTATGCGCTTGACACATCACCTGCGCTAGACACCTCACCACTGTATGCGCCAGACACCTCACCACTGTATGCGCTAGACACCTCACCACTGTATGCACTAGACACCTCACCATTGTATGCGCTAGACACCTCACCACTGTATGTGTGGAAAATGACAATGTATATGTACATAAGCGGCGTTCATTTGTGTTCACCCTCGCCACTGTTGAAGGTAAAGAAAGTTACGAAACAGTGGCCCCGCCATCTTGTTCCCCTTTAGGCTCCATCACGAACATAGATAGTAGCCATCTTTGTGTCATGACCTCTCTGCCCATTGCCAATAGCCAGCCTCCCTCTCTCTCTCTCTCTCTCTCTCTCTCTCTCTCCAGCCTCGCAAGCGCCCCGCGCCCCGACAGCCCCTGGTCCCTCCTGTTCGGGCCATAAACGCACCGCTAAACACGACCTTGTCACCGCGCTGGACCCCTGCCCCCTCGCTCTTTCATCCTACTCATAGAACGGGCCCTTTTGGTAACCTCTTCCTCCCTGCTCGATTGCCCGGCCTGATCCCAGGCCGTCACCTAGCTCAACAGATGCAGTTTATTGCTTCCTACAGTAGGACCTCGCCTCACTTCAGAGGAACGGTGATTAATCAAGGCCTTCACACCCCTAGATCTGACCGACACCCCCCCCATTCCTCCCAGGAACACCCTTCCTCTCTTCTGATGACCCCCCCGGCTACACCTGGCCTCTCGACCCAGTCCCACATCATAAAACTAGGTCTCGTGGATGTACCCCTCCGGCCCCGCATAGCGAAACATGATCTTATCGCCTGCCCAACCTTAGATCTGACCACCCCCTCCTGCCCTCGTGTCCTGTTGGAATGTCCGGCTGCAGATTACAATCACATGTCACATTTGGGAGGGGAAAACAACATCAGAGCGGTCGGTATGGGAATGGGCCTGGAGCTGGGGTCCCAAACATGCCCTTTTGTACTTCAAAGTGTCTTTATTGCAATAAGGAATGTTTGTACATCATAAACCTGTGTATAGAAGATGGAGCCGTAGAGAAACTAGGGAGAGCACCTCGAGAAGATACCCTGTTGTCTGATATGACGTGTTCTGTTCCGTCGGAAATAAACTCCTGTTTCCTGCCTTCCAGTCTCCAGCGCCTGCCTCTTTATTTGGGTAATCGTGAGTTGGGTGAGAAGCGGCTAACGCCGGGCAAACCTAGAAAAGGGGTAAAACGACCTGATCTGCCTGAACCCTTTTTCATCAATTGGCGTCCCAAACGTGGGGCCCATCAGCGACACGTGGATCCAGTGGGAGAGGTCCCAACGATAGAGTGAACGACTGCAACGATCGGGAAGAGCTCCTGCCCGATAGACCCTTGTCTGGCAGCCGATCATCCGAACTTCACTGGTTCCGAGCAGACCTCTCTCGAGTGATCTACGGTCCTGACTGGGAACCATCAGGAGTGCCACAGCAATTACGAAGAATAGAGGACGATCGGGCGCTGGAAACGGAAGACGAGAAACCGTCCATACGGTCCGGGTAAGGTCGTGTAAACACGACAAATTGCGAATCGATTGTTTGATTGTCATTGGAAAATACTAGTATTACGCATTTGATTGTTTTGTCCTGAGAGATTCTCTGTCTACAAACGGGGAAGGATAGGAGTATTCTCCCTTTGCAGATAGTGAAGGGTGGGTAGCGCAGGCTTTTGCCCCCGTTGTAACCCGTCGCGCCTACTTCCCTCTCCACTTGATTGATTGTTATCCAAACATTTATTGTTTTGGAATTGGTTCTCTTTGGATCATTCTCTATTTGCAAACAAGCACAGAGTTGCCATACTCTGTTTAGTCTTTGCAGATAGTGAAGGATAGGTAACGCAGGCCTTTGCCCCCGTTGTAATCCGTCGTGCCTATTTTTATCCCCCACTGATTGATTGTTTGACCGAACATTGATCGTTCGGAATTGGTTCTCGGAAAGGATCTTCTTTGCCTACAAACAGAGAGGAACAGGAAGATCTCTCTCTTTGCAGATAGTGAAGGGTAGGTAGCGCAGGCGTTTGCCCCCGTTGTAACCCGTCGCGCCTATTGTATTCCTCATTTGACTGATTGATTGTTTGTCCGAACTTGACTGTTTGGAATTGGTTCTCTCTTTGGGTATTCCCTATTTGCGAATACTGTAGAATAGAAATATTCTACCTAGTCTCCGCAAAGTAGTGAAGGATAGGTAGTGCTGACTTTTGTCCCCGTTGTAACCCGTCATGCCTATCTTCCCCCCATTGCTCAGTAGTTGGTTCAGCCCGGACCATTTATTAGAGGTAGACCATCTGGCTCCGCCGGAGGACACCCCTAATAAAAAGGGACATATATAAAGAAAATGCGGATTAGCCGCTGTATCGTGCTAGCAAATAAAAGAACATAAGAATCGTTAGGAAAAACAAAAGGAATCGAGTAAAATCAGTAGGCCACTGATGAGATCTCTTTTCAACCTCACTGAAATGGAAGCATTAGGAACAACCCCTCAGGAAATATGAAACTAGTGAGGAAAACCGAACTCAACACCATGATGACTGCGAGACAGCTCGGCTCCACCGACCACCCCGCCCAATTAACGACAAACCCTAGGCAAATATTAGAAATATACAACACAATAGCAAAGTAACAGGTTAAAAAGTTTTTATTTGAACAAAAATATATTAAACAACTATTTACACGGCAAACGGCTGCAACAACAAACCCACAATGCATTTCGCCGTCTGCTTGACGCCGTTCCTGTCCCTACTTCCCCAAAGTAGCAATGTCGGGCTACTTTGGGCTACTTTCTAGTAGGTTTTTGGGCGTCAGAAAGTCTACAAAAGCCGTCGGCGGCGGCCTGGGGTGGAGAACCATTACGCGAATAGTCCGGAGGCGACACCACGCGCCAAGGCCTGTCCCCAGGATGAACTAAGGGACCCGTTCCTGGGGCCGTGACAAAGAGCGGCCGGCCGCCATCGGCCGGAGAAGGCATGGGCCCGGCCCGGGATGTACTGGTCCTCCCATTCCCTTCTTCTCCCGGCGTCTTGCAGGCCACGGGGGGGGGATGTCTTGCATATGCCTCCGACCCCCCCCTCTTCTTCATCGCCTGGTCCGGCCATAACAAATGTCAGCGAGACGCCGTGGGGTGCACTGGGAGGGAGAGGCGGCGCGGACGAGCCTCTCCCGCCTCCCCAGGTGAAGGCCCCTCAGCTGCACCCCCAACGCTCCACGCACCCGGCAAAGGGTTCGTCCACTCTTGCGGTGCAGGGACGCT
The DNA here is from genome assembly GCF_964261635.1 of Lissotriton helveticus. Classification (NCBI taxonomy): domain Eukaryota; kingdom Metazoa; phylum Chordata; class Amphibia; order Caudata; family Salamandridae; genus Lissotriton; species Lissotriton helveticus. The sequence goes on along the minus strand of NC_136059.1, from coordinate 171,173,014 downwards.
CCACACACACGGCAAAGGGTTCATCCACTCTTGCAGTATAGAGTCGCTCCACTCACCCAGCAGGGTCTCGTCCACTGTGGCGGTGCTACGACGCCTCGCCCAACAGGCTGGAGTCCGTCTGCTCATTTGACCCAGTGACTGTCGGTAGCTGCAGAACTCCTAAGAATGGCGGTCGACTCTGCAGGAATGAACCTGGCGTGCAAGGATGGCCTGGTCGCTGGCCAGCTAGACAAATGAGTCCTCCGTTCAGAAACGTTCTCCTCAGCTTTGAAGATTCTACGAGAGTTGCGGAGAGCCCTCGACCTCCGCGGGTCCCCAACCGCCCCCCGATGGGAAATGACTGCCATGATCGCCCACAGAACGACCAAGACGTAGCCGCGAGACGTCGGCGCTCTCATGCTGACGCCAGCCTCAGTTTTGAATGACCCAAGATACTGCAGACTACCGATTTGATCAGTTCCGGTGGAACATCAGTATGACCCGGTAGGTAAGATTGTTGCCCCCTCCCTTTTCTTTGATTGATGGTTCATGTCACCGGTCCCTTCTGTTGCCCCTTAACGAAACTTCTAGACTACCGAAAGAGGCTCTGGTCCGACCACGAGTTGGTGGAGACATTTTGACTATACTTGGACCCGCCTGACCCCACCCAAAATGGCGCCGGTACAAACGAAACTCACAATTCCCCGTTGTGTTCCGGATGCTCAGACTTGACATCATGAGATATGTATGCAGTTTCGAAGCACATGGCGGGAGGGGATGAGTATTGCTTGAACATTCGAACAATGAATTTGATATTAAGTTCTGACGCATCATTGATTACAGTATTATTGAAAGTTCGAATCTTTTTGACACTGATGGTACTTACCCACAATGAATTTTCGATATGATTTTATTGCACTTATCGTACCTTGATGAAATAAAACCACCGACTCAGTTATGTTTTCCGTAGATAAATATGCCCTCATGTACAGTTCCAGTCTGCTCCGTGGCTGGCCCACGTGGTTGTAGGCCTGCATTTGTACGTCAACATTTTTTAAATAAAGGTTTTGTGACAAACAAATATAGTCATAGCTTTTGGATTGGAAAGTTCGAATACATAGCCCTTGTTTCTGATCTACGTAAAATACAGGCGAAATAAAGCAAGTCAATTACTGAAAGGTTAAAAAGCAAAGTACCCAGAAATATTGAAAATGTGAATGATCCAAGTTTGTTGCGTGTGTTTTTTTTTTACTTTTGTGCAACATAAGGCAATCGATGAAGGTCCCGGTGTTCTGTTTTACTTTGTATGCTACATATCTCAGGGAAATTGTTTTCAGATGCCCCTAAACCAGACCCAGTACCACTTTAGACCACCCCGACTCCTCGAAGAAGAACACGAGTTCACCCCCACTTTACACTGATTGCCCTTTTGTTTCTACCCCCCCACACAAGATCCGCAATACCACACGTGAGCGATCTATGCAACGTGCAGTCCATCAATGATTATGCCTCCCGCACCACCAGTCCCTCTGGGCTTAAACCGCTGAGATGGAAGGGACTGCACCCCGCGGAGATAGGTCGAATACGTGGTAAGTAAAAGCCTTTTGGGTTTATGCGCGCGAATGTGTCTTAAAACGCTGCCCCCACCCCTTCTTTTTCCCCTTCTTTCTGCAGGTCACATCGGAACATCAACTAAAGTATGGAGAAGACCTAAGCAACGCGCCATGGTTCCACGGGGACAAATGATACATTATCCATGGGGACTGCCCCTGAGGACATGACGATTTTGGGTGATATGAATGTACGCGTGTATGACCGGATGTGTATAACTCGACTGGATATACGTTGCACGCATTGGCTTGATAAGAGAGATGTTTTTGTACGACTTGAGTGATGATCGAACGACCGATGGAATGGGAAAAAAAGGGGGGGTCTGAACATGGTGCCTATACACGACGGGCAAACATAGATATAACACTCCCTTACTTAGGAACGACCGTCTCTCTCTCTCTGAACCCAGCGACTGGAGGGGTGGCCTGAAGCAGAAACTTGGCGGGTTATTGCAGTATGACAAAAATATGACTCCAACCGGCCCCCGAATAATGCAACCAAGAATGACGTGCACCTACGAGTAGATTCTTACGCCATGAAACTCGAAGTTGCCCATTGTTCCCCCAACTAACACCCTCCGTTGCCTCAGTCTGGATACCCATTCGCTAAAAACGATTCAAAGATCCCACCGTAAGTACTAGCCCGACCAGGATAGTTCCCGAACAATTGACGAAAGTATAAATATTTGCAACAGAGACCAACAGCAAAAGACAGCCAGGCAAAATTAAATAGGAAACTAAGGATGCGCAGCATGCAGGAGGAAAAATCTTTGGCCAAGTACTGTTCTATGTTTTGTCTTGAGTTCTGTATGTAAATACATGTACCCCCCCGCCTGAATTCATGTGTACGTAGTATATGGATTTACGTTGTCCCTCAGTCTGTGTTTCTATATAATATGACCCCTACTGTTTTGTGTTGTGTGCGCACCAAAATGGCCTATTATTGTACACGTTTCTCTCTCTCTCTTCCTTTCTCTTCATGTTGTACGTGTACCGAATAGTTCATTTAAAATGCGAACGACCCCTGCTCCCTCCTCCTTTGAGTGGTAATGTTGTGCCCCGCCGGCACGAGCCTAATTGGTTTTTCGAACACAAAGGTGATCGACAAATTGCCAGAAACTAAAACAATTGTAATTTGCCATGTTACTACCTCTCCTTTCTGTAAAAATGATAGAACTCGAATTGGCTATAAGGAAAGGACAGGTAAGACGACTGATGTTCTCCTAATCTGGCCCTTTTTATAGGAGAACTATACGTCAGTGGCCTTCTGCTCTCAGCTCGTTAGAAACACAATCTCCTATGCCCAGATTGCCCCACCCCTCCGCACCCAAGTACGGATGTCCAAAACGTCCCCGTTCCTCCCGCTTGACCCCAGCTCCGTAAACTCGAGGTATAACTGATGACCCTGCTTAACTGTTGCTGATGATAAAAGACTGCCAGGGCTAGGGTCAGAAAGCCACATGCGACATGAATGAACGCCAAATAGACTTAGTACAAACTCAGTAGACATGCCTGTATACATGCTCCACAGCGATAACTTCTGACCGTGACCGATGAAACGTATACCCAGCTACCTAGATCTGGGACGGAATTGAAATGTATAAATGCCTTCTCTTGCCAGTTCGCTAAACCCTGTTTTGTACCCATTCAAGGATACACAGTCACCGGAGGAGAGGGGCTGGACGTGACGCACAGCCTGGCCACAGATCGTGAGGCGCGTGTGACCTCGACCTAAGATGGAGCCGCAGAGCAACAGGACGCGGGACGATGCACCACTCTCAAATGCAGAAAACGAAGGAATGGAGGGCTGCCTTGAAGCCCTCTACTTGTTGACCCATGCGTGCCAGAAGTCCCCGCCCTTTGAGCCCGATTGATGGACCTGCCTGCGCATCACCCTTTTGCTCCCTTGGTCCGTCTCAAAGATCCGGTCCCACTCCGCCCTCTCCTCCCTCGATTATCCGACAAAACCCCTTCTATCCTTTCCACGTGGATTCTGACTCCGAGAAAGAACTGCAGGTGCCCAGCATAAGGCACCCTTAAGAGAGATTAGCTAGGAAACAGGACTGTGGCCTAACGGCAAAGGACAGATCACACCCTGCGATGTGTAAAGAAGGACCCGAGCTGGACCTATAGCTCCACCGCCAGTGCTCAACAGCGCCAACGGAAGAAAACGAACTACCAGAGCCTACCAGTGATGACTCGCTACTAAAAAGACACTGTGGCGAAGGCCCCCCCCCCCTTTTTTCAGAACTTTCTACACCCCTTGACTAATTGCTTGTATTGGACTAAATTCCTCCCTCAACCACTTTTACCTGTAAAATGTTTCATCTGTCACTTTTTAAGTACGACAAATGTAAATTTATATGTATTCTACCTCGTATGTCGCATCAACTGTACACAGTTATACGCAAGTCTACCAGTATTGACAAACGCTATTTCATTGACTACACACGACTATATGTACACCCCGTCAATTATGATAAACACGGAAATGATCTATCTTATGTAAAAAGCGGCGACTGTGGAAAATGACAATGTATATGTACATAAGCGGCGTTCATTTGTGTTCACCCTCGCCACTGTTGAAGGTAAAGAAAGTTACGAAACAGTGGCCCGCCATCTTGTTCCCCTTTAGGCTCCATCACGAACATAGATAGTAGCCATCTTTGTGTCATGACCTCTCTGCCCATTGCCAATAGCCAGCCTCCCTCTCTCTCTCTCTCTCTCTCTCTCTCTCTCTCCAGCCTCGCAAGCGCCCCGCGCCCCGACAGCCCCCGGTCCCTCCTGTTCGGGCCATAAACGCACCGCTAAACACGACCTTGTCACCGCGCTGGACCCCTGCCCCCTCGCTCTTTCATCCTACTCATAGAACGGGCCCTTTTGGTAACCTCTTCCTCCCTGCCCGATTGCCCGGCCTGATCCCAGGCCGTCACCTAGCTCAACAGATGCAGTTTATTGCTTCCTACAGTAGGACCTCGCCTCACTTCAGAGGAACGGTGATTAATCAAGGCCTTCACACCCCTAGATCTGACCGACACCCCCCCCCGTTCCTCCCAGGAACACCCTTCCTCTCTTCTGATGACCCCCCCGGCTACACCTGGCCTCTCGACCCAGTCCCACATCATAAAACTAGGTCTCGTGGATGTACCCCTCCGGCCCCGCATAGCGAAACATGATCTTATCGCCTGCCCAACCTTAGATCTGACCACCCCCTCCTGCCCTCGTGTCCTGTTGGAATGTCCGGCTGCAGATTACAATCACATGTCACATTTGGGAGGGGAAAACAACATCAGAGCGGTCGGTATGGGAATGGGCCTGGAGCTGGGGTCCCAAACATGCCCTTTTGTACTTCAAAGTGTCTTTATTGCAATAAGGAATGTTTGTACATCATAAACCTGTGTATAAAAGACGGAGCCGTAGAGAAACTAGGGAGAGCACCTCGAGAAGATACCCTGTTGTCTGATTTGACGTGTTCTGTTCCGTCGGAAATAAACTCCTGTTTCCTGCCTTCCAGTCTCCAGCGCCTGCCTCTTTATTTGGGTAATCGTGAGTTGGGTGAGAAGCGGCTAACGCCGGGCAAACCTAGAAAAGGGGTAAAACGACCTGATCTGCCTGAACCCTTTTTCATCATATGCGCCAGGCACCTCACCACTGTTTGCGCTAGACACCTCACCACTGTATGCACCAGACACATCACCACTGTATGCACTAGACACCTCACCACTGTATGCACTAGACACCTCACCACTGTATGCGCTAGACACCTCACCACTGTATGCGCTAGACACCTCACCACTGTATGCACTAGACACCTCACCATTGTATGCGTTAGACACTTCACCACTGTATGCGCTAGACAACTCACCTGCGCTAGACACCTCACCACTGTATGTGCCAGACACCTCACCACTGTATGCGCTAGACAGCTCACAACTGTATGCACTAGACACCTCACCACTGTATGCGCTAGACACCTCACCACTGTATGCACCAGGCACCTCACCACTGTATGCACTAGACACCTCACCACTGTATCCACCAGACACATCACCACTGTATGCACTAGACACCTCACCACTGTATGCACTAGACACCTCACCACTGTATGCGCTAGACACCTCACCACTGTATGCGCTAGACACCTCACCATTGTATGCACTGGACACCTCACCATTGTATGCGCAGACACCTCACCACTGTATGCGCTAGACACATCACCACTGTATGCGCTAGACACCTCACCACTGTATGCACTAGACACCTCACCACTGTATGCGCCAGACACCTCACCATTGTATGCGCTAGACAGCTCACAATTATATGCGCAGACACCTCACCACTGTATGAACCTGACACATCACCACTGTATGCGCTAGACACCTCACCACTGTATGCGCTAGACACCTCACCATTGTATGCACTGGACACCTCACCATTGTATGCGCAGACACCTCACCACTGTATGCACTAGACACCTCACCACTGTATGCACTAGACACCTCACCACTGTATGCGCTAGACACCTCACCACTGTATGCGCTAGACACCTCACCATTGTATGCACTGGACACCTCACCATTGTATGCGCAGACACCTCACCACTGTATGCGCTAGACACATCACCACTGTATGCGCTAGACACCTCACCACTGTATGCACTAGACACCTCACCACTGTATGCGCCAGACACCTCACCACTGTATGCACTAGACACCTCACCACTGTATGCGCTAGACACCTCACCACTGTATGCGCTAGACACCTCACCACTGTATGCACTAGACACCTCACCACTGTATGCACTAGACACCTCACCATTGTATGCGCTAGACACTTCACCACTGTATGCGCTAGACACCTCACCTGCGCTAGACACCTCACCACTGTATGCGCCAGACACCTCACCACTGTATGCGCCAGACACCTCAGCACTGTATGTGCTAGACACCTCAGCACTGTATGCGCTAGACACCTCACCTCTGTATGCGCTAGATACCTCACCACTGTATGCGCCAGACACCTCACCACTGTATGCGCTAGACACCTTTTATTTATTTATTTATTTATTTACTTAACTCCGTTCTGCCTTGTGCCAGAGTTTACTACCTCCCCACCCTGTCCCTCCCCCGCCCCACAGCACTCCCTCGAAGAGTCACCACTGCAAGGTGTGACCGATGCCCACTCCTATCCAGGGCAGTGCCACCCCCACATGTGCTAATGATGATGGGAATTTTCAAGAGAGGGAGCCAGGGTATCCCTCAGGAGACCCACCTGCGTCATTTTCATCAAGAGTCCCCATCCTGGAGTATGCCCAGTGGACTTTTAAGGATTTGGCAAGAGATGCATTGCAGGAATTGTAGTCCAAACATCCCAAGGACCATCTAGAAGATTCCAGACCCTTGATTTTGTATTTTGGAAACTTTGAACCCTCAAGAGGAACTTCTGGAAGGAGTTCCAGAAGGTCGGCTGAGCAGAGGTTCGTCTTGGGTACGTGGAAGGTATTTGGGTCCGATGTTGTTGAGGGATTTGTAGGCATGGGTGAGGAGTTTGAAGGTGACCCTCTTCTCGACGGGAGCCAGTGGAGGTCTCGTAGGTGTTGGGTCATGTGCTCGTGACTCGGTGTCCCGAGGACGAGTCTGGTTGCAGCATTCTGGATGGTTTGGAGTTCATGTAGAAGGGTCTTGTTCATTCCGGCATAGTGGGCGTTGCCTTAGTCGAGTCTGCTGGTTATGAGTGCATGGGTGACAGTCCTTCTGATTTCGAGGGGGTCCATTTGAAGGTCTTACGGAGGATGCGCAGGCCGTTGAAACTGGTGGATGCAACGGCGTTGATCTGGCGGTTCTTGGAGAGGGAAGAGTCAAGTATGATGCTGAAGTTCTGAGCGTGGTCTGTAGGGGTGGGTGGGTTCCCGGGGGTGGAGGGCCATCAGGTGTTGTCCCAGGCGGAGGTGCAGGGTCCGAGGACGAGGACCTCGCTCTTCCCTGAGTTGAGCTTCAAGCAGCTGTCTTTCATCCAGGCTGCCACATTCTTCATTCCTTCCTGGAGGCCGAGTCTGGTATCTTCAGGATTCTTCGTGAGTGAGTGGATGAGCTGGGTGTTGTTGGCATAGGATACGATGCTGAGCCCATGCTGTCTAACGATGATGGCAAGGGGGTCCATGTCGATTTTGAAGAGCATGGGTCTGAGTGATAATCCCTGGGGTCGTCCGCTGTTGATTTCCTTGGGTTCGGAGAGTAAGGGAAGGAGTCAAATCCTCTGGGTTCTGTCGGAGAGGAAGGATTGGCTCCAGTTGAGGGTGGCTCCTTGTATTCCCGCGTCACGAAGTCTGGCAGCGAGCGTGCGATGTGAAACGGTGTTGAAAGCTGCAGAGAGGTCTAGAAGGATGAGGGCCGCAGTGTGTCCCTGGTAGAGTAGAATGCGGATGTCTTGAGTGACTGCGAGGAGGGAGGTCTTGGTGCTGTGGTTTCTGCGGAAACCAGACGGGGGGGCCTCCATGTCCATAGCCGAGGGGAAACTTGCAAAGTGAGAACAGTAATGTGCGTTGAGGATGTATGATGATACAATACGTACCATCACCACGCGGTATGTTACATTGCGTTTTGACAACGCAAGTCGTTACATAGACTTGCGCTGCAGGACGCTGGACTTAGGAATAGTGTGAATTACTATACCAACTCCAGTCTACATACAGTAGGGAAGGTGTTGGAGTAGTAATTCACACTATTCCTTAGTCTAGAGCGCCCTCCAGTGCAAGTCAATGTAAGGCTTGCGTTGTTAACCAGTTTACCGCGGTGGCAATTCCGCTGCAGTGCGGCGGGTTTAATGAGTGGGCGGGCCGTGTCGGCCAACGGATGTGCGCAGCACTACGAAGGTAGTGCGCGCAACGGCCGTTGGCCTACAGAAGCACGCAAGGGGTTAAAACCACGATGTAACCATACCGCGTTGTAATGGTTTTGTGGAAAAGGATGTTTCCCGTACGTTGACAGGAACATATGCAGATGTATGAGGTAAAATTATAGTGAGTTCTTTTTTCTCAGCATCATGGGCCTTTCGGATATATGACTAAACCGGATGGTTTTAATTATGAGCAACATATAGTATTAAGATGAGAAGGGATTTTATAAAAGGCACGTTGCACTTTAATTATTATTCTGCATGAACTAAATTATTTTCTACCCAATGACAGGGACAGTTTCTAATTTGATGTGCAATGGTATCGAACCACTGGCAACAAGGCAAATGATACGCAAAAACTATAGATTGTTGGTTGCCCTCTTAATTAGTTTTGGTGTACAACTGCATGTACAAATTAGGTTGGTCTAACCCATGACAATTTTATAGTATCAGGATTATATAGGATTCCAGCAAAGCACTTTGCACATTACTGACTACTTTGCACAAATTGAATTGTGGTTTAACCAAAAATAGTGTAAATAGGAAATCCCAGGCATAATGAGTCTAGTAAGTGCAACAAGACCTATGAAATTAAATAACTGTATATGGTGTCTTTAAAACCAGTTTCTACCCTGAAGCTTTGAATGCATTTTTAAGGTTTTTAAATGTATTTTAAGATGGTTCTTTTGAAATTATATGTATGTATGATGTGTTACATGAAAATTTAATTGTGTCATATTGTACGTTTTAATGAACTGAACAATAAAGTATCCATTCATTCATTCAGTCATTGTTTCTTATATGCCAACAGACCAGATTCCGACTTGAGACTCCCTATTTTTTAAATAAAATAAAGGCTTTATCTTGGTTCTCTCCCACCTCAAAGCCTTTGCTTCAATAGAAGTCAATGGGGAAAATACATTTTCCCGATTTTAAAAAATGATGCCTTGTGTGCAGTATCTGAGCTGAGCAGTCTGCTTGTTATGCAATAATTCGTAGAAAAGGTATATGTATTAACTTTACATACCTTAAACACAAATAAAACTAGCTCTCGGCTATGCAGTGAGTCAGCGCAGCTCGTCATTATGTCACCGCTGTTAAGTGTCTGCACTTAATAAGTGCACCATTGTACATTTCATTTGGACAGCGCTCACCAACCTGTTTCCTCGTACTTGCTTTGCCAGCTCACATTCGTGTCCATGACTAATTTTCTGTGGGCGACTGCTGCCATCTAGTGGACAGAAGCAATATGCAGCTTTCCAATCTGTTCTGTGCCACGTTTTTCAGAAATGTATGTTTCCTTCCTTTGGCCTGTAGTGTATAGCCTACCCATCCTAGGAAATAATTACCTGAATTTAGACCCGAGACTTATGAGTTCCAAATGAAAATTCGTCACTTGCCCAGAAGTGATGTGAGTCTGGTCAGATCACCCAGTGTATGTTTGTAAAGCATTGTTAAAAACAAAAACGCACAGTCCACCTGAGAGGTGAGGTTTGGGGGCATACATTTCCTTGAGTTGTCAAACAGAGAGAGTTAGATGGAAACAAGATTTATTTGTGCACAGTCGGCGGGTAAACTTAAAGGGATGTGAGGGTGACTTGACAGTTTAGAGTGGATTGAATTAAAGGGACATGAGGATGACTAGAGGGTTCAGGGGTGGGTAAAGGTGAAGCGAGTTGACAGTGACTTGTGCGTTTGAGGCGGGTAGTGTTAATGGGAGGTGGGGGGTGACTTGAGGGTTTGGGTGGGTAGGGATAAAGCTAAAAGAGTTTGACTTGAGGATTCAGGGGTATGTAGCGGTAAAGGGAGTTAGCGGTGACTTGAAGTTTCGATGGTGAGTAAAGTTAAAGTGAGGTAAGGGTTACTTGAGGGATCGGTGGGTATAGGTAAAGGGAGGTGAGGGTGAATTGAGCGTTCAGGGTTGTTAAAAATACAGGGAAGGCGGGTTAATTGAGGATTTGGGAGTGGGAAGAGGTAAAGTGAGGTGAGGATGTTTTGAGGACTCAATCAATCAATCAGGAGTTTGTTAAAGCGCGACTACTCACCCGTAAGGGTCTCAAGGCGCTAGGTGGGGGGGGGGGGGCTGGGGGGGTGCAGGATCCATTCCATCAAGGAGGGGGTCTGTCGAAGAGCCAGGTTTTGAGGTTTCTTGCGAAGATGGGGAGCGATGTTGTCTGTCTGAGGTGGAGCGGAAGGGCGTTCCATGCTTTGGCCGCGAGGAAGGAGAAGGAGCGGCCTCCCGATCTGGTCTTTCTGGTGCGGGGGACCACAGCGTAGGAAAGCTGGGCTGATTGTAGGGTCCTTTGGGGTGCGTGGAATTTGAGTCGGCTGTTCAGGTATGCCGGTCCGGTGCCGTGGAGGGCCTTGTGTGTGTGGGTGAGCATCTTAAAGGTGATTCTTGCCTTGACGGGGAGCCAGTGGAGTGTGCGCAGGTGCTGGGAGATGTGGCAGTGTTTTGGCAGGTTGAGGACCAGTCTTGCGGCGGCGTTCTGGATGTTCTGTATCTTGCGGATGAGGTTTTTGTTTATTCCGGCGTAGAGTGCGTTGCCGTAGTCGAGTCTGCTGGTGACCAGGGCGTGAGTGACTGTCTTTCGGTGTTCGAGGGGGATCCATTTGAAGGTCTTACGAAGGAGGCGGAGGGTGTGGAAGCAGGAAGATGAGACAGAGTTGATCTGGCGGTCCATTTTGAGCTCGGAGTCCAGGATGATTCCCAGGTTGCGTGCGTGGTCTGTGGGGGTTGGCGGGTTTCCGAGGGCGGTGGGCCACCAGGTGTCACTCCAGGCGTCGGGGTTTGGGCCCATGATGAGTACTTCTGTTTTGTTGGTGTTTAGTTGTAGGCAGCTGTTTTTCATCCATTTGGCGACGGCTTCCATGCCTTCTCGAAAGTTGCGTCTGGCGGTGTTGGGCTCGTTGGATAGGGAGAGGATGAGCTGGGTGTCGTCTGCATATGACACGATGTTGAGTCCGTAGGTTCTGACGATGGGGGCAAGTGGAGCCATGTAGACGTTGAAGAGCGTCGGGCTGAGGGAGGAGCCCTGGGGGACTCCGCAGGTGATAGGTGTGGGGTCCGAGAGGAAAGGGGGAAGTCTGACCAGTCGAGGGCCTTGTCCTGGATTCCTGCATCGTAGAGTCTGCGTATTAGGGTGCGGTGGGAGACTGTGTCGAACGCCGCTGATAGGTCGAGGAGGATGAGGGCTACTGTTTCTCCTTTGTCCAGTAAGGTGCGGATGTCGTCTCTTGCGGCGAGGAGGGCGGTTTCCGTACTGTGTTTTTTTCTGAAGCCGGATTGGGAGGAGTCGAGGATGTTGTGTTCTTCAATGAATGTGGCGAGTTGGCTATTGATGGCTTTCTCGATGACTTTCGCTGGGAACGGGAGCAGGGAGATGGGTCTGTAGTTTTTGAGGTCGGTGGGGTCCGCTGAGGGTTTCTTTAGGAGGGGGTTGACCTCGGCGTGTTTCCAGTCGTCGGGGAATGAGGCGGTCGCCAGGGAGCGGTTGATGGTTTGGCGGAGCATGGGTGCGATGGTGTTGGCGGCTCTGTTGAAGATGTGGTGGGGGCAGGGGTCCGTGGGGGCCCCAGAGTGGATTGACTTCATTGTCTTCAGTGTGTCTTCGGTGGTGAGGGCTGTCCAGTCATCAATCGCTGGTTTCCGGGTGTCGGGGGTGGTTGGTGAGGGTTCAGTGTGTTGGTTGTCTTCGTCGAAGTTGTCGTAGATGCTCTTGATTTTGTGGTGGAAAAAGATGCTGAGTTTGTCGCAGAGGTCTTGTGAGGGAGGAATGTCGGTAGACTCGCTGGTGGGTTGGGCGAACTCCTTGATGATGCTGAAGAGTTCCTTGCTGTTGTGTGCGTGGGTGGAGAGTCTGTCTTCAATCGCTTTTTTCCTTGTTTCTCTGATGAGTTGATGGTGGGCGTTGGTGGCGGCTCTGAAGTTGTTGTGGGCTTCTGTGGATTTGGTGTTTCTCCAGGCCTTTTCGAGGCGGCGGCATGTGCGCCTGGACTCTCGAAGTTCGGTGGTAAACCATCTGGCTTTCTTGGCACGGGTATTGTTGTTTTTCTTGAGGGGGGCTATGGTGTTGGTGCTGTCCGAGATCCATCTATGCAGGGTTCGGGCTGCGGTGTTGGGGTCGTCGTTTTCCGCGATGGTTGGGGTGGAGTTGTTGAGTGAGGAGGTGAGCTGGTCATCGGTGATTTTGGTCCAGTTTCTTTGTGGAAGCAGGTGCTGGTGTCTGTGGATGGTGGGTGTTCTGAAGGTGAAGTGGACGCAATGATGGTCGGTCCATGGGAGTTCGGTGGTGTGGCTGAAGGTGATGGAGTTTCCTGTAGTGAAGAGGGGGTCGAGGGTGTGTCCTGCTGAGTGCGTGGGCTCGGTCACGATCTGGTGGAGTCCAATGTTGTGGAGGTTGTCCAGGAGGGATGTGGTGTTGGGGTGCAGTTGATTGTCGAGGTGGAAGTTGAGGTCTCCCAGCAGGGTGGTCCACCTGTTCCAAGGCGCATGCGCAGAAGTAGAAGCGTAGTATCAAGTTTCCGAGGCCTTCAAGTTCTGTTTCCCGGTGAGTACCACTATGGGGAATGCATAAAGTTCAAGACGGGTTCATTTTATATGAACACGGTAAAGACGGGTTCACGTTATACGTGAGCACGGTAAAGACGTGTCTCATTTCTATGAGCACGGTAAAGACGTGTCCATTCACATGTTCACGGTAAAGACGGGTCCACGGTAAAACGTGGGCACGGTAAAGACGGGTCCACGGTAAAATGTGGGCACGGTAAAGACGGGTCCACTGTAAAACATGGGCACGGTAAAGACGGGTCCACGGTAAAACGTGGGCACGGTAAAGACGTGTCTCATTTTTGGGACCGGTATGGCTGTGCTGTATTTCAGTGCATAAAGTTAATTGTTTTCAAGTACATGTTTTATTTCATGTATTAGGTTAGACTGTATCTGTTTTAGTGTTTTGGTGTTTAGTGTGAATGATTGTTGATTGTTTCAGTCTATTTTGTGTGTATTGTGTTTCCATTGTGTTGGTTTCAACATGCCACTGTTTTCGAAATTACGTCAGATAGGGACCAGAAAAGGTATACTAGAAGAGTCAGTTAACATCCCGCCTAGAGACACACCTGGTCATTTTATGTATAATAAGCACGGGCTAGACGCCATTTTGTTTTTGGACTTATGGGTAGAGTACACCAAGGGTTTAGAGGAGAAGTATAGATGGCCTATCTCGGGAACATGGGATCCTGAATGCATTATGAGAGTAGAGGAAGCGCTATGGAAAAAGAAATCAAGACCCTCTTAGAAAGATGCCATCGAGTTGTGGCGCAAAGAGTCACATAGGAGAATAGAGAAAGAATTTAATAAAGTAGAGAGAACTAAACAAGCAGGGGAAAGAGCCAAAGAAAAAGAATTGCGGGAGGAGGGGGAACGGGTCAAAACAGAACAGGTTGATAGAGAAAGAAATGCCGTCGTTACTGGTATTTATCCCGTCCTCTCAGAAGAACTAGCTAGAGTGACCACCTCAGAAACACGCAGTAGGTCGCGAACGCCACCACCTGTACCATATAGAATACGTAGAATAAAGCCAACAGCATCTGAGGCGTTCATTTCCTCGTATCTAGACGAGCCCCTACCGGACTATGCAAATGCAGAGTTCCCTCCGCCTCCAGCAGCAGATCAGCTCCAGCAACTCGGGAAAGATGACGTAGGGCTAGGGGCAGTAGGAGGGGTGCCTACTGTAGATGTAGCAATTCCACAGTGTATATATGATCCAGAACCAGGAAAGGGTTCAATGCTTGTGATTTCAATAAGACTGAGACAAGCCGTCGCATATTTGGACAAATTACCAGACATGAAAGAGCACCTAGATAAAATGTACAGTTTCATTAGAACGGGGGAGGAACCAGATTGTATAGTACAAGCCATGCTACACAGAAAGGTAGGGGTTAAGAACTATATCCTACGTTTTATTATTAATTGCCTGATCAGAGAACAAGACGGAGGTGACGGAGATGTTAAGCCTGGTTTGATAGAATGGAGTGATCACATAGATGCCGGTCAACATGATAAACAGGGACAGACAGAGAGCATGTACAAGAAAATACAAAAAAAAATATTGGCAATACATAGAACAGAGTCTGATGAGAAGGGTGAGTTATCAACGGAAGAAGTAGACGAGCCAAAAGACAAAATAAATTATGTAGGCAATGCCCGACGATTTGACAGACCCAAATGTCTTGACTACCGTAAACAAGGGCCAGCTATAAAAGAAAGATATTCCCTTGAAAATCTGTTCCAAGCTACTGAACAAGTCCTGAAAAAACGGATAGGGAGTGAGAGATCTCCCACCTCACACGAAATTGAATTGGCCCGGTCAGCCACCCAGTGGGTGTCTAATTCTAATATATATAGCAGTGATATAGTGGCTCAGACTTTCTTGAGCCTTCCACTGTTTCGTGGAAGAGGTGTGGCGCCGCGGCCAGGGCGACTGACGCTGGAATCTGGGGATCACGGTTCGATCCCCGGCTCCGGCGGCAGGTTAGCCCAGCACCATGTGACTCTGGGCAATAGCTCGCTTAATCTTCCCGACGGCCCCCAGCGCCTAGAGACCCTAACGGGTGATTGTGCGCTTTACAAAATGTGGATTATTAACAGCGTTTGGCTGGTATTTACATGGTCCAACATTTAATAACGTTGTATGAGAGTCAATATTCCGATCCCGGTAAATTGTATAAATTATTAGACGACTTGCTTCTAGACAGATGGACAGGCCTAGGTACTGAATTAATTAATGTTATCCTGGATCAACGACATAAGTACATAAATTCTCTGACCACATGTATGCCTCCAACCTCACACCACGACAGAAATAACTTACACGTAGACAGACAGAACCCCCTACGAGAGGTACATCCCGTCAAAGATGCGGACAATGTGTTGCAACGGGTGTATGTTTACACCCCCTTAACAAAATTAGAAATACTAGAAATGAAAAAGATGCTGCCCTGCCATGATAAAGACCCGGGGGGGTTTCACAGAGAATTAAAAGACATCCTCCGCATAGGAGATTATACGTACGATGACATTCTGAAGTTACTGAAAGTACTGTTGCCTGCTGGTATTTATGAAAAGCTTATGGAAAAAGACTGGGAGGTAGGCGAGAAAAAGTTAAGCTGGGATGCACTGGAAACGGAAGAAAAAGGTAGGCTCCCAGGGGTTGGTCTTGGGGAAAAAGCTAGAGAACTGCCTGAACTCCTGATACAAGTTTTACCGAGATTATTGATTACGAAAAAGGAAGACTGGGATGCTATTTCAGCCTGTAAACAAAAGCAAGAAGAGGACACAAGTGATTTCTATTCTAGATTTGAGAAATGCTTTACTATTAATAGTGGCCTTAAGCCAGGTAGCGAATCATATCCACACCTTTTTGTGAGCAAATTAGTAGAGAATTCCTTACCCCAGATCAAGAATAGAGTACTGAAGGTTGAGAGTACTTGGCAAGCAAACAGCCCTTCACAAATGTTACAGATGCTACAATATCATCAGAACAGAATTAGAGAAGAGCAGGATCAGGAAAAGAAACGCATGAAAGAGACAAAAATGAAGGTGCTGGTTGCCCAGACGGTACCAGCCAATAAGAACAGAAATAACACAACACATGTTAAGGGGAACTGTAATTATTGCAAACAACCAGGTCACTATGTAAATGAATGTACTGTCCTGAAACACAATATAGCTACAGGCAAGACAAAAGAACGACAATACACTCCTAGACAGAATAGCACCCAACAGAACACACAGCAGACAGTAGCGACTTTTCCACCTCCACCACCGCCTGTTCATGCCACACCACAAATGTATCAGTACACACAGTCAGACTATCCAGAATATCAACAGTTCTCATGAAACAGCCTTGAGAGGGAAGTTGGCTTGCCCCTTATTGAGGTTCCTGTAGATCAAGAGGGTCCGTATGTACATAGTCGTGTATTAGGACAAGACCGAAAATTTCTGATTGACACAGGGGCGAGCAGGACTACCATCAGTCATGACGAGGTTCCAGGGGCACCTCTCTCAGGCTCACAGAATGTTTCCCTGGGATTTTCAGGAAAGCCTATTGTTAATGAAGTATCAAAACCAGTTTCCCTCGGGGTTGGTCCACTGTCACGGACTACAGACTTGCTACTTACTAAATCATGTCCAGAAAACTTACTTGGTATGAAGACATTAAAAGAACTAGGAGCAGTTATCTGTTGTTCTCCAGAAGGAGTACGACTGTTCTTACGTGATTTTAAGGGACATTATGTGCTGACTGATTTTGACCACAGACTCCAGAACGTGCCACAGCACCTATGGGCACAAGGACCAACTGACGTAGGGTACATGAATATAACACCACACCATGTCACTCTCAAAGCAGGAGTAGTACTACCACGTATTAGACAATACAAGTTACCACCTGATGCCGAAGTAGCCTTAATGAAAATAGTTGACGAGCTCATTTCACGAGGGGTAGTGGTAGAGACCGACTCGAATGTATGTAACTCACCTGTCATTCCTGTCCTTAAACGATCTGACCCTAGTGTACTGCCAGTGTACCGACTAGTTGTTGACCTACGAGAATTGAATAAATGTGTAGTACCACAATATCCAGTGGTTCCAGACATTTCTTCATTACTGACTGCCATTGATTCTGAGGCCACGTTCTTCACTGTCATAGACTTAAAGAACGCTTTCTTTAGTGTTCCCATTCATCCAGATAGCCAATATCTGTTCGGATTTAGTTTAAAAGGGCGTAGCTTTGTATTTACAAGAGCTCCTCAAGGTTTTACAGAAAGCCCTAGCATTTACAGTCAAGCATTAAAAAGACAGCTGGACAGTATTTATATGCCTCCCAACACTGCCCTACTCCAGTACGTAGATGACATCCTAATTACAGCACGATCAGAACCAGAATGCGAAAATGCATCACTGACAGTTTTACATTTTCTGGCTGACAAGGGGCACAAAGTGTCCCCTTCAAAGTTACAGTTCTGTGAACCGCAAGTGGTGTACCTTGGACACTTGCTGTCCAGGGATGGTAGGCAGCTAACACCAGATCGTATACAGCTCATTTCTAACCTTTTACAGCCCAAAACACAGAAGGAGGTACGTGCATTCATTGGCCTCACTTCATACTGTAGGCAATGGATTCCCCAGTATGCCTATCTAGCCAAACCACTCATACAATTGACAACACAGGAGGCAGCGTCTTCGACTGTCCTCCCTTGGACACAAGACCATACCTTGGCATTTGAGGAATTAAAAAGAGCATTATGTCAAGCACCAGTTTTAGCGACTCCATGTTACAGCAAACCTTTTACGCTATTCGTAACTGAACGGGATGGAACAGCGTTATCTGTCCTCACACAAGATCAAGCAGGAAAACACAAGCCATGTGCTTATTTTTCTAGTACACTAGACCCAGTGGCCCAGGCTCTACCTGCGTGCCTGAAATCGGTTGCAGCAACAGCCCTAGCTATAAGACAAAGTGACTCGATAGTGCTTGGACATCCCCTGACAGTACAGGTACCACATGCAGTGGAAGTTCTCTTAAACAGGACACAGACACAACATTTGACTGTAGCAAGACTGACAGGATATGAACTGACATTATTTCAACCACACATAGAGATCAGACGATGTAATATTCTAAACCCTGCTACACTTTTGCCCTCAAGTACAGTAAATGCACCACCACATGACTGTGTGGAAGTAATGAATATAGTGACAAAACCAAGACAAGACCTGACAGATATTGCACTTCCAGACCCTAACCTAACACTCTATGTAGATGGATCATGCATGAGAACGAGTGCAGGAGAGTTAGTAGCAGCATATGCCGTGACCACTGCTACTGAAGTCATAGAGACACAAAGAATAGACACACTGTCAGCACAAGCAGCAGAGCTCATCGCTCTGACACAAGCCTGCATAAGAGCTAAGCACTTAAGAGTGAACATTTATACCGATTCACAATATGCCTTTGGCGTAGTTCATGATTTCGGGGTACTCTGGAGGGAGAGAGGTTTCTTGACCTCTCATGGGGCCAAGATTCAGCACGGCCTGCTTATTCAAGCCCTGTTAGAAGCAATACATTTACCTACAGCCATAGCTATCCTGAAATGCAAAGCTCACACCAAAGTTACAGACACCATTTCCCAGGGTAATGACCTGGCAGACCGAACTGCTAAACTGACAGCCCAGACACCAACAGACACGTCAAGGACAGAGGTACCATTACTGACAAAAAGTATGACAGTCAGGGATCCTTCTCAAGATGTACACGACATACAGACACATGCCACTACAGATGAAATAAAGAAATGGACTGAACAAGGAGGGGTCCAGACTGATCAAGGTTGGATGACTAAGGAAAAAGGCACATGGTTTCTTCCAGATTCCATGGTACAAGTAATCATAAACACAACACATAGTCCAGCACACTTGGGAGAAAAAGCAATGATAGACAGCTTACAGAATATCTGGTTTAACAAGCACCTGCGTGCAGCAGCGAAACAGAAAGTACGAACATGTATGATCTGTTGCCAGTTCAATCCAGGTAAAGGCATTCCGGTGGAACAAGGTGGATTTCATCCTCCTGACCACCCTTTTGAGGTCCTCCAGATGGATTACATCCAAATGGACAGATGTAGAGGTTACAAGTATGTCTTGGTAGTTGTGTGTGCACTATCTAGATGGACAGAAGCGTATCAAGTTCCAGATTATACTGCTGTGACAACTGCCAGGCAATTGGTGCGTGAGTTCTTCCCCAGATATGGATTGCCCCGTGTCATCTACTCAGACAATGGCCAGCCATTTTCCTCTGAATTAATGAAACAAGTGTCTCTTCTGTTAGGATATAATTGGAAGTTCCATTGTGTACGACACCCTGAAGCAGCAGGCCTTGTAGAAAGACATAATCAGACAATCAAGACGAAACTAGCAAAGATTTGTGCAGAAAAAGGCGTGGATTGGATGGTAGCCTTGCCGGTTGCCCTCTTTTACATGCGT
Source organism: Lissotriton helveticus (assembly GCF_964261635.1). Taxonomy (NCBI): domain Eukaryota; kingdom Metazoa; phylum Chordata; class Amphibia; order Caudata; family Salamandridae; genus Lissotriton; species Lissotriton helveticus. The sequence goes on along the minus strand of NC_136059.1, from coordinate 171,153,487 downwards.
ATGGTAGCTCATTCCAGAACAGGCCTATCCCCGTATGAAGTAGTTTTCGGTAGACCGCCAAATATGTGGGGTACGCCTATGCCTAAGAAAATAACTGATGTTGACAGTAACATGCTGACAGATTACCTGGCTTCCTTGATGTCTGCACTACTCTCTTGTCGTTCACAGGTTGCTGCCGCCTTCCCTGACAACACCCAGGTCAAGGAACACGCCATTGTCCCTGGTGATTTCGTGTTTGTCCGGAATTTTGATCGATCAAGCCCCCTTGAGCCACGTTGGAAGACGCCGAAGTTGGTGTTACTGACCACGAGGACCGCGATCAAAGTGGAAGGATGCAAGGGATGGCTTCACGCTCAACACTGCAAAAGATACTTTGGACAATCAGGAACTTTTGAAAAGAATAAAGACATTAAAGACTTTGCGCCGCTTGCGCCGCCTTTGCTAGAAAAGACTCCACAGCAAGAGTATAGGTCTAAGTTAAGATCTAGTAAGTCAGACGAAGTTTAATTGTTTAAGTCCACTAGGTGGTGAATCGGTTAGACTAGATTTCTGGCATGTAAGAGATCGCATACGAGAATAGTAAGAAGAGCAAAATGAGAGAACAGTACTGCAAGTTATTACGCAGTAGATGTATAGTTTCTTTGATTATTTTGTTTTTTCGGTGTATCGTTATCATATGTGTAAGTTTAATACTACATGTTTTCTTTCCTCCTATTGCCTCACATATGCACTCTTCCCGTAATAACACTGTAGAGCATACATTCAGTGACCTGCCACCTCATGAACTGTCATATCGACTTGCCCTGCGTAACAATACTTTCATTCGAATGTTACACCGTTCTCATCAGACCAGCAATGCGACAAATTGCTGGGTATGTGGTCAGCTGCCACCTTATCAAAAGACGAAGGGAGTTCTGCCCTTCTTCCCTTTACCGTTCTCCCACAATCGTTCGTGTGGAGCATGGTTTGCCTTAATGACCTCACTAGATAGAAAGACCATAGTATACCAAGATGAATGGATATATGGGAACTTGAATAAAGTAATGAATAAGGCATGTTTTCCAGACAAAGACGGATTTCCCCAAAGGAAGGGAACTGATCTAGAAAATGAAGAGTACGAGCAAGGAAATGCATCTGTTAGTTTTGTAATACTGAGCGCTCAGCCCATGCAAAATATAGGTCCACCATTTATTTTCAGCCCTACCAGCAAAAGAAGATTTATGTGTTAGAAAGAAAGGCTCAGTACATATGGGACACAGCGAGTGTAAAGATGTAGTAGAGTTTAACAATAAAGGACAGTCTTCTTTCAAAACATCACGCCATACCTATTTCATTTGCGGTCAGACAGCCTATGTACATCTGCCCCCAGACTGGGGTGGGACATGTTATATAGCGTTCCTGCTGCCACTAGTCTTTCTGGCCCCATCCCATTACCATCGAGATTCACGACTAGAGCATGTTAGACAAAGGAGAGAGACTGACTCCTCAGAGATCGATCAGACAGAAACAGCTTGGGAGCAATATACAGATTTCAACAAAGGATTCTTTCTCTTCATAGGTCCCGTCCAAAACAGTAAACTCATACGCAAGTTAACAAGAACTCTGTCTGCAGTGTGGCCCGGCCATTTGTGGCCTGTGTGCAACTGCCTGTGTTCCACACCCACGAGTACAAAGGATCAAAGTGAACAAATGATGCTGTATGATCAACTATACGGTCTCATGAATATAGATGTGTCCTGAAGGGTAAAAGTAGGGGACAAGGAGGGAATGAGGAAAATGATATTTTGCCTGACCAATATGTCCCCTGCGTGTACCCTATGTTTAATGTATGTGCATGTCATGCATGTATTTTTCCCGTGGTGGCCTGAATCACAAGGCCTCTGCATTTACGTCCTGCATTAGGATGCCAGTCATCAAGTCTCCCATGTAAGAAATGTTAAGTTAGCATTTAAGGCCCATGTATTTGCATTGTGCACTTTTAAATAAATCACGATGAACCCTTTTTGTGGTTCAGCCTGAGCCCGTCTCTAAATTAAGGGTTTTTCATGGCTCAGACACTCTGAAAGCTACAGTTACGTATCCCTGACCTCGCATACTTCTGGCTCAGAGAGTTCTTCTGGCTCAGAGAGAAAGAGGCACAGCAAGGGGTGCCAAGACAGTGTTTTGCAAAATAGTTATCTGCTTATTGTACAGAATCACATTCCTGCCCGGTGGAGAAGGTAAACAGAACCCGTCTGAAGAGATAGGGCCTAGCTTTCCTGTCTCTGTTTAAATGAAATTACAGTACTTGCATCTGTAGAAAGCTCACAGCCCCCATGCAATGAACGAAGAAATATATGCCCTTTCTGTCTTTCAGTGATGAGCAACCTTTGCTTCAGATAATACATCCCCGACTCAAGATATCAGATAGTACCGGACGTGCTGGTCGCCCTGACACTGAAGGTTTCTCTACTAGACTTAAAGTCAGCTTCCCCCCAGTTACACGTCAGTTGCACGTCATGATCAAGTTGCACACACAAGTAGGGCAAAGTTCCAGCCTGCCATGCAACCCCCTCCATGTATCCACCCACCTATGACTCATCAAGTGTACACCCTCATGCACGCCCACATGCTCTTATCTTCTTTTCTCTCTTGCTCTGCCTCGAAGCACTCCTCCCTATGTACAAGAATGTACTATAAATATGTACTCTGTAAATACATCTTTAGAAGACCCTTCCAGAACCTTAGAGGTGATGGAACAGATTCTCCCTTAACTCGAGTTATTGGAATAAAGCCCTTTAATTCGGACATCATGGATTCTGCCTCTCATTTAAATGCATGATGCATGTTTATGCCTAGAAATTATGACAGGGTAATATTTTATTTACCACAAAAAGGTGCTACTTTTAGACTAGTTTGTGCGTGGAAAGTTTCGGGGGGATCCGTCAAGCAGGGGCGGGGAGAAAAGGGCCGTCCCAAACAAAAGATCCCCATGCATTTTCTATCGACTTCTTTAACCGCATGCGCGCTAGCGGTTTTCCAGCTGCGCGGTGCGTTTTTTAAAAAGCCGCGTTGCATGACAAGCGCAGCTCGTCATGAGCGTACGAGCGTCGTAACTCATGACGAGCTGAGCTCATCATGAGCGCGGAAGGGGTTAAGAAAGGCTACACCAAATACTGCTGAACAGAACTACAGCAAATTTGTCAAGAAACTAGATCTTAGTCCACAGATTTGAATTAATTGTGATTTGGTGGAAATCCTTTCAGTTGCTTTTTTAGAAACTAAGGGTCAAAAATGTTTGTATATCTGGATGGCTGTGTCTGCAAGAAGCTCAAGAGACATCAACGGAAGTGGCAATTAAAAAAATAGAGTGTTCTGATTGGCCCAGGGAACTTTATTTCCCTTGGGCCATTTCGCTCCGACAGGAGACAGACTCTCGCAGGAGCAAGCATTCTGATTGACTGCCAGCAACATCAGAATAATTTTGCGGGCAGCCAATACCGGACTCAGGGACTTAATCCCCTGTGCTGACGTTTGATCAAAATAAGGACATAAGGGGGCAGGGTAAGGATACCCTATCCCCCTAGGCCCCATGGAGCGGTACCAAGAAGGATCCCCACCACCACCCCGGAGCCAAAATTAAAAAAATAGCAATTCTGTTGCATTATAAAATAAAAAATGGCGGCCTGGGGCCGCATTGGTAAATTAAGGTGAGGGGGACATGCAGTCCCTCCCCCTGAGTCATTATAGGCCCTGGGGAGCCCACCGCACAGGGTGTTATTTCATAAGGGTAAGGGGGCATGAGACTTTCCCTCTCTGAGCCATTATATGCCCCAGAGAGCCCATACATGTTGCTGCATTTTATGAGGGGAGGGGGGCATCTGACCCCTCTCCTTGAACCATTATAGGCCACAGGAAGCTCACCTCAAGCGTTTAACTGCCACAGGGAGCCCACACTTGGGGCTGAATTCTACCAAAAAGGAGAGGGGCCATGCAGTCCTCCTTCCAGAGCCTTTAAAAGGCCCATGGAACCCAGTCTCCCAGGACCGATATTTGAAAAAAAAAAGTAGGGGTGATGCGCGGCCCCCTTCCTTAGTCATGAATGGCCCAAGGGCCGCAGCGCCTGGGGCTGGCTCACTTGCTGTGTCTCGGGAAGCCCACCCACAGGACACAGCAATTCCCCTGCTTTACTCCCACCTGCTTGTAGCATTTTCAAAACTCCTTCTAGATGGGAGCAACCACAAAGTCTGATCCCAGTGGGCCGGAGATTTAAAAATGCCCCACTAGTAGGGATGAGTGCGTGAGTGTGTGTGTGTGTATGTGTGTGTGTGTCTGGTTGTGCATGTACGTGTGTGTATGTGTGTGTGTGCGTGTGTGTGTATCTCAAAACAATACCCTATCAGGCATAGAGTTACGCATAAGTTATGCACAAAAAGAAGCAGAGAACTCTGGGTAGATCTCAAGTTTAGGTGGAAAGCAGCTTCAGTATAGAGCACTCTCAACACCAGTGACACTCTAAATTTGCTCACCTAAAACGGCTGCTTTTCTATCCAAGTCTTTAAGCATAGGATTAGCACAGTGCCATGCAAGCAGAGATAGAAATGAACAAAGTCTTCTTCAATTCCTACAGCAAAGTATTTAAGCATAGGATGAGCACAGTGCTATTGATGCCGAGCTGTAAAATGACAAAAGCCTTTCACCACTCCAGAAACAGTATTAAAGTTTTGGATTGGTACAATACCATCCAAGCCAACCTGAAATTAATAAAAGCAACCCCAGACACGTGTTTGGCTCTCATTAGAGCTCTTCAGAGATGTATGGCTTTGTCCAGACACAACAGAGCACCCAGTGTAAGTCAAAACAAGACCCTTTCAGCCATAGAGTGCTGCATAAATTATGCAAAAAAAGAAGGAGAGAACTCTGGGTAGTTCTCAAGTTTAGGTGGAAAGCAGCTCCAGTATAGAGCACTCTCAACATAAGCAACACTCTAAATTTGCTCACCTCAATTGTCTGCTTGTCTATGAAAGTCTTTAAGCATAGGATTAGCTCAGTGCCATCCATCCCGAGATATATATATATTTATATATATATATAAATATGGCCATGGGGGATGTAGTCCCCAGGGTCTAATGAGGCGCTCGAGGAGGGGGGGCACGCGATCACCCTGACCTTTAAAAATCAAGACCCTGGGGAATGGTGTCCCCAGGGCCGAATGAGGTTCGGTGAAGGGAGCCACACAGCCTCCCTCCCTTAAAATAGAAAATTGGCCCTAGCCTTTAAAAAAAATAAGGCCCTGGATGATGGGGTCCCTAGGGCCTGATGAGGCTTGGAGGTCCATGGGCCAGCAGGCCAGGCCCTGCTGTCAACCCCCTGATTTGCATCGCCAAAGCCATGGACAGTGTGGGGTTGGCTACCTGAGGTTGGGTCTGCCTCACGGCCTGGCTGTGGGTTAGCTTGCATTGAAAAAACCCTAGAAAGGCAGAAGGATAAAGTAACATTACAGTTAGGTGTGAGAAGCACCAAGAAGCCTCCGGGCATTCCTTGGGCTTTAAAAGTTTCCATCCTATTTCAAAAAGATTTGTTTTGTTTAAAAAAAAATAATTAGAAATTAACTAAACACACCAAAGGTAAAGGTAAAGTTATAGTTAGGTGAATATGTCAGTGACAACAATAACATTTTGAACTAAAAATCTCACAGAAATTCGGGTTATAGTTTGCAGAGCTACATAAAGCTGGCGTCCACGCCATGCACTGCTTATGACCACACAAATTACATCATTCATAACATGTTCGATGACATAATTTATGACATCACTTATGACATCCCAAATGACATCACTGATGACATCATCCAGCTTCTTTTGCACACACTACTCTATAAACTAGTATGATATTAGAGGTCTGAAACTAAGTACAAAATAGTTTAGAAGAATATGAAGCATCATTATTACCATCACAGATACAACTCTACTATGTGTAGCACGCATGTTTTATGTGCAACATTGACCCGAAACCTTACACTTAACGGTGTAGACTAGTTTACATTAACAACCAACCAACAGATATATGGGAAACCCTCATTGCCCACAGTGTTCAATATGTATGAACCTGTTCAGAGAAAGCCAAGTTACTCAAGATACTCAACGTCTGTTCCAAAATTAATGTCCTACTATGGGCAGATTATATCTGTTTCAAAACCCTCACTGTCACCAACCCTACATTGAGCAATGAATTTGATATGCGTAGTAAAGTGGGTACTCTGAACAGTATTTGCTCTATGGAGAGTTTACTCTTTACCACATTGTTTGCAGACAGTAAAATTCTCATGAGAAATACACCACAGAGTATTAAAAAGTATTAACTAAGAACAGTGTACGCTCTATGTAACACTTGTCGAAAAGACACTACTCATTGAAAATAACCGAGGTCTGAAGGTCCAATAAGTTATACTTTCTGCAGCCTTCTTGATGTGGTGAAAACTTTACAGGTAGTCCGTCTTCGGAAGCAAAAGAAGCACATGCTCATAGGATAGTATCTGGTGCACACAGTCTTTTATGTTATGTAGAAATAATCATGGTGTGACTATATTGTCTAATAACTCAAGGTTGCTTACAATACTTATTATGTAATATTCATACTTGTGGAACATGCGGAGCAAAAGTTGTTAACTGTCACACAGTTAGTCTACAATGATAAATATATATATAACGTCTTCAACACCGCTACATACCTATGATGCATTGTGAGAACTTGCATTTTGTAAACACTCACAGCCATTAGTTGGACATAGGCTTTAAAAATTAGGTAGAAGAGTTATGTGGTAGCTACACGCCACTATGTAAACTATGAAACAAACGAACACATTCATTGGATGATGTTATCAGTGATGTTATCAATGATGTCATTTGAAATGTCATCACTGATGTCATAGAGCATGTCATGAGTGATGTAATATATGAGGTCATGAGTCGTGCATGATGAGGGCACAAGTTATAGTTTGCACTGCTAAGTACTTGGGCTTAGTTTGCGTAGTCGCGCCCCGCGTAGCTACGCGAACTTGCACTTGCGCTTCGCGAGCTATCCGTAGCTACACGAGCGTGCGTAGTTGCTTGTCCCACCTGTTCGCGATGCATTTTTCTTGCTCGTGAATACGTATTGCGTGTTTGGGAGTCTGTTTGCGTGCTCGGGGGATAGTATCTCGAGAACTTACCCATGCGGTCGCCATGGGCACGGCCATCTTGTTTTTCACTTTTCCCACCCATTCACGATGCCTTATTTCATTTTCTGGGTCACGTATAGCGTGTTCGCGATGCGCATTTCGTGTTCGGGAAGGCGCTTTACGTGTTTGCGATGCTTTTTGCGTGCTCGCGGGGAAATATCGCACAAACTTACCCACGCGGTCGCGATGTGCGTGGCCATTTTTTTTCACTCTATGCTATGGTTCTGAGGCCTGCTTTTCTATCCTCCCTCTATCGTTGCCATCCTTAGGTTTTGACACTGTTTTTCTGATCTTTTTTATTTATTATCTAACCCTCTCTGTTCCTAAGTCTATATTTTGCATTTTATTTCCACTTTTACTGCGTATTTTCTCTTTTGTACTGTTTTATATCAGTTCCTTCTTTAAGCTCCTACTTCTTCCCCTAACTTTATTTTTCCCTTCTAAATTTTCTTTCCGCCTCCCGCTCACCCTAGAACCATTCCTAAGGGTACTGACAGGCGCTCCAAGGGCAAGGCACCTGTGCCCAAGAGCCCCCTGCCTTGCGGCAGACTGCGCCCTGCAGTGGTGCAGGCCCGAGAGCTTTTTGGAGAGGAGGAGGTTGGCGCCCTTATTTTTTTTTGTGCAGCACCAACTCTCCTTGACCGTGGCAGCAGGTGGCAGGCCTGGCTCCGGGTACCCGACCCAGGAGCGTCACAGCTGGTGGGCGAAGGTGGGCCGGGAAGTGTTTTGACAATCAGGGGTCCGGCGCACCCATAACCAGCTGGCCCACCGGTAGTCAGACATCTTGGACTGGGAGCAGGACCTGCTGGACCTGCTAGGTGTCGAGGTCGTGGGGCTTGGTGAGTGACTAATATACTAGTAGTATAAGTATTGTGTATATTTTTTTTCCGAATAACAAGAATACTGCTGCTTACATTACAGGTAAATTACGTTTCAAAATCTTCTGTGATTGGAGGACACAGGTGCTCGTCGGCGCTACTCTTGCTTGGGCTGATTATGTAAGAGTTTACTTAGAGAACTTAAGTTTGGTAATGCTATTGCTAGAGATACTTTAGTCCTTCCTTTTCCTCCTGTCACTAAGAAGAGATAGTGGTGGATAGTGGTGGATGGGTTGTTATGTTTACTTAGTGTTAGTTGGTAATTCTTTAGAGGTCTTTGTGACGCATCCTCTCTGCCACTGAGTGCTGCTTACCCCAGTCCCTAGTAGAACCTTTTGTAGTTTGTTTAGTGAGTGGTAAGGCTTCGCATTGTCACTAGCAGAACATCAGGCGCAACCATGCAACAATTTGGTGTATGCATAAATTTATGCATGTGTCCTCCACCTATGCATTTTTGAGGGCTAACATTTAAATACAGATTTATTGAACAATTGGCACATCTAGAATATGTGGGCTATGTCAGGTGGTATATAGGCTTAGTTAGTATTCTGGAATCACAATGGAACATTGGATTAGTGTTCATAAATAATAAGCAGACGGTCCGTGAATCCCGCAATAATACTACTAGTCGATCTGATGAGATAGGTCAATTTTATTGCAATCTTTGTTTCTCAAAATGTTTTTTGAGCGTTTTTTAAAATATTCTATTTGTTTCACAGTACACCGATCATTAATACTTGTCTCTTTCATTATATCTTACATGATCAGCACCCAGGGGCAAGAAGATGGGGTCACAGCCACAGGTGGTGGGACAAGAATCAGATCAAGATGCCTCCCAGGGCCAGGACTGCTCCTCTACCGAGGGCTCTGCTGCTGGTCCCAGTAAGTCCTCCTGTGGTTAATATTTATAATTATATTTCCCTAAAATGTACTGCACCTTATTTTTTCCAAACTATTATTTCTGTTTCCTAATTCTATTTTTTTTCCAAATCTTCTTCGATTTAGACGGTTTCTAAATTCTTGTTATCCCTACCTCTAACTGCCTCTGCTATGACTCTCTGTACTACTACTATTAGTCTGTCTATAGCTGAGCTTGCCCATTGGCCTCTCTTTATTTAAATGGTTTTAAATAAAACTCAGATTCACCAATGGCTCTAGCCACGGAGCCCAGTCCATTGGGTTGTCCTCTTCTGGTCTTCCTAATCTTTCTTGAGGCTTTTCGACAATTCCCACCAACAAAATGCCCAACTAGATATTTGACTATGTTTGATAGGATATACTACTACTGTTATGGGGATTCTGCACAGCCACATACAAAACTACGCACAAGAAAATAGGATGTTGGTGATGGGAGATTGGACTTTCCTCACACGTCAGTCAGAACCCACAAACCCCTGACCGACTAGCTATGCTCTCTCATTAGGTCCCTGAACACCCCCCCTGAAGATACCCAATGATTAGACAACCCAGAACATAATAACACCCTTTCGTGTAAGTCCACCAGACCAAATACCACAGAGTCTATGTGGAAGTTCAAAAGATTTATTTTCAGCTAACAAGCTCTGTATGTTGTTCTATAATTCAATTCAGTAAGTATTCTATACGAGCCAGCTCCAACAGAAAAATGCATAAGATGAAAACAATAAACATTGTCACAAGTCCTTCGAAGACAAATGATCTCTGTGTGAATTCTGGGGGACCCCTCACCTTAGAATGTAGAAGTACTGATTACATCATAGCTCTGCAAAGCTCTGGTACGTAGAAGGGAATCTTCCGCCTGTTATGAGAAAATGGTGCCTGTTAGATAATATGATGCAAGCATTTTTCAGTCATGCCAAAAAGTGTAGCATGTTATAGCTAAGAAATACAGACTGACCAGAACTCCATAACAAATTGGCTTGTATGAGTTCATGTGGGCTCAAAGGCGTCACTCTTACACAAGCTGTGAGGTAACATCGCGTGCGCAAAAGACATGAAGCTAAAATGGTTGCATTGCGTGGCTCAGGCTAACTTTGCAAAGAGTATAGTAGACTAGAATGACCCTAGGGACCATAGCATTACTAGTGTCTACTCTACTGTAGTACACGATTTGGACTAGTGATCTATGATGTATATGATTGTATGTATTAACTTTTTTCCCCAATCTTGATAGTGAAAAAGAATAAATAGGGGGAGGTCTATACATAGCATCTAAAAATGTGTAATGTTTTTTCTAGGCATACTACCGACCTCCAGTGCCGGGGCCAGCGGCGATGCAGCCATTCGGGAGGGAGCAGGAGATGCGTCAGCCGCACCTGCAGGAGCTACTACAGGCGGTGAGCCAGCAGCAGCAGTGGGCTGTGGTAAGTTATATTCCTTACTTATTGACATTACACTAGCGGGAAGGGTGTACTGTACACTCACTGTACTGTTGAGACTTAGTAAGTATGAAGTTGTTGTAGTGAACATTAGACAACGGTTGACGAAGACACCCTTTACTTAGCAATGACATTAGCAATAGCATTGGCAAGGTGACTTGAGTAACCAATGGCCTCTTCGATCTGACTCCAACTCAGCTGTGAAAGTTTTATGGAGTAGACTAAAAGTTGAATCAGATGACCTTGATGGATGTGTTGAACAAAAAGGGAAAGAAGGGTGGAAGGAGGAAGGACGGGTGAGATGTAATATGACTGGCAGAGAAGGATAAGTTGGAAGCATGCATAGGCAAGCAAGGAAGGATGCATGGTTGGTTGTTGGTGAAACAAACTAAGGTTTGTTGAGAGATTAAGAAGAATGATAGACGTTTACGTTGACTGGATGGATGCCTGGATTTATTCATCATCATCATAGATAGCATAGGTGGAGACTGTCACTGGATGCAGACCAGAGTCTTAGTTTGAAGATAATATAAAAGAAACCGCACCACAGTAGCAAAGCCGAGGGGAATAGAAGTTGTATTTTCAGAATACTCCCTTGACTCACAGTAGTTTATAAAGTAGTACAAAAGGGGGTGGTGATGGACGGAGCATCTGAGCCAATCAAACACTCGCAGCCAGTCAACAGATCTGGGTTTAATCCATCCCCGTTCTTTAGCCCACTCTGCCACCCCAGTTTAGATATGGCCATATGCAAATCAGTCTGACCCTGTGCCTCATGGGAACAGTCCAGCCGAACTGCCAAGCCATGCCTTCCCTGGACCGGAAACAAGCTTCAGAGGCCCGGTTTCTGGCATTTCAGCCGCTTTCAGCACAGCTTGCTTGAATCCAGTGGCGAAGTGAGCAAGGGACTCACGTCTGAGCATACCCTGCCAACTTATGGCGAACAAAGTAGTACAAAACGGGGTGGTGATGGACAGAGCATCTGAACCAATCAAACACTCGCACCCAGTCAACAGATCTGGGTATAATCCATCACCGTTCTTTAGCCCACTCTGCCACCCCAGTTCAGATATGGCCATATGCAAATCAGTCTGACCCTGTGCCTCATGGGAACAGTCCAGCCTGAATTGCCAAGCCATGCCTTCCCTGGACCAGAAACAAGCTTCCGAGGACAGGTTTCTGGCATTTCAGCCGTCTTCAGCAAGGCTTGCTTGAATCCAGTGGCAAAGTGAGCAAGGGACTCACGTCTGAGCATACCCTGCCAACTTAAGGCGAACAAAGTAGTAAAAAAGGGGGTGGGGATGGACGGAGCATCTGAACCAATCAAACACTCGCACCCAGTCAACAGATTTGGGTTTAATCCATCACCGTTCTTTAGCCCACTCTGCCACCCCAGTTCAGATATTGCCATATGCAAATCAGTCTGACCCTGTGCCTCATGGAAACAGTCCAGCCCGAACGGCCAAGCCATGCCTTCCCTGGACCGGAAACAAGCTTCTGAGGACCGGTTTCTGGCATTTCAGCCATCTTCAGCACGGCTTGCTTGAATCCAGTGGCAAAGTGAGCAAGGGACTCACGTCTGAACATACCCTGCCAACTTATGGCGAACAAAGTAGTACAAAAGGGGGTGGTGATGGACGGAGCATCTGAACCAATCAAACACTCGCACCCAGTCAACAGATCTGGGTTTAATCCATCACCGTTATTTAGCCCACTCTGCCACCCCAGTTCAGATATAGCCATATGCAAATCAGTCTGACCCTGTGCCTCATGGGAACTGTCCAGCCTGAACTGCCAAGCCATGCCTTCCCTGGACTGGAAACAAGCTTCCGAGGACCAGTTTCTGGCATTTCAGCTGTCTTCAGCAAGGCTTGCTTGAATCCAGTGGCAAGGTGAGCAAGGGACTCACGTCTGAGCATACCCTGCCAACTTATGGTGAACAAAGTAGTATAAAAGGGGGTGGTGATGGACGGAGCATCTGAACCAATCAAACACTCGTACCCAGTCAACAGATCTGGGTTTAATCCATCACCGTTCTTTAGCCCACTCTGCCACACCAGTTCAGATATGGCCATATGCAAATCAGTCTGACCCTGTGCCTCATGGGAACAGTCCAGCCCGAACTGCCAAGCCATGCCTTCCCTGGACCAGAAACAAGCTTCCGAGGACCGGTTTCTGGCATTTCAGCCGTCTTCAGCACGGCTTGCTTGAATCCAGTGGCAAAGTGAGCAAGGGACTCACGTCTGAGCATACCCTGCCAACTTATGGCGAACAAAGTAGTACAAAAGGGGGTGGTGATGGACGGAGCATCTGAACCAATCAAACACTCGCACCCAGTCAACAGATCTGGGTTTAATCCATCACCGTTCTTTAGCCCACTCTGCCACCCCAGTCCAGATATGGCCATATGTATCAACATTCCGTTTTGCGATTCCTAAATAGCGATTTTTAAGGAATCGCTATTTAGAAATCGCAAAACGGTATGTATGTAGAAATTCGCTTCTTTTTAGCGATTTCTTAAAATTCCTTAATTGCGATTAAGGAATAATTTCCCATTCATTTCTATGGGCCAGGAGGCCCATAGGACTGAAGGGCAAATGTGCGATTCGCAATTTGCTAATCGCAAATTGTGAATATTTTCAAGGGTACAGGGGCGTCCAAAGGACACCCTGTTGCACCCCTGAAATCTGCATGGGTGCACATGTGGCACACATACATGCCCTAAGGGCATGTATGTGCGTCACATGGCACTTTGAAAAATGAAAAAATATGCATTTTGAAAGGAATTCGAAACTTACCACCAACTAGAAGTTGGTGGTAATTTGCGATTCCTTAAGGCCAATTTGCTAATTCTTTTAGCTTCTTACATTGCATTTAAGGAATCGCAAAATTTGCGATTGCTTAAATGCAATCGCAAGATAAGGAATCGCATATTTTGCAATTCCTTATTTCTCAAGCAGATTTCCGTGATGCATACCATTAGTCCAAATTGCATTCGCAAACGCGAATTTCGGCGTTTGCGAAGTCAATTTGGCTTGATACATATGGCCCCAAATCAACACCCGGCTGTCAGTCATACCTCCACTACTACACTCGTGACTACTCGACTCCACCACTACACAGACATGTAGGTCTTCTGTGGTTGTTGACTTGTTTAACTTTTATGCCACTTGATTTGAAATGCCCCGAGTTATTCCATCAATCATCTCTGATCCAACTGACTGACTGCGGAGATAGTATGGTCATCATCATGGTGTTGTACGTGTTGTTCAACCCCGTCTGTAGTGTACCGACTATGATTCCGACTAAGTCCATATTCCATCTTAAAAAGATGCAACGGATATTGGCCTGCAGTAGTAGGAGTACAATTTGGTTATTTAACAACAAGAAGTGAAACATAATATTGACTGTTACTTGAGTCACTTTTAGTTGATAGATTAATTACTACTACAGTTCGACTTCATGCACGTCATCAACACAAAAAACAGCAATCACTCTGAGTCTGCATACAACGCATGCCATCATGCCATCATTACCTGTCTTGCTCTTCTCTTTGGCAGTCAGATGCCTAGTTCTTCTGACAGGTGTGTGTTTTTTACTGAGGCAGTGGCCTCATTATTACTCCACATTCATTTTGAGTGTTAGTAGCTGTTTCGAATTTCTTGAAGTTGGTTGACCTGGTCAGTGCTGTGAGATGGGCAGCGGTAGCGGTCATTGGTCAGTTGAGTTTGCCGAAATGTGACATGTCAGCCGTCAGCAAGTTTCTTCGAAGAGTCTTGTCTTTCTCTGCCAAGTACCTTCTGTTCTGACATTGCTGAGGTTTTGAATGCCTGCCGAGGTGGTAGCCTAGTTCTGACAGTGATGAGTTTCGGCTCGGAAACAAAAGGAGGATAGCTATAGTCGCGTTGCACTTGTTCTGGAGTGTCATTAAAAATTTCAGCAGTGTCAACACCTGCAGATATCTTTTCTCTAACCCCCCAAAAAGAGATCCAGTGTGCAGTGATGCACATGCAATCAGTGGCGTGGCAACTGGTCCACATGTCTGCTGTCAGGTGGATACTCTGAACAGCACTCTGATTAAAGGCTTTTCCAAGCAATTCCAGCATGTCGTGATGTAGTGCTGGAACAGCAACTCTGGCGAAATAGTAGCGGCTGGGAACCTGAAATTTTGGGCAGATGGTTGTCACAAATTCCAGAAAACCCACCCCTTCAACAAAAGAAAAAGGGAGAAGGTCCAGTGCTAACATTTTAACCAGCTTCGCATTGTACAAACGTGCTATTGGGTGGTTACGCTCATACTGCCCCTCCGGCCTAGTAAACATGCTAATAATGGTAGGCTGCATGGTATCCTTTCTGTTAGGCTCAACGCCACACTTTTTTTCATTGCAGTACTCGGTGTCTCAGGCTGACTCTTACTTTTGTGCTACTGAGATGTTGCTGAGGATATGGGTGGTACCACTGCACTGCTGGGGACAGGACTACTTTGTGTACCACTACCAGAGAGAATGTCTCCTCTTCTTCCTGTTCCACCGTGATCGGATCTTCTACTCGTTTTTCTCCACCAACAGCAATGGTTCCAGTTTTTATGCGGCGAAGGTGGTCCTCCCAGTTGATCAAGTGGTGTTTTTTCAGATGGGTCATTTGGCCTCCGGAACCATAGTTTGTACCAAGCTTACCCCGACTAACAGAGGAATTACAAATGGAGCATATAGCAATGTTCTCCTCCTTTTTGCTAACAGTAAAGAAGTCCCACACTGGAGAGCTAAACTTTTGTCTCCTGCTGGAGGTGCCACTTCCAATGCCGGATGAACTGGAGGGTGTGCATTGAATTTGACTCTGTGCCGTACCACTACCTACTTCTACTGAAGTGGTGCTTTTGCTGGATGTAGGTCGCTGCCGGGCCTTTGCAAATGCAAATATGAAAGCTGGAGGTCGTGTTGGTGTTACCTGTGTTGGAGGTATGCGTGCCACATCCCTTGTAGCCATTATGGGTAGGGTAATAATGTTGGTGTCCATCTCCTCGGGGCCGGGAGTGATGTTTGTGGTGACTGGCTCATCATCATCCTGCTGTTCTACATTGACCTCCATAAGTGTAAGGCTTTCTGGAACCTTCCTTTTCCCTAGCCTGGTCTTGGGACGTGTCTCCCTCTCATGCTCAGGTTGTGGCTCCCAAGTGGCATCTAGATAATCAGAAGGGATGCTTGGCGAAGAACTCGATGGACTAACCCTCCTTTTCCTTGCTGGGGATTTGGAAGACAATGGATCTTCTGAATGAGTGGCTTCTTCTTCTTCTTCCTCGCATGAGGCTCAATTTCCTGAACTGCCCCTACTTCGGGAGGAACAACAACTACTATTGCTGGCGGTGGTTGCGGCTGCTGTTGTTGACCACTTATCTGCTGTGTTTCCTCCTGCATTGATCGGGGACTACTTTGACATAGCGATACGTTTATGTCAGGCTCAGCATCACTGGTTTCCACCATTAGGCTGGCTACCTCTTCCACAGTCATGTGCTTGGGCCTGGGTTGGTGGGTTGGGCCCACTGCTGCGGAGGTGCTGCCCCCCGCTTGCTCCCCGGACACCGCTGCTGCAGGCTTAATTTTTGGTTTACCAAAAAGGTTTTAGGCGGCACACCAGACTTAAGTGTCATTTCCTTCTTCTCCATTGCAGCTTTGTTGGTACTGGCGTCAATTGTTCTGCACATGCGCGTTGCATTGCAGGAGAGAGGTATTGCAGGAGAGAGACGCCGAAAAGAGACGCCGAAAAAACCGCTTCACCTCGCCTCTACCGTCCAGCCTCGGGGCTCGAATACCGGGCATCGGACCTCTTTACCGGGGTCAGTTGGATCGTGCTCCTGATCCCGGTACCAATCTTGGCCCGGTTCATGTCGTGCTGCCAGTTGACCCTGCAGCGAGAACACTCTGCGGGGACGAGGAGTCGAGGAGCCGAGGGGGCTGAGGCAAGGCACGTCGAGGCGAAAGGGAGGTGAGGAGATCGTCGTCTCACCAGCCTGTTTCAGCGGCAGCAGTAGGGAAGTCCTGGGTACCCCGCACTAGAAGGCCAGTACCGAAGCCAAAGGCTAAAGTCTCCCGAAGGGTGCAGCTGCAGGAGCAAGCTTATCCCCGGTAGTGATAGTGACAGGGCCAGCACTTCACAGCGGAAGGGGTCCACAGCAACAGAGGCAGTGAGACCACCGCGAAGGCACCTACCCCTCCTCTCTCCCCTCCCCCCCGCTGCATTTTTACAGCGTTCCACAGCGGCAGGAGGGCTCGACAGTGAGGGGTCAGTAGCGGCAAGAGCCGCAAGCAACCACTCTCACTCTCCATCTATTATACATTCTCCACCCATTATACCCGACGGCAGGAGCCGCGAACGTACCCGCACCTCCCGCACCTCCCGCCGAGAGTGCCCTACAGCGGCAGGGAGGGGTTTACAACAGCCACCATATTTATCTGTGAAAAGCATTCCTCCCTCTTGTCACGGGCACACCGGTGGGCATCGTAGGAGCAGCCAAAAACATCGCAAATAACCTCTCCTCTCCTCTTACTGCCACAAGTGTTCCTCAGAGGCCGGAGGGCTCCACTGTGAGGAGTCAGTAGCGACAGGAATTGCGATCCATCACACCGACCAGCACCTCCCAACAGCAGCAGAAGCTGCAAGCAGTGGGGGATAGAGGTGCATTGTGAGTAGCCCTGCAGGGGGAGGAGCGATAAAGCTGCAGTCCTCGTGATAGTGGCAGTGCAGTGGCAGTGGCAGTGCCAGAGGTAAAAGAAAGAGAGCGCACGTGAACAACAGACCACCATGAGATCAGGGAAAATAAGGGGGCCACCGGGCCCACAGCAATTGAAACCTGAACAAAAGGGAGAGGAATTAATAGAATTAATAGAGGATTTAACTGAGGACAAACCAGGAGCGGAAAAGCCCAGTAAGCCAAGAGAAAGGGAGCAGGAATTGTTCCCGGAACAAGGCCATAAACAGGACACGGGGGTAAAACAGAACGGGTTAAAATACAACCTAACAACAATACCCAGACCCCGATTAGGGCAACCGGCTCCCCTATCAAAACTAACACCAAAAGCAACAAACGTGTTCTCATCACGGACTTCCTAAAAGTATGTCGCAGCTTATCCCCAGGGAAGCAAAAGATGCATAAGGCAGCCAAGGAAGCAAAGGAAGCAAAGGAGGAAAAAGAAGCTAAGGAGTCAAAAGAGTCCAAGGAGTCCAAGTACAGGGAGGGCAGCTCAGAAAAAAAGATGCATAAGGACAAAGTCAGTAGGTCAATAAGTACAGAGGACACAGAGAACAAGGCCCGCAAGCTGTCCACAACAGAGTATGGAAGTTGTACAATCTCCGACAAGAGCACATTATTCACCCATCACGGACCCCGCCAACAGGCTACTCAGGTCACTCAGGCCATAGTACACAACGAACAGGGATTCAAATGGGAGTCGGCATTTACACCCAAACACCCAAATACCGAACCTGCCAAGCACCAAATAAATCAACTAAAGCAGCAAATCCAACAGCCTCAAATAGCTCAAATAGCTCAACAAACAGCTTGGCTGCCTTGTGAAGAACAGAGCCAGGATGGTAATCTGGTGTTTGAGCAGAACTGTTATGATAGCTCCGATAGCTTGCATGCAATAGTAAACAAACCTGTAGATTTAGAACTTGATCCACCACTCGTCAGGCTCGGACCTTCTCAGGAATTTGAACCAGCCACCCCAGTCAGCTATCCAGATTCCCAAAATTCACCCTCACCAGGACAATGCACCAAGAACCAAGAGGGACAACATCCCAAGGAACATCAAGAAAGGCAATCAGCAGAACCTTTCTGGGACCAGCTACTGGGCACCATGAAGACGATTGGATCAGCAGCAACCTATCATGCTGACAAGCTGGATACCCAAGTTGAGCTACTAAATGCACTAGCTTTATATGTGCAGGGCATAGATCAAAAATTACATGACTTAAACGCCATGATAACCAAGGTACAACAAGCACGGGACTTTACCTATTACACATGCCATTGTCACCAAATAATTGATAAGCTTGCAACCGTCCCAACAATAATGTCAGAGCTGCTGGGGGTAGTAAGGGACACAGAACTAAATTCCACAACTTCAACGGAAGGAGAGCTCAAGGAGACAGATGGAACACTTACCACCAACATTAAACCATCAAAAGAGGGAAACGACTTGCTGATCAAAGAGAAAGACTGGGAACGAACAGAGGAAAGTTCAACACTAGTCGCGAATCAAAATTCACCATCAAAGGAACCATCACAAGGCAAGGAACAAGGGACCCTGGCAAAACCCCTTTCAAAACGGGAACGCAAATGCTTGAGGAAAGCACGGAAAAGCAAAACAAACAAAGTCACCCGATGGGCCTCGCCGACACCAATCCAGCAAGGATCGGAGGAAAAAATTGAAAGTGGTAGCGGGCCATCCAGCATGAGGAATCATAAAAACTCAGCTTTAAAAGAACCCGTGGCCACAATAAATCACGACGGCAAAAACAAAACAAAAAACGGAAACTCGTCAACCAATAAAATTTATGACATATTTAAGTCGTTGGCCGAGAAGAAAAAAGACAAAGATAAAAATAAAGAACTCGTAAAACCAGAAATAACGCAAACATCTAATAACCAAACTATAAAGGAAAAAGTCTCAACAGAGCAGGATACAGTAACAAGTGGGGAAGGCGGAAATCAGATAAGAAATTATAACAATGAAACGCAAAACAACTCAAAACTCCAAAGCACAATAGAGCATATCGAAAAGATACAACAAGATCAAATCAAAACAGTCCAGCTCGGTAAAATATATCGACAAGAACCAATAGAACTAACAACAGGGACCCTGATCGATTACACCAAAAAACAACTGCCTACGCCTCAAAGTCAGTTAGAATTGATTCCACACTATAAATCACGAGGATCCCATGACATATTAAACCGAAGTACAATCATAAAGCTACTCAAATCCTTGCCAGCCCTGAGTCATATAACATCGAGAGACTTGGAAAGAATAGAATTCAAATTTATCACTGGCCAAACAGGAGTCAAAAAAACATTAGCGACCTGGACAAATTACTCAGTAGCGGAACAGATCATGAGGCACAAGGAGGTATTCGCACAATGGGGCATAGAACTAAAAGAGGTGGAACCTCCTCGTTACCCGAGTCCCCTACAACACTCCAACTGTACAGAAGGTATCCTAAAAGGAGCAAAAGGCCTAGAAACTTACGAACAAACAAAGGACGATGTCAAATTCACAAGACAAATCACAATTACAATTTCACACCCAGACACAAATCAACAAGAAGTTAATCAATACCGGACATTATTTACCACTCAACAAGGAGTAGCATGAACAAAATTCCAAACAAAATTAAACACAGGGCAGGACATCAACATCTGTTCCTGGAATGTGAATGGTTTGGCATCTAAAATAGGGGAAACAGACTTCGCTGATTTTATTTTACAGTACGACATACTGCTGCTGCAAGAAACCTGGCAAACAAAACACACGCCGATTGTGGGCTATAAAGAACATTTAAATCCAGCTAAAAAGGAGTCAAGACACGGAAGAGCTAAGGGCGGTTTATCAATATACATTACCACAGAAATCAGATGGAAAGAAGAAAATATCGACTTAGATTCGAGCTGGATGCAATGCATTAAATTCAAAGTCAACATCGCTTGCATACTGATAATAATGAACATTTACATCAACCCAGCTCACAAGTATAAAAGGAGACACATGCAACAATTGGCCGCTACCATCAAGACTCTAAAACCAACACACCCCCAATCCAACATAATATTATCTGGCGACTTTAATATGAACTTGATGCAAGCCCAAGAGAAAAATTTACCGAAAGGAATAATCGTCAGGAGTAATAATACAACAAGACGCGACACATTGGGCAAGAGATGCGCTGCATTGTTAGATAAACAAGCATTATACACTTTAAACGGTCGAGGCCCGCAAGATAGTCCTGCAGCATTCACAAGAGTGACGGCAAAATCAGGTGCAACCATCGACTTCACCTTAGCAGATCCAGATCTATTCTCTAGTATTACAAACTTTCAAACAATAGAAAGAATAGAAAGTGATCACTACCCCCAATCATTCACATTAACCAACTTTAGGGAAAACTCTTTGGAATCAAGTGCGTTGACGCACTTCACTCAATTGTACAATCTAAACCGGCTAATATGGAATGAAAACACTGTAGATAAAATCATGGAGTCCTGCACAGACTTCCTGTCAACTACAGGAGCAATACCGTTGAGGATTGAGGCTTGGGAGTCCTTGGTTAACAGCTTGCACAGAAGGTTTATTCCAAGCTCCAAAAACCAAAAACTGGCCCGGATCAGCAGCTCAGAATGGTACACCAAAGCACTAAGGACAAAAAAACAAATACTAAATAAAGCCCTGAGACATTTGCGAACCCAAGGCCAACAACCTTCACAGGAGGCCTTGACATCAATCAAACAAATGAAAAGCAACCTAAAAAAAGAGACTCGGGTCGCAAAACGTAAATATAACGAGCAGCTCTGGACAAAAATGCTCTATGTAAGTGGACAAAAAAACTCCAAGCAATTTTGGGCCCAGATTAATGTTTTATCCAATGGAAAAAATCGGCATTTCAACTCCGATATAACAGAGCATACATGGCAAACCCATATAAATGTAAATGTAAATGTATTTCGATTTATATAGCGCACAAATCACCCAGGGGTCTCAAGGCGCTTGCTTAGGGAACCCGTCCTGATCTTCCCCTGTGAGATACCCCGGCAGGGTATTCACAAGGTGAAAGCCAGGCATCCCGCCGCGAGGGGCCGTAGTGGAGATTAAGCAAGCTATTGCCCAGAGTCGCAGAGTGTGACCCCGTGAGTCGAGTAGGCACCGGAGCGAGAATTGTTGAGTCCATGGAAGTTTTGAGCCCGAGACCCGCCGAGGCGGGGAATCGAACCCTGGTCCACGGCTGATCTCAGCTTCCGGGTCTGCCGCCTCTAACCACTGAGCCACGCTTCTCCACATAAGCCACTTACAATCTACAGACAGCACCCAGAGCTATAACTGAAAACGAAATAGGGATGGCGATACAAAAACACCATAGTACCATCAGTGACATAACATCAAGAAAGCAGAAGAAGCCAGAAACACAAAAACGAATCCCGCAGGCCCCAAACAAAATGATTAACAACTCGTATCGGAAACACCACAGCAACTCACAAGAAAAAAAGGAACAAAAATTGCGGCAAAACGAATTGGAAACATCAGGGTCTGATCAATTAATGGTTGACATCCAGACCTCACAAAAACAAGTAATGAACATCATAAAAAAAGCAGAGATCAGACGGGGCACCAGGTCCCAACGGTCTGCCAAACGCCCTATTTAAAAAAGATCCACAATTCTGGTCTAAACACCTAGCCATATTGTTTGACAACATTTTGGAATCCCATACTATCCCGGATTCCTGGCGAGGAAGTATATTACACCCAATATTTAAATCAGGGGCCCGGGCAAATCCCTCAAATTATAGGCTGATTGCGCTCATAGATGTTGAGGCAAAAATCTACGCAGCAAACCTGCTTAAGGACCTAGAAGAATGGGTGGATAACATCAAATTGATCCCCAACACACAGACAGGCTTTCGTCCCGGAATGGGCACTTTAGCAAACATTTCCGCCGTAACACTTCTGGCCAATCAATCCATCAGAAATTCTAAAGTACTGTACGCCTGCTTCTTGGACCTCAAAGCGGCCTTTGATAAGGTGCCCAGACTAGCATTGTGGGCAAAAATGAAATCCTGAAGCGCACCAAGAAGTTTATTGAACGCAATTATAGACCTTTATTCAAAAACATGGGTCCAAATTAAAATGGGAGATGGCCGAAGTCTAACAAATAAAATCACCACCACGAATGGACTAAAACAGGGTTGCGTCTTGGCCCCCTGTTTATTCAATATATTCACAGCCGACCTATACAACCACCTACGTACAACATCGGGTGATCCCCCAAAACTGGGGAATGTGAGAACAGCAAGCCTGCAATATGCAGATGACATTGTGTTGCTCTCCCAAACGCCTCGAGGACTACAACGACTGATAAATAAATTGGCAGAATATACAGACCTAAACCAACTCCAGATAAACTTTAAAAAGACAAAGGTCATGTGTTTTTCCAGCCCACGGAAAAAAATACCAAAATTCACCTGGACCATCAACAGCAATAGTTTGGATCGCGAGGAGACATACAAGTACTTGGGACTGATTTTGGACAACCACCTCAACTATAAGCAACACCAAGAACATCGGAAAATTAAAGCTAAACAACTTCTGTTTGCATTCAAAACCCTGCAAAAAAAACTCAGTGTTAGCTCCACCACCCACTTATTAAAAGTTGTGGCATCAAAATTTCAATCACATATGGTTCTGAACTATTAAATGCAAAGGATGGAACATCATTGAACATCGCCCAAATCCGCCTCTTCAAAAAACTGTTTAATATCCCGCCCCACATCTCACAAGACCGGATAAGACTTGAGTTTGGGCTAAAAAATCAGACTATGGCAAGACAGGGAGCGCTGGTGAAATACTATTGTAGAATGCGTGCAGCTGAGGACGATTCCCTGGTACACTATTGCTGGCTGGAGGTCGAAAAGCAATCAAAACTGACTAATTCGGTTTATTCGCACTTAACAAAATCGATTGAGGCTTTAAAGCTAGAGGTAGTATGGCAGACCATACAGTCCTATTCTGAGTTCAAACAATTGGTAAACAAAACAGTTAACCAAATGTCACAAGACCAGGATAAAGCCACGCTGTCCACGAAAACAAATGCATGGACGGTCCTGCCGACATACAAAAAGCTAAAGCCCCAACCATATCTTTCGGAACACTTTGCAAACCAAATGAAACATCAATTAATGCTACTGAGACTAGGAGTATACCCAACTAAAGACTTAGGGCCAGATGTAGGTAATTTTAATTTACCACCTCTTAAATACCGATTCATACCGAATCGGTATTTAAGAGGTGGTAAAATAGAGGGGGGGAGATGTAGGTATTTCAGATTCGGTAAATACCGAATCGTTAAGATTCGGTATTTACCGATTCTGTAAATACCGATTCGGTATTGCCCATTGATTCCTATGGGCCTTGCAGCCCATAGGAATCAATGGGCAATACCAATTCTGTAATTACAGATTCGGTAAATACCGATTTTAGCAAGGGGGCATGGGGTGTCACTTTGACACCCTCTGGCACCCCAAAAATAGGCATGTGCCCTAAGGGCATGTCTGTGTGTCACATGGCACAGGTGTGCATGCACACATGTGCATGCACACTTGGATTCGGTATTTTACCACCCAATTGGATTGGGTGGTAAAATACCGATTCTTAAAGCCCTGTGGCACTCTGACATGTGCCAGCTACATCTGCATTTACAGAATCTGTATTTTACCGAGTCTGTATTTACCGATTCGGTAATTTTACCGAATCCGTAAGTACAGAATCGGTAAAATACCGATTCTGTAAATGCATGCCCTACATCTCAAAATCCAATTACCGGTCGGTAACGGCCGAATTCGGCCGTTACCGACCGGTAATTGGCCACCTACATCTGGCCCTTAACTCCCAAATGAAAATGCACATGGCCCTCAATGGACTGTCGCCTCTGCGGTCAAGGCGACGAATCAGTGCTCCATTTGCTCTGTATTTGTCCGGCATTACTATCCGAACGGAAAAGATTGCTGCGGCCGTTATTGATAAAAGAACAGATAAGGACATGCAGATTAGCAGTAATAAAATGTTTAGGAGGATCAACAGTGCAACTGGCATGCAAATCACTAAAACTTTTAAGTCTAGCTGCAAAAGCGCTAGAAAAGAAAGAGGCGGAACAGGATTTAGGAAATGCTTAGACATTTACCTCAAGTAAACATAAGTACTAGAATCGGACTCCTTGAGCTAGTATAACCTCATAAGACTAAAAGGCGCTAATTGAACCCTCGCTTCCTTTGTTTTATTGATCAACATGTTTTAAAAGAAAGCTTACTTACTAAATCAGTATTAATATAAAATTTTAAGTTACAGGTGCTTATGTGTTTTTAGCGGTCATTCCGCTCTTTGTATGATTTAAACCAAATCAAATAAAGTATTTTTTTACTGTTACTGGTACTAGAGGACCTAGTGGTACCTGCTTTCCTTGGGGGCATCTTCTTCAGATGTCAGCAGCACTCAGTTGCACAAGTTGCAGAGATGTCTGGTCAGGTCACACGCCACGTCGTGTACAGCAGGACGTCTGTCTGGCAGTACAACGGTTTATGATGATGATGACACCTCCTCCTCAGTCTTTTGTGCACCAAAAAGTAAAAAAGCCAGAAGAACATCAGTCAAACGTGGAATTTGTTGAATCTTAAATAATTTAGTCGGTGGTGGTCACAAATATGAAATTTTAGTAACTCAGTGAACAACAACAGTGTAGCCATTTATGAGACTTTGACAACAAGGGCTTTCCTGGTGTACTGTGTACACTCAGGAAGAATAAGAATAGCAAAGAACAAAAACACAAATGTAGTGGAACCTGCGTGGCCTTAATTTGTGCATCATGTAGGATGGCTGCAGCATCAGGGAGCTGCAGCTGGCAATGGGGATGGAGGCAGTAAGCCAAGAGGAACAATGGATAGACACGCAGGCCTATGTGGCAAAAACAGCACACTACTAACTACCACCACAAAATGGCCCCCAGCCACCTTGTCACTCACAGACACAAGGCCCGGGAAACAATGAACTCAAGCAGGCCTATATGGCCAGACAAAGGACGCCTGATAATCAACACAGCTTTAATGCAAAAACGAAAATCCACATGGCTAAAAAGGTTGGAAACTAACACAACAACCACAACAACAACACATACACATGCAACAAAGGCATTTATTTAACACACCCAAAAAGTGAAGTACAGGGCCAAAACCCATATTTTGCAATTCCATCCAATGCCATCAATGCCCTAAATGATGTTTAAAATCAACAGACACCACAGAAACAGTTGTTTCATGCACCCATGCCATGAGTACCTCTGGGCCTACTGGCTGAAAAGGCCTAACACATACCAAAAAAGTGAACTCCCCCCAAAAAACACATTTTGCAATTCAATCCAATGCCATCCTTCCCTAAATGATGTTTAAATTCAACAGACAACACAAAAACAATTGTTTCATGCACCCATGATTATTGATGAGTACCTCTGGGCCTACTGGCAGACTAGGCCACAAGCTTGGAGGCTTATGGCAAAAGCACAGTGGCTGGTCCCACAAAATGGCCGCCACCACATGGCCAGGCCACCCACAATAACAAGAAAGTGAAGACAGACAATGCAGGCCTATAGCAAAAGCACACTGCCTGGATGGCTCCACAAAATGGCCGCTAGCCACCCACAACAAAAAGAAATGGAAGACAGACAATGCGAGCCTATGGCAAAAGCACACTGCCTGCCGTCACAAAATGGCCGCCACCCACAACAACAAGAAAAGGAAGACAAGACAGACAATGCAGGCCTGATGTCCTTGCTTCTCTGGGAGGTAAATCTTCATCTTGTGGTGTTATTACACATCTGACTTGCACACAAGTTCAAGATCACTCCTTCTAGAACAAAGGGAATTAGGTGTGATGAACACCATGGCACGATTGAAAAGGGCTCTGACCGTTACATCTTTTCCAAAACTATTGAAACTGTTACAGAGTTTTCCATAACCAAAACCAATAGTTCATACATTTATCTGGCAATATGAGAATAAGGTTACTGGGATCTTGTCTGGGATTTCAACAGCAGTATGACTCCTTTCCTCTATTTTTAGATATTCCCTATCAATAAATCCTTCTGAAGGCTCCAGTGGTAATGAGGCTACCTTGTGACAGATGTATTATTCATCCCTACCTTGGACAGACCCCGCCAGTAGGTGAGCCTTTCCTTTCTGTCTTTTTAGCTGTAAATCTTTCAGTCTTAAATAAATGTGTGATTGAGGAACTGTGAAGGGCCTCATGATTAATCTTCATTCCATTGAATACCATTGGAAGTAGGAAACCAACAGATGCAAGGATAATGCGTAAGGTTCCTTAACACCATAATAAGCTACAGTTGCACAAACCATGGCCCAGATTTACTAAGCCGTGCAAGGTGACACCTGGCAATGCAAAGGCTTATTCTGGATTTATAAAAATGCACAAGGACTGATTTTCTTGGCCTTGCATGCCTGGCTTTAAAAAGAAATGCAATGCAATGCTTGTTCTGTGTTGCATTACACTTCTTCGTGAAAGGCATTCCATAGATGGAGTATGGGCATTCCTGTGCATCCACCCATGGATTTCATGCAATTGCAGATTTACTAAGGTCTAAAAAGCTGGAATTGCGTGAAATTGTTACGCTTACAACTGTTTGATTTCTCCCTGTTACTTCCTCTTCCCATATCATGTAGAAAGAGGAAAATACCACTTTAGATCATTTTTGTGCAGGAAGGTTTGCCTTCCTGAACAAAAACAATCCTGCCTATAACACAGACACCTTTGCAGCATAGTGCAATGGTGCCTGCATCAGTGCTAGCCAGCAGACAGTGCACCAGCGCTAGGAGGGAGCTGGTGTTCGCCATTTCTTAGTAGATATATCATATTTCTCCCCTCTCCATTTCGTCCAATTCCGCAACTTTGCTTGCTGCCCTGGGATGCTTGTAACATTAGTAAGTCTGGGGGCAAGAGCACATCGTTTTCAAGATGGCTACCCATCCAAGATAAACAGGGGACCTTTTCACAAAGGTATTTTTGGAACATAAACATAAGTTTACGGCTGAAAATCCCTGATTTTAGCCTGCCAAGAATTCACAAAAGCATTCTTGACAAGCGTAAACTGATTTACTACTGAAATATCTATGACACAAGTGTAGAAGAATTTGGAGTTGTAAATCCCTGCAAGGGTTGGAATTTGGGTATTTTAAGGCATGATTCGACTTATAGGATAGTGAGTTTGTTTGTAAGCATCCTCAACTGAGGAGAAATGGCTGAACTCATCCTCCTCGACCTCTCCGCATCTTTGCAAATGGTCTCCCACAGGTCACTCATCAGAAGATGTCAGCGCATGGGTATCTGCAGACCGGCCCTCAAGTGGATATTCTCCTTCCTCACAGACAGAACTTCTACCCTCCACCTCAGAATGCAAGAAACTCATCTGCAGAGTCCCTCGATGATTGATGCTCTGTCCAACACTCTTCAATGTCTACATGACACCCCTCCCGGACATCATCAGAGCCCTCAGCATCAACACAGTATGCTATGCCAACAACACACAGCTCAACCTCTCCCTTACTGACTCAACCAGCTCCACCAAAGCATACTTCGCTAACTGTATGAGCAACGTCGGTGCTTGAATGAAAAACAACTGCCTCCAAGTCAACAGAGACAAATCCGAAGTCCTAATCTTCGGCAACAACCACCCCTCCCTGGGATTCCTTTTGGTGGCCCTCGAACTTTGCCCTCCACTCACCCTTGTGGACCATGCGAAGAACCAGAGGATCATCCTGGACGCCAACTTCTCCATGAGCAGCAGATCAATGCTGTCTCGTCATGCTTTCCCATCCTGCGAATGCTACACAAGTTTTTTAATTGGATCTATCCTAACACCAGATGGACGATAACCAGACTCTTATCAGAAGTAGATTTGATCATGGAAATACCCTCTATGTTGGAATCCCAGCCCATGTTGTATGTCGAATCCAACCCACCAAGAACACTGCCTCAAGACTCATCTAGAACATCCAGTGAAATAACTACATCTCTCCAGATCTCAACAATCTCCACTGGCTCCCAGTTCAGGAAAGATTAAAATTCAAGCTACTCACCCGTGCCTACAAAGCACTTCACAACACCGGTCCTGCTTACCTCAAACACTGCCTCCATTTTGGCCAACCCGCCAGACACCTTCGATCTGAGTCCTAGGAAAAAGCACAACCCCTTGCATGAAGAAGTCTAGAAGCGGAGGATTCTCCCTCTCATGCCTCGCAGCTAAGACCTGGAATGACAGCCCGAAATACCTCAGACCCTCCCCCGCCCTCATGGACTTCCAGAGGAACCTCAAGACATGGCTCTTCCAGATGAAAAAGGCATGATCTCCTCCTCTCCTTTCAGGAATGCCCTACTCAGTGCCAGGATGCCCTAATGGGTGTTTAACAATATCATTAGATGGGGAGTCATCTTGCTCCATTCCGATCGCACAGCTGAATTGCGCCTCTATGGCAAACAGTTCATATTATACACCATATTTAGTCCATTTTTAGAACATGTACTCCTTCTTATCTCTATTTTCCAACCGCATAATGCCTTAATCCATACCCGGGATGTTATGTCTTTTTCCAAGTTTCTTATGTAGAAGCTGTGCCCATCCGGACCTCACGCTTAAACACGACAAATGCAAAAGTTCGTTCAAAGCGACGTTTATTAAAAAGGACCCAATGCATTTCGGGCTACAAGTGCCCTTCGTCAGGGAACACTGCTTTGAACGTTCAAACTAATCCTTCGCCATCTTTATTCCAGTGATTGCAATAAAGATGGCGAAGGATTCGTTTGAACGTTCAAAGCAGTGTTCCCTGACAAAGGGCGCTCGTAGCCCGAAATGCATTGGGTCCTTTTTAATAAACGTCGCTTTTAACAAACTTTTGCATTTGTCGTGTTTAAGCGCGAGGTCCGGATGGGCACACCTTCTACATAAGAAACTTGGAAAAAGGCATAACATCCCGGGTGTGGTTTAAGGCATAATAGAGATAAAAAGGATGGAGTACATGTTCTAAAAATGGACTAAATATGGTGTATAATATGAACTGTTTGCCATAGAGGCGCAATTCAGCTGTGCGATCGGTATGGGGCAAGATGACGCCCCATCTAATGATATTGTTGTCTACCACGGTGCCCTTTGGGCATGGCACCCATCCGGTATGCACGCATTCTTAGATAATTACTGGACAAGCATGGATTACTTTTAAAGTAAGATGTGCATCCCACCACCACATTTGCACTAATGGGTGTTTAGCCATACTCTAGAAATCCACATAACGTAACATAACATAACATGCCTTTAGGTTTGTGAACACATGCAAACATGCACATTTGTGGGCGTCTGCAAACTAAGTTCCAGCTCTTTACACCCTATAACTGGTCGGAAACTTACTATAGTCAAAGGCTGGATGACTACCTCCAATCCCAGAATGGGAAGGGGAGTAGATTACACCTAGGTTTAAATAGGTTGTAGGGAGAAGGCTTTCTTCATGTGAAAAAATGTTTTCCCAGTAGAGAAAAAAAATTGAAAAACACGTATGCATAATTCTATAATATGTAAATTTGTGCATAAGCAGAAATGGAGCCCATAAGAGACACAACATGATGCCTGTATACCTATATCTCATACACCTTTCCAGGCATACTTCTAAGAATGATTGTGAATTGAAAACATTTAGAAGTATGATCAGGCGGAGATGTAAGCCCCCGCCTGTACATTTAAGCTTGTTGTGTGAATCAGGCCTAACATCATTGGCCAACTACCAGGAATGATTTATACAGATGGAAGTCAAATCATTAAAATCTTAGGGGTAGCAGAAGTGAATTCACACCTTCTGTGATCCTGGTGGCACTAAAGGATTGGATGCGTGCTTCATCCATTGCCACTGAACGGATCCCTATTTGCTGCTGAGAGGCAAGTTGAACGACAAGGGATGAAAACTACAGAAAGTAAGCAGGGCTCTAAGAGCATTCTTTCTGTTGCCTTAATGACTCCTGAGACCTTTGATAGCAAGGCCAGTGCCAGGGGTACCATATGGAAAACCAGAAGCAGCGGCTGCTGCCACTGGCTATTACAAGTTCTCCTCCATGTGTGGCCCCTCTGGTTTGCACAAGGTCTATATAGAAAGGATTGGGCTTCACTGACCAATCAAGGTTAGTCATGAGGGTTCTATTATGAGTCAGAATGATATATGTTGCATTTCCACATTGTCTCCCCTTACCCCTTTTTCCAAAGTTGTCTGTGTGCTTGGGGGGTGCAGTGTCCATGAAGGACACTGAAGTAGGGTCTCTCCACAGGCCTTGACACACACCTGCTCTCTGTTCTCCTCCAGGGCAGTGTTACTTCATTTAGAGGGGACTGAGCAAGAGATTAAGGGGCATATTACCAACAAGTAGCAATAATTATCGCTAAATAGGCTTAGCGACGATTTTTTTATCGCTGCCTATCACTGGATATGTTAGCGGAGAAAACATGCTATTAGCAACGTTTTTCTCCATTGTGCTAAAATATCCAGCGATAGCGGCAAAATGCGTGAATATCGCTGAGCATACAGTGATATTCACGCATTAGCGACAAAATGCTCTTAGCCATGTTATCCACCTCCCATTGGATAACTTGGCTAAGAACTGGTCTGAGCAGGCGTTAGTTTTTGGCGATAGTGGGAATAGTTCCATCGCTATGCCTGCCTTGCTAATAGGCGATAGCGACGTTAGCGACTGCTTTCAGTCGCTAACAGGTTGGGTACGCCCACTTTGCATGTCGTTAGTGATAAATATTGCTGACATGCAAAGCGGGACCCAAACCGCTCGCTATCGCCTAAAAGCTGTCGCTAAGATCAGTTATGGACAGCTTGCTAATAGAGCGATAGAATTATCGCCGCTTAGCGGCCGAAAACGGACGCTAAACCAGCGATAATTGCCTATCGCCACCCTTGGTAATATGCCCCTTATTTCCTTAAGTTGTTGCTTTCTGGTCAACTGGATTGCTTTGCCACCCCTGTGACTAAACTATTTTGACCACTAGAGCGTCTGTTCAGTTTTTGATAAATAAAATCTTAAAATTGTAATTTTAGAACTGCAGCTGCCATTCTTCTTTTGGGAAGTCTAAAGAATTAATCACACATTTTCGAGTTAAATATTTTCGATGACAAAAAATGGGGGTCTATTTTGATGTGTCAGGCTGCGTGGTCCTGGGTTCTGACTTTTTTGGGGTTTGTGCTTCCCCCTTAGTCAGTATCTCCTTGTTGTTGCCGTAGCGCACCCTCATACTAAGTGGCCATGCTTAGTACCATCCATGGGTTCCTCTTCTTTGTTTCTTCATAGCACCTTGATCATCAATGGGAATTGTGTACAAAGTTTTACCGAAATGGCTTCAGTTTCACCTTTATAAACTGACTTCTGGTCTTTGCTGGACAGGACTGATCCGTCCATTGGTGGAAGAGGCAGGTGATGTTCTACAATTATGATTTGGAATGTCAGGCATGTGGATAGAGGAGTCAGTGCACAGCTCTGGGCTGCTGCACAATGTTCTTGGATTGGCAATGTCCATGGGCTGAAATTATGCATGGTTGAAAGGTAGTGGGGGTGTTGCTATCTCTCGATCTAATATCTTCTCATATAAGCATTCACTAGTCTCTCTTACAACTGTGCTGTCCCAGGAGCAGGCGGTAGAATAGTTTTGTAATCCTACCTTGATGGAGAGATATATGTACCACTTCGCTGTCCGTGCTGGTTGACTTGTGTTAGACATGTCAGCCTTAGGGTGGTCTTCCCCAAACTTTTTCCCTTCTCCCCTATTTTTTGCTGATCTTGATGTTGTTGGCCTTAGAACTCTATGCACTGTTAACCTAGTTCTAATATGTCATTGTTCTCTCCTTTAAACAAGGTGATATTGGCCTTTGCCCAATTGGCACATTTATTTTACACTTAAGTCCCAAGTAAAGTGGGACGATATACCCAGAGCCTGTAAATTAAATACAACTAGTGGTCCTGCATCACTGATTGTTCCAGCCATTTATGGAGCCCATTAAAATGTCTCAGGCCTGCCAGTGCAGCCTGTGAGGGCAGTTTTAAACTACCAATTCATTTTGGGAAAATAAACCTTTCAACAGGTTTAAACTTTCCTATTTAATACATATGCGTCACCCCTCGGTAGGACCAACACATCCCAGAGGGTAGGGTGCAGCAGTGTAAATAAAAAGTATGGACATGTAATTTTAAGTTTTGCATGTCCTTGTAGTTAAAAACTCTTACATTCTTTTTGTTGTTGACTACTGTGAGGCCCCCATACGATAACATTGAATTACCTTATTACTTTTAATAAGTGATAACTTTCAATTGGGAACAGGTATGAATGTCGGGTTTAGTGTCTCATGAATTATAATTAAAAGCCCTCTTTAATGGTACAGTCAGATTTTAAATAACAATTGATAAAATTCCATTTTTAGAAAGTTGGCATTTTCTTGGCGTTTGTGAATTGCTCTCAGACAGTGAGACAGGTGGGAATAGGTGCTATCGGGATGGGCCATCTCTGACTTGATAAGGTGCAGGAGCCATCACCTACCACACACCTATCACACTTGCACATCACAAAAGCTCTGTTTGAGCACTCTCACAGAGGGCTTTGACACAAGCCTTTTTTGTGACCTCCAGATACGCTACAGCCAGGGCAAGGAAGCAGGAAATTCCAAATACCTCTGAGTGTGGAAACCTCCAGAACCACCTTCTACTTCAATTCTGGCATCAGGTATAAAAAATAGCCTGTTAGACCCAACTTTTTAATACACCTCTGGACCTGTGGAAGACATAGAAGGACTCCATGCTGCTCTGCATAAAGGACTGCCACTCTGTTGCCATGGACCTGCTTCTTGAACCCAAGACCACCAGAGTGACTCCAAGGACTAGTTGGCTGGCCTCCTGATCAGAAGCCTCAAGGACAGAGCAGGCTTCAACCATCTTAAAAGTAGCACCTAGATTCAGTCTACTGCGAGTCTTGTCACCCAAGTGGTGCCACCCCAGTCCTGGACCCTTGGATGTGGACAAGAGGATGCTCTGTGAGCCTAGCTGTGGTCCTGTGAGCAGAACGGCCATAGCACTATGTGTCACCTCCCAAATATCTACATTGAAACCGCAACACAAAGCATTGCCTCACAAAACTCCAAATTAGAATTGCTAGTGATGCATCCTCGATGCAGATCTTTGCATTGCAAGCCTCTCAACAACTGCATCCTCGACGATGACGTAGGACTCCAATTTGCAAGCTCGGCAGCTTCTCTTGGATCTAGCCAGTGCGCTATATATTTTCAATGCAGGACTTCGAATTGCAAGAGCCTCATTCATGGCATCTTCAATGATGATGCAGGGCCTTGCATCACTACCTTGCAGCGTCCAGGAACCGCTGCTGTAAAAAGCATCTCCACACCAAGACCTCACATCATCTCGATGGCATGACACAATTTCAACATGGGACCTTTCAATGCTCCACAACAAAGATTTAATCTACTCTTGTTCAGATGCCTAACTTGGCCCATGTATCTGGCCTGCGCTCCATCGTGGTTGGCCTAAACTTGTGACTTTGTCCCGGTCTAATGCAACCAGATAACTACAGTTGTCACTTTATGCTTTTAGGCACTATTTTCACTTAAACCTTTAAAATCTACTTTTAACAGGAGAATTTTCCCACCAAATATTTTTTGGGTGACAGATTTTATACGATGGCTTACAATATTTAGCCCCCATTGAAGCCACCAGTTTGTCACAGAGAATTTCCCACGAGGGAGTAAACTGTGGAGAGTGCCAGCCACCATTCCCTTTCAATTAAAGACACATCAAAGTCTCCAGTATTCTGTGGGAGGTTCATTTGAGCCTTGACTCTGGATAACAAACATCAGCAGTAAACATAGATACTAAGTGCAAACCACTGGTTTTTTACGCTTTGAGGTTTACATGGTAGAAAGGACACCTGTGATTATCATAAAAATATGTGTAAAATGCTGTCCATATGTTTCTCTGTTTGCTCACAATTAATTTAATGGTTGCTTTTGCAAAATGCTCATGCAGTCAGGTCACTTTCGACTGTGATTACATATTCAGTTACACAACTTATGAATTAATTTCATGTATTTTAGTGCATGACAATTAACTTCCTGTCATCACTGATACCAACTTGATGAGATCACAGAGTGAGCAATAACACCTAGGGTTCATAGTCTAAAAGCAACCTCTCCTGCCTTAATGTACACACTAATGACTAAGAGGCACATTCTCAAGGAGCTATCGCCGAGTTATCGGCACTTTATTGCAGCCAAAGTCGCGATAAATTTACCGCCCCGTTCCCAAGCTGGTGCTAACAGCCGGTACCACCACTTTTCCAGTGATAGCATCCTCAAAAAACATCACCACGGAGGACCCCAGCAACTATTGCTAATGAGATGCAGAGTAGGCATTCCCAAGCCAAAACCAGCGACAACACCACTTCACAACATTCTCAATGCCCAGCTAGTTCGGCGATAAGAACACAAAACATGCGATAAGGCATGGTAGCAGCAGGAAACTAACATCTGCTCTGACGTGGTGTAAAGTCGGACGACAACCGGCAGCAGCCTAGGGAGCACAGCCCAGAGCCAAATATGAAGAACAACAGATGCCCCGAGCAATTGAACATGCAGCCCGGGCCCCAGTAGGGCAACAACACCCACCGCCACCACCCCCAGGAGCCCCCACCCAACTCACCCCCCCTTTGGACAAAGATAATGCACATCAACTCCACAAAACCATGAACCAAACAAATCTCCTGAAGTCACACAATCACAACACCACCATAGTGGTGCAGCTAGAAAAATGGAAACCATACATTGATATCATATAATCCAAAAAACAACTTTATTACAGAGTAAACAGAAAACAAAAATCTCGAAGAGGCACGGCATGTCTTCTCCGGGCATTCTGTAAGTCACAGCCTGCAAGACAGAAAAACAGACAAGAAGTTGTGTCATGTGCCCATCAAAGTACAGAGAGAGCGAAAGAGAGAGAGGGGGGTAAAGGGGGAGAGAGAAAGAGAGAGAGGGAAAGAGAAAGAGAGTGAAGGCTAGAGAAATAGAGAGAGAGGGAGAGAGAAAGAGAGAGAGGGAGAAAAAGAGAAAGAGGGAGAGCGAGAGAGAGAGGGAGAGAGAAAGAGAGAGGGAGAGAAAGAGAGAGAGGAAGAGAGAAAGAGAGAGAGAAAGAGAGGGAGGGAGTGTGAAAGAGAGAGAAGGAGAGAGAGAGAGAGAGAGAGAGAGAGAGGGAGAGAGAAAGAGGGAGAGAGAGAGAAAGAGAGACAGAGAGAGAGAGAGAACGAGAGAGAGAGGGTGTTCCGACACTGCAGACCCAGGCCTCACCGCTCAACTGTGGCCACCGGTGTGTCTCCAACCATGTGCCGGTACACACTGCTGTCCCCCAGATCCATCATCTGAAACAGTTGTCAGAGACATGAATGGCAGAGTACATACAGTATCACACGCCATCTGCGCCTGCCTGCCCTGTGCACACAGGCCGCTGCACCCCAGCCCCTCCCGCCGCCCAGCAGTGATTGTCCTCCCCTGCACAACCAGGCCTCACTGATCACCTTCTCCCACTGCCGTGTCACCAAGAGGGCCCACCATGTGCCGCTGGGAGCACCAAGCCCTGGGCCCGCGACCATGGCACCCTCCACATCATGCAGCCCTGCACTGCAGGCAACCAGGTCTCACATTTATTGCTGGTTCTTGATTTCGCTATGGCAGAGAACATATCAGTGCACCCGGCCTCATCGCCGGCTGCACACCCGCTCAGCACTTAAGGTGCCCCTACCTCAGTGCACCGAAAGACACCATCCCATGGCGGTGTGCCTGTACCTGCCGCAGTGTATCCGGTGCCACCAAGTCTGTGCAGCGCAAGCCATGGACCCTTTATGATTGAGTCCTGTGGTGTGGATGCCATCATGTCACCCCGGCACTGGGCAATATGCTGTGCCCGGGCCCTAGGCCCTCAGGCAGAAATAATAAATATACCACACGGAGACACCCAGTTACAGAGTGGAAATGGTGTCCAGCACATGCACCAGGCCCTTTTAATTGGCTGGGTCACATGTTCTGTGACGGCTGTGCTGGATAGGTAGAGTGTGGATGTAAACCAGCCATGAGGGAGTGGCTGTGGCATGCTGACAACTAGACCTGTGAGCAACAGATCACTACAGGGAAGACCTGGGACATTTAGCATTGTCATCCACCCCTGGGAGCATAAGCGGAGTGGGCTGGTCTGGCGTATGCCAGTCCAGCAAAAGGGTGATAACAATCACGCCGGGGCTCTGGGCGTGGTTCCGTCCATGGCTGGACAAGGAAGTAACTAGTGCGTGTGTCTCCGTTCTAGTGTCGCTGCCGCCCAGAACGCAATCGGCAATGTGTCACCCTGTGACCTAAGTCCCACAACATGAGCAACATGGTCGTAAGGTGAAATCATTGACCCTACATGCATCCATACCTCCACACTTGCAAGATCATAGACATGACACATCGGTGTGAAAATTAATGTTTAATGTACATTCAGTGGAGTGTTGCAGCTGGAGCACTACAGGAGCATGCAACCCCCACTTTACATTGTTAGCTTGTGGAGGGCCAGCCACAGTCCTTCAGGGAATGACAAGTACATCAGTAAAGGAGGAGTTCGGTCCGCAGTCTGATAGCTGTGTCATTGGTGACCAAACAGAATATGGCAGTCCATGTTGAAGTCCAAGGTGATTGTCGCAGAGTGCATCCGGGGACAGTGGAAGTTGATGATGCAGAGGGTAGACCAAGCAGAAACAGGCTATATGCTGGAGATGAATGCTATCGCTTCCTTCTGACCATGAGGGCAGATTCATCCGCATCTTGTGGAGTAGTGTGGCTCACTGGTTAGAGGCGGCAGGCCTGAGAGCTGAAGTCAGCCCGGGACCAGGGTTCAATTCCCGACGCGGCAGGGTCGTGGACCTTGGTCAGCGGACTCGATAATTCTCGCTTTGGTGCTTACTCTAATCAGGGGTTCCACTTGGCAACTCTGGGCATTAGCTTGCCTAATCTCCACAACGGCCCCACCAATTCCGGGGATGTCTGGCTCCACCTTGGGGACTCCCAGCAAGGGACCATCCCACAGGGAAAGCCAGGACGGGTTCCCCAGAGTTATACAGCGCCGGGACGCCCCGTTGCTGGGGCAGCTGTGCGCTTTACAAGTATACTACATTTACATTTACATTTATCCTCTGCTGTTTCAGGTGCCTCACATGTGGGTGGTGGTGTTCTGTTTCCAGCACTGTGTGGCAGTGACACCTGGAGGCAGCAGGTGGAATGTCTGCTGCACTGTGTGGCACTGACACATCAGGGGCCGGGGATGTGGATGGAGTGGTAGCAGCAGCATGCATCAGCACCAGTCCTTGTGGCAGCAATGCCATGCGGAGGGTCTTTATGATATTGAGTGACCCAGTTACCTCTAGCTCGTGTGCAGCTGTGGCAGCCAATCTTTCCACCCGCGTCTGCTCCATGTTCTCCATAAGACTCTGCATGAGTCCCAACTCCTGGCCGAGCTTGCTGGAGCCACTCTTACTAGACAGTCATTCTTGTCACAGAGTCAGGACTCTGGCAATGTCAGCCATGGTTCGTTGGAGGGCATGGAGCAAACTGTGGGTGACCGTCAGGGACTGTGAGTGGTTCCTGATAGGACTTAGACCCCCACATATGGCGTCTAGTTTATCTGCCATGCGGTCAAACCCCATCTGCACCTGTTCAGCCAGCTTCTCCTGGCACCCCAACACACGGTATTGGAAGGCTATGTGTTTGCCGTTGGTGTCCTGGGAGGCAGCCGTGGTGGTGGGTGCTGCCTGCTATGTGTACCGTGCAGGGGGTGGGTTCTCCTCACAGCAGCTGGTCTGCCCTGCTCCTGGTAGTTGGCTGTGGAGGCTGTCCACGAGCTGTTGGAGGGCACCAGTGTCAAAGGAGTCGTGGTCCTCTTCGTCATCAGAGAAGAGAGGTTGGGACTGCTCTGCAGGAGGTGTTGTATTTTCCTCTGCAATGTGAAGGGGAGATGAATGTATGTTGTCGTTTTGTACATGTTTACTTTCAGACTGCATGACAGTGTACATTGTGACTGTTTGTGGGGAGCTGCCTATTTGGTGAGGGACAGTGGACAATTCGGCAAGATTACGAATGTGTGTTTGCACTTGTACTTTGTCAACTCACATTTCCCTGCTATGCCACATTTGATAGGCCAGTTTCTGCACATAAGCGACACCAGTTGTGTCCTCTGTTCTGTGGTGGACGTGTTGCGGAATGTGCCACATCGTTGTCAATGTTGATGTGCTCTGCAGGTGATGTGTGTCCCTCGCAGTTTGGGTGTGTCGCCCCTGCAGCTCTGATTTGGCTGACCATTATCCCTTACCTGCGGTGTGCCTTTGACTTCTGTGCTTATACAGTGCTGAGATGTTGCATACTTGGGTACATTGGGCTCTTGGTGGGAGATGGGGGTCTGGGCCATGGTTTGTCCGCAGCTGTGCTATGCTTACTTGTGCATGTGTGCCATTGTGCCCATCTCCCCCGTCTCCCTAGTCCCTGGTCGTTACTCACTCTGTTGCTGTTGTGTCTGGTCATGTTGAGCAGTGTCCCTGCCCCCAACTCCTGTCACCGTCTCCCCACTGATGACTGTCGACACCATTTCCTCCATCTCATCCAGCTCCTCCTGTGGCGCTGGACTCCCACCTCCAGTCTGCATTGCTACCTTCCCGTTGTTTGCGAGTTTCTGCTTGGTTTTGCGCTTGACATCATTTCAGCGCCTCTTGACCTCTTCCATTGTCCTCTTCAGCACTCCAACTGCATTCGCCTTGTCCACGATGGTCTGCCATATTCCATTTTTAGTTGCCCGTGACACAGTGGAGGTGATGAACAGTAGTTGATGGTGTTCTATCACCTCCGTTATCAGGACCCTGTTTTCCTGCAGACTTAACCTTTTCTTCCTGTTCTCTCCTTGCCCTTCCCTGACCCCGAGGTTCCAGGCTGGTCCTCCGGGGGATCTATTAGGGTTCTGGGTGTCCTCTGCACTTGGTCCGGCTGCCTCCATTGTGCTTCGCTGTTGATTGGCTTTTGTATGTGGTTTTTTCTGACTTTTGTAGTGCATTTTCCCACATGTCGCATGGGGATTGCAAGCATGTGGCTGGTTTTCGCTGGTTTTTGAATCGCAATTTGCGTCATCACCGCTTTTTCCGCGATGGTGTTTTGCATTTTTGATGGGGTCACGTTGATTTTAACGCGTTTATTTGTCACGTTATCATGGGTCTATCGCATGGTACTGCCGCGTTGTGAATACCACGTTGCCACAGTGTTATTTTCCCATAATAGACTGTGATGTAAAGAGTTGTGTTAAGCTACGTTTGCGGTAGTTTTCACACGTTCTTGGGAATATCCCCCTAAATGTTTGTAAATGCATACGTTAAGCTTTGATTGTAGACCCTGCCTTGAACATCAATGCTTTGCATACATATGCATATGTATGATTTCGTACATTTACATTCAAAGAATTTAATGGATTTAGATAGGGTAATTTTCTTTAATAAGGGATTGGAGAAATTAGGATTTCAATTTGTATGGAAAGCCATACTACAGCTAGGCCTCCTTAACTGCCGGACCCTCCCTAAACACGCCCATGAAATCAACCTCCTAGTCCGGGAGCATGACTTTGATGTTTTGTTCCTCACGGAAACTTGGCTCACTCCCTGGTCGGACTCTGATATTATCAACGCTCTACCTCAAGGCTATCAAATCCTATCTCAAAATAGACCCCTTGGCAGAGGAGGCGGCCTTGCAATAATCTATATAGAACAATTCTTATGTAGAGCAAACGATGGGAATATCGACGACTGTGAAAGCTGCCACTTTGCGTTACAAATTTCTCCTGCACACTCCCTTTCGGGGCTGTTGATATACCGTCCGCCAGGAACTCCAGGGAAATTCTGTAACGTTCTGGTGGACACTGTCACTCAGATAGCGACTTCCTCTCCCAATTTTCTCATCGTGGGAGACCTCAACCTCCATTTATCAG
The DNA here is from genome assembly GCF_964261635.1 of Lissotriton helveticus. Taxonomy (NCBI): domain Eukaryota; kingdom Metazoa; phylum Chordata; class Amphibia; order Caudata; family Salamandridae; genus Lissotriton; species Lissotriton helveticus. Next base: position 171,113,151 of record NC_136059.1, on the reverse strand, counting down.
ATCCCAAGGACCTTATTGCGCATGAACTTCTTCTGGACCTTAGGTCTCTCGACATCCGACTAATTAATTTAGAACCCACCCATGACAAAGGACACCTTTTGGACCCCGTCTTTACCAACATCACGGACCTTACCACTGGCACTCTCCTCCCTCTTCCTTGGACAGATCATTTTTTAATACCCATCTCATGGCACCTTTTCATTCCACCTATCCAACAGGCCAAAATCCGGGTCACTGACCGACGCTGGCACAAACTATCGCCAGATGAATGGGACTCCATTCTCAAGGCCTCGCCCCCGCCTCCAGTCTTTGATCCAGCCAGTGCTGATGATCAGTTTAACTCCTGGCTTCCTCATTGGATAAACTTCTCCCTAAAACCACTACCCTCAGGCGAATCAAAAGAATGAGCCCTGCCCCCTGGTACACTTCCGAGTTAAATCTTTTACGGAAGGAGTGTAAAAGAATGGAGCGCTACTGGCGGAAGGATAAATCAGTGGTCAAGAAAGAAGCCTACCGTACCTCTGTAACAAATTACAAGCTAGTCCTCCGCAAGACTAAGAGCTCATTCTTTCAGGAAAGGATAGAAAACTCCTCCTGTTCCACCAAGGAAACTTACACCATTCTAAAAGAATTGCTTAAAACATCAGAACCCGTACCAAAGAACGCGCCAGACCCCAAGGCCACTGAAGAGAAATGCCTTAAACTGGCTAAATTCTTTGAGGAGAAGATTCAAAAAATTCTGGCGTCACTCCCACCCACTGACATCAGTGAGGGAGGTTACATTAATTCAACCCACCCCCCCACCCCCGTTTAATCTCTCTCGGACCAGTCACCGAAGAAGAGGTGCTAACCACGCTTCACACTATCAAAAGTGGATCCCCTAGGGACCCGGTTCCTCTGCGCATCCTCAAGAAAGTAGCCCCCACTATTGTTCCTCCACTCACTCAGCTCATCAACGCCTCCTTGCTCCAGGGAAAAGTTCCCCCAAGCTGGAAAGCGGGCGTGGTCAAAGCACTACTAAAAAAACCCTCTCTGGACCCCTTGGACTTGGCCAACTATAGGCCAATTTCTCTTCTTCCCGGAACCAGCAAAATCGCCGAAAAGCTAGTGAATAAAAAGCTTTCGCAGTTTCTGGAGACTAACATGCTGCTCAGAAGCTCGCAAACTGGATTCCGCCCTGGGCAGGGCACTGACATCGCCCTTCTGGCTGCAGTGGAGGAGGCCAGAACCCTGCTGGACGCAGGAGGGTCAGTGGCAGTGATCCTCCTGGACCTCAGTGCGGCCTTCGACACTGTCAACCATCGGGTTCTAATCCAGAGACTCAAGAACATCGGCGTGGAGGGAACCGCCCTGAGTTGGTTCAAATCATGTCTTGGCCACCGCTCCTTTCAGGTTTGGGAGAATGACATCCGCTCCCCCGACACCCCCCTCCAGTGTGGCGTGCCGCAGGGCTCATCTCTAAGCCCGACATTATTTAATGTCTACATGTCCCCACTGGAGGAGGTTGTCAACCCGTTCGGAGTGAAAATTATCAGCTACGCTGATGACACCCAATTAGTGGTGTCTCTATCTCACCCTGACCAAGATCCATCGGACCTCTACAACTGTCTGGCTGAAATTCAAGGATGGATGAATAGCTCGTCATTAAAACTTAATGGATCTAAGACAGACATTCTCCTCCTTGGCCAGAAGGGGCTCTCCCTCCCTCAGAATATCTGGCCCCCCTGCTCCCAAATCTGAGATTAAGAGCCTGGGAATTTGGCTTGAAAAAGATCTGTCTTTCAAGACTCAAGCCAATAAAATAGCCGGGACTTGCTTTGGGCTCCTGAAATCTATCAGGAAGATTCTGCCCTTACTCCCTCCGGTCTCCCAGACACTGTTAATCCAAGGCCTCATCTTATCAAGGCTAGATTACAGCAATACCATCTATTTGGGAGCCCCTGAGGCAACCCTAAACAAACTGCAAAGAATACAGAACGCCGCGGCCCGGATCTTTACAAACACCTCGGTTAGATCTTCAGCCAAACCAGCTCTGAAACATCTCCACTGGCTCCCAGTGAGAGAGCGAGTGAAGTTCAAAGCTCTCTGTTTGTCACACAAGCTCCTTCAGGACAAAGGCCCCTCCATCTTAAAAAAATTCATCAGGCCCTACAAAGCCTTAAGATCCCTCCGATCTGACCATGAACACCTCATCACTGTCCCCAGAGTGAAGAGGGTGCGCACGGGTGGACGGCGTTTCTCGGTCAACGCCGCCCGCCTTTGGAATTCCCTCCCCCGGGATCTTAGGACAGAACCAGATTACCTCCGATTCAGGAAGCGACTGAAAACTCACCTGTTCCCCTAATCTCCTGTTTCCTTTCTCTCTCCCTCTGCCACCCTCAGGTTGTTTGGATCTTAGCGCTGGGATACTTACGGGTGACTACGCGCTCTACAAAACCTAATAATAATAATAATAATAATAATACAGAAGTATCCTTGAATCTGCACGAAACATCCAACTCGTTACTGGAAAATAAAAGTGGGAAGATGACACAGTCCTTATTATTCTTACTAATTGTATGTGAACATTTCCTGAATATTCCCAGTTTATTAGCTTTCTTGCCAATTCAAAAAGACTCTTAAGTGGACATAAAACACTACTATAAGAGCACTACTTTAGCACTCCAAAATGCCTTGTGATTAGGTCCCTATAAGTCTAATTATGAAACTTATTTAGTAAGGTAGTAGAAAATGTAATCGTTAGATTTTTGGTATGAGTTGGGGTTAAATCATATCAATATACATATTTGATGATCGATTTTTTGAGTTGTTTACATGACCACACCACTTACACTTTCCAAGATGGCAGCTCAGTTTACTACTTCCGCTCCTGGTGACACTCACGTGGTGCTGCTCTGGCTTCAGGTTATTTGTAAAAGTGGAAGTGGACTGTCCCTCAGGTTTGATTAACAGTGTTCTGTTGCTAAAGCTGCAAGAAATCTGTTTTAGAGGCTGCGGCTTCAAATGTCTGTCCTTTTCTTCGTGTTTGTGTATTGCTTTCCTCTGCCACATGTGCCTTATCTTCTTCTCTTCTCTGGCACTGATTCCTCCCACATCTTTCATTCTCTCCAGGCTCCATTGGACCCCTCAGCCCCCACTCTTTCTTCCTGCCCGGATCTCCTCTCACCTCTAGCTCGGACTTTCTTGAGCTTTTATCCTATGTTCTCTAGCACATAACTTTGATTGCTCTTTTTCCCTCCTAATGTGTTTGTGTCTGGCAGTAGCAGTATTAAAGTCTGTACCAAAGGTGCTTGGCTACTGTTCATTCTGAAAAAACAAGGGTCCTTAGCTTATCAAAATCAGTAAGAACTCAATAATATAGGCCATAATAGGAGACTATATTTGCCTCTGCCCAGCCGGGCAGGGTATTTATTTCAAAAGATAGGAACGTGATATCTGGTTTAGAAGGCACAGTCCTGTACCAAACTTTGAGACAAACAAACATATAAGAGAGAAGGTTATACAGGCAAATTTGAGCAATGTTTGGCCACTTTTAACTCAGTGATTAAATCTCAAGTATTGCCAAAAACGCTAAACGCAGCAAGTTAAAACATAATAGTTAAGCTGTGAAAGCGTTTACAACAGTCGACGTTTCGATCCCTTTTGCTCTAATAGGTTGGGATCATCCTCAGGACTAAGATTATGACAGCATTTGCCTGCCTGGATTGTTTTGAATCCACCCCGATTTGGATTAATTAAATTGAGACCGAGGGACACGTCTTGCCATCTGCACTGATGGTAGAGATGGGGTGGTTGTTTTTAAGAGACCTTTAAGCTATTTGCAAGTAGTCGGTGTTCAGGCGGAATGAATCTGCTCTGAGGGCCGGATTACTTCTCGGGGATTCCTTTGCATCAAAATAGTGGGGATAGCCAAGGTTCAAACCGGTTCTTTGGATATTTATCTCGAGAAGCCGGAGGCTCCGTTAGATTGGGAGTCTGTAGACTTGGATACAATGTCCAATCCGTCTGCTGCTTGTGAGGACATGTGAAGGCTACTGTTCATGTCACCAACTCTCATTCAGGGCCTTTTGTCATAGTTTTGCTCATTTGTCAGCATCTTCGCCTGCACATGTTGCCAGATGATTACTAGGGGCCAAATGTGCGACTGTTTTTTGCGGTCGCAAAGGTGTTTTAGACTCATTTGGGACTACAAAAAAACATGAGGCCAATGTACTAATTCTATTTTGCAAGTCACTAATCAATTAGCGACTTTCAAAATAGGATTAGCAACTCGCTATTCGGAAGGGGCTTGCCCAGAACGCCCCTTCCTAATAGCGAGTTAAAAACCTACCTATGGATGTTTTGTGACCGCAATTGCGGTTGCAGAACCCTAGCAGTTTACCACCCTTCTCAGAAGGGTGGTAAGGCACTCGCAAACAGGAATGGACCCCAGCATCCCTGGGAGTGCCAGCCATTCCCAACAGGGTCGCAAATTGCGACAGCCTCATTAATATTCATGAAGCATGGAATTTGTGACCCATTGGGATTCGCAAACAGTGTCTGAGACACTGTTGTACGTAGCATTTTGCCACTCACAATATGGCGCAATTTGCGAGTCACAAAAACCAGTGGTCATACATCTGGCCCTTTGTCGTCTCTGATTAGCATCATTATTTTTTGAGTAAGTACACACAGGAGGCCCCGACACTCTGGCTGACGCTCTCTGCCTCCCTATATGTTTCAGTTCTCATCACAATGCTAGGAGCTGCGCCTGAAGACCAGATGATAGCACCCGTCTAGCCACTCACGGACAGCTCCAATAATGGTTTCTACATAGGTACACAACAAATATCATACTCGGACAACCACACACTCCATAGCAATGTTGGATACTGCCTGTTTCAAAATGTGCACCACACAATGGGTTATGAAGAGGTACATGAATGCACAATACAATAAAATATCACTTTACGGGTCTTCCATTCTTCTTTCGCCTCCTGGTTAAGGTAGGAAGAATGACTTTACATGCATGTCATTACTACGCATGTCTTTAACAAAATGTAATATCACGTGTTGACCTAATATGTATATATACTTTTCATTTTTTGGGGGCCCAGCAGTCCTTTTTGGCAGTCACAACTGGGTAGTTATAGTTAAGATCAAATTTGATTGGAAATGCACTTATTGACTTGCAAATGACTTTGGTCGTGTTTGACAAACCTCCACAAAACTTTCCACAAAGATGCTACTTTTTGACTGGTTTGCGCATGGAAAGTTTCGGGGTGATCCATCAAGTGGGGCCAACCCCTGCTCCGTGAACGGCTGAAGGAGGGGGGTGGAATTACGTTTGGTAAATAAATATTACTTCATATTATAAGAAACCTAGAAAGTCACTGAGAAAAACCAAAGGTTAAAGTAACTTTATGGTTGGGTGAAATGTTCACTAACAATGCAACATTTGAAATTCTAAAAACCACAGAAATTCACCAGTTATAGTTATCTGTAGTAACTATAACTCGTACCCTAAGGTAACTACAACTTGAGCCCTCACCATGCACTGCTAATTACCCCACATAATACATCACTCACAAAATCTTCTATGACATCATTGATAATATTACTAGGCGTGGGCCACCCAGCACGTAAAGAAACAGTTTTTAAAAAATGTCAGCAGGATCCATTGATCCAAACGAAATTTTTAAAACAAACGAAGCATGGTCTCCCGACCTTCATTATTAGTTGGCCCCCGGGTGAGCCAGTTCCCAGGGGCAGTGTACATATAAAGGAGGGTGGCTTATTCTGCCCCCGAGGCCACCACTGTCCTGGGGCTTCATTTTAATAATAGTGCTGAGTTGCCCTCGCAGCAACCCCCGTGCCCTGGGGACCGCCACCTCCCGAGGGCAAAATGTTCATTTGAAAGCGGGGGGACAGCCTGCCCCCCACAGTACTGGGAACCACTACAGCTTTGTGGCTTCATTGACATGATATTGTGGAACCTCATTGAAGTAATTGGAAGACCAATTCTTGAAGTAAAGGTAGTTTATTCACAAGAGAAAACAGCTTGTACAACCACCAAGAAAGGAGAGGCAGATAGGACTGAGCAACTCCCACATATAGAATGTAGAACACATAAGAAAACATAACAATTCTAATGATGTAACCTAAAAGGGATACTACACACCTTCCCCCCTAAAAAAAAAAAAAAAATTGATCAATGAATGAAATCATGCAATTTAACAGAAGTATATTTAACACGGGAACTCTTCCTTAAGGGAATATCACTGGATTGCACATTCAATTTATCCACACTGCAATTAGCAGCAGAAGCATTGGGAACACTTTCTTGAACCGAATCATCACACACGACATCAGAACCTAAAGACTCTTGCCCCAAAGAATCTAAACAGTTAGAAAAAGTCTCATTATTAATTCTGCTAGAGCTTTGTAAATCACCACCAAAAGTGTCCAAAAGAACCGGATAAAAATTGCTATTCGAATCAGATGAAGAAGGTTGAGGACCTATTTTAGAGTCAGAAGCTCTGCATAAAGAAACCCTACGAAAGTTCCAGACTTTACCTCCATCAACCCTGACAGCTCTGCTGAAAATCTCAATAAATCTACAAGGATCAGACCATTTATTCCACTTAGAACTAGAAAATCCACCAAATTTGACTCTTACAAAATCACCCACTTTAATTCTTGATCTATGATCATTTAAACGACCAGAGAAACCCCTCATCTTATCCTGATATCTCAAAACCTTATCTCTAACCTTGGAAGGATCAAAAGAAGACTCACAGGGAACTTTCAATTTCATCCACTAAGGTAACAACTTCGAACCAGGTTTCCTACCTTTTAACAACTCAAACGGAGATATACCCATAACTGAATTAGGAGAAGTACGGTATGACAACAGAGACGCACGAAGAGTTTTCTTCCAATCCAACTTGCTTTTAACAGCGAGTTGAATGGATTCCTTAATAACTCTATTGAAGCGTTCCGTTTGACCATTGGCCTGAGGATTGTAATTAGACACCCTTTTGTGAACTACACCGCACCTAACAAGGAAGGAAGAAAACTCGCTACTAACAAATTGTGGACCATTATCCGATACCAATTCAGCTGGAATGCCCTCACAACAAAATATTTCATCAAGAAACTCAACAACCTGAGAAGAACCAACCTTGTCCAAGACTTTCAACTCAGGCCATTTAGAGAAGTAATCAATCAACACTAAGATGAAAACGGACTTGTTATCTGACAAATCAAGAGGACCAATAATGTCAATCCCTAATTTCTTCCAAGGACACATGGTATACTCAATGGGAGAAATGTCCATTTTCGCAGCTAAAGATTTAACAGACTTGTCACTACTTGCACAAGGAGAACATGAGCTGACCCATTTGTCAACCATTCTGTCGATACCAGGCCACCAGTAGAATTCACAGATTCTTCTTTTAGTGCTGGACATGCCCATGTGGCCTTCATGTGCCATAAAAATTATTCTGTCTCTTAAGTCACAAGGAGGAACTATCTTATCACCTCTAGTTACAAAGCCATGATCAAAGATGAGTTCCTCTTTTACTTTACTCAAAGCCAATACATCGCCAGAAAGTTTTCTTTCTTCAGGCCACCCATATTGCAAGAAATTCACTAAATTAGATAGACAAACATCCTTGCACATGGCATTTCTCCAATCAGTTGCAGAAATAATAGTGGACAGCATGTTGCTTTTTACATCATTAACATCATCAATGGTTAACACAACATCAACATCAGGAGAAAAGTTGACAACTGCACTAGCATCAACACAAGGCAATCTGGACATACAGTCTGCATGAACATTTAAACGGCCAGGAACATACTCCACAATGCACTGAAATTCTTGTAATTTGGCAGCCAGGCGAGCCAAACGTGCTGTCAACGTGCGACCACCACCAGCAGCTAACATATTTATCAAAGGCTTGTGGTCAGTTCGCAATCGAAATTTCGTTCCCCAAAGAAACTGCCTAAAATGTTCGACTGCCCAAGTGCATGCTAAAAGCTCTTTCTCAATAGTGGAATAATTGAATTCAGCGCCTCGAAGAGTCCGAGATGCGTAGGAAACCACGTATTCCTCACCCATATTCTTTTGCATTAGCACAGAACCTAGTCCTACATTACTTGCATCCACACACACAATACATTCTTTACCCAAAACAAAAGGTCTTAAAAACGGGGCATTTACAATCTCTTTCTTGAGTAATTCAAATGCAAATTGTTGTTCCTTGTTCCAAACACATTTTTGCGTCCTTTTTTAACAATGAACTTAAATGATGAACTTTAGTAGAGTAATCTTGCACAAATTTGCTATAAAATTCCGTAAGGCCTAAAAATGACACCAATTGTTCTTTATTAGTAGGTGCCGGTGCTTTAACTATACTCTGAATGTGATTATGTTTAGGTTTAATACCTTGAGCAGAAATCTCATGCCCCAAATATTCCACCTTACTCTGTCTAAATTTACACTTGGAGAATTTCAAGGTCAAACCTTTTTCTTGTACAGATCTTAAAACTTTATCCAAGTTCTTATCATGATCTTCGAAGTTCTTCCCATATATTAAAATATCATCTTGGAAAGCAATGGCATTAACACAACCATCTAAAACATCTTTCATAAGTCTTTGAAATACAGAGGCCGCACTGGCCAGACCAAATGGCATGCGTCGGTTTTGAAACATGCCTTCAGGTGTGATAAAGGTGGTAAGAAATTTGGAATCCTCATGTAGTAGTACCTGGTGATAGGCACTAGCAAAGTCTAAAGTTGAAAACACACTGACACCAGATAGCGTAGAAATCAGTTCATGAATGTGTGGTAACGGATGTCTATCAACCCAAATTTCACTGTTCAACCTGCGGAGGTCAACACATAAACGAAGTTCACCATTGCTCTTAAGCGATAAAACTACTGGAGAAACCCAGGGAGAGGACTCTGTCGGTTCTATAATTCCTCTAGTCACTAAGTCTGACAAAATATTATTCAATTTGTCCCGGTATGCTAAAGGTACATTCCTGACCTTATGTCGAACTGGTGTTGCACCTTCCTTTAAAATGATTTTATGTTTAAAATTTACAAATTCTCCAAGAATATCAGAAAAAATGTTAGGAAATTTACTTGTGATTTGAACAGTGAACTCATCATTAGTAGGAGATAGTAAATATACTGGGGGAGAAGCATTAGGATCCAATTTAATTCCTAATTCATGTTGATGTGGCCAACTTAAAATAGAAGCTCCTTTGGACGCAATATAAATTTTACCTTTAATGTTCCTATCTTTAAATTTAATGTCAGCCCAGAAAAAACCAACCAGATCAATTTTCTGACCAGTATAACCCCCTGGTCGAACATCAGGTGGTAGCAAACTTGAAGAATTCCAGTACTTATTAAAAATTTCTCTGCTAATAATACTGTACCAGGCACATGAGTCTATAAGCATAGAAATTTCTATACCATTAATTGAGATATTATCTTTAGGAAAACCTTTACACTCAGTGTCGCCTACACATAATAAAGTATTGATTTCCTGAATTTCCTCAGTATCTTCATGCTCAGAAAAAGTTACCAAGTTTACTTTTTGTGGAGATCTGCACATTTTACTAAAATGACCTGGCTTCTTGCATTTTATACAAATTTTATTCCATGCAGGGCAACCTTTGTAGTTACCAACGTGATCATTCCCTCCACACCTGTAACAAATTACCTGTGATTTCTTGCCCGTGAATTTGTTGTCCCTTCCAAAATATTCTTTTTTAGTTTGAGTGAAAGGAAACTTTTTTTGATTTTGAAAATCTTTCACCAAAGCAACTTCAGGAATTATTGCTTTGTTTTTAATATATTGACCTCTAATCTCACTAACAAAAAGCTCTGACTGTTCGATGCCTTTAGCGATATTCAGTACAGCATTAAGTGAAGATTCGGTCCCCATCCATAAACGTTCTTGTATCTTTTTACTCTTGGTCCTCATCATAATTTGATCAACACCTGTTCAAAATTGATAGTTTCAAAAGCACAGGAAGCTGCTAAAGTACGTAACGCAGCTACGTAATTTTCAATAGACTCGTCGTCTTTTTGTGCCCTTGAATAAAACTTAATTCTCTCCATAACTGTGTTAATTTTCCTTCCAAACCTAGTAGCTAATTGTTTGATTACAATTTCAAAAATATTAAAATCACCTGCACCCTCAATAGGAGGTACATTTTCTAACTCTTTCAAACCTGCACCACCTAAGCAATTTTTTAATAGAGCTAATTTCCTTTTTGGAGAACACCCATCTTCCTCCACTACATCCACATAAGCTAAAAATGTAGGGTACCACAACTCCCATTCTACTTTAGGATCACCAGCAGTAGGTAGAAAATGTGGAGGAGAGGCAATGTTATTCGACATTTCAAAGAAATAATGCAATACAAAATGTGAAAAGTTTAACAGGAAAGAAGAAATAAAATAATAAATCAACACAATAAAAGTAGTCACCGTGGTCGAATTCGTTTCTTGAAGCAGTTTCAGCAAGCTTGATGCAAGGAGAATAAGAGTGCCGCAGTACATCAAATGTAATGGTTCATTGTAAGCAGTAAAGGAGAGGAGAAGAGCAAATTAATTGTCACAGAGCGGCATCGTAGCGTCAATATACGGAGAATAATAAAAAAATAAACAAAATGGCCGCTACGTTACGTTCCAGCGTGTGACGCTTTGACCTCTGCGTGCGTGAAACACTCTGACGAACGTCGTGTAGAATACAAACTCCGAAGCTCGCTCAGCAGACACGAAGTACTCGGAAGCTCGTTCAGCCAAACAATGGAACTTCTGAGCAAGTTCAAAAGATGCAGAGGCTTAAGGTATGAAAAGCACTTGTTAAGTTCACGAATTAGAAACAAAAATTAACGTACGCATCAGAATGAGGTTGGCTTTGTGCAAAGAAATAAAATAGGTTCGCAAAAATAATATGCTGATAGCATAGACAATTGATTTTCAGAATACACTAACCAAACAATGCGATAAAATATACTCCCGCAGGTGCAATCAAAGCACTAAATTAAAGACAGCCGCTGGTGCAATCATTTTACACATAGAGAAATAATAAAAGGAATACCTTTGAAATACGTGAACGCTGTTTCTCGAGTTTGTAATAAAAAAAATACTTCAGAAGATGGGTCCTCGTTCAAATCCCGATCGTCGCCAAATGTGAAGTAATTGGAAGACCAATTCTTGAAGTAAAGGTAGTTTATTCACAAGAGAAAACAGCTTGTACAACCACCAAGAAAGGAGAGGCAGATAGGACTGAGCAACTCCCACATATAGAATGTAGAACACATAAGAAAACATAACAATTCTAATGATGTAACCTAAAAGGGATACTACACTCATCCCCTGCAGACTGCTCCCCCAGGGCATAATATTAATTTTGATGCAGAGAGCTGGCCTGGCTTACAGTCCCAAGGACCACTATCTCGCCAGGGCAAAAGAAAACGTTTATGCAGGGGGCTGTATGCCCCCACCAAACTCTGGGGACCACCACCGCCCGGGGTAACACTTTAAAAACAAATAGAGGAATAGAGAACTGCCGGGCCCCCACAACCCCGGCGACCACCACCTCACAGGGGTAAATTAACATTGGAGCTCCTGGAGCTAATAATGGCCCTGGGAACTGCCACCCCCATGGCCGGCTCCTGCAATGTCCTCGGGACATCTCTGTTTGCCATGGCTTGGTGGAGCACCACTTCATCCAAGCCATTGCAAACTCTGCTCCGCTTCTAGTAAGCAAGAGCAGAAAGTGCTCTTGCTTATTAGAAGCAAAGCTGAATTTCTTTTTACACAAAGGGATCTGCATGTTAGAAGCTCCCTATGTGTAAAAGCAATGCCGGTTCCCGCAGGAGGCGGGGAGCTGGCAGGGACCGCGGTGGCCTTCAGGCTCCCCTCATGGTCCCCAAGGTTTAAAACATGGGTGCCCTGGGTGGGTACAGGGCACCCTCTACGGAGACAAGGCCCGATGAAATGGGAATCCTGTGGCCGACATTAGCCCAAGAAGGGGACCGCGCTCCCCTGTCCTTTTTTCATTTATAAATAAAGTAAAAAGGGGCAGGCTCCAGGGCACGAGATCTCCGGGCCAAAATAGGCCCAGGGGAAGGGCTGCATACCCGCCCAGCCTTTTGGAAAAAAAAGAAATGAAAGGCTGGGGTCATTGGGGCCAAAATCGACCCAGAGAAGGGGGCTTGGCAATGCGGCCCCGGTCCTTTATTTAAAAAACAAATATATAAAAAATGAAAAGCACGACCCTGGGGTCTTAATCAGCCCAGTGAGGGGGCCACGCAGTCCCCCTCCCAATTTCATAAAAGACTGTCCCCGGGAGATGGGTCCCCGGGGCTAAATTCGGGGCCAGGAAATGGGGGGATACGCAGCCACCCTTCCCTTACAAAACAAAAGATTAAAAAAATAAAATTCCTGCAAGTCGCCGGTGTCCATTCTTCCTTCACCACCACTGTGCAAACGCGCCTCCTGGTGCAGTGGTGATTGGAGAATGAAGTATCCTTGAATGCTGAGGATGCTTGGGGGCCAACAAACCATTCTTTTACCTCCAGTAAGTCCCAGACAGTGGGATTGCTGAGAGGACTTGGAGGCCATGCCCCTTTTCCCACCACTCTGCAAACCTGCTTCCCGGTGTGCTGCTGGTTGGGGAATGAATTCCACTTTACTCCTGATGGCCTCAGGACTAAAGAGGACTTCTTCCCCCAGTCCCAACCAGTAGTGCACCAGGAGGTGCACTTGTAGGCTGGTGGAAAGAGGGGGCTTGGCCTCTGATGACCTCTCAGTAATCCAGGTGTGTGTGAGTCTTACTGGAGGTAACAAGAGAAGTAGTTGGCCCCCAAGGACCCTCAAGAGCCAAGGGGACTTCATCCCCCAACTAGTAGTGTACCAGGAGGTGCATTTGCAGAGTGGTGTGGCCTCCGTCAACCTCTCAGCAATCCTGTTTGTGTGGGACTTATGGGAGGTAAGAGGAGGGGTAGTTGGCTGAGCTAATTATAACTTGTGCCCCGCAATTAACTGCTTCTGACCTCACATATTACATCACTCACGAAATGGTCAGTGATGTCACTGATGACATCCCACATGTCCTCATCCACAAAATTGCTGATGTACCCACTCACCCCCATAGAACCTTTCATACACCCACTCCAACACAACTATTCACAAACCCATTTAGAGACCAATACCAGTACTTACACACCCACTCAATGATTCATACATCTACACACAAATCCACTCACTCACCCATACAGCCACTCATACACCCACTCATTCACTAATACAGCCACTGACATATCCACTCATACACTCACACAGCCACTCACACAATGAATGTGTCACCCATATATCTACTTGCACGACCAATCACTCACCCTTACAGTCAATCACACAACCACCTACTAACCCATACAGTTACACACACACCCAGTTACTTACTCTTATATATACTAACACATACTCACTCATCTATATAGTCACTGCCACAAGCACACACTCACCCATACAGTCACTCTCAGATTCATTCACTCACCATGCAGTCACTCTTATACCCCATCACTCACTAATACTGCCTTTCACATATCCAGTTACTCACCCATATACCATTTATTTATTTATGAGACTTGTAAAAGTGCGAACAAATGCCCAATGGCGTCTCGGTGCTGTGGACGTGGCAGAAAAGAGGGGAAGAAAGTTATTGATTAAACAGCCATGTCTTTATTTTTCTCCTGAAGATGGTTAAGGTAGGGCATGATCTGATGTCAATGTCTAAGGAGTTCCAGAGTTTGGCGGTTGACACAATGAATCGACGATCGCCCCAGGAGGTTGTTTTAGTTCGTGGCACTGCCATTAGGAGAGCGTTCGAGAAACGCAAAGATCTGTTGGGATCATAGAATGCAAGGGAGTTGAGGAGAAAGCGGGGTCCTTGTTTATGAGAGGCTTTTTAAGCAATTCAAAGGGCTTTGAACTTTATTCGGTGTTTGACCGTGAGCCAATGATAGCCTTTGATGACTTTAGCAATGGATTTAAACTTTGGGGTGCCCGAAAGCATTCTTGCCGCTGCATTCTGCACAGACTGCAACTTATTGATGATTTTATGCTGGGCATTGGCCAGGAGTCCATTGCAGTAATCCAAGGATGACATGACGAAAGCAGTAACCAATGTTTTGCCTGAATTAGGGGGAAGAAAAGGGAGAATCTTTTTTTTTTTTCTTTTTTTTTTTTTTGGTTAAAAACATTTATTGAGCAATCAGATAAGAAGTACAGAGATGGGCCTACAACCACACGGGCTGGCCGCTAATAGCAACGCACAACATATGAAGCAAACGATCACTTCCGTGGCCAGGCACAAATCATATATCAATTATTGCTCAAAGCATAGGACAGGACATAACAATTTTCTGTATTAAACATTAAAAACAACGAACTCTAAACAAGGCGAATGCACAGTAATCAAGTCAGCCCAGAAGGCGGAGGGGAAAGCCACTAATCAGGAAGACAAAAGTAAATCAATGGGACTCGGCAAGGCCGGGGGGGGGGGGACAGCGGGAAGGACAGGAAAATCCTAAAACAGCATGAAAAATTTCGGGAACGTCAGCCTAGGGAGACAGGGTAACATCGGAAGTGTCAACCAAGGGAGGGGTACAAATTTCTCCACGATATGCATTCCACTGACCCCAAATCTTCGTCCACGCCCTGGGTCTGCCCCTAGCCACATAGACGGTCTTCTCTCGGAACATGGACCAGTCCATGTTACCCTCCCACACCGAGACGTCGGGGGGTCTGGATGCGCCCCAGAGTTGCGCAATGTCCCGCTTCGCGACCATGTACCCCAAGGTCGCCCATCTGGTCTGGGCCACAGAATAATCGGTGGGTTCCCACACGTTCAACAGGCATCGTCGGGCCTCAGGCCGCAGGGTAATACCAGTCACAACAGTCATCACCGCAAGCACATCAATCCAGTAGGCTGCTACCACCGGGCACTCCCAAAGAATATGCAGAAATGTAGCACTCATCCCACAACCACGCTTGCATAAGCCATCTGGGGAAAAACCCATTACAACCAGACGCGGACCAGTTACATACACCCGGTGGAGGATCTTAAGTTGAACCAAACGAAGACGGGCGGGGATGGCGACCTCTTTCGGAGAAGAGAGTGCCGACTGCCAATCCTCGTCATCCAAGTCCAATCCGTCACCGACCCACACCTCTCTAAGTCGGACCAATAAGTCAGCGCGATTATTAATCAATTTCTTGTAAATAAGGGAGATAGTGCTATCGGGCAGGTGTCCATCCAGTATGAGATCCTCAAGGGGGGAGGACTCGGGCAGGGTCACATCAGGAGTCAGAACTGAGGCTAGGGCATGCCGGACCTGCAGATACCGAAAAAACTCTCTATCACTCAAGTCGTATTCTGCCTTAAGGGCCTGGAAAGACTTCACTCTACCCTTCACACAGACATCACCCACCTTACATATCCCAATCGTATCCCAGCGGTCAAAGCCCTTAGTAGACCAGAGACACCCCAAACGTTCAGAAGCATAAAGCGGAGTCGCCATTGTCAGTCGATTCTCCCATCCCAAACTCACATTCGCGGCGCGCCACACATTGACTGCGATCCTGGACGGGCCCGTAAGATGGCGCCCGGCCGATCTGAAATAAAGCGCTCTATTAAAGTCCCCTCCCGGCAGCTGGAATCTATCCATCTCAAAGGCCGGATCTCGACCCGGGGAATACATCGCGTGTTTGATGGCAGACAGCTGGGCAGCCCAATAATATCTCCTGATGTCGGGGAGCGCCATGCCCCCGTCATACCAAGGGATGGTAAGTTTCGCAAGGGCAATACGTGGACGCCCGTCCCAGATCAGTTGCCTTTGAAGACTCTCGATCTCTCGGAAATAGGTAGCGGGAACGTCGTCATAAGAATTTTGAAGCGCGTATAGGAATCGCGGCAAAGACATCATTTTAAAAAGGGCAGCCCTGCCCAGAGGAGACAGGGGTAGCTTACGCCAACGGGCCACATCCAGTCGCAGTCTAAGAAGCGGGGGGAGGAGATTACGCTCGAACCGGAGTGAGGAGTCCAGCGTAATAAAGATCCCCAAATACTTGAAGCCAGACTGGACAACCTGGATAGGAAATCTGTCCGGTAATGGGGGCAAAACACCAGAAAGAACATACACACAGGACTTAGCCCAATTAATAACTAGACCCGAGTTAGCACCAAACGAAGTAAGAACGTCAAATAAGACATTCAAAGATTTACGCGGGGAAGTAAGATACAGAAGAATGTCATCCGCGTAAAGCGAGACGCGGTCTTCAAAATCCGGTGACCAACGGATCCCTTTGAGTGAAGGTTCCCATCGAAGCCACGCAGCTAACGGTTCCAGGGCAAGCGCGAAAAGCAACGGAGACAAGGGGCATCCCTGACGGGTCCCCCTACCAAGACAGAAGGGGACAGAAACTCGACCGTTTACCACTACCTGTGCCAAGGGTTCGGCGTATAACAACTTCACCCAACCAATAAACTCAGGTCCAAAACCAAATTTCTCAAGAGCTGCCCAAAGATAGGGCCACTCTACCGTGTCAAAGGCCATCGAGGCGTCCAGCGAAGCCAAAATGGCCGGCTCCGTCAGAAGCCCCGCCCTCGCAACAGCTCCGTGGAGACGACGTAGGTTAAGAGCCGTGTTGCGATGCGGGATAAATCCGGATTGATCCGGATGAACCAAGCCACTAATGACCGTCAAGAGGCGGGTAGCCAGGAGCTTAGCCAGGACCTTGGGTTCAACATTCAACAGGGAAATGGGCCTATAAGACGAACAAAGGTCCCGAGGTTTACCGTCTTTGGGAATAACAACTATCGTAGCTAGACGCTGATCATATGGGAGAATACCCCGCTCCCGGGATTCCAAAAACATGGTACAAAGATAGGGCGCCACCCTGTCAGGACGTAGCTTGTACAATTCAATTGGCAACCCATTCGGGCCCAAAGCTTTGCCCGAACGGAGTGAGCGAATGGCAGTCGCTATCTCGTCCGTAGTAAAAGGGGACTCCAAAGAAACTCGGTCTAAATCGGAAACACTGGGCAGAGCTATATCACGCAACAAAAGGCGAGAGTCATCAACATCCCGTTCAGACACAGGGGTATAAACCACACGAAAATAATCCGCAAAACATTCAACTATTCCAACCGGGTCCGTCACTCTCACACCATTCGAAGTCTGAATCACAGGCACCACACGATTCGCCCTCTCTTTCTTATCCAACCATGCCAGTAATTTACCCGCTTTGTCCCCCACATCATACAAACGACCCTGTTGCTCCCGAAACATCAGTTTAGCCGCATCTGTGACCAAAGACTTATAAGCAAATTGTTTCAGACCCAGGGCGTGGAGTTTATCAGATGTAACATCCGATTCTAGGTCAGCCTCTATCTCAGCAAACTCCCTCTCAAGGTCCACCACCTCCCGATTCCTCGCCTTTTTGGATTCAGCAATAAGGGAAAGGGCCTGCCCGCGAATCACTGTCTTAAAGGCCTCCCACAGGGATACCGCAGAGGAGACGGACCCCTCGTTGTCTAAAAAATAATTGTCCAAAGACTTAGTCAAGAGGTTGCGGGTCTCGGGGGAGGTGAGGTACCATGGGTTGATAGGAGCCACCCGGCCCGCCGCCTCCACCCCCATCTCAAAACAAAGCCAGAGCGGAGAATGATCGGAGATGCCCCGGGGGAGGTGTCTAATCTCACGAACCGCCGGCGACTGCGCCGCGGGCATCAGGAAATAATCCAGTCTAGACAGACTCCCATGGGCCCCAGAGTGGAAAGTGTATTGAAGCTGAGTAGGATGCATAAGCCTCCAGCAATCCACCAAGCCAAACGTATCCAGAAACCCACCCAGCCACTGTTGGGCCAAAGGAGTGTCCCTAGGGGGGTGACGATCGTGTAGACCGGAGAACACAGAATTAAAGTCACCTGCAATGAAGAGAGTACTATCAGGGAGGTTCAACAACACACGGCCCAAATCGGAAAAGGTAGAGGTCTGTAGACCGGGGGGCACATAAACGGCAAACAAGGAAAGGGTCCGACCCTCATAGCGACCCACGAGGACAGCATAACGCCCTCGATCATCAAGGATCACATCATCAATAGCTAGGGGGAGGGAAGCCCGAACAAGGATACCCACCCCCCCGGAACCCGTGGTAAACCCCGAATGTGCGGCGAGGCGATAGCCCCACCTATTCATTGCACGACAAGTATTGCCCACCAAATGAGTCTCCTGTAGAAAGACAATATCTGGAGACAAACGTCGTAGACATCGCAACACCACACCCCGCTTAATACGATCCCCCAGACCATTAACATTCCACGAAATAAACCTCAACCCGCTACCCCCCATCCCACACAGCAACGCCGAAACCCCTCTCCAATGAGCATGACATCAAAAACATCAGTAGCAAGATAGAATCGCCTTGAGAACACAACACACAAACATCAAACTTCCCATTCACCCACCCCCCAACAATCAAGGAAACACCCCCCACCCTGCACCCCTGCAAGAAGCTAAAAATCCACCCCAACATGCAGTGTGCCTGTCGCCCAAGAACCCCCATTCTACAAAAAGACCCCGGAGGAGGAAAGGCTCTGGCCCACCCGCCACCCCGAGCAAGACAAATAACGAGGAGAACACACAAACAGTAGAGGCACTTAGGCATAGAATCCCAGAAGAAGTTACTCTATACGAGGACCCGGGCATAGACAAATTGTTCAGCTCTCTACACCACCCTCAGCACCACCCGGGTGGGCGGCGGACTCAGTCGCAGGAGGTCGGTCCGGCAGAGAGTCCAGCCAGTCATTCACAGAATGAGGCCGATCAAAGAAAAAGGTTCGGTCATTGTACTCAACTCGCAGCCTGGTCGGAAAAAGCATAGCGTAGCGCAATCCCATGTCCCGGAGACGCTTCTTGACTCCACGGAAGCCCATACGCTGTTTCTGGACCTGTTGAGAAAAGTCCGGATAAAAGTTCACCGTGGCATTCTCAAAGGCCACCGGGCCCTTCACACGTGATGCCTGCAGGATAGCGTCCCGATCCCTATAGTGGAAGAGTTTCGCAACAATAGGCCTCGGCGGGGCGCCTGGCTTACCCTGGCCTCCCGGAACACGATGGGCACGCTCCACTGCGAAGAATTTACTCAGCCCAGACGGAGAGAGGTAGTTCTGGATCAGGTCCTCGACCAGGAGATCAACAGAGTGCGGTTCTGGATTCTCCGGAATGCCAACCACACGCACATTACAGCGACGTGCCCTGTTCTCAAAGTCCTCCAAGCGCCGGGTCATGAAATCGTTCACCCTACGGAGATTGCCAATCTCCGTCTGTATCTCCGAGACGTCTGCCGTGAGGCTGGATGACTTGAGATCCAATGACTTCACCTTCTCATTGGTTTTAGATAGGTCGGCCCGAATCAAGTTCACATCAATGGCCACGGTGTCGATTTTGTGGGCCAAAGCTTCATATTGTTGGCCTATCGTCTCCTTCATGCCAGAAATGGCGCCCATGATGTCCTGCAAGGACGGCTCCGTTGACGCGTCCACAATGTGGTCAACCGCACTTGGGCCAGGCAGGGCGGCTCCGGGGGACCCCTTCGAATGGGTGTAACGGTCCATAACGTTAGATTGGACCGGGCCCCCACGCAGGGGCGTCTAGTTCTTCCGCGTCTCTCGGTCCCCTCTGCCCGCCATGTCGGAAACCGCGTCACCAGGAGACTCACTCGACCCGATGGAAATGGCCACAGGAAAGTAGGGCGTCGGGACCAAAAAGCAGCTGCAAGAGTACCACTAGGATAGGACCAGCCAGAAAGGAGAATAGGCCAGCCAAAGGCCCGACAGCCGTCTCGTGCGCCGGACCCAGCCCAGGCCAGACTCCCCTGCCAGATGTCTCAGTCTGAGGCAGAATCGAAACCGAAACTTAAGAGGGGGACCCACAAGTCCAATCCCCCTGCCGCTGTTGTTCAACTCCGAGACGGCCACAGAGCCTCACCCAGTCCCGGGCGCACCTCGAGGGTGGACCCCGAAAGTTCGAATCGCCGTATCTTCGGCGTCCCGGGTCCAAATCAAATTCCAAAAATCCCAGGAAGATCAGCCCAGCGTCCTCTACAC
The DNA here is from genome assembly GCF_964261635.1 of Lissotriton helveticus. NCBI lineage: Eukaryota > Metazoa > Chordata > Amphibia > Caudata > Salamandridae > Lissotriton > Lissotriton helveticus. The sequence goes on along the minus strand of NC_136059.1, from coordinate 171,092,965 downwards.
AAATCCTCGTGAAGAGTCAGGATATGTTCAGGATATCATGCCGGGAGTGGCGGGGGTCCGGAGAGCGCTGTGCTCACGCGGCCATCACGGATGCCCGCCAAGCTCCTCCAGGGAGAATCTTTTTGATGGATTTAAGTTTGAAGAAGGATGCTGACACAATGGAATTTGCGTGAGCAGCAAATGTTAACTTATCGTATAGGAGAACTCCCAGATTTTTGACTTTTGTAACTGGGTGGGGCGGGGGACCTAGTTCACCGGGCCACCAGGATCCCGGCAAGGCAGGGCTGAGCTTGCCGAATGTCATTACTTCCGTTTTTTCGGAATTAGGCTTGAGGCAGTTTGTGGCCATCCAGTTGCTGATGGCCAGCATGTCATGTTGGAAGTTAGCCGCTATTTTCTCTCCATTATCTTTTATGGCCAGAACCAGTTGGGTGCCATCAGCGTATGAAGTTAGGCTCATCCCCCAGTTCTTGATGACCCTTGCCAGGTCTGCCACATAGATATTAAATAGCGTGGGACTGAGGGATGAGCCTTGAGGGACTCCACAGGGCAATGTCATCTGGGCAGAGCTGAAATTGTCCAGTTGAACCGTCTGGGTACGATTGGAGAGAAAGGAAGCGAGAAGATGGGAGAGGAGCTGGCCTAACGGCTAGGGCGCTCGACCTCGGACCTGGGGATCTGGATTCGATTCTCGTTAACGACGCCAAAACTTCCTGTGATTCTGGGCAAATCACTTAATCTCCCCATGCCTAAAATGAATGTGTGTCCGTTCTCATGTAACGTAACTGGTGCTATGTAGAGCTCTCTGATACCTGATTCGGTTCGGGTCTAGTTCGCGCTATATAAAACTCTGCAAAAAAAAAAAAAAAAGATCTTTGGCTTTAGCCTGGATGCCTAGAGCCTTAACACGGTCGACCAGAGTGTTATGATCGGCCGTGTCAAAGGCAGAGGTCAGATCTAGCAGGATGAGCACTGCCGCTCCTCCTTGATCGAGAATGGTTCATACCTCATCGGTGGCTTTGATGAGTACCGTCTCGGTGCTGTGATATTTACGAAAGCCAAACTGGGTGTCATCCAGTAGGAGATGGTCTTCGATATACTGGGAGATATGAGTATTCATCAATTTTTCTACTAGTTTGGCGGCAAAGGGCAGACTGGCAATTGGTCTATCATTTTTTGTGTCTTCAGGGTCAAGATGTGGTTTTTTCAGAAGAGGTTTGAGGAGGTTATCTTTCCAGATGGTGGGGTAGACCCCAGTACAGAACATGGAGTTAAAGATTTCTGTAAGTTGGGGGGCTACAATATCAGCTACTGGGAGAAGTATGGCAGGTGGGCAGGGGTCGTTTGCAGAACCCGATTTAATGGTATTCATTGCATTAGTTACTGAAATAACGTTCATTTTTTTAAACTGCCTAAACTCGGATTGGGGTTTGATTGTATGCTGGGAGAAAGGGTCTTCTTTGGTTCGGTCGGAGAAATTGGTGTAAATGTTATGGACTTTGTCAAAGAAATAGCTGGCGAGGTTATTGCAGAAAGCTTGCGAAGGTGTGGGGACCGCTTGAGGGGGTAGATGTGAAAGTTTAGATACAACCTGATAGAGTTGTTTGTTAGAGTTTTTGGCTTGCTCGATCTGGGAGGAATAGTAGTGACTTTTTGCTTGAAGGATCATGGTTTTATATATAGTGAGTTCATTTTTGTAGTGCCATTTCTCTTTGGAGGAATAAGTCTTTCTCCAGTGTCTTTCACGGTTTCTGCATATCTGTTTCTGCAGTCTGAGAGCATTATTAAACCAGGGTGCAGAGGGGGAGCTACGGTTTTTAGAGATGGATTTTATGGGGACTAATTTATTCATGGCAGTGGTGAGCCAGCGGGTGTATTCTTCAGCGGCTGTGTTAGGGCCGTTATCAATGTCTGGTTGCAAGAGGGGCAGGGTTTCCATAAGTTGTTGGTTGTCAAGATCTTTCCAGGATTTAAACGTACCAGAAGCACAGGTCGTGGCGCCTACATGTGGGGGAGAGTCCGATGAAATTTCAAACATCACTGCATGATGGTCTGACCATGCAAGGGGCAGGACCTCTATTATCTTGATGTTTTTGTCATTAGAAAATAGACCATCTAATGTATGCCCAGCTTCGTGGGTACTATTGGAGACCCGTTGAGTGAGACCCAGGGAGTTTAAGTCTGAGATAAGAGTGGTGGTATCTTTATGTTCAAGATTTTCTAAAGGGAAATTAAAATCACTTAGAATGGTCGTGGAATTGTCTGTGGTTAAAGATTCCACCATATCAATAAAAGTGGCTAGAAATTGTGTTTTGCTATCCGGTGGGTGGTAGAGAAGAATACCTTTGAACCATTGACACATCCACTCACTCACCCACAGAGCCATACACACCCTTGCTCACCCATACAGCCCCTCACACACATACTCACTAACCCATACAGCTACTTATTCACTCACTCAGTCATCCATACAGGCAGTCACATACCCCACCACCCTCCCACACAGACACCCAGACATTTATACAGGTACTCAGACAACCAATCACACACACATATATATATATATATATATATATATATATATATATATATATACCAAACAAAGTCCTGTCCGCCCCAATCACTGGAACGGTAGCAGCCAGGCAAGGACCTCGTACTTGCTCCCTATGCAACGACCTCCACATCAATGTAAAGTGTAAGTGTAAGTGTAAGTAATGTAAGTGTAAGTGTACAAGTACACTTACATCAATCTTCGTGGTGAGCAGTGGTAATTTTATTTACAAATCGGCATAAAAATCACTGGGACTAGTGCCATCCATGACGCGTTTCGCTCCTCATGGGAGCTTGATCACATGGTGCGTCCATTCATTATGACATAATCTAAAGTGCAATGCAGTGAAAAAAAAGTGCTCACAAACCGTAAAAACAAAACTAACTGTTAATAAAAATTGACAACAGACTAAGGCACAGTTGAGAAATAGAAACACAAATGTACAGTACAAATACAGATTACTTTGTATCACATGTCAAACCAAAAAGAGATCAATCTGTATTACAAATAAATAATTATGTACAAAATATACAAACGAATTATGCTGATTAATGATAATATGGCATTTGCAGCAATTTCGAACACGAATATAGCAGCTGTTGAATTAATTCATCTAATAATTACTTAGTACAAATAACAGTGCCAATCTTCTTAAATGTACAGCAGTTCAACTCAACAACGTTCAATAATAATGTGTCACAGTTCATAAAGCTTAAGCAGAGATCTCTTTAAAAAATTGATTGGTTAAATCAGGTACTGAGCATACAGTGAAACACTGGCATATTGTTATCTCTATTAGAATTGTCTCAACCATTGTGATAGGACAGATTAGGTACACGCTATTAACGGAGACTGATATAAAATCACTTCACATTCCATGTCTAAAACTGATTGGTTGACAAATCTATTCACAACTTAGTAATGCGGAACTCCCAAGCATGCTAAATAAAGTGCAAGTGCATTTTTAGCAAGAGGTCTGCTCCCCAAATGGAACCTAAATCTGTAGTCGCCTGAAATCAGTGCCTGTATCTTACAAAATATTCATAATCATAATCAACCGATCAGGTAGTACCTATATTGAAAAAACATATACCGGAAAGCTGGAAATGTGCAAAAGTAGAAACTCCGAAGTTGAGTGCAACTGTCCTCAAAAAATGGGTATATTGCTAGACTAAGAACAGTGTGCCAAACAGTCGCGTCTGTGTGATATATATATATATACATATACATATTTATATATATATATGCCAGGAAGATCGTCCCGAAGAAAAACGAACAGCAGACCCAGGGGTACAGGTGAAGTTCTTTATTATGTGAATACAGCAACAACAGCCAGCATGACGCGTTTCAGCCTCAACGGAGTCCTTGATCACATGACGCCTAGAGAACAAATTGGCCGACTTTTAAAGTGCAAGTGCTAAAAAAAAACTGATGTTTGATTGGTGGCAATAGCAATCATAGGCATGGAAAATATACAACCCCGTGGTTCACGTTGAGGTATGTTGGAAACTTGTTCATATTAACGGCTAATGCCTAGCACCAGTAAAACTTTTGCAATGATAATTTAAATAAATAAATAAATATATACATAAATACAAAAAATATAAATATATAAATACATATGCAAAAATAATTACCAATATCATATCATATGGGCGGCTGTCACCGCACAGGGAATATACCTAAAACACTAATTTCGGTTAATATGTTTAAATTCCATGATGAAAAAACTGCTAAAACAATACATAGACCGACAATAGAATAAAATCATTATCAGTTGTATGTTATCCAATATAATAGCAGTGGGGTGCCATGAGATGTTCACTATATAATGTAAAATGCAACCATGATGGTGAATCTCCAACCTTGCATGATGCCAAAATTTATGCCTACAATTAATAAATGTATATATAACAAACCGTGATGTGCTCAGTGCATATGAATATAGAAAAAGGGGTTCAAAATTGATAAGATTGTATCATTGAATGTCAGGTTTAAACAGTATACTCAATGTATACTAATCAGTGCATGGAAGGTTAAGGCAGCTCAATACATATATAAATATGCAAAAAAGATATAATATATAAAAAAAATTATTATGTAGAAAAATGGCAAACTGCATCAGACAGAGAGCACCCATAGTTATTAAAATGCAGGGGTGCTAGAGACAGGTGAAAAAGTCCTCACTTGAGTTCAAACCTTGTGGAGTCTTAGTATCTTAAGTCTATAATGTACCGAGATTCTAATGCACGTAGTATGGATTCGCGATTGCCTCCTCTTCGTAGGGGGGGCAACTTGATCCACCACAAAGCATCTCAAAGACTCACTCCTGTTGTTATGACAATCCTTAAAGTGACGTGCGACTGGATATGTTTGGTCGCTTATACTGATTGCCCTGATGTGCTGGAGTATCCGTTTGTGGACCTGCAATTTGGTACTGCGAACATATTGCAGGCCACATGGACACTCCAGCACATAGACTGCGAATTCACTCCAACATGTCAACTGTTTGGAGATGTGGCAGGGTACATCACTAAATGGAGTTGTGTATTGAGTCGTGTTGACCCCATGTTTGCAAGCCTTACAGGTTGCGCATTTTCTAAAGCCCTTGATGTTATTTAACCAAGTCGTATTGGTACGCAGTTCTGGGCTTGATTTAATCAACGCATTACTAAGAGAACGCGCTTTTCTAAATGCAATATCAGGCTTGCCTGGCATGAGGTGGCCAATAACCGGATCATTGCACACCAAACTCCAGTTTTTGTTCAGTATTTTACTGAGTGACTGGTGTTGCCGACTATATGTTATGATCAATCTGACTGGTTGAGTGGCAGGATCATTGGATGCTTTAGATTTTTTAGTCAGTAGTGTGTCATTCCTAGGAACATTGTCGGATCTAGTTATAGCTGAGTCGACTACTGCAGCTTTGTAGCCTCGAGTCAGGATTCTGTTTTTGCTGGTTAATTGAGCCAGATGGCATTCGATGTCAGAGCTGCAAACACGTCTTATACGCATCATTTCCCCGTATATGTATATGTACGCAAGTTGCTGTTTTGTGCAATAAGGGTGTGTAAGTGGGTGTGTGGGTGGCTGTATGTCTGAGTGAATCGGTGTTTGAGTGGTTGTATGGGTGAGTAAGTGAGTGAGAAAGGTTGTATGGAAAGTATTTTGGGAAATAGTGTGGTTCTCTGTCACTGAATAGGTGAATGAGTATATGTATGAGTAACTGAGTAGCTGTGTGAGTAATTGTATGGGTGGGATAGTGGCTCTGTGACTGTATGGGTGAATGAGTTGATGTTTGAGTAGCTGTATGGTTAACTCATTTACTGTGTCAGTAGCTGTATGAGTGTATGAGTGGATTTTTAAGTGTGTCTATGTCTCTACAACTGATTCTGTAACTTGCTGTATTGGTACTTGTAGGTGCATGAGTTGCTGTATATGTAAGTCAGTGGTTCCATTAGTGACTCTATAGGTGAGATGATGTGTTACTGGCTGTATGGATGAATGTATGGATGAATGAGAAGATGTGTTTCTGTGGGTTCTGTTAATGAGTTTGTTAGTGATTGTGTGGGAGTGGGTGTATGATGTTGTATGGGGTGTAAGTAAGCATGTCTGTGTTTCTCTGGATGAGATCATCAGTGATGTCACTTCAGATGTCATCAGTGATTTCATTAGTGATGTCATCAGCGATGTCATTTGAGATGTCATCAGTAATGTCACGAGTGATGTCACTGTCTATGTCATGAGTGAGGTAATATGTGAGGTCATAATCAGTGCATTTCAGGGGCATCCATTATAGAAAGCTCTGGTACCTAACACTTCTGAGTTTCTTTGGATTTGCTGTGTGCACACAATCTGTGCCTAATTATAACTTACTTGAAGTTTTTTGTTTTTTCAGTGAATTTCTAAGTTTTTTTCAATTCTATTTTCTAACTATAACACCCTTATAACCCATGTTTTTTCCAGTTAATTTCTAAGGTATTTTTTATTCTTTTTCCAAACTATAATGACCCTGTAACCGTTGTTTTTTTATGGAATTGTGAGGTTAAATTATTTTTATTTCCTAGCTGTAACCAAAACCTTTGAGAGTGGGTGTTTGAATGGCTTTGTGGGTGTGTGAGTGGCTGTATGGGTCGGTAAATGGGTGTGGGAGTAGCTTATGGGTCTGTGAGTGGGTGCTTGAGTAGTGGCATGGGTCAGTGACTCAGTGTGTGAAGGGCCGTATGGGTTTATGAGTTGGTGTGTGAGTAGTTTTGAGGGTGTGTGTAAGTGGATGCCTGAGCTAGTGGTTTGTGAGTCATTGAGTTGTTGTGTGACTGGCTGTATCAGTCTGTGAGTGGTGTGTGAGTACCTGTGTGGGTGTGTGGTGGTGTGAGTGGGTTTGTAAGTGGTTGTATGAGTCTGTGAGTGGGTGAGTGAGTGGCTGCATGGGTTTGTGAGTGGATGTGTGGGTGGCTGTATTGATCTGTAAGTGGGTCTGTGAATGGCAGTATGGGTGTGTGGGTATGTGAGTGGTTTTGTGGCTGTGTGATTGAATGGGCAGAACAGCACCTCACCATCCCCTTTAACGAGCAAGAATCCACAGTTTGCACAAAATGTCTTCCCAACTAGAATACTTTCTACTGGTTAACTAGTAAGTGCTAACTCGTTGGCTAAGTGTCTAGTGCATATTCTACACAACAGCTGTACAAAGGACCAGGAGGAAATGTCCCCAGTGACTTTCTGTGCATTTAATTTTTGCAATGTGATTTTTCCTCATACGTCTCTTCCAGAAATCTGTGATAACTTCAAGTCATCCATAGAGAATATGACGAGACATCAAAGAGGTGAATCTCCAACAAACAAGGGCTGTTCCTCTAACTATATAAAATAAGTGCTTCTTTGTTTGGCAAAGACGCCTCATATTCACTGCATCAAAAAAGTGTCACCCTAATTGTCGGGAAACTTGATCGGAGATCTTTTGGTAAGGTGTCCATCATACTGGCAAAAGACGGGACGACCTTTGCATACTACTAAGGTGGATGGGGCAGGGTCAAATGGTAGGCGCAGGTGGAGAACTCTGCTCCACCAGCGGCGTGTGCGGATATTTCCCTACTCCGCACTCCACTGAGAACTCGGAGTAGGGAAAAAAATCTCTGACTCTGCGGCGGAGCGGAGTTAGCCAGCCCCCCCACTTACATTGGCTCCCTGCCTCCAACCCCCCATTAAAATAGTCACAACCTAATTTAAAAGAATTAAAGGGCCCGATGTAGGTGGCCCAATACCGGTTGGTAACAGTGAAATTCGGTACATTTCACCATTACCGACTGGTATTTAGCCATTCCTGATGTAGGGAAGGAATTGATAATAAGGAATCGGTATATAAATACCGATTCCTTATTGGCCTTGCATTTAAGGAATCGGTAATACCGATTCCTTAAATGCAATGTAGAAAGCACATAAAAGAGTGCTTTTGGGCCATAAGGAATAGGTAATTACCACCAACTTAAAATTGGTGGTAATTACCGAATTTCTTTAAAAAAGCACTTTCTTGCTTTTTTAGAAGTGCCATGTGGCACACATCCATGCCCTTAGGGCATGCATGTGTGCCACATGTGCACACATGCACCTTTCAGGGGTGCAAAAGGGTGTCATTTGGACACCCTGGCACCCTTGAAATACCTCCTGGTATTACCGATTCGGTAATACCGAATCAGTAATACTGAATGTCTTCACATTCAATGCTATGGGCCTCCAAGTTCATAGGAATGAATGGGTAGGTATTACTTATTACCGAATCGCAATTACCGATTCGGTAATAAGGAATATTAAGGATTCGGTAAAAAATACCAAACTCTTTCCTACATCTGAAATACTGATTTCTTAATACCGAATCGGTAAAATTCGGTATTAAGAATTCGAAATTTAAAAATTACCTACATCGGCCCCTAGTCACTTACCTGTATTGCGGAGTCCCTGGGCTGCCCTCCTCCGCCTCGCTGTGCATCTTGCATGAACTGCTCATGCGCGGACCTGCACATTTCTTTGTGAAAATGCAAGCGCTGGCGCGCATGCACAGTTCGTGCAAGAAGTAAGGCGAGGAAGATGAGGGCAGTCCGGTGACGCCACAATACAGGTAAGTGACTTTTTATTTCTTTTACTTATCTTGTCACTATTATTTTATTAGAGGTGGTGGAGGCGGGTGGCGGTGCGGCACAGAGTTCCACAGAGTTTTCCCCCCACTCCGCGTACCTCCACACAGTTGCACTCCACTAGCGCCCCCCGGGGTTACCAAATGGGCGAGGCTTTTAGGTGGTTCTGCACATTTGAATACTCATAGTAATCTAAAGGAAGAACCATGGACTCTGCTCTCACCACTTGTCTCAGTCACTAAAGATTGTACCTTCACCGAGGTTTTTAGATATTTTTCAATGTAAAATTGTGAGAAAACGCACTTGTTTTGTCTTTGCAAAGCCCAGAAAGTTAGGATAATTTCTTCTTTGCAGAAAGAGAAGAGGGCCACCTGGTTCCCCCCTCCCCGAGCTATTTTCGCCCCAGGGATCCCATCCCCCGGGGCCCAGCCACTTGATGCTGGGTGCCCTGGAGCCCACCTAGGGCACCAAGTGTCCACCTTTGGGGTCCACGGGGAAAGCCTCAATGCCCCTGTGGTCCCTGCCAGCTCTCCGCACGCAGTGAAGGCCATCACTGCTCCCACAAGGAGGAAGTAGATAAAAATTCTGCTCCCTACGTGCGGGAGCATTTCTTTCATCTGTTTCCAGCCCAGTTGACAGCGGGGTTGAAAACAGATAAAATGTCTACTCTCAGGGTGCAAGAGCAGTTTTCCTGTTTTTGCCCATATGACCGGACTTACTGTTTCCTCTTGCTTGGCAGGCTGTTATAGCTCCTGCTAAGTGAAAGCAAACTACTGTGCCCTAAGAGTGGGCACCTCGGGACATGAGGCTCCAGGGCCATTAATGGTTCCAGGAGGGGGCCTCCCTCTTATCTTATTGGTGGGTCTGCCTTGGGGAGGCGGTGGTCCAGGGGGTCGAAATAGGCCCATGGGGGGGCAACCTCTAGTATGTATATATATATATATTCACTGAAAAAACCATAGGTTATAGACCATATATAGTTAGGAATTAGCATTTAAAAAACCTTATTTTACTCACACAAAACCATTGAAATTCCATATATAGTTAGTTGCACTAACTATATATCGCGCACCCGCAATCCACTGCTGATGATGTCACATATTACATCATTCATGACATGGTCAGTGACATCACTGATGACATCACTGATGACATCTCAAATGACATCACTGATGACATCACTGATGACATCTCAAATGACATCACTGATGACAACATCCAGTGATTATGTGTTTCTGTAAAGTTTAAATATGTTTTACATATTGAAGAATGAGTGGATGTATAAGTGTCTGAATGAAGGTTTTAGTAGGTGCGTGATTGACTGTATGAGTGAGTGATTAAATGCGTCTTACTAAATGCACGGGTTAGTGACTAAACTGTCTGAAAGTGTGCATCAGCATGTCTGTTGTTGTGCAAGCTGCTGCATGTGTTGATCAGTAGCTATATAAGTAGCTATATGGGTTATTGATTGGTTGCACAAGTATTTGTATGGGAGACTGAGTGTGTGTATGGCTGGCTGGGAGGTGTGTGACTCTGTGCAGATCAATGTGTACTTGTATCAGTGATTCTATAAGAGAGTAAGTATGTGTTAGTATATGTTTTAAAATGTAAGGTACTCTATGTTTAACTGTATAGATTAGAAAATGGAACTGTGATTGATTCTTTACAGGACTGACTAGGTGTGTGAGTAACTCCATGGATGAGTGGCAGAGTGTGAGTGTCTGTATAGGTGTATGAGTGCATATGATAGTGTTGTAAAGATGAGTGATTGTATGTATGAATGATTGTATGGGTGAATGAGTGAATGTGTGTGTAGACGTAGGAATCAGTGAGTGCGTATGTAGTAACTAGTATTGGTGTGTCAATGGTTTCAAAAATTATACTCTGTATTTAACACTGGGTGTAACAGAGGTTATATTAAAGTGTGAGGAGATGCATTGTATTGTCACATTAATGATATCATCATTGATGTGACCATTGATGTCAAATGAGATATCATCAGTGATGTCATTTGAGATGTCATCAGTGATGTCATCAGTGATGTCACTGACCATGTCATGAATGATGTAATATGTGACATCATCAGCAGTGGATTGCGGGTGCGCGATATATAGTTAGTGCAACTAACTATATATGGAATTTCAATGGTTTTGTGTGAGTAAAATAAGGTTTTTTAAATGCTAATTCCTAACTATATATGGTCTATAACCTATGGTTTTTTCAGTGAATTTTCAAGGTTTTGTAAATGCTAATTCCTAACTATATATGGTCTATAACCTATGGTTTTTTCAGTGAATTTCAATGGTTTTTTAATAGCAAATATCATAAGCTGTCGAATGTCAAGTACGTGGTAAGTAAAAACATTTTCGTGTTTATGCACACTGATCTGCTTTGAATGCTACCCCCCACCCCTCATTTCTATTAGGAGTACTCTCTCTTTGCAGATAGTGAAGGGTAGTTAACGCAGCCCTTTGCCCCCTTTGTAATCCGTCGTGCCTGCTTCTCTCTCCATTTGATTGATTGTTCTCTTTGGTTCATTCTCTATTTACAAACAAGCACAGAGTCAAAATACTCTGTTTAGTCTTTGCAGATAGCGAAAAACCGTGTAAAAAAACAAAAGGAATCGAGCAAAATCAGTAGGCCACTAATGGGATCTCTTTTTGACCTCGCTAAAATAGAAACATTAGGAACAACCTGTTGAAAATAGCAATGCGTATGTACATAAGCGGCGTTCATTTGTGTTCACAGTACCCCTTGTTGATTGTTTGAATCGAGCATTGAATTGTTCGAAGTTGGTTCTCTTAAGGATCTTCTCTGCCTGCAAACGAGGAAGAATAGGAATATTCTCTCTCCCTTTGCAGATAGTGAAGGGTAGGTAACGCAAGCCTTTAACACGTCGTACCTATTTCATTCCTCATTGATTGATTGATTGATGCACCTGTTTCACCCGGACCATTTACTAGACATACGTCATCTGGCCCGACCAGAGAGCACCCCTAGTGAAAAAGACATATGCAATAATAACGAAGTGATCACTGTATCCTGTTAACAGAAACTTTAGCATGAAACAACCTGGAAAGAAAAGAATAGGAAATCGAAAATCAGTAGGCCACTGATGAACATGAACTTTTATTAAACAACGAACAAAGAAACGATAACATAACGTAATGATAAAACCTATTAATGTCCTAGAAACAAGAAAACGTTAGAAATATGCCAGTGGTGAGAGACCAGAAAAACAGTAAGAGAAACCAAATCACCCCTCGCTGTCCCACCGCCTGCCACGCCCAAAAAATCGATAGACTAGGGAAAATGCAAGTCAGTAGAACATCCGCCCCCACTCTGGAAACTTCCAAGGTGGGGCAGGGTTCCGGCTACGCCCAGCCGGGAGCAGCCCATATAAAGCAGGTCCTGCTGCCACGCCTCGGCCAGGAGATCCTAACGTAGGGTGTAGCCGGAGGAGAGGCCGAGACCAGCGGGACCCGGCCAGGGGATTGCCTTTACAACGCTGAACAGTTGCAGGGGGGGGGGAATGTCTCCTCGACCCTCCCCTCTCTCTCCCAGTCCGGCCGCGGTGGCCCTTGAGAGTTGCAGGTAGTCCCGCCACATGCTCTTCCGGTCCGGCCACCAACGGTCGGGGGGCCGAGGCCGACGGGATCCGGCTGCAGCCAATAAACCAAGAAACCCGTTAATGGGGCCAGAGCCAGGGGCGTCCGGCCGACATCTACCGGAAGCCCGGCCCGAAGACGGACGGGACACTTCTTCTTTCTTGAAAAATGGCTGCGACAACACTGGGGGGGGGATGTCTTGCACATGCCTCCGACCCCCCCCCCCTCGTCCTCATCGCCTGGTCCGGCCATAACAAATCTCAAGCGAGACGCCGTGGGATGCACTGGCAGGGAGAGACGGTGCGAACAGGCCTCTCCCGCCTCCCCAGGTGGAGGCTTCCCAGCTGCACCCTCAGCGCTCCAGGCGCCCGGAAAAGGGTTCTTCCACTGTGGCTATGCTGCAACGTCTCGCCCGGCAGGGTGGAGCCCGTCCGCTCATTTGACCCCGCGATCGCCAGTAGCTACCGAACTCTCAAAATGGCGGTCGACCTGGCAAGAGCGGGCCCAGCATAAAGAAATGGCCCGGTCACTGGTTGACTCCACCACCGTAGTCCTCCACGACCTTGAAGATTCTAGAGGAGCCGCGGGAGTCTCCGACCCCCGATGGGGAATGACTGCCATGATCACCCGTGGAGTGACGAAACTGTATCCGCGGGACGTCGGCGCCAGCCTCACTTTGAATTACTAGAATCCTGCAGACCTCACTTCCGGTGAAAGCACAGTGTGACCCGGTAGGAAAAATTGTTGCACCCCCTCCCCTTTTTGACTGATAGTTCAAACCACCGATCCTTTCCTTTGCCCTTTTAACGGAACTTTGGACTGCCTCCCCCTCTTTTACATTTTCTAGAGAAAACAAAACATTAACCACTACAATAGCATAGCAGTTGACACCAGAACTGTTTTCAAATTGAAAACCAACAACATCTTCAACAGAATCCTTTTTGTTTCTGCTGTGACCCTGCTACAGCACAGCCATTGTCCCCAGCAGTAATTCTGCAATGCCGCTAAGAATAGCTGTGGTGCCTACTGGACTCACTCACCCCCGCGGCGCCCCACGCCGTTATTTGCTGGGCGGCAACTTGCTAGACATCACTTTCGTGCCATCTAGATTTCAGCGCGTTCTGCTGCCTTGGAACTATTCGCACAACAGACCGCTACTGACAAGAATATTTCATTATTGGTGCTGTCAATTTCAATAAATCTATTGGATAATTCAAAAGAAATTGCCACGGTCTCTTCGTTGTTTAAATGTTTTTACTGTTTTTGTTTTCTTGTATATATTTATATGTTATTAAAGTTTTATATTCCTACTACTTTGTTGGAGTGCTATATATTTTTAATGTGACACATAATTGTAAAAACTTTGATGTACAAAGAGTCATTCCTGGAATCTTCCGCTTCAGGCTCTGTCCCCTCCCCAATCACAATACAGGATAGTTTTCAGATAGTAGGAACACGTGTGGTGTGACGGATCTCATCGGGTGTGGGCCTTGATCTACTATAACTCCTTTGAAGAGGGGTGATTCTTTACAGCTGGGGCCATAAACTACATCTGCAGGGCTAGCTGATAGCCTAGACAATCGGACACAGAGGAAGAGGAGTGTCAGAGGGTGCGGTAGTGAATAGGGCGAAAGGGAGGTGTCGGGCGGGCACAGTGTGATTCTCAGGGAAGAGCAGCGCAGATGGGGGGAGGTTTATTGCCCATGCATAAGACAGAGAGCGGGGGTGACCAGTGCCTGGGGAAGATGCTTGCGAGGGTGAGGAGCCATGCTACGAATCGACAGCGTGCAGAGAGTGGGTCTGGTCAAGACATCTAAAATGGCTGCCGTGCACGACAAAAGTGTGGCATTTCAAAAAAGGCAAGATGGCGCAGACAATGTTTTTCAACACTTCCTCATTTCCTTCGAATCGAACGTTAACAGACGTTGGGGCATATTACCAAAGTTAAGCGATATTTATCGCTAACGATGCTTACCAACGAATTTTTTACCGCTAAGCATCATCAGAAATTACCGAAGATAAACCTTGCTATTATCAAGGTTTATCACAAATGCGATAATAAACGGCCGCAATGCATGAATATCGCTAAAAACTCAGCGATATTCATACATTACCGAGCTAATGCTCTTAGCCATGTTATCCACCTCCCATTGGATAACATGGCTAAGAACTGCTCAGGGCAGGTGTTACTTTTTGGAGATATTCGCGCTTAGCGCGAATATCTCCAAAAGTTGGTAATAGGAGATAGATATCTTGCATGTTGTAATGCAAGTTATTGTGGTATATGGAACTCATACCATAATCTCTCAGGAAAGCAGAAACTGATCCTTTTGGGACCGCCTAAAAAGGCCTAGGGGGTGAGGAGTACTCTACTTTGCCCCCTTTTCACGTTCCGAACTATTTTATTTTACTCTCTTCTGTAATTACACAAAATACCAGCGATAAGATGCATCGGAGACACACACTGAGAGAAAGGAGGCCGGAGATGAAGAAGACATGTCAAATACACATTGGAGATAATATAGTGGCAGAAGGGAAGTAAATATGAGTAAACTTACCATGTAACATAAAAATGTTGCACTCTATACTATAAGTCTCATTTTATACTACAATCACTTCGCTACAACCTCATAAATTAAAAATAAAAATAAATAATGTCTCAAACAATTTTTGATTTCTAAATATAAATTTATTCTTCAGAATTTTCTAAATTTGAAACAACTAGTAACATGTCCTCATCAGTAATTTCCTCTTCAATCATCTCATCTGGAATCTCCTCATTAAAAGTCTGCAATGATGATTCTTGTAACTCTATGGTCTCCAAACACTCGATAAATTCGCCATCAAGAGATTGATCAAAAAAATCATTCAAGTCATCTCCTCCTTCTGACAATATTTCATTATTGGTGCTGTCCATTTCAATCAATGTAGTGGAATCATTCAAGTCATCTCCTCGTGACAATATTTCATTATTGGTGCTCTCAATTTCAATCAATGTAGTGGAATCATTCAAGTCATCTCCTCCTTGTGACAATATTTCATTATTGGTGCTGTCCATTTCAATCAATCTAATGGAATCATACAAGCCATCTCCTCCTTGTGACAATATTTCATTATTGGTGCTCTCAATTTCAATCAATGTAGTGGAATCATTCAAGTCATCTCCTTGTGACAATATTTCATTCTTGGTGCTGTCCATTTCAATCAATCTAATGGAATCATACAAGTCATGTCCTCCTTGTGACAATATTTCATTATTGGTGCTCTCAATTTCAATCAATGTAGTGGACAATTCAAAAGAAATTGCCACGGTCTCTTCATTGTGAGCCATTTTATTTTGAAATTGCTTGCTGTAAATTGCAGAAAAAAATAATCACTTTCATTTATCGTTTTTAGTAATACATAATATAAAACTAACTTTATCAAGTATTTAGTATAACAGAAGGACTGCAAATAAATAACAGAAAACATTTTTCAAATTATCTTCAAGTGTACAACATAGTTCCCCTTACAAATTAACAACTCACCTTTTCAAAAGTAGGAAAAGTGTTAGTACTGTGTAAATCAAACACCAGAAATTCACCACCAAAAATTCCTCACAAATGTACCTCAGACAGTAGTATCACAAAATGGCTGTGGTTTCCTCTCATTTGACATATATACATAACCAATTAACTTTCATCACACACAAATACAAAACCAAAGTAACATTTTAATTGGTTCTAAATTTCAACACTTTCAAATGTGTTTTCCCCATGCAATTTTCCATAGGACATTTACATACGTCTACAGCCTGAATGGCTGAACGGAATTACACCAAACTTGACAAAATGGTACATCAAACCTAAGAGGTCAGGAAGGATCTACTATGCCCCCTTATGGTCATTTCCCCCTTCGCTTTGGCCTCCTCTTGTCTCTCAATCCTACCGAGAGACAAGATGGCGGCCGCTACGGACTGTTTGGAATGTTGACAGACGCCGGAGAACCAATCAGCTTCGCGAAGCTCCGTAACGCGAAAAGTACGCGAAGCGGAGCGCTGTTACAGATATATATCTTTTTTTGAACGTTAATTTCTCAAAATCCACTGGAGCACATATATTGAGACCTAGCAAAGGCACATCGGGCTACCAGTCCCTAATATTTTGCAAAGTTTCGTGCAAATCCATTCAGCCGTTCGATTATTATTATTTTATTTTTTTTTTGCCCCGCGGAGCCCTTTTAAAACCTCCACATCAAACGTAGGGGGTCAGCGAGGATCTACTATTCCCCCTTATGGTCATTTGCCCCTTCGCTTTGGCCTCCTCTTGTCTCTCGATCCTACCGAGAGACAAGATGGCGGCCGCTACGGACTGTTTGGAATGTTGACAGACGCCGGAGAACCAATCAGCTTCGCTTCACAAAGCTCCGTTGCGCGAAAAGTACGCGTCCTGGAGCGCTGCCCGGTCCGCTGTTACAGATATATATCTTTTTTTAAACGTTAATTTCTCAAAATCCACTGTAGCACATATATTGAGACCTACAAAAGGCACATCGGGCTACCAGTCCCTACAATTTTGCCAAGTTTCGTGCAAATCCATTCAGCCGTTCGGGCTAAAAGTGAGGCCAACCGCCCTATGGAAAACTCAATGTTAAAAACACGTTTTGGGACCCCCCTTTTTTCTCAGCCCCCCCTTGACGAACCCCCCCCAAATTTTCAAGGGCTGCTCAGAAACAAAATGTTCCATTTTCCTGAAAGTTTCAGCCAATTCCGTCCACAAACGCCAAAGTTATTAGACATAGAATTTTCAAAAAACCCATAGAGAAAAAATCCTAACTATATATACCTACTGGCGACCGCCAGTAGGTAATATATATATATTACCTACTGGCGGTCGCCAGTAGGTATATATAGTTAGGATTTTTTTCCTATGGGATTTTTCAAAATTCTATGTTGAATAACTTTGGCGTTGATGGACGGAATTGGCCGAAATTTTCCTGAAATGGCACATTTACTCTCCGGTCCTTTCCTGAAAGTTTGGGGGGGATTCGTCAAGCAGGGGCCGAGAAAAAAGGGGGGTCCTAAAACGTGTTTTCCCCATGCAATTTTCCATAGGGCGGTTGGACTCACTTTTAGCCCGAACGGCTGAATGGATTTCCACCAAACTTGGCAAAATTGTAGGGACTGTTAGCCCGATGTGCCTTTGCTATGTCTCAAGATATATGCTCCAGTGGTTTTTACGAAAATTAACTTTGAAAAATATATATTGGGCTACATTGGGCTATATATATGTTAGAGCCCAATGTAGCCCAATGTACCCCAAAGATGGCCACCAGAGACAAAAAAAATCAAATGTAGCCCAAATATCAGCCAGATGTAGCCCAACTATAGCCCAATGACAGAATGTCCCAGAGTGTTATAAAGAACAACTAGAGTGCTAACAGTCTTACTTATGACAAAAGTATGGCACACCTGAAGTCATCTTGATTGGAATAAAGTGTTAACACTTAAAACATTTAATTTGCAAAGGACCAAAATGAGGGGGTTCATTTTGCCATAGAAATTATGATTAGTGCTGAAGAAAGAAAATTTAGGGCACATTTTGAGTGACTTCTCAAATCCTCTTATATTTCATTAAAAAAATTCTGATATGCAGTCTCCCAAGATGGCCACCAGAGACAAAAGAGCCCAAATGTAGCCCAAATATCAGCCAGATGTAGCCCAACTATAGCCCAATGACAGAATGTCCCAGAGTGTTATAAAGAACAACTAGAACGCTAACAGTCTTACTTATGACAAAAGTATGGCACACCTGAAGTCATCTTGATTGGAATAAAGTGGTGACACTTAATACATTTAATTTGAAAAGGAACAAAATGAGGGGTTTCATTTTGCCATAGAAATTTTATATATATATACATATATATACATATATATATTCACTGAAAAAACCATAGGTTATAGACCATATATAGTTAGGAATTAGCATTTAAAAAACCTTATTTTACTCAAACAAAACCATTGAAATTCCATATATAGTTAGTTGTACTAACTATATATCGCGCACCCGCAATCCACTGCTGATCATGTCACATATTACATCATTCATGACATGGTCAGTGACATCACTGATGACATCTCAAATGACATCACTGATGACATCACTGATGACATCTCAAATGACATCACTGATGACAACATCCAGTGACTGTATTTTTCTGTAAAGTTAAAATATGTCTTACATATTGAAGAATGAGTGGATGTATAAGTGTCTTGATGAAGGATTTAGTAGGGGCATGACTGACTGTATGAGTGACTGATTAAATGTGTCTCACTGAGTGCATGGGTTAGTGACTAAACTGTCTTAATTTGTGCATCATTATGTCTGTTGTTCTGTAAACTGCTGCATGTGTTGATCAGTAGCTATATGATTAACTATATGGGTTATTGATTGGTTGCCCAAGCATTTGTATGGGAGACTGAGTGTGTGTGTGGGTGGCTGGGAGGTGTATGACTCTCTGCATAGATGTGTGAGCAGTTGATTCACTAGATGTATGGGTTCAAAAGTGCATGTGGAAACAGCTGTATGGGCGGTTGACTGTGTGCATGAGTGTATTGGTGAGTGAATGGATATCTCAGTGCTACATGTCAAAGTAAGTACATATGTAAAATACAGTACATGTGAGAGTTGACATATATAAATAACTGTGCATAAGAGCCAGTGAATGTGTGAGTGGCTGTATGGATCATTGTGAACTTGTATCCAGGATTGTATAAGTGAGTAAATATGTTTTAGTATATGTTTGAATAAGTAAGGTGTGTATAACTGTATAGTTGAGGAAATGGAGGTGTGATTGATTCTTTGCATGACTGACTAGGTGTGTGAGTAACTCCATGGATGAGTGACAGTCTGTGAGTGTATGTTTATACTGAGTGTATCTAAGATTATATAAGAGTCTGAAGAGGTTCATCATAATATCACATGAATGATGTCATCAGTGATGTGATCAGTAATGTCAAATGAGATGTCATCAGTGATGTCATCAGTGATGTCATTTGAGATGTCATCAGTGATGTCATCAGTGATGTCAAATGAGATGTCATCAGTGATGTCATTTGAGATGTCATTTGAGATGTCATCAGTGATGTCATCAGTGATGTCATTAGTGATGTCATTTGAGATGACATCAGTGATGTCATCAGTGATGTCATCAGTGATGTCATTTGAGATGACATCAGTGATGTCATCAGTGATGTCATTTGAGATGTCATCAGTGATGTCATCAGTGATGTCATTTGAGATGTCATCAGTGATGTCATCAGTGATGTCACTGACCATGTCATGAATTATGTAATATGTGACATGATCAGCAGTGGATTGCGGGTGCGCGATATATAGTTAGTACAACTAACTATATATGGAATTTCAATGGTTTTGTGTGAGTAAAATAAGGTTTTTTAAATGCTAATTCCTAACTATATATGGTCTAAAACCTATTGTTTTTTCAGTGAATTTTCAAGGTTTTGTAAATGCTAATTCCTAACTATATATGGTCTATAACCTATGGTTTTTTCAGTGAATATATATATATATATATATATATATATATATATATATATATACATCTACTCACCCGTAAACCATAAGACCCTAGGAGTACCCTTACCTTCCTTTACTTCTTCCCACTGCTAAGTCCTAAATTCTCTCCTTGCTCTTTTTAACTTTATCAACCCTGAACTCTAAAATAACCCTTACACCCCTATTACTCTGCCCACCCCAGAACCCTAAATTTACCTATACCTCCCTTTACTTCCACCCACCCCTTAAACCTAAAAACATCATTACCTCTGTCCAACCCTCAACTCTAAAATTACTGTTCCGTCCCTTTACCTCTACCAACACCTAAACCACTTTTAAAAAACAAAATAACATAAACATTATGGGGCATATTATCAACAACTAGCGATATTTATTGCTAAATAACGTTAGCGAACTTTTTTTTATCGCCGCGCATCGCTGGATTTTATCGCAGAGATAACGTGCTATTAGCAACGTTTATCTCCAATGCGATAACATTTCCGGCGATAGCGGCGAAATGCGTGAATATCACTGGAAATCCAGCGATATTCAGGCATTATCGCTAATAGGGTCTTAACCTGAATATCCACCTCCCATTGGATATACAGGCTAAGAAGTGGTCGGAACAGGCGTTAGGTTTTTGCGATATTCGCGCTTAGCACACATTTTTTCATCGCAACGCCTGTGTTGATAATAGGCGACAGCGAGGTTAGCGACTGCTTTCAGTCGCTAACAGGTTGGGTACTCCCATTTTGCATGTCATTAGCGATAAATATCGCTATTATGCAAAGCGGGCCCCAAACCGCTCGCTATCGCCTACAAGCTGCCTCTTGTTGAGTTAGGGCTCTGATTGGGAGGTGCAGTTGTTCCTCCTGGGCAGCAGAGGGTCCTTTCTTCTGGTATAGAAAGATCACCAGCAACACCGCTAGGCCAAATTCACCCTCAAACTCAGTAGTGCACACGCATAAACACCATGAACCATACTTTCTGCAACTCCAAGCCTCTGACGTCACTTCTGAACCTTACTGGCTGCATCCACAACATGAGTATGAGTGCAGGAGATTGGCTGCTTTAACCCCTTCATTGCTGCCTTCTGCCAATGGCCGTCGCGAGCACTACCTCCGTAGTGCTGCGCACGTCCTTTGGCCGACGCAGCCCCGCCCGCGCAATAGAACGCCCGCAGCGGGGTGGATTTTGCACGGTGCTAAATCGGGTACACTCCTTGTGGAGCGGCTGCACCGATTCAAACATTTAATCTGCTGGCCACAAGCAACATAAGCACAGATTGAATTACAGGGGCCAGGAGTAGGGGTGCGGATTCGGGGAGGAGGAGCGCTGCAGCACACCAAAAAACCCATGCTGGGTTTCTGAAGGTGAATGAGCAATAAAAATGCTTTAAGATTTTGATTTCATCTTGTCATATTTGCTGTGTGTTTAAAGACAAAGGAGACATGTCAGGCTTTGCGTTTAAATTTCTGCTTATTCTTTTTAAAAGGAGATTGGCGTTTACCTTTTTTTCTGACAGCAAAGTGACAGGGCTTTGTTAACTGAAATATGTGACAATCTTGCAACGGGGTACAAGGAGTGTAAACAAAAAGGCTGCAGGATATGACTTATTTTCTAATTGACAAAATGTAAATACTTGCAATTGAACGGTATAAACATTTCGGAATATATCAGTAGGTAGGAAAACATAAATCACGCACATTCTTTGCAATCCTTAAGTGTGATGGAAACAAGATTTTTAATAGAAGGAAAACAAATCAAACACTAGGCGATGCATCAACAAAATATTTTCTGAAAACTGGTTTCCACAACCCATTCGATTGTGCGCTATATAGTTTTATCAGTAAAATTGTATATCTGTGCATGTTTTTTAGAACTAATGCATTGGCATTGATGCGTCAGATTTCGTGCTCCTGCCGCAAATCCCCTCCCACCGCTATGGATGCGCTGTCTTTAGAATACAGTGCTCCATGGGGCAAGGATTCACAGATGCATCAGAAATTCTGAAGCATCTTCTGGCCCTTAAGTGACGCATTGCTGGAGTTGGTCTTAAGACTGACGCAACTCCAGCAATGTGTCAGAACACAGAGGCGAGTCCCATGGTAAAAGCCCTGCGTCAATCCTTGCGCCTGGTTTGAGAAGCCGTAGGGATTTTGACGCAGTCAAGTTGTACCAGTGAATTGTTGTAAATCTCATTGCGTCAGTTCTACATTGCTTTTAACGTGGGAGCGCCTACCCTGCATAATGATACCTGGTGCAGGTATATTGTGACATACGCCTCTGCAAAGTGACTCAGTGGTACCAATGCGCCAGTTTGTAAATATTGAGCAGTGTGAAGAACTGATTGCACTGCTGCTGTATCAAAAGAATGATGCTGCGGCGACACTAGCTTCTTCTAAACATGCCCCTTAGTCACCATTTCAATGGAAATCTGCTCTCGCTGTGAATAACTGTGCTACCACACCATGATTTAGTGATATATTTGCAGAAGTTTGCTCCAAAATGTACCACCAACTGCACACTACACCCTCATCAGTCTTTTTTTGTAAACTAACTTTATTAGCATTCTATATAATGGCAGAGTACAACCAGTGTTGCATGCGCGTGATCATAACAACGTAGGCATCAACGAGTATGCTATCCCTCCAGTAGGCAACAACAAACACAAATAATCTGCAAATACTCATTTCAGGGAGTATCAATCTTCCTATAGGTGTAGAAAGTTTTTGTGATTACCATCCTGATAGTGAAAACGAATATATTCCATATTAGCTAGCCACCCCATACACAACTGTAGCTGCACCGCCAGGTGATAACACTCCAAGTCTGTGGTATTCACCCCCTTGTCTGTGGAAAGCCACTGTAACTTTGTTAGTGTAACACGTCTTTGACCTTAATTCGATATCAAGTCATTCAAAATTGTATCCAGATCTCAAAACATATGTGCAGCACCACAAACGGGAGGACTGCACAGAAGGACAGGAGAGGGGCAGCGCTATCATCTTAGCTATGGTTATGCTGCCCGCCAGTGACACAAGCAGCGTCTTCGAGAAGCTTGTGCCCGGAAGGTTGCCACCCCCAGACAATTGCCCTCTAATATGTCGTGGGACATACAGTATATCCGGACCCCTAAATGTTTCACTGTTTCCTGCTACCACCACATGCAACTCAAGCTTGGGGGTTCAGGTCTGTCACCACGGATCAGGAACAAACTGGTCTTGAGCTAATTCATGGAAAAGCCGGAGACCTCCCCAAAAGCCTGGGGAAAATTGCAATGCTTTTTCAAGTTACGTGCATAGGTCACCCAGTTAGAGCACTATATCATCTGCATAGAGACAGATACAAAGCACGATTCCACAAGATGGATGCCCATATAGAGGCATCCACTCTAGGCCATGAATGTCAGGGGCTCCACTGCGTGGGCAAAAAGCAGGGGTGACAACGGGCAACCTTGGCGGGTGTCTCTTTCTACTGCACACTGATCGGAGATCACCCGACTCATTCTGACCCTTGCCCACAGGGTGTGTGTAGAGCAGGTAAGTCCACCCGTCCCAGTCCCATACAGAACATGACATTGCGAAGAAAGTCCCAGTCCAGGCTGTTGACGGACTCCTCAATGTCAACAAACATGATGCCAGACCAATCTGGTGAAACTGGGCCATCGTCCAGAATCGCCAGCAAGCGGCGAATATGAAGCACCATGCTACAGTCAGGAATAAACCTAGATCGATCAGTATGGATCAGATCATGCATGTGGGGCAGCAACTGCTGCGCTGGGACTCTACTTAGGAGCTTATTATTGACATTCAACATCAATAACGGCCTATATTCCAGTATATCTGTAGCAGGCTTCTCAGGTTTGAGCAGGGAGATAATAAGGGCTTCTCATAGAGTGAGCAGCAAAACACACAAGATGATGGACGGAATGTTGCACAATGGCAAAACATTCACCCCCAGTCACAGATCTGGGTTTTTAATCCATCGTGGGAGTTTGGGCTGGACTGTTCCCATGAGGCACAGGGTCAAGACTGATTTGCATATGGCCATGTCTGAACTGGGGTGGCTTGGTGAGCAAAATAACGATCTGTGACTGGGGGTGAATTTTTTCCATTGTGCAGCATTCCGTCCATCATCTTGCGTGTTTTGCTGTTCTCATAGAGTGAGGGCATGAGCAGTAAGTGCCTCCTTTTATAATGCAGCTAGACAGGGAACAAACATCAATCTAGGTCGCTTACATTTCTACCGGGAGACCATAAGCCCCTGCAACCTTCCCAGTGCCATATGGCAAACCTCAGCATTGATCTCATCCTCCAAAATGCCCCGTCTATCGCTTCCACCACCTCCAGCAGTAGTTGGTTAGGTGTGAGATCAGTTGGACACTCACGAGCTGGCCGTTTCCGCGGTACAATCCCCGTCATATAGTCTGGCATAAAAACTCAAAAAACGATCTGTCAATCTCAGCTCCAGGTTTGGGGAGCTGCGTCTAGGGGTTTGGCTAACCATACAAATGCGAGCCACATCTTCTCACTCCTTGAGTGCACAAATCATGTACTCTTTGTATTTGAAACAGCTCCAGATGTTCTGCCACTCTTTTTTCCGCTTACAATACAGCCTGGTGTACATCCGGCATCTCAGGTCGCGATCAGTCTATGATCTCTAAATGCTCATTCATGGATAAATAACAACCTTCCCCAAGAGGGTCTGCCGTGCCCCCTTTCCCCTGGAGAATGACCTTAGATGTCTCAAATTCAGTTAATATTTAGGATGTAGTACCCTCATCCTCGACAAAAAAGCGCCGGATCACTTTCTGATTAGTCTCTTTCTTTGTAAACTAACTTTATTAGCATTCTATATAATGGCAGAGTACAAACAGTGTTGCATGCACGTGATCATAACAACGTAGGCATCAACGAGTATGCTATCCCTCCAGTAGGTAACAACAAACACGAATAATCTGCAAATACTCATTTCAGGGAGTATCAATCTTCCTAGTTTTTATGATTACTATCCTGATAGTAAAAAAGAATATATTCCATTTTAGCTAGCCACCCCATACACAACTGCAGCTGCACCGCCAGGTGATAAGACTCCAAGTCTGGGGTATTCCCCCCCCTCTCTGTGGAAGGCCACTGTAACTTAGTTAGTGTAACACGTCTTCGACCTTTATTCGATATCAAGTCATTCAAAATTGTATCCAGATCTCAAAACATATTTGCAGCACCACAAACGGGAGGACTGCACAGAAGGACAGGAGACGGGGCAGCGCTATCATCTTAGCTAAGGTTATACTGTCCGCCAGTGACACAAGCAGCGTCTTCCAGAAGCTTGTGCCCGGTAGATCGCCACCCACACACTATTGCCCTCTAATACGTCATGGGTCATACAGTACATCCAGACCCCGATAATATTTCACTATTTCCTGCTGCCACCACATGCAAGACAAGCTTGGGGGTTCAGGTCTGTCACCACGGATCAGGAACAAACTGGTCTTGAGCTAATTCATGGAAAGGCCTGAGACCTCCCCAAAGGCTGGGGAAAATTGCAATGCTTTTCCAAGTTACGTGCATAGGTCACCCAGTTAGAGCACTATATCATCTGCATAGAGACAGATATAAAGCGAGATTCCACAAGATGGATGCCCGTATAGAGGCATCCACTCTGGGCCCTGAATGTCAGGGGCTCCAATGCGTGGGCAAAAAGCAGGGGTGACAACGGGCAACCTTGGCAGGTGTCTCTTTCTACTGCACACTGATCGGAGATCACCCACCTCATTCTGACCCTTGCCAACGGGTGTGTGTCGAGCAGCAAAGTCCACCCTAAAAAGCGGCATCCCAGTCCCATACGGAACATGACATTGTGAAGAAAGTCCCAGTCCAGGCTGTTGAAGGACTCCCCAATGTCAACAAACATGATGCCAGACCAATCTGGTAAAACTGAGCCACCGTCCAGAATCGCCAGCAAGTGGCGAATATGAAGCACCATGCTACAGCCGGGAATAAACCCAGATCGATCAGTGTGGATCAGATCATGCATGAGGGGCAGCAACTGCTGCGCTAGGACTCTACTGAGGAGCTTATTATTGACATTCAACATCAATAATGGCCTATATTCCAGTATATCTGTAGCAGGCTTCTCAGGTTAAGCAGGGAGATAATAAGGGCCTCTCATAGAGTGAGGGCATGAGCAGTGAGTGCCTCCTTTTATAATGGAGCTAGACAGGGAACAAACTATCAATCTAGGTCGCTTAAATTTCTAACGGGGGACCATCAGTCCCTGATACCTTCCCAGGGCCATATGGCAAACCTCAGCATTGATCTCTTCCTCCAAAATATCCTGTCTATCGCTTCCACCACCTCCAGCAGTAATTGGTTAGGTGTGAGATCAGTTGGACACTCACGAGCTGGCCGTATCCGCGGTACATTCCCCGGCGTCTAGTCTGGCATAAAACCTCAAAAAAGATCTGTTACTCTCAGCTCCAGGACTGGGGAGCTGCGTCTAGGGGTTTGGCTAACCATACAAATGCGAGCCACGTCTTCTCACTCCTTGAGTGCACAAATCATGTACTCTTTGCATTTGAAACAGCTCCAGATGTTCTGCCACTCTTTTTTCCGCTTACAATACAGCCTGGTGTACATCCGGCATCTCAGGTCGCGATCAGTCTATGATCTCTAAATGCTCATTCATGGATAAATAACAACCTTCCCAAAGAGGGTCTGCCGTGCCCCCTTTCCCCTGGAGAATAACCTTAGATGTCTCAAATTCAGTAAATATTTAGGATGTAGTACCCTCATCCTCGACAAAAAAGCGCCGGATCACGTCCTGATTAGTCTCGCGGAACATCGGGTACTCTTTGCTGTCAATCTTCCGACGCCAGTTCAGGCTGCACAGGCAGGCATTCCCCCACTGCAATGTCAACAGTAGGGGTTTGTGATCAGAAATGGTTCTAGCCTTAACAGATGCTCCCTCTCCCTTCTTTTTGTTTTCCATTTGCTTGTAAATATCGCGCAGCATGTTGGGCCGCCAGTTCGTCACGCAGCATGGGGCACCGGCGGATGTATGACGTTACAACGCATACTTTTACAACGCCTACCTTTACAACACATTTTTTACAACGCAACATCCATTACAACGCATTCCATTACAACGCATGCATTTACAACAAATTTTTAAAAACTACCTTTACAACGCATTCCATTACATCGCATACTACCTTTACAACGCATACCATTACAACGCATAACATTACATTGCATGTAAGGTAAGTATTGGATAGTGTAGGGGTAAAAATTACTATTCTAACTCCAGGGGGTGCAACAGTATGGTAAGTGTTGGATAGTGTAGGGGTAAAAATTACTATTCTAACTCCAGGGGGTGCAATAGTAGGGTAAGTGTAGGCTAGTGTAGAGGTAAAAATTACTATTCTAACTCCAGGGGGTGCAACAGTAGGGTAAGTGTAGGATAGTGTAAGGGTACTATGTGTGGTAATGCTATGCGTTGTAATGGTATGCGTTGTAATGACTGCGTTGTAATGACATGCGTTGTAGTGGTGTGCGTTGTAGTGTCATGCGTTGTAATGGTTGCGTTGTAAATGCATGCGTTGTAATGGATGTTGCGTTGTAAAAGTTTCATTGTAATGGTACTGCGTTGTAAAAGTTGCGTTGTAAAGGTTGTTTCCCGGCACCGGCAGCTCAAGAGGCTTGTAAATAAGCCCCAAGGTCTTTTTGGCTAATGCTGCACTAACTGTGACACACGCAGAGGCGAATTCTTGACAAGACAAATCTCCTTTTGCTAAAAGTTTAATTTCCTAGGAGTCACGTTTCATTTTCTGTTGTGTCCTGCTCGCATTGTAAAATATAAGTGACATGTTCTAAGGCAATAAAAATGAAGCGTGTGCTTTTAATCACTGCATCAACAGAATATGTCATGCAGAGATGAATGTCTCTGCAGAAAACCCTTCTTGACAGTCCAAGTGTCAGCTTAAGGTTTATGGGGGCCCCTGGCGAGAAATATTATAAAGGCTTCTGTTTGGGACAACTTTGAATTGTATTAGTCATTCATGGTTAAAGGAAGCTCAAAGTTAGCTAACCATATTGAATTATATGTGAAAGGTTAAAGTACAAAAATACATAGCAGTGAGCTACAGAGAGTAGAGCTACCATATACATTTTAATAGGATCAAAAGGTGGAGCTCTGGACAATTGCCCACTTTGCCAATGCCTTAAAACGCCTCTGGAGCGTTCAGATTAACCCACAAAGGTTGGAATCGTGTGCCATCGCTGCACGCCTCTTACAGGATCTGGCAGCTTTAGACCTCCATTTGCACAACTTTGATCCCACTCACATAGCGGGCAATCTTTTAGATCCCATTATTTCGAATCTTGTTGGCATCGCCTATCAATCCTCGACACCAGTCACCTGGTCAGATCACTTCGTTGTTGATTTCTCAATTACAATTGAGATGGTAAAACCCTCGATTCATGCTCTCCCTCATAAAGCTAGTAGGAACTGGAAGCATTTAGATATTGACAATCTTAACTTCACTCTTATTAAGGATAAACCTGCGCTTTCCAGTATAGCAACAAAGGACTTACCCATTATCAGACGATGGTTGACAACGGCCTTAGACACCTGTCTTCCAGCGCAAAAAAATAAACCTCAAATTCTTCATCCGCCAGCACCTTGGTTTACGGACGCGCTTCGTCAAGAAAAAGCATATTGTAAAAAACTGGAGCGCATTTGGCGTTCCAAGTACAACGCTGACCATAAAATAAAATACAAGGCAGCCCTTAAAGCCTATCATTTGTCTTGTGACGCCGCCAGAGCCAATTTTGCCAGTACTTCTATTCTAACGGCACAAAACAGACCTAAGGCGCTCTTTAAAATTGTTAAAGAGCTCTCTGGTGCGTCCACGGCACCTAAAGACCCTTGTCTAGATACTGATCAATGTGAGGTTTTGGCCAATTTTTTCGTTGAAAAAATTGATAAAATCTATGCTACTTTTAATTCTAATTCTGCGGTGTCTACTCACTCCGCTCCAACTGCATGCATCCCCACCCTTGATACTAACCTTGGTTCGTCTTCTGCTTGTCCTCCTCTGCTCGTCTGGGACCCCATTTCTCCTACACTCTTAAAAAAATATCTTCAAGATATTAAATCTGGCTCCCCCCTTGATCCAATGCCCCCACAAGTCTTGAGATCCTTAGATCCAGCTTTGCTTCAAATGATTTTAAAAATTCTGAATGCGTCGTTATCTGAAGCTATTGTCCCCAATGAATGGAAGCATGCTATGGTGGTTCCACTATTAAAAAAGGCCAATGCTGATCCTAATATTCCATCGAACTTCCGCCCCATCTCTTTGCTTTCATGCTTTTCCAAAATTTTGGAGAAACACGTTAATTCATTACTTTCTTCTTATGTTGAAACTTCTAATTTTCTTCACGACTCTCAATCCGGGTTTAGGGCTGGTTTTTCAACTGAAACCACGCTCCTTGGAGTATCGGAATCCATTAGACAAAAGGTGGACAATGGGGAGTCAGTGGCACTCATATTACTTGATTTGAGTGCCGCATTTGACACCGTCTCCCACTCCATCTTGTTGTCCACCTTGAAATCTATGGGTGTCGGTGGCTCGGCCCTGGCCTGGATTGCTAATTTTCTCCTTGATCGCACTTTTCAAGTGTTTTCTCCCACTTCTGCTTCATCCATCCTTCCTTCTAAACACGGTGTTCCACAAGGGTCCATTCTCAGTCCCCTTTTTTTTAATTTATACGTGAGACCCCTGGCCTTTTTGGCAGAGCAGGCAGGTCTCACGATTTACTCCTACGCTGATGACACGCAAGTCATCTATTCACTCTCCGCCAACAAAAATTCTTCTTCCTCGTCTCTTCAAAATGGACTCCGACAAATATCTGCATGGATGCATGATCATAAATTAAAATTAAACGGGGACAAGACGGAATTGCTTCTGTTTGGTCAAGATATTTCGTTATGGGGCCCACAGCACTGGCCTCCAGAGATGGGTCCTCTTCCTACTCCAACTACGAATGCTCGTAATCTTGGAGTCCTCCTCGACAACCAATTGTCCTTTAAGCAGCATGTAGTGAAAGTATCCGCCACCTGTACCAACATCATTAGGTGGCTGAGGAAAATCAGGTGGATGCTGCCTGCTGACACCCTGAGGACGGTAGTCCAGGCGCTTGTCATCTCACGCCTGGACTACGGGAACATCTTACTCTTGGGTGCCAGTAAGGAGGTAACTAGGAAATACCAGGTGGTACAAAATATGGCGGTTCGCCTTATTTGTAACCTTCCTGTTAGAACTTCGACCTCGTCTCACATGCGCAACCTGCATTGGCTGCGTATTGAGAACAGGACTAAATTTAAGGCGTTGTGTCTCATGCACAAAATCTTGACTGGAACAGCCCCCAACTATCTATCTGTTTTAGTGCAGCGTTATGTTCCATCTCGCGCACTCAGGTCCTCTACCCAAAATAAAGTGAAAGTACCGCGAATCAGGAGAGCCAAAATGGGTGGTCGGTCTTTTTCTTTGCTAGCCCCCTCTCTTTGGAACTCCTTACCTTTATTTCTTCGATCGGAAAGGTGTTTTCTGACCTTCCGTAAGGGTATCAAGACCTGGCTATTTGATATGTAAGCTTCTGCCTTTCTGTCTCCTTACCTTGTGTCTACTTTAGCGCCGGGAAACCTCCGGGTAGCTGCGCGCTTAATCAAGTGTAATTATAAATAAATAAATAAATAAAGACATTATCAACAACCCACACTTTACTGTTACCAATTCAAGAAACGCTTCAATGCCTCGTCTGGGTTACTAGGCACTATACAGATAATAATAGAAGTAATAGGTTTCAAAAACAAAGTGTATAAACTTTAATTCAAAAACAGAAGAAAAGACATAACAGGAGTAGCTAATAGTATCTTTTAGTCATGTAGATACATCTGTTACATATTTTCCTTTTTGCCAGGACATCCTTTACTTGACAAGAGGATTTGTTATGAAAGTATAGGGCACATTTCAGGTACTTTTAACTAGACAAAATATAATTAAGTTTAGAACTCGGCCACTGCATTCACCTCCCTAGGATCCAAGAAGAAGAAAGCTTTAGGTCGTTTAAAGAGTGGTTGAAATGGAAATATAAAAGTGTGGTTACTCAATATCTCAGAGTACCTATTTACTACTGAAAAATGCAGGGGCTCCCCCATCAAATGTATTGCACCCTTGTTGAGTACCTTTGCTGATACTCTCTGTGGGGATTGTGGTGTATTATATGGGATGGCTGTGCGACCTTACCTTGTAATACACTCACAAAACTGTCTCGGGACCAGTCAGGCTTGCTTGCAAAGCCTTTAGCTCAACCCTGGGTAGCTGTGGCTACGAGCAGAAATGCTTAAACAAAGGACTGGGTTAAAGCATTTAGAAGCACCAAACAACGAAAAAGGAAAGTCATGCAACTCGAAAGAAATCTGACACCAGTTTATAAAAATAGATTATATTGTTATTAACTTTTGATACCGAGATGAGCAAAATCCATCTCAGGGTTCCAGATATATAGATTTATAATTAAAACAATAGCAGCTCTTACTTACCGGTGGTGGTGGTGGTGGGGGTAGCTGTTCTCTTTGCCCACTTCCAGGCCTCCAGGGGTAGCATGCAGTAACAGGAAGCACCCAGGCTTCCAGGCTCCCATAGCCCATCCTGATGCAGCTGATAGCAGCGTTGTGATTGGTCTGAGCGCTGTGGTTCAGCTCACAGAGGAACTGGGAGCCTGGGCATGTTCTGCAGCCAGGCTGAGCAACACAGTCTGTTGGAGAACATGCTAAGTGTGCATGACTGTTTGGATGGCCCAAGACAAACTGTCATGTACACTTACAGAGTACCACCACTCCTCCCCCTGCTTGTCTGACACAGCCCAGCCCAGCCCCGCCCCTAACGTGTTGAGCAAGGAGAGAAAAAGAACAAGTATTTGCAATGCAATAGGTCTTGCATTTGCTGGAGTTGGAGCTATTGGCATTATTAATGGCAATGTTTTGGAGTGATTAGTTAAAGAAAAATGTGCACGCTATAACAAAATATAATGTTCATAGCAACTGTACAGTAAAGCAGCCGGGGCCTGTGCAGGTAATAGTGGTGGGGCAGCGGGGCCCAATGGGGGCGGATTTCAATGGAGGATGGCGAGGGAAAGTTAATTATTTAATTCGTTTTCACTTATCATCGTCCTTTGAAATCCGCCCAACCCGGCCCACCGCTCTTACCTACATGGGCCGCAGCTGCAGTAAAGCTATGGCAATGTTAGCAAAGTAGCTGGGAAAAGTACACACAACCATGGTAAACGCTGCTTAGAGCTCACTTTTGGATAAAAAAGGTGAACCGCAAGCAAGCACTCTGTGCAAGCAGTCATTGCACAAGATGTATATAGTTCACGCAGGTGTAACAGAGGAGTATAACACAAGTATGCACTGGTTAAAGACAGCTACGACTCAAATGTCGTGGACTAAAAAAGTTATGTAAAGAGTTTGGATATTCTAGCCCTGTTTGTGCTCAAGACGAATACTTAGACAATTTTTCAAATATTACATTGTTTACATTGAATTGGATTTCAGACTCAAAATACGCAGTTGTGTTTTTTGTTTTCTGATTTTGTGTGTGTTTTTCAGTGTATCATCAATTTTCAAACGTCCTCTCCTAAGTGCTAATAAAGTTGGCAGTTTCCCCTGTTAGCGCTAAAAAAGTAAAGTGATAACAGTGGTGATGGTGGACCATAAACCTCCATTATCCTTTAAGCAGAGACGCGTGCCCATGTTGCTGCCAGGGAGCCATCACCCTTAAATATTACATGCAGAGCTAATGGTAGTCCTAGGTTAATTTGAGAAGTGAGCCCTCGACAAACACTGCCCCAGCCATTGCCCCTTCTTTTGTTTGATGACGAATCACCCAGGAGCTAAATCCAATTTTTACCTGCTGTCTAATCCTGGAATATAATCATGCCTTATAGAACCTCTGTAAACACCAGCTGTGAGGAGGGGCACAGAGAGCAAGATCTGTGATCTGCTGGGGCAATGAAATTAAAATGCATTAAGTAGCAGGAGATATTTACAGGCTGCTAGAGAAGCGCGCATACCTAGACAGACAGGCAGCTGTGCACGTGTGCATAGAAAGATGCTTACACCGATCACACTCTTCGAACTCGGCATGTTATGGGCACAATGTCACATATTTGTAATATCGATGCTAGGACAGGGACACCAAAGGTTACTTTTTAAAACATTTCGTATTGTACTTAAGGAAAAGGGGTTACATGTATTTGCCAAAACACAACATAACCTGATTTTTACAGAGAGATGCCTGGCTTCGTTTGCACTTCACATCTGGCACCGTGGCTGACCGGCTGCCTTTCATTGGTTCTTTCCACTTCTGCAATGAGGGTCTGCACAGAAGACCCCCAAAGACCAAGCTTCCCCTCACAATCTACAGCACCAGAGCTCCTTGGGAGAATAAATACTGCCACCCAGCTCCTGGTCAAATAGGCCAGAAAAGAGGGCGGGAGGGGGGATTGGGGATTTGAAAAGTAAAGGTGCATACACATGCTACTGTGACTTATAGAGTGCGAGTAAATTACACTCTTCCTAAACTATGGATTTTAAAACTGGCAGGCAGAGTCTTGGCTGCTCCATGTGGCTAAACTGTGTGAGTTTGGAACAAACTCTTAAAAGCCCAGTGGCTCTGTTCCCTCATGCGTAAAAAGTGAGGACATAAAAAAAATATACATGCTCTGTTATCCAGATCCTTAATATACTGTACCATACAGTATATTAAGTCTGGATAACAGAGCATGCGTATACAAGCGTAGCAGTCTGTATACAAGTTGCTTCACACATGCTCATTTCCGTATCCTTCTTCCTGCGGTAGCATTTTCTTCAAAAGGGAAAGCAGGACACAAGTACTTGACAATTCCGTTGCCAGGTGCTCACTTCATTTCAACTCGAGGCAGGCCGGCTCCAGGAATTTTTATTTGGGTGGGCCAAGGGTGCATTTAGGTGGGTCACTGCAGGCTTCATTTGTCACATATATGTCTAGGCAGGCCTGCTTCAGGGCCCTCCTTTATCTCTTCTTAGTCTTACAAGGCCCAAAATCTCTTTCTAAATATTATCACTCTCAAAAAGCGTTTTTTCCATGGGATGTATGACGTTACAACGCATACTTTTACCACGCCTACCATTACCACGCATTTTTTACAACGCAGGATCCATGACAACGCATACCATTACCACGCATGTATTTACAACGCATATACCTTTACAACGCATACAATTACAACGTAAGTATTGGTAAGTATATAATATTTTTTAAATATTTAATTTAATTAAAATTAATATAATGTAATTTAATTTAATTTAATTAATTTAATTTAATTTAATGTAATTTAATTTAATTAATTTAATTTAATTAATTTAATTTAATGTAATTTAATTTAATTAATTTAATTTAATCAATTTAATTTAATGTAATTTAAATTTAAACCCAAAACTGACCTTGAACCCAAAAAATACCCCTTTTACCCAAAAACTCAAAACTGACCCTGAACCCTAAAAATACCCCTTTACCCAAAAACCCAAAACTGACCCTGAACCCAAAAAATACCCCTTTTACCCAAAAACCCAAAACTGACCCTGAACCCTAAAAATACCCTTTTACCCAAAAACCCAAAACTGACCCTGAACCCTAAAAATACCCCTTTACCCAAAAACCCAAAACTGACCCTGAACCCTAAAAATACCCCTTTACCCAAAAACTAAAAACTGACCCTGAACCCTAAAAATAACCCTTTACCCAAAAACTGAAAACTGACCCTGAACCCTAAAAATACCCCTTTACCCAAAAACTGAAAACTGACCCTGAACCCTAAAAATACCCCTTTACCCAAAAACTGAAAACTGACCCTAAACCCTAAAAATACCCCTTTACCCAAAAACTGAAAACTGACCCTGAACCCTAAAAATACCCCTTTACCCAAAAACTGAAAACTGACCCTGAACCCTAAAAATACCCCTTTACCCAAAAACTGAAAACTGACCCTGAACGCTAAAAATACCCTTTACCCAAAAACTGAAAACTGACCCTGAACCCTAAAAATACCCCTTTACCCAAAAACTGAAAACTGACCCTAACCCTAAAAATACCCCTTTACCCAAAAACTGAAAACTGACCCTAAACCCTAAAAATACCCCTTTACCCAAAAACTGAAAACTGACCCTGAACCCTAAAAATACCCCTTTACCCAAAAACCCAAAACTGACCCTGAACCCAAAAAATACCCCTTTACAAAAAAAAACAAATAATATTTTTAATAAAATAATATACTTACCAATACTTACGTTGTAATGGTATGCGTTGTAAAAGTACCTGCGTTGTAAATACATGCGTGGTAATGGTATGCGTTGTCATGGATCCTGCGTTGTAAAAAATGCGTGGTAATGGTAGGTCGTGGTAAAAGTTGCGTTGTAAAGGTTGTATACCTTTTCCATGTAATGTTCCTTTGATAGGAAGAGGAGGTTTCTGAGGTAGGAGTATCAGGCAAGTGACACTTCTCGGGTTCCCTCTGTGCGAGCCTTCAAGGAGAATCCCTCTTCATTACTGCCTCCACTTGACCCCAGACTCTGCAACACACTCCCTTACAGGCTTGATTATCCACTACTCCTCTCCAGTGCACCTTATCTCACAGATGACCTTGGGCACCAGCCTCAAATCAGGCACCATCAGGCTCCACTTTCATTTTTCCTGGTAAAAACATTAGTAAAATCACCTTCATACTAAAAAAACATCGAATATAGCAGTAAATATAATTAGCACGCACTTTAAAGTATGTTCCACAGTAGCCCTTATGGCCTGACTGCTAATTAAATAAACAAAAACAGAAAGGCCATGACAGGGCCGGCTTCAATGCAGATATGAAAGTCTTTTTTGGCGCCGCACCAATAACCTGTTTCTCCGTAAATACCTTTACTACCACCTTCCAAAAGTGCCCCTCATCCCTCCATGGCCCCCTATTGACCTCTTCCTCAGATTCCCTCACTGCCACACGCCACAA
The DNA here is from genome assembly GCF_964261635.1 of Lissotriton helveticus. Classification (NCBI taxonomy): domain Eukaryota; kingdom Metazoa; phylum Chordata; class Amphibia; order Caudata; family Salamandridae; genus Lissotriton; species Lissotriton helveticus. The sequence goes on along the minus strand of NC_136059.1, from coordinate 171,057,013 downwards.
GTGCCCCTCATCTCCACATAGCCCCTCCCCCTTCTTACTTCCTCCTCAGATTCCCTCACTGCCACTCTCCACCAGTGCCCCTCATCTCTCTGTAGCCCCTCCCCCTCATGACCTCCTCCTCAGACTCCCTCACTCCCACCCTCCTACAGTGCCCCTCATCTCTCCGTAGCCCCCCTATTGAACTCCTCATCGGACTCCCTCACTACCACCCTCCACCAGTGCACCTCATCTCTCCATAGCCCCACCTATTGACCTCCTCATCGGATTCCCTCACTGCCACCCTTCACCAGTGCCCCTCATCTCTCTGTAGCCCCTCCCCCTCGTGACCTCCTCCTCAGACTCCCTCACTACCACCCATCATCAGTGCCCCTCATCTCTCCCTCATCCCTAGCTCCTCCCTCCACCCCATGACCTCTTCCTTGGAATTCCCTCACTACCACCCTCCATCAGTGCCCCTCATCTCTCCCTAGCTCCTCCCTCCACCCCATGACCTCTTACTTGGATTTCCCTCACTACCACCCTCCATCAGTGCCCCTCATCTCTGAGTAGCTCCTCCCTTCACCCCATGACCTCTTCCTCGGATTCCCTCACTGCCACCCTTCACCAGCCCCCCTCATCTTTACATAGCCCCTCTCTCATATGCATTTCATTTGTTGTATAGTGCTACTCATATCAGTGTAGTGTGTGTCAGTACTTTACACTATGCACACAACCGCCTTCCCTCTACCCTCATATGGAGGCCGCGAAGCGGTAGAGAGAGCAACCTCTGACCCTGTCACCAGGCAGTTCGCTCCCCTCACCGCCATGCAGCCCTCTGTGTGACCGGATCCGCTGCCTTTGCCTGCATCCCGGCTGTTGCTGTGTTGCCTAGGTTCTGGGCTGACTGCCCCTACTCGATTTCCTTCCCGTTTTTGCCTCGTTTTTTTCCCTTCCTTTTGTGCCTAGATTGCTTCTGTTTTGCCTCTGTTGTGCCCTTAACCCCTTTTTGCCTCCACCAGTTCCTTTTCCCCACTGTGCCCCTCTTTTCTTTCTGTTTTCCACCTCCCTCCGTACCCTCGCCGTTCCCGCCGCTGTGCCCCGTGGCACCGCCCCCTTCACTCCCATTGCCCCCCCCCGCTCGCACCTCCCAGCTGCTCCGCCCTCCCTCTACCCTCATATGGAGGCCGCGAAGAGGTAGAGAGAGCGACCTCTGACCCTGTCACCAGGCAGGTCGCTCCCCTCACCGCCACGCAGCCCCCTGTGTGACCGGATCCGCTGCCTTTGCCTGCATCCCGGCTGTTGCTGTGTTGCCTAGGTTCTGGGCTGACTGCCCCTGCTCGATTTCCTTCCCGTTTTTGCCTAGTTTTTTTTCCCTTCCTTTTGTGCCTAGATTGCTTCTGTTTTGCCTCTGTTGTGCCCTTAACCCATTTTTGCCTCCACCAGTTCCTTTTCCCCGCTGTGCCCCTCTTTTCTTTCTGTTATCCCCCTCCCTCCGTACCCTCGCCGTTCCCGCCGCTGTGCCCCGCGGCACCGCCCCCTTCACTCCCATTGGCCACCTCGCTCCCACCTCCCAGCTGCTCCGCCCTCCCTCTACCATCATATGGAGGCCGCGAAGCGGTAGAGAGAGCGACCTCTGACCCTGTCACCAGGCAGGTTGCTCCCCTCACCGCCACGCAGCCCCCTGTGTGACCGGATCCGCTGCCTTTGCCTGCATCCCGGTTGTTGCTGTGCTGCCTAGGTTCTGGGCTGACTGCCCCTGCTCGATTTCCTTCCCGTTTTTGCCTCGCCGTTTTGCACGCTGTCGAACTCTGGAACCTCCTCGACACACAACATTACCAGACGTCGCCTTCCTCACAGAAACCTGGAAGAACGCCTCCTCAGCCCCCGACATCGCCATAGCCATCCCGGGTGGCTACAAGATCAACTGGAGGGACCGCGTCAACCAAACCGGAGGAGGCGTCGCCATCGTCCACAGAAACACCATCCGAATCACGACCAACTACGACGACACCCTCACCGCCGCCGAGCACCTTCACTTCCAGATACACACCGACCCCAAGACCACCCTCAGAGGCACTCTCATCCACAGACCCCCGGGACCACGCACACAATTCAGCAAAGCCATCGCAGACTTCGTCAGCCCGCACGCCCTAACCTCCTCAGACTACATCCTCCTAGGGGACCTCAACTTGCACCTGGAGAACAACAATGACAGCAACTCCGCCACCCTACTGGACAACCTCGCCAACCTCGGACTCAAGCAACTGGTGAACACCCCCACCCACTACGCCAGCCACACGCTCGACCCCATCTTCTCCTCCAGCAAGCACATCTCCTTCAGCCACTCCACCGGACTACACTGGACAGATCACAGCTGCGTCCACTTCAACTTCAGGAGAACCACGACCCACCACCACCCGCAACAGTTTCCCCGCAGAAGCTGGAGCAAGATCACTGCCGACCAGCTCACCACCTCCCTCAGCCAGAACCCTCCCACCAACACGACGGACCCCAACGAAGCAGCCCGCAACCTCACACAGTGGCTCACCAACTGCGCCGATGACCTCGCACCACTGAAGAACCCTCCCAGCAGACCCAGCAGCAAGAAAGCCTCGTGGTTCACCAATGACCTCAAAAACTCCAAGAAAACCTGCCGCACCCTCGAGAAAGCCTGGCGCCTCGACCAGACAACAGAAAACACGACAGCCCTCAAGAACGCCACCCGCAAACACCACCAGCTGATCCGCACCACCAAAAGGACAACATTCAAAGAACGACTGGACAACACCCACAACAGCAAAGAACTCTTCAGCGTCGTTAAAGAGCTCTCCAACCCCAGCGCCTGCAACAACGACATCACACCCTCGCAAGACGTCTGCGACTCACTCGCCTCATTCTTTCACCGCAAGATCGCCGACATACACATCAGCATCGTCGCACAGACCACGCCCCCAACCACCGAACCAGCGCCCCCCACCACCACCCTCTGCACCTGGACCTCGGTCAGCACCGAAGTCACCACCGCACGATAACACCATCCACTCCGGCTCCCCAACCGACCCAGGCCCACACCACATCTTTAACAAAGCCGACTCCATCATCGCACCCCAACTCCGGGACATCATTAACAGTTCCTTCGCATCCGCCACCTTCTCGGAAAGCTGAAAACATGCTGAGCTCAGCGCCCTCCTGAAGAAACCCACCGCGGACCCCACGGACCTCAAGAACTTCCGCCCCATATCGCTCCTCCCTTTTCCTGCCAAAGTCATCGAGAAGACCGTCAACAAACAACTCTCCACCTTCCTCGAGACTAACGGATCCCTCGACCCCTCACAGTCCGGTTTCCGAGCAAACCACAGCACCGAGACCGCCCTCATCGCAGCTACCGACGACATCAGGTCCCTGCTCAACAACGGGGAAACAGCTGCCCTCGTCCTCCTGGACCTCTCAGCAGCCTTCGACACCGTATGCCACCGCACCCTGATACAGCGCCTCAGCAACACCGGAATCCAAGGAACGGCCTTGAAGTGGATCATCTCGTTCCTCGCTGGAAGAACCCAGAGTGTCCGCCTCCCCCTGTTCCGATCCGCGGCCACCGAAGGCATCTGCGGCGTACCGCAAGGATCCTCGCTCAGCCCCACCCTCTTCAACGTCTACATGAGCCCCCTCGCAGCCATCGCACGCCAACACAACCTCAACATCATCTCCTACACTGACGACACCCAGCTGATCCTCTCCCTCACCAACGACCCCGCCACCGCCAGAGCCAGCCTCAAGGAAGGAATAAAAGACGTCGCGGAATGGATGAAGCTCAGCCATCTGTAACTGAACTCAGACAAGACGGAAGTCTTCATCCTGGGCCCATCCCTCTCTGCCTGGGACGACTCCTGGTGGTCCCTGGCCCTGTGCACTGCCCCCAAGCCAACAGACCATGCACGCAACCTGGGCTTCATCAGGAACTCCTCCCTTACGATGACCAAGCAAGTCAACGCCGTCTCGTCATCCTGTTTCAACACCCTGCGCATGCTCCGAAAGATCTTCCGGTGGATCCCCACCGAAACCAGGAAGACGGTCACCCAAGCCCTCGTCACCAGCCGTCTGGACTACGGGAGCACCCTCTACGCTGGAACCACAGCCAAACTCCAGAAAAGACTCCAGCGCATACAGAACGCTTCGGCACGACTCATCATGGACATCCCCCGTCACAGCCACATCTCTGCCCATCTGAAAGACCTGCACTGGCTCTCCGTCAGCAAGAGGATCACGTTCAGACTCCTCACCCACGCACACAAGGCTCTCCACGACATGGGCCCCAAATACCTCAACAGCCGCCTCACATTCTACACACCCACCCACCAGCTCCAATCCGCCAGCCTCGCCTTCGCCTCCGTCCCACGAATTCGCAAAGCCACCGCGGGAGGAAGATCCTTCTCCTACCTGGCGGCCAAGACATGGAACTCCCTCCCCACCCACCTACGGCTGACCAAGAACCACCTCTCCTTCAGGAAACAACTCAAGATCTGGCTGTTCGAGCAGTAGCGACTCACCCCCAGTATATGTCCTGCTGGGCCTGTGCAGATTTTAAAAAGAAAAAATGTAGTAACACATTCTCTTACCAACTCCATTAATCAAACTTTGTGTCACTGCCTGATGTGATAAGCCACTGCAAGAGTCATGAAAGGTGACTAGGAATAAACAAACTTCTTTTCTCCTGCTGCTGCATAGAAAATAAATATCAACACAGCAGGACAGTAGGCAAAGGTTACCAAAGGTTACCAGTGTCAAAGAAAGGATTTGTCGCCTTTAGCCATGCAGAGATGAAGGGGTAAAAAAATAAACAAAGCCTTGGTAACATGTAAATGGTCTTTAAAGACCTGTGAAGTATTCGGGTGCGGCTGTGATCATCTCTAAAACTGTCTCTGTGTGCCTGGGAAGCTGTCTCGGCCCGGGCTGACACACACGACCTGTGCGTTGCACGCCTGCCTTCAAGTCCTCACTGCGAGGGCCAAGGCTCCTGTTTGGGTGGGCCAGGATCATGTTTAGGTGGGCCAGGATCATGTTTAGGTGGGCCTGGCCCACCAGGCCCACCCGCTAGAACCGGGCCTGACTCGAGGGTGTGGAGATCTGCTTTATCTGAGACCAACTATAACCCCTCACGAGATCTCAATCTGTCTGCTACTATGGTGAGCTAGAGTGCCCTGGTGTAATGAGTGAGTGGTCTAGATGTCACAGGCCGCTGCCGGATATGTCGCACCCACGCGCTCCCGCCGGTGGGCGGAGCGTGGATAATAAAACGAAGGGGCGTGCCCACTCGAAGCAGTCGGCACCTTTACTATGCTACTGGTGTGTGTGTCCATTCCTTTGCGCAACACGTGCATTAGCATACGTGCGGCCAGTACAGCCCTGCAGAGTTCACATTGGCAACGAGGGTGGCCGAATTCATGCTTCCACCCCTGCACCCCGTCGAGGACCCGCCGGCAGAACAACGCTGACACAACAAGGCTCACAGCTTGCTTCCTACAACCACGTGGTGGCTGCCCGCCACGAATCCGGCCCAGAGGACAGGCAACCACATACCGGGGTAGCAGTTGATCCACTCACTACACAGGCTCCAACTGCTGGAAAGGCAAAAACCCTGCCCCCATGCCACCGCCCACACGCAGAAGCGCCCACCTCACTTGCCTGCCTATGTGGGCCCTGGTTACACCGTGCATGAGGCCCACGAGAAACCACTGCGGGTGACACCAGAGTGGGCAGGCTACTCGCAAGCAGAGTGCTGCATGAGCTCACAGGGGCAGAAGACAGGCTACCTCCACCACAGGCCCCCATGGGCCCACCCACTCTTCGCCACAGCGGCAGCGAGTCCCCAGGAAAGGGAACACAGGAGGTACCAACCCCTGCCAGGCTTGAGCACGGCCACCAACCATGCCGCCCATGATAAAGAGAAAATGGGAGACAACCCAGATGGCCAGTAAGCGCCCATCCACGTCGTCACTCAACACACGCCTAAAGGCGTACTGCCCCCGTTCAGTGAGGTGGCTGACCCTACGACGGCGTCCCCACAATGGAAGACATAGCTGGGCCTTCTGGACATATACTTTATAGCCACCAGGGAGAGGGACGGGGCTGTTAAGCAGTTGCTCCTGCTCCACTATGCGGGGTAAGAGGTGTACTTACTATTCAAGCACCTCCCGGGCACTGGGGGCATAACTGAATATGAAGCAGCAGTGGCAGTGCTCAACACATACTTCAACCTGCAACTAAATCTGGACTATGAGAGATTCAAGTTGCGTGAAGAATGGGAAGGGGATTCTAATGAGACCTTCCATGCTAGATTGAGGGAGTTGGCGAGCATGCACCTAGTCGACGAAAGGGCCGTTGAGGAGATCCGAGCCCAGCTCATTCAGGGTGTGCGCAGCAGGTTCCTACGAGGGCTCATCCTGAGGCAGCCGAATATACCCCTAAATGAAACCTAGTCATGGCCCGGTCACACAACCTTTCTGCCACCCGGGCAGACTAAATGGACCTGGAGTTGACGAGCACGACCGAAAAAGAGCGCAACCGTCAAAACAGAGAGAGCCGACGCCGTCATGGCAGGGGACAAGAGGAGAAGGCCACGGGACCAAACCGCCCCAGACCCCGAGAGTCCAGTGTGGGTACTGTGGACATGAGGAACACACAAGTGCCCCGCCCCAGGGAAAACATGCACCAACTGTGGAATTCCGAACCATTTCGCGTCTGTGTGCCGGCGGAAGGGCCCATAAAGGAGAACAGAGGAGCTAAACTCATGCGCAAACTTGTGAGACAACTGTCGAGCATGTCTCTGACGTCATCCCAAGGAGGAAGAAAGAACGAGTGTGCCACCTACCAAGTCGAATACTCGTACACCGAAGACGACAAAGGAGAAATGTACCTCGTGTCATTCACACAGGCACTAAAGAAACGTAGAAGTCCACAGCCAACATGCACAGTGTAGATCGCTGGGTCAGAAGTAAGCGCTGTAATTGACACCGGCGTGTCAGTAAATGTCATGGGCATCCAACAATATAACCGGCTGAGGCCCAAACCAGAGCTCAAACCATCTAAGACAAAAATATTTGCATATGGGAGCGATTCACCCCTGCCACTCCGGGGTAAAAGTACAGTACCTATACGATTGAAAGACAATGAGATCATGACCGACATTCACGTCATCAACTAGGAGGCTGACATTCTACTGAGCAGCCAATCAGCAGAGGATCTGGGATTAGTAATGTTTGCAAAAAGTGTACAGGTGAACCAGTCCAAAGAGCTATTAGACCAGTTTGCAGGTTTGTTCCAAGGCCTGGGTCGGATCAAGAAAGCACCAGTCAAATTGCACATTGACCCGTCGATCACACTGACAGCATTGAGACACAGGAGGATTCCCTTCCACCTAAGACCCCTAGTGGAACAAGAACTGCAAAAACTATAGGACCAAGGGGTCATCGAAAGGATCTTGGGTTCACACTGTGGGTGTCCCCCATGGTGATAGACGAGAAGCCCCGATAGCCAGGGAAGATCAGGGTATGCATAGACATGCGCCTATCCAACAAGGCTATAATACACAAACGTCACTTCACACCAACGATTGATGACATAGTGGCTGAAGTCAACGGATCTCACTGTTTTTCTAAACTAGACCTGAAATCAGGTTATCATCAGCTGGTCTTAGCCAAAGAGAGCCGCTACATAACCACGTTCAGTACCCACCTTGGACTACAAAGATACAAATGCCTCAACTTCATGATATCGTCCGCAGCAGAGTTATTCCAGTACACAGTGAGGGAGAACCTAACTGACCTACTGGGGGTGCTGAACGTGAGTGATGATATCCTCATTCACTCGGAAACCGCTGACGAGCACTACCACCACCTGAGGGCCACCCTGAAGCGGCTTCAAGACCATGGTGTCACCCTACAAGGGAAAAAGTGCCTCTTTTTCCAGAAGCAAATAGAATTCTTTGACTACCTGTTTAATCAGGAAGGCTTCCAAGTGGACCCGCGGAAGTCCTAAGCGATCAAGGACACCCCAGCACCAGTGACAGTATCTAAAGTACGAACCTTCCTAGGGATGGCCACATACTGTGTCCGGTTCATCCCCGACCTAGCCACCATCGTGGAGCCACTCCACAATCTCACCCGAGCCGACGCCATGTGGAAGTGGGGAACCCTGGAAGAAACAGCATTCCAACGAATATAGGCACCCCTCCTCGACCTCACCACCCTGCTGTACTTAGACTCGACCAAGCGGACTGAAATATTGATCAATGTCAGCCCTGTGGGCCTAGGGGCAGTGATAACCCAAGAGCAAGGGCCCGGTAGATAGGTGGCTCTGGCATACACCAGCAAAGCGCTCTCGCCCACTGAAAGGCGCTATGTACAGATCAAGAAGGAAGCCCTGGCCATTCAGTGGGCATGCCGTCACATCCACTGTGGCCAGCAATTCAGAGTCATTACCGACCACCAACTCCAAGTGCTGCTGTTCAGGGGGTCTAAACCACATCCACCCCGAGGATTGAATGGTGGGCCATCGGACTCCAGCAGTTCGAGATAGAAGTGGCCTACCGTCCCGCACCACGAACCCCACCAACTTCCTCTCGAGACACCCAGCACCCCACAACGAACAAGGAGATGAGTCGATCATACATGCTCTGGAAGCCCAGTTGAACATGATTTCAATTATCACATGCCCAAGAGCCCTGACGTTAGAAGATATTGCCGCAGCCGCAGAGGGAGATCCCGTACTATCCAACGTGCGAACAGCCGTACAAGGAGGACATTGGCACCAATTCCTGCAATCGGCCAACGGCTGGGCAGGGCCTGAAAGGGAGTACCTCATGAAGATGTGGAGAATCAGGAGCGAGCTGAGCATAACCCAAGGAGGAATCCTGCTGAGAGAGTCCCAGATAGTCCTACTGACATCTCTACAACATCAAGCAACCCAGCTGACCCACGGAGGACACCAAGTAGTCGAGAGAATAAAGACCCGGATACGAGAAAAAGTGTGGTTTCCAGGCTTGGAGATGCAGGTAGAAGCAGCAGTGAAAAGATGTCCGACCTGCCAGTTGACTAGTGCCTCAGAAAGACCGGCACCCGTCCATATGGAAGAGCAAGGAAAAGCCCCATGGGGGAAGGTGAGCATTGATTTCGGGAGTTTTCCTGATGGTCGGACAACCGTAGTGATGATCGACAGCTACTCCAAGTACCTCCTAGTAGAGGTGGTCAGCTCCACTGTGTTCTCCCAGGTGGCCCGAATACTTGAGAAGACCTTTGCAATGTTCGGGGGCCCAGAGGAAATCAAAAGCGACAACAGGCCTCCCTTCCAAGGGAGTGAGTTCCGTGACTTCATACGGCAACATGGCATACAACATTGCCGCATCACCCCAGAATGGCCACAAGCCAATGGGGAGGTTGAGAGGTTCATGAGGACCCTCAATAAAGGCTTGCGGATCGCCGTGGTGGAAAATACAGAACCTGAGTGACATCTACATTGTTCCTCCGGGAGTACAGGAGCACCCCCCACAGCACCACCCGATGCACATAGTGGGTGCTAATGTTCAATTGAGTTCGCAGAGACACCCTCCCTGTCTGTCCAAGATGAGCCCCGCCTCCATACTGCGAGGAAGATGTCCTAGAGTGGAGAAAGAATCAGAATGTCACTGCCAGCAGGACCCGGAGGGCAGCCCCTAGGGAACTACTAAGGGGAGATTCCATGATCATGGAGGACAGGAGGCCAGGAGGAAAGTTCCGGACCTGGTACGAGCCAGGCCACGTTGGACAGTGGTCAACGTGAAAGGGACCATAGTAACAGTGGCGAAAGGAGGAGAGAAAGTGACACGTAACAGCTCCTGGCTCAAAAGAGTGCCTGAACCTCGCTCTATGCCGATCGATTCAGGTACGATCTCCTCTCCCACTGCCTTCACCCGCTGATTACTAATTCTCGCCTTCTTGAGGCATTCTGTCACTTACATTACTCCTTATTTATTAACAGGACCTGTGCTCCGCATCTGGACGAAACTTTGATGGCCTCGACTCTTCAAAGACCCGTCAGTATTAATTTTGAGTTTTCCCTCCACCTCGATCTTCCTTTCCCTCCCACACGGCTCTCACCATTTCCTTTTTTTAGCCCCAGTGCCCTCGTGCAGACGCGGCGCGATCCGCCGTATACGAATTTCTCACGGATTAATTCATTGATCCCGCTGGTCCAACAGGTATGCGCCTTCTCCCATCAGCACTAGCTTCCGCCTGTCCTTTTGCCCACCATCCACGCATGCTACGTACCCTGTTCACTCAGTAGCTTCTCCAATACCGGCAAGCCTAACGAATCCCCGGTTTCCCTAATGCTCCCCCTGTGGTCATCCACCCCAGTGCACCGCCATACCCGCGCAGTCCAGACCCCTTCCTGGCACACAAGGGTTTTACCCGGTAGGCCTCCGAGACTCCTCATTTCCCTTCAGATCCCAGGGTAACGCACCGGGTCACACAACTGCTTGCACGGCCTAGTCATCCGGTAGCTAAGTCTCTACATGCCCACATGATTGTTGCACTACCCACTTGCCATCCACGGCCTCTCCATTTTCCTACCTGCCCACTGACCCTGGTCACCCCGCGCGGTGCTGAGCCATTCGTATGCGTTCCCTGATCCCAGCCTCCCCCTGAATTGTCCCCCTTTCTTCGCAGCACTTCATAAACAAGACAACCTTGTCCTGATGACGATCCCAATTCAAGAGGATCGAAACGCCGTTGACTCTACAGCGCAATACTAGGCGCACTTCTCATTGTGGCTCAATACGTATTACAAAATTACCGTATACAGTGATGTCACTTTGTCACAATACTTGAGCCACCCACTGTACATTATTTGCACCATTGTTCACTGTGCGCCGTCCACGCTGTTCACCCTATCACTTGCGTCGCCACGTTCTACACAGTCAAGTCCTTGAGCACCAAGTGCATTATGGTTGTCACAGAATTTGTTCTATACACTGCTGTTTTAACTGTATATGCCCGACCATGAATAATAACTTCTAAATACAAGATGATTCACAATCTTTAATCAACCGAATAGTGGTCTCCTTATTTCTGTCATTGTAATGCCTGTTGCATGCATGCTTATTTGTCTTATACTATTACCTGTTGGGACATTGTTTATTGATCTACCTTCTTAACCCAGTCCCGACGTGGTGTATGGGTCACACTCCTGTAAGTCTTTACTACGGCCCCTGAATCAAAACATTCATTTTAGCTTTTTGTTCCAAAGTACAAACAAATATTAGTAACTGTAAAGTTTAGAAACTTTTGTGTTCGACCACCCTGGCTAGAGTAGAGCGACCAAATCCAACAGGGAGAAGGTCAGGGGGGCCACCAAGTAGTATATGGACAGTTACCTGGTCACCAAAGCAGTTGCAAGTCCAGTTCCACACGTTACATCAGAGTCTTTAGTGCAAAAAGAGGCATTTCCTTACATTCTTTCATTAAATGCATTGTACCCGGTCTGAGAAGCGGTTGTAATCTCCCATTGAAAGTACTGTATCCCTGCTGAGAAGTGCTGGTACTCGCACTTACAAACTAAAGAATGTAGGTATTCAGTGCTGGTGAGTATCTGCCCATCTTAAGCACTCTGGCCTAATTTATGAGGCCCCTTGCACTGCTGGAACATCACTTTCTGTGACGTTCCGTGGCTCTGGAGCCTGTGCCATATTTACGAGGCAGCACTAAGCCACTTTTTCAGCCTAATGCTGCCTAGTAAATATCATTCCCTTTAACACCGTTTTCTTCGCTAAAGGGGGTGTGTTCCTAGCAACATCCATGACTTTTTGACACTGCCCCAGATTTAATAGAAATCATAAATCTGAGGGAGCTCCAAAAACTTATGCCTTCCAAGGGGAGGCATAAGGGGAGGCACAATGAGGAGAAATATCTTTATTTCTCTTAATTTTTTCTTTTTCAGTGAGTGCTGCATTCTGCAGCACACATAGAAAGAGGGAAAACGTCTCTTGTGATTGTTTTTGTGCAAGAAGGTAATAATCATCCCTGCAGTGCAGGCACCCTTGCACCATGGTGGAAAGGTGCCTGCATTGGCACACAGAGCCCATTGTGGACCGGCGCAGCGGGAATGACAGAAATGCGCTGTATTCCATAAATATGGTGCATTCCTGGCCTTTTCTTTTGTCATAGGGCAGCGCAGCAGCAAGGCCTGGAGCACTGCAATGCTGCGAAAAAATCATAAACGAGGCCCTCTCTTTCACTCCTTTAGACCTTTCACCGAGAGCAAACATTGACCTTAAACAGTGCAAGCTTCCATGGGAAATCTGCTGTGCTGTCCCATGCAAACCAGGGGCCGTATTATTAAATGCTGCATATTCTCCATGTTAGCACCAGGCGTACCGTCTAAAAGGAGCGCTCGGCGCTTAGAAGGAAAGTGCACCATTTTACATTGAATGTGCTGCCCCAGGGCAGCCGCTAACTCGTGCCGCCCTGGGGGCCGCTCCATGTTTCAATGTGCAGGCTGCAACCCTCCTGCAAGGGGAAGTCTAAGGGGTCCATACGACCCCCTTTCACCTTTTAAGAGGACAGCTATAAGGGGGCGCACTGACAACGTAGGTGACACACTGTCAGTGCGCTTCCTGACAGCTTCTTTGCCTCTGCTCCTGTGCTTTAATATATGGGTGCAGTGCCAAAGAAATGCCCTCATTTGCATGGGGCCACACCCCCATGCAAAGGAGGGAACACCCTCAAGTTATAGCGCTGGCACTATATGTGTGCCAGCGCTAACTGTATTACAGACTGAGCCTCACAACCGTCTGCAGCCCTTTCTCTAATACCAATGAGTTCCGGGGGCATGCAAGTGGGCGCACATGCCTGTTGCGCTCCTGGGGCACTTTCTATAATATGGCCCCAGGTATAGAAACTGTAGCCCTTATTTTCAGCAGACCTGGATACAAACACTTGCTAATCACGAACCGAGGGACTCATTTGTTAGGCACATTTATTGGCAGGCCATGGTATAGTTACTGCACGTGCTGCTATCTACTTGAGTCTAAGACTGGTGCCCTTGAAAGGAAAGTTATGCCTGTGCAGAATCAATCACATGTATGGCCAGATCCTTGGAACGCCTAGTAGAGCTGGACAGAGTTAATGACGTGTCACACGATTGATTGTGAAATAATGGTAAAGTTGGGGAAGAGATGCTTCGTATTTCATGATTGTACCATCGAAATATTGGGACAGCTATGGGAAGAGTTTATCACGTTATGCATGCCTCAATAATGGATGAATGAATGAACTGACTAATTAATCAATTAAATTCAATTTAGAGAGTGTACTTTTGCCTTCACGGGTCTCTTAGTGCTAAAAAGAACAAGAACAGAATCGGACACCCCACCCTTAAGGCAACAATTGACAGTAGTACTGATAAGCAGAAAATGTAGGTTTTAGTACTTTCCTGTAGTGTTGGAAGCGTGCAATGAAAGGAGACATGTTCAGTCTGTACTAGGTCTTGTGCAATAACACACAGTGGGGCATATGTACAAGCCCCTATCGCCATGGGAACGTCACATTTTGTGACGTTCCCATGGCGATAGGGGCCTTGCCTTATGTACAAGGCAGGGTTAGGCCAGGCTTAACGCTGCCTTGTACACTATGGTTGTTTTTCTCTCTTTATTTTCTTTCTGCCTCTGCCTCTGGTTTTTTGGCTTTTGCTTTTCTTTCTATCACTTTTTTCCCTGCTTTCTCCTTCATTGCCCCTGCCACTGCGATCCCCTGCGGCCCGCCCCCCCTCCAGTGACCCTTCCCGATCTCATGTTTTCCCGCCTCCCAACTGTCCAGCTGCCAGACAGCACTACTTAATGGAGGCCACACGCAGCGGGTGTGCCTTCGGTGTGCCAATGACAACCCAGTCTGTGCCTGTCTGCACCTGGACCATGCCTAGCGCCAAGGATTCTGGCTTTTGGACCTTCCATTGCTATGATGCTATCACCCTGCTCACAAATCTGGATGCCACACGGTCTGTCACCTAGTGTCACTAAAGGAGACCCATGGACCTTTCGCCTCCTGGATCTGCAACCACGCCTTCACCCATGCCAACACGCCAGCTTCTCTTGACGCCCACCCGACCAATACCATACCCCATCGGCTCAACTGCCTCCTCCTCAACGTGTGATCCCTTCACAAACATGCCACAGAAATCTGGGACCTTCTTGATGCCGCCTCTCCCTTCATCACCTTCTTCATGGAAACCTGGACCAACCCCAGTTCTGCACCAAACATCGCAACTGCCATCCCCAATAGCTACAAAATCACCTTCAAGGACCGCACCGAGGAGGAGGCATCACCATCATCCATAAGAAAACCCTCCGACTGACCACACACTCAAATGACCCAATCACAACCGGAAGCATTCATTACAACGCAGTCAATACTACGACCTACCTTTACAATACAACTGTTATGACCCAACTGCCTTTACATTGCATGCCATTACAACTCATGTCACTACAACGCATGCCATTACAACACATACCATTACAACACATGCCATTATAACGCGTTATAAGGTAAGTAATGGAGATTTGTTTGTATATGGGTGTTTATGGGTTTTGGGGCACATGGGAATAGTAAATGTTACCCCTACACTAGCCAACACTTTCCCTTTTGTTGCACTCACTGGAGTGGGAATAGTCATTTTTACCCCTACACAATCCAATACTTAGTAATTATTACCCCTACACTATCCAACACTTACCCTACTGTTACCCTAAAAGTATTATGTGTTGTAATGGTATGCGATGTAATGGAGTGCATTGTGATGGTAGTTTTAAATAATGTGTTGTAATGGCATGCGTTGTAAAATCATGCAATGTAATGGTAGTTGTGATGTAAAGACTGCGTTGTAAAAGCATGCATTAAAAATTGCATGCATTGTAACATCGTATATTCAATGACAACCTTGGAACATCTCGACTTCCAGATCCAGATCAACCCCAAGACCCTCCTCCGCAGCACCCTCGTCGACAGGCCACCTGATCCCGTTCACCGATGCCATCATAGACCTCATTGTACCCCAGACTCCCGCATCTACTGAGTACATCCTACTCGGGGACCTCAATTTCCACCTAGACTACCCCAGTGACCAGAACACAGCCTCCCTACTGGAGAACCTTGCTAACATCGGACTCAAGCAGCTAGTGACCCCACAGAACCACACAGCTTGACACACACGCGACCCAGTTTTCCACGCCAGCAAGAACATCACATACAGCCAAGCAGGAACATCACCTAAAGCCACATCACTGAGCTCCGCTGGAACGACTTCCACTGTGGGAAGCTCACCCTCGCCACTCCCACCTTACACCACTGCCCTCCTCGTCCCCTGTCGCAGCTGGAACAAGGTCACTGAAGAACGTCTTGTCGACCTCCTCTGCACAAGTACCCTAACAACACCAACAGACGCCAACACCGCAGCTCACAATCTTCACTGATGTATCTCCAACTGCGCCAACGCTCTGTCACCCCTCAAGAAGACACCAGGTAAGTCACACTCTAAGAAAGCAAGCTGGTTCCTCCTGCCCTCCACGAGTCCAGACATACCTGCTGATGACTGGAAAAGAGATGGAAGAACAACAAAACCCTGGAAACCCACCCAACCTTCAAATCAGCCGCCAATGCACAATATCTTCTCCTTATAACCACAAAGAAAATGGCCTTCTGAAACAGAATTAACGTCAATGCACATTGCAATAAAGAACTCTTCGCCATCATCAAGGAGTTCACCAGGCCTAGCAGCGAGACCACAGACGTCCCACGCTCCAAAGACCTCTGCAATAAACTCAGCACCTTCTTCCACCAGATGATCAGGCAGATCTATTATGGCTTCGACACCCAAGGCCCCGTAACCATGCCCACCACCTCCGCACACTACTACGCCGCACCCCAACAGATCACACTCAACTGGACTCCACTCACCACAGATGACACACTCAAAACCATGTAGACCCCTCCAGTGCCTTGAGACCCTCACGGATGAGCAGTCGCACTGTACAAACCCCTGATTGACTGATTGATTGATTGATTGATTGATTGATTGATTGATTGTGGAGCCCTGAGGGATTCCATGAAAAGTAACCTGTAAGGCCGACTTAAAAGGTGGAAGCATTACTGATTGTGGCCAATTAGTTAGAAAATAATGTGAACCAGGCTACCACTGTAGCCCAATGCCCGAAATCCACAAGATGCCTGACCATAATATAATGATCAACTCTTTCGAATGCTGAGGACTGGTCTAAGAGGATAATTGCAAAGGAGGCAGCCTGGTCAACAATCAGGCGTAGTTCTTCCAATGTCAAGGCGTATTCAGTCTCTGTAAAGCTAAACTGCCAGTCATCAAGGTAATTCTCTTCCTCAAGTAACTTTGCCAGTTTCTGCCAGCGATGGGGTGGGGGTGGGGTGGGGGGAGTCAACACATAAGGGAATCGGATTTAAATTTGTTTCCTATTCTGTATGTCGACCCCCCTCTTTCCCGTTCCTGCCCCACATCTCTCTGCTTACCTGCACTGGCCGCCACTGCAATCATTTTAACCACTTTGTCCATAACCGGGAGAAAGGAGATGGCTCTATAGTTACTTACATTGCTACTATCCTTTCTTTAGGATTGGTTTATTAGCCCTTCTTTTCCCAGTCATTCGGGAGTACACCAGCTTTTAACGAGAGGCTAATCAATTTGTTTTTTAGGGGATCAAAATCACTGACCCCTTATTTATTTATGTATTTATTTTAAAACGTTTTATATAGCGCTGGCTGGACCCTAGGGTATCAGAGCGCTTTACTTGGGTACATCAAGATAAGTATTAGGTTACAGCAAGTCAGGAGCAGTAATGCAAGAGAGGTGAGGTAACATTAGTAAAAAGGAAAAAAAATACAGACCAATAAGGTCAATAGAAACACTGACAAACATGAGTACCAAAGACTAATGACATCCGGATTAACAATATAATATAGCGAGTAAAGAGTGAAAAACAGCAAGCGTGGTTGGGCAGGCTGAAAAAGGGAGGGGGGGGACTTGGATGGGGCGACATTAAAAGGGGAAGGGTGAAGAAGCACTGGTTCAGTGAGGACTGGGGCTAAAAAAGGGGATTAAGGTTGAATGAGAGGGGGAGGAAGATTAAATGGTGTGGCTGTAGGATGAAGGGGGAAGAGGCAGTCAGGAGATTAATAAGGAGAGGACTGGACAGAGAGACGAGGGCTAAGACAATAAGAAGACTTAGTGAAATGGGTGGGTAATGAAGTAGGATAGGGTAGATTGTGAGAGAAGGGGAGGGAGGAGGAAGTCAGCAGATCAATGAGTGTGCAACAAAACAGTGAGACGCTGTATAGGGACAAGTATCTAGTGTAGGGATTAAGGACCCAGTAGAAGTTGAGAAGGTGTAATTTCAGGGCTTTTTTGAAGCTGTAGTTATGTTATGTTATGTTATATAGGTATTTGTAGCGCGCGCGACTACTCTTTAGTAGTAGGAGTGGTTGCAGCATAATTCTATGGGGAGTGAATTCCAGGTGGTTGTCACATTTCCAGAGAAGGAGCGTGATTGTGTGGATTTTTTATTTAAATTATTTAATTTTTTATTTAAAAAAGAGTCCAGGCACTCATCATCTGGAGATCCTAGTTTGATATTATTCAAGATAGACAAGGTTTCTGCTTCCTCAACTATCTGAAAAGAGGACCAGCTAGTCTTTGGGTAGCAGTGGAATCTATATATGAGCTACTATCCAACAACTCCCTATTCACTTTAACCTCTTGGATGCTATGGGAATTCCCCTGCTGTGCTGGGATTTCGCGATCCTCGCACATTCATGACGAGCTGGGCTCGTCATGAGCGTAGCAGGAGGCTACTGCATGACGAGCCCAGCTCGTCATGAGCGTCGAAGGGGTTAATACTCTCATAAAATTTGTTGATTTCCTTTATAAAATGACAGATAAGGGAGTCACAAAAATCTTGAGAGGATGTAAAGAACCTGTGGTGCAGCTAGGCTGGAGGCAAGATCTTAAGGTATAAAAGTTCCTAAGTTGTAGTCTGAGGCCCTCATTTATGAGAATTTAGCTTAGGGCAGCATCCCAGGTCTTCTTGCTGTGCTGCCCTACGCTACTGTGAAAGGGCAGGAATGCCCCATATTTATGAAAAACAGTTCATTCCTTTCCTGTCCCCCTGGGCTGCCTACTGCCTATGCAGGCACCCTTGCCCCATGGTGCAAGGCTGTCTCTGCTGCATACTTGATTGTTTTCGTGCAGAAAGTGGCACCTTCCTGCCCTTAAACAATCCCATGAGGCATTTTCCTCTTTTCATGTGTGCTGCAGAATGCAGCCCACAAAAAGAGAGGAAGAAACAAGAAAAAGAAAAATATTTCTCCTTGTTACATCTGCTCTGGGGAGGAGTAAAGATTTACCACTTCCCCAGGTTTACATGATATCCTAATTCTGGGAAAGCATCAAAATCCATGGGTGATGAGTGTGAACACCCGCTGTAATGCCCATGGAATGCCTCCCTAACACAGAGTAAGGCACCGCTGTGACTTGGGCTGCTTTGTCTTACTCCATTTCTATGTGGCCTTGCAAAGCCACGCAAAGAGGCGTTGCGTGGCCTCATTAATATGTTTGAGAGATATTCATCACTTGAGCATCAAAAAAAGTGATGCTTGGGTGGGGCAGGATGCTCGTAACTAAACCTCTGAAATTCTAACATAATATTGCACAGATGCCATTAAATGAGGGTATGAGGGGATGCCCAAGTCCAGAATCACCCAAGCAGGCTAGACACTCAGCTAGCACCACCACCAATCACTAAATGTGAAGGCAGATCAGAGAGCAAACAGGGTCACAGATAGCAAGAAAGACCACAGGGAGCAAACGATTTCTGCCCAATAATCTTTTCAGCAGATTGTATTTTACAGCTCCTACTTGCATAATACTGCACCCACCCAGTGTTGTGAGCTTGACAGGTGTTCTGTGTTGCCCATCTAAATGGCCCTCGCTGGAGGACAAGCTGAGCTGTCCTTGAGAGCTTACACGTTTCTGATCTGTAGGTTAAACCCGACGTTACTGTATAAAGGTCAGTTCAATTACTGTGTTGATAAAACGCCTCAAAAGCATGTATCACATGCGGACTGGGTGAACCATTTTAAACCCCAATATGCTTTAAATCTAGCAGGAGGGGAGGGCGAAATTATAAGAACATTATACCTGGATGAAACATATAGCAGGGCTGAGGTAGAGACAGCACTCAAATCAGTACTGGCTGGAAAGGCACCAGGGCCAGATGGCATCCCAGGGGACATCTTCTTATATGATAAGGATAGATGGTGCCGCTATCTTTTTTTGCTGTCAAATGCTACCGCCCAAGGACCCCCTGTACCCGACTCCTGGAAGGGAGTGGAGATCATCCCTGTTTATAAGAAAGGGGACAAATCATGCCCGGGGAACTGTAGGCCAATCAGCCTAATAGACTGTCTGCAGAAAATAACTGGGAGGCAAGTGCTCAATAGAGTACAAGAATGGATTGAGGATTCTGGGGTCTTGTCCCCCTTGCAAGCTGGATTTCGAGCCTTCCTTAGCACGATTGGTCAGGTGTTTCGGTTTGTTCTGATACACTGGAAGATAGTGACCATAGGCAAGGGAAGTCTTTATGCCGCCTTTGTAGATCTTAAATCGGCATTCAACCTCGTCCCTCATACCAAATTATGGTTAACCTTACAAGGACTAGGGATTCCATCAGAGCTCCTGTCTCTGATCATCAGATTGCATGAAGACAACAGCGCAAAAATTAGATGGGGTGGCCAAGGGGAAGTTAACGAATCATTCCCTGTAGAGAGAGGCGTGCGCCAAGGTTGCGAGATGGCCCCAACGCTATTCTCATTATATATATATTCACGGGATAGTAGATTACATGAGTTGTACCCCGTCAGATGCCCCTGTTTTGGCAGGCGACAAAGTGCCAATAGTAATGTTTGCTGATGACACATTGATCTTATCCAAGACCCCAAGCGGACTTCAGAAAGCCCTAAAGACATTCGAGGGATTCTGTTCACAGCGGGGCTTGGAGGTCAATGTGTCACAGACAAAATTAATGGCATTTAATCCACATAGGGCCTACAAGCGGGGCATGCGAATTAATGATAGGCCGTTAGAACTGGTTAACGAGTTCACCTATTTGGGGGTTAACTTTCAAGACAATATGAAGCGGGACCATCAGATTGATTTAGCCTCTCTGAAACATAGGCAACTGTCAGGGATTTTACACCTGGAACACAATTCTTCACATACCAAGCCCATTAGCCCAGTTTTAGAAATTTATAACATGAAAGTCATTAGCTCATCCCTCTACGGCTCAGAACTCTGGGGGTGTGAGAACCTATTAACTCTTACTTCTTTGGAAAGTAGGTTCTTGAGAAAAATTAGTAGACTGCCAAAAAGTACCCCAATGAGCCCATTATTATTTGATCTGGAGAGAAAACCGATCGCAGCCGTAGCTAAACTTCGACCCCTCCTTTATTGGAGGAGACTCTGGTCTACGCCGGAGCTCGCAGGCTATGTGAAAGGTTTTTTAGAAATAATAAGTGCTGATGCTCTACACCGCGTTAAATGGCTATGGACGGTCAGAGACCTTTTGTCTAACTTAAGTATGTCCTCCCTATGGTGTGATCCTGAAAACTCAAACTTTCCCACAAAGGAGGTCCTGAAGGCCAAATACTGGGAAAGGTTTCAGTATAACAACTTTAGAAAAAGTGAGCCATCCTCCACAACAGGCCTTTTTTTGGAACATTAAGCCATGCCGAAGCTGGAGACATACTGGGACCTAATCACAAAACCGCTAGACCGCAAACTGTACTTTCAGTTTAGGGTAGGCACTTTGCCAGTGAGAGCAGTCACTGCTAGATGGAACACGCTAGTAGTTGACACATGCCCGGTGTGTAAGTCTAGCAACAAATCTTTGGCTCATCTTCTTTTAGTTTGTGCTGCATTTGGTGCTCCGCATCGTGTCTGGCTGCTCCCAATTTGTAAGCTCCTGGGCACCGGACGGGCCTGCAAAGCCGAACGTATCCTGGGGACCAATACCTCACCATCCATTGCAATAGCCATGGCAAAATTCCTAGGGTGGTCATGGGTATTAAGGGCCTACTCATTACGTCTAAGTAAGGATACATAATGATGTGACATAACATAGCCATTCTCTACTAAGCAATATAGTATATAACAGTGAGAATTATTCAGCAATATTCAAATGAGTTTTAAACGTAGAAGGTGGACCATAACAATTGTTAACCTTATTTAAGATTGTAAAGTGTATTGTATATATTTAAAAAAAAAAAAATTATAACATTTTTTGTATGAGCTTTTATCAAGTTTTATGATAAGTGTATTCACCTTACCTTTTGAAGGCTGGGTTTTGCATGTACTATCACCGAGTCATATGATCACAAGATTTTACAGATGGTCTTAATTAGTGCACGTTTTTATTTAAAAAATACATAAAAGGAGGGAAAAAAAGAAATAACTCCCTTTTATAATCAATAATTGAATGTTTTTCCCATTGACAGCTGTTTTATCTAATTAATTCTATCTGTATATTTGTAAAAGCTTTCATGACTTAAATTTGTATAATAAAGCTGTTGAAATGGATAGAACGCCGATTGATGACGGTACACAGCCTCACAGCTGACTTGCAGAATGAAAAGGGTGCAGGCCGGTGATATTGAAAAAAATCCAAATTAATTGCATGCAAACAGCATCTGCGTGGACCTTCATTTGACCGCATTAGCTATTAAAGCCAGAACGATTAGCTTTGCCAGTGGTTGTTTAAACAGTTTTGTGCAGGATACAATTGCAGGTCATTGGCACTGCAGTGTGGTGAAGGTTATGCAATGGTTACCTGTGGGCTGCAGTCCATCTCTGGTATACACGGAGCTCAGATGGCAGCCTTCTCAGACTGGCACCACTTACAAGCAGTGCACGTGCACCAGCGCTGGGTCACTGCACCCCATTATCTGCGAGAAATACCCATCAGATAAAAATCCATTGGCCACGCGGCCCCTGCTTCACACATGCAGAGACTGCCGAGCGCGTTCCGATCGACACGTGCGCAGGGGCAGGCTGAGTGGTTTCCAGGAAGACGTGAACCCCGGGAGAGCAATTCAATTGCAGGTATCCTCTGTAAGGGAAATAACACACGGCTAAAAGGCGGTTTTAATTTCACCGATAATGGGGCCGAAGCATCTGCCCTGTATGTAGAGATCACAGCGTAGATTGCATTGCACTGCGCATGTGCCAACCAGGGCTTTAAGTGGGGTGAAAAAAGTGATGTGTTCCAAAAGTGGAGTGGCCGATGAGTGGCTGTGCATGGCCTCATAGATATGGAGTAAGACAAAGCAGTGCAACCCTCTGCGTTGCTTTATTCTGCCCCAGAGAGGCGTTACGATGTGCTTTCCCATGCAACACCCATGGATTTTGATGATGACCCGAAGTTACTTAATCACGTAAACCTGGGGAAGCACCAAAACCTTACGCCTACCCAAAGCAGGTGTGGCGAGGACACATATTTTTACTTCTCCATCTTTTTACCTCTTTCCATGTGTGCTGAGACTCCTCTTTGGATTGTTTTTGTGCATAAAGGTTCCCTTCCCTCCATGAAAACAATCCTGCTCGCAATGGAGACACCCTTAAATCATGGCGCAAATTGGGCAACACAGCAGGGAAAAGAACGTGAATGCAGCATATTTCATAAAGACGGTGCGTTCCTGCCCTTTCAAATTGGCGTAGGGCAGCGCAGCAAGACTTGCTGCGGTGCCTTATGCCAGTTCCTCATAAATGAGACCCCTAATTTCTGTGATTTTCATAGTGCGCCACCCGAACAGTATTTTGGTCCCTCTCTAAGCTATCTGTTATTGTATCCAGATACACAACAACTGACATACACCTACAACTAACCAGGACTACTGGATTTGTTAATGATGTTTGTAGTTAATTAATATTGAATATTTTTTTAAATATGAGACTGTCAATTTTAACAACTGTGTGCCTCCTTTATACACATTTGCAAAGAATACAAATTGCAAATGAATTTCATGAAGTGCGCTCTGCAGAGAGTCCAAGGACACATTTTAATGTCCATTCTCAATTACTGTCCGCTCTGATGCCCAGACAGACTGGCCCACTTATAGCCCTGGTGCCAGTCCTTCATTGAAAGGAAGGACACACAACCTGCTCTGTCATTTCACAGATTGGCATTCAGTACATGCTGTCTTACTTCCTGCCAGTGTGGCTGATGGCATCTGTAGTGGAATTTACATGATGCGCACTTTGCCCCCTCCATAAAGCGTCAACAGAGACGGACTGGGCATCAAAAGCAGCCTTGGCAGAAATGCTCAAACCAGCCCACTCCCTTACGCTCCGCGTTCTATCTTTCCAGCCGTTCTCGCACTCTCTCCATCCTCCCCATCCTCAAAGCATGAAAATGATTCCACATCTTTATTTCTCAGCGTGTAACCGTTAACTGAACATTCTACTTCAAGCATTCCATCACCCACACCCAAACACTTACCTCACTGTTCTACAGAGTCTGTCAGGAACCAAAAGGGTCCCGTCAACTCTAACCCACAAGACACTACACTCTTCTCCCACTCTTCTCCCCCTCTGATGTCTCTCACTCTCTCCCATCCTCCCATCCTTTCCTCCTCCCTCTCTCTCTCACTCTTTTGAAGCTCCTCTGTGTCTGGTCCCATTCACCTCCATGAGGGGGAGAGTGACAGAGGCACCAGCAAAGATCCTGTAGTTTCAAACCCGACATCCAGTGGTTCTGCCCCCTGGGGAAATATCTGGTGGAAAAAAGGCCAGTCCAGGCCTGAACATCAAGGGATGACCATTAGTCCTACCTCTAGCTCTTCTGCAGATTTCTATGCTTAAGGCAAGGATTAGAAAGGACAGACAATAAACATGGCTACGGTAGTGGCCCTAGGTGTCCCGGATTTGTTGAGATACCATTGTAGTATTTGGAAGGTTGTGCCAGTACCTCAGCACCTTTACATAAATTAAACATATATGTCCCTGATTTGAGAGACATGGTGGAGAAGCATTTTGTACTAAATTGTGACGCCAACCCTTTGTGTGTTTCATGGTATTCCTCAATGGAGTGGCAGCAAGCTGGCATCACCTAAAAAACAATTATCCTTTCACTGTACTTCAGACACGCCTTGCAGCTGGCAGAGCAGGTGAGAGTGTTTGGTGTGACTGGCACGTGTTGCATAGTCCTTTGTTTCTGTCATGATTGCTGTTCAACTACAGGCCTTTCACTATTTCTATGACCTGTCGTGGTTTCAGTTTAAAAAATATGGTCGCTTTACTTTGAGAACAGTTTTTTATTTGGAACCTGTCTCTGCATTCGTCAACCATTATATATGGCGAGGAGAGGCCAGTGCTACGGTAGCAAAGAGCAAGCAGGGGTCGCAGCTGCAACGCCTGACTTAGCCATAAATGGCATTCATAGATACTAAGGGCCTGGTTTATAGTTTGAGAGATGGGTAATTCAGTCACAAAAATGATGGACGTCCAGTCCGCCTTATTACAAGTGCATTATATCCAATGGCGCTCGTAAAACGGATGACAGGATATCTGTTGTGATGGAGTAGCCGTCAACAAACTCTAAATCAGGCTTAAGTGCTTAGGTCTCCTGCATCTCTGGGCCTGAATAAACAAACTGTGCAGGGCCTAGTGATGCAAACTCTTCCAGAAGCTTGCATGGATTAGGAGTGAGTCTCTTCTCTATATTTATCAGTCCTGCTGCTTCATTAGCGGTTGTGTTGGCAATGACTGTGACAAGTCTTCTTTTACACCTGGGGGACTTTGTAGCTGTTCCTAAAATGACCATCTAAATCCGCTTCTGTCTCCATGCATTGGAAGAGAGGCATTTGAGGAGCAAACCATTGTAGTGGTAATGCAGCAAGAGGAGGATAGCATCAGGCAATTCTAGGCAGAATTAAAGTTTTAGTTGGAAAAGGTGGGATCAGTGTATTCTGGCTGTAAGTCTCCTGGAAGGAGGATAGAAGTTCCAAGGACCATTAGCAGCTCCATGGAATGACTGCTTTAGAACTAGGGAAGTGTCCGGGCCGGTCTTTGGAGGAGGAGCGAGTTCTTGCTCCTAGATCGTCTCTCACCACTCCTGATGGAGCGATGTTCCGCAAGACGGAGGGGTCCTGAGATACATGGCCTTGTGAATGAGACAACCAAGTTTGAATTGATTTCAGGCATAGATAGGAAAATTATAAAGAACAACGCTAATGTTAGTATTGGCATGGAAAAATATAAAGTGCAGTGTCAGTTTGCACCACATTTTCGGAACCCAGGGAATTCTGCTGAGCCCAGAGGCGTCAGGAGCAGTGTACATCAGTCTATAAGTCAATATGAACTGTAGGTCTTTGCTGCTCATTGTGAATGCATGCAGCAGGGAGGGTGCAGAAGATGGTCCTTCAGGGGAAACTTGCAATATGTCAAAAAATCAATGCCATCATTTCCACTACTGAGAGATCTGAAAAAAAGAATTCTGCTTTTCAACTCATTAACAGTGGCATAACACATTCTCATACCACCACATGCTCTTCTACATCAGTGAAACAAATTCATGTTTGCACCCTGCATGTGCTGCAAGTTCAGAACTCTAAGAATTGCTACATTTCCTTCATCTCCCTTCAGAAGTTGGCAGAGTATTCTAGGTAATTTGTAGAAATTTCTGCTTGAATATCTCGGGCCATGCATAAGGTAGATGGCACTGTGGGGCATATTATCAAGGAACGGCTTTAAAATTATCACCTCTTTAGCGGCAGGAAACTGCCGCTAAAATGGTGCTAATGGGCTTGATAATATGCCGTAGAGAATTCCAATAGAAGCTCAGGTTAACACTAGAACATGGGCTTCTATTGGAATTCTCAAGGGCATATTATCAAGCCTACTATCGGTGTTTTAGCGGCAGGAAACTGCTGCTAAGGCGGCGATAATTTTACCCCCGTTTCTTGATAATATGCCCCTTGGTCTTTATTCAGATGTGATTTCTTTTTTTTACAGCCTGGGCTCTGATCCTTGCCGTTAATCTTAAAAAGATTTCCAACCAATCTCTTTCGCCAGAAATAGTCCCTCTGCTGTAATTGTTACTTTCTGATTGCAAAAATGGCTCATTAATGGATGAACCATTACATTTCCAACCTACTTAGCTCTTAACAGAGGCTAACAGGCTCTAGAAACAGCAATAGGACATAACCCCAACTCCCCGTGAGTGGCAGGCCGTCTAAAGAACCCACCCTTCGCAAATTGTTTTTGTAATTCATTTTACTGGTCCCAAGACCTATCAACCCTAAACTGTCTGTCTGTCTGTCTGTCCGTCCGTCCGTCCGTCCGTCCGTCCGTCCGTCCGTCTGTCTGTCTGTCTGTCTGTCTATCTATCTATCCATCTATCTATCTATCTATCTATCTATCGATCTATCTATCTATCTATCTATCTATCTATCTATCTAGCAATCTATCTATCTATCTATCTATCTATCTATCTATCTATCTATCTATCTATCTATCTATCTATCTATCTATCTATCTAATCAATCTACTGAAAACACCAGTTTTACTTTGTATTAAAAAAGAACCACTGAAATTCACCCAAAGTGACTATAACTCGCACCATCGCCATGCTCTGATAATGACCTCACATATTCCATCACTTATGACATGTTCTATGACACCATTGGTAACATCAATGCAACATCTGAAATAACATAAGTGATGACAACACTGCACTCGGGGGAGCACGATATATAGTTACTTTAGGCATGAGTTATAGCACTCCATTTCATCATTAGTGTAAGATGTTATGTTTTTGGTTGAGAGGGTGGAAACCCCACTCAAGCAACAACTACACTCCTTGTGAGGGTGAACCACAAAAATAACTACATTGACGTGTGCTTTATCCTCTGGTACCTTGGGGGAAAAGCAGTTTGGCCTAACTTAGAGGCAATGTGTACAGTGTTTATGCAGTACACAAATATTAATAAAAATGAAAACACAACACAAGAAAAATCCCATGCCAAGTTGGAAAGTTTGAGTAAATTTTAATTTGAAAAAAATGATTTTTTGTAAAAATAGCATAAAAAAGCAGAAAGCACCACACGCGGTTATCAAGCCCCACTAGTCTGGGGGAAAGTCACAAGTGCAGGCAGACTGGGATGGAGTGCTGGTTGTCACAGGAACCAGGTTAGTCCTGCTGAAGAGTTACCTTCCTAAGTCTGGCACTAAGAGTTCTGTTCACATTGGAGGAGGCCACGAACAGCAGGTTGAGTGTCATGGACAGTCATGGCTGTAACATAAAAATCCGGTCATTGCAGGACTTTGTGTTCATGATAGGCATGGGCTGTTGCTGCTGTAGTGCGAAGTGCAGGGCTCGCGTTACCGGTTGTCGCAGACAGTCACTGTCAATGTGAAGAGCTGGTCTCACTGCAGCTTCGCACTGGCGGTCGTTGCGGGTGGTGTGAACAGGCAGATTGAAGTGATTCATTCTTATAGTTTATACTAGCAGCCCGTCCCGACGTTGTCCGGGTATGAAATAGAATGTGTGTAATGTGTGTATTTGGCAAGGGCAATTTATTTTAAAATCTCGCGGTAGACAACATTTTTTGTTTCATTAGAATAGGGATGGAGATGGCCCAGCTGCAGCCCTGGTTGATGTTAGCAGGCGCGTGTAATTGGTGTCGTGTTCCGCCGCCTGAGCCCGGCTACAGCCCTGGTTGATGTTAGCAGGCGCGTGTAATGTCGTTGAATGAGAGAGTTATCAGCCGCGGGTAAATCCGTTTAATGAGAGAGTTGAGTGACAGCGAGTAGGAGAGGCTGCAGTAATTGTCCCCACAGACACGCTCATTTGCGTGTTCCCCTGCTTGAGGCCCAGATGCAGCCCTGGTTGATGTTATCAGGCTCGTGTAATTAGTGTACTGATCCGCTGCCTGAGCCCGGCTAGTGCCCTGGTTGATGGTAGCAGGCGCGTGTAATTTCGTTGAATGAGAGAGTTCAGTAACAGCGTGCAGGAGAGGCTGCAGTAACGTTACTTACCAGGCCTCCAGGTGAACGCGTTTGTCACGCCCCCAGCACACGGCCACAAAAGACGATCTTCTGATTAATGTACGACCCACATGGCATGAAGAGCGGAACGTAGCACACGCCCCCAGCATTTCTCAGGCCCCCAGCGTGCCCCTTGATGCGGCGCATTTGCGTTCACATGGCATGAAGGCCGGACACACGCCCCCAGCATTTCTCATGCCCCCAGTGTGTCACGCCCCCAGTGTGCCCCTTGATGCTGCGCAGCAACGTATTTGGCGCTTGTATGTACGACTCACATGGCATGAAGGGCGGACACACGCCCCAGCATTTGTTACACCCCCAGCTTTTGTCACGCCCCCAGCACACGCCCACAGCCCACGATGTGATGGCCGTACCACACGCCCCCAGCGTTAGTCACGCCCCCAACCCACGCCCACAGCACAACGCAGACACGCCCACAAGGGACTACTTTGCTGGCACGGTTCTTTTACCTTTTAAATGTATAGAGGAGTTGGCCTAACGGCTAAGGCGCTCGACCTCGGACCTGGGGATCTGGGTTCGAGTCTTGGTAACAACGCCAAACATCCTGTGATTCTGGGCAAATCACTTAATCTCCCCGTGCCTAACAAAAATGAATGTGTGTCCTCATGTAACGTAACTGGTGCTATGTAAAGCGCTCTGATACCTGATTCAGTTTGGGTCAAGTTTGCGCTATATAAAACTCTGCAAAAACAAAAAATAATAATAAATATGGTGGCCGTCTGCATCGCCTATGTCCTTCTGCGGCAACTGCCCTTTCCAACGCTGTATTGGGTGTTGTGATTGGTGCTGTGGTTACTGAGATTACCCGCCTCAAAGGTTTGGGCTCTCTCTTTATAATATTAGTATGGATTTCAACTTTATATGTGAAATGGGAAACAATGCCAGATTTCCCATATTTTCTCTATTTTTACTGAACTTGACATAAAAATACTGGCCAGGCTCGTAAAATACTGGCCACAGGGCAGCCCTAGTTATCATAGACCCTCAGCTTGCCCTCAGGCACCCACAGCCTTTGATTGAATATCCCTCTCCTGCTCTCAGAGACTCTTGCTCTGTCCCTAGATCCTCAGCGTACCCTTAGCCTGCCCTCGGTCACCCACAGCTTGTCATCATACTCCACAGCTGCCCTTTTGAGTTGCTCTGTCGATCCGGGGATACCATAAGCAGCCACCAAAAGCCCCGCAGATTGTCCCCGGGTTTCTCAGCACAACTTTCAACACCAGTGCCTGTGGTATTTAAATCAGCTATTCTGAGCAGTGACCCTCGATGTGCACTCAGGCTCAGCCATCATGTACTAAGAATCCCTCGGGCACCCTCAAATTGGTCCTACCCACATCTTGTCCTTACATGTTTTCATTTGCCCTCAGAAACCATTGGTGTGTCTCTCTCCGGCCAGTCCTCAAGAGACCCTCAATTCATAAACCAATCACGTGTTTGTTAAGCGCTAATACTCACCTGTGAGGGTCTCAAGGCGGTGGGGGAGGGGGTTTTACATGTTCCAGTCTATCAAGGAGGGAGGTCTGTCAAAGAAGTGGTTTTGAGGTTTTCTGTGAAGATGGGGAGAGATGTTGCCTGTCTGAGGTGGAGAGGGAGGGCATTCCAGGCTCTGGCCACGCGGAAGGAGAAGGAGCAGCCTCCTGATCTGGTCTTTCTGGTGCGGGGGACCACGGCGTAGGAGAGCTGGGCTGATCGCAGGGTCCTTTGGGGTGCGTGGAATTGGAGTTGGCTGTTCAGGTATGCTGGACCGGTTCAGGTATGCTGGTCCTGAGCCTGTCTTCAGTGACCACAGCTGGTAATTAAATTCCAACAGACTATTAGGTCGTGAGTCTGCCCCCAGGCTCCTAAAAAAAAACCTTGTTGCACCCTCCCAGACCCTAAGCCCGACCTCACAGCTCCCCTCCAGAAGCAACCAGTTGCCCTTCGGTGAGTGACATCCAGTCTTCAGTCATCATCAATTGAATCTCGACAGGCGAGTATTTATTCCGCACGTCTTCGATGACATAAGTTCAATCAAATCTGGTAAGGGGCTCCATAATACCCTCAATTATATTTACAAACTTTCAGTCATGCAGACACCCTGGTCCGACCAGGGGTCTCCATGACAGGCTGGAGCTGCAGGATCTTAAGGCTAGCCCCTGTCAGACATATTGTGTGATCTTGGGCTTCTGCCTTTATCTGTTATTTCATTTCTTTATTCAGTTCCAGTGGATTCGATCATTACCTTTTCTGGTAGGAAGCAATAAGGAAGATATTTAACAGGCTTTTAGAAACCACTGCGCACAGCATCCCCTCACTCTTATTCTATTTGTGGAAAAGCACAGTCTGAAAGTAGGTAATTTCCTGTGGGAGCCCTTAGATGTGAGCGCATCCCAGTTAGAGCAGTTGGTTCTCCTTGGGGTGTCATTGAGCTCTTCTCCCTTTAGTTCTCATTTCGCAGGTCATTTACATAACACTTTGCCTGGTATTTCACTTGGTTGTTAAAAGGTAATAAAAGAAATGCATGACCGGATGAGGGGGGAGCGTAAAATGTCATTTTTAAATCTGGGACTTGTAGACGGGTGGTATGCTTCATGCGCAAGAGCACAGCGGTATTTATAGAAAGGAGAGCGCATACGTGGCACGAGGGTGGGAGGCGGTACCTCAGTCTCCTAGATACAGGGGAGGATGGAGGAGCAGGAGTCAGTGACCAAAATGCAGATGTGGCAGGTTTGGTAACTGGGTCCACCCACCCATCCCTCCCCCGGCTCCTTAAAATTATACCAACAAGAGAGAACATGCTCTGATTACTTACCGGTAATTGCATTACTCTGAGTCTTGCATAACTCTGAGTCCTACTTTCTGTCCATTAATTATAAATTGAAGCCTCCATGCCTCTCAGACACATTCCCCTTGAAAATAAAGAACCCTCCTTACTTCTTGTTAAAATTTCAGGCCCATCAGCAGCAGCTAAACTTGAACCTTAGGGTTGGAGGAAGGGTATAATTAATGGAAGTTGGTTTATGTCTAAGAGTAATGCAATTAACTTAACTTGGACACCAACCCAACCCACCTGGAGATGCTGAAGTGGATGATGGAGTGATAGGGCCATGTGAGTTTTGTGACATGGCTGTATTTGACGCAGTTGCTGGAGGTGGAAATTGGGTCCAGCGTGTGTCCTGTGGTGTGTGTAGGGTTGTGGACAATCCGGTCAATCCAAGGCGGCTCATACTGTCGAGTAGGTGTGTGGTGCTTTTGTCGTTGGGGTCATCGATGTGGAAATTTAGGTCACCTAGGAAGATGTAGTCCTTGGAGTCTAAGGCTAGGGGCGGAATGTTGTCTGCGATGATGTTGCAGAAGTGGGAGTTCAGGACTGGGGGTCAGTATGTGAAGGTGCTTTTGATGGTTGCCTTTTTGTTCGTGTGGAGCTTAAAGTTGAGATACTCCATGGGGTGGTGGTGTTGTCAGTGCTGGTGGTACACTGTATGGTCTCTTTGTGGATGATCACTGTTCCTCTTCCCGGCTCCTTGGTGCGGTCCTGGTGAGTGATTTTATATCCGCCGGGGATCACTGTTGCAATGTCAGGGGCAGATGTGGGGTTGAGCCAGGTCTCAGTGAGGTAGACAATGTTGGGTGAGAGAGTGGAGATGAGATCCTATAATTCAGTGGAATGCTTGCCCTTGTAAAGAAGGGCGCATGCAAGTTGGTGTTTTTGTTCAGGTGGTGTCTGTGGTGTGTTTAGGGGTGGGGCTGGTCAGTGTGCTGGTATGTGTACAGTGGCAGGTGATGTGGCAGTGGGTGCAGGTGAAAGGTCCTACTGTGGAGCGTGGGTCGGTGTGATGGGGTCTGTGTGATGGCAGTGTTTGTTGGGGCGCCCGAGGTGCAAAGCTTGATGATGGTGTATCTTTGGGGGGTAGGAGGGCCAGATGTCGTGGCACAGTGCACAGTCCAGGAGCAGACGGGCACAGACAGGCTTGTCTTCGGTGTCACTCAGGTGCGCCCGCTGCATGTATTCGCAGCACTGTCGCTTTGCAGTCCTCATTAAATAGGTCCTGGAGTGGGTGGGTCTTCAGTTGAAGGGAAGAATGATAAGTGGGAAAGCCTGGTTGGAAACCCCCAGCGGGAAAACCCGCACAGCAGCGGTGTCACTGGAACAGTCTGGAACAAGCAGGAACTGGAGGCCAAAGGCAAGTGGCAAGCTAGGTGTCCAGGTACCCACATAAGGGTATTTAGGCATTGAATAACAGATGTTTATTGTTACCCACCTCAATGGTACTCATTGTATCAACCTCAGAAGGATGAAAGGCTGAGTGGATCTGTCCAGATGCGAACCTGTGACCATGAGGTCCAACACAGGCCCCTGCAGTGGACGCAGTAGTCCACTAAACCACCAGAGCCAGCCTTTACGACCCACACTGACTTTGCCTCCGATTCTACTCTGCATGATCTGCAGTCCTTGCTTGCAGCTGTGGAAGAAGTGGAAGACAGAGTCCCCTTCTGGAGATAATGGAAAAACAGATCCACTTTTAACTGAGTTCAGTGCTTCTTAATAGCAGCTCAGTCCTTGCACCACTAGAAATATTTCTGGCGAATGAGGAAGCCCGAGGATGAAGCTTGACACTGGGGTAGGTGTTTGATGACATTTTTGTAATATGTCCACCTCCCTTGGGCATTTACACAGGACACACACACAGTACCTACCCCCTTATTTGGAGAATTCCCACTTCTGCTACAGTATTTTTCGGCTGTTGCTTTTTGTTTTGTGCATTTGTATTTGGGAAGAGTCTAGTTAGCTGAGGACTGACTGGGAGAGGAGCATATATGTTTAAATGTTTCTTTTCTTTTCTTGTTAGTGGCCTTTCAAGGGGATAGTTAACGTCGTTTACACGGAATGATGAACATTAGCGAGCATTACCCACGTCTCTGAACGCACAGATACACAGTGTACTGACTCCGGCTAATTAAATGGCTTTCCAGACTATAGATTTCTCTGACTAGACTTTGTTGTCGATGATAATTAGTTAAAAGCAATAAACACTGAACAGGCCGCAATAAACACTGAACAGGGAAAGGCCTCGGTGGCGGCATTCTCTTATGAAATGCTTTTTTCCGCTCCCTGTGGGGCTTGTGTGTCGGCCTCATTAACACCTGCTTTTCCTGTCTCTGCTGAACACAAAACGTCCTCTAAAGGAGAGCTAAATGGCTGGCAGGAAAAAAAAATGTTTTTCCTATATAAATGTGTACCTTAGAAGTGTTGGCAGCAGAGTCGAGCTCAGGAAGCTAAACGGTCAGGCCCGGGTGTGCATCAGGGTTGGGCTGCCCCGTCACTCCATGGGCAAGAAAGCAAAAGACACACAATTGATGGATGGAATGCAGAATAAATCAAAACATTCACCCCAGTCAAGAGATAAATCCATCATTCTTTTGCTCCACATGCCACCCCAGTTTAGACATGGCCATATGCAAATCAGTCTTGACCATGTGCCTCATGGGAACAGTCCAGCCCGAACTGCCAAGCCAGGTCCTCCCTGGACCAGAAAGAAGCATCCTAGGACCGGTTTCGGGGTTTCACCCCTCATCAGCCGTCACTCCATGCCAACTGAACTTTTCAGACCCTGGCTCTTTAAATCAGCATTGCATTGTGGGAAACTCCCTGTAGGTGAAGGGATCAAGAGACCCTTCCTATGATAAAGATCAATTCAAAATGGTCAGGCGATTTCAGTTGATGTTTCCTAAGTTAAATTTGCCCGGCGTAAAACGCCTCTAATACCATACGAAGTTATTCAATAAAGAGGCAGGCGCTGGAGACAGGAAGACAGGAAACAAGTTTATTCCGACGGAGTAGAACACATCAGATCAGACAACAAGGTATCGTCTCGAGGTGCTCTCCCAACCTCTCTGAGACCTGGTCTTTTATACACTGGTTTAAGACATGTGAGCGTTCTTTATGACAACAAGGGCATTGTGAAGCATGAGAACGATATCACCGGCACCCCCCCAGTTCCGGCCCATTCCAACACATGACAACAGTAGAGGCCCTTTCCCCTCATGTGATTGGGGGGGGGCTATCACGCAGCTGAGTGTTCTGCCGATTCCTTTGGAATGTGTGCGCCTGATCGAATCTCTGGGGGTGGGGACGTCATGATCAATAGTGGCCTCTTTCAGGAGAGGCGAGTGCATACGGTAGTGGGCAATAAACTGCATCCTCGGGCTAAAGGATGACCAGCGGTTCGTACATGCAGTTGGGCTCAGGGGAAGGGGTCATCAAAGGAGGGGTATTCATGGACGGAAAGGAGGTGTTGGTCAGGCGCGGGGTGTGATTCCCTGAGACAGAGTCATGGGAGGGGAGGGTTCATGACTTGTGCATGTGAGTGCGGGGGCAGCCAGGGTGCGCGGGGAAGGCTTGCAAGGTTCAGGGAAGTGTGCTGACGGACGATCGTGAACAGGGAGACCATGGTACCTAAAATGGCTGTCGTGTATGCTCATACGTGAGTCTGCAAGATGGCGAAGATGATGTTCAGTACACAAACTAAAATTCCACAGTCCTCCCTTTAACATGTCTCGCCAGCTTGTCAGTTCGGATCAACCCCCATGAGACCACGCACCTCTATCTCATATAGGGGACTATAGGTGTGAGAAAACCCTGAAGCCAACCAACAACAGTCTGAACGTCAGTGAGTTAACTGAGCACTACTTAACCTCAATAGGAAATATCGTCAATGACACCATGCCACAGACACTGAAAAGAGTATCCGAGAAACCTAAAAATCCTTGGTTCAGTGAGTCATTAAATGAGGACAGGCGCAAACTGAGAATGGTCGAAAGGAAATGGAGACAACATCCCTCCTCTCCCGAGCTGATAACCCTCAGGAATACCAGAAGCCAATATAACAAGAAGATTCTAAAAACCAAAAAAGATTTTATAAAAGCCGAACTTGACAATGCCTCGAACAGACCTCGGAAACTCTTTGAGATCTTAAAACAACAGTCGAATAAGCTAGCTAAAACAGTTCACGAGAATCCAAAAACTCCCATAAGTTGTGAGGAATTCTCTACATTCTTCACGGAGAAAACCAAACTGCTGGAAGAGGAACTCGCAACTGCTGCAATGAATATCGCGACCCTTACCTCACCTACAAAAAAGACCAAGGAGCCAAAAGAGAGTTCACAAACAAAAAATAAGGCAAAATGGGACACATTCGAACTTTATGACCAAGATAAGATCACCAAAACGCTAATGGAAATCAGACCGAACAACCACTACCAAGACCCTCTACCGGCAAAGTGCGTAAGAACAATTAGCCATACCCTAGTTCCGATGTGGACTGAGATAATAAATGCCTCACTGACCCAAGGGACTCTACCCGACTGCCTAAAAACAGGGCAGGTTGTGCCCATCATCAAAAAACCTACAGCAGATGCAAATGACCCGAACAACTACCGACCAGTGACCAACATACCTTTATTAGCCAAAATCATTGAGAAATGCGTACAAGGTCAACTGAGCCAACACATCGCTAAGTTCTCACTACTAGATGACTGCCAATCTGGATTCAGAGCTGGGCACAGTACTGAAACTGCGATCCTACATATCGTGGACGACGCCCTATTAGCCCTTGATAGAAATCAAGCATGCCTACTGATTCTCCTAGACCTGTCATCTGCATTTGACACAGTAAATCATGAAATGCTGATGAACAGGCTACAAGAAAGGATGGGCCTGTCGGGTATGGTGCTGAATTGGTTTAAATCCTTCTTGCAGAACAGGACTCAACGTTTCCTGGTCAATCAAAAGACCTCATCGCCTTGTCCTACTGCCGTCGGGGTACCACAAGGTTCAACGTTATCCCCAGATCTATTCAACCTATATGTTGAACCTCTCACGGAGATCCTTCGGAGCTCACAGATACCATATCACATGTACGCAGATGACACGCAGATATACTTAAAGATCGCCTCCCGTGCTGACATTGACCTAATGAACAAGACACTAAAGAGAGCCCTACAATGGTTATCCACGAACCATTTGAAACTAAATGCCCATAAAACAGAATTCCTGCTAATTTCATCGACAAAAAACCGTCCAGAGGTTAAGGAACTGACGAAACTGGTGACAGCACTGAACTGCACCCCTACCCTAGTTAAGTCAGCTAAATCACTTGGAATTACCTTGGATGAGAACCTTGACATGAAAGATCACATAAACTCAATGGCCAAAGGTGCCCGCTTCCATCTGAACTATCTAAGAAAATTGAAACCGTACATCTCAAAGACGGACTTAAAGCTGGCTGTACAATCCCTAGTTATTTCAAGGATTGAATACGGTTGCACTACGTTAGCGGGTCTACCCAAAACATCCATAGCACCGCTAAA
The DNA here is from genome assembly GCF_964261635.1 of Lissotriton helveticus. Classification (NCBI taxonomy): domain Eukaryota; kingdom Metazoa; phylum Chordata; class Amphibia; order Caudata; family Salamandridae; genus Lissotriton; species Lissotriton helveticus. Next base: position 171,020,515 of record NC_136059.1, on the reverse strand, counting down.
AGCCTGTCTCAATGCAGCAGCAAGACTGATCACGGGATCGAGGAAATTCGACCGCATAACCCCTCACCTGAAGACACTAAACTGGCTACCCTATGAAGCCAGAATTCAAATGAAGATTGCTTGTATCACCCACAGAGCAGTTCACTTCAACACGCCGAGATACCTTGCCAAGAAAATTAAGCTATCGGGAAGCAACAGACCAACGAGAAGCGCTGAAGAACTGCTACTGAGGCCAGCCCTCTTCCGTAAGAAAAAGACCTACAACAGAGCATTCTCAGGAGCCGCCCCCAGAGTCTGGAATTCACTACCCCCTAACATCAGGAAGATTAAAAACTTGATATTATTTAAACGCGAACTGAAGAACCACATGATGAGCAAATACCTCTCTTAAGAATGAGTACTGATTACCGTTGAGAATATCTTCATCAAAAGAGACGGCCTCGACTTGACCTTCTTGAGCATCAATTATCTGTTAACAGACCGAATTCGTGCTTATACATTGGCCACGCATGTCACTACTACCTAAAATCATGGGGACTCAAAACCCATATCTTTCAGCCAATACGATATACCCTCTACCTCACTTTGCTTTGGTGCCTAGGATCCCGGATATGTGGAAATACTTTCTATGACTTAACGTTATCTACACATGATATTTGCAATGTTATGCTATACAACCCTACCTCACTCCCCTCCCCATACTAATGAGATAGGCTGAAGAACTCTTACTTATAATCCCCCTACAGCCTATCGCCTCAAACCTTTTACCCATGTTTATCTTATAATCCCCCTTACCCCACGATATTTGCACTGTTTTTGCTATACAACACTACCTCACTCACCTCCTTACACTAATTGTATAGGCTGATGAACTCCTACTTATAACCCCTTTACAGCTTATTGGCTTAGACCCTTATATTCTTGTATACCTATGTTTGAATTGCCACCGTAATGTATGTAACTTATCCTTCTTGTGAAGCGCTCTGATACCCACGGGTCTTGTTCGCGCTATACAAAACTCTATAAATAAATAAATAAAATAAAATAAAATGTGCTCAGTTTTAAAGTTCAAAGTCTTTGGGCACATACAGTTGGAAATGAGTGCACATAAAGGTGGTAAACATTGAATACCTAAGCAACACCCACACAGTATCATGATTGGTATCAATAAAAACGTTAACAATCTCCATCCCCAGTTCTTCAAAGTGTCCCAGAACCAGCCTCCAAGCGACCATCCTTCTTGTTCCTGGTGAACCTCCGAGGACAGTCTGTGGAGGTGTTCGATTGCTTTGTAGACTGAAGGTGAGTTATCTGGCACGTAGGTGCAACAGCTGGAGCCGATGATGCGGCATGCACCTCCACGGTCGGCCAGAACCACATCTAGAACAAGACGGTTTTGAAGAGCCACCAAGCGGACTGCCTGAAGCTCAGCCGTGTTGTTAGCAAGGATGCCAGCGGTGATGTTAATGGTTGTTTCTACTGCCTGAGTCAGGTGTCGGATAGCGCGGCTATTTGCCATTGGTCCCCACAGAGGAACAAGTCCCTTTGCTGCATCCAGGAACTGTGCTCCGGTGGAGTCGGCTTGTTCAACATCTCCGGCGCGCTTTTGCCGGTGGTGGTAGGCTGAAGCCACATACGTGGGAGGAAGAATGAAGGCGATGTAGCACGTACCCCTCCAGCCTTTTGGGAGCCACGTGTAAGCTTTGGTGCCACAAACAAAGTACATATTCGGGGAAGCAACAAAGGAGGGGGGGTCAGCTGAGACCAATGTTTTGGTGATGCGACAAGAACTGTGACCCACCAGCTGCGTTCCTTGTCCTTCGAGGCATACGAGTCCTGTGACATTGATGACAGACAGGGCCACGGTCAGGGTGGCAGCCGTTTGTTTCCGCAGGTGGGAGAAGGTGGGTCTGGCTGGATTGTGGAGCACCTGCATTTCGACCCTTTCTTTGGCAGGGATGTTCGTAAGGAAGGTTGAACCTGAAATTGCAGGACAAAAGGGAGCAGACGTCTTTCCTGTTTTGTTCAGCCAGAACCCATAGTAGAAGTGTGACACTGTTTGACCAGAAGCGGCGTTGTCCTTGTGGCTTTCCTGCATGAGGATCAACCAGGCGAGGCAGGAGCCGTGAACTGAGAAAGGAGAAGGGATGAAGGGGATGGAGTGTCCGGTAGCATGTGGGAGCAACCCACAGATCCAGCAGTTCGTGGCATTTGCAGCAAGGTTGTGCTGGTGCAACAGTTATACGAAGGAATTGTTCCAGAACTCCTTACGCCTTTCTCGGAGCTGAGGCGAAAGGGTGATCAGGTGGTGCTCTTTCATGGTGGTTGGCTGGACGGTGGTTGGCAACATCTGGTGAGCGGGTGTGCTTTCCTCCAAGATCCAGAAGGAAGTCATGAGGAGGAGGCAAAAGAGGAAGACAATGAAGAAAGCGATTGTCTTTGATTTGTGCAAATTATCAGTCTTTGGGTTACTGTAGTGGGTATTTCCTGTTGCTTCCGACGTCTTCTTATTTGGCGCTTCCATCATCTTCTTATCTGGCGCTTCCATCATCTTCATCTTCAAGGTGCTCGGTAGTGGGCAGAACCACAGACTTTGTTTAGCTTCTCTCCAGGTAACCCTTGGTTGTTTTGGGTCACCGTCTGAGATTTTTAACTTAGTCAGTCAGTGGCCTACTTAGCTGAAGCTCCCTCCTTTCGACGCAGGAAATACCCTTCTCGGGAAGGCACAGTGGGATCAGAGTGTTTTGCAAGTTCAAGTGCCTCGGTATCAGGATAGCAGTTCAGTGATGGTCGGTCTTTGTTCAGGAGCTCTTCTTGGATGCTGACGTTGTCCGTCGTGGCCAGGGTCGAGGAAACCTTTTTTCAGTGGTGGGCGTGCAGCCAGTGCTTCTTCCCCTCTACTCGAAGAGCCGTCCGAGTGGTGATCAGTACTTGCCAGGGGCCCGTCCACCGGGGTTCCAGACTCTTCGCTCGTTGAAAGTTCCGGACTAGGATGTAGTCCCCCGGTTGGATATCGTGACCGGGACCCCTGGAAGCATCGGGGATAGCCTGCTGCACCTGTTGATGAATGACAGACAACGTTTTAGTTAACTTGTATAAATAATCTGACAGCAGGACGTCGGGGACGTCGTGAATGGAAGTCGGTTTGGGGGCAGTCCAGAGGTTCATAGGCCGCCCAAACACAACTTCATAGGGGGTCAAGTGGTGCTTAGTGGGAGTGGAGCGCATCGATAGTAATGCCAGTGGAAGGGCATCTGGCCACTTAAGTCCTGTGGTGGCCACTATTTTTGACAGTTTCAGTTTCAGTGTAGCGTTGTGTCGTTCAACCAGGCCAGCGGATTGGGGGTGGAAGACTGCGTGGAACCTCTGCTTCACCCCCAACCCCTTCAGGATTAGTTGGATAACTTCAGCTATGAAGTGGGGGCCATTGTCGCTCCATAAAATTCGACAAAGGCCCTAGCGGGGGAAAAACTCTTTTAGTAGTACTTTGGCAGTAGTCATGGCAGTGTTATCACGGGTCGGATAGGCTTCCACCCATTTGCTGAAGGCACATACAATGACTAATACGTACTTCAAGCCTTGGCACCTTTCTAATTGGATGTAATCCATCTGGAGGACCTCAAAGGGGTGGTCGGGGATCCCAAACCCTCCCCGGGGTACCACAGTTCCTTTCCCAGGGTTGTGTTGTAGGCAGATAAAGCACTGCTGGACCAGGCGTTTGGCTGAGTCGGGGATCTTGTTGTTGTGCCAGACTCTGGAAATGAGTTCAATCATGGGGGCAGAGCCTATGTGTGCAGGGGAGTGTGCCATTGTCAGTATGGGGATCAAATATGCATCAGGCAGCAACCATTTGCTCGTGTCTTTTGTCCGCCAGCAGCCTTCATCGTCCCTTAGACCCACCCGCGCCCACTCAGTCAATTCGTGTGGTGTGCTGGCCGATTGGATGTCCCTGATCGTTTCCCTAGCGTCAGTCCATTTTTCTGCTTGTGACCTGGTCACATACATGCGTGTCGCTGTCCTATTCTCAGCTGTGGTTCGGGCAGTGATGTCGGCTAGTGCGTTTCCCTGTCCAACTAAATCTGTCACCTTCTTGTGTGCCTGGCATTTGATCACTGCTAATCGCTTGGGGAGAAGAACTGCTTCGATCAGGGCGGAGACTAGATCTCCATGAAGGATGGGCGTACCGTGGGACGTCAGGAATCCCCTTTCCCTCCACAGGAGCCCAAAATGATGAACCACCCCGAAGGCGTACTGGCTGTCCGTGTAAATGTTTGCCGTGGTCCCTGCTGCTATGATACATGCTCGTGTGAGGGCAATTAATTCTGCTGCCTGTGCGGATCGTTGTGTGATGGGAGCTGTTTCAACTACTGTTCGAGCTGTCGTCACCGCATAGGCAGCAGAAGTGGTGCCGTCTGGGAGTTTGATACAAGAGCCATCTACCCATAGTTCTCCATCAGGATCTATAAAAGCAATGTCTCGGAGGTCAATTCTACTCCTAGTCTGTTCATCCGTGAGGGTCACACAGTCGTGTATAGGGGGCACATCGGGGTCCTTTTCAGGCAAGGGTAACAGTGTAGCAGGATTCAATGTTGTGCATCTCTTCAGAGTGATGTGGGGCGCAAGTAAAGTCAATTCGTATCCTGTCAGTCGTGCACTAGTCAGGTGTTGAGTCTTGGTCTGGTTCAAAAGGGTGTCAACTGCATGGGGTACTAATACCGTGAGAGAGCTCGAAAGTACAATTCCCTCACTCTGTCGGATAGAGACAGCAGCAGCGGCTACTGCTCCAAGGCAGGCAGGTAGAGCTCTGGCGACTGGATCAAGAGTGGCAGAGAAGTAGGCACAAGGGCGTTGTTTGGCGCCGATGGGCTGAGTTACAACAGACAATGCGCATCCCTCCCTTTCGTGAGTGAAGAGGGAGAAGGGTTTGGAGTAATCTGGTGTTCCTAGAACGGGTGCCGAGCAAAGGGCATCCCGCAACTCCTTAAAGGATGCTTGGCATTCGGGAGTCCAAGGGAGTGGGAACGGAACATCTTTGGCCAACAGGGAAAGTAGGGGTTTTATAATGAGACTGAAATTTGGTAACCACTGTCGACAAAAAGAGGTAAGGCCCACCAATGAACGGACTTGCTTCTGTGTTTTTGGAATGGGGGTGTCTAGGATGGTTTGGATTCGGTCGGGCGTAAGTTTCCTCCCTTCTTTGGACAGGAGATGGCCTAGGTATGTTACTTGGGGCTGGCAGAACTGCAGTTTCTTTTTGGAGACTTTGTGGCCATTCTCCGCAAGAAAGTGCAAGAGTTGGATAGTGGCTGTGATTGCAAGTGGAGTGGTGTTGGCCGCCAAAAGGATATCATCGACATATTGGATCAACACCACTCCATCTGGTAGCTGGACGGCGTCCAGCTGTCTTTTGAGAGCCTGGCTGTAAATGCTGGGACTTTCAGTGTAGCCCTGGGGAGCTCTACAAAATCGGTAGGAACGGTTTTTTAAAGTGAAGCCGAAGAGGTAACGGCTGTCTGGATGGATGGGGATAGAGAAAAATGCATTTTTAAGATCAATAACGGTGAAGGTGGTGGCAGTGGACGGGATGAGAGTCAGAATGGTGGCGATGTCTGAGACTACGGGGTACTGTGGCACCACCACTTTGTTGACTTCTCGCAGGTCGATGATGAAGCGGTAAGCTTTCTCATCTCCCACACCTTGCTTCTTAACAATGGGTAGGATAGGGCTATTGCAGACATTACTAACCACTTCCTCTACCACCCCTGCATCTACTAAGGACTGAATAATCACCTACCAATGCCTTCTCGCCTTCGGGCGATATCCGGTACTGTGGGAGTTTCGGGAGTATTGCATCTGGTCGAACAGTTATGTGTACAGGATCGATCATCATTCGACCTACATCCGAGTCGCTTCTAGCCCATAGGTACAGGGGTAGGGTATCGAGCAAGGATAGGTCAGCATCTGTTATGGTGTACATATGTCGTGCGGGGTAGGGTCTGGACATGCTCGGGTTGTCGTACAGGATGACTCGGACTCCATCCGGGGAACACCTAATAGTAGCTCGGAAATGTTTCAGTAAATCAATACCCATAATGGCGTCAGGGGAGTTGGAGGAGAGCAGAAACGTGGTGTCAGTGGGATTGTTTCCTAGGTCAAAGGAGATAGGTACAGACAGGGGATTAGTGGAGGGCGTTCCATCGAAACCTATCGAGGTAATGTGTGAGCCAGACAAGGGTGCCCTTGGAATCAGTCGTTTTGATAATACACTACGTGTCGCTCCAGTGTCTACCAAAAATTGAGACTTTGTACCCAGGACCTTAGCAGTGACGTAAGACCTTGCTGGTCAACACAGAGCTCGACTGGATCCCTCCCTTGCCCCTGGCAGTCCTATGCAAAGTCGTGGGCATTGTTGCAATCGGACTGTTGGCACTGATTCTGTCGGGGGCGGTCAAATGTGTTTGGTCTGCCAGATCGGTCATTGGTGGTGTCGTGGGTCTGTCCTCGTCCCTGCCCTCCAGTTTTGGGGCCATTTGCCATGTCCCTTGTCTCTTTATTTTTAATCAGTTCACGGAGGGCCAGGCATTGAGACTTCCAATGTCCAAATTCTTTGCAAAATGCACACTGGTTCTCATCGAGGTCGGTTCGTGGAGTGCCAGGTGTGGGGTTGCGGTCTCTAGGGGCCGAATTCCTAGGGGCATTCGACTGGTAGTTTCCCCTATACCGTTCCCTTCCTGTAGTCACTCCCTGCAATTGAGCAATCATTACTCGTTCCTTTAAGTCCTTTTTCTTTTTCTCAGTTGCCCTCTCGTTCTCGTTCTTTTGGTGTTCGTAATACTGAGCCATCTGAAGGATAGCTGCAGGTTTAGAGGCTCCCCAACTACTCTCGCTCGTCTGTAACTTTTGGGACACCTCTTGCGATAACCCTTTTACGTAGTTTTGCACGAATAGGTGTTGTCCGGTTGCGGTGGTCATGTCTTGGCCACTGTAGTCAGAGAAAACCGTTTCAAATCGGGAGAAGTATTCTGATACGTCTTCCTGGGGTTTCTGGCGGCAAGCCGTGACTACCGACCAGTCTACCTTCTTTTCTGGGATCAACGTCTTTAGCTTCTGCACTATTTTGTCGGGAGTTCCAGTATGTCTTTTACAGGTTTCTTTCCGGGCTCTCGCTGCCTATCTAGTTCATCGAGTTTTGTCCAGGTGTGTCCGAACAGATCTGTGTGGTCGGCTTTCCGGATTTGCTTCCACACATCAGCCGGCAGACACAACCCAAAAAACAAATCCATGTCCGCTAGAGTCATTATGGTTGAGCCCAAGGCTGTGCCTAGTTCGGTATAAAATGCTGTAGGGTTCTTTCTTAAATCGGGCAGGGTTTGCCTAAAAGTTAAAATATCTTGCCGATCCCATGGTTGGTAAACCCAGTTGTACACAACACTCCCTTTGGCATCTGCGTGGTTGATATCATCGTTTGTTCCCTGACCTCTTGGGGGAACCCAGTAGGGGGCGGCTTCTCTGATAGGCATCATAGTGTTGGCTGCTTCTAACGGGGGTTCAATCGTCCCAGGGACTGTGATCTTGACCTCTGATTTCTGTTCCGCGAGGTGGCGGAAAACCTCAAGCGTTTGCATGAAGAGGTCCGTCACATCGCTCTCAGTCCCATCTCCAATATCGACCCTTCTATATAGAGCCGTCAATTTAGCAGGACCTTTATTCTGGTACCTATCCTCATACGCGTTCAGGGTGTGGTAGCTGAACCGTAAAATGAAATGCCGTCTGTGACTACCGGCATGTGAATTGTGCATATTCATTGTATATTCTTCGCTCTCCTTCCGTTCTACCAGGGTTTTTGCTATCTGGTCGATTCCATCCCGCTCATCTTTGCTCAACCTATTTGGCCTGGCTGTTAGCTGCCTGTTAGTCTCATGTTCATCTGCTGTTGTTACCAATGCGGCTGGTGCAAAGGCCGTAAGAGCCGGGGCACTAGCGCTAGGGTCACCCTCGCCTGCATTTTGAACTGGTGAGTGTTGTGCTAGAGGCTGGCAGGGAGCATAAGGAGGAGGCATGTAGATAATTGGAGGACCGAGCAATAACTCGTCATTTGCCCGCTGTTTGGAGGGCATCTCCGGGTAGAGCGTAGAGGGGGTCCTGACAGGGCATTGGCCTGCCGGTCCTGATTCTTGTGTTTGCTTAACTTCCTCTCTTCTTCTTATTTCTTCATCTAGTTCTTTTGCGGCCAGATGGGCGGCTTTTCGTAACTCTTTCACTATTTTTGCTTCTTCTCTTTTCCTTCGATGTTCTGCTTCTTTGCGCCACATGCCAATACTATCGAGCATAGTGGGCGTTGCCTTATTTATTTTTACAGCTGCTTCTAGTGTTTTTATTTTATTTTCATCAAAAGAACCTATCAGTGGCCACTGACTTTCAGGATCCTTTTTTGTATATTTATGCCATAACTTACTATAAGCTATAGCGACTAGTCCTTGCTTAGTAAACATGTCCTTATTAGGGGTGCCTTCCAGTGGAGCTGGATGGTTCATCTCTAATAAGCGGTCCGGGTTGACCCAACTATTAACCAATGGGGAGAAGATAGGCATGACGGATTACAATGGGGGGCAAAAGCCTGCACTACCTATCTTTTCACTACTTGCAAAGACTGGACAGAATATTCTATTCTACACTATTTGCAAATAGAGAATACCTCCAGAAAGAACCAATTCCAAACAGTCAATGTTTGGACAAACAATCAATCAATGAGGAATGAAATAGGCACGACGTGTTAAAGGTTTGCGTTACCTACCCTTCACTATCGGCAAAGGGAGAGAGAATATTCCTATTCTTCCCCGTTTGCGGGCAGAGAAGATCCTTTAAGAGAACCAACTTCGAACAATTCAATGCTCGATTCAATCAATCAATCAATGGGGAGAAAAATAGGCACGACGTGTTAAAGGCTTGCGTTGCCTACCCTTCACTATCTGCAAAGACTAAACAGAGTATGGCGATTCTGTGCTTGTTTGCAAATAGAGAATTTCTCAGAAACAGTCAATAAGTAATACTAGTATTTTCAAACAATCAATCAATCAATTTCGCAATTTGTCGTGTGTCACAACCTTACCCGGACCGCATGGACCGTTTCTCGTCTTCCGCTTCCAGCGCCCGATCGTCCTCTATTCTCTGTTGCTATCGCGGCACTCCTGGTGGTTCCCAGTCAGGACCGTAGATCACTCGGGAGAGGTCTGCTCGGAATCAGTGAAGTTCAGATGATCGGCTGTCAGACGAGGGTCTATCGGACAGGAGCTCTCCCGATCGTTGCAGTCGTTCACTCGGTCGTCGGGACCTCTCCCACTGGATCCACGTGTCGCTGATGGGCCCCGCGTTTGGGACGCCAATTGATAAAGATCAATTCAAAATGGTCAGGCGATTTCAGTTGATGTTTCCTAAGTTAAATTTGCCCGGCGTAAAACGCCTCTAATACCATACGAAGTTATTCAATAAAGAGGCAGGCGCTGGAGACAGGAAGACAGGAAACAAGTTTATTCCGACGGAGTAGAACACATCAGATCAGACAACAAGGTATCGTCTCGAGGTGCTCTCCCAACCTCTCTGAGACCTGGTCTTTTATACACTGGTTTAAGACATGTGAGCGTTCTTTATGACAACAAGGGCATTGTGAAGCATGAGAACGATATCACCGGCACCCCCCCAGTTCCGGCCCATTCCAACACATGACAACAGTAGAGGCCCTTTCCCCTCATGTGATTGGGAGGGGGCTATCACGCAGCTGAGTGTTCTGCCGATTCCTTTGGAATGTGTGCGCCTGATCGAATCTCTGGGGGTGGGGACGTCATGATCAATAGTGGCCTCTTTCAGGAGAGGCGAGTGCATACGGTAGTGGGCAATAAACTGCATCCTCGGGCTAAAGGATGACCAGCGGTTCGTACATGCAGTTGGGCTCAGGGGAAGGGGTCATCAAAGGAGGGGTATTCATGGACGGAAAGGAGGTGTTGGTCAGGCGTGGGGTGTGATTCCCTGAGACAGAGTCATGGGAGGGGAGGGTTCATGACTTGTGCATGTGAGTGCGGGGGCAGCCAGGGTGCGCGAGGAAGGCTTGCAAGGTTCAGGGAAGTGTGCTGACGGACGATCGTGAACAGGGAGACCATGGTACCTAAAATGGCTGTCGTGTATGCTCATACGTGAGTCTGCAAGATGGCGAAGATGATGTTCAGTACACGAACTAAAATTCCACACCTAAAACAAGAACAGTAAGAACACAGGCCAGCATGTTTAGGCAGTGGGTCTAAAGGATGTGCAGATATGTTAGAAATCCCCTGGCTATGTGTACTGTATTGCACGTCAAGGAGCAGAGGCGTAGCTTAGTCAGTGAGATTCGCGGGTGTGAATCTCAAATTTCACAACCAAAAAGCAGTGGACCACAGGGTGAATGTGTGAGGTGACCAGGGTTCGGGATAAACTGCTCCCATGAGGAGCAGGAGCAATACTGATTTGCTATAGATGGCCCTCTGGGGCTGATTGAGTGTTTGTTGGGCAAGAACTCAGGGACAGATGTAACAAAGGGTTTTGCCCATTCTGTGTCTATGGGGAAATGTGTTGATACATATGGCCATCAGTTGCTACGGTGACGGAGTACCCTTTACACCAATTTCAAGTTCTTCCCATACTCTCTTGAGTTGGGCGGAGAGCAAGTTTTATGCTCACTGGGTAAAATTTACTCCATCATTTTAAAATATCCTGCGATGGCCCGACCGAGTAGGTGTCATCAGAATAAGCCATCTGATTATCCACCCTATTTAGAGTGGACAGTCAAATGGCTTTTTCCTTTTAGGTACATACTCGCAGTAAGGCAAAGTTAAAAACGACTTCCACGCCATGGGAGAGAATTGGTGTGGGGGGTCATGATTTGTTTTTGTTTTTCAATAACAAACTCTAACTTTGGGAGTTTGTTTTAAAACTTTGACAGTCAGCTGTTATGTTTAAGAGAGCTGTCCGTTAAACTTTATCTTTATTGACTGGAACCACTATGATGACGGTTCGCAGACAATGTAGGGAGGTGTACACCCAGCTGGCGCACATCTATAAATTTGGCAGTTGGAGTAAAGCCAGTAAAGCTCTCTGCTACTCTGTCTGCCTTTACTCCATCTGCTTCTCCTTGTTACACCATCCTGAGACAAGTGCACCGTTTTGGCACAAGCCCAGCCTAGAACTCTTTGGAAGTATGTTTTTGCATCTAAATGCGTAGGTGGATGCATGGGAGTGCCATGGAAGGCCTAACTGGCAAAAGTAATGCAAAGTAACACAATGCTCTGTATTACTTTTCATACAAAGCCACACAAACTGACATTTGCACTGCTTTGTAAATATCAAAAGCGATTTAGCGTCAGGCTGTGCCAAAAAAGTAATGCAATCCAGGGGCAAAATCTTTATAAACCTGAAACTGTGTAAATATTGATTTGTGTCAAACTGCAGGTGTGGGTGCACAGGAAGACCCATGGAATGCCTACCTGATGCAAAGTAAAGCAAGGTAGCTCAATGTACTATGGTATGTTGCTTTCATGTACAGCGCCACGCAAATCAGCAATTGTGTGGCTTGGTAAATACCAAAAAGGCTTTTGTGTCATGGAGCCGACGCAAAATCTTGGAACCCTGGGCCAAAATATATTGAAGTTTCGGATCCAAAAAATGAACAAGTTAAAACCTCGTAGAAAAATCTAAATAACAAGAAAAAAAAAACACAGACATAGCAGTGCCCCGAGACTCAAATACCAATCCAAGAATGTATTTATTTGGGGGGTCCACATGAAGCTTTGCCCCTGCCAATGAGTATCACCTGTAAACATTGATCTCTTGTAACCAATACTAGTGCTGTCATGTGTGCACGGCCCATTGTAGTTTTCCCTGTTTTAGCCTAATTGTGCACGTTTTAGGCCGCATTTTCATTTGCACACATTACTAGACAAACATATTTGCTTTGTGCACACTTTACTTTAACACTGAATCTGCATATGTTTTTGCATTTTTTTCTTTTCTTGGGATTTAGCCTGAACACCCTAGACAAGGTCAAACAACAATGCCCCTTGTTATTCTCTCTGGTCAGGCGCTAGCACCTAGACATAACACTGGAACGCAGATGCTGTTTATAAGCACAAATATCCTGTCATATAACTGAGTATTAGAGAGTAAGACAACACACGGAGCAAGAGTTCTGGAACAGGATCATTGCGGCAGTAGGGATGTAGAGCGGCCATCTCTACTTGCTTAGGGATGGCTCCACTACTAATCCCAGAGATCTTTGTTATGTAATCATTTAACTTCAATAGAAAATGGGGGGATGGGGGGATTAGGTTGACCTGTCTTATACCATGCAAGAACTTTTTATAGTATATGGTTTCATAGCCATGCTAACTGTATGTTTGATACACAATTGTCTTCGAATTGTGGCACATATACTGCATTTCAGGACACTACAGTTTGAATAGTGGAGAGGTTTGGTGCAGTGGCCAGGGCAGCTGACTTCGGAGCACAGGGTTCTCAGTTCGATCTCTGGCGGCAGCTCAGCTCAGCACCATGTGACTCTGGGCAATAGCTCACTTAATTTCCACGATGGCCCCCAGCGCTTTGAGACCTGTAAGGGTGAGTAGTTCGCACTTTACAAATACAGATTTACATTTTACAATAAATAATTTAAACTTCCTTCGTGCCTCTTGTTTATTTTATTGTGGACGAATACGAGTGAGAGGGAAAGGGTGTGTCCTGTTACCTCGATCCCAGAGAGGGTCGAGAGTGTTGCGTCCTTGGGTTACAGCTCAGTTGTTTCTCTGGTAAGGTTAGGAGGGCAGTGAAGCACTATAGCTAATCGAATTCGGACTCATAGGTTCTGAGGTAGTATGGTGACTCAGTCCCTACATGCCGATGTCCTATTTTCCCAGGCATAGTTCTGTTCTTAAGCAGAATCCCTGCAACTGAGAAGTACAACTATAAAAAAGGAGAACCAGAACAATCTATTGCTCTAACTAGAAGGATGAGCGTTGCTCAAGCTGAGTGTGGACCAGCCAACTCCATCCAGGTGAGCCAGCTATTAGCCTTTACTTATAACAAGAAGAATAGCAGATGATAAGATACTTGGTCCAAATAATGAACAGTATTCATCTATGTAATTAACATTACCACACTGGAAGTATAACTACGAATCATGAGTAAACAAAACAATATGGAGAAAAAAAACAGACTAGTATCAGTGGCAAAGTTATTTGAAGAAGATATTCTGCAAGGGACCTCTTCAATTAGTGATTATAGCCAACTAAGTGCTGAACCATCCATTTCTTTGAAACTGAAACTAAACAAACAGAGAAACTATAATGACAGGTTGCCAAACAAAATAATAGCAGGAAACAAGCAGTATCCACGGAATTAAGCTTCTTCATCTAACTTGGACACAGACCTGGACAGTGTAAAGACAAAGGAACAAGAAGAAGAGAATAGCAGAAAACATATTTTGTTAGGTAAATTTCAGCTGCTCGAAAAGCAACCACAAAAAGCAGGGAAGTAGAAAAAGAAAATCAAGGAGACGCAAGCACGGGAAACAATAAGCAAAGAAATATCTGAGGAAGAGAGACTATTGAAAATAAAATAGGTTACATATAATAATATACTGGTGAATATTTCTCAAAACAACTTAACAATGCAATAGTCAAGTGTGTTAAATCTTGCACTCAATTGCTGTTTAGTGGGACATTTTGACCATGCATATGTTATGTTAGAGTTGTTTATTGAGCTTAACGTATCAACATGAGCAGGGTCTCTCAGCATTGCAGCTCTACAGATCCTGAACCAGACCTGAATAGATATATTTCAATATATCAGGAAATTAAAAAAGAATAGTTTGCCCAAAACCATCCTTCCACAAGACTACAAAGATATGTTATCAGGACTGAAATACAAATTTCAGACTTAGACACACTACATGAGCAATCAACTAAGAGTAGTGAGGATGAAGAGCAAGCATGGCTTAAAGAGTCAGAGATAGAAAATTGTACAACCAACTCTAATGTCTGAAATATGAGTCAAAATACCTCACTCAGATGAGTAATGATGCCATGGACATCTTCCATGAACCAGTGATAAAACATCCTATGTGATTTACCTAAAGGCCTTTCATAAAAATATCACTTGCAGTGATAAAAGACCACCACAATTCAAGGCTTACAGAACAACTGTGAGTTATAATTAAGATAGATGAAAAGAAAGAAAATGTGATGTTTCTAAGAAAAAAGTATTATGTGTTCAAAGGTTTGAGATAGCTCAAAGATAATAGTTGCTATAAAGTGTACACTAAAACAAAATATAAAGTCACTATACACACCATTATGAATAAATAAGTAAAGCACTGAATATGAGGAATACCATTTCTTGAAGTCATTTATCTCTGTTACCAGTAATTAATTGTATTCTGAAAATACACAAGAACAAGGCTGATAGTGTCATCATTGGGGAGTTTGTTAGGATCCACCTCAGACTATATTTATTCCTTTTTACAACTCAATGTCAAGTTGCTACCATTAGAAATAACAGACAGTGCAGATTTCTTATTGAAGATTACAGACATGATAGCAAGACAAAACTGTTGGCTAATTGCAATGGACGTGACTGCTCTGCGCACTTCTAAGGATGGAATAAAGTCTTGTGAATATTATCTACAAACACACTAATGTCACTATTTGAAACATACTAAGATGTTATTAACAATGAACAAGTGTTGACTGAACAACATCTTTATGGTTGAGAACTAGTACTACAGGCAAGTGCAATTCACGATGATGGGCACCACATTTGCCTGAACCTATGAAAATCTCTTCATGGTTTGGTTGGAAAAGAGTGTAGTGTGACTTCTGAAAATGAACAATGCAGAATACATATTGTATCTTGGTATCAATTTTATGATGATCTTTTTATGATATGGCAAGGGAAAAAAGTGAAATCACTGAAGTTGGCATGAACTTACATTTCAAAAGTACAATGAGCAGGAAAAGCCATTTAGATGTTAAAAAAGAATAAAGTAGTTTATACAGAATTGCACAGAAATGAGTCTACACAAAATTACAGAGAAACAAAACTACGGGGAACAACATTCTACATGGGTCATGCTCCCATCCTTAACCATTAAAGTGAGATATCCCATATGAAGAACTCATAATGTCCTATTCACAACTTCCATACTGTAGTACATTTTGTAGTACTACAAAAGTAGTGCAAAACGTGCTACAAAATGCCATTCACAAACATGCATGCAGATGGTATGCCTCCGCCTCTCCTATATTTTACTATGTGGAGATTCCGCCCTGACTGTGGAGTCTCTGCACACATAAGTTCATAAGTATATGTGTTAGTACTAAGTGTGGGAGGAATAGCGAGAGTGGCTTGAAAATGAGGAATTCTCATGATTTAAGAGGGGAATTAGGAAACAGTAATGAGGAGTTGTCATTGTCATAGCAAGGGCCACTCACCTGAATTCCCAGGATGTCTGTGGAAGCAAAGATCTTCCACCACTTTCTTCTGTGGGTAATCCTTAGTATCTACAGAGAAAAATGACATAAGCAACTGTGGGTAAGAGTGGCTTGGAGATAGAGAGAGAGAGAGAGAGAGAGAGAGAGAGAGAGAGAATAATAGTTGTGTTGTATCTGGAGTGTCCGTGGAAAGAATGTCGGTGTGTGTTGATGCTTTTTAAAATAGGACCATTCAGGTTCTAGTGGTAATGCCCACTCCTTCTGCCAAGAGAGGTACTCTATGACAAAATAACACAATCACTTTAGGCACCATGAATGCTTTACAATCAGCTTGAGCATGCTTTTCTTGCCCCCTTCAGTTATTTGTAGCTTACCTCCACCATACTTAAATCCAATAGAGAAGACCACCATTGAGTTTACCTTTCTACTCTCTGTAAGTTAAAATTAGACTTATGTGGAAAATTGCTATTTTTTTTAAAGTTAATTTATAGAGTTTTTTGGGAGCAGGTCCTTGAGAAAACATCAGACTAGAATTAATGAAAAAAATCCGAGCTCACTTGTGGGTCCTATCCCTGTCAGCAGGCTCTGTCTGGACACTTCTGTTTACCAAACGCTCACTCATTAGGAAATTAACTTTTCAGGTTGACGACTTGTGTATGGCATTGTAGTGATCTGATACACATTTTGGCATTTTTAATCTTTTTTGACACACTACTTGATGCATGCAGGAAGCTTGGATCGGTGTGTTAATTTGTCCCATAGGAGAACACACACGGTCTCATATATAGATTGAATCACCCATCATGCCATCCTTTTACACATGATTGGTGCTTGCTTCTCTACACTGTTCTCTCTTGTGGGGGCCCTTTTTTGATTGGTGTCACATGGACACATGGTTGGATATATAAAACATGTTCAAATCATTTAAATGTTAAATTGAACCTATGGATTTGCAGCCTTGAAAAAGTCTGAGTGGACGAAACACCTGCTTCTTGTTGGAATATAACATGTACAGAACCCATCTAGAAATTAAAAATGAAGAATGTATCATCATCTATGACTGAATTTAACTTTTTTATCAAGGACCAGAGAGAAACTGCAGTGTGTGTGCTTTGGCGCCATTGTTTGTATATGCCTTTTGTATTGTCTTTTGCTTCACACAACTCACATTGCTTCTTTTTGTTCTGCTAAAACTCCCTCATTTAAATTCACACTGTAAAGACTGTGCCTCAAGAGTGTTAAAACCAAAAACAAGAGGTGCCTGCCTAGTGCAGTAGGCTGAGGTCTGGCTAATGAGCTGAAGTAGCTGGAGCATTGAACGGTGATATGAGAACGATGGTCGTAGTTAAGGCAAAGGAGGTAGGGTTTAAAGTTGCAGCAAGTCATCTAGAAGAGATGGGATTCCAAGAGAGGCTGCAGGCCCCCAGCGTCACCCCTCTTCAGCTAGGATAGCTTTAATCCAGTGGCACAGTGAGCCCGAGACCCACATCTGGGCATACCCGGCGCACTTAGGGCGAGAAAGATGGACGCCGTCCACCCTGCCAAGAAGTTGGGCCCCACTGAATAATGTGCTGAATTTGTCCCGGTGTCATTTGCAAACGATGGGACACATTCAGCAGCGCCTGCATTTTGTTGCCTGCTTTGTTCCACAATAACGTGCAGGAGGGGAAGGGACTTTCTTAGTCCAGACTCCTGCTGGGCCCATAACAACGGCCCAGTCTGAGGGGTCATCAGGCCTCTTTTTGTCCCATCCTCCTGGCTGCAAGCAGTCAGGAACCTCATACCTAGAAGCAAATGGAGCAGAGGGGAAACAAAGGTCATACCTTGTTAGCACTTCTCACATACTTGAGAGAGGCAACTTTTCACTTTGTTTAGGAGATATGCATGCACTGTAAGAATGTCAGATGTATTGGTCTGTCACAGCATTTACATAAAATAAATAGCATTTATATAGTGCTTACTACCCCTGAGAAGGTGTTGTAATAATTTAAATATCACTTTTTTCATGTAAAGCATTATGGGTATAGGAAGTTTACGCTGGCAAAAGGCAACACTGTTTTATGTGCAGCTTACAAAAACGTGAATCTTCTGCCTAAATCAGCAGGGTTTCCCTGTATACTCGAAATTTGCTCCAATGTACTCATGGTAAATATATATGTGAGGGCTTAAGATCTGATGTCACTTCCTGTGATGCCACTTCCTGCGATGTCAATTCCTGTGATGTCACGTGCTGTGATGCCACTTCCTGTGATGTCACGGGCCGTGATGTCTTGCGCCCGTGATTGCATCATACTGATTAACTAGGTTAGTCCCCCCACTTATTTTTTTAGGACTTGTGCCCTGTGTATACTCCTTGCATGTAGGTGCAGCGGGTGTGGGCATCAGCCTTCACGGGGATGCCTGGAGTGTTCCTGGGGACCCTGTGCCCTCTCACGAGGGGCTACCTTAGGGGACATCTATGTGGTGTACAGTCAAGGCGCCTTTTGCAGGCTTTTTGCTTTTCCACCTGCATGAGGGTGCAAAGGTAAAGGATTCCCTCATTTGCGTGGCCACGCCCCTTCTTTATTACTAGTGTCCTGGGGCCCCAAATGCTGGTGAAAATGTGTCTTCAGCCGCATATAACTATGGAAGAAGCACTTACTTTGCACCTCTATTCCTTCATAGACCAAGACTCAGTTGAACTGTCCCGCACTGACCTTGGGCGAGGAAGGTGAGGGGCTCTCATGTTACTCATCTACCCCCCTCCCCCCACCGCCCCCTCCCCACGCACCCAGACCCTGCTACCTTGATTTTAGTTTATGCTTGTTTGAAGAGTTCCTTGGTGAATTGCAGTCAGTTCAGAAAATTCCTTATTCAGCTCACACTACCATAAAAGAATATTACTTCATACAATGCAATGTATAATCGTATTCATGTAATACAGCAAATAATTCAACACACTAAACAGTATGTCAATTAGAACGCTGTAAAATACAGTAATCTCAAACCCACCCATCCTGAAAACCAAGCTGGCCATACCGTATCCTAATATAAAGTGCTTCTCTGGTGTAATTTATCATGGCATAGCAGATTTCCGGGGTTTCAAGGTTAGACCCCTTCGACGCTCATGACGAGCTCAGCTCGTCATGGAGTTTCCATTGATTTCAATGGAAATTACATTGAAGCGCAGGAATGTCCTTAGCATCCAACATCTAAAACGTTCACGGTACAGGCTTGTTCATAACAAGATGACTTAATTAGGGTTTTGGCTGATCGCCAGGGGATCTGAGTTGGTTCTTTATAAATCTCTAGAAATCCTATCCCCTGAAGGCTGTGACGTATATATCTAAGCCCGGGGATACTTGGGGGCATATTATCAAGGGGGTTTATCTCCGCTTTTTTGGCTTTAAAAGCCAAGAAAGCGGAGATAAAATTATCTCCCTATTAGCTAGCTGTCGCTAACACCAGTTAGCGACAGCTAGTAGGAGATAGCGACCATCTTGGGCCCCACTTTGCATGTCAGTGATATTTATCACTAATGACATGCAAAATGGGCGTGCCAAGATGTTAGCGACTGGAAACAGTCGCTAACATCGCTATCTCCTATTACCAACTTTTGGAGATATTCGCTCTAAGCGCGAATATCTACAAAAGCTAACACCTGCCCCTGAGCAGTTCTTAGCCATGTTATCCAATGGGAGGTGGATAACATGGCTAAGAGCATTAGCTCGGTAATGCATGAATATCGCTGACTTTTCAGCGATATTCATGGATTGTGGCCGTTTTTTATCGCATTTGCGATAAACCTTGATAATAGCAAGGTTTATCTGCGATAATTTCTGACGATGCTTAGCGTTAAAAAATTCGATGCTAAGCATCGTTAGCGATAAATATCGCTTAACGTTGGTAATATGCCCCTTGGAGCTTAATCCGGGGCTAAATAGTCCTGAAGGATCAGTCTGAAAAATGGTAGTTCAGGTGTTGTCCGGATTGCAGTCAATGCTTTGGAGAACGGTGATGTTTTTTGGCATCCGGATTATTCGCAGAGTGACAGCTCCTTAGCACAGTTCAGGGAGTTTTCCTCCAATCAGCGCTTCGCCCCTTGGGTGCAGGCTGCACACCAGCATTAGACTCGCTGCCTCCTCAGAAATAGGAGTTCCTTATAACACAGCCTCGGGGGGAGGCTGAATGGTGAATTTTTCATGTTTTTTTTGCTGCCACAGCAAGCACATTGTCACCTCGTCAGTCGCAGGGTATTAATAGAGATTCCCTCCTACTAAATGGAAAGTGGGACGAAGAATGGCGCGCTTCTGCAAAACGCAGACAGATATTGAGTTCTGCTCGAATTAAATGTGAAATCGAAACCAGCGCTGAGCTTGAAAGCAGACACGAAATGACATCAGGTGTGACAGGAGCTCCTCGGTTCTGTGTCGACCCTCGTCAGATGAATGAAAGACAATTTACATAATCCTTTATTGAATGTAATGAGTGGTGAAGTTCTGAGAGACTGCTGTAAATATACAGCTAAAAACGAATGGAGGTAACTGACAAAAAGTCAAAATTCTGAGATGTGCAGCAAAGAATTCTGATACCCTATCAAACTCACACACCTGGCAGATGCACGCTGAACCTGCCTGTCAATTGTGGGAGAAGATCACATAATAAGGCAATCACAATCATTTCTGGCTTGTCTCTATTTAGAGAGTTTCCATAATAATTAAAGACTGCTTTCACACAGGCGGAACATCATATCATGCATTTATTTACCCAATAAGGCCTGTCGCCTTGTGCTTGGGGGAATGTGGGAGAAGGACCCATCGTCATCCCACTGGTCCTTGCACTGGTCATTCACTAGATCGTTGCATGTGCTGCATGTCAGTCCTCCTGGGAACAGTCTATCCCAGTCTAGACTGACTCCTGCCTTATGCTAACTAGTACTGATCCTGCTCTTCTTGAAAGCTGTCCATCCCAGTCTAGACCGACTCCTACCTTATGCTAACTAGTACTGACCTTGTTTTTCCTGGGAACAGTCTATCCCAGTCTAGACTGACCCCTGCCTTATGCTAACTAGTACTGACCTTGTTTTTCCTGGGAACAGTCTATCCCAGTCTAGACTGACCCCTGCCTTATGCTAACTTGTACTGTCCTTGCTCCTCCTGGGAACAGTCTGTCCCAGTCTAGACTGACCCCTGCCTTATGCTAACTAGTACTGACCTTGCTCCTTCTGGGAACAGTCTATCCCAGTCTAGACTGACCCCTGATTTATGCTAACTAGTATTGACCTTGCTCTTCCTGGGAACAGTCTATCCCAGTTTAGACTGACTCCTACCTTATGCTAACTAGTACTGATCCTGCTCTTCTTGGAAGCTCTCCATCCCAGTCTAGACTGACCCCTGCCTTATGCTAACTAGTACTGACCTTGCTCCTCCTGGGAACAGTCTGTCCCAGTCTAGACTGACCCCTGATTTATGCTAACTAGTATTGACCTTGCTCTTCCTGGGAACAGTCTATCCCAGTTTAGACTGACTCCTGCCTTATGCTAACTAGTACTGATCCTGCTCTTCTTGGAAGCTCTCCATCCCAGTCTAGACTGACTCCTGCCTTATGCTAACTAGTACTGACCTTGCTCTTCCTGGGAATAGTCTATCCCAGTCTAGACTGACCCTGCCTAATGCTAACTAGTACTGACCTTGCTCCTCCTGGGAACAGTCTGTCCCAGTCTAGACTGACCCCTGATTTATGCTAACTAGTACTAACCTTGCTCTTCCCGGGAACAGTCTATCCCAGTCTAGACTGAGTCCCGCCTTATGCTAACTGACACTGATCCTGCTCTTCTTGGAAGCTGTCCATTCCAGTCTAGACTGACCCCTGATTTATGCTAACTAGTACTGACCTTGCTCTTCCTGGTAACAGTTCATCCCAGTCTAGACTGAGTCCCGCCTTATGCTAACTAGTACTGACCCTGCCTTCCTAAGAACAGTCAATCCCAGTCTAGACTGACACCTGCCTTATGCAAACTAGTACTGACCCAGCTCTTCCTAAGGACAGTCAATCCCAGTTTAGTATGACTCCTGCCTTATGCTAACTAGTGCTGACCCTGCTCTTCCTGGGAACAGTCCATCCAAGTCTAGACTGAGTCCTGCCATATGCTAACTAGTACTGACCCTGCTCTTCTAAGGAACAGTCTATCCCAGACAGTCAGACCAAGCCTCCTCCTGAAAGAAACACAAATAACCCTAGACTTGTTTCGACCTATTTCGGCCTCATCGGTGAGGTATAGCCTGATCCTCTGGCACATGGTGCAAGGGACGTATGCATGGGCGTTCTGAAAAGACCAAGCTTAGCTTTTTCTTCATTTAAGACAACTTCCTTGGGAAACTGTAGATGAGGGGCGAATCATGGGATGAGCATTGCCCATCCCCAGCCTCTCAGAAGGATCACTTTCAGTGGTTATAGAGTGGGTTAACATTGATGTGGCATGTCATTTATTTATTTATTTGAAGTTTTTGCACAGTGCTTTGTGTCGTCTTCGGGTTCATTCAAAGCTAGAGAAGAGACGTAGGAAAACAGTCATAATTGTTTTACACTAAATTCAGTAAATTGCAAATTTGATTAGGTTGGTTTTCAAAGGTTTTCTGAACCACCTAAATATTATATTGGTCCAGTAACAAAAAATGAGTCTATATTTTATGTGCAGTGAAACATCTCTATGGTTTTGGAGCATCACCAGCCCTCCAGTCCCAAACCTTTCCGTATCCATCCTGTACAACAGCCAAGCTTCTCTTTAAATCCGAAAGCGTACAGGATCCTCACCAGTTTCTTGAACCTCTACCTTGTCATGAGTGTCTCCTGGGTTGCACACTCATCCTTTGTCTTACTGAAGTTCCCCAGGGCAGCATCCTCTGTTTCAGCTCTGGCAGACACATTAGTATCAGTGTAGGGATCCTTCCTCACTCCCCTCCAGCACCAAACCACAGCTGTGATCAGCAACACTGGGATATTTTTCCAGGCACCCCATTACAATCGTCAAGCTCCTGCAGACAATTCAAAATGCGGCTGCCAGGCTGAATCTTGTTGTACCTAAGCATCTGTCCGTGGAATCCTACCTTTCCTCTCTACATTGTCTCCCAATGCACAAAAGAATGTCTTTAAGACTCTTTGATTTGTACACAGAGCTCTTCAGCATTCCAGACCTACATATCTTAAGTTAGAATTCCCTGTTTACAAACTCCTTCGCAGTCTCTGATCAGCATCTAACAATCCTACGGTCAAGTTCTACTGACTGGAAGGTGGATCCTTCTCATACCTCTGGGTCAAATTATGAACCCAAGGGGCATATTATCAACAGACAGCCATAATTATCGGTGGCGGTGCTTAGCGATAATTTTATTATCGCAGGCTATCTCTGGAATTTATCGCCCTGGTAGCGCGTTATTAACAATGCGTTACTCCAGGGCGATAAAAATTCTAGAGATAGCGAGGTTATCGCCGTTTTGCAGGGAACATCGCTGGTTTTCCAGCGATGTTCCCTGCAAAACGGCGATAACCTTGCTGATACGATCCACAGAGTCGTATCAGCATAATCCACTCCAATGTTAGGGATAGGTACGTCTGCATTTTTCAGACGTTAGTTTTTGGAGAAATCAGCAGTTTTCTTCCAAAACTAACGTGTGCTAAAATGCTGGGGCAGCCTTGTAAATATCATGATGTGAACATCAGCAAAATTTGCAAGGTTGTCCATCCAGGGTACGCCCAGTGACGCCCACTTTGCATCTCAATAGAGATGCAAAGGGAGGCGTTGGGAAAAAGGGTGCTAACATGCGATTATGTATGTTAGCACCCTCTTGTAAATAGCGTGATCATTTTATCTCCGCTTTTTTGGCTTTTTAAGCTAAAAGAGCGGCGATAAAGCCCTTGTAAATATGCCCGTTATTCCTTTATCATGGAGATGCATTCAAGGAAGCTAACTCCAATGGCATGCTGGAGCGCTGGCCACTGGAGTAAGGGCATCGCACCGCCGGCCCCATTTGGGCCTGAAAGTCTGATGCCCTTTTTTCTGTCTAACACCACAAGGAAAACTGAAACTAAGAATAGTGACAACCAACACTCAGGGATAACAACTAGGGTGTGAGGGCCATTAGTTGCTTGTGTTTCAAAAATAAACTCCTACTTTTGGAACTAGTTTTAGAAAAACAAAAGTTTTGGTGGACGGGTGATGGTGGTTTTGACGGCCATTCACCAAACTTTTGGTGCCTTCAGAGGAACCGCCGTGACAGCGGTTCCTTGTAAGGTACAGAAGATCACTGCTGGGTCGGCTGCACTCTTCAACTACAGCTGATTTCTGTACCTCAAGGGGGTGGATGTTATGTCCTCCACCACCCTGATGGATTGAACACTTACCACCATACTGTAAATCAGGCCCTTAGTCTCAGACACTGGCAGTCAGGCGAAGACGTGTTTAGAGGCTGGATTTTGATGTGTCTGACTACTATATTTGTCAGCAGTTGCAGATAGGTTGACAGGCTCCTCTCAGTGAACTTAAACAGGGGTGTTTATTTCTGATTTGGAGTTTTTGTTCCCTATAAAATGTATGCATGTGGACTTGTTACTTACTATAGCAGAATTCCAGTAAAAAGAAGTGATAGACTTTCTACCACTGAGACCATTGTAGGTTGTTCCAGCAATCAACCACGCTGCTGGTCACTTGAAAGAAATAAACAGCAATTCTCTCCCCAATGTACATTACACAAGATTTTGTATTTTTTTATATAGCACACTTCTACCCAGAGGTCTCGTAGCGCTGTATTCATACCGTTGTGGAACCCATCCTGGCTTTCCTGTGGAATGTCCACTCCTGGGCACCCCCAACGTGAAGCCAGGCATCCAATCGCTGCTTGGGCCGTTGTGGAGATTAAGCAAGCTATTGCCCACAGTCACAGAGTGGTACCCATGATTAGACTAGGCACCGAGGCGAGAATTATCAGGTCCAGGGAAATTGAGTCCAAGAGCCGCCGAGGCAGGAATTGATCCCTGGTCCCGGGCCAGACCTCTGCATCAGGGTCTGCCGCTCTAACCATTGAGCCACGCTTCTCCACAAGATGCCCCTTGATTAAATCCCTTTAATCTCTGGTGATTAATAATGCATAAGTGTACCTCCTGCAATTCAGCCAGCATTAAAAACATGCTTCTGGAGAGATTGCATTCCAACCCTGTAGAGATCTTAAATTGGAGACTTGTTATGGCTTCCGATTTTTGGGCTGCCTATGGAATCGAGTCACAGAAACATGAGGCGTTTGCCCAGGATCATGCTTTTTTTGATTAAGTGGTGAAGCCAGTAAGGGAAGCCTATTTTCTTAGCTTTGCACAAAGTACTTAAGGGCTTGATTATGACTGTGGTGGTGCCGCGCAGGCTTTGCGCTGGCACTGCACCGCCAAAGCTGTGCATGGTCAGCCCGCCAGATTACGAGTTCAACTGGTGTCTGGCAGGGTTTTATTTTGCTGTTCCCACGGTGGTGCCCTGAAAATGGGCAGAACTCAAAAGCAGTTCCAGCATGACACGGACTGTGACGTCTATGTCTTGCTGGAACTTGGGGTGCATGCAAACAGAGGGGCACATGCTGTTCCCCCCTGAATGCATCCCCATGGCGGAGGGGACATGGGGGCCCTGTAGGCCCCCTTTGTCTCCCTACGTCATCCTTTTCATGGCAGGCTCACCGGCATGAAAACACTGGCGTTGGGGAAACTCTACATATGCTTGGCGGACCATGGCAGCTCTGCCTCGCATATTGTATACCCCTGTCCGCTGCACCACTGCCAGGGAATGGCTGTTCCCTGGTGCATCCATCGCTGCAGTGGCTGTGCAAATGGCTACATCAGAATGCGGCGACTGCAGGACCGCCACAGCTGCGCCACCGCGAGTCTGGCGGTCAAAAACCGTCAGACTTGTAATTTGGTCCTAAGTTTTGTGGATCCCTTTGTCCAACATACAGTAACATACCAAGCTCTCTGATTGTCCATCCTTTCTTGAATTTCGAATTCTAACAGAACTCTTTGATCTTCCACCCTGTTTTTCTCCATGCATTACCCTCTCTTAAGCTTGTTAACACCTACGGTGCTCATGCCGAGCTCAGCTCATCATGAGGCACAGTGGCGCTGTGCTCATGACGAGCTGAGCTCGTCATGAACGCCGCGGAACGCCCACGCAGGGATAATTCCCCTGCTGTGCTGAGCGCTCCATGAAAACGGGTGTGGTCATGACGAGCTCAGCTCGTCATGAGCACAGCGCCACCGTGCGCGGCCCCCCTCCCCCGCATCGCGGGGGAATTCGCCCCGCGGCGAAGGGGTTAAGAGGTCCAGGCCAAATCACTCTTGATGAGAGTCAGTTTTCCCAAGTGAAACGCAGAATTTATTTTGGGGGCCTTCACCATCCTTTCAAGCAGATCTTTCTGTCTGGACTCCAAGCACAGTACTCCGGGAGAGTGGTTTTCCGAGAAGATGACCACAAGGAGCAAGATTATGGAACAAATACGAGCGATGAGCGCGTGTTGTCTTAAAAGCCAACTACTTCCTCGCGTCTGACGCCTGAAAGGAGCTGCGGCGCTTTCAGAAACTCTTTTTCCATTTACCTCTTGATGGATGTGGAAAATTAATATTAATTCTCATGAATAATTCACTCATGCATAGAATTAAGGCATTATTGTTTAACCAAAATTGAAGTCATTAATACTGCAGTGGAGAATATCACAGTTGCTCTTTGAGAAATTGCTCTATTTTCTTTCTGTGGTTTTCTAAGATCTGAGTGAGACTGAAGTCTGATGCAGGAGCATGGGGAGAGGTGCTCACTTGTGTCTTTTTATTTTTATCAACTATTAAACAGATCCAATTAGACAAGCTGTGGATGGAGAGCAGAAACAGCAGTGAAACCAAAGGCACCTACCAGAGGCCTGAAGAAGGGCGCAGCGTGGGGGTGAGTGATTGAAACATATGGGGGCTGCAGGACATTTGCAGCTCAGGCTGTGCTAGTAATTGGAGACTAGGAAAGAACTGTACTTGGAGCAATAATGAGTCAGACCATCTTTGCAATACCAGAGATCATTAAATTGGTTTTGGAGAAAAGAAACATGTTTAGACGATGTAAATGGAAAATATTCTAAGCTGTTAAAGTAACGCGGGCGGCTGCGCTGGTTATCGACTAGAATATGTGCCCACTGACGAAATATTAGTCAGGACATTGATTGGAGTGCTGAATGTGAGATAGCCAATTAGGTTCATCAGATTACAGTATGTAACTGCTGTTAATGGACTGCTCTGGAATCTCCCTCAGAACACGATTGATTATGACTATGGGTATTATTATTGTTAACATTTTTATAATTATTATGATTATTATTATGATCATCATCATCGTCATTTATGTTTTGTTAATTTTTAATGATAATCAGAAGGCATGTTCTTATTGCTCTTTTTCATCTTCTCCATTTTCTTTTTCTTCTTCTTACTATTTTTAATAATAATTATATTTTCCTCGCATTTTATTCCGTCTGTGTGTATTTGGATATCTTGAAGACACCCTGCATGATTTAAAATCATTTGTAGGTGCTGCAGGACTCCAGTGGGCTCTGATGTTTACACCACCAATGTCCTGAATAAAGCAAGAACGTTTTAAGGACTTAACTAAACAGAAGGTGTTCTGGGCGGTGGACTTGTGGCAAAGAGTGAAAAAAGAGGCGTCTTCGGCCTTTACCTGAGTAGTTTACTCATACTTTAATGAGACCTCGCCCTGAGATTATGGCCAAGCGAGTATCTTTGAAATGTGTATCAGAGGAGTTGGGGGGGGGGGGGGGGGTTGTTGTCCTGTCACTGCTTTGTGCTCCAATGTGAGTGCTCAAGTCCACCAAAGAGCTTCTGTGTGTTCAGGGTTCTCATTACAGACTATTTATTTGTTTATAAACACTATTACAATAAACAGGTAAAATATGCAAAGGTTTTATGTCGAAACATGAAAACACAGGGGCATATTTAGAGGGGCTAAATGTTACAGGAACGTCACTTTTTGTGACTTTCTTGTGGCATTAGGTCCTTCAACTTATATACAAGGTGGCGTTAAGCCACTTGAGGTGGGTTAATACTGCCTTGTAAATATGTCCCCCTTTCACGCTACACTTAGTGTGAAAGGGACAGGCAATGAGTGTTGTAGTGGGCGTTCCGAACCAACACCCATTGATTTTGACGCTGCCCCCTATTTACAAGTGTAGCATACATATGGGGCAGCACCAAAATTAAGACCATGGGAAACCTGGTCTCAACATGGCAAAACAAGGAGAAATGTTTAATTTCTTCTAGTTTTTGCTGTTTCTATATATGCTGATTGTGCGGCACACATAGAAACAGCAAATCGCCATGAATGATTGTTTATGTGCAGGAAGGGTCTGTGGAAAATGACTAAAATCGGTATACATAAGCGGCGTTCATTTATGTTCACCACAGCCACTGTTGAAAGTAGAGCGACAATCATGAAAACAGTAGCCACGCCATCTTGTCCCTTTTAGGCCCCATCGCGAAAGTAGGTGGCAGCCATTTTTCTGTCACGACCCCTCTGCCCAGTACCAATAGCCTGCGCGCCTCTCCCCCTCACACCCCAGCCTCGCAAGCATTCCCCCGCACCCCGACAGCCCCCGGTTTCTCCTGCTTGGACCATAAGCGCACCTCTAGCGCGACCCTGTCTCCGGGCCACATCCCGTGCTGAACCCCCTCGCTCTTTCATCTCATTCAAAGAACAGGCCCTTTTTGATAACCTCTTCCTCCCTGCCCGATAGTCCAGCCCGATCCCAGGCCATCACCTAGCCCGACAGATGCAGTTTATTGCCCCCTACAGTCGGGCCCCGCCTCACATCAAAGGAGCGGTGGTTAATCAATACCCTCACACCTCCAGATCCGACCGATCGCCCCCTTTCCCGTTCCCAGCAGAATGTCCAGCTGCGCGACAACCACCACATGCTGAGGTCGAGGTGGGAACTCTACTGTAAATATGTGTGGGAACGGGGGTGAAGCGGGGATTCCGAGGATGCCTTTCCGTACATCAAAGTATTAACAAGAATGTGTTTTATGTAATAAAGCAATAAACCTGTGTATAAGAGGCCAGGCCTCAAGGATGCATTTAGAGCACCTCGAGAAGATACCCTGTTGTCTGATTTGACGTGTTCTGCTCCGTCGGAATAAACTCCTGTTTCTTGCCTTCTGTCTCCAGCGCCTGCCTCTTTGTTTGGTAATCTCGAATGGTATGAGAGGCGGCTAACGCCGGGCAAATACTGAAGGGTTCTTGGTCGAATTCGGCCCTACCTTTCGACAATTGGCGTCCTAAACGTGGGGCCCATCAGCGACGCGTGGATCCAGTGAGAGAGGTCCCAACGACAGAGTGAATGACTGCAATGATCGGGAAGTGCACCTGCCCGATAGACCCTCGTCTGGCAGCCGATCATCCGAACTTCACCGGTTCCGAGCAGACCTCTCTCGAGTGATCTACGGTCCTGACTGGGAACCATCAGGAGTTCCACAGCAATTACAGAGAATAGAGGACGATCAGGCGCTGGATGCGGAAGATGAGAAACCGTCCATGCGGTCCGGGTAAGGTCGTGTAAACACGACGAATTGCGAATTGATTGTTTGAAAATACTAGTATTACTCATTTGATTGTTTCTGAGAGATTCTCTATTTGCAAACAAGCACAGAGTCGCCATACTCTGTTTAGTCTTTGCAGATAGTGAAGGGTAGGTAACGCAGGCCTTTGCCCCCGTTGTAACCCGTCGTGCCTACTTCCCTCTCCATTTGATTGATTGTTATCCAAGCATTTACTGTTTTGGAATTGGTTCTCTTTGGATCATTCTCTATTTACAAAAAAGCACAGAGTCGCAATACTCTGTTTAGTCCTTGTGAATAGTGAAGGATAGGTAACGCAGGCTTTTGCCCCCGTTGTAATCCGTCGCGCCTATTTTTATCCCTCATTTGATTGATTGTTTGACCGAACATTGATCGTTCGGAGTTGGTTCTCTTTGGGTTATTCTCTATTCACAAATAAGCACAGGGTCGCAATACTCTGTTTAGTCTTTGCGGATAGTGAAGGATAGGTAGTGCAGACTTTTGTCCCCTTTGTAACCCGTCATGCCTATCTTTGCCCCGGTAGTTGGTTCAGCCCGGACCGTTTATTAGAGGCAGATCATCCGGCTCCACCGGAAGACGCCCCTAATAAAAAGGACATATATATATAAAAAAAAAAAAATTTGCGGGTTAGCCGCTGTATCGTGCTAGCAAACTAAAAAAAAAAAAAAAAAAAAAAATATCGTTAGGAAAAACAAAAGGAATCGAGCAAAATCAGTAGGCCACTAATGGGATCTCTTTTCTGACCTCGCTAAAATAGAAACATTAGGAACAACCCCTCATGAGAAATATGAAACTAGTGAGAAGAATCGAGCTCGACGCCATGATGGCTGCAAGACAACTCGGCTCCACCGCCCACCCCGCCCAAATAACGACAAACCCTATGCAAACATTATAAATATATACAACACTCCAGCAAAGTAACATGTTAAACTTTTTATTAAACAACTATTTAAAACTTTTTATTACACAACTATTTACATGGCAGCCGGCTGCAACAACAAACCCAACGCATTCGCCGTCTGCTTAACGCTGTTCCTGTCCCGCCTTCAATGTTGGGCTACTTTGAGCTACTTTTGAGTAGGCTTTGGGCTATAAAAAGTCTACAAAAGCCATCAGCCGGCGAGGCAGCGTCGGTAGCGACCCGTTGAGCGAATAGGCCGGAGGCTACCCAACGCGCCAAGGTCTTGCTGGCAGCCATCGGCCGAAGAGGCCGTCGGGTGGATGGCCCGGAAGCACCACGGCCACGATGTCGTTGTACTGGCCTTCCCATTCGTCAGCCCTGAGGTGGCATCCGGACGGCGTGGGGTGCGCTGGGAGGGAGAGGCGTCGCGAACGAGCCTCCCCCACCTCCCCAGGTGGAGGTGCCTCAGCTACACCCCAGCGCTTCACTCGGCCAACTGAGTTGCGCCCGCTCTTGCGGCACAGTGCCTCGCTCGGCCAGCTGAGTTGCGCCCGCTCTGGCGGAACAGTGTCTCATCCACCATCCAGCTGAATTGCACCCGCTCTTGCGGTGCAGCGACAGGCGGCTGCCACGGAGCTCACAAAATGGCGGCTGACACCCCGGATTTGGGCCTGGTCCATTGGAGTGGCGCTGGGCTGCCTTGGAACTCGGATGCTTGCCTGCTCGGGCATGAGCCCCACTCTTGAAGACGTCCTCTCAGTTTTAAAAATTCTTCGAAAGTCACTGGCCCTCGGCTACCGCAGGCTTCCGGTGGGGGCCACCGCCACTGTTGCTCGACTATCCCCCATGGATATGCCACTGCCCCGGGCGACCGCCACCTTATCCACATCTGGTATCGAAGGAAAGACTGATTCAATGTGTCGGTGGAGGGATACACCTGCTGTCCCGCACTCCGGAGTGGCCACAACGTTGTCACAAGATGGTGGTGCTCTCGTGCTGACACCGGCCTTTGTCCGAATCACTAAGAGACACTGTAGACTGCCAAACTCGATCAGCTCCGGTGGGACCTCAGCGTGACCCGGTAGGGAAGATTTTTGCCTTCCTCGCCTTTAAGCCGCAGTCCACGCCGCTTGTCCTCTCTGTTGGCGCTAACAAACTTTTTGGACTACCGAAAGGGATTCTGGTCCGGCCGCTAGTTGTCGGAGGCATTTGAACTATACTCTGGACCCACCCGGCCACGCCCCAAAATGGCGCCAGTATAGGCGAGACTTGCAACTCCTTATGACGTTTTAGTTACGTAGCCTTGATATTATGGGATATGTATACGGTCCTTGAGCACGTGGCGGGCGGGGAAGGGTACTGACTGGGCATGCGGACAACCCTACTGATATTGGTTCTTATTCACTATTGATTATTGTATTTTCGAAGTAATGCTACTCATGATGCTCGCCCATGGTATGCGTATAAACGATTTTATTGTAACTGATCTTGTTTTACTTTCAATTATAAAATCAACCTTCATTGATCCTGCAACCATTTGTCTCGTTTGAGTTTTTACAAGTAAAATGAAGCAATTTTGGTTAGGAAAAATTAGAAAGGCATGGTACATACGAACAATGCGAAAAGAATAGTCAAGATCTGTCGTATTTTTTGCATTCCTGCAGCATAAGCAATAGGTAAAAGACTCGGATATTTAGATATATCTATGAATAGGACGATAGACCAGTTCCTCTGGGCTGCAATGCCGAGATGCAAGGTACTGCTTCCCAAAGAAGATAAGTTAGGCACGTGGTAGGTAAAAACATTTTCGTGTTTTCGCGCGTTGATGTGCTTTGTACGCTGTCACCCCCCCCTTCTCTTTCTCTGCAGGTTAATATCGGAATTTCAGCTGGAGTATGGAGAAGACCCAGAATGCACCGTGTTACACGCAGAAAGAAGAAGAATTGTATGGTATGAATGTGCGCGTGGGCCCCGATTTGTGTTGTATGAATGCTCATGTGTGGCGCACGTCTGGGTTGACGGACGAATGCTTTTCTTGTATGACTGAGGTATGGATCGAGTGGTTAATGGAATAAGAAAAACAAGCCCGAACATGATACCTGCATGTGAAGGACGAGAAAGAATATAGCACTTACCCTACCTAGGAACGACTCTCTCTCTCTCTCTCTCCCTCTCTGGAGCTAGTGAATGGGAGAGTGGCCTACGCCAGAAACTTGAAGGGTTATTGTAGTACCTCGGACCCCAACCGATATCCCAAATGAACGCCCTAAATGACGCGCACCAGTGAGTCAACTTAATGTGCAGACTAGATGAGAAAAGTTAAGGATACCCCGGGTTGGGATTCATCTAAAACCCCCCCTCAGCCCAGAAAATAGGGATATTGTCATGTTTTAGATTCACCCCCTCTTCTTCCATCCTCATAGAAAAGTCAGAATTGCACCATCGCACATCCGACAGACACCCCTCCTTTACCTCAACTCGGATCGTCATTTGTTAGATGTTGGAAGGCCCCACCGTGAGTATAAGCACGACTGGACCAGTGTCCGACCAATTAAAAGGAGTAAGTATTTATTGAAGCGAGGTTACCAACAGAAATTGTCTGCTATTAGGAAGGAAGGAGAACGAAGAGCTCGACCCCCAAATGAATTAAATGGAGTACTGAAAATATGCAACACGCATGAAAAGGCTCTTTCGCCAAAAATAGCCCTCTGTTTTTTCTTAAGTTTTCGTACTTGATGTATGTACTGTCGCACCCTATCTGGTATTTGTGTATACGTAAACTATGAATTTATGTTTTCCCTCAGCTTGTGTTTTTTTTACGTGAAACTGACCCGTACTGATCTATATGTGTGTGCACTGAATAGCCTATTATTGTACACGTCTCTCCCTCTCTCTCCCTCTTTTTATGTTGTACGTGTACTAATAGCCTATTTGGTACGCACGACGCTCTCTCCCTCTGAGGGCTCCCTCGCTCCCTTTTGAATAAATGACGACACTGTACCTCGCCGGTACGGGAATAATTGGCTCTTAGACACAACAGTGTTTGAACAAATGGACAGAAACAAAACGATCGTATTTTTGCCATATTACTGCCTCTCCTTTCTGTAAAATGATGAAACTTAATTGGCTGAGAAAGAAAGGACAGGTGAGACGACTGATGTCCCCTAATCTGACCCTTAAAAAGGGAATTATATGTCAGTGGCTTTTGTCTTAAGTACTTTGGTAACACCACCCTCATCGTTCGGATTACCTCCGCCCATTGTACAAAAATAGAATGTCCGATATGTCCCCGTTCCTCCAGAATGGTCCCAGTTCTGTACCAGCCGTCCCAGAAAATCTTAAAGACTGTAGCTATAGTCCCATGATAACAGCATTTCACAATTTTTATAAATTAACAGACCTTGAAGAAATATATAGCTCAACAGGGTTTGTTTTAGACAAACGCGAGTCTCTACTGAAGGAGCCGGTTTGAATTCGATAAACTATGTAATTTTTAGACATCAGACTTCTTGCCACGTTCGCAAATATAACTAGAGTAAAACGCCAGACAGACGTGTTGTTGAAAATAAAAAATGCTTGCCAACCTGCACTACAGCAATGATGCATGAGTTAACAACATATACCGATGTAAGGATTACTAAGCATCCACCCTATCGTGACCAATGAACGTTTCCCCAACTACTTGGGGTTGGGAGAGAAATTAAAGTGTGTAAACGTCTTCCCCTGCCAATTCTCTAAAAATTGTTTTTTATATACTCATTCAAGGATAACGTGCAGTCGTCGGGAGGAGAGAGGCCGGATGTGACGCACAGCCTGGCTGCAGATCGGGGAAAATCTATGACCTCGACCTAGGGGGAGCAGCAGAGCAAAGAGTTGCGGGACAAGGCACCGTTCTCAGCGTGGAAAGTGAAGGAAAGAAGGGCCACCCAGAAGCCCCTGCACGTTGATGAGCTTGTGCCGAAAGTCCCAGCCCATTGTGCCCGATTGATTGGCCCGCTTGCTTGAAATTTCTGCCCTCCTTGGTCCGTTTCAGATCTGATCCCACTCTACCCTCTCTTCCCTCGGCCTCCCAAAGCACGCCCCCATAACCCCCCCCTTTTTTTCATATGGAACTTTTGAACTTGACTCTGAGGACAAACACAGGACTGTGGTCCAAGAGCAAAGAATGGCCACACCCTGCAACGCGAGATCTGAAGTAGAGCCGGACGCGTAGCTCCACCGCCGGTGCTCAACAGCGCCAACGAAAGAGGAAGAACGATGAGAGCCTACCAGTGATGGCTCGCTGTAAAAAGACACTGGACAGACGAACCCTTTTTGAACATTGCCACCCCTTGACTGTCCCTTGTCAAGTTGAATTTCTCTCCCAACCGCTTCGTATTCATTACCTCCCAATTGAGTTTTCATAACCTTACATCGGCCACTTTTCAATTGTACAAGGATAACTAAGAAGGCGTTAACTCTATACCTTGATGATTGTAGAACACCAGTTATGCACATGAACATGCTGTTTAGTTTTGATCCCCATGAAGTCCAGACCTCAAGTGATAATAGCCCTTATTCTGCCAGAACATTTTCTGTATGACATCATGCTTGTATTCGAACAAATTTCCTACATCGCCTAAATAATGTCCCCGTCTCCAAGGTCTAACGTATGACACAGCTAATGTAATTTTATATGCACTGCCTCCTCGCCTATCGCATTGACTAAATGTGGTTATGTACGATTCTGTCAGCACTTATAGTAGGATTATTTCCATCTGCCCGTAATGCATATGGGCTACCAAAGACCTCGAAAGACAGCCCAGCCACATGCTTCCCTTATTAGTATAACTAGATGTCAGCTTGTACGTCCTGACCTCAGACATAAACAGAAATGAACTAGCTCATGATAAAAACTGGGGACTGTGGAAAATGACTAAAATCGGTATACATAAGCGGCGTTCATTTATGTTCACCACAGCCACTGTTGAAAGTAGAGCGACAATCATGAAAACAGTAGCCACGCCATCTTGTCCCTTTTAGGCCCCATCGCGAAAGTAGGTGGCAGCCATTTTTGTGTCACGACCCCTCTGCCCACTACCAATAGCCTGCGCGCCTCTCCCCCTCACACCCCAGCCTCGCAAGCATTCCCCCGCGCCCCGACAGCCCCCGGTTTCTCCTGCTTGGACCATAAGCGCACCTCTAGCGCGACCCTGTCTCCGGGCCACATCCCGTGCTGAACCCCCTCGCTCTTTCATCTCATTCAAAGAACAGGCCCTTTTTGATAACCTCTTCCTCCCTGCCCGATAGTCCAGCCCGATCCCAGGCCATCACCTAGCCCGACAGATGCAGTTTATTGCCCCCTACAGTAGGGCCCCGCCTCACATCAAAGGAGCGGTGGTTAATCAATTCCCTCACACCTCCAGATCCGACCGATCGCCCCCTTTCCCGTTCCCATCAGAATGTCCAGCTGCGCGACAACCACCACATGCTGAGGTCGAGGTGGGAACTCTACTGTAAATATGTGTGGGAACGAGGGTGAAGCGGGGATTCCGAGGATGCCTTTCTGTACATCAAAGTATTAACAAGAATGTGTTTTATGTAATAAAGCAATAAACCTGTGTATAAGAGGCCAGGCCTCAAGGATGCGTTGAGAGCACCTCGAGAAGATACCCTGTTGTCTGATTTGACGTGTTCTGCTCCGTCGGAATAAACTCCTGTTTCCTGCCTTCTGTCTCCAGCGCCTGCCTCTTTGTTTGGTAATCTCGAATGGTATGAGAGGCGGCTAACGCCGGGCAAATACTGAAGGGTTCTTGGTCGAATTCGGCCCTACCTTTCGACAGGTCACCTTCCTGCACATAAACACTCATTACTTCAATGCAGGCACCCTGGCACTAGGGTGCAATGGTGCTTGCTTTGGAGCTAGGCATCTGAATTTAGCGCTAGCAAAAACGCAGGGATGTGCAGTACCATTGTAAATATGGTGCATCCCTTCATTTTCAAAATGGCAGAGCGTGGCGTTAGCAATTTTTGATTAATGCCATGCTTCGCCATTCACTAGTAAATATGCCATAAAGTCTGGCGCAAGTTGAGAACCTGG
Organism: Lissotriton helveticus; assembly: GCF_964261635.1. NCBI lineage: Eukaryota > Metazoa > Chordata > Amphibia > Caudata > Salamandridae > Lissotriton > Lissotriton helveticus. The sequence goes on along the minus strand of NC_136059.1, from coordinate 170,984,388 downwards.
GCCTGTACATTCCTTCCATCTGTACATAGCACACACCTATCAATCTGACCTCAAGCTATGGCTAGTGAGGCCTAGTTCATGCGCGGTCATGGGAGTTGTGGCTGGTTCATGCACTGACATGGGAGTTGTGGCCAGTGAGGCCTGGTTTATGCATGGTCATGGGAGTTGTGACCAGTGGGGTCTAGTCTGTGCATGTAATGAGAGTTTTGGCTAGTGGGTCTGGTCATGCAGAGTCATGGGAGGTATGGCTAGTGGGGTCTAGTTCATGCACGGTCATGGGAGTTGTGGCTAGTTCATGCACTGTCATGGGAGTTGTGGCTAGTGAAGCCTAGTTTATGCATGGTCATGGGAGTTGTGGCCAGTGGGCTCTAGTCTGTGCATGTAATTAGAGTTTTGGCTAGTGGATCTGGTCATGCAGAGTCATGGGAGGTATAGCTAGTGAGGCCTAGTTCATGCAGAGTCATTGGAGGTATGGCTAGTGAGGCCTAGTTCATGCACGGTCATGGGAGTTGTGGCTAGTTCATGCACTGTCATGGGAGTTGTGGCTAGTGAAGCCTAGTTTATGCATGGTCATGGGAGTTGTGGCCAGTGGGGTCTAGTCTGTGCATGTAATGAGAGTTTTGGCTAGTGGATCTGGTCATGCAGAGTCATAGGTGGTATAACTAGTGAGGCCTAGTTCATGCAGAGTCATGGGAGGTATGGCTAGTGAGGCCTAGTTCATGCACGGTCATGGGAGTTGTGGCTAGTTCATGCACTGTCATGGGAGTTGTGGCTAGTGAAGCCTAGTTTATGCATGGTCATGGGAGTTGTGGCCAGTGGGGTCTAGTCTGTGCATGTAATGAGAGTTTTGGCTAGTGGGTCTGGTCATGCAGAGTCATGGGAGGTATAGCTAGTGATGCCTAGTTCATGCACGGTCATGGGAGTTGTGGCTAATTCATGCACAGTCATGGGAGTTGTGGCTAGTGAGGTCCAGTTCATGCACTGTCATGGGAGTTGTGGCTAGTGAGGCCTACTTTATGCACGGTCATGGGAGTTGTGGCTAGTGGGGTCTAGTTTGTGCATGTAATGGGAGTTTTGGCTAGTGGGTCTGGTCATGCAAGATATGGCTAGTGGGGTCTAGTTTGAGCATGGCCAGTGGGGTGTGGATTATGCTGAGTGATGGTAATTGTGGCTAGTGGGGTACAGTTTGAACACTATCATGGATAGTGGGGTCTGGTTTTTGCACAGTCATGGGAGCTATGGCTAGTGAGGTCTAGTTCATGCACGGTCACGGGAGCTGTGGTTACTGGGGTCTGGTTCATGCACTGTCATGAGAGTTGTGGCAAGTGAGGCCTAGTTCATGCACGGCCATTTGAGTTGTGGCTAATGGGCTTTACTTTGTGCACGGTCATGGGAGTTATGGCTAGTGAGGTCTAGCTTGTGCACAGTCATGGGAGTTTTGGCTAGTAGGGTCCGGTTTATGCACAATCATAAGGGTTAAGGCGATTGTGTTCAGGTTCCCTGTTGAAGGGGAAGAAGTGAGGTGGGCGAAGTTGTCTTGGTGAGGTAGAGGTTTTCCTAAATTGGTTGGTCTTAGGGCTCTGTTCAACGCTAGTAAGTTCTGATGGTTCTTCATGTGTGGGTCTGCCTTCACTTCGAGTGACTGCACAAAACTTTTGCATGTTGTTCACTTCAAAATAGTTAATTTCTCTACAGTGACAAAGCACTTTCAAAGTGTTTTTTAAAATTTTATTTTTGTATATTGTTTTACAAAAAGGCTGGCTCCCTTGCTTACACTTTGGGTGGCTAGTTACATGGGGATTGTACTTCCTGTCTGCTTTGTAAAGTTGCTGTAATACAGTGTTTAAGTGAAATTGTGATGTTGTAATTTGAGTACTGGCTTGGGTGGTGATTTATATTGCAATCATATGGTGTCCACATTTAGGTAATGATGTGTTCTTTTTTCTTCCAATTTTTTTTTGGGGCAGATGCTTGCATTGAAAGGGCAAAACAAATAATCACTGCACTAATGTGCCAAGGCCAGAACCATTGGCCTTGCCAATGCTTGTTACTTTCTGTGTTGGTGAGAGTGGGTTTCTTGCAATGGTGTGTTGGTGCCTCACACTTCACCTGTAACAGACCAAGACACACCTTTATGACTGCAATACTTGCTCACACCTCCAGCTCCCTGGGTGAGAACGTTTGCCATGCAGTTGTACAGCAGAATTGACAATGTGCTCAGGCCACTCTCCGATTAGTTTCGTACCTGGCACTAGGCTTCTGTGAAGAGGCTGAGGTGGTGGTTGAAGCAATGGCAGCAGCTAGCTACCACTCACCATATGACTTGTCTGGCCTTTGTGGTTTGACCAACGCCAATTTAGGATTCCTCTTTACTTGGATCAAATAGGGTGTGACAGTACGGTGTCCCGAAATGAACAAAATGTCCCCAAGGATCAGTGGTACACGCAGGCACTGGTTTTAGCCAGGTGGTCTGATTACTCTGCCCTCCTAGTGAGAAGACCAAAATGTTACACCATTTACGCAATGCGAAACCATGGGCGACCTATTCCTGACAAATGCCCTGGACCAGTTATGGCCCCTATTCTAGGGGACAAAAATATGTTAACACTTAACTAAGGGTCTGCATTGTACAGATTCTACAGCATATTGATTTTGCATATGTTATATGGTGGGACTAATGACATTTCTATAAAAAATCTGCTCTTTTTCATGCATGTTTTCTATCTCATTGCTACGAAGGCATACTACTCCCATTCTATTTCAAAGAGTTTTATTGGGTATTTCAATAAATCAATGCTGTTTTACACTGTAAATCTGTTTAATAAGCATCACTCCACTGTGAACATTTAGAAAATGTCCTACACATGTTCAGACTAATAAAATGCACATAAGTATTCTTCAACAGGCAAATATTTTAATAAATGTATAGTTGCAATCTCTCATTATTGCTAGTAATATATGTCTCTAAAGACGAGTCTCAATTATCCTTAAGCTTTTAGGTGGCATATTTTCATCAACTAGCGATATTTATCGACATTTAAGCTTAGCGACAATTTTTCTATCGCCGTGCATCGCTTGATTTTATCGCAGAGATAACGTGCTATTAGCAACGTTTATCTCAAATGCGATAAAATATCCAGTGATAGCGGCTTTATGCGTGAATATCGCTGGAAATCCAGCGATATTTAGGCATTAACGCCAATAGGGTCTTAACCTGAATATCCACCTCCCATTGGATATACAGGTTAAGAAGTGGTCTCAGCAGGTGTTAGTTTTCAGCGATATTCGCGCTTAGCGCAAATTTTTTCATCGCTAGGCCTGCGTTGATAATAGGCGATAGCAATGTTAGCGGCTGCTTTCAGTTACTAACAGGTTGGGTACGCCCACTTTGCATGTCATTAGCGATAAATATCGTTGACATGGAAAGCGGGCCCCAAAAAACTCGCTATCACCTAAAAGTTGTCACTAACTGATGTTAGCGACATCTTGCTAATGGGGCGATGAAATTATGGCCGCTTTGCGGCCGAAAACGGTCGCAAAAGTGGCGATAATTTCATATCGCCCGCCTTGCTAATATGCCCCTTATTCTACCATATTTTGCTGATAGACACCAGGTTTATCAGGATAACTACTCTCATTCTAAAGTGCTCCACTGGAAGCCCATGGTGGGGATCCTTGTGAACCAAGGTGAGGAGCAGTCTGATGATGTAGTAATCCACTTCAGTGGGTGAGAGCCTTCATCCCAATAGAGTTTCTCCTTCCGCTGAGTCCCATATCTCAGTTGTAGAGGTCCTACTGCTGAGTGTCGGATACCTTTCTGTTATATAGTAATTTTGCGAGGGTGTATGTTCAACATTAAAAATCTTTCTTTATTGTTTTACTCCCTCTTCCTGTGAACGTGGCAATATTTGGTTGCGGTCTTAGGGAAAAAAGAATGTTTCTTCATTGGCTTATATTTATGTCTGTATTTTTCTGTATTCCTGTATTTCTGCCATTGTGATTAGTAGGCTGTTTGCTGCAAAATGGATTTTCATTTACTTACAAGAAGCTTTGAGGAATCTTACTCTCTGACGTGGGATTTCGCTTGGCTTAAAGTCTTTCCTCCAGCCTCTCTCTAGGTCACATTCCAGTACTGTCATGTTTCGCAAGTTGGAGTTGCAACTGAGTCTTTGTTGTCATTTTTTAAACACAAATAATGTCAGTATCATACCAAAATTGGGGCCACTATGTAAAGTATCTTGATGATTATGTTGAACTTCAAGCTCTTGAGGAGCAAAAACAGATCTGCCTCTGCTGGAGTCTGTAAGGGTGGATGCAGGGTGTGGATGGGTCCTCAGAATTTGGTCAAGGACGCCTTCCGCCATGTACAGCCTGATTGAAGGACCACAATCTGGAATCTTGTGATGAGATTCAGAAGTTCTAGAATATATGGTCATTGCAATCACTACTGAGTGCAAATATGACTTGAATTTGACCACTGTGCCCAATATGTTCAGGCTGCAAGCATGCACTAGGATCATTTTGGAATTTGGGAGGAATATATTTGGATGAATCCTAGGGTTGCAGGCTTTCAACTACCTGCTATCGTTTTTAATTTGGATATTCATGCGATAAACCAAAGTCCTACATAGATAGAAACTCATCTTTTGAGACATGAACAAAGTGTTTAATACTGGATCACCCATAGGCTCCAGCAACTGGGCCTTTAACTTAGTTTCTGTGATGTATTCCTATAGGTACTGTATCCATTCCCCTATTCCTGACCCTGGTTTGGTTAATAATTAACTAGCAGCCATCCAACGGTGCAAAAACCGTTATCTGATTAAGCCACACCACGGCACAGAAGCGCGTTATCTGATTAGGTCATAACGCATGCCATCTAATTAGACAAGCGATATTCCTCCAGCCCCTGATAAGGCATACGGAGTTCTCAAAACAAATCAAACCTACAGCGACCTGGGAAATTCCCATAGCCATTGTTTTGATTTCACCGAGAACTTCAGCAAAGAATGTGCGAACGAGCCCGTTCATATGACATCCTTATTGACGTATATATGTCCATCCTTACGTCAATCTCGGCACCTTTCAGGTATAAATATTACCGACATTGCCTTAAGCAAACACATGCGGTGGTGACGAGATCGGAGCAGCAAGACGTGCTGAGGAGCCCAGCAGAGAGCGAAGCCCACAGACGCTGCCCCGCCTTCCTGACGCGCTGAGAACGAGACGCTGCCTTTCTCCTGCCGAGAAATCCAGCTCCGGCGCTTCCAAGCAGCCCTCGCAGGCAGCTGGAATATCAAGACCTGGGATAAGAGATACCAGCCCTCCATCATTCTAGATCTCAGGTACAGAACTGAATAACCCCTGATTGATTGATTGATAAAAATTTATAACGCGCAAAAACAATAACCCGAAGGTATCAAGGCGCCTAACAATAACATCAAAATTGAAACATACATCCTTACACATAGGCTTGCAGGAAGAGGCGGGTTTTAAGGGCCCTTCGGAATTTCTGAAGGGAAGGTAGAGACCTGAGATCCAAAGGAAGATCATTCCACCATTTGGGGGCCAAGGTGGAAAAGGCCCTACCACCCCACTTGGCTCTTCGAATGCGAGGGGCTGTCAGGAGCAGTTTCCCGGAGGAACGCAAGTTCCTTCCAGGAACATAGTGGGAAATGATGGACCCAACTCCCGTGTCAATATTTTTTGCAATGGCTCTATAGGTCATGCATAGAACCTTAAACCGTACTCGGTGTTCTACCGGTAGCCAGTGCAACGCTTTCCTGGCCGACGTGGCCGAGGAGCATCTGGGAACATCCAGAGCAAATCTGGATGTGGCATTCTGAACTACCTGTAAGCGCTGCAGGAGGCTCCTGTTTAGCCCCGCATACAGCGCATTACAGTAGTCCAGACGTGAGCCAATGAGGGCAACAGCTATTTGCTTTCTGGACTGCAAGGAGAGGTATTTCCTAATCCTTCGTAGGGTGTGAATTAGGCCCCAGCAGGTGGTGATGGTTCTACTCACCTGTCTGCCCATATCCAGGGCAGGGTCTATCATCACCCCAAGATTCTTAGCCGATGTTGTGGGGGAAGGACACACTCCTAGCGAGTCAGGCCACCAGCTGGCTGACCAGATGTTCTCTTTCCCTCCAAACACCATCACCTCAGTTTTCTCCCCATTCAGCTTGAGTGAATTCTTGATCATCCACTGACCAACCGCCTCCATACAAGATCTAAATTTGGAGGCAGTGTGTACATCTGAATGGGGAAGAGAAACGAGGATTTGGGTGTCATCAGCGTAAGAGACTACCTCCATCCCGAAAGATCTTATTAGTCTGGCTAGTGGGGTCACATAGATGTTGAATAGGGTCGGACTAAGGGCCGACCCTTGTGGGACCCCACACCGCACAGGTCGGGATGGAGATAGGAACTCCCCCAGCTTGACTCTTTGTACCCTTCCGTCAAGGAAGGAGGTCAGTAGATCTAGAGCTGCGTCCCTCACCACCACTTCCCTCAGCCGAGATGTAAGTACTGAGGGGGAGAGGGTATCAAAGGCCGCAGTTAGGTCTAACAGGACCAGGAGGGAGGTCTGGCCCCCATCCACAGTCGTGCGGATCTTATCGAGCACGATGGTGAGGGCCGACTCGGTCCTATGTTCCCTCCTGAATCCGTGCTGGGAAAAGTCCAGACAGCCCGAGCCTTCCACAAAGGCAGCAAGATGCTTGTTTAGAAGTGCCTCAAGCATCTTCGCTGGGGCTGGAAGAAGCGAGATTGGACGGAAGTTTTTTAGGACCTCCGGATCCAGGGAAGCCTTCTTTAACAGAGGCTTCACAACTGCACTCTTCCACTCCAGGGGGAAGATACCATCTCTCATAGCTAGATTGATTATTTCTAGCAGAGGAGGTAGAAGGGTCACCCTACACTGTTTGATGATTTTCAGAGGGCAGGTATCCAGGGGGGAGCCGGATTTGGTCTTGTTAAGCAAGATCTCCAGATCTTGCAAGGCCAGCGGAGGAAAGGAGTCCAGGGTGCTCAAAAGGGGGATGTCAGGGGAGGTCATATTCATCTCAACCCGAGCAGAAGGCGCGCTAATACGAGCTCTTTGTTCCTCAAGAGCCAGATGGATATCCTGTATTTTGGTGTGAAAGAAGGAAGCAATCCTATCACATAGATCTTGCGATGGAACAACAGAGTCAGGAGTTTGTAGGGTGACTAGGGAATCTACAATTTTGAAAATCTCCTTCGGTGAGGAGAGCGAAGTTGTCAGGGCCACGAAATGGTCTTGTTTGGCCTGGATAATCTCAGCTTTGCATTTCCTGACAAGAGATTTGTGGGCTTCCTTATTTTTAAGGTCCCAACTAGAGTGCCAGAGCCTCTCCTTCCTCCTCACTTCTTGCCTGAGGAGTCTGAGGGAGTCTGAGAACCATGGGGCAGATGGTCTCTTTCTCGCTCAGCGGCGGGTCTGTACTGGGGCCAATTCATTCAAGGCCTCAGTGGTAACTTGTTCAAAATGGCCAACCGCGGTCTGTACCGTGTCCAGGCCAGTGATAGACAGGCTGGCAGCCCAAGGCGCAAAGGAATCACTGGTGATATTCCTAAAATTTCTGGCAGTTTCCATTATATGATTCACTTTTTTGCTTCCATCCGCCCTATGGTATTCCAAAAGAAATGGAACCGCAAGGTGATCGGACCATGACAAATGCACAGGATCCATGGTGGTCAAACGATGGTCGTTGGAAAAAATACCATCTAGAGTATGGCCTGCACGATGTGTGCCCCCGCTGACTCGCTGCGTAAGTCCGCAGGACCCCAAAGACTCAATAAGACTTGAGGTATCGAATGAGTCATGTCGTTCTAGATGGTAATTGAAATCACCTAAGATGGAAAAGTTTTCTCGACCAAAGTATGGTTCCAGTGACTGAAGAAAGTTGTGCGTAAAATCAGTCCTTGGACCAGGAGGTCGATATAATAAAATTCCATTGAAAAAGGGGCATTGTGCTTCCTTTATTGTAAAATAAAGAGCTTGGAAACAATCCGGGAAGTCGGGTATGGGCACAGTGTGACATTGCATATGGTCTCTGTGAAGGATCGCTATACCCCCTCCCACTCTTCCCTGTCTGTCCAATCTAACCAGGCAGTACCCTTCAGGGACCGCTTCGATTAGATCAGGGCCAGATGAGTCTTTCGCCCCTTGCAGAGAATTCTCGAATCAGTCCCTTGGCAAAACAAACTTAACTTAAACTGCTACTTATCTACTCCCGCCCACGTATTAGGCTTAGGTCAGGTACACTGGGGTAGGCGTGGTTAGAAGCACCAGTTGAGTATGATTAGTCAAATGTATATATGTATGTATCTATTTTATCCATTTTAAAGTATCATATGGCTCAGAAACCATATCAATGCTTTTACAGTATTATTTTATAATTCTGTCTCTACTGTATGCACTTTACTTAACTACAAGTATTGCAATAATAGCGATTCATTTCTCCTGTATGAGAAAAGAGACTGATCAATAAATAACATCTTTTATTGAACCACGCCCATCTCTTATTTCTCTACAAACTGGTGAAACTAAGAATGCACGTACTGACTGAGTAAAATAAGTTGTCTATTGTTTTCACACGACTCTAGAGATACACTCTTGATTAGGGGAGAGCAAAGTTGTCATGTTCTATGGTTGTCAGAAACTAAATCCCTTCTTGTCTATCCAGGGAGGTTAAAATCCTCCTTGCCTATTCGAGAAAGTTTCTAGTGAACTCTGAGCTAGCTGGCAAACACAACACTTTAAGTCTAATATCGTCGGTAGAAGACCTAGTTAACCTCTGCCCTAGGTCTATACTATTGAAGATATTATTCCAATGCGCAGAGCCTATTGGGATAATAGGAACTACACTACATGGCGCCCAACGTTTGGATAGGCGATAAAACTAACGCAAGACATTAGAGTAACTCAGTCGTGCTTTTTCACACAGAACCCCTTTTTTTCCCATAATACTCCAAAGACGTCTGGAGTGGGTGAAAGGTCATATCCGCCAAACCTCGCAGGAGGAGACTCCTATGTATGGTTCTTGGTTTATTCAACGTTGAAGGATACACTGTTCCAAAATATTGTGCATCTAATCTTTGTTTCATAAGAAACCTGATCTGCAAACAAACAGCATAACCTTTCTGTAAAATGACAGAAAGTGAAGACGAAAGGGAGACAGTTAGACTAGCAGCTGAACTCCTAGAAGCAGACAATACTCTGCTGGAAAATGCCCCAAATGCAATACTCATCCCGGTCAACATAAGGAAATCTATAACCTTGAAACTTATAGAAAATGGACTGACACCAAGAGGTGGTACAGTCATATTCGTAATTGAGGCACACGAATATCGGCAGACAGAGGTATTCTATTCATGGATAAACTTTCCAGCAGCAAACGCTGTAACAAAGGACTTCCACTATTACAAAATAGAGGAACCTCCTAGTGAGTACACTCCTTTCGAGGAACTGGAAATACCACTCAAATTCCAAGAGCACCTGCTCTTGTTTCATGGCGCCCTAAAACATAATAATCACATCACCAGGCTCGGTCCACTAGGTAGACCAGGAGCAACGTGGCCGGTCCTAGCCGGATATACACCACATCCAGACATTGAAGAAATGCCTGCACCAGAGCTTTTAGCACAGCTAAAACAATTAATAAAAATACATAGACAATTAGTCCAATATGTAATGCGGACTTCAACAATCCAACCAGCAATTAAAATTCCACAGCTGACCACTCATCAGGGGAACACAAATTAAATGACACCTCAGAACATACAGTCCTGTCTAGGTAAAGTACCCGCAAAACGGGAACAAATTCCTTTCTGGCTAGCACAAAAAATCACTCAAATAGAGGCGGTGTTTCCAGATACCACCCCTGTTGAGAAACATAGGATTCTGACTATCTGTCTCCCAATGGGAATCGCACCACATGTGGAGGACTGTGACACTTGCGGAACAGTCTTTGCTTCCATTTACACAAAAACACATGGTGTACCATCCATGTCAGTAATACCAGATGTGCTAAAACAGATTCAAGATGAATACGGTCCAGAACCCGCTTTAACTCTCGGTATGAAACTACTGAAAGATTTCAAGCAGGTCTCGGCAATATTATTAGCCAACATAAAGGGAGAAGCAGCAAATGTGGCGATTCACCAGAGGTTAAAAGAGACAAATATAGCAGACCAACCATCTGAAATTGCCAGAATCATAGAAAAATCCTATGAAGAACTAGGAAGAGATAGTTTGGGTGGAATACCAGTGAAACCCCAACTAGTTGAAAGTCCTGAAAAGGTATTTATAAAAAATGATTTAAACAATCAAAAAAAGAGCTGGGATGGAAATAAACAATCCAATCCTAAAGAAAAAAGATTCCAGTCCAGAGGAAAGTCTCCTTGGCAGAGAGAAAGATCTCCCGACCAAGGACGCAAGTCTCCCCAACGGGAGCCCTCTGTGAAAAAATACAACCTTAGAAATAGGGATAATATAAAGAAACCTGATAGATATCAAGATATTGATACACGTCCCTCTAAATCTTTTCAGACTTCCTCGCAGAAATCGGAAAGAAGAGGACGATCAGAACAAAGGGAAGAGCATGTCAAGTCCAAAGACAAAGAACCTGCTCATCTGAATAAAAAATTACAATTTCCAAAAAAGAAGGTAGCCAGTATTAAAGTAATCAACAATGCCGAGAATACTGAGGACACAGCTGAAAAACGGAGAATGGGCTCAGACAATGCTAGACAGTGCAGCAGAAGTGAGCATAGCTCGCAAAGTCCTTATGAATCATCTGGAGACAGTGGACACGAATGAATACATTCAGGTGGAAACTGCAGATACCAGAGTTAGCAAACCTCATAAAATATATGAAATAACATTGCGTATAGAGGGGGATAAGACTAGAAAAATAAGGGGACTATTTTGGGATAATCTGTCCAAGGGCTATGACATGCTTCTAGCTGAACAAGACTGGCCTCCAGAGTTTGTCAGGGAGTGCCCACATGGCGAAGAAATAATTATGCCTGCCTTCTCAAACCATATTCCAATTCATAAAAAATATACACTTGCAAGAAAGTGGGCAGTAGCTCAAGCCCCTGCCTTATATAAAAATCATGTGGGATGGGATGAGGACTCTCCTCCTCACAAAATCCAGTTAAACTCACAACCTACTGCACAGAGGCAGTACCCGATTAAGCAAGAAGCTAAAAAACAGGTAAAAGAGATCCTAGATCAACTTGAATACCAGGGGGTGATTGAAACTTGCACCTCACAAATGAATACCCCTTTGTTTCCTGTCTCCAAGCCAGACAATTCATATCGTCTTGTTTTGGACTACAGACACCTTAACTCATGTTGCAAAACATTTGCAGTACAAAACTCGCACAGTGCTGCACTAATGAATAACATAGTGCGCAAAAAATACAAAACAACCTTAGACATTTCTAGCGGTTTCTTTTGTCAATATATAGCACCAGAGAGCAGATATTTGACGGCGTTCTCAATAAATGGCACGCAAAAGAATTTCTGTCGTTTGCCCCAGGGGTTCAAGAACAGCCCAGGGTTATTCTCAGCGAGGGTAACAGAGTTACTACAAACTTATGATGACGAGGCATTATCTTATGTCGACGACATCTATCTAACAGACTTGGATACTCACTTGAAGAGAGTGAACATCGTAATACTTGGGTTTGCAGCAGAGGGTTACAAATTTAACTTTAAAAAGTCAAGAATTGCCCATCTAACAGTCCTGTTTTTAGGATATGAACTATCAAGTGAAGGCAAAAGCCTGGCTGACAATTTCCTAGAGAAATGTGCTGTAATCCAAGCACCCAGAACACTAAAAAACCTACAATCAATTCTAGGCTTCCTGAATTTCGGAAGAACTTATATTATAAATTATGCAGAAAGGGTCAAACCCCTTTATGATCTAATAAAACCAGATTTTAAAAGAATCAATTGGACTCAAAAACACACAGAAATTTTGAAATCTTTACAAACAGACATGTTAATTAAAACAAAATTACAAACACGTGACAACACACGCAACCTTGTGATTCGAGTCATCTCAGGAAGATGCGGATTCACATACCTGACCTCTAATGAGGGAGAGAAGGTACCAATAGCATACAAATCACATTTGTACACAGAAGCTGAAAAAAGGTTCAGCATTAAGGAAAACATTGTTCATGCGGTTCAAACAGCTGTAGGAAAAGAAAAATACCAAGCAGACGGTAGACAGGTTACAGTCAGAACAGCAGAATCAGCTTTTGAGGCATTAACAACACCATGTAATTTACCGACAACTGCACTAAATCCAGAATGGATACAATGGGTAAATTCTGTTGCTACAGACAAAGTAAAATACTATTTTGACCCGGAAATGAAAGAATTAAAATATCTAGAATATGAGAAAGAATACCCTCTGCCAATCGACATTCTGCCTTTACGACAGTATGCCTGTGTAATACATACAGACGGGCATGCTCAACCCTCAGTTTGGGGAGAGCTGGCTTACAAGGCCACATGCGAAATTGTAAAAGAAGTGTGGCGCGGAGGTAAATTAAGACCTCTACTTACAAAAACACACTCAGTGGAAAATAATTCAGAACAACAAACGGAAATAATTTCATTAAAAATGGCGCTAGATCATGCCGATCGCGAATTCCCGACACTTATTGTGTGTGATTCGTATTACTGCGTCAAAACATACAATAACGATTTGAAGAAATGGATTCAAAACGGTTACAGAGATGACACAGGTGCAACAATAAAGCAAAAAGTGCTTTGGGAACAAGTAGTTCTTTTACAGAAAGAACTACCAAAAACTCACGTGATACATTCACTGAGTCATCAGCGTGATGGCGTTCACGTTTCAGGGAATTCATTGGCTGAGAAAGCCACAGCGGGAGCAACTAAACCGGCTTCCGTAGCTACAAAGAAGCGTGCAGTAAAATACATTGACGGTGAAACTGTGCTGGCGTTGAAAACGTCATCAAAAGGCGACTGTTCAGCACTACCGATCAATTATCCACTCAATTATACATACATAATCGATGCAAACTCAGTCCCTTTTGCTCGAATCCCTGGAGTGGGGGATAGAGTGATTCCAAACACGGACAGGAGAGGCTTGTTAATAGCAGACGCACATATGGGTGAGGGTCTCAGACACCTTAAGCTAAAAGATTCTCTGGAAGAATTACAATCAGTGTACTGGTGGCCAGGCATGAGTCTGCATCATCACATTTTTGTAAAAAACTGCCCAGACTGCAATAGAGATCGCAGTGGCGAGCGGGGAGGACTATTACCATGGCATTTCACTCCAGATAAACAACAACAATAAGAAAGCCCCCATCATGAAAAAAAAAAAAGCGTTATATTAACATAAAAGACTAATTTTCACTTATAATGTAGACCCCAGCGCTCGGCTGACGTCTGGACTGTTATAAAAGGATTTGCGAGTCTATAATGGCATATACGCTAGGAGCATGCTACGTTTTGACTAATGTATTCCTTTTAGCCTTCAAGCTTATGGGGAAGCATGGCCAAATGAGCATAGCATAGCGGGACTCTTCTCACTTCCTTCCTGAGGGATACGGGATGGTGTAAAGAAAAAACCAAGACATAAAGCAATCTATAACGGAAAAGGTATTAGGTTCGGGTACTGGGTGGGTCAAACATCTAATAAGTGTCCAACGTAGTCTAAATAACCTGCCAAGGAATTCTCTGAAAGGGTTCAGTCCGTACGAACTATTGTTCGGGACTAGAATGATGATCCAAGATCTTGATAGTCAGACTTCAGTGGTAAAAGACAAAAGCTTTGATATCAAAGATCATTTGGCTATTTTACAGGACTTAAATGAAACAAGAAAAGACCTGAGCAACATAAAGTTGAAACAACAGCCAACAACCACTGAAGAGAAACCACCTGTCCCAGCAAGGCCTGTCTGGATTCCAAAAGTCGGGGATCTAGTCAGAGAGAAGATCGCGGTAAAGAAGGAAGTTGGGCCTTCTTACAGAAAAGCAATTCCTGTCTTGTCTGTCAACGGGACAAGATCAGTAGTACTACCGCCCCTTGCTGGTAAAAAGGAGAACCGAGTTGTATCCATCGACCTGGTTAAACCACAATCATGTGGCCGATAACAAACAGTAGGCCAAGTGGACTCCCAAGAAGTAGCAGAACACCAATGTTTGCTACGAATACAGAGGCTCAAACTGGAAGACTGATCACATTTGGGAAATCTACAGTGAATCAACAAGGACTATGCAACAAAGCAATGGAACTTGAACCTCTTAAAACCCAAATTAAAACTTTTCATCAAGAAACAACAACCTATGATGATGTAACTGCAGACTTTGCTAATGAAACAAAGCAAAATCCAAAAACAATTGGAACAATTGACAGAACAGCATCCGGCTACTTCATCAACTTCGATGATTCATCTGAAGACCTGAGTGAAACAAAGAAACAGCCATCAACAAAAACTTTTAAAGACAAAGCTAAGGAACTTTTTCAACAACTGAAAGAAACCTATCTGATCTCTCCATGGATTGAATTTTGGGTGGCCTTCGGTGCATTTATCCTCATTCTTTGGCTCATCTTAGTACTATGTTTGGGACATTTCATTGAAGGGAAATATGCTAAAATGGACACAGCAAGCCAGAAAATCAACTTGGTCCTTAAACCACACACATCTTCACACATCGAGAAAAGAGAACTTTCTTCAGTAAACTTCACAGCCAATCCTATACCAGGCGGTGTAGCATGGGACAAAACTGATTATGAAATATATGGTCCGGTTGAAATCCTGAAGTATCCACACCAATTCAAGATCTCATTGAGTGACTTTGTAAAACCAAGCTCATTTGCGGATGATTGGTACTTTGAAAGTATTAATGATATGATGTCTGATCTTGTGATGTCTGCTAAATTTACAGAACATGATTATTTGCAGGGTTCGTCTAATTATGATCAGATGTTCTGCTACAACCATTATGGTAACCATTATCTACATAAATCTGCTCAACCTAGAAATGTTTTAAATTATAACCAATGGGAACATTGTGCTACTCCTCCAAAAGAACGCTCAAAAACATTTTATGATAAATATTCATACTTTTCAGGGTTTAACACAAGTAATGCAGAAACATTTTATTTCAAATTGTCAAATAAGACATGTATGAAGACCATGCTTACAAACACAAAATTGATATATTCCGATTCATTCTTTGAACAAATGAATACATTTGGGTTTGATTTCTGGAACAATAATATTGAAGCAAAAACTGTTTGGGGTACAAGAGATTGGCAAGTACAAGGTATAGAATCATTGTTTAGAGCCTGCATGATCCCAGAACAAATTATATTTTTGAACGACACTATTCAACAAACTACCTGTCTTGGCTTAGCCAAAATCAAAGATTTGAACAAACCGTCTATTCCAAAGCCAACAGTGAACAGTAATAGTGTGGCTCACTGATTAGAGGAGGCAGACCCGGAAGCAGAGGTCAGCCCGGGACCAGGGTTCAATTCCCGGCTCGGCGGGGTCTTGAGTCCTAAAATGTCCATGGACTCGACAATTCTCGCTCCGGTGCCTACTCGATTCACGGGTTCACACTCTGCGACTCTGGGCAATAGCTTGCTTAATCTCCACAACGGCCCCTCGCGGCGGGATGCCTGGCTTTCACCTTGCGGATACCCTGCCGGGGTTATCTCACAGGGGAATACCAGGACGGGTTCCCTAAGCAAGCGCTTAGAAACCGCTCGGTGATTTGCGCTATATAAATTCCTGTACATTTACATTTACATGTTGAGCTAGCCGTAAACCATATATTAAACCAAAACAGAACACATCCTGAATGGAAAAAATGGTTGATCTGGCCCACAGATACAAATAACTGTCAAGACAGATTCCTGAACAAAGAACAGGGGTTCACATTGACTAGGCCAGACCCTAGATATTCCCAAAGACAACATCCAGGGATAGTAACAACCTACAGCGAGGGCAAGCTCTGCCTTCAATGGCTACAAACGTCCACACTGGCTGAAATTAAGCAACACCTAACTTTACTTACAGAAGGTGCTGACTTGCGTGATTTCATATTGGGACCACGCAAACAGCGTCAAAAACGTTTCATAGCGGCCTCTATATATGCAGCTTATAACGAAGTCTGGAAAGTAACTCAAATTGAGACAGCAGAAAAAATACGGGAAATTGACCGTATTAATTTGGAAAAATCACTTTCTGTGGTGGACAATGGGTTAATGACTCTGTCCTCCAGAATATATTCTCTGGACAGCATTGTGTCTTCAGCAATCGATATAATATCGCAAGACTTACTGATGTTACAACACGGTCAGTCCCAATTACGTTCTATTGTACAGCTTGGCTGGACGTTACAAAATTTGCGTTCTGGCTATGTGCCTTGGCGTTTAATCAACACAACGTCATTATTTAATATCTTTAACCTCACTGATAAACAAATCAGTTTGGCACAGAAGGGTGCTGACTATACAATTCTGAGCATTGAAAAACTTGAGAGGTTACCATTGACAATGTCAGAACGACCTGTCATTAAATGGATAATGCATGGGATAATAAATATTCCGATAACTACTTTCCAGTTTCAATTCTGCCAAAAATATATACAGGCAGGCCAGTATGAAAGGTTGGGTAAAGGATACATTAAGTCAATATGGAACTTGCCCTATACACACGAATGTGTCAGCAATAAAGGCCAGAAAGTGTTTCTCAGTGGCGATAATTGTGCAAGATCACTGAGCGGTACACTTCTGTGTCAGGGTATTAGTTTGCACGGAGCCTGTGAAGGGACTTCAAATAACCTTTCATGTTACCAGCTACGCACACCTGCAACACGAATAGAACCATTCTTTAGGAGACTCTCGAACGGGAGTTACATTCTAATAGTAGATCGCAGATGTTGTAGTTTGCTGCCCGGAAAACCTTATCTCATAACTGTGACTAGGAAGGTCATGTGCTGTCAACATGTATTGTTCCCCAGCGAGTCTGCAGACAGGGAGGCAAGGTTATGGCCCGATTTGAAAATTGCTTCTATTCGAATAGATACTTTAAGCAGAATGAAGACTTTGCTCCTACAGACGCCGACAAGGCTCACGTCATCAAAAGAAACGTATGATCTCCAAGTTGCAAGGACAACAGAAGAGATTCATTCATTATTATCAACTAATTCCCCCATACATTTCGCAGAAATACTGAACGAAATCTTAAATATTTCTGATACCACTGGTATCTCCAGTGTATTTAAAGCAGTGTTTTCGGGTGCTTTAACTCCATTCAAAGCCATCCTGGGTATTTTTCCAGACTTTGTCCATTCCATTTTTGGCGGACTTCCACTCCTTTTGGGACTAGTAGCGGGTATTCTATTTTTGATCCTGTTATTTCGCTATGGCAAACCATGTCACAGACAAAACACCTGCGACAAGGGAAGAAATGATCCTAGCCATTGGCTACCGGGACCGGGTAACTAAAATCCTTGGACTATCCCGGCTCAGAGACCTGAACATGACTTGGTTTCTTTCATTTAGACCAATGTGGGAAAGTTGTGTTATGCCTGTATTAAGGTGCTTGCTATGCGGCGAAGAATGCGTGTTGGACACCTGTCTGGCACTACAATCGGATGTGCCAATGGACGCAGATACCTTGTTGGGTCCGGTAACGGCTCATGCATTGTGCTGTCCCCAGCGGCTACCAATCCTGATGACGGCATTCGTGGAGTCTTCACCACTACGATTGAGGGGTAGTGAAGTACAAGATGAAAGCAGCATCGATCAGGTACGACCTTCAGTCAGCTATGCTGATCCAAACATCAATGGAGGCAAACATGCTCAGGCTCATGAATGCATGGTAACAACCTTTTCCGAATTAGTGGAACTTACGCAAGAAGCTGTTGACAGTTTTTTCAACAGTCTAAATAATATGATGTTTTCACCAGAGCAGCAGGAATAACTTGAGCAAACTAGCACTTGGAGTTCCCTACATGCTGAATTTGGCCTTCAACCTTTTGAAGAAAAGCGATATGAAAAAAAAAATTCTCATAATTTTTTTCAGAGTGCAAGAACTTTTTCCCCAATTCGACAATATTTGCGATTTTTGGGACACTTATCTTCTGCTTAAAGTAGACGTTATTCTTAGAGAACTAAATTTCTATTTTTAGGTAGTCACAAGACATTCGCTATGCTAGCACTGTTATACATAAATTTATGATTGTGATGAAATGGTCTCGCACTTTTTTTCTGTATTAAGAGCCATTTCATGTGTGGTTTTCGCATTTAGATTATGCTGAATTTTTAACATATGAGTAGCATTATTAGACTGCTTGTGCTTATAGTACACGTGACAGTACATGTGATTGTGTTTCGCATATTTTATAAAATCCAATTTTCGGAATGCATATAAATGTATTTTGGGGTGGTACGGTATACACAAACGCTACTGATATTCACTATGCCTAGATTTGTAAATATGGACATAGTCTACGTGGAGTGGGTGTGATGTATTCCTATAGGTACTGTATCGATTCCCCTATTCCTGACCCTGGTTTGGTTAATAATTAACTAGCAGCCATCCAACGGTGCAAAAACCGTTATCTGATTAAGCCACACCACGGCACAGAAGCGCGTTATCTGATTAGGTCATAACGCATGCCATCTAATTAGACAAGCGATATTCCTCCAGCCCCTGATAAGGCATACGGAGTTCTCAAAACAAATCAAACCTACAGCGACCTGGGAAATTCCCATAGCCATTGTTTTGATTTCACCGAGAACTTCAGCAAAGAATGTGCGAACGAGCCCGTTCATATGACATCCTTATTGACGTATATATGTCCATCCTTACGTCAATCTCGGCACCTTTCAGGTATAAATATTACCGACATTGCCTTAAGCAAACACATGCGGTTGTGACGAGATCGGAGCAGCAAGACGTGCTGAGGAGCCCAGCAGAGAGCGAAGCCCACAGACGCTGCCCCGCCTTCCTGACGCGCTGAGAACAAGACGCTGCCTTTCTCCTGCCGAGAAATCCAGCTCCGGCGCTTCCAAGCAGCCCTCGCAGGCAGCTGGAATATCAAGACCTGGGATAAGAGATACCAGCCCTCCATCATTCTAGATCTCAGGTACAGAACTGAATAACCCCTTGCAGAGAATTCTCGAATCAGTCCCTTGGCAAAACAAACTTAACTTAAACTGCTACTTATCTACTCCCGCCCACGTATTAGGCTTAGGTCAGGTACACTGGGGTAGGCGTGGTTAGAAGCACCAGTTGAGTATGATTAGTCAAATGTATATATGTATGTATCTATTTTATCCATTTTAAAGTATCATATGGCTCAGAAACCATATCAATGCTTTTACAGTATTATTTTATAATTCTGTCTCTACTGTATGCACTTTACTTAACTACAAGTATTGCAATAATAGCGATTCATTTCTCCTGTATGAGAAAAGAGACTGATCAATAAATAACATCTTTTATTGAACCACGCCCATCTCTTATTTCTCTACAAACTGGTGAAACTAAGAATGCACGTACTGACTGAGTAAAATAAGTTGTCTATTGTTTTCACACGACTCTAGAGATACACTCTTGATTAGGGGAGAGCAAAGTTGTCATGTTCTATGGTTGTCAGAAACTAAATCCCTTCTTGTCTATCCAGGGAGGTTAAAATCCTCCTTGCCTATTCGAGAAAGTTTCTAGTGAACTCTGAGCTAGCTGGCAAACACAACACTTTAAGTCTAATATCGTCGGTAGAAGACCTAGTTAACCTCTGCCCTAGGTCTATACTATTGAAGATATTATTCTAATGCGCAGAGCCTATTGGGATAATAGGAACTACACTACAAGTGCACTGAGGCGATAGGAAATGAATTCAAACATGTGCGGCATTGTTTATCTGTTCAAACCGCAGTTACCTTGAGTCAAACGAATCCTGGTAGGTAAGAATTTATGACTGGATCTGATTGAATCCACCTTCCTTTCCAAGGGAATAGTTCATTGAGAAGCTTTTTATAGTACAGTGTGAAAAACTCATTAAAAAAGCCCATGCATGTTCTTGACCCAGATCAATTAACCCTAGGATATAGCAGCTCCTGCTCCCCCTCATATATTGTGGAGTGTGTTACCTAGACTTTAACTCTGCTCACCATCAATCTACCGTGTTGTGATCCTCTTGTAGATTGAAGGGGAGCTTCATGGTAAATGAAGTTTTCATTTGGCACCCTGTATAGGCAGAGACCACCACCTTCTTGACGCTGGATGTATCTGATACTAGGAATGTAACTTGTATTATTTGCTAAAAGGTAAGAATATAATTCTGTGTATTTTTGTTTAGTAGAATGTATGAATGTAGTATAAAAGCATATACCATATTATCACCATTATTATTATTATTGTTATTGTTATGAATATTATTATTATTATTATTAGTAGTAGTAGCAGCAGTAATATTTCCTATGTATAATGTGCACTACAATTTTACGGTAGAATCGACTAAACACAGAGAAAAAAAAAGATACTCTAGAAGATGTCTGGATAAATCCCCAAAATGCGTACATTGCTTGCGTCCTTTAATGTATCTAGATTTAGAGAATGCGCAGTTCATAAATGTTACACCACCAACACAATGAAATCCAGAGACATAATGCTCTGTCAGTTTATGGGAAATCCTGAGCAGACCCTAGCGGTTAGTCAAGATGAGCATGATGCACACGTTTGTCTTTTGTATCCCACATGAAGGTGGCGTTGGGAAGAGGCCATTTTCAAGACGGAGGGCCAAAGAACCATAGATCTGTCAGGATCAGAGCTTTAGATTTTGCAGGGCCCTTAACCCGTTCACTGCGGGTGTCGGGTAACGGCTGTCGCAAGCACTACCTCGGTAGTGCTGCACACGTCCATTGGCCGACGCAGCCCTGCCCGTTTATTAGAACGTTCCGCACTGGCGCGGAACGTTCGAAGCAGTTAAGGCGTTAATCAGTAAGGACTAGTGTCCCAAAAGCAGCTGAAGGGGTTACTCTACGCATACAACGGCAGCTACCTTGGTATTAGGGTCAATGTTCCAGGCGATATAAAGGGACTAAGGGACAGCTTACATGCACTCTCTTATGGAATTCGGCTTTTTAGGTTGAAGCACGGGTCTGGCTGTTGTCCCCAAAATACACAAAGCTCGAATGGGGGGCAGATCATTCCGGCTTCTTGCAGCCAAGAATTGGAATATGCTACCCTCCGAACTACGGCTTGAACCCTCTGAGACCAAATTCCGTAGAGCCCTTAAGACCCATCTCTTCCGTCAAGCATTGATGTAAACTCTTGTCTTCTCTTCTCATCTGTATACTCTCAGCGCGTGGACACGCCGGTGCGCGTAACCATGCGCTTTATAAATCTCCTAAATAAATAAATAAATAAATAAAGCCTGCCAGACTGCACAGCTGTCTAGTTGCAGAAGACTTATTGGGGAAGTATTGCTAGCTGAGCTGGAAAGCAACTCAGCCCACAGCTTTCCATTGGCTTTTTGTTTTATCACGTTTATTTACATGCTATCCATATTGTGGTTTCCTTTGTTTTAGCTTGTCCAACTCATGCTTGTTGCTACTGTGGAGCAGAACTTGCTTACCACTCTCTGATTGGGTGCTTCTATGCCACCAACTGTGTCCAAGTTTCAGGAAGATTTTTTTTCTTCTTTTTTTTGTGAAGCACTCCATAGGAGACCTGGAAACCCTACCGGGTCCAGGACGGCAGAGTCAGCACAAGGCGCGAAAGGAGGATCTACAGGTAGCACGAGGGAAACACTTCCGAAAGACCAGATAAGTACAAGTATCCCTCTTATATTTTTTTACCAACCCCTTCCTCCTTCTTCAAATTGTAGAAAAAAGACCTCCCTACAGACTCCCTGGGTACCCGCGGAAGCACGTAATAACACGTGCAGAGGTACGTGTATTGCATGTAATATTAAATACACCGGGAATGGATTAGGATGTTTTTTTTAAAAAAACGTATTTCATACAAAGATATCATACAGGCTAACATCTAGCACTGGAACAATTAAAGGTTCTGGGATATATCTAAAATGCACTGCTTTGAATATGAGCGCAGATGAATAGTCGCTAATAATGGCAAAGATGTGAAAGTACAACAGGAGAAAATGCATATGATTAACGACCTGATAATGTTGAGATTAGGAAATACTAACTTCTTATATATAAAAAGAATCTCATGAAATAGATTTTGAACACTCTGTGATTTACGAGGAACTTCACTTAAAGAATGAGGGCTGATGGTTCCAAACTAAACTCGCAACTAAGATACTAGAAACGATTAATTGTGATTACAACATAAGATTGAAAAACCACTAGGTCTGACAAAGAGTAGGACTTGGGTATGTGGTTACTGTGGACAGGATGATGGCTGAGCGTTGCATGGCGATGTAATGAATGTATTTCGAGCATAGAGCTGACAATTTAATTTAAAAAACATATGTAGAACATGTCCCCTAACCCTCCCCCAAGGTGATATAATTTTTATTTTATAGGCACAAAAATTGACTCCAACGAGAAGGGATTAATACGTCGCCTTCGCACAATTCACACCACGGTCCTGAAGAAAGCCCAATGATCATTTTGACAAACAAGGGCTGAAACATGTCGACCTTTTAGATCACGAAAATAGGTAGCGTAGAGAATCCTAGAAAACTCTCTGAACGCATACCAATAATATTTTCACCACTATTAACTCGAATCCGGAACAATAAATTCACCTTCTGGCTGTCCGAGTTATTTTAAATGTCACCACTTCCACTAATCACTGGACACTACTGCACATAACCTTGGATGACTACCTCCTGGTGGAGGCTGCATACCAAATAACCCTGTGATTATGCAGACACTCGAGCATCATAGCGGAGAATCAAGATATACCGCCATTTACGACTCCATCTCGAGTGCATGAGGGTTTTTTACCAAGGGACGTACCGAATACCTGAGGAATCCAGGTTGGCAGGACAAGTGATCCACCCCCTATTGATAGAAAGGCACTCCATAGGAGTGCATGAGTTTTCCATTCAACGTCTTGGTCAGGTGCTCCGCACCCCATCCCTGATACCGATTTTCACTTTTCTCTGTCTCCTCTGTACTTGTATTTGCCAACTACGTTTCTTGATGGACAGAGTGAAGGACATTTTGCAAACAGACCACACACACTAGTTCACACTCCTTTCTGTGCCTTATTCATGTGAGGACAATAGAACTGACTTTGTTGGGGAAAAAAGCATTGAGAAAAAAACCACTAACAAGGTTAGATACAAACTAGAAGGCACCTGGTTACGATTAGCTTGCAATATTCAGACCCATCCGTTAACCCGGGCTTATGCATAGTTCCGAATAATGGGTTTGAAGATATTTAAGGCATCTGATATTTATCGGATGTGTTAAATATCTCGGGCCGTGCGTCACTTTTAGGGCGCCGGTGCGTCACATTTTGTGACGCACCAGCAGCGTAAAAAACTGTGCCTTGTTGCACCATATTTCCAAAGTGACGCATGTAGGTAGATGCGTTACTTTGTAAACCCCTGCGCCACATTATACATGCGCCAGGTATAATGTATGCAGTGGGGGCGTTCTGGCGCAAGAAAGGGTCACTTCTAGGACGCAAATGCGTCAATATCTTACGCCTGCCTCGCAAGCCCATGTGAAAGGACACATTGCTGGAGTTGCGTCACTTTTGTGACACACTCCAGCAATGCGTCACTTTTGCGCCATACAGATACGTCAGAAATACTGACGTATCTGTAACTCCTTGCGACATGATGCGTCATACAGTAAATATGACGCATCAATCATGTCGCAAGGAGGGTGCACTGAGAAGTGACGCATCGCTGCTTTCACGCAACGATGCGTCACTTTTCATAAATGAGGCCCCTCAACTCTAGGTAAATTTCAGCAGGTCAAACCTACCGAAATTTAATAGAGGAAAACATAAGGTATTTACCTTATCATGCGGATTTTTGGTGTGTTAAACTCCAAAATCTGCATGTTATTTCCCATAAACTCATAATAGGTGGTATTTATCGCTCCTGATAAATGACATACTCCTTGGTATCGTTATCTGGGGCGATAAACAATGCCTCAACTTGAAACCAGAGCCTAAGAAGAATCCATTTGTTTACCGGACATTAGAAGCACCATTTGTTTGATACAGCTAGCAGCCTGAGGCAATTGTTTTGTTTTTGATTGAGGAAGCAGACAGGACGCACCAGACAGCCAAATACGCTCAGAAACGAGAAAATAGAGGCCATGAGTTTTGTTGTTCAGCAATAACCAGGTAATTTCTGTTTGAGCTGCTTGTCTGTGTTTAACCTTGCCCAGTTTCAGACATTGCAGGCAGACTTAACAGTGCTGCCAACTAGGTGCTCCATTAAACTTCTACGAGGAAAGACAAAGTGAAAGAGACTCTGAGATCTATGTACAAGGGGGTAGCACAACCAGAACGTCACTCTTAGTGACATTCTGGTGTTGACGTTCTGGTGGCCCTATGTGCCCTTCACCATATTTACAAAGCAGCGTTAATGCCGCCTTGTAAATACCGCCCCTTTACAAGCATCACTTAGGGTGAAGGGGTGTGCAATGGGTGTGCAGTGGGTGTTTCTGTGGGCCTTCCACCGCAGCACCCATTGCTTTTTGAGGATCTGTAAATCTGAGGAAGTGCCAAAAACGAATGCCATACAAGAGCAGCTGTTAGAATAGTGCAACAAGGAGAAATACTTTTATTTCTCCTCATCTTTGCTTTTTCTATGTGTGCTGCATTTTGCAGAAAGAGCAAAACGCCATAAATGATTGTTTATGTGCAGGAAGATGTCCCTTCCTGCACGTAAACAATCATTAAATAATGAAAATGTGCTACTTGTATGTGTGCTGCAGAATGCAGCACACAGAAAAAGCAAATCACCATTATGGATTATTTATGTTCAGGAAGAGACAAATCATCCCCTACAACACAGGCACTCTTGCACTAGTGTGCAACAAAGGAGAATGCCTCCCCTAGTTCCCTTTCGCTGGTCCGTATAACACCAGTCTGACCTACCTTAATTCCATTAATCTGATTTCTATTTTGATCAGTCTTGCTTTTTCAATGCTAAGAGTTTTACCGCCCCTCCCCATACTCAAAATAAGTCAGCTTACTTGAATCCCATCTTCTTTTAATTTGAGTTGGAGGATTTTTTCCATACGTTTTTTCAACAGTCACAGTCTCTCTTCTGCCATGATCCTGCCATGATCCCACTATTATTATCTATATTTGTGTTTATTTTTGTATTTAGCTTTTCCATTTCTTCCTCCAGCTGGGCTATTTCCTGTCTGCATTGTTTATTTCTAAAGCTAAGTGTGTTGTAATCTTACCCCTAATAAAAGCTTTGAGCGTGTCCCATATTAGTCCTGTGGGAGCGGAATCACTGTTAATGTTGAGAAATTCTCCCACTTCAACTTTCAAGTTTTCCACTGTTGTTGTATTTGCCAAGATAATATGGTCTAGGGTCCACCTCCTTTCTGTAGACTGGCAAATATTGCTAATTGTTATGGTTGCCGCTGAGTAGTCTGACAAATGGGCCATCACATACCCAATATCTGGTATATTTTCTATAAGACTTCACTCCACTAGAAAGTAATCAATCCTTGACCTGTGCCCATATTTCTAGTTATAAAACGAGGCACCCTGCAATGTTCCCTATTTCTCTCTCCATAAAACACTAAGAGAGTGTTGCTTCATCATGGACTTCAAAAAGGCTCAGGATTTGGGAGTGGGTATATGTCTGCTTTTACTAGATTTGTCTTAATTCAAATCCAAAATAACATTTGGTCCATAATATCCCACTAATGTTAGTAGACTGTCATTTATTTTTAAACTTATTACTATCTACCTGCCACCCTCATCTACTCTTATGTCCATATGCTACACATGTCCCCCTTGTCTTTTATTCACTATTGCCACCCCTCTTATATTAGAGGTTTCTTCTGTGCATATTATCTGCTGCACCCATCTTTGCCTTTTAAACAACTCCATACACTCTTCTTTTACCAAGTGTGTTTCTTTTAAAATCAAGATTTTTGCTGGACAGTCTCTAAGATACTGTAGCATCTTATCCCTTCTTTCTTCCGTACAGAGCCTGTTGATATTCCATGTTAATATCGGAGTCGTCATCTCCCTGCTACACTCCGCCCATCCTTTACTTGAACCCTATAGTCCCTATTATCTATCCTATGTCTCTCCGAGGTGTTTGAGGAATTTTTAATAAAAAAATCCACATGCTCCCCACCCAGTGCTCCCCCCCTAACATTCCCCCTCCCTTTGTATAACTCATCCATACTTCCTCCTGGACCTGGTATTCATGCAACTTTCTTCCCAGCCCACCGGTGTTCACCACCACCCACCTATATACATAAAAAGAAGTGCATCTTAACCCCCAAAATGCTCCTGTGTTTTCTCTGTCTCTGATGTTTTTTTATTTTCACACATCGATCTCTAGGTTCTTTTCTCTCATTTTTGATGGCCTCTAAGCGATCATCAGCCTCTCTTACGCTTCTTAACAAATGCATTTTATTGTTGTGCATGACTCTCAAAGATGCCGGCAATCTAAGCTGAGCTGTTGCCCCTGCTTTTTTTTTACTCTCCAAGCGCTTTCCCAGTTCCCACTGTCTATCCAAAGTGACCCGGGCTAATTCTGATCTAATCTCAAATTTGAAGTCCTTCCCCCTTAAAGTCTTCTATTTCAGTACACAGAAGAGTATTTGTTTTAGCGCATATGTTTGGAAATTAGGAAAGATCTTCTGCTGCTTCACCCTATTTGGGTTTTTTCTAAAGGGGTCCCTGTGTGCCCGTTGGATATCTTTCTCGATGGTTGCCCTACTCTCCTCCATCTGAACCGCTTTCTTTATTAAGAAGACCACAAACGTTTTCAAATCATCACCTTCCTTTCCCTCCAGGACGTTCAAATTTCTCAAGTTATTTCTTCTCGAGTTTCAACTCCCCAACATTAGCCTCCAGTGTTTGTGTTCTTACTGTCAGGGAGTCTATTTTCTTCTCTAGAGACTCACAAAAGTTATGTATCCCACCCTGGTAAGCTTCTGATATTGCAAAGCCCTGTCTGATGTCCCCGAGAGTGAGGAAAACATGGTCTATAAAGAAGTGTTTTTCCCCCTCACCTCTTCTTCCTCTCCTACATGGTCCTTTAAGGGTCTATCCAGCTGAAATTCCTCCCTATTTTTATCTAGCACCCAAGCGCCACCGCCTTCACCCACCTGGGATCCACTCTTCTCATTCCCGGCTTCTTCTATTGTTGTACCTTGACTAGGCTTTGTGGGGCAGGCTGCCTCCCCTCTGCAGACATCTCAGACATGGTTGGGGGGGGGGTACCAAGCTTTTTTGCTGGCTTTGGAGAATAACCAGGGGTGGAAGTACCTTAAAAAGGTAATCAAGGATGGAGTAACTTTAACTTTACAACTCAAGATTTGGTTCCTTCCTCTTTTCCCTCCCCCTAGCCTTTGTGACTTTTTTCCTGGTTTCCGCGTCAATCTGCAGCCCTGCGAGCCCTGTGAACCTGGCCCTTATGTACTAATCTCAAGAATACCAGCCCGGACATCTGGGGGTGCTACTTAAGGCTGTTCGGAGCATGTTTGTTCATTGCTCTCCTCCCCCAAGTTACTGGCATCTTCTTTCTGTCCTTTACCCGTGTCAGGACTGTGCATTTGCGTCCCTAGACTAACCCCCCTACCTCTCTGATGTAGCATTGCCTTGCATAAGCGCTGGCTCTCAGCTTTTCCTCCTTTCTTTCTGCCAGCAAGGAGTTTCTCTCTCCTCTCTCTCAGCCCCAGGGAAACCTACAGACCTCCCACTGATGCGAGAGCAGCACTTTTGCTGACGCTGCTCCCACTGCCCCGGAGGAGACTTCGCGATGCTGCCCTGCGGCTCTTCCTGAGCTCCAGGGCGGCTCTTACCCAGCAGGTCTCCCTGACCCAAAACAGCAAGTTTTTTTCATCAATTGCCGGCACCACTGGCACTCCAGGCGCAGTCAGGAATGACGCGCGGGATGGGAGGGCTCACTTTGCCTGGTGGTGGTGAGCCTTCAGCAGATCCTAGCGATCCAAGTACATTGCAGACTCCATGTTTTGCTGTAGCCAGATTCATTCTTGACATTTCCAGGCACCAGGCAGCCACCACGGGACTGGAGGTCTTACATTGGCTCCCTATCAGAAAGCTCATCATGTTTAAATCTCTCTGCATAGTGTATAAGGCCCTTTTTCTCCCCAGTACATCGAGAATTAAAAAAAGTTTAGCTGGCACTCTCCAGGGAGAAAGTTGCTATCAACACATCAAAATCGGCTCATGGTGCCTAGAACTAAAAGGAAGAAATTGGGTGACAGAGCATACTTAATTGCATCAAGCAGAAACTCGCTCCCGCAAAGCCTGAGGGCTATCCCTCAGTAGTGGGCTTTCAGGAAAGCACTTAAGACCTGGCTCTATACGCTATGGACAACTCGTTCCTGAATATTTATAGTCTGAGCATGGTTCTCTGGATGGTCAGCCACAGTGCCTTGACACCTTATGGTGATTGTCACGCTATATACAATTTAAAATCAAATCAAATCAATACATCCATCAAAGAACCTACCATGAATTATGACAGGTGCTTTTTGCTCCTTGGTAGAAACATTTTCACACAGTCTCTAAAACTCAGATGTTTGGTAAGTTGCAATTCTCTGTTGGTCTGGGGAAGGAATGACAGTTATCAGTAGATTTTATAGAGACTCTGCTTTGTTTTTCTTGGGCTAGGGGGAGGGTCTTTAAACTCTGCTTTCTTTATCAAGACCTGGGGTGAGGGATCCAAAGGGTAGAAGGGTAAGCTAGTTTTACACATATATGCTTCTATTCATGACATATTGCCTCAGTGCTGTGATTGGAAACTGTTAGAACTGAGGGTCTCTAGTTGGCTGAGGTAGGTACCTTAGTCCACACAGGGATCCTTGCTTCTAGTCAGGGAAAGGAGGGACACCCTCTTAGATAACCCCTGCTCACCCCCCGGTAGCTTGGCACAAGCAGCCAGGCTTATCTCCTAGGCAATGTGTAAAGTATTTGCAACCACACTCCCAGTAACACAGTGATAACACCACAAAAGGACACCGCACTAATGTAGGAAAATGGCAGTATCTTTATCAAGAAACAATACGATGAGACCAAATGATAAAAATATCCAGCATATGCGTATTCGTAATATTTCACTGGGCCGGTTATTAGGCCAACAAACACTTGTAGGTTCTTGCGGTACTAATTAACAGTTCATGATGATATAATGCAGTACTAATGCAATGCTTTGCAGTTCGTAATGCAGTTCATTATGTAGACAATAAGACAGTCCTTAATTCAAATACTAATGCGGATCGTTAAACAAGTAATAATGCAGTACGTAGTGCAAGGTTCTAATGCGGATCGTGAAACAAGTAAGAAGGCAGTTCGACTCGGGGGCGGGGCTAGGGAGAACATGGCGGCTAGCTAGAGAGACTGGTCGAGAGTGCCGGTCGCAGGCGGCGTGCTGCAGCGGGTGAAAGTGCGGAAGCATGAAGTGATAGCGGCGGATAGAGGCGGCTTTTAAATACGCAAGCCCATGTAAGCTAATGTGTACGAATGTGTGCAAGGAGCGATAATTGTTGTACGGCGGCACAGTCGAGGCTCGTGTTGTGAGCTGAGAACAGGCAAAGCAGGCCGACAAGCGGAGACGGCTGAGGCGGCAGCTTATGGAGAACGCGGAGGGGGGCTGTATAAGCTGCACTGCTTTAGTGGCAGTGAAAACAGTGGAAGATACCGAAAACGGAGTTGACGAGGGAGCAGCAGGAGCATCGGCAATATTAACGGAGGTCCCCTTGCCGAAGGGCTTTGAACGCTGGAGCCGTGCAGCCCTAGAGAGAGGCAGAGGTAGGCGGGCAGCGGCGAGACTTCAATTCTCGGCAGGTGGGGCTGTGGGGAGAGGGACAGCACATCTCCAGGCAGGTATTTCCTCACCACTAAAGAACAGTGTCCCCTCCCGCTCTGAAATTTCCTTGCAGGATTTGGCTGGGGGACAAAAAAACTGTAAGGAACTAATTAACTGTAAGGCGCAGGACTCACGGTCTAAGGAGAAAGGGAAATTCAATTCAGGTTATGCACTGAGGAGTGCAGGGAAGCCTATAGCGGGGGGTGGGAGCCCTCATAATACAGCCCACAAGCTGAACTTAAAGTTAAAGAAAATACAAACAAGAAGGTCAGGAATTATTGGGAAAAAAGTCTCCATTAACCCATCCTTAAATTCCTATTTCAAACCCGTTCCCAAGACTTTGGTTCTTACAAGAGGGGGGAGCAAGGAGACTTAACAACTGGGGATTGGGCAGAACATTTGAGTCCAAACCGCTATAAAATTTTGGAGGTGGAGGAGGTCCCAGACGCAGAAGCAAGAGAGATGGAGCCCGAGGCTGTCAGTCCGTCGGAAACTCCAATAGAAGGGGGAACACCTAAAAATCCGACAGAATCAGGAAAATACATGGAAGAACAGCAGATGAGAATGGGGATAGGACTGACGGGATTGAAGAGGAGGGTGCCGTTTTAGGAGAAGTTGCAATGCATTCAGATAGCGTGGTTATAGCCCTCCTGAGAAAATTAGATTTAGATGTTCATCGGGGGTTTGAGGAATCTAAAAGCAAGCAGGATGGTATCAGGGAAGCAGTGGGATTACTGGAGACAAAGTTTGATGAGTTAAATATACGGACAGGAAAACTTCAACAGGAGGTTAAGGAGATGCAGGCGGCAGTGGAAGATAACTGTAAAGAGCTCGAAGAGGTTAAACTTAGAGAGAGAGCTTATGAAGACCGGTTGGAAAGGCGTAGAAATAATTTGAAAATTTTGAAGCTTCCGGAAGGAAAGGAGGGAGAGGATTTAAAAGGTTTTGTGGTCCATTTATTAAAATCTGAGCTGCAGATAGAGGAGTCTGAAGAGGAGATTGCTGCTGATATACAGAGGGTTCATCGCGATCCCTTCAGACTGAAGCCAAATCGGTCCAAGCCAAGAAAGGTACTGATTAATTTCCTTACGTATAGCCTAAAAGAAAAGATCCTCGCCA
The DNA here is from genome assembly GCF_964261635.1 of Lissotriton helveticus. NCBI lineage: Eukaryota > Metazoa > Chordata > Amphibia > Caudata > Salamandridae > Lissotriton > Lissotriton helveticus. Next base: position 170,953,193 of record NC_136059.1, on the reverse strand, counting down.
TGTCACTGAAGAAGGGCTTTCTTATAGTGGGGGAAGTGAAAATCGAGATCAGATCTGACCTGTCGGTAGTTACCGCAAATCGGCAGTGGGAGCTGGGGAAGCGAATTGAGCCCCTAAGGAAATTGGGGGTGACGGTGCAGTTAAGATTCCCAGCTATCTTAAAAGTTATGTGGAATAATAAAATGTACTCCTTTAGATTTGTGGATGATGTGGATAGTTTTTTGGAACACTGCCAAGGTGGTGGCGCTTAATTAACTGACGCAGCTTTGAATTCATGGGATGCGTAATATGTAAATAGAACAGAACAAAATAAAGAAAAAAAAAAATGGGTTATGTATAGCAGTTAGGATAGCACGTCTGCTGGTGACCGGCACTCAAGGGGCCTAGGTTTGGGCCTTAGGTAGCTGGAAGGGTTTTCCCAGGGAGGGGGGGGTATGGAGGGGTGGTACGGTTAGGGTATAGAAGTGGGGAGGTGGGATAGGTAGAAGGGGGGGTAAAAAACAAAAATGTTCTCATGTGCTAGAGACCACCTTAAGGGTAAGAAGTTGGAGATCAGTATATGATGGCGGAGAGTAAGAGCATGAGGGGAAAAACACAAATGGTGAGATGGCTTTCATGGAATGTTAATGGCCTAAGGGTTAAAGCAAGAAGAGAAAGGATCCTGAAATATTTAAGAGATACTTCAGCTAATATAATGACCCTTCAAGAGAACCACTTAACCGACGAGGAGTGCAAACAGCTTCTGGGCCGACTTCGGTGGATAAGGCACTTCTATAGTTCACCACAAACGAGGGTTACTAGAGGAATATTGGTGATAGTCAGAAAAGGGTTAGATTGCAAGGTAGAGAGTATCACAGCGGATAAGAAAGGTCGGTGGTTGATTCTGACCTTAAAGATAGTGGGCACACTATTTCATATTATTGGTTATTATGGCCCCAATCAAGACGATGTCACCCCGTTGCTAGAACTAACAAAAGAGATGACCGGGTTGTCAGGTTACATAGTTCTTGCAGGGGACTTCAATACAGTATTAGACGCCAAGCTAGACAGATCCGCGAATAGTAGAGCGTTGGGGAATTGCAAAATGGCGGCCAGTGTTAAAAATCTAATAGAGCAGTTTGGGTTATGCGATATTTGGAGGAGGCTGGCTGGGACTGAGCTTGGATATACATATTACAATAAAAAATACAGTCACAGATCTAGAATAGACTTCTTTTTATTAGATGCAAGAATACTGGATAAAGTGAAAGAGGTGGCACACGTAGGGGTTCATCTGTCTGACCACTCAGCGGTTTGCTTAGAACTGGAAATCGGGAGTTGCGTTGTGGATTCAGTCTGGAGGCTAGACCGTACAGTTTTGTATGATCAGGAAGCAATGCAGTCCCTTCAACAGGAGCTTGAGGTCTTTATCGAGCAGAACATAGGATCAACCAGACTGGATATTGTTTGGGAGACCACTAAGGCCTTTCTTAGAGGGAGACTGGGATCTTTGGGGGCTAAGAGAAGGAGAGCATACTACCAGGAAGTACAAAGTTTGGAGCAAGATATTCGAAAGTATGAAACCATTATCATAAATCCTGGGGGCGCCCCTGAGGAAACTCTGCAAAAACTGGAAGGCTTAAAGGAACAACTCACTGTCGTGATTAATAAAAGGGTGAAGGAGAGATGGGAGGCTTCCAGACAGGATCATATTGAATTTGGGGAAAATTCTGGCAAACTTCTAGCATGGAAGGGCAGGAAAGCTCGGGTTAGAAACATGATAGAGGAGATTAGGATAGGCGAGGAAGGAAAAATAGCCTCAAATACAAATGAGATTGTGGAAGCATTTTATAATTACTTCGTGGAAGTGTATAGTGAAGAGTTGTATCCTGATAAACAGGAGATGGAGGAGTGGGTCAGATTTCTAAAGCCCTCTACGGAAGATCACCGAAGATCCTTGAACAGAGAGATCAGGCAGGTAGAGGTAGAGGAGGGTATTAGGCAGGCAAAAAAAGGCAAAGCACCTGGCCCCGATGGCCTCCCTGTAGAAGTTTATAAGACTTTGATGCAGGAGCTGGCACCATTACTAACAAAGGTGTTCAATGAGGTGTTTTCTGAAAAAAGGGAGATTCCGGCATCGTGGGATCAGGCAAATATAATCATTATACCTAAAGCTGGCAAATCTCCGAGATATAGGGATTCATACAGACCCATCTCACTTTTTTTTTTTTTTTTTTTTTGAAAACCTTTATTGTACAGAGAGAGCTCACAAATACGGGCCTACAACCCACCGGGCTGGCCACCACAGAGCCGAATGTCAGGAACAATGCACAGAGTATCACAGTATACAAAGGCCTAGAAACAGGAGAAATAACAAGCATCGTAGAGCAGTCACAGGAGACAAGAATTAGAAAGGTAGTTTTCTCATTTTTTAAAGGACGGGTTAGGGAGCACAGGAGTATATCGGGCCGAGAATAAACCAAAGGGGCGGGGCCGCGGCGGGCAGCAACACAACGATCGTAAAAACCCAGGAAAAACAAATACGAAATAGGCATACCAATAAGCACCGGTCAAAACAACGGACAGGAGGAAAGGCCACTGCACACATCGTCCAATGCCCGCCCACCGCAGCCACCACCGTCCCACCAAACAGCACAGAAAAGGACCCAAATACAAAAACAATACGAAACGTACCCCCAATAAAAGAAGAGAACCCCACAGAAGGAGGGGGGGGAAGGGAAGGGGGAAAAAGGAAAAAGGAAGGGACTCTTACCCAAACACCCGCCCCCGGGCGACGAAACAGGAATACAATAACCCGGCACAAAATAGACATTAAAAATAAAGAAAACACATCCAACAAGCCAGAATCATCGCGATACCGGAAAAATACCCCAGAAAGACACCAGGGGGACAGACGACGAGACAGAGCCCCGAAAGAGGGGATACACAAGGGCCATAGAACCAAAAGGGGAGAAGAAAGGAGGAAAAAGACCCTCCAAAAACAGCAATAGACCCCCCCCCCCACCCCACAAGCCCACCCTACACCCCTGCAGAAGGCTACGGCCAACCCCCCAGCAGCGTGCCTGTCGCCCTAAATAGAACCCGAAATATAGAAGAAAGAAACAAGGTAGAAACTAAGGCAAAAGAGAAGGGCCAGGGAAAGGAAGGAACAATACACACGGGGGAGGGCGAAAAAACAATATTATCCGCAACCATCCCACCACCTGTGAAAAGGGAAAAGGCATAGCCCACGGGAAGTTAACGATATCAGGATAAGTTTCAGGAGTCCCAAAAAGTTACGCAACATCACAACAGCACATGTCGGTCGTAGATCAAAAACAAGACCACCGCATATAATAAGTCATTTCAGCCCTGTCCGCTTTTGTCCAAAGTTGTAATCATCCAAACAAACAAAGTCCAAACGACGAGGGACACAGGGTCCAGGAGTAAATCCAGCGGCAGTCCTGAGAAGAAACGTGAAAGCAAATACAAAGGATACAAAAAAGTTACGGTACAACCTTCGCACCGCAGGCACAGTTCTAAGGACAGGTCCAACGAGGCGAGCCCAGCTGGGTCGGCACAGGCGCCCCGGCCGGGGAGCCGACGCGATGAGAAACAGAAAGGATCAACGAGGCCTGGACAGGATGCAAACGGACCGCAGACCAGCGGCCGAGGCAACAAAGCAGGACGACGAAGGGCGTCGGAGAGTCTCCAATCCAAGGATGCGGTCACCGCCGGAGGTACGGAGATCAGGAGCACACCAGCCGTACCCTGCAACGAGGAAGCCAAATCCAACGATGGGGGCCCGCATAATTCAAAAAGCGGGTCCGCCTCCACAGGGGAAACAGGCGCAGCCACAGAAGTCCGCCAGGAGTATAGTGCATCCAGGACAATTTGAAGTGCAGGAAACCCTTCACAAGATCCGACCTCCGGGCCGTGTGGCGGGCCCCCAGTGCTCGCCCAGGCCCGGCAGAGACTTCCAGGGTCGGCCGCCATCTTAGGAGCCCAGCAAGCCCTCGGTCGTCGGGGGCCCCGGCCGGAGCTACACCAAAGCAAAAGGAGATCAGCCGAACTGCGGCGGGGCGCCCCAAGGCAGGAAGGAGACCCACCAGAAGAAGGATGTTCGTCGGCCCCCTCGTGCCGCCGGCCCCGTTCTCCGAGCCCGGGCGGAAAACCCAAAATGGCCGGGCCGGGGAACAAAGGGGGGACCAAGCTGGATAAATGAGGAGGCTCTCCCGCAGGAGGCAGCGTCCGCACCCCAAGGCCCAGGCCAGTCGGGTCCGCCAACGGGCACAGCCGGCCTATTCGCACATCAGCCTCCGCAACCAGATCCACAGCGCCAGCCAGGGCCGACCATCGCGCTTCGTCACGTCCCGTCGCTGCAAGGAGGTCCAGGCCAGTACGCCCCGAAGGCTCCGAGCGGGACCACCGCACAGGATCGACAGCACCAGGATCACCGGAGCAACGGGTAAGTGTCCGCAAAGTGCCCACAATACCGAAACACAGCAAGGAGGGCTTCCCGGGGCAGGAGAAATACAGGATAATCGAAGAAAACAGGCGGTTGAACGGAGCCGAGCTAAAACGCGGCCATCTCGGTCGCGAGCTAGGCTCCTCCCCCCATCTCACTTTTAAACTGTGATTACAAATTTTTTGCCAAGATTTTGGCAGATAGGCTGGGAAAAGTGATTCCGTATTTTATTCACGAAGATCAAAAAGGATTTGTGAAAGGCAGGCATCTAAATGAATTAACGTTTTCCCTGATAGGCAGCATAGATGTCGCTGTTGATCAAAAGCTTCCTCTGGCGGTGGTGGCTCTGGACGCTGCTAAAGCTTTTGATCGAGTAAATTGGGAGTTTTTGAAAATTTTACTAGAGCATCTACAGCTAGGGGAAAACTTTCTTCAAACGATGTCAAGATTATACCACACGCCAAATTCTAAGGTTTTGGTTAACGGAGTTCTTACAAAATCTATCAAGATCATGCGGGGAACCAGGCAGGGGTGCCCCCTGTCCCCGCTGTTATTTGACCTGTATATTGAGCCTTTGGCCTGCAAAATAAGAGAGACAGAAAATATTCCTGCATTTACGTTTCAGGGATGGTCAAGGAAGATAGGGTTATATGCGGACGACATTGTAGTTTTAACATCAAATTTGGCAAAAGCACTGGCGGAAATTGAAAACACCACAAAGAAGTTTGGGGAAGTCTCAGGATATCGTTTAAATTCTGAGAAAACTGAAATTATGGCTTGGAATATGGCGGTAGAGCCTGGACTTTCAAAAAAACAGATCAGATATTTGGGGATACAAATAACTCAAGATATAAGACAGTTAACAGCGGTAAACCTGGCTAAGGCAAGGAAAGACATTACTGTATTATTGAAAAATTGGAGCTCACTACCATTAACTATGATTGGTCGGGTAAATTTAGTTAAGATGATGGTGCTTCCTAAGTTGACTTTTTTATTTGACTCGGTTCCTCTCATGTTTGAGAAAGAAGGGGTAGCTAAATTACAGAGCGAAATTGTTTCATTTATTTGGGGCTCCAAGGAGTCAAGGTTATCTTGGAAAAAAATTCGGAGAAAATATGCTAAGGGAGGTCTAGCAGCACCTGATTTTCAAGTTTATTCTTGGGCCTTTTTGCTCAAGAATTGTAGAATGCTTCTTGGTTTCCCCAATAACTCATCAATAGGGGTCCTCTTTGCGGCAATGCTGAAAGTAGAAAAATGCCATCTGCGGGGCTTTTTATACAAATTCGCAGATCCAAAATACTTTAAAAAAGTTAGACTGAAGGTGTTAAGAGACTTAGCTGCGGTGTGGTACCGCATCAGGCGAGCGATAAAAATTCCATATTTTAGTGCGGCTGCACCAATCTGGGAGACACCGGGGGCCCCAAGTTGGACGGAAGATGAATTAGCTAGGGCATTAAAAACAGAGGGCCCACAGGTTTGGGGCGAGTTGTTTTGTGAAGGAGTTTTGTTTCCGTGGGCAGTCTGTGAGCATCTTTGGGGTCGTAACTTTGCAAAATTCAAGTATCTGCAGATACAAAGCTGGGCGATAGGTAAGGGAAAATTAATTGGACGATACAACGAGTTCGAAGAGAAGCTGGCCTCAAGCAGTCGGATCAAAAAAGAAGTGGCAGCGTGGTATTGGGAATTAATCGAAATGGAGGATGGTCCTTTCCTACTTCCAGAGGTCCTGTGGGGAGCGTGCTTGCCGAGGATCGCAACAGAAGAACAATGGCAAGTAGATATGTTGATTCTTTATAAAGTGGTAAAGCCTGCAAATTTAAGGAGGAATCACTTGTTCACTCTCCACAGGGCATATTGGACCCCAAAGAGGCTTGCTAAATTCAAAGATGGGGGCACGGTGCTATGCCCTAAGTGTAAAGGTCCGAATGAAGATGACATTCATATGTTTGTGACATGCCCAGAGATTCAAGACTTCTGGGCAGCTGTAAGTACAACGCTATCAAAAGTGTTGGAGCTAAATATTACGGTAAGCCCTGAACAGATTATCTCGGGCAGGCTGGATACACAAGGTGAGGGCCTCGATGATAATTCTAAGTTGTTTTTTTATGCCATATTGATTGCTCGGAGAGAAATATGCAAATTATGGGTATCGTCAGAGCCTCCGACAGACTTAACGTGGATTAGAGCTATGAGAGCCATAGCTAAGTTGGACATGGCTGGACAAAATAATAGGAAGCACCAGTTTTGGAATTTATTCTTAAATCACTATGGGTGAGGGAAATGGGAGAGCAATATCTTTTGTCTTTAAGGATGAGAGAAGAAAAACGGTCCGATGATTAAGTCACTTTGAATGCTCTTGGAGGTCAATGTAGTCTATATGCTTTCCTGCTCTAGGTACGGCTGTGGCACTTCCCATCCCCTCTTAAGCCGTGCAGGCTTGCAGTAAAAGCAGTAGGAAACAACCTCTCATAGTTGAGTTGAAAACCACCTAAGGGCGCCATAATTTTTAAGAAGGGGTGGAAAGTGGCGTATGAGGACAAAAAAAAAAAGAAAAAAAAAAAAAAAAAAAGTAAGAAGGCAGTTCGTAGTGCAGGTACTAATGAGGATCATAAAAACAATTAATAGGGCAGTTCCTAGTGCACGTTCTAATGCGGATCATAAAACAAGTAATAAGTCAATTCGTAGTGCAGCTACTAATGTGGATCGTAAAAACAATTTGCCATCGATCGCGCTGCTTGTGAAGGTCTCTATGCCACTCCTGGCTGACTCGCGGTCAGCGGTTGCCAAAATATGCTCCCAATCCGGTTACGAAGGAAACAATCTGAACACGGTACTGCCACTCCTTGGCGAGTAAGGGCTGCGATACTGACTTGAGCTGCAAAGATGTGAAAGGCCGAGAGTGGTCTCTCGTAGCACGCACTCCGCCCCAGGTGGCGACACAGGCACGCCCACTGAGCGTTACCTGAGGGGGTGCAGTCTCTCTCTCTTCTCCTTGCAGCTTGAACGTCATGCTGTGCGGCTTCAGGTTGGCGGCGGCTGCTCCTCACAGCGACAGTCGGGCTGCCAGGCAACGGCCTCGCAGCTGATTGGCTCCCGGCGTAACTCATTGATCTTGGGCAAATGACCTCGGATCCACGATGGTGAAGATTCACAGGTCTCTCTTTGGCAAAGGCAGGGTCGGGCTGACGGCAGTGATTTTCTCACGGCTTCCCCTTGGGACGATGGTCCGGGCCGACAGCAATACGGCCATAGCACTTCTTGTCACAGTGTCGATTGAAGCAATGCGCAAGATTGCTCCGGGGCACATGGTCACGGAGAAATTCTCACGACGGTCTCAGGCTGCAAAAAGCACATGCACACAGCGTCGCTGAGACAGACTTGCCTTGGCAAAGACAGGCTCGGGCAAGTGGTGGTGATTTCTCACGGGTCCCCCTTGGGACAACTGTCCAGGCCGATGACGATAACAATCACAGCACTTCTGCTCATGCTGTAGATCGAAGCAGAGCGCAAGACTGCTCCTGGGCACATGGTCATGGGGCAGTTCTCACGACGGTCTGCAAAAAGCACCCACACACAGTGTCGCTGAGTCATACTTGGAAACTTTTATGTTCCTGAGTTTCCACAACAGGGAGCTTCTCCTCTCTGGCCCTTGGAAACAAGTTACTTCAGGACAGAGCACACAGCAAAGTCCTTTCAAGCAGGGGGATACAGCACACAGCAAAGTCCCTTGTCCTCTGCTTAGTCAAATCAGCAAACTGCAGGCTAGCCCCAGAACACACAGCAAGGGCAGTCCTTTTTTTCAGTCTCTTCAGCTGTTCTTCCTTGGCAGAGGTTCCTCTTGATCATGTAGTAGTTTCCATCCTTTTTCAGGCTTGAGTTCAGTCTTGAGTTCAGGGGTTTCATCTCTCACATTTATACCCCTAAATGCCTTTGAAGTCTTTGTGTTCAGGGGGCTCTGAGCCCAGTCCAAACCAGATCTGGGTGTCTTCCTGCCAGTGCACACCCATTTCCTTTAATAGTGAAGGTCTGGGCCCCAGACGCTCAGCAAGAGGTGGAGCCATCCTTTGGTGGAAGCAACACAGCCCTCTTCGCATCCAGGGAACTACTCCTTCCCCCACATCCAATGCAGGCCAGCCTTTTGCTGTCTCACCTACTCCTCTCTGCTGTCAGGACACTCCCCAGACCCTGTCACATACAAACCTAGACAGTCAATACACAGCCAGGCAGAGGCACACTTCTAAAAGTGTGGTTTCTAAACACACAATTTAAAAAACATCTTTACTAAAAGATGTGTTATCGAATTCTGAGTTCAGGCGCACTAAACTTCATCCCTCCATCTTATGCCTATGGGAAGATATGCTGGAAACATGGGACACACCATTCCCCATTCTGTCATAAGGGCCAGATGGCCTTCCAACAGTGAAAAACGAATTTTGCAATATTTCACTGTCAGGACACGGTACACACCTCAGTACCTGTCCTACCTTTCACATACACTGCACCCTGCCCAGGGGGGTACCTTGGGCCTACTATAGGGGTGTCTGATGTGCATATAAAGGGAAGGGTAAGGCCTGGCAAGTGGGTTCACTTGTCAGGACAACAAGGCAGTTAATAAACTGTGTGCAGGCACTGCAGTGGCAGGCCTGAGATCTCTTTTTAGAGCTACTTGTGTGAGTGGCACAATTAGTGCTGCAGGCCCACTAGTAGCATTTGCATTACCAGACCTGGTACACATAGTGCACTTTACTTGGGACTTTATTAGTAAGGCAAACATACCCATTATGGACAACCAATTACCATAACCATAAGACTTTATACAGGGAGCACTTGCACTTTGACACTGATCAGCAGTGGCAAAGTGCCCAAAGCATCTAAGCCAGCAAAACGAAATCCATCACAGCATCAAAAATAGAGGAGGGAAAGGCAAAAAGTCAGGGGTAACAATGCCAAGAAATGCCAGGTCTAACAGAAACCACTGGGTGGAAGTAAATCATGTTATACCCATATTCTGGTTGAGCTGTTGCTGCTATCCTTAGAAAGGCAACAGGCCATGAATTTGTTTTACACTGTGTTGATATCACAAGTAATAGCAAGTTTTGAAATGTCTCTTTACTAGTAGTTCAATCAATCAATCAAGAATTTGTAGAGCGCATTGTTACCCGTGAGAGTCTCAAGGCGCTGGGGGAAAAAAAGGGGGTGGGGGCACTACTGGTCGAACAGCCAGGTCTTGAGTAGCCTCATGAAGGTCAGTAGGTCTTGGGTCTGTCGTAGGCTCAGTGGGAGGGTGTTCCAGGTCTTGGAGGCAAGGTGGGAGAAGGATCTGCCGCCGGTGGTTGTTCTTCAGATGCGAAGGACGGTGGCGAGGGTGAGGTTGGTGGAGCGGAGCTGGTGGTTGGGGACGTAGAAGAAAAGTCGTCTGTTGAGGTAGGCTGGGCCAGTCTTGTGTAGTGCCTTGTGTGCGTGGATGAGGAGCTTGAAGGAAATCCTATTGTTGACGGAAAGCCAGTGCAGGTTTCTCAGGTGGGAGGTGATGTGGCTGTGGTGTGGTACTTCGAGGATCAGGCATGCAGAAGTGTTTTGAATGTGTTGCAGTCATTTGATGAGCTTGGCCGGAGCTTCCACATAGAGGGTGTTTCCATAGTCGAGTCTGCTACTGACAAGGGCCTAGGTGACTGTTCTTCTTGTATCTGTTGGGATCCACCTGTAGATATTGCGGAGCATGGGGAGAGTGTTGAAGCAGGAGGAGGAGACTGCGTTGACTTGCTTGGTCATGGAGAGTGTTGAGTCGAGGATGACTCCCAGGTTGCGTGGATGGTCGGTGGGTGTTGGGGCTGCCCCCAGTGCCGTAGGCCACCAGGAGTCAACTCAGGCTGAAGGGTTGGAGCCGAGGATGAGGACCTCCGTCTTGTCCGTGTTCGGCTTCAGTCGGCTGATCTACATCCAGTCGGCGACAGCCTTCATTCCTTCGTGGAGATTGCATTTGGCGGTGAGGGGGTCCTTGGTGAGGGAGAGGATCAGTTGAGTGTCGTCAGCGTAGGAGATTATGCTGAGGTCGTTCTGTCGGGCGACTTGTGCAAGCGGGGTCATGTAGATGTTGAACAGTGTCGGGCTGAGGGATGATCCCTGGGGTATGCCGCAGATCTTGGAGGCTTTGGATCGGAATGGGGGAGGCGGACACTCTGGGTTCTGCCAGAGGGGAAGGAGGTGGTCCATTCCAGGGCCTTGCCTCGGATCCCTGCATCATGGAGGCGCGTGCGCAGTGTGCAGTGGCAGACAGTGTCGAAGGCGGCGGAGAGGTCAAGGAGGATGAGGGCCGCGGCCTCACCATTGTCCAGCAGGGTCCTGATGTCGTCGGTGGCGGCGATGAGGGCAGTCTCGGTGCTGTGGTTGCTGTAGAACCCTGTCTGGAATGGGTCCAGGATGCTGTTTTCTGGTCCACCTTGGATTTTTTGAGTAGGGCGTTGATCTCGGCGTGTTTCCAGCTCTCTGGGAAGGTCACGGTCTCGAAGGAGAGATTGATGACGTTGCGCAGGTGGGGTGCGATGGAGCTGCTGGCTTTATTGAAGATGTGGTGCAGGAGTGGGTCTAACGGGGAGCTGCAGTGGATTGTGCTCATGGTCTTGATGGTGTCATCGATGTTCGCATTGGCCCAGGCTGGCAGGGGGTCGTGGTTGATGGTGTGCGGAGAGTCTGGAGTGTCGATGTCTGTTGGGGCTGTTTGGGCGTTGAAGTTGTTGTGGATGTCAGCATTCTGTGTAGTATTGGTTTGGGGCATCTTTCTGCCTGGCCTGCTTCTCATAGTGTGTTCCTATTCATGAACGCAATGTGTGAATGGCTAAAAACATCTGTTGGTTTAGACTATTTATCTATATGTTCATCTGCTTATTTTGAGCTTTTTCTGTACATGCTGCTATACCATACGTAGTGCATACTAATATGGATCACTTTGGGTCAACATAGGATACTGAGTGTGGCTATTTTGTGTAAGCCGAGCCTGCCACACACTGTAAGACTTCTAGTTGTCAAATACCTTGTAGACCGGGCTTGTGGATCAGGGCTGACTGGGATATTGGGTGTAGGGTCTGGAGCAGGTCTAATGGCTGTATCAGTTTGCACAGTAGGGATTAGAAGGACACCAGGTCTTGCAGGAAAGAGGGTTTTATTGGGATCACACGTTTTGTATTGAGCATCAAAGTTCTCCTGGTTCTAAACGTGAGTCTTTCCCTGGCAAATTGACTGGGATCCGTTTTGGCAGCGCGGGTGTCCTCTTCTAGGTCTTCTGGTCTCAGGGCTTGTCCTCAAGGTCTGGTCAAGGAGGCAGCTCGCCGCTCCGGAGCCCATGTAAAGGAAGACCAACAGAGAGGGAACCGTTAGTTCTACTGTCTTCCGGGGAGTGCACCTTTGGGGCCGTGTGATGTGAGGCTGGGAGGAGTTCACCGGTGTACAACGTGCAGGCAAACCACTGTCGGTGATGTGGGGAGGCTTACAGACGGTGAGGGTCAAACGCGGGGTAAAGGAACAGAGGAAGGGAAAGACGCGGGATACAAACACGGGTCTAATTACACTATTTACACGCTCTTTCTTCCCGCCCACACCGCCATACGCTGCCGTACCTGGGTCAGCCACGCTCCTCCCCTGGGAGAGTGGCACGGCGGCTCACGGGGTCGTTGGCCTCCTGGCACTCCGTAGGTCTCGCCTCCTCCTCCGGGATGTTCTTCGGGGTTCCTTCGTTGTCCTTCGCAATCGCCTTCTCCTCCGCTCCGTCCAAACCGCTCTCCGACGCCGCTCCTCGCCTTCTCCTCCTCCGGGGTGATGTCACACACCTCGTACCTTGCTTCCGGGGGTTTATCCAGTCCGGGCTCGCCGACGTATACAGGGGGAGTGGTCTCCTCCTCCTCCGAGAACGCCCATTTAAAGGCACCGTGTTCCTCATCCAGTTCGTCTAGTCCTGTATCCCAGGGGTCCGTCTGTAAGGAAGGAGGCACAACAGGGTCATTTCTGGGAGCCCACCACTCCTCGGTATCACTCCGCCTCGCTTCGTTACATTCCACCCCCCCTGGCTTCTCCCGATCGGGGAGAACCGGCATGCGAGAGAGGAAATCAGCGTTCCCATTGTCCCTCCCCTTCCTGTGGACTACTGTAAATGCAAAGGGCTGGAGAAAGAGGAACCAACGCAGTATCCGAGCATTCTGAGTCCTGTCCCTCTGCATCCACTGCAGCGGGGCATGATCGGAGTACAGAATGAACGCCCTGCCCTCCAGGTAGTAACGTAGTTTATCAATAGCCCACCGTATGGCCAAGCACTCCTTCTCAACGGTGGGATACTTCCGTTCCCGGGGGTGGAGTTTACGGCTGATGTATAGTATGGGATGTTCAGACTTGTCCACCCCTATCTGTGATAGAACCGCCCCAATACCAGTCTCCGAAGCATCAGTGGCAAGGGAAAAGGGGCGTCCGAAATCAGGAGGTATAAGCACAGGACTGGTGGTAATGGCTCTCTTCAAGTGAAGGAAGGCGTCCCTGGCTTCTTGTGTAGGGGGATGCGGCAGTGCGTTTCGGACGTTCTTTTGCAGCAGATTAGTCAGGGGGGTGGCTATGTCTGCGAAGTTCTGTATGAACCGTCGATAGTACCCCACCAGGCCCAGGAATGCTCTGAGCTCCCTTTTTGTGGAGGGAAAAGGGGTCTCTGTGATAGCCTTTATTTTCTCCTCCTGGGGAGCTATGACCCCATCCCCTAGCATGAAACCGAGGTATTTCACCTTTGGGAAGGTAGCTCGGGATTTCTTGGCATTGATGTGTAGACGGGCCTCTCCCAGAGAGGACAGTACTGCAGCCAGGTGTTCTAAGTGCTCTTTCCATGACTGACTGAAGATGACGATGTCATCAAGATACACAGAACTGTACCTGGTATGCGGAGCCAACACTTTATTCATTAGCCTCTGGAACGTTGCAGGTGCCCCGTGGAGTCCGAAGGGGAGGACGTTGAATTCATATAAACCGTCCTCGGTGGCAAAGGCGGTTTTGTGTCGGTCCTCCTCCCTTAGTGGCACCTGCCAATACCCTTTTGTCAGGTCCAGTGTTGTGATGTATTTTGCGTCTCCTATTCGTTCTATGAGTTCGTCGACCCTAGGTATGGGGAACGCATCGAACGTGGACACTGCATTTAAAGCCCTGAAGTCCATGCAAAAACGGGTGGACCCGTCGGGCTTGGGCACCATGACTATGGGGGATGACCAGCTGCTTTTAGATGGTCTGATGACCCCCAGCTCCAACATGCTAGCGACTTCCTTTCTTACGTCTGCCCTTTTTGCTGCAGGGATGCGATAAGCTCTTTGTTTTACTATGCTCCCTGGGGCCGTATGAATCTCATGTTCAGCTAGGTGGGTGCACCCAGGAGTGTCTGAGAACAAGTGAGAATAAGGGCCGAGTCCTTCACGTAAGGCCTGTTTCTTCGCTTCTGTGAGTTCTGGGTTGGTGGGTAGGCTATCTAGGGTGGACTCAGGTCTATCTTCAGGTAACGCTAGATGAGACGGTTGGGGAACTGGTCCTAACCACTTCTTTAGGAGATTTATGTGGTAGGTTTGAGTGCGTTTGGGCGACATTCGTATCTTATAGGTCGTGCTGCCGTATCTCTCCAGGACTTGGTACGGTCCCTTCCATTCACTCCGGAATTTCTGCGTGGACGAAGGGAGCAACACTAAAGCCCAATCCCCTATGCTTAGTTCCCTCCTCCTTTTCCCTTTGTCATAGTATCGCTTTTGGTGACTCTGGGCCGACTTTAGGTTTGAATAAGCCAGATCTCTCAACTTGCCCAATCTGGACCTTAACTGCTGGGTGTAGTCAAGCAGGGAGCGCTGCTCCTGCGCCTCTTCCCTTTCCCATGCTTCTCTGGTTATTTCTAGTAGGGACCTCGGTTGTCGGCCATACAATAGTTCAAAAGGGGAATAACCTAAGCTGCTCTGAACCTGGGATCTTACTACATACAACGCTAACGGGAGCATTTTGTCCCATTCCTTATTTTCAGAACTCAACAGCTTCTTCAGCGTGGTTTTCAACGTCCTATTGTATCTTTCCACTAAACCATCCGTTTGGGGGTGGTAAGCGGAAGTGCGGATGTGTTTGAGATCCAATGTCTTGCAGACCTCTCCCATCATTCATGACACAAAGGGTGTCCCCTGATCAGTTAGTATTTCACGGGGGAATCCTACTCTCGTGAACAGTTCTACCAGCTTCTCCGCTACATTCTTGGTGGTCGGGGCGGTTAGTGGGAAAGCCTCGGGGAATCTGGTGGAATAGTCCACTATCACCAGGGCGTATGTGTGGCCCCTAGTGGTGCGTGGTAAGGGTCCTATGAGGTCCATTCCCACTCGTTCCCAAGGATTACCTATGATGGGCAGGGGTTGTAGGGGTACTGCAGGGGGTTTAGTCAGGTTTTTCCTCTGACATACCTCGCAACGCTGACAGTATGCCTCCGTCTCTTTATATATACCAGGCCAATAAAACAGACGCAGTACGTTTTGGGTGGTCTTTTCGGCCCCACTGTGTCCTGCGGTTAGATGAGTATGTGCATAGAACAATATCTGTTCACTGAACTCTTTTGGTACCACCAGTTGCCCCTGGTCTCCCTCTTTTCCTTCTCGATAGAGAAGATCGCTTTTGATACTAAATCGGGGGTATCGTTGCCCAGTGGCCATTGTTTGCACTACGTGAGCCGCCTCCCACGCATTCAAGAGGGTAGGGTCGTTGGCTTGCGCAAATTTGAACCCCTTGTCTAAGATCCAGGGCTCGGCAGACAGGAAGGCTTCCACCGGACGATTGGCTAACTCCCTTTTGAACAGGGCCAGGAAATGCGGATTATCCACCCCTAGTATCAGTTCCTCCGGCAGTGACGCCACCACCCCTACTCTCACTGAGCAAGGATCCCCTCCTATAGGTGTTATGGTGATGCGTGCGATGGGATATGTCTTTACGTCCCCGTGGACGCACCGGATGTGTACTTTTCCCTCCCACCTTATCTGGGAAGGGACCAGCAGAGTCTCCCGTATGACTGATTGCCTGCACCCGGAATCCAAGAGTGCCTTTACAGGGGCGGGGTTCACCAGTACCCTTACGTAGTATGATGGTCCCATTTCGGCGGTGTACAGTACAGCTTTGGGGATATACCCGACTTCCATGGGTTCCTCGACTGGTTTTTTTCGGGGGCACATACGTGCTATGTGGCCCCACTCCCCGCATTCAAAGCACTGGGGACCCCTCATTGGAGCGACCTCCGGTCTGAATGGCCGTGGCTTTAGGGGTTCGTGGACGGGTTTTTTTTTCTCTGTCTTAGCGGGTTGCACCGGTGTCTTTGTGGTTTTATCAGTCTCCCAGGGAAAAGATCTAGGTGCAGCTCTGGTGTAGTTGGCCGCCATCTCAATGGCCTGAGCTGCAGTCAGTCCTGGATGCTGTCTTAGCCATCTTTGTGTCCCGTAGGGCAGGGCTTCCATGAACTGCTCTAGTACTATACTGGTCATGACGTCCTCTTTGCTCCGGTCGTCGGGGCGCAACCATTTTTCCGCTGCCATTTTCAGGAGTAGATACAGGGTTTTGGGGTTTTCCCCTGTGACCCCTTTTTCCTTCCGAAACCTGATGCGATATGCTTCGGCGTCCATCCCAAGGTGATCCAGTATCACCTCCTTGATGGCGGTATACGAGGAGGTACCCGCGTGGTTTGCAACCTGGTATGCCGTCTGTGCTTCACCCGTCAACAAGGGTGCGAGAAAGAAGGGCCACTTTTCCTCCGGCCACCCACACGCACGGGCTGCCCTCTCGAAATTGACCAGGAAGGCGTCCGGGTCTTCTCCTGTGACGTACTTCTGTAAGGCTACTCCGGCTGGATGAGGACCTGCCGGTCTTCTGTCCCCCGAGACCGCGGACCCTGGGGTCTGTACCACTTTCTGCAAGTTATCCATTTGCTGTGTCATAGTGCTGCAGAACAAGGCACGATCCGCGTCCGCTGTACTGATTTGTTGGCTGATGGCCCATTCCAGCTTCTGTTGCCCTTCGATTAGTGTTTGTATGACTTGGTCCACCATTGTTTCGTGATCTGAGGGAGTAGATCCCACTTCTGACACCACTGTAGACCGGGCTTGTGGATCAGGGCTGACTGGGATATTGGGTGTAGGGTCTGGAGCAGGTCTAATGGCTGTATCAGTTTGCACAGTAGGGATTAGAAGGACACCAGGTCTTGCAGGTAAAGAGGGTTTTATTGGGATCACACGTTTTGTATTGAGCATCAAAGTTCTCCTGGTTCTAAACGTGAGTCTTTCCCTGGCAAATTGACTGGGATCCGTTTTGGCAGCGCGGGTGTCCTCTTCTAGGTCTTCTGGTCTCAGGGCTTGTCCTCAAGGTCTGGTCAAGGAGGCAGCTCGCCGCTCCGGAGCCCATGTAAAGGAAGACCAACAGAGAGGGAACCGTTAGTTCTACTGTCTTCCGGGGAGTGCACCTTTGGGGCCGTGTGATGTGAGGCTGGGAGGAGTTCACCGGTGTACAACGTGCAGGCAAACCACTGTCGCTGATGTGGAGAGGCTTACAGACGGTGAGGGTCAAACGCGGGGTAAAGGAACAGAAGGAAGGGAAAGACGCGGGATACAAACACGGGTCTAATTACACTATTTACACGCCCACACCGCCATACGCTGCCGTACCTGGGTCAGCCACGCTCCTCCCCTGGGAGAGTGGCACGGCGGCTCACGGGGTCGTTGGCCTCCTGGCACTCCGTAGGTCTCGCCTCCTCCTCCGGGATGTTCTTCGGGGTTCCTTCGTTGTCCTTCGCAATCGCCTTCTCCTCCGCTCCGTCCAAACCGCTCTCCGACGCCGCTCCTCGCCTTCTCCTCCTCCGGGGTGATGTCACACACCTTGTACCTTGCTTCCGGGGGTTTATCCAGTCCGGGCTCGCCGACGTATACAGGGGGAGTGGTCTCCTCCTCCTCCAAGAACGCCCATTTAAAGGCACCGTGTTCCTCATCCAGTTCGTCTAGTCCTGTATCCCAGGGGTCCGTCTGTAAGGAAGGAGGCACAACAGGGTCATTTCTGGGAGCCCACCACTCCTCGGTATCACTCCGCCTCGCTTCGTTACATACCTATTGTTGGAACACCTAGAATTTGCAGGAGTTTACAGCCCATCCTTTTGCCTGTGATTGGTTGACGGTATTGTCAATCTTATTTGCTTTCTAATTCAATGGCTTTCCATGTCTCAGAGTGTCAATCTTATGTTTGCCCCTCCCCTGGAGTATAGCCTCTCTACCATCTTTGATTGCCTTGCTTCTATCCTTCTACTGCTCAATTTTAGGGAACTTTTGTATTTGGAGAGCTAAGCACTACATGATACTCCATGAGAGTGCATTTGTTTTCCATACTACTTCTCTCCCCTTTGTCCTCCCCTGCAAATGCTCACCCCCACATTCTGTGTTTCTTGTGTACGTACCACCCTCACCAACTCCCACTCATGTTGCTCTTGTCCTCATATGTTTCTACTTTGCTTCCAGGTGTTGGTGCCACTTTTGAGTGCTTCGCCACCCGCTTCCCTGTGCTCCGTGTTTTTTTATCCCCTTCTCCTGCACTGTTCTTCTCTTCAAGTGTTCTTCTCCCCACCCCGTATCGCTCTCCTTCTGTGCAATGTTTCTCCGTTCCTCTTCCCTCACTAGCTTTCCCATTTGATCTTCCACTACCCATGAGCCCTGCAGTACTTTTATATTTCCAAGCAACACAAGGCCACCTTGCATGGCCCTGTATTGCCTGGTAAATCTAGAGTGAGACAACGCAGAGCAAATCGCCGACTTGAGTTACTCTGTGCCAGGGAGGTGGCCCATTGGAGGAGCATGTGTGTTTGCATGCATCCGCCCATGTATTTTGGTGCATTCTCATATTTACCAGTAGTGGTATATCTGGGAATGCGTCAAAATGCTACACCTTCCCAGGCGAGGCCCAACGAGGAGAAAAATCCTTGTTTCTCCTAGTTGTTTCCTCTTTCTAAGTGTTTTGCGTTCTGCAGCACACATAGAAAGTGGAAAATGTGTCTAAAGTTTATTTTTGTGCGGAAAGATGTCCCTTTCCATACAAAAACAATCCTGCCTACAATGCAGGCACCCATGCACTATGGCGCAAAGGTGCCTGCATAGGTGCTCGGCCATTCCTACCCTCTCCCCTTTACGCAGCGCAGCAAGTTGTCTCGCTGGGTGGCGTGAATAATGATAGATCTGCCCCCCATTTATTGCTATTGTGCAAATCAGTGTGCAAGGGGTCATAATCAATACAAAACAAGACCAGGTAACTCTACTTTCATTGGCACAGAGGCGTTGGTGCACCTGTTATCGCGTATTTCCCTACAGGCAGTATGTCTTCACATATGACCCTAAGCAGCTGCTCTTTCCATTCCTCCCTCACTTAAGCTATCTCCTCTCTTTCGAAACTCTCTCTCTCACTCCCTCCCTCAGTCTCTGTCTCTCTCCTTTTGTGTCTCTTCTTCACCCTCTCCTCTACTTCTGACTGTCCCCCTAGTGTCTCCACTGGATGCAGAATATTTTCGATGTTATTGAACAAAAAAGTAGGAGAAGATATGAATTCATTGACGATGTAATATTAGTCTCATTGAATACAGAGTTAATGTTTTTCTTTAAATTGCATTCCAAAGCGGGAGGTTGGTAGTTGACGAAGGGGGTAATCAGGGCTTAACCCGATGAAATAATAAAGCACAACACTCCGAGAGACCAGTCTTAGGGACGCACTCTGTCTCTTTCACTTTATCTATTTCCATACTCTGCATCCTTTGTTACTACTCTTTGTCTTCTCACTGTGTTTGTCACCTTTTGTTTTTTAGATTTCCTTCTTACCTTTAATGTTCTTCTTTTCTCTCTCCTCCTTCTCTCCCCTTTTCTCAATTCTGTCCAGTCTGTTTCGCATCTTTCCTCCCTCTCTCTTTGCCCTTCCTCCCTCCTCACTCTTTCGTCTTTCTCCATTTCTCTCCCCCTATCTCATTAAATCTCCTTGGTCCATTTCTTACTTCTCTCCTCCCTTCACTCAATATTTCTCCTCTCTCTGTCACCCCATATTTTTGCAGGGCTGTGCCAGGGGCCGGGAATGAGTACTTCTGCTCCCCCTGCCCATTCCTAAACCATCCCCCTCCTACCTGAACATGACTTTTGGAGCAGTGTTAAAAAGGCGCAGCAAGTGGAAATGGTTTGTGAAAGCCCAGACCATGTATGTTTGTAGTGGTTGATAACCATTGGCGTAACAAGACTTGAGGGGGCCGCCCTGCAAAGTATATGGAGCCCTCCCACCCAACCAACCACATATCACTTTGCCCCACCGCCCAAAAATCTGGTATATTTTGAATTGAAACCTCCAACATTTAACAAAGTGCCTCTATAACATTATTGTCAAGAGCAGAGTATTTAACTGCTACAGCAATCAGAGCAATGCTAATGAGCGGTCCTATTGTCTCAGGAACTGCCTATTGCTGAACAACAAAGAACAACTACATAGGGTCTGAATTAGAATTCACATCGATGGAAAACAACTTGAAAATTTGAAAGACTAACAAAAACCTGCAAATTCACAGACTCGACATGAATATACACAAGGAGTACACAAGATATAACTCAGTATCCTGCCAGCTCCAAGAGAAATACACCGGTGTGAATTATCTGCATGCTACACACTTGCATCTGACAGGGATTGTGCATGATTAATACACATTCTCTAGTATTTAAAATGCACTGAGGAAGCAATTTCAATTTCTACCATCATGGCTTTCTTAGGAAGGAAGACAAAAGCAGGCAGGAGAATAAGGCTGAGGATGTAAATTGCTTGGATGCTTCAGAACATTGATGCAGATGTTTGTCTGTTTGTATTTATCATATCTGTAGGGTAAGTAATGCTAATTACAAGATTTAAGGCCCACATCTTATAGGCAAGGACAAAACACCGTAAATAACATGTAGAATAAAAAAAACATATTAGCAAGTACCTAAAGACAGAATTTATACTAATTGTAGTTGGTGAAGCAACAGAAAAAGTGCAGATACTTTCGAAGTGCATTATAAAGCAATCACCAGTCCATCCACCAATATACAAAAATCAAGTGAGTTTTGAAAAACAATCCCCTTTTCTTCTTGCATCAGGGTGAAAATACTTTCAAAGTGCATGATAAAAACAAGTCCAGCAGTATGCAAAAATGAAGCAAGGTTAGTCAAAAAATCCCCCTTTCATTTGTGCATGAAGGCACACATATTTCAAAGAGTCTTATCAAACAAAAACAGGTGCAACATCCTACAAAAATCAAACAAGTTTAATCAAACTATGGCCCTTTGGTTTGGGCATTAGGGTGCACATATTTCAAAGTGACTGTTAAAACAATAACAAGTACAGCAGGCAGCAGGATACAAAAACAAATGTAGTTTAGTCAACCCATGCCTCTTTGGTTTGTGGATGAAGGTGCAAATATTTCAAAGTGATTGGCAACACAATAACACGCTCAGCAGCATAAAAATCAAACTCTCATGCAAACAATTCCCTTTTTGAAAGCACAAATGCTTCAAAGTAACTGGTAAAACAATAACAAGTTCAGAAGGATAAAAATCCATCCAGTTTAAGCAAACAATTCCCTTTTTGAAGGCACAAATATTTCAAAGTGACTAAAGAAACCAACAAAAAGTTCAGCCGCATAAACATCAAACCAGTTTAAACAAACAATTTCCTTTTTGAAGGTGCAAACATTTTAAAGTGACTGGTGAAACAACAAGTTCAGCAGCATAAAAAACAAACCAGCATATGTGAGGGCCTGTTTTGATCTAAAATAAACTTTTGTGGTTGTTGCATGAAACATAAAGACAAACTTTCCCTGTAAAATGCATGTAAGAGACTTTCACACATCTTCCATATTAAGAATACATTTTCAACTACCTGGGCATTACCCTGTCATATAATCTAGATTGGAAGCAGCACATTAATCAGCTAGCTACTAGGCATGCATAACTGACAGGAGCACTCATCAAGGAATTATTCTCTTCTTACACCAGACCTATCAGTCCAGTCTTAAAGATCTATAACGCAAAGGTTGGAGCAGCAGTCCTTTATGGGGCTGAATTTTGGGGGCCAAGTAATCTTACTAAGTTGACGGTAGCTCAAAATAAATTTTTCCGCAACATAACTGGCCTGCCAATATCAACCCCTCTGTTACCTCTCCACTACGATTTGGGATTCCATAGCTTTGAGGACCTGGCCAGGTACAGATCAGTAGCCTACTGGAGGAGGTTGTGGGTTACTCCAGAACTTTCTCAGTACGCTCAGGGCTTCCTTGAGGTCAGAGCCTTGGATAAAAACCGAAAATTAACATGGATGAGAGAGGTTAAAACAATCTATATGGCTATGGGTCTGTCCCAATTATGGGTCGACCCTGAAAGTAATGCTTTCCCACCCAAGAAAACACTTCGAGATATCTATTGGAACATGGTTGAGACAAAGTGTATTGGTAGTCGTATTGATCGATCTTTTACTACTGAGTTCCTAGATCTCAAGCATTC
Organism: Lissotriton helveticus; assembly: GCF_964261635.1. NCBI lineage: Eukaryota > Metazoa > Chordata > Amphibia > Caudata > Salamandridae > Lissotriton > Lissotriton helveticus. The sequence goes on along the minus strand of NC_136059.1, from coordinate 170,931,185 downwards.
ACCGGCTCTAGAATTGTATTGGGACTGGATTACCGTCCCCGGAGATCGTAAGAAGTATCATCAGTTGCGGGTGGGGACATTTCCTTTAAATGCTCTAACTGAAAGATGGTATAAGAATCAAGACTCGAGGTGCCCTTTCTGTCCTGACCAAAAAGAAAATATTGGTCATGTGTTGTTTGCCTGCCCTGAATATAATGCCCCCAGACGATCATGGCTAAAACCGATTTGTGCCCAGATGGGCTTTAAATCTGCGAATGAAGCTGTTAGGATCTTAAGATCTGATACATCGCAACCAATTGTAATAGCCATGTCTAAATTTCTCCACTGGATGTGGATTATTCGGGCGCGTAAAATGAGCCTGGAATAATCTAAGGGCAAGTCGCTATATGCTGCTATTCAAGTGTTTACATTGTATTAACTAAAGGATACATTACGCATGCTGTGAAAAGTAACTGATATATTTTGCACTGACAGATTTCGATTCCCTTTTTTATAATTGTTTTAATCTTTTAAATGTACTATATTTTAAACTTATGTAAATAAGGATGAGTTAGGCTGCTATTTTAATAATATGTGAAATGACTCATGTTGGATCTTGACTTTGTTTTCTCTTATGTGGGATGTGGGGGGTAAAATCAAACAATTTTTTTTAATTATGTAAATGTCTTTTATGATTGAAAAAAATCGAATAAAGACTTTTTTTGAATTGAATTGAATTGAATAAATTCCAGGAAACTATATTTAAAACTATCTGTTTATGAGTCAAGGTCATCAGGGAAAGACTCTGCAGAACAGAGCTGGCTCTATCAGGGCCTGCCCTGTAAGGCTCAAGACTTGGGCTGAAGCCCACTTTGCCCATGCCTTAAAACGTCTCTGAATGTGCCTGAAAGGAAGACTCACCCTCTCCATGCAGCACATTTCTGCCCTGTGGCCAGTAACTAGCCCTGCACGGGAAAAGCAGCCTGCATTGTGCCACTATGTTTTCATGATATTAATAGGTGAGGCGGGAAGGGCAGGACATGAGGCATCAATATTGCCGCTGCTGGCCCGGTACACTCCCCCAGATAACCTGCACCACCACCAGCACCATTCAATGGGTCTTAGTTGTGACAGCAGGGTGAGGTGACTGAAAATATACTGCACATCTGCACCTTGGTGGTGCATGTGCCGGTGTCGTAGTAGTACCAATTGCATTGCACGCTGCATGGCTTCGCTATGCTTATTTCACACTTCCTACTGTGGCATTGGCAGCAGTCTGAGCAGTGGCAGGGCAGGGCGCAGAGTAGACGCTTAGCTGGTTCGGTCTGGTCCAGTTTCGAATTCCACTGTAAGTTATGCGCAAGCGCAGCCCACGCATGACTGACCAACCCTCATGTGCCCCACCAAATGTGAACGTTCTGGACTGCATGACCGCACGGGCTGAACCTTCATCTCCATGCAGGCCCAGGGGCACGCATGTTAAATTAATAATGGCCCGCCCCCATACCCATGGCCATAATACAGCAAGTGCCGTGCACGGACGTGGCGGCAGGCAATTAAAACGTGGCGCAGAGACTGTGCCACGGAGGCTGAGCTTCAGACAGTTCTTGTGCCACTTAGTGGCACAGCTGCAGCTAATTAAACTAATTGGCCCCACCCCGTCGACTGCTTCCTCCCCCAACGCAGTCCTGCTCTCAACTCAGTCTCAGAGCCGGTTTGTATTTGTGGTGAGTGTCGTGTTCTGGTTGGGCCTACTAGCTACACAAAAGGAGACCACACAGTGTAACGGTAGTGGTCAGTGCAAAGCCTGCCACGCCCAGGGTCCTGGGCTTTTTATTATCTCTGGAACGTGCCCTCCGTCTCCACGTCGGGCGGAGCCATTCAACTTACGCTTGGGGGGAGATAACAATTACAGTAACACTGCTTGTGGGCCAAAGTGGTTGCGCCCACCTAGCACAACACTACATTCCTCCTTTACCCTAGAGGAAAACAAACAAAATCAACATGACATCATATCTTAACTTTTCTGCTTACAGTCTCCGAGGTTTCCAAATGCAAAAAGAACAGTCTTACTTATGCGATCGTTGCCGTGCAGCTCGGACTCTCTCAGCGTTTGCAACAGGCCACGAAGTCCCGGTACTTCTGGGATGGCTTTGGGCAGGGACGCAGGTTGTATCTGCTCTGGCTGCGCTCGCCCGACTGGGTGGGAGTCAGTTCTTCAGAGTCCTTGGCTACAGCAGTTCCAAGGTGGCTTTGGGCCACCTTCGGCTCTTGTTCATTCCTGACTGGTGTGGTTGGGTCTGCTTGCGGGGCTTCTTCTTCGCTGGGAGCGTCCTCTCCCTCTGTTTCTCGTGGGCCTTGGGTCGGCCCTGGGTATTTCTCAGCTGAGTCCGGGAACCCGTCGTCCTCCCCATTCGAGATTCTTTTGAAAAATGATACATTTCTGGTGACTGTCTCTCTCCCTCTCATTGCAGTGATCATGGTGCCGTTGACATTAGTGACAGTCCACGGGTGCAACTCGAACGGGAGGCGGAACTTCCCTCCCGGGTGGCGATCTCTCACCAGCACCCGGTCGCCAACTTGAATGGGGCTGTCCGCAGCTCTCCTCCGCTTTGACGCGTCCCTGTTGGACTTTGTTCGCTGTTCCATGGACCGGTTGTTCGGAGTTGGAGCTGAGGCCCACATGGGATGGTGTGGGAGAGTGTCCACCACTGCTCTGTTGAAGCATAGGCGGCTTGGAGGGATCCCGGTGGTGCAGTGGGGTGTCAGTCTGTATTCTCTCAAAAACTGGAAGAGGGCTAGTTCTAGGTTTTGGCCATCTGCCATGGCAATTTGGATAGTCTTATTTAGAGTTCTCATCAGTCTCTCGACCTCGCCATTGGCTTGAGGCCACCTTGGGGTTATCTTCCGGTGCTTGATGCGGTGTGATTGTAGATATTCTGCCAGTTCACCGCCGTTGAAGGGGGGTCCGTTATCAGTGCGTAGTTCTCCTATGAGGCCATGGGTCGCAATGATTTTCTCTAGCTTTGGGATCACTTCGGAGGCTGCGGTGGAGGGCAGGATTTCAATTTCAAGGTACCTTGAGAAGTCGCCTACCACAACAAACATGTACTTCCCCCCCGGGAGGCTGCCAAAGTCTGCGCTGGCTCGTGCCCACGGGGCAGTCGGTCCTTCTTCTGTGATTACAGGTGCTGGAGGGTTGGGCATGCTGGTCGCTAGGCACACTGGACATCATTGGATGACTTCTTTGACTTTCTTGTCAAGCCCTGGGAACCAGAGTTTGGTTTGGATACGATTCTTCGATTTCACAATGCCCTGGTGAGCGCCATGGGCTAGGAGGACTGCTTGCTGGGTGAGGCTGTCCGGCAGTACTAGGCGGGGGCCTCTCAGGAGGCATCGTTCTGGCGAGATGGATAACTCGCTCTGGACTTGGTAGAGTGCTTTTAGCGTGGCCTGGGCTTCTAGGGTGCGGAATGACGCCGGGCTCTGTAGTGGTTTCCAGTTTCCCGACTGGATGGCCTGGATGGCAATTTGCAGGCAGTCATCGTCTTTGGTGGCTCGCGTCACGTCTTCAAGGGAGATTGGCAGCGGCCTTGAACGCTCTACAATCATTCTGACATACTCTTCAGTGGCGTCGGCTTCCGCGGCTTCTGCTTCAGTGACCGGGCGGGCATGTCGCGACGGGTAGTCGGCGGGGTTTTTGGAGCCTTGCCAAAACTCCACTGCGAATTGGTATTCTTGGAGCTGGAGCACCCATTTCTCGATGCGAGGGGGGGGCCGAGAGGAGGACCCTTGGAACAGTGGAAGAAGTGGCTTGTGGTCAGTGATCACTACGAATGGGTGTCCGTACAAGTAGATATGGAAGTGACGGCACCCCCATAGGATGGCGATGGCCTCTCTTTCGATTTGTGAATATCTTTGTTCTGTCGCAGTGAGAGTCCTGCTTGCGTACGCGACGGGTGCCCACTCTCCGCATGGTTGTTGTTGGGTCAGGACAGCACCGAGGCCGGTCGGACTGGCATCCACCATGAGTTGGGACTCATATCGAGGGTTGAAGTAGGCCAGGGTCGTGTCTGCTGAGAGTGCCGCTTTGGTCTTCTGGAAGGCTTCTTGCTGTTCCCGTCCCCACTCCCAGGTGGCTGTGGACTTTGTGAGGTCACGAAGAGGGCCGGTGAGGTCGGACAAGTCTTTAATGAAACGCCCACAGTATGTCACCATCCCAAGAAAACTGTGGACAGCGGTCACTGATGTCGGGGCGGGAGCATCATGGATGTCTTTGACTTTGTCCGGGTCCCGCCCAACGCCCTGGTCGGAGAATCTGTACCCGAAGAAGCTGATATCTTTTCGGAGGAACTCGCACTTCTCCCTGTGAAGTGTCAGACCCCTCTCTTGCAGCCTGGCAAAGACAGCTTGGAGGCGACGGATGTGTTCGTCCAGCGTCGCCGCGTGGACTAAGATGTCGTCGCTCACGTTCAGTACGCCGTCTAAACCTTGCAGGACGTTTTGAATGATGTTCTGAAATACTTCGGCTGCACTGGAGATCCCGAAGTTGAGTCTGGTGTACCTCCACAGGCCTGCGTGGGTGGAGAAGGTTGTTATCGAGCAGGAGTCCGGGTGCAGAGGGATCTGGTGGTATCTGGACCTCAGGTCCATCTTCGAAAACCACTTTGAACCTGACAGCTCACCGATGATGTCGTCTATGGTTGGTGTCAGATGGCGTTCTCTTTTGATCGCGAGGTTAGGAATGCGCATGTCCACGCAGATCCGCACGGCGTCTGGTTGCTTCGGTTTCTTGGCTACCACGATGGGCGACACCCATGGAGTGGGCCCGCTGACTCTTTCTATGATTCCGGCTCTCTCGAGCACACGTAGTTCCGCTTCCACTTTGGGCCGCAGGTGGAACGCTATGCGCCGGTGTCTGAGGGCCACTGGAGCGACTGAGTGATCTATGTGAAGGCGAACGGCGGGTCCTCTCAAACAGCCGATCCCGTCGAACAGTGAGGTGTGTTGCAACACGAGATGGTCGAGGCTGTGGGCTTGGACTGTGAGGGCGAAGTGGATCAGCCCTAGGTCTTGGGCGGTCCGGCAGCCGAGCAAGAACCCAGACCCTTCTTGCGACACGTAGATCTTGGTGTGTACATGACGGGAGTCATGTGATACTGTTGTCCGGAACACTCCGCACAGGCGGAGGGGTCGACTGGTGCCGTAGGCATACACCTGTACCCTCGTGGGATGGAGCACTGGTGGTGTCTCTAATGTCCGGTATACGCTGACGGCCATTAGATTGATCGTTGCCCCGGTGTCGATGAGGGCTGCCACTGCTTGACCCTGTACATTCACTGTGCACATAGGTTCTGCGGATGGTGTTGCGGCTAACGTGTTGAGCATTCGCACTACGTGGACGGACGCTGCGTCCGCTTCATCATCGTCCATGTCGCTGTTGGCGGCGGTATCTGGCAGCGGTTCTATTTGCCTCACTCTTCGGGGCGGGCCGTTGGACTTTTTCCTCTGTGAAGATAAGCACACACTCGCGAAGTGGTTGGCCTTTCCACAGGCGCTGCAGATTTTTCCATGTGCAGGGTATGCTCCGTTGTGGGGTGTTGCTCCTCCGCACCACAATCAGGGGCGGTCGTGAGGTGAATGAGCTGGGCTTGGTCGAGGTCTTCGGGGTGGTTTCGTGCGCGTGTCTGCGGTGTTCGTCTTGATGGCGCACACGGGTTCAACTTTGACTGTGACCGTTGGTTTTGGCTCCATATGTGCTGCTCGAGCTTTCGATAGTTCTTTAGATCGCCCGAGCGCTAGGATGTCGCGCATGGGCATGTTGTCTGTTTCTAGGACTCTTTCTCGTAGTTTCGAGGAGGCGCAGCCTTGTATAAATTGAGCGCGAATCTTGTCGTCCACATCCGGAAGGGTGCATGTGCTGGCTAGCTTTTTGAGTCTCGCATAGAAGACGTCAACGGACTCTTCTGGGAGCTGGCGGGCTTGGCGAAGTAAGAACCTTTCGTAATCCGCGCTGGCGAAAGGTTCGAAGTATGTGGTTATGGCGTCGCGTAGCGTGGTGTAGTTCCGGGGCGGGCCTCCTTCCACCACGTCCTTCGAGATGTCGTGTATGGCTTCCCCTCCCAGGTGCAGAAGCATGGCTCGCCTCCGCTCGACTGCAATGTCCGCAGCAATAAAGTAGTTCTCTAGGCGTTCCACCCATTTCCTCCATCGAGCAGCTTGAGAAGGCAGCGTGCCCGTGACCGCAAAGGGTTCCAGCGGTGGCACAGTGGCCATGGCCACGAGGGGGGCGGGAGAGCAGGCAGCAGAAGGGCTGCCCTGTCACCAGTGGGCCTAGAGGCCAGGAATGCGCCAGACGTGCTTGCAGGCGATTTGAGGCAGCAGCCGAGGATTCAGCAACATTGCACGCGAGACGCGTGAGAAACGGCAGGTCTGCCTCACGCGGGATGCGTGGGAAACAGTAGGGCCGTCGCGGTGCACGCGCGATGCTTGGTGAACAGCACGCCGGCGTAGCGCGGCAGGCCTGCCGGGCTGGCGTGAGGCTGGGACCAGGCGGGTGCGGGAGCGCGGCAGGGCGCTGGAAGGAGGGCACGCACCTGAGGCCACAAGGCCGCTTCCGCTGGATGTGAGCGGCGGGACGCCTGCAGGCAAGGTCCGAGTGGCGGATCGACTCTGCCAGAGAGCCAGGAGCCAGCGGTGAGTCCGCAGGCAGAGCGGAGGGGCAGCGAGGCTCGGGCCTCCGCCTGACGAGTCGGAAGTAGCAGGGCGGCTGGGTATGCACCGCCGGCGGGTGGGAGGCCAGGAGGCCAGCAGAGCGGGCACACTGCGGGGCCGCAGGAGCAGGTCCACTGGAGCAGGGGGCGGAGCGTGGCACGCGATGGGGTGGCGAGACCACCTCGTCGCCAGTGTCATGTTCTGGTTGGGCCTACTAGCTACACAAAAGGAGACCACACAGTGTAACGGTAGTGGTCAGTGCAAAGCCTGCCACGCCCAGGGTCCTGGGCTTTTTATTATCTCTGGAACGTGCCTCTGTCTCCACGTCGGTGGAGCCATTCAACTTACGCTTGGGGGGAGATAACAATTACAGTAACACTGCTTGTGGGCCAAAGTGGTTGCGCCCACCTAGCACAACACTACAGTGAGAGGGCCCCCTGGACCTCGGGGCCCCCCGCACTGCAGGGGCTGCAAGGACTATTGTTAACACCAGTGGTGGTCACAAATGTTCAGAGAGCTCGTCCCCTGGAGCTACCCACCCACACGTGGAGATTATTCACATAGAAATCTCTGTGAATACATCTTTTTATTAGAGGAAATCTGACTTTTGAGAATTACAAAGGTGCCTTTCTACTCACAAAAAAGGCTATTTGCTTTGCGAACTTGGCCCCCAATCTCTCCAAGTCAAAATTGCCGGCAGGAAGCAGAGACAGGAGAATGAATGAGGAATAAGGGTTGGTAGGAGGAGGCAGACGGCACAGGTGGAAGGCAAGTGAGAGCATGGAACAAGGTGTGAATCCGTTTATTTTTACAAAACCTACAGAGGAGCAAGAAAAGAGTGACCCATTGAGCCAGTCTGGACTTTGTACATTGTGGGACCCAGAGCAGCGCCTCTCGTAGTATCAGTAAGGACTTAAAATCATGAGGATGCAAAGCGCTGGTGGCAACAAAAGTCAGGTCAGGCAAATGAAAGAAGGACTGGGGAATCCTGATTGTCCAGCTGGACACCACTGGGGAAGTAAACCGGATTAACGTTTAATTCTAAGCTTTCATTTATGCTTCAGGAACATCTTTTATGCACAAAGCTTTTTTTTATAGTTTTAATGTGCAACTTGAAACAATTTCAATCAACAACCGATGTATCCTGTGTTAATCAAATGTATCCACTATAGAGCTAAGCCCAAAACATATTTTAGAACAATTTTTGACAAATCCTTTATCCAGTGGATAAATATATGAACAGCTGCAAATTGAAACACAGAAAATACCAAATAAACCAAACAATATAGAATCAGAAAGCAGTCATACAAACATACATACACTGTCTCCTCCCCTATGACAACTAGACTGTGCGTCCTCTACCTCTGTACCTCCTTTATGAACATAATGTTAATAAGTCTTCACATGATGTAAATAAATATCTTTGACAATCAACACCAGCTCTTTACAAACACAAAACAACGCTAACTATGAAATATACAGAGGGGCGGTCTGTGCAATGACCTTCAGGTACAAAACAGTCTGAACCAGCAGCAGAAACCATCAATAAAATGCATTTAGGGCAGAACGGTGTTTTTAAACTTTGTATGTTAAATTCTAAAGAACATCAGAAAAAAGGACAACAGTAGTGTAAGTATTTCCATTGAAGTGGAATCTGTTGTAATAGTCAATACAGGAGAACACCCTGGGAGATTGGTGGGGTTATGACCTTATGGTGAAATACCTTGGGTGGAAACAGGAGAATCTTCTCCTGGAAGCAAACTGCATGAAAACAATAAGATGAGACAGAGTTATAAGAGACACTCACCCAAAAGGACACCAAGGGGTGGCACACTGACTGCTGGCTTAGGAGGGTCTCCTAGCACACGGGGCCAAAAGCGGTGTTTTGGTCCTCAGACAAAAAGTAATTGCGTTCACAACCATTCATTTATAGAACAAGCACACTCATCCGTGGTGGGACACCGGCCAGGCTTTCCTTCCATGAGATATGTTAGATTATGCATATGTTATTGTCCTTGCCCACTGTGCCCAGTGCTTGCTGTTTGAGATAGTGAGTGCCAACACACATGAGCAACATCCTTTCTCGTGGTGGAAGATGCAACATCTGGAGAGTTCTGTCATTTTTAAAAAGCAGATCAGTAAGGTGTGGCACTGAGACCCCACAACAAAAGTTGGACTAATTTACAATGTTTTAGGTCATTTTGAATAAAGGGGTCCTAACTTAGTGTCCCATGTATTTATTAATGGCTCCTTCATCCTAGTTTGTTTCAGTTGTAAGTGCTAGGGGGTGAGGCTACAGGAGGACTAATGTTGACATCATTTCAGCAGATCAACTACAAAATCAACTTTATTCTTAGGGTTTAGGTCGAAAATTCCAAGGAACGTGTGGATGCATTCCATGAAAATCATGTGTAATTTACTGTTAACAAATATGGGATTGAATCGTTCATTTGTATGATGTGAATGGTGTCTAAGATTGAATCTAAAAGGTGCCGCGATACTTTGATTTGATCTCTTTGAGGTATTTAGGGCTCTCTATCCTACCCTCCAGTGATGAAGGGAAGATGAAGAGTACATACACACAGAAAATCTATTCCTGGAATCCATACTGTCACTTCTACAGCCCCTCCAGAGGGAAAACTGCTTGTATATTGACAGAATCCATCAGTAGAGTGGTTCATAGACTACTATGGAACTCCCCGGGCAACTAATGCCTCAGAGATACTAACACACTGAGCGAGATGTAGAAAGACAGGTGTCTGCCTCCATGGACAGCTGGATCAGTGTAAAACAGCTGTAGGAAGTTCAGTTGCATAGCAATCATCTCCCATAGAGCTCGGCATCTCATTCACATGATCAGGAGTTACATTTAGAAAGCCTTCACAGTTGTTTGGTTCAAGACAAACCTCTCATATTCCCACACCACGCTTCCTACCTCTCTACTTATACAAATGCAATACTCCAAGGCCAAGGCTTTGCGCCAGTCACACAAAGCAATGCACAGGTGTGCATAGTTGTGCATGCTTTTTATTTATTATGCAGTGGGAAAGGTTTTTTGTAATGAATACTTAAATTTATACAGCTCAAAAATGATTTTGCTTCAGAGGGGTGTTACTGGGGCAGATCAGGGCAAACATTCGTGGGTTTTGATGTACAGTCTGATGTGTTAAAAGACCCTGACTGGGTTTTCCATCAAAAACTAAAACCTACTTTAAGCAGGTGCAACCGATTGCAAATGTGTTTATTTAACAACAATAAAAAGAAAAAGAGAGAGTGATGTAGCCAGGGTAAGGACCGGACTGGATCTGTCTGTCGTGTTTCTGTAGTGGGCGCATACCAAACTCGGGACACAGGTTAGTTGCTCAATGATTCTTTTATTTCTCCCCCTTTGTTGCAAACAAATGTTTATGGTACAATTCTACTGATCATTTTCGCCCCCTCACCCCTTGACAACATTTATTGAGAGAGAGAGAGAGAGAGAGAGAGAGAGAGAGAGAGAGAGAGAGAGAGAGAAAGAATGTCCATAGGTCTGGTCGACCCGTCCCTCCAGTCTTTGACTCCTACGTTTCATCACTTGGGGCCAGATGTAGGTAGCCAAATACCGGTCGGTAACGGCCGATACCGACCGGTATTTGGCTTTTGAGATGTAGGTGGGTCGGAATTTACAGAATCTGTATATTTACCGATTCGGTACATTTACCACTTCGCTATTTTTCCAAATCGGTAAATGTACTGATTCTGTAAATCCATATGTAGGTGGCACAGTTTGCAGTGCCACAGGCCCTTAGGATTTCTTATTTTACCACCCAATCCTATTGGGTGGTAAAATACCGATTTCCAGTGTACATGCACATCTGTGCATGTACACCTATGCCATGTGACACACAGACATGCCCTTAGGGCATGTCTGTGTGCCACATGGCACACAAGCCTGCATTTGGGGTGCTACAGGGTGTCAAAGTGACACCCCGTACCCCCTGCCAGGATTCGGTATTTACCGATTCTGTAAATACCGAATCTGTATTTCCCATTGATTCCTATGGGCTTCAAGGCCCATAGGAATCAATAGGAAATACATATTCGGTATTTACAGAATCGGTAAATACCGACCCTTACAGAATCGATAATTACAAAGTACAAATTCCGCTTCATATGCCAATCCAATCCAAAAATTCTTTATTTCGGCCATATAGACCATAAAAGATACATACAAGACATAACATACATTTAAAATACATTTTAAAATACATAGTATACAAAAGCTCTCTCATCCAGCGAGGAAGAAATTATAATAACGTTAAAAAAATTCAGGGGGCTTTTTTCTTTCTGATCAGCCACATTGCCATTAGAAATTTGGATACAGCAAACACAATGTGGCCCAAGGTGCTGGTTTTCATGATTCTGTATGCCTGCGCATACTCTCTGAACCCTAGGTTCCTACAAAGCGGCGCTATCCAATAATTTCTGGGCCTTTGGTATGCAGGGCACACAAACAAGATGTGGAGGTCATCTTCCTCATGAATGTTACAGCAGGGACATATTTTACCACCCCCATTGGTCCACTTGCAGGTAAATGAGTTGATGGGAAGTGTGCCAAGCCTCCATTGGACAAACAATTTCCTCGCCAGGATGGGGAAAATAAAATCCATAAAAGGTTCAAAGACATAAGAATTTTTGGATTCCAAGAATCGTTTGGTTAAGGTGCCGCTATTTTGACCCATCAAGTTTGCGAGGGACCTGTCTTTGTAGATTTGGGACAGGGCTCTGCGCGAGATCGTTTGACAACCACGCGCAGGGTCCTCCCATAGCTCACGGAGATTCATGGCAAACAGTTCATTTTTCACAAAGGTGAGCCAGGGGATTTTGCCCATACAGTTCAAGCTCATGACATGGGCAAGATCCTCCCTATAGTGGTGAAGTTCATTTGTGGACCAGAGCCTGTGCCAGAACTTCACTGGCTTTGACACAAGCTCCTCTGCAATAGGAGGGAGACCCATGTCCATCCTCAATGGCTGAAGTGGCGTAGCTTGTGGGAGAGCTAATAAGCGCCTTAAAAAACTATTTTCAACTATTGGAAGGTCCCTACCAGCTTTGTACCCCCATAACTCACTGCCATACATGGCCGCTGCCTTGGCCTGGGTCCTGTAAGTTTCAAGGGCCGGTCTTATGGGCTTGAAAGAGGAAGTATTAGCCACCTTCAGGATTGCGCCCGACAATTGGGACAATTTAACCCTTGATCGTTTTATCTGGCGGTCCCAAGATAGGTTTTCCTCCAATGTTACCCCCAGATATATGAAGGTGGAGACCCTCTCAAGGCTAACAGTACCCAGGGTGGGATTAGGCCTGGTTTTAATTGGTGGATTAAAAATCATGTACTTAGTCTTCTCTGTGTTCACCTCCAGACCGTGCTGGCGACAGAAAAGACCAAACCCATCCAGGATCCTCTGAATCCCCATGGGGGATTTGGAAAGCAGGAGGGTGTCATCGGCAAACATAATTGCCGGAACCCTCCTGCCTGCCAGGTGTGGGGCGTCGTTGTCCTTGACGTTTTCCAGATGTGAAATGACATTGTTAATGTATAAACAAAACAGGGTCGGTGCCAGGACACAACCCTGCCTCACCCCCCGACGGACAGGGAACCTGGACGAAAGATTGCCGTCTCTCCCACACCTGACCTGCGCATAGTTGTTCTGATGCAGCCTGGCTATGATGTTAAGTAACTGGGGGGGTACTCCTAGCTTTTCCAACACCTCCCATAGTTTCCTGCGCGGGACTAGGTCAAAAGCTGACCTCAGGTCCACGAAGACCATGTACAATCTACCCCCCTCGATCCTCACCGTCTTCCAGTAGAGGAGTACGAGACGGAAGATCTGGTCCATGGTCGACGTGTTTTTCCTGAAGCCAGCTTGCAAGGGGCTCATGATGTCATTGTCCTCTACCCAGTCTAATAGATGGTTCAGGATAAGGCGCGCAAATAGCTTTTGGGGGACATCTATAAGGCTAATTGGCCTATAGTTGGCCGGGCTCAGGGGAGACCCTTTCTTATGTATCGGCACTATTTCAGCCCCTAACCAAGAGGAAGGGACCGCCATACCTCCTAGTATAGCGTTAAAAAGGATAAGAATGTACGGACCCCAGATATCAGGATGGTGTCTGAAGAGATCCCCGGGTAGCTTGTCCAGCCCTGGTGCCTTCCCCAGCGCTAAGCGCTCCAGTGCAATCACCACCTCGCCTAAAGTAAATTCCAGGGCCATGTCCTGGGGGCAGGGGGACTCCACCGCCGACCCTTCGGGCCATAAAGTGGTTTCTTGATAGAGAGCTCCGAAGTGGGCCTCCCAAACAGAGGGGGCGATGTTAGGTTCCACTGCAGGTATGAGGTCCCCCGTTCCGTTATTTACCAGGGCCCAGAATTTTCTAGAGTCTTTAGTTTTGAGGGCTTCAGTCAGATCATGCCAGTGGTTCCAATCCCACTCTGCCCTAGCATTGGCCAGTGCTGACTTATACTCCCTCCTAAGAACTGCTACCCTCGCCTTACCGCTACCCTCTTTAATAGCGGAGATTAGCTCAGTTTTAATTTTCCTGCAGGCAGAAGTGTACCAAGATGGGGTACAAGTCTTCTTCCTTCTTGACTGTGCCACCGGATTGAAGACCTCTGCAAGGACCCTCACTAGGTCCTGGTGAATGCCGGATAGTCTCTCATTAAAATCAAAGGGTCTTGGTTGGTTTATGAGAGTGTCCACCTCCTGGAACCATGGGAGTGCTAAGCCATATAACTTGTTTATGGCATCTTCTTTATCAATCAGCTTCCCCCATTTCACCCGACGTCTATTTGTAGTGAGGAGAATATCCCCCTGGTCAACTCCAAAGTCAGTGGTTGGCAACCCTGCTGCAGGGGCTGGATGCTGGATCTCCAATAACAGAGAATTGTGGTCACTGTCTGTCCTCGGGAGGACTCTAAAATCTTTGACTTTAGACCACAGGGAAATGTCTATTAATATGTAGTCCAACCTTGACTCGTGGCCCTTTTTGTTAAATGTGCACTGCGAGGGAGTGTCAGAGGGGGTACGTCCATTGCACGCCCTCAGTGCAAAGTTCAGGGTGAGGGACGTACGTTGTACTGCCAGCGGAGACCAAGCTTTGGGGTGAGGTGAGGATGAAGGTGGAACTCCCCAATGGTCATCCTCAGCAGTTACAGCACCCTCCATTAGGCCTTCCAGGGGTTCAAAATGGCAGTTAAAGTCCCCTCCCACCACTAGTTTGAGATCACCTGACAATTGACCTAGAAAGGAGGACAATTCATCTAGGGTGGGGGATTCTTTGCCCACAGCAACTGGACGTGAATAGACGTTGACAATTGCCCATGTTCTTCTGCCGGGCCATCTAAGCATCACACACTGGATGTCCTGTGAGAGTGTGACCATACTTTCCACCTGACACCCAATGTGACTCGCCACCCAGATTGCTAGACCTCCCGAGGGTCTCCCCCTCCCATTCCACTTTGCTGGGATTTCAAAGATGTCAAAGCCCCTCCTAGTCTGTGGTTCCCTTGCCCACGTCTCCTGGAAAAGGAGGATATCACTGCCATTTACCAGGAGATCCCACTCCGGTGTGCCTGCCTTGCTTGTGATGCCTGCCACATTCCAGGAGAGAATTCTCAGCCCTAGGCCTTGTGGTTGCAAGTCTACCCCACTTGAAACGGGCGGGGTAGCAACTGTAGGATCGTCAGAATCACACAGGCCACTTCTAGTGGTTGGGATGGATAGTACAGCCAGCTCCACTGGTTGCGTATTAGAGGCAATCAGTGTGCTTGATGATACTTCTGCTTGACCCAAGATACTTCCCAAGGAGGTCCCTCCCCCTTTGTCAATGACCTGAATCCTTTTACCAGTTGCGTGAGCAGAAGTGACTTCCCCCCTGACTGGAACCACAAGGGCAGATTTTTCTGAATGCTGTAAAGTGTCTCCCATTTGTGGTCAATCTACTTGGTCCAGGCAAGAGAATCTATTCTGATGGATAAAATTGCCATGAGCGGGAAGTGTATTATGCTTGGGCCTGTAACGTGAACCATCTACTGCAAAGCCCACTCTAGTCCAGCACTGATCCCTCCCCACAACTGGATTACAAACATTTGGATAAAAGTGTGAGAGGGACACTAGTTCGATGTTGGACTTGTCAGGCCTTACCAGCCAGTTGCAAATATATGGGGCAACTAATGGACTTTTAAAGCTGACTATAATACAGTCCCCTGCCCTGTTCTTGGGGGTAACTCCAATCCATGGGATCCTTCTGACCATCAATACATCACCTTTAATATTGGGAGGGAGGGGCCTATTAATGTTAAGCCAGTTAATTACCTTATTCCGAAGTGAGTCCTGTGGCTCTCTAGTGTCGCCAGTGAGCTCAGGAACTCCCACCATAATTGCTGTGTATGGCACTGCCTCAGGGGGCAGATTGATCGCCCTTCGCCTGATGTTAGGGTTAGTGGGCCGACCAATCTGTCCGTTGGCAGCACTCCCCTCACCCGTTGGTAGGGGTGGAGCGTGTTGCTTGGATCTTCTTGGAGCGGGTACAGGGGGCCTGGACATTTGTGCGGAGGGCATTAGAGGGGCAGGGCTACCTGTGCTACTGTGTTGTAATCCAGACTGGGCCTGGGTGCTTATTCCAACAGTAGGAAGTCTGTTTCCCACTGATTCCCGGGGAACCGTCTGTACTTTTGAACCCAATCCCAGACTAGGGCTACTTCTATTATGTGAGGTTTCTAGAGCCATGAGTCTAGCTTCTATGGAGTCCAATTTAACAGACAAGGGATTCAATAGGTTATTAAGGATGTCCGTGAATGAACTGATTAGGGTATCTGCAATATTAGGAGGGGTCCCCCCAAAAATAAACGGCCCAGAGCACACTGGTAGAGCTGTGGCTACTGTCAAGCCAGATTGATCGGGCCCCATTCCCGGAGAAATGACCTCAGAAGAGGCCGAGATATCCGTACTGTCATCCAGTGATAACTTGGTTGTATCCACTTTGGCCCTTTTTGCCCCTCTTGACTCCCTTGACCTTTTCCTTTTCGGAGGATGGTCCCCTCTGCTGCTTGCGGGTTCTGTTAAGGCTACAACTTGGACCCCATCCAGCGACTCAGATGTTTCCGCACAGATCACATTGGGAGAAGGCTCCACCACCCCAGATAGGCGCAGAGACTCACTATCCCTCTGGGAGTTTGACGGGGTCCTGAGATGTTGTAGGACTGACTCAATAGTCTGGTCAATACTGTCCAAGAGTGACAAGTGGGTAGCGTCGAGGGGTAGTGGGGTCATAGCATCAGTTAGGGGGGAATCCAAGGAGCCTACTACCACATTGTCTATGCTCACCTCAAGGAGGGTGTCTGGGACTGTTTGGACTTTGTTGGCCACAACACTGGTCTTAGGAAAGAATTTTTCCAAAGTGCTCGAACACTGTTGGTGAGCCTTGCTCCTGGATGCTCTGGTAGACATGGCAGAGGGAACACACAGGACCGCTGGGTAATGCTGAAGAGGGGTACTTGGATGAGGCACGACGTCAGAGGGGAGGCCCGGTCCGGTCTCAGCCGGCCTCGAACGGCCTAAAACGGCCCGCTCTTTGCCCGCTCTTCGCCCCGCGCGCGTCCCGCGATGCGCGCAACCAGGGGCACTTAAATGTAACAAGGGGGCGTGGCACTGGGAGGGGGCGCGGCACGGGCGGGAAGAGGAACCAGCTGGTGATGTTTGGAGGAATGCTGGTCCTCGCAGTCCCGCTCGCCGCGCCTCTCACCTCCTCTGCGGCCGAAAACGCCAAAGACACCGGACAATCCGCCCAAGGGTCCAGAGCAAGGTAGGGATCTTCGTATGCTACTCCAGTAGCGTGCAGGCAGGATTCCCAGGCAGCAAGTCACTCTCGAGCGGCTCCCGCGAAGCGGGGGCCGCGAGAGGTAAAGTACACCCAGGCAGGGGGCGTGGCACTGGGAGGGGGCACGGCACGGGCGGGAAGAGGAACCCGCTGGTGATGTTTGGAGGAATGCTGGTCCTCGCAGTCCCGCTCGCAGCGCCTCTCACCTCCTCTGCGGCCGAAAACGCCAAAGACACCGGACAATCCGCCCAAGGGTCCAGAGCAAGGTAGGGATCTTCGTATGCTACTCCAGTAGCGTGCAGGCAGGATTCCCAGGCAGCAAGTCACTCTCGAGCGGCTTCATATGCTCCTACTCCTATCGTTGCTGAGTCTGTCTTTTCCCGTGTGCTTCTGTCTGTTGGGTGTGTTATTTCTCCTTTTTCGTCTCCCCCATTCAGTTCTGTGTGAGCCTCCGACATGTGATATAGCCTTTCCACTTTCTCTTCTTCCTCTTCTTCGCCTGACCCTCGTGATGAACTTCTCCTTTCTTTGTCGACATATCTGACTTGTCTTGTTGTCGATTCTTGTTGTCTTCCTGTTATTCCTCTGTCATCTCTTAATTGTACGCCTTGGCACACACTGGCGTAGTGGTTTCTTCCATTATATCTTTTGCACGTCTGGCCAAACGCTGGGCACGGGCCTCTGTGTGAAAATTCCATTCCGCACCTGTAGCATGTTCCTTCAGGTTGTCTCCTCTCTGTTTGTTCCCTCCAGTCATTCCTCCACCGGCCGGTGCGATATTTGTTTGTCATGTGGTGTGTGTTTTCGATTTCGACGTTCTTCCCTCTTTCCATTTCCTTGGCATGTGCCGTTGCTCTCGCCTCTGCTCTCGCCAGTGACAGGATGTTCTCCAATGAAGTCGGTTCTTTTAGGATCCTTGCCCTGATTCCTGTGTCACGATAGCCTTCAATGATCCGTAGCCTTATTGCTTGTTCGTTATCGAATTTGTCGAACTCACAATGTATCACCAGTTTTCTCAGCCTTGTCGCGAAGTCATCTAGCGTTTCGTCAACTTGTTGACACGCAATAGTAAATGTATATCGTTCGAAGTCAACATTCCGTTGTGGGTCAAATTTGGCCGTTAGGCATTTCTTTAGGTTCTCATATGTCTTTGTTTCTTCGGTAGGCAGTGTCACCAGAAGTTCTTCGACGTCATCCCCTGCTAAGTTCAGCAGTAACCCTAATCTCTTTCCGTCTGTTACATCGGTCGCTTCCATATATCTTTCAAACCGTCTGATCCACTTCTCCCACCTGATTCCTAATTGTGGCTCCGATAAGTTGAACGGCAGTGGCCTCCTGTATTGTGCGCTGGACTTTGGGTCTGCCATTTTTGCCTTCTTGCCTTTATATGCTCTTTTCTCTTTTTGTTCTTTCACTTCTATGTGTGTTGTTCTATGATTTCTTTGCTCTTTGTCTTTTTCTACTTTTTCTTCTTTTACTGTCTCCTTTCTCTCTTTTCTTTCTTTCTTTCTTTTTATCTTCTTTTCTCTTTTGTGATCTTTTGTCCTTTTTAGGTCTCGCCTGTCGATGCGCATGCGCATCGAGCAAGCGAGGCTATAGGGGCTCATCCAGACTTTATCTAACTTGCAAGGAATCGTGGCGATTCCTTGCAGTGCCCGTGACTTTTAAGCTCAATGCGCATGTGCATTGAGCTTAAAAGCGCGTGCACATGCCCCCAGCCGCCTGCCTTGCCTACTCTCTCTCACAGCCTCCCCCAGCTCCGCCCCCTCACTACTTGATTGCACGGCCGCTAGGCCGTGCCTCCCCTACTCTCCTCCCCCCTCCTCCTCTCCTCCCCTGCCTGCCTGCCGCTAGGCCGTGCCTCCCCTACTCTCCTCCCCCCTCCTCCTCCTACTGCCGTGTCGCACCTCTCCCCTCTCCGCCCCCTCCCCTGCCAGCCGTGTTACGGTGAAAGGCTTGTCTGGCTCTTGGAACTTGTAACATCACGAGCACACCGTCCTTTTCACACAATCTCCCCCACAGTTCTGAAATGAGGAACAAACAGCAGCTAGTGTCCGGCGCCGCAATTTTCACCCGTTAAAGATTTAACAGCAGCAGCGATGATAGTGTTGCAAAGATACGACCATGATATTCCCTTACCGTGAGCTCGTAAGTACACACACATAACGGGAGGCAGAGGCCAGGTGCCGGTTTCCGACGGACGCCGTCCGCCTCAGCCTGCCAGCAGCAATCCTGACTCAAAGTACGGCCCCTCCGGGCGGCTCGCATAGGACTCCGCCCTCTCCTTCCTAATGCTGCTATGTCTAATCTCACACTCACCGTCTCCCCTGAAAGCTCCTCCTCCCTGTACCGCCCACCTCATCTCAACCGAGCTGTCATGCCCTCCACAGCCCGCAGCCGGTGTTCTGCATCTGGCTTGCTTCAAGGTCTCTTTCTTCGAACTTCACTTCTCTCGCCTATTCCCTCATCTCCCTACTTTAGCCCAACCTGCTCACATTCTTGCAGTTTGCGCCTCACCCGGTCACTGCCTCTTACTTTCTCCTTGTGGACACTCTTTCTTTCCGCATCGACTCTTCGCTACTTGCCTCAACGTGTCTGACCCTCCCATTTCTTCTAATCTACCTCAATATACATTTGCTCCGCCCTGTTTGCCTCCTCTGTCTCTCTCGTCCCCTTTCACCGTTACCTGCGCCCCCTTCTCCTCCCCCGCCTGCACCCAGTGCGCTTGCGCAGTACAATTGAGTCTGATAACTGTACCGCCGCCCCAGGTTTTAATTTGGGTAAGACTTCGCCTGAGTAAATAACTTTGCTGACCTAAAACTGAGATTTTTCAGCCGTAAACATTTTTGAAAAAGGCACAAGGCGAGTTAGTTGCAAAGGACCAGCTTGCTGCCTGATACTTGAGTTTACTCCGGGTCAGTCGGGGATACCTAAAGATACAAGACATCAAAACAAAACCGACACAGCATAACATGGCTGCTGGGGGATGAAGTCTCCCATTAAGTTTTGTACTATTTGTCTGTTTTCTATGTCGCTTACCATGAAGTTGAATAAAGCAAATGGACAATTATGCTTATTATAAAGCTTATAAAGGGACAAACCCTTTCATTAGGTATCACATTTAAACAAGCATTGAAAATGCAATAGGTCTCGCCTTTGATTAAGTTAAAGTCATTTACTTTGCTAATGGTATTGTATAGCAAAGCAAATGGCTTTAACTTAATGAAAGGCGAGACCTATTGCATTTTTAATGCTTGTTATTTCTTCTTTGTATTCCTTTATTTTACTTTATTTAGCCTCTTCTGGGCTTTCTTAGTCCTTTTTTTTTCTTTATACTTGTCTTTTCCTTGTATCTTGCTTCTTTTCTTTCTTGCCTGGCCTTAAGATGGCCGCCCTGTTGGTTCCTATGGTCTTTCTTTGTATTGTCTGTTTCCCCAAAATGGCCGCTGCTCTTCTCGCGAGATTTCGCGATAGAACTCTTGCGTTTCCTGCCCTTAAAATGGCCGCTTTGGTGTTTCTGTGCTGCTGTTGGCCCTAACTGCCTGATTCCTTAATGGCCACCGAGATTTGAGGTCTCGCGAGACCTCGCGCTTTGATTTTCAACGCGGAGACCTCGCGCTTTTATTTTCAGTCACCCGCGCTGTTGTGCTGACGCTCTTCTTACCGCGATCAGCTGCACTTCGTTGGACGCTGTCGGGGTGGGCTCCCGTGTTGCTCCTTGCGTCTTCCTCCTCACTGCTGCCGCGCTGCCAGGGTGTGCACCTGGTTTCTCTCGATGATGCTCGTCCCGGACATGCGACGCGATGCTCCACACGTTTGTTCGTTACCCTTCGTCGCCAGTTGTCGTGTTTCTGTAGTAGGCGCCAAGCGAATACCAAACTCGGGACACAGGTTAGTTGCTCAATGATTCTTTTATTTCTTTCCTTTGGCTGCTGGTTACATGCACGTCTGTTCCCATACCGTCCTGGTCAATCTGCCGTCCTTCCTGTCCCTAACCGGATGTGGTGTCCGGTGACCTGGTCACCTCCCTCATGACCCACAGGGTCATAGTGTCCTCCAGTCCTGTCGTCCTATCTGTCGGGTCACGACACTGTTCTCTCTGGGTTCTAGTCTGGGGGTTTGCAGAGTGTCATGGGGACCTCTTTTATATATTCGGAGAGAGATGGGGGGATAATGAGGCACTTTAAGTGTCTCAATTGGAGAAAGGTAGCGGCAACCATTGCGAGCGTAGTGGGGATCCCCAGATGTGCCACAATCGAAGACCTACAGGATAAGCAAGATGGTGCCCAATGATGGGGATAACAAGCAGCACTGACCGAGGACCCTCGAAAGAGATTCTGTGCCAAGCAGTGGGGGCTTGTGGGTGGCAGCTCCTCTTCCTTTTTACACAACTGTGGGGGTCGCTGCAGCGGTAGCTGATGATCAGGGCTGCAATGTCATTTGGATGCCCCTCCCCCATTTGGCGAAGAAAGCCATGGCTGAAGGAAGGCAGAAGCAGCGATGGTGCTCCAAACTGGCAAGGAGCGCCCATGCCATCCACCCAGTAAGAGAACATAATACGGTTTGTCACCAAGTGCTGACTGAAGGGGCGAGGAAGGCTAAGGTAAATGTGCAGTGGGAGATGGACTGGAGCCCCCTAAGTAGCACCATATAAACTCTGCATCACTTCCTGGAGCAGTGCTTGCTACATCGCTGACCCTTGTTTGCCGAACTTTGACTGGGATATAGCTACATTGACCCCATGGGGTCTATTGGGCCTTGGGACGAACCAGGGGCGCCGGCCTCTATGGATGCCCTCCATTGATGTTGGTCTGGCCTCTAATGTGGAAAATCTGCATCACTTACTGCCAATAAGGATCCTAGGGCTTGGGAGGGTGAAGAGGTGTCTGTGATACCCGGGTTTCTGGCTGCAACTGATACACAGATCCGTGTGCCTCCTGGAGCTTTGCACTCCGGGGGATGAGTTTGGGCTCAGACACATTGAGGGCTTGAGCTGATCCCTCGCGGAGAAGTATAGTGCTTCATCAACAGACCGAGAGGGCTGGGACTACCCCAAGCCTCCCTTTCCCCTTATCTTTGGCCATGGTGGCCGCCAAGCACAAAGTCCCATAGAATGGAACCCCCTCACTCTAGAAGGCCAGTCTATGGCACCAGCACTGGACACTTGGGTGGTCCAGGTTCCGGCCACCAGGGGTAACAACAAATGCTTATTACAGAATCCAAAACCAATTTTTCTCCCTTGCAAAGGTGGATCTGAACTTGCTTATCACTATAACCCATAATCAATGGATCGTGAGAACCTAGCCAGTGGAAAAATAATAGCAGATTTTCCCAATTTGGGTACGCCTTTTTGGAGAAGAAAATTCTTTTCTTTAGTCCCCTCACTCACCAGAGGTTGCCCTTAGGTGACATGCTACATCATTGGGGCCATCCCAAGCATCTACTGCTTGGGACGTGCTGCGACTTGCGAAGGATACGTAGGAGCACTTTTTGGTGAGACTATGTGTGGTGCGGTGTATGGTGGTGGAGTGGTGATTAGTGTGTGTTACCTAGCTAGTAAGCCAACACATTTATTTTTGCCTCTAGTTGGTATAGTAAAAAGGGGTTAGATATAGGAATTAGAACAATAATGTGGTCAAAGTCCTTGCTATCTTGTCGACATGTTTCAAGGTGTCCCCTACACCTTTTCTTCAGGACAACATGGGGGCCAGCCCCATGTATGCCACTCCGGTGATAAACCTAGATTAAGGTTAAGAAATAAATTGATAGACACACCTAATGTGTGTATCTGTCATGTATACATACGGTTAATGTTGTATCCATAGTATTTAGTCATTAGCAGTAATATGCCCCATGGTCCGCCTGGGTAGAGGGGCCTGTAGACTTTAGCTCGGCAACCCTCCGTTCTTTTGAACCTATTAGTCCCAGATGCGTTCTGAACTTGCAACGAACAGAGGCGCAACTATATCTGGTGGAACCTTTTCCAGTAGAGCAGCCCATAAAGAAGATGTCCTCGCAGAGAGGGCGGAGACACTGGAAGTCTAGCACCACCTGATCCTTGAGGAACTCGAAGATGGAGCGAACAGGTCTTGGAGAAACAACATCAGGATCAGGAGTCTTACACCGGAGCCCCACCACCCCCAACCCAGATTTCGAACAACATATTAAAGAACTCTTCCACCTCGTTCTCCCAGATGCTGAGAATCCAGCCATTGCGCTCGACTGCACACGTGGAGCTTACTCTGCTACCAAACTTCTCAAAAGTACATCCTGACCTGCTAACTTTAGAGGGTTTCTGCAAACTGAAAGAGCTCTTTATGACAATTTCAAGAAAACTGGACTCCTAGGGGCAGATTTACAAGCCCCTTGCTCCAGTTTTGCATCACTTTTAACATGGGAAAAGTGATGCCAAAGTGGTGGAAGGGGCTTGTAGATCTGCCCCCTAGACATTAAAAGGTTACTCAATTTCTGTCTTCCATTTATGCTCAGCAACCCTAGCAAAACGTACAACTTTTAGGGTTATCACTTCAGCACTGCGTATGAACATACTCTTCGCCTCCCTGAAGAGGCTGGAAAGAGGCCAGATTCTCCCATGGCAGTGGGTAACACTGACGGTGGATTTGACTAACACAGCCTGTCACATGGGAGAACCCCCACCCCTCCCCAGGCTCAAAGAGAAGTGCTCAGATAAAGATGCAACAAGGACAGGGGGGTTCCCGCAAGCCTTGGAGGATGACTGAAATGCAGTGGTGGCTGGTGATCTTTGAAACTGGTGGGTGAAACACATGCACCGAATGCCAGCCAGTGCATCATTTAAAAAATAATAAAAGTGCCAGGGTTCTAGTCAGGAGTCCACTGCAGCTTGCACCACACAGTGCCCTTGCCATGCTACCAATGATAGTACCAACACAACTACGAACCATCACACAAGTGTGACAATTCAGACTATTTCAGGTCTCCAATGCTATAAGAATGCCTTGGGTGGCAGGTGATAGGCCTCTGTAATGTACATTGAGTTAATAATTAACTTTTGTTGTGCTTGTCTTTAAATTAGCCAGACAGTGCCACCTTGTGGCAGACTGCCACAAGCACAGGTGTTGACAATAAAGTGCCAGTGCTGAGCACAAGAACCAGCAGCTCAAATTAAGCACTGAGGCCAGCAGTCATTCAATCAATCAAATGGTATTGATATAGCATGGCTAATCAACCTGGGGGGTATCCAGGCGCTGAGGTATGGTGAGCCTTAGTGGAAGAGTCAAGTCTGAGTCCCTTCCTGAAGTCGACGAGGGAAGGGGACATTCGGAGGCGGAGTGGGAGCCCGTTGATGGACTTGGCAGTGAGGTAGGAGAAAGAAAAACCTCCACTGCGGCTACGCTGGATGCGGGGTATGTGTGAGAGAGAGAGAGGTGGAACGAAGTAGTCTGGGCGTCTGGTGGAAGGTCAGGCAGTGGTTGATGTAGGAGGGTCCAGTGTTGTGGAGGGGCTTGTGTTGTCGAGCTGAAAGCAACTGCCACAACACAGGATTAGCTGACAACTATGTATGAGCAATAAATGAGCATGTAGGTGAAAATTTCGGAAGGGCTGACACTGGGTTTCATCCCTCTAAGCATCTTCTCAATAATTCGGGTAATTATTGTGACCAGCTGAAAAAGGCACATATATTTTTTGTTGTAACAAGAAAAATCAGTTAAATAACAGTTTCTTTAGCCATTGCTGTCTTTCTACTATTCCAACCAGATCATGTATAAAACAACCACAATACATACACTACATTAAACGGCTGTACATTTTCAGAGAAGCTTAAAAGCAACCAAGACAAATGTTTCATTGCAGATCATGAATAAAATATGACATTACATTTAACAAATACAGGAAGTCTAATCATGGCATGCACGTGTGACCAGACTGTGTGACCCTGGGCAGACCCCCTTTTCTCTTGCGGTTCGGAACGTTTAGAAATCAGCTGAATAGCACTATTAAGGCTTCTTAAAAACAATCAATTCCTGATCCAAGGGCAAAGGCAAACATGCTGGAAGGAGGGGAAGCCCTCCGGTATCGCCTTAAAGTTGAAGAAGATGCTGGAGCGGTGGCCCGACTTGTACAGGTCTCTGAAGCTAAGTAAGCCCATGGCAGATCGCTTTTAGGAATAGCAGGCATAGGGCAAAAAGGCGGCTTGTCAATGGCTTACACTGTCATGAAGTCTACTTTGCTGCTGTGGGTGGACGTGCTAGTGGCTTGGCTGCTCCCTCACTGATTCAGTGTCTCACTCACCAAGGTGTGCAATCTATTCCATTTCCATACTCCGGTTCTTTGTTTTTGTGTAAAGGAAAATTCCTTTTAATCCCAGAAAATAAATATATTTATGAACGCTTTCGACCCCTTAAGGACCTTTCTGCACACTCATTTGAAACAAAACACCCTTTAGGATTTATAAAAAATAAAAAAAAAAACACATATTAAAAGTGACGTGCGTTCATTGACATTCAGGGTCAATAGACCGCTCTAAGTTTTCGTGCAAAGCAGGAGGACAGAAATTAAGGGGCTACATGGCATAAATAACCTAAAATATGCAATTGCTGCCCTTCTGAAGAGCGTATTCAAGATGTTGCTCTCCTGGGGCCTCATTTATGAGGCCTTGAGTCAGTTTTGCGCTTCCAATGCATCACTTTTTGTGACGCATTGGCGGCGTAAAACATGCCTCCTGTTGCGCACTATTTACAAAGTGACGCATTAAGCAGATGCGTCACTTTGTAAACCCCTGCGCTATATTATACCTGCACCAGGTATAATGTATGCAGGGGGGTGTTCCCCCTCAAAAAGTCTCGTAGAAGTGACGCAGTGAAATCTATGAGATTTCACTGCGTCACTTTTAGGACGCCGTTGCGTCAAAATCTTGCGCCTGCCTCACACTTTTGTGA
Organism: Lissotriton helveticus; assembly: GCF_964261635.1. NCBI lineage: Eukaryota > Metazoa > Chordata > Amphibia > Caudata > Salamandridae > Lissotriton > Lissotriton helveticus. The sequence continues at coordinate 170,905,716 of NC_136059.1, read as the reverse complement.
CACACTCCAGCAATGCGTCACTTTTGCACTTACAAATATGTCAGAAATACTGACATATCTGTAACTTCTTGCGACATGATGCGTCATACATTAAATATGACGCATCAGATATGTCGCAAGAAGTGCACACTGAGAAGTGACGCATCACTCCTGTAACACAGCGATGCGTCATTTCTCATAAATGAGGCCCCTGGTCTTTTTTAGATTTAGCCTAATCTGTGCACAGGCGCTGTCTACAAGACTTTCTGTATTCACTAAACGGAGTGTAATACCGCCTGCTGCTTGTAATAAGTTCACTCGAGCGTCACTCTTCTTTGCTGCCTCCTCATTGGTTCACACTCTCGATACATCACATCTGTTTGGAGTTCAGGAGTGAACTACATATTAATTTCTCTTAATTAGTGGCCGTAAGCTTTGATACAGGTGCTATTTCATCTTTGCCAAGCCCCCTTATGTTGTGGTTTCGAAGAACGGGTTTTTTTTATTGTTGCTTTTCTGCTAATTGCTCTTTTCTTTGTTTTGCTTCGGCGGCCACTTTGGCCACCGTGCCTCACCTTCGCGTCTTTCCAATGTGTACATATGTTGTGTTTTGCTGGTTTCTTGGCTTAGCACAGTGTTCACGTGTTTGCTTCATGGTGTCTGCGTTTTATCTATAGGCATTGCGTTATCGCCCACTCTGGTGGTAGCTTTACGTTTCTGCATTGCATTGGCATTTTAACTTTGTATTGTATTGAATTACGCCTGTTTTATTGTGGTTGCGTTTTTTCTTTTTTTCCTTATTGGGACAGCCCTCACCATCCCTTAGTCCGTTCCCTGCCTGTGCAGCACACGGTCCTGCCTCTCCTCCGGTTGCTGTCTGCGCTCCTGCAGCTGCCCAAGACCCGCTTTTGCCACTTTCATGCTTGTAGCCCAGCCATGGACAAAGGGGAGTAGGAAGAGGAAGAATCCGTACACTTACCCCCAGGGCACGGGCAAGTAATGGCACCGTGCTCCCATTGCCTGCTCGCCCCTCTCTGTGTACCCCTTGCTTTCAGCACCCTTCACCACTCTTGGGACCTCTTCTTCTCCACCACCATGTTGCCCATGCTCATTGCTCAGGTAGCGGACCCTCCTCCCCAGGGGCAGGAATGCCACACTCCATCTCAAAGCACTTGCCCTACTGGGTGTGGGACACTGGTAGTCGCTCATGGAATCAGTCACTCATCTGTGGCCTCCAATCCGTTGGTCGCCAAAGCCAATTATCTATTCAATATGCACTCTGAGTCCCTCACTAAGAAATGTAACCCTAACCTCTAAGACTGTAGTAGAAGGTACCAGGTCCACTTGAGAGGTGCACCTCTGCCCTTAATCCCCTTTGCCAGTGCAGAGACAACTCTGACTTTTTTGTGCCCCGGCTGCAGCGCCCAAATGTACTTCTGTATCTGTTTCTCATAGCACCTATAACTGGAGGCTAAACTTGTTATGTTATGTTAGGGCTATTTGTATTGCGCACGGCTGCTCCAGCGAAGGAGCGTCCCGGCGCACCGACAAGGTGGCGAACACAACACAACAGAAAACAGAAAATATTATTTAAAAATGGGGGTATGGATTTTAACATAACTCAGAGAACAGAAGGGTTTTAGCGGCCTTGCGGAAGGAAAGCAAGTCGCCAAGGGTCCGGAGTTTCAAGGGGAGAGCGTTCCAGAGCGCGGCTGCCCGCACCCTAAAAGAGCGACCCCCCGCCCGACTGAGTTTGAACCGAGGGGCTGCCGCTAGTTCTTGGTCCAACGAACGCAAAGTGCGGCCCGGGATGTAAGAGCACAAAAGTTGGCACAGTAAGGGAGGCGGTAGGCCCTTCTTCCAAGTATTGCATAACGGCAATACATAAAGAAGCAGGGGTACTGGGAAGTAATTTATTTTGCCGGAGCAGACAATGTGGTCAGTCATCAAGCGTCCCAGCCTAGTTGTGAAATATTTAGGATTGGGATCTGAACATAACCGTTTCATAAGCATTCTTTTTTCAAAATCACAAGAGATGGTCCCACACCCTCCTTTCACATCCTAGTCATTTTCGACAGTGCACAAGGGGGATATGAGAGGCAATAAATGGTGAGAACAGATAGGAAAAATGATATGTACAGATTGAAAAATCAATAGGCAGACGTTGTTGTTGTAGCCTTTGTGTTTCTTTAATTCAAATATGCTTGTTTTTCTGAAGTAAAAAGCCAACGCGTTTCGCCCAAACATGGGCTTCTTCAGGGCTGCAATAGCATAAAATGTACATAAATATTGAAAATCCGTGAATGACCAGCAAGCAGATTCAAAAGAAATTTGGATGGAATAGACATAAGAAAAGAGAAGAGTACGCCAAGGGAAGAACCGCGAAAGAATAGTGAAAACATTTTTTTGTGTATATAAAAAAAGTTCCGAAAATGGGTGTGAAAAATAGAAAAAAGGCTACAACGACAACGTCTACATATTCTTTTTTCATGCTGTACATATCATTTTTCCTATCTGTTCTCAGTATATATTGCCGCTCATATCCCCTTGTGCATGTTCAATTTTGTGGTCAAGTGGCAGCTGACTATTTGAGGCAGGCAATATCCTGGGTGTGGGACACTGGAAGTCGCTCATGGAATCGGTCACTCATCTGTGGCCTCCAATCCATTGGTCGCCAAAGCCCATTATTTATTCAAAATGCACTCTGAGTCCCTCACTATGAAATGTACCCCTAACCTCTAAGACAGTAGTAGAAGGTACTCAGGTCCACTTGAGTGGTGCACCTCTGCCCTTAATCCCCTTTGCCATTTGTCAGTGCAGAGACAACTCTGACTTTTTTGTGCCCCGGCTGCAGTGCCCAAATGTAATTATGCATCTGTTTCTCATAGCACCTATAACTGGAGGCTAAACTTCTTCCAAGTATTGCATAACAGCGATACATAAGGAAGCAGGGGTACTGGGAAGTAATTTATTTTGCCGGAGCAGACAATGTGGTCAGTCATCAAGCGTCCCAGCCTAGTTGTGAAATACTTAAAATTGGGATATGAACATAACCGTTTCATAAGCATTCTTTTTTCAAAATCACAAGAGATGGCCCCACACCCTCCTTTCACATCCTAGTCATTTTCGAAGGTGCACAAGGGGGATATGAGAGGCAATAAATGCTGAGAACATACAGGAAAAATGATATATACAGATTGAAAAAACAATAAGTAGATGTTGTCGTTGTAGCCTTTGTGTTTCCTTAATTCAAATATGCTTGTTTTTCAGAAGTAAAAAAGCCAACGCGTTTCGCCCAAATATGGGCTTCTTCAGGTCTGCAATAGCATAAAATGTACATAAATATACAAAATCCGTGAATGACCAGCAAGCAGTTTCAAAAGAAATTTGGATGGAATAGACATAAGAAAAGAGAAGAGTACTCCAAGGGACGAAGAACCGCGAAAGAATAGTGAAATAAAAATGTTGTATACAAATAAAAAAGGTCCGAAAATGGGTGTGAAAAATAGAAGGCTACAACGACAACGTCCACGTATTGTTTTTTCAATCTGTACAAATCTTTTTTCCTATCTGTTCTCAGTATATAGTGCTGCTGCGCTCATATCCCCCTTGTGCATGTTCAATTTTGTGGTCAAGTGGCAGCTGACTATTTGAGGCAGGCAATATCCAGAACCTATGTGACTTTACTCGGCAGTGCAGTCTTCTATACCCCGGCTGCCTTTTCTTTTCTGATTATAATTTTCAACTGTATCTATTTTAATCGCACACGCAAACACCCTTATTGCTTTGTGAGTGTACAGAAGTAACCAGTGGCAACGTTTAGAAACTCATTTAGACTTTGCGGTTCACAAGTGGCAGTTAATATTATCACTTTTCTCTGCATACCATCGTTACACTCTACCCTTTTGTGCCTCATTCATTATCCACCCATGAGTAATGCATGTGCCAGCATCCCTAACCTTAAAGGCCGATAGTTTGCCTTCAACAATGCACGTTATAAATGTCACTTCGCCTTATGACAGTTTATGGTTTATAAATGGCAGCAAACAGCTGTGTTAAGAGATACATTGTTTCAATTAAGAGGTACATTATGTGCAACTACTGCTTACAAACTATGCAGTCCTCCTTATGCCACCATGGAACATAATTCCACTCCACAAATCCACTCCACACCACACGATTCCACAGCTAACAATTCCAATCCAACTGACATCATTTCAATGCACAACACATACATCCACTCCACTCCAAACCAAAACACATGGGTAAAAAGCATTATCATTTACGCCAATAGCTCTAACTCTCGCAAATGCAAGACCTATTGCATTGCAAATGCTTGTTTAATTTCTCAGTGAGATGTTAGTAAATTTAGGTAAGAACAAAAAATTAATTATGTGGTGAGAAGCCTCTCTTCAGCTCAGAGGAGCATCTACAGCTACATTTCGGGGGGGGGGCTAATAAATATTTCGCGGGGGGGGGGGCTAATTCTTCCAGCAATAGGCAGAGTGGAGATGCAGGGGCTCTAGGGAGGGGTGAAAACACAACAAAGCCTCGTTAACAAGTAAATGGTCTTTTAAAGACTGTGAAGTACTCGGGTGCTGCTGCAATAAGACGGTCGCCGGGCCGGGAAGCTGTCTCAGCCCGTGCTGACACACACGATGGGGGGGAGATGAAGCCCTTTGAGCCCAATGGGTGTTGCGCACCTGTCTCATCTCACCCTCGCCTGTCATCAGTTTGGACATACTGAGGGCCGAAAAGCATGGGTAGAAACCTGCGACTGTAATGCCCTTCCCCTGAATCTTTCACCAGGAAAGGTTTCTTGAGCACCGCCCAAAACCTAGCACTATTTTTCAGTGTTTCTGGTTCCAGAATCTCAGCCCAGGCCTCATTCTTAAGTATCTCCTTTCTTGTAGCAATAACTGATTTATACTCTTTACGTGATCTCTGAACTAATTCCTTGTTACGGGGTTTTAACATCAAGGCTGTTCTAAGATCACGAGCCGCTTTAGAGCATTCCTTGCTAAACCACCTCGGGCCATCCCTCCCTTTGCATGTTATAGGTTCTGTCAGTGATATAGCTATTTTATCAGTTAGGCTGTTAAAATCAGATAGGACCTGAAGTGGGTCAGGGTCAGCCTCAGTACATCTAGTGATAATGTCACTACAGTTAGTTTGAATATTCTGGTATATAAGGGCCGGAGTGCACATGGACCATTTTAAACGGCGTCTAGCATCAGTTACTGTGAGCCTACCCTTGCCTAGATTTCGTCTTTCTGTAGCCACCCAAGGCCCCCTTAGGTGTATGGTCAAAGGGTTATGGTCACTGAGAGGATTAGTGTCTATAGAAAATGAACGCACGAACTCCTGCATGGGGACAGTTAACAACATGTAATCAATAATTGTTCCCTTCCCATGCCCTTTAAAGGTTGGTGTAAGAAAGCGCTTTGAGGGGTCGCATAATGCCATTGCAATGGTGAGACCATGTTCATTAAGTAAGTTATTAAAAATTCCCCCCTCAACGGTGTGTTCCAGGTGTAGTCCGTTTATTCTGGGACAATACAGTTCCATGAGATTTTTCCCTAGGAGGTCACCACAGGGGTGAATGTTAAAATCACCCATTATCAGCAAATTGTGAGAACAGTCCCTCATTGAAGTGTCAATGTACTCACTTAAGGTTTCTAAGTTGCCAAGACTTGTAACATTATTAATAGAATTATAAAAATTGATCAGACCAACCTTACAGTTGCCCGCAGATAAAACTAGACCTTGAATGTCAAGGTTACTAGAGGGCCTGCTAGCAATTGTACATCTCAATGCTACCGATATAAACATTACCATACCCCCCTTTGATCTCCCCCGAGTTACAGGTACAGCAGGTACAAAATATGCCTTATAACCTTCAATATACATATCACATTTTACAGACCAAGTTTCTTGTAAGCAGATAATTTGAAAGCCCCTAATATAAGCTAACCAGCTTTCATCCTGCATTTTGTTTTCTAAACCCGCCACATTCCAGCATATAACATTATTTTTTGGTGTAGTTGATGTAATCACCTCTATCTGTTGAACTGCAGGCGACTGAACGGCACTCTCACCTTCCGAGACCCTCAGTCAATCGCAGGCGTCCAGCCCTGAGAGCATATTAAAACGGTTGTATAGGGGGACATTATAACCTTTGTTGTTCTGCTTATCGGCATTAAAATTTCCTGTTTGTGTCTGCCAGCTGTCAACATTTGATGCTGGTGTTTGCCACCCATTCAGCCCGCTAGTGTTGTGAATATACATGTCTGGTGTTACTGGACTTGGAATCTGAGCTTGTGATAAAGGTATGTACCCATGGGGGTTATTAAGGGGTTTTTTAGGTAAATTCTGATCGGGCGCATAAAAGTATCCCAAGGGACGCACACAGACACTATTTGCATTATAGACAAGTGAAGATGCACGTAGCAAGACTGTGGCGACATGTTGGGGGTGCTGAAAGTTAACTATCACGCAATCCCCCGTGGTTGATTTCCTTGAAGGACCAACCCAATTTACTCTTTCAGTGGATATAATTTGATTGTAAAAATGAGATGGGTAACCACAATTTTTGTTTAGCCATCCCACCGTTTTATTTTTTAGGGAGTCTTGGGGTTCTCCATGAGATTGGGCTGATACTTCCTCATGGGGCGGAACATTGGTTAGTACCACCACGTATGGGACACACTCAGGAGGGAGATTCACATTCCTGAGTCTGGCCCTCTGTGGGACCGGTACACGATTGCCTAAAGAGGCAGGGGCCTGCTGAATCGTCTGGTTTAATGGGGCTGTGCGAACCTCCGCCACAGAGCCTACCCTATTTACAGAGTTTGATTGCCGATTCTGTTGCACACTCTGGCTCCTGGCTTCAGTCTCCTTCCCGCTCCCAGCAGCGGTAGTTTTAGTGATTGTTATGGCTGGAGCAGGGGTCATATGTCCCGTCACTAAAATGCCCAATCTTTCTACCTCGGACGCTACTTTTTCCAATTTGGCCATAATTGGAGTAATTAAATCTACAATTTTGGCCTCCAGTTTGCACACTAATGTATTTATTAGTGCTTCTAAGTTAGTGTCAGACAGAATCACACTACCCTCGGTATTACTAGCCACATTATTAGGTTCGTCCAGAGCCTGGTTGCTTGCACTATTAGTGATGATGGCTTTGGAATTATTGGGTTGTTTAGTGTGAGTTTTAGTTTTTATAGACTTTCCCCTACGACACCTCTGAGTCTTTCTGCACTTCCGCACAGGTCTTTGAGAGGAATGGGCCTCCACTGACTCTTCTGCTGAGGAGTCTTCCTCCGTTGTAACAAGCATGTCCACGCACTTCTCCGGGTGCACCTGTGCCTGTGCCACTGTGATATGGCCCTCTGTACTGTGTGTGACATTTTCTAAAGTGCCATCGGGGACTTCTATTGTTTCGTTAGATACAGAGTCCAAAACAGGGGGAAGACTTTTACTACCCAATGAAACCCTGCGCTCTTTATTGATTTGCGTTACTTTTTTTACCATAAAATTATCTATGGTACGCAGACCCGATGCCGCTGGGTCCACGGTAGTTGCAGGCATGTTAACAAGAGGCAGAAAAGTTGTATTAACCCACTCGCAATCAGCAGTTACCCAACAATGTTAAGATGAGATAAAATACACCGTTCAAAGTCTTACGTGAGGGCTTAAAGGCTCTATGTTCATCGAGCCAGAGTCCGTGGCCCGTCCCGTCCTCTTCCGACCCCGCTGCCCCGCGCGCTCCCGCGTCGCGGGGTGTTGTGCTGGTGTTTAAGCGCCGCCTGGCGCCAAATCGCGGTGCGCGGCTTCCGGCCGCTAGGAATGCTGGGGGATGTAGTTTTTGTGTCCCCTGGTTCCCGCTCTCTGCTCTGCGGCGGCACTCGGTTGCAGAGAGCGCCGCTGCTGCAGGCAGGCGGTGGCAGTCCCCACAAGAGGAGTCCTAGGTCAGAAAACGGCAAGCCCGGCTGCCCTGGTGAGCGCAAATGTTTCCCCCGCTCTGCCGGGGGTTGTGCTGGTGTTTAAGCGCCGCCTGGCGCCAAATCGCGGTGCGTGGCTTCCGGCCGCTAGGAATGCTGGGGGATGTAGTTTTTGTGTCCCCTGGTTCCCGCTCTCTGCTCTGCGGCGGCACTCGGTTGCAGAGAGCGCCGCTGCTGCAGGCAGGCGGTGGCAGTCCCCACAAGAGGAGTCCTAGGTCAGAAAACGGCAAGCCCGGCTGCCCTGGTGAGCGCAAATGTTTCCCCCGCTCTGCCGGGGGTTGTGCTGGTGTTTAAGCGCCGCCTGGCGCCAAATCGCGGAGCGCGGCTTCCGGCCGCTAGGAATGCTGGGGGATGTAGTTTTTGTGTCCCCTGGTTCCCGCTCTCTGCTCTGCGGCGGCACTCGGTTGCAGAGAGCGCCGCTGCTGCAGGCAGGCGGTGGCAGTCCCCACAAGAGGAGTCCTAGGTCAGAAAACGGCAAGCCCGGCTGCCCTGGTGAGCGCAAATTTTTCCCCAGGCCTTATATTCTGCTATTGCTGCATTGTGTGCTGCTGTTTTTCTGTTCTTCACTGTGTATATGTGGGTCCCGATGTGATACTGGGGAGGGTTTAGGAGGAGGTAATGGGATGAAGAGGCGGGGTTATTCCAACCAGAGTTATTGAGTACCTAAGATATTCATGACTAAGCAAAGCAAGGAGAAGAACGATGTAGTCTTGGGAAGTGACGTGTATACAATGCATTTCAGAGGTAGTGAAAGGAGCAATCCGAAGACATCTAATTAATGATAGAAAAATGATAAATGTGCAAAGGCCTAAACCTCACTGATAGTGAGGTCAGCAATACTAAAATTCCTACATGACAAATAATTTGATATAGCTTTTGTAGCAAAATGAGTTCTGCCAATTTAGTTCACTAGGATTTTTCACTTTTGTTCACCCGATTTTTGGAACTTTACTGTGGGTGAGTTTCACTCCCTAAGTCTCACCATGATAATTTCATGGATCTGAGAGACCTGCACTGGCTCCCCGTCAACAAGAGAATCACCTTCCGTCTCCTCACCCAGGCACACAAAGCCCTACACGACCAAGGCCCGAGCTACCTCAACAACCGCCTCAACTTCTACGCCCCCAAACGCCACCTCCGATCGACCAACCACGCCCTCGCCGCCGTCCCCCGCATCCGAAGAGCGACAACAGGAGGAAGGTCCTTCTCCTACCTGGCCGCCAAGACCTGGAACTCCCTCCCGACCGACCTGCGCCTGACCCAAGACCACCTCTCCTTCAGGAAGAAGCTCAAGACCTGGCTGTTCGAGCAGTAGCAGCGCCCCCCCCCAAGCGCCTTAAGACCCTCCGGGTAAGTAGTGCGCTCTACAAATGTCTTTGATTGATTGATTGATGGTAATTGAATTAAGCATGTTTACCGCCTGGTCTGCGTTTTAAGAGAAGTTGGCTGTAGTGCAGCTGGGGAAAAGGACACTGGGCTGGTTATCTGTAAACATGTGCACATGAATGTGTGCACGTGTGCGGACTGCACATGCGAGACTACTATTGTGCACAGCCTGGTAATTGCACACATGTTGCCTGCTTCAGAAGGGACTCTGCCAGGATAGATGCTGACCTGGTAGGCCTTGTAATATTAGTGGGCATTCATAGACTGGTCAGTAGCGTTTTTGGGAATATCTGTAGTTCTTAACTGTATGAAACACATAAGTGAAATCTACCTTAAAGTGCAGTTTCACTTTAAAAAGACCTAGCGAGTTGTCAAAGTAGGGTAAAACATGAATGCTGAGTTTGAATATGCAGGTCCCAATAATATACGGATATAACTTACGGGTTGTCAAGAACTGTTATATTTCTTTGGCTCCAGCTAATAATCAGATTTCAGGCCTTTTGTCTCCCTGCTGGGTGAAGTTACTCTGCTCCCCAGCAGAAGGAACAAAAGGCCTTCTCACACAAAAGGAACAATTATTGTTGACTAATTCAGTTCCTGAGGAAGGAGTGGGGAGGAAATTCTCAATCAGATAAGTATCTATCACACTGCAGCTAGGTGGGGACAACTCAGGCCCACTGAACAAAGGACGAAGCCCAGACATCTAGAGCCAACGCAGAAGGCAGATACTTTTGCAGTTTTGGTGGGAAGGTGCCTGGCAGTGATGACAGCTAGGGGTGGGGCTTTGGCCCTCAGAGGAGCTCTTCACAGAGAAAACATGACAACATAATGTTGTATTGTCCCTGAATGCTGTGCAGGAGTGTTGGGATGAGTTGGGGAATGATGTGGCATCCAAGGATTGGCCAGGGGTCCCTGACATCAAGTGCTTTCCTCCCACACTCTTAAGCCTCTGCACAAAGGCAGTGAACAAGGCCTTGGACCAGGAAGGTGATGACAGCAGCATCAAGGACAACTGGAAGGAGAAGCCGTCTGATGCCCTGTGAAGGATCCTGTTCCCCATGACTAGATGGGTCTCTGAAGGACCAGTGGCACTGGCTCCTTCATGCCCGCTGGGGAAAATTTTGGGGAAGATCTGGACTCCACTGCCACCCCAAGTGCTCTTCAAGACGGGTAGAAGGTTCTGGGGCTTTGGAGTGTGGGGAGACAGGTGCTCTACTGGCTAGTAGTGGAGGGGCTGCCCAAGACCCGCCCCAATCAGGAGAGGAGCACCAGGAGCCAAAAGAGAAGACCAGCACAGGGAGTCACTAAAACCAGTTCCCAGTGAAGTGCACCTTTTAGAGGCCAGGAGGCCCATTGAAAATGATCCTGGAGGCTAGAGCTCACTAGTAGGAGTAAAATGAGCCCAGGATCATAAAAACCAGCTCATTGGGGGAAGAGTTGTGGATCAGGAAAGATGTGACCTTTGATCCCTTGTCAGAACAATGGAGCATGCAGTATTCCACTGCGATTCTTTTAGATTACCCCCAAGGTGGGTCAGTGCCAAGGTGCTGACGCGAACAACAATTTTAGGAAGGGGGTATGCAAAGGGTTCCCTCCGCATAGGCTTGTATGGCCCTGCGAGCCCCATCTCTATGGGCCCTCCACACAGCCGCGGGCCATGCATGTAACATCGGTGGGGTGGTGGGGCCAGACGGGGGGATTTTGACAGATGACGACAAGGGAAAATGTATTATTTATTTAAATTTCCCTTGTGGTTGTCTGTCGAATACCCCCCCCTCCCAAACCTGGCCCCACCTCTCTTACCTGCACAGGTTGCAACCTCCGCCACAAGAAAATTCCATCCTTTGAATTGCTCTTTATATTTGAAAATCAATAATTGGTGTCTGAATATAATATTGTTATATATAGGTCTCATAGAGAGCCTATATTGTTTATTTCAGTTCTAAATCTCATAACCCACTTCTATGACATAGCAACAATTGATTACACAACTGGTTACTCAATGTTGTGATGTCATAAAAGCCTTGACTGAAAGTAGAAAGTTCAGCTGAAGTAGGGGAAAGGAAAGCAGGGAAGGTGGTTGGGGTTGGTCAAGGATGGCAGGTAAGTTTTTTTAACCTTTGGGACAAGTGCACATAATAGAGGCCATATTATGTATGGCTCCCCCATTATCCTCTATCACCGCGTAGAGGCAGATGATTTTGGGGCCATACATAAATATATAACATAAAATGATAGATGGGCTAAAAAGTGAATTACCAGGATATTTTCCACCTTGGGGTTCTGAGTGACTTCATAGACAACTCGGGCTTTGCTCTCGTCTACTTGATGTTGCTTAGAACCACTCAGAGAAAAACCCCACAGTAATTCACTGTTACCGTTTACAATTCTATATGTGATCTTCATCAAGTTTCACCTCAAGCCATGGATATTTACACTATGTGGCCATCTTCATGCTATGTTTGCCCATAATATAAGCGCATAAAATAAGCGCTGCGAGGCCTTAGGGTATGTGCGCGCTATATAAATATAATTTTTCATTTCATTTCATTTCATTTCAATATGCATTGATTTGCCGGCAGTAAGGCAGCGCCCATAAAATATTAGGGGTGAACACCAACATGTCCCAGATACCTGCAATGCATTGGAAATATCACCATTCCACCAGGGTCATCGTTATATGGTTAAACCATTAAATCAATGCTATCATGGCATGGAAGACCACAATATACCAAGAGTTATGCCCATTAATCCAAAGACATCATTATGCCAATGGTAGGAACATCATGCCTTGGATGCCCACAATATGTTATGTTATGTTATGTTAAATTACTTTTAGAGCGCACTTACACCAGGCGGTTTCATGGCGCTGTGAACGGGAGGCAGCGGAACCAGCAGTGAAAAGTGAAAGGAAAGCGAGGAGTTACTCAAAGGCCTGGCAGAACAGGAGAGTTTTCAGACGGGTTGAGTACTGTTATGGCAGAATCAACATAAGTGGTGTTACATGGCATCCAACATAGCAGTCAACTCAGCCCTACAACCATAGTCAGGCACCCAGCACATACTTAGATTATTGACATGCACTTCAAGAAAGGACACAGTTCATTGGACCTTTCGCTCGTACTGTACAAGAAACCCAAAGGGGTTACTTGTATTTTACTTTTTTCTGTATTTTTCTGGTCCAGAGGTATGCAGCCTGAGGCATTGAGTATTGCCAAGAATGTTCTCATTTCTCAGTTTGCAGTGTCATGCCAGGTGTAAATTTGAATTGCGCAACAATCATTGAAGCACTTGAACTACTTTTCTCAGAATCCTGGGTTTGGGACACGCGATCGTGGACGGTACGTGCCGCGCATAGAGGGTGAGTGCCCACTTCGCTTCAGGTTGGTACCAATCACACAAGCGTGCTAATGATTAACAGCCATCCTCTCCTGGGGATACGTTCCAGACACAGCTGGCTTTCGTTCCTTTAATCAGTTACCACACTGGGCCATCTTCAATCACTTACAGACAGCCGTAACAGATACGCTAATGGGTTCAAGGAGTCAAGCACATATGTGACCCCATTGGGGTGTATAAGGGAAACACACAGTGACTCCCACGATCATCAGGGGAAAGAGTCCGTACAAGCAGGAGGACGGCGAGGAATGCACCTTAGTGTAGTAAGTGGGTAATGGTGGGAAGAAAGAATTTCAACAGCAGTTTTCGACTAGACAATCCTCTGCAATGTGTATAGGGGCAGCACATGGACAGGGTCCCATCCCTTTGCAGGAAATGTTCACTTGGTATAACCCAAGGAGGCAGCTCCGATCGTCAAATACCAATCTGATTACAACTACCAGATTTAAGAAATCCCGGAAATGGGGTAGAGCCTTCGGAGTACTTGCCTCACATATCTGGAATGCGCTGCCTTTGACCCTTAGGCAGGAAAGTTCACTGATTGGGTTCAGAAAGAGCCTGAAAACCTGGCTCTTTCCAAGGAATGCTTCTTAGTTCTCCGGTTATTGACAATTGACTCGGCTATCTTGATGTTATCTCTAATCCAACCGCCAGGATACCCATAGGGTGGCAGTTTTTGCGCTATATAAATTCTTATTCCATTCCTATTCCATTCCTTCCATCCTTTCCTCTCCCTTTAGAGTGTGACTACAGGGGTTTCTGGGGCCTTTCTCCATGGAGTTCAGATTACCTTTAATTAGGGTAATAGTGTGTGAACTGGTTCTCACAGCATGACACTACACAATATGGTGGGGGGGTGATACACTGAGGCATTGTCACATTTACATTGTATGCAATGTTCATAAATGAGATTGAGTGACCTCAGATCACGTTTTATAAGTCAGTAAAAATATTTGTAACACATATGTTATTATTGTTTTCCAGGTAACCAGGGCACCTATGAACTGTAAGTGGTGGCAAGTATTGGGGCACTATTGGATTAGTGTATACAAAGGGCATATACTTTGAGTCGATCTTGCATCCGTCCTGATGAATGCCTTGGATTCGTGTGAGCCTCTAGGCAGAAACATGTTGACAACATAGTGGGGTGTGGGTTACTTATTCCCTGATACTCCACACCTAATATTTAATACCAAGTGGTACTCTACATAATATAATTATACTGCGCCATCACATTGCGTTTTAATCTATTTTCACAGGTCCTAGGCTAGAATCGAGTGTCTCACTGACCCCAGGGTATAGTTCCACTCTCCATCAAACCAAAGTTTTTGGAGAGTGTGGGGATAGCCCATGATGAAGCATGACACCTGGTAGATGTATGAGGACATCCTGTTAAACTTTTTGTGTGTGTTTAGGAATAGGCTGGAACCATGCAATAACAAAATGTTTTGAAATCGTAAAATAATAAAATCCCATTCGGGCGGCTTTTTGTGTGAAATAGTGAGTTTGACCTAGTTGCCTTAAAGCGGTTTTTAGCCACTCATATTACAGACATCAAACACTGGGGAGTGGGACGCAGCATTACCTGTTGTGGAGGCACTAATTATTACATAATTCTTTATTACTCTTCAACCCAGGTCTTCTACTGCTCAATGGTACTGTTACATGTCTTTTTTTGTGATAGGTAAACAAACAACACTACAGGTATTTTTCTGTTTTAAGCATTTTGATGCTTCTATTTATGCTATCTCCAATTGTATTTCTATTAGTTTATGCTCTGCAGCAGTAATGCATTACAGGACTCCCTCCACCTGATACACAATAAATTGCTAGACAGAAATGATGAAAGGAAGGAACAAGTCCTCTAAAGTTTGCAAGGTCACATAAACCTCAGCAGACACCATTTCTATTACATTTAATGTGCCTTTTATCTCTCTTCACATGCTGGATTGTGATCATATCCCTTTTTCTCTCGTGGATACCTTATTAGTGTAACTGGTTGATGGCTCTGCAGAGAGACCTTTCAGAATTATGGATTGCAGTAAAACAGAAGTGATGAAGAGAATGCGATGCTGCATTGTGCTGCAGAGCAAGGGTCTTGGCTTTAAATGGTTAAAGGTTGCTAGCAGCATAACTCTGATGTGTCATTGTGACCTTGCCCCAGCTTCCTGCTCTGTGATGTAGCTAGCCTTCTCATGGGAGAGATCTAAGAGGCACAGCAAGTGTGGGCAGGAAGACCAGAAGCCTGAGCAGAGAAGCATCAAAGCTCCAGGAGGGGCACATGCAGTTAAATGGAACTGAAATAAACTGCATTTCAGTCTATTTGTCTTTCTCCATGCATTTTTGTAAGTGTGCTGACGTCAGTGCAAAAGGTTGGAACTCACATACTGTATGGCAGTCTCCCCTGGTGAGCCAGAGCTCTATCTTTAAAAAAAATATAAGAGTATTGATTCATGTTATGTGGTAATTTATTTGGGGCGGCCCCTCCGCTATGATGGAGGATTATTGCCCCCCTGCCAGCAGCATAAAACAAGCATTTACAATGCAACGGTTTCGCCTTTGAAAAAGTTAGAGCTATTGGCATTGTAAATGACAACATTTTTATGTATGTGTTGGTTTTGAAAACAGATAAATCAAGCACTGGCGTTGCCAATAGGTTTCGCATTTCGAAAGTTGGAGGTATTGGTTTTGTAAATGACATTTTATATTTATAGATTGTTATTGACAATGCCAATAACGATATATAAATATAAAATGTCATTTACAAAACCAATAGCACCAACTTTCATACTGCGAGACCTATTGGCAACGCCAGTGCTTGTTTAGGTTACTCTTGTAAGGTCTTTTCTTAAACCATCATCATTATTATATACATCTTTTAGGCTGACCTCGCAACAAAATGCCTCTCAACTTGTCACACATGACACGTGTAAATGTTACACACAACCACACTACTATCATGGAAATGTCAAATAAAAACAGGCCAAAACCTGGCAGTCCTAACTTTATCCTAAACTTTTAGAATTACAGAATGCAAACACTTCCGGGTCACCACAGCCTATATATAACTCAAAAAACGTACATGAAATTCGCGGGACACGCTAGGGGACGTCGCATCCTTTAGGAACGAGCATGCAAGGACGCATATTTACAGTGACCCTCTTTACATTAATATCACAGAAAAGAGGTAGAGTTTAGCTGTGTGGGCGAGTGACAACAAATTACTCGGCAAAGGCTTTGTTTAGAAATGAAGGGGCATGTTTACTCGGTGGATGCGACGCCGAGGCTGGCTGGCTGGCGGTCACTGTGGACCATAAGGGTACAAGAGCTAAGACGGGGGCGGATAACACTACAGGCTACAAAACCTACACTCCGATACGTATCCTACTTGGGGGTACAAATTAAATACGACATATAACCCAGTTTTCGCAATACTTCTGTTTTGGTCACGCCAGATTCGACATTAAGCATTGCAATCATTGCAGGCTAGTGAAGAGCAATCACTACAAAGGAGCAGACATTGCAATAAAAAAGACTAAATCGTTCGATTACAGTGACCCGCTCCGATCCGTGCACAGTGAACGCGATCTTGCTCTTACCTGCTCGCCTCTCCCGCCGCTCCTGCTTGCTTCTTCAAAACACGTGCTTTTGCACAGCAGACCACAATCCTTCAGTAGAACTACAGAGCAACTCGCTGAGAAACACGTCTAACCACGCCCACTGACGGAACTAAGCTCCTAGCTGTACCCCCGGGGTACCAGACAAAGTTTCATGTTGCAAAGGTACCATATAAAAATCTCACTCAGATTACACTATCTACCGTACGTTGAGTCCTCTAAATAGACGTATTTATTATTTGAAATCTATCCGTAGAATATCAGCGGAAAGTGCAACTTTCTCCAACACAGTCACATAGTTTTTTTGACTATTCGGTCTTTAAATCTCGAATATTTTGGGGGGAGTTATTAATTTTCCAAATAGTTTAAATCAGTGTTGTCTTGAAATGCGATTTAGTCTTTTAGATCATTCCTAGCAGTTGCTGCCTTTAGGACGCAATTTAAATCCGAAATAAATACTAGGACTACCCTAGCCGCCGTCTCCAAAATGGTAGGGGCAGATTTGCAAGCCCCTTGGCCGCTTTTGCGTCATTTTAAACATGGGGAAAATGACATAAGGGCGGCGCAAGGGGCATAGTGTTTAGACGTGCATCATTACACGTAACGTTGAAAGTCACGTCCTTTCTCGTGACAAGTTCTGCTAGATCATTTTCTCGTCACTTGTTATTTATATTGCCTGAAGGAACGAAGTTCTCATTAACATCTAGACTGTTGATCTCCTGTCTGAGCTTTCATGATCAGCGCACACTACTGTGAAACAGGAAAAAAATCTGTGGAATACTTCGTTTTACTCCTGAAGTAAACTGCTTTTGTAGATTAAACTGATTTGACAGCGATGCTCCATGTTGCGGTTAGGAAAGCAACTGAAACTAATTTTTAAAATGTTTTTATTATAGTTGGTAAACTTGTATTTATCACCTACCACGGAATGATATCGGAGTAAAGCGCTGGCAAGAGACTCAGTGGTGTAGCGAAACGTTAGCCCTCCCCCAATCCCCTCAAACCTCCTCACAAGGTGGGGTGCCCGGCCCCCTGACACTCGCATGCTATCCTCGTCCCTCACCTTCAACCTTTACAAGGAGTCACACATCAAACAAGTCAGGTCCCGGGCCGGCAGCCAATGACAGCGCGGCCCGGGAATGACGTCAGGGGGGTGTCCCGGGCCGGCAGCCAATCACAGCGCGGCCCGGGAACGACATCACGGGGGTGTCCCGGGCCGGCAGCCAATCGCAGCGCGGCCCGGGACAAAGGGGCGGGGCTTAAAAAAGCACCAGAAACGCCCCCGAATCGCGTTTTCGAGAGAAAGCGCGATTGACAGCCTCTGCCTCCCAATGGCTAGCCTCCATTTATGGAGCTAGCCAATGAGAGGCAGAGGCGGTCCGAACCTCACTACTAAAAACAAAAGATTTCGATTGGGAGGGGCTTCGCCCCTCGCCAAAGTCGAAACCTAAAAAAGAAAACAATAATGAATCCGGGTTTATTATCATTTTATTTTGCTTCCCGTCTGAGTCTTGAGGTCTGGGCCAGGGGGATGACCGACACCAATGGGGAGTGGTTGCGCGGCTATCAGTGCGCATGACGGTTTGGCCGCCCGCCTCAGGCCGGCCAAACCATCATACGCACTGAATCTCTCTCCAACCCACCTGTGTTGCTGCGTTAGAGACAGCAAAGAACAGGCTCCCAGTCTCCCTGGGAGTGCAAATCATTGGCGCTCAGGCCAATCCTGAAGCGTCTCTCATGCGTGAGAGCAACTTCAGGATTGGCCGCAGGGAAGGCTGGCAGCCTCTGTCTGCAGTGGAGCCACGAGAGGAGCAGAAGACCGATGATTCAGCAGGCTGCAGGTAGGTTTTTCTCCTTTTTTCGATTTTGGTTGTCTCGGCCCCACCCCGCCCCCCTCCTCTGACACAGGCTGCTATTGGTGGTAATCATAGGTGTAAAACTACCTCAGTACAAATATTTTATGTGTTCAGTATTGTGTGTTTTTGCACATGTGAGGAAAAACAGCCCAAATTACAACCGATGCCCAGGCTGCTGGCACAAGACGCCTCTTAGTTCCCATTTTGGTAAGTTACCAAATAAAGAGACGGGCGCTGGAAGCGGGAAGGCAAGAACAGATTTTTATTTCTCATGAGGAGAGCCTGTCATTTCGGACACGCACACAATGTCTTCAAGAGGTGCTCTAACAAGTTTCTCTGCGGCTCCGTCTTTTATACACAGGTTTATGATGCACAAACATTCCTTATTGCAATAAAGACACTTTGAAGTAAGAAAAGGCATCCCCGGAATCCCCGCTTCAGGCCCATTCCCACACATATCTACAGTAGGAGTCCCCACCCCAATCTCAGCATGATGGCTATCGCGCAGCTGGACATTCCGCTGGGAACAGAAATGCGGGCGATCGGTCGGATCTAGGGGTGTGAGGGTATTGATTAATCCCCGCTCCTTTGATGTGAGGCGAGGTCCTACTGTAGGGGCAATAAACTGCATCTGTTGGGCTAGGTGATGGCCAGGGATCAGGCCGGGCAATCGGGCAAGGAGGAAGAGGTTATCAAAGGGCCTGTTTTATGAATGAGATGAAAGAGTGTGGGGGTTCAGCACGGGATGTGGCTCGGAGGCAGGGTCGCGCTGGAGGTGCGTTTAGGGCCCATGCAGGAGAGACCGGGGGCTGACAGGGCGCGCGGGGGGATGCTTGCGAGGCCGGGGAGTGAGGGGGAGAGACGCGCTGGCTATCGATCGTGAGCAGAGAGGTCATGACACACAAAATGGCTGCCACCTACGTTCGTGATGGGGCCTAAAAGGGACAAGATGGCGTGGCCACTGCTTCGTGATTTTCGCTTTACTTTCAACAGTGGCTGTGGTGAACACAAATGAACGCCGCTTATGCACATATACATTGTCATTTTCCACAGTCGCCGCTTTTTAACATAAGTTAGTTCATTTCCGTGTTTATCATAACTGACGGGGTGTACATATAGCCATGTGTGGTCAATGAAATAGCGTTTGTCAATACTGGCGGATTGCATATAACCATGTGCAGTCGATGCGATAGACGAGGTGCAATACATATGAATTTACATTTGTTGTGATATATATTCGGGTCTAGAGATCGGTACATTACTCAGTCGGAGTCAATCAAGGAAATGTTCCGACACATTATGGAACCATGTTCTGACTCTCTCTCCGGCGGTATCAATGCACAGTTAAAAGTGACCGATGAAACATTTTGAAAGCAATAGAAAGTGGTTGAGGGAGGAATTCAGTTCAATACAAGCAATTAGTCAGGGAGGGGGGGGTAGAAAGTTCAGAAAGGGGAGGGGGGGGTCTTCGCCACAGTGTCTTTTTAGCAGCGAGCCATCACTGGTAGGTTCTAGTAGTTCGTTTTCTTCCGTTGGCGCTGTTGAGCACTGGCGGTGGAGCTATAGGTCCAGCTCGGATCCATCCTTACACGTCGCAGGGTGCGATCTGTCCTCTGCTGTTAGACCACAGTCCAGTTTCCTAACTAATCTTTTTAAGGGTGCCTCATGCTGGGCACCTGCATTTCTTTCTCCTTCCGTGGCAAACCCTATTCTACCTAAATGCTGTTCTTCTTCTCTGAGTCAAAATCCATGTGAAAAAAGGGGGGGGGGTTGTCGGATAATCGAGGGAAGAGAGGGCGGAGTGGGATCAGATCTTTGTGACAAACCAAGGGAGCAAAGGATAACGAGCAGGCAGGCCCATTAATCGGGCTCAAAGGGGCGGGGACTTCTGGCACGCGTGGGTCAGCAAGCGGAGGGCTTCAAGGCAGCCCTCCATCCTTTCATTTTCCGTGTTTGAGAGTGGTGCCTCGTCCCGCGTCTCGTTGCTCTGCGGCTCCACCTTTGGTCGAGGTCACATGTGCTTCATGATCTGCGGCCAGGCTGTGCGTCACGTCCGGCCCCTCTCCTCCGGTGATTGTGTATCTTTGAATGGGTACAAAACAAGCTTTAGAGAACTGGCAGGAGAAGACATTTATACATTTCAATTCCGCCCCCAATCTTAAGTAGCTGGGATACTTTCAATGGTCACGGTCAGAAGTTATCACTATGGAGTATGTATGCGGGCATTTCTACTGAGTTTGTACTAAGTCTCTTTGGCGTTCATTCATGACGTATATGGAGAGAAGTCAGACTCCTATCAACTGCGTATTCCATCAAACTCGAAATCGGATCCTTCGGTAGAGACTCGTCTTTCTAACCCGAGCCCTGGCAGTCTTCTATCATCATGAGAGAGGGACAGAGGCTAAACATTCTTTTCTCGGGGAGCAACGGTTAATGAGGGTCATCAGTTATACTTCGGGATATGGAGCTGGGGTCAATCGGGAGAAACGAGGACGCTTTGGACACCCGTACTTGGGTGCAGAGAGGTGGGGAAATCTGGGCATTGGGGATTGTGTTTCTAACGAACTGAGAACAGAAGGCCACTGACATATAGTCAGTCACCCTATAAAAAAGGCCAGATTAGAGGACATCAGTCGTCTTACCTGTCCTTTCCTTCTTAGCCAATTCAAGTTCCATCATTTTACAGAAAGGAGAGGTAGTAATATGGCAAATTACAATTGTTTTAGTTTCTGTCAATTTTGCCGAACACCTTTGTGTTAAAAAACCAATTAAGCTTGTGCCGGCGGGGCACAACGTTACCACACAAAGGAAGAGGGAACAGGGGGACCCTCAGAGAGATAGAGTCGTCCGCATTTTAAATGAACTATTCGGTACACGTACGACATGGAGAGAGAGAAAGAGAGAGAGAAACGTGTACAATAATAGGCCATTTAGTGCGCACACAACACAGAACAGCAGGGGTCAAGTTATATAGAAACACAGGCTGAGGGACGACGTAGATCCATACATTACGTACACATGAATTCAGGCGGGGGGGGAATAGTACATGTATTATATACAAAAATCCAAGACAAAACATAGAACAGTACTTGGCCAAAAAGATTTTTTCCTGCATGCTGCGCATCCTTAGTATCCTACTTAATTCATCTGGCTGCCTTTGCTGGTGGCCTCGGTTGCAAATACTTACTCCTTTGTCAATTGTTGGGGAACTAACCTGGTCGGGCTAATACTCACGGTGGGATCTTCGAATCATTTTTAGGGAATGGGTATCCAGGCTGAGGCAACGGAGGGTGTCAGTCGGGAGAACAATGGGGCAGCTTTGAGTTTCATGTCTATGAGGGTGCAAGAAGGAGGTGGTAAATCTTAAACATTGACAAAATTCCTAGTCTTCCAGGAGGAGGGTACTTGGGTAAACCTCACCCCGGAATATTCCTGAACCTTTCCCTATTTAGTTACCGTATGAATTTACTCATGGGTGCACGTCATTCTTGTTTGCATTATTTGGGGTGCCGGTTGGAGTCATACTTTGTCATACTGCAATAACCCGTCAAGTTTCTGCTTCAGGCCACCCTCCCAGTCGCTGGGTTCAGAGAGAGAGAGAGCCGTTTCTAAGTAAGGGAGTGCTATATCTTTGTTTGTTCGTCGTGTATAGGCACCATGTTCAGGCCCCTTTTCCCCATTCCATCGGCGTTCGATCATCATTTAAGTCATACATAAAACATTTCTCTTATCAATCCAAACATGTGCAACGTGGATTCAGTCGAGCTATACACATCAGGGCATACACGCGTGCATTCATATCACACAAATTCGTCACATTCTCAGGGGTAGTCCCCATAGATACTATACAATTTATCCGCGCGGAACCATGGCGTGTTGCTTAGGTCTTCTCCATACTTTAGTCGACGTTCCGATGTGACCTGCAGAAAGAAGGGAAAAAGAAGGGGTGGGGGCAGCGTTTTAAAACACATCAGCGCGCATAAACCCGAAAATGCTTTTACTTACCACATATTCGACCTATCTCCGCGGGATGCAGTCCCTTTCATCTCGGCGTTTAAGCCCAGAGGGACCGGTAGTGCGGGAGAGATAATCATTGATGGACTGTGTATTGCATAGATCGCCCAAGTGTGGTATTACGGATCGTGTGTAGGGAAGGGTCAAAACAAAGGGGCAGTCAGTGTAAAGTGGGGGGTGAACTCGTGCTCTCCTTCGAGGAGGAGGGATGGTCTACAGTGGTACAGGGTCGTTTTTGTTCATCAGGCACGGAAACTAGAGGGGCTAGGTGGCATTCCTTCGGAGTGGCTTAGGGGCATCTGAAACAACTTCCCTGATACATGTGGCATATAAAGTAAAGGCTAAATACCGGGACCTTTATCGATTGCTTTACGTTGCACAAAAATAAAAAACTCACTCAACAAACCTGGACCATTCACATTTGCAATATTTCTGTGTACTTTGCTTTTTAACCTTTAAGTAATCGAGTTGCTTCATTTCACCTGTGTTTTACTTATATCGGAAACAGTGGTCATTTATTCGAAACTTACCAATCTAAGCGCTACAACTATGTTTGCTTTTCAAAAAAAAAATCCTTTATTTAAAAATGTTGGCGCACAAATACGGGCCTACAACCACGTGGGCCGGCCACGGAGCAGACTGGAACTGTACATGAGGGCATCGTTGATTTCATAAAGGTGCGACAAGTGCAATAAAATCATATCGAAAATTCATTGTGGGCAAGTACCATAAGTGTCGAAAATTCGAACTTTCAATAATACGGTGATCAATGACGCGTCAGAACTTAATATCAATTCATTGTCCGAATGTTCAATCAGTACCCATCCCCTCCCGCCATGCACTTCAAAAACTGCATACATATCTCATGATATCAAGGCTGAGCAACCGGAACACAACAGGGAGTTGCGAGTTTCATTTGTACCGGCGCCATTTTGGGTGAGGCCAGGCAGGTCCAAGTATAGTCAAAATGTCTCCACCAACTCGTGGTTGGACCAGAGCCTCTTTCAGCAGTCCAAAAGTTTCGTTAAAGGGCAACAGAAGGCACCGGCGATATGAACCATCAGTCAAAGGGGGGAGGGAGGCAACAATCTTTCCTACCGGGTCATACTGGTGTTCCACCGAACTGATCAAATTGGTAGTCTGCAGGATTTTGGTCATTCAAACTGAGGCTGGCGCCAGCATGAGAGCGCCAACGTCTCGTGGCTACGTCTTGGTTGTTCCGCGGGCAATCATGGCAGTCATTCCCCATCGGGGGGCCTGCGGGGGTCGGGGGCCCCTGCAGTTCTCGTAGAATCTTCAAAGCTGAGGAGAACGCTTCTGGACGGGGGACTCATTTTCTAGCTGACAGGCGACCAGGCTATCTTTGCACGCCAGGCCCAATCCTGCAGAGTCGACCGCCATTTTATGAGTTCCGCGGCAACCGGCAGTCGCTGGATCGCAAGAGCAGACTGACTCCAGCCTGTCGGGCGTGGCGTTGCAACGTAAGAGGGGTGGGCGCAACTCAGCTGGGTGACTGTACCGCAGGAGCGGATGCAACTTCATCTTGGTGAGTGAGGCGCAGGGGTGCAGCGCTCTGTCCCAAGAGTGGGAGGAACTCAGCTGGTTCGGGCGAAGCGCCGTTGTATCGCAACAGTGGACGAGACCCCGCTGGGTGAGCGGAGCGTTGCTGCACCGCAAGAGTGGACGAACCCTTGTTGGGTGAGTGGAGCGTTGGGGGTGCAGCTGAGGGGCCTCCACCTGGGGAGGTGGGAGAGGCTCGTCCGCGCCGCCTCTCCCTCCCAGTGCACCCCACGCCGTCTCCTGGCGCTGACATTCGTGATGGCCGGACCAGGCGATGAGAGAGGGGGGGGGTCGGAGGCATAAGCAAGACATCCCCCCCCCGTGGCCTGCAAGGCGCCAGAAGAAGAGGATGGGAAGACCAGTACATTCCGGGCCATCCACCCCACGACCTCTCCGGCTGATGGCGGCCAGCCGGGCCCCGCCCTGCACGTGTCGAGGCCTCGTCTTCCGGATGGGCGTAACCGTGGACCTGTTGCACTTCGGGAGCTTCCGGAATGGGGGTAGGTATCTGCTGACTTGTATCTATCTTATGTTACCGTTATTGGGCGTGGCGGGCGGTGGGACAGACATGTTTGGAGCAGTGAGGGGCGGCGGAGCCTAGCTACCTCGTGGCTGCCGTGATGTCAATCTTGGCTTCTTTCACCACTTTCATGTTTCTTATTGCGGGCTATTTCTAACGTTTCTTATTTCTAGCGAAGTCAAAAAAAACTCATCAGTGGCCTACTGATTTTGCTCGATTTCTTTTTCCTTCCTTTTCTAGTGTGTTTCGTGCTAAAGTTTCTGTTAACAGGATACGGTGATTACTTCGTATTTTACATATGTCCTTTTTATTAGGGGCGCCTTTATAAATGGTCCGGGTGGAACTAGTTTACCAATCAGTGGGGAGTAGATAGGCATGACAGATTACAACGGGGGACAAAGGTCCGCATTACCTACCCTTCACTACTTGCAAAGACTAGACAGAATATTTCTATTCCACCTTATTTGCAAACAGAGAATACCTCAAAAGAACTATTCCTTGAACAATAAATGTCCAGACAATCAATCAATCAGTGAGGAGAAAAACAGGCATGACAGATTACAACGGGGGACAAAAGTCCGCATTACCTATCCTTCGCTATCTACAAAGGGAGACAGAATATTCCTATTCTTCCCCGTTTGCAGACAGCGAATGTCTCAAAGAGCAACAGAGCAACCAATCAATCAGTGGGGAGAAAAATAGGCATGACGGATTACAACGGGGGACAAAAGTCCGCATTACCTATCCTTCACTATTTGCAAAGAGAGAGGAACGTTCCTATTCGTCGCTGTTTGCAAACAGAGAATGTCTCAAAGAGAACCAATACTTCAAGTAGCAACCAAGGCTAAATGAACCAATCAATGAACAATACCAGTATTTAAATACCGATTCCAATATAAACAATCAATCAATCAATCAGATGGATAAAGCCATCCTATCAATCAGACGTAAAGACGTCCTACTTAACCTTACCCGGACCGGACCGTGTGGACAGTTCTTCGCCTTCCCTTTCCAGCGCCCGATCGTTCTCTTACTCCATGTTTTTACCGCAGCATTCCTGTGGGATCCCAGTCAGGCCAGTAGGTCACTTGAGAGAGGTCCGTTCGGAATCGGTGAAGTTCATTCAATCGGCAGCCGGACGAGGGCCCTCTCAAGGCAGGTATACTCCAATCGTTCAGATGTTCACCCCATCGTCTGGACCTCTCTTACCGGACCTTATGTCGCTGATGGGCCCCGCGTTGGGACGCCAATTGAGGAAAAACAGCCAAAATTACAACCGATGCCCAGGCTGCTGGCACAAGACGCCTCTTAGTTCCCATTTTGGTCAGTTACCAAATAAAGAGACGGGCGCTGGAAGCGGGAAGGCAAGAACAGATTTTTATTTCTCATGAGGAGAGCCTGTCATTTCGGACACGCACACAATGTCTTCAAGAGGTGCTCTAACAAGTTTCTCTGCGGCTCCGTCTTTTATACACAGGTTTATGATGCACAAACATTCCTTATTGCAATAAAGACACTTTGAAGTACGAAAAGGCATCCCCGGAATCCCCGCTTCAGGCCCATTCCCACACATATCTACAGTAGGAGTCCCCACCCCAATCTCAGCATGATGGCTATCGCGCAGCTGGACATCCGCTGGGAACAGAATGCGGGCGATCTGTCGGATCTAGGGGTGTGAGGGCATTGATTAATCCCCGCTCCTTTGATGTGAGGCGAGGTCCTACTGTAGGGGCAATAAACTGCATCTGTTGGGCTAGGTGATGGCCTGGGATCAGGCCGGGCAATCGGGCAAGGAGGAAGAGGTTATCAAAGGGCCTGTTTTATGAATGAGATGAAAGAGTGTGGGGGTTCAGCACGGGATGTGGCTCGGAGGCAGGGTCGCGCTGGAGGTGCGTTTAGGGCCCAAGCAGGAGAGACCGGGGGCTGACAGGGCGCAGGGGGGGATGCTTGCGAGGCCGGGGAGTGAGGGGAGAGACGCGCTGGCTATCGATCGTGAGCAGAGAGGTTATGACACACAAAATGGCTGCCACCTACGTTCGTGATGGGGCCTAAAAGGGACAAGATGGCGTGGCCACTGCTTCGTGATTTTCGCTTTACTTTCAACAGTGGCTGTGGTGAACACAAATGAACGCCGCTTATGTACATATACATTGTCATTTTCCACACATGCATGCACATTTTTTATCACATTTCATGCACAGTATCACCCTCTATGCACAGGACTGCACACACAAGTAGGATCTAGTGATAATTGCTTGCTTGAAAATAAATCATAAGCAGTGTAGGAAATGACGAGGATCCAACTAAATCTCACATGCAGCAGCTATTATTGAGACGATTGGGTGTTACAAGCACAACATATTACAATGGTGAATATTTCATTTCTGGATTCACACTTACGACCGCCAACATGTAAATAAGTCTGTGCAACACTTTGCACATAATACAGTGATGCACAATAATACAAGAATATTTAAAATGGCACCTGTAAAAACAATAGTATAAGAAAAAAAGGTTATTTTATTTCTTCGTTCACCTCAGGACATTTTTTCTTTGTCCAGAAGGTTCCACTGTCTTTTGTTTTATTTTGGCAGCAGAATGAGAATGTGTGGGGAGTAGGATGCTGAGACTGATACTGAGAGACCCCTTCAATCCCACTTGCGGTGTCTTGAAATGGGCACTCGATAGTCTCAGGAGAGTTGTCGCATGTGACATCTTCTTCAAGGCCTGATTTGTGGCACTGCTTTTGGTGCAGCAGCTGCACTCCGAGGCCACGCCCACTTCTCCCCCATGTACATGAGGTCCAGTCACTTGATGCAGATGGGGACATCCTGGTGGTGCTGTTCCTTCGAATACTTGAACTGTCGGTGAATATTATTAGCATCATTTTTGCAATACTGATCTGGAGCATCAGAATGACTGCTGACAGTAAATGTTTTATGATTACTAGAGATGCGCCTATTGTTAGACGTACATTCAACTCACAGAAAGAATGTATGTGTTTGTAAGGATGGCAGCTACAAGATGGATGCTGCTAACAGAATAATGGTGGTTGATTGGTGTGACTAAGATGTCCTGCCCATTAAATATGTGCCTGATTAGGGAAGTGCTGGTGATTGGTCAGAAGGTGGCGTGAATGCCTTAAATGTCGACTGTTGGCTAATTCGAGGTAGGTCTCTATTTGTAGTTCTGTCCTAGGACCCATCCACCCAAGATGGAGGTACTCAGGTATCATTTGAATAATGTTAATTTGTTATCTGAGGCAGGTCATAAATGTTAAGGGTCAAAATATTTATTTTGCATCAGCAGATCACTCATTATTGTTTCAGAGTTTTCAGCTCGTAGACTGAGGCTTAAGTTTCAAGCCCCAGTGGGCAGATGTGACTGGATTGTGAAGTACCTGTGGTATAAACACACAGGGCCTTCTTACGCGTACAGCGGTCCATTAGACCAGCGGCATGACATAGGACACCGCAGCCCCCGTTTTGAGGAGGGGTTCCCGAGCTCCAGGGGAGCCCCTTAGCACATTACCCTTTGCAATGAACTGCTGACTGAGTGCAGAGAGGCACACCTCCATGCACCTCAAGTTTCATTACGCCACTGCATTGGACCGCCATACTCGAGGTGGCGGTCCAACAACTGCCACAC
The DNA here is from genome assembly GCF_964261635.1 of Lissotriton helveticus. Lineage (NCBI taxonomy): Eukaryota > Metazoa > Chordata > Amphibia > Caudata > Salamandridae > Lissotriton > Lissotriton helveticus. Next base: position 170,877,734 of record NC_136059.1, on the reverse strand, counting down.
TGCAGGGCCCCCCCCCCCGCAGCATTATGAGTGTGGTGGTCAGACCATCACAGGACCACTGGGTCTGCCAGGGATGGAGGACCGCAACAGTTGTGAATCTGTCAGAGGCAGGAATGCTGGCGGTGCAACAGTGGCACCACTGAGCATATTCCGAGTTGGCTTTCCAGCACCCTTTCATGGCGGTGAGCTCACCACGAAAAGTGTGGCCATCTCTGGGCCTGGGGTTGCATGCAGGGAGGGCACATGGCGTGCCCACCTGGAATTGTACCCCTTTTTCTGCAAGGAGTGGCATGCAAAACATGGTGCATGCCACGCCATGCAGGAATGTGCAGTCAGTGCTCTCACAGTGGTGATCGGCATGTTAGAATCTGCTCTCAGGGTAACAGACTGCCGCCGTGAGACCGCCACAGCATCACCCACCCGATCTGCATTACAGTCGTAATCTGGCGGACGGGTGCACTACAGCTTTGGCAGTCCTCCAAAGTTCAGCATGGTGGCAGCGCCACCGGAGAACCTCCAAACATGCAATGAAACCCAGAGAGTGTGTTTTTGGAAATATTTAAGATCCATTTTGAAACATCATTCTATGTTGAAATTAGAAGCTGGAGTATGTTTATAATAATTCTAAATATATTTGAAGGATGAGTTGTCAGACCTACAGGAGCTCATTGAAACCATCAGCATCAAGCGTGCAACTGGCAAACAGCATCATTTGAAAGCCTCAAGACAACATAGAAATTAACTGAGACAAAAGAGAAAACAGAATGAGAACAAGCAAAGAGGACACTCACAATGTGCCGGAATGGACAGTGACCAAGAAGAACATCATCTGAATGATCCTATCTAGGGTCTGCTCTACCTCGGCTCCTGAAGAGGGCATGGTGTGTGGTTGAAGGTCTTCTGTGACTTCTGTGACAATGTCAGCGGTTTCTTCCTGGGTACCATCCTCTTTGGAGTGACAGGACAAGAGAATGCTCAGGACCCCATTTCAAGAAGCTTTAAAAAAGAAGCACATCCTTGGCTTCAAGGCATCAGACTGCTACCTGTAAATATCAGTTGCACAGGATTAGGTGTTTCTAAGTTGTGGAACTGGGTCCTTTTACAGGGTTATCACCAAATGTTCGGCCTTCTTCCTCCTTTTTTCTGTTTTTGTTGGTTGTTTGCCTCTGGGCACTTTACCGGTTCAAAAGTGCATATGCTTTCTCCTTTAAACATGATATAATGGGTTGACACCTATTTGGCATATTTAACTTAATTTTAAATCCCTTGTAAAGCAGTATACCATCTACTCAGGGCCTGTAAATTAAATGCTACTAGTGGGCAAACACCACTCCTTCTGCCACTCACAGAAATAGCCTTTAAACAGTGTCTTAAGCCTACCACTGTAGTGCCTGTGTGTGTGCAGTCTACTGCTAATTTAACTTTTTTACCCTCCTCTTTTATTATATGTATGTCACCTCTAAGATAGGCCCTAGGTAGCCCTATGGACAATATGCTGAGTATGTAAAAGGTAGGACATGTACTTTTATTGTGTGGCATGTCTTGGTAGTGACAAACAACCTATCTTGTTTCTCACTACTGTAAGGCCTACTCCTCTTATGGGCAAGCATTGGGAATTCCCTTACATATTAATATGGTAATTCTTCATCTGAAAGGAGTGGTGTTGCCATGTTTGGTATGTTTAGAAGGGTAGTGATAAGTCCTGCTTATTGGTGTAGTTGGATTTTACTAATTTAGAAGGGCCACTTTTAGAAAGTGGGCCTTTCTCGGTGCTTATGACTCTTTGTGTTTTGCAGCCTGACTCCAATCCACATCTAGGCCTGGGTGACCGCTACACTTTGGGCATACTTTCCAGAAAGCCATAACACAGGAAGGGTTGGTTTTGACAGGGTTACATCTGCATTTATCTGCATACTGTTGATATTCATGGTCTGGGAAAGAGAGGGGTGTTCACACTTTGCATCTATTTAGGCTGTGTCCTGCCTCACACAAAGTGCTGATTTACCGCCTACTCATGTCTGGAGCCAGGGCTGGAGTTGAAAGGGAGTGTTGTTCACTTCTAAGGTTTCCTTTATTGTTCCCCCTTGAATAAAGCCAATTTTGAGTATAAGTCCAGGGGCTCTGACCCCAGGTTTTGGAACTGGAAACGAACCTCTGTCAAAATGACTCCTGCGCTGCTCAAATGACTCATCAGGACTGCTCTTCTGCTGTTGCCCTGTTGTCTGCTACTTGCTGGGTGGCCCAAAGGACTCACTGGATTACCCTTTCTGTTTCTTCCCCTGCGCCTATCTGCTTTCTGACCCTGTTCTACTAAGTCATTACGGTGCTGCCAGTAGATCTCGTCATTAGAACTACTGTTTTGTTGTGCTGGTTCGCCTGCATGCTGCTGCCTTCTTGGTGTCCCTCCTAAGTGTTCTCCTGGGACTGATGGCTGCCCCAGAAATGGCCATTGTACTCTGAGTCTGGCCATAGCAGTCATTTTCAAACTAGTGCATAGGGAGTGCTTTATCCTCTACTAGCCCATGGTGAGCACTCTATTTGCCTTAGCGGGTGCTCCTTGATCTGTACAAGGAAGCGGTATGTGGTTTTTCCATACACCCCCCCCCCGGCAAGGTGGCCACAATGTTCTCCATTGAAAAGAGGAGTGCTGTCCCACAGCCCCACCTCCTTATCCTGAGTGACAACACCAGCCGTTAGGAACGCCCCCTAGCGAGGCCCTATCACCGTGAGAGACTGGAGACTGCAAGCCAGACTACGGGGGTAAGGACACCGCTTTAGAGAGCTGTGCTGGAGGATCCCCCCTGAAGGCATTTTATCCTGGTGGATTGAAGGGTGTGTGTATAGCTGGTTTTAGTGTGGTGGGGGCTAGTTTTTTTGCTGGAAACTTGGGTGACTGCTGCCAGTTGGCAACCACTAGCAGGCCTCCACCCGATCCAGCCCTAAGTATAGGGTATTAGCTGGTTGGTGGGCTACATGTCTTGTCCTGGTAGTGAAAATCTTTATTGTTCACTACTGCAATGCCTACCTCTCACTTAAGATAACATTGCAGCTACCTTATTACATTTATAAGTGTGCTTTCAAAATGAGAGTAGGTAACTCCTTCATGTTTGGTGCCTCAGGATTCATCATTTCAAATCCTGACTTGTGGCAAAGTTGGGTTTTAAATTACAATTGTGAAAATGTCACTTTTTTTGAAAGGTGGCATTTTCTTGCCTTAGCCATTTGATGCCTGCAGCCTGTGTCTGTGTCACATGACTGCATGTGGGTGACAGTTGGGCTATGTGTTTTACTCCTAGATATCCACACACAGTGGGGAGCTTACGTGTGACTGGATGGGCCATCAGTGGCAGGATGGGAGGGAGGAGCTGGGCTCAGCCTCACTTGCACTTTAATAGGCTGTGTCCTGTCCCCACACAAGGGTTACATACCCCATGTAGTGAGTCCGGAGCTAGGCCCAGGTAGGCAGGGCACTTGTGCACTTCAAAAGCACGCCTTTAGAAGTTTCTCCCCACCACTTCAGTACACTTCTGGACCTGTGAATACTCTGTCAGGAAGAAGGGCTGCTGTGATGCTGAAAACACTTTCTCTGATGGACTGCTTCTCTTCATTCTCCACCTCAACTTCAACATCCTCATCACAAACAAATTTCACATTGCTACGACTACGACAAAACTTGCTAAAATGACCAACAAGTCCACAATTTCCGCAATTCTTTTTCAATGCTGGACATAACTGACTGAAAGCTAAATATTCTTTGCTGTTACATCTATAACATCTTCTTTCTTCCACATTCCTATTCTGAAATTTTGTTGGTTGGCTCATACATCTTCTTTTCTGCTGTGAAAGAAAATTCTTCACAGGTCCATGAATTTTACAAATTGTTCCAGGAGTTTTAGATACCTCCTTGTCTGCCTCTTTGACAACCGTTGCACATCTGCCAGACATTTCCAACTTCCTCATAATGGCAACAACATCATCCAAAGGTGCATCACCATTAACCCACAAACTATCTTGAAGCGATGAATTGTTATTAAACATGACAAGTTGATCGCGGATCAATTCATCATGTAATCCTCCAAACCAACAATCAAGTGCCAATTTCTTTAGATCATCAACCCATTCATCAACTGTTTCATCTTTCGTTTGTTTCCTCCGAAAAAACTTGTGTCTTATGACACCCATGCACACCTTTGGCGCAAAGTACTTGTTCATATCTTTAATAGTGTTGTCAAAAACATCCAAATCAGGATTCTCACTCTTGCTCATTCTAGAAAATGTTTTCAATCCCATGGGTCCAAGTGAATGCAATAAAATTCTTTTCTTTTGCACCAGTTTCATCTTCTTAGCCTCATCCACTGCTTCCATATAATTAACAAAGTACTCCTTGCACTCAATCCATTTTATGCTGGGTTGTGTACCTTTAACCCAAAATGGCTCCGGAGAACTTATTGAAAAATGTTGTTGTGCCATTTCCTTATTTACTCTTTGAACACAATCACCTTCACCCATGCAATTGTACTGTAAATTGTTTCAAAGTTCTAAGCTTCCTAAATTACTGTGTTCTTGTTCCTATTCCTTCCTCCTTTTTTTTGTATATGACACACACAAAATTAAACTCTTTAATCCCCCCGACTGCCTCACCTGTTGCTCCGTGTAACCGCTATATTTTAAAGTCTATATTCCGGTGTACATCCATAAATTCTCAGCCTGTCCCTCACGAAGTGTCTGTTCAATATTATCTTCTGGCGTAGAACTTAAAATGGCCACCACGCAAGGTCACCGGACGTGACCTTGCATCCTGACGTCAACACCTAATGTTTTCAGCTCCTCCTGCGCATGCCTGATGACGCGGTACAACGCATCACCCGCTCCGCGCTTACTCGAACTCTCCCGGTGCTTGAAAGATGCCACCGAAGCCGGTATGAATAACGGCCAACTAACCTAAGGTAACTACGCCTTACTTGGTTTTTTTTCCAGTTGATCCTTCCTCCTTGTAGATTTCCTTACATCTGATTGAAACGCAGCGCTTCTTCAACACCTCCGATATAAATATTCAAATTCCTCAATTGACATCGAAATAGGTAACGAAGTGAGAAAATATCCAATAATCCACAAGTCCAAAATTGTCCAGTTTCCCTCGTCGCCAATATGTAGTGAAAGAAGTACACCTTGAATAGTAGAATAATCCTCAGTATTTATTGTAATTAATAATTATAAAAGCAACAGGTGAGCGCCAGGGGAAAAGGTACAGTCGGTCTTCCAGCCAACTCACAAAATGAGCTCATCTGGAATCCTGTATGCATAACATTCTTTATGTTCTAGACACAAGCTATTTAAAGTTACAATACAATTATGAGCAACACTACATACAGTGTTCTGTAATTAGTTTATGAAGATAAGGGGTGAAAAGGTCCCAATCCATTACTGGCCGGAGAATGAGCATAGATTCTCTTTTTTGGTTCTTGCCCTTGACAGGGGGAAAGCCCTTAACCCCCTAATGTGAGCAAGGTTCAACAGGTTTGTCTGGGCAGGATTCGTTCCATCTGTGTTTCGGGAAAAGATTCCGATCATGCCCTGCTTTTTTATAAGGTGTTTATAATAGTATTGGCACTCTATCCGAAAGAGTGAGCGACAGAAAACAGCCAAAAAGTGTTTCACCCCTTTACATGGCCATCCGGCCTAGGGCTTCCTCAGGGCTGCAGGGCTTCCTCAGGGCTGGAAAAAGGGGGGACTGTGGTGTGTAACACCAAGGAAGGAAGGAAAAGACATAAGAATGGTGAGAGTAAAAGGGGAACATGAAAGTATGATTTTGTTCATTTGTACCGTGACCGAGAAAAGGGTAGGTGGGGAAAGCAGGCTGGAGGGAAAGGAGAGAGGTAAGGCATACAACGACAGAGTGGTATTAATGCTTAAAAAGTTAAGGTGGAGAGAATAATTGTCAGGTTTGAGAGACAGAAGAAAAGGGAGATTGGGCAATTGATAGAAATAAAAGGATAGAGGGGAAGCAGAGAAAAGAAGGAGACAGGGAAGAAAGAGTGAAAGCAGGAGGAGCAGTAAGAAGGATGGTAAGCGTTTTACATAGACATAATTGAAATATACATGTTAGCATAGAGTTGCATTATGTTCATTTATATTTTGGCCCAATAATGGGTGATGAACCAATGGTCATCACATGTACAAGGTTAATATTGTCATTGTTGCAGAAACGAAACAGGCAATTTCCATGTCATTGTAGCATTACATTTTCCAAAATGAGAAGGGGTATAGAAAATCAGGTCAGGTAAACAGAGTAGTGGGGAAAAGATATAGAAAGGGGCAAAGAGTAGAAAGTGGAGTGGTGTGGCTCACTGGTTAGAGGCGGCAGACCCGGAAGAAGAGAACGGCCCGGGACCAGGGTTCAATTCCCGACGCGGCAGGGTTGTGGACCAGGGTCAGCGGACTCGATAATTCTCGCCTTGGTGCCTACTCTAACCAGGGATCACACTCTGCAACTCTGGGCATTAAGCTTGCCTCATCTCTACAACGGCCCCCCACAGACGCCGGGGATGCCTGGTTTCACCTTGGAGATATCCAGAAGGGACTATCTCACAGGGAAAGCCAGGATGGGTTCCCCAGTGGTCTTCAGCGCCAGGACGCTTACGGGCAGCAGTGCGCTTTACAAGTCCCACACAAGTCCCACACATTTACAAGAGAAATGTGATGCAGAGCGAATACAGGAAGTTGAGAGACATACCTGAAATTGAGAAAGGTAGGTCGGGTTGACACAGAGGGAAACAAAGTTTTGAGATAGAGAAATTAGAATAGAAGGGTAGAGAGCTCTATAAAGAAGGAGGTAAAGAAATGTGGTTGAGGTGGCGAGATTGAGTTGAAATGGAGAAGAAGGTCCAGAAAGAAAGAGGGTGAGTGTGAGTGTTTGTGTGTGTGTATGTCATGCTGTGGGGGCTGGTCCTCAGAAGCACACAAACACTATCTTTGTGAGGACCGGTGCATTTTGAGGACTTGTTGTAGTAGTGTGTTTAGGCACTTTTGGATGAGTGTATCAAAAAACTAAAAGAACAGTTAGATTTGCCAGTCTACACATTATAACCTACCCTACTATCAAAGCATGAGTGGAGTTAGTATGGTAATTATACACTTCATTACGACAAAGCCCAATCCGCATAATAATAGGCATATTATTTTGTGTGTGTGAGAGAGAGAGAGACGGGAGTGGGTGATAGAGATAGCGGAATAGATGTAGTCAGAAAGGAATTCTACATTTAAAGAGGTGAAGTAAAGGGAACATAATCAGAGTGACAGAAAGGGAAGGTGGAGAGGTGAGGTAGTGAACTAATTGTGAAGTCTATTAAGAAGTATGACAGTAAGAGAGAGAAGTGTGAGGTAAGCAATGGTGAGGTAGTGAGATATGCAGTAGAGAGAGATATGGGATAGAGAGGTGAGAGAACGCAGTGAGGTGGAGAGACAAGGGGCTGAGAGAGAGAGTTAGAGAGAGGTAAGATAGTAGAGACATGGCCTGAGAGATATAGAAGTGAGGTAAAAACAGAGAAGTGAAGCAGATAGACAAGAGATACAGGGATCAGGGAGGTCAGATAGGAAAAGATTAGTGAGCTAAAGAGGGTGGGATGAGATACAGAGAAAGTTGAGGTAGAAGTAGCAGAGAGATATAGACAAGAGTGTTAGATATAGAGGTAGGCACAGAGAATGACGTTGAAGCAAAGTCACGAGAGAAGGGTAGAGCGAAATTAATTTAAGTGGTGTATATTGAGAAAAAGGTGAAGTAGACAAATGTATGTTAAAAAGAGCTGCATTTGTGAGAGAGGATGGTGGTACTTAGAGCTCTATAGAGCTCTAAAGAAAGAGAGAAAATATGGTTAAGTGGGGTAAGGTGGAAGAGATGAGGCGAAGTAATGAGAGAGAAATGACCCAAAAAGATTATTTTTCAATATAACTGCCTCAAACTGCCTGCGAGTGTGAGTGTTAAGGATGGGCAGGCCAGATATGTTTACTATGGGCCAGGTTTATCAACAATATGAACCGCTGCAAAGTCACCAAAGGTGATGCCAACCTTTATAAAGTGTTGATTTGGGACTACCCTTTTAGGACTGTTGTTTTAAACTGCTATTTTGGACTTGGAAAAATAAACCATTTGCCAGCTCTAAACTTTATTTTTTAATACTTATGTGTCACCCCTAAGGTTGGCCCTAATACCATCTGCAGGGTGCAGGGTATATAGAGGGTATATAGAGTAAACATGTATATTTAAAGGTTCCCATGTCCTGGCAGTGAAAACCCCCCCATAGTCATTTTTCTCAGTAGCAAGGCTGGCCTTTGCATAGGGAAACACTGGATCACATTATTGCAACTAATAATGGTTAATTCCGGTTTGAGAGCAGCTAGAAAAATGATTGAAGGACTTATTTTCACAGTAATATAAAATCCAATTTAATTGTAAATTTGGATTTTATATTACCTTTCTTGAAATTATACATTTTTAAAGTTGGATTCTATATTAATACTTAGAAAATGACACCTTTGGAAAGTTGTCATATTCCTGCCTTAGGATAATGTGCCTTTCTGCAGTGTTCAGTGTCACCTGACTGATGAATGGGACCCTTTTTCTTCTTAGCCAACTCAGCTCCAAATACAGTAGGGGGGATGGCTCCTCACAGGGTTTTAAGTGACCAAAAGTGAGAGTTTGCCAGCTATCATAGCCACACCTCTGGGTAGGTACAGGGAGCTTTGACCAGGGGAAGAAGGGTTCTGTGATGTTGGATTTAGATGGAAAAGGACACTGTAGGATTGTTTACAGTAAAGCACACAGGAAGTGCTGTAAAAGTGTGTAGGGTCACGTATGGGAACATTTACTCCCTTGGTTAGGAGGTAGCCAGGAGTCTCCCACCAACAGGTTGGTACTGAACATAAAAGTGGCATCCCCAGTACCCCTCTCTGAACACTCCTGGACCTATGAAAATCAAACTGTCCTGCTGTCCAAATAATCAAGAAAGATTGGATCTGCTTGCCTTAAACCCAGGACTCTAGAAGTGACTTCATTGGGCAGTTGGCTATCCTCCTGCGTGAGCAAAAGGTACACAAAAAGCTTCCAGTGGCTTTTTCTGCAACCGCCCATCTGACCAGTTCTAAATGAACCTGCAGTGGACTCTAATTCTGGTCTCTGCTGAAGTGAGTATTAACACTGAAATATTGGCCCCATGTTCCTTGGCTGGTGTCAAAGTGTACTTCGCCAATTGCTTCCTGAAATATTGGGACTTTTTGCCAACATTTGGGTCTGAAAACCAACATGGGACCAACTTACCAAGCTCATGTGACGAAGGTACCTTTCACTTTGTTCTTTTCTGCAGCAGTAAATTGCCCCAATGTTTCATTGCCTAGAAACTAACCGATACACGAAGCTTGTATATGTCAAATTTATGTAACATGGATTGCAATATGGGTAAAAGCTGTGGCATGACAGATGCTCGTCTGCTGGACTTCCTGCCATAGCAGCCCTGCAGCAGATGATTGATGTCTCTACCTTGTAAGATATCAAGGCTAGAGCCTGGCAAGTCCCCTATGGTGGACCCAGATGAGGAGGAAAGAAGGGGTTGGTGTGTGCAGGATTATTCTAGAACTTAATAGGAATTGTGGGGGCACCCCCTCCTATGTCTGGGGTAGAGGAGAAGGATTTCTTTAAGCAATGCTTGCGTGTTGAGCCAGATTCACATCCACTGCACAGTATGGTGTACCTTCACGTGAACAGTAAGATTTAGATAAGTTGTCATTCCAAGATTACTGACTAAACGGTATGCATGAGAGTAATTTTTGGGAGCGGTGAATATAGACACATTGTCATCACAGAGAACCTTTGTTTTGGAAGATACCCTTTCTATTGATATAATGGACAGAAAGTTGGAGGTGTAAGTTCTATGCCAGAATTAATGTCTACATGACTTATACTGTTCAGTCCCTTTCGAGGGATTTCCAAACTTTTAAATGCGAGAAGGATCACATCATTCTGCCCTGTAAGCCAACATGGAACCACAGATCCATTTTCCACTCGACATGTCATTTGACAACCTTTTGCTTCTGGTGCAGCTTCAGGGGCAGCTACTGAGGCTCGTCACCACTCTTGGAAAGCAGATGCCCCACAAAAAGCTATGGTCATGAGGCTATCATTTGGAGTGCTGTAATCTTTGAGGAATTGATTTTAAAAAAGTATGTAATATAAGAAGTTAATGATTCCTGTCTGTCAATTTTCCAGAGGAAGAGGCTCTGGTTTTCGAGAGGCCTTTGGTCCTGGTGCTGCTAAAGGTAATAATCAGACCTTTGGAGATCGGGGTTTTGGCAGAGGTACCACATCTAATGACAAATCTTGGCTTCAGCCTCCCTCCTTTCCAACTCCTTCCTCATCCAAGGCATGACTACACCAAGACTCATTCAGATGGTGGTGTCTCTTATTTTACAGGAAGTCTGGTGAATCGCAGTCACAGACTCTCATGCTTTACAGACTCTCTAAGAGTGCTATCAGATAGATTTGCCTGCCCACCATGCCAACTCTTCTGTCAGACACCTTTACCAAGTGAACCTGTCCTGTGTCAAGCCCTTCGGATTCAACTCATTGGCATTGGCCATACTTCCTGTGGTCATCTCCATAATTATCTGTTGGTTCACAATCTTTTTTATCATTGGAACCCAGCATCTCAGGATGACATGAGAGATTGATCCTGATTACTCCAGATGTTTGTCAGGATCTCTTAAGGTGGCTCACCCCAGGAAACCTGGACAAGGGATGTCAGTTAGTGTCTCTTCCTCTTACAGCCCTGACAATAAATTCCACCAAGATAGAGTGGGGAACTGTCTTCAATGATGCATTGGTCAATGACAAATAGAGCAGTCAGAAGTCCCTGTCCTCCATTTGGAGGGAATTGGTGGCACTTTGGAATATTCTACTTTGGTTCTCATCTTATACCAGGCTGTATGTATACAAACAGACAATCAGGAGGTGAGAGCTTATATCAACTGGCAGGGGCAAGTGCAGTGTCTGCTATTTCTCTTTTCCCAGAAAATATGCCTCTGTATGGAGAGGAATCTCTTACTTCTCTCAGGGGTGCATCTTCATGTGAGAGAGAATGAGCCTGTGAACTTGCTGAGCCAGAAGTTCCCGCCCTTCGTGTCTCTATGTCTCTCTCCCCAATATTTCTGCAAATTGTCCAGAGATGTCATGAAATGTAATGTATGCAGATTTATAGAGTGCAAGCGTATCACCCATGAGGGTATCCAGGTGTTAAGTAGGTGTGGCGATCCTGGGACTCACTCAAATATTCAGGTTTTCAGTTTCTTGAGGAAGATTGTGTGCAATTAGGCTGGTCTGATGTTCAGCAGGATGTGTTCCAGGTCTTTGCTGCCAGGTAGGAGAAGGAACACCCTCTAGACCAACTCATATGGTTCTTCGGGGGTCTAGGCAAGAGCGAGGGAGATAGAGTGGAGGTTTTGGCTTAGTTGGTGGAAGTTCATGAGGTGGCTGAGGTAGGTTGGGTCCATCTGGTGCAGTGCTTTGTAGACATGGATAAGGATATTGAACTGGCAGTGTTTGTGGATTGGTAGTCAGTGGAGCTTTTGGAGGAGGGGTGTGATGTGGGTTTAGCTCGGAAGGTCCAGGAGATTGGGTCAACCCTGGCCTAATCTGTTTGTCATGGATGACAATATGTTTCTTCCCCAGTTATGCACTCTGGTACCATAAGAAATATTGTGGGCAATGAACGCTTTCTCAATCCCTTGGTTGTCGTGCCTTCTGCCCAGAGGAAGATCTGAAAGGATTAAGCCAAAGTCCTTATTGTTGTACGAGGGTGGTCCAGCAGATCATGGTTTCCTCTCGTACTACAAATGGAGATTTGTCCTGGCTTGCAATTTCCCACTTTTCCAAATCCCTTATGTCTGCTTCTTCTGATGCTAGACTCCCTCTAACATATGAGATTGGGGGTATGGCTCTTGAAGGACTAGTTCTCTTAGCCAAAGGTTGCTCTTGGAAAGTGGTAGAGAACTTTGAACTCTCCAGGAGACCGACTACAAAAAGATCCAATAGTTGCCATTGGCTTAGCTTTCAATATGGGGTAGGGACAAGGGTTTATCTCCCACTACATCTGACCTTGTCAAGACTTTAGATTTTTAGAGATGGCTTCATATTGGGTTTTGAAGTCTTCACTATTAGTGGTCAATGAGCAGCAATTCAAGGTTTTAGGGGTGCTGGTGTTCTTTGGTTGCTCCATGGTCTCTTGTCTGCTTAGGAGTTTTTTTCCTTCACAGAATTTGGGTGTCTGGTTGGCAGAGCTATGCACAGTGTCCAAGCATGAGCCACAATTCTAGTCAAAGTAAGTCACTAAACACTAGACACTAAAATATTACCAGTGCTCACCCTCTGGTAGCTAGGCACAGAGCGCTCAGACTAATCTAAAGAGACAATGTGTAAATCATTTATGCAACACAAAACATGGTAACACAATGAAAACACCACAAAAAGACTACACACTGGTTTAGAATAATAGACAATAATAGACAACAATTTTCTAAATAACTCAAGGCCAAAATGACAAAAATCCAAATAAAACTTGAAGAATAAAAGTGTTAATAGTGCTTAGAAGCAATAAGAACCTATCGGGGGTTATCTGGTCGCACTAGACCGGGAAAAAGTGAACAGTTCAGGCCGAATGCAATGGAGTGCAGGCTGGGTGCAGGAGCACGCAGGCCAGTGAACAGAGTACCTTGATCCTGGTCGCAACACCGGGATGTCGGGAGCAGTTGAGTGATGCTACAATGTCGATCCCGCAGTGGTGGCTATGCGTTAGTTCCGGAGACGAAGTGCCAAAGTCGAGAGGCGTTAGTTCCAATGCGATACGCAGGGTTTCTCTGTGTAGTCTAGTCAATGTGGCAATCTCTCCAAATTGCTGCGGTGGCGATGTGCTGGTCTAATGCGTCGAGTTTTGGAGGCAATGCATTGGTTCCGTTTGTAATGCACAGATTAAAATCCCGCAACAGGGCTCAAGTGCCAGTTCTGCTCCAAACTGACTGGAGATGTGTTGATGTCTCTGGTGCAGGTATCTGGGTCTACATCTAGTGACCAAAGCACAGGAGCAGGGATAGAGATTTTGATAGCACAGACTCTCATGCAATAGTAGGCAAGCCAACAAGGCCTTGGTGATCACTTTGGCTGCAGAGCAGATTCCAGCTCTCTCTCCCTCAGCAGGGTCAGAGTAGAGAGCAGCAGTCAGCAGGGCAGCACAGCAGAAAACCAAGTCTTCCAGATCAGCAGTCTAGCAAAGTGTTGGTGCTTGTAGCAGCACAGCAGTTCTTCTGACAGAGGATTTCCAAAAGTGTCTGATTTGGTGGGATCAGAGACCCAGTACTTATAGCCAGTTGTGCCTTTGAAGTAGGGGTGACTTCAAATAAGGGTCTCTGAAATGCACAGCAGCTCTTTTTTACCAGCCCTGGCTGTAGACTAACGGTAGGAGGTAATTTGTGTGAGAACAGGATACTGCCTATTCAGGTGGAAGTGTCAGCTCCTCAGTTCCATCCTGCCCATGATGAGCCATCAGAATGCAGATGGGCCATGTTAGAAGCGGCTGTCTCTAGTTGGCAGAGGTATACACTTCTGACAAATAGGGACACACCTTTTCTAGTCAGGGCAAGGAGATCACACACTTAGATAACCCCTGCTCACCCCCTTGGTAGCTTGGCAAAGCAGACAGGCTTATCTCAGAGGCAGTGCGTTAAGCATTTATGACCACATACAGTAATAAAGTGAATACACTACAAATGGACACGACACAGTAGTATTATAAAAATAAGTATTTTTATATAAGGCTTAGCACAAGACCAAATAACGACAAAAATATACCACAATCTTAATAAATACTCTTGGAAGGAAAAATAATAGTTCAAGCACGGTTTCTTCTTAGCACAAAGTCTTTAGTATCAAAAGCAACTCTTCTTCTCTAAAACACAGTTCTTGGCAACAATGTAACCCACACGGGAGTCACACGACGTCGAGGCAAAGTTAATCCAAAGGTTCGGCGTCGACCGCGAGGAGCGCTACGTCGAGCCCGGAGTCGCACAGACCCCAACAACACAGTACCTTGGAAAAGTGAAGCACTCGATGATCAGCGGCGTCGAGATGTCCGGCGTCGCGTCTTCGGCGTCGATCGGGCCTCGGAGTCGGGGCGATCTGCAGCGGCGTCGACCGAAGTCAGGCGGGAGCAGCGCTCACGGGATGAAGCAGGATACGACGTCGTCGATGTCGATGTTGCAAGAGTGAGCAGCGCTCACGGCGTCGAGAGGGCTCGAAGTCGATGCGATCAGCGGCGGTGCAGACACGGGGTCACTTGGAGCTGGAGCCAAACTCACTACTCACTGGCGTTGCTGCTGGCGTCGATCGGGCCCGGCGGCCGGCGTCGAGGAAGCGGGACACTGGAGCCGTTACTCACGATGTCGAGCTGGATTCGGCGACGTCCGTCGGCGTCGAGATTGCTGGATTCCTTCAGAGGTGCTGGATTCACAAGTTCCAGCAAATAGCACTTTAAGCAGATGAAGTCCTTTAGCCCTGTGACTTCAACAGGAGACTGGCACTCTTCCAGCCCTTGGAGATTTTCTTAGCAAAGAGTGAGAGTACACACACAGTTCCTCTCTCCTGGTTCCTTGGCAAAAATAAAGAAGCAATGCAGGATTCCCCCAACAAACAGCACTCTGGCAGAAGGGGTAGGCAGTCCTTAGATCAGCAGGCTTCTTGTCCTTGGTTCAGGTTTCCTTGTCAGAAGTGATCTGAATTCTTGGTTCAGGGGTCCTTCTCTTATACCCCTTTTTGGCTTTGATCCCTTTGTCCATGCAGGGGAATTTCCCCCCATCTTGGGTTTGTTGTGGGTGTTGCCAGGCCGAAGCACCTGGCCTATTCACTGGGCAGGGCAGAGTCCTCAGCCGCTCAGCAGGATGCGGAGCCAGCATTGTCACTGGCAGGGGCAGGGCCATCAGCTGCCCGGCAGGAGGCGGGCCAGGAAAGTCCCAGGCAAGTACAGAGTCATCAGTCGCCTGGCAGGGGGGTGGAGCCAACATTGTATCAGGCAGGGCAGGCTATCAGGAGCTACTCTTCCCCTACTCTCAATGCAAATGCCCCACTCATCCCACACTGACTCATTCAGACTCTCTGGAGCCACCCAGCTCCTGTCACACGCACACCAGAACCAGCAGAGACCGGTAGACAGTTAGACAAGAAAATAGCTACTTTCTAAAAGTGCTATTTTCAAACACAGAGTCCAAAAACCATCCACACAAACGGATGCGTTATTAAACCCTGAGTTCAGGGATACCAAACTCGACATTGCACCATGCTCCCCGAGCCCGCTAGGATTATAGCATTAATAATCCTGGCAGCCCATTCTAACTGATGGAGAGCAGGTTACCTTACAATAGTGAAAAACGACTATGGCTGTAATTCACTATTAGGACATGCCAACCTTGTCAGGCTTGTCCTACCTTATGCTTACAATGCACCCTGCCCGTGGGCCTACCATAGGGGTGACTAACATGAAGTTAAGGGAAGGTTTAGGGACTGGCAAGTAGGTGTACTTGCGCAGTCCTCGTGACAGTCAGACTGCACGTGGTCTAGCAATGGTAGACCTTCAGACATACTT
Source organism: Lissotriton helveticus (assembly GCF_964261635.1). Lineage (NCBI taxonomy): Eukaryota > Metazoa > Chordata > Amphibia > Caudata > Salamandridae > Lissotriton > Lissotriton helveticus. The sequence goes on along the minus strand of NC_136059.1, from coordinate 170,862,060 downwards.
TTACTAGGCTGCTCTTGTGGGTGGCACAACATGTGCTGCAAGCCCACTAGCAGCATTTGTATTTACAAGCCCTGGCACTCCTGGTGCACTCTACTAGGGACTGATAGTAAACCAAATAAGCCAAACATGGAAGTAAATCAATACAGCAATTTCACATAGGGAGCACTTGCACTGTGGCACTGATCAGCAGTGGCACAGTGCCCAAAGCATATACCAGCAAAAACATCGTAACCAGAGGAGGCAAACAGAAAAAATGGAGGAGAGACTCATGCCAATGATGCCAGGTCTAACACGTGTCCCCTCCAGCTGAAATGTGGGGAGAACTACCCTTACCCTAGGGAGTCCTCATCACTAAGGCGGAAAAATCTGGACAGACCATCAGCATTGGCGTGATCTGTGCCAGGGCGGTGTTCCACCGTGAAGTCCATCCCCTGTAGGGAAATGGACTACCTCAACAGTTTTGGATTCTCACCCCTCATCTGCATCAACCATCTGAGGGGCCTGTGGTCTGTCTGAACCCGGAAGTGAGTCCCAAACAGGTAGGGTCTTAGCTTCTTCAGCGCCCAGACCACAGCAAATGCTTCTCTTTCTATCGCACTCCACCTCTGTTCCCTGGGAAGTAACCTCCTGCTGATGAAGGCTACAGGTAAGTCCCGGCCCTCTTCATTCACCTGAGCTAGAACAGCCCCCACGCCATGCTCTGAAGCGTCCGTCTGGACAACAAATTCTTTAGAAAAGTCGGGTGCCTGGAGTATGGGTGCTGTGCACATTGCAGTTTTCAGGGTGTCAAAGGCCGTCTGACAGGCGTCAGTCCAGTTCACAAGTCGTGGCTGCTTCCTGGAAGTCAGCGAAGTCAAGGGGTGCACAATGTTACCATAATCCTTGACGAACCTCCTGTAATAACCCGTGAGACCCAAGAAGGCTCTCACCTGAGTCTGGGTTTTGGGCGGTGCCCATGCCAGGATGGTATCAATCTTGGGTTGCAGGGGGGCCACCTTGCCGCTCCCTACTTGGTGCCCCAAGTACACCACTGAACCCTGCCCAATCTGGCACTTACTGGCTTTGATTGTGAGGCCTGCTCTGCGCAGGGCCAACAACACTTCCTGGAGGTGGCGCAAGTGTTCCTCCCAGCTGGCGCTGAACACTGCGATGTCGTCCAGGTAGGCGGCACTGAAATCCTCCAGTCCAGCCAAGACCTGGTTGACCAACCTCTGGAAGGTGGCAGGGGCATTCTTCAACCCAAAGGGCATAACCCGGAACTGGTAGTGCCCATCTGGTGTGGAGAATGCTGACCTCTCTTTTGCCCCATCAGTCAAGGCGATCTGCCAGTACCCAGACGTCAGATCAAACGTACTAAGGTACCGGGCAGCCCCCAACCGATCTATGAGCTCATCAGCTCTGGGGATGGGGTGCGCGTCAGTCTTGGTGACTGAATTGAGTCCTCGGTAATCCACACAGAACCGAAGTTCCGGTGAAGCACCAGGCGCTGCAGCTTTTGGGACCAAGACCACTGGGCTGGCCCAAGGACTGCTAGAGGACTCAACCACCCCTAAGGCAAACATTTTGGAGACCTCCTCCTTGATGTATTCTCTGACCTTGTCAGTCACTCTGTAAGCCTTGTGCTTCACAGGAGTGCTGTCCCCGGTGTCCACATCATGGACACACCACTGAGTGACACCAGGAATCAAGGAGAACAGATCAGGGAATTGTCCCAACAATTGGCGACAATCCTGCTGCTGTTCAGGGGTCAGTGTGTCAGAGAGGACAACACCATCCACTGACCCATCTTGCTCTTTTGCATACAGGAGGTCAGGAAGAGGCTCACTCTCCTCCTCCATTCCAGCATCTGTAGCTAGGAGCATGCCCACTTCGGACCTTTCTAAGTGGGGCTTCAAACGGTTGACATGCAGGACCCGCAAGGGGTTCCTGGGAGACTTCAAGTCCACCATGTAGGTGACATCGCTCTTTTTCTCCACAACCTCAAATGGTCCAGTCCACCTGTTCTTGAGCGCACAAGGTTCCACAGGAGACATGACCCAAACTTTCTGTCCAGGCTGAAGCTCTACCAGAGTGGCCTTCTGGTCGTACCACCGCTTCATCTCTTCCTGGCTGGCCTCCAGATTTGCCTGAGCAAGATCTCTGAAGCGCCTAGTCTGGTTCCTAAAGGCCAGCATGTAACTGTATACATCCTGGGGAGGTTTCCTGGGAGATTGCTCCCAGCCTTCTTTGACCAGACTCAAAGGTCCTCTTACCGGGTGACCATACAAAAGCTCAAAGGGGCTGAACCCTAGAGACTTCTGTGGCACCTCACGGTAAGCAAACAACAGGCATGGCAAGAGGACGTCCCATTTACGCCTCATTGGTTCTTCAAGACCCATAATCATGCCTTTAAGGGTACGGTTGAATCTTTCAACCAACCCATTACCTTGAGGGTGGTAAGGAGTGGTGAACTTATAAGTTACCCCACACTCCTTCCACAGAGACTTCATATAGTTGGAAATGAAGTTGGTGCCCCGGTCTGACACCACCTCTCTGGGGAACCCCATTCGGGAGAAAACACCCATCAGTGCCCGTCCCACCACGGGGGCAGTCACTGTTCTGAGAGGGATGGCTTCCGGGTACCGTGTGGCATGGTCCACCAAGACCAGGATGAACCTGTTGCCCAGGGCTGTCTTGGGGTCCAGGGGCCCAACAATGTCAATCCCCACCCGGTCAAAGGGGGTACTGACCACGGGAAAAGGTTGGAGGGGAGCCTTCTGCTTCCGCCCGCTTTTCCCACTTGCCTGGCAAGTTTGACAGGTCTTGCAATGGACATCTGTGTCCCTTCGCATCTGAGGCCAATAGAAATGGGTGACAAGCCTGTCATAGGTCTTGTCCTGCCCCAGATGTCCAGCTAACGGAACGTCATGAGCCAAACCCAGTAGGAAGGCTCTGAAGCGCTGGGGTACCACCAGCACACGGGCTGACCCAGGCTCAGCAGCCTTAGGCTCGCTATACAGGAGGTCGTTCTCCCAGTAAACAAAATGTGACCCTGACTGATCACCTGAGGTTTGGGCTGAGGCCTGCTGCCTCATACCCACAAGAGAAGGGCACACTTTCTGTTCTGCACAGAATTCTTCCCTGGAGGGACCACCATCCTGCTGCCAGTGGGTCAGCTCGGGCAGGTCTCCCAGTTCAGCAACTTGTTCGCCTGTGGGTTCCAGGGCATACCCCTCAAGGTCTGCCTCCTCCTGGACCACGGGAACTACGGGGGACGGTTTCCCGCGCCCCCTGCCTCTTCTCTTCACAGCTGGGTCCTGGGCCATACTTTCAGGCTCCAGAACCCCATCAACACCCTTACTTGCTGTCATGGATCGAGTGGTTGCACACACCCACTCTGGCACACCCAACATTTTCAAATGTGTCTCCCTCTCCACCTTAGCCCAAGGGGAGTCTTCTAAATCATTGCCCAGGAGACAATCAACAGGCATGGCGGGCCTTACAGCAACTTGAAGAGTACCTGAAACTCCCCCCCATTCAAAGGAAACTTGAGCTACCTCACACTCTCTCTGGGAGTTGTCAGCAGCTATCACAGGGTAGAATGCGTGGGGAACAACCTGCTCTCTGGACACCAAGTGACACTTGACAGCTGTCACACTCGCTCCGGTGTCTCTGAGAGCTTCCACTCTATGGCCATTAATGGTCACCCACTGCCTATATTTCTAAGTGTTACTAGGCAGAGGGGGTGGCGGGACCAATTCCATGTCTCCTAGGGAGACCAGGGACATCTCTGCGGGACCCTCCCCACCATGGGCAACCATCTCCTCCCCTCCCAGGGCTACACTCGCCAACTGACGGGGAGCTGCACGGAGAGGTGCAGTAGAGTTCTTCAAGGGACACTGAGGGTCATAAAAACGGTGTCCCACCTGCTTACAAGCGAAGCAAGTCATGGGGCCCCTACGAACAGGTTTACCTGTCGGGGCCTCTGATTTCTTATCTGGGGGAGGCTGGGAACCCTTCCCTTGGTTCCCTTGGGGATTACTTTGGGGCCCTTTCTGGAACTCCTTCTGTTTACCCTTGTCCCCCCCACTCTTCTGCTGGGGACCCTGCCCACCTTTGGCTGAGTCTCCCACTGGACCCTTGTGGACCCTGGTACTGACCCAGCGGTCCGCCTCTTCAGCAAGTTTTCTAGGGTTAGATATCTTGCTATCAATAAGGTGCTGGCGCAGCTCTGGAAAACAGTTATTAGACAAGTGCTCCCAAGCAAACAAATCATAAAGAGCATCATAACTTTCCACTTTGCTGCCCTTTACCCAACCATCCATGGCTCTGCAAAAATATGACACATACTCCACCCACGTGGTACCAGGCAACTTCTTACATTCTCTAAAGGCCTGTCTGTACTTTTCTGGGGTGAGGCCATACCTTAACATTAAAGCATCTTTCATATGAGCATAAGACGTCCTATCCTCAACAGGCATGTCTAACAGGGTATCTCTTCCCTCATTCACAAAGCGACCCCACAACCCCGCTCCCCAATCCTTCTCAGGGACCCGGTGGGCCAACAATGCTAACTCATATGCTTTAAACCATTGACCAATATCCTCATTCTTCTGAAAATCTTTGATCACATCTTTGGGAAAATAAAACCTACTTTCTGCAGGCACAGATGGGATGCTGCCACCAGAGGGATTCAATTCTAACTTTTTAGCTTGGAGCTCCAACTCCCTCAACTTGGTATCACGCTCAACAGCTAACTTCTCTCTTTCAAACTCTAACCTTTTGATCTCCAAATCAGCTTCTCTCCTGCCTCTTGCATTCTCTAACTCCAACTGCCCATTTATCTTAAGTTTTGCCATTTCCATGTTGTATGCTCGCTCCTTCGCCCTTTCTTCTCTTTCTTCAGGGGAAAGACCTTTGGAGGAAACACTGCTGCCAGGAGGGGATACAGGCCCAGTCACGGGCACTTCCTCCTCCCCTTCCTCTGTCGGTACCACCACCGGATCAGAGGGGTCTCTGGCCGCTAACCAGGCCTGCAATGCTTTAAAATAATCTTCCTTAATTTTGAGGCCTGTTGTAGGAACTTTCAACTGCTCGCAAAAGTGCTCCAGTTGCTTTCTGTTGTATTTCTTTATCTTCTTCCTATCAAACTCCTCCACAACAACAGGGGTAGTGACTCCGGCATCACTCATGGTCAAAACTGGCAGTTTCAAAAATCAAGCTTCAGGAAATTGGAGAACAAAAATAGAATATCCAACCAAAACAGATTGTGGCTGCGCTATGGTCTGCTTTCACTATGTAGCGCACACTAATCACTGCACATGGGTCATAAATGCAAAGTTCAAAATCCCACCGCTGCCACCAATGTTAGAAGCGGCTGTCTCTAGTTGGCAGAGGTATACACTTCTGACAAATAGGGACACACCTTTTCTAGTCAGGGCAAGGAGATCACACACTTAGATAACCCCTGCTCACCCCCTTGGTAGCTTGGCAAAGCAGACAGGCTTATCTCAGAGGCAGTGCGTTAAGCATTTATGACCACATACAGTAATAAAGTGAATACACTACAAATGGACACGACACAGTAGTATTATAAAAATAAGTATTTTTATATAAGGCTTAGCACAAGACCAAATAACGACAAAAATATACCACAATCTTAATAAATACTCTTGGAAGGAAAAATAATAGTTCAAGCACGGTTTCTTCTTAGCACAAAGTCTTTAGTATCAAAAGCAACTCTTCTTCTCTAAAACACAGTTCTTGGCAACAATGTAACCCACACGGGAGTCACACGACGTTGAGGCAAAGTTAATCCAAAGGTTCGGCGTCGACCGCGAGGAGCGCTACGTCGAGCCCGGAGTCGCACAGACCCCAACAACACAGTACCTTGGAAAAGTGAAGCACTCGATGATCAGCGGCGTCGAGATGTCCGGCGTCGCGTCTTCGGCGTCGATCGGGCCTCGGAGTCGGGGCGATCTGCAGCGGCGTCGACCGAAGTCAGGCGGGAGCAGCGCTCACGGGATGAAGCAGGATACGACGTCGTCGATGTCGATGTTGCAAGAGTGAGCAGCGCTCACGGCGTCGAGAGGGCTCGAAGTCAATGCGATCAGCGGCGGTGCAGACACGGGGTCACTTGGAGCTGGAGCCGAACTCACTACTCACTGGCGTTGCTGCTGGCGTCGATCGGGCCCGGCGGCCGGCGTCGAGGAAGCGGGACACTGGAGCCGTTACTCACGATGTCGAGCTGGATTCGGCGACGTCCGTCGGCGTCGAGATTGCTGGATTCCTTCAGAGGTGCTGGATTCACAAGTTCCAGCAAATAGCACTTTAAGCAGATGAAGTCCTTTAGCCCTGTGACTTCAACAGGAGACTGGCACTCTTCCAGCCCTAGGAGATTTTCTTAGCAAAGAGTGAGAGTACACACACAGTTCCTCTCTCCTGGTTCCTTGGCAAAAATAAAGAAGCAATGCAGGATTCCCCCAACAAACAGCACTCTGGCAGAAGGGGTAGGCAGTCCTTAGATCAGCAGGCTTCTTGTCCTTGGTTCAGGTTTCCTTGTCAGAAGTGATCTGAATTCTTGGTTCAGGGGTCCTTCTCTTATACCCCTTTTTGGCTTTGATCCCTTTGTCCATGCAGGGGAATTTCCCCCCATCTTGGGTTTGTTGTGGGTGTTGTCAGGCCGAAGCACCTGGCCTATTCACTGGGCAGGGCAGAGTCCTCAGCCGCTCAGCAGGAGCGGAGCCAGCATTGTCACTGGCAGGGGCAGGGCCATCAGCTGCCCGGCAGGAGGCGGGCCAGGAAAGTCCCAGGCAAGTACAGAGTCATCAGTCGCCTGGCAGGGGGGCGGAGCCAACATTGTATCAGGCAGGGCAGGCTATCAGGAGCTACTCTTCCCCTACTCTCAATGCAAATGCCCCACTCATCCCACACTGACTCATTCAGACTCTCTGGAGCCACCCAGCTCCTGTCACACGCACACCAGAACCAGCAGAGACCGGTAGACAGTTAGACAAGAAAATAGCTACTTTCTAAAAGTGCTATTTTCAAACACAGAGTCCAAAAACCATCCACACAAACGGATGCGTTATTAAACCCTGAGTTCAGGGATACCAAACTCGACATTGCACCATGCTCCCCGAGCCCGCTAGGATTATAGCATTAATAATCCTGGCAGCCCATTCTAACTGATGGAGAGCAGGTTACCTTACAATAGTGAAAAACGACTATGGCTGTAATTCACTATTAGGACATGCCAACCTTGTCAGGCTTGTCCTACCTTATGCTTACAATGCACCCTGCCCGTGGGCCTACCATAGGGGTGACTAACATGAAGTTAAGGGAAGGTTTAGGGACTGGCAAGTAGGTGTACTTGCGCAGTCCTCGTGACAGTCAGACTGCACGTGGTCTAGCAATGGTAGACCTTCAGACATACTTTTACTAGGCCGCTCTTGTGGGTGGCACAATATGTGCTGCAAGCCCACTAGCAGCATTTGTATTTACAAGCCCTGGCACTCCTGGTGCACTCTACTAGGGACTGATAGTAAACCAAATAAGCCAAACATGGAAGTAAATCAATACAGCAATTTCACATAGGGAGCACTTGCACTGTGGCACTGATCAGCAGTGGCACAGTGCCCAAAGCATATACCAGCAAAAACATCGTAACCAGAGGAGGCAAACAGAAAAAATGGAGGAGAGACTCATGCCAATGATGCCAGGTCTAACAGGCCATCAGACACATCTAACCTTCCTTCGTGTGTGGCTGTCTAGAGGGAATGCACAAAGTTAAGCTGGTACCTACCCCAGACGTGTATTGGAGATAGGCTGCAGGCACACAGAGCTGTTAAGAGCATAGACATGTTCACTTTCTGAAAGTGGCATTTCTAAAACATTAATGTTAAATCCAACTTTACCAATAAAGAGGATTTATCATGGATATTCCAAAGATATTAAACATGACACAGCCACTCTTTGCTAATCAGGAGTTACAGCTTAAAAGTGCACTAGGAATTCCTAATGTTAGCATATTAGAGGAGTAGGCCCCAAGAATGTAAACAGAAGTTGGGTATCTGTTAGTACCAGAACATGTAGAACTTAAAAGTACATGCCCTACCTTTTATTTGTACAGTACCCTCCCCTAGGGGCTACCTAGCGGTGGCCTGTTTAATAAAAGGGGGGGGGGTTCAGGGTGTGGTAAGAGGTTGTAAATGGCAAGTGTAAGTGGCAGTAAAACTGCACATGCAGACTCTGCAGTGGCAGGCCTGAGACAGGTTTAAAGGGCTTCTTTTGTGGGTGGCACAATTAGTGCTGAAGGTTCACTAATATTACTTCTTTATTGCATTTATAGGCTCTAAGTATAGGGTATATCACTTTACAAGGGGCTTACATGTAAATTAAATATGCCAATTGTGTCTACACCAATGTTACAATGTTTAGAGGAGAAGCACATGCACTTTAGCACTGGTCAGCAGTGGTAAAGTGATCAGAGTCCTAAGGCCAACAAAAATAATCATGAAAAAGCAAAGTTAGCAGGTAGAGAGTTTAGGGGAAGACTACCTTTAGAATGACAGGTCTAACATTCACATTGTCCAATTCTTTTTTTGTGGATATTGTGCTAGTACTTTGTGCTTTGTTGGGTCCCCATTTGAACCCTTGGAGACTTCAGACACCAAGTTTCTATTTGCCGAAATACTATTCTTGGTGACTATCTGCTCAAGTCATGGAATAGAGAGAGGTTGGAGCTTTACTTTGTCTTCTCCCTACTTGAGATTTTGTTATGACATGGGTATTATGATTCCAAGTCTGCATTTCCTCCCCAAAATAGTGTCAAAATTCATAGTCCTTGCTGTTTTCTATCTCAATCCCTCTTCGGAAAAGAATAACAGGTTTCATACCCTTCATAAAAAGAGATGCTCTTATTACCAACTTTCGCATTACTGGGAGAGATATTTGCTATACCACATCTATTCTATCTAGTTCGATAAACTGCCAATGTTTAAGTCACCAGCTCATATGCAGGGTAGGCCATTTAGAGGGTAGCATGCTCATGGGCGGCATTTAAGGGTTCTTCAATGAAAATCATTTGCTGCTCGGCTACTCTGACATCCTCTCATGCTTTTATGTTGTATTATTGACTCCAGTTTTGTGATGGGGCATCAACTGAGTTCGGTACTCATGTGTTATCTTCTGTTCATCACCTCAGATTAACCATTTGACAACCCTTTAATAAAACACAGATGTAGTATCAAGTTTGATGTGGTCTCAGCTTCCTTCTAAAATTTAAAGTGGGAAATTAAATAATCAGTCATTTTCAACTTTTCTCTTATTTCACCATGTAAGGACTAAGACAGAAAGACGGACAATGAGGTACTGTCCTGGTTACTTATCAGAAATCTTCATTACTTTGTGTACATACCACCCTTGTCACAGTCCTGAACCCCTCCAACCCTCACCCTCTCTATTGAGATTGATTCTAGTTTTCCTTCAAATGTTCTCTTGTTTTTAAAGTTGGTATCTCAGGAAGTGGTCATCCTAAGTGCCTCCTTTTATGCATGCTGGGATATGATGTGCTTATTGGAGGATCTTTTGTGGCAGGATAGGTAATCGAGGTCTGAGACACAGAAGCACTGCTCACCGTGGAAGGACTGCGACATGTACTTGCAGTAATAAAGATTACTGTTGAGTAACCAAGCCATTTAGTCATCCCTGCAGCAGGATGTGTTGCCCTACATGATAATGGACATCATGTTCCAGGGAATTGTGGGTCTCATTTGCAAATTTGTCATGCTGAGCAGCGCTGCAAGTCACTTTACTGTGCTGCCTTGCATCAAAAGAAAAAAGCAGGAATGCTCTATGTCTATGAGATACGCTGCATTCCTCTCCTCATTCACTGAGCTGGTGCACAAATGGCTGCCTTGCTCCAATGCAGGCACCCTTGCACCATAGTGCATGGTGTCCGCATTGTAGGAATGCTTGTTGTTGTGCAGGATGAGACACCTTCCTGCACAAAAACAATCAATGGAGGCGTTTTCCTGTTTTTATGTGTGCTGCATAATGAAACACACATAGAAAGAAGAAAAAATTAGGAGAAATAAAGTTATTTCTCCTCGTTATGCTATCCCTGGAGAGGCGCACGATTTTGACAGATTCCCAGCGTTCCGCTATGTTGTATATCTGGGAATGTGTGAAAATCAATGAGCGTAGCGTTGAAACACCCACCGCAATGCCCATGGCACATCTCCCTTGCATGGTGTGAGGCAACGCAGTGACTTGTGCTGCTCTTTCCTTACACCATATCCACCTGGCCATGAAAACCCCAGCAGATTGACTTTGCGTGGCCTTGGAGATATGAGTCTGCACTCTGCGCCTCCAGAGCCTCAAAAAAAGTGACGCTACGGCAGTGAACTGGGCTTGTAAATAAAATTGCCGCTCCCATTGATGCATGCCATCTCCTGTCGCTGCTCCATCAATAACACCCTATCACTTCCCAAAACAGAGTAAACTGACAGTGGTCAGCAACTCTGATGATAAAGTTAAGTAGCTGCTTCTCCCAGCCCTGTTAAACAGCGGAAAGCTTCCTGCTGCAGTGAATAGACCATTTTTAGGCACACATTTGTTAAGACATCTAAAGTATCTACTACAGTTCAACTACCTGATGAGCATTGTGCACCACCTAATACTGTTCATTTTGAAGAATTGCGGTATGCAAAGAGCTAAGAAGGGCTGGACAGAGAGGTGAGATGTGCAAACACCTGTACAATGTAGTCGTCAAGCCCAACCACACAGTTCTGCAGAAGCTGCAATCACAAAAGTATAGACTGAGATACGTGCCATTCACTATATAGCCTAGGTGAGATTTTGCTACTTTTCTCCAAACAAATTTGGGAGGCTGGAAACAAAGGCAAAATGTTTTGAAAAATGTTGTACCTGCAAATTACCACAGGTGATGAATGACTGCTTTGCCTGCTGCAGTATCCTTTGTAACTTTGGCCCATGCCATGTAAGATAGAATGCTGTGACAGAACTTCAATCATTAATGCAGTGTAAGGCAAGTAAATTGTGAAATAAATCTGAACACAGTGCATTTTTTGTTTAGCTTGCACCAACACAACCCTCTATTTTTATATATAAATGTCGCCATTGCGTATTTATAGCTAGGATCATGCTTCCACAGGAAATGCATTTTTTGTTTTGCTAATAACTTTGACCCCATGTGACGAATCTCTACAATTTGTTTTTTAAAAGTGCTATTTTCTAACAAGTGTGTGCATGGAAAGTTTGAGCATGATCCATCTAGTGGGGGTTGAGAAATAGTGGGATACTAAATTGCGGTTCCCCCATTTATTTTTCCATAGAAACTCTAAACACCGCTATAGCTCACACCACTGAATAGATTTAGACGAAATTCAGCAAATAGTTAGATGTTGGTCCAGAAATAGTGGTGTTTGTGTTTTAGTGTAAATCTGTACAATATTTTTAGAGAAATTAGGCTTAAAACACTTTTTACATATCACGCCATGGAGGATCTGCAGGCCCGATAGATCTCAAACTGAGATCTGATTGGCTGCACAACCTGTACATGAAGTGGTGGCAGCCATCTTAGGACTCGGGACTCAGTCCAGTGTCCTGGAGAAAACAAGAAAAAAGAAATAAGGGTGCAGGGTAGGGATACCCTGACCCTTTAGGCCTGGTGCTAGGGTTCCAGAGGGACTCTATCCGGAGCCAAAAATAATTAAAAATGAATAAATAATTGCAGCCAATTTGTGGAGCATCTGCAAATCCCCTGCAGTAAAAAAAAAGAGGCACAGAGTACCTTCCTACTTAAAAAAAAAAACCTGGGGTGTGCCCCGGCCCAGGGAGACAATGCATGTTTTTTGTGGAGGAGGGCACACTGGCCCCCCCTCCCAAGGCTGTTTTCAGCTCCGGGGACCACATCCCCAGGGGCCTGAAGCATTTTGTAAGGGAAGAGGGGCACGCTGCTCTCCCTCCCCATGCAGTTTTTGACCCCGGGGGCCACCCAACAGGGCCTAAAGCATTTCTAAGGGGGTGTGTATAGCCTCCACCCCAGGCAGCTTTCTTCACTAGGCACCCCACACCCGTTGCCCTCCTCTCCAAGCCTTTAAAAGTTCCTGAGGACCCCACCAACCCTGTGCTGCTACTATTAAAACATGGAGGGGGGTCACGTAAAATTTGCAATTAAATTATTGATGAAAACAATGTGCATGATGGCGCGCAAGTTATAATTACCTTAGGGCATGAGTTATAATTACTTGAGAAAACCATATCTGGTGAATTTCTGTGTTTTTTTTTTGTTTAAAACCTTATGGGGCATATTATCAAGGAGGGCGATAAGAGATTATCGCCGCTTTAGCGGCCGTTTTCGGCTGCTAAGCGGCGATAATTCTATCGCCCTATTAGCAAGCTGTCGCTAACAGCAGTTAGCGACAGCTTGTAGGCGATAGCGAGCGGTTTGGGGCCCGCTTTGCATGTCAGCGATATTTATCGCTAATGACATACAAAGTGGGCGTACCCAACCTGTTAGCGACTGAAAGCAGTCGCTAACGTCGCTATCACCTATTATCAACGCAGATGTAGCGATGGAAATATTCGCGCTAAGCGCGAATATCTCCAAAACCTAACGCCTGCTCAGACCAGTTCTTAGCCTGTATATCCAACGGGAGGTAGATATTCAAGCTAAGTCCCTGTTAGCGATAATGCATGAATATTGCTGGATTTACAGCGATATTCACGCATTTCGCCGTTATCGCCGGAAATTTTATCGCTTCAGAGATAAACGTTGCTAATAGCACGTTCGCTCGCATAAATATCACTCGTTGTTGATAATATGCCCCTATGTTCTTATTGAACATTTCACCTAACTATAAATTTAGTTTTTTTATTGAAGATATATCTATATGTTAGTTTGGGGGTCTCTAGTTGGCAGAGGTAGGTATCTTTGTCCAAGTAGGGACTCTTGCGTCCAGTCAGGGTAAGGGGGTACACTCCTAAAATAACCCCTGCTCACCCGCTTGGTAGCTTGACACGAGCAGGCAGGCTTATCTCAGAGGAAGTGTGTAAAGCATTTGTGAACACATACAGTGGACACCACACAAGTTGTAGTATGAAATAAGTATTTTTATATAGACTTAACACAAGGCCACAAATGACAAAAATCCACAATACTGTACTTTAAAAATGGTAGGATTGGCATAGTTGTCTTAAAATGTAAAATGTAAAATGCGACACTTTGAGTTCAATGTACCTGTGGATGCGTAACGCTATACAAAGAAAGTGTTGCAGGGAAGGTGATGAGTCGGTTCCTTACATGCAAGAACAGTGATGTGTCGGGTCCCTACTGATGCGTAGAGGATGCGTTGGTTCTTCTCGGCATGGGGAGGTGATGCATCGTTTTCTTACTAGCCTACCGTGGCGATGTGACCAGCAGCGCCGTGATATGATGAAGATCCGGTGCAATGAAACAAAAATGGTGTCTTCTCCTTGATGTGACACGATGCGTGCACACCCGATGGCCCTGTGGCGACTCAACGATTCTTCTGAGCTGCGACAGGCCAGGTGACACACTTTTCCGGTGATGCGACGGCGACACTCTTCTCCGGTGATGCGAGGCGCTTCGGCGATGCAATGCGACAGCTGCCACACCCTACTTCAGGGGTGCGACGACAGTGGCTGTGGCGGTGACACGCTTCCCGATGATGTGCCGGCATCTGATGCAACGGCAACACTCTTCTTCGGCAATGCGAGGCGCTTCTGCGAGACAAAGCGACAGAGACAGCGGCGACACCCTTCTTCAGTGATGCGACAACTGCAGCTCCAGTGGCGACACGCTTCTTCTTCGTGAGACGCGCTTCCAGCTCCTGGCGACACGCAGTCCCTCCGAAAGCCCAACACAACTGCAGGCACTTCCAAAGAACTCTTGGCGAGCTGGTGGGTTAAGTCTGTTGTCCCTGACACTTCAGCAGGAGGAAAGCTCTATCTCAAGCCCTTGGAGATCCTTCACAAGTTGAATAAAAGTAGCACAAAGTCCTTTCTCCTTTCTTTGGCAGTCAGGCAACCACTGCAGGCCAATCCCCCAGACAGCACTCAGCTTAGGGATAGTCTCTTGCTCAGTTCCCCTGGTTCCTCTCCTCAGCAAATGTTTCTTCTTGTTTCCCAAAAGTGATCTAAAGTTCTGGGGTCTGGGTCCCCCCTTTTATACACCTATTCTCTTTGTTCTCTGAAGGCAGAGAGTGTCTGTACCTAGTCCAAACCAGTTCTGGTCAGTCCTGGAGCACTTTGTTGACAAGACTCCTTTCCTTTGACAGTGTGGGCCAGGGACATCAGACGCACCACAGGAGGTGGAGCCAGCATTGTGGAAGGCAGGCACAGCCCTATTCAGGTCCCAGGTGCAGTTCCTCCCACCCATCTACATGCGGATGGGTCTATTCAGCCCTCTGCTGATTCACCCTGTCTCCTGGAATCCCCCAGCCCCTGGCCCTCAAATCCAGACAAAGAATACAGAGAATGCAGAGGCAGGCTTGAATAGTTAGGCAAGAAAATACCTACTTTCTAAAAGTGGTATTTTCGAACACAGAAAGTTAAAACCAATTTCACTAAAATATGCATTTTATCATTCTGAGTTCAGGCACACTAAACTCGAATTTCTACCTGTACCCTGAGTCAGTTAGGATTATAAGATGTAATAATCAAACTGCCCATTCTGGCCTAGGGGTAGCCTTGCAATAGTGAAAAACGAAAATGGCTGTAATTCACCATTAGGACATGCCACACACATCAGGGCTTGTCCTAACTTTTACCTACAATGCGCCCTGCCCTTGGGCCTACCATAGGGGTGACTAATATGCAGAAAAGGGAAGGTTTAGGGACTGGCAAGTGGGTGCACTTGCCCAGTCAGCATGGCAGTACCAGACTGCACACAGGCTCTGCAATTGAAGACATGAGACACACTTTTACAGGCTGCTTCTGTGGGTGGCACAACCAGCGCTGCAAGCCCACCAGCAGCATTTGGTTTACAAGCCCTGAGCACACTCAGTGCACTGTACTAGGGTCTGACAAGTAAACCAAACCAGCCAATCATGGAGTCACTAATCCGTACATCAATTTAATATACGGAGCACTTGCACTGTGGACCTGGATAGCAGTGGCACAGTGCCCAAAGCATCTATAACCAGCAAAAACACATGAAGCAACAGCAAAAAATGAAGGGAGACCCACGGCAAGGTTCAGGTCTAACACTATAAATCTATATATCTATATCTATATTCGCTAAAACACTAAAGGTTAGAGAGACATTATAGAGTTAGGTTCAGATTTTACATGCACAAAATCATAGAAATTAAACAGTTATAGTCATACTTATCACAAGAAACTATAAATCGCCCCTCTGGCTTTAGCCGTGCACAGCAGGGGTTGGTCAATGGGCCTGACTAATGGCCCAGTCTGTGGCCAGGCCTCATGCCAACCCCTGGTACGTAGGCACCTGGGAGGATAGAAAGCAGCCCCCCCTCCCAAGGCCAATCATGCCCCAGGTCCCGGATATTTACTGCAAGAGGAGAGAGGTTGAGCAACCACACTCCATGTGCCCAATTGTGGCCCCAGGGACTTCATCCCTTGGGGCCCGGCCACTTCATGCTGGGTGCTCTGGCCCCAGACAAGGCACCCAATGTGCACGGTTGGGGTCAGTGGGGGGAGCCTGAATGCCTCGCTGTCCCTGCCGGCTCCCCACCTTCAACAGGAGCCGGCATTGCTGCTGCACACAGGAAGCAGTAAAAAAGCTGCTTCCTGCATGTGGGATACATTTTTTTCATTCATCTATTTTCCTATATAGGGTTGGCGGTCCCCAGGGCCATTAATGGCTCTGGTGGGAGGGGGGTCATTCTCGGCCTGACCCCATCCTCCGAGACCAGTCCTTAATATACTTTTTTTTTCAAGGGGAGGGGTGCCCACACAGCCCCCCTCCCCGGTAGATTTTGGCCCTGAGGACCCAAACCCCGGGGCCTAGCCACTACATTGGGGACCACGGGGAGCCAGACGGCCCCACAATCCCTGCCGGCTCCCGCCTCCTGATAGAACCAGCATTATTTTGAGACCCAGGGTGCTGCTGAACATGCACCTCCCTGATCTCAAAGCAATGTCTGTTTCCCTGTTTGCTTCACAATAGGCAGAGAAACAGACACATGCTCTGCTTTCAGCAAGCGAGAGCATTTTGTGCTCCCGCCAAGCAATAGCAAACTGCACCTCAAGACATTGCTCGAGCTAGCCCTGGGTTGCGGTCCCATGTAGGGCTCTTGGAGGGGGACTGCATGGCCCACTCCTTTGTTCAAATTTGCCCCAAGGAGGTGTTGGTTCCCCAGGGTCCGGGATTCGCAATGGACCCTCTTAATTATTGTATTTGTGCATTTGGAGGTGGTGGTCCCCGGGCCAGCAGTGGAGGCCCTACAGCCGGCACCCTATTACTTAATAAAAAACAGTGTTCCCCCGGGGAGGTGGCTGTCCCCGGAGGAGAGGGGTGTGCGAGATCCTCCCCATAATATTTTAATTAGCACCGGGAAGGTGGCAGTCCCTGGGGCTGCGGGTGATTGCATTCATAATTGAAAATGCCCCAGGGAGTTGGTGGTCCCCGGGTTTTGATAAGCCCTAGGAGGGGGACCCCATGCACCCCCATCCTATATTTACCATATGCCCCTGGTACCAGGCCCACCCGGGGGTTATTCTAACGCAAGCACAAGAACATGTGCTTGGTTTTTTTACCTTCATGTTGCCATGGATTTGCGGATCCACCCACAAGTCTGCGGCAAAATGTTTTAAAACAAATACTTTTTACCCCACACCACAGCTGGGGGTCAACGTATTCCATCCCTGCCCCCTTTTCTTTATATTTAACTTAGCTACTGGGACTCGGCTTCAAGCTGAGTTCCAAGATGCCTGCCAACATTCCCGGGTTAAAGTGTTGTCAGCCAATCAAATTTTAGTAGGAACCCCAAGTCCACTGCAAGGACTCGCATCCACAGATATCTATATTTTTGGAAGTTAGATATCGCAAAAACTACTTAACAGATTTACACCAAATTACAAAATTCTCACTTTCTGGACCAACATCTAGTTTTCATCTCAAATTTGATGTAATTCCGTTCAGCAGTTCGGAGTGTCATCGTGTCCAAAAAATTATAAATCCCCATTGACTTAACATTGGGAAAACACATTTTGGCCCGCCCCATTTTTTTCTCGGCCCTCGCTTGACTGATCACCCCAAAACTTTCAACACAGCAGCTGAACCAAAAAGGGGAAGTTTTGTGAAAATTCGGGGAGATTCATCAAGCAGCGCCAAATTTATTGGCTAAACCAAAAGCGCTTTTCCTATGGAAGCGTTTGTCCCAGCTATAACTACCTACTGGCGGCAGTCACCAGTAGGTAGTTATAGTTAGGTCTGCCTTTCCATAAAATGAGCATTTTTTGGTTTGCTAATGACGTTGGCCCATTTGACGAATCTTCACAGAACTTTCTAAAAAAAAAAAGTTTATCCACTTCAGCTTCTTCCTGGAAATTAGGGTGATCTGTCAAGAGGGGGCTGAGAAAAAAGAGGGTCTTATAAACCAAAGAATCTGTTGTTGGTCGGACACAGTTGTGGAAAGGAACCGCCCGACCTTAGGTCGGCGGTTCCGACCACAGAATTTAGAATTGACAGTCAGAAACATAAATTTTTCAATGGCAGCTTGTGCATCGGGCAGAAAAGGCCCACAGCATAAATTGCCATTGAAAAATGTATGTTTTTAAACTTCTCTCCACTGTGTGGCAGGTACCATGCGGTACCTGTAACATGGTACAGGGAGAATTAGGGGGAACCAGGCCCCGTTGCGGAGGGCCAGGGGAGAAGGGGGACCTGCTTGGGGCCCCCAAAGTCACTCTCTGACAGCCTTTCCATGTCAGAAGGGTGGACATGGAAAGGCTGTGGAAAAGTGACATCATAATCCAGAAGGAAGAGCCGAGGCTGTTTCCGCCTTCGTCATCGGATTGTGATGCATTCTAATGCTCCGACGGGCACCTTGAGCCCTTTGGAAGTTCAGCGGACCGACCCTCCTCCTGATGCCTCCGTCCACTACATCGTAATGCCGTGGGCGGACTGCAGGTGCAGATGTCAGGTGGACCCCAACCGACAGTCTGTGAGTTGTTGTCCACCCAACATCATAATGAGGCCCAAAATCTCTGTGCATTTTTCACTGACTTCTTTGGACAAGGCTACAGCAAAAACAGCTGAATAAATTCATAACAAATTCGGCAGGAAGCTAGCCCCCAGATTCATCATGCTCCTCTTTTGCGAGTCCTTAATAGCGAGTATTAAGGAATCGCTATTTAAGACTCGCAAAACGGGATGCATGTAGAAATCGCAAAATTTATAGCGATTTCTACATCTTCCTTATTTGCGATTCGCTAATTGCTAATTGCAAATAAGGAATGACTCCCCATTCATTCCTATGGGCCAAAGGCCAAAGGCCCATAGGAATGAATGGGGAGTCAATCCTTATTTGCGATTAGCAATTAGCGAATCGCAAATAAGGAAGCGATTTCTAGGGTGCCAGGGTGTCCAAAGGACACCCTGTAGCACTCCTGAAACGGTGATTTACACTGGTGTTGCGCACACACATGTCCAAAGGACATGTGTGTGTGTGTAACATCCAACTTGGAAAATTCTACGTTTTCGCTATTTACCACGAAGTCAGACTTCGCGGGAAATAGCGGCAACAAATTGCGATTTAGCAATTCTAAAATGGTTCATGATATGCATTTAAGGAATCTCAAATAGAGATTCCTTAAATGCAATTCTTCGCAATTTAGCGATTTTAAAATTTGCGAATTTTGCATTTGGGATGATGAATCCCAAATGCAAAAAAAGCGCTCGCAAAGGGTCAGATTCGCAGAATGTGGCCCTTTGCAAGCCGATTTTTCCTTCAAGAATCTGGCTGTAGATCTTGGTCAGCAGATTGTTCTTTTAAGATTTAGTATACATTTATTCAGTAGTTTTGAGAAATGTGTAAAAAATAATTGTATATTTATGCAGTTGGGTCTGTGAGAGTCTTAAGAGATTCTTATGCGAAAGGTAAATTAAAAATAGAGCATTCTGATTAGCCCAGAGAGCTTTATTTTTCCTTGTCCATCTCTCTCCCTCGTTGGTTAGACATCAGTGAGCACGAGCGCTCTGATTGGCTGCCAGTAACATGAGAATAATGTTGATTGCAGCCATTACAGAACTCACGGACTGAACTTAGAAAGATAAAAATAATATAAGGGAGCAGAGTTGGGACCCAAAGGGACCACCCCGGGTGCCAGAAAGAAATAAAAAACTGGCGACTCCCCCTCCCTGAACCTCTAAAGTTCCAAGTGAGCGCACCCGAGGTGTTGATTACTTTAAGGGAGGAGGGCCAACCCCCCCTGAGCTATTAATGGCTCCAGGGACCCCATCCCCCAGGGCCAGCTCAGATGCTATATCCCGGGAACCCACTCCTGGGACATAGTTGCTGCACGGATGGGATCAGTTATGCCATTTGAGATGTCATCAGTGATGTAATTAATGATGTCATAGAATATATCATGATTGATGTCATGTGTGAGGTCATAAGCAGTACATGAGAGTGGCGCAAGTTATAGTTAAAGCTGCTAACTATAACTTAACTATAAAGTCGTATTTCAAGTCACAATTCTGAAAATGGCACTTTTAGTAACATCGGGAGAAGGTATGTGAATATACCGGAGGTGGTTTTGTGAGGGTGACCTTTGATGAAGGTGTGACTCTAAGGCTCACTCTCCATTCCTCCACGAGGTTAAAGTGTCCCAGTGTTAGGGAATATTTTTCTAAGATGGAAGGATTTGGATTGAACAGACTAGAGAGAAGCAATCTGGTATTGTATGTGTGAAATGAGAACGCATGTGCAATATAGAGGGAAATACTGAAGGGTCATATAGGGTCCAATTCAGTCTAGAAGAAAGCCCTGGATCCCTGTGGGGCCAGTGAAGGGCTGAAACATGTGAGACCTGACCATATGTGGACACAACCACCGTAACAGGGCTTTTATAGTCCCATTTTGTTTTGAATCATCCCTCTTCCACCAAAGAATAAAGACTGGATATGTATGAATGGTAGTCAGTTGACATTTTTATTGGACTCACTTTTCCCTCCTAATGACTCGCAGCCCTGAATGAGGGGCTCGTTCCCCATTAGAGGAACTTTGGTGAAGGCGGGATGGCCGATGATAAAGCATGACACCCGGGATGGGGGCAGGGGGGAGGGATGAGGCCATTCCTATTATTTTTCATCAATATGTTTTGTAACATCCATAGAACTGGATGAGTGCTGTTTCTAGTTAGTCGATATACACCCTTTATGAGGAAATTCCTACACTTTAGGGTGTTTGAGTCCAGAATTGGGGCTTGAGTAACAACACGACCACGTTTGTTTATGGTGGTTTCATTTCCTTGTCCTAACCATTTGGTTCCTTCAGCCTGCACCCTGGGTCACGTGACTAGATGTAACTAAGGGTGGGGGTGGACTCCGCTCCGCTGATGGAGCCCACAAAATTCTTTTTTACTCTGCGCTCTGCTTAAAACGTGGAGTTCGGGGAGAAAAAAACTCTGCCTCCTGCAGAGCTGAGTTTACTGTTACTGGCATAATTCATAACAAGGTGGGTTTGAGATGTGCACCAAGAGGCATGAGTGATGAGTGCTGCAAGAGGTGTGAGCGAGCTGTGCCTGGGTGTAAGCTGGTTGTGCTCACTAGCAGGATGTGGGAGCACTTGTGTGTCCACAGGTGTGAGCAAGCAGTGCCCGGCCGCAAGATGTGTCAGCGTCTTTGCATTGAGAAGTATGAGCTGGCAGTATCAAGGCCAGGGCATTAAAATGTATGAGCAGACTGTGGCCGAGTTGGAGGGCGTGTCCTGCTTCCAGGCGAAAGAGCAGAACTCAAGGCCGCTAAAACAAAACACAGGCTCATGCATTGAGCAGGGCACCTGCGTAAGGAGAGAGACGCTGTTCTTGTGTGAGACTACCACTCTCACTGGCTTGAAGGTGAGTGGCTCACATGGATGGGAAATGCCGAAAGGCCCTCTCGGAGTGTAGTTTACCTCCTGTACCTTTCATTCCTCCTCCTGCTGACCCAAGGCCCATGCTTAATTTTGTATTGAACGTTCATTTTGTGCAGGGCTGGGGTTGTTTTGGTCTTGTATTTGCAAATTGTGCTTGTGTTTTGTGTTTGTGTTGATGGGGCATTGCCCTTGTTTTCACCCAGGGCCACGAGGGAGTCATCGAGATGAGACGGGAGCTGCTGCTGCAAGGAGAGCCGGTGCTCGGAGGACCAACTGCACAAGGTCAGTCCCTCAGTCTTGGCTACACGAGGCAAGTCACTCACTCATGGCTGCAACACAGTTTGCACACCTGGAGACGCAAGAGAGACAAGGGAAGGGCAGAAAACAGAGCCATGAAAGCCTTGTTTAATAATCCATGTAGCAGGACCTCTGTGAGCCCGTATGGCAGAGTGGAACTCTGCAGAATTCCACTGAGTTTTTCTGCAACCCTGGGGAATTCTGCATAGGGTAACACCACAGAATCCACCCACCCTTAGATATAATTGGTAGTTGGTCTTTGTGTATTGGTCCAAGACAGTGAGATAATGGAGCATAGGTGTTGGTGGGTTGGGCCCTCCTTGACGTGATGGGGAGGAGCTGTCACCTACCACACTGCACATCACAACGCCTCTGCCTGTACATGTTGACAAACGTTTTGACATTAGTCTATTGTGACCCCATACAACCTGGGGTCAGGAGAGGGAGACAGGACACTCCAAGCACCTCTGGGGGTGGGAACCTCCAGAACCTTATTCTACGTAAAAGTGGGCACCCGGTATAAATAGTGGATCCTCAGATGCAACTCTTCAGAACACATCTGGACCTGTGCAAGACTAAGAAGGTCTGCTGTTTTGCTCTGCAAGAAGGATTGCTACTCTGCTGTCATGCAGTTAAATGAGGGACTGGACCTGCATGTTGAACCCAGGAACACCAGAGTGTCTCTAAGGGTTAGTTGGCTGCCTTCTCGATCAGAGTCCCAGAGACAGAAATGGCCCCAACTACCTTGAACCAAGAACCTGGATTTGTCTGCTGTGGTGCCACCCCACTCCTGGACCCTTAGAAGTGGGCTTAAAGTTTCTTTGCCAGCCCAGGTAT
This sequence comes from Lissotriton helveticus, assembly GCF_964261635.1. Taxonomy (NCBI): domain Eukaryota; kingdom Metazoa; phylum Chordata; class Amphibia; order Caudata; family Salamandridae; genus Lissotriton; species Lissotriton helveticus. The sequence continues at coordinate 170,839,855 of NC_136059.1, read as the reverse complement.
AGTCCTGTGAAGGCGAACAGGCACAGCGAGATGCATGTTCCCGCAGCCATATTGGAACTCCCGCAGTGCGATGCATCCCCAATGACGGACCTTGCATTGCAGCTCGCAGGTGCCTCAGAACCTCTACTGCACAATGTATCATAGACGCAGGCCTTCCCATCCCAAGCCCCTCATCGACGGCCTCCTCAACGATGATGCAGGACTCCGCATCCCAACTTCCGCAGCTCCTCTGAACCACCGGCACACACCACATCTTCAGCGCAGGTCTTCACACTGCAAGCCCCTCATCAATGGCATCCTAGATGACAATGCAGGACTCCACATCGAAGCCTTGCAGCTTTTCAGAACTGCTGCTGCATTATCCATCCTTGACGCAGGATCTCGCAGTGCTCTGCGATCCAAGATTTTAGGTATGTGTTTGCAGCTGGCCTAACTTGGTCAATTAAGCCAACCAGCAGTCTATCACAGTCAGCCTAAAGTTGTGACTTTGTCCCTGCCTGGTGCGAACAGATAACCACAGTGGGCACATTGTGATTTTAAGCCTTGTTTTTGCTTAAAACTTTGAATTTGCATATCTCCGGTTTTAACAATTGTTTTTTATTTTGGTCGCAAGTAATTTAATACATTTGAATCTACTTTTCTAAATTGGTGTGGGATTTTTTTATTTGTTATTGTTTGAATTGATGCATACATTCTTTACACATTGCCTATAAGTTTAGCCTGAGTGTTTTTGTGCCAAGCTGGCAGTGGGTTAAGCACAGGTTAATTTGGATTTGCTTGTGACTTCACCATGACAAGAATCATGGTTGCTGCTTGAGTAGGGTTTCATCCAGCTCACACTGCTGTTAAAGTTTCATGCCCAAATATCTCACAGTCCACTAAGGAATATCGGATGATGGAGAGTGTCATAGGTGTGTATACAAATAGCTGCGGGGACAAAAAATTCCCAGAGCCTGTAAGGGTGAGAGGATCCTAAGTTGGAGTATAACCTCCCATGTCAAGACATTGAACCACAAAAAATACTCCAATAGACCAGCATGTGGTCAGAGAAAAAGAATACCTACCTTTGATGAGGGAAGTATCTTGTATGAGGATATATGCCTAACTTCACCAAGAGGTGAGAAAGGAAGCAATTCTTTCTTGTTTAGTTACCCTCACACACCCCTAGTGGTGTCATGCTTCATCATCGGGTCACCCCGACGCCTACAAGTTGGGGTGGGCTCAACCACAGTGTTGGGAGCTCTTGTGAAAATGAAGACCAGGGGGATTAAAGATAAAAAACCTCAGACAGGTCCCGGTTTTCCTTTATTCTTGGGTCTGTCAGGGTTATTAAAATAATTAAAAGTTGAGTCAATGGGAGTATTATGGTCCTATGACCATATTGCCAACATATTTCAGTCCTGAGTCTGCCGTAAAGGTCCTGGACTTTCTTCAGGGCAAGGGTCATCCACCCTGGAAAAACAGAGAGAGGGGAGTCCCTATCCTGTTAGTTTAATAAGGGCAGAGTAGCTGCTCCTTATGTGAATGCTACAAATATTTGATCTGTCATGCGTAATTCTCCATCCAAATTGAGGAGAGTAACCGTTTCACAGAGGACCGCTAGGCATGATGGCTTAGCCCTGTAGTCAAACCTCCGTCAAGGGTCCTGCCCTGCCTGTACACCTACTTGGTCCGGGTCCCGGCTTTCCGATTTTTCCAGGGTGGATAACCCTTGCCCTCAAGAAAGTCCAGGACTTTTAATGAATTATTGTTGGTCTATTGGAGTGTTTTTTGTGGTTCAATAAGTGTCATAGGCTGCCAGCTAATTGAGGAGCATTAACAACACGGGGTCACTCGTGTCAATGATGTTCAGAATGTTTGAACCTCAAGTAATGCCGTGTCCTTTTCAGTTGAGCTAAAAAAACAGATTGTCAATTTCCTAGAATGTGATTGACTACCAAGAACTATTGTGATTGGATTGAGGGCCCTTTTCCCACTAATTACAGCAACAATGGGTGTTAGAAAACTGGGTGATAAAGATTAGAGTCCAAAGTATAGGCTTCTTTAGCAATGGAGTGAGCCAGGTTTTCTTCAGCACCTCTGGTGTGCTACGAGATTTGAAAGACCCATTTAGCATCTACAAAATCATCAAATGATACTGTGCGGAAGTATCACTTGTAGTTTCAATCAATAAGTCTATTTATAATTAATTTAGTTCTACGAAAAAACATGTTCATCATTCTCAGTGCTTTACATAAAGCTATGAACCAATCTGCCTATGACAAAAGCAGTGTGCTGGGGGTAGGGATTTGTGGCACTAGTTACAATTTCTGTTAAACACACCAGAGACCACACCAAAGTAATGTAATTGTGTGTTCCTCTTAAAAATCTGTCTCTTACATTTAAATTCACAGGATAGACAGAGTGGATCTGTAACAAGAGCCGCAATGACCACTGACTCATTGTCAGTGAAATTGCTCTCCCTCGCTCGCAGCTCCACCATTAAGTGAGGCCTTCCCCCGAGCCCCTGCACTCTCGAGTGTTGGTGTTCGAGGGTCTCCTCCACCCGCAGGTTTCACCTGAGCCTCATCCCTGATGGTCCAGTGGACCTCTGTCTTCATTCTCTTGCTCTGCTTTTTCTCTCCTTTTTCACTCATTTTTTCCCCTCACTTCTATCTCCCCCTTCACTCTTCTTCTGGGTCTTAACTCCATTTTCTGTTGTTTTCCCCTCCTTTCAAGCTCCCCCCTTCACTCTCCTTCTGTATCTTTCCTCCGTTTTTCACTCGTTTCCTTACCCACATCTCAAGCTCCCCCTTACACTCTACTGTGTCCTCTGTGTCTTTCCTCCACTCTTTCTTGCACTTTTTATGTCGTTTCCCCCTAATTTGAAGCTCCCCCTTCACTCTCCCTCTGTGTCCTTGCTCCGTTTTTCACTAGTTTTTTACCCTCATCTCAAGCTCCCCCCTTCACTCTCCTTCTGTATCTTTCCTCCGTTTTTCACTCTTTTTCTTACCCACATCTCAAGCTCCCCCTTTCACTCTTCTGTGTCCTCTGTGTCTTTCCTCCACTCTTTCTTGCACTTTTGCTGTCTTATTTGCACTTTTCTCTCTTTTTGCCTTTTTCAGCCCATTTTTCCCTGCCGCTGCTGCCCCTGCGGCCCCGCCCCCCCCCCCCAGCCAGACCAGTGCGACCGGCCCAATCTAGCTCCCCCTCTGCTCCAGCCTCCCAGCTGTCCAGCCCTCTCCGACCCCTTACTTAATGGTGGCCGCTGCGGGAACAGGCGAGCAAGACCAATCATAGACGTTTTAATGCATGGGCAAAGTGGGCTCTGGCCCAGGGCCCCAGCCTTCCAGGGGGCCCCCTGACAGAGTCAGCTCCGTTCTCCAGAGTTTTGCCCTAATGACCTTGACTATTGCTTAAACAGATCGTTTTAAATACAGTTTTCCTTCAACTTATTTTTGATGTATCTGATGTGTGAGAGTCTAGTACAGCCATTTTGCAGAGAAATGTTGGGGCAGATATACAAGGAAGTGGCTCAGCGTGGCACTGCAAGCCCATTGGCTGCGCCACGCTGTGACACTTCCGAAGCACAGGGATGCAACATATTTACAAGAATATGTTGCATCTCTGTGCTTCCCCCTGCGCTGGCGCACAAACTGCAGCCATGCGCCGGCGCAGGTACCCTTGCACCAAGGTGCAAGGATGCCTGCGTCGTGGGGAGATTGTTTTTGTGCAGGAAGGGGCACCTCCCTTCACAAAAACAATCACTACAGTCTTTTCCTCTTTCAATGCATGCTGTACAATGCAGCACGCATTAAAAGAGGGAAAAACGAGGAGTAATGAAAAAATGTTCCCTCATTTCACCTCGCTACGCCATCTCTAGGGTAGCGTAGCATTCAGATGCATCTCCAGATTTACAATTTCTCGTATATCTGAAGATGTGTCTTGTTCCATGGGTTTTGCGTGGGAACACACATAGAAACACCCATGGAACGCCCCTTCAACGCAAAGTGCTGCGTGCGAAAGGGCCGTATTTACAAGGAGAGGTAAAGTAATGCATGGTGGCTATTCCTGTTCTTGTAAATATGGAGGAGCCCCCTTCGCCACTAGTAAGTCATGAAAAGTGACGTGCTGGTGGCGCAGGGGGCTTGTAAATCTGCCCAGCTGAGTTTATGATTCATGCAATTTACCTATAAAAAGATTCTTTTAGATCAAAACAAGGCCTAACATATAAGAAATGGGAGGGCATCACAGAGAATATTTCCAGTAATATTGGTGAGCTGCCGCTGTGTTACAATATTGAAAACACACATAACTATCCCTGAATATGAGATGTAAACACATTTAGGGCCTTATTTATGAGAAGTGAAGCATCGCTGTGTGAAATCAGGGATGCGTCACTTCTTAGTGCACCCTCCTTGTGACATGATGAATGTGTCATATTTACTGTATGACGCATCATGTCGCAAAGAGTTACAGATACGTCAGTATTTCTTATGTGTCTGTCGGCGCAAAAGTGATGCATTCCTGGGGTGTGTCTGAAAATAGACGCAACTCCAGCACATGGGGCAAATCCTATGTGAAAGGGCCTACATCAGTCTTACGCCTGCCGTGAGGCAGGTGTAAGATATTGACTCAACGGCATCCTAGAAGGGGCGCACTGAGTTCTCATAGATAGATGCGCCACTTCTACGAGGCTTTTTGTGGGGCAACACCAACCCTACATATATTTTACCTGGTGCAGGTATAATGTAGTGCAGGGGTTTACAAAGTGACCCATTTGCCTAGATGCGTCACTTTCTAAATAGGATGCAACATGGCAAATTTTACGCTGCTGGTGCGTCACAAAAAGTGACGCACCAACGGCATAAAAGTGAAGCAAGGCCTCATAAATAAGGCCCTTAAAATCTAAATAAGTGTTCCTTTGCACTGTCAGGGCCCTAATGAAATGAAATATTGTATTTAATAGAGCGCGCAGCTACATAAACTAGGGTGTCCTGGCGTGTGTCAGTGGGAGGAAAACGTGCGTAAAAGAAAAATCAGTTATTAAAAAGCCAGGTTTTTAAGTTTTTCCTGAAAGAGAGTAAGTCTGTGGTTAGTCTTAGAGACTCAGGCACCTTGAAAGCCGAGGGATCTGCCTCCAGTGGGGGCACGGCATATTTTAGGCATGATGGCCAGGTTGACCGTGGAAGATCTTAGGGGTCTAGATGTTTTGTAGCGATTAATGCGCTTATTTAGGTAGCCAGCTCCTAAGCCAGGAAAAGCATTAAAGAAGATGGTCATCGCTTTGAAGTCGATCCGTTCTTTTATGCGGAGCTAGTGTAGAGACTTAGGAATAGGGGTCATACTAGATCTGGGTTTAGGTCTCAGGATGGCTCTCGCTGCCGCGTTTTGTACCACTTGTAGGCACTGAATAAGGGAATTGAGAAGACCGAGGTACAAGCTGTTGACATAGTCAAGCTTTGATGTCACCAGAACCTGCACCACGATCTTTCTGCTCTCAAGCGGTAACAGTGGGAGGGGGAACATCCATTACGACGCGGTGTTTACACCGCAGTATCATTACAACGATGATTTTACAACGCAAGTCGTTACCACGACTTGTGCTGGAGGGCGCTCTAGGCTAAGGAATAGTAGATTTACTATTCCAACACCTTCCCTACTGTACGTAGGCTGGTGTTGGAATAGTAAATCTTACTATTCCTAAGTCCAGCACCCTACAATGCAAGTCGTGGTAACGTTGTAATGGTAGTGCGGTGTAAACACCGCGTTGTATTGACATACAACCAGTGGCAGGAATTCTTTTAGCATCCAGAGTATGCCAAAGCAAGCGCCAGTTAGATTTTGGATTTGAAAGCGCATGGAGAGTGTCTTGTATATGACAATTCCTAAGTTTTTTACTTTCTCTTTTTCTGCCACCAAGAGCTCCAGTCAGGTGTTTCTGGATTTCCAAAGAAAACAACTTCAGTTTTGTCAGGATTGCACTTTAGCTGATTGATCATAAGCCAGTTTAAAACCTTTGTGAGGCAAGACCTAGTCATTGCCCAGTCAAAATCGGTTCCTTTTTCACACGTAAACATCAGCTGAGGGTTATCAGCATAGGAAACAATTTTGTCGCCCTCTTCCTCTATCAAAATGCAAGGGGGGTATATATTTATTAAAAAGGGTAGGACTGAGAATGGAGCCCTGCGGGACACAAACATTCATGGCCGGAACCGGGGAGGAGAAAGGGAGAGCCAGATGTCCTGAGATCTATTTGCCAAGAATGATGACATCCATGTTAAGGCAGTCCCCCCCAGGCCGATGTTAGCAAGTATCTCCAGGAGCCTCTCATGTGGGACCGTATCAAGGGCCACCGACAGATTGAGCAGTATCAGAACAGCCTTGCCTCCCTGGTTCAGCTTACCCTTGAGAAATGCAGTCACTTCGAGCAGAGCGGACTCCGTACTGTAGTTAGCCCTAAAACTGGATTGCAACTCATGAAAGAGCTTCCCATCTTCAATGTGTTTTTGGAAGGCCTTGTTTACATGCTGTAATACTTTGGAGAGGGTCGGAAGAAGGGAGATTGCCCTGTAGTTGGCAGGGTCCGTCGGTTTGGCTTTGCCTTTTTTATCAGTGGAAGAATCTTAGCATTCTTCGATAATTTCGGCATGTTGCCTGAGTAGAGGGACACATTAAAGAGCTGGTTTACCGTGGGGTTTATGGTGGGAGCTAATAGGTTCAGGATATTCGTTGGACATGGGTCGGTAGGAGAGCCAGACTTAATGCTTTGGAGAACGGTCAGTGACTCTTCAAGCTGAAACTCAGGGAAAACAAGTAAAGATGGAGGATCCAAGAGGAGGAATATGCTATTGGAACCTAGGTAGATGGTCAGTTCTTCCTCTGAGATGTTAGTGAAGGCTTGTTGGATCACAGAGAACTTTTTGTGGAAGAATTGAGCTATTTGCTTAGACCATTCTTCCGTGCATGTCCCTTCCTTTGTGCCGGCTTTTGGGGCGGTAAAGGATTTAACTATGCTAAAGATTTCCTTACTCCTATTTTGGGCATTTTCTTGGTTTGAATGAAGTTTTTCTTGGGTGCCTCACATGAATGTAATGAGTTTTTAAGTTGTCTTTATACACCTTCTTGTCCTCAGGTGGATGGGATTTACACCATTTTGGTTCCATTTTTCTACAATTTCTTTTGCTAGATCTAAGGGAATCATTAAACCATGGCGCTGGTGGGCCAAACTTTTTGAGAAGCGGGAAACAACCAGCACCATTGCATCACTGTTGGTTGGACGACATGAATCTATTGAGAGGCAGCAAGACAGCTCCAGAGAGGATTTACCGAGGGTGTCTGTTAACTTCGGGATGAATAATTTATGGAATGTCCTGAAAATAGGGACCCTCTGCCCTGCGTTAGCCCTAGGGGCTGTGGCAGAGTTGGGAATGACTAATTTTAATAGGAGGTGGTCAGACCAGATAATGGGAAGAGGCAGGGTTCTGATATGTCAAAGTTGTGGAAGATTTGGTCTAGGGTATGGCCCTTCTCATGGGTGGCAGAAGAAATAGATTAAAACATGTTGCAGGCCTGCAGCGTCTCCAACAAGGAAATTGTTTGAGGGTCTTTTCCATTATCCATATGTATATTGAAATCTCCCAGAATAAGGCAGTTGTATTTTAAGGCCAGGGAGGCGGTGGCTGTATTAAGCATAGTAATAACATTTAGAATTGCACTGGGAGGTCTGTAAATCAGAAAAACAGCTATGCTATGATTGGGGGATAAGGTACAGCGGAAGCCTAAGGACTCTCCGCCCTTGATGTTTTCCATCGGAATGGGAGAGCAGTCTAGTTTTTTATTGTAAATTATGGCGACATCGCCCCCACTTCCCACTCGGTCGGTCCCTCCTAAGGATTTTACAACCCGTAGGGTTGGACGAGGTGATAGTAGGGTTGGAGGCTTCAGAAAGCCAGGTCTCAGTGAGAAATAAAAAATCAGGCTGTTCATCTCAAGGTAGGCCATTAATGTGAATTTCATGATTTTGCATAGAGCGACAATTTAAAAGGGTGGACTTTAATTCCTCTGTTATCTTATTGTTTTTACACTTATTGTTGCATGTGAGAATCTTGAGTGCGAGATTCTTGGGCTGGAGGAGAGACCAGTTGCCCTTATTGCATCGAAAATCTACCTCGAAGCTTGGATCAGCCGCTGTACACTGGCATAATGGTAGCCGCCTAAGGCTAAGCAGTTTTACCCTATTGTAATATAGTGGAAGAAACTCACCGGAGGGGAACTGGGCAGCATGGCCGGCTCCGGACGCCTCCGGGACGCCTCCTTATGCAGAAGGGCTTACCTTTGGTGCGCCATCGGCACGCCCGCTGTGCACGTCCGTTTGCATCAGAAATATCTAGGCTAATGCCTATGATGCAAATTGGATCGCTAGCGGAGCTGAGGAAGTGGAAACGGCGTGGCCGGAAGTGAGGAGCCCGATAGTAGCCCCAATCAGTGTATCCGCCACGGCGGACCACGACTGGAGGAAAAGCGAGATGTGAATTGAAGCAGCTAAGGAGGTATAGGCAAGCAGAATCAAGTAATGTGCAAATGCGCGTAGGTAGGAGAAATTGTTAAAAAGCACAGAGTAATTCATCCACACATATACAATTTGAAAAGTATTTAAAACCTAGTAGCAGGGCAGGAAACACTAAATCCTACAGCTGTCAGCTGCGCGCGTCAATTTACCTCGGGAATATATAGGCTAATGCCTATGATGCAAACTGGATCGCTAACACAGCTGAGGAAGTGGAAACTACTTGGGAAACAGGGGCTAAAATTGGATCATAAATTCAAAGCTGTTCTGAACAGGGGCCCCCAAAATATGTTTGGCCCAGGGCCCCCAAAATCCTTAAGATGTCCCTGAGACCAATGACTCATTGTCAGTGAAATTGCTCTCCCTTCCTCGCAGCTCCACCATTTAGTGAGGCCTTCTCCCGAGCCCTTACACTCTCGAGTGTTGGTGTTCGAGGCCCTCCTCCACCCACAGGTTTCACCTGCGCCTCATCCCTGGTGGTCCAGTGGACTTCTGCCTCCATTCTCTAGCTCCGCTTTTTCTCTCCTTTTTCACTTGTTTTTTCCCTCAATTCTATCTCCCCCTTCACTCTCCTTCTGGGTCTTACCTCCATTTTCTGTAGTTTTCCAATCCTTTCAAGCTCCCCCCTTCACTCTCCTTCTGTATCTTTACTCCGTTTGCACTCGTTTTTTACCCACATCTCAATCTCCCCCTTTCACTCTTCCATGTCCTCTGTGTCTTTCCTCCACTCTTTCTTGCACTTTTTCTGTCGTTTCCCCCTCATTTCAAGCTCCCCCTTCATTCTCCCTCTGTGTCTTAACACCGTTTTACACTCGTTTTTACCCTCATCTCAATCTCCCCCTTTCCCTCTCCTGTGTCTATCCTCCACTCTTTCTTGCACTTTTGCTGCCTTATTTGCACTTTTCTCTCTTTTTGCTTTTTTCCTTTTGCCTTTTTCAACCCGCTTTCCCCGCCGCTGCTGCCCCAGTGGCCCCTGCCCTCCAGCATGACCAGTGCGACCGGCCAATCCAGCTCCCCTCCCCGCTCCCGCCTCTCAGCTGTCCATCCCTCCCCGACCACAACTTAATGGCAGCCGGGGCGCCAAAGGCAAGCCTGTCTGCGCCCATCCGCGACCCAACTGCGACCAGCGCCAGGAGCCCTGGATCTCTGCACCGCCAATGCTACGACCCAGCAGCACTCCACGCTCTAAACCTAGGCCGCAACAACAACTGCAAGCTAGCATCACCAGCCGACACCCAAGGACCCTTCAGCTGTCACCACTGCCAGCACACCTGCAGCACCGCCAAGACCACTGACCCAGCGCAATCCGCCCGCAAGAACACAACCGAACCGAAGGCCCTGCAATGCATCCTCCTCAACGTCCGATCCCTCCACAAACATGCCACCGAAATCTGGGACCTCCTTGACAGCACTAGCCCAGACGTAGCATTCTTTACCGAAACCTGAACCAACACCACCTCGGGACCGGACATCGCCATCCCCATTCCCCAAGGATACAAGATCTCCAGGAAGGACCGCCCCACCCGCCCTGGAGGAGGAAACGCCTTCGTCCGCAAATCCACCCTCTAACTGAGCACACTCCCCGACGAGCCCACAGACCTGATGGAACACCTTCACTTCAAGATACTGGCCAGCCCTACCTCCACCCTCTGAGGAACCCTCATCTACCGACCCCCTGGACTCCGCAGACTTTTTGCCAACTCCATTACGGACATCATCTCTCCACATGCCATCGCGTCCACCAACTACACCCCACTGGGAGACCTCAACTTCCACCTCGACAACCAACTGGACCACAGCACCACATCCCTCCTGGACAACCTCCACAACATTGGACTCTGCCAGATCGTGACCGAACCCACGCACTCAGCAGGGGACACCCTCGAACCCCTCTTCACTACAGGAAACACCATGACCTTCAGCCACACCACTGAACTCCAATGGACTGACCATTGATGCGTCCACTTCACCTTCAGAACACCCACCATCCACAGACACCAGCAACTGCTCCCACGAAGAAACTGGACCAGATTCACCGACGACCAGCTAACCTCATCACTCAGCAACTCCACCCCAACCATCGCAGAAAACGACGCCGCCAACACCGCAGCACGAACCCTGCACAGATGGATCTCCAACAGTGCCAAAACCATAACCCCTCTCAAGAAAAACAACACCACCCATGTTAAAAGTTAGGCTGAAAACCGTCAACATTATCGGCGCCCTCTTGCTCTCCTTAAACCTTTTGTGCGCGTAAAACAGCCGCCATTTTGGACACCATGGCTTCCCTGCTCTCGCCGAGAGCCAGCGCGTCTCTCTCTCTCTCCTAACTTCGCTGGCAACCCCCCTGCTTGCACCTGCCTTGAGTCATAAACCCCTCTTCGGCGCTGCTCTGTCCCAGGCCCTCATCCTGTTCCCAGCGCGACACCTCCCTGCTTCCCCGTCATGACCTCCGGCCCTTTTGATGCAAACCCCTTTTCCCCGTGTGCCCGTTTGTCTTCCCCGTTCCCAGGCCGACACCTAGCTCTGCCGATACCAATCTCTTGCCCCTCCCCATACAATAGGAAGCTTCCCTCCTCAAAGGACCCCCGAGATGATCAAAGCCCCCCCCATCCCACGAGATCCGATCGAAACCCGCACACTCCGTGAATCGGCGGAATACCCAGCTGCGCGATGATCATCACCTGTTGTGAACGGGGCGGGGACTTCCACTGTAGCCTTGCATGGGAACGGGCTGGGAAGGGGGGATTCTGAGGATGTCTTTCCGTACATCAAAGTATCAACGAGAATGTGTTACATGTAATAAAGAGATAAACTTGTGTATAAGAGGCCAGGCCTCAGGGATGCAGTTAGAGCACCTCAGGACGATACCTTCTGTCCGTTTTCGTTGTGTTCTCCTCCGGAGCGAATAAAAACCTTGTTTCCTGCCTTCCAGTCTCCAGCGCCTGCCTCTTCAATAGTTTAACTTCTTTGTGGGTTCAAGAGGCGACATCGCCGGGCAATAATTAAGGATCTTATATTCTGGTTGGTAGTGCCCCCCAGTTTGTATTTTTCCACAATTGGCGTCCCAAGCGTGGGGCCCATCAGCGACCCATGGATCCAGTGGGAGAGGTCCTGACGACAAAGTGAACGACTGCAACGATCGGGAACGCGTCTGTCCGATAGACCCTCGTCTGACAGCCGATCATCCGAACTTCACTGGTTCCGAACAGACCTCTCTCGAGTGATCTACGGTCCTGACTGGGAACCATCAGGAGTGCCGCGAGGATAACGAAGAAGAGAGGACGATCGGGCGCTGGATTCGGAAGTCAGGAAACTGTCCATGCGGTCCGGGTAAGGTCGTGCTACCACGACAAATTGCGAAAAAATTGCTTGATTGCTTGTTTGTTAAATACTAGTATTGCTCTTTTTGTTTATTTGGAGATTCACTGTCTGCAAACAGAGAAACAACAGGCTCTCTCTTTGCAAGCAGTGGAGGATAGGTAGGGCAGACAACCGTGCTTATTTTTCTCCCCCACTCAATAATCACCTGAAACTGAGCTGTTGTTCACAAACTATTGTTTCCTGGAGATTCCCTGTCTGCAAACAGGGAAGAGACCACCCTTTTTGCAGATAGTGAAAAAGGTAGGTAACGCAGATCTTTGCGGACCTACTCATTCTCCCCATTGTTATTTGTCGGTCTTTTGTTATCTTGATCTATGAGGGATTCACTGTCCGCAAACGGAGAAACAAAGGTCTCTCTCTTTGCAAGCAGTGGAGGATAGGTAGGGTAGCAGCCGTGCTTATCTTTTTCTCCCCCACCCTATAATTGCTTGAAACTGAACTGTTGTTCGCAAAATTATTGTTTCCTGGAGATTCCCTGTCTGCAAACAGGGAAGAGACCACCCTTTTTGCAGATAGTGAAAAAGGTAGGTAACGCAGATCTTTGCGGACCTACTCATTCTCCCCATTGTTATTTATTGGTCTTTGGTTATTGTGATCCATGAGGTATTCACTGCCTGCAAACAACGTAGAATAGAAATATTCTGTCTAGTCTTTGCACCTAGTGATAAGATAGGCAGTGCTGACTTTTTAGTCCCTCGTTACGAGCCGTCATGTCTGTCTTCTCCCCACTGATTAGTAGCCTGTTTAGCCCGGACCGCTTATTAGAGATGGACCATCCAGCCCCACTGGAAGGCACCCCTAATAAGGACATGTTCATGAAGCATGGATTGACCGCTATTGCCTATAGTAAACTATGGCATAAATATACAAAACAGGGTCAAGAAAGTCAATGGCCCCTGATAGGATCCTTCGATGATGATAAAATAAAAATGCTAGAAACTGCCCTAGGTAAAAACAAGACAACACCTACTATGCTTGATAGCTTCGGCATGTGGCGAAAAGAAACTGAACAGCGTAAAAAGAAAACTGAGAGTAGGTTGGAAAAAGAGCTGCAAAAAGCAGCCCACCTAGCTGCTCAGAAACTAAAAAAGGAGATAGAGGAAAGAGAGAAAGCTAAACAGAAACTAGAAAGGGAAACGCCAAGCCAGTGTCCGGTTAGAACCCCCTCCATGCTCTACCCTGATTTACCCTCGAAACGACAAGCCAATGAGGACCTGCTGTTAGGTCCTCCTATCATCTACATGCCCCCTCCATACGCCCCTTCTCGGCCCTTGGCGCAGCACGCGCCACCCCCAGGTACAAACGAAGGTACCGCCGCAGCGTCGGCCCCAATGGCCTCTGTGCCAGCCGAACCCCTTGTATTAAAACCCGCATCAACGACAACGTTAGACGAGCATGAGACTCGAGGGGCTGGCCTTGCAAGAACAAACAGGCTAGACAAAGATGAGCGAGCGGGGATCGACAAAATAGCAAGGACACTGGTAGAAAGGAAGGATGATGAAGAGTACATCACAGATATGTTCAGCTCGTATACAGGGAGTCACAGACGACATTTTACCGTACGACTGTGTTATCATGTCTTGAATACATACGAGGACCGATATCGAGACAAAGGTCCCGAGAGCCTAAGGACTCTGTACCGGAAGGTCGATATCGGGGATGAGGGCGAGTGTGATGTGTCGGACCTCCTTACGCGTACGCTTGAGGTTTTCCGCCACCTCACTGAACGAAAGCCGGGAGCTAAATCCGCGGCCCCCGTAGTGACCGAACCACCAACCGAGCAATCTAACACCATGATGCCGATACGTGAGGCTGCCCCTTACTGGGTTCCTCCTCGGGGTACAGGGACTCACGATGATGCAAACAACCAAGATGCGAAGGGAAGGGTAGTATACAACTGGGTCTACCAGCCATGGGACCGGCAAGAGATACTGACATTCCGGAAATCTCTACCCGACCTACGTAAAAACCCCACTGCCTTCTATACTGAATTGGGTACAGCCCTGGGTTCAACTATCATGACCCTGGCTGACATCGACTTGTTCTTCGGGTTATGTCTACCAGCTGATGTGTGGAAGCAAATCCGGAAAGTCGACCACCTTGAGCTGTTCGGACATACCTGGTCACAACTCGATGACTTGGACAAACAACGGGGACCAGGACAGAAGCCGTTGAAATCCATTCTAGACCTCCCAGATAAAATTGTAGAGAAATTAAAAACCCTAATCCCAGAAAAGAAAGTGGACTGGTCGATAGTAACAGCCTGTCGCCAAAAACCCCAGGAGGATGTATCGGAATACTTCTCCCGGTTTGAAACGGTGTTCTCCGATTACAGCGGCCAGGACATGACCACTGCAACCGGACACCATCTGTTTGTCCAGAATTATGTTAAGGGCCTATCATTGGACATCTCCCAGAAACTACAGGCCAGCGAGAGTAGTTGGGCAGCCTCCAAACCTACAGCGATTCTCCAAATGGCCCAATATTATGAGCATCAGAAAAATGAAAACGATAGGGCGACAGAGAAAAAGAAGAAAGACTTAAAAGAGAGGGTGATGATTGCTAAACTGCAAGGGGTGACTATAGGACGAGACCAATACCGGGGAAACTACCAGACAAACGTCCCTAAGACTGCATTTCCCCAGGACCGCACTCTGACTCCCTACAGTGGACGCACAGACCTTAGAGATGACCAGTGCGCTTTCTGCAAAGGGACTGGCCATTGGAAATCCCAGTGCCCAGTTCTCCTGGAAATGATCAGGAACAGAGACCCCAGGGATGTAGCAAACGGACCGAGACCTAAGGGACCACAACGAGGGCCCCCAAATGACGCGACTAATGACAGATCAAGCAGACCGAATACGTTCGATCGACCCAGACAGAACCAATATCAACAATCTGACTATGACGACACTCACACCTTTGCATAGGACAGCCAAGGGCGAGGGAGGGATCCAGTCGAGCTCTATGTTGACCAGCAGGGCCCTTATGTCACTGCTAAGGTCCTGGGTACCAAGTCTCCATTTCTGGTAGACACTGGCGCAACACGTAGTGCGTTATCTAAACGACTGATTCCAAGGGCACCCTTGTCTGGCTCACTCATAACATCGACAGGTTTCGATGGAACGCCCTCCACCAACCCTTTGTCTGCCCCGATTCTCTTTGACGTAGAAAACAACACCACCGACACCACGTTCTTGCTTTCCTCCAATAGCCCTGACGCCATTATGGGACTTGACTTACTGAAACACTTCCGAGCGACGATTAGGTGTTCTCAAGATGGAGTTCGAGTGTTTCTTTACGACAACCCCGTTCTGCTTAAACATTGTTCCCCCCGACACATGTTTTCCATCACCGACGTCGACGCGTCCCTGCTTGACACCCTACCTCCGTATCTGTGGGCCAAAGCGGATTCGGACGTAGGGCGTATGTTAATTGACCCAGTGCACATTACTGTCCGACCAGACGCAACACTCCCAAAACTCCCACAATATCGGATATCGCCAGAGGGCGAGAAGGCATTGGTAATGATTATCCAGTCACTGATAGACGCAGGAGTGGTAGAGGAAGTGGTTAGCAACGTTTGCAACAGCCCTATCTTGCCCATTATCAAGAAGCAGGGAGAGGGAGATGAGAAAGCATACCGTTTCATCATCGACCTCCGAGAGATCAACAAAGTGGTGGTACCCCAGTACCCTGTGGTCTCAGACATCACCACCATCCTGACCTTGATTCCATCCACTGCCACCACCTTTTCCGTCATCGACCTCAAGAACGCATTCTTCTCCATCCCCATCCACCCAGACAGCCGATATCTCTTCGGCTTTACCCTAAAATCCCGCTCATATAGGTTTTGCCGAGCCCCTCAAGGCTACACGGAGAGCCCTAGCATCTACAGCCAGGCCCTCAAAAGGCAACTAGACCAAGTCCGGTTACCCGACGGGGTGGTGTTGGTACAATATGTCGATGACATCCTTTTGGCAGCCGACACCACCCCTCTAGCGGTTACCGCCACCATTCAACTCTTGCACTTCCTTGCGGAAAATGGCCACAAGGTCTCCAAGAAGAAGTTGCAATTCTGCCTACCCCAGGTCACTTACCTAGGCCACCTTCTGTCCAAAGATGGAAGGAAACTCACCCCTGATCGAATCCAGACCATTCTAGACACCCCTGTCCCTAAAACCCAGAAGCAGGTTCGCTCCCTATTAGGCCTCACCTCCTTCTGCCGACAATGGTTGCCAAACTTCAGCCTCGTTGTAAAACCACTGCTCTCTCTCCTAAACAAAGACGTCCCTTTCCCACTCCCTTGGACTCCTGAGTGTCAAACCTCCTTCACAGAACTACGAGATGCCCTTTGCTCAGCCCCTGTCCTGGGTACCCCTGATTACGGAAAGCCCTTCTCCCTTTACACTCACGAAAGGGAGGGGTGCGCTTTATCTGTCCTGACCCAGGCCATCGGTCCTAAGCAACGACCGTGCGCTTACTTCTCTGCCACTCTTGACCCTGTCGCCAGAGCCTTGCCTGCCTGCCTTCGAGCTGTAGCTGCTGCTGCAGTCTCTATCCGACAGAGTGAGGGGATTGTACTCTCGAATTCCCTCACGGTACTGGTACCCCATGCAGTCGACACCCTCCTGAACCAAACCAAGACGCAACATCTGACGAGTGCACGACTGACTGGATACGAACTAACCTTGCTTGCCCCCCATATCACCCTGAAAAGATGCACCACACTGAACCCAGCAACTCTGTTACCCTTGCCAGAGAACGACCCCAATGTGCACCCCGTACATGACTGCGTGACTCTTACGGACGAACAGACCAGGAGTAGGGTCGATCTCAGAGACACAGCTTTCCCTGACCCCGACGGGGAGTTGTGGGTGGACGGTTCTTGCATCAAACTCTCCGATGGTACCACTTCCGCTGCCTATGCAGTCACCACGGCTCGAACTATAGTAGAAACAGCCCGCATCACCCAGCGATCTGCCCAGGCAGCGGAACTGATTGCTTTGACGAGAGCCTGCATCCTGGCAACAGGAACCACGGCGAACATTTACACCGACAGCCAGTATGCCTTCGGGGTGGTTCACCATTTTGGGCTCCTCTGGAGGGAGAGAGGATACTTGACCTCACACGGCACACCCATTCTGCACGGGGATTTAGTCTCCGCCTTAATCGAAGCTGTCCTCCTCCCCAACAAACTTGCCGTTATCAAATGCCAGGCACACAAGAAGGTGACAGACATTATTGGACAGGGAAATGCACTAGCCGACATCACCGCCCGAACGACAGCTGAAAATAGAACGACAACACGTATGTACGTGACCAGGTCACAAGCAGAAAACTGGACTGACGCCAAGGACACAATTAGAGACATACAAATGGCTAGCACACAACACGAATTGACTGAATGGGCACGGGTGGGATTGAAAGACGATGAAGGCTGCTGGCGGACAAAAGACACGAACAGATGGTTGCTACCTGATTCATACTTGATTCCCATATTATCCATGGCACACTCCCCAGCCCACATAGGATCAGCCCCCATGATCGAACTTGTCTCCAGGGTTTGGCACAATGACAAGATCCCAGATTCCGCCAAACGCCTGGTCCAACAATGCTTAATATGCCTGCAACACAACCCCGGGAAGGGAACTGTAGTACCCCGGGGGGGATTTGGGGTCCCAAACCACCCATTTGAAGTCCTGCAGATGGACTACATCCAGCTAGACAGATGCCAAGGCCTGAAATATGTACTTGTCGTGGTGTGCGCATTTAGCAAATGGGTGGAAGCATATCCAACCCGTGACAACACCGCTATGGCCACTGCAAAGGTCCTGTTAAAGGAGTTTTTCCCCCGTTATGGCCTCTGTCGTGTTTTATGGAGTGATAATGGCCCCCACTTCGTAGCCAACGTTATCCAGCTCATCCTAAATGGGCTGGGTATCAAACAGAAATTCCACGCAGTCTTCCACCCTCAATCTGCTGGGCTTGTCGAACGACACAACGCCACACTAAAGCTTAAACTGGCCAAAATAGTGGCTACGACGGGCCTGAAATGGCCAGACGCCCTCCCATTGGCATTGCTATCGATGCGCTCTACCCCCACCCGACATCACTTAACCCCTTATGAAGTTGTCTTCGGTCGACCCATGAGCGTCTGGTCTGCCCCGAAACCAACGTCCATTCATGACGTTCCGGATGTCCTAATGTCTGATTATCTGTACAAATTGACTGAAACTTTGTCTGTCCTTCATCAGCAGGTGCGGCAGGCCATCCCCGATGCTTCCAGGGGTCCGGGTCACGCCATCCAGCCGGGGGACTTCGTGCTGATCCGAAACTTTCAGCGATCAAAGAGTTTGGAACCCCGGTGGACGGGCCCCTGGCAAGTGCTGATCACCACTCGGACCGCACTTCGAGTGGAGGGGAAGAAACACTGGCTGCACGCTCATCACTGCAAAAAGGTCTCTCCAGCCCTGGCCACGACAGACACCGTCAACACCCAAGAAGAGCTCCTGAACCGGGACCGACCATCGTTGAACTGCTACCCTGATACAGAGACACTTGAACTTTCAAAACATCCTGACCCCACTGTGCCATCTCGAGAAGGGTATTTCCTGCGTCGAAAGGAGGGAGCTTCGGCTAAGTAGGCCACGGACTAGGTTAAAGAATCTCAGAACGGTGACCCGAACTACCAAGGGTTACCTGGAGAGAAGCTAAAACTGAGTCTGTGGTCCTGCCCACTACCGAGCACCTTGAAGACGAAGATGATGGAAGCGCCAGATAAGAAGATGATGGAAGCGCCAAACAAGAAGCCGACTGAGACAACAGGAAATACCCACTACAGAAATCCGAGAACAGACAGACTCCATAGCTCAAAGACAATTGCACTCTTCATCGTAATCCTCCTCTGTTTTCTCCTCATGACTACGCTCTGGATTATGGAAGAACACGCACCTGCTCACGAAACATTCCTAACCACTGCTCAGCCTACCACCATGAAGGAACATTATCTAATTTCGCTCTCTCCTCAACTAAGAGAGAGGCGAAAGGAGTTTTGGAACAACTCTTTCGTGCAGCTACTTCACCAGCACAATCTTGCCACCAACGCCACCAACTGCTGGATCTGTGGGTTGCTACCCCATGCCACTGGACATTCAATACCATTCATCCCTTCACCCTTCTCCGTCCACGGCTCCTGCCTTGCCTGGCTGATCCTCCTGCAAGAGAGCTATACGGGAAATGCCACCTCCAGCAGAGCTGCAGCACATTCTTCTCATGGGGCCGGGCGAAACAAGACAAAGACACACTTCTGCCCGCTGACCCCCAGCGACTCAATCCAAATGGACATCCCGGCCAAAGAACGAATCGAAATGCAGGTGTTCAACAATCCAACCAGACCCACCTTCTCCTATCTGCGGAAACGAACGGCTGCCACTCTGACTGTAGCCCTGACGGTCATCAACGTCACAGGCCACATGTGTGTAGAAGGACTTGGGACACAGCTGGTGGGTCACAGCGCTTGCCGCTTTACCAGAACTTTGGACTCCACGGATCCACCTTCCTTTGTGTCATCCCCAAACATGTATTTCATCTGTGGCACGAAGGCCTACACCTGGCTCCCCAAAGGCTGGGGGGGCACTTGCTACATCTCCTTCGTCCTTCCTCCAACTTATGTGGCCCCAGCGAATCACCACAGACAAAAACGAGCCAAAGACGTTGAGCAAGCCGACTCAACAGGGGCACAGTTCCTCGATGCTATGAAAGGACTCGTCCCCCTCTGGGGCCCGATGGCAAACAGCCGTGCCATCCGACATTTGACTCAGGCAGTCGAGACAACCATGAACATCACAGCGGGCATCTTTGCCAACAACACTGCCGAGCTCCAAGCGGTCCGTTTGGTGGCTCTTCAGAACCGCCTCGTTCTAGATGTAGTTCTGGCGGACCGTGGAGGAGCATGCCGCATTATTGGGGCCAGCTGTTGTACATACATACCGGACAACTCACCCTCAGTGTACAAAGCCATCGAACATCTTCACAGACTCTCTTCGGAAGTTCACCAAGAGCAAGAAGAATGGTCGCTTGGTGGTTGGTTCTGGGACACCGTCAAAAACTGGGGCTGGAGACTGCTCACCATTATCCTGATTCCCGTAGTTGTAATATGTGGCCTATGCTTAGGAATTCAATGTTTGCCACCTATGTGTTCTTTATGTGCGAGTTGTATTTTTCCCAAAACTGTGGACATTGGAAGCGAACATATGAGGGCATTATATGATACCGAAGTTAGGAATTTGATGAAAATTGACATTGAGGAAGCAAGTTGGCTAGATATGTTGAAAAGGGAGGACTGTTAAAAGTTAGGCTGAAAACCGTCAACATTATCGGCGCCCTCTTGCTCTCCTTAAACCTTTTGTGCGCGTAAAACAGCCGCCATTTTGGACACCATGGCTTCCCTGCTCTCGCCGAGAGCCAGCGCGTCTCTCTCTCTCTCCTAACTTCGCTGGCAACCCCCCTGCTTGCACCTGCCTTGAGTCATAAACCCCTCTTCGGCGCTGCTCTGTCCCAGGCCCTCATCCTGTTCCCAGCGCGACACCTCCCTGCTTCCCCGTCATGACCTCCGGCCCTTTTGATGCAAACCCCTTTTCCCCGTGTGCCCGTTTGTCTTCCCCGTTCCCAGGCCGACACCTAGCTCTGCCGATACCAATCTCTTGCCCCTCCCCATACAATAGGAAGCTTCCCTCCTCAAAGGACCCCCGAGATGATCAAAGCCCCCCCCCATCCCACGAGATCCGATCGAAACCCGCACACTCCGTGAATCGGCGGAATACCCAGCTGCGCGATGATCATCACCTGTTGTGAACGGGGCGGGGACTTCCACTGTAGCCTTGCATGGGAACGGGCTGGGAAGGGGGGATTCTGAGGATGTCTTTCCGTACATCAAAGTATCAACGAGAATGTGTTACATGTAATAAAGAGATAAACTTGTGTATAAGAGGCCAGGCCTCAGGGATGCAGTTAGAGCACCTCAGGACGATACCTTCTGTCCGTTTTCGTTGTGTTCTCCTCCAGAGCGAATAAAAACCTTGTTTCCTGCCTTCCAGTCTCCAGCGCCTGCCTCTTCAATAGTTTAACTTCTTTGTGGGTTCAAGAGGCGACATCGCCGGGCAATAATTAAGGATCTTATATTCTGGTTGGTAGTGCCCCCCAGTTTGTATTTTTCCACACCCACGCCAAGAAAGCTAGATGGTTCACCACCGAACTTCGAGAGTCCGGACGCACTTGCCGCCACCTCGAAAAGGCCTGGAGGAACACCCAATCCACAGAAGCCCACAACAACTTCAGAGCCGCCACCAATGCCCACCACCAACTCAGAAAAACGAGGAAAAAAGCGATTGAAGATAGAATCTCCACTCATGCACACAACAGCAAAGAACTCTTCAACATCATCAAGTAGTTCGCCCAACCCACCAGCTAGTCCACCGACATCCCTCCCTCACAAGACCTCTGCGACAATCTCAGCACCTTTTGACACCACAAAATCAAGAGCATCTACGACAACTTCGATGAAGACAACCAACACACTGAACCCTCACCAACCACCCCTGACACCCGGAAGCCAGCGATCGACAACTGGACAGCCCTCACCACTGAAGACACACTGAAGACGATGAAGTCAATCCACTCCGGGGCCCCCACCGACCCCTGCCCCCACCACATTTTCAACAGAGCCGCCGACACCATCGCACCCATGCTCTGCCACACCATCAACCGCTCCCTGGCAACCGCCTCGTTCCCTGACGACTGGAAACATGCTGAGATCAACCGCCTCCTGAAGAAACCCTTGGCGGACCCCACGACCTCAAAAACTACAGACCCATCTCCCTGCTCCCGATCCCAGCGGAAGTCATTGAGAAAGCCATCAACGGCCAACTCGCCAAAGTCATTGAAGAGCACAACATCCTCAACTCCTCCCAATCCGGCTTTAGAAAAACCCACAGTACGGAAACTGCCCATCTCGCCGCAACAGACAACATCCGTACCTTAGTGGACAAAGCAGAATCAGCAGCCCTCATCCTCCTCGACCTCTCAGCGGCGTTCGAGACTGTCTCTCACTGCACCCTAATACGCAGACTCCATGATGCAGGGATCCAAGACAAGGCCCTCGTCTGGATCTGCTCCTTTCTCTCCGGCAGAACACAGCTGGTCAGACTTCCCCCTTTCCTTTCAGATCCTATACCTACCACCAGCGGAGTCCCCCAAGGGTCCTCCCTCAGCCCTATGCTCTTCAACGTCCACATGGCTCCGCTCGCCCCAATCATCAGAACATACGGACTCAACATTGTGTCATACGCAGACAACACCCAACTCATCCTCTCCATATCTAACGAACCCAAGACCGCCAGACACAACTTTCGAGAAGGCATGGAAGCCATCGCCAAATGGATGAAAAACAGATGCCTACAACTAAACTCATCATGGGCCCACACCCAGACACCTGGAACGACACCTGGTGGCCCCCCGCCCACGGAAGCCCGCCCACCCCCACTGACCACGCACGCAACCTGGGAATCATCCTGGACTCAGAGCTCAAAATGAGCCGCCAGATCAACTCCCTCTCGTCCTCCTGCTTCCACACCCTCCGCCTCCTATGTAAGAACTTCAAATGGATCCCCCTCGAACACAGAAAGACCGCCACTCACGCCCTGGTCACAAGCAGGCTCGACTACGGCAACGCACCCTATGCCGGAATAAACAAAAACCTCACCGCAAGCTACAGAACATCCAAAATGCCGCCGCAAGACTGGTCCTCAACCTGCCAAGATACTGCCACATCTCCCAGCACCTACACACACTCCACTGGCTCCCCATCGAAGCTAGTGTCACCTTCAAGATGCTAACCCACTCTCACAAGGCCCTCCACGACACCGGACTCGCATACTTGAACAGCCGACTCAAATTCCACGCACCCCAAAGGATCCTACGATCAGCCCAGCTCTCCTACATCGTGGTCCCCCGCACCAGGAAGACCAGATCGGGAGGCCGCTCCTTCTGCTTCCGCACTGCCAGGGCCTGAAACGACCTTCTGCTCCAACTCAGACAGATAACGTCGCTTCCCATCTTTGCAAGAAACCTCAAAACCTGGCTCTTCGACTGACCCCTTCCTTGATCGACTGAAAACTGCGAAACCCCTCCCACACCCCCCAGCGCCTTGAGACCCTTACGGGTGAGTAGTTGCGCTTAACAAGCACCTGATTTGATTTTGATTTGAATGTTTCCATGTGCTGTTTATCGAGTGCAACTTCAAGTGATACTTCTGTGGTACCAGAAGGTGGTCACTGAAGGCAATGCTTATATAACACAAGTGCTTACGACTACTGTTAAAAACAAGGATTGGTCCTTGTAATTTGTCCTGAAGAGGCCCGATCAATGGCCGAAACGCATCGACAGCTGCCTCATAATAAATATAGTGAAAAGTTATCTCATTTTCAATTATTAAACACCAAAATATGAAAGGAATTACAAGGACATTATGCAACTCTATGTGAATAATAATCGTTCAGCGGTTTGAAGTCATTTTATATGTAGATCAAATATGAATTTTGAATAAACATAAATATTTGTTTAATAAGATATAATATCATATTCATAGTATCATGGTATCATATTCAATATAACATTACCCCAACTTAATTTAGTAATATCTCTACACCCGGGAATTAAAGCTCACACCTGTTAAGAGAGTAGCCTGAGAGACAGCAGTAGGTAAAAAATATTCTAGATAGATTTGTACAACATGGTGGTCAGAGGAGGGGCCCACCCCTTATTTACTTAAGTACTGCAATGAGTAAGGCATATTACAGTAAGACAGATTACCAATACGTAATCAGGAAAATGGACACTCCTGGATGGAAATTGACAAGTATTCAAGGTGAGAGGTTCAGTACAGCAGTCACAGAATGTTGGTGGCAAGTGACATTTTTCCTCTCATATAATCCTAAATTCTTTGATATCTATTGAGAGAGGGAGTGGGGGGAGAGGGAGCAAGCGTGAAATGAAAACAAAAGAGATTCTCAGAGCCTTAGCCCAATGTTTCGGTTTGACATCTCTCCATGTTGTTGTCCAGTTCACTGAGTCCCTGGAATCATATTCCTTCAGAATAATAATGACGCAATGGGCGGCCATTTCACGCGCAGCTGTCAGCGCTTAGCATTTCTCTTATCGCAGCTGAAATATACAGTAATCTGTTCGGCAGCTCCACAAAATGCCAAGGAGACAACGTCCTGGCAGGGAAAGAAATGAAATCAAATTGTGCTGTCGGAAAGGGGAAAGAAAAGTGAGCTTGATAGCCTGGGAGCAGCAGTGATCAGCAGAAGGGCGTCTGAAAGGGGGGGCAAAGCAGGTGGGCGCTGAATCTCATAGGTTGTGCCCCCGGGAGCTCACCCCCCCCACCACCCCCGTCCCCTTGTGTACGTCTCATCCCCCGCCCTGTGGTTTAGACACATCTGTACGCTAATAGAGGCTGACAGATGCAGGCCTTAAAGTGGGGTTTGTTTTATAATATATGCAATTTGCCTGACTCTA
This sequence comes from Lissotriton helveticus, assembly GCF_964261635.1. Lineage (NCBI taxonomy): Eukaryota > Metazoa > Chordata > Amphibia > Caudata > Salamandridae > Lissotriton > Lissotriton helveticus. Next base: position 170,815,344 of record NC_136059.1, on the reverse strand, counting down.
TGATAAGTAAGGAAACTCAAACTGAGTGGCATTGCTTCCTTCATTAACTCCTTCACTGCCAACTTCGAAATGTATTCTCATTCATTTCTGAGGGCTTGTATACATGAAGCAACTCTTTATTTACATCTCTAAACTAAAGATTGGCAGTGATGAGGGGTCTGTAATGTCTCTGATTATTTTTCCTTATGTTCATTACTTTGCCTTCATCCTTCAAACTGTAACAGTATGATATTGAAATGTTGAGTCTATTTAACTAGTTTGAAACAATGTGTGCTTATTTTTGGAGTACTCTATAAGATATATAGTTTTGGGGCCATAAGCATAACCATGATTATGTTCAAACAATATAGTTCCATAAGGAAGTACAATCGATTCACACATATAAAACACTCACATTAAAATGCGAGGCAGCCTGTCAATTATACTCAAATTTTAAGTGCTCTTTTTTAGCTCTGAAAGGATGTCTTAAAAAAATAGCAACACATTACAGAGGATTTTGAGGTAGAAGGGAATTTAAAGAAACACATCCAATATTTCATATGTAGCTATTCTAGGAAATGCTTTTGTAAGTGATCTTTTAAGCCTGTCATATAATTGACATAAAAAGGCCTGCGTTTCAACCAATTCTAGGGGGATTTATTTTGTCATTTTCTCTCTAGCAATGCCAGGGGAATTTGAAGAAATGATCAATTTTCCAAAGACCTTTCTGATTCTACCAGGCTTAATACAATCCAGGAAACTCATGTAGTTCACTCAATCTATGGCAAATCTAAACCAGTAACGTTTGTATCCCAGGTTTCCAAGCATAATCTCCAAATCTTGCTTTTTGACACGAAGCTAGAGTGTCATGGAGATGGGCTTTGCCTTTACACTGTGTTAAGTTAGCATGAGGTTATTAAAAGTTTAAACGCATTTTTTCCTTTCTGCTGCTTTTGCACATGGCACACAATATTATAAATGTTTAGAGTCTAGCAGACTATTTTGCTTCACTTGAGAATAACATGTTTTCCTATAGTATCAGCCCTGCTTGGTAAGCTATGTCTGAACAGTGAGTGCCGAGGCCTTCAAGGTTATTTCAACACAGTGGTTGTTGTTCGGTCTGATCAGCGCACGTCCTAGACATAACACATATGAAGCTGTGGCCACCTCTGATTTTGGCGTGTTTAATAATGTACTACGCAGAGCATGCAAACCCACTTTGGAGAACATTCGCATGAAGAGAGCTGGTGTAGAAAATGATGTGATCTCTTTCTACTAGGACCAGAGGTATGGGGCCGTCCTTGTAAACCCAAAGAGACCTTCTGTAGATATGATATAATATACTAGCAAGGGAGGGTAAGACTGAGGTGTAATTTAGCCTTCTTCCCTTTAGCATTTTAACATGCTTTCTCCCTTTGTATTTTATGGAATAGTAACTATGCTGATAACCTTGTTGCTTATAATATGTTTGCTTGTATTAGCTAAGATACTGCGCTTGAAAACACGGCACTAGACATAAATATTTAAAACTTGCACGTGTCGTCATTTACTCCTTGTTTTGGACTGGTATGATAGTATAACCGAAGAGTGTTCATGTGTTCCACGTTACCTGAGGTTTTCTAAGTCCATGTTCTGGGTTGTAATTTTGTAATTTGTAATTTATATTTATATAGCGCTTTATCACCAACGGTCTCTAAGCGCTTGAGAGAGGCAGCTGCTTTGAGTAATTGATTGGGAGACAGTACTTACTGTGAGGCCCAAGCTTCCTTATAAAGTAGGGTCTTTAGTTGTTTCCTAAATGGGAACAGGGCGCGTTCCTTTCGGATGCCAACAGGGAGCCTGTTCCAGATCCGTGGAACACTGATGGCAAATGCTCTGCCACCAAGGGAAACCAGGCGGGAGCGGGGGCAGACTAAGAGCCTGGCCTCCAAGGATCGAAGTACTCTGGTTGGGACATAGTTGGCTGTGCTATCTTTGATATATTTTGGTGCCTGGCCAAAGATGGCTTTGTGTGCGATACAAAGTCCTTTGAATTTTATACGTTGCCTGATCGGCAGCCAGTGGAGTTGACGCAGAAGGGGGGAGGCATGGGTGCAGCGGGGGACCTTGAACACCAAGCGAGCCACATCGTTCATAATAGTCTGGAGTCTGGTCAATTGGTAGTCTGGTAGCCCTAAGTAGACTGAATTACCATAATCCAACCTGGATATGATGAGTGCTACTACCACTCGTTTAAGAGTATCCAAGGTAAGAAGGGGGGCCAGTTTCCGCAGTTGCCTTAGCAGGTTTGAGCAGACACCCACTGTAGTCGAGACTTGCAGCGCCATAGTTAATTTGTCATCGATCTTAATGCCTAGGCTTTTTACTGCCGGGGCTGGCTCGGGGTATTTGCCCAATTCTTGTGGCCAAAAAAGGCTGCTCCATGGGTTGGCGACAGAGGTGACGGCCAACACCTCCGTCTTATCTGGATTGATTTTCAGAGAGTTGGCAGTCATCCAATTAACAATGTATTTGAGGATATTCTGAACTCTGGTATGGGCTAAAGGGGAGTTATCGATCTGGATAATAATTTGGGTATCGTCGCGTAATTATATAATTGACACTCCATCTGATTCAGTGCCAGTAACAATGGTTGAAGGTATGCATTGAACAGGAGGGGTGACAACGCGGATCCCTGTGGGACTCCACATGGAAGTGTGCCCGGCCTAGATACCGCATCTCCCAGCTGCACTCTCTAGGAGCGCTCTTCCAGAAAGGAGGTGAGCCATGTCAGAGCTAAGCCCTGAACCCCAAAATCATACATCCGCGAAAGAAGAAGCTCGTGGTTTACGGTATCAAAAGCCGCGGATAAGTCTAAGAGGATCAGGGCACAGGGAACCTTAGAGTCGGCCTTAAGTCTCAGTCCATCTAGTACTGATAGCATGACAAGTTCTGTACTGTGATGCGCTCGAAAGCCTGACTTTCGAGCGTTGTCTAATCATTAGGGGTATGGAAGAACCAATGAGACACTGATTGCTAGTCTGGTAGGGGATTTTGGACACTAAGGTGAGTTTTGGCACACCCTAATTCACTGAGGTTCCAAGTCTCTATGCACAGTTCTGTGTAGGAGCAGAATCCCTGCGACAAGAGGGATTAATTTCTCAGCGCCTTTTAATGCAAAATCCTTTGGATACCTTCTTTGCAAGAAGAACTAAGTGGCCAGTAACAACTCTCTCTACAATAAGAAAAACATACATTCCTTCGGGAGCCTTTGGTCCTCAACAAAGTTTGAAAAAGGGTACAGTTTCTAAAAGGGAAGTTCCCCCCTATGGTGTTTGTGGGGTGGTCCTTTTCCAGTGTAAGGGGGAGAGAGAAGAAACCACATCACTGGACAACCTACCCTACCCAAAGCTACAGAACACACAGATTTGCTCAGGCTTAATAATGGTTTCAATGGTTACACTTGAGCATGATGAGGGGTTACACTCACATGAGCTTTGTGATGCCCTTGCTTAAGCATTACGGGTCCAAGAAGGGTGCGTTAAATATTACACCAAAAGTGTGCCTCTACCAGGAGAGAAAGCTGGATAGAGATAGTAGTGTCTAATTGGGAGCAACAGACAGTAAACCACATTGTTACTACATCATAAACCTATGAGAAGTAGACCAGGTGTCTCATCAACTCGTCTCTTTTTTAGGGAGTGCAACACTCTAATGTGATAGAGAGAGTGTTGCGGGGATTCTGCTCATGCACAAAACTATGCATAGGAAACCAGGACCTCAGTGAATTGTGGTGTACCAAAAACCTCACCTCAGTCCCCAGTACCCTTATCCGACTAGCATCAGTGTCTCATTCCTTCTCCGTACTACAGCGAAGCTACCAATGATTAGACAACCCAGAACAAGCGACTTAGGATACTCTCAGGAAGAGTGGGAATCAAGAACACTCAAGAACATTCATTTTTATTCTCATACAAGTCCACAACAATTGTAATCAGAGGCTCGGAAAAGTTTAAGATGTTTATTTTAACTACGTGCTCTAAGATGGAGTATTTTGGCTAACATAAGCAAGCATATGATTGGAAATAAAACAATCAGCATTGTTAAAATTCCGTAAAACACAAAGGGAGAAATCATGAGATAATGATAGTGGAAACAAATCTCATAACGCCTTGTGTACCACCTTCCCCTGGCTAGGAGCTAGTTTTATATTAATAGAAGGTCTCTAGGTTTAAACGGGGAACCCCATACCTCCAAGATCAGCTGAGGTGAATCACATCACAGGATCAGCAATGCTCTCTGTAGATGGAAAGATTTTCTCCAAGTGTCTGAAAAAATACATGCATTGCAATATTAAAGGCACTCGAGTTTCAGCTATTTGCAGCTGTGTGCGTGTTGTGTCTAGAGTGTGGGCTGATCAACCTGAATCAATAACATTGTTATTTGACCTTGAAGACTTCTGCACAAAGTGTATAGACTGAGGTCACTGTGTAAGTCTAGGGATGTGGAAAACAGACCGTTCTCATGGGAAGAAAAGCAAGCAGTTTAACTTACAACAACCGATACATGTAGTGTTGTGTGCAAAAGCGGCAAAGTGGCAAAATGGCGTTTAAACTTCGAATACGCTTATGCTAACATAGCAATGTGTGCAAGCAGAACCCGATCTTCACTAATAGAGCAAGGGAGGTATTCTTTGCCCTATACATCTTACTATTCTTAAGCAAAATGCTTGATCATACTGTGGCCTATACACTAAACGATTACAGCTAACAAAATCCAGAAATTTATATTTTTGCAATCGATCTATTACAACGACTGGTGTGCAGAGGAAAGAAAGACAGAGAGGTGATGGCTAAAAATGTGTACAAGTCTCTGACTGTAAATCTGAATAGTTTAATGATACCAGTGTAAATGGCATATGAGCATATTCTACCCACACTTCCCTTAAACTTTTATGAGTGTTGAAATATTTCTCTGCTATCAAATGTTAAGAGGACACTCAAGACCTGCAGGCCCAATGATAACCCATACTGAGGCATACAGAAAAGTGTTAGAGGGAGCGCTTAAATTAATCTCTGCTACTGGTATTTACTCTGGCCGCCTTCTTGTACATTGTAATTTTGCACACCATGCCACTTCAGTTTGGACCCAGCTATATGCAAATCAGTATTGAACCAGCTCCAAGGGGAACAATCCAGCACAAACTGCCAGGCCAGCTCATCCCTTCACCAGAACACAAGCAACCCACAACTGTTTTCCTCTTTATTAGGGTTCATCAGCCAGTTACTGTTGCATGTTTTTCAATGCTGGAGATTTTCTAAAGGTAATCATGGGGTGACTGCCTAGTTGATCTCATATGTCTGTATCATATCAAATACCAAATGGTCTTGAGTATTTTTCCTTGTTCACTTTATTCCTTATTCGGTGTCAATTTTAATCAGCCGGAATAGCTAGTTATAGACAAGAACAAAAGAAGGCCCAGTGAAGTAAAAAAGATCAGATTCATATTGATGTTGTATAAAGAGCATTTCATATATCAGAAGGAATATCAGGATAGAAAAGGCCAAAGACTTACAATCAAAAGCAACATCACATTTGCCATGAAATTTGCAATAGATTTATTAGGATGCACTTGTAAGCTTAAGAATGTTGGAATTCCAACATGTCCTTTCCCAAAAAAAATAAGGCAAGGCGGGAGGTGTGGACGTAAAAGCCTCTCTTTTGCCGAGCAATACGCTGCAATCCTCAAAGCCTGACTATGCTTCAAGCCAACCTCAATCAGAGAGATGTAAAAAATCTGGCTATTAGGATCGCTGACCTCAACACGGCGAAATGAACCAACTGCATATTGGGAGTTGCAGTCTCCACACGCTGAACTTCTCCTAGCGATTACTCCCTAATGAAGCGACCACAAAAGTTAAATTAGTATACTTTGTATACTACTAATGAGATGGTATTTCTAACATGCAATATGTGAGTGCCTGTGTGACTGTGTGTATCCGTATGTGTGGGTGTCTAAGTGGCGTTATGGGTGTGTGCTGGTGTGTGAGTGGCTGTATGGTGATGTAAGCAGGTGTGTGAGTGAGTGTGTGGGTGAGTGAGAGGCTGTTGAGTGGCTGTATTGGTGAGTGAGTGGGTGTGTGGGTGGATGTATGGGTGAGTAAGTGGCTGTATGAGTGTCTATATGGCTTAGTGAGTGGCTGGGTGAGTGGATACATTAGTGAGTGAGTGGCTGTATGAGGGACTGTATGAGTGAGTGGGTATTTTAGCAGCTGTATGGGAGAATAAGTTGGTGCGTGAGTGGCTGTATGGGTAACTAAGAGGCTGTGTGAGTGGCTGTATCAGTAAGTGTGTGGCTGTGTGAGTGATAGTACGATTGAGTTACTGAATGTTTGAAAGGCTGTTTGGGAGAGTAAGTGGCTGTGTCAGTGACTGTATGGGTGACTCAGTGGATGTGTGAGTACAGTATAGATAAGTGAGTGGTTGTGTCAGCGACTGTATTGGTGGTTGAGTGGCTATGTGAATGACTGTATGTGTGAGTGAGTATGTGTGTGAGTGGCTGTATGGGTGTGTAAGTGGCTATATGCATCTGTGAGTGGATATGAGATTTTATTTGTGGGTGTGTGAGTAGCTGTTTGGGTGTGTCAGTGGGTATCTCAGTGGCTATATGTATAAGTGAGTGGGTGTGTGAGTGGCTGCATGGGTGATTGAGTGGCTATGTTAGTGACTATATGGGTTACTGAGTGGGTATGTGAGTAGCTGTATGGGTGAGTGAGTGGCTGTGAATTGAGTGACTATGTGAGTGACTGTGTGAGTAAGTGGGTGTGTGAGAGCTATATGGGTGAGTACATGGATGAGCAAATGGCTGTATGGGTGAGTGAATAGCTGTGTGAGTACCTGTGTAAGTATGTGTGTGAGTGTGGGAGTGGCTATATAGGTGAGTGATGTGTGAGTGGCTGTATTGGTGTATAGCTTGGTATAAGAGTGGCTGTAATGATATGTGTATCAGTGTGTGATTGGGTGTGTGAATATCTGTATCAGTGTTGAGGGCATGTATGAGCAGCTGTATAGGAGTATGAGTAATTGTGTGAATTTGTAAGCGGCTTTCTATTTTTCTAATTGTAGTTGGAAACACCCTGACAATGTGATGTTATAGAACAACAGCCATAGAACTAATTACGGAGCTAGATTACTTCAATAGATGATGCCATTGATCTATATAAAAAGACAAAGAAGAGCAATATATGGATTAGTATTCCATTTTGTTTTAAATTTGTAGATAAACATCCAAATTCAACAATGCATAACTTCTTAATACAAACACATTATTATACATTACTCATGCTGTAAAGGTATTTTATAATATAAATAAGCATTTCATTTTCTTTTTTTTTATTGTTCGCAGGTATTTTACTGGTACACCATAAATGATGTACTGTTGAAAGACTCATAATTAAACAGGGGGGAAAAAGACAATCATAAAGATTGCAGAAAAACATTGCATACTATGCCACTGTAATTTAGCTACACTGTATATTGCATTCACTTCAATTTTTTTAAACAGTTATTTTACCTATACTTGCACTACTAATTTAAGAAATCTTATGCTGAAAATGAAACCCTCACATAATAACTACTAACAGATATAAAAGGCACACCGGCATATGGGAAGCCTTATAAAGACATCACTCCTGGTAGGACGAATGATGCCATGAATACTGATAATGGATCTAGAGCAAATACAGTATACAACTTTCACAACTGTAATCCTCCTTAGAGCTTTGGTTCAAGAAATAAAAGATATGAATTTGGTAGCATATAAGGCAGTCTTTGCTTGACTTTGAGGTTGCTACCATTGCATTCTGCCCATTCAGTTTTACTTTTTACAGACAGTGTAGTGGCCAGATGTAACAGTAACTCCTTCATGAACTATGATAGCCATAGAAGTATATGTTTTTCCACAAATATACATTTTTACTGCATTGAAGTTTGAAATTCTTGTTTCCAATTTACTGCCTTCTGCTCTGCATTGTTGTAGCATTTGAATAAATACTTGCCACTTCTTCATACACGTGGTGTTGACATAAGATCTGATCGACAATTTGTGCACATCTTGGTTTGTGTAGCCTGTTTGAATAATCAGTCAAACATCACAGTTTTGCAATCTGGTAGTGTTAAATAAATAATTCGCTCTGAATCTAATTCTGTACGTGATGTGAATGATTAACATTAATGGTTTCATGAGTATCTTAATTCAAATAACTCCCCCATACATATTTTCTTTAGTTTTAAAACTCCACCCATCACCACTAGAAGCTCCTGTGCATCCTATTGAGTGTTTGGAGTGAACTGCACAGATCTACTACATATATCTAGAAGGTCCCAAATGTGTGAAGCACAATGTGTTATAGTCGTATAACTACCTAAACAACGCAACAAAACAGGCAGTGCAGGACACAATCTCTTCTGTGGTTTCTGTTCAATTGCATGTACAGGATGAGGTAATTTAGGACATTTAGAACAACATTTGCATAACAACTTCTTTGTTCTCTGTCATTTCTTTCTGTCCAACAACAGCAATACACTTGTTTGAAAGTGTTCAGTTTGAACAGATGGTTCATTTTTCATAAATGGGATTCTCTCCTAAATGAGGAGCATACAGACTTTATAATTAATTGTATTATTTAACTCAACTTGGATCAGCACTTACTTTTCTGTCATCAAATGCAACTAGATCCAAACTGGACAATGTTCTAACTAGAGATAAGGCTACATATAACATACTTTCTTTAAACACTGTGCTCCCAACATTAACCAATACAGCATCTACACTTAAACATTAAGGTTTATGAATAGTCACAGTATATGCTGTAGAGATACTGGAAGCTATTTGCGTCGCACATATAGGTCTTTCACAAGCAAAAAACATACAATGGATGTTCCAATCTGCTTTACGCTATCAATCTGATCAATCTCTAGTGCTCCATACTCTATCTCGCTTCTGTTAGGAGCGGCAATGAAATCAATAATTTTACCCACTGCACCATTAACTAAACATTAACTAATTCTTTCTCAACATTTACATTTTTTTAGACGCAAAATGAATCCACAGTTTTTGCAAATACTTAAACATTTCTCCAATCCTGAAGTTCTTGAAACAGATTTTTTCAATGAATCACAGGTTGATTGCAATTTTTAATTTAGGAATACTGTGACATCCTGGTGTTCCATTTTGTCTATTGCCATCAGTTCCAAAATACTTCTTTCTCCAATTTCAGTCAGTGCTGGCATTAGACACTCAATTGGTTTTCTTTCTTGAATTATATGTATGTATGTGTGTAAGGGATTTGTAAAGCACTGTAATCTCCCCAGAATGGGTATCTCTGCGCTATCATAGATGGGGTACCAGAGAAGCAGGGATCAGACTCAGAATAAAACCGTTTTGAGAAGTTTCCTTAAACACTGAAAACCAGTTCATTTGCACAAAACCTCGGTAGGGAATTCCAGTATTTCGGGGCAAGGTAGGTGAATTTTTTGCCACCTGTACGTGTTTTCCTGAAACGAGGGACCACTAGCAACTCTTTACCTACATATCTAAGGAAACGGTTCGGGCAGTAGACTTTGAACTTGTCTATCAAATAGCTGGGGCTCTTAACCTACAGTGCTTTGTGTGCAAGACAACAACGCTTACATTTAATTCTTTGGCGGATGGGGACCCAGTGCAGTAGTTTTAACAAAGGCCCCGGAGAGGTGTGTGGCAGCTTTTCTAGGGTTAAGTGTGCGGCAACATTTTGTACAATTTGCAACCTACTCAGAAGGGATTAATTAGCAGAAGCAAGTAGCCCATTACAGTAGTCCAGACGTCCAATGATCAAGCCTGAGTCAAAGTTCTACGAACAGACAGAGGCAGCCACTGGAATACTCTGCGTAATAACCCTAGAGTATGGTAGCAAGTCCCAGCAGTAGTCAAGATATGGTCCTTCATTGATAGCGTAGCATCCAGACGTACCCCCAAATTTTCCGCCACAGAGGAAGGCGATGGAGCGGAGCCTAGCTCAGTGGGCCCCCAGTTGAGAGACCATAATGCTTGAGCAGTGCCAAACACCAGGATTTTGGTGTTGGCTGCGTTCAGCTGGAGAAAATGTTCCATCATCCACGCTGATATGCCAATCATACCTTTAGCAAAACGCTGATCAATCAACTCTGTGTCCTTATCAAAGGACAGTTGGGTATCATCCGCTTAGGAAAAGGGAGTAAAACCGTACTCCCTTATGATCTTGGCATGGGGGGGCCACATAGATATTAAACAGAGTCAGGCTCAAACAAGAGCCCGGGGGCACCCCCTTGTCCAGCTTCGTGTTTGGGAATGGCAGGTACCCATATTGATAGTCTGGGAACCCTGGTCTAAGAAGCTGACGAGCCAATTTAGAATCTGCCCTTGTAGACTGGCCTCTCTCAGTTGGACGATCAATTTCTGATGAGAGACCATATCGAAGGCTGCCGTCAGATCTAGTAAGACCAGCAGCACTACTTTGTTATTATCCAGAGCCATTTTAATATGGTCTGTAACTCCAATAAGAGTGGTCTCTGTCGAGTGATTGGGTCTAAATCCAGACTGAGAGGGGTCAAGGATGCCCTGTGCTTCAATGAAGCCCATAACCTGTGTATTAACAAGCTCTCTGCCATTTTAATCATAAGCGGCAGAAGTGAGATGGGATGGTAATTAGATAGCACTTCAGCAGATAGCTGAGCTTTCTTCTTGTTTGGAAGCACTTGGGCAGCCTTCCAATCAGGTGGCATAACTCCTTCCCATAAGGAGGAATTCAGGATCTCACAAATTGCAGGGGCCAGGAGAGGTGCAAGTAGGGCGAATGTGTGCTGGCATCACATCTATAGGTGTTACAGATTTTGCTCCTATAAGCATGGCTTCCACCTGAGAGACCTGGATGGCAGTGAAATGCGTGAGGCCTTCCCTTGAGATTCTTAAAGTTACAGGTCCGGAGTTAGAGGGCTCAGAGTGACATGCAATGTGTGTAAATTGAATGTAGATTACATTAATTTTATTGTCAAAATGCATAGCCATACTGTCACATAGTCCCTGAGAAGGGGGAATCTGCCGAGAGCAAGCTGAAGGATTAGTGAATGAGTTAAAAATCTTGTAAAGTTCTTTTGTGGAGTTTCCTGCCTGGTTGAGTTTACTTATCACGTGATCTTTCAGTGTCTTTTTTAGCTTTTTGTGATAAGCGATTAAGGCCACTTCAAAGTTACATTTATCAGTTTCCAAGTGGGATTTGCGCCTGATTTTTTCTAGGTGTTTACATCTTGATTTTTCACTTCGTAACTCCGCAGTATAACAATCAGCACCTTTTTTCAGAGTATTACACTGTTGATATTTCAGTGGAGCCAAAGTGTCTAACATTGAGTTATCATTATTACAAACCCTAAGCTTCTTAGTGCTGTCCATATGTTCATTAAAAACCGAGGAACAAATATTTTACTAAAAGAATCATACGTGACCTTATGCCACTGTCTGCAATGACTACTCTGACGAAGTCAGTTTGATTTCTAAGGCAACTGTTGATCCTAAATGGGGCGCTAGAGGGCGCACAAGCGGAATGGCTGCTTAGACACGCAGCTCCCGCTCCTTGGTCAGTAATCCTTCCTATATCCTTCGCCACAGGGTGTCGACTCGCCCGATTTTCCTCTTCCATGCTGTAAGAAGCTGCGATCCACACTCGATCCAAGTCTGGGGCCGCTGCGAGGTTCGGTGCTGGAGATATCGATTTCTGAAGATTCGCCGGCGATTGCTCTGGAGCCTGCGAGCAGAGGAGGCCGGCTGCAACAACCCAAGCAACCCCGAGGATGTCCACGAGGCGGTAGGCCGCAGGACCGGGTGCCGCCCGGAGCCGAAACAACTGCCGTTCGGAAACTCGGAGCAGGGACGCTTGGCTGTCGCCCCCGTCCATGCGCGGCTTCCCCCCTCCCTGTTTCGGATCCTGACTGCCGGCGCAACAGGTGAGCCGCTACTCGCATCCGGAGGAGCGCCGTGAGGCAGGACGACCTCGGGGCGCTCGGCACGGCCCTCATCACGCCGGCACTCTCGGCGATGGGGGGGCGGACCGTAGGGTGCCTGCGCCTGGTGGCGGGAGACGTGCCTGAGACCCGCCGCGGGGGGGCCGCTGTGCCTACGCCATACCCCTGAGACAACTGACCACTGGCCTGCCACCAACGGTGCTATTGCCAACCTCTGCACCTCCGAGCTTGCACTTTGCGGGGCCCAGCCCCTTGAACTGCCTGGTCTTGCCATTCCTCCTGCTGCCACACTGCGTGACTGGGCATTGGGCTGCACCTGATCACGGGGGACCCCTGACGGCGCCTTGCCCATATTGGACCCTGCCTCCCTCTGGACCTAGTGCTCGTGGATCACAAACTGAACGCAGCCCCGCGTGAAAGCCTCCATGACCTGCCTGTCCCGCGAGAGGGAGTAATAGCGCCACTGACGTCTAGGCAATATCGGCCCCCTGTCACAAGGCCTCCTGGGGAGCACGTGAAGTGCCTAAGGCCCTCCGCTGGACACCTACAGATCCACTACGGCGTCATCTTTTCTGGCAATTGCTGCGCCGCACCCTGCCTGCGTGGGCCACACGTACGACCTGCCTTAGCGCTAATCTACATCACCCCCGCAATCACAGCACTGATAAGCCACACAGTACTCAAGCGCCACGACCTGTTGTGCCATAATGCGGCCTGATAACCGCCAATCGAAGCTCAGTTTCGATGGCGCCAAAAAAGGCGCGAAATCGGTGCCCCCGGATCATGGGCCTAGCGCAGCCACCCCGAAGGCTGTTGCGTCCCCCGCCAAAGACATTGACCTGCACAGCCTGTTTCAGGAGATGAGGCAGGGGTTTGCCACTGTCGTCGAGGAGGTCGATGGGGTCACTGCCCGACTGGATGCCTTGGTGCATAAGGTGGATCGCCACGAGGAGAGGCTCACGGCTGCAGAACAACGCATTTCTGACAACACAGATGCCACTTCGACTCATACGACGCAACTGGCTAGGATGGACAACCTGCTCAGGGTTATAGCGGCTAAAAACGAGGACTTGGAAGCCCGTAGCCGCCGGAACAACATACGGGTCACCAATGTGCCAGAATCCACAGACACTGGCAAGATGGAACTATATATCGAAAAGTTGCTTAAAGGCTCGATCGGAGAGGACGCTTTCTCTCCCCAATTCATCGTGGAAAGAGCACACCGATCCTTGGCGCCTGTGCCTAAACCTGGACTCCCACCGCGGCCAATTATTGCTAAACTATTGAACTATCGGGACCGCGACACTGCCTTGCGGGCGGCCCGGTCTCAAAGGACATTGCAGTACAACGGCATATCCTTCTCCATATACCCGGACTTCACACCGCTGGTGCAGGAAGAACGACGCAAATTCCTCCCAGTAAAGAAGAAGCTGCGTGAAGCCCAAGTGGACTATGCGCTTTTGTACCCGGCAAAGCTGCGGGTCACGCACCAGGGGATGCAACGATTTTTCACAAACCCGCAGAAAGTGGAGGATTTTCTGAAAACACTCCGGAGAGCACGCAGGGAGAATCGCGATGCCGCAGAGGACCAAGAGGACGAGGACCTGCCTCCGGCGCTACACGAGTAATGATTGCTTGCTCCAACTGCACTCGGCACATCATCTGAGCTGCTTGAACCTTCTTTATTGCTCAGAGCACGTGTGGTAAATAAATAAATTATTACCGGATCTATTTTTGACTATAATCAATAAACAGGTAGCTCAATAAATAAGAGTCAAGATTCGAGGTAGTTGGAGTTGACAGGCTTTAATAGGCATAAAGGACAGGAACAGGACAGCCTGTACGGGAATAGGATGGCAGGGCCCGGCAGCTGCCGGGGGCAGGATCTGGGAATGATGCGCATATGGGGTCACTTTTAATAACAGTGCACAATATTTATAGTTAAACAAATACATTACATTCAATACAGTGGGCGTAGCAGTAGGCGGGGTTTGTAGCAGTCGCGAAAGATAAGGGCAAAATGATGTAACAAGAAGGCGTGTACAGGGCGTATACATAGACATGTGATGTAAACGTAACAGAATATGTCATAAAAGGGCGGAAACATAGAGGGGGCTACCTGAGCAGCTGGGACCTCTAACCTAGTGGTGCGCGTAAATGGGCAGTGACGTGTTACTAGGGAGAACTGGGGGCTATGACTTCTGCGCTAGAAGAGGAGACTAAAGTCTGGAGTGTCAGAGCGACATGTACCCAGGCATATCTAGTATCTAGTGTTTAGAGTACATGTTGTTAGAATCCAAAAGTTATCAGGGCAAAGGCTAATAGACTCTAAGACTGGTGCATGCATAATTCTACATGTAGTGCGTGTGTGAGGAATATTCTATGAATATTAATACAGTATTTCTCTTACATGGAGACATAAAGGCTAGACCATGACGGAAACTATTGATGCGATTCAGTAGCTTAGGAATGCAGAGAAGGAGGGTTGGACTGATAACTAGAATCATAACATACTCTTGGCAGACTGGGAGGCAGAGCCAGGCCGAGCCGGGCACTGCGAGGCATGAAAGTAAGCTAAGGGTCAGGGATACAGGTGGGGGCTGTTTCGCTCCTCGGAGAGGGTTCAGGAGACAGGAGCTGAATCTGAGTCCAGGCCCTTTTGAGGCCTAGAAACGGGGATAATTCAATGAATTAACGTGCACACTGTAAAACGTGGCAACGTAGCTTTACATAGGCTTGATATTCGTTGTATTCACGAGGACTGGAAACTGGCATACTAGAGATGGACACAACTATAATTGCGTCTTTAATCGATCAGAGGGGAATACATGCATATCGATCATGCACATATAACATAACATGGGGAACACGTAGGCACATATAACATGGCAAAATTTACTTTTCCACATTCCCTCCTTGTGCCCTACGTTTCCATCAGGAAACATCAATATTCATGATACCATCTATCATTTCATATAGCATCATTTGCTCGTCTCGAATTGTCTTGGAACGGGATTTAGGACTAGGAATACAAGAGGTAGCACAAATGCCGCAAATCGCAGGGCCACATTGTATACAGAGGCAGCAACTGAATATGATCATTACTGCAATACCTAGAAATGACAATACTTTCCATCCCCAGGCGGATATAATACTCCAGAGCCAACCGGACCATGTCCAGGTGCCTGGATTCTGGTGTAACTGATGGGCAATTTTGTGAAGTCTGGTTATAGCTGAATAAACAGACGGCGCGTTATTAGGAATGAAAATGCAGCAACTAGATCCGATGACTCTACATGCTCCTCCGCTATCGGCCAGTATGACGTCAAGAACGAGACGATTTTGGAGCACGACAAATCTCATAGCAGATTGCTCTTCGGTTAAGTTACCTAGAGCAGAAGTAGTCTCATTCACTACTGCTTCAAGGGTTCTGGTTAACCTACGGATTAGCTTACTATTCTGGACAGGTCCTATAAAGAAGAAGAAACCTTTATTAAAATCTGTATACTGTTCTAGAGCAGTTTCAGTTTGATCGACAATGGGGGACTCGATCTCCCTTCTAGGTCTGACGTGTACTAGATGTGTGTTTCTGTGATAATCAGATGGGGCTAGAAAAACTGGTGGCAGTAGGAAGGCAATGTAACATGTTCCATCCCAATCGAGGGTCAGACGTACATATGCGGTCTGACCACAAACAAAATAAGAATGACGTGAGGCTTTGAAAATAGATTTCCCACTGTCACTATACTCGACAATAGTAGTACAATCACTATGTCCTACATGTGCGGAACCATTCTTTCTGACACATAATTCGCCTTTGACTGGTAGTACTGAAATAGCAGGTAAATCTGGAGTAGTATCAGACTGAACATTCAGGACCATAAAATTCGAAGAATAATTACCCAAATCATATACTTCATTTTCTAGATCTAACCCTGTTCTATGGGGGAGACCTTGCTTGTCTGGAAAACATGTTCTGTTCAGAAGGGACATATCATTGTAGGGTGACGTTAAAGTGGACCATGCTCCACACAAACCATTATGTGAAAACGGATAAGGAAAGAGTGGCAGAACTCCCTTCGGTGTCTGAAAAGGGGGAAGTCGACCACACACCCAACAATTAGTAGCATTGCTGGTCTGGTGTGAATAGTGTAACATTCTGATGAATGTATTATTGCGCATAGCAAGACGATAGGATAGCTCGTGAGGAGGCAGATCACTAAATGTGTGCTCTACTGTAGCATTAGAAAACTTGTTTACATGTGAACTTGGAAAACATAAATGTAATGCATAACTTGTGCAGGTAACCATTAAACTTAGAAACAATAAGAAACTTAGAAAAACGATACATCTCATAGAGTTTTGACTAACTCTCTCACTATGGGGGTCTATCTCATACATGTCAGAAACCTGTCTAACCGTTTCACCCGAGAGGGACTTAGACAATTAAACTGGCTGACTTATTTTACTAGACCGGAGTTTCAACTTATACTCCTGTTGCGGAGTTTTCTCTAACAGAGGAACTTTCAGTTCAGGATTCAGATCAAAGTCTGGTTTCAGGCAGTCTTTAGAAATGGAACAGTCCTTAGAAAATGTTTTTTCTCGAACTCCATGGAACTTCTTGACGTGGGACAGATGGACCCACCCCTTGCGGCCCTCCAACTTCACGGCCGTGCGGGTGGTCAGGAGAACAAGTCGCGGCTCCTTCCAACGAGGCTCCAGCGGACTTGAACGATCAAAGTTCCTTACAAGGACAAGGTCGCCTGGAATGACCTCATGCGGTTTCACTTCAGTATTGTCTGGAAATGCAGCGGCAACCTGTGAACGACAAGAGTGTAGGGCAGACATCAAGGAAGCTAGGTAATCTGTCAACATATTACTGGAAACCTCTGTAATACTGCGGGGTCTAGGTGTACCCCACATATTTGGGGGGCGGCCGAATACGACCTCATACGGGGACAGACCTGATCTGGAATGTGCAACCATCCGCATATAAAATAGGGCTACTGGCAAGGCAACTAGCCAGTCCACACCTTTCTCTTTACATATCTTGGCAATACGGATTTTCAATGTCTGATTATGTCTCTCTACGAGACCGGCTGCTTCAGGATGGCGCACACAATGGAACTTCCACTGGTATCCTAACAGAAGGGAAACATGTTTCATTAACTCAGATGAGAATGGCTGGCCGTTATCAGAATACACGACCCTAGGGAGTCCATAGCGGGCAAAGAATTCACGAACCAACTGCTTAGCAGTGGTCGCTGCTGTGTAATCTGGAACTGGATATGCTTCTGTCCACCTGGACAAAGCGCATACAACTACGAGGACATACTTGAAACCTCGACATCGCTCCATCTGAATGTAATCCATCTGGAGGACTTCAAAAGGGTGGTCAGGAGGTTGGAATCCACCTTGTTCCACCGGGACGCTTTTACCTGGATTGAATTGACAACATATCATACAAGTACGGACTTTCTGCTTGGCTGCAGCTCGTAAGTGTTTGTTGAACCAAAGGTTCTGTATACTGTCTAACATAGCTTTTTCTCCTAGATGTGCTGGACTATGTGCGGTATTAATAATGACTTGAACCATAGAGTCGGGGAGAAACCATGTGGCTTTTCCTTTCGTCACCCATCCCTGATCTGTCTGGACCCCTCCTTGTTCGGACCATTTCTTGATTTCTTCGGGAGTGGCATGTAACTGTATGTCTATGACATCTTGTGTAGGGTCCTTAACTATCATACAAGTAGTTTGTTCTGGAATGAATGTCTGTGTCGTGTTAACTGGAATGTCTGGTGTCTGAGCTGTAAGCTTGGCTGTTCGATCTGCTAGATCATTACCTTGGGAAATAATATCAGTAACTTTCGTATGTGCTTTGCACTTCATGATAGCGATAGCTGTCGGTAAATGTATTGCATCTAACAGAGCTTGAATGAGGAGACCATGCTGAATCTTGGTTCCATGAGAAGTCATGAAACCTCTCTCCTGCCAGAGCACTCCGAAGTCGTGTACAACTCTGAATGCGTAACGTGAATCTGTATATATGTTTACTTTCAGGTTCTTGGCACGTATGCAGGCTTGGGTCAGAGCGACTAGCTCTGCTGCTTGAGCAGACAAGGTGTCAATACGGTGTGTTTCTATAACTTCTGTGTCAGTAGTCACTGCATACGCGGCTACTAGTTCTCCTGTACTTGTTCTCATACATGAACCATCCACATAAAGTGTCAGGTCGGGATTAGGTAATGCAATGTCTGTCAGGTCTTGTCTTGGCTTAGTCATAGTGTTAATAACTTCCACACAGTCATGTGTGGCAGGATTTGAAGTAACTGACGGTAACAGTGTAGCAGGATTTAGAACGTTGCAGCGTCGGATTTCTATGTGTGGCTGGAACAGTGTCAGTTCATAACCTGTTAAACGTGCAATTGTCAAGTGCTGAGTCTGTGTTCGGTTTAAAAGAACTTCCACGGAGTGTGGAACTTGTACTGTCAGGGAGTGTCCTAATACTATGGAATCACTTTGTCTGATAGCTAGAGCTGTGGCTGCAACTGACTTGAGGCACGCAGGCAAAGCCTGGGCTACTGGATCTAATGTGCTCGAAAAATAAGCACAGGGCTTGTACTGTCCTGCTTGATCTTGTGTGAGAACAGATAATGCAGTACCATCACGTTCTGTGACAAAAAGTGTAAAAGGCTTACTGTAGTTCGGTGTTGCTAGAACAGGTGCTTGGCATAAGGCTTTCTTTAATTCATTAAAAACAAGTGTATGTTCCTTGGTCCAAGGGAGGACAGTCGATACGGCTGCCTCCTGTGTCGTTAACTGTATCAGTGGTTTAGCTAGAAATGCATACTGAGGAATCCATTGTCTGCAATAAGAAGTGAGGCCAATAAAAGCACGTACCTCCTTCTGTGTCTTGGGCTGTGGAAGACTCGCTATTAACTGAATACGGTCTGGTGTCAACTGCCTACCCCACTTGGACAGTAAGTGGCCTAAGTAGATCACTTCCTGGACACAGAACTGTAATTTGGAAGGGGACACCTTGTGCCCCTGCTCGGCCAGAAAATACAGGACTGTAAGTGACGCACGCTCGCAGTCACGTTCAGAACGGGCTGTGATCAGTAGATCATCGACATACTGGAGCAGGGCAGTGTCAGTTGGCATGTGAATATTGTCTAGTTGTCTCTTAAGTGCTTGACTATAAATACTAGGGCTTTCTGTGAAACCTTGAGGAGCTCGTGTGAATTTATAGCTCCTTCCATTTAAACAAAAACCGAAAAGGTACTGGCTGTCTGGATGAATGGGGACACTGAAAAATGCATTCTTGAGGTCGATGACAGTGAAAAACGTAGCTTCAGAATGAATGGCTGTCAATAGGGAAGAAATATCTGGGACTACTGGGTATTGAGGTATGATACATTTATTAAGCTCTCGAAGGTCAATCACTAATCGATATACTGGAGGTGCATTTGGATCAGTACGTTTCATGACTGGAATGATAGGAGAATTACATACATTGGAGTCAGTTTCTACAACCACTCCTTGAGCAATAAGCTCGTCAATAATTTTGGATAAGGCCGCTACAGCCTCAGGTGGCAATCTGTACTGTCTGATTCGTGGCAAAACTATACCTTGTTTGAGAGTCACACGATGGGGTGTGATTTGCATAAAACCTACATCAGTTGGACCTTGCGCCCATAAATGCTGTGGAACATTCAGTAATCTCGGATCAAAATCACGTAATACATAGTGACCTTTAAAGTCTCTCAAAAACAATCGGATTCCTTCTGGAGAGCAGCAAATGACTGCACCTAATTCTTTCAGTGTTTTAATGCCTAACAAATTTTCTGGACATGACTTCGTAAGTAACAAATCAGTAGTTCGGGACAATGGACCAACTTCTAGGGAAACTGGTTTTGAAATCTCGTTAATAATAGGTTTGCCTGAAAATCCAAGGGAAACATTTCTAGAGCCTGAGAGCGGAGCCCCTGGAACCTCGTCATGACTGATAGTAGTCCTACTTGCCCCTGTATCAATCAGAAACTTTCTGTCTTTCCCCAATACTTGACTGTGTACATAGGGACCCTCTTGATCTACAGGTATCTCGATGAGAGGCAAGCCTACCTCCCTCTCTAGGCTGTTTCATGAATACTGTTGATACTCTGGATACTCTGTCTGGGCATACTGGTACATCTGCTGTGTAACATGCTGTGTTGCAGCGATAGGCTGCGGTGCTGGAACTGTCTGTTGTGCATTCTGTGGTGACTGAGAAGTCTGTGAAACTTGTTCTTGTCTAGGCGGACGTGGTCTTTCTTTAGTTTTACCAGTAGCTATGTTGTGTTTCAGAACTGCACACTCGTTTATAAAATGACCTGGCTGTTTACAGTAATTGCAAGTCCCTTTAACGGGAGCTGCAAAATGACTGGCTTGATTCGGACCCCTCTTCTGACTGTCTTGTGGAACAGATTGTGCAACTAATACTTTCATTTTCGTGTCTTTCATACGTCTCCTTTCATGTTCTTGCTCTTCCCTGATTCTGTTCTGGTGATACTGGAGCATCTGGAGCATTTGTGACGGAGTATTAGCTTGCCAACTACTTTCGACTTTCAAAACTCGATTTTTAACTTGTGGACTTGAATTCTCGACTAGTTTAGTAACAAAAAGATGAGGGTACGACTCGCTACTTGTCTTCAAACCACTGTTAATAATAAAACATTTTTCAAATCTAGAATAAAAATCACTAGTGTCTTCATCCTGTTTCTGTTTACATGCTGAGATTGCATCCCAATCTTCCTTTTTCGTGGCTAGTAACGTTGGTAAAACTTGTATCAATAACTCGGGCAATTCTTTACATTTGTCCCCAAGACCGGTACCTGGTACTCGTATATTATCTTCAGCTTCTAGAGCTGTCCAATCAATCTTTTTCTCTCCCACCTCCCATTCTTTTTCCTTGAGTTTTTCATATACCCCTGCGGGCAACAGGACCTTTAGCATTTTAATGATATCTGGATACGTGTACTCTCCCATACGGAGCATGTCTTTTAATTCTCGATGGAACCCTGCTGGATCTTTGTCGTGACAGGGAATTAATTTCTTCATCTCTAAGAGTTCCATCTTGGTGATAGGGGTGTAAACAAATACTCGTTGCATTTCACCACCCGCTGTCCTAACTGGATGTACTTCTCGTAACGGATTCTGTCTGTCTATGTAAAATGATTTATTTTCTGGAGGTGAGACATGAACAAAATGCGGATTCAGAAACGTTCTATATTTGTGGCGCTGTTCTAGAATGACGCTAATTAAATCGGTACCTAAACCTCTCCATCTATATTGGAGTAACTCGTTCAAAACATCATGTAACGGACCTGGATCAGAATGCTGACCCTCATACAGTGTAATGAGGTGCTGGATCATATACATACCCACCAGTCGCTGCTCGGCTGGGGGCAGTTTCAGAAACATTTGTGCCACTATTTCGTCTGGAAAAGTGGTAGAATCAGTAGCCCATCGGACTGCTGATCGGGCTAGTTCTTGTTCATGCATAGTACTAAGTTCACTATAACCGATTCGTGATTTCAGAATGTGATCGGTGGCTTGAAATACTTGTTCAAGATTCTCTTGTTCTAGTGCTGGAAGAGAGAAAAACTTTCTTGTGTTCTAGGCGTGAATATCGGTCTGGAAGTCTAGATTTACCTACATACGCTATTCTGGCAGTATTCTCGTCGTTTACCTCTTCAGTATCAGAGTCGTCTTCTTTCTCGGACACTTGCGCTGCTTTGCGTTTCTCGTGTAACCTTATTATTTCCTTACGAATTTTCTTGTACATACTCTCTATACTACTGAGTGTCTTGTGTCTTCCCTCGGCTATATGATCACTCCACTTTGTCAGAACTCTCATTTCGGTCGGATCTTTAGTCGGATAATCTTGTTCCCTTATTAAACAATTAATTAGAAACTTTAATAGCATGAGCTGGATCTCAGCTTTCCTTTGAGACATGGCTTCGCCAATACTTCCTGGATCATCTCCTGTACGGATGAAACGATATATTCTGTCTAGATCTTCTTTCATATTCGGTAGGGTGTCCAAATACTCGGTCACCCGTCTTACACGCAATGAATATATGACCATATTATCATCACCTGGGACTGGATCATAACGGCATTCGGTAAGAGCTCGTCTGATATCTGCAACGGACTGATATTTGGGCGTACGCTGTAACGCACGTTCATGTAACTCGACTAACGTTACACGTTTGTGTGGCGGCGGGGTACCAGGAGGACCTCCCCCCGCGGCTCCTAAACTGGAATCGTCGACTGATACTCTTCGTGCTGGCAGAGTGACCGATGTAGCGGGTACTTGTACTGTGGGCTGGACCGGGGGTACCGTAACAGGTGCTGTAACAGGTGCCCCGGTGGCTGGAGGAACAGGAATTACATTATTTACAGGAGCTGGCGGAACAGGATTTGCATATTCTGGGACTGTGTCGTCCAAATAGGACGAGAGAAAAATATCAGTTGCGGTCGGTTTGTGACGTAGCTTAATCGGAACTAATGGCGGCGGAAAATTACATGGTGCTTCCGGGGTTGCTTTTGGCAAGCCCTCGGCAAGAAGAGGATACATACCCTTAATAAGGGCATTTCTCTGTCTGTCTGACTGTTCGGCTTTTACTCGTTCACCTATTTCGATTAATTCCCTTTCTTGGGCTCTTTCTGAGGATTCCCTACTTAATTCTGACTTTCTGATTTCTTTTTCGGTTCTTTTATGAGATTCTTTGCGCCATAACTCGATGGCATCTTTCTGGGACTGTCTGGATTTCTTTTTCCATAATACTTCTTCTACTCTCATGATGCACTCGGCATCCCACGTACCTGATACGGGCCATCTATATTTCTCTTCTAATTCCTTGGTGTACTCCACCCATAAGTCTAGATATAATATGGCACTTATGCCATGCTTATGATACATAAAATGACCTGGACTGTCCCTAGGCGGGACAGGAACTGCTTCCTCGAGCAGACCTTTTCTAGTTCTTAACTGACGTAATTTCGTGAACAAAGGCATAACTTAGGCTGGAGTCTGGACACAATACAATACACGATAAACACAATAATAACTTGAAAAACGAATCACTCATACCACGACATTGAAAACACATGGAATAACATTTAAAACAACAGTTCGGACAGAATATTACCTGGAATACTGAAAACAGAATACATGAATTTCTCGAGAACAGAATTTACTAGAACAGAAACTTACTAGAATGACTAGATGCACTGCTAAAACAGTACGAAACTTACCGGTCCCATAAAGAGACACGTCAGGACCCGCATCCACCTAGGTGGACACTTCGTGTTGGATCTGTGTACCCAAACCCACGGACCAGAGACAAATTAATTGACCCTGTCTAGATACTACCCCAGCAACGGTACTCACCGGGCAGCAAGAACGGAAGGCCTCGGACTGGACTGGACTGCTACGACGACGGACGGACGAACTTCGGACTTCAGTTACAGGTGGGCCTCCGGATACCTCGGACCTTGGACTCTCGGCTTGGGCTTTGGTCGGGACTCGCCGCGTTCCTCCACCGCCTCGTCTGGACGCTGGACCGCAACCTCCGTCTCCTCCGTGGGCCTGAGGGATACTTGAAGCAGAAATATCTGCACGTGCACGGTATGGTTCCGTCACGGCTGCAGAGGATCAGGGGGCCTGCGTGGCATCTCCGGCGCGTGGGGAAAGGGCAAGTCCCTATTCGGGCGCCATTATGTGGTAAATAAATAAATTATTACCGGATCTATTTTTGACTATAATCAATAAACAGGTAGCTCAATAAATAAGAGTCAAGATTCGAGGTAGTTGGAGTTGACAGGCTTTAATAGGCATAAAGGACAGGAACAGGACAGCCTGTACGGGAATAGGATGGCAGGGCCCGGCAGCTGCCGGGGGCAGGATCTGGGAATGATGCGCATATGGGGTCACTTTTAATAACAGTGCACAATATTTATAGTTAAACAAATACATTACATTCAATACAGTGGGCGTAGCAGTAGGCGGGGTTTGTAGCAGTCGCGAAAGATAAGGGCAAAATGATGTAACAAGAAGGCGTGTACAGGGCGTATACATAGACATGTGATGTAAACGTAACAGAATATGTCATAAAAGGGCGGAAACATAGAGGGGGCTACCTGAGCAGCTGGGACCTCTAACCTAGTGGTGCGCGCAAATGGGCAGTGACGTGTTACTAGGGAGAACTGGGGGCTATGACTTCTGCGCTAGAAGAGGAGACTAAAGTCTGGAGTGTCAGAGCGACATGTACCCAGGCATATCTAGTATCTAGTGTTTAGAGTACATGTTGTTAGAATCCAAAAGTTATCAGGGCAAAGGCTAATAGACTCTAAGACTGGTGCATGCATAATTCTACATGTAGTGCGTGTGTGAGGAATATTCTATGAATATTAATACAGTATTTCTCTTACATGGAGACATAAAGGCTAGACCATGACGGAAACTATTGATGCGATTCAGTAGCTTAGGAATGCAGAGAAGGAGGGTTGGACTGATAACTAGAATCATAACATACTCTTGGCAGACTGGGAGGCAGAGCCAGGCCGAGCCGGGCACTGCGAGGCATGAAAGTAAGCTAAGGGTCAGGGATACAGGTGGGGGCTGTATCGCTCCTCGGAGA
The DNA here is from genome assembly GCF_964261635.1 of Lissotriton helveticus. Taxonomy (NCBI): domain Eukaryota; kingdom Metazoa; phylum Chordata; class Amphibia; order Caudata; family Salamandridae; genus Lissotriton; species Lissotriton helveticus. Next base: position 170,790,670 of record NC_136059.1, on the reverse strand, counting down.
GGGTTCAGGAGACAGGAGCTGAATCTGAGTCCAGGCCCTTTTGAGGCCTAGAAACGGGGATAATTCAATGAATTAATGTGCACACTGTAAAACGTGGCAACGTAGCTTTACATAGGCTTGATATTCGTTGTATTCACGAGGACTGGAAACTGGCATACTAGAGATGGACACAACTATAATTGCGTCTTTAATCGATCAGAGGGGAATACATGCATATCGATCATGCACATATAACATAACATGGGGAACACGTAGGCACATATAACATGGCAAAATTTACTTTTCCACACACGGACGGAGCGATGACTACGAATGCTGCCCCTGCACGGACTTCGCACTCCTGTGGTAACGTAAACCAAGGTCCACTCTCTTGGCCCTAGCCTCCACCAAGGGCGGTACAGTACTGGAGCTATGGGCCGGGAAGTGGCTGCGCGTAATCTATGCTATACCCCTATTGGGTGTTCCCCTTAAGACTGCTGATGTTTCTGTTGTTGTTACTAAGGTTGGGAGGGGTGCTGGGAGGGATCCACTGGCTGCTGGCATGATTGGGATGCTGGGGTGGGCGGGGGGGTGGGATGTTCTATGAAGAGGCTTTCATCGGCTGGACTATTTGTGTTGACTCTATTCTGGTGTGTGCACCGCTGTTGGCGGGGCAGAACGGGCCCTATACCATCGCCCTGGCCGGGACTATGGTACTTACTGTTGGGCTATCTATGGCTACTCTGAATACTAATGCACACTTGACTTGCTTATCCTGGAATATACGGGGCTTGAATGATGCTAAAAAATGTCGCAATGTCCTTGCCTATCTTGATAGACATCACGTCCAGGTTGCCATGCTGCAGGAAACCCATTTATCGCCACAGGGTGGGTCCACCTATGCGAGCAGATGGGCCGGGGATCGCGTCTTCTCCTCATATTCCACCTATGCGAGGGGGGTTGCCATTCTTGTAGCCCGCAGTGTACCGTTTCAGAGATACGGGGAACTGATTGATAGGGAGGGGCGCTATGCACTGTTGTGGGGCAGGCTGGGACGCGACACCTACACATTTGTTGTCACATATGTACCAAACGTAGATACTCCTTAATTCTTCACTACTCTGTGGGGCAAGGTTATGACTGTTGGGTAACAACACATTATCTGGGGCGGGGATTTCAACCTGGCGCTGGTACCATGGCTAGATAGAGCGGACGGAGTCTGCTCCTATAAACCTAGAGCACGGGAGGCACTAGAGGGTGTGATTGCGGAAGGCGAGCTGCTTGATGCCTGGAAACACTTGCACCCACATGGGAAGGAGGGCACACATTTCACCTCACACATGGGTACTTGGGCGCGCCTGACTACTTTTTGATCACCAGCGGTATAGCCGTGGAAATGGTGGGGGTAGTGCACCTGCCGAGAACATACTCTGATCACATCCCCGTCCTGCTTCACTTCCGTACACCAGGATGGGATAGCCCAAGACCTCACTGGAGACTCCGCCCTGACATACTATTGGACAATCTATTCCGCACTGAACTGGGGGAGGAAATAGCAGCCTTCTTTCCCAGGAATAAGGGGTCAGTAGACTCGGTGGAACACATATGGGAGGCATTCAAGGTCACGTTAGGGGGTATTGCATCTCTAAGAGCCGTGGGGTTTTGCGGGACATCCTTAACACGATAAGTACATTAGAAAAAGAACTGCGTGCTTTAGAACTCCGTATGGTCACTGAGACTGGACCCGAATTGCATGTTGCTTTCAGGGAGACATTATCGAAGTATGAGGAGGAGGCTACCAGGGAGGCCAAGTTCAGAGGTAAACATTGGCTAGCCCGAAAATATTGTGAAGGAGATAGGCCTGGGAAGGTACTCGCCACACTCACACAACGCTCACGTGCACACAATGTAATACTCGAACTCGCAGATGATCACGGTGCCACAGTCAGGGACTCAGATGAGATACTCAATATATTCACGGCACATTATCACTCACTCTACACTTCCACCACGGGGCCTGACACGTCCTATGCTGATTACTTAAAAGATGTGGCGCTCTGCTGGCTCAGCGAGGGGGATAGGGCGTTTCTGGCGGCGCCTTTCGAGCTAGACGAGGTCCGTGAAGCCATTATGTCCCTCAAGAACGGCAAAGCCCCGGGTCTTGACGGCCTTCCTGCCGAGTTTTATAAAGCCTACATCGATATCATGGCGCCTGTTCTTCGCGAGGTCTATTCGGAATCGCTCGGTGACGGTATACTCCCTTGCTCCATGCGCGAGGTAGTGATCACCTCACTTCTGAAGCCCGACAAGGAGCCCGGCTCCTGCAATTCCTACCGCCCACTCTCCCTCCTGAACTGTGATGTCAAAATACTAGCTAAAGTACTGGCCATCCGCTTGTCGCTGCTGATGACCAGGATTGTGTTGCCCGATGAGTCGGGTTTAGTGGCTGGCCGGTCCACCTCTCACAACCTTCGCACTCTATTCTCTCTGCTTCGCACAGTTCATCCCGATATGCCTGTCGCAGCTGTCTTCCTCGACGCCTCTAAAGCTTTCAACTCAGTTGAGTGGCATTACCTATTCTCGGTGCTGGCTAGCATGGGGTTCCCCAAATTGTTTATATCCTGGGTCCGCTTACTTTATACTCGCCCCACGGCGAGGGTGTTAATTAACGGTCGCCTGTCCCAACCTATTGCAATAACCAGGGGCACACGCCAGGGTTGTCCACTTTCTCCCCTGCTTTTCGCCATAGCAGTTGAACCTCTTGCCTGTCGCTTACGTCAACTACACCGAGATGGGGCGGTGCAATGCCTACAACGTCAAATAGATGTGTCTCTATACACAGACGACATCACGCTGTACGTTAAGCACCCCGAGGTGCACCTCAATCCCTTACTCAGGGAGTTTGTTGCGTTTGGTGGGTTGTCAGGTGTACATATTAACTGGTCCAAGTCGCAGTTTTTCCCCTTAACGGATGCCATAGCTGACTTTCCTCTCAACTATCCACTGGAGTGGTGTAGGACCGATCTCCGGTACCTGGGGATCCGCATATCCCGGGACAAGGGCGAGACATTACGGTCCAATTATGGAGTGGCAATAACCAAGCTGACCGCTTCTGTGGATCGCTGGATCACCCTGCCGCTTTCCATGGCTGGAAGGGCATCCCTCATTAAAATGGTAATCCTCCCCCGATTTCTTTACCTCTTCCTTAACATCCCTTATTTCCCCAGCGCCTTTTTCTTCAAAACCCTGAAGATGGAGTTGCGCAGGCTGTTCTGGGGTGGCAAGAGCCCCCGCCTCAAATGGTCCACGCTCACTCTCCCCTATGACAGGGGAGGCTTTGATGTCCCCGATTTCGAGGCATATTATCAGTGCGCGCAGGCACACTTCGCCTACCACTGGATGGCTCCTACACCTTTCATGCCACATATCGCGGTGGAAGACTGGATAGTGCACCCTCTCCCGCTCAATGGGTTGCTACACTGCCCTGAAACGTCCATACTCACGGCGAATACTTCGGTCTCCTGCACATTGGACGCGTGGCGCCGTATAGCCAAGAGATTGTCATGTCCCCTGCCCTACTCGCCCAGACTGCCGCTCACCTATCATCCTACTCTTACCCTGTTGTTGGAGCAAGGTTTCCGCAACCTCTGTGCAAGGATTCATATCACCTGCTGGGGTGACTTGTTTTCTAATGGTCATTTTAAGTCGGCGGAACTTTTTTTTGCGACGCATAGCCACACCGCTCTAGAGTTATTTTACTATATACGCCTGCGGGCGGGGATGAGAGACATCCTGCCCGACTTCCCTGATGAACCCGAGGTTCTGTCTCCACTTCATTTCCTGCTCTGCTCACAAGATGGGGCTCATCTAGTCTCCGGCCTTTACCGTCAGCTCAGGGGCGCAGCCCCGACGCCGGATTCTAGTGCTCGGACGCACTGGACTACGGAATGAGCCACTGACATTACCGACGAGCAATGGCATTATTGCTGTGCGCTCACCTCGCGCCTCTCTGCTAGTAGCAGATTGAAAATCATACATTATGAATTCATGCAACGGGTGTATTATACGCCGGCGAGGAAACGCAGATTTGGCCTGGCGGATGATGATCGTTGCGAGCGCTGTCGCGCCGAGCATGCAGACTTTCTGCATTTGGCATGGGGATGCCTCCAAGTGGAGTGCTACTGGCAGCAGGTAACAGGGGCCCTTACTGAGATGACGGGGGAAGCGGTACCCATGGATCCACTGGTGACACTTCTCGGGCATACTTGGCAGATCCCTAGATCTTGCCAGAAATTTGTCGATATTGCACTGCTCTTGGCCAAGAGGCGTGTGGCGTGCCGCTGGGGTCGAGGCAGAGCGCCCAAATTTAAGGAATGGCTGGCGGACCTGACCTATTGTCAAGATCTCTATGAGAAACGGGGGGAGAAGGAGGATTAATGAGACTAGGTTGTCCTCCTAAAGGTCAGTGCAAACAACAGTGTGGGTCCCAGTCATGGGACCCTGGGGCCTAGCTCAGTTCAGGTGTACGGCTGATTTAAAACCCTACGCCTTCAAGAAAGAAAAATATCTTTCTAGTGTCCCCTCACTCACCGGGGTTTCCCCGCGGTGACATGCTTCATCATTGGGGCCATCCCAGTTCTCTACGAAAAGGGGCGTGCTGCGACTCACGAACTACGCAGGAGCACTGTTAGTGTGAATGACTATGTGTGGTGCAAAAAGAATAAGTGGAGTGGGTGTGTGTGTGTTAAAAATACCATACTTAGTGGGCCTAACTGTTTTATTGAGCTCCTATGCAGGTATATTAAAAGTGGGGTTGATGTCACTGTAGGGCAACCTATAATGTGGTTGACTCAGTGATCAATATGGTCGACATGTTTCATGCTACCCCTAGCATTTCATCGGGACCATGCAGGGACCAGCCCTGCATATGCCACTCCTAAATCCCAATCGTGGGGATCGTGAATCTTATAACAATATTAAAGTGAATTCATGCATGCATTTATTTTAAAATATATACGTTCCTCTCAATTAGTAGGTTCTGTAAAATAAAGCATATTATTAATAACAAACCTTTCCTGAGGGAAGGTACACATAGTACATTTGCATGCCACTCGCATACTGTGTTTAGAAGGATGATTGGCGCCATACTGGCGCGTGCATGCTTTCCAAACCATTAATCCAAATAGTCGTGAAAAAATGTTCGTGAATTCACACATATAAACAAGACAGGACTTTTGTGACCAAACAATAGACACACACAACATGTAATAGGTACACAGAAAGAATTTCAATAGTTACTTATAGAAGCGAAAAGTGACGCTTCATGGTCACGCTGGGGGGTCAATTTCACTTATGGGATACACTGCTGTAAAAGACGATAAATATATACAGTGCTCATTAGGTCGAAAAAACGCTACGATCATTAAGTTCGAAAAATGATCACCTTGTTGCTTGGACTTACGATGTCCATTTGCACAGGGTTAATGTACTTACATCCTGTCTTGTGAAATTGCGCTTTGCTACCTACTCGGCACCTCCCCGGACCGCATCTTACCTGGCCAAAGCCGGCGCGTTAGTTTTGTTTGTTTCAGTCCCGGCACTGAGACGGAAACGCCCTCGGAAACTAGACCCGCCCGGGCGTGGCGGCCATATTGGAATTATGTCTTCGGGTGTTTGGTTAAGAAAGAGACAACGGCTGGTCTCTGGTAGCGTTAGCGCTAATGTTATGAAATAGGCAGAAAGGAAATTATAGAGATAGCCACTCAGAGCCAAAACTAGCAGCTCTGTTGCCACATAATGTGTTTATAATCATTTATGACAAAAAACGGAAGAGTGATTGTTCGTTTTTGAAATAATAATCATTTTACCAAATGTGAAAAAAACGAGTGCGGTTCTGCTCTACATTATCAGTATAATATCTCTAATGAATTTAGCGTCATGAAGTTGCATGTGGGAAAATATTTTAGGGTTTTTAATTGGTTCACTTGTTATTCAGGACCAGTGATGGAGGTGTATAGTTTCTTGGTCATTCATCATGTCACATATGAGTTCAGAATCACTCTAGGGTCCCCATTAGGCTCAGCATGAAATGATTATAGTACCTACAGGCCATATTCAGTCTATGAGAGGGATCATAGATCTCAACGACCAATTCTCCTAGGCAAAAAAATGTTCTTAGATATTAATCATAAGAAAGCCCCCCAGGGAATATCATCGTTCAATCCAAGGGTGTCTGTACGTAGTTTGAACACCCATCATTGTTCACGTTCATGGAGAAACCTTTCTTGGTTTTCTTTGGTTTTTGCAGTCTCTAACACTACCCATCTCATGTCATTGGGAGTGTGATTTGATAAGATGAAGTGATTTGTCATTCTTGTTGTTGTTCTTTAGCACCTAATAGTGCTACGGTGTTCCACTATCCTTGTACTCACTTTACGTGTCGTCATCCCGATGTAATGCAAATTGCAAGTGCATGTGATCATGTATACTACCCCACTGGTATTACAGTTTGACATCTGCCTTAGTTCCCAGTTGGTACCATCATTGAAAGTCACATTTTTCGTGTTTGATGTTAGGTGGCAGACACTGCAATTATTGCATGCATAATGACCAGTTGGTAGAGTATGCTGTCTGGTTGGAGGATGGTTGGATTTTGGACGGGTATGTACCAAATGGTCTTTTAAATTCCTTGCTCGGCGGTGGCTGAACATTGGCATTGGTATAGTCAGTTCACCACTGTTGATGATAGGCCAGTGCTTCTTCACAATTTTAGTTACTTGGTCTGATACTTTAGTGAATGTAGTGATACAGATCGGTCTCTTGTTCTCAGTTGTGTCTTTCACCTTGGGTTCCAAAAGTGCATCCCTATTATTGTTAGATGCCCGTTTATTTGCCTTTCTTACTATCTTCTTAGGATAGTTACTTGCTTGTAATTTCTTACTCAAATCCTCAGCTTGCACTCTGTAGTCCTCTTTGTTTGAACAATTCCTCCTCAACCTAAGGAATTGACCGAAGGGGAGATTCTGTTTTAAATGTCTTGGATGGAAGCTATCATATGTAAGCAGGCAATTCCGTGCTGTAGCTTTGAAATGTGTCATGGTCTTCAAAAGGCCTTCCTCTGCCATGATGTTAAGATCCAAGAACACCAGTTGGGATCTGCTGAGGGTTATGGTGAATTTAAGGAATCTGTCCTGCAGATTTAGCCATTCGAAAAAGGATTCTGCCTCTTCATCATTGCCTTTCCATATTACCAGGACGTCATCAATATAACGTTTCCACAATGTAATATGATTCCTATAAGGGTTGTTCTCATGCAATATTTTGGTCTTCTCAAGATGGTGAACATAGAGTCCTGCTATGCTAGGCGCAAATGTGCTTCCCATACTTGTCCCATGTAGTTGACGGTATAGGGTATCCTCAAACCTAAAAAAAAATTTGGTGAGTGCCAAGCGGCAACATTCTAGCACCACATGTCTTGGGGTTTTGTAATCCCAATGAGAGTCAAACAGTACCTCCTCGAGATTTTCCAGGGTTTCACGGTGGGGGAGGCTTGTATACAAGCTCTCCACGTCCAGACTTATAAGTATGTCAGACGTGGGTTCAAAAGTTTGTTCCTTTAGTAGGCAGAGTACATCTTTTGTGTCTCTTAAATAGGTATCCGTTTTTTGCACTAGTGGCCTCAAAAAAGCATCTGCAAACTTGGAAAGCGATTCGAGGATTGCCTCAACCCCCGGACATTATGGGTCTCCCCGGTGGTTTGGTTAGGCTCTTATGTATTTTGGGAATCGTATAAAAGTATGGGGTGACTGGTTCGGTGTTTACCAGAAACTCCGTTTCTTTTTTACTCACCCAGTCGTTTGCTTGGGATTCCACAATGAGATATGCTATGGATATCCTTAGGCGTTCAGTTGGATCATCCTTAATGATAGCGTAATTTCTGGAGTCACCCAGAAGGCGGAGACATTCCTCTCTATAATCAGTAGTGTTCTGTAATACAATGGCGTGTGATGATGGCTGAATATTTAAAAGTCAGTGCAGCTCCAAGAGGTCTCATTGTTAAGAATGAACCATTTATTTTCCAACAAGATCAGCAATTTAAAAAAGATTGGTCACTTATTTCGTGGCACTGTACCAGGGACTGGTTAGTGCTTATAGTAAAGACGGCTGCCCGCCTTTCAGAAACGTTACTGGAGGAAATCCATGCTTTAGAGATACGTTTGAAATCCTATCAGACTCCCAGTGAACTAAAAAGGAGACTGGATGAATTGAATCTTTGAAGGATACCAAATATGAGAAACTTTCCAAGGATCACAAAGCTTTTTCACATGAGAAGGTGTATTCATACATAAGAGCGGATTACAAAGTAAACAATAGAAATCCCGGATATAATACTGATAGCGATGGATCCGATACGGGTTCAAATAGTTCGGGTTCTTCATCAAATCACAATTACCCTTCAAACAGAAGATCAAGAAAAGGGAGAGGAAATTCCTTTAGACAAAGAGGGTACCAACAATTCCCCCTATGGCCACCTTTTCAAGGTCCACAACAATTTGGCCCATCATATGGCCCACCTCCACCTGGACCGTTTTACTATGGCCCACCAATGTATTCACAGCAACCCCCCATGAATTGGGGCACAAACCCAGGAAACCAGGGTAACCAAGGCCGTCCTTTTTTAGGCAGGGGCCAATCATCCAACAGAGGGAGAAACAAACCAGGACAACAACTAAGATGGGCGCAACCAGTGGCAACAGAGGGACCACACACTCGGAGCAAGGGACCCCTGGAAGCATCAACGAGCGAACCCCAGATTTAGTAGTGAATCTATCAGACACAGTACTGACGGAAATCCAAACTAAAATTCTTAACAAAGGACTGGGTTTTGTACCAACGGCTAATGTTGACAAATTTAAATTATGCTGTGAATTAAAAGAGTTTATAAGGAAATTAAAACTCCAAGTCTTTTTCAAAGACCAAACAACAATGGACGCTACAGATACAGGTCTGAAGAAAAAGTCTACCTTTATTCCACCCGCAGCAAATTTACCAGTCGAGATTTTAGCTTTTGAGAAAGCAGTAATAAAGGATATAAAAGATTTGGATCCACGAACAGTGAAGGTGTTCCAAAACACTAGTAATCAAGACATCCAAGCCATCCAAGAATTATCAAACCAAAGCAGGATAACTATAAAACCGGCGGATAAGGGTGGCGCCATTGTATTACAGAACACTACTGATTATAGAGAGGAATGTCTCCGCCTTCTGGGTGACTCCAGAAATTACGCTATCATTAAGGATGATCCAACTGAACGCCTAAGGATATCCATAGCATATCTCATTGAGGAATCCCAAGCAAACGACTGGGTGAGTAAAAAAGAAACGGAGTTTCTGGTAAACACCAAACCAGTCACCCCATACTTTTATACGATTCCCAAAATACATAAGAGCCTAACCAAACCACCGGGGAGACCCATAGTGTCGGGTGTTGGGTCAATCCTCGAACCGCTTTCCAAGTTTGCAGATGCTTTTTTGAGGCCACTAGTGCAAAAAACGGATACCTATTTAAGAGACACAAAAGATGTACTCTGCCTACTAAAGGAACAAACTTTTGAACCCACGTCTGACATACTTATAAGTCTGGAAGTGGAGAGCTTGTATACAAGCCTCCCCCACCGTGAAACCCTGGAAATTCTCGAGGAGGTACTGTTTGACTCTCATTGGGATTACAAAACCCCAAGACACGTGGTGCTAGAATGTTGTCGCTTGGCACTCGCCGAAATTTTTTTTAGGTTTGAGGATACCCTATACCGTCAACTACATGGGACAAGTATGGGAAGCACATTTGCGCCTAGCATAGCAGGACTCTATGTTCACCATCTTGAGAAGACCAAAATATTGCATGAGAACAACCCTTATAGGAATCATATTACATTGTGGAAACGTTATATTGATGACGTCCTGGTAATATGGAAAGGCAATGAAGAAGAGGCAGAATCCTTTTTCGAATGGCTAAATCAGCAGGACAGATTCCTTAAATTCACCATAACCCTCAGCAGATCCCAACTGGTGTTCTTGGATCTTAACATCATGGCAGAGGAAGGCCTTTTGAAGACCATGACACATTTCAAAGCTACAGCACGGAATTGCCTGCTTACATATGATAGCTTCCATCCAAGACATTTAAAACAGAATCTCCCCTTCGGTCAATTCCTTAGGTTGAGGAGGAATTGTTCAAACAAAGAGGACTACAGAGTGCAAGCTGAGGATTTGAGTAAGAAATTACAAGCACGTAACTATCCTAAGAAGATAGTAAGAAAGGCAAATAAACGGGCATCTAACAATAATAGGGAAGCACTTTTGGAACCCAAGGTGAAAGACACAACTGAGAACAAGAGACCGATCTGTATCACTACATTCACTAAAGTATCAGAACAAGTAACTAAAATTGTGAAGAAGCACTGGCCTATCATCAACAGTGGTGAACTGACTATACCAATCCCAATGTTCAGCCACCGCCGAGCAAGGAATTTAAAAGACCATTTGCTACATACCCATCCAAAATCCAACCATCCTCCAACCAGACAGCATACTCTACCAACTGGTCATTATGCATGCAATAATTGCAGTGTCTGCCACCTAACATCAAACACGAAAAATGTGACTTTCAATGATGGTACCAACTGGGAACTAAGGCAGATGTCAAACTGTAATACCAGTGGGGTAGTATACATGATCACATGCACTTGCAATTTGCATTACATCGGGATGATGACACGTAAAGTGAGTACAAGGATAGTGGAACACCGTAGCACTATTAGGTGCAAAAGAACAACAACAAGAATGACAAATCACTTCATCGAATCAAATCACACTCCCAATGACATGAGATGGGTAGTGTTAGAGACTGCAAAAACCAAAGAAAACCAAGAAAGGTTTCTCCATGAACGTGAACAACGATGGGTGTTCAAACTACGTACAGACACCCTTGGATTGAACGATGATATTACCTGGGGGGCTTTCTTATGATTAAGATCTAAGAACATTTTTTTGCCTAGGAGAATTGGTCGTTGAGAACTATGATCCCTCTCATAGACTGAATATGCCCTGTAGGTACTATAATAATTTCATACTGAGCCTAATGGGGACCCTAGAGTGATTCTGAACTCATATGTGACATGATGAATGACCAAGAAACTATACACCTCCATCACTGGTCCTGAATAACAAGTGAACCAATTAAAAACCCTAAAATATTTTCCCACATGCAACTTCATGACGTTAAATTCATTAGAGGTATTATACTGATAATGTAGAGCAGAACCGCACTCGTTTTTTTCACATTAGGTAAAATGATTATTATTTCAAAAACGAACAATCACTCTTCCGTTTTTTGTCATAAATGATTATAAACACATTATGTGGCAACAGAGCTGCTAGTTTTGGCTCTGAGTGGCTATCTCTATAATTTCCTTTCTGCCTATTTCATAACATTAGCGCTAACGCTACCAGAGACCAGCCGTTGTCTCTTTCTTAACCAAACACCCGAAGACATACTTCCAATATGGCCGCCACGCCCGGGCGGGTCTAGTTTCCGAGGGCGTTTCCGTCTCAGTGCCGGGACTGAAACAAACAAAACTAACGCGCCGGCTTTGGCCAGGTAAGATGCGGTCCGGGGAGGTGCCGAGTAGGTAGCAAAGCGCGATTTCACAAGACAGGATGTAAGTACATTAACCCTGTGCAAATGGACATCGTAAGTCCAAGCAACAAGGTGATCATTTTTCGAACTTAATGATCGTAGCGTTTATCGACCTAATGAGCACTGTATATATTTATCGTCTTTTACAGCAGTGTATCCCATAAGTGAAATTGACCCCCCAGCGTGACCATGAAGCGTCACTTTTCGCTTCTATAAGTAACTATTGAAATTCTTTCTGTGTACCTATTACATGTTGTGTGTGTCTATTGTTTGGTCACAAAAGTCCTGTCTTGTTTATATGTGTGAATTCACGAACATTTTTTCACGACTATTTGGACTAATGGTTTGGAAAGCATGCACGTGCCAGTATGGCGCCAATCATCCTTCTAAACACAGTATACGAGTGGCATGCAAATGTACTATGTGTACCTTCCCTCAGGGAAGGTTTGTTATTAATAATATGCTTTATTTTACAGAACCTACTAATTGAGAGGAACGTATGTATTTTAAAATAAATGCATGCATGAATTCACTTTAATATTGTTATAAGATTCACGATCCCCACGATTGGGATTTAGGAGTGGCATATGCAGGGCTGGTCCCTGCATGGTCCCGATGAAATGCTAGGGGTAGCATGAAACATGTCGACCATATTGATCACTGAGTCAACCACATTATAGGTTGCCCTACAGTGACATCAACCCCACTTTTAATATACCTGCATAGGAGCTCAATAAAACAGTTAGGCCCACTAAGTATGGTATTTTTAACACACACACACCCACTCCACTTATTCTTTTTGCACCACACATAGTCATTCACACTAACAGTGCTCCTGCGTAGTTCGTGAGTCGCAGCACGCCCCTTTTCGTAGAGAACTGGGATGGCCCCAATGATGAAGCATGTCACCGTGGGGAAACCCCGGTGAGTGAGGGGACACTAGAAAGATATTTTTCTTTCTTGAAGGCTTAGGGTTTTAAATCAGCCGTACACCTGAACTGAGCTAGGCCCCAGGGTCCCATGACTGGGACCCACACTGTTGTTTGCACTGACCTTTAGGAGGACAACCTAGTCTCATTTATCCTCCTTCTCCCCCCGTTTCTCATAGTTATCTGGCAGCAGTAGGGCTGCGGGAGTCATATACTGATAACACCGTCCAGGTATTATCAGTGATTCTAAGACCAAACAAATAACAACCAATATAGAAAAGTACACAGAATTAACAACTACATATAATGGCAGAAATTACAGATCTCTCCTTTTCGGAGGACGAAGTAGACAGAATTATTGCCTCCATATTACCACGCACTGGGGCACCAAACAGGGAAAACAAAGATGCATCCCAGATATGGGATGAATTGACTGAACTCAAACGTAACCAGATCAAAACATTAATTCATGGTGTGATGATGGCTGAATATTTAAAAGTCAGTGCAGCTCCAAGAGGTCTCATTGTTAAGAATGAACCATTTATTTTCCAACAAGATCAGCAATTTAAAAAAGATTGGTCACTTATTTCGTGGCACTGTACCAGGGACTGGTTAGTGCTTATAGTAAAGACGGCTGCCCGCCTTTCAGAAACGTTACTGGAGGAAATCCATGCTTTAGAGATACGTTTGAAATCCTATCAGACTCCCAGTGAACTAAAAAGGAGACTGGATGAATTGAATAAAAGCATGTCAGAATTTGAAGTATCTTTGAAGGATACCAAATATGAGAAACTTTCCAAGGATCACAAAGCTTTTTCACATGAGAAGGTGTATCCATACATAAGAGCGGATTACAAAGTAAACAATAGAAATCCCGGATATAATACTGATAGCGATGGATCCGATACGGGTTCAAATAGTTCGGATTCTTCATCGAATCACAATTACCCTTCAAACAGAAGATCAAGAAAAGGGAGAGGAAATTCCTTTAGACAAAGAGGGTACCAACAATTCCCCCTATGGCCACCTTTTCAAGGTCCACAACAATTTGGCCCATCATATGGCCCACCTCCACCTGGACCGTTTTACTATGGCCCACCAATGTATTCACAGCAACCCCCCATGAATTGGGGCACAAACCCAGGATACCAGGGTAACCAAGGCCGTCCTTTTTTAGGCAGGGGCCAATCATCCAACAGAGGGAGAAACAAACCAGGACAACAACTAAGATGGGCGCAACCAGTGGCAACAGAGGGACCACACACTCGGAGCAAGGGACCCCTGGAAGCATCAACGAGCGAACCCCAGATTTAGTAGTGAATCTATCAGACACAGTACTGACGGAAATCCAAACTAAAATTCTTAACAAAGGACTGGGTTTTGTACCAACGGCTAATGTTGACAAATTTAAATTATGCTGTGAATTAAAAGAGTTTATAAGGAAATTAAAACTCCAAGTCTTTTTCAAAGACCAAACAACAATGGACGCTACAGATACAGGTCTGAAGAAAAAGTCTACCTTTATTCCACCCGCAGCAAATTTACCAGTCGAGATTTTAGCTTTTGAGAAAGCAGTAATAAAGGAAATAAAAGATTTGGATCCACGAACAGTGAAGGTGTTCCAAAACACTAGTAATCAAGAAATCCAAGCCATCCAAGAATTATCAAACCAAAGCAGGATAACTATAAAACCGGCGGATAAGGGTGGCGCCATTGTATTACAGAACACTACTGATTATAGAGAGGAATGTCTCCGCCTTCTGGGTGCCTCCAGAAATTACGCTATCATTAAGGATGATCCAACTGAACGCCTAAGGATATCCATAGCATATCTCATTGAGGAATCCCAAGCAAACGACTGGGTGAGTAAAAAAGAAACGGAGTTTCTGGTAAACACCAAACCAGTCACCCCATACTTTTATACGATTCCCAAAATACATAAGAGCCTAACCAAACCACAGGGGAGACCCATAGTGTCGGGTATTGGGTCAATCCTCGAACCGCTTTCCAAGTTTGCAGATGCTTTTTTGAGGCCACTAGTGCAAAAAACGGATACCTATTTAAGAGACACAAAAGATGTACTCTGCCTACTAAAGGAACAAACTTTTGAACCCACGTCTGACATACTTATAAGTCTGGACGTGGAGAGCTTGTATACAAGCCTCCCCCACCGTGAAACCCTGGAAATTCTCGAGGAGGTACTGTTTGACTCTCATTGGGATTACAAAACCCCAAGACACGTGGTGCTAGAATGTTGTCGCTTGGCACTCACCAAATTTTTTTTTAGGTTTGAGGATACCCTATACCGTCAACTACATGGGACAAGTATGGGAAGCACATTTGCGCCTAGAATAGCAGGACTCTATGTTCACCATCTTGAGAAGACCAAAATATTGCATGAGAACAACCCTTATAGGAATCATATTACATTGTGGAAACGTTATATTGATGACGTCCTGGTAATATGGAAAGGCAATGAAGAAGAGGCGGAATCCTTTTTCGAATGGCTAAATCAGCAGGACAGATTCCTTAAATTCACCATAACCCTCAGCAGATCCCAACTGGTGTTCTTGGATCTTAACATCATGGCAGAGGAAGGCCTTTTGAAGACCATGACACATTTCAAAGCTATAGCACGGAATTGCCTGCTTACATATGATAGCTTCCATCCAAGACATTTAAAACAGAATCTCCCCTTCGGTCAATTCCTTAGGTTGAGGAGGAATTGTTCAAACAAAGAGGACTACAGAGTGCAAGCTGAGGATTTGAGTAAGAAATTACAAGCACGTAAATATCCTAAGAAGATAGTAAGAAAGGCAAATAATCGGGCATCTAACAATAATAGGGATGCACTTTTGGAACCCAAGGTGAAAGACACAACTGAGAACAAGAGACCGATCTGTATCACTACATTCACTAAAGTATCAGACCAAGTAACTAAAATTGTGAAGAAGCACTGGCCTATCATCAACAGTGGCGAACTGACTATACCAATCCCAATGTTCAGCCACCGCCGAGCAAGGAATTTAAAAGACCATTTGGTACATACAGGTCCAAAATCCAACCATCCTCCAACCAGACAGCATACTCTACCAACTGGTCATTATGCATGCAATAATTGCAGTGTCTGCCACCTAACATCAAACACGAAAAATGTGACTTTCAATGATGGTACCAACTGGGAACTAAGGCAGATGTCAAACTGTAATACCAGTGGGGTAGTATACATGATCACATGCACTTGCAATTTGCATTACATCGGGATGACGACACGTAAAGTGAGTACAAGGATAGTGGAACACCGTAGCACTATTAGGTGCAAAAGAACAACAACAAGAATGACAAATCACTTCATCGAATCAAATCACACTCCCAATGACATGAGATGGGTAGTGTTGGAGACTGCAAAAACCAAAGAAAACCAAGAAAGGTTTCTCCATGAACGTGAACAACGATGGGTGTTCAAACTACGTACAGACACCCTTGGATTGAACGATGATATTCCCTGGGGGGCTTTCTTATGATTAAGATCTAAGAAAATTTTTTTGCCTAGGAGAATTGGTCGTTGAGAACTATGATCCCTCTCATAGACTGAATATGCCCTGTAGGTACTATAATCATTTCATACTGAGCCTAATGGGGACCCTAGAGTGATTCTGAACTCATATGTGACATGATGAATGACCAAGAAACTATACACCTTCATCACTGGTCCTGAATAACAAGTGAAACAATTAAAAACCCTAAAATATTTTCCCACATGCAACTTCATAACGCAAAATTCATTAGAGGTATTATACTGATAATGTAGAGCAGAACCGCACTCGTTTTTTTCACATTTGGTAAAATGATTATTATTTCAAAAACGAACAATCACTTCCGTTTTTTGTCATAAATGATTATAAACACATTATGTGGCAACAGAGCTGCTAGTTTTGGCTCTGAGTGGCTATCTCTATAATTTCCTTTCTGCCTATTTCATAACATTAGCGCTAACGCTACCAGAGACCAGCCGTTGTCTCTTTCTTAACCAAACACCCGAAGACATACTTCCAATATGGCCGCCACGCCCGGGCGGGTCTAGTTTCCGAGGGCGTTTCCGTCTCAGTGCCGGGACTGAAACAAACAAAACTAACGCGCCGGCTTTGGCCAGGTAAGATGCGGTCCGGGGAGGTGCCGAGTAGGTAGCAAAGCGCGATTTCACAAGACAGGATGCAAGTACATTAACCCTGTGCAAATGGACATCGTAAGTCCAAGCAACAAGGTGATCATTTTTCGAACTTAATGATCGTAGCGTTTTTTCGACCTAATGAGCACTGTATATATTTATCGTCTTTTACAGCAGTGTATCCCATAAGTGAAATTGACCCCCCAGCGTGACCATGAAGCGTCACTTTTCGCTTCTATAAGTAACTATTGAAATTCTTTCTGTGTACCTATTACATGTTGTGTGTGTCTATTGTTTGGTCACAAAAGTCCTGTCTTGTTTATATGTGTGAATTCACGAACATTTTTTCACGACTATTTGGACTAATGGTTTGGAAAGCATGCACGCGCCAGTATGGCGCCAATCATCCTTCTAAACACAGTATGCGAGTGGCATGCAAATGTACTATGTGTACCTTCCCTCAGGGAAGGTTTGTTATTAATAATATGCTTTATTTTACAGAACCTACTAATTGAGAGGAACGTATGTATTTTAAAATAAATGCATGCATGAATTCACTTTAATATTATTATAAGATTCACGATCCCCACGATTGGGATTTAGGAGTGGCATATGCAGGGCTGGTCCCTGCATGGTCCCGATGAAATGCTAGGGGTAGCATGAAACATGTCGACCATATTGATCACTGAGTCAACCACATTATAGGTTGCCCTACAGTGACATCAACCCCACTTTTAATATACCTGCATAGGAGCTCAATAAAACAGTTAGGCCCACTAAGTATGGTATTTTTAACACACACACACCCACTCCACTTATTCTTTTTGCACCACACATAGTCATTCACACTAACAGTGCTCCTGCGTAGTTCGTGAGTCGCAGCACGCCCCTTTTCGTAGAGAACTGGGATGGCCCCAATGATGAAGCATGTCACCGTGGGGAAACCCCGGTGAGTGAGGGGACACTAGAAATATATTTTTCTTTCTTGAAGGCGTAGGGTTTGAAATCAGCCGTACACCTGAACTGAGCTAGGCCCCAGGGTCCCATGACTGGGACCCACACTGTTATTTCTATTGTCAAGATCAACACAATACATTCGCTGAGTTACTGCCCATCTCGAGTCGGCCCAGCGACATCTGGGGTCCACTAGTGAGCTATTTGCTCGCACGCTCAGATGATGAAGATCCGCCTGATGACCCCCCTGTTACTGTTTAAAATCCTAGCTTGGACTCCGGACCCGACCACTGATCCCATTCATGTACCCGTGGTCCCTACTGGATGGTCCGCGCCGGGGCCTCTCACCCTCTCACCATACCTGACTAGACCTAATCCTCGGGCCCCGCGCAATCCCCAGCGTTGTGGATCTCCCTTCTTCCATTTGTCTATCACCCCCCTATGTCACTCAGGGATTCCATACCCCATGCCCAGCACACACCGATACTCTTTCTATTACTTAACACTCCAGGATGCCACATGCATTGCTTCTTATGGTGCTGATGGATAGCTGTTGGATTTGGTAGGACGCGGCTGTAGTGCCGTGCCCACCTCTGCCTTGCTTGGGTTGCCACACCAGCGTATTGCCTATTCTCTTTCTGCACGGACGTGAATTGCCTCTTAGTTTTTGCACTGTTGGGGGTTTCTGTTTACTGTTACGGGTATGAATACCACACACAAAAAACAAAAGAAAAAACTGTTCTGCTGCTGTTTATCCTTCATTGCCCTTCGACACCGGCTGTGTTATCATCCTCACTCACGTATGTGCTGTGCCGCCGGGCCTCAGGGATGCCGGCCACGTGGCTGTGTTATGGCTACCTTCCTATGCTGCCGGCCTCCGGGTTGTAGGCGCAAAAAGCTGTGTATTGTGATTCATCTTATACAATAAAGCAGTTTTTGAACTCCAAAAAAAAAAAAAAAGAAACTGTTGATGCTAAATGGAATCCGAGAATGATCCCACCATGCCAGAGGGCAAGGGGGTTCAGAAAGTATGAAGGATGAGTTTGTGAGAATGATGTCCAGGGTATGACCTGCCGAATGTGTAGGGCCAGAATCGATCTTTACTAATCCCAGGGAGGCCATATCGGCCAGGAAGTTCACCGCATCTGTGTTCTCACTATCTTCACTGTGAATATTGAAGTCCCTTAATAGCAAAAAATGTTTAGAGGTAGTAGTGTGAGGGGCAATTTTCTCCATTATTTTTAGATTGAAATCTTTCAGTGGCCCAGGAGGGCGGTAAACAAGAGCTCCCTTGAGATTTTCCTGAGGAGTCAGTTCAATTTTAAAAATACAAATTTCCACCGTATTATCCGATGTTGCATCAATAATAGAGACCTTCACTTCATTTTTATATAATAATAGCCACAACACGGCCCACTTTCCCTTCTCTATCCAATCTGAGAATCTGATAATTCTCAGGAAGTGCCAGGGCAATGTCCGGCTTTGAGGTAGGTTTAAGCCATGTTTCTGTTAAGAAACCCAAGTCTGGAGTATCCGAGCTCATCAAATCTCAAAGTTCCATGGCATGTTTAGGTAATGAGCGGATATTTGCTAAGAACCCCTTCCAAGTACACCTCTAATAGGAAGTGTGGGGTCCAACTTGACTATAGGACCCCCCCACTAACCCCTGCCAGACTCTCACTGCAGATATTGTCGTCCTGTGTAACAGGTGAGATACAAGTAGTATCATAACTATTGAAGTGGCAGTACAGGCAGGCAACGGGCCCTTCTAGATTAGCAAATCTAGAGACATATGGACAGGATATAGCTCAGTCTTTCACCTGCAGAAGTTGAGAAAGTGTGTAAGATTGCCTAAATACCTTGTCTGTAGTCAAACGAGCAGGGTTCCTGGCTCCTGGCGCCGACCTGGCGAGGACGGGCGCATACGGGCTTGCATTAGGCGCCCAGCGGCACGCTCGCTGTGCGAGTCCACTGCGCATCGGCGCCATTACCAGTTTAAATACGTGCCTAAGGGCAGACCAGGACAGACAACTCGAGCATCACCTCTTCGCAATGGCCGCCGTAATGGCCATAAATGGAAGTGCGCTCAAGCTATTATGAAGCCGGTCTTCCCTCCACTCAAACAGCCCAAGAAGCTGCGGTGGAACGGGGAAGAGCTGGCAATGAAAACAGGTGAACCGCTAAACAGGTTTTCAGGGGCATGAATTGAATTTAAAAACACCAGTGGGATCGCGGTAATATTAAAAAAGCGAATAACAATTTGTGCAAAAATACAATGTGCAAAGCAGATTAAAATGCAGTCCCCCGCCGCAGAGGTCTAGTCTCAACAAGCCTCTGGTACCTTTCTATTACGTAGTGAACATTATCTCTGCTGCATTCACATGTGTTAACCACTTGGATGCTGTGGTATGTCCACGAGTATAATGTAATTTCCATTGAAATCAATGGAAACTACATGACGAGTTACCCTTGTCATTAGCATCCAAGTAACTGTTTTTTAAGAAGATGACTTTCTAGAAGAAGTTTTCCCTCTTTAGAAGGAACACTTACTCTAATATCCTTCAAGATATTCCCATATTCAATGTCAGATGCTTGTCACATATTCTTAAGCAATTCTTTTAATTGGAAGTTTAACCAAATATTAACATTTCCAATGATTCCCAAAGAATTGAGAGGTTTATCATGAAGCAGTATTTTAAACACAGGCTGTCATTTCACAGTTTAAAGTTGCAGTAGATCTCCGAAAGCAATCAAGGGTTTTCCTTTCAAGTAGGACTTCGTAGTCTGTTTTTAGAATCTGTTGCCTTCTCAAATGTTCAAAGGCAAGCATGAAGTTTGAGACCATGCTCACCTCATCAATGATTAACAACTTTAACTTTTTCAGCATTCTCAATACTTCATTGCAAGCTTTACCGGATAACTTTTAGTATTTTAGTTTGTTTTCATGCTCCAAAGGCAACATCAAAAGTTGCTGTAAAGTAATGTGTAGCTAATCCACTGGGCGCTATTACTACATGACAAATTACACTCTGTAGCTTGTGTGGGGAAGCAGCTATTACTTGTATTAAAAAGCTTTTACCTGTGCCAGCTTCATCACTGACATACAACAGTATCTCTTTAAATGAAGTGCAAGCATATTCTTTCTTCACATGGAGGAACCCTAGCTCAACTCTATCTTTCACCTCCATATATATTTCTTTTTACTTGTAATTCAGCTGTCCAACTAACTCTTCCAAATTAAAAGTTTCTTGCCTTGCTTGTTCCATTGCAGTATCTACCTTATTCCTTTTAGTGGCAGCTTCATTTTCAATAATTAGCTGTTCAAGAGGATCTTAACTTAAAGGACCAGAAAATTGGCTGCTTTGTGATCTCTCCTTAGCTATCTTAGCAGCAATTGTTTCTTACTGTTCAATTTCTTCATATAACATTTTCAAATAATTAGGAAATACTAAACACTCAATGCTATCTTTTGCAGCATCAAAAGAGTCTTTGTCTTAGTCAAACTTTCCTAGTAATTCTGAATCAGAATGTTAAGGCTTAAATGCAGAAGTGCCAAATAGAAAAACTCTCTTTATTTAGCAGTCTGGCACCTTAGTTTACTATGATTAATTAGACCACTGTTGCTGTGTCCTACCAAACAATCATTGCAACCAATTACTGCTAATTTACCTTCATCTAATTAATTAATTTCTAATCTACATTTTCTGTGACATTGTTTCTATATCTATAGCTATGAAGTATTTCATAAAGACATGCATTTTCTAGATGCAGACTTCTTTTTGCATAGTAAGTATCTAACATGTTTGTTTTGACAATGTCTGTACTCCTCTTGGGTCGAATTCTGCAAGGTATTCAATTTCCGGAAAAGTCTTCAACACTCTTTTTAGTGTGCATGCTAGGCTTAGATGCATGCAAACAATTTCCCTTGAGCTAGAATATAAACTAGCTGAACTCAACCGATCACAGCACTTAAAGGACACAATTTTTCCGTGTGAAACCATCTTCAAACTGAAGCAGTATATTTTCATCATTAGAGACTTTTCTGCAGAAATCTCTTCCCACAAATCTTTCATCTCCGTCTTCTCAGATTGTGTTATGTAGAAGTTACATGACGAGCACCAGCTATAGAGCTGTCCGCCACATACTGAATTCCACATTTTCAGAATGACAGGGATTGTAGTCGTTGATATATTTTGAAGCTTCTGTTCGCCTCAGGTTGTATGTGTTTTGGTGTGATTTTTAAGTAAGTGTGTGTCTCATTGCAAACAAAAAACTGTTGACTCGTCCATTTGAAATAATAGGTGTTGGAAATTCAAAATGACATTTTGTGTAAAATGTTCATTTTGCTCTGTACTTGCGTAAGACAGTGCTTCCCACATCCATGTGATTGAAAACGTAGAACTTGCTGTTGTTGGCCTTTTTCATAACTGTCTTTTGGGATGCTACAGGTAAAGTACTGTTCTATGAACGAAAGTACAGATTCATTGTGTCTTGTCAAAATTTTCGTGAATCTTTTATCCACAAAAAGTTTGAATATGAGAAGCATCTCTTGCTAGTTAATCTTTATTTCAAAAGTAATGACTCTAAGAGGTGGATGTTTTTGTTGTAGATAAAGGAGAAAATGGCTTAACATCTGTGGTTAAAGTACCTACACAACTGAGGGTCACAAACAAGTTGGTGCACCTACATTTTGTAATTATATTTTAGTTAATTTTGACTATGATACCAATACTCATTGGTCCCACATTGGCATGCCATCAAAACTATCAAATTGTACTCTAACTTCTCATATTTTCCATGAATTTTGTCAAAAAAGTTTCCTGTGTACATATTTTGTAGATTATCTCCTATTTTAAGGACATGATTAACAGAGTATGACAGTCCAGATAAATCACTTTTGAAAAAACATATGGAATATATATTGGAATGCTTTGAAAAAATTTAGGGTCCTCTGAATTTAATCTGGTTGACCTATACGCAGCTGCTGGCATTTCCACTTGGCAGTCATCATGTCATCCGCCTACTCTACTTGAAAATAGTTGTTGAAAACATCAATCCTCTAAACCTTTCGCCCAGACACTCCTTTCGCTTGTTTTATCCAGTATGGTTCAGTGACATCCTCCATAACTTCCTTTGAATGCAGTAGATGAATACTTTAGTGTTCATTCAGACTTACTTCTAGCCAATGTTTCAAACTGTCCACTTGAAGGTAACATTTCATCCTCCATGCAACTTCCTTCTGTGAGAACAGCTACATCTTTGTAAAACACGTTTTTTGTTCCAGGAAGAATGCAGTTTTCTTCACCTCATTCACATCCACTGGTTCTTGCCAGAATTTTTTGTTTTTTGTGGGCGCTCCATTCACTATAATAATAAACAGTTCATCTATATTTCTCTGTACACCCATAATTACACTATTACGTTTAAAATCTGAAGGTAAGAACACAACTCGACGGGGGGCGTGGCTTGGACGCCGATGGTGAAGGCGGCATAAGCCGATAGCTCTGCGCCCGAGCCCAGCTTATATCCTGATAGCAAATCCTGATTGTGGCACAAAGTAGCAGACCACATATCGGAAGACTGGGGGCACATTCCGAGACCAAAGCGGCAGCGAAAGGAAGTCCCGCTGCACAGTCACAGCCCAGAGCGGTGCCCGGGGGTAGCAGACGGATCGAGGAAATGGCGGCCGCTGCCGGAGCCCCTGCCTGGGAGATGGCGGAGGACAAGCTGTGGACTTGCTAGAGGGCCTCAACCGGCGGATGTGCAGTGCCCGGACTGAGGGGCAACCAGCGACCGTGCTCCGGTGCCCGGGGAGCCAGGTTTAGCGCAAGGGCGATAACGGACTTGGCCCGGGTGACGGAGGTCTGCGGGAGGAGCTAAAATGGCGGCTGCTGGGTGAACTGCCTGCGGAGAACAACACGACCGGCCCTACAGCTGCAGGTTCTTTGGTCGACCCGCGGAGCTCGTGGATCCTGAAGAGAGGGTACGTGTGTGGCTGCACTCCATCAGATTCGAAAATCATTTGCAGGGGCACGATTTAGGTGTCACTCTGCGCTGCATTCATCTTTTTTAAAATCTTGTTGCCTGTTAGGCAGGGGGCACGATTGTGGTGCTCGCACTGCGACTCATTGACTTTTAATCTGTGTTCTGAGCATTACTTGCTCCTGGGGTGCACACTGCTGTGAGAGGGCAGAGGGGCATTTCACCAGGCGCCTGCACTGCGTGTTTATTTTAAAATCCTTATGTATTCTTAATTTTGTGCCACTGTCACTGTATTTTTTGTGTACTCCCACTCCCCGTTCCTCCCTGAGCCGAGCTCGTGGTGTGGAGGGAGGTCTTGCTTTCTCTGTTGCACTCACTTCCGGCGGAAGCGGGGGGAGCGGTCTAGTCTTCCTGCCGCCTCCTCCCTACATAACGCAGGAGAGAGTCTGGCACCGGACCTACTAAGAGAGGGTACGTGTGTGGCTGCACTCCATCAGATTTGAAAATCATTTGCAGGGGCACGATTTAGGTGTCACTCTGCGCTGCATTCGTCTTTTTTAAAATCTTGTTGCCTGTTAGGCAGGGGGCACGATTGTGGTGCTCGCACTGTGACTCATTGACTTTTAATCTGTTTCCTGAGCCTTACTTGCTCCTGGGGTGCACGCTGCTGTGAGAGGGCAGAGGGGCATTTCACCAGGCGCCTGCACTGCGTGTTTATTTTAGAATCCTTATGTATTCTTAATTTTGTGCCACTGTCACTGTATTTTTTGTGTACTCCCACTCCCCGTTCCTCCCCGAGCTCGTGGTGTGGAGGGAGGTCTTGCTTTCTCTGTTGCACTCACTTCCGGCGGAAGCAGGGGGAGCGGTCTAGTCTTCCTGCCGCCTCCTTCCTACATAAACGATGTGCGGGCCGACGCGCAGCGGACGCGCGCAGCGGGCGCGACGGTGGCGCGCCGGAGTCATGCCAGAGTCCTGCCCGTCCGCGACCAGACGGGACCAGGGGCCACTCCCCCTGCACCTCTAAAAGCTACATTTTCGTACTCCAGTGAGACCCTGATGAGTCTCAAGCCTTTACACTGCTTTCGTCACCCCCCTCTGTCCTGCCTCCTTGCCCCTTTAAGTCGCCCGGAGTGCAATTTATCCTTATTGTCCCTTCCCTCTGTGCTTGATATAGCCTCTTCTAATTTTCCGCAAACTTCATCACAGCACAAACCCCTTAATTCCCTTGCTGACCTCACTTTTATCAGCCTAAATTGTAGGTCCTTACTGACGCATAGGAATGAAATCTTCGACCTTATCACCTCCACTCAACCAGCTGCTATGTTTCTCACGGAGACCTGGCTGAACAACAGCTCGGGCCCCGACATAGCCTCTGCCCTCCCTGATGACTACACTCATGTAGGTAAAAATAGAGTGGAAAAGGAGGGTGGCGGTATAGCAATTATTTTTAAAAGAATTTATTCCTGTAAATGGGAAGACTTAGCTATTCCAAATTGTGAAGCCGGCCTGTTTAAACTTCTGCTCTCCCCGAACTACACTCTTTCGGGTATTCTCATCTACCGTCCACCTGGCACGGCCAGTACCTGGGCCTCCTCATTTCCTGACTATATTGCTCCATTACTTTTGCATTCAACTAATTTCCTGGTCCTCGGAGACCTTAACTTACATTTTAACGATGTATCTTGCCCCACGAGTACACACCTAATACAAGATTTGGCAGCACTCAACATCTCTCTGCATAATTCGGGTCCCACTCACAAGGCAGGAAACCTATTAGATCCCATTTTTTCCAATTTAGACACTATAGCCTGTAAACCCCCCAGGCCCATTCCCTGGTCAGATCATTACATAATTAGTTTCTCTATAAAAACTGACTGTGCTCTGACTATCCCTGGTAACTCCACGCTTCCTAGAGCTGGTAGAAATTGGAGGAATCTAGATTCCAAAAAACTGAATGCCTGTCTTAAGAATACTAGACCTTCTATTAACATGGCCACCATTGAGGAGGAGACTGTTTTACAAAATTGGCTTACCTCTGCGGTCAATGCATGTGTTCCCCTACGCCAATATAAACGCAACCTGCGTCACCCCCCCGCCCCATGGTTTACTGATCAATTAAAAAATGAGAAATCTATAGGTAAAAAGTTGGAACGGAAATGGCTTGCGTATTACGATCCGGGGGCCAAACAAACTTACAAAGATGCTCTTACCAAATATCATTCTCTGTGTAACATAGCCAAGGCGGAACATGTTAATCGAACCATTCTAAATGCTCAGAATCGACCTAAAGCCTTTTTTAAAGCTGTGCAGGAACTTTCTGGACTGTCCTGTCTGCCCAAAGCTCCCTGCCTGGATGAAATGCAATGTAACTCCCTGGCAGAATTCTTCACTGCCAAAATCGAGACCATCTATACTAACTTTGGAGTTCCTACTCACATTGCATCCTCTCCTGAGCCGGTCATGTCCGTACCCTTGTATGAATTAGAAACAAATATGCAAATGTGTCCGCCCTCTCCGTTTCAGCTGACTGCATGGGACCCTCTTACTATCACTTCTATGCAGAATATTCTGGGTTGCATTAAATCTGGTTCCCCCCTGGATCCTATGCCCCCACAAACCCTTTTATCTCTTGATTCTCATGCACTTACTTTAATTTTAGAACTCCTTAATGCCTCACTCAGAGAAGTCAAGGTCCCGAGTACGTGGAAGCACGCGATGATTGTGCCCCTACTAAAGAAAGCCAATGCTGATCCCAACAATCCAGCTAATTTTCGTCCCATTTCACTCCTTCCGGTCTGCTCCAAAATCCTGGAAAAGCATGTTAACAAACAGCTTACCACTCATATTGAAGCAGGCAACTTTCTTCATCAGTCTCAGTCTGGTTTTAGGGCTGGCTTCTCAACTGAGTCTACTCTTCTTGGGGTCTCTGAGACCATTCGATGCCCGGTAGACAGAGGGGAAACTGTGGCACTCATCCTATTGGATTTGAGTGCCTCTTTCGACACTGTTTCCCATTCCATTCTTCTCACTGCCATCAAGTCCATCGGCATCAGTGGCTCAGCTCTCGGTTGGGTGGCCAGCTATCTTTCTGACCGCACGTTTCAAGTGTTCTCCCCTTCCTCAGCTTCAAAAATCCATCACTCCACTCATGGCGTCCCGCAGGGCTCTATTCTGAGTCCACTACTCTTCAACTTATATGTTAGACCC
Source organism: Lissotriton helveticus (assembly GCF_964261635.1). Taxonomy (NCBI): domain Eukaryota; kingdom Metazoa; phylum Chordata; class Amphibia; order Caudata; family Salamandridae; genus Lissotriton; species Lissotriton helveticus. Next base: position 170,763,753 of record NC_136059.1, on the reverse strand, counting down.
CTTGCCACCATTGCGGAACAAGCTGGACTTATCATTTATTCCTACGCCGATGATACTCAGATCATCTACTCACTTTCCACAGGTCAAAACTCCACCACATCATCCCTTCTCTCTGGTCTCAATAACATAGCTAGTTGGATGCACAATAACAAATTAAAATTAAATGGGGATAAGACAGAGCTTCTCTTGTTTGGCCACAACACCACACCTTGGGGCCCTCACCATTGGCCACAGCAAATGGGTCCCCTACCTGTTCCCTCAAAAACTGCTTGCAACCTAGGCATCATATTTGATGATCAGCTGTCGATGAGGCAACATGTGATCAAGGTCTCGGCCACCTGTATTACCATCCTCAAGTGGCTAAGGAAGATCATTTGGATTCTTCCCCATGGCACCCAGAGAACCGTAGTCCAAGCATTAATTACATCTCGGCTGGACTATGGGAATGTCCTCTTTCTGGGTGCATGCAAGGAGGTGACCCGCAAACTTCAGACGGTCCAAAATATGGCTGCTCAATTACTCTGCAATCTCCCCAGAACCTCTTCCACTTCGGCTTCTTTGCGTAGCCTACACTGGCTCCGAATCGAAAACCGCTCTAAATTCAAGGCCCTCTGCATCATGCACCGTATCAAGTCAGGTACTGCCCCTCTCTATTTAAGCACTGTGGTTCAACACTATTGTCCCCCCCGCACTCTCCGTTCGTCTACCCAACATAGATACCAGGTGCCTCGTATCAGGAGAGCCAGAATGGGCGGTCGCTCATTCGCTTATTTGGCTCCTTCCTTGTGGAATACCCTACCTCTTTCCTTACGCACTGAATCTTGTTATCTAAGGTTCCGCAGAGACCTTAAGACTTGGTTATTTAACCTATAGACCCTTTATGTTCTCTAATGTCTGTTTTTTAACTACTCCATTTTCTCTCTTTTTGTTTAGCGCCGGGAAACCTCCGGGTAGCTGTGCGCTGTATAAAATTAAATATAATAATAATAAGGGTGCTGAGACTGGCCGGCATGTGAGGAGAGGAGCCGGATCCCTATAGGGTACCCCTGTGGAGTTGGGAGTGCAAGCTGCTTGCGGAGCTCCGGGGGGGTCTCGGCATCCAGCGGTGCGTGGAGGTGCATGGAGGTCGGATGAGGCGGCGCTGAGGATGGCAAGGAGCGGGTGACCGTATATCCCCGGCAGCCCTGGTGAGTGTGGGGCTGTGGGCCGGTGCCTGGTGCTGCGGAGGTGGGGGCGGGCACGGGCCTGCGGCTCTGCACGGATACCGAGTGCGGAGCTGCGGATGCCGGTGCGGTACTACTCCTGATTCTGTGGAGGTGCTTCTGGCCTCGGCCTGACGGCGCGTATGGCCCCCATGGACTGCGTGACCGTGGGTAAGGACGCAATAAGATCATTGGGGATGGCAGTGCAGGGGGCCTGAACTGTGGTGGAAGGTCTGGGCTCCAGAGGTTAACTTTAACGTCCAGATACGCCCTGCCCCCATCGATTGCACGGCCATAGGTGCGAACACAGTGGGAACTTCGGGTACAGCGGTGCCGGGGATCTGCACACTGGTGGAAGGACTGGGTTCCGGAGGTTCGCTTCACCCTCACGGCACGTTCTGCTTCCCATGACTGCATGACCCTGACCGCGAACACAATGAGACCATCAGGGATAGCAGTGCAAGGGGCCTGAATAGCGGCACAGTCTTAACACCCACTGAGCGCATCCTGTTGGCACGGCCTGGGCACTGATACAACGCGGACATCAGCAGATAGCATTGACGGGGGCCTGAACTGCGGCGCAGAGACTGAGTGCCGGACCTTGCTGTTGGCCTTTGGCTGCAGTGCATGGATTGAAGGTGCAGTCGAGGGACCAGAGGTCCCTGGCCCCTGAAGGTGGGTTGTGCCGAACAAACATGGCAGTTGCGGTGGTGTGAGGACGGCTGATCTGGGGAGGTGGCCCGCTGGGGCAAAGGGGACACAGAGCTCTGGTGCTGGCTGGAACCGACATTCGTGTGCAATAACCTGGCCGACCATCGAGGGAGCCTTCTCTGGCGCATTCAGACATAGCTCTGTGAGACAGGGTGTCCCACAAATCCCATGATGAAGCCCTTAACTAGGACGGAAGAGGCTGCGGACCAAAGCACCGTCCGCGACGACAAGGAAGATGCTGAGAGCACGGAATCGGAGAAACGGCTCCACATGTGCCTAGACGCAATCCTAGAGGCCATCACGGCGACAAAAGAGTCCTTGCACCAAGACATCTCGCAGGTCGCGACGGGGCTAGGCCTCCTAAAGGCGGACCACTCGAAATTGGTGGACAGAGTGAAGGACACTGAGTTGGTAGTGCAGGAACTAAAACCAGCGGTGGTGACAGTGGAACGCAAGCTGGAGGACGCGCTTCAGCGCCTCACAACTCTTGAAAAGAAGGCCGAGGATGCTGAAAGTCGAAATCGGTGCAACAACGTCAGAGTGGTGGGACTGCCTGTGAAAGTGGAGGGATCGGACATGGTGGCATACATGGAAAATTGGTTCAGAACACAGGTTGCTCCGGAGGGCCTCTCCACCTTTTTCACACTCGAACGAGCGCATAGGGTCCCGGCTAAGCCACCGTCACCGGGTCGTCCGCCCCGTCCTGTGGTTGCTAGAGTCCTCCACTACAGAGATAGGGACCTGTTGATCCAGAATGCGCGTGCAAATGGGCCCTTTAAAGTGGAAAACGGTACTGTTACGATTTTCCCGGACTACACACAGGATATCCAGCGATGCAGGGCCTCCTATTTAACCATTAAAAAAGAACTTAGAGATGAGGGGATCCAGTATTCACTGTTATTCCCTGCTAAACTGAGAGTCATTATGGACGGTACGACCCACTTCTTCTTGACACCTGAAGATGCCTGGATGTGGCAGGAATCTTACAGGGCAGGCACGGACATCCGAGGACAACTGAAACCGCCAAGGATTCGCCAATCGCAGCGTCTCCGGAAGAAAAACAAGAAACAGCAGGCCCTCCTGCTCGCTCAAATGGCGGCTGACAAGCGGGGCGCTCTGGCGGCGACAGCGGAAATAACAGGGTCACAGAAAGGAGACTCGAACAGGGGGTCAGACCTTGATGAGGATAAGAGGCAATCGGGCATTGAACTTTCGGATGCGGACAGCACCCAAGGGCCAGAGGTAATGCCTAGATCAGCGGACGACCTGTAGAGTGCTCATCTTTGCCTGCGGACCTCCGCCAATGGACTGCATTGAAAGGGAATGATGCCCCTGGTAATGTTTATGTTTATGTGGCTGGGAATGCTGCGATGTGGGGTTGAGGGCTGGAGGCTGGGGCAATGCTGCCACCTGTTGGGCTGACCTGCACTCCCTTTTGCCCTTAAGGCAACCTGTAGTGACTACTGCAGGATAGTATTGTGTGTTTTGTTATGGCAGTTTGGACGGGGACTGATACGCTGCTATTGGGCCCTGTTCTGGGGGGGAGGGTGGGTCCTGCATCGGGGGGTGGGGTGAGGGGTTTTCTTGTGGTGTTAAGTTTCTGAGGGTTGGCGATGGTGTGGGCGCTGATATTGTGATGAGGGCGGGAAAGCAAGGCTGCAGTGATGGAGACATTGCGTGATTTGAAATGTATCACTTGGAATGTGAGAGGCTTACATACTATGACTAGACGACATAAAGTGCATGCTTATTTATTGCGGAGGGGGGTGCAAATAGCTCTATTGCAGGAGACACATCTCACCAAAGCGGAAGGTCAGGCATTGCAACGGAGATGGAGGGGCCAGGTCTTCAGTACAGCTTACTCTGCGTTCGCTAGGGGGGTACTCATATGGGTGCGGGCGGGAGTCCCATTTCAGGTTACTAGGCAGGTTCTAGATCAAGAAGGCCGATATGTAGATGTGGAAGGTAAACTGTATGGCAGGGACGTTGTGTTGTGCAGCATCTATGCCCCGAATACTGAGCAGGCTCGCTTCCTAGCTAGTCTGTCGGGTGCGCTGGCGCCCCTCTTGGCTGGCCCGGCCATTATAGGCGGGGATTTCAATGCTATTTCAGATGTGGACATGGATAGATCGCACCCTCCTCTGGATGCAGCACCGATCAGAAAATTGTCTAAATCTAGGTCCGACTGGCAAGAACACTGGGGATTCATAGATGTGTGGCGTGCTCACCATCCACATGATAGGGATTATTCGTTCTTTTCATCTGCACATGACCTACACGTACACATTGACGCTATCCAATGCTCCCCCCTGATAGCATCTATGGCGACGCGTACTGAATACCTTCCCAGAACTATCTCCGACCACAATCCGCTATTGATGTCACTTAATTGGCAGAGGATGAGGTCGGCGATCGCAACGTGGCGCCTGCGCCCTGAGACTCTAGAAGACCAGGTGTTTAGGACAGAGGTGGGAGACGGTATTGACGATTACTTCCGGTAGAACTGGGGTACGGCAAGCTCGAGAGCGGTGGAGTGGGATGCTTCTAAGGTGGTTATCAGAGGGCTATGTATCGCCAAGTACTCAGGAGCTAGGGAGTCAGTGGCAGATGATATAGCAAGAGCCCTGAGAGATCTGGAGCGGCGGAGGCCGGAGTTTTTTAGGTTTCGCCCTGGGTGTTGGCAACTGGCAGTTGCCCCGCCCACGGCGAAACCTCATGATTCTACATATGTACTTTGGTTCAGCCTCTGTCTACCATTGGCTAGCTCCATAAATGGAGGCTAGCCATTGGGAGACAGAGGCTGCCAATCACGCTTTCTCGTGAAAACGCGATTCGGGGGCGTTTCTGGGACTTTTTTTAAGTCCCACCCCTTTGTCCCGGGCCGCGCTATCATTGGCTGCCGGCCCGGGACACCCCCGTGACGTCATCCCCGGGCCGCGCTGTGATTGGCTGGCCGGCCCGGGACCTGACTTGTTATTAGTAGATGTCCACAATTGTCCCATAAACAAGGAACGTAATTGCACAGCGTTCGATGTAACCGAGCCCAAGGGCCCCATCCTACAAGTATTTGCTTTAATTTGTAGGAGTAGGTTTGTGCCAAGGGCCCGATGAAAGTATTTTTTATATTGAAAAAGCATTATCTTCCTTCCAAAATGTGCGTTTAATTTAAAGCAGAGTGAAGGCGGGGGGGGGGGGGGGGGGGGGAGCGCGGTGGGAAGGGAGCCTGCTGTGTTTCGAGTGATTTATGCACGTTCAGACAGGCTAATTAAAGACATTCTCAGCATGTCACATAACCCTCCTGTAATAGGTGGGTACAGCAGCGCGTCCTCCATAGATGCTGACTGAGACCTCCTTCCCAGCGGCATGGACGGCTGCTGAGGAGAGGCATCTCCAGGCCCGCGCGCTCTCAGACAAGACTGCCTGTGATGGGTCACACATGCTGGTCGAGCCGCCTTTGTTTACGGCCTCAGCCGGCGCCCTGGGCGGCTCCCGCGCGCGCCTCTGCCCACGGGTTTAGTGTCCCCGAGGGCTGCAGCTTGTACTAAATAACACGTTTTCCATTGCTGCTGTTTTAACCCCCCTTTTTTGGCCTGCACCATTCTGAAATCGCCGGAATTGAATGCAGGCTGAACGGCGGTGCTCGAAGTAAGGCCTCTCCTGCCGTGACGTCCACGTCTCGCGCATGACGTTTAGGAGTCGCGGTGCGTGTTAGGCCATGCGCAACGCTCCAAGGAGGGTTAAGCATAGGGTGACCAGGCTTCCCGGATTTGCCCGGACAGTCCCCGGTTTTCACCAGCTGTCCCGGCAAATTTCGAAAATTTTTACTAATGTCCCGGTTTTAGAGGGGGTTGGATGACACCAGTGAGAGGCACTTATTGGCTGTCCTAAAGCTGTACTAGTTAGCAGTTGTTCAAAGGAAGCAATATAATTAACAGGTATGCTGCTGGTTTTAGGAATTACTTTTTTTTTTTTTTCTTGGGGCTTCTTCTGTGTTCCTATCTTGATAAGAGTTGTCATTCTGCGCAGCAACATTGATGTAAAATTGTAGTCCTTCTGTTCTGTTTTTGCAAAATGTCCCGGTTTTTGGTTCTCAAGAGCTGGTCACCCTAGTTAAGCGTGGTATTTAATCATGCCTTACAGATTTAAGTCTTAAGCCCATGGAACCCATCAGTAAACCTGCTGGGATGACCACAGGGCCTGCGAAACGTTGAGCTCCGCTCTCACCGTTATCAGTTGCACGAGATGGTTGGATGGAGAAAGGGAGCGGGGACAGCGCGTGACCTGGGTCGGCGGTTTCAGCTCGTGCGCACCAGGGGACTTCTTTTCATCAAATGACTGACAGGGAGCGTGCAAGAGAATGACAGAAAGCGGGAACCAGAGACTACAGCAGCCGGGATATAAGCAGGACAGATAAGATCCTGCAAGTGTGGGGGAAATGGTTCAATATGTTACCACCATGATTTTCTGTTGCTCCTATGTCTCCGGCTCTGTTGACACCGCCATGCTAGTTTTGCTGTTGGACTGGACTGAACTGACCCTACCTGTGCCTTTTATTGCTTCAGACACTACATATGTTGATTGAGCTGCAATCACTGATTTTTGTTTGTTTATGTGCAATCAATAAAGTTGATTATCAAAAAAAAAAAATCCTGCAAGTGCACGGAATATTATTTGAAAGAGGCAGAAAATAGAAGCTGGTGGAATATAGAGGCTCGAGTTGGAATTAAAACTAGACGTAGCTGGTTGCAGCAACCTCTCGTGCTTGCAGTGGACAGGTACTCGGGCCCTCACATCCTTCAATTGAAAGGGAGAGTGCCTGCGCTTCCTAGCCGGGATGCAGTACATTAAAATGGAGAGAAGCCAACAGGTTGTCTGGGATACGGAGTACCTACTCCTTTTTAGGTCTCGTAGACCTATTGCAGCTGAGTTGCCTGTGAAGCGACATACACAGGTGCACGAGCAGCGACAGACAGGTGAACGAGCGTCGATATCCCAGCGTGGGCGCGCACGCCCAGCCCAGCCCCCGGAGCAGTGCACATCTCCGATCTCAGTCAGCCATGCCTCTCTCAGTTCTCAGTTGCGCGCACATACACACACTCTGCATACACACACACTCTGCATACACACACGCAGGCACACACACACTGCATACACACACGCAGGCACACACACTGCATACACACACCCTCACACCCACCCCACCTACTCACGGGCTCACGTGCACACACACACACAGTCACACGCGCATCCACACACTCGAAGCACCAAAAACACAGTATTTACACGTCCCCCCCCCGACTCGACTCACCGGGCTGACTCAGGAGTCCCCCGCTGCTCTCGAGGCCGGTCTTTCCTCCTCAGGTGTGCAGGGTTAGCGGCTTAGGCTCGGCAACAGCAGGCGACGCAGAAGGTGATGACGAGCTCCCTAGACGTCCGATGTGCATGCTCACGGCACACGGAAACGCGCACAGCGTGACTTGCTCCCGTACAGCTGAGGTGCATGCTCACGTCGTTATCCTTCGCTTGTTTCTGCTTGTATTTATTTCATTTCGTGGCCGCCAATGCTTGTTACCTGAAATGAGGAGAGAGCCCGCCGCAGCAGAGCCGTCCCGCTGAAAGCTCCAGCCAGCGTAGGACGCTCCCTCCGCAGCTGCGTGTCTCAGGCATTTCGAGCAGCAGGTGAATCCAGCTCTGATTTAATCACCCTTGTTTATTGTTAGTGCTTAGTCGAGTAAACGGCAGCCCAGTGCTCCTGTTGAGCAGGGGGCGCCCTCGGGCCGTACTCCTAGTATCATCAATGGGATAAATGAATGCAGTTCAGTGTGGTAGTCCACATCACCACACTGAAATGCATTGTCACACATTGATAGCGCCTCAGCTGTTTGCCGTAGCTCTGCTATTTAGCACCTACAAACTTCGCAAAGCTTAGCTGGCAGCGTGCAGTACTTGCAGCAGGCTTGGGGCCTGGCTACAAAGTTTTACCCGACACCGCGGACATTTCACTGACACCAAGGCAGTTTTGAGGGAGTCTTCACTCATGTTTTCATTGGCCCAATCACCAGCAGCATAGGTGGACCCAGCCAGCTGCCCATGCAGCAAGCAGCCGTTTGGTAGCCAGCGGGGGTCTGCAGCTGCAGGCAGCCTGCACAATGCGACCAGCCATTAAATTAGATTTGGACCGCAGACACTGCTGGAGAGTGTGGTTGTGTGCTGGAGCGCTGCTATTTAGCTCCTCCACGGACTGGGCAAAGCTTTACTGGCAAAGCACGGTCCATGCACTGATTGCAACCCCTTCTTGTACAGTTTGGCAAAAGATCCCTGTGCCATTCATACTGCTTCATATAGCATGTGTCGAAAGCCTTGCCGGTAAATCCCCTCTGTGCGCCTGACACACGATCTTGCTTCTGAGCCTCCCCTTTACCCCGTTTGCCAGTTGGTCTATCCTTGAAAAGCAGAGCAGGTCATGGATTTACTACCACCAGGACGCAGTTTATTGTGCTAATGTGCGACCATGCCGATCCTTTTCCGACTGTCACACAGGCATGGCTTGTTTGTCCCGCTTCTTTCGAAAAACGACAGCAATCGCACATTTATTTCTTTTGACTGTATTTTCTTGGTGCGAGTTACCGATGTTGAGTTCCAGCGTTCCTCAGCCTTCACTCGTTTTTTAAAAAAGACCTTCACACTTGAGCGAACAAGGACGCTTTGGAAGTTTTGATGGGAAAAGCCAACCTGCTGCCTTATTAACCCAGATCCTCCGCTGATGTGACGTTCTGCCATTTACCTGGCCTCCCAGTTTGTATCGCAGTGCAGGCAGAATCCAAAGGTTCTCACCAAGTATTAGTATTCCGTGTTTGTCTGTTGTGCACAAAATCGGCCTAGGTGCAAGTATTTTTAACTCCGAAACTGCATCGTTTTTTTTGTTTTTTTAAATGCTAATTTGCTAGCGTAAACAGAAGTTACGTTCGCTTGTTCTAGTATGTGGAGCATAACTTATTTTGGAATGCCAGTTTTGCCTTTAGCAATTCAGTGTTAGTGGATAGCTTGTGGTGGCCGTTTCCCTATAGAACTGATTTTGATTCCCAAATTTAATGCATTGTTTTTCTCCGTTTGTGACCAGATTAAGCGCAGCTGCAAATAACTTGTTTTGAGATTTAGTAACATACTATAAAACTATATAACAACCAAATGACAGGTGGGGAGACCGTTTCATTAGTACCAGGGCTTTAAGTGTGCCTCCCCCCTCCCAGTGTACTTTTATTTTTTACATTCAAGTCTGTTTTTTCCCTTGGTTTTCTGCCATTCTGCCCTCTGTTAGACTCGTTTTTGTGCCTTTCTGCCCTCTGTTAGACTCGTTTTTTTGTGCCTTTCTGCCCTCTGTTAGACTCGTTTTTCCCTTTTTTTTCTGCCCTTATACACTCTGTTAGACTCGTTTTTTGTGCCTTTGTGCCCTCTGTTAGGCTCGGTTTTTGTGCCTTTCTGCCCTCTGTTAGACTCGTTTTTCCATTGTTTATCTGACCTTCTGCCCTCTGTTAAGACTCGTTTTTTGTGTCTTTCTGCCCTCTGCATCACCACATCATCACTCAGCGCTACCACAGCACCACTCGGCACCACCACATTATCACTCGGCACCGCCCCATTATCATTCAGCACCACCACAGCACCACCCAGCACCACCACAGCACCACCCAGCACCACCACGCACCACCGCATTATCACTCAGCACCACCACATTATCACTCAGCACCACTCAGCACCACCACATTATCACTGCGTACGGCCACATTATCATTCAGCACCACCACAGCACCACCCAGCACCACTCAGCACCACCACAACACTCAGCAGCACCACTCAGCACCACCATATTATCACTCAGCACCACCACATTATCAATCGGCACCACCACAGCACCACTCTGCACCACCACATTATCACTCAGCACCGCCCCATTATCACTCAGCACCACTCAGCACAACCCAGCACCACCACAGCACCACCCAGCACCACCACACACCACCACATTATCACTCGGCACCGCCACATTATCATTCAGCACCACCACAGCACCACTCAGCACCACCACAGCACCACTCAGCACCACCACAGCACCACTCAGCACCACCACAACACTCAGCAGCACCACTCAGCACCACCACATTATCACTCAGCACCACCACAGCACCACTCTGCACCACCACAGCATCATTCCGCACCACCACAGCACCAATCAGCACCACCACAGCACCAATCAGCACCACCACAGCATCACTCAGCACCACCACAGCATCACTCAGCACCACCTCAGCACCACCACAGCATCACCACAGCATCACTTGTTCAAATATGTTCTCTCAATGTTTCAAGCTTTATTACAAATGACACAAAAAAATGTTAAATAATGCTATTGGTGTCACATTTGCAAATTCTATAAATATTGGCATTTACAATAACAACATTAATACATTTGCTATTATAAAAACATAAACATAACTTAAAAAATTATTAGATTTACAAGACCAATAGCTCCAACTTTTCTAATGCGAGACTTATTGCATTTCCAATGCTTGTATAATGTAGTGTTAGGTTACCGGTAGCTTACGGCGGACGTATTTTATGTTCGGATGTATAGGCACGGTCTCTTTTTCGTGATTATTTAACCTGTTTACATATTGAAATCAGGAATATGTTACAGTTATTAACTGTGCAGGCAACACCACGTGTGTTCAGATTTGCACATTAAAAGCAGAGGCGAGGCTGCTCACTTTCAGCGTGCAACTGCCGGGCGTTAACAGCAAGAATCTGAGAGGATGTAGTCCGTCGGCATAAACGCTTGAGGCTGGAAACCAGGTTTCGAGCCTCAAGGTCGCGCCAACATCCTGTGATTCTGGGCAAATCAATTAATCTCCTCGTGCCCGAATGTGTAATGTAAATACGGTGCTCATGTAAAGCGCTCCAACGAGAGAGATTAAGCTATTGGCATTGTAAATGACATTTACATTTATTTATCTGTTTTTAAAACCAACACATAAATAAAAAGTTTGTCATTTACAATGCCAATAGCTCTAACTTTGGCAAAGGCGAGACCGTTGCATTGTAAATGCTTGTTTTTTTTATATTTCCATTTCAAGCCCTGGCATTCGGCCACTTCTGTGCCATGCCAGTGAAAATAAACATGTCGCTGTGACACGGTTATAATGCAAATATAGTTAGTTATTCACACAGTAGAGCGAATGCTACATGAGAAAACACTTTCCTGCTGTTCATCTATACAGTAACTTAAAAAGGGGACCACGTTATGCCAAATTTAGTCTCTTTGCATTGACTGCATGTAAATAAGCAGTTCTTTTAAGTTTATCTACTTGATGCACAGGCAGTTTGTCGTCTCTGCAGCATAGATTTAAGTGGTACGCTCCTGGCTGCTGAGATATAAGAACATGTTTATCTTAAAAATTCCCAAATACCGGTTGAAGAACTGAGGTGGCAAGTTTTTTTGTTTTGTTTGTTTTTATGGCGGAGGCATCTAGATGGAATTCTATGCCACTGCATACACGCCAGCAATAGGACTTGCTGACCTTTTAAAAAACAACAAAATGCTTGGATATCTCCTACCTCCTAGTTTTATCTCCTAGTTCCGTTTGGCATTGTGACATTTTTATCAGTAAGGTCTGATTTGTTTTGTTCTTTCAGTACCAGTGCACTTTAGTCAGGGTAGATGGCATGCTTTATCAATACTAAATACAAATACAACGGCCCTTTCAATAGTTACTAGACCTCTTCAAAGTGATTTTACTAACCTGAAAGTATGATTTATTTTTTTAACAAATACACATGATAAATCCCATGGTATAAACAATGTTTACAGACGCCCAGAGTACATTACTATTTTTGATGAAGGGGAGGGGCCTTAGGACCAACTGGCTGCATCACCTCTGGTGAGTTATGGCGCCTGCACAAACTCAACAATGGTAATAAACAGCATCATGCACAGGGTTCATATGAATATTTAATATATCTGTTAAACAAATTAACCACTGGGGATCCACTGCAAATTGAGAGGAAAAATTAGATGTCCTACGGTGTGAAAGTAGGTATGGACAGAGGCTCTTTGAAGGCCATTCATCCATAATCCATTTTTCACAAGTTCTCCAAAGTCACTTGAGCCCTTTTGTTTTTAAGCCGAAGCCAAAAAAAGGCGTAGCTGTCGAATTATAAAGACATAGGGGCAGATTTATGAGGCACTTGCGCCACGTTTACGCCGCTGTTGCGTCACGCAAGGCGGCGTAAACGTGGCGCATCCCTACGAACGATTTACAACGTGACGCATCTAGGCAGATGCGTCACGTTGTAAAGCCCTGCGCCGCTTGTGGGCGTTCCGGCGCAGGGTGGGCGTTCCGGGGCAGGTGCGCCTCGCAAAAGTGGCTGAGTGAAATCTATAAGATTTCACTCAGTCACTTTCAGGCCAATGCTGCGTCAAAAGCCTGCGCCTGCTTGAAGCAGGCGTAGGTCTTGACGCAGCATTGTTAAGATGGGGCACCCCCGAGCCTTGCTGGAGCTGCGTCGCGCTTGCGACGCAATTCCAGCAATGTGTCACCTTTACGGCACAGATGCGTCACGCATCTGTGCCGTTTTTGCCCCATGGTGCGCTGCATTATAAATGCGGCGCACCATGGGTGGCGGAGCTGTGGCGCACTGTGGCGCACATTAACTGGCGCATCCCTGGGGATGCGCCAGTTAACATAAATCTGCCCCATAGTGGGGAAATGCTGAAAGCTTCTCTAGAAATACATACCATGCCATTGCTTACCATTGGCATTCTGTTTTATAACTCAAATTGGCTTGCTTTCTATTCACTGGATTTATTTGTTTTAGGCTGTCCAGCACGCCTTTGGCTCTCCCGTGGAGTATAGCCTGTTTACCACCTCTCTGATTGGCTACTTGTATACTTCCATGAGTGCTAGCTTTCTGGGAACTTTTTTTTGGCTTCCTTTTTTGGAAGGCAGACAATGAGTCCATGTGTTGCCCTTGTACGCTAATTCATGAAGCAGCTACTGCATTAAATGTGCTGTATTTCTGTGAAAAGGTTTCCTGTGTCCTGTTTTACTGCATGACATTCTACTTATTCTTCAATCAGGCATATGTGTGAGGAACAATGTTCTTCTAGGATCTTTGTAATATATTTGCAACAATGCTCTCTACCACTAGCTGCATAGCACATCCTTACCATTCTTCTGCAGAATACATTTGCTACACTTCTTCTCTGTGCACACATGGATTTTCACAATTCTGATGACTTCAGACATGTAATATTAAGGCACCCACTCTGAATATTGTCCCAGCACCACTGGTGCATGCCAATTGTCAAATGTAATTCATGTTCGGGTCCTTGTTGGTACACTAATTTTCAACAATCGGACACACAATTCTCAACTTGTACTTCAGCACTGAGTGTTAACACAACAGGTGCTGAAAAAGACTAGTTTTCATCAATGAAGAAAATATGCAGATTACTGTATTATCAGTAATTCATATTTCAAAAACAGAAGCTAAAGGGATCCACTGATAGTGCAGGAACACATTCAGCGGACTTTTCACGGGAATCTAAAACTATACGGTGATGAACTCAAAAGCAATCAAGAAAAAGTGTGTGCGGACATTATAAACAACAATTGTATTCTTCACCACATTGTGCAGTCTCCTCATTCAATTAATATGGACTGGTTTGCAACCCCGCATCCGCTGGGAGGTCCTCACTCTCCCCGTATGAACGTGGTGGCCTTGGTGTCCTCGACTTTGACTTTGACTTTATTTTTATGTTGCTCAAGCTCACTATGCTTTTTTACTGGTATCATCTGACCTCGGGTTGCCATTTCTAAAACTTGAAGGATCCCAATGATCGCAATTGTCGATGTCCACTATATTACCTCATTGTGTGTCACAATACCCCAACGCTATACACACTCTTGCCACTTCTAGTTGGCCCTGGAGCAAACTGCTCCGATATTTGGATGGCAACAGCCTTTATTCCCCACGTCTCCCTCTGTCTGGCGATCCCTGGCTTCCACACACTTTAGAACAGTTGGTACAGCGTGAACTGAGTGCCCATGGCTTGGGGACAATGGGTGACTTGTTTGAAGATGGTACATTTGAATTAAGCATGGGCGTAAAATCCGTTACGCTCGCGGATTTTTCGTATTTTCGGAGAATCCGCAATCCGCGAGCTCTCGCGGATGCGGCGAGAATACGCAAATCCGCGCGAAGCGGATTTTTGGTTTGTGTTCGCACTGCTCGCGCTGCTCACGGTCCGCGGCGCGGGCAGGAACAATCTCGCACTAGCGAAAGTACAAAAATTAGTAAAGGAAGTGACCCAGTCTCCAACTTCCTGTTCCTGTCCAGCAAGCTCCTCCCATAGGGGTGGGGTGAAGGAAGTGCCCCAGTCTCCAACTTCCTGTTCCTGTCCAGCAAGCTCCTCCATTTCCTGGCCACTTTGATTTCGATCTTGACTGGGAAGGATTACTTTTTGTGGTTGCTGCTGGATATTTGGATTTGAGGCCTTTTGGATTACTTTTGGATTCGAAATTTGATTTCACAAAGAACACAAAGAAGTAAGTTGATGTTGTTTGTTTGTGGTGATTTTTGTGTGTGTTGCTTTTTTTGCGACTTTTTTTGGGGGGAAAATCTGCAAGTTCGCGAGCTGAGGATGTTTTTGCTTGTGTTCGCACTGCTCGTGTCCCGCGCAGCAACAATCTCGCACTCGCGAAATTGTAAAAATTACAATTCTGCTGCACATGAATTGAAAACCACCAGGCTTATTTATGGGTGCATGCATGATACAACTGTTTTGTTGAATTTTTTTTTAACATGATTCTGGCCAGGGCATGGATGGCATTGGATTGTGCTGATTTTTGTGTGTTTTAGGACTTTTTGGGGTGGTGTTGGGGGCTTGCGATGTGGGTGGGGGCCATTTTATTGTCTGGTCCCGTGTGGGTGGGGGTCTAGGGGCCATTTGTAAGCCAGTTTGTGTGCTTTGTGCCATAGGCCTGTACCCACTGTACTCTCATGTCATCCTTTATGCCTAGGGGGGCCCAGAATCGTTCTGTTTGAGGATTTTGCGGGTTTTTGCCACGTTCGCGCTGTGAAGCAACAATCTCGCACTCGCGAAATTGTAAAAATTGCAATTTTGCACCGGAAAACCACCAGCAGGCAGCATAAGCCTTCTGAAAATTGATGGATGGCATTGGATTGTGGTGATTTGATTTGTGTTGTGTGTTTTCACTTTTTGGAGTAGGGGTTGGGTGCTGGCTATGTTGGTGGTGGCCATTTTGAGGCATGGTCCTGGCCATGTGGATGGGGGGGTCAAGCGGCCATTTTGAAGGCAGGCAGTGAGCTTTGAGACATAGGCCTGCACCCATTGTGCCTTGCTTTCACCCATTGTGCCCAGGCGGAGTCAGGGGTACATGAAAGTACAACCCTCTGTGTGTGTGCTCTCTTGGATCAATGTTAAATTCCTGTTTCCCAAAAATTTTGCAAATCCTAATTTTGAAATTTCCATATTGTGTGGTGTGCACGTGTGTATTCATAAATGCCTACTTGCAAACTGTTTATTCAAGCGCTACATATGCAACATTTATATTTACTGATGTTCCTCTGTCTTCGTTTGCTTTTAGGTGCACAAAACTCTGCATCATCGTTGAGCATCAGTGCCAGGAAGAAGTGCTGCTGCGGCCTGTTGTTCCGACATCTGAAGAAGATGGCTCCAAAAAGAGGTGCCCGTAGGTCCTCTTGCAAGAAAGATGTCTCTACTAAGGAGAAGAAGAAGCAAGTGGCACCACTTACCAAGGAGACTGGTGGCTCGACCACTAAATTTTTTGTGGAAAAACAACAAAAAAAACAAAGGCCCACCATGAGTGCTGCACAGGTAGCCTATTTAGTTGTTGAATCACCAACGACCAGTGATGTTGGATCATCGCAAGAAAGTAGCAGCACGCCATCAACACAGGTTTTAACTCATCTCACAAGTACTATTCAACAACCAAAGCCGCAACAACAACTGCATGGGCTACTAGTACAAGCAGAAGTACATGCGCAAGGAGCTGTCCAAGAAGGAGCTGTCCGAGAAGGAGCTGTCCGAGAAGGAGCTGTCCGAGAAGGAGCTGTCCGAGAAGGAACTGTCCGAGAAGGAGCTGTCCGAGAAGGAGCTGTCCGAGAAGGAGCTGTCCGAAAAGGAGCTGTCCGAGAAGGAGAAGGCCGAGAAGGAGAAGGCCGAGAAGGAGAAGGCCGAGAAGGAGAAGGCCGAGAAGGAGAGGTCCATGGAGACTTGCAAGTAGAGGTCAGTGAAGATGCCCATGTAGCGGCGCATGGAGCGGTGCAAGTGCCCACAATGGTTGTTCTTCCAGAAGTAGGGGCACAGGAGGAAATTGACTTTGGAGCCGGGGTATCATGTCAGGAAGACAAAGCCACTCCTCCTGATGATTCATTTTCTCCCAGCTCCCCAGCAAGGAAAAGATCAAGGAGGGTGTGTAGAAGTTCCTCTTCAAGCCCCGCTCCATCAGATGATGATCTGGATCTAGATTGGCAACCATCTCTGACGTCTGAGAGGGAGGCACACCATGAGCTGCGAAAGGTATCACATGTTAAAAGGAAGGGCCCCGGAAAGCTCATACTTATGGATCCGAACGTCGGACTTGATGAAGTGGTGCATTCTGATGTTGTTGAACAGGATGACAGCAATGACCTAGTCATCACACATGTCAGTCCAGCCACACCGGCCATGCAGCAGACAGACATTTATACCCTATCCCGACGTCATGCAGAGCGTGACCCTGGCGACGTGGCACTGGTAGCACCACCAACGCAGTCAAGTAGTACCACAAGTTCAACAAAACCTACAGCTCCCATATTTTCTACCCAGAGGGGGACTCCATCCAGCTCGACTCCCTCAAGTAAGGTTGCTGCAATAATTGCACAACCCAGTAGAAGTCTGCAAGGCTCATCCACCACTGCTTCATCTGGCATTGGCAGCAGTATCACCTCGTGCGGCAAAACCAGAATTTTCCAGTCCCCAGTTTGGAACTTTTTTAGTGTCCATGAAAAGTATGATAGCATAGCCGTTTGTTGCATTTGTAAGACTAGCGTTAGCCGTGGTAAGACTGGTACCAACTATGGAACCGGAGGCCAGATAGGTCATCTTGAAAGAAAGCACGCTGTCGAATGGTTTCCGCACCTAGCAAACGTCAAGGGAAAGCGATCCCAAAGGGAAAGTGGCCAAAATATACCCATAGTAGGTGTTTCATCTGAAGATGATGGGGAGGTAGAAGAAGCGTCAGACATGTGTCCGGTTGCACCCAGTACCCCTGGCAGCACCACACCCTCCGTAACACATAGCAGGCACACTGAGAGTCTGGGAGACACACCAATGCGGAAAATGTCAACACTGATCAGAAGTGGGTCAAAGAAGGCATCAGCATCATCCCGTAAATTTGTCCAGCGCACCATTTCAGCCATGTTCTCCTCAGATGCGCAATTTCAACGCAACCACCCAACTGTACGCCTGTATAACACTAAGCTGGCAAAAATGCTAGCGGTGGACCTTCTCCCTTTTTCGTTTGTCGAAGGTGTGGGTTTCCTTGAACTCGTGGCAACATTGGACCCTAAATGGAAGGTTCCTAGCCGGTACTATTTTGCCAGGGTTGCTGTTCCAGCACTACACAAAGAGGTGCTTGAGTTGGTGGGGGCAGCTTTGCAGAAGAGTGCTGTTCACACTATACACTTGACAACAGACATGTGGACCAGTTGCCAAGCCCTTGATTACATGTGCATCACTGCACACTGGGTCTCTTTTTCGGGGGTTATAACACAGATAAATGCAGGTGGTGACTTGGTCGAGATTTTTAAGGGTGCTCGTAAACATGCAACATTAGCCATGTTTGGCATGGAGAAAAGTCATACTGCAGTCAACATTTTGGCTGACTTCAACAAAAAGGTCTTGCAATGGCTGCGCCCAAGACATTGCAAGGTTGGTTATGTTTCTACAGATAATGGCAGTAATGTAGTTAAGGCCATGGCGGACGGTTTCTATTTCAGAGTGCCGTGTTTGGCGCACTGTATCAACCTTGTTGTGCAAAATTTTTTGAAAAAAGAACTTGCAGTCGACAAAACACTGACCATCTGCAGAAGAATATGCACACATTTCAACCATTCTTTTAAGGCCCGGAAGGAGCTTAGGCGCAAGCAAAATGAACGTAGAATGCCAGTGAAAGCACTTATCCAGGAGGTGGCAACACGTTGGAACTCAACCTTCTACATGCTTGAGCGTCTGCATGAGCTGTTTCCAGTAGTCAATGAGTATTTCTACAACATGGGTGGTGATACGACAGAAATGATGCTAGCGGTGGAGCAATGGCAGCTAGTTAAAAGCCTGACAGACATGCTTCGGCCTTTTGAGGTCTTCACGCGTGACGTCAGCAGGGACTGTTTTTTGAGCAAAGCTATCCCACTGTTGCTGAAGCTCGAGCACCAAGTCAAGGTGGTGTCTTCACAATTAAAGGACGTTGGAAAGAACGAAGCACATGAGTTGGCGCAGAGATTATTACAACGCCTAGTTAGCAATGAACGGCTTGTAAATATCAAGAAACAACAGCACTACATTTGTGCTACTATTCTGGATCCACGTTACAAAAAGCCATTGTTTGGCAAAGTAATAATTCCTTTTGAAACATCGGATGTTACAGAGTACAAAGGTTGGCTAGCTCAATCAGCCATTCGTTTTGAAATAGAGCGGAAGGAAACTGTAGGAGAAGACAGTACTACTAGTGAATCAGCAGGCCATCAGGCGTCCCAAAAAAGCACTTCTGCATCTGTGCCTGTGGCAGAAGTGAGTGACTTTCCCTCTGAGCCGTTAACCACACCAGCAACCGTATCATCTGCACCAGGCGCAGGCGATATGTCTGAAGCGAGTTGGCTAACTCAGCTAGGGTTTCCTGGTCCTAGAAAGGACACAGAAGTGCAAAGTACAGGAATCCGGGAGGACATTCTTTCAATGGTGCAGGCCTATCTGGATGACTCAACAGAGGTCAATATTACTGAGGACCCATTGGCGTATTGGCATGGGAAAAGAAAAATATGGCGAGAGCTCACCAACCTGGCTATCAATTACTTGTCTTGCCCACTCGCAAGCGTGTCCTCAGAACGTGTTTTTAGTTCTGCTGGTGGCATTGTGACTTCCAAAAGGTCCCGCATCTTGCCCGCAAATGTGGAGCGGCTCACCTTGATAAAGATGAACCAGCACTTCATACCACCAGATTACAGAGTACGAGAATGCACGCAGGAAGAAGAGGACACCGCCCTACCTGAGGAAAGTTCTCCTCAGTTACCAGAAGTAACCCCGACTGATGATTTAGCAGAGTATGAGGACGAGTTCTGCTTCCCTGACAGCGAGTTCTGAAAATGACTCAATCATTCATTAATTGTAATTAGTCCTCCTTATTCACTTTTATTCCTGTGTGTCTGTCTTTCTTTAGCAAGTGCTTCATCACATTCCCAACAAAACTGTAATCAACCAATAAAACAACAAGCCCATCAACAGAACTGTCTTGATTTTGATGCCGCAGCATTCCTCAGGTTCACAACAGTTAGTTGACAAGAACTCAGTCCTGGTCGTCTATCCTGAGTCCTCCTCCTCCAGACTCACCCTATCCATTACCCATAATGCTGATGCCTGGATTCTGCACAATGAAGAAACTTACTTAACGTTGACGAGTCCCCCACTGTGAATTCCAGGTGGAGCCAGCCCTCAAACACAAATTACAGGTAAGATAAGCGTTTGGATGGGAGGTAGTATAATGGAGTATTCGGAGAGGCGAGAGAGTGACAGTGGTACTAGCAGTAAAGTCCTAGGGCTCTTGTCTTGAATTAAAAAACTCTGTGACAGGCATTTACTTTGGAAAACCTTTGGCCTATTGCACGTGAACGTGTAGGCGTTATTATTGCTCGCTTGCCTGTCTCAGGGGTGCTGTCTCTGGGGCTTCTAGGTTTTTGGGTTGTGTGAGCACCGCTGCCACATTTCTAATGTTGATTGCTTTTGCTTTGCAGAAAATCCACGCCGGGAAACTCCAGTTGTGGCCCTGCTGCAGAACGCTTTACGACTCTGTGAATTCCAGGTGGAGCCAGCCCTCAAACACAAATTACAGGTAAGATAAGCGTTTGGATGGGAGGTAGTATAATGGAGTATTCGGAGAGGCGAGAGAGTGACAGTGGTACTAGCAGTAAAGTCCTAGGGCTCTTGAATTAACCAACTCTGTGACAGGCATTTACTTTGGAAAACATTTGGCCTATTGCACGTGAACCAACACGATGACAGTGTTCAGTTAAATGAAATTACTGCAAAACCACCACCCACCAAGCTCAAAAGTAGTAAAAAAACAGGTATGCTCAGATAAAGTTTGAAAAAGTATATTTATATCCCTAACAAAATAATCTCCCGCAAGACCCTCCCTAACCCCAACAAATAAATAGTCCTTCAAAAGTCCCCCAAAAACCCAACTCCCAATTCCCACCCCCCAAAAGTTTCTAAAAAAGGGGCAAGGGACACTCTAGGGATGCAAGCTGTTAAGTTTGGCCTCCAGGGCATCATGCCTTAGGGCCAGGGCATCATACTTCTCCTGGAGGATGGCTTGACCTAGGCGGAGGCCCTCCACCACATTCTGATATTTGTTCCATTTCTGGACCTCCGCCTCTAGGTCGGACACTCTGCGGAGTGCACGGCGCAAGCGACCCTTAACAGTACTGCGAGGTGCAGCTTTTGCTGCTAGGCGGTGGCGTCTTCCAGCACGGCTCCGGTTCGCTGGAGCACTGCGCTTACCGGCAGAACGTGGGGTAACGGAGGAGGATGTAGATAATGTTAGATTTGATGCACTGGAGTGCGTGTCGTCCCCCTCCAGTTCCACCAGCCGCCGATATTCGGCAACAGTTGCTTCCAGCCTCCGTTGCCGGGCCAGTACAGCCAGCATACTCCTCGTTGGTTTGGAGGTTTTAGTATTGCCAACTATATGAAGAAAGAAAGACATAATATGTAACCAATGCTCTTTAAGAATATGATTAACACAAAATAATTCAGCAGGAAGTTGTGTCACAGTACAACTAGCAACTAGCCAGCGCAGTACAAAACTATTCAAGCCAGTATCATGGGCGTCCGCAGGGAGGGGCAAGGGGGGGCGCTTGAATCACCATTTCCCTTCCCACAACTCACTTGTATCCTTGGTTTGATGCTCTTTCATATGAAAGAGATCTGGCAGAAGCCCAGGCGATATGTCTGTTTCCCTCTCTCTCTCTCTCTCTCTGTCTCCCTCTTTATGTCTCCCTGTGTCTCCCTCTACCTCGCTGTCTCTCTCTCTCTCTGTCTCCCTCCCTCACCCTCCCTCTGGCTCCCTCCCTCTCTCTCTCTCCTTCTGTCTTCCTCTCTCTCTGTCTCTGCCTCTATCTGTCTGTCGGTCCCAGCCTGCTGTAATTACCATATTGTAATTTGTCACTGGGTCACCACTTACACATCATATCCTATCTAAGAGTCAGATAGTACCATGATCCAGCTTACCTGTACTCGCCACCGCCACTGTCTCCTTCCTCACAGTCTGTACTTCTTGCTCTTGGTCCGACTCCTCTAGCGCCGCCTCCTCCCCAGATTGATCCTCGGACTCCGAGTCAATGATGACCACCACATCCGAGCTGGCCCCGCCACCAGATGTTCCACCTACAAAGTAGATTTAAGAATGTTAGATTACACCACTCCACTAGTATTTGGTCTATGAATGAAAAAATGTGAAAACAACAGAAAAATTAATTGACTGTCTACTCTAGTCTAAAGTAAAAATGTCCCTCCTTCCAGGGAAAGCTGTTGTCTTGCTTCATTTTTTTGTCACAATTGTTGAATGCTTGCTTAATTTTAACACACACTATTTTTCTCTGGACAGACAGAAACTGGACTTCTAAGGACAAGAGCAACATCAACTTCAAACCAGGTGAAAGCTCGGCTCGACCACAAGAAATGTGTTCCAATCCATTACTCATCAACTCAGCACCAAGCACTTTTCCATTTCCAACTCACTTTATTTTAATATATGTGTTTACTTAAACTTTTAATAAAGCTTTTAAACTTGAATAGACTCTGTGGTTTTTAGTCCTCCAGACTAGAGTGACTGAGCGAAAAGTTTTGCAATTTTTGCAAGGAGGAGTCCGTGCTGCTGACACTACCAGGTTTATTTATACAGTGTGCCAAACACGCCACTCTGAAATATTATTACTCTGGTCTTTGGTGTCCATAGTTCGGTTTGTGGAGAATTGTCCCTGCAACAGTAGTATTATTGATTTTGCTCCTATCTAAACACTATTTCGAAACAATTAAATTAGGAATGCTTGGACAACAATAGGTCCTCTATATTTAAATGAAAACTTACTGGGGCCAGCAAAGGAGCACTCGCCGCCCTGGCCTGCATCCTCCTCCTTTGGAGCCACTGCATCCGATTTTTCGGTCCGCTTGCCCCTGGGCGGACCTGACGTACAACATGAAAGAATTAACAGAAAACATTGATGATTGCTGCTTGCCGATGTCCTTGTCAACCAAATCAACCATTTAGAAAGAACAAGAACCTACTATTTCATCCAAAAAGAGGGCTACAAAGGAAGGACTGCACCTGAGCCTCTACTCTAGGGGCAGATTTACAAGCCCCTTGCAGCTCTTTTGCTCCATTCTTGCGTCAATTTTGTGACGCAGCGCCACAACAAGAGAGGCGCCATGGTGTGGCGTATATTAACAACGTGACGCATATGGGAGATGCATCCCATTCTAAAGCCCTGCGCCATTAGGGAGCATTCCATCGCAAGGGAGGGCGTTCCTGCGCAGGAACGCATGCTAAAAGTGGCTATGGGGAATATATAAAATTTCAATCAGTCATTTAGGACAATGATGCATCACTGAAACCCTGCGCCTGCATGAAGCAGACTTACGGCTTGACGCAGCATTGCTGGAGCTGCGCCATCGTTGCAACGCAACTCCATCAATGAGCCGCCTTTACGGCACCGATGCGTAACGCTTCGGTGACGTTTTGGGACCATGGTGTGCCGCATTGTAAATACGGCGCACCATGGGTGGTGCTGCCGTGCCGCACACTTTGCAGGGATGCGCAGGTAATTGCTAATCTGACACTTAGGGGCATACTTACGAGTTCTGAGCTGGACACCTCCAGATGTGCACCAGAACAAATGCGTAACGCAAAACTAACCTTGCGTCACGACAGATGCGCCGCTATTACAATGCGGCAAACCCTGGCGCAAGGGTAGGTAAATGCGTCACGCATCTCGTGACGAAAGAGGGGCGCATCTCTAGAGTCGCGTCGCGGGCGCGATGCAACTATAGCAGTGCTCAGGGCTGCCCAATACTCAACATACCGCATCAGTCCTTACGCCTGCTTCAAGCAAGCAGGCATAAAGAATTGACATAGCAGCGTCGCGGAAGTGCCTGCGTTAAATCTTGTAGATTTCACGCAGGCACTTTTGCGAGGCACACATCTGCCTGACCGGCACCCCCCACCCCGACCCTCCCCCCTGCGTGGGAACGCACCCATTGTGGCGCAGGCCCAGGCCTTCACGTGGCGCATCTCCTTAGATGCATCACGTTGTACATGACTCGCAGGGATGCGCCACGTTTACGTCGCTGTGCGTCAGGTAAGGCAGTGTAAACGTGGAACAAGGGGCTTGTAAATCTGCCCCTTTGTGTCTAGCATTACGCAGTTCTGTAAAATACACTCATACATTACTCAGCCCAATTAAATGAACACAAAATAGAAAACAAATAAGCAGTGGCACCGGCACAGAGAAGGAGAACAGTGCACCTGAAATGCACAGAAGATTTTGAAATATTAATTTACCTTTCTTATCAATGTAATCACCAGCAGCATTATTGCTCTTTGCAAAAAAATTAAAGCAAACATTTGCAATATAACACAGTCACACAGAGCAGGAGAAAAAACAGAGTAGTGAGTGATGAAAAAATTGCTACTACTACTCACCAAGCCCGGGGACCTCCACTCCCAGCACGTCTAGCAGGTCACGCTCTCGGTCCAGGATGTCGGTCCAGCGGTGGGTGACTGATTGTAGGTGCGCTGGACCCCCGTGATCTTAAAAAGGGCCCGGCACACCTGCCCCCACCGCTTCCGTCGCTCCTGGCTGTTGGTGTAACCAGCAGCGATCCTGCCGCCTGCCGCGATGGTCCTGGGGAGACGGCGCTGCACATAAAAAACAAGTGCGCCCACCTCCTCAGGGCTGAAGATCTCCCGGGGCACCACCATTTCCGCCCTCAAGCGACCACACGGGAGCCGGGCACGGGCTGCGGTGGCCGTCTTGGGCAGCTTGACAGCTGTCTTGACCATGTTCTGGGCAGGTGTTAGCAGTAAAGAAGAGACAAAATGAAAAAGAATAAGAGTAGGGAAGAAGGAAATAAAAGTTTAAAAAAGTAGTTGAAAAGTAAACAAAAGTAGCCTAAAACACAAAAATATAGATCTAGAAAAATAGAGGGATAGAAAATAAGTTAAATAGATCAAAAAAATATTAAAACAAGCAAAGGATGGCAGAGATATACAGAGGATAGAAACACCATACCCAGACACATAGGAATGAATGAAAAACAAGATGGCGGCCCGATCACGTGCGCGTAAGTAAGTTCGCACGCGATTTCTCTCGCGAACTTGCATTCGCAAGGCGCGCATTGCGCGAGATTACACATAGCGGGCGGAAACGGAAATACGTCACGCAAACAAAATGGCGGCGCCCATACTCAACCTTGGGGTAACTCGCACGAGTTCGCGGCTTCCACGGGCGAGTTCGCACTACGCCGCGCCTCGCGAATAGGACGAAATTACCAAAAAACGAGTTTTGCAAAAGCAAAACGAACGAGCAGGTGCAAAAGTTCGAGCTCATCATTTGTAACCATTTACCTGTAGTGCTTCCTGAAGGGGCCCTCCAGAATCCGGTTGCCTGCTTGCAACTATTGTGTGACCCTGCTCTGACAGTCACAGAATAGTTACAAGTATGCCATTGCATCCTGTTAAAAAAAATTATTTACATTGCATTTGCAACAAAAAGGAAAGGGAGCAGACAAGCAGGTGCCAGCCTTCATAATGTCAGTTGGGGCAGGGCAGGTGTTGTTGTTTGCAAAACTTAAAGCACTTAGCAGGTGTTCACTCACTGGTCAATCAGAGGGTGTTGTGATGACACCGAGGGTGGCATGGGTGTGCCAGCCAGAGGGTGGCATGGGTGAACCAGAGTGCCAGTGTTGACAGAGGATGGCAGTGCTTTGCTTTGCCCCAATAATGTACACTGGTGAACTAGAGGGTGATGTGATGACACAGAGGGTGACATGGGTGAGCCAGAGGGTGGCATGGGTGACCAAAGAGAGTGCCAGTGGTGACAGAGGGTGGCAGTGATGAAGAAAGCTTAGCAAACAGGCTGGGCACGTAGGAACAACAAGTTCGCAAAACTGGCGACCCGACAAGTAAGTTCGCAATTTGCGAAATTGTACAAAACCCTCGCGAACTTGCAGAAACCCGTGCGAACACACACACCCCCAAAAAATACGCAAATCCGCGAGAATTCGCGGATTTCGCGTATTTTCGCAATCCGCAAATACGCAAATACGCAAATTCGCGGATTGCGAATCCGCAAAATCCGCCCATGCTTAATTTGAATCCACCTCCGCACTAGCTCGAGGGGGGTGGGGGACAATCCACAGCAATGGAGACCTTTGTGTCTCACCATTTGCATAGCACGCTTTGCGATGTGTTGCCTGCAAACCTATCTGAGTGGGCTGATTTTCCTCTACTTTCTCTTGCGATTACTGCCCCTGGCAATGGTCACCTATTCTCTAAAATTTATTGTACATCTTTGCAATCAAGGCCTACCGGGATGGAGAAATCTAGATCAGAATGGGTGCGGGATTAAGGCATTTCAATTTCTGATAACATGTGGTACTATTGCGCACGTGGTACTATTGACCAAATTCATTTCGTGCAACCATCAATCGAAGTACCTACATAGGGCCTACACCACTCTGAATGCCCTTCTTAAATTTGACCCTACCAGATCTTTTTGCTGCCCTAGGTGCCTAGAGGATCATGCCAATGTGTTTTTTCCTTCCACCTGATGATTGGTCAGACCTTTGCACCTAATCTGCTAACTGCTTTATTGGGTTATGTTAGGCCGCTGCCATTGGGATGAAACTGCTTCACTGCTATTGCTTTATTACTTGCCAGGAGGCAATCTTACTACATTGGGGAGCTTCCAAATCCCTTGCGAAGAGGACATGGTTAAAAGATGTATCCTACTGTGGCACCACTTCTGAACTATATGCCTCTTTGCAACCAGTTACTTCTAGACCCAGGTATATTTGGCAACTATTAAGGAATTATCTATTGCGGGTGACTTTGATGAAGATTTGACGAGCTATTTGGACTATTTAATGGAGGTGCTCCTTTTTATGAGTGGTAGTGCACAACTGTACCCCCTGAAGTGATGCCTTGTTGCATGTTTATATGGGATTTTATGTAAAACGTGTCTTGAAATTCAATTTTGCTTTTCTTTCTCCTCTTCGTGTGTCTCTATTCTCTTCCTCTAGAGACCTATTGTACCACCTAGGTGAAAATTTAAAAATAATAAACGACAATTGTTCATTATAAATCAAATCTACTCTTTTAGCTCCAACACTTATAGTGTCTCAACAAAGCAGGGGTTCTGCTGCTTAGCATTCCTAATATTTACAGATTAGACATTAAGGGAATACAGAGATTGTGAGGTCTAAGATTCCCTTTCCATCTAGTTCAATAATGAAGTGTCTTCCTTTTCATACTTGACCAGCTAAAGTTAAAGGTAGTACGCAGATAAGTCTTACCTCAGGGTGTGGTAGAGGGACAGAGATTCAGATATAGCATAGCATAGTACTCCCTAGCACTCCCTAGTCACTCTTCACTCCCTAGCACTCCCTAGCACTCTCTAGTACTCTGCAGTCACTCTTCACTCCCTAGCACTCCCTAGTATTCTGCAGTCACTCTGGAGTGCTAGGGAGTGCAGAGTGACTGCAGAGTGCAGAGTGACTGCAGAATGACTGCAGAGTGCAGAGTGACTGCAGAGTGCAGAGTGACTGCAGAGTGCAGAGTGACTGCAGAGTGCAGAGTGACTGCAGAGTGACTGCAGAGTGACTGCAGAGTGCAGAGTGACTGCAGAGTGCAGAGTGACTGCAGAGTGACTGCAGAGTGCAGAGTGACTGCAGAGTGACTGCAGAGTGCAGAGTGACTGCAGAGTGCAGAGTGACTGCAGAGTGCAGAGTGACTGCAGAGTGACTGCAGAGTGACTGCAGAGTGACTGCAGAGTGCCTAGGGAGAGGGGAGAGCCTAGGGAGTGACCGCAGAGTGCCTAGGGAGAGGGGAGTGCCTAGGGAGAGCCTAGGGAGAGGGGAGTGCCTAGGGAGTGCAGAGTGACTAGAGAGTGACAAGGGAGTGACTAGGGAGGGCAGAGGCTAATGGCAATGTAAATGACCATGCCGTTTATTTATCTGTTTTCAAAACCAACACATAAATACAATTTTTGTCATTTACAATGCCAATAGCTCTAACTTTTCCAAAGGCGAAACCATTGCATTGTAAATGCTTGTTTTTATTTTTTACTAGAGGCGAAGGAGAAGGTGGCGGCCGCAACTGAACTGCTGCGATGCTTCGACCACAAAGATTACCTGGCGAAAGTTCATGCGGAGGGGGATAAGGTCGGCACGCTGTTAGCCAGGTTGGCTGCCCCGGTGCAGCGGAGTGGTCCATTTATGCAGATAGCACTGGACAGTGGCCCTCTGACCCACTCACAGGATATGGTGTTATCTCACTTTGCTACTTATTACGAAGATCTGTATCGCAGTAGAAGGGGGGAGACAGAGATGAACATAGAGGAGTACCTAGAAGGAACCTCCTTACCACGGCTAGAGGACGAAAACGCCGAACTGTTGGGACAGGATATCACATTAGCTGAAATATGTGGGGCGATTAAACACATGGCCCGGAACAAGACGCCGGGACCTGATGGGCTGCCCATCGAATTCTATGCTCAATACATTGATAAACTGGCACCCGCCTTACTGGAGGTATATCAGGAGGCAGAAGCGGAGGGTCACCTGCCGGGCTCGATGCGTGAGGCCTTGATAATTCCTCTTCTGAAACCAGGTCGGCCAGAGCTGGACGTGGCCTCATATTGGCCTTTATCCATGCTCTCGGTGGATTACAAATCCTGAGTCGCATATTGGCGTCACGATTACTGCCACATATAACATCGCTGGTTCTTATGGACCAGGCGGGCTTTATTCCCAAGAGGTGCACGGCTACGAATATTCGCCGCTTTCTTCGGGTTATGGCGGAACATCAGAACGACGAGAGTACGGCGGCGGTGCTCTCTGTGGACATAGCGAAGGCATTTGACAGCCTGGAATGGGCCTTCCTCTGTAGAGTTCTGGACCGCTTCGGACTGGGCGACAGATTCGTGAAATGGAAAACGGTGTTGCACTCTTCGGCCGTGGCTAGAGTAAAACTGGGTGAGGTGATATTTGGACAATACCCAATCATGAGGGGCACGAGACAGGGATGCTCGTTGCCGCCACTGCTGTTTGCATTGGCAATTGAACCTCTGGCAGCACAAGCAAGGTTGGGGCGGTTGTATAGGGGACTGACGCATCGGGGCAGTGCCCACTACATTTCTCTGTATGCAGATGATCTGCTCCTCTTTCTCCGGGAGGTCGATGTGGATCTACAGGGGGCGATTGCTATGCTGTCCAGCTTTGGGAGGGTTTCTGGTCTTCAGGTGAACTGGACTAAGACGTGCCTCTTCCCAACGCGACGGAATCTCCCTCTGCCTGACAAAGCTGGAAACCATTAAATGGGAACCTGCGTGCATCACTTATCTGGGGGTCCGAATTTATCACACGGAACAAGATTTGCTGGAGGGTAACATACACAGGTGTATTAGAGCTTTAAGGAGCTGTATGGAGTTCTGGGCGACGCTTCCTCTGTTGGTAATGGGCAGAGTGGCATTGCTCAAGATGGTGGCACTCCCCAGGCTATTATATTATTTCCGTACACTCCCGATCTGGCTACCACCGAGAATCTTTCAGGAACTAAGATCGCTGATGGTGGGTTTCATCTGAGGCAGCGGTAGACGACGTGTAGCT
This sequence comes from Lissotriton helveticus, assembly GCF_964261635.1. Classification (NCBI taxonomy): domain Eukaryota; kingdom Metazoa; phylum Chordata; class Amphibia; order Caudata; family Salamandridae; genus Lissotriton; species Lissotriton helveticus. The sequence continues at coordinate 170,734,596 of NC_136059.1, read as the reverse complement.
CTGGCGACGCTGATGAGGCCCAGGTTGGAAGGTGGCCTGGCAGTGCCGGATTTTGAACTCTATTATTTGGCAGCCCAACTACAAGTTTTGACACAAAATATAGCACCGGAATACCGGGGCCCGGAGACTGCCTGGGGGAAAGGGATCCCACGACATGTACAGGCCTATATAGTTCTGCAGCAAAAGATTGACCTGAGGGATCTGACCGGGGAAGAAAGGACCCTGAGACTATGTTGGAACAGAATGCGACGAAAGGCAGGAACTCCTCGCCCGTATGCGCCGGAGATCCCACTGGGCATGTTGACGGCGCTGCCACACGATGGGGACTGGACCCCGCTGGCGAATTGGGAACAATTGGGCGTCCAGATGGTAGGAGACCTGTATGTGAACCAGGAGCTGGTGCCCTTCCCGGTGCTGCAGGAGCTATATGGGCTCCCGGTGGGGGACTTTCTGATTCATGCTGCAGTCACAACTGCAATCAAAAAGCACAGGGAAAACAGGGAAAATGGAACCGGTGATGACCCTTGCTTGCCAATATACTGTGATGGCGGCGGGTACGGTCAAGGCTGTAACTTGCCTCCACTCTAGGCTGCTCCGGGAAGGCATGCGACCCCTAGATGCTCTTAAGGCGAAATGGGAAGAAAGCATAGGTAAGGAGATACCGGAGTCCACTTGGGAACAGATTCTTAAACGGGCATGGAAAAGCACTGGAAACGCTCGTCTCCAGCTAATCCAATACTTTGTGCTGCATAGGGCCTATTTAACACCGGGAAAGATCCATAAATACTTCCAGGTCCAGAACGCGGCGTGCCCGAGATGTAAGGAGGAGGATGTTTTGGAGGATGTTGATCTAGAACACATGCTGTGGTTTTGTCCCCGCATGGACGGCTATTGGGAGGAGGTAGGGGAACTCTTGAACACGATTACAGACAGACAATTAGATTATGACATGGCCACCTGCTTGCTACACTGGTTTTCGCATACGGCTAAAACTAAGGTAACCAGTAAATGTATTGATTTAGGGCTTTTGTTGGCTAAACGTGAAATTACCTGGCATTGGAAAGCCACAGAGGGTCCATCGTTTGGGCGATGGAGGAGGGAACTCTGCAAATGGGCCGGCTGCGAGAGTGTAGTGAGGCTCCGGCAGGCTACCCGCTCAGGTAATGTTAAAGAGTTGGAGGTAGCACGAGCATGGAAAGCACTGGTCCAAACCTTGAAGGACCAACAGGTGACGGACGGAGAGGAGTGAGTTTCCCATCCTTGTGATCAATACAAATAACATATGTTTTTGCTAGCCAATTGGTAACGCCATTGAGATTGTTGAGCACAACTGTGAGCGCCCACACCACCATTCATGTACGGGGGGAGGGAATTGAGAGGGTGGGGGGAGCTGAATACGAGGGAAAGGCATACCTGCTATTTGGGATTGGCTAGGATAGTGATTACACTTGCTGATGAGTTGGATGTCGTACCCATTGTGCTACTTTTTCTGGGGAAGAGGGCTTGGGCACGGAATACGAGAGCAGCGAACTCAGGGGATAGTGGGATGTATCATTCAGTATCAGCTCCCAGGGGTAGTTACGGTTTCTGTGTTGCGGTAATGGGAGTAAAGGAAAAGCGGATACAGGAATTCTTTGATGGCCGGACATGGTTATAAATACATGAAGTACACGCGCATATCACATTTTGATTTTTTTCCGCTCGACCTCCGGGTTGTGGGCTAAATGGCTGTGAATATGACTTTTAATGTATCATCGATACCACACGATGTTTATGTAATGTTGACCGGCATACATGTGTACAAGAAAATCTGCAATAAAAATATATTTTCCAAAAAAAAAAAAGAACACAATTCGACCTTTAAGGCCTTTCTGTAGCTTAGTCTGTGTTAGTTTCCCTGTCTTTGGTTTCATAAGAACTATTATTTGAAATGGGTGCATAGATTGGATCAGTATTGTTTCATAAATATTGCGATGTTGAAGTTCCTCTGGAATTTAAAGCAAATCTAACTTATTATGTATTGCTTTTGCAGGCATTTTTTGTCCTCTAGTTTGTAATTGCAATACTTACACATGATCTGCCTTGTCAAAGCGTTCTTCCACAAATAAATACAGACTAAATTCTAGCCTCTTATCTCTGTTTTGTAGTTCAGGTTTTGAGAACAAATATACATTTCAAATTTGACTTTTGTAGTAAGTACGTTAATAACATATACAAAGTTTAGTTTCTCTGTTGAAACTGGATCAAACTTTGCTTTTTCTTTTGCAAACATATCAGTATATCTGTTTCCTGTTCCTCTACACATGGACATCCCAACCTCTCATTTTCTCCATACTCTACTTCAGGACCAAATAAACTTAACTGTATAACTTCACAAACTGTATCAACCTATGATACTGTACCATACAAAAGTACTTTTTTCATTTCTCCCATACACATTACTAGATATTATACAATATAAAGGCTTCTAACAAAATTTCGATTTTTTTGAATGATGAACAGCCAGCATTGGGAAATGATGAAAGGTGGTTCAGCACACTTTCTTCGACAAACATACCAATGAATGTCCTTGTAAATTAGTATATTTTTCTCACTTTTCATGGATCCAATCCTTACAACATTGCAATTTTTTGCTTCACACTTTTACCTGCAAATTCACATAGAAAAGTTCTTAACATATCAATGAATGCTGGATGGGTGACTTGGTTGTGTCAGTACTTGAGTACATATGTAAGTGAGTGTATCAGTCCCTATATAGATGTGTCACCAGATGTGTAAGCAACTATGTCAGTATATTACTCACTCTCTTAGTAACTCTATGAGTCTCTAAAGGTGTATGTAGGTGGCTTTATGAATTTTTTATTGGCTTTGTTAGTGAGTATTTGGGTGTGTATCTGTGTGTGCAACTGGCTCTGATACTGCTGGATACATAAGTGCTGGGTAGGTGTGTGAGTGAATATATAAGTGCCCATGTCAATGTCTGACTGGGAGTGTGAGTGACTCAATGCTTTCCTAAATAGGTATGTGACTCATAGTATGGGTGGGAGACTGGATGCATAACTGGGCATATGGATATGTAAGTGCACGTGTAACTCACTGAAACATTTAAGTACATATCTCACTTGTTAAGCACTTAGCATCCTGCCCTATGGATTAGCTACAGCCAACCTTAGTGGTGACATATCTATAAAAAGAAGACTTTAAGGCTTGACAACGGGGTTTTAAATGCCTACTCAAACTAGCAGCAAAACTGCAGTAGCGGGGGGGGGGGAGACATGTTTATAGGGCCACTTGTCTGGATGGGTGAATATGTTGTGTTAGCACTTGAGTATATATGTGAGTGAGTGTATCAGTCCCTCTATAGGTCTGTCACCCGATGTATATGCAACTATGTTGGTATATGACTAGCACTCTTAGTAACTTTATGTGTCTCTAAATGTGTATGTAAGTGGCTGTATGGACAGCTTACTGGCTGTATTTGCGAGTATTGGGATATATAACTATGTGTTCAGCTGGCTTAGTTACTGCTGGATAAATAAGTTGTGTGGGTGTATGAGTGAATGTGTAGTGTCTCTGTTGCTGTCTGGGTGTGTTTGTTGCTCTATGCTTTTCTAAATAGGTATGTGACTCGCAGGTTGGGTGGGATACTGGATGTACATCTGGTTGTATGGGTCTGTAGCCGTGTGTGAAACTCACTGCAACTTAAAAGTACATATCTTAGCTTTTAAGCACAAAGCACCCACGCCCTATGGGCTACCTGAGGCCTACCTTAGTGGTGACCTATATGTATAAACAGGAAGGGTTAAGCCTTGGCAAAGCAGTGTCAGATGCTAAGTAGACCTAGCAGTAAAACTGCACATGCAGACTCTGTGGTATCATGCCTGAGTCATATTTAAAGGGCTTCTAGTCTGGATGGGTGAATTGGTTGTTTCAGTAGTAGAATACATATATCAGTAAGAGTATTCATCTCTCTGTGGGCGTGTGACTGGATTTATAAGTAACTATTCGCTATATGAGTGGCTCTCTTAGTAACTCTATGGGTCTAAAAATGTGTATGTAATGGGCGTGCATGAAATTGCTTCTGGTCTGTGTTAGTGCCTGTTGGGGTGTGTAACTGTCTGTACAAGTAGCTCAGTTACTGCTGGATACATATGTGCTGTATGGGTGTATGTGTCAATCTGAGTGTATGAGAGGCTGTATGCTTTTGAAAATAGGAATGTCAGTTGCAGAATTGGGTGGGTCGCTGGATGTATAACGGGGTGTATGAGTCTCGAAGTGCATGTGTAACTCACTAAAACTTCAAAGTACATGTCTTACCATTTAGGCACTATCGGCTACTTATGGCCTACCATAGGGGTGATTTATTTGTAGAAAAATAAGAGTTTAAGGCTCGGCAAAGGGGTTTTAAATGCTAAGTCAACCTGGCAGTAAAACTTCAAACAGAGACTCTGTAGTAGCAGGCCGAGACAAGTTTAAAGGGCTACTTTTCTGTATGGGTGACTTTGTTGTGTCAGTACTGCAGTGCGTATCTGAGTGAGTAGCAGTTCCTCTGTGTATATGACTGGCTTTCTTAGTAACTTTAAGGATTTTTAAATGTGTATGCAAGTGGCTATATAAATTGCTTGCTGGCTGTGTTAGTGAGTGGTGGGATATGTAACTGTGTGTGACTGGCTCAGTTACTGCTGGTTTTGTAAGTACTATGTGGGTGTGTGAGTGAATGTGTGAGTGCCTCGTTCACTCTTTGACTGGGTGTGTGAGGGACGCTATGGTATTGTAAATAGGTATATGAGTGGCTGTGTGGGAGTTGACTACATATATAACTGGTGTATGGATCTGTGCATTTCTCTGTAACTGAGTGAGCACTGGCTACATGAAAAGCTTCATATGTATCTGAGAGGAAATGACAATGCCTGCATACCTATGAGAATTAATATGTAAGTAGATTAGTAGGTGAATAAATTGATATGAAATACACAAAGCATGATATGTGTTTTACATATATACGTTCGTTTGCAATTGAGGCCTTCTTACTGGTATTTTATTCACTATTTCACATATTCTATATACCAAGTTGGCACTAGAATGTAAGGAATGATTAGATGTATTTGTCACTTTAATAAGCCAGTCATTGTCACTACACGGTTGACTGGCACTGAGCGGGATGAATTTCTCCACTCTTTTGGCATGCACACTGAAGAGAGCATGCATGTTCATGGATTACGCACTATGCAATGATCATGCAGCTATAATGTATATGTGATTATGTTTCTTTTAACCTTTTTGTGCCCTACAGGTGGAGCCTGGCAATACAGAAACACACTAATACACCAGCAAGGAGAAGCTACTCCTCCCTTGAAAGATAAATAGGATAGGGACTTCCTGCCTATAATTCTCTACACTTAGAGGGGGATTCAACACTTGCCCTGAAGAAAGTCCCGGATCTTTATGGCCCCTCTGGACTGGAACATGTCGGCAATTACACTAGGGTCTTAGGACCATTAAATTCCAAAGAGACCCGTTTTTTATTAATTTTCAATAACCAGATCTGACCCAATAATAAAGGGAAACCGGGGGTCTGATCTAGGTTTCTTATATTTAAGTCCCCCTGTCTCCATCTAATTAAGAGCTACTCAACACTGTGGTTGAGCCCACCCCGACTTCTAGGGGTCGGGTGACCCGATGATGAAGCACCACCACTAGGGTGTGTGAGGGTAACTAAAAAAGAACTTGTTTTTTTCCCTTATGCAACAGGGACATGAATAGCATGCTCCCAATCCGCTGAGTGGTTAGGTGCATATTCCATGTACGATATACACTAATTGAGAAATGATCTCAAACAAAAAAAGTGTAATTGGAGTATTTTTTGTGAATTTGAATAAATTGATATGCCAATGGTTTTATTGATGCCCCCAGCGCCTTGAGACCCATAAAGGTGAGTAGTTTGCGCTTTAAAAATACAGATTTACATAAGTACCTTCTTGGCACTGTAATTAAGTGAATGAGTGTCTGCCTCACTGTGTGTGTAGTTGCAAATTATATACTATCAAATTATATAGTGTACATCACCCACAACTACTTCCAAACACATTCATTTATTGGAGTTTCATAACATTTCTATATTTTTTCTTTAGCTATTTTTATTCCTCCTTCCCTTCTCACTATGGTTTTCCTTAATATCGTCACCCACACTCCCTTTTATTTTCCCTTTTACTGTTTTGTATAACCTACTTATTTTATTGCACTTTATACACACTCATTGCTTTTTATATTAACACACTTCTCAAATGTACACCCTAATTGACATACATGTTCTCCAATTTTTAATTTCAGCATCAGTTAGAATCTATGTCAGTGAAAATCTGAAATCAGCAGTTCATGTATGGTATACAACTCTCAGTACAAAGGAACCATTAATGTCAACCCTTCCCACTGTATTTTCAGTGGTACTGATGTTGTAAGCAAATCACAATCTTTCCTTTTGTATTTTCCTTTTGTTAAATTACTACTGAAAGGCAGAAACACAAAACTTGAACAGTGGACCAAACAAAAGCACTTGCGGCACCAATACCAAAAGTTCAACAATAAAATCAAAAAATCTTGAACTGTCTTGTGTGCAAGCTTCTAAAAGCTGTCCAAGAGCACCCCTCTTCTCCAAGGGCAAATGTATATATAAACTAGATCTGAGCTGCACCACTATACAATAAACAAGTCCATACAAAATATTATTAATATTTCGCAGTGAAACGCAGAATGAAATAAATTCTTCTGGATTTTTTAGATCTCAAAAAATAAAGAAGCTTAGATTGAAGCTTCGTCGGAGCACTTCCGGTGTGGGGGTGGCGAGCGAGCGAGGCGTTTGAGCGGAGGAGCCACAAACCCGAACTCGGTCCCGATCTGACTTGACCCCCATTCTGGAGAAAATCACTGGACGGTCATACTTTCATCTGTCTTATCAGCTGGAAGCAGCAATCTCGTCTGAGAGCCTAAGGGCCTGGGACATCAAACTCCCCCCTTTTTAAAAAAAAATATATTAGTCCTCACTCCTCTGCTCCTCCAAATTGCCTCACAATTACAGACTGTTAAGACGTGGCCCCTCCACCACAGCCGGCAGATCTTACCCGGGTGCCCTCCGGCCCGCCTCGTTGCTCTCCTGCCTTATCAACCCCCCCCCCCCCCCCCACCCCCCCCACCCCATTTTCCAGGAGTGCGGTTCCTACAGCCATGGATATGACCACCAACAAGGTTGTTAAGGAGGGGGCCCGGATCGGTCGAAGGTCCAGCCAAAGGGCCACACCAAGAGCAGGAGCACGCACAATTTGCGCAGCTGGGCAAGGGCCAAGGACCCGGTCTCCGCAGGGGCAGCCCAGAGCGGGCAAACTTGGGCGCCAGACTCAGGACTGATCAGCCTACCGAGCAACTAGAAACCTTTATGGACACATCATCCCCCATATTTATACATGACGATGCCAATGCTCCCAATGGTCCAGAGCTCTCTACAGCTAAAATAGCCCTTGGAGTCATAACCGCAAAAGTTAAATCCCCAAGTACCAGTACAACAACAGGCGGAGGGCTAATGGATTCAGCTCTTTCATCTACATTGCTCAAGGGGGCAGATGAAAGATCTTTGGCCTGTCACAACTTGGGAGCCTCTCCAGCCCTATTTGTTCCACACAAAAAAAACAGGTAGCTAACCAGGGAGAGGGCTTGGACTCGGAAACAGATGGGGGTGTCGCTGACTAGTACCAGCAGTCCGTATAATACATGAAAAATGTCAACGACTACCTGCCTCATACCGAAAGAAGTACGGGCAACGTTGCTCCAGCCCATATTAGCCCATATTAGCAAAGGAGGATCATGCATTTCCATAGGATCTTCCCTTCAGCTCGACCCGGAGACGAAGGACTCCTTATATAGATCACCATCGCTCCTGCCTTTCGAGCTCTCATACGCTCAGGACAACTTGCTAAGATCAGTCTGCAGATCCATCTCCACGGCCATTAATGAATTAACTTGGCAATCAGAGAAACTTGTACTGCAAATAGACACTTTGCAAATCATGGCATCAAAAATGGCAGAGATGGCCATAAAAATAGACAAGTAGGCTCCCCCCCCCCCCAGGCTGCCGATGCCCAGTCCTAATTGACAAACTGGCCTCGCGCCCAATGGTACTCTCCTTGCTGGTGGAGGAATTAAAGCTCAGTATCAGCACACGACCAGTCGCAGCTAGCACAGAGCAGTATACCAGCACCCTTATGCCAGTGGCCGAAGACAAAAAAACTGAGCCCATACAATCACATCTGCGGCCAGCAGAGGCTAATCAGCCCTCCTCTGGAAATTTTGGTGGCTTGAAGGGGGGGAGCAACTCCACAGGGGACACCACCCTCATTAATCTAGGGTCCACTAGACGCTCGGAAGCTGCTTATGCCGCCCGCCAATAACACAGAGAGAGAAGAAACGCCTCAAAAAACAGAAAATACAGAAGAAGCAAGACAGGGGTCTAGCACTAAGAAACAGCCAGCTCAATATTACGGCCACAGAACAAATCAATCCAGTAGTCAACCGGACATTTGAACCGGGGCACAATCAGCCTCTTTTCTCCATATTTTCCAAGAAGCTCAACAGTAAACCTCCACCTGTTTTAACTTCATCGAATACGCAACTAATTAACCAGCCCCCTGTAACGAACGCAGTGGCAGGGGTCAGTCCTAATAAGCAGAGGTGCCAAACTTTTGGAGGGCCGGACATAGTAGGGCCAATGCCAACTTTGGGCCAGCACAGTCAGCCAGCCCTCTCCACCTCAAATGATAACAACGATGGGCCGTTCAGCGCACAAAGTGATGACACACTAGAGAGGCTGTCAAACGGGATCACTGCAATCACCTGGCCCCCTAACAGGACTTCAATCTCCTCTACCAGCACCCGGAACGACATCCAGAATCACACCAGGGATGGAGGACATCCAACAATTTGCCTGGGAAATGTACTAGACCAACTAATGGGACATTTCCACCAGCTAACAGCCTGACCCCAACCTCCTCTACCAGCACCCAGAATGACACCAGGCACGGAGGAATTCTAACAACTTGCCCGGGCAATTTTCAAGGCCAATCAATTGTTCAACATCATCAGCTCAATAGGCCCCCTCCTGAACTGGGTCCCCAAGATCAAAGCAAGGGACTGGACTTGATCTTCCAGGCCCCTGGCAAGCCACCCAGCCTGGGACTACCGACGTAGGCATCACTCTCATGATGCAACAGCCCCCTCATAACGCTGGATCAACCAGGTCCCCCATGGGAACTTCGGGTAGGGCCCTCTCACCTAAAATGAGCATGATTCCAAGCTACACTTCAAAGGGCATTCATAATTCCCTCAACAGAACAAACATCTTGACACTTCTCCACCATACACAGACACTCTCCCCCATCTCATCGGGGGACATTGTCAGGGTCCAATTTGCCTCCCTGCCTTCACATCCAGGGAAAGAACAAACCATCATAACTTGGGCCAATATGGACATTGTCGACAGAGTCCTCATTGTAAAAATATCAATTTACAGACTGGGAGATTGCTGTGCAAAGGGTGGAACAAGGAAAATACCCATTCATCCTTCAGGAACCTATAAAGAACCCCCCTACGGCTAGCATACTGAAGGGGATCTTTGGTGGGGAGGGCTCCCTTGCAAAAGCTAATTTGAACATTCAGTTCATGGTAGAAGGGCTTTGGGGGGGAGAAAGGTAATTTCCACATTGAATATCTCCGCCCCTTTTTGCCCCCCACCCTCCCCAAACTCGGACTATTGGGGCTGGGTCGCGGCCACCCTGGCCAACAAAACTCAGGGCCTTACCAACCAAGGGGTCCAGATCATTAAAGGCTCGCCCAAGTAACAGCCCACTTCAGCCCAGCCCCCCTTCTGACAACAACCAATCACTAAGCATCATGCCCTGGAATGTCGCCGGGATGGCCTAGGTTCTGCAAAGCACTTCGGTGACTACGCTCCTTACAGGGGCCGATTTAATCTGCGTTCAAGAAACATGGGCAACCACGTTCATCCCAATAGGAGGCTCGCGGAATACTTTAAACCTGCAATTAAAGGCAACATCATCTGGTGACCTGCGGGAGGCATCTCCAGATACATCCAACAAGCCTTGAAAGTCGACTTCACCAAGATAAAGAACACCTCGAAATGTTCCTGGCTGAGACTCTGAAAGGTCTCAATATGGGCGAGGTTCCTTTATCCCTACTCTTAATCAACGTATATTACAACCCCCCTGGGCCGGCCCCTAAGGACAAGCTAATTCAACTGATCACTCAGATAGAGTCTTTGCTAACACAGTTTGCTTCCATGAAACCTATTATCCTTGGGGATCTCAACATTCATAAAATAGGAGAGGACGTATCGGAATGTCATCTCGTTGGGAAAGCTGGGAGATTTAACACCTTTATGCTGGCCTATAACTTGGCCTCCATGCACTCTCTATCTACAAAGTCTAAGCCATGGGTATCTCACACACCCACTTATAACAACCAGACCACTATAGATTACACCCTACTAGGTGAGAGGCTCTTAAAACACATGCTAAACTTCGAAGTGCTTCCACAGAGCGAAAGTGATCACACCGCTTAATCCTGCATTAACCATCACAGCAGGCATCCGCTACACCCCGCGCTGCATCAGAGCATCCCAGGGCGAAGAACAGCATAGGCTCCTCAGAAGGATTAAATGGGGGGCAATGACAATCAATACATTTTCCTCATGGAAAACAACATGGGTTAAATGGCAGGCCGGCCCTGACAAATGGGGTCGGATAGGCGAATGGGACAAACTTGCATAAGCATTGGCCACACCACATACAGCACCCCCCGAAACCCAGCACACGCTTTGGGTCACGCACCAGTGATAAAGCAATGTGCAAAACATCTAAAAGCCAAACGAAGGGCCTATCAAAAATACAGTTCAGAGATAGACAAAAATGAACCTAAACTAGCCACAAAAAATCATTCACATCAGGTTTGGAAGGCAAAACGTGAATTCACAGAGGCAAAATGGGTGAACATTTTTTACCCATTGGCACCATGCAAATCCCAAGAATTCTGGCAATATCTAAACTAACTACTTCACGAGAACACCAACAGAGAGAATCCTCTTGACGCAGCGACCTGGGTAGCCCATGTCAAAGGACTGTATACCGATGACCTGAACGGCACTCTGCAGAACAGCGCTACAACATCCAGGGCCCGATTCACAGAACTAACTTAAGACAAAATCCTAAACTTACTACTTTTGGCATTCACAGAAGTTAGGGTTTTGTCTTAAGTTTGTCTTAAGACAAACTTAAGACAGATTTAAGTTAGGATTTTGTCTCAAGTCTGTCTTAAGTCTGTCTTAAGACAAACTTAAGACAAAATCCTAACTTCTGTGAATACCAAAAGTAGTAAGTTTAGGATTTTGTCTTAAGTTAGTTCTGTGAATCGGCCCCCCAGGGAGGGATATGGAAACATCCCTGAACAGCCTGTTGTTCCTCCAGCCACTTCAAGCCTCCAAGGCAAAGGCAAGGTCTGTTTAATCCTAAAAAAGATTCGAGAGAACGGAGCTCCCGGCCCTAGTGGTAAACCAGGCTCCCTCTTTAGGGACGATACAGACTTCTGCTCAGACACCTTGGAGCATCTATACGCAGAATGTGGACTACTGGGGATGTCCCAGACTCTTGGAGGAGTTCACTGTTGCAACCAATATATAAAAAAGGGCCTAATACTGACCCTAGGAATTACCAAAAGATCGCCCTTCTGGACATCGAGGGCAAGGCCTATGCAAGTTCACTCTTGGAGGAATTAGCAGATTGGGTCAAGACGGAAGGTCTTCTATCCTTTTATCAGACTGGGTTCAAACCAGGGGGCTCAACCGTGGATGACATTGTCGCCCTGTCCTATTTTGCCCATCAAGCGGTGTCCCATCGCACCCCGACGCATTTTGCCTGCTTCATCGACTACTCCGCAGCCTTTGACGGAGTGGACCGTTCAACAGAGAAGATGTTTACGGTCCGGGGACTAAAGCAGGGATGTGTCCTGGCCCCGATGCTCTTCAATTTGTATACTGCGGACATGGGCCAGGCACGGTATGGAACCTCTTCAGCCACGCCCAGGAATGGCCTCACAAAGATAGAGTTGTTGCAGTACGCCGATGACCTGGTTCTCCTCAGTCATACTAATATAGGCCTTCAAAAAGTCCTTACGGCCCTTTCTGCATACAATGCACAAAACAAGCTGGTCGCTAGTTCAACCAAGTCTAAAATACAGATTTTTGGCCACTATCCAAAAAACAAAGGTAGTTTATGGCGGTTGGGCACGCTGACTCTGGACTGGCGTCCAATTCTATAATTACCTTGGGGTTTGGATCAGCGAATCGGGCCAATGGTGCATCTCTACAAACTGCAGCAGAAGGGGAAAATGGCCATCTATGCACCCTGCAAATTATACGTATCTCTAGACAGCCCATCAACAATGGCCATACAAAGAGTTTTGAAGACAAAACTCTTACCGTCCCGCAACTATGCGCAACAGGGATTCCCAGGGAAATTTGTGCACGACCTGGAAAAAATACATTGCACCGCCTACAACAAGATATTCCGTTTACCAGCTTGCACCAGGAACACCCTAATTCGTTTGGAATTCCTCAACCAACAAAAGCTAGAAGAGCTGGTCTGATACTCATGTAAAGCGTTCTGACACCTCCGGGTCTAGCCACAGCAATATAAAACCTTTAAAATAAATAAATAAAGCTGGCGACTCTCGCGAAATACTTCTTTTTAACAATGGCGGCCGCCACAAACTCTATGAAAGCAGTTATAAAATCGATTTTCCTACAAACCAACAACCCACGGTCTGCCTTCCTTTCCTTAGCTAAAGACCTTTTGCAGCTTGCTATAGAGAACTGGGACCCTGGCATAACCTATGACTCTATTATCAAAACAACAATAAAAAAGCAATTGTATCTGCGCTCTCGCATTTTGGATATGGATACCCTGGCAGCAAGAGGCTTTCACGAGACCCAAAGTCTCCCACATACACGAACCAGTCGGAAACTTCATCTCAGGCAGGCAAGCCCTACACATGATTTTAACTGCCTGATTATATCCCCTCCCTTTAAAAGAACTATATCCAACTGTGAATATAAGTCCGGGCATAAGGGAGTGCCTCTTCTGCAATTGTAAACGAGAATCCTTGGTCCATATTCTACTCTGTTGTCTAGCCCTACAGTCAGTTCATAGAATTTACCTTAGACCGATACTCCTCCAATTGGGCACCCGTACAGCAAAAGCGGCAGTCCAACAACTTTATACTTTGGATATTTTAAAGCATATGGCCAGTTTAAGGAAATTTGTCTATTTCACCCGATCATTATTGAAGGGCACTGCTCCACACGCCGAGTGAGGGACACCCTTTGGAACTCTACAGAAGGGAGGGTTTGGGACGTGTTTGTCTGGCTAACACCAATCCTTTGATTTGCTCCGCCATCATGGTCTTTTACAAAACACCGTCTTATTTTATAAACATCAACAATCGGAGATTTTAATAATGTCTTGAACAAATATTTATTGTTTTATATTTCTAAAAGCTGTTCTCTTCCTTTTTAAACATGTGGCGTTTTTGTAATGGTTTTGATTAACCACACAAATTAAGAATTCATTCATGTTTGGAACACTCACTGCTAGCACTAGGTCAAAAGATCACAACCCTTTCTGTGAGCACCATGCTAACTTCAAATTGAGACTGTGGCTGGTGTGGTTGACTGTTTAGAATTATAGGCATATCTCACACAGCATAGCCTTTTTGTAATTTTTCCGAAGCCAATCACACGTTACTTTCCTCAAAATTGCTACCTTATTGTAGCTACTCAATTACTTTGCACTCACATTTTGTGGCCCCGGTACAGTGACCTAGTACATAAAATGTCAGCTCCAACTTTTCAGTCAGATTGCGGCCAGCCAATCACTCCATTGGTATGGTAGATCTGCAGATGGTCCGCCTCTCTAGATATCTATATTTCTTTTTCCTTTAAACAGAACAGGTGACATGATCAGGGGCTGCAAAAGGAAGTTACACTGACTGGTATGTGTGCCAAAATAGGCAGGTCTTTAATGTCTGTCTACCCTTCACTTAATCAGGAGACTGCCGAATAGTGAGAGGGAGTGAGTTCCAAATCACAGGCGACCACACAGAAAATCTAATGCCACCCAATCTTTTCTTATAAGAAATAAGCAAGAGGTTCAGAATCTCTGTTTTGGGATATATTTCCTGCGGCTGAATTTTATAAATGAGGGACCTTCATCACAAAGTGTCATGAAAGAGATATAGCCTATTTTAAAGGTGATCCTCAGCTCCACACAAAGCCAATGAATGTCTCTCTGAAAAGGAGTAATGGGCCAATGTCTAGTCTGTTTAGTAAAATCAAAACATCTAAACTAACACAGGCCAAAAACAGTCCTTGTCCTGACATTGGCAGCGAGCCTCTTCTTCAAGAAAGAAGGCAAGAAAGTAGGGAAGACAGGACAGAAGGAGTGAACTTTTAAAGGCAGACAAAAAAGGAAGGTAAAGAGGAAGGAAGTGAGGGAGGCAAAAAAGGAAGGCAGGCATAAACAAAGAAAGAAAAGAAAATGAAATATAGAAAGAAGTAAACAAACAAACAAAAGAAAGAACGAAAGAAGTGATGAAAACAAGAAATAAAGCTGCAAAAAGGAAAGACAAATAAAAAAGAAAAGAAGCCAAAAAAGAAAGGAAGAATGAAAGCTAAAAATAAAAAATGAAAAACATAAAAGAAAGAAACAAGTAAAGAAAGAATGAAATAAGCAAAAGAGGAAGAACAAATGAAACAAGAAAGATAAAAAGAAGAAAAAAGGAATGTAGATAAAAAAGATAAGAATGAAAGAAAATAGGGAAAGGGAAAGAAGATAAGAAAAGTGAAAGTAGTCGGAAAAGAAAAAAGAAAGGGAGAAAGAAACAAAGAAACAAAAAAGAAAAGAGAAAAGAAAGAAACAAGAAAAGGAAGAAAATGCAGAAGGTAAGAATGAAAGAAAATGAAGTGAAAAAAAAGGATGAATGAAAGAAAAAAGAAAGAAGGAACAAAGGAAGGAACAAAATAAGAGGAGGCAAAAAAGAAAGAAATACGTAAAATGGGAAAAAAGACAAAAAGAAAGAAAGAAAGAAAGACAAGCATTTGCAATATAACGTTTGAACTATTGGCATTGTAAATGACAATGCTTTTTATTTATGCATTTTTAAAACCTGCAAGTGGTGTGTAAACATGCACTTTGAACTTAAGTTATTGCTTACCAGAACCAAGTCTGGCAGTAACTGCGCCTCTTTTACTGGCAGCCTTTCTTCTTGTAAGCAAGGACTGTAAGTACAAAGTGCATGTTTAGGCAGCGCTTGCAGGTTTTTAAAACACATAAATAAAAGGCATTGTCATTTGCAATGCCAATAGCTCAAACTCTCGCACATGAGACCTATTGAATTGCAAATGCTTGTTTTATATTTACATTTGCCCTTACTGAATCTTGAAAAGAACACCATCTTTAAATCTGCTAAATGTTTACTATTTTAATGGTGAAAGAGGATGGGCACCTGTGTTTTATATGTGGCGAACAGATGGGCAACACTCTAAAAGTATCCAAAAAATAGAGTGGCGTTCAAAGGAGGTAGTCACATTGCAGCGGGAGAGGAGTTTACAGTAGGAGCCTGTTATAGAGATTTGCTCAGCTACAATACTTGAAGGTATAAAAACATGCTTTTACTTGTTAGATCCACACTTTAAACTGAAGTCTGATTTGCAGGGAAAATGTCGTCGGCGTCTGTGCACTTTAAAGCTACTACTTGGCTGCTAAGTGAAGCGGGCGCCATGTTAGTACCTAAGTAGTCCCCAACGAAATACATGAAGACCTACAGTGTAAGGAAACTGTAGCTGGCCGGTGTTCCTCGAATGAAAATGGAAGTGATGTATTTGGAGCACCAGCCAATAAGAAGCCAGTAAATTAAAGTGCCACATGAGTGAAACAATGACAAATGGCAGGCGGGATTACACTCAGTGTGAGTGATTACAGCAGGTCTTGTAAACAGCGCATGCACGCCGATGCTCGACCTAAAAAGGAGGAACGAGAAGAAACAAAGAACGAAACAAAGAAAGAGGGTTTATAGTATAAAATGTTTTATACAAAATCCCAAATTACAACCGACATATGTTGAAATAAAACTGTTACAAGTGTGCTGATAAAGAAACACAATAACATTTGTTTTTCTTCCTCTGCTAAATTTATTAAGGAACCATTGGTGAAAAGGAATGCAGAAACACAACATGGTGTGCTGTGAAAGGGTAAGGGGTGGGCAGAATTTGCAGAGTTTCATTCTGCAGAATTACCTTAAATCCTGTGATATTCCCTGGAATTCCGCTAATGGGCAGAGCGGGCACCGCAATCTAGAGTGCATACCCCTATGTGTCTTTACATAAGTATGTAAGGGTACTGAGCGGTATGCACTGCACAGGAATGGATACCCCTCGGTGCCTTTACATATTCATGTAAGGGCACCCAGGGGCATGCACTGCAGTGCCTACCCCTCGGTGCCCATACATTCTTATGTCAGGGTACTGAGGGGTATGTGTTGCACTGTAGTGCAGTGCACACCCTTCAGTGCCATTACATAAGTATGTAAAGGCACCAAGGAGGATCCACCCAGTGCATACACTCCAGTGTGAGGGGTATACACTGCACTGCAGTGGTTTAAACAGTGCTGGAAGATAGAGCAGTCCATCTATGTTTAAATCACTGCAGATTAAAGTTCAAAATGAAGTGTTTTTTAAACATAGATTGCTCCCTCTTCCAGCTCTGTTTAAAAAAACGATTACACTGCTGGTTAAATCCGCTGGCTCACTTCAAATGTGTCCTATCACATCAGTCAACACTTGCACTCAAGGAAATACCATGTGTGTGGAAGTGTGCCTTGTGATGGAGCAAAATTCAGTCACTCAAAGTGACAATAACCAGAGGCTTAGGTAGGCTGACCCACTGCCCCATTCTGTATACTGCAGTGGGCGGAAGCACAATGGGAATGACACAACAATAGACCAATAGGTGAAGAGAGGTGGCTAAAAGCCACTATAAGTAAGTGTATTATACGTATTATTTCAGTAAAATCTAATGACTTGGCTAACGCCAGACCAGAAAAGTGGGACCCACACAAAATGATGCACTTTTTTTCACATGCAAAAAAACAAAACAATTGGAAAATACTTAAAATTACGCTTGCAGTATTTCAATGTTTGCTGTTACAACCCTGAGATGCCCTGCTTGGGTGGTTGCATGCTTTATCCGATTGGGTTAGCCTCTAAATTCAGTTCTTTTCTCAGTCTTATGCACTTCCCACACAAGCAGTAGCCGTACATTGGAAAAGCATCTTTGCAGGATTTCTCTATAGCATCCAAATAGCCATGAGTGGCTTTGGTGCTTAGCCAACAGCAAATTGCATTATGGAACTTGTAGTTCTACTTTTAACATGTCAGGACTAAAACATTTCGCTGAGTGCTGTTAGCTTGACAAACAAACTTGGACAGTCTGCTGATACGGTGCATGGCATTGGACCCTTTGCTAGCTACCAGGGCTCTTGAATTTCCCCTTTAACCGTGTTGGACGTGACCTTTCAGTCCCCATTCATCACATGGACACCATCTTTCGTGCACGAGATTAGTTTACCCTTTCATTTTCTCAGGGTTAGATTCCTTCATGATCTTTGGGAAGACGCAGCGGCCAGGCAATAACACTGAGACTTAAATGGCTGCGGACAGCCAGCAGCCCCCACCCTTCCTGAAGAGACCGGGGAGGGCTGAGCACGGCGCAGTCCGTGATTGATGGACCAATAATCCCCGTGGCAATTAAAGTGTAATGCCAGCTCCTCGGGAGTCAGCCTGCAGCTCTCTCCGAAAGCAATCACCCCGGCCTGTCCCCGCACGGGCCTCCGGGTGAAGTGAGAGGGAACTGCTAGGAAGCCGTGGATTAGGAATGAAGGCGCTCCCCGCGGCAGATGCTTTAAAACGGAATCATGGTGTGACACCCAACAACATCTGGTGCCTACACCCGGCGTTGTGGGACATCTGCTAGCGCTGAGATCATGTCATCGCCCGGGTAATGTGCGCAGAGTCAGGGGCGTGGCTACCACGCGTGCAGAGGGTGCAGTGCACCGGGCACCAGAGCCATCAGAGGCCCATTGAGCCGTGATGGTTGCTGTTTTAACTACTACCGAGAACAGCCAAAGTGGCCATTTGCCTTGTTTGCCCGTGACGTCACATCACTGCGACGCTACAGCGCAGATTATAGAAAGTCGGCACTGGTGTTACATAATGCGTTAAGCAATTTTGTTTTTTTCCTGCTTGAATAATAGAAATGGAGTAAACATCTTTTAAATACAGCCAGACAGTCAATACAGGGGATTGGTTTTGTGTAGGAAGGTGTCACTTACCTATCCTGCTTACACAGCAGGGTCCCTTGAACCACGGTGCAAGGGTGCCTCCGTTGGCGCTAGGAACAACATTGTCTGCAATTCAGGGAAAAGACAGGAATGCGCTGTATAATGTTAAATACGGGAAATTTCTTTGCTCTCCTTATCACGCAGCGCGTATAGGTGGCTTGCTGCGCAGCGTGATCTTTCGATAACTATGCACCAAAATATTTATATTGCCCAAGTGATACATATGTAAGGAAAACATAGGGGACTTACGAACCTCAGTTCCACATCAAGATTCACGAAATCAAATCAGAAAATGGTGGATGTTTATCATTTCAAAAGGCACTAATGAGTTTTTAAGTGTTAGTTTTCAAACTTTGACCATGAGGGCATGTAAGCTTTGTTGTTATTTACTTCAATTGAAAGGTCATGCATTCAAGAGGTCTGCTGTACCCAGGCCTATGTCAGTATTACTTAGTTCATCATTTGTTTAGTTTTTATTTGTGTCCTTGTTCCATTGTTATTGCTGTGTCAATAAAAATATATGCTGAACCTTTATGGGGCACACCTCAAGACCAAGTTATAAGGTTGAGAACCCATGGATTTTGGAGAACCCTTACTTGAGTCAGCTTGTAGAGAGCTGGCAGAGGCTGCACTAAATACATGTGTTTCCTTCTGTCAAGACTTTTTTTTATCCCGTTTATTGTTGTCACTACTCACAGCAGCACATTTTCATCATGACCTACTGTCTCTTCTATTCCAAAGCGGGGAGAGAAATCCTTTGGAATCTTAATTCATTTATTGTTGCTGTTTTATTACTGTTTCTAAAGACTCAGCCTTTATCAGAATTTACCTTTTGTTGATCAGTTTAGAAGTTTCAACAAATCTGGGAAAATCTGCTTGATACAACCACAAAGTCCCACACATCACACTGAGTCTGCATTGCCTACCTAGGGTGGTCACTCACACAGGGCCTGATTCACAAACTGCACTTTTGTAGTAACTTACTTTTTTGAGTAATTTTTCTACTGTTCTGTATTCACAAGCTGCAGTTTTTTAGTAATTTACACTCTTGCGATGTCTTAGACTTTTGTAGTGGCTGACACTTTTGTAGAAAGTCCCTACTTCCATCATTTTCTAGCCGAGAGCGTTGTAGTACCATTGTTGGCCATGTGTAGAGCTGGACTTAATACAAAAGTGTAAGTTACTATAAAAGTGTAAATTACTTCAAATGTGCTGTTTGTGAATACAGAGAAGTAGGAAACGTACTCAAAAGTGTTACCTTTGTGAATAAAGTCCTTCTTGCTACTACTAAACAGTGATTTCTCTGCCAAGATCTATGTGGATACATGTGATCAATCAATCAATCAGTAATCTTGAAAGCGCGATTACTCACCTATGAGCGTCTCAAGACACTTTGATGAACATATGAAACAATTCTGATGCAGGGGAACACTTGGTGGACAGTTGAGTTATTGAAGACATGCTCCTAAATATTTAACATTTAATATATCTGGGATCTGTCTCTTCTACCAATTCAAAAATACCTTACTCATTTACTTGTAAACTTTTTACCTGCTTTGGTCAATATGTGATGATCATGGGGTGCCAGATTCCCAACCACATGAGTTTTGAAGTTCTCTTCCTTGAGAAGGTGGCCATCTTGTACTTCCACCAGGCTGCCATGACTGACAAACATCTGCTTGAGCATCACAAGCACTGTCTCAAACCTCACTCTTCACAATCCCTCCATGTCCAAAAATTAGATACTGAACAATCATTGGATGTAGCTTTGGGGTTAGAGTTAGATATGAAAGACACAGCAGCAGACCAAGGTCAAGCACAGAGATTCCATCAGTTTCAGATATTATACATTGGTGCAACTACTTCCGACACCCACTGCTAAGAGATGTCTAATATTACGAAATGTCCAAAAAAGTGGAAGGTGCACTCTAATCAGAGTCAATTGGACGGAGAATATTTTTTCATAAGTTCTTCTCTTTATTCATGTAGATTTTTTCATAAAACCGGCACAGCCAACGCGTTTCGTTCCCCTAGTGCCACAGAACTTCGTCAGGGCTTGCACAAAGTACCACAGGACACGTATGACCTGTGATAAGCTCACTTTGTGATTTCACCAAGTTAGAGTTATCCTAGGCGATCAATCAGAAAAGATCTCTATCATGTACTAAGTAGTCTTCCAATGTCAGAATAGCAGATATCGAATACTATGCAATTGACAATATTGTCACTCTTTTGATACTCACAATTTATCCTGTAGACTAAACCAGCACCAGTAATGATAAACCACAAATGTCAATATAAAGACATCAGAAAAGAGTCCTCCAATGGGTAATCCCCCTATTTATTCAATATAAAAATCAAGTCAGAGGACTCCGAATTTCGAGGCAAGGAAGTTCAAAAGTAGTAAATATTGATCCAAGTTCAAGGACGCGCAATTATCTGACATCGAATTAGGTCAGAAATTGCAAGATTCATAAAGACAGTGCCCAATGTGTATGATGATTCGGAGTATTCTTGTTTACGCTCCTTTCAGGTAAAGATGTCCTGGAAGACATACGAGCCAGTACAGCAAGCGCAAGAGTTCAAGTCGTATGCTTTATGTAAATCAACCTCTTCCGAACGGAACGGCATAATAATCCAAACTCGTACCACTAGTGAGAGGCCAAGGCGTGATCCCCCTTCCCTCGTCCCGGTCTGTGGATCGCATGTATCATAATAATCACAGGACGTACTCACTATCTGCAGTCTGGTGCAATGCTCCCTGTAGTCTGATATCCAGCAGCGAATGGGGTTAGAGCTGTCGACCTAGAAGCTGGGCAACCGTGATCGAATTTCGGCAACAACGCTCAACATCCTGTGATTCTGGGCAAAATCTTTTATTCTTCCCATGCATAACAAAAATTAATGTTTCCATCTGTAAGGAAACTTGTGCTCATGTAAAGCGCTCTGTTACCAGATGTCGCGGGTCTAGTTTGTGCTATATAAAACTCTGTAAAAAAATCATTATCCATTGAGTAGAAATCAGAACACATCCTTTGGCAAAGCATGATCTCTATCGTCAGGGTCTATCCTTTGATGTACAGCTTTTCTGGAGCTCTAACTGCTTGGAACATGAATGAATGAATGAAATGGCATTTATCATGCGCAGCTATGCCCAATGGGCGTCAAGGCGCCTAAATCAAATAACTAGCTGTCAATAGTCAGAAACAGAGCTTACTGGTATGCTTTAATAAAAAGCCAAGTTTTCAATGACTTCCTGAAAAGGTCAAGAGAGGGCAATGACTTGATCTCAAGGGGGAGTGAATTCCACATCTGGGGTACCAGAATGGAAAAAGCTTTGCTCCCCCATCTAGCCTTCTTGGCTCGAGGGATTACCAGTTGATTGAGCTCACTAGAGCGAAGGCATCTATTCGGGACATATCTAGTAAGTAGGGATCCAAGGGCATCAGCCGAACCTGCACTTAACGCCTTATATGTTAGACAGAGAAGTTTGAACGTGATCCTTGAGGGAATAGGGAGCCAGTGGAGATTCTTCCTCGCCAAGGTCATAGATGACAGCCAAGGCAGGGCAAGGGCGAAACGCGCTGCCGCGTTTTGTATGACCTGCAAGCGCTGCAGAAGGCCCTTGTTGGCCCTGGCATAGAGTGAATTGCAGTAATCCAGCCTTGAGCCAACAAGGGCGATCACCACCTGTTTCCGTGCCTGTGTGGAAAGATAGTGGACAATCCTTTTCAGGGTCCTAATGACGCCCCAACAGGTAGCCACCGTTCGATTGACCTGAAGCTCCATAGAGAGCTGGGTGTCAAAGATGACACCAAGGTTCCTGGCAGATTGTGTAGGTGTGGGGCAAATGCCTAAAGAAGGAGGCCACCAGTCACCTGACCACATGCCCTGGTCTTTGCCAAAGACCAGGACCTCTGTCTTGTCCCCGTTCAACTTTAGGGAGTTGGAAATCATCCACTCTGCAACAAGTTGCATGCAGGCTCTAAAGTTTGACGCGGCTTCAGTCACAGAGTGGGTCAGGGATACCATAATCTGCGTATCGTCGGCATACGATACTACCTCCATCCCCTGAGATCTTACTAGTCTTGCAAGGGGGGCCACGTAGATGTTGAACAGGGTCGGACTCAATGCCGACCCCTGTGGCACCCCGCATTGCAAAGACTTAGCAGGGGAGAGGTACTCACCTAGCATGACACGCTGCTCTCGTTGATGTAAAAAGGAGCTCAGGAGACTGAGGGCCGGTCCTTCTATACCTGCCTCCTTTAACCTGGATGTTAAGGTAGAGGGAGACAGGGTGTCGAATGCTGCTGTAAGGTCCAGCAGCACCAGCACGGTGGTTTGACCCAAATCAACTTTCCTGCGGATGTTATCCATGACCTTAGTCAAGGCAGACTCCGTGCTATGCAGCTTTCTAAAGCCATGTTGGGACCCATCCAAGAAACCTAAGGCATCCAGGAATCTGGAGGCCATGGTTCCCTCCATCAATATACACATCAGTGTTACCACGCCTTGTACTTAATCAGGTTTAACCGGCCCCATTGTTCTCCCACCAGTGCCACTTATATAATTGTGTCTTCCATGCTAGTGTTGTATTCAACATGTACATGGCCCCTGCTGTGCTGGCTGCAGTTCCTTTAGTCAATGCTCTCCAGGAATTCGTCTGCATTTCCTCCATTACCAGAAGTCACCATGGGGTGTGAGAAGTTGCTATGATTTTTTTCTTGTGACCTTCGTGCATTTCTCACAAAAACTGAAAAATAAGTGAAGGTCATGAAGTTCTACAGCAGCTGGGCTTTAGCAAAAAAGTTCAGAACTTTCACGATCATTTTGTACACATGTTTCAATTGTGTTGTCACACAAACGTGACAATCAATCACAAAAAAACAAAGACATGTAGTCAAATACAAAATGCTTGTGAGCTCACCACAATGTGGTATCAAAGGAAAACCTCAGCAATGTATACACTAGCATTGCTAAAAAACACTTTGTCGAGCAGGCATAGCAAACATGTTGCCTACTCAAGTATTTTCAATCTCTCATACTGCATGTGACCCATACACAACCCACTTCGAAGTACTGTGTAGGAGTGTTTTCTGGTCAAGTCAGTTCCATTAGATGAGCCCAGGGATGCAGTTGAAGGCCATTCCAAATACTCTTTCTTAAACATCATAACACACTCAAAACAGCATCAAGAAGCAGTGGCTGCATTTTAAGATGTTTATTTCTAGTGCATAAAATATGTACAGTAATCACACAGACTATGACATTAAAGGCAGCAATGCTTGACATGGTCAGAAAAAACAATATGAACAATATGAACATTCCTAACACGGTTAGCACATTTCTAGCATCCTAACACTCTATCACTATTTCTAACCTCTTGCTAAATTTTTAGCTCAAGCGGAAATAAACAAGCCTATTAATCGAGATCATTAAGATGGATGGCCAGACTACCTGCTCTGTGTAAAAAAATAGCTGCTGGGCCAGTCTCTATCACAGCGCTGACTCGAGAATGATAAGCAGTGCCAGGCTGAAGGCAATCGCAGCACTCGACTGACGATACCTGAGTATGATAGCATCTGATTGCCAATATTGTCTCATATTTACAAAATAAAACACTACTTGTATGCACTGAAGCACCAACAAGACTAAACAAATATGGCGATAAATGCATCATTTCAGTTCCAAAATATAGACAATATGGGGGCATATTAGCAAGGCAGGTGATATGAAATTATCACCGTATTTGCGTCCGTTTTCGGCCGCAAAGCTGCGATAAGTTCATCGCCCTATTAGCAAGCTGTCGCAAACATCAGTTCACGACAGCTTTTAAGTGATAGCGAGCGGTTTGAGGTCCGCTTTGCATGTCAGTGATATTTATCGCTAATGACATGCAAAGTGGGCGTACTAACCTGTTAGTGACTGAAAGCAGTCACTAACATCGCTATCGCCTATTATCAACGCAGGCGTAGCAATGAAAAAATTCACGCTAAGCGCGAATATCGCCGAAAACTAACGCCTGCTCAGACCACTTCTTAGCCTGTATATCCAATGAGAGGTGGATATTCAGGTTAAAGCCCTATTGGCGTTAATGCCTGAATATCGCAGGATTTCCAGCGATATTCACGCATTAAGCCACTATCGCCGGATATTTTATCTCATTTGAGATAAACGTTGCTAATAGCACGTTATCTCTGCGATAAAATCCGGCGATGCACGGCGATAGAAAAATTGTCGCTAAGCTTATTTAGCGATACATATCGCTAGTTGTTGATAATATGCCCCATGCTTCTATATTTAAAACAATACAAAAACATGTCAGCTGCCTCTATAATCGCCAATGATGTTATGGCAGCGTCCATAACAAAAACAATAAAAATATATCAGCCTAGAAAGCAGGCAGACATGATACTAACACGTTTGTGCGTGTCTAAAACTTCACACTTTTTACTAAAAGAGATAAAAGAATATGAAAACAAACATAACAGAAGAGGTCTAAACAGGCCCGTTTAATAATATTCATGACAAGTGGAACACCTGAAATGGACTACGTTACATTCTTCAAATGTTTTTCTTCAATGCAGACAGATTTCTTAGATAATACTAAATTGACATAATGGATTTGTTAGGGATATGTGTAAAAAGGTGGATGATTTGGAGTATACTGGTATTTTTCTCTGTCCATCACACACTGAAAGTTCGGTGAGTGGCCATCATGTTTCAGCGAACCGCACACCAAACGTTTTGTTTTTTTCAACAACAAACTACCAAAGCACAAGTTCAGTTTTTAAAAACAGATTACTAATTACCCTTGCACCCTCAGGGGTTTCTCCCAGATGTGTGTGGGTCATTATTATTTTTTGTTTCTGTTCAGGACCACTACGTTTGTCCTAGCAGTCCTGAACAGAGAAAGCATTAGACCTTCTGCTCTAAATAGGGCTAACAATCTAATGTTCTTACGCTCCTATGTTGGTGGCCTTTGTCAAATCTAGTAGGGGAGCATCACTACTGGAAACCTGGCAGTCCGCCCAACACATAATAACATAAATATTTGTAAAGTGCCGACCAGGGAATCTTGGCACTGAATAAAAGATGTTTATTGTTACCCAACTCAATGATACTCATTTTGTCGACCTCAAGTGGATGAAAGGCTGAGCGGACCCACTGGAATTTGAACCTGTGACCATGAGGTCGAACACTGGCCCCTGCAGTGAATGCATTAGTCCACTGAGACACCAGACCCGGCATGATAGCGCAGCTGGTCTGAGGTTTTGATGGACAGGGTACTCCACCATGTTTGTAGAGGAGTATCCTCTCTGCTAACCTCTAAGTAGGGCCAGAATTAAGTAATAATCACTCTTTACCTCAGCATGCAACCCCTGGTAGTTTGTCTTCTACTTTTAAAACGATAAACTCGATCCAACATTTACTTTGGCAGACCAAAATAAAAAACCGCTCTGCACAACACTCAGAAAAGTGTTTGCCTCATTTTCCATGTGAGGAAAAAATATTTTCCTTCGGTTTCCCACAACACACAAGCTTATTTTAAATATACCGATAAATGCACCCAGGCTTGCCTGAAGCCACAAACATAGTGACAGGCAGTGGTGGTCTGTCAAGATGAGTGTCTCACAGGCAGAGGAACGGTCAGCCTGGCCATATGTTTGCCAGTCTGAAAATCTCACAGCCCTGAGGGAAGTGACATCATCAGCCCAGTAAAGCTCTGTGAGGATCTTCACCCCGATGATTAATCGAAGAGTCAAAAACAGATTCAGCCTTAGGTTTGAGCTCTTTGATGTCCAGAGCTTACTGCCTATCAAAGACTCCTCACACCACTCTTTCCTAATTTGTCACAGAGTGAGGTGGGATCAGCAAGTCTCACTGGCCCCACCCCACACTGTGACGAGTTAGGAAAGGTTCTCTTCTCATTGGCCAGCCCTTGACAAGGGTAGCCAATGAGAAGAGTAAGAGGTTTCTTTTGTTCCCTCCTTCCCTCCCAAACCACCTACCTCCTTCCTGGGCTGTTGCGCTTCACCCTCACACCGCCCGCTGGTACTGCCTTCTACTACCACTGCCTGGTGAGTGTTTTAATGAATGGGTGTGTGTATATGTTTGAGTGTATGTGGATTAGTGTGTGTGTTCTGTGAATAGGTGTGTGCAAGTGTGTGGGTGAGTGCATAAGGTATTAAATGGCTATGATTATGTGCTTGTGAATGAATGAGTGAATGTGAGCATGTGCATGCATGCATGCTTGCAAATGGATGTGTGAGGATGTGTGCTTGTGGATAGAAGTGAGTGTGGGTTTGTGTGCCCAGTCCATTACACTTTAAAAGAACCAGCTGCCACGGGCGTTAG
This sequence comes from Lissotriton helveticus, assembly GCF_964261635.1. Lineage (NCBI taxonomy): Eukaryota > Metazoa > Chordata > Amphibia > Caudata > Salamandridae > Lissotriton > Lissotriton helveticus. The sequence continues at coordinate 170,707,728 of NC_136059.1, read as the reverse complement.
GGGCAGGGCCGGACTGGCTACCGGGCATTTTGGTGTGCTGCCGAGCTGGGGGGCTAATTTTGTTAATGGGGACCTGCGTGTGCTGAAAAAAGTTTGTTTTGCTTTTTTTATTTCAAAGGGCACGCAGCAGGGGCGTAGCTAGAGCTTGTGGCGCCCGGGGCTATCCCTCAGATTGCCGCCCCTGGCTGGGGGGGATGGCTGACAAAAAGGATGGCGAGCACTTGAAAGAGGTCAGAGAGACACGTAGTATCGCCGCTAATATTTACCTCGATCATGCAAGTTACATGCACATACATGACACGGTCCAAGGCTACACAGTTGAATACACCGGTGACAAGCAGTACAAAGGAGAACACACTGACTGCGTAATCTATCTGGAAACTCAGAAAAACGGGGAAAAACAAAGAGTAAACGCAATATATCTATCTATCTATCTATCTATCTATCTATCTATCTATCTATCTATATATCTATCTAACTATCGATCTATCTATGGGCAAAGTGTAATCTGTTATTTGTCAGCAATGTTCTGAATAGGAGGTGAAGTGATTTAGAAGAAGCAAAGCCTCAAGTGTGTCTTGAGGACTATACCCTAACTTAAAATTGGTAGTACATAACACGTTACCCTTTGCATACTTTATTTATGGCTTGTGTAGTAGTTATAAACAAATACATTTATATATAATACACATTTAAGAGGAGATAGTGGATTACATCTGTATAGTGAGATGCAGGCACACTGAATAGGCCTTGTGAGCATCAGCAGAGGTAGTATACTCTAAAGACATAGTAGCAAATAATATCTGAGGAAGAAGAGTGTTTATTCCACATTACATGGGTTGGTCTATGACATTTAATCTGTGGTATAAAATGGGAGTGGGGGAGGGCATACATGTATTAGTATACATTCTCCCCAGTAGCATATTTAATTTAGCCACATACATTTTCACTGTCATAGCATAGATCTTTATATTGTTCCATTAAGGTAGATGCCCATAGATATATATTTAAATACCCTTTCTCTTTACTTATACACATACATATGTACACATCACAAGCGCAAATGCACATCAATATACTGCTGTTGATTGGTATTTATATGAAATCTGTTGCCTATTGTGAATACGCACTTAGGCAACAGTTCTCTTCAGCTCCAGAGCCCAAACTCGTTCTGCTTCAGACTCAACACAAAATGGCTTCAGTTTCTGCTAAATTATATAAACAGGCATTTGCAATGCAATAGGTCTTGCATTTACACAAGTTTAAGCTCTAGATAATGCCAATGCCTTTTATTTCTGTTTTAAAAACTAAAACACAAATAAAAGGCTTTATTATTTGCAATGTCAATAGCTCAAACCCGCGTAAATGCGAGACCTAATGCATTGCAAATGCTTGTTTTATAGGAATTGTCTGTGAACTCTCTGCCACTCTGCCACTCACTAAAGATCCTTTCCTCCCCTCTGAAAACCATTTAGCTCTTACCTCACTCAGCCTTCTGTACTCCAGCAGCCAGGGTGTCTATGGTAGAGGTTGGCCAGCACTGACAAAGTCAAAAGCTGGTAGCCAGCTACATACCTAATGATTTTGCCAGTGCTTGTTTTTAATAAAGCATTTTACACCTAGGTTTTGGGAACTTCATCAACCTTTGTTCAAATATGTTAGAACAACATTGAAGGGCTTCTGCACACTTGGAAATATTTTGATAGCTCTGCTCATTAAAGGGCTCGCAGAGTCAAGCTAGAGCATCGGCTGGGATTTCCCAGTTTATTTGTTGAGTGGGTAGGGCAGGAAAGAGGAAAAGAAAGGAAGAAGGAAGGATGGAAGGAAAGAAAGATGGAAACAAAGAAATAACAAAGGCAAGAGAAAGGAAGGAAAAAAGAAAACAAAAAGTAAAGAAAGAATGAAGGCTCAAAAAAGGAATCAAAAAGGAGAAAGGAAAAGAAAGGAAAGAAGCCAAGAAAGAAAAAGGAAGATAGCAAGACAGAAAGTAAGTGTTAAAACCTGAGTCGGGTCGGGGACAATCGATAGTTGCCCGGCGGTATTGCCTCTGTGACCCTCTAGTTATTTAATCAATGAAGAGGCAGGCGCTGGAGACTGGAAAGCAGGAAACAAGGTTTTTATTCTCTCCGGAGGAGAACACAACGAAACGGACAGAAGGTATCGTTCTGAGGTGCTCTAGATACATTTCTGAGGCCTGGCCTCTTATACCCTGGTTTATGACTTTATTGTAAATTACACATTCATGTTAAAGCTTTGATGTATGGAAAAGACATTCCCGGAACTCCCCTTTGGGCCCGTTCCCACACACATTTACAGTTGAAGTCCCCACCCTAGTCACAACAGGTGATGAGTATCACGCAGCTGGATATTCCGCCGATTCACGGAATGTGGGGGGTTTGATCGGATCTCATGGAGTGGGGGCTTTGATCAACCCGGGGATCCTTTGATGGGGGAAGCTTTCTATTGTACGGGGAGGGGCAAGGAATGGTATCGGCAGAGCTGGGTGTCGGCCTGGGAACGGGGAAGACAAAACGGGCACACGGGGAAAAAAAAGGGGGTTTGCATCTAAGGGCCGGAGATCATGAAAGGGAAGCAGGGAGGTGTCGCGCTGGGAACAGGATGAGGGCCTGGGGCAGAGCAGCGCCGAAGAGGGGTTTATGACTCAAGGCAGGTGCAAGCAGGGGGTGGTCAGCGTGCAGGCTTAGTGAAGGCGAAGGGCTATGTCAGGGGCCAGCGGCATGCAAAAGGGTTCGTTCTGATCGGGGCATCTTAAAAAAAATGGCGGGCGCGCACGACAAAAGTGTGGCATCAGGGGAAGAGGCAAGATGGCGCAGATAATGTTCACCAAAACGTACTAATTTTCAACAGTCCTCCCTTTAACATATTCAAGACATCTTGCTGGTTCATTTTCTACTCGGTTCTATTGCGGTGGGCATGAGAAAGAAAACGGTAGGAACCCTAGACGAAAAAGAGTCGTAAACAATACATTTTAACATTTCTAGTTTTTAGGAGGTGGGCCTATTTGATAAACTTTGATCAATTTGTTTAGCAGGAAAGTCATAGGAATGTAATAACGATTCTGTAGTGTGAGCAGCAAGTACATTTCATACTGGCAGGTGATTACATATATCAGGTTCGGATTGGAGCATGATCAATACAATGGCGGCTGGGAGAGAAATGAGGTCTAGCAGAAACGGCGATTGGGGATGTCAAATGTTCGAAGTTTAACGAGTTCTCATCATTCTTTGTTGCCTTTCGTTGGCGCTGTTGAGCACCGGCGGTGGAGCTACAAGTCCAGCTCTGTTCTAAGTTCTGCGTTGCAGGGCACGACCCTTTCCTCGCGTTTCTGGTCGGAAAGGTCCTTTTCGCCCTGTGTCCTTTGAGGTGATTGTCAGAAAGTTCAGATGGAAGAAGAGCGTACAAAACAGTCCATAGGGTAGGTCAGAGGAAAAGGGGGGATGGAGCAAGGCCAAATTAGGAACAAACTAGGGGAACGAGAGACTTCAAACAGGCGAGCGTGTGACCGAGTTCAGAGAGCGGGGACTTGTCGACAGACACTGGACATCGAGCAGGGGCATCAGGTCGACCCTTTCTTCTCATGTTGTCGAAAACAGTGCCTCGTCCTGCAGCTCTTTTCTGTCGTGGTCTCGCCTTGGCTAATGTCGCAGGTGTTCCTTAGTCTGCAGTCAGGCCTCGTGCTCCCACATCCGGTCCTTCTCTCCTCCAACAGCAGTACCCTTAAACAAGTTTGAAAAGACAGTCTTTAGAGAATTTGCAGATGAAGATAATCAAAAAGTCTATTTCTCTCCCAGCTCCAGGCAAAGAATGAAAAAATGCCCATTATATTAGTGTTCACAACTGGCATATGAATGACCGGTGACGGGTTTGTTGGATTTACTATGACTTTCCTTTACAATTAGTTACTACACAGGTATTTTGCTGAGAGACGAACATGGCTAAACATTTCCTTTCTATTGATGCATCCTGCTTTTCAACTACTACGGGGTTCATTTTGATGATTTCTTTACCTTGGACTAGTCTGTTAACCTTGTAAAACATCATTCTGGATCCTACGTAACCTTTTACAGCCCGATTACTTAATTAGGAAGGACAGGGGTTTTATGGGGAACAACCAGGGGCATAGGAAACTTGTGGTAAGGGCATAAATCGACCCATCTCTCACAACAGGAAATGAGGGGTAATTTCATAATTCCAGTTTTTGGGCGGCTGATACAGGGGAGGTAACAGGGGTAATCATTTTTCCCGTTTTGGGTATTGCGACAATTCGGGGAGGGGAGGGTCGCGTATTCTGAGGTCCTTGTTTTATACCATAGGAGCCGTTGACATGTAGTTCCCTTTATTTCGGGTCAGATTAGGGAACCTCTGTCGTCTTACCTGTCCTTTCCCTTACGGTCCAACCTCGGTTCATTGACTTCTAGCGGAAAAGGAGAGGTAATGACGCGGCTTCAGGGTGATTGTATTAAAGACAAGTTTTTGTGCAAATACTGACGGTATTTGAAGCCAATTAGGTGGTGTGCTAGGGGTGGCAATCTGCCAATTTCGGGGACCTATCACTCGGAAGAGTGGGAGTGCAAAAATAGAGGGAGAGAGAGAGAGAGAGAGAGAGAGAGAGAGAGAGAGAGAGAGAGAGAGAGAGAGAGAGAGAGAGAGAGAGAGAGAGAGAGAGAGAGAGAGAGAGAGAGAGAGAGAGTGTAACGGCAGGCTAAATAGTGCACGTGCAACAGAGAGGGTGGCGGTGTATTCAAAAAAGGCTATTTAGTGCATTACACAGTAAAAGGGCATTCACGGGTCTGCGTTAGAATCTTGTAATCATGCAGTTTGAGCATTAGACAGGGTAGAGGGGACGTGCCTTGAGAAAAAGGAAAGAAGAAAGGAGGTACCATTTTGTCGCACTTCTCGCATTCTCGGTCCTTCGACCAGTTGGGTCGACGCCTCAGTCACACACACACATTCCCTCATAGTTTCGCATCATACGTGACATGGGCTCATTCGTCCGGTCTGGTTTAAGGGTGATCACTTTTTATCAGATTGTGCTAATTTTCCGGGTTTGTTCGATACGTGAGTAGTTTGCAGGCGTGCTTAGACACCACCTTGCGGCGCTAGTCCGCTTCGTGTATTAGACATGGCAAGGCTTCAGATCTTCGCCACACCTCGGCTGTAATCTCTGATGTAACCTGCAGAGGGAGGAAAAAGGGGGTGGGGGAGACAGCATTCGCGCATATTCAAACACATGGATTCATAAGTCCTTTATTTACCTCTTACTCGTCTTTCCTCCTCGGGGCAGGGTCCCCGGGGGTATGGTTTCTAGAGTCGAGGGGGGTAGTGTGTCCATATAGGTCGTGTGCGGGGAAACATAAAAAGGAAACCAGAGGTGCTTAGTGCGAGGTATCTAGTCAAAGGATGTATCTCACTATCGGGATCCTTAAACCTCTTTCAACGCTGTGGCGTTCTAAGGTTCTTCGGTTCTTGGGTCAGCTCCGTTCCCTGATACTTTGGAACGTTGTACTTTATCACATTTACATTATTTCATTTCACCCTCCTTTTACATTCCCTCCTTTACACCGTTCGTTTTACCCATCCTTGGAAGTCAAGGTCTTCCTCTACGCGAAAGTTCATGAGTCAGTCGCGTACTTTGAAGGCGGAGTGTCGTGTTGTCGATCCGATCCGTCCTCCAGGGCTGGGCAACCATCTTCTTTTAACCTTAAAGAGAGAGCAGAGTAGGGTGCACAGAAAAGAACTTTCCCACCGATCCCACATTTTTAAAATAAAGCATGCAATACCCGTCCAAAGTTTCAAAAACTTTATTTTGCAAAATCATTTCAGCATGTGGATTATGAGGGTGCGGTCGTATTGGGCCGGTCGTGGCAATGGCTAAAGTGCGTACAGTGGGGGGCGTCGTTTGCAGCAATAAAAACATCGGAAAGTTTTACTCATTCATTTGTAAGAGACTAAAACGTCTATTAACCCCTTAATTGCTGCCGTCGGCCAACGGTCGTCACGGCCACTACCTCCCCAGTGCTGCGCACGACCGTTGGACGTCCATTCAGCACTAGTTCCAATGGACAGCGCAGCACTGGGGAGGTCTATTTACAACGCTTTAAAGGGGTTAATTGGCTGGGGGTTCGGGGGCATTTATTTTCATAATTAAGAAGCATAATCATAATAGTGGTAATCAGATTTCCTATATGCATACCGTACGTGAGCGTTGTAAATGAGGTTTACATCAGTTATAAAAATATAATACACTGTACATTTGTAATCAACATTTGTAACGGGGATCCTTTCATACTGTTCGTCGAGTGAGTTCTCCTTGTCTTTTCTAGCCAAGTGTACAAAGGATCATATAAAATCTCAGAACATCAAGTTTATGTTAGTGCGAAGGAACACCACGAGGTGTTCGTAAGTTCCGATTGATACCAGCGCCATTTTGGGCGGGGCCGGCTCAGTCCGGAAGCAGCATCAGGGGGAAATGTTTCCCATTACTGGCAGTTTGGACCAGAGTCCTTTTCGGCAGTTCTAGAATTCATGCTAACAGAAGGAGTGGCAATGTCATGTTTGTTTCGTTGGCGATCAAGGCAGCCGTCCCTTACCGGAAGCCTGCAAAGGCCGAAGGTTCCGCCGGGGACCTTTGTAGGATCTTCAAGGCTGCGGAGACGCTGTCGGAGATGGGGGCTCGTGCTCCAGGGGGCAAATGTTCGAGTGATATTGTTGGTCAAAGTTACTCTAGTGACCGGGGCCCGCCTTCCAGCGGACCCAGACGCCATTTTGAGGCCCTACAGGGGCCACTCTCGTCGAGTTTGCAAGAGTGGGAGAGATCCTTCGGAGTGAACGGAAGAGGTCCCTGTTGTGCGAAAGCGGGACGTTCAGCTGGGGTGCAGCTGTGATGCCCCCACCTGGGGGGCGAGGGAGACTGGTTCGCATCGTCTCCTTCTCCCGGTGCACTCCATGCCGCTCCTTTTCATCGCCCCGCATGAAGGTCTCTCCACATCCGGTGTTCCCCAAGTCCTGTGCTCGGTGCTGTGGGAGTATGGCCACCATTGCACGTTCGGTGCTGCGCAAGTACTGGGGTGCCACCATGGTGTGTTCGGTGCTGTGGAAGTATTGGCACCATCGCCTGACTGGGGGTGTTCGGCGTCGGGCCGGGGGCTGGGAAACCTCCTATCGGTGGAGGTGGGAGAGGCTCGTCCGCGTCGCCTCTCCCTCCCAGCCCAACTTGGACAAATTGTTGTGGAGGTACGTGCAGGACATCCCGCCGTCCAGGGCTGCTGCGGCTGTGACGGAAGAGAAAAGGAAGAGGTGCCTCGTTCTTCTCTGGACATGTGGCGGGACTACTTAAGTCTATCCAGGCCCGTTGCGGCTGGCTGAGGAGACATGTAGCGGGACTACCTACAACTGCCCGGGCTGCTGGCTCCTGCCTCTCCTCCGGCTCCCCCATACGTTAAGATTTCCTGACCAAGAGTTGGCGGCCGGGCCCGCCTTATATGGGTTGCCGTTGGTTGGGCGTAGCCGTAACCCTGCCCTACTTTGGAAGGTTCCAGAGTGGGGGGGGGCGAATGTTCTGTTTGACTTTCATTTTCTACAGTTTACCGTTACTATTCCTTGTTTGTTGTGTTAAATTAAAAGTTCAAGTTCATTAATGGTCTACGGATTTTGTTTTACCATTTCTTTCTTTTCAGGTTGCTTTTATGCTAAGTTTCTGCTAACAGAGGTTGAGTAACACGGAAACACGTGTAGAGGGATGACGCAGATTTGTACATTACATACACACAAACTCAGACGGGGGACAGTACAAATACGACATACAAAGACCCAAGACGAACATAAAACAGTTATTGGTCATAATTATCTCTTTCCGTCTGTGAATTTGAAACGAGGCTGGGTTCCCGTCTTGACGTTGCCCGACCTAGGAGAACTTGAGCATGCCGCTGAAATTGTCCTGGCGAAATCTGTGCCATCGGGCATAATCAAACGTGGTGGTTCTGTCTGGTCTGTCTATGTAAGTCGGGTTCTTCTTTGTCTCGCGCTTTTTCTTGTACTGCCGGTCTGTCGTTCCTGTCGGCCCTTTGCCTTTACTCACGCTCAGTAGAGTCGGGCATTGGGCTTTCCAGTGTCCGACATACCTACAAAAAGCGCATTGGGCTGGCCCTAAGTCTGGTCGTCTTTTGCATAGTGTCGGGGGATAAGTTGTGGGTAGCGATGTCCTGGGGTTGTCCTGTCGGTATATTTCTCTACTTGGTTTGTCCTCGTCTTTTCTCTGTCGTTGCATAGCCTCTCTGCGCCACATACCGAGACTGTCGAGCATAATTGGCGTTGTCTTATTATTTCGAAGGGCTATTTCTAACGTTTCTATTTTATCAAGGTCAAAGGATCCTGCCAGTGGCCACTGTTTGTCTTGACTCTCTTCGGTATACCTGTGCCACAATTTATTATAGGCTATGGTGACTAATCCATAGTTTATGAACATGTCCTTATTAGGGGTGCCTTCTAGTGGAGCTATATGGTCCACCTCTAATACACGGTCCGGGCTAAACAGGCTATTAATCAGTGGGGAGAAGACAGACATGACGGCTCGTAACGAGGGACTAAAAAGTCAGCACTGCCTATCTTATCACTAGGTGCAAAGACTGGACAGAATATTTCTATTCAACGTTGTTTGCAGGCAGTGAATACCTCATGGATCAAAAATAATAAAAAGACCAATAAATAACAATGGGGAGAATGAGTAGGTCCGCAAAGATCTGCGTTACCTACCTTTTTCACTATCTGCAAAAAGGGTGGTCTCTTCCCTGTTTGCAGACAGGGAATCTCCAGGAAACAATAGTTTTGCGAACAACAGTTCAGTTTCAAGTAATTATTGAGTGGGGGAGAAAAAATAAGCACGGCTGTTGCCCTACCTATCCTCCACTGCTTGCAAAGGGAGAGCCCGTTGTTTCTCCGTTTGTAGACAGTGAATCTCCAAATAAATAACAAGAGCAATACTAGTATTTTTGAACAATCAAACAATCAAGCAATTATTTCGCAACTTGTCGTGATTACACGACCTTACCCGGACCATGTGGACAGATTCTTGTCTTCCGAATCCAGCGCCCGATCGTCCTCTTTTTCTCGTATTTCTCACGGCACTCCTGATGGTCCCCAGTCAGGACCGTAGATCACTCGAGAGAGGTCTGTTCGGAACTAGTGAAGTTCGGATGATCGGCTGCCAGACGAGGGTCTATTGGGCAAGAGCTCTCCCGATCGTTGCAGTCGTTCACTCTGTCGTCAGGACCTCTCCCACTGGATCCACGAGTCGCTGATGGGCCCCACGCTTGGGACGCCAATTGTTAAAACCTGAGTCGGGTCGGGGACAATCGATAGTTGCCCGGCGGTATTGCCTCTGTGACCCTCTAGTTATTTAATCAATGAAGAGGCAGGCGCTGGAGACTGGAAAGCAGGAAACAAGGTTTTTATTCTCTCCGGAGGAGAACACAACGAAACGGACAGAAGGTATCGTTCTGAGGTGCTCTAGATACATTTCTGAGGCCTGGCCTCTTATACCCTGGTTTATGACTTTATTGTAAATTACACATTCATGTTAAAGCTTTGATGTATGGAAAAGACATTCCCGGAACTCCCCTTTGGGCCCGTTCCCACACACATTTACAGTTGAAGTCCCCACCCTAGTCACAACAGGTGATGAGTATCACGCAGCTGGATATTCCGCCGATTCACGGAATGTGGGGGGTTTGATCGGATCTCATGGAGTGGGGGCTTTGATCAACCCGGGGATCCTTTGATGGGGGAAGCTTTCTATTGTACGGGGAGGGGCAAGGAATGGTATCGGCAGAGCTGGGTGTCGGCCTGGGAACGGGGAAGACAAAACGGGCACACGGGGAAAAAAAAGGGGGTTTGCATCTAAGGGCCGGAGATCATGAAAGGGAAGCAGGGAGGTGTCGCGCTGGGAACAGGATGAGGGCCTGGGGCAGAGCAGCGCCGAAGAGGGGTTTATGACTCAAGGCAGGTGCAAGCAGGGGGTGGTCAGCGTGCAGGCTTAGTGAAGGCGAAGGGCTATGTCAGGGGCCAGCGGCATGCAAAAGGGTTCGTTCTGATCGGGGCATCTTAAAAAAAATGGCGGGCGCGCACGACAAAAGTGTGGCATCAGGGGAAGAGGCAAGATGGCGCAGATAATGTTCACCAAAACGTACTAATTTTCAACATAAGAATGAAAGAAAGAACAAAAGCAAGAAAGAATGAAAGCCAGAAAGAAGGGAAGAGGAAAGAAAGGAAAGACTGCAAGAAAGAAAGAAGGCATAACTTAATACAGAAATCTACACAACCTATTTTGCTGTGAAGTAGCTGAAGTCAGATAAACAAAAAGCACTCTAACAGCTATTTTCAACACCATTGGCAGGATAACGGATCTGATGAGACCAGACTGTGCTTTTCTGACATTAAAAGCGTCCTGCTATCACTGGAGGCACTCGACTGTCCTGAAAGGCCATGCAGGCAGTGCAGTCTTTCGGGGTGTGAGCAGCTTACAGATTATACATCCCTGGCTTGAAAGGCAATATCAGACAGCTTGCACAGCCGTTCACGTTCTAAGCACTCAACTGGAAGCTCTCCTCCTGCTTGCTTCCCTGTCCTGCTTTTGGGGACATGAGTAGCCATCAAAATGAAAATCACTTATGGCCACCCAGAAGTAACTGGCTCTTTAGACTTTCATGGCTTCTATAGCTTGAGGACCACGCTTCTCTCACAAGAAACAATTTATTTTCAGCAAAATATCCCACAGCGGTGGCACAATCTCTCGGGGCTTGAACCTTTGGTAAACTGCACTTGCCTAACTTAAAGTCCCTAATAGGTAGTGCTATCTGACAGAGCTCAAAGAGCTAACCAGATGTGCTTTCTTGTTGACTAATCCAGGGCAACTGTGCAATCTGTCATGGTTTAACACCCCACACCCCTCTTGTGCTGCTGTCACTCAAAATGCTAAACATGTGATGTAATTCATTGGTGCTATACTTTGAAAAAATATTTGTATATACAGAAACATTTCTTAGGTACTTTTCAGTCTGACAGCCTAGAACATAATGCCGTTCAGTCAAAGGCTCGAGGCTAAGAAGTAATGGATGGCTTACTCAAGCCCACACTCAAACAGTTTCTTAACAGTATGTGCCAACTTCATGCAATAGTATGACTGGCTATCTATCTCAACCAAAAGTTTGGGGCTCAAAAGTAAAGATGAAAAAAGAAGTAAGAGAATTATAAGAAAATATTTTCAGATTGTTTTGATTTAGCAATACTAACCGCATGAAAAGCATTCATTATTAACAATTGGGCACAACTAGACTGCACAATGTGTATGAGTAACAAGAGGTGACAATTAAAGTTATTAAAGAAGAGAACCCACCCATAAACCCTAGAATACTAAAACGATTGGCGAACCCTGTATGTTCTTTGTGAGCCACAAAATGGTTTACAGCAGACAGCAAAGTCTAGTATGCTCGGCCTGAAAATCATGCTACATGAATATTATGGAATGCAATGTTATATCATGGGTTTTTCATCTCGCCTTGTGTTTGCGAATTCCTTGTCCACCTGCCATTGTTGAGTGTCTTGTTATGCAATGCTGTAGTCTACTGGAATCAGTTTTTCTTTGCTGAGGATGTGTCTTGCCATTTTCCACCTACCTCGTCAGACCTGCTTGTGTTTCTGTTACAGTCTGTGTCTGGGTCTCTGCATCCCATTATGTCATTGCCCCTCTTTCCAATCCACAGGCTAAGTTTCCAAGTTTATTAAAATAGTTTTGCTATCAGCCTTCCTGGTCAAAAGCAATGGATTTTGTCAGAAATAGTGAAAGGCAATTCAGATTTATTATACCTTTGCGTTCTTTGTGCTTGATTGTATCTAAGTTTGAATTTTAGGATGTTAAGATTTAAGATATGTGTAGAACCATAAATACTAAATTATGTTTCCCTTTACTTTTCCACCTAGTTGGTGTGCCCTCAGTCAGTGGATCTCATGTTTCTGTTAAACCTTCAGTACTGCTTGTGTGTGTTTAGTATGCTTTGATTTGGTGTGTTTGCTAATGTCTGAAACACTATACCAATCGCTTCCAAAACTTCATCTTGTGAAATGTGGGCTAAATATATTATAATCAGTTTAAAAACAAAAAAAACTCTACCTCTACATTCCACTAATGCAAGATGGTCTGCCATTTGATCTTTTTAAATGTACCGATTTTACTTAAAGGGATTTAGTTTCCACGATCTAATAACATATTTCAATGCCTTGTCAGAGATAGTAAGCGCTATATTTAGAAAATACTCACGGTCCGGTCGGGGATCTCGAAGCGGTGGTGGTCTGAGCTGTAAAAGCCATATCAGACAGCTTAAATGCCATATCAGACGTAGCGCCCAGAAGACCACAGAGTGCACGTGCAACAGAAGACGACAATGGAAACGCAGCTTGACTGTGCTGTTGTTCCTCGTTGTGCAAAGCGAGGATTAGGGTTAAACGGAGGGAAGTTCAGCCCTCAGCCCCTTTCATATCGTTTTGAAGAGGAAGTGTGTGGGCGCGAATTGAAGCTCTCGAACTAAGGGGTCGATTAGGATGGCGGACGGACCTGTTGTAGGAAGGGACCATCCGCCACAGGGGCGGAGGTCCCGTGTGTCGAATTAGGATGCACGCGCCACAGTGGCGGGTTCATCCCGCATTTTTAACATTGCGGCAGGCGGTGCTGAAAGCACCGCCCGCCGCAATGCTTAAAATGCATGTTGTGCGTTTCAAAGCACATCATGACAGGCACCACGCGGTGCCTGCCATGTTGTACTTTGAAACGCAGGGGGGTACCATAGGTACCCCCCATGTGCACCCCCCAACCCCCTTCACCCTGGGGGCCCGCAACGGGCCCCCAAAGCAAAGACAGTATGCCTTTCCGCCATGGAAAGGCATATGACCGCCGGCATCGTAATATGGTTGGCGGTGTCTCGCAGACACCACCACCATATGTAAGCACTTTTTCCGCCGGTTGCGAAGGCGACCGGCGGAAAACGGCGGACGGTCTTGCCGTCCGCCGCGGACCCCCCAGCCATGCTAATGTGGCGGGGGGTCTTTTCTGTGAGGATGGCGAACGGATTGCCCCCGCCGGCCCGGCAGTGGCTACCGCCGGCCCGGCGGGGGCAATCCGTCCGCCATCCTAATCGACCCCAAAGTGAGACTGCTGCTGTGCTGTTCTTAATCAGCTAGACTGTCTGCTGCAAATCACCCTTCACTGCAGAGACTTCACTAATTTAGTGGCGCGTGGTGGTGGGGCTCGCTCGTTACTAGTATATTTTAACTGATGGCCCTACAGCGCAGGGGCTGGCCGAAAAAGATGCCCAGGGCCGTCATTGGTAGCGCTTTCACGTGCTACAAGATTGACGGCCCTGGGATCCACATACGCTGTACGCCGAGCGCTGCACCACCACTAAGCTAGGTGGTGCAGCAATTGCAAGCATGTGCGCTAGCACTTACCTACATGTGTGCAGTGCTGCTCTGTCACAACAGCTGCACGTGTGGGTGACGCTTTTGCCCCTAACAAGATCCTGGACTGTCCACGGGCCACCAGTGCCGCGCAGCCGCCGCCCGCAAATTAGTGCCGCCTGGGGTGGACCGCCCCCACCGCCCCCTAGCTACGCCACTGGCACGCAGGTCCCCATCAACGAAATCAGCCCCACAGCAGAGAAATTAGCCTCCAGCTTTGCAGCACACAAAAACGCCCGGTAGCCAGGCCAGCCCTGGTTAGGGGTTTCAAAGAGTAAAGTGGAGGCAACAGCCGCTAACTCTGGTGAAAAGGAACAACAAAGTGAGGACGGTGATGATGCACAGGCATGTAGAAAATAGTACCCAATAATTTGTAAAACTATGAATCAAAAAAGTGAATCCTGAGAGATATTTTGGAATTACAGTAGCCCCCAAAAATGCCAATTCCTTCTTTTTTGATCTTTGCTCATGAGCGCCATCCTTGCATGTGTAATCATGTAGCTGTTGCCCCTTCTGATGTATTTGGCAGCAGTACCTCCAGTGGAAATGGCCTGGACCCTATACCCAGAGATACGTGCACATTTGGATACAAGAATGCTAGTCTCTCAACATGGCACTCTTTACACACTAAAAAGAACATTCTTGACTATTAATTTCCATTCAATTCCCATGACAATTATTGGGTGCACCTTGCCAGATCCAATATGAAACACCAAGAAAAAGTGGTTATGCCTGGAAAACACCTGAGTCTTGAGACAGAAAGGGGCCAAGGCACCATCTTTACATTAAAAAACATTTTTTGGTTACCCTAGTCACCACAAAAACATGGCCATATAAACCTCTGACCAGATTTACGTACAGGTGATGCAATTTAGTGAAGCAATCAACGTTTCTGAGCTTTAGCTGTATTGAGTCAAAAGGAGAGGGCAGAAGAGCATCAGCTCTACTAAGATTGAGGTTGTTTCTCTCTCTCCCTCGCAAGCCGTGCGCCACACACACCCTTGCAGCATTGTGCAAGGAGGTGTGTGTTGAGTCGAGCATCACTTTTCTTCTGGAAGAATATCCTTCAGTACAAAATATTATGCGTAGACATAGTTTGAAGATTTTCTAAATGTGTATGTGTGCTGTAACTTACAACACAAATGCAAAGTTTGAAAAAGTTGGAGAAAAGATTTGTTTTTCAAAAGTGACGCCTGCCTCCAGGAGGCATATTTTTGGGTGCAATGCTTTGTTTAGCTTTTATTAGTAGATAGGGCTTTGCATCAAAAACCAAAGACGGTTGTAAGAGAATGCTCATGTACCACCTATGGGATGTCCATGTAATACAAAGTAGAACAAAACACTACTTTGCATAACTTTCGGGCAACTTTCCAAAGCAAATTAAGATTTCTACTTTAAAGTAAATCCCATTTCAAGACCTTTAATCAGTTCGCGCCTCTGCACCGCCACAACACAAGTCTGTGATAAATCTACCTTTGCTGGGATGATCTTTATATAATAAAGAAATACCTCCAAGACCATTGATCAAATTTCTACTCTATTAAAGAGACAACAATATTGTTTCTTCAAGCATCCCTAATGTAGCCTGTTTTTACTTGATGAATTATTCAATACTGTAAACTAAATTCTCTCGCACCACACTCTATTAATCAAAGATACTTCTCAGGAAATGAACAAGGAATACTCTTTCTTAATTCATTATTTTTTTGAAAAGACAATTGTAAAAACTTACGAACATTCTACAAGAAATATTTTTCACATTCATTTGACAGGAATTACATTAAAGAATTCACTATTTTGGGACAAAGCATGTATGAACAAACAAAACTTTTCTTGGCTTAAATTGTTGTATCTTTAGGACAAAATTAAACTAGAAACATACAAGGAAAAGAAGGGGATACACAAATGCGTATCCAGTGTCCTACGTTATCAAATTTAAGGGACATTTGTCATTGCAACCCTCATGAATGTAGTCTTCCACAGTACTACTTGGCCCTATTACAATAGTGGTCAGAGCTTAAAGTTGTGTGCAGATGAGATTTTTTGATTTCGTCATCCGTAATGCATAATGTTTTGCGCAGGTGTTGCACTCAGTGGATGCTCCTGGTCCTATTTGTGTGTGCACCGACGCGTTTCGACCTTCAAGGTATATTTCAAAGAAGGTCTTCTTCAGGGTTGAGAAATTTGTGGGCATTTTAAGGCAGCGGATTCCTGTCTTGTTTCCTCCCAGGGTGGTGTAGATTCCTTAGCGGGCAACTCCTATTTCTTCGTGTGACCCTTCAAGTTTATTTAACGGTGGTCACCTTCTTGGTCCTGTTAAGGTCCTGTTCTCAAGGTCACCTTAGTGTCTAGTCGGAGTGGTGGTAACACGCTTGTGTGGCAGCCATCTCGTGGGTTCAATCAGCGTCCTTATTCGATTACGTCGAGCTCCTCCATCTGGGGTCTGGCTCTTTGCGGGATCCCGTTTCACTCCATCAGCTGCCGAAAGGATGATCAGCATTTGCCATGCTTCCCAATGGAATAGCTGGGTTCTTCAGTATTGCCTTGCCAATCATTAAGTGGTACCAACACTCCTTTACGTTTTTGTCAAACCAGCATTAGAAAAAGAATGAGGAATTTAGATACACAAGAAAAAAAAATTTCAGCCTGCTCCTATCTGGGCATTCCAGTCAAACTTAAGAACTGTGCTCAAACTCTCCAGTCATAACTGGCCATATTAAAGAAACCTTACACTTGTGCAAAAAGGAAGCAAGAAAAGAAATCTACCCGCTTCACTGTGGCCAGAATTCCATTGCGATGCTGAGGAATTCCACACGTGTGCTGTCCGGACGGCCCCTGGCCGTCCTCCGCACACGCCCACCGTGACATCAGACAGCCGGGGGTCGTCCGACGCACGAAAGAGGCTACATTTCACCAGCACAAAACATGGACCAAGAAGACGCTGTACTGCTTTTACTGCTTCTAGATAAAGAAATGCCGGAACATTCTTTCCATCATTGTGTAAAAGGCATTGGTAAGAATGACGCACAATCTGTTTCTCTGCATTAAAATGTTACTCATGGCCTCGGATTCTTCAGGTAAAATGAATGTCCATTACACATAATCAGTTATTTATATGAAAAAGTAGTACGTTATTTCGGCTTTGCATTAGCTTCACAATCCATTTTCTCATGTCTTTTGTCCTGGCGCAAAGCCTTTCTCAGGGAGTGGTCTGATAAGCAGTACATGTGTAGTTGCCTATAGCTTCCAGTTACACTATCAAAATCTAAGGTGAATGTTCGAACCTTTAATTATGAATCAAAATGATAATGTTGCGAAACACATAAAAGCAGAGGTTACAACAAGCAGCACATTTACCTCAGGGTAGTCATTTCCCACTAATCATTTTTAGAGGCACTGCAATTAAGCAGCTGCGGAGAGCCAAATTATGCGGTAAGGAAAGTCAAATAATGGGGCACACTCTGTAATAGTAATATTTATTTTATTTATTATTTCAACCCCTCTTAATACTGTCTGGGCAAGGATGCATCTCATGACCCTTGAGGCGCCCCGCCTGACCTGCAAATGGCTGCTGTCTCTCCCACTGGCGGATATTATTCACCTGCATTCACCCCCCCTGAAGACATGCGGCCACTGGCCCTGTCCTCATGCTGCACCACTCCATTGACTACACCCCCTTTGCCTCTGAGGTATGGAGAATTTTATAGACTGACTGAGTTTAGCAGCAGTGACTCCACCACCTTGCCTGACCTCAAGATGGGCGCCTCAGTTGGTCTCCCCACGACGCCCTACCACTCATGGACAATTGATCTGGCCATCTCCCTGATCTTGATTACAGCCCTCACCGGCCCTTCATCCTGCTCTCCCTCCAGGGCATTTACTCGTTGATCTTTCCCTTGACTGTGGAGACCTTGCTATCCCACTGATGCCCGGTGGAGCTACCTGTTAGCTGAAGAGGAGCTGGGCTGTGAATTCCCCCTCGGCTGTCAACAACCCAGCCGGACCTTGGACAGACCGTCCTTTGTCTCTCTGTTGTATCCTCCTCATTCCCCTTCCCCTTCACCCTACCCCTGTCCCCCTGTATGCTCCTTTCCTCTCGTCATCTTCGCTCTTTAAATGTTTTTCAGTTGAGACCTAGCTAATCTGACCGTTGCCCGGTGGAGCTACCTGTTAGCTGAAGAGGAGATGGGCTGTGGATTACCCCGTGGCCGTCACCTACCCAGCTGGACTGGGGGCAGACTTTCCCTTCGTCTCTACATCGTATCTATACCTTACCCTGCCTTCTTTCCCTTCTTCACTCCATTTTACTTACCGTCTATGTTCTTTAAATGTTTTTAATGGTATGTTTTTTTGTAATTTGTAACTGATGTAATTTGGCAACTATGTGGAATCTTATGTAAAGCACTCTGATACCCTGGGGTCTAGCCAGCGCTATATAAAACTCTTTAAAATAAAATTAAAAAATAAGTACCAGCTGGACACCTAGATAGCAATCAGTAATTGAAAGGTCGTTAGTTAACCTTCACAAAGTCTACCAATGGTGGAATTTCGTTCTGTCAAATATGAGCTACAAGCACATTGTTTTTTGGTTACTTATGCAAATTATGCAGCAGAAGGTGTATTGTGTGGCAACTGTGGCAAATCCATAAGTAAGCAAAGAAAGTTTCATCTGCAGAATTGCAGAATTCCAGTGACAACTACCTATAGCGGAACACACCTCTCGGTTGTAGAAATGGGAGAACATTTACCAATTTAATGGATTAAAAGAAAGGCCTTCTATCAATTCCTTATTCAAGTGCCAACAGTACTCCACCCTTGGTGCTATTTTTGAAATCTGGAGGCTGTCAGGTGTTTTAATGGAGAAATGGACTGTAAATATATTTAACGTAAATTAATGAGTCTGTCAAAATCAACCCCTATTTCTGCCACCGACAGCACCTTTTATATGAAATGAGTGACATTCAATTTCATGCACAGAAACAACACCTGGCTTATTGCAAGACAGAAATGCCATGAAGCAAAGACTTACATTATGGAACACGAATGGATGGGATTAACATATTGAGAAGCCTCTTGATGAAAGTTCCTTCGGAAATAATATTTTCGCTCTGTAGCAATAGCATTTTTTTTTTGTATGAGATATGCTAGAGGTGGTGTGTCCCCTGAATATCAACTCAACAAAACCGATGGGACAGAATATCGAAAACAAAATACAAACAGGTATACCTGGGTTTTCCATTCCTAGCTCCACATGTCTGTACCCACGCAGTACATAGATCTTCAAGGTGTGTAGATGTGGAGTTAGGAGCAGTAAGTCCATACTTCCCCACTTGCACTTATCTTTTGGTATTTTGTCCCTGGATATTCTGGCCTTGATATTAGAGGTTGATGTAATCTAAGTGCCAGTAAAGTATACAACAGATTTGTAAAAGTAAATAATGCTATTGCTGTAAGATAATACCTGTGCACAAAAGGTGCGCTCCCTAAAATTGTTCAGACAGATGGATCTGATGGCAGGTAAACTTCCCTGGACAGGCAACAAGTCAATGTCTGAAATCTATTACTCTGGAGATAATGTCATGGAAAAGGCCTGTTCCACTCATCCAAAAATGTGAGCAACCTATTTCACATAGAGGAACTGTAACCCCTTCACTGCAGGGCTGATTCCCCTGCTGTGCTGGGGGAGAAGGGACGTGCACAGGGCCCCCATGCTCATGACGAGCTCAGGTCGTCATGAGCCACGGTGCTCGTGTGCTCATGACGAGCTGAGCTCGTCACAGCCACACCCGTTAGTGTAGAACGCTCGCACAGCAGGGGAATTAGCCCCGCGTGTGAGCGTTCTAACGGTCATGACGAACTGAGCTCATCATGAGCACACAGGAACCGTGGCTCATGACGAGCTGAGCTCGTCATGAGCATGGGAGGGGTTACTATGGGAATATTTCCTTTCAGTGAATTTGTGGAGATGAATCAGACAACTGTCTTTCATTGAGTGATTGTTGGACCCTGTTCAGTGGGTCATGGGGCAAGCGGGAGCTACTTGGCCTCAGCCTTGGATCATTTGCCGCAGATGTCCGGGGGTGCATCCTACTACAGTTCTGCAAATGGGGCCAAGTGCAACCTTTCAGCACTTAACTCTCACTGGTGGAACCAATGGCGATCAGTCCCAGGCTTGTCGGGGAGCTTAGTGTGGGGGGGCAGCAAACTCAGTGCTCAATAATCACTCAAGAAGGCAATAACTTACTTCCCAACTCACGTCCTTGTATTCATGTCAATAATTCTAATTTACTCCAAGTTCTTGCATATATGTCTGATAATATAAGAACGCTTACATTGCAATTGAGATAATCATAAACAAACAAATCTAAGAAGAACAGAGGAAAAACAAAATGCATACAGGCCGGAAATTGATCAGGTGTGTCTCTTTATTACCTGAATTATAGGCTATATAAAAGTACTGCCACAACGTAGGCAACTGGTTAATTAATTGAGACATTTTTCAAATGGAAGCAAGGTCGGAAGGGTATCAACCTTAAGGTGAAGGATGGTAAATTCGTATGTAACGTTCTATGCCTCCTCTGCTTGGTCCAATAAAGGATGCTCAGATGCTGTCAAAGGTGTCAGGTTCATCCAATAATCGACATATGAGTTGCACATGTGATGTCGCGACTGCTATATCCTCATGGGAGGGGGAGACACGTTGCTTCTATCTCCAGAGGGTAGCTGCTGTGGCAACTTTCAGAGCGGTCTCAGTACATCTCTTGAAGTACTGGCTTATTTAAGAAATGTGGGGAGTGTGTTGGAAAAAGATCAGGGGCCATAGACACAGAATGGGTAAAACCCTTTGATACATCTGCCCCTGGGCCAACTGCATTTTGCCTTTCAGTCCTTCGAAGGATTGAATTGTTCCGTTGTGTATCAGCTGTTCTAGTGTAAGGATACCTCTTGCTGCCATTCTGCCCATGTTAGTGTCCCTTCATCAATCATGCTTTTCCAGGTCTTTCGAAAAAATGTATGCCAGATGCTCCAAGTGATGGGCTTTATAATACAGCTTCTTATCGAGGAGGCGAAGGCCGCCGCTTCTGTATTCACTTGTAGTTCAGTGAATTTTAGTGAGGGTTTGTTTTATTCCAGTGAATTCTGTAGCTAGAAAATTGACCGAAGGTTTGTGTAGCCTTAAACTATTTAGGGCAGTGACTCCTCCAGATTGATGAACAGGAGTAATATTTCCTTTGCATGTAGGAAAAGTATTAATACTCCTGCAGCTGTATTCATTCCACAATTGCCTGAGAGGATCCGATTTTGCCCACCAGTGGTTCTAAAGCCAGTAGAACATACATTGGTAAATGCATTAGGCTCCTCGTATGTGATTAATAACAAGCTGTTTTTTGTTATAAGTTGTACCTTGCTGAGTAGATGTACAATATGAAAGTCTGTTAAAGAGTTATGACTTTTTTTATGTACAAAAAGGCAATATTTTGTGCTGTTACTAGTGTTATAGTGTGGGTAAGTAATAGCAACATTTTGAAAAATGAAATGAAAGAGGGAAATATAGAATTAATTGATATGTGTTTAGAGGAGATCTGAAAACTTTTTGGATCCGGTGCAACTTCACCTGCAGCACCATTCAAGTCATGTCCCTAGTGCCTACAAGATAACCACATTTATGACTGCCTATTTAGTAGTAAAATATGACAATATTTGGTTTTCAGAGGAGCTTTTACAACTTTTGGTCCTGGTGCCACTGCACCTGCTGCACCATTCAAATCATGATCCTATTGCCTGTAAGATAACTGCACTTGTGACTGCCTGTTTAGTAATAAAATATTGCAATATTTGGAGTTTAGAGGGGTTCCTTGATCTTTCGGCCCCGGTGTCACTACACCTGCTGCACCATTGAAATCATGACCCTGGTGCCTGCAAGGTAAATTCAGTTGTGACTGCTTATTTACTAGTTAAATATAGCAATATTTGGCGTTTAGTGGGGTCCCTAGAGCTTTTGACCTGATTCCACTGCACCTGTTGCACCATTCAAATAAAGCACCTTTTAACTTCAAGATAACTGCAATTGGATCTGCCTGTATAGTAGTAACATACAGCAACATTTAGAAAATAGGCATTTCTTGGCTGTCTTTCCATCTGGCTAGCTGTCGTCATCCATTGGTACTCATCCGCAAGCCCTGGGACACTCCGTTGCTGGGGCTGCCATGCGCTACATAAGCATTTTTAACATAACATAACAAGTTTAGAGGAGTTCTGACAACTTTTGGGCCTGGTGTCAATGCACCCGCTGCGCCATTCAAATCATGACCCTGTTGCTTGCAAGGTAACTGCGCTTGTGGTTGCCTGTTTACAAATAAAATATAGCAATATTTTTTTGTTTAGCGGGGTGCCTGAGCTTTTAGTCCCGGTGCCACTGCACCTGCTGCACTATTGAAATCATGACCCTAGTGCTTGCTAGATAACTGCACTAACAACTGCCTGTTTAGATGTAATATATAACAATATTAGCTGTTTATAGGACTCCTGACACCTGTTGGGCCCAGTGCCTCTGCACCTGCTGCACCATTCAAATAATGACCTTTTGCCTGCAAGACAACTGCACTTGTGATTGCCTGTTTCGTAGTAAAATATAGCAATATTCGGTGCTTAATTGAGTTATGACAAATTCTGGGCCCGGTACTACTGCATCTGCTGCACCATTCAAATCATGACCCTAGTGCCTGAATTGAACTTGTGTCTGGCTATTTAGTTGTAAATTGTAGCAATAATTGGTGTTTAATGGGGTGCCTGGAGCTTTTGGTCCCCGTGCCACTGCACCTGATGCACTATTGAAATCACAACCCTAGCCCTTCGTAGATAACTGCACTTGTGACTGCATATTTAGTTATAAAATATAGCAATATTAGGTGTTTAGAGGAGTTTTGGCAACATTTGGTCCTTGTGCCACTGCACCTGCTGCACTATTCTGTTAATTACCTTGTTGCCTGCAAGAAAACTGCACTTGTGAATACCTGTTTAGCAATAAAATATAACAATATTTTGTGTTTAGTGAAGTTATGACAACATTTTGGACCGGTACCACTGCACCTGCTGCACCATTTAAATCAAGCCCCTTTCATCTGCAAGATAACCACAATTGGGACTCCCTGTATAGTAGTAAAATATAGAAATATTATGTGTTTAGAGGAGTTCTGACAACTTTTGGGCCTGGTTCTACTGCACCTGCTGCACCATTCAAGTCATTCATGACCCTCTTGTCTGCAAGGTAACTGCACTTGTGGCTGCTTGTTTAGTAGTAAAATATAGCACAGCTCATATATATTAACTTTATATTTAACATGCAATGTTTATTACAATATTTAGAATTTGATCATAATGCCCAAATAGATTACGTTTAAAAAAATCAATCTGACAATACCTATAAAGTGCAAAGATAAGTGCTGAGACATAAATAGGAAATTCAACAAATGTTCTAAGGCTAAAGTATTTGCTTTACACAAGTAAGTAATATAAAGGAAGCATTCCAGCAAGCTATTAGAAGTGTCTACCTTTTCCTTGGGAAGAGATCTTATCTTGACAGTGAATGGGGCTCAAACAGTATGAACAGCTTTTGTAGAAGTATCGTAAATGCGTGCAGCCAGGGTGAGTTAACAAAAAAAAGTTCCACACAAAAGTGAATGAACACAGTAATTCGGTTATGGGAACAGATGAGAGCCCCCTATTAAGCTATAGTAAATACAAGAGATTTCACAAGCACAGTGCAAGCGCTGTGCAGGCCAAACCTAAAAAGGAGAAGCGCCAGACGGCAACCTTGGTGGGTGCAACTAGCAATCAGAAATTGCTCTGATTGGAAACCATTGCAAGCTACTTTGGCCGTGAGTGTACAGTAAAACATCTTCATCTTTTGGAAATAGTCTTTAAATTTTGCAAGTCTCAGGGTTCAAAGAGGTACTTCCATGTGTCTCTGTCAAATGACTTATTGATATTGCAAGGAGTCCACAACTTGTTTAGTATTATCTTTGCTTGAGAGAGCAGTCGAATGTGGTTAGTAAATGATCACTTTGGGACGAAACTGACTTGATTCCGATGGATCAACGATGCATTGTATCTCTTCAGACTGGTAGCTAAGACCTTGCCCAGTATTTTTATATCCGTATTAATCAGAGAGATAGGTGTATAACTACTGCACTTTTGGGGTCCTTGTTCAGTTTCATCCATGCTTGCATTTATAATAAAGTTAGTTTAATACGCTTTAACTCCTTCCATGCGTCGGACGGACCCCGGCCGTCCGACGTCAGGGTGGGCGTGTGTGGAGGACGGCTGTGGGCTGTCCGAACCCCGCACACTCGATAAATCATCAGCACCGCGGCGGAATTCGTCAAGGTGTTAAAACACAATACTTCATAGTACACAAGACGGTCTCAATGCTTCCCCTCTTACTTTCCTTCTATAGTTTAGGACAGTCTATGTCACTCAGTCTCCCCGGGCCTCAATTACTATATTTTGTCGCACGGCAGCACAGCAAGACTTCTTGCTGAACTGCAGTGCGTCAAAATAAAAGGGCAGAAATGCCCCAAATCTGCAAGATATGGCACATTCCTGTCCCTCTCCCCTGCACCGGTGGACAAACAGCAGCTGTGCGCCAATGTAGACACCCTTGCACCATAGTGCAAGGGTGCTTGCGTGGCTGGAATGATTGTTCCTGCACAATAACAATCATTGAAGGCATTTTGCTCCTTTTATGTGTGCTGCAGAACGAGCAAAAAACGAGGAGAAATAAAACTATTTCTCCTGGTGCACCACTCCTACACCTCTCTTGTGGAGGCTCAGGATTCTGACGCATTTCCAGGTTTATGACACTTTGTAAATTTAGGAATGTGTCAGGTTCCATGGGAAAACCCACAGCGACACCCATGGAACAATCTTTTCACTCAGTCTAATGCATGAAAGGGGCCAATATTTACAAGGCCATGAAAAGTCATGCACAGTGACTTTACGTGGCCATGTAAATATGGGCAGGCAGACTGCACAGCCACCGTGTCTAAAAAAGTGGTGTGCCGGCGGCGCAATTGGCTTGCAAGGGAGGTCCTCAGTCTTTAGTAGTTTTCCTCAATGTGAGTCCTAGTGACCTACACAAGGTTTGGGCCACAGTATGTGTCAGTCCTAGTCTTCCCTCTTCTTCAGTGAAGACACACCAACCGTGGGTGAACTGGCATCCACCTCCCATCCCAGTAGCATATGCTGAGTCTCCCTACTGAAGGCAGTGGCAATCGCGATTAATATCTCTGGCAGGCGCTGTGAATTACAGGTTCATGAGATCATGGATCATCTCAGTTTTCTTTCATTCTGTGGATGTGCAACACTGACGCCACACACTCCAGTTGTCGAACAGTTGGAGTAGCTTTGCAGGTTTTGCAGTCACATGCATCAAAGGATTTTGCGATCGCAAACGGTGCGAATCGCAAAAATCGGACGTTTGCGATCGCAAAATCCTCTTTTGGAATGCATGAAGGTTCAAGGCCCTCGCAATTTAAGAATTCGCAAGTATTTGCGAATTCTCAAATTGCGATTGCATTTAAGGAATGGCATTTTGCGATTCCTTAAATGTAATGCATGACACATTTAAAAATTGCGAATTTGCAATTAAGGGGAGCAAATTACCATGAGGTTGAACCTCATGGTAATTTGCGAAAACTTTGAAAAATGCACTTTTGTGCATTTTTCAAAGTTTCATGTTGTGCCCACACATGCCCTAATGGCATGTGTGTGCACAACATATGTGCACAGATTGATTTCAGGGGTGTAACAGGGTGTCCTTTGGACACCCCTGCACCCTTGAAATCGCATTTTCAATTTGCGATTCGCTAATTGCTAATCGCAAATTGAGAATTTCTTCCCATTCATTCCTATGGGCTTCTCGGCCCATAGGAATGAATGGGGAGGTATTCCTTAATTGCGAGTCGCAAATTGCGAGTCGCAATTAAGGAATAATAAGAAATCGCAAATTTTAATGCAATTTCTTGATGCATTGCATTTTGCAATTCCTTAATTGCGATTCCTTATTTTTTGCAATTAAGGAATCGCAAAATGCAATAATGATGCATGTGCCTGTTGGTCCGGAAGTATGCCAGCCATGCACTCAGGAGTCTCTGCTGGATAGACCCTCAGCTCTGGGATCAGCATGCCCATGCTGCCAAACTGCTCCTCCTGCAAAGTTGGCTTGCTCCTTCCCTTTTCTTCACAGGCAGGAGACTTTCAGGTTTTTCAGGACAAGTAGACAGCTCTTCCTTTCAGATCCAATTCAAGGTGATGTCTTGGAGAGGCTGGTGGACAGCAGACACTACAGGGCATAACACAGGCCCCCGCAGCCCCCGTGGTGCGGGGGGGCCCGAGCTGCAGGGGGCCCCCTCAGCACCGTACTCAGGCCTGAGAGCTCCATAGTAAATACGGAGGGGAGCCCCTTCAGGTACCCTGAAGGGGGCCCCTCAAATTTCGTTACGCCAGTGGACACTAGATCTTATTGCACACCAGTCTTCTGGGTACTCTGCAGAGCACTTCTTGGTCAAAGCAAACATAAAACTGGAACAATACGAGGGTCATCTGCAACCACGTTTACACTGGTAAAGTAGACAGGGGATGTGTATTCTCTGCCTGTACTTTCAGAACCTGTTTGGTTCGGTTCTCTTTTCATGTGTGATTTCTAGGCTGCCTACCACCCTTAGCCTTTGTGTAGAACGATGCTCCTCACAGCAGGATTGTTTCCTGGTTGAAGCACCCACAACAGAGGCACAAAAATGCAAGAGCATTTTGCATCTGGCTATGAACAGCCTCCATGAAAATAATTAGGAAGTGAAACTCAACAAAATGACTCTTCACAAACACTAATTAGCAACTTTTCAGAAAAAGGACCTCAGCTAATTTTCAAAAGGAAGCCTGTCTCTCTATCCTCAATGAATGTCTAGATTTCCTCTCACCATCCTCAGAAAATCAGCAATATTCTTCCACTGTCTGGGAAAGTCATCTCATCTACATCTTGTGCACATGAATAAACCAGGGGCTTCTAAAACAGAACTCACCGGCTTCCTTTAATCTGGTTCACTCGGATTCGTGCTGTGTATGTATCACAAAGACCACACACATACAGACACACTCGTGCAGTGCTATGTTCTGGGTTAGATTGTTTACTTGATGTGCTGTCCCCAATTCGGGGGGGCCTCTCCAATGCGGCTCAACTTTACTTGAGTGGGCTTTTATGACGTATAGAAAAATGTTTAATCCAAACTACAAGATCACAAAAACATGGGGGCATATTACCAACAAGCATCGATATTTATCACTAAATAGGCTTAGCGACGATTTTTTATCCTTGAGCATCGCCGGAATTTATCGCTGAGATAACGTGCTATTAGAAGAGAGAAGTGTGGCTCAATGATTACAGCGGCAGACCCTGATGCCGAGGTATGGCCCGGGACCAGGGTTTAATTCCCGCATCGGCGGGTCTTGGCAGGGTCTTGAGCTCTTTATTCCTCGGACCTGATTTCTCGCCTCGGTGCCTATTCTAATCATGGGTCCCACGCTGCAACTCTGGGCAATAGCTTGCTTAATCTCCACAACGGCCCCCAACAGCGCTGGGATGCCTGGCTTCACCTTGGGGATGCCCAGGAGTGGACATTCCACAGGGAAAAGCCAGAAAGGGTTCCACAGCGGTATGAGTACAAGCGCCACGAGACCTGGTCCGGGTAGCTGTGCGCTGTACAAGTACAAAAACATTTACATTTACATTAGCAACGTTTATCTCCAAAGCGATGCGATAGCGGCGAAATGCGTGAATATCGCTGAGAATACAGCGATATTCTCGCATTAGCGACGAAATGCTCTTAGCCATGTTATCCACCTCCCATTGGATAACATGGCTAAGAACTGGTCTGAGCAGGTTTTAGTTTTTGGAGATATTCGCGCTTAGCGCGAATATTTCCAACGCTACGCCTGTGCTTTCAGTCGCTAACAGGTTGGGTACGCCCACTTTGCATGTCATTAGCGATGAATATCGCTGACGTGCAAAGCGGGCCCCAAACCGCTCGCTAACTGCTGTTAGTGACAGCTTGCTAATAGGGCAATAGAATTATAGCATTATCGCTGCTTAGAGGCCGAAAACGGCCGCTAAAGTGGCGATAATTACCTATCGCCACCCTTGGTAATATGCCCCCTGGTGTGTTGCCACCACTGCTGGACCTTCTAAACCCATGATGGTAGCCCACTGTCACAAACGAGAGTGACTTTGGTGCCTCCCTTAAGGTCCAAGACAGGTCCAGGGTCCTCCATGTCAAGCATCAGGCCTAGATCTCTGCTCATGCGCTAGACCAGAGTGATCCTGAGGCCAAAAACTGGAATATGTGAAACTCACAGTTGGGCGCTCAGGACACCGGACAAGACTGTGCATCCTACAAGGGTCAAACCACTTTTCTTTGTTTAAGTTTATTTCCTGAACACTGAACACATATCAAATGCAGCGTTTATTTAAAAATGTTTGCACGTGTCTATTTTAATATGAGATCACCTACATACCGTGTAAATAATTTGGAACTTATAGTTTCATTAAGCTATTGCACCCTCACCTGTCTGCTAATGCTAAAAAGAGTGACATCACCTGGGAAAATATAAACTAATAAGCACCACATCTTCTGGGCGACCTCGATCTGCTATGCAGTCCGGTATGATTTTGTAATGCTGGAAACAGATTGTAGAGAAGAAACCTCTAGTTAAAATGCATAGAGCAGAACGGATGTGAAATGCTTCTGCTTCTTCTTAGAACTGTGGAGACGCATTAGAAGAGCTCGGTGGGCACCTCAATGCTGTTCCTGGAAAAGGTTCCCATTGAAAGATGAACTCCAAGTGCAATGTGACGCCCTGAATGAATCAGAGGAGATGTGGTTAGGTGACTGGAATTAGTATTTAGCAACCTTGTTTCTTTGTTTTGTAATCAGTTGTTCTGTGAATATCAGTGTATTATGCAATCTAAGGCAGGAATACCTTGTCAGATCTATGTTGAATGTTGTGATAGCAGTGCATTATGCATCCAGCAGCCAGGTGCATTGAAAGAGCTTTGCTGAATATTGTGATATCAGAGCATTATGCATCTGTCACACAGGTGCATTGTGAGAGCTCTGCTGAATATTATGAAATCAGTGCGTTTTGCATCCAGCAGCCAGGTGCATTGTGAGAGCTCTGCTGAATATTATGAAATCAGTGCGTTTTGCATCCAGCAGCCAGGTGCATTGTGAGAGCTCTGCTGAATATTGTGATATCAGTACATTATGCATCTGTCACACAGGTGCATTGTGAGAGCTCTGCTGAATATCGTGATACCAATGCTTTATGCATCCGGCACACAGGTGCATTGGGAGAGCTCTGCTGAATATTGTGATATCAATGCGTTATGCATCCGGCACACAGGTGCATTGTGATTCTCTGCTGAATATTGCGATATCAGTGTATGATGCATATGTCACACAGGTGCATTGTAGGAACTCTGCTGAATATTGTGATATCAGTGCATTATGCATCCGGCACACAGGTGCATTGTGAGAGCTCTGCTGAATATTATAAAATCAGTGTGTTATGTATATGGCACACAGGTGCCTGAAGAGAGTCCTGCTGAATTTTGTGATACCAGTGCATTATGCATCCGGCACACAGGTGGATTGTGAGAGCTCTGCTGAATATTGTGATATCAGTGCATTATGCATCCAGCAGCCAGATTCATTGAAAGAGCTTTGCTGAATATTGTGATATCAGAGCATTATGCATCTGTCACACAGTTGCATTGTGAGAGCTCTGCTGAATATTGTGATATCAGTGCGTTTTGCATCCAGCAGCCAGGTGCATTGTGAGAGCTCTGCTGAATATTGTGATATCAGTACATTATGCATCTGTCACACAGTTGCATTGTGAGAGCTCTGCTGAATATCGTGATACCAATGCTTTATGCATCCGGCACACAGGTGCATTGGGAGAGCTCTGCTGAATATTATAAAATCAGTGTGTTATGTATATGGCACACAGGTGCCTGAAGAGAGTCCTGCTGAATTTTGTGATACCAGTGCATTATGCATCCGGCACACAGGTGGATTGTGAGAGCTCTGCTGAATATTGTGATACCAGTGCATTATGCATCCAGCACACAGGTGGATTGTGAGAGCTCTGCTGAATATTGCGATATCAGTGTATGATGCATCTGTCACACAGGTGCATTGTAGGAACTCTGCTGAATATTGTGATATCAGTGCATTATACATCCGACACACAGGTGCATTGTGAGAGCTCTGCTGAATATTGTGATATCAGTACATTATGCATCTGTCACACAGTTGCATTGTGAGAGCTCTGCTGAATATCGTGATACCAATGCTTTATGCATCCGGCACACAGGTGCATTGGGAGAGCTCTGCTGAATATTGTGATATCAATGCGTTATGCATCCGGCACACAGGTGCATTGTGATTCTCTGCTGAATATTGCGATATCAGTGTATGATGCATCTGTCACACAGGTGCATTGTAGGAACTCTGCTGAATATTGTGATATCAGTGCATTATGCTTCCGGCACACAGGTGCATTGTGAGAGCTCTGCTGAATATTATAAAATCAGTGTGTTATGTATATGGCACACAGGTGCCTGAAGAGAGTCCTGCTGAATTTTGTGATACCAGTGCATTATGCATCCGGCACACAGGTGGATTGTGAGAGCTCTGCTGAATATTGTGATACCAGTGCATTATGCATCCAGCACACAGGTGGATTGTGAGAGCTCTGCTGAATATTGTGATACCAGTGCATTATGCATCCGGCACACAGGTGCATTGTGAGAGCTCTGCTAAATATTGTGATATCAGTGCATTATGCATACAGG
The DNA here is from genome assembly GCF_964261635.1 of Lissotriton helveticus. Classification (NCBI taxonomy): domain Eukaryota; kingdom Metazoa; phylum Chordata; class Amphibia; order Caudata; family Salamandridae; genus Lissotriton; species Lissotriton helveticus. The sequence continues at coordinate 170,677,292 of NC_136059.1, read as the reverse complement.
TGGATTGTGAGAGCTCTGCTGAATATTGTAATATCATTACATTATGCATCCGGCACACAGGTGCATTGTAATTCTCTGCTGAATATTGCGATATCAGTGTATGATGCATCTGTCACACAGGTGCATTGTAGGAACTCTGCTGAATATTGTGATATCAGTGCATTATGCATCCGGCACTCAGGTTCCTTGTTAGATCTCTGCTGAATATTGTGATATCAGTGCGTTATGTATATGGCACACAGTGCCTGAAGAGAGCCCTGCTGAATTTTGTGATACCAGTGCATTATGCATCCGGCACACAGGTGCATTTTGAGAGCTCTGCTGAATATTGTGATATCAGTGCATTATGCATCCGGCACACAGGTGCATTGTGAGAGCTCTGCTAAATATTGTGATATCAGTGCATTATGCATACAGGTGCATTGTGAGAGCTCTGCTGAATATTATGAAATCAGTGCATTAAGCATCGGGCACACAGGTGAATTGATAGAGCTCTGCTGAATATTGTAATATCAGTACATTATGCATCCGGCACACAGGTGCATTGTAAGAGCTCTGCTGAATATTTTAATATCAGTACATTATGCATCCAGCACACGGGTGGATTGTGAGAGCTCTGCTGAATCCTTTGATATCAGTACATTATGCACCTGGCACACAGGTGCATTGTGAGAGCTCTGCTAAATATTGTGAAAACAGTGCGTTAAGCATACAGGTGCATTGTGAGAGCTCTGCTGAATATTATCAAATCAGTGCATTAAGCATCGGGCACACAGGTGCATTGGGAGAGCTCTGCTGAATATCGTGATACCAATGCTTTATGCATCCGGCACACAGGTGCATTGTGAGAGCTCTGCTGAATATTGTAATATCAGTGCATTATGCATCCGGCCCACAGGTGCATTGGGAGAGCTCTGCTGAATATTGTAATATCAGTGCGTTATGCATCCGGCACACAGGTGCATTGGGAGAGCTCTGCTGAATATTGTAAAATCAGTGCGTTATGCATCCGGCCCACAGGTGCATTGGGAGAGCTCTGCTGAATATTGTAATATCAGTGCGTTTAAGCTTCTGGCACACAGGGGCATTGGGAGAGCTCTGCTGAATATTGTGATATCAGTGCGTTATGCATCCGGCAAACAGGTGCATTGGGCGAGCTCTGCTGAACATTATAATATCAGTGCGTTTAAGCATCTGGCACACAGGTGATTGTAAGAGCTCTGCTGAATATTGTAATATCAATGCGTTTAAGCATCTGGCACACAGGTGCATTGTGAGAGCTCTGCTGTGAATATTATAAAATCAGTGTGTTATGCATCCGGCTCACAGGTGAGAACTCTGCTGAATATTGTGATATCATTGGAGGATGCATCTGGCACACAGGGGCATTGTGAGAGCTCTGCTGAATATTGTAATATCAATGCGTTTAAGCATCTGGCACACAGGTGCATTGTGAGAGCTCTGCTGAATATTATAAAATCAGTGTGTTATGCATCCGGCTCACAGGTGAGAACTCTGCTGAATATTGTGATATCATTGGAGGATGCATCTGGCACACAGGGGCATTGTGAGAGCTCTGCTGAATATTGTGATATCATTGGAGGATGCATCTGGCACACAGGGGCATTGGGAGAGCTCTGCTGAATATTGTGATATTAGTGCATTATGCATCCGGCACACAGGTGCATTGTGAGAGCTCTGCTGAATATTGTGATATCAGTGCATTATGCATCTGGCACACAGGTGCATTGTGAGAGCTCTGCTGAATATTGTGATATCAGTGCGTTATGCATCCGGCACACAGTTGCATTGTGAGAGCTCTGCTGAATATTGTGATATCAGTGCGTTATGCATCCGGCACACAGGTGCATTGGGAGAGCTCTGCTGAATAATTCTATATCACTGTGTAATAAAGATGAGTCTGGAAACAAAGCTTGTGTCAATTTCCTTATACCAATCGAGTGGTGACGTCCCTAGTCACCTCTATTTACGAAATGACGTAGCTTCCCCTTTGCAATAAGTTATCACAGTTATGTTGTGATATCATGATGCCTCCAGTGAAACCTAAAGTAACAAGCATTTGCAATGCAATCAGTCTGCCGTTTGTGAAAGTTAGAGCTATTGGTGTTGTAAATTACAACGTTTTTTTCTTATGTGTCTTTGTTTGCAAGCATTTAATGCTACTGTTCCGTAGCCTGATCAATGGAAGTAATTTTACAGAAGACTCAAATACGTGTGCTCTGATGACCTTCTTTCACAAATAAGCACTTTCCTTGTCCGCTTCTATAGAGTAAGAAAAAAGCTTACAGCCACACAATGTTTAATCAGAGAGTTGTATTTACTGCCTTCATCTATGTCAGCTCTGGTGGGTATTGTGCATTTGATGTATATTAAGTTACATGCTGCTTGTACCATTCATCTGGATAACAAGAAACATTGCTATTGGGGCTAAGGAATCTGTGTACGTGTGTTGTATATTAATGTAATATAGCTCGCAAAGTTCTAACATACCTCTGCAGTTACTCGTCGAATAAATACATGCTCCCTCCAGCTTGTTCAGAAATCCAACCAAAGCCAGGCTGAGGTGCCTTCAAGGGGTGCTTCACATCCAGCTGGTCCACGGCATGAGCCAACCTTGATTTAGGTCGATTTAATAAATATGCCCTCTATCACAGAGCAGACTACATGCAAAGGGAAAGCTCGACTGCTATCAAACAATGTACACATGGTGAAAGATGCACACATGGATGCACACATGGGGAAAGATGCAATCAGAAAAACACGGAGGACCAAAATAAAAAACATGTCGCCTGGAAGATGACCCCGTGGGGTGACATTGAGCCACCATGGCTCAATGGTTAGAGAGGCAGACCCTGATGCAGAGGTCTGGCCCGGGACCAGGGTTCAATTCCCGCCTGGGCGGCTTTTGGACTCAATTTCCCCAGACCTGATAATTCTCGCCTCGGTGCCTAGTCTAATCATGGGTCCCACTCTGTGACTCTGGGCAATAGCTTGCTTAATCTCCACAACGGCCCCAGCAGCGCTTGGATGCCTGGCTTCACCTTGGGGGTGCCCAGGAGTGGACATTTCACATGAAAGCCAGGATGAGTTCCACAGCGGTATGAATACAGCACTACGAGGCCTCCGGGTAGAAGTGCGCCATATAAATACATTTACATTATTCATTCTCACTGACTCTATGGGGGCCCTCTTACACTTTTTGATTGGTCCTCTGTGACCTAGATGTGAGCACTACCCAAGACTCTACCAATAACACTAATGAGGGGCCATGATCCATGTTGGGGCCGCGTCTCAGTGACTTGTGCTCAATACAGTTTGTACTTTGCCTTTCTCCTAAAGTTTACTTGGCTTACAATCAGGTCTTTTGAGCAATGTTTTCAATATGCTGTGAAATACACTATTTCGCATTAGGCGAGGGGTGATAGTGGTTGGCCAGGCACCCTTCCAAAGATGGGGTGGGCAACAGGCGCTCTGCCTTGTTGGGGTGTAGAAAGTTGTAATTCCACTGGCAGGGGGGCAGGGAGGGAGGAAAGGGGTGGGGGAGGGGGGGCGGTTGGATTGTTCGCTGATATGATCATTTTTCAACAGAGCATTCAGATGAACACGTATCTGACGGAAATAGATTCTGTCACACGCAAGTTGTCCATATGCCTGGGGGACTGGGGTGAGAAGAATGTTGCCGATAACTTCAGAAGAAATCTGTAAAGCTATATTTGCTATCAACTCCAGGAAAGCAATGCAGCCCAATGGGATCCCAATTGAATTCCTGTAAACCAGCGAAAAATTGTAGCTCATATCGACCCATCTCTTTAACCCCTTCCGCGTGGATGACAAAGCCAGCTCGTCATGGGCGTTACCTGCGCTACGCGCATGACGAGCTGGCTTTGTCACGTAACGCGGGTTTTTTGAAAATCCAGCGCGCAGCGGGAAAACCCGCTAGCGCGCATGCGGTTAATCAGCTCGGAGGCCAAGGTACTGGCAAAACTCCTTGTGTCACGTTTGATTACAGTCCTCCCCTCCTTGGTTCAAGATGACCAATCCGGTTTAATACCGAGCCGTAACATGGGCCTAAATATTCGTCGAGTCCATAACGTCCTGAGCGAACAACCATATTTGCAAGAAGATGCGGTTATACTATCATTAGACACCGCAATGGCATTTGATTCAATAGAGTGGCCCTATCTATTTCAGGTCCTGACAAGGTTCGGCTTCGGTCCTCGGTTTCGACAATGGGTGGCAATGTTATATAGCACTCTACAGGCCGAAATTCGAGTGAATAATCGTACATCGCGCGTGTTTGATCTGCAGAGAGGGACTAGACAGGGGTGCCCCCTGTCCCCCCTCCTGTTTGCATTGACCCTGGAGCCACTCGCACACTAGATTCGATGTGATGGTTCCATACGCGGCATGCGACGGAGTGAGCATATAGTGGATAAAATATCAATGTATGCTGACAATATTTTGATGTATTTGGCATCTCCACAAGCCTCACTTAACAGCTTATTTAATGTCATCACCAACTTTGGTAAATATGCAGGATATACTATTAACTGGTCGAAGTCGGTATTGTATGTCCTACATGGCCCCCCACCCAAATTACCGCGTTGATATGAAATTAAGGTAACTACTGAAGGTTTTAAATACTTAGGGATATATATTACTTCCGATCCCAAAATATTCTACGATCAGAATCTTCTTGGCTCCCTCCGGAGACTGCAAGACGATGTCCAACATTGGAGAACACTGTCCTTGTCCCTCCTGGGCAGAGCGGCCTTATTTAAAATGCTTGCACTCTCTAGATTTTTGTATGCTCTCCAAAACTGCCCATTCCCTATTACTGACACATACTTCGCCGCTATAGAGGGAGGGATCCAGACTCTGTTGTGGGATGGCGAGGCACCTCGCATTGCCCTCCGCAAGCTGACAAAGGGATGGTATGATGGAGGGATCGCTCTTCCTGACCTCCGCTTGTACTACTGTGCCACACAACTAGTAGCCATGAACCATTGGATTCACGGCTCCCCATCGAATCCGGCCTTTCACCTAGAGAAGTACCCGACGGGGAAGGAGGGTTGTCTAGGCGCCCTCTATAGTAAGGTCTTAAAGGGCCGGTACCTCGGAACCATGTCGCAGACAATGGCCATCTGGCACTAAGTAACTAAACATTTGGGATGGGCAGATAAACTCACGAAATCTACGCCGCTCTGGTCCACGTAGAGACTAGGGCTGCTCTGCCACCAGAGAAGCCCATGTGGGCTTCGATAAATGGGACATTATGGGAATAACAAACATTGGTGACTTGATCCATAGGAGCAAACGCCTCACCTTTAAGGAGCTGCAAACTAAATATAACCTTCCTCCAGGCGAAATCTTTCGATATTTGCAAAGTCGACATGCCCTTTACACTACAATCCCCGATTTGTCCTCCATACCAGACTCTTCACCTTTAGAGGACCGCCTACTTTCCAAACCCCTCCTGAAGAAGGCGGTGTCATGCACATATCGTAAGCTCTGTAATAATTTGCCTGATTCCTTCCAGACTCTCCGGAGCCAGTGGCAGGTCAACTTAGGGCCCATAAATGATGAAGATTGGCAGATGAAGATTAATGTCCCCTAGAGAGACGGCGATAAATCATTGCTTTCGTCTTATCCAACTAAAAATCCTACATCGCTCCTATCTCTCGGGGGTACTCCTTGCTAAGATAGGTTGCAGGACGGACGCACTGTGTCTCAGAGGATGTGGTCAGGATGGCACTTTCTACCATGTCCTCTGGACCTGCCCCGTGATACACCCCCTATGGGACAGCGCAACCAAAAAAAGGAGGGACACGTTAGGAAAACAAATCAATCTGACGCCAGGGTTGGGGATCCTGAACATATGGGAGGACACAGATCTGACTGAAATAGAACAACAATGGGTGGCACTGGGGTACTTATTAGAAAAGAGAGCTATTGAAATGACCTGGGGTTCTGCAGCACGGCCCTTAACGGTTGGCTGGATGGCGGAAATGGATCGCTGCATGATAACGGAGAAGGAGGTCTATAAAATGCGGGGATGCCCTAAGAAATGGGATCGGACATGGAAGCGGTAGAGCGCGTTCAGGGGAGAGATTTGCACATCACCCACAGAAGATATGGCGAAGCACAGACGGGCAGAACAACGCAATTCTTGTTGGTTATGATCTATAACTGGTGCGTGTTAAGATACTATACCCTCTAATTGATATGTATTTGATCTGCAAGAATGACTCTGTGATTTGATTTAATAAAAAGTTAAATAAAAAATAAAATAAAGTAATAAAAATATAAAACATGGATTTAAAATCAAAAATATAGCTAAAGAGGTTAAGCCAAGACTGGGGGAAATGCAGGAGCTTTGAGTCCCTTATGAATCCACAAACTGTTTAAGTTTAAGTTTAAAATATTTATAAAGCGCAACATACACCTAAACGGTTTCTTGGCGCTCTAATGGCAAAAACAGCCTAAGTGTCGGAATCAACAGCTCGGGCGTCAAGCTGAGGCAGGGGGAAAGAGGATTTTAAGACAGAAAGGCCTGGGTGAACAAAAAGGTTTTAAGGGATTTGCGAAAGGTAGAGTACTGGGTGAGGGATCTGAGGTGAAGGGGAAGGGAGTTCCAAAACGCAGGGGCAAGGGTGGAAAATTTAGAGCCGCCCAGTCTTTTTTTCCTGTAACGTGGGGCTACTAAAAGATGTTGGGCCGAGGAACGGAGGTCTCTACTGGGAACGTATGTTTTGATGGCTGAAGATATGAAGAAGGGGGCCAGGCCAGATCTGGCCTGAAAAGCCATACAGCCTAGTTTGAACAAGGCGCGTTCCCGAACAGGGAGCCAGTGGAGGGTCTTCAATAGGGGAGAGGTGTGGTGAAATTTAGGGAGACCAAAGGCAAGGCGAGCTGCCTGGTTCTGGACCAGTTGTAGCTTGCGCATGCAGTACTGGGGGATAGAGTTGTACAGGGCGTTCCCATAATCAAGGCGGGACAGGACCAGTGCGGACATAATCAGTTTGAGTGCAGGAAAAGAAAAAAAGCGAGAAATAGAACGAATAGTGCGGAGAGTGAGAAAACAGGAAGAAACCACCGAGCCTATCTGGGAGTGAATGGTGAGTTTGTCTGTATAGCGCAGCAGTGCAAAGTCAATCACCTCAATGTGCTTTGTGGGTGGAAGCAGGGTCATCTAAACAGCATTAAAAGCAGTGCACTGGGCAGTGCCTACACAACCACTCACATGATTACAAATGTAAATTACTGATAAAATAAAATTATATTTATTGGTACCTCCAACAAAATTAAAGTCTGGTCCGTGCATAGATTAGCATGGGGCCCCTTTAGTCATGGCCCCCCTAGGCAACTGTCCAGAGTGCCCATGTGTTAATATGGCACTGGGTGGGGAGGGCATGGTATGTTGGAACACACTAATGATGGGTTTTCGTTTTATGGCAAGTAAGGTATTGGATCGGACACTTATGGTTTGGAATCAAGCTATCTGCGACTGTCGGGATAACGTCTATGAATGCGGCACGACATCCAAAGTCATCAGTTCACCTCATGGGAGGGCTAGGTGGAGAAGGAAGAGCTCAAGCCAGTGTGTCCACCTGTCGGTCCTCGTCGGTACAGTGCACATTGTAGGAAGTTATGCCTTATATTTGACAAAGAACCCTCAAAGCACCCCAACGGGGTCAGCAGGAGGCTGTGACATTTAAGATATCTCCAGCTCCTCCGGTAAGACAGTTCAGTGGGTTAATCACTTGCTGCTGGCAGAGTGCATTCTGCAGGCCAATGGCTTAAATCCTTATGACATGGGTGGAGCCGGTGAAAGGGGTGCATGTGTAAATTGGGGCAGCAAAGAACTCTTTGAGTACAAATTATTTCCTCCTCGAAACAAAAGAAGCGGCAATACCTCAACATTATCCTGCTCCTTCTCAGTGTTTGCTCTCATGTTACCGAATAACACCCCCTTGCAAATAAAACACTTCAAAATATGACTGAAAAATAACTTACTCCTGACCCAGGTCCACTCTGTGTGCAGCTGATTTTACATCACAAGTGGCATGAAAGCCTGGTCCGGCTGTGTGTGCCTCACAGGCTCAGGAAAAGAAACAGCGAGAAACTTAAACAAGCATTTGCAATGCAATAGGTCTCACATTCACACGAGTTTGAGCTATTGGCATTGTAAATGACAATGCCATTTATTTATCTTTTGAGTTTTAAAACATAAATAAAAGGCATTGTCATTTACAATACTAATACCTTAAACTCTCACAAATGCGAGGTCAGGTCGGATCACAAGGCGCTAGGCATGCCCTTCGATGATGGTGTGCTTGGAGCACTACGTCCAAAGTGTTGTTCGTGCAGGTGGTGGCTTAACTGAGGTGATTGACGGGCCAAAAATAAAACCACTGTTGAAAAAAATGGAGACCTGTCGTTGATGTCATCTGGTAAGCAGGTGTATCACTACTTGTTCAAAAAGAAGCGGTTTTAAAAGCTTGTCTTACTTTTCAGGCATTCCTGCCTCCTATGTTTCTGCACGCGAAAAAAGCTGAGTTGTATGCGTGAGCGCAGTGATCACAAGAGAATCTATCGGAATTTTAAAACAAAATGACAAAAAAGAACAGTGTCAAGAGAGAAAAGAGCATTGATCCGTAAAATGGCCTGAAATCCTAAAATAATGTTGATAGCCTACATAATAAAAAGGCAGATCAAAATGACCAGGAGGAACCCAGGACGCAAACAAGTAAACAATGAGTGAAATCGGCTGGGCGTGACCCAAGCATGCACAGGCGGGAGAATCAGGTCTAATGCACCAATAAAAAACCCATATTACTAAATGGCACAACAACGAACAAATGGCTATTCATGGGCATGCAGACGGTGCATGTGCGCTGCCTAGGCTCGACCTAAAAACAAGTGGGCAGGGGAGCCGCAGTGCGCCGTGAGGCAGCTGAGATCCAGGGAGAGACGTGGCTAGGAGAGTGAAGAGCCCGAACCTGCTCCTGTGCTGGCAAGAACTGTGGCTATGAAACTAAAGCACGGCCGCCATGTTAAAAGATGAAGTGCAGCACCGTATTGATGAAAACAAACAGGCCAGGTGCCTCCTGAAGTGGCCGACATGCTGCCGCCATTCCAGTAACAAACAACACCTAATAACAACGGCTCGATGAGAACTGCAAAAGTGAAGTCCTATTGTCCCATCGGACTATGCAGCGTTTGCTGGCAAAGGTACTTGCCCTCACCCTCAGTCTCCTATGCATGCTCTCTGCTGCCCAAGAGACCAGACAGGAAGAGGATCCATTATGCACTATGCCAGGAAAGCGCTGCAAAGGCCAACCAAAAGGATCACTTAGTGAAGTCGCCTGTGAGAGAACCAAGTGCCCAAAGGAGGGACAGTGCACCAATAAAAAGGCAGCATTTCTGATACCCCAACAAAGAACCAACGGCAGTTGATGGGCTTTGTTAAAGCCCATTTGTACATACATCAGGTCTTGCAGACTCCTGAGGAGAGCCCTGCTTATTATCTTTTTTTACAAATTAAGCACCGAACAGATCTTAGAATAAAATGACCCCCAGTGAGTTACTTTGTAGTTCATGCCGGTGTGTGGAACATTCTGCGGGCATTCACCACTCAAGGACCAAATGGAACTTGAGCCAACCTGCTTGGAGGTGCAGATAGTGAGGCATAGGCCTATTCCACCAGCCCAGGCACCGCGTATGCTACAGAATGTAATATAAACCAGGTCCCTCTTAATAGCTAAACACAGGCTAGTTGTAATTGCAAATATATATGGGAATTAGGAATGCAAAATCCATTAAGTCCTTTCTGACCAATTAATTCACCAGCGCAAGCCACCCACATCATGCATTGCGGATTTTCGTGAGCCATATGCAGCTCTGCAAATCACGGAAATAAGATTACAATGAAAAACATGCATTCCACCTCCCTTGTTTCCATTTTAACACAGCACTTTGGGTTCTCTCAGATGTGGTTTCTTGTGGGCATTGCGGAAATTGAATTATTCATGACTGGGACCAATATAACAGCACGGAAACCTTGCAGGATATATCTGCAGTTGAGTTCAGTTGCACTACTTAAGAAGATAGCAGTCAAAGTATGGAACATAGTTTAGAAGAGGAAATGAATGAGCATCGCGCACTGTGCCATGAGGAAGCATTGCAATGGCAAACCAAAAGGATCACTTAGTGAGTGTCTCCTGGGAGGGAACCAACTGGTACATGTATCAAAAATGTAATTTGAGATTCCCTACTAGCGAAAAATAAGAATTCACTAATAAGGAATTGCAATTGCCTATGCATGTAGGAACCCCTAAAAAAATAGCGATTCCTAAACATTCCTTAATTGCAACTCGCAAATTTCGACTCGCAAATTGCGAGTAGCAATTAAGGAATTGCTACCCTTTCATTCCTATAGGTCTAGAGGCCCATAGGAATCAATAGAAATTGCAGTAAATTGCGCATGCCATTTCAAGGGTGCAAGGGTGCCAAAAAGACACCCTGTTGCACCCCTGAAATTGATATGTGAACACATGTTGCACACACACACATGCCCCAAGGGCATGTAACATGGAACTTTAGTGCATTATTCAAAGTTTTCGCTAATTACCATCAGGTATAATTTTCCAGTAATTAGCGAACCCTAATAGCGAAATCGCTATTTTATATGGCAGCTTGCATTGCGTTCAAGGCATTGAAATTTGCGATACCTTAAATGCAATCGCAATTTGCGATTTTTGCATTTGGGATGATGCATTCCAAATGCAAAAATACCGGTCGCAAATGGGCAGATTCTGAGACTCTGCCTTTTTGCAACCGTTTTTTTCGTTGATGCATGTGGCCCCAAGTGCCCAAAGGAGGGACTGGGCACCAATATAAAGGCAACATGGAAATTGATGGCCTTAGATTAACCCTATATTGTACATATATCAGGTCTTGCAGACAGCGCATGCACTGCCTAGGCTCGACCTGAAAACAGGTTCCATGCTCTGCTACTACTCACTTGTGCCACTCAATACGCCCTTAAGGCCATTCACAGGGTCCCAGGATCAACTGCAACACCCGAACCCAATTCCTCTCCTATTTTGGCAGCATGGCTGACTTCATATGGCTTCAGCTCACTGTTCCCTGCACATTGTTGTGTAGTAGCCAACAGGTTCACAGCTAAACTATGAACTGGCTCTTTGTCCGGGGAAAGAGGCACCACCATGACGTCATCCCCTACACTAAGATCAGGATGGAGCTGTGGTTTGTGAAAGCTCAGCTACTCGGGGTGTGGCAGCAAAGATAACTGTGCAGAATCAATGTCCTCCCATGAAGTGCGAAAGCCAACACTCCTGCTCTCAGTTTTATGTTGTGTTAGTCTGAAAAGCATGCGACAGAGCCAAATCCCTTCATACACTAGGACACTGATCATATTATATAAACATTTTCAGCAACCATGCACCGGTCCAGAAGGGATCTGTGCACCTATTTTTGATGTAACTATGCTGCCACCAGTGCATACATTAAATTGGAAAATGTATGGGTTGCTACATGAGATGCAAAGAGTGCAATTTAGAAATATGAAGATGCAGCCACTGCTCTGCTTCCTAGTATGTGCTGCAGAGAGCACAAATTGGTCAAACAGGTACCGGGACCCGCTCTGAGCCCACCCTCCAAAGTAGAACGTGTTCATGATACAGACCCAGGATCACCAAGTCCATCATGCTTTCCCACTTCCTGCCTGCCAAAAATGAAGTCTGAAGGGGTCTGAAAGTAGGTGTGGCTTTCAGCAAAATTACCTGTACAAGCCATGGTGATATTTCATGGGAACAAGGTGAGCCATGCTTTGTCCACCAAGACAGAAAACGCACTAGAAAAGGGAGCGCTGAACAGAAGAGACAGGTAAAGTGCCTTGGACAAACTCACTCAACCTAAGTAGGCACACAGGCTCCACACTGCTTTCAGATAAAGGCCCAAGTGCATTGTACAAATTATTGCTTAGAGGTCCTTGTACTGGCTTTCACAGAAACACAATATCTTATAGGTTTTTTTTTTTGTTTAAGAGTTTTTATTGATTTTTAAGAGAAATACAAAAGGAAAAAAGAAACAAAAAAGTAACATCATATGTCATAGCAATAAAACATAGTAAACATAGTCTATGAACAAATGATGGAAAGACATAATGATATTAAATGTTACTAGAAAAAAAATTAGAAAAGAGGGGAGAAATGAAAGAGAAAAAGAGGGAAGGTAAAAATGTATATGATAAAAGATCATAGAAGTAGAGAAAAAGTAAAAGAAAAGTATTAACCTTACAATGTAAAGTAAACTCCATTCACAGTGAGATTCGCTCAGGCAAACAAACAAAGGCATTCTGCTGGTCAAGAAGTTTCTTTTCCTAACCCAGCTGCTTCTTTATATATCAGCAATGTTTAATGTCAACAAGGACCCTATTGATAACAGTGTGCATATTCATTTCTTAGCCGACTTCTCTTCTTTGATCATGTAGAGGAGGAGTAGATCCAGATGAGACTGTAAAACCACACTCATTCTTGGTACCGTGAGCCACAGAACAGGACAGTGTTATGCTGGTTTTCAATAGCAGACCAGAGAGCACAGAAAAAAAACATATCTTGTAACTGAAGCAAGACATCTTTAGACAATCTTTTATCATTTGTCTGCAGAACAGAGCTGCAGGAAGGTGTATTGAATCCTTACCATTAACCTATTATGAGGTGTAAACATATCACTGTCCATGCAGAATCTGAAGAGGGTGTGGAATTGACCAGCAAGAAAGAGGCCGACAGGCTCCCTCATGTGAACTTTCACTTCTGTGTGTGTAGCTCATCCTTAGCCTACTTCAAGTTAGTATAAAGTGCAGTGCACCGCACGTGTGGTTGCATGTGTGTGCCTTGTGTATGTGTGTCTCTGATTGGTGCAATACATGGAAGACTTTGGGTTCCATTTTGGGAGGCACAGATCTGACTGGAGGAGTGTAAAGAGGTAGAGGAATCCCCCCCCCCCCCAGATAGATTTGCCTATTGCTGCATTCCTGAGAGCTGAGTGGTACACACACTGAAGGAAGAAGAGTCAGGCTATTCCATACACTTCAAAGGGTGCTCTTTGATTCAGGGAGAGGTCACTGGAAAGGAGCCAGGGCGCACCTCAGGCAGGAGATGGGGCTGATAACAGAATCATAAAGACTAGGGCTGGGGTAATCTTATGATGTATATGCATATGCATATCACTGTGCCAAACAACTAGGTGTGAACCTCTATTCACTCCCATGGCCTGTTTTGTGGGGCTATTAGATTTGGAGACACCCCTGTTGTGACATAAAGAGATGCTCGTGCTGGGGCAACAGCTTTCTGAAGGAAATGTAGGGAAGAGGATTGGGCACTAGATCACACTTGATGTCTGGAAATGGACTATAAGAAGAAGAGCTCAAGGCCCACAAGCAGCCAATTGGGCTGTGCGAGGAGGAGAAGCTCTGTAAGACTCCTGCGTGTAATCAGGGCTGGAGGCTAAGTTTGGGTGAGGGGACATTACACAGGGAAATTCAAGACGATTTGCCGCTGGACCCTGGAGCACCAGTGCCTGCCTGCTTGCTTGCCAAGACCAGTATGCTATGTGTGTAAGAGGAGAGTGCTTGGAAGGAGCGAGGTCCAGTCGGGCACTCAACAGCGACTTATGGGACCAATATTCTAGACTTAAGGTAAGTATGGGGCAAGGTCCAAGGCAGGCCTAATAGTTTACTTCGGGCAGCACTGGGGTGGCCAGGTACAGATGTGCTTACAGCGTTGGTGCCTCCTTCAAGTCTATGGAGATTGGTCCATCTGAAAAGTGGCTGCAGGCTCGGACTGAGGCTAAACCAACAAGGGGGCTCAGGCCTCATTCAATTTTTTGGACGTGGGGACACCTTTTGTCCTCTTCTCAATGGGCCAGGGGCTCCGGGTGCAGGGGTGTCCTTAAGCATCAGATTTTCGTGACTGAGAGCAGTCACAGTACAGGGAGCCTGCACACAGAGGCTGCAGGCAGCATCAGGAAGTCACACAGTGGGCAAGTCCAAGGTGTGCTTTGTCTCTGGAGGTCTGGGGGACCACGCTGGTGCCATTGGCCCACTTCAGCTCGGGCTACAAAGCGTGGATGAAGTGGTGCTTTGCTGCGCCGGATTTTTGTGGTTCCAGAGTCTCACAGTCTTCTTTGGGGTGTCTGCAGGATGGAGGGAAGCAGCTCTGCTGCTCCAGAAGAGTTCCTAAGTCTTTGGAAACGTGCTGGCATTCGTCCTAGCAATGGATCAGCAGCTTGCAGAGCAAGACGACTTTGGTGCAATTGTCAAGAATAGGCGAACAGGCTGTCAGGGTTGGTGCCAAGTCAGTTGCTTCTTCTGCAGTTCTTGCTTTTGCAGCTCTTCGGCCCTTGCTTTTCTTTTGGTCAGCAGGATCTGATTTACTGGTGCCCGGGCTCCCCCAAATACTGAATTTAGGGGTGTTAGAGAAGTATAGCAGTAGCGGTCCGTGCAGGTAAGCGCTCTGGGGCGGGGAGATGTCGACTTTTGACAGAATAGGAATTATTAATTTCTTTCATTTTGCCTATCCCGTCGTCTGTCGACTTCCCGTCCTCACGCCCCAATGCCCTACAACGCTTACTTGCACGGACCGCTGCTGGGATATGCCTGTCTTGCCTAACTAATTTTCCCACCTGTCCTGATGCCAAAGGGCTCTGGACAAAGAGGCTCCACTTCCTCTCCTGTGATAGATGTCAGTTCCGCATACCAAAGGCGATGGGCCTCTTTGAAGCTCCCCGGCCTTGGGATGCTAATCTGCAGGTCAGTCTGTGGGCAGGGAGTGCAAAACACCCTCTGCCCAGGCAGGCCTGATTTATGGCCCCCGGAGAGCAAAGGCCCTCACCCTTTGTCGCTTTTCTGGGGGCACCTCTATTGGTTTTATACCAAATATCCCATTTTCAGTGAAGCCATCGTGTAGCTGGGGAACTCGTTTTCACCAGTGTCAAGTACATGCTTTTAAAAAGGCTTCCCTGATCACATGTACTGGCAGTAATGTAACGGACCAGTACGGGGCATATCTGCTCATGCAGTTATGCCCTCACATGTAGTATAGTGCATCCTGCCTAAGTGGGGTCAGGCCTGCTGTACGGGTGACTTACTTATCCTGCATGTACTATCAGCAGATAGGGTACACAGGCTGTGTGCCATGTTGTGTTTTCGCTTTGGTCTGAATCAAGACATGCAGCCTGTAACAGCCGCTTGCAGAAGCTCGGGGGTGGCACAATTCACGCTGCAACCCTTGGGAACAGTATTTTGTACCTCAGGCCATAGCTGCCAGAGGTTCCATTTACTAGGGGCATACAGAGGATACTAAAGATATCACCAATTGGGGGAAACAATTGCCCAATTTTGTTAAAAAGATCTGGCACTGGGGACCTGGTTAGCAGGAACCCATTGCCGTTCCAGTCAAAATCACATCAAATACCAGGCAAAAAGTGGGTTGACCATGTCAAAAAGGGCACTTTCCTACAACAAGTGAATTTCCATGGACATTAGGTCAGTGATATTGACTGAACCTTGATATCTTTTATAGTCTATTTTACAGGAGACAATGCAAATTCTCATCCAAGGCTGTTTTAGGAAATGTATTAACAATTATGTTTTTCAACCTGTTAAAACTTACATTTCTCAACTGGAAAAAAACACCCTCCAATTTTCTGTAATGTCCATGTTATCACACTCAATTCAAACGTGAGTAATTGTTCCAGGGTTGGGCGCAATAGTCACCCACAACAAACAAAAAAAAGAGAAATCAGATCATAAGGGCCTAGATCTGCACCCCGCAGGCTAGAGGCAAGTGCAAGGCTTGTCTCTTGATGTCCTCACACACCCCGAAGGATGTCATGCTTCATCATCAGGCGAATGCTCCTCGACGGGCCGGTGCTGCAATGCCCTACATGTCCCCTGAAGGGTAGCTTTGGTGGAGATCTTTTTGGTACTACCGTGTGATGAGGCAGGGTGTGAGATAAAGGGTTTTGTGAAAATGTAAATGTACCGGTATTTATAGAGCGCACAGCTACTTCCCTGAGGTAGTGTCCCGGAGCTGTCCGTATACCGCTTAGGAACCCTTCCTGGTTTTCCCTGTAAGTGTCTCCTCCTGGGCACCCCCAGGGTGAAACCAGGCATCCCAGCGCTTTTGGGGCCGTTGTGGAGATTAAGCAAGCTTTTGCCCAGAGTCGCAGAGTGGGACCCATGATTAGAATGGGCACCGAGGTGAGAATTATCAGGTCCGAGGAAATTGAGCCCAAGACCCGCCGAGGCGGGTATTGAACCCTGGTCCCGGGCCAGACCTCTGCATCAGGGTCTGCCGCTCTAACCATTTGAGCCACACACAAATGCATGAGTGAGTGAATGATAAAACTAGCTAAGGGATACCAGGGTGAATTAAGTTTATTATGCAGGTTCCCTTACCAGGTTAAAAAAACAGCAGATCATGTGTTACTGATGGGGCGTACTGTGCCGCAGAGACTATTAGGTAAACATGTTTTAAGCCGTATAAGTGGTCAAAATGATCCTTGGCACTTCTTCAGGACCAATGAAGTGAGTTAAAAGTGGGTCAGAAAAGACCGTGAGTGGGTCAAGAACCCTGCTCAAAAGAAGCGGACCACCCTTCTAAACAACTACAAGGTGGCTACAGCTCTATTGATTGGCCGCTTCTGTTGTAACCTAGTCCGGAGTAATTATTTGCTCCATAGGCTAGCACGTGTAATCACTCGCACTGTAATCTGGTTGCTGTCGGGTACATTGCCTGTCAGCACCTACCCCTTAAAACATCTGCCTGCATATGCAATCACTCCAGACTAGGTTACAACATGAATGGCTCCTTTTGAACCCTTTATCTCATACCCTCATTCATCATACAGCAGTACCAAAAAATATCTCCGCCAAAGCAACCCTTCGGGGGACACGTAAGCCATTGCACCGACGGTCCGACGAGGACCAATCGCCCGATGATGAAGCGTGACATCCTTCGGGGTGTGTGAGGGCTTAAAGAGACAAGACCTGTGCTTGCTTCTAGCCTGCGGGGTGCAGACCTAGGCCCTTATTATCTGATTTTTCTTCTCTTTCTTTGTTGTGGGTGACTATTGCACCCAACCCTGGAGCAGTTACCCCCGTTTGAATTGAGACTAAGGCATGAAGCACGGGTACTGAACCATAGTTAGCTCCTAGTCCCCCCTCTCTCTTGATACATGTTATCGCACTGCAATTTAGCAAAATACCTGTGGTGTGCTTTTGCTCCCAGAAGTTGACAAATTCCTAATTGATATCTACTCTTACTGCAATATTGAACCCCATGGGACCAACTTGTGAAATGTAGAAGGTGCATTTTTCTAAATAATACTTGCATGTGGTGTGCAAGACTACCAGTGCATTATACAACCCACCATTCTCGCCCAACACTCACCAGCTGAGAGGCTTTTGTAGTGAGACTCCTGCTAAATAGGGTGACATTCCTCCCAAAAGGACCTGGTGTAGCTTGTGCATGGCATAGCCTCCCCTCTTGCTAACACTGTGCCTCACACACACCACGTTTAATGGAGAGACACCAGAAACTACTGCTCCACCAGCCTTCCTATAGCCATACTGAGGTAAGTATGTGATGGGCTGGTCCTGGCACTGGTGCAATGACCCACAGCAGAATGATTTAGCCGTGGCTCATCACAATAGTCCTATATCCTTGTGCCATTAGGATATCGGGGACTGGTAAGGCAATCTGACAGGCAGTATACAACATTGCCAAGCCCAACCATCAGCCCTAGCTTGGGTAGGCAATTCATGCGTCACAGGACTTAAAATAGGTTACTCACATCCAGTGGCTGCCAATATAAACACACATTAAGCAAACAGAACTGATATGACCCGTCTCTTTGAGGAAAGTATTATCCACTAAATATCAGCATCTCCTGACAAGATAAGTGAATGCATTGAAAGCAGCCTGTCTGTTCTTTACTGTATTCCTGTTGGTGTCTTTCTGAAAAGAATACTCTGGCATTGTTTATGCCTTTCTTCTGCTTGATCATCACTGGCTTCATCTCTGTTCATAGCCATTCCACCTGAGCAAGATATTAGCCAAACGTTTGGAGTCATATATTCCTAAGCTGGTTCACCCATCTCAGACGGGTTTGTCAAGGGTAGACTTGCTAGGGACAACATTCGTACCTTTTGCCATATTTTGGGTACAGCTAAGCGATCTATCCTTCCAGCCGCTGCTCTGGCCCTTGACGCCGAGAAGGCTTTTGACAAGGTCTCTTGGCCCTTTTTACATGCTGTTCTTTGTGCACATAATCTTGGTGACTGTTTTGTTAATATGGTTATGTCCTTATATGCCCAGCCTAGAGCAAATTATAGAGTCAATGGGGCTACGTCTTCGTTTGTTAATCTTTGCCAAGGCACCAGACAAGGTTGTCCCTTGTCCCCGCTTTTGTTTTTACTATCTATTGATCCGCTCCTTAGACTAATTGATCTTCATCCAGATATTAAGGGGTTGAATTTTGGTTCACATTGTATAAAGACGGCTGCATATGTGGATGATGTTCTCATTTTCTCTGATGACATAGTGTTGGCCATTCCCGCTATTTCAGATACCATTAATCTTTTTTCTAGTGTATCTGGTTATACCCTTAATAGAGATAAGACGGAGATGTTCACCCTGAATGCGTATTGTTTTCCAGCGCAGATAGGTTCCGCAAGATTTAAATGGCAATCTAAACAACTTAAATATTTGGGGATTTGGTTCTGTAGTACCCTTTAAGATACAGTGTCTTATAACGAAGCTCAGACTCTACTTAAAGTGCGGCATCTTTTGGACACCTGGTCCCCTAAGCATATCTTCTGGTGGGGTTGTCTCCAAACTTTGAAAATGATGGTAACACCTATCATCAACTTTGTGTCCTCTATGCTCCCTGTGAAGTTATCCTCTTCTTTTTTTCATAAGATGGACTCCCTTACTTCTAAATTTCTTTGGAATGATAAGAGAGCTAGAATTGCATATACATTTTTAAGGAAACCTTATGATATGGGCGGTTGTAACTTTCCCGATTGGGAGAAATATCAAGTTGCTTTTTTAGCCTCCCAAGGGGCTCTTTGGTTTTCCTCTATTCCTGGTCACATGCCTTCTTGGTTGTTGATTGAGCAAGATCTTTCTTCTCCCTTGCAGACTTCTTCCTTTTTAACTACATCTACCTTATCTATTCCGTTTTCTCGTACGATCATCTTAGATACCATTGCAGCAGTCAGGATGGTCGATAAGAGAGTTGCTATTCCAATTCATAAATTGAGATGGTCTTCACTATGGCATAATTCTAGAATTAAAATTATTATTGATCCCACGTTGATGTCTTATTGGGCTACTAAAGGGATTACGCTAGTGCATCATCTTTATGACTCAAATAATGATCCGTTACCCTTCCCCTCCTTAGCTCAACAATTCTCTCTCACTAATTTGGATTTTTACACCTTTTTAAAAATAAAAGTTGCTCTTGCTAAGCTGCGTCTGGATCCAAATTCTCCTACCTTTACGTTATTCCAATTGTGGCTTAAATCTGGTCATGTGGTTTCCAAAATGTATAAATTTCTGTCCTCCACTTCCTCTGCCTTGTGTACTGTTACCCAACAAAAATGGCTACGTCATTTTGATCAGGAACTCTCTGATCATATCTCTTCAGACTCTTGGCAGTTGATTGGGAAGCTTTCTCTTCGCAATAAAATTGCCCCTTCTTTAATCCAGTCTAAATTCTTTTCTATCAATCTTCTTCATTGGACTCCAGTACGCTTACATTCTCTGCATCTGAAGGATGATGACCTTTGTTGGAGTTGTGGTCTGTCTGCAGGTGATTATCCGCATATGTTTTTTGAGTGTTCGCCTCTTCAATCCTTTTGGGATTTAATACATAAGCATCTTATGTTAATTTTTAAAATTCAATTCCAGCTCTCCTTTCCCATGATTATGTAGGGCCCATTGGCCTCCCGGGTACTTCTGCCCTTGGATTCCTTAGACTTACAATTAATGGATCTTTTATTGACTGTAGCTGTTAAAGGGATTCTTATGGAATGGAAGTCTAGTTCCTCTGTCTCATATCATACTTGGTGGGCATGGGTCTCCTTTTTGAGAAGTGCACACATTTCGGTTGATGAGGCCCATCTCTCTCCCTCGATCTCTAGTGGTGTTTGGAGTGCTTTGGATACATACATGAATTTGGCTTCAAAAGGTTTGGTTGACCAATATCCCTTTGTATTGCTTTGTTGAATGTTGAATGTGTGTATTTATGTAGCCCCACAGAAGATCCTTTCTTCCTTCCCTTGTTCTTTCCTTTTCCCTCTGTATTCTTTTCTTTCTTCCTTTTCTTTTTTCTTGTTTCCTTTCTCTCTATATATATCTTTCTTATCTCATGGTGATACTTTTGATGCTCATTATGGTTCCTTTATATAGTCTTTTCCTCTCTTATAATACACTTATGAACTATTTAGGATGAACTATTTGTGACTTGATCTCGAGTGTTATATTATTCCTCTTGAATTTTCATCACTTGTATCATTTTTTATTGTATTTAACTATTTATATGCTCCTTTAAAACTAATAAAAATATTGAACAAAAAAAGAAATAGCCATTCTACCTGAGCAGCAGGCTTTCTCTGCCTGTGAAATCAAACACAGAAAAGGTGATGGGAGAAATGCTTGCGACAGGTGTAGCCACCAGTAATCACTCGGAGTTGCGTTCTAACCCATTGCTCTTTTGTCCTCCAGGCCACCTCAATTTGAACCCAGCCGAATGCAAATCAGTCTGGAACCTCATCCAAAACGAACAATCGAGCCAAACTGCCACACCAGGTCCTCCTTCAACTGTTACACAAGCATCCCAGGACCAGTTTTGCCCTCATTTGGGATCTTCAGTCTGGAGTATGCCAGACATGGGTCCCAGGCTCCTGCACCACGGAACCAAGCTACACCTGCCTAACTAACACTCACTCCAACTCTCAGCCATTCACCCATTCACTCACACAGAAACACACACATTTTTACACCCACATACACACAAAATATTTGAGATAGTTTTTTTCCTTACCACCAGCTGCCTGTGTCAGTCTGTTTCAGTTTATGCACTGTTGGTTCACTGCCCTCAGATCAGGTGCAGAGCTCCCTCTCGAATCCCACGTTGTAAAGCAGGAAACTGAAAGCTGAGGCATTACATCATTAGAGAATGACAGGATATTTATCATTCTTTAATAGTATAATGAAAATAGGGTACAAAATCGAAGCCCTGACTGCCGTAAAGGCAAGCTTCTGTTGTTTTAACTTCTTTCAAATTATCTACAGACCAACAGTTAGAAACTGCGTTTCTGGTTCACAGAGGTATACACCCTGTCCAAGCAGGAACCACAATCCTAGTCAGGGTAAGTCAGATACACAATGAAAGATAAGCTGTGCTCACCCTCGGGTCAGGTTTATCTAAAGAGGCAATGTGTAAAGTATTTGTGCAACACACACACACAGTAACACAATGAAAATACCACAAAAAAATCCACACTAGTTTAAAAAAAATAGACACTTTTATAAATAAATCAAGACCAAAAAATCAAAAATCTCATAAGTAGAACCGGAGTTATTAATTTTTAAAGATTAAATGAAAATATACTGCTTAGAGTCATAAACCACCAAGCGTAGACATCTGGTCACCTTGACCCGGGCAAATCCAAAGTTCAGGCCGACCAAAGTGGAGTGTGAGTCAGCTACAGGGTCCAGCCTTGCCCAGCTGAGAAAGGTAGCTTGGATGGAGGCTGCATCAACATCGAAGACCCGATGCGAGGAGCAAAGAGGTGATGCGTCGTCGATCTACTGGATACAGGCAAGGTGTCAGTTAAAATCCACACAGTTGTGGAACCTTCGTAGGTGATGTGCCATTGTCGAGCTGTGTAGTACATCGTCCTTGAGTCATGAAGTCATCGTAGCGATGTCTTCAAGTAGCAATGGGTTGGCATCAGAGAGAATGAGTAAGTTCAGTTCCGGCTAGTGCATTGGAGACGATGCGTTTATTCTGCTGTGTCAGCACAGAAATCTAACTTCCAAGGGTCCAGGACTGGGGTGGCACCACCTGGCAGGTTGGTACTCAAAGATGACAGTGTGTAGGTGCTGATGCAAGTTTGCATGAAGTCTTTGATGTCCTTGAGACTTTAGAACAGGGGGCAAGCTAATAAAGCCTTGGAGTCACTCTATGTTCAAGTGAGATGGGTCCAGTCCTTTTCCTCAGCAGCGCAGCAGGGCAGCAGGGCAGCAGGGCAGCGTAGCAGAGCAGGAAAGATATTCTTTCAGAGCAGCAGTCCAGCAGAGTGGCAGCCCTTTTAGCAGCACAGCAGTCCTTCCTGCTGGCAGAGTTCTGAACAAGTCCAGTAGTGTGTAGTTTGGTGGGGTCATAGACCCAGTACTTATAACCAGCTGTGTCTTTGAAGTGAGTGTAATTCAAAGAAGGGCCTTTGAAGTGCACTGAGGTCCTTTCTTCCCAGCTTTTGCTACAGACCATCAGTAACGGGTAATCATTAGGCCTGGGCCAAAAATCCGTTCCGCTCGCGAAATTTGCGGATTTTAGCAATTGCGCGATCCGCAAATCTCGCGAAATTGCCTCAAAATTCGCAAATTTGCTCACGGGCGGATTGTTTTGTTTTGTTATGGCCAGCTCACTCAAGGGACCAAAGTTACAGGCACACACGGTCACTGGAGGCAAATCTTCTTGCCCTTTACGCAGCTGCTACATTTACCCAACGAGGTAGCACTTACTGATTAGCCAGTAGAAAGTACTCCAGTTGAGTAGAGGTATTGCACATGACAAAACGGTGGCATCTTCGTGGATAACTATGCAGGGCAGGATTCATTCTGGCACGAGGCTCCTGTCACAAAAATTAAACATCAACAGGAAGCACTTACAGATATAAATAAAGCAGGTGCCCAAGTTGAAGCTCAAATTCAGTAACGTTTTAATCAGCCCAAAACATTAGTGAGCACGGTCGAGGCTTGGCAAGTGTGCTTTAACCCCATATCTGCAGTCGAAAATTAGCTGTAATACTCGAGGGAGGTCTTTGAATCCATGAGTTTCTGGAGCGCAATCCCGTTGTAGTTCCTGTGACCAGGAGGCTGCTTTCTCCTCACTTGCTGCCCTGCTCGCTCTCTGACCCTTTATACACAAGAGGCATGTTGACACGCACAGAAGCCCCGCCTGTTTGGCCCCGCACCACACACTAGTGGTATCAAACGTCTTCCCGCCCTTTCCCAACTATGATGGAACAGCTCACTCAAGGGATCTCGGCGTCTTTTGGCGCGGTGGCAAAGTTACAGCCACACATGGTCAGTGGAGACAAATCATCTGGCCCTTTATGCAGCTGCAGTGTAGGAAAAGTACTATACATTTACCCAACGAGGTAGCACTTACTGATTAGCCAGTAGAAAGTACTCCAGTTGAGTAGAGGTATTGCACATGACAAAACGGTGGCATATTCGTGGATAACTATGCAGGGCAGGATTCATTCTGGCATGAGGCTCCTGTCACAAAAATTAAACCTCAACAGGAAGCACTTACAGATCGTACAGCATCGTGCGGAAGCAAGATGGTAGCTGCGTAGAGCGGAGCCGCAGAGCAGCAGCAGCGGAATGGGTGCGGGTAACGTCTAAACTCCAGCCTCGGCGCTCGTGCAGCAGAGATCGCAAAAGTTAAATGCCGTGGATTACCGACTTGATAGAGGGGACGGCAAGTTTTGGTGTAACACGCTCGGCAAGCATCAGACTGCTGCAGGTGCTGGCTGGCGTCCTCTCTTCGTGGATCCGGCTTCAGCATCAGCGTTGTGTGCGTGGCGGCGGAGCAAGGCGAGTCAGGGGAAACGCCAGGGGAGACGAACGGTGTAACGCGAGACAGCAGAGCCCTGGTAGAATGGCCCCCAATGTTGCGGCTGGAGTATCGGAAAAAGCCGCGGCGGCAAGGAGAAAAGCTCAACTAGCCCAACCAGTGGAGCAGCCAGAGATGGGAGGAGATGAATCCCCAGACAAGTTGCAGACAACAAAAAAAGGGGAAACATGCTGCAGTAAGAACACGGCAAGCGACAGCTTCAATCCCAGAGATGTTTTCCCAAAGTGGCAAGGGGCAGAACTCCAAGGACGGGAGCACTGAGGAGACAGGCACCCCTGCGCCAGCACCACAGAAGATCATGGCTTCAGGTAGGGATGCGGTGTGTACCCCCCTGCCAGAGGAAACAGTTGATCAAAATATGGGCCTGACTGAGACTGAGCAATTGATAACGGTGGGCGAAGCTGGGCAAAAACGAACAGTGGCTGATGGGTTGGCCCTGGATAACGGCGCCAATACTAATGTGGTACAGGGCAGCCAGCCAGAGCTTGTGCTGGGGCAAGGATGTGCTGCTGGTATGACTGGGGAAGAAGGGGCAGAAGGTCTATGTCCTCCTCTTGCCCTAATGGACGGCAAGGAGAAGGAAAGCAGTGAATGCTTCTACTCTGTCTCGGAAGAGGCAGAAGGGTCGGACGATGACCATAGTTCGTCTCAATGGGGGAGTAATTTCGAGTCCGATAGCGATATCGATCAGAACCCCCCTAGCACAGCTAAAAGACCAAATGCCCAAGGGAATGCCCCAAAGCAGCCCGTGCAGGATTTAATTTGGGATCACTCATCAGCCATGCCACTCCAGGGGGGCCCCAATGCAGAGGCCCCGGCAACCCATCCTCCACTTCTAGATGTTATTTACCAGACCATCCTTACACATAGAGAGGAAGCACGCCAGGATAGTCTAAAAGTGCAAGCAGCTATGCGTAAGATGCAAGGCGTGGTAAGAAAGCTGTCTAAGGCATATGTCAATGTGGGGGACAGAGTGACAAATTTGGAGGAGAGGATTGTAGCAACGGAAGCAGAGGCCGCTGCAGCTACTACTAAAGTGGAGTCTCAAAGCACCCAGGTCATTGATATCCAGTGGAAACTGGAGGACCTGGAAAATAGGCTAAGACGTAACAATCTACGGGTGCTGGGGATACCAGAAGGGGCAGAGGGGTTGGATGTTAGGGCCTTCATGATCAATCTATTCAAGACCGCATCCCCGGAACTCTCTGAATGGAACTGGCCGGCGGAAATTCAGAGGGCACATCGCACTCCGTTTAGAATCCGCCCTGGTGCAAGAAGCGGCAATAAGCCAAGGGCAGTCCTCATATTTCTGGGTAATTTCATACTTCGGCAAGCCATATCTGATAAAGTCCGACCGGAGGCAAGAAGGTCCAGTGAGGGTGTGTCGTTTTATGTCGGGCCAGACTTTTGCCACGCAACAGTCGAGAGGCGTTGGAGGCTGAGACAATTAATCAAACCCTTCCAGGACAAACATTTACAAGTTTATCTTGTTAATCCAGCACAGCTTAAGGTTGTAAAAGAGGGTCGGGCTCAGTATTTTTCATACAAAATAAAGGCACAGGAGTTCCTGGACTCTCTCGTTAGCTAGTGATGCTAACGTCGTGATAACGTCGTGCTGACGATACTATGTGTCCTGGTGAAGGAGGGGAGGGATGATTGTAGGGGGTAAAAAGGAGCATTTAGCTCTCTCAACTGGGACACGTGGTACTATGCAGGGCAATATACGGCACAGTATGGCTACAATTTTCTTAGAAGTATTTTTCTTCTCTGTTTATCTTTACATTTGGGTTTGTTTTTTGCTGGGGAAAGTATTATGGCGAACAAAGGAAAACCAAGAAAGAATTATGCCATTATGCCTCACGGTGATTGGTTGGAGCATCCACGCCACTGCTGCTGCAAACGCACATCACAAGCACAGACCAAGGTCTGAGCACTTCACATGGGAGGGAGAGGGGGGTGGGCAGGGAGGAAAGTGTGGGGAGGGGTCAAGGGGGGTAAGGGGGATGTGGTGGGGGAGTAAGGGGGAAAAAATTAAAAATGAGAATTTATGGTACAAATGTGTGTCTACCGTCTAGTGCACGGTATGGTATTTTAGTAAGGAGTGTTTTAGCTATCCAGATGTCGGTACTAAAAAGGAAGGAAATGTCCAAATTTAATAATGTTGTGCCTTAGTATATATTCGATCAATATAGGAGGGCTCAACGACTGGAGAAAGAGGTCTAGACTGTCCGAGTTTGTCAAAACAGAACCTATTGATATTCTGTGTTTACACACCTACCCTGGGCCAAAAAACAGCTACTCAGGATGGGAGGTTTTGATAATCTCGTGTGTACATCACAGACCTCAATGGTAAGGGGGTGGCCATTTTAGGTAAAACTGGGCTCGGGAGGGCCAAACGATCCAAGGCTGACGCTTTAGGCAGATGGGCTCTGGTTGAAATGGGCTGTGGCATAACAATTTGTGGGATATATGGCTCTAATCAAGATGACCCTGAAGTGTTTGAAATATTGGAAAAGCAATTGTCAAGCTGGCCTACCCCTATTTTGGTATGTGGGGATTTAAATATATCAGCTGACCTGGGTAAGAAAAATCTGTATGTAGGCAGAAAGCCAAGGGTGTATAGGGACCTACGCTCCTTGATACAGTTGCATGGGTTAGTAGACGTCTGGGGGAAAAAAGAAGCCTGACGACCCCGGGTTTACATATTTTTCATTCCCATACCAGAAATATACCAAACTGGATTATTTTCTAATTTCATCCACAGAAATAAGTAAAGTTAACATCAGGAAGTTGCCCAAGGTTCTACCGGACCACAGCCCGCTAGCAGTAAGATACGATGGCTTAAGGCCAGTTAGAAAACAAAGGGTTTGGACATTTAATAGGAAACTGCTGGCAGATACTCTATTTGTGTAACATCTAAGAAAATGGGCCCGGGAATGCATTGATGCAAATAGGTATAGCGCATCCAGAAATAGTGTCTGGGATGCGTTTAAAGCTGCATTAAGGGGGGAGACAATTAGCTACACTGCTCAAGCCAGGACAAAATTGCAGGCTGATAAGGATAGGCTCTTAGCTGACTTGATAAAAGCAGAAGAACAACATGGTCAAGATATAATACAAGGAAAGGAAGGAAAAGAAAGTCAATTGAGAATTAGTACAGTTAAAGCAGAAATACATAAACAGATGGCTGAAAAAGCCACGTCAGAATATTGGACGTATAAGGGGAAGATGTATGAAACAGGGGAACAGGCGGGCAAGGTGCTGGCGCTTAGGATCAGGCAGGATAATATAAAAAAATATAATAACTAGTATCCAGGAGAAAGGGCGAGAGTTTGTTGAACCGCAGGAGATATTCGGGGTATTTGCAAATTTCTATCAAACCCTATATAAGGAAGAGGTGGAGGTGGAGGTGCCACAGGAAGCTTACCCGGACGAAGGACCTAAATTGGGTGAGCTTGAGAGGGATAAGCTGGAGAGCTATATGACGGCTGAGGAAGTGCGCGAAGCGCTACAAGATCTAGCTGCCGGTAAGGCGGTGGGACCTGATAGCATTCCATTGGAGGTGTATAAGTGTCTGTCAAGTGAGGTGGCCCCAATGTTATTAGATCGTTTAATGGTATAATGTGTACTGGAGCAATACCCGAGACATGGAAAGAAACAAATATTTTTTTTTTTTTTTTTAAACAAAATTTTATTGATTTTCCATGTCAATAAACGAACAAATGATGGCAAGCTCTCCATTTACATGCTACAGATCAAAATGGTAAACATTACGCCCCACACATCAGTATCCTATCTTTCCCGCAACCCCCACCCTCTCTACCCCCACCCCCCCTTGTCAGTGTGCCCATACATTAGCCTTGCAGCGCATCATAACTCAGCACGGAGCGGCAGGTATCTCCTCCTAGTACTCGAGCAGCAGTTCCCATGCCTGATTGGGGTCCAAACGCCATGCAGGGTCGTGCAGGTATCCCCAACCCATCTCCACAATCCTTGGTGCGGTGATCCATTTCCTTGACCGCTAGCTGTTACGCAATCCTAGCATGCAATGACCCCTGTAGGCGTCCCCGTCCTCCCCCCTGCTCTCTCCTCCCCCTGGTTCGCTTGCGCCCCCTCCTCACTACCCTCCGCGACTTCTGACATTGATTGTAATTCTGTTACTAGCGCGCCCCATGCCCTGGCAGTGTCTAGCGCTTTATCGTTAGCTGCGCGGTTGGCCAGTTGTAAGCGGAGAATCCCTTCACTAGGTGCCCATTGCTGAAAACATCCCCGCCATCTCAGAAAGCTGGGACCCCCCCTAGATTGCCAGTGTAGGGTGAGCTCCCTCTTGGCCAGGATCAGCCCCAGGTCGAAGAATTTACTGGTAACCTTCGTGGTTGGGGTGTGCGGGAACCAGAGCAGGAGGCAAACTACCATGTCAGTTTCAACTTGACGCCCCGTAATCTCTTTCAGACAGGCCACAACATCAGCCCAGTATGAACCGAGCCCCGCGCAGGCCCAAAACATGTGTCCAAATGTTGAAAATTAGTACGTTTTGGTGAACATTATCTGCGCCATCTTGCCTCTTCCCCTGATGCCACACTTTTGTCGTGCGCGCCCGCCATTTTAAGATGCCCCGATCAGAACGAACCCTTTTGCATGCCGCTGGCCCCTGACATAGCCCTTCGCCTTCACTAAGCCTGCACGCTGGCCACCCCCTGCTTGCACCTGCCTTGAGTCATAAACCCCTCTTCGGCGCTGCTCTGCCCCAGGCCCTCATCCTGTTCCCAGCGCGACACCTCCCTGCTTTCCTTTCATGATCTCCGGCCCTTAGATGCAAACCCCCTTCTTCCCCGTGTGCCCGTTTTGTCCTCCCCGTTCCCAAGCCGACACCCAGCTCTGCCGATACCACCCTTGCCCCTCCCCGTACAATAGAAAGCTTCTCCCATCAAAGAATCCCCGGGTTGATCAAAGCCCCCACCCCATGAGATCCGATCAAACCCCCCACATTCCGTGAATCGGCGGATTATCCAGCTGCGCGATGCTCATCACCTGTTGTGACTAGGGTGGGGACTTCAACTGTAAATGTGTGTGGGAACGGGCCCAAAAGGGGAGTTCCGAGAATGTCTTTTCCGTACATCAAAGCTTTAACATGAATGTGTAATCTACAATAAAGTCATAAATGTGTGTATAAGAGGCCAGGCCTCAGGAATACAGTTAGAGCACCTCAGAACGATACCTTCTGTCCGTTTCGTTGTGTTCTCCTCCGGAGAGAATAAAAAACCTTGTTTCCTGCTTTCCAGTCTCCAGCGCCTGCCTCTTCATTTGATTAAATAACTAGAGGGTCACAGAGGCAATACCGCCGGGCAAATATCGATTGTCCCCGACCCGACTCAGGTTTTTACAATTGGCGTCCCAAGCGTGGGGCCCATCAGCGACTCGTGGATCCAGTGGGAGAGGTCCCGACGACAGAGTGAACGACTGCAACGATCGGGAGAGCTCTTGCCCAATAGACCCTCGTCTGGCAGCCGATCATCCGAACTTCACTAGTTCCGAACAGACCTCTCTCGAGTGATCTACGGTCCTGACTGGGAACCATCAGGAGTGCCGTGAGAAATACGAGAAAAAGAGGACGATCGGGCGCTGGATTCGGAAGACAAGAAACTGTCCACATGGTCCGGGTAAGGTCGTGTAATCACGACAAGTTGCGAAATAATTGCTTGATTGTTTGATTGTTCAAAAATACTAGTATTGCTCTTTTTATTTTTTATTTTTATTTGGAGATTCACTGTCTGCAAACGGAGAAACAACAGGCTCTCTCTCTTTGCAAGCAGTGGAGGATAGGTAGGGTAGCAGCCGTGCTTGTTTTTTTCTCCCCCACTCAATAATTGCTTGAAACTGAACTGTTGTTCGCAAAAATATTGTTTCCTGGAGATTCCCTGTCTGCAAACAGGGAAGTGACCACCCTTTTTGCAGATAGTGAAAAGGGTAGGTAACGCAGATCTTTGCGGACCTACTCATTCTCCCCATTGTTATTTATTGGTCTTTTGGTTTTGATCCATGAGGTATTCACTGCCTGCAAACAACGTAGAATAGAAATATTCTGTCCAGTCTTTGCACCTAGTGATAAGATAGGCAGTGCTGACTTTTTAGTCCCTCGTTACGAGCCGTCATGTCTGTCTTCTCCCCACTGATAAATAGCCTGTTTAGCCCGGACCGGGTGTTAGAGGTGGACCATATAGCTCCACTAGAAGGCACCCCTAATAAGGACATGTTCATAAACTATGGGTTAGTCACCATAGCCTATAATAAATTGTGGCACAGGTATACCGAAGATAGCCAAGACAAACAGTGGCCACTGGCAGGATCCTTTGACCTTGATAAAATAGAAACGTTAGAAATAGCCCTTCGAAATAATAAGACAACGCCAATTATGCTCGACAGTCTCGGTATGTGGCGCAGAGAGGCTATGCAACGACAGAGAAAAGACGAGGACAAACAAAGTAGAGAAATATACCGACAGGACAACCCCAGGACACCGCTACCCACGACTTATCCCCCGACACTATGCAAAGGACGACCAGACTTAGGGTCAAACCAATGCGCTTTTTGTAGGTATGTCGGACACTGGAAAGCCCAATGCCCGACTCTACTGAGCGTGAGTAAAGGCAAAGGGCCGACAAGAACGACAGACCGGCAGTACGAGAAAAAGCGCGAGACAAAGAAGAACCCGACTTACATAGACAGACCAGACAGAACCACCACGTTTGATTATGCCCGATGGCACAGATTTCGCCAGGAAAATTTCAGCGACATGCTCAAGTTCTCCTAGGTCGGGCAACGACAAGACGGGAACCCAGCCTCGTTTCAAATTCACAGACGAAAAAGATAACTATGACCAATAACTGTTTTATATTCGTCTTGAGTCTTTGTATGTCGTACTTGTACTGTCCCCCGTCTGAGTTTGTGTGTATGTAATGTACAAATCTGCGTCATCCCTCTACACGTGTTTCCGTGTTACTCAACCTCTGTTAGCAGAAACTTAGCATAAAAGCAACCTGGAAAGAAAGAAATGGTAAAACAAAATCCGTAGACCATTAGTGAACTTGAACTTTTAATTTAACACAACAAACAAGGAATAATAACGGTAAACTGTAGAATATGAAAGTCAAACAGAACATTCCCCCCCCCCCCATTCTGGAACCTTCCAAAGTAGGGCAGGGTTACGGCTACGCCCAACCAACGGCAACCCATATAAGGCGGGCCCCGCTGCCAACTCTTGGTCAGGAAATCTTAACGTATGGGGGAGCCGGAGGAGAGGCAGGAGCCAGCAGCCCGGGCTGTTGTAGGTAGTCCCGCCACATGTCCGGAGAAGAACGAGGCACCTCTTCCTTTTCTCTTCCGTGACAGCCGCAGCAGTCCTGGACGGCGGGATGTCCTGCACGTACCTCCACAACAATTTGTCCAAGTTGGGCTGGGAGGGAGAGGCGACGCGGACGAGCCTCTCCCACCTCCACCGATAGGAGGTTTCCCAGCCCCCGGCCCGACGCCGAACACCCCCAGTCAGGCGATGGTGCCAATACTTCCACAGCACCGAACACACCATGGTGGCACCCCAGTACTTGCGCAGCACCGAACGTGCAATGGTGGCCATACTCCCACAGCACCGAGCACAGGACTTGGGGAACGCCGGATGTGGAGAGACCTTCATGCGGGGCGATGAAAAGGAGCGGCATGGGGTGCACCGGGAGAAGGAGACGAAACGCACGAGTCTCCCTCGCGCCCCCCAGGTGAGGGCATCACAGCTGCACCCCAGCCGAACGTCCCGCTTTCACAAAACAGGGACCTCTTCCTTCCACTCCGAAGGGTCTCCTCCACTCTTGCAAACTCGACGAGAGTGGCCCCTGTAGGGCCTCAAAATGGCGTCTGGATCCGCTGGAAGGCGGGCCCCGGCCACTAGAGTAACTTTGTCCAGCAATATAACTAGAACATTTGCCCCCTGGAGCACGAGCCCCCATCTCCGACAGCATCTCCGCAGCCCTGAAGATCCTACAAAGGTCCCCGGCGGAACCTTCGGCCTTTGCAGGCTTCCGGTAAGGGACGGCTGCCTTGATCGCCAACGAAACAAACATGACATTGCCACTCCTTCTGTTAGCGTGAATTCTAGAACTGCCGAAAAGGACTCTGGTCCAAACTGCCAGTAATGGGAAACATTTCCCCTGATGCTGCTTCCGGACTGAGCCGGCCCCGCCCAAAATGGCGCTGGTATCAATCGGAACTTACGAACACCTCGTGGTGTTCCTTCGCACTAATATAAACTTGATGTTCTGAGATTTTATATGATCCTTTGTACACTTGGCTAGAAAAGACAAGGAGAACTCACTCGACGAACAGTATGAAAAGATCCCTGTTACAAATGTTGATTACAAATGTACAATGTATTATATTTTTTATAACTGATGTAAACCTCATTTACGACGCTCACGTACGGTATGCATATAGGAAATCTGAGTACAACTCTTATGATTATGCTTCTAAATTATGAAAATGAATGCCCCCGAACCCCCAGCCAATTAATAGATGTTTTAGTTTCTTACAAATGAATGAGTAAAACTTTCCGATGTTTTTATTGCTGCAAACGACACCCCCCACTGTACGCACTTTAGCCATTGCCACGACCGGCCAAATACGACCGCACCCTCATAATCCATATGCTGAAATGATTTTGCAAAATAAAATTTTTGAAACTATGAACGGGTATTGCATGCTTTATTTTAAAAAATGTGGGATCGGTGGGAAAGTTCTTTTCTGTGCACCCTACTCTGCTCTCTCTTTAAGGTTAAAAGAAGATGGTTGCCCAGCCCTGGAGGACGGATCGGATCGACAACACGACACTCCGCCTTCAAAGTACGCGACTGACTCATGAACTCTCGCGTAGAGGAAGACCTTGACTTCCAAGGATGGGTAAAACGAACGGTGTAAATGAGGGAATGTAAAAGGAGGGTGAAATAAAATAATGTAAATGTTATAAAGTACAACGTTCCAAAGTATCAGGGAACGGAGCTGACCCAAGAACCGAAGAACCTTAGAACGCCACAGCGTTGAAAGAGGTTTAAGGATCCCGATAGTGAGATACATCCTTTGACTAGATACCTCGCACTAGGCACCTCTGGTTTCCTTTTTACGTTTCCCCGCACACGACCTATATGAACACACTACCCCCCCTCGACTCCAGAAACCATATCCCCGGGGACCCTGCCCCAAGGAGGAAAGACGAGTAAGAGGTAAGTAAAGGACTTATGAATCCATGTATTTGAATGCGCGGGAATGCTGTCTCCCCCACCCCCCTTTTTTTCCTCCCTCTGCAGGTTACATCAGAGATTACAGCCAAAGTGTGGCGAAGATCTGAAGCCTTGCCATGTCTAATACACGAAACGGACTAGCGCCGCAAGGTGGTGTCTAAGCACGCCTGCAAACTACTCACGTACCGAACAAACCCGAAAAATTAGCACAACCTGATAAAAAGTGATCACCCTTAAACCAGACCGGATGAATGAACCCATGTCACGTATGATGCGAAACTATGAGGGAATGTGTGTGTGTGACTGAGACGTTGACCCAACTGGTCGAAGGACCGGGAATGCGAGAAAGTGCGACAAAATGGTACCTCCTTTCTTCTTCCCTTTTTCTCAAAGCACGTCCCCTCTACCCTGTCTAATGCTCAAACTGCATGATTACAAGATTCTAACGCAGACCCGTGAATGCCCTTTACTGTGTAATGCACTAAATAGCCTTTCTTGAATACACTGCCACCCTCTCTGTTGCACGTGTACTATTTAGCCTGCCGTTGCACTCTCTCTCTCTCTCTCTCTCTCTCTCTCTCTCTCTCTCTCTCTCTCTCTCTCTCTCTCTCTCTCTCTCTCTCTCTCTCTCTCTCTCTCTCTCTCTCTCTCTATTTTTGCACTCCCACTCTTCTGAGTGGTTAGCCCCGAAATTGGCAGACTGCCACCCCTAGCACACCACCTAATTGGCTTCAAATACCGTCAGTATTTGCACAAAAACTTGTCTTTAATACAATCACCCTGAGACCGCGTCATTACCTCTCCTTTTCCGCTAGAAGTCAATGAACCAAGGTTGGGCCATAAGGGAAAGGACAGGTAAGACGACAGAGGTTCCCTAATCTGACCCGAAATAAGGGAACTACATGTCAACGGCTCCTATAGTATAAAATAAGGACCCCAGAATACGCGACCCTCCCCTCCCCGAATTGTCGCAATACCCAAGCCGGAAAAATGATCACCCCTGTTACCTCCCCTGTATCAGCCGCCCAAGAACTGGAATTATGGAACTACCCCTTCGTTTCCAGTTGTGAGAGATAGGTCGATTTATGCCCCCCCTCCCTACCAAGTTTCCTATGTCCCTGGTTGTTTCCCATAAAACCCCTGTCCTTCCTAATTAAGTAATCGGGCTGTAAAAGGTCACGTAGGATCCAGAACGATGTTTTACAAGGTTAACAGACTAGTCCAAGGTAAAGAAATCATAAAAATGAACCCCGTAGTAGTTGAAAAGCAGGAGGCATCAATAAAAAGGAAATGTTTAGCCATGTTCGTCTCTCAGCAAAATACCTGTGTAGTAAATAATTGTAAAGGGAAGTCATAGCAAATCCAACAGGCCCGTCACCGGTCATTCATACGCCAGTTGTGAACACTGATATAACGGGCATTTTCATTCTTTGCCTGGAGCTGGGAGAGAAATAGACTTTTTGATTATCTTCATCTGCAAATTTTCTAAAGACTGTCTTTTCAAACTTGTTTAAGGGTACTGCTGTTGGAGGAGAGAAGGACCGGATGTGGGAGCACGAGGCCTGACTGCAGACTAAGGAACACCTGCGACATTAGCCAAGGCGAGACCACGACAGAAAAGAGCTGCAGGACGAGGCACTGTTTTCGACAACATGAGAAGAAAGGGTCGACCTGATGCCCTGCTCGATGTCCAGTGCCTGTCGACAAGTCCCCGCTCTCTGAATTCGGTCACATGCTCGCCTATTTGAAGTCTCTCGTTCCCCTAGTTTGTTCCTAATTTGGCCTTGCTCCATCCCCCTTTTCCTCTGACCTACCCTATGGACTGTTTTGTACGCTCTTCTTCCATCTGAACTCTCTGACAATCACCTCAAAGGACACAGGGCGAGAAGGGCCTTTCCGACCAGAACCGCGAGGAAAGGGTCGTGCCCTGCAACGCAGAACTTAGAACAGAGCTGGACTTGTAGCTCCACCGCCGGTGCTCAACAGCGCCAACGAAAGACCACAAAGCTGCTAGACCTCATTTCTCTCCCAGCCGCCATTGTATTGATCATGCTCCAATCCGAACCTGAGAAATATGTAATAACCTGCCAGTATGAAATGTGTACTTGCTGCTCTCGCTACAGAACCGTTTTTGTATTACATTCCTATGACTTTCCTGCTGAACAAGTTTATCAAAGTTTATCAAATAGGCCCACCTCCTGAAAACTAGAGATGTTAAAATGTATTGTTTACAACTCTTTTTATCTAGGGTTCCTACCATTTTCCTTCTCATGCCCACCACAATAGAACCGAGTAGAAAATGAACCAGCAAGATGTCTTGAATATGTTAAAGGGAGGACTGTTGAAAATTAGTACGTTTTGGTGAACATTATCTGCGCCATCTTGCCTCTTCCCCTGATGCCACACTTTTGTCGTGCGCGCCCGCCATTTTAAGATGCCCCGATCAGAACGAACCCTTTTGCATGCCGCTGGCCCCTGACATAGCCCTTCGCCTTCACTAAGCCTGCACGCTGGCCACCCCCTGCTTGCACCTGCCTTGAGTCATAAACCCCTCTTCGGCGCTGCTCTGCCCCAGGCCCTCATCCTGTTCCCAGCGCGACACCTCCCTGCTTTCCTTTCATGATCTCCGGCCCTTAGATGCAAACCCCCTTCTTCCCCGTGTGCCCGTTTTGTCCTCCCCGTTCCCAAGCCGACACCCAGCTCTGCCGATACCACCCTTGCCCCTCCCCGTACAATAGAAAGCTTCTCCCATCAAAGAATCCCCGGGTTGATCAAAGCCCCCACCCCATGAGATCCGATCAAACCCCCCACATTCCGTGAATCGGCGGATTATCCAGCTGCGCGATGCTCATCACCTGTTGTGACTAGGGTGGGGACTTCAACTGTAAATGTGTGTGGGAACGGGCCCAAAAGGGGAGTTCCGAGAATGTCTTTTCCGTACATCAAAGCTTTAACATGAATGTGTAATCTACAATAAAGTCATAAATGTGTGTATAAGAGGCCAGGCCTCAGGAATACAGTTAGAGCACCTCAGAACGATACCTTCTGTCCGTTTCGTTGTGTTCTCCTCCGGAGAGAATAAAAAACCTTGTTTCCTGCTTTCCAGTCTCCAGCGCCTGCCTCTTCATTTGATTAAATAACTAGAGGGTCACAGAGGCAATACCGCCGGGCAAATATCGATTGTCCCCGACCCGACTCAGGTTTTTACACAAAGTCAGCACCCTCCGAATTACAACGGGGACACATCGACTGCGCCCCACCAAAAACCCGCTGGATCTTAGCCGGCGTCCAATACGCTCTATGGAGTGTGAAGTATTGGACCAATTGGAACCGGACATTGCGTGTGCCCTTCCAGGCCCGTCGCACTAGCTGGGGCCAAGTAGTCTCCGGTATCTGTCGGCCTAGGTCCGTCTCCCAGCGTTCCCGCAGCTTATCCAGGGGGGGGGGGGCGTCCAGTGCCAGTCTCTTATACAAACAAGTAATAGCCTTAAAGGTGCCAGCTGCCATCACAACGTACTGGCAGCCCAAAGACGTAGGTGGCTCCGCCCGACCCCTCTTCCAGCGTCTCTGGATCGCAGAGACCAAAGCCGCATGGAGTAAGAAGTCCCCTCTTGGGAAATCAAATGCCTCCTGCAGGTCGGAAAACGACAGCAGGACACCATCCCTGTACAGATCTCCCACCATGTGGAGCCCACAGTCCTCCCAAGTGGCTAGCCCTGACCAGTCCCCGCCGTGCGGTAAGGCTGTGCACATGCCTAAGGGGATCTCCGGCGCATATGGGACGTGGATACCTGCCCGTTTTTGACTACGAAGCCAGCAGTGGCGGAGGGTGCGTTCCTCCATAGACAACTGGTCCAGACGAAGTCCCTGCTGGAGCAATATGAAGGACAGGACATGGCGCTGTACAAGTCTGTCATGCGGGCCGTCCGGCCCCCTAAACTCCCGCGCCACAGCCTGGGTAAGCCACTGCAGCTGTGCCACCAGGTAGTACCATTCAAAATCCGGCACAGCTAGCCCACCTTCCCCCCGCGATCGAAGTAGGGTGGAGAGAGCCACACGCCTCCTGCCAGAGCCCCATATGAATCCTATCACCAGTGACCGTAAAGTCCGGAAAAAGGAGAGCGGGATCCGCACCGGTATTGTACAGAAAAAATAAAGCAAGCGCGGGAGGACCACCATCTTTAGTAAGGCTATTCGCCCGGCCACGGACAGGGGGAGGGTACGCCAGAATCCAATACTGCCCCTGATGCCTCTCAGCGCTCTGCCCACATTTCCCTCATACAGAAACGAATGGGTATGATAAATGTGAACCCCGAGGTACGGCATACATTCCGGCTCCCATCGTAGCTCTCCAAGTTCCGCAGGTCGTGCACACCGGGGAGTCAGGGGGAACAGGCAGGTCTTGGACCAATTAACACGGAGACCCGATAGTTCGCCAAACTCTCGGAGCAAGGCCCGCGCTCCCTGCACCGAGGTCGTCACGTCAGCCAGGTACAACAGGAGGTCATCGGCATACAGAGAGATGTGGTGTTGGACACCACGCAACAATACCCCCTCATAAAGCCGCCCCTGGCGCGCCCGCGCCGCCAGCGGTTTAATCGCCAAGGCGAATAGAAGCGGGGACAGGGAGCAGCCCTGCCTAGTACCCCTCGTCACCGCACATGCCGCAGATATTGTACGGCCCGTGCGAACCCTGGCAGTAGCGGAAGCATACAACAGTTGCGTCCAGCGGACGAAGCCGTCCCCCAATCCAAACTGACGCAACACACCAAACAGGTACGGCCATTTCACGCTATCGAACGCCTTTTCGATATCCACCGACAGGACAGCTGCAGTCGGAGGACCCTCCCCCTCTACATTCATGACCCGTAGCAAGTGCCGTATACACGCAGAGGTATTTCGCGTGGGAATGAAGCCCGCCTGGTCCGGGTGGACGAGGGAACACATATGAGCCGACAAACGCGTAGCCAGAATCCTGCTCAGTATTTTATAGTCCACAGTAAGCATCGAGAGTGGACGGTATGCCGTTCTCGCCGTGGATTGGCCGCCCTTCTTCAACAACGGCACAATGATCGCCTCCCTCGCCGACTCCGGCAGCCTGCCCAGTTCCCACGCCTCACCGTATACCTGTAACAACTGAGGCGCCAGAAGGTCCAGGAACGCAGCATAGAACTCCACCGGAAGACCATCACCCCCCGGCGTCTTCTTCCGAGCCATGTGTTTAATCGCCACTCTAATCTCCCCCTGCGTCACAGCCGCGCCCAGGGCGTTCCCTTGTTCTGGGTCCAGCTGCGGCAGTTGGGCCTCCTCCAAGAAGGCCTCCAAACCCGTTGGGAGCAAGGGTGGCCTGCATCGATACAGCGTCGAGTAATAAGCTAGGAACTGGTCATTAATTTCCCGTTGGGAGTGAACCAGCGCCCCGGCAGGTGTAGCTAGGGATAGAATCGGCGCGCCCCCAAAGTGGGGATTTGCCAGCCACGCCAGCAGCGATCCGGCTCGGTCCCTCTCAGCGTGGGCCCGAACCATGTATTCCCGGTAGTCATGGCAGCAAAGCCTTTCCACTTGTACGGCTACTCGTTCCCTTGCCGCCAGGACTTCCTCCCTATCGCTCCCTGCCACATGGCTAGCCCTCTCCACCCGCCGAAGCGAGTCCTCCTCTCGTTCCACGTCTGCCAGTAGCGTCTTACGTACCCCGGCCGACGAGGAGAGGCACGCGCCTCGCACCACCACCTTGAAGGCATCCCATTCGATCGCTCTGGTAGTGGCGGTGCCCGCGTTCTCCCGGAAATAGCGCTCAAGGCATTCCTGCAATTCCGTGCGGAATACCGGGTCTTCCAGCATCAGCGGGTTCAGTCACCACGTGGGAATCGGCTGCCGCTGTCTAGACCAGAGGACTGTGAGTAAGCAAGGGTTGTGGTCTGAGATAGTCTTCGCCAAGTACTCGCTACTGAGCACTAGCTCCTGGGCCCCAGCAGTACAGAGGAAGATGTCGAGGCGGACGTGGAGATCATGGGGTGCGGAGTAGAACGAGTAGTCCCTATCGTCCGAATGGAGCGTACGCCAGGCGTCCAGTAAGCCCCAATGTTCTTGCCAGGCCCTCCGGGCTTTGGCCACCCTGCGCACCGCCGACTGAGCCAGGGGAGGATGAGAGCGATCTAAATCCACATCCACCACCAAATTAAAGTCCCCCCCTATGAACACCGTGCCGATCAACAGTGGCGCCAATCTTGTCGATAACGCCGAGAAGAACGTGGCTTGGTCAAAATTAGGGACATAAACACTGCAAAGCGTGACGTCTCGGCCATCCAGTCTCCCCAGCACCGCTGCAAACCTCCCTTCCGAGTCAATCTCTGTCGTTATGGACTGGAAGGGGACGCCCGCCCGAACCCAAATCAACACCCCCCTAGCATGAGCGGAGTAGGTAGTATAGTAAAGTTGCCCCCTCCAACGCCGCTGCAGCGCTCGCCCCTCCACCAGAGTCAAATGCGTTTCCTGCAGAAAGGCTATCTGGATCCCCCTACGCACTAGATATGCATGTACCTTATACCTCTTACTCATGGAGTTGAGCTCCCACACATTCCATGTAACACATTTCAGTTCCAACTTAGCCGCCATTGGTAAATCTATAGCTGTAACAGAACCTCAACAACCCTAGTGGCACACTGACAGACCCCTGCAACATCAAACACCCCCAACTCTCCCCCAACCCACCCACCCCCAGAACAGGCATCAAACAGTTGTCACCCATCCAAACTCCTGCCCCCACAGGTGAGGGAAACTCTGGAAAGCACCAGAGACTCACAGAGAATGTGAGGTAGAGGGGATAGCGCAGCACCTCCGGCTGGACAGCCAGAGACCCACCACACCGCGATGGGCCGATCCCGAGTGAGAAAGAACTTCTCCCCCCTACCGCCCAGGTATCGCCCCTGCCCAATCAAGGTCATAGTGCCATGGGGCCCCGGCAGCACCATCAATACCCCGGGAAGACAGGGAGAGTAGCCCCACCCAACACCCCTTCCGAAAGGATCTCAAGTAACCCTGTCATAGTCATCTCCATAGGCCAAACACCCCTCCTTACTGTTCATTGCACAGCCGCCTGGCAGTCACTCGTCCAACAGTCCCTCGGCCGTCTGAGGGGTAACCTGAGGCAAATCCCCAGATTCCTTCTCCGAACCCCCATCCGAGCCTCCCAGACCCGTTTCATCAGAGCCCAATCGGGAGCCCGAGTCCATCACAGGGCCCTCTGCCCCCGCTCCAGAAATAGGCGACACCGCCTGCAAGGCGGCCTGCCTCTCCAGTTCCGTCTGCGATGCTGGTGGGGATCGCCGGCTCAGCCCTCGCTTCTGATTTCGCCTGCTCCGTCGCTGCTGTGGTCGGCCCTCAGTAGCCTCCGTCCACGTTCCCGTACCATCCTTGCCCGCACGGTAGTGTTCCAGCCATTGCCAGGCGTCATCCGGCGTGTCACAGAACGTCGCCACTCCGTCCACCAGCACCTTCAAGCGTGCCGGGAACAGCAAAGAATACTGGACTCCCTCGTCGCGGAGAGCTCGCTTGACAGCAACGAAGGAGAAGCGGTTGCGCTGGACCTCTTGTGAGTAGTCAGGAAAGAGGGACACAGACGCATTGTCCACCTTGTACGGACCATTTGATCTAGCTTGCCGCAGGATAATGTCCCGATCCCTGAAGTGCAGCAGGCGGGCTATGACAGGCCGAGGAGGACGGCCCGGGGCCAGAGGTCGGGCCGGGACCCTATGGGCTCTCTCCAGAGTATAGAAGCTCGTCAGGCCCTCAGGCACCACCACATCTCGTAGCCAACGTTCAAGATAAGAGACCATGTCATCCCCCTCGACGTTTTCGGGCAAACCCACCACTCTGATGTTGTTGCGTCTGTTGCGCCCTTCTGCATCAGCCGCTCTCCTCTCCAATTGCTGCACCCTACGCACCAGATCATCCAGCGTAGCGTCCGTCGCTTTCCGGGCCGGTTCGAGTGTCTCAAGCACCAGCTCCGTGGATTTGACGCGGTCGGCAAGCTTGTCGTGATCCGCTTTCAGTAGGCCGAGGTTCGTCGAAACCAGCGCAATATCCTGACGCAGCGCCTCTCTCGTGTCCCCTATGGCCTTGAGGATCTGGTCCATCTGTCGTTGTTGAAGACCTGGGCTCTGGCTATCTGTCGATCGGTGGTCGTGCGCATTAGAGGGGTCTTCAGCCTGGTCCGTCGAGGCCGCACCAGCGCCCTTCCGTGGCTTCCCCATGACGCACCACCAGAGCACGCAGTTGTGGCAAGCACCAGAGGTCCGTCCCGTAGTGGCAACAGGGTCGCAGGACATACCTCCGCCCAGCTGGCCTGTGCGTGGTATAGGGCGAGGGCTACTGGGTAAGTCTTGGGTACAGTGTAGGTCCACTCTCCGACTCCCCGTACGCTAACACGGACCGCTAGCCATGCAGGGTACGCCACGACATGCCAGGCCCCCAACGGACGACCGGAAG
Organism: Lissotriton helveticus; assembly: GCF_964261635.1. Classification (NCBI taxonomy): domain Eukaryota; kingdom Metazoa; phylum Chordata; class Amphibia; order Caudata; family Salamandridae; genus Lissotriton; species Lissotriton helveticus. The sequence goes on along the minus strand of NC_136059.1, from coordinate 170,635,539 downwards.
GTCCAGAAAGCAGGTCCCAAACCAGGGGAGCACAAACGTATCTCCGTGCCCCCACCAACGCACATCCGGGGCCAAGGGCAGAGACCTGCGCCAGAAAGATCAGGCACGCCGAAGTAGGCCGGAGGCCGCCCGCGGGCCGGGGCCCATGACGCAGGCTCCAATACGCCACCACTAGAATGCCAGCGCGGCCCCCTCAAGGCGCTAGTGGGCCCCTGATAGTTTCCCAGCTCCCAGTCCTCCAGACAAACAATCAGGCCCTCAGGGGCCGGGCACCCACTCCTGTGTCTGGCGTCCGGCCGACGCCGCTCCAGATTTAGAAGTCTCTGCCCCAGAGCGCCTGTCGCGTGACCTCAGGCCAGCACTGCTCCGCACAGTACCTGCTCCGTCGCAACAGCCACGTCCGCAGTGCACTCCGCAGCAGGAGACACGCCACCAGCTGGGCGTAGCGCCGCCTTCGCCTCACTCAGATCTGGGCCTCCGTCCGTGTACACCCACCAGGCGCCGCCTCAGGCCCTCGGCGGCCTGCACGAGAAGTCAGCCGGGTCAGCCTTCCGGTCGCGCCGACTCCCACTCCGCCGCGATGGGTCAGCCCCCTCGGCGGGCCCTCCGAAATCGAGGCCGGGTATCCGGGCCGGTTGCAGGCCCACGGCAAGATGGCCGTCCGTCGGAGCTCTAGCCTCCCGGCGGCCGCCGGAATCAAGGCGATCGCGACACTCCCCTGGCTCACAGCAGGAGCCGAGTCACCCCCGGATCTTCAGGGGCCACTGCAGGTCGGCGGCGCCGCTGGGGAGGGGGTCTGTCAGGATAACTCGCTGAGATCGGCCCGGAGCTCGGGACTCAGGCGACCATGCTCGTTGGCGCTTAAGCCACGCCCCCTTGGAAAGAAACAAAGATAGTGGTTTTCCATAAAAAAGGCAAACCAAAAGAAAATCCAGGGTCCTATAGACCGATTTTGCTTATAAACTCGGACAACAAACTCTATACAAAAATCCTGGCGACCCGTCTGGGGAGGGTCATTGGCGGTCTGGTTTCCCCTTGGCAGCATGGCTTCATCCCGGGTCGAGGAACAACTGATCATATAGGAAGAGCAATCTCTCTATTTGAGGCCCATGCTGTTGGGGGGAGGGGTTCACCATGATCCTCCTCGAAGCAGAAAAAGCTTTTGACCACGTCAGGTGGCACTACCTGTGGAATGTCCTTGCAGGGAGAGGTTTCGGTCAAAGAATCCTAATGACCATAAAAGCTATGTATTCCGATCCGGTCACCAGAATACAGTTGATAGGTGAGAGTTCGGGTAAAATTAATATAACAAGGGGAACACGCCAGGGATGTCCCTGCTCACCCATCATATTTGCGTTGTACATAGATCCATTAGTTAGACAGATTTTGGATAATCACGAGATCAAGCCGGTTATAACTAATGGATTTGAGAGTAAAATATTAGCCTAAGCTGACGACCTGGCAGTGATTTCATCAAAACCGGTCGTGGCTATGCGGGTACTGGTGGAAATCACCAAGGAATTTGGGCGACACTCGGGATATCGTTTGCGCAAGGTGAAAACCCAGGTGATATGCACAAAAAATATTGTTATGGCTGATAATAGATATGTAGACTCTGCAATGTATTTGGGAGTGATAAGTAATGCAACGGAATTAATTATAAAGGATAACTTTGCCCCAATGTTAACCCCTTCAGTGCTAATGACAAGGGTAACTCGTCATGGAGTTTCCATTGACTTCAATGGAAATTACATTGAAGTGCCAGCTGATGCTTAGCATCCAAGTGGTTAAAAACGATGGAGCAAGATCTGAAAAGACTGGATACCCTGCATTTATCTCTTATAGGTAGGTCAAATGTCCTGAAAATGACCATGTTGCCTAAAATCCTATTTCTGTTTCTCTCCATTCCCTTCTTAATAGAGGAGGGGGTGATAAAAAAATTTAATCTATTTTTAATGAGTTTTTGTGGCAATATGGGAAGATCAGGCGATCATTAAAATACATGACCCTCCCACAGGAACGTGGTGGTTTAGGAGTCCCGAACTTAAGGTATTACCATTGGGCCTGTTCGTTAACACAGATGTCAATTTTATTCGACCCAGCTTCAAACAAGGTGTATACCCAAGACCCGGCATTTTTGAGTCATGATATCCCTTCAATTTATGAGTTATTAATGGGAAAGGAGGCGTTGGGGGCTCTGCTAAGGAAAACCGACCGCAGATATTTTAAGAAAAAGCGTTACAAGATATCTACAAGCGTTTGGGAGTTGTGGAAAACACTTCAGAAAGTATTACAGATCCCAAAGATTAATATGCATACGCCATTGTGGAAGTCGGGTTACTTCCCTAATTTGAGCTTGGATGGAGCATGGAACCTGTGGGAACAGCAGGGTATACGGACAGTAGGGGATGTAAAGAAGGAAGGAAGCATTATGAGCTTTGATGCCATTAAACAGAAATACGGGGTACCCAATAGCCAAGGTCTCAAATACGCCCAGATTGTGCAAATATTTAAAGCTATAAGACCCCGCACCTCCCCGGGTAATCGCTGTCCCATCTTGGAATATTTATTAAAAGGGGGGAGTAGAATCAAAGTTATTTATCGGGATTTAATTGGAGGGATACAAGACGATCTAGAAAAAAATGAAGCTGCCTGGGCAATAAAGGTGCAGGATCCAGATACGGACATGGATAAAGTGTTACATCTGGATAAAGCGGTCCTACGCTCATCTAATTTAAAGGCTCAACATTTTAAAACACTTTTTAATCTCTATTTTACACCCTCCATATTATTCGATTGGGGTAAGAGAGCGGATAACAACTGCCCCAGATGTCAGAAAGGGCCGGCGGATCTATTACACATGTTCCATCATTATGAGAAACTTAGCACCATTAAAGGGGAGATCGAGACATTTTTGGAGGGGCTTCTAGGCTTAAAGATCAGCCTATCCCCGGCATTAATGATTTTGGGGAGTGAAAGTAAGATGGGTGTAAATAGGGAGACAGAAGCATTTATCTTTCTGTCTGTTGCTGTATTAAGTATCCTCCTCTCAGCAGCCTGGAAGGATGTGAATGCTCCATCCTTTCAGATGTGGTTGACCAGGCTCCTCCGTATTCACAACATCGAATCCACACTGTATCTACACAAGGGTAGGAAAATACGGGTGTTTGGGCTTAAAATCTGGGCCCCGTTGAAGGAGTGGAGGGATGGGCAATTACAAATATAGGTCAGTGTACATATATGAGTATAACTTATTGTGTGTATTTGTGCATATCAAGTCCCCGTAAATATTGAAGTTTTACCTCTTCTTTTTTATGAACGTATTTATATCTATTTATTGTATGATAATTAACTGATAATGAACTGTATTTATGATACTCCCTCTTTTTCTGTATGATGAAATGAAATCATGATCATGGATATTTTTGTACCAATATTAAATTCTCAAATAAAAAAAAATAAAAAAAGGAAGCACTTACAGATATAAATAAAGCAGGTGCCCGAGTTGAATCTCAAATTCAGTAATGTTCTTATTAGCCCAAAACGTTAGTGAGCACGGTCGAGGCTAGGCAAGTGTGCTTTAACCCCATACCTGCCGTCGAAAATTAGCTGTAATACTCGAGGGAGGTCTTTGAATCCATGAGTTTCTCGAGCGCAATGCCCGTGTAGTTCCTGTGACCAGGAGGCTGCTTTCTCCTCACCTGCTGCCCTGCTCGCTCTCTGGCCCTTTATACACAAGAGGGATGTTGACACGCATAGAAGCCCCGCCCGTTTGGCCCCGCACCACACACTAGCGGTATCAAACGTCTTCCCGCCCTTTCCCAACTATGATGGACAGCTCACTCAAGGGACCTCGGCGCCTTTTGGCGCGGTGGCAAAGCTACAGGCACACATGGTCAGTGGAGCCCAATCATCTGGCCCTTTACGCAGCTGCAGTGTAGGAAAAGCACTATACATTTACCCAACGTGGTAGCACTTACTGGATTCGCCAGTAGAAAGTACTCCAGTGCAAATCGCAAAAAAATCAGGGAGTTTGTGGGAATATCCGCAAATTCGTCGTTTTTTTGTGATTTTGTGTGAATTCGTGGACCGCAGATCCGCAAAATTCACCCATAGTTAGTAATCATCCCTTTGTGAGGGGACAGGGCAATGCCTATTCAGGTGTGTCAGCCCCTTCCTCACTTCCTACCCAGGAAGAGCCATAGGAATGCAGATGAGCACGGAAACACACCCAACCTTCCTGTGTTTGTGACTGTCTAGAGGGAATGGACAAAGTATAGCTGTCACCCACACCAGACATGTATTGAAGACAGGCTGCAGGTACACAGAGGTATAATAGCAGAGAAATGTCCACTTTTTAAGAGTGGTATTTTTAAAATAATAATGTTAAATCCACTATTACCCATAAAGAGGACTTATCACAACCATTCTAAAGATATCAAAAAGATGCAGTTACTAATCCTTCTAATCAGGAATTACAGCTTAAAAGTGTATTAAGGAATTCTGATTGTTAATGTATGAGAGAAGTAGGTCTCACAGTAGTGAAAAACGAATGTAGGTGTTTTTCACGGTATGTAACGTTTACAACAACATTTTTACAACGCACTACCATTACAACGCAGGCATTACCACGCATACCATTACAACTCTTTGCGCTGGGGGGCACTCTAGGATAGGGAATACGTTTAATTTTCTATCCAACACCTTCCCTAGTGTCCACGGGGACTGGAGTTGGAATAGAAAATTATACTTACCACTATCCAGCACCTCTAAGCGCTATGCGTTGTAATGGTATGCGTGGTAAAAACCGCGTTGTAAATGTATGCGTGGTAAAAGTATGCGTTGTAACGTCATACATCCGTTTTTCACTAGTAGGACATGCAAAACTTAAAATTACATGTCCTACCTCTTACTTTCACAGCAAACTGCCCTAAGGGCTACCTAGGGCCTACCTTAAGGGTGACTTAGGTGTCATAAAAGAGGAGCTTGGCAAAGGTTTTATATGCCAAGTTGATGTGGCAGCAAACTGCACACACAGGCTCTGTAGTCGCAGGTCTGAGACATGTTTAAAGGGCTACTTCTTGTGAGGGTGGCACAATCAGTGTTGCAGACCCACTAGTAGCATTTGATTTACAGGGCCTGCGTATATGGTATACCACTTTACAATTGACTTACAAGTAAATTAAATATGCCAATTGTGTATACACAAATGTTACCGTGTTTGAGGGAGAAGCACATGCACTTGAACACTGGTCAGCAGTGGTAAAGTGCTCAAAGCCAACCAAAAGAATCAGTAAAAAGAGGAGGTAAGCAGTCAAAATGTTTGGGGAAAGCCCACCCTAAGGCTGATAGTTTTAAGACCAATATACTTAGCTGGACATACAGTGGACGAGTTTTTCATTGCAGTGTTTTTATCATTGCAATGACTAGAAATTAAACCATCGAACGAGACCACCACCTCATCTACTTTAGTGTTAATCTCTCCTCCATTTATACTACATTAAATAACACCACTAAGGCTTTCAAGAGATAATGAAGCAACCTCAACATTAGCTACTTGCTTGTCACCTCAGTGCCAAATCACATAGGACAAGTGAAGCAATCCCATCACTGTCTATTTAAAGGAATTTACAAATGAATACATCTCGACACTTCCTGATGCCAAAACCACCCAACGAGAACCCTCTGCTCAACAGAAAAAAGACAGGAAAAGGAACCTTACAAACTAGTGGAAGACATCGATAATTTGATAACAAGCTCAGCATTCAGTGTTGCACATTGCTATTGATCTGGAAAACGATTCTACTACTACAGTTGGATCCACAAATCAAAATGTCATTCAAAGAAGCTTCACAAGATCCCCCCAGACTTATGTGACTAACCAATAATAAATGCCTTTGCTTCTAGAACACCAGAGATGCCCTCTCAGACCACTCATGGGGAAAGCCCTGGAACACTTCCTCAGAAGCAAATGGCCCTATAAGCTTCCTGATAACATATTAAGGGGTACATTTCCAACCCCTTAACGCCACAGAAGTGTTTCTTTTTCTGACGCTTTGTTGGCGTTGCTCCATGCCCCATATTTACACAGTGGCATTAAGCCACTTAAGATGTCTTAATGCCACATTGTAAATATGTTCCTTTCAGCAGCAGGTCCGCTGTGGCAAAGGGGGGGTCAATGGGTGTTGCAGCAGGCGTTCCACGGTAACATCCATTGCTTTTTGACGCTGACACATATTTACAAGGTATAGGGCATCCCCAAAAATAAGACCAGGAATGTCAAAATTATTATTTAAATTCTCCTCATAATTTGCTCTTTCTATGTGTGGTGCATTCGGCAGAACACATAGAGCAAATCGCCTTTAAAGATTGTTTATGCGCAAGAAGGGCTCCCTTCCTGCACACAAACAATAATCCCAGCAGCACAGGTGCCCTTGCAACATGGCTCAAGGGTACCTGCCCTGGCGATAGGCAGCTTTTTTAGCGCAAGGGGAAACACAGGTGGTGAGCTGTATTTTTTAAATACGGTGCATCCCTGCGTTTTAAAAATGTCGGAGCACAGCATTGCCTAATTTGGCATTTAACCTCTCCCTTCCTCCAGCCTCTTTTTTGTGTCCTTGTTTGCTTTGTACCTTCTTGTTTCTTCATTCATTGCAGTGTTCCTTAGGTTAGTACCCTTGTAGGCACCTTATCAGTGCCACATATAAGCATGGAACCCACCCCTTGGTCCATGCCCCCACTCTGCTCCAGTTATGGTTGCATCTTTCTATTATAACAGGGGTAAGTGTGCACAACTGTGCTTGCAGCAGAACCCATGAACCCCATTGCCTTGGCTTGCCAGACACATTATTTCACCTAGCAACACCTACTTGTCCTTAGGGTATCTTCACACCCCTTTGTGGGTATGAAGGAAATAAAAAAAAATCGAAATGGAGGTCTGGCTAGGTAAGCAAAAACCTTACAAAAAAAGTTAGGTATAAGGTGGGTGAAACGAGCTTTTGATCGAGTTAAAATGGTAAAGACGAGGAAGAACACATTTGATAAAGTAAATAGAAGTTAATAGAAGTTGAAGTCTGTCAAACAAGCCTAAGATGAAGTTTAAAACCAGATCCATGTCTGAGTGTCCCCACGCAGCTGATTTACAGGCAGGGCTTGCAGAGACCTTTCATAACACAGCTTTTTGCTGGCAGCGCCGGGAGGCGGTGGTTTTAATGTCAGCTTTCCGCCTGGATTCTTCGCCTGCGACTGAGATCTGCTCACAGCCAGCATGGGAAATGTCAGTGATGCAATTAGCGCCTTCCTTTACAGCTGTCAGCAGTGCCACTCGGCGCTGGCTGTCAGGGTTCCTGATGGCGATAATTAGAGCCTGGTAGCCTCAGTGTCTCGGGTCCTGCAGCACCGAGGAGGCAGGAACAAGTGGAGTGATTTACTGCTTTTCATATACTCGTTATGTGGGTTTAGGGCCGTCTCCTGCTCGTTAGATGGGTTTAATGCAGGTGTCATGCAGGGCTGTGAAGGTGCAGGCGAGGGTGTGCTGAGGAAATGTACATCACAAGCAAACAGTGGGAGGAGGAGGACCATGGTGCCTCATGTACTATAAAATGCATTCGGTAAAAAGGGTCGCAATTAATGCACCGACTTTTACAGAATGCATTGGTATTTTATGAACAGACCTATGTTACACTAGGTCAGTCGCCATTCGACCTGCCTCATGAATGTTAATGAGATAGGTGGCAGATTGCAAACCACTATGGTTGGAGCCTGCAGACATCCATGTCTGTGATTGCTTTTAAGTAAAGCCATATTTAAAAAAAAAAAAAAATACAGTCCTTTTCCCTAAAAGAAAAACTGGATGCATATAAATTGAGAAAATAAAAATGTTTACAAACTTTTTTTAAGATTAGGCAGTGGTCTCTGGTGTGGTGTTTGGCCTCAGGCCCACATAGCAGCAATAGTGGACACAGACACCAGGCGATGTGGTACGGTAAACTGGGCTCGAGCACGTGCACCCGTGCCCTTTTATTGACAGGGCCACATCACTCGTGGCACCCGTGATGGATGGGTGTGGAGGTGCATGTTTGTCCAGCCCTCAGGGGAGTGGCTGGAAGTACATCTTCCTGCGGGGCACTAGAACGTGTCCCGCAAAACACTACATTCCTCCCCAACTTTATTGAGGAACAACAAAACGTTAGTCCAACCGGTGGGGACAAAACAAACCGTTAACTGAATACCACAGGGTCCATCAGTCTCCTGAGTCAGGTGGAAGGACGACGTCAGACAGGAGCTGGTGACTTTGCTTGCAGCAGGACTTTCTCTGCGGGCACCCGTAGTTTAACCTGAGGAGTTCAGGACACGACCGCTGGCACGGAGATGCCTGCTGTATAACATCAGTTCGCTGATGACCTATCTTGCGTGGCTCCCATTTCGCTGACGTCGGTGATGGTCTGTGGTGAGTTCGAACAGTTCCTTTTAGTGGGTTAGGTCGTGAACATTGATGGAGTCCCAAGTGAGAATTCACAGAGGTGTTGCTGGACCGACTGCCCCTGTTGAACTGCTTGACTGTGACCGGTAATCTGTCAGTGAGGCAATGTCTCTTCTTGCTCTCCTGCCTGGGGAGGACCGTCGTCGGGGTTGCTGTGGGACTGTAGGAGGGCTGCACTGGAGGCCGCTTGTGTGCCGTCTTGGGGAAGCTGCAGGACCGCCGAGGAGCCGTTACTTAGTCACACGCACAAACCTCACAGGTGGATGAGTCTTGGCCAAGACTTGCACTCACTTCCGCGGTTTCGGTGTAGGCCAGGTTCCCAGGTAGCTTCTGATTTCATCAGTCGGCAGGCATGGCAACAGTGTAGAACTTCGGTCCACTGGTGCTCTGGTAGCTGCCAGGTGCCTCCATCTTGTTGAGGTTGATCTTCAGTGGCGACTTGGCACGTAGAGTGTACAAATCCTCTCTTGCCTGTTTTGGGGTCACTGCCGACTCCATCTTGAGGCGGTGTGAGGGCAGGCCCTGAGAGCTGATCTTCACCAGTAGCATCTGCGGACAGAAGCAGGGATACCGATTGAGTTAGACTGCCAACGCTCCGGGATGGACGGTCGCCTGGGGAAGCGTTGGGGTGAGATGCGGTCTGTGTTTGCTGCGGCTTACATTCAGTTCATCCGTGAGGCTGTATCCAGGAATGTCAGCTCGCCTTGGTGGCCGTCTAGTGTGTCAGGGTGTGCTCTTGGTTTGTTGTGCGAGTCCTCAGTCTTCTCCCCTTGTTGGTCAGTTCAGCCCACCTGTGTTCATCTGGTTTTCGGGGTGACAGGGTTGTCACTTTCTTCTTTTCTTCGAGGGCGTTGTGCTTTGACCTCGAAGCAGCGCTGTCATGGTGCCGGCTTCTGCCTATGCTACGGTGCACTCCTTGCTTGCTGGGCGACGTGACGTTCGGTCTCGTGTCGCTGTTTGTTGGAGCGCATGGTGCTGTGGCGGCCTGCCATGTGGGGTGTGCGACTCCTCTCTTGCCAATCTTGGGTCGCGGCCGACTCCGTCTTGCGGCAGTGTGAGGGAGGACACCGTGTGTGGTCTTCGGCCTACTGCGGGGCTTCGCTGGGGTGGTGGAGATGTGGGAGCGCTCCTACCTGCATTCAGCAGTGCTTCTGTGTGGAGAGGTCTTCTGGCTGCTGTATGTGCAGTCAGGTTCACTGGTGCGGCTTTCTGCGCGCTTCTGGCTTTGTGTGCTCTTTGCATGCTCAGTCGCTTTCTTCTGGCACTTGGGGTGCCTGTGGTGTGGCTTGCGGTGGTGCCTGTACACTGGGAGGATCAAATGATGCGATCTCTTCTCTGGCGCTGGTGTTGGGCAGCCGCGTGTGGTGCGTGCTCTGCACCAGTCTCTTCTTTTCCCTTTGGCAGGGATAGCCACTTTGAGACGTTGCTGTCTGGTCTTCCCCTCTTGCTAGTGGGGCTTGTGTTGTGGTGTCTTCAGTGCTGCTGCTTGAGCTTGATCAGTACTTGCTTGGGCTGGAGATGCTTTGCGGTTCCTGAGAGCCCTTGGTGATGCGCAACAGTTATTTTCCTTTGAAATTCTAAGCAGCCCATTGGGGCATGTAGTGCACTCTTCTCACATGTGGTGGCATGAGAGAGCCTCTTGGGGGCCTGGACAGTGCACGTTGCTCTGGTGAAGTCTGTTCTCCTCTGGGGGTACGTGTAGCTGACCACTTGCTTGCCGTGGCATCCGACAGCCACTGGTAGTTGCACGTTCTGCGCCCACTTCTCTGGTGCATCAGAAGGGCTTGCTGCCTTCTTGGGCCTTGCTGCTCCTGGCTCCGTGTCTCTTGCTGCCCTCGCCTGCAGGATGCAGAGGACCACTCTCTGGCATTCCTCTCTGAGGGCCGCCTCACTGTACTTGGTGCAGTCTGTCTTAATAATTGGGCTTGAGTAGGCAGTGTCTCATAATGGCAGTGTGCACTCTTGGACCTGGTGACTGTTGTTGGTTGGTAAGGCCTTGAGGTGCTCCAGAAACCACTGTTACCTGCCTGCGATGTGCAGGGTGCTCTATGGTCACTTATTTGAAGACTTGTGCTGTGCTCAGGTACCCTTGATCAGAAGGTGGCACTGCCGCCACACCTCCCAATGCTGTGCCGCTCTCACCTCTGATCGTTGGCTGCTGTAGGCAGTCAGGGTTCTTGACTGTTCTGCAGGACCTGAGCCTGAATCTTTCTACCAGGATCAGTGTTCTTTCCTGCTGACTTGGCACCTGCAGGCAATTTCCTGGTGCAGCAGGGCCTCTCACCCCATCTATGTTCACAGTCTGGGAGACAAGGTTGTGGAGGCACTGCTGGCTACATGATCGAGCCAGGTAGCATGTTTTCCTTTTAACTGGTTGCCTTCTGACAGCCACTAGGTGGCACTGTCCTTTCTTCTCTGCGCTCGCTGCCTCACTGCAGGCTGATGGGTCAGTGTAGTGAAATGGCCCCTAGGAGGCGCGGTGCTCCTTCTCGGCTGGCAATGGCACTCGGACTTACTGCTGCTGGCCTTGCGGTGGCTGAACGTTTCAGTGCAGGATTCTTGGCGCTAGCCCTGTGACGCTGCTGATTTGGGGAAGAGAGGCTGCCTCCAGTCCAAAGTTGTGGCATGCAGTCTATGCCACTGATCACCAGGTGGTTCTGGCGTCAGTAGTGGAGGCTGCAGCAGCTTTATTATTGTGGCAGGCTTCCTGGGATGTGTGCGCAGGTACGGTGCTTCTCACCTCTTCCTTGAATCAGACGCACTGCTGCCCCAGGCAGCCTGTTGGCGCCACCAGCACTTTTGCCCTTTCACTGTGATCGATGGGGGCCGGGAGTGGAGACTGGGGGGCATATTACCAAGCAATAGCGATAATTATCGCTATTGCTTGGTTAGAGACAAAATTTTACCGCTGAGCTGCGGCGATTTTTATCGCAGATAAACCTTGGTATTACCAAGGTTTATCGCAAATGCAATAAAAAACGGCCGCAATGCATGAATATCGCTGAAAAGTCAGCGATATTCATGCATTACCGAGCTAATGCTCTTAGCCATGTTATCCACCTCCCATTGGATAACATGGCTAAGAACTGCTCAGGGCAGGTGTTAGCTTTTGGAGATATTCGCGCTTAGCGCGAATATGTCCAAAAGTTGGTAATAGGAGATAGCGATGTTAGCGACTGTTTCCAGTCGCTAACATCTTGGCACGCCCACTTTGCATGTCATTAGTGATAAAATATCACTGACATGCAAAGTGGGGCCCAAGATGGTTGCTATCTCCCACTAGCTGTCGCTAACTGGTGTTAGCGACAGCTAGGTAATAGGGAGATCATTTTATCTCCACTTTCTTGGCTTTTAAAGCCAAAAAAGCGGAGATAAACCCCCTTGATAATATGCCCCTGGATCTTTTTCAGCCGGTGCGGCTGGGTGCAAACTCCTCCCCTCCTTCAGGCTGCGATGTTGCAGATCATTACAGGGGGCGCTGCATCCAACCAGTCGTGCCTCTGTGACCTGTCTCGGCAGGAAGGACGTGACCCAGAGCGCTTCGCGCCACCCCAAGCCGCGGCGCTGTGATGCATGTGACCAACACACTGGGGAGAGTTCCGCGGTAAGTGCCGGTTAGTGCGCCGTTATGCTAGTACTCACTGCGGGCAGACTGCAGGGAGCGATCCTTGTCACAGGGGCCATGGGGTGTATAGGCAATGCCGCTGCGCTGCGTTTCCCAGTGATCCACCAGCTCGGGCCTCAGGCTGATATTAGTAGTGCAGGGATCAGGGTTGGGCCGTGTCGGGACGCAGCCTAATCGCTCTCGGACCCGTCAGTGCCAGGGCTGCAGCGATAACCTCGGGCACTGGGAGACCTTCCTCCCCAGCACTGCCCTTATTGTAGGGTGGGCAGCAGGCATGGGGAAGCTGACACACAGGCCATACTTCTCCTCACGGGGATCGACGAGTCGGCCACCAAGCCACATGTGGACTCGACCCCCTCATCACCAATGTGGTGTTGGGCCTCAGGCCCACATAGCAGCAATAGTGGACACAGACACCAGGCGATGTGGTACGGTAAACTGGCCTCGAGCACGTGCACCCGGGCCTTTTTATTGACGGAGCCACGTCACTCGTGGCACCAGTGATGGATGGGTGTGGGGGTGCAGTGTGTCCAGCCCTCAGAGGAGTGGCTGGAAGTACAACTTCTTGCGGGGCACTAGAACGTGTCCCGCAGAACATTACATCTGGGACCACTGCCTGGTCTTCAAAAATGTTTTCTCAACGTTCACAAAGGGAGAGGTTTCCTTGGGGAACCCTTCCCATTTGCACATGGATTACCAAGCTCTATGATTTGGTGGTAAAATAATAATGTTTTGTAACCGGATTTCAGTTGCAAAACATTAATATATACCTTAAGAAATCGGTATTTGAAACAGACTCCCTTAAATTGTCCCTTCCAAATCATGATTCCCTATTGTTTCCTTAACTCATTCAACGATTCAGAAAATCCATTCCCTAATGTTTCTTTAAGTCATTTAATGATTCAAAAAATCTTTACTTGATCATTAAAGGGTGTTACAGCCTGATTCATGTACAATCCGTTTTGCGTGGCCCTAATAGCGAATCATAGCGACTCGCTATTGAGGACACGCAAAACGGCATTCATGTAGGAATTGCTAATGAAATAGCGATTCCTACATGTTCTTTATTTGCGAGTAGCAATTTGCTACTCGCAAAAACTCCCCATTCATTCCTATGGGCCAAGAGGCCCATAGGAATGAATGGGGAGTATCCCATATTTGCGAGTAGCAATTTGCTACTCGCAAATAAGATAGCGATTTTAAGGGTGCCAGGGGTGTCCAAAGGACACCCTGTTGCACCCCTAAAAAGCACATTTGAACAGGTGTTGCGCACACACATGTCCAAAGGACATGTGTGTGTGCAACATGCAACTTAGAAAAATGCTTTTAAAAGCATTTCTCTGAGTTTCTGCTATTTACCGAGAGGTCTGACCTCTCGGTAAATAGCGGCCCCAAAAGTGCTAATTCGCAATTTCTGGATGTGTCATGAATAGCATTTGAGGAATCTCTAATAGAGATTCCTTAAATGCTATTCCTCGCATATTTGCGACTTCTTAAATAGCGATTTTTGCATTTGGTATCATGAATACCAAATGCAAAAATCGCACTCGCAAAGGGCCAGATTCTCAGAATCTGGCCCTTTTGCGAGCGCTAATGGCTACATGAATCAGGCTGTTAGTACACTTAAAAAGCGATTTTAGCATTCGCAAACCCTCTGATTTACCGAAAAAAAAATACAAAAACACCCTGAAAATGACGCCCGATATATTGAAAAGACTGGTCACAAAAAAGTGGGTCCATATTGTGCACTATTTTGTGATCTATGTACTGATAGGTTGCATCACAACATGTTCAGTCAGCTATTGCCACAGAACAACCTGTCTAATGAATATTAATTATGCAAGTCATTATTTGCAACCTTCGATTCCCCCTTGTGATTGGGTACAAAACGCCGATGGCAGCCGGCAAGAAACAGAATACCACCATCCTTGTGTTTGAATTCACACTTGAGAAACATTTTTTTAAAGCAGTAATGATACTTAAAGGACCTGGAAGTGCTTTAAATAAGTGATGGATACAATTAATTATTCTCAGCCACTGGTAATTACTTGGGACCGAATCCTTGTCATTGCTATGCGACACACCACACCACCTCAGTTTAGAATCAACCACATGCAAATCAGTCTTGACCCTTCTCCCATAGGAAAAGTCCAGCCTAAATTACCAAGCCAGATCTTCCCTGAACCGGAACATGAGCAATCCAAGATTGGTTTTGCCCTTACTAGGGTGCATACATTGGGTACAGCTTGGTTCCAGTGGCACAGTGTGCACTGGACCCACTTCTGGGCATACCACACCCCAGGTTTCACATAGAAGTACATACATGGTGATGGATTGAATGCTTGAATTAATCTCAGCCACTGGAAATTATTTGGGGACGCAATCCAGTTTGGGAACACATCTCATGGCACCATTCCTAAAGGGAAAGCTATCCAACAGGTGTAGCTTTCCCTTACCAAATCTATTACTGACTTAATTAAGGAGTTAGTAACTTTTTAATGGCTTGTGATGGCAATTGCAGCCGTGAATCACTGATTCCTGCTATTCCAAATTGGAAAAGGAATGGAATTGTCCTTTCACACCCATTCCCAATTGTTATTTGGAAAACCTTTTCTAACTTGCGAAATTAGTTTTGGACATAGCAAACATCACTAACCTAATGATTTTGTGAATCACAGGATGTGTGACAGCAAAATGGATTTGTTTATAAGGTCTAAAATGTATAATGCAAGGCAGAGCTGAGACTCGCTAAGTACTAGTTGGGAGCTAAGTGAGAGGGGGAAGGATTGCTGGTGATGCACTGTCTCTTCTACAGAGGGAATAATGGTCCCTGATCCGCTCCCCTCTTGTTGCTAGCACCACAGGTTTCCCTGACTTTGTAGCTGTTGTCCCCTTCCCACCCTCTGCTGCTTGCCTGGTAGCATTGCACTGTTCCCATATTTGTATTGTAATTTACTCCTTCATTCCTTTGTCATTAGTCCTTCACTGTTAAACCCTTGCATGCTGGTGGGCATGTGCGTCGGACGGCCAGGAGCCGTCCGATCTGCGCACACGCCCTCGTGGAATTTTCCAGCACCACATGGAAATTCCGGCCGCTGTCAAAGGGTGAATTTTTCAGCTACATTGCTCATTATTGTTTACTTTTGTCCTTTCACTGTTGCCAATATTATTGTCACAACTCCAGAGCATTCTGCTAAAAGCATGATCGCTCGGCAAACCATGCCATGCAGATCAGGGGCATAATCACATCCCTCACCCAGGACTTCATCTTCCTCACAGAGACCTAGCTGAACCCCGCTGTTGTATGGCGTTTTAGGATCCGAGCAAAATTACCCGATTCATGCCCTTATATAGGTAAAATTCACATTGCCCTTTATAGGCATAGAAATCATACCCGTATTTAGACATAGCCCATGCAGTCCAAATACAGGCATGGCTACTACCACTCGTTCCAAAAAGCCACAATGATTTCTTGCAAAACTTGGCTTCAGCAGTCAGGGACATCCCCTTGCTTGACAATTGATTTGTCCAAGAATTCATGGAGTTTTCAAAGAACTACAATTCCTTTGGGGTTCTTTGATGACGTTATTATGTCCGACTTTACGTCAAACTAGGCACCTTCCAGGTATACAAATGCGTACACTTGCCCTAGCAAACACACTGTGGTTCGGAGCAGCTCGACTATCTACTCGCCCGACGCAGCTCGCTACAGCAAGTGCCAAAGGAAGCCGACCCTCCAGCTGACGCACTGATCAAGAAGCTGTCCTTTCTCTCACTGATAATCCAGCTCCAGTGTTTCCAAATTCCCCTCGCGTTGTGTGTTGGGAAATCGAGGCCCGAGACAGAGATACCAGAGCTCCTTCATTCTAAAACCAAGGTACGGAGCTAATTAGACCCTAAGAGAAATCTTGGTTAGATTCTTGGCAAAGAAAAACTAAACCTATGCTAAGTTCAAGTTCAAGTTCAGAATTTGTATAGCGCACTACTCACCCGGAGGGTCTCAAGGCGCTTGAGGGAGGAGGGGGGAGTACTTTACTTATCGAATATCCAAGTTTAAAGTTGCTTTCTGAAGGAGAGGTGGTTCTGTGTAAGGCGTAGGTGGGTGGGGAGAGAATTCCAGGTTTTGGCCGCTAAGTAGGAGAAGGATCTTTCCCCCATGGTGGATTTGTTGATGCGCGGGATAGCGGCTAGGGCCTGATTAGACGAACGGAGTTGGCGGGTGGGGGTGTAAAAGGACAGGCGCGTGTTAAGGCATTCGGGTCCTAGGTCGTAAAGGGCTTTGTGTGCTTGGGTGAGGAGTCGGAACGTTATCCTCTTGTTGACGGGGAGCCAGTGGAGGTCTTTCAGGTGACCGGAGATGTGAGCTTGGCAGGGGATGTCAAGTATGAGTCTGGCTGAGGCGTTTTGGATGCGTTGGAGTTTTTTCTGTAGTTTGGCTGTGGTTCCTGCGTAAAGGGTGTTTCCGTAATCCAGTCGGCTTGTGACCAGTGCGTGGGTGACTGTTTTTCTTGTTTCGGTGGGGATCCAACGGAATATTTTTTTGAGCATGCGTAGGATGTTGAAGCATGATGAGGAAACGGCGTTGACTTGTCTGGTCATCGAGAGGGAGGAGTCCAGGATGAAGCCCAGGTTGCGGGCGTGGTCCGTTGGTTTGGGTGCGTTTCCCAGGGCAGGTGGCCACCATGAGTCGTCCCATGCAGAGCGGGATGATCCTAAGATGAGGACTTCCGTTTTGTCTGAGTTCAGTTTTAAACGGCTGTTCTTCATCCACTCGGCCACTTCTTTCATCCCGTCATGTAGGTTGGTTTTGGCGGAGTTTGGGTCTTTGGTGAGGGAGAGGATCAGCTGGGTGTCGTCTGCGTAGGAGATGATGTTGAGGTTGTGTTGGCGCGCGATGGATGCGAGGGGACTCATGTATACGTTGAAGAGGGTGGGACTGAGTGATGATCCTTGTGGTACGCCGCAGATGACTTCGGTGGGCTCCGATCTGAAAGGGGGAAGGCGGACTCTCTGGGTTCTTCCGGTGAGGAACGAGATGATCCAGTCCAATGCTTTTCCTTGTATTCCGACGTTGTTGAGGCGTTGTATGAGGGTGCTGTGACAGACCGTGTCAAAGGCTGCGGAGAGGTCAAGTAGGATGAGGGCGACTGTTTCTCCGTTGTCCAGTAGTGTTCGAATGTCGTCAGTTGCTGCGATGAGGGCGGTCTCGGTGCTGTGCTTGGCTCGGAAGCCGGACTGTGAAGGGTCGAGGGATTTGTTGGATTCGAGGAAGGTGGCGAGCTGACTGTTGACGGCCTTCTCAATGACTTTGGCAGGGAATGGGAGGAGCGAGATGGGACAGTAGTTCTTAAGTTCAGTGGGGTCTGCTGTGGGTTTCTTCAGAAGGGCGCTGAGTTCGGCATGTTTCCAGCTTTCCGGGAAGGTGGCGGAGTTGAGGGAGCAGTTGATGACGTCTCGGAGATGGGGTGCGATGATGGAGTCTGCTTTGTTGAAGATGTGGTGGGGACATGGGTCGGTTGGCGATCCTGAGTGGATGGAGTTCATCAGGTGGATGGTGTCTTCAGTGGTGATTGGGTTCCAGGCATAAAGGTTGTTAGAGGGGGGATTTGGTTCAGGGGTGCGTGGGGTGGACTGGTCACCGGACTTGTTTTCAAAGCTGTTATGTATGTCGGCAATTTTGTTGTGGAAGAAAGAGGCTAGGGAGTCGCAGAGGTCTTGGGATGGGGTGATGTCGTTGGTGCCGGCGGTGGGGTGGGTAAATTCTTTGACGATGTTGAATAGTTCCTTGCTGTTGTGGCCGTTGTTGTCAAGTCGATCCTTGAATGCAGATTTCTTGGTGGATCGGAGTAGTTGGTGGTGTTTGCGGGTGGCGTTCTTGAAGGTGGTTAGGTTGTCAGTGGTTGGGTTTTTTCTCCAGGCTTTCTCGAGGGTACGACAGAGCTTCTTGGATGTCTTAAGGTCATCGTTGAACCAGGGGGCTCTTTTGCTACTTTGCTTGTTTAGATGGTTTTTCAGGGGTGCTAGTTCGTCGGCGCTGTGGGTGATCCATTGTGTGAGGTTGGTGGCAGCTTGGTTTGGGTCCGATGTTTTGGCAGGAGGGTTATTGTGAAGCGAGGTAAAGAGCTGGTCGGTGGTAATTTTGTTCCAGTTTCTTCGAGGGATTGGTTGAGGGAGGTTGTGGGTCGTGGTCTTTTTGTAGTTGAAGTGGATGCAGCTGTGGTCCGTCCAGTGGAGAGCTGTGGGGTGGTTGAAGGAGATGTGCTTGCTGGAAGTGAAGATTGGGTCGAGCGTGTGCCCGGCATAGTGGGTGGGGGTATCAACAAGTTGTTTTAGTCCGAGGTTGGCCAAGTTGTCCAGGAGGGTGGTGGTGTTGCTGTCGTTTTTCTTTTCCAGGTGGAAGTTGAGGTCTCCCAGTAGGATGTAGTCCTCAGAGGGGAGGGCGTGTGGGCTGATGAAGTCAGTGATGTCTTCGTTGAATCGTGTGCGGGGTCCTGGTGGTCTGTAGATGAGGGTGCCTCTGAGTGTGGTTTTGGGGTCGGTGTGGATCTGGAAGTGAAGGTGTTCGGCGGCTGCGAGGTTATCGTCTGAGCTGGTCGTGATGCGGATGGAGTTCTTGTGTACGATGGCGATGCCTCCTCCTGTTTGGATGGTGCGGTCTATTCGGGTGATCTTGTAGCCGTCCGGTATGGCTATGGCGATGTCGGGAGCTGATGAGGCGTTCATCCAGGTTTCTGTAAGGAAGGCGACGTCCGGCGAAGTGGTGTCGAGTAGGTTCCAAAGTTCAATGGCGTGTCTGTGGACCGAGCGGGTGTTGAGTAGGATGCACCTCAGGTGGTTAGTGTCGGAGCTCTGTTTGGAGTTTGTAGATTTGGTGTGGGTCCTGATGCAGTCGAACTTGCAGGAGTGGCAGGTGAAGGGTCCATGGGTGTGTCCTGGTGCAGCTTGGTAGCAGTCTGGGAGACGGCCGGGGTTGAGTGCTGAGAGGGATGCGGCATCGTACGTCATGCGGGTGGAGTGGTATTTGCGAGGACCAGGGGGTCTGGCGCTGGGCGCGGTCCAGGCGCGGACGGGCGTAGACGGGCTTACCTTTGGCGCACCTTTGGCGCGCATGGGGCGCGTCCGCTGCGCGTTAACGCTGCGCGCAAAAGCATCTGTCATATGTGGATGGTGGAGGGGGCGGGGGCGAGGGAGGAGCAGCTGGGAGGCGGGAGCGGGGTGGAGAGCCGGGCAGGGAGGCACAGCAACAACAACAAAATGGCTGTAAGCCAAAAGCGAAACAGGATTGGGGCACCAAGTAAATAAATGCGAAGAAAATGGCAGAGGCTCCGGCACAATCAGGCGCAAATGAGTCACACAGGCAGCACAGCACAACTGAAACGATCGCGAAAGCGCACCTTGGCAATACAGCGCTACGATACAAACAGAGTGAGCAAACAGGCAACAGTAGATGAGAGAGTACACTTGCAGTATAGCGCTACGATATAATTCAACAGAGCAATCAGGCAATAATGGTTCAGAGAGCACACTTGCAGTATAGCGCTACGATATCCAGCGGCAGGCAGAGCAGGGAGCAGCGTGGGGAGCGACCGCTTCTGATGAGATCAGGACGGTCACCACACTTACTCCTTCCCTCGTACTAGACTTAGGTTAGGTACATTGGGGTAGGCGTCTTTTAGAAGCACCAGATGAGTATTTTTAGCCGTTGTTGGTTTAGAAACCATGCAATGATTTTACAGTATTATTTTATAATACTCTTCTCACTGTTTGCATTATACTTTATAGCCTGTCTTACGTCAAATCTATAGGATATATTATTCCAATGCGCAGAGCCTATTGGGAATATAGGAACTACACTACATGGCGCCCAACGTTGGTAAGGCACTAATTTAACACTAGATACTAGAGTAACTCAGGCGTGCTTTTCACAGAGACCCCTTTTTCCCGTAAAATACTCCAATAGACATCTGGAGTGGGTAAAAGGATAAAATATCTGCCATAACTGAGTAGGACGAAAATCCTATGTATGTATTAGTTTTTGGTTTGTTCAATCTTGAAGGATACAGTGTTCCAAAATATTGTGCACCTTATCTTTGTCTCCTTGAAACTTGCTCTGCAAACTTTCATAACACAATGTCGCTTAACGGCGACAATAACGCAACCGGTGGAACTGCAGGAACTGCAACTCATCTGGGTTTAGCAGTTACAGGTTTCCAACAAAACAACCCAAATGCGATATTCATCCCGGAAAACTTAAGGAAAACCATCACTATAAATCTTATAACAAATGGCCTATCATCAAGAGGTGGTAGGGTAATTTTTGTCATAGAGACACATGAAGATCGGCAGACAGAGGTATTCTATTCATGGATAGTCTTCCCTGAAGCAAATGCAGTATTGCATGTGTTTCACTTCTACAAAGTAGAGGATCATCCGGTCAGACAGAGAATCAAATTCAAGGTTCTCTGTCTGGCATTTAAGATCTTAAAGCTTTCTTCTCCTCCGGCCTTGACAGGCCTTATTTCTTCTTATGTCCCCACGCGATCCCTCAGATCCGAAGCCCAGTATCTGGCGAACAAGCCTAGGTTCAGGCTTAGCAGAATGGGAGGACGTTCCTTCCGCGTGCTGGCGGCAGACTTATGGAATTCCCTTCCTGTTCATATTCGGGCCCTCAACAGCTTGACCCTTTTTAGAAGGGCCATCAAAACCCACTTGTTCATCTCTGTAGGCTAATATCCCCCTCTGTCAGCTCTGATCTGTTGTGTTGTTGCATATGATCAGGCGCCAGGACGCCCCTTCGCTGGGGCAGCTGTTGCGCCTAATAAATGTTATTAACATAACATAACATAACATAACATAACATCATTCAACAGAATCTGTTCCTTTCGAGGACATTGATAATTCCACTAATTTACCAAGAGCACCAGCTCTAGTTTAAAGGCGCCCCACAACATCAAAATCACATTACCAGGCTCGGTCCACTAGGTAGACCAGGAGCAACATGGCCGGTACTAGCCAGCTATACACCACATCCTGACATTGAAAAAATGTCAAGTGAAGAACTCAGTAGTTCAACTAAAACAACTGATAAAAATACATAGACAAATGGTTGAATATGTCATGCGGACTCTAACAGTCCAACCTCCTATAAGGATTCCACAACAAACCCCTCACCAGGGGAACACAAATAAAATCACACCACAGACTATACAATCAGTCATTGGTAAATTACCCGCAAATAGGGAACAAATTCCATTCTGTATAGCTCAAAAAATTACTCAAATCGAGGCAGTATTTCCTGACAGTACACCTCATGAGAAACACAGAGTTTTAACAATCTGTTTACCAATGGGGATCGCACCACATTTGGAGGACTGCGACACTTGGGGTACAGTCTTTGCTGCAATCTACACAAAAACACATGGTGTTCCGTCTATGGCGGTAATATCAGATGTCCTGAAACAGATTCAAAATGAATACGGGGCAGAGCCTGCTTTCAATCTGGGTATGAAATTACTGAAAGATTTCAAACAGGTCTCAGCTATAATATTAGCTAATATTAAAGGTGAGCAGCAACTGTGGCAATCCGCCCAAAAATAAGGGAAATTGACGTAACTGAGCAACCATATGAACTGGCCGGAATAATTGAAAAATCCTATGAAGAACTAGGTAGAGATAGTTTGGGTGAGAAACCGGTAAAGCCCCAACTAACAGAAAATCCTGAAAAGGTCTTTATTAAAAACACTATCACTACTCCTAAAAAGAAGTGGGAAAATACTAAAGAAACTTCTAATGAGAAGCGTTCTCAGTCCCAAGGAAGGTCCCCTCAAAAGAAGCCCTCTGAAAAAAGGTATAACCTCAGGAATAGGGATAATTTGAGAAAACCTGATAGATATCAAGATACTGATACACGTTCCTCTCGTACCTTTCAGACTTCCTCACAGAAATTGGAAAGAAGAGGACGGTCAGAACAAAAGGAAGAACGCGTGAAGTCCGATCAACACTTTCCGAAAAATAATAAAGCTCAATTCACCAAAAAGAACGTAGCAGGTCTAAAATTCAGACATGCCGAGGATCTTGAGGACACAATTCAAGAATGGGGAGTGGGCTCAGACAATGCTGAACAGCTCAGCAGAAGTCACCATAGCTCGCAAGACCTTGAAGGATCATCTGGAGACAGTGGACTTGAATGAGTACATTTAAGTTGAAACAGCTGATACCAGGGTTAGTGTACCCCATAAGTTATATGAAGTAACGCTCCAGATGGAGGGGGACATAATTAGGAAAATAAGAGCACTCTTTTGGGAGAAGCTCTCCAAGGGTTATGACATTCTTCTAGCTGAAAAAGACTGGCCACCAAAATTTGTCAGAAAGTGCTCACATGGGGAAGACATCATTATGCCAGCCTTCTCCAATCATATTTCAATTCACATAAAATACACCTATGCCAGGAAATGGGCTGTAGCCCAGCATTATATAAAAATTATGTAGGATAGGATGAGGATTCCCCCCCACCATAAAATCCAGTTAAAAACTCAACCAACTGCTCAGAGGCAGTATCCAGTTAAGCAAGAAGCCAAAAAACAGGTCAGGGAGATATTAGATCAACTTGAATATCAAGGGGTTATTGAAACGCATCTTGTCAATTAACAATCCTTTGTTTCCTGTCTCCAAACCAGACAATACATAATGTCTAGTTTTGGACTACAGACATTTAAACTTGTGTTGCAAAACCTTTGCAGTACAAAATGCACACAGTGCAGCACTAATGAATAACGTGCATAAAAATTATAAAACCACATTAGATATTTCAAACGGTTTCTTATGTCAAAACATTGCACCTGAAAGCAGGTACGTGACCGCTTTCTCAATTATGGGGACACAGCATCACTTCTGTCATCTCCCCCAGGGATTTAAGAATAGTCTGGGGTTATTTTCAGCCAGAGTAATAGAGTTACTACAAAGGTATGATGATGAGGCATTATCTTATGACGATGACATCTATCTAACAGACGATGACTTGGACAGGTACTTGAACAGAGTGAATACCATTATACTTGGATTCGCTTCTGAAGGGTATAAATTCAACTTTAAGAAATCGAGAATTGCCCCCCTCAACGTCCTTTTTCTGGGATACAAGTTATCAAGTGAAGGCAAAAGCCTGGCTGCGAACTTTTTAGAAAAGTGTGCGCTACTCCAACCTCCAAAAACGCTGAAAAATTTACAGTCAATTCTAGGTTTCCTAAATTTAGGAAGAACTTACATTTTAAATTACGCAGAAAGGGTTAAACCTCTCTGCGAATTAATAAAACCTGATTTTAAAACAACTAATTGGACTCAAAAACACACAGAAATTTTGCATTCAGTGCAAACAGACATGTTAGCAACAACACATTTACAGACACGTGTAAACATATGCAACCTTGTAATCAGAATATTCCCAGGAAAATGCGGATTCATGTACTTAAGCTTTAATGAAGGTGAAAAAGTACTAATTGCTTACAAATCAAACTTGTACACACAAGCTGAAATGAAATTCACTTCAACAGAAAAAATTCTGACAGCGGGTCAAACTGCAGTAGCAAAAGAGAGAGCTCTCGCACAGGATAAACGCATAATGGTTGTTAATCCTGTACCTGCCTTAGAGGCAGTGACAAAAGCAAGCATTCCGAATGCAAAGGCTTTACATCCGAGATGGATACAATGGGTTAACTCTCTTGCTGCAACAGACGTTGAATACGTTTATGACCCCTACTTGAAAACCCAAGAATTTCTACAATATGAACAAGAATGTCCTCTGTCCACTGAGATTCTGCCTCTAGAACAATACAAATGTATAATTTATACAGACGGATCAGCACAGCCCGCGATTGGGGGTAAACAAGCTTATAGTGCTGTGTCTGCGATCGTTAAAGGTCGCTGGCACGATGGTAAATTCCGACCTATGGTCACAAAAACTCAATCTCTTGAAGACTGTACAGCTCAGCGAGCTGAACTAGAGGCTTTCAAGATGGCACTTGAAAATACCGATCCCGAATACCCCACACTCATAGTGTGCGATTCGTATTACTGCATTCAATCTTACAATGAATACTTGCAGAATTGGATTCAAAACAGTTTCAAAGATCCAAAAGGTGGCACAATCAAGCATAACTTGGTCTGAGAACAAGTAGTTAAATTACAGAAAGAACTACAGAAGACTCAAGTGATCCATACACTGAGTCATCAGCGTGATGGTGTTCACGTTGCAGAGAATTTATTGGCTGATGAAGCCGCGAAGGCAGCTGTGCAAACGGCTTCCGTAGCTTCAATCACGCGTTCTAAAACAAAAATAGACAGCAAAATAATGCAGGCTGTCGCCGCTTCTAACAAAGACAGCGGTAAAACGTTACCAAAAGGCTTTCCACTCAAGTACTCATATATAACTGATGTAAATAATGTTCCTTTTGCTCAAATCCCTGGAGTGGGGGATAGAGTAATTCCAAACATGGAACATAGATTAGGACTAATTTTAGCAGCACATGAAGGGCTTGCCTCTGCACACGCAGGTGTTTCTGCCACAGTGTCATTATTAAAACAAAGATACTGGTGGCCACGCGTGAGAAAACAGACCAGAAACTATGTTTTGGAATGTGAAATCTGCCAAAAGATTAAGGTTTCAACAGTGAAACGCCTGGCGCAGACGCCCCTTTTAATTTCAAATAAACCATTAGCGTGCGTTTACCTGGACCAATGTGGTCCCTTACAGAGGGATGGTAACTACAAATATCATGGTCGCAGTGGAATGATGCTCAAGATTCATTTGGATATGGCCTCAGTGCTCGGCTAACGTCCGAACTATTATAAAAGATTTGCAAGCCTTTATTGGCACATACACAGGGGGCACGCTACATTCTGACCAGGGTCTCACGTTTAGCTCCAAAGCTTACAAGGAGTCCATGGCCAATCTGGGCATTGCATTGCGGTATTCGAGTCCATTCCATCCTGAGGGAAATTCTGTAGTGGAAAGAAAAATATATAACAGCTAGGGTATTAGGCTCGGGTGACGGGTGGGTCAAACATCTAATAAGTGTCCAACGTAGTCTAAATAATCTGCCAAGAAATTCTCTGGGTGGAATCACTCCATATGAAATCCTTTTTGGTACTAGAATGCTTGTCCAGGACCTTGATCGTCACACTTCAGTGTTAAAAGAAAAACCCTTTGATATCAAAGACCGTTTGGCTGTTTTGCAGGACTTAAATGAGAAAAGGAGAAGTCAAAGCAACACAATATAGAAGCCAACAACTACTGAAGGAGAACCACCCGTCCCAGCAAGGCCTGTCTGGATTCCGAAGATTGGGGATCTAGTCAGAGAAAAGATCACGGATAAGAAGGAATTTGAGCCTTCTTACAGAAAACCAGTACCTGTGCTAGCAATCCACGGATCAAGAACAGTGTTACTGCCGCCCCTTGCTGGAAGAAAGGAGAACAGGTTCGTATCTATTGACCAGGTTAAACCACATCATGTGGCCAATAATCAGTAGTAGGCACAGTGGACACCAAAGATTTAGCTGACAACCAAATCTTGCTACTATCCAAGAGGTTCAAACTGAAAGACTCATCACCTTTGAGGAATCTGCAGCGCGAAAATAAGGAAGAAGCAATAATGCTATGGAGCTTGTGCCTCTTGAGACCCAAATATCAGTTTGTCAAGACACTCCTGTCTACAATGATGTAGCATCTGACTACACTAATATGACAAGGGATCCAGTAGCTCCAGTGATTTCAAGTAATCCGGATCCAATATCTACAATTGACAGAACTGCTTCTGGCTATTTCATTAACTTTGATACGTTTTCCGAGGATCTCATTGAGCCTGATACAACACCAGCAAAAAAAACTTTCAAAAAACAAGTAGCAGAACTTTTTCAGCAACTTGAAAAAACGTATCTGGTTTCACCATGGGTTGAATTTTGGATTGTGCTTGGCGTACTTTTTCTCCTACTTTGGCTAACTCTTGTATTAACTTTGGGAATGCTGATAAATGGGAGATATAGTAAAATGGACACAGCAATTAAGAACATCAACTTGCTCCTCAAGCCACACAAATCATCTCATCTTGAACAAAGAGACTTGACATCAGTGAACATCACAGCCGTTCCTATACCTGGTGGTATTGCATGGGACAGAACTGATTATGACATCTTTGGCCCTGCAGAGCTGTTGAAGATTCTACATCAATTCAAGGTTTCCTTGAGTGACTTTGTTTCACCCAGCACATTTTCTGATGATTGGGACTTTGAGACTGGTAAAAATATGATGTCAGATTTAGAGAAGTTCTTTCTAAATTTACAAAACATGAATACTTATAAGGTTCATCAGATTATGAACAAATGTACTGTTATAATGACTATGGTCATCATTATTTGCACAAATCTGAAAACCCTACAAATGTTTATACTTTCAGTCAATGGGAGCGCTGTCCAACGCCACCAAAGGGTAGCTCAAAAACATTCTATGAAAAATGTCCATACTTCTCAGGTTTTAATGTCACAAATCCGGAAACATTTTACTTTAAAAATGTTAATAAGACATGAATGAAAAGTATGTTGACTAACACTAAGCAAATGTATTCTGCAGCCTTTTATGCCCAGCTGTCCTCATTAGGTTTTGACGTTTGGAGCGACAACATTGAAACAAAAACTGTGTGGGGCTCAAAAGACTGGCAGGTGCAGGGAATAGAAGCTTCCTTTCGAGCCTGCATTATCCCTGAACAAATAATGTTTTTAAACGACACTGTGCAACAGACATCCTGTCTTGGTCAAGCCAAGATAAAAGATTTAAGCAAACCGTCCATACCTATACCTAAACCTGATAGTAAAAACACTTCAGAGGGAGGGGTCGATGTAAAAAACGTTTTACTCTAAAACAGAACTGATCCTGATTGGAGAAAATGGTTAATCTGGCCCACAGACATAAATATCTGTCAAGATACATTCCTGAACAAGACACAAGGGTTAACATTCACCAGGCCAGATCCAAGATATGTCCAGAGACAACATCCAGGGATTATAACAACATATAGTGTAGGAAAACTGTGCCTTGAGGGGCTACAAAAATCCACACTAACAGAGGTTAAACAACACTTATCTTTACTTAAAGATGGCGTTGATTTAAGTGGCTTCTTACAAGGTCCTGCGAAACGACATCATAAACGTTTTATATACGCAGATATATACGCCATTAATAATGAAGCTTAAAAAGCGACACAAGCAGAGACTGCAGAAAGAATAGGAGAAATTGATCGTATTCATTTAGAGAAAGCTCTCTCTGTAGTTGACAATGGGTTAACGACTCTGACATCCAGAATTTATTCTTTGGACAGCATAGTATCCTCTGCCATAGACATAATGGAACAGGACTTGCTCATGCTACAGCATGGACAGTCACTATTGCATACTATAATGCTTTCAGGCTGGATGTTCCAAAATCTTCGTTCTGGATATGTGCCATGGCGTCTAATCAATACCACGTCATTGTTTTCTGTATTTGACCTTACAGATAAGCAAATCACCCTGACACAAAGAGGAGCACACTATACAGTGCTGAGCATTGAAAAACTGGATAGATTACCATTTCAGAAAAACCTGCAACAGAATGGCTAATACACAGGATAATCACTCTGCCTGTCACAATTTTCAATTTTCAATACTGTTTAAAACATATACCAGCTGGCGCGTATGAAAGGTTGGGTAAAGAATACATTAAGTCAACCTGGCAATTACCATATACACACAGATGTTGGTTTAGGGGAAAAGAAGTATACACAATGTAAAAACGCACTAAGCGGTACACTTTTATTACAGGGTATTAATTTACATGGAGCCTGTGACGGTTCTTCGACCAACTTATCCTACCACCTGCAAGGTTCTCCAGCTGCAGTGATAGATCCAATTTTTAAGCAGCTTTCTAACGGAAGCTATATTATGTTGAATGATCACAGCTGCTGTGGAATGTTGCTAGGAATAGCCTATCTCGTAACTGTTTCAGCCAGGGTCACTTGCTGTATGCAAGTATTGTTTCCTAAAGCTAAGACAGACGGGGAGTCGCCGTTATGGCCTTCACTGAACATCTCTTCTATTCGAATTGATACTTTAAGCAGAATGAAAGCCATTCTTTTACAAAAAACTGTGCCACTGACCTCGTCCAAAGAGACGTATGAATTACAAGTTGCAAGGTCCTCTGCAGAGATACATGCCCTATTATTGACAAACTGCCCAGTACATTTTGTAGAAATGTTAGGTAGTATCTTAAACATGTCTAATACCAGTGGTATTGTACATGTATTTAAAACAGTTTTTTCGGGACTGTTAGCACCATTTGAAGCAGTTCTCGGCATATTTCCAAACTTCGTGCACTCTGTGTTCGGCGGTCTGCCTCTCATTTTGGGACTCGTGGCAGGAATACTATTCTTGTTCCTTCTGCTCCGATATGACAAGTCCGGTAAACAGCAACACCCAGATTACCATGGAGAACACTCTCCTGGCAATGAAGTGTCGTGAGCGCATGATACAGATTCTGGGCCTGGCTCGTTTAAGAGACCTGAATACCACATGGTTTCTGTCATTCCGACCAATCTGGCAAGATTGCATCTTACCTGCTCTACGATGCATGCTATGTGGAGAAGAATGCGTGTTGGACATCTGTCTAACACTTCGATCAGCACTGCCAACGGGATGTTGATTCTTTGCTTGGTTGGTTAACGGCCCATGCATCGTGTTGTCCCCAGCGGCCACCAACCCTGATGATGGCATTCATTGAGGTCTCACAGATGCAATCTGCTGACGGTGAGATACGTGGATCGACAGGCACACAGGTACCATCTCCGACGATTATTGCTAATGAGGCTAACGCTGACGGCGATGCTTCACATTTTTGTGCAATCAGTTTACTTAATGAAGTGGTCCAACTTTCACCTACTGTGGTAGACGAATTCTTTACTAGCTTGGAAGATTTTATGTTTTCTCCTAACAATGAGAATGACTTTTGACGTTAGCACACAGCGTTCTATGGGACTCTGTATTCGACCTTCACTTTTCAAAACAAAACATCCAACTTTAAAACTCTATTTTTCTGCGATTTGACTTTTTCCAAAAGTGAATTTTTTTTGGCACAAGTAATCTGCTTCAAGTAAAACTATTCTTAGAGAACAAGAATTCTTTGAAACACTTGCAAGAGACAATATTTGACCTTGTCCACAACCAAAACAATTTATAAATTCTGTCATGGAATGGTCTCGACTTTTTTTCTTCTGTATTTAGGAGCCATTTCATAAATGTACTTTTATGATTCATTCGGAGAGCATTTCCAATGTCATACTATATGCTTTGAATGAAAATATTGCTTTTAAAATGCATGCAGCACAAATGCTCATTTTCGTGTACAACCATTTCAAATGCAGTTTATGTATTTTTGGTGGGGTTTTACACATCACGCTTTAGATATATTTTAAATGCTTAGAATTTAGTAATGTCGAACATAATAAAGTGGAGTGGGTGTTGTATGGCATTTTAGGATCCGAGCGAAATTACCCGATTCATGCCCCTATATAGGTACAATTCATATTGCCCTTATATAGGCATAGAAATTATACCCATATTTAGACATAGCCCATGCAGTCCAAATACAGGCATGGCTACTTCCACTCGTTCCAAAAAGCCACAACGATTTCTTGGAAAACTCTGCTTCAGCAGTCAGTGACATCCCCTTGCTTGAGTATTGATTTGTCCAAGAATTCATGGAGTTTTCAAAGAACTACCATTCCCTTGGGGTTCTTTGATGGCGTTATTATGTCCAACTTTACGTCAAACTAGGCACCTTCCGGGTAAAAATATGCCTACACTTGCCCTAGCAAACACACAGTGGTTCGGAGCAGCTCGACTATCTACTTGCTCGACGCAGCTCGCTACAGCAAGTGCCGAAGGCAGCGGACCCTCCAGCTGACGCACTGATCGCAAAGCTGTCCTTTCTCTCGCTGAGAATCCAGCTCCAGTGTTTCCAAGCTCCCCTCGCGGGGTGATGGGAAATCGAGTCCCGAGAAAGAGATACCAGACCTCCTTCATTCTAAAACCAAGGTATGGAGCTGATTAGACCCTAAGAGAAATCTTGGTTAGATTCTTGGCAAAGAAAACTAAACCTATGCTACACCACACATACTTCTTCCCTCGTACTAGACTTAGGTTAGGTGCAATGGGGTAGGCGTATTTCAGAAGCACCAGTTGAGTACTTTTAGCAGTTGTTATTTATGTATTATTTATCTATGGTTTAGAAACCATACAATGCTTTTACAGTATTATTTTTATAATACTCTTCTCGCTGTATGCATTATATTATATAGCCTGTCTTACGATGGTAGCAGTTCACTTTACTTGCATGAGAAAGAACACTGTTCAATAAATCCTCTTATTAAAAACGCCTGTCTCTCTATTTCTCTGCACCTCTGATGAAACGAAGCATGCACAATTGACTGAGTAAAATATCTATCTATTGTTTCCATGACTCTGAAGATACGTTTATTCTTGGGGAAACAAAGTTGTCATGTTTATGCGGTTGTCAGAAAGTAATCCCTTCTTGTGTATTCGAGAAAGTTTCGACATACCTCTGAGCTACCTGGCACTCACAATTAAGTCTAATATATTCGATTGAGACATAGTAGACCCAAGTCCTACATTATATCTATAGGATATATTATTCCAATGCGCAGAGCCTATTGGGAATATAGGAGCTACACTACACCGCCTCCGCCCCAGACATCGCCATCCCCAGCCCCAAAGGCCAGGAGCGTAACAAAGGCCCCCGCAGCCCCCAGGATGTGGGGGCTCCAGGAGGGGGCCCCGGCAAAGTACACTTACTGGGCCTGACTCTGGGACCAGTTAGTTTGATGCTGTCGTATTTCATGCATGCAGTGATTGCACCATGCACAGTGGCGTGCCATTAAAATGCCCTCAGAGGCTCGGTTTGCACGGCCTCAGCTTTTGCATGTGTTCACATTTGGTGCTTGCTGCCCCGTTGGCTGTGTGGTCTTCAGGATGGGTGAAGTGTGCTTTAGTCATGCGCAGTGCAAACTACACGTGCAACAGAACCAGGGGTATGCTCCTGCTACCGAAACTACAAAGTTGGGTGAATACTGCTACATTCAGTTGAAAAGGCACTGTATATATATCACTGTGTGGTCAATGCTACACACACTGAATGTGCAGGTATATAAAGTGTACTTTGAAGAGGGTGGTTTATTATTACACTATGAGGGAATGCATGTGCAAGCTATGTGTATAGTACACAGTGTGATTTTGGGAGGAGTCTGTTTATTTCCCAGCATGCTCTTCAAGGGGGCGGAGAGGGGACCCTCTGGCATCTAATCCTGATCCCTAGTGCTGAGCAATGGTGAGTGACACACTTCTTGGACAGGGAGAAACCCACTGAGCTGCATTGGCTCTAGAGACCCCCATATCTCGCTGTATTACACAGACCCAAGACTGAGGACCCTCCAAGGTCTTCCTCAGAATGGAGCAGGTTGGTTGGTTGATTAAACCTAATCCTTGTTATGAACAGAGCTTAGAAACGGCAGGCTGGAAGTCAAAATCTATAAATATAAAA
Source organism: Lissotriton helveticus (assembly GCF_964261635.1). NCBI lineage: Eukaryota > Metazoa > Chordata > Amphibia > Caudata > Salamandridae > Lissotriton > Lissotriton helveticus. The sequence continues at coordinate 170,603,799 of NC_136059.1, read as the reverse complement.
TATTGTATTAGGGCTGCAACGTTCTATCCGTATTCATTCAAATTTATGTTTACCCTCTATTTTCAGGGTTTATGCATATTCATTTCGTGCTCTGACAAAGTTCTATATTTCCACATGCTTGTAAATGTGCACACACACGTGTACATTTGGGTGAGTGTCGGGTTGTTGCAATACGCCAAAATAAAAACGTTCAGTTGATTGCATAGACAAATGCACAGACATTTAGTTAAAGAAATCTCATACCTTTTTAAGTTCCTGTTGCTTCCAGTCTGCCTAGACATTGCTCTGATGGTCTTTTTTCAAAAATGAAAAGTCACTTATAAGAAATTCGGGGGGCATATTAATAAGGGCTTCATCTCCACTTTTCTGGCTTTAAAAGCCAGAAAAGTCGCCCTAAAATATCGCCCTATCAACAGCAGGGTGCTAATATGCAAAATCGCATGTTAGCACCCTTTTTCACCATGCTTCCCTTTGCATAGGAGAAATGTCGCTAAGCGACATTTCTCCTATTATCAAACTTTACGCTAAACCTGTTAGGGACAAAAAAAGTAGCGCTAACCACGGTTAACACTGCTTTTTTACGTCTGCTAATTTTCAGACTTAGCCATGTAATCCAATGGGAGGTTGATTACATGGCTAAGTCCACCATGGGCTATCAACAAGGATATCTCTATCCTTGTACTTTTATCGATACATAAGCAGCGATAACCTCCCAAAATGCCGCTATCGCTGGAGTTTTTATCGCCTAGGCGGTTAGCGTTGTTAATAACGCGATAACAGGCGATATTATCCTGCGATAGCGGGCGGTAAAAAAATTTAACGCAAACGCCCTTAGCGTTAATTTTCCCTGTTCCTTGTTAATATGCCCCATAGTTTTAAGATATTTTTTGTTCCTAAAAGTAAATATCGGCAAGGAAACACTTTGTTTCCCATTTGTATTTCTATGTAAACAGAAGTAAAAGAGGGAAAGTGGGAACGTTAGCTATAGTTACTAAATGTAATGTTAACCAGTGTTTTGTCTTTGGAAAAATGCAGGGCAGTGTTGGCCCTGCCGGGATTTGAATTCATAGTCATGCCAGTGTCAACAGTGGGATAGTACCCTGATCACATACTAGGGTAGGTTGCTACTCTATTGGAAGCTTTATTTGGCTAATGCACCAAACTTTGGCCTCTGTACTCACAAAATATGACATAAAACAGTACAGAAAATGTCTACTTTCATCCATCGACGTGAACCCAGGTAAACAACTAAGGGCCCGCTGTAGGTAAATCTTATTTACCGACTCTAGAATACCGAGTTCCATTGATTCGGTATTCTAGATTCGGTAAATGAGATGTAGGAAATAATTCGGTATTTTTTACCGAATCGGTATGATTCGGTAATTACCGAATCGGTAAGGCCCATAGGAATCAATGTCAATTACAGAATCGGTAACTACCGATTCAGTAAAATTACCGAATTGTCAAGGGGGACAGGTTGTCACTTTGACACCCTGTTGCACCCCTGATACTGGCTTGTGTGCCATGTGGCACTAAGGGCATGTATGTGTGCCCTAAGGGCATGTATGTGTGTCACATGGCACAGGTGTACATGCACAGATGTGCATGTACACAGGAATTCGTTATTTACCACAAAAAAGAATTTGATGGTAAATAACGAATTCTTAAGGGCCTGTGGCACTGTTTTCTACTGGCACGTAACCTCCACGCCCTCCCTCACACGTCACCACGCCTGCCGGGAACTACAGTAAGGCAACCCTTTGGTTTCCTAACAACGGACGTTAGCCGTGCACGCTACCATTTATACGCTGCATATATCCTCTGCAAGCAGCCATTCCCCCCGATACCAGAGAGAGATGACACAGCGACTCTTCAGCGATTGACCTTATATTCCGTGATCGGGTAAGAACTCGCCACGAGTTGTAGTCCATAGGGACACTTGCCGCTTAGCCGTGTAGATATTTCACTCATTGTCACCCAGACTCACACGCGCCACTAATGCCTCTCCACGGCTGCCTGAATCGACGCGCTGCCATGACCTTTCACAAGCGATTCACTCGTGGTTTTTAACTTTACTTTCACCCGTGCGCTGTCTCTATCACCCACTGGCCGCGTTGATGCCTCTCCACGGCCGATTGAACAATCGCGCTGGCATCACCACCCATAAGCGATCCACACGTGGTCTTTTAATTATTAATTGTAATAAATTTTACCCTCACCCGTGCGCTGTCACTTTCACCTACTGGCCGCCTTAATTAACACGCTGCCTTCACTATTCACCACGCTTATTACCACGCACCGGTTAAGCATACCATTTAAGGATTAGATCCTTCTGATCGCCTGTAGCACTGGTTCACCTCGTGGGCGACATTAAATAACACGTGTAGCCACCACATCAGCACTGCAATTACCATAGACACAGGCCGTGAGTTAAATCACACCCTGTTCACCCGCAATTCCACGTGCTGGCACACACTGGCTCTCATCTCTAAGATCACCCAAAATAGCCTCACCCTCTGCAGCATAGCCTCTGCTGGCACACACTGGCCGACTCATTTGATCATCTCTAAGTTCACCCTAAATAGCCTCACCCTCTGCAGCATAACCTCGCCCCATGGGCTTATTTAGACAGTACGGTCATCACTTGTAAAACGCCACAGTTTACACCTAGTAACCACTGCACTTAGGATACGTGTAGAACAACGATCATTCCGTTATTCCTGTAACTACACCATGCGCCCCGGGGACAGGATCCAATATATTTTCCCTTTCCCCTCTTAGATTTGACCGTGTGGCTGCTGTTCAGGCAGAGATCCTTCCTCCTGACCATGTGAGTAACCTCCACTCACTCACTTATATTCAAGAGCAGCCGTTGGCGCACTCTGTCTATACTTCTCTCACGCGCAGCTCTCTGAAACACTGACCCTTGTCCATTTCAGACTGTCCGCCCCCAACCCTCCTGTCTTGATAAAGACCCGACGCGATCACGAATTGGGGCGCAACAGGGTCGAAACGTCGACGCTCACCTATGGTCCAGATACTCCAGGATCCTTGAAATGAATGCTAGGATTTCTTGGATGTAAAATAGACTCTAGCCAACAACACCCCTGTACATAATTGTATATATGTAATTTTGACTCCACTGTACATTGTTTCATACACCAAGCACTTGTCACTAATTGTCAAACTATGTTCACCCTTTTTTGACGGTCATTATTGAATGAATTAATTCAAATGTAACATGATTGAAGTTTAATATAAATTTGTTCTAAATCATTCAGTATTGAAATGTGGCTCAATGGTTAGAGCGGCAGACCCTGATGCAGAGGTCTAGCCCGGGACCAGGGTTAAATTCCCCGCCTCGGCGGGTATTGGGCTCAAAATTCCACAGACCTGATAATTCTCGCCCCGGTGCCTATTCCAATCATGGAGTCCCACTCTGCAACTCTGGGCAATAGCTTGCTTAATCTCCACAACGGCCCCCACAACGCTAAGGATGCCTGGCCGCCACCTTGGGGGTGCTCAGGAGTGGACACCTCACAGGGAAAGCCAGGATGGGTTCCACAGCGGTATTCATACAAGCACCTTGAGACCCTTGCGGGTGAGTAGTGCGCTATACAAGTATCAATTTACATTTACAGTGGTTATATGAAGTTGATTATTAGATTGCTTGAGTATTCTTTGCCTCATTTCACATGTGTTTCAGAGAGTTTTTCAAACTTTAGTTTTGTTTTGCATTAATTAGCAACTCCAAAGCGATTTGACACACCCAACAGAACCACTTTTGTATTTAACCACTGTTTTCAGTGCCACCTACATCTAGATTTACCAAATCGGTAACTTTACCGATTCGGTATTTTACCAAATCGGTAAATTTACCGAATCAGTAAATTTACTGATTCTTTAAATTTTAGGCCCCCTACATATCAAAAACCAAATACCGGTCGGTAACGGCCGAAATCGGCTGTTACCGACCGGTATTTGGTTACCTACATCGGGTTGCTGGTGCATTAGCGTAGCAAGGATGTCTGAGGCCCTGGTTCAAGCAAGGAAAATGGCCCTTTGACTGCTGTTTTGGTAGTAAATACAGCAATTATCAGGGTTCAATGGCCCGCTAAAGGCACTGCGCCTGGTGCCACGGCACCTGCTGCACAAACGGTAGCTATGCCCCTAGCTGCTTGGTGAGGAACTGGAAAGTATACTCACTGTGTAAGCAGCACCCTGGAAACGAGGGGCAGCAGCCACTGACCATCCTCACTTTGTGCAGCAGAAGGGGAGAGCTGCAGCCTTGGAGGGGAGCTGCTGGTTGAATTCACTGGGTAGGCAGCTCTCCAGCAGCAGCTGAGAGGAGCTGCTGGCACCAACCCGTAGACAGGAGAGATGCAAAAGGATAATGACTAAGTGGCACTACTGGGCTTGATGACCTGACTGCAAGATGGGCACCTCCCAAAGTCTCGCTAATCCTGGTGGGAGAAATCACACCTCTTTTTGGAGTGCTCCCTTGCTTTTCTCTTCAGACTGAACTGCTCGCACTGTGACTCTACACATTGAGAAGTCACAAATGGTTGCTCAGTTCATGTGTTTGTTTGTATAATTGCATGTAAATCACTTTATTGAGTTTAGCAGCCACAGGCATGCAGTTTGTCTATTCTCTGTAAAATGGAGCTGCAGAAAAGCCAGGACTGATTCACTCTGCACGAACCCTCAGAGGCCTGTAGCCTGATGTTCAAAGAAGATGTCAACATCACTTTCGTAAATGAATATGTGTGGTGTACTACACAATGTAAAGCTTTAAAGCCCAAAATGAGAAATATGGTTCAGGCCTGCTTTTCTTTCTGGACTTAGGGTAATGGGCCACCAAACCAGTTTGGGTTTGAGCAGCATTATTTCTATGGGGTGGATGAGGGGAGGGGAGAAAATATAAATGAACTTCACAGGGATTATCACATTTTCTTGCAACATTTTAAAAGCTTCGAACTAACTACTCACTTTATAGAGCTTTAGCTGTAAGTGAGAACCCTATAGTAAACTGGGGAGTGGCTCTGGTGGAGGATCAGAATATGAACATCTCCACCACCCCACAAGGTGTGCTATATCTGAGCATGTTTGAGGTGGAAGATGCGGTTTTACACTGGCATACTTCACACAATGAAGTGTACTGCCAGCCACATATGGGACAAGACCTGGACATAGACCCCGAAGTAGAAGAAAACAGTAGAGGTCATGTGTGCTAGTGTCCATCAGAGTCTACACTTCTGAGAGCTGTCAAGTGTCAGAGCACAGCTGGAAGTACAAACACATTGGAGAGACAGACATCCCACATATGTACATGGTGCAGAACATGGAAGCATAGGCAAGGGGGTGACGCAAGCATATCCCCTTCCACTCCGAGGCCAATTAATATCTGTGCGATATGGGAGATTCAGGGGGCCCCTCATTACGTTCTGCAGGGGGGCCCCACCATTTTGCGTTATGCAACTGCTGAAGGCTTCAAGAGAACACACCGGGACCGAACAAACAAACATGGAGGTGGAATTGCTATTATCTAAAAGGACACCATCCACTGCACGACCTCCGCAGACGGCTCAATTCCGATAATGTAGCCTCTCAACTTTAAACTCCACACTGTCGGAAAAAGCACCATCAGAGGCCCTCTGGCCTACAGACCACCACGCCCGAGCTTCTGCAATGCTATCCTTGACCTCATCGCCCTGATCGCCATTGACTCCGAGCACTACATCTTCCTAGGGGATCTTACCTTCCACCTCGATGACCCCAGCGATACTAACATAACCGACCTCCTGGAAAGCATGAGCATCAACGGCCTCAACCAACTTATCACCAACCCTACCCACATATCAGGACACACAATTGACCCCAGTATCACTCCCAGTGACACAGTCAAGAAAAACCACGTGTCACAGTTCACCTGGACTGAACACTACAGTTTTGACTTCGCCATCTCAGGTCCTACCAACACTGGCAACATGTCCTCCAGCTCCACACTCAGAAACTGAAAAAATATATCAGAAGATCAGTGGAACGCTCTCAACTTTTGCCTCCCAAACACAACATCCAACCCGAACAGCTTGTGAAGGACTTCTCCCAGTGGATCACCGAATGGGCCAAAGCAATCGCCCCTGCCAAGCCAGCCAGATCCAAAGAACCTGCCAGAAGAGCCAGCTGGTTCACTGCAGAGCTGAAATCCACCATACACAACGACTGGCAACTAGAAAGGAAGTAGCACACCAGTAACGAGATCATACTACCTTCAAGACAGAAATCAACTAGTACCACCGCCTCCTAAAAGAAACAAAGAAGAAAGCCCTAGCTGACGCAGGGAAGTCAGCACTAATCGCAGCAAGGAGTTCTCCAACCCCGCAGCCTCTGGTACCAACATCAGCCCTTCCCAGAAACTGTGTGACACCCTGGTAGATTTCTTCCACAAGATCTCAGTCAAACTTCAAACCTCAACTCCCCTGCCGCCGACAGTATCCGCCTACTCACACCCATGAACACAAACCCCAAGCACCTCACCATTGGGACCCTCTCACAACTCAAACCACAATTTCCATTATGAACTCCATGCACTTGGGAGCACCCGTGGACCCCTGTCCCCCAACTTCTTCAATCTCAGGAGCAAGACGATTGGCAACGAACTCAAGAAAGTGCTGAACACCTTCATCACCTCTGCCTCCTTTCCTGAGGACTGGAAACACACTGAAGTGTCTCACTTGGTGAAACCATTCGCCGACCCAGCAGAACTGAAAATCTATCGCCCATCTCCCTGCTCTCCTTTCCAGCGAAGGTTCTTGAGAAGGTAATCAACCAGTGTAGGAAGCTGGCTCTCTGTATAGTGCACTAAAATGAATTACACTGTCCAGAGAGTCCAGGGAGTCTCCAGTTGGTTGACAGAGGCAAAAGTAGATAATATTAACGCTCTATGTGTGGGAGTGTGGGGGAGCAGTTATGCTTATCAGAGGGTAGTGCTAAGCATCTGTTGTACTCATAGAGATAATAAATTAGACACACGCTCAAACAATAAATCAAGACCAATTTGCAAAAATAACATATTTTTATATATATTTTCAAACCAAGAACTTTGTTCAATGGTAAGTACTGTTTTTCTTATAAATCATCAAAGCTCGTAAAATAGTTCACAGTTGTGCATAAGGATGCTCAATTGATTCATATGAGAGGAAAAAGTAGAAATGCATAGAAAATCAGGCAGACGGTTCTAGAGGTTCACCTTGTCGGTTCAGAGTGGTAGCAAGCCAAGGTCCAATGTTCTACCAATGGTTCATCAGGAGAGCCCGGATTTGGCTGGGAGAAGGGTGCTGAAGGCGTTGGTAGCTGGTGCGCTACACAGCAGGGGGAACCTAGAAACAGGAAAGGAAAGTAGAAAAGTCCAGGAGCTCCCGGTGGGAGTTCAGGTTGCAAAGGGCCTCAGCAGCATTAGAGCACAGCCAGTTCATCGTTATTCAGTCCGGGCGGGCTGGGTACAGAGCAAGCAGGTCAGCTGGACTCTGTGTGCAAAGGCAGTCTTCACAGTCAGGAGCAGATAGCTGGCAGGGATGATTTCAGGACTGCTGAGCTACTCCTGGAGTGGCTGTCAGGGGTCCCTCGATTGTGTCTTTGCTTCCTGGGCAGTTGGAGTCCAGACTAGACTCTTGGTGGTCAGTCTTGTTGCTGGGGTTCCGGTACCCCAGGGATTTGTACTGCACGGCTCTGGTCGGTCAGGTGCTTCCACATTTGAGGGGGAGACAGATCTGACCTTGTAGAGCATGAATATCTCTTTCTGATTGTTTGCTACATCGATCGGGCCATAAGCTCCATGTCTGTGGACTGGACTCTGCTGTTTTCGGTGCCTGTAGTCTTTAGGGGAGTAGCTCATCTACTCCAAGGGAGTTTGTGGCAATTCGCAAAGGCTGGTAGCCCTCTGGGGTACTTGGAGGCCACACAGCAGCAGGACGAGACAGTTTACCTCGATTGTCGAGTCTTGAAGCAGCAGGCAGGGGTTCACGCCAACACTCTGTGACAGTGTCTAAGTTCTGGGGTTCAGCAGCTCTTCTTTGTCTTTTTCTTCCTTAGGTCCATCAAATCTGAAGTTCTGGGTCAAGGGGTGCCACCTAAATACTCAATTTAGGGGCTTAAAGGGGTGTACCAGAAAGTAGCCAATGGGCTACTTACCTTAGGGTGACCCTCTATAGGACCAATTCCTGTCATAAGTGGGCATAACACTGAACCTAATAAGCTATGTCTCTCCAGCACAAGATAAAGGATTTGGAAACGTGCAGGTCCACATCAGCTGCCCCATCTTAAGGGTGTTGCTGGCTAGGGGTGGGGCAACCTCCTAATCTAACTAATGTTCTCACCTGTCCTCCAACCGTAAAGTGTGGTCAGGATAGGGGGCTGGCATCTTCCACTATTTGGAGAGGTCTGGGTTGCATTTCACTGCGTGGAAGGCAGATCCTGCTTGGACGAGATGCGAACACTTCCACCCAGAGCAGGCTTTGTTCCCGGCCTCTGAGAGCAAATGCTCTCACCCCAGGAGGCCAGAAAATGTCAAGTAATGGCAGGCTGGTTTGGACCAGTCGGTTAACACACTAATCCTCTCTAAGGTGCCCTCTGTTATCATTTATTAAGAACTCCGACACTGGTATCAGTGTTGGTTTATAAAGACAAGATATTTGGCACCAAACATCTTGGGGAACAGTGAAGCGATCATGGAGCTGGGGACTTTGTAATGATGAGTTTCCAGCCCATGTACTCATTATGGCTTCCCTGTTCACTTACAAAGTCTAAGAATGGACTTTGACTTTGTAGGGTCACATCTGCTCAGGCAGATATGTCCGCCATGGACATAGTGCACCCTGCCTTTGAGCTGTAAGGCCTGCCATAGGGGAGGCTTGCCTATATCTCATGTAGTGTCCGCAGGCATGGCACACAGGGCTGTGTGCCATGTCGGCTCTTTTTGACTGCACACAGCCTGCAATGGCAGTTTGCATGATCTTGGTGACGGGTCCCTGGGGTGCATGATGTTGGTGAGGGGTCTCTAGGGTGCCACAATTCATGCTGCAGCCCTTGTGGACCCTCTTCAGTCTCGATGCCCTAGGTACCAGGAGCACCATTTACCCCATGCCAATAGTGTAACAGTTTGGGAAAAGAACACTGGTGCTGGTGACCTGATTAGCAGGAACCAGCACACTCTCAGTCAAAGTTGCACCTGATACCAAGCAAAAAGTGGTGGGGTACTGCAACAAAAACTCAGTTTCCTACAACAAGCAACTCACCGAACGCCTGGGACTCAGCAATCCCCTCGACCCATCTCAATCCAGATTCCAAGCCAACCACAGTACAGAGACATCCCGATCTCAGCCGCCAATGACATTAGGGACATCCTGGACTGAGGCAAAAAGGCAGCCTCATCCTCCTGGACGTGTCAGCCGCCTTGGACACCATCTCGCATCACATCTTCATCAACAGATTCCAGGTAGACACCCTCAAATGGATCACCTCATACCTCACCTGAAGAACACAAAGAATCTCTCTCCCACTGTTCACCGCGTAACCCATAAAGACCATCTGTGGCATCCCCCAAGGATCATCCCTCAGCCCCACCCATTTCAACACGTACATGACCCCCCTGGCCAACACCGTCAGATCGCACAGACTCAACATCATATCCTACGCCAACGACACAGCTCATCCTCTCACAGTGAGAAGACCTCTCCACCACCTGAGCCAACTTCAACAGATGTGTGATGAACGTTGCCAACTGGATAAAGGACAACAGTATCAAGCTCAACACAGACAAGACAGAGTCCTCATCTTTAGGAGTAATACCTCACCATAGAACGACTCATGGAGGACTGCTGAAATCACCATCCCAGCGCCAACAGACCACACCCGCAACCTCAGCATCATCCTGGACAGCAAGCTATCTATGAAGAAACAAGTAAATACAGTCTCTTCTACCTGCTTCCACACCATAGGCATGCTCCACAAGATCTTCAGATGGCTTCCAGTCAGCACCAGAAGCACCTTCACACAGGCCCTCGCCACTAGCAGGCTGGAATACAGGAACACACTCTACTTAGGAATATCCGGACACCTTCTGAAGAGACAACAGACAATACAAAACTCAACAGCCAAACTAATTTTTGACCTCCCGAGGTGAACCCACACCCCACCTCAAGAAGCTACACGGGCTCCCGATCCAGAAGAGATGCCAGTCCAAGATGTTGACCCATGTAAACAAAGCCCTGCACAACGTACAAGCAGCATACATCGACAAATGCATGACCTTCCATCAACCAACCAGACAACTGTGATCCACCTCCTTTTTCCTTGCAGACACCCCCAGATCCACCAAGGCAATAGCAGAGGATGCTCCTTCTCACACCTGGTGGCCAAAGGGTAAAACGACCTTCCCCTTCACCTCAGGACTGCCTAATTTCTCCAGCAATTCAGGAAAGGATACAATACCTGGCTGTTCTAATAAACGGATCACCACGAAGCAGTTAGCAACTCCAGTGCCTTGAGATCCTCACAGGTGATTTGCTGTACTTTACAAATCCTTGATTGATCCATTGATTGAATAGATCTGGTTACAATCAGTGCTGCAGCACCAGAAACACATTACTAAGACTCTCTAGGGTTAGAAATTAGGAATTTGATTCTGTTCGCTACTAGCCTAGAGTGTCAGAATATACCAGGTATGAACGCTAGAATCGCACACTGGGGATTCCTTACTGCTGCTAGTTGGGGGGAACGAACTGTGAACAAGTGTGTTTTACTGCTTTTAAAATTCATCATCATCGTAAACTTTATTTCGGTCAATGTGACCTCAAAAGTACAATCAAGATACATACAGTGGAAAAAAGAAAAAAAAAAGGAGAAAAGAGGTGACAGAATGAAAATATAAAATAACCTCATAATACAAATACATATTTTTAAGTAAGTATGGATAAAAATGACTATCAATATGTACAAAATTTGAAAAGAATATAAATTCAAAAATTCACGAGCCTGGTAATAGGTACAACAGATCATATCGTAGGGGAATGGACTGGGCTGTAAACAAGAATTCATATATGGAAAGTGGATTGTACGGATAATAAATAAATAAATACATCAATTTTAAAAAGATGGCCACATCTTATCTTACAAATATTAACATAGTCCTCACATTTGGATTATACCCTGCTAGAGGTTACTTCTACACATAACATTTTTACAAGAATTGTGGAAGTAAACTAATTGATTTGCAGTTCCTTGAACAGTGAGTAAACAAGTTTTTGTCAAATCAACATAGCAAGACTATAAATTTATGACCATCATTAAATATCCATGGAAGAGTGGACTACCAAACTTGCGCAAGAGTGGAATAATTACATTTCTGTTATAGGGGCATCTATCGTCTGTTGGGAAGATTTTAGAACTAATTTTCATCAAACCGCTGCTCATTTTCTGCACTAGGCACACTGGGTGCGCCAATGGAAAGCCTGCCTGCGGTTTCCCACACCCTGCTGGGACCAGAGACCAGGAGTCCTGGACAAATCAAAGGAGGCAAGCCTTTTTATTCTGCCCCAGAGCTACTAGCCTTATGCGGGAATGTTAGTGAGGTTTGCCTTCACTCTATCACTGGAGAAACAGTCTGTAATAAGTGCTCTCTCTTATCTTTCAAGGTGGGAGACCCTAGGAAAGATATGAAGGACACTAAAAACTACTGCATGATTAATATTAATTGCAGATAGCTTCCAGATCACAAGTTAGATCTTTTTACCCTTACTGAGGATAGGAAACCTGAAGCCATATTTTTGACAGAAACCTACCTTCATGCAGAGTCTGCACTAGACTGGGGCAGCCTCTGACCTCAAGATACTACATCCTGCAGAAAGATCTTGAAATAAGAATGGGGGAGGGTAAGTGATTATTTTAAAGGGGAAGTTAGGTGTCTTATGGAATCCGCATATATTCATGATTGTTAAAGCACCAATGTCTCTATTACCTTCTCCCCTACCTTCACGTTTTCCGTGATACTGCTGTGTAGGCCCCCGGGGCCTAGCGGCAACTTCTCCAATCTTTGCCGGAAGTCAAAGCTCATTTCTGCAACAGCAAAGCTAATTTAATCGTATTAGGAAATTTTAATGTCCACCCAGAAGATCCAACAAATACCCATGTTGCAGGCCTTTTACAGGATATGAGGGCCATTCTATTATTCCAAAGGGTGTCCTGTCCCACCCATGAGAAAGAGCATTCGCTTGACCCTGTTTTCTCTGCAGATAATCAGTTAAGAATTTCAGACCTACTCCCTGTCATGTGGTCAGACCAATTTCTGCTTTTGCTCTCCCTAGACCCCTGTAAATTGCCTTTAAAGAGAATTGCGGCTCCTCGAAAAGACGATCCTGGTCTGAATTGCCCTTGTAAACATGGAAACAGAATCTACAGAATTCTAGACCTTTTCGAGAGTTGTACCCTTCCTTAGCCAATGACAGACTCACTCAGTGGTTAGAACCATCATTAGGTCAAGTGACTCCTCTAAAGTCCAACATTGACAGAGGCAAGGAGAAAACAGAATGTGTGTGCTTCCTCCACCTCCAAAAACTTACACAAGCCTGCAAACAAACAGAAAAGGCTTGGAGAAGAGATTACAGAGAACTTGCTCAAAAGAAATAGTGGGACACTATTAGTGATCTATCATAAAGAGATTGAAAAGGCTCAAACCATGTATTTTGAGGAGAAAATGTATGGTGCTACCAATGCTCCACGTGAAATGTTTTGCATTGTTAAATATCTCTTAAATCCTATAATAACGTGTCCTTCCATTGAAGCATGTCCATCCCGGTTTAGTGATTTGGCCAATTTTTTCCAGAAAAAAAATCAAAATATCTATGACCATTGCATTTAACCCCCCAGTCTGATATGAACTTTCCTACGGAAAATGTGGCAGCCACTACATCACCCGCACTTAATTTATTTCAAATTTTAAAAATAGAGAATCTCTCAGATACCTTGAGTAAAATAAAATCAGGCTCCCCTGGAGATGTGTTTCCTCCTGTCTTTTGGCCAAAGGAGGGAGACAATTCTGCATACTCTGCTCGATGTGGTAAATCTCTCTTTAACTTCTGGCATTGTCCCAGTGGTGTGGAAACACATCATGATGAAAGCACTTTAAAAAAAACTAATGAGGATTCATCTCAGCTGGCACATTACCTCCCAATATCCCTATTGCCAAAGATGAGCAAAATACTAGAAAAGCACATCAATCTGGTTCTTTCAGAATTACCCGAGAACCATGAGTTTTTGAACCCCACACAGATAGAATTTTGCAGCACTAAAACTGCTCTATTGGCAGTGGTCGAAGAGGCCAGAAAGTTAGTAGATCAATGAGGATCAGTGGCAATTATCTATTCCTTGATCTTAGCTCAGCATTTGACACCGTAAATTATTAAATCCTGGTGGCGAGATTGCAAAGCGTGGAATCGGGGGGGGGGAGCAGCCATAGCCTGGTTTACCTCATTCTTGAGAGCTAGAACCTTTCAGATTTTTCATGGGGATTGTACTTCAAAGAGCCTCCCCCTTAAATGTGGAGTGCCCCAGGGCACCTCGTTGAGCCCTACTCTTTTTAATTTATCTATGAGCCAACTAGCTGATGTTGTCCTCCCTTTTGTGATTTCATTGATCTCATATGCAGACGATGCACAGCTGGTCTTCTCTTTATCACAGACTGATGAACTTTGTGTCCCCCTCTTTAAGTAGAGAAGGTTGCCAAATGGATGGAGAGCCCATGCTTTCAATTAAATGGTGAGAAAACAGAGCTTAAGCTCTTAGGTAACAACCCTGACCCAGTTTTACATCTGGACAGGCCAAACCACCTGGGCCCTCCTCCAACTCCAAAACCAGCCATTAAGAGTTTAGGGGCTGTGGTTGGACTAGTCTTTGAAATTCAACTTCCAAGCTGCAAAATTAGCGGCCACTTGTTGCGGTATACTGAGGATGCTGCATAAAGTCTTTCCTCTCCTCAACTTTGCTTCTAAGAGATTAGCAGTCCAGGTGCTCATCCTTTCTCACCTGGACTACCACAATCAACTTCATCTAGAAACTCCTAAAGCTACTTTAAAAAAACTGCAGTTGGTTCACAACTCTGCAGCGCAAATCCTATATAATATATCAAGAAATCAATTGGCGCAATAAGCCCTTCGCCTTCTTTATTGGCTCCCAGGGGCAGAGAGGATAAAATTCTTATCATTCTGCATCACTCGTGGATGTATGACGTTACAACGCATACTTTTACAACGCATACCTTTACAACGCATTTTTTACACCGCAACATCCATTACAACGCACACCATTACAACGCATACCATTACAACAAATTCTTTGAAACTACCTTTACAACGCATTCCACTACAACGCATACTACTTTTACAACGCATTACATTACATTGCATATAAGATAAGTGTTGGATAGTGTAGGGGTTAAAATTACTATTCTAACTCCAGGGGGTGCAACAGTAGGGTAAGTGTTGGATAGTGTAGGGGTTAAAATTACTATTCTAACTCCAGGGGGTGCAACAGTAGGGTAAGTGTTGGATGGTAAGTTTTGCATTGTAATGGTATGCGTTGTAATGACTGTGTTGTAATGGTATGCGTTGTAGTGGTGTGCGTTGTAGTGTCATGCGTTGTAATGACTGCGTTGTAAATGCATGCGTTGTAATAGATTTTGCGTTGTAAAAGTTTCGTTGTAATGGTAGTGCGTTGTAAAAGTTGCGTTGTAAAGGTTGTATACCTCCCCCGTAGAGCACTCCTTGATGAAGGGCAATCAATTGTTCTGGCTCAGTTTTTTTTCTCATAGACCAGGTAGATCCCTGCATTCCTCTAACGCCCATTTGGCCAAGATCCCGAGCAACAAGAAAGCAAAATATGGAGGGAGACCCTTCTTCTTTAAGGCAGCCAAGCTGTGGAATAGCCTCTTCCTCACGCTTTGCTTTGTGGATGGGGAACTTGATTTTCATAAATCATTAAACACCTGGCTTTTGCAGAACATTTTTTCCTAATTCTCTGTGTGTGTGGCACTCTTACCGGCAGCGCTGCGACACCTACCGGTAGCCAATGCTTAGACAAGTTTTGGTAGAATAGAATAGAATAGAAAGCATACTTAAAATCTGTTTGTATTATATTCATATAATCCTTTGAAGTGCAATGTTAACAAATGCATATGTAGTCAAGAATGGTTCAACCATTTATCAAATATGGATGTTTCCTTCCATAAGCTGCAAGCTGCCCTTGACAATGAAATATTTGTAAAACTATCACAACCCTAGTCGAGCCGAGAAGCCATTGTGCTCAGTGTTGTACTTTGCATATCTTCCAAGAGCGTAACCTCATTTTCAAACTTGGCAAGAGAAGCAGAATTTTGTGAAAATAATAGGCCAGTGTTGTATATATGAGTGTTATCTTCCTCTCAAGGTTGTTCTGTGCTTCCTTGAGCAGAAGATACTGACACCAGCCCATTAGATACGTTTTTGCTGAGAGTAACACGTTCTTGTCTCATGATTATACTGCAATGACTTGTATTGAATTGTTTTGAAAGAAATTGTATATATATTTGGTTGATGTTGGTTGTTTTTACATGACATTTAGCTCTTAGCTCCAACTCATCATTTTCTAGCATGTGCCTTGGTCAGTTGAAACAATAATTGCCTTTGATCTGTTTGTTTGTGGCCTTCTATTTTTCATTAACCCCTTGACTGCGGCGATAATTCCACCGCAGCGCTAGGGGGGAGGGAGGACTGCGCGGCGCCGCCATGCTCGTGATGGAACCACTCTGTCACGAGCCTCGGGCGCGCTGTGCTTGTGACGGAGTGGTTCTGTCAAGGCCCCGCCCGCTCAATGGAACGCTCAGCGCAGGTGCGAAATCGCTGCCGCGCAGGCGTGGCGGCCGGGCCGTGACGGAACCACTCCGTCATTAGCACAGCCAGTCCGAGGCTGGTGACGGAGTAGTTCAATCACCAGCACCCAACTGGTTAAAGGCTGGCTGGGCTCTAGCCTCCTCGAGGTCTCACAGACAAGGTACAACTGCTCATCTCTCTAGTTACAGTCTGCAGCCGGCCATGGTGTCACCAAAGTTATCACAAAGCAGAAGCTGGTAGCCATCATGACGGGCCAGGTAGGTGTTTTCAAATCTCTGTTCCTTGAAGGTCCAGGACTACTGCGACCTGATCAGCACCATACCGATGACTCTCCTTGCAGTGGGTAAGGTCATTATTTATGTTCCAATGCTAAAATCTAGCATCACTCGTGACATCTGGCGTTACAATTTCCTACCTCGCTGTTTTACTATTTCTCACCTATTCTCCCATATTAAAAGTGATGCACCAGCGGCACAAGGGGCTTGTAAATACCTGAGAGCCAAGAAATTTTCGCTTTCAGATTCCAGAGTAGGACCCTCGCATGGTGTAGAATTCCTCAAGGGTATACAGAGAGTCCTTCTATCTTTAATGAGCTGTTAAAACGATCTTTGGAAGATCTAGATTTACCTGGCAGATCAACGTTGGTGCAGTATATTGACGATTTGTTGATAGCTGCTAAAACGAGAGAAAATTGTGTGACTGACACAATTATACTGTTAAATCATCTAGCAGATGAGGGACACAAGGTGTCTCCAGCTAAGTTGCAGTTTTGTAAACAGGAGGTAAAATATCTTGGTCACAGAATTGCAAAGGGAAAGAGACAAGTGACAGTTGAGAGAATTAAAATGATTCAAGCAATGCAACCTCCAAAAACACAAAGACAAGTCAGAATGTTTCTGGGAATGGTTGGTTACTGTCGACAATGGATAAGTGGGTTTTCGGTAATTGCGAAACCACTACAGAGATTGACAAAATCAGATGTAAAAGATCCAATTGTTTTAAATGAGGCTGAATTTGAGTCTTTTGAAAATCTAAAAAGAAGCTTGTGTGAAGCTCCAGCTTTAGGCATGCCAAATTATGAAAAAGGATTTGAATTATATTGCAGTGAGAGAGAGGGATGTGCTTTGTCTGTGTTAATACAAAGACATGGGAATTTAAAGAAGCCCATTGCATATTTCTCTGCAGTTCTTGATCCAGTTGCTAAAGCTTTACCAGGTTGTTTAAAAGCAGTTGCTGCGACAAGTATCAGTCTTGAACAAAGTGAAGGAATCATAATGGGATTTCCTGTGAAAGTTTTCGTTCCTCATTCAGTTGAAATATTACTGACAAGAGGTAAAACTCAGCATTTAACTAGTAGTAGGTTGACTAAATATGAGAAAATTATTCTGGGAGCAGATAATGTTTCTATTGCAAGATGTGTGAATCTTAATCCTTCCACATTGTTACCTGATTCTGAAATTATTGATGAAAATGATGTGGCACATGAGTGCTTGGATGTTATGGAATATTGCACCAAGCCTAGGCAAGACATAAAAGATGTTCCTTTGCCTGAATCAGATTTTGTTTACTGTGTAGATGGTTCTTGTTTGAGGTCAGAAGGAGGTATTTTAAAAGCAGCCTATTCAGTTTGTACAGTTGCTGATGTTGAAGAAGCATCATGTCTTGAAGGAATTCGTTCAGCACAGGTGGCTGAATTAATTGCTTTAATTCGTGCCTGCGAAATTTCAAAGGATTTGCGAGTTACCATAATAACTGACAGCCAATATGGATACGGAGTTGTGCATGATTATGGACAGCTCTGGTCTCAGAGAGGCTATTTAACTTCAGCAGGGTCACCAATTAAAAATGCAGTGTTTATTAAGAGATTGATTGACGCTATACAATTACCTAAGGAGATCGCTGTGGTTAAGTGTGCAGCACATACAAAAGGTGTGGATTTTATCTCTAAAGGCAATGCTTATGCAGATGAAACTGCAAAGTATTGTGCCAAAAATTGTCGTGCATACAATCGGGAAAAAAGCAAAGAATGTGATTCAAATTCATTGATGCTAACATCAGTAGTGGAAACATGGCAGGAAATCAGGGATTTGCAAAATGAAGCTGATGATGAGGTAAAAGATTCGTGGTTAAGAGCAGAATGTAGACCACGTGATGAGGATGGAGTATGGACTTACAAAGATGGCAGAGTAGTTTTACCAAATTGTTTGATTGCTGACATGGCCAGATTATATCATGGTCCAGGCCATATTGGAAGAGATTCCATGATCAGACTTTTTAAAGAAACTTGGTTTAATACTAAATTTAGAACTATTGCTGAATCTTTTTGTCAGAGGTGTTTAACTTGCCAGCAAATGAACCCAAACAGAAAGTCAATTGTGGGTACAGGAATTATTGGTCGAGAGGGTGGTCCTTTCACCAGACTGCAAATGGATTTCATTGAGATGCCCTTACACAATTGTTTGAAATATGTTCTTGTGATTGTTTGTTTGTTTTCAAGATGGGTAGAAGCTTTTCCTACTCGACATTGTGATTCAATTACAGTTGCAAAACTGTTACTTAGAGAAATCATTCCAAGGTACGGTTTTCCTGTCACTATTGAAAGTGATGGAGGGAGCCATTTTGATAACAAACTTATGAAATTGATATGTGAAGCATTAAATATTGAGCAGAAAATACACTGTGCATACAGACCAGAGGCATCTGGAGTTGTTGAGCAAATTAATGGAACAATTAAGAACAGGATTGGAAAAATGTGTCTAGATACAGGTGTAAAGTGGACTGATGCTCTTCCACTAGTTCTAATGTCATTAAGAAGTACACCTGATAAGAAGACAGGTCTGAGTCCTCATGAGATTTTAATGGGCAGGGTCATGAGGCAAGCTTTTGTTCCAGTTGGCAAATTGTTGAGCATTAATGACAGTGCTATTTTGGAATATTGCAAGAGACTGTCTGACGTAGTGACTTCTGTGTCTAATCAGGTGGGAACTGAAGCACAATCAGATGAAAAAGTACAGACTCATGATTTGAAACCTGGAGATTGGGTCAGGACAAAAGTTCATCGAAGAAGAAATTGTTTGGTCCCTAGGTGGCAGAAGCCTAGGCAGATAATTCTAGTCACTACAAATGCAGTAAAATGTAAAGGATTGAAGAGGTGGATACATCCAAGCCATACTATTCCAATTCCTACTCCTGAAAACTCTGATGAAGAGAGTGATTCTACAGATGATTCTGATTCCGAAATAGAAGGTGAAATAAATCCAGATACTGAAGATCGACAGGGAGGTCGACATCTGGAAAATCTGCAAGTGGATAAAGACTTGAATAAAGAAGATTTGGGAATTATCGAAATTGACTCTGAAAGTGATGAAGATCTGATTAAAAGAAATTCAGCAGAAGAGTTTGTCAAGAAAGTGAATGGAGTAGAGACTATTGAAAAATTTGAAGAAAGAGAAGCTGAATCAATTGAAATTTCTGCCCAGGAGAGTATTGAAAAGCAGAGGATAAGCTCTGGAAGAAGGAACAAGAAACCAGAAACTGGGAAGTTGAAGGTAATTGAAGAGGAGGAGGAGAACGAATTACCAAGTACCAGTGATGGAAGACAAAGTATAGTTCCTAACGGAGTGAAACTGCCGAGTAGAAAAGGTCCTGTGTCAAGAATCGAAATTTCTGACAGTGACTCTGGAGAAAGTGACGTGAATGATGAAGATGGAAAAGTAAAGAAAAGATCTTGGAAGTCAGAAACAAATGTTTCAGAACCGAAAAGAAAGATCTTGAAAAAAGGTGATTTGTGGCCAAGCGGAAGTGGAAAATTGAGAGTCAGGCTAATTAAAAATTTGAAGGAGCAAGTGGATGAAATCACTAGTCAAAAGGAGCCTGAAAAGAAAGCTGAGAAAGGGAGGAAAATAGAAGTAGTTTCTAGAAAAACTAAAAGAGTTGTGAAGCCAAATCAGAAATATAGGTCTCCTGAATGGACTTATCTGATAATTCCTCCTGTTATTGAGATTAATAGTAGTAGCCAGGAAGAGGAAATTGAAGAAATTAGTGACAATGATTGAAGTACTGATTTATTAAAATTGGGATTTTTCTTTTTATTATTTGGCAAAAGGCCGAAGAAAATTTGTTAGGTGACACAAGTTCGAAGAAAACTTGTTTAGCTGTGTAATTGTTTGTGACATAAGGTCGAAGATACATTGTTAGGGATAAGTTATTAAAAAAAAAAATTCTTTTAAAAAGGGGGGTGTACAATTTAGAAAATTAATATTTTAAAATAATTTTGTTTCTTTTTATCTTCTAAAAAAAAAAAAAAAAATGCCTTACGTTATGGAACGGAGTACTTCAAAGTGTTCTATATTCAAGAGATGCTGTAAGATGACTCTGGTATGTGTGCTCGTGTTAATTCTGCTCTGGTTAGTTTTAGCTGTTGTTATTCCTTTTGAAATCAACAAAAATTTACACAAAGTCAATATGACAAGCAAAGCTTCGATTAGTCAAAACAAACATAGTGCAACAGGCAAAGTTATCGATCACAGACCTGAAATTCATCAGGATAAATCTATTAGTGATTTTTCGAGCAATACATTCAGAAGGCTTTTAAGCAAATATGTTAAAGTAATGGACGCCAAAGATTGCTATGTTTGTGTAAAGTTACCTGCTTCTGTTTCTGAGGGAGTAACATATAATATGCTTCCTCTTACATATGGTATAACATGTAGTGTGTTAGCTAGTTTGTTCTATGAAACTGGACGTTTAGAATACTATTATTCAAATTTTGACGAAATTTTTGCGAATTTAAAAATTGAGAGTGTTTTGAATAAACATAAGAAAGCCAAACAGATGAGGGAATTTTTCCTAGTAACTAACGAACTCACTTATGAATATGCTTATAAGAATAATCTAACCTGTAAACTAAGTACTGAAGGAAAGAATTTCCTGAACCTTGTTGAGGAGAGGAGAGCAATTTATAAAAGGAACGAATTAGTTAAGCAGACTAAGTCTAGGTTCTGGCAAAAAGAAGATGAGAAGCTTAATGGCAAAACTTTTGATAATGTTGCAATTCACATAGATAAACCAGTTAGTGGTAAGCTTTGCATTAGAAGAGATAATACACTTTTTGATAATTATTTTGTGGGTGCTAGTAATTGTGAAGACACTTATCAGATTATGGGAGGTTGGGGATTCAAAGGTGGCAACGATCCAATTTTTCCAGGGATTTATTTTATTTGTGGTGACAAAGCTTACTATAATCTCCCAGACCACTGGTATGGGACTTGTTTTGTTGGAATTGTTTTTCCAAAGATATTTCATGTTGACAGAAATACAGAAGGACTGTTCAAAATTAATAATCATGTAAATAGATATAGAAGAGAAAGTTTTACAGAAATTTTAGGAGATATTTTTGAAGCAGTGATACCTATAGTAGGTATAACCTTGAATGCAGGGAAAATTAGAAAATTATCCACAATTGTCGATAGATTGTCCACTGATACAGCAGATGGTTTCCAATTAGTGAATGTTGAAGTCATTGCAATTAGAACTATGGAGATGCAAGATCGCCTTGCTTTAGATATACTTCTAGCAAAAGAGGGAGGAGTTTGTGGCATTTTACATGTAAAACATTGTTGTACCTACATACCTGACGAAAGCAAAAATATTGATATGTATATTAAGAATATTACAGAAATGCGTTCAGAGATAGTTCCATTAGAAGAGGAAGATTTCTCAGAGCGACTTTCAAAAAGGTTTCAAGCTATAAAAACCTGGTTCAAGAAATAGGTGGTTCAGTTCTTGGCAAGATTTTAACACCTTTGATTGTGATAATATTTATAATAGTTCTAACAAAGATTGGTTGTTTATTACACAAGAGAAAGAAACAAATGAAAGAAAAGAAGAGAATTTATAAAATAAAAAAGGAAGAAGAAAATGAAATAGAATTACAAGAATTACATAGGGCACGTTACGATAATTGCAGAGATTTTGCAGAAACAAATTTTTAGAATACTAACTCAAATGGATTTGAATCATTTTCTATTTAGTTTACATTTTCTAAATTTTGGGTGTGGTGTAGTGATTTGTTAATCACCAGATGAGGGAGTTGATGGAGCGAGATAGAGAATAACTTTTTATTCCAACTCGTGAAGTTATACTTCCATAAAATAAAATAATCCTATTAATGATTTGTGATGTATTTGTACTAAATCAACTTAGATTAAACTTTTACACGTGGGAAAACTAATACATGTGCTCATAAATGTGCAAATCTGTTGCATCTTTTTGTTCGTGAAAAATAATAAATTAATTTTGTCGTTCTGTCATGTCATAACTAACTGCAGCTGAATTTTAAAAGTGGCATGTGCTTATTTTGCTTTCCTTGTCTATGTGATGTCATTCTACTCTCTATAGGTGCATAAAGAATTTCATGGATTAATGAAGACTGGTAGATATAAAATGCTGCTATATTTGTTTGCTTTGTGCTAGGTAATATTATACTAACGGGTGGGTTAAATAATTAGCAAACAAAGGGTGGAAACAGAATGAATAATATTTCTTTCATTAATTATTTTCTTGTGTTTGTTTATACATTAGAGAAATTAAGTTGACTGCTTTGGGCCTAGTTCACTCGAGTTTACTAAAAAGATGAATTTAATTTCTGCACGAAGCCTGAGATGTCCTTTCTAAAAGTTTTCCATCGAAGTAACATTTGTTGAACTGCGATGAGGCTCTGACATTATTCTGGTCGGACGTGGCCAAGGCCAGGAACCGGCAGAAAGAACATTTGATAACTTGGCATCCGAGGAAGTGAAATGAAACTAGTGAAAAACTATGGCAAAATTGTTGCAAGCAAAGGAAGCCTCGGATCACGTACAGTAGAGACAATGGAGTCTAAGAAAGTGACGGAACTGATGTTTTGAAAAATGGGGTGACATGTCACTTGTCACTCATGAGCCAATGGGACATCGACTTTTGCGGAAAGTTTTACTTTTACTTAGATTAGCTTAGCGCAGAAAGGTATAAAGATCCATGCCCCGTTGATGGGTCACGCTGCTGCTTTCTAACCTTTGGATGAGGGTGTCGTGCTGTCGGACTTTGCTTGGAGCACGTAAGAAACCCAAAAAGACTTTACTTTATTTCAATTTATTTAGCTTATTTAGGGACTTAGGTTATAGAAAATGCTAAACTTATAATTCTTTGCAAATAATCTGAATTCTATATGATGCTTACAAATATGCTTATTATTTGAAAGGGACAAGGGCACCCAAGGCGCAATAAGCTAAGGACCATGGGTCGGTACTGTATTATAAAGAACAAGGGTCCTTAGAGCAAAAAACAATGAAGAGAAGAAATAAATATAGACCAAATGGAAATATATTGTTAGGGGAATGTCCAGCCGGACAATTTATTTCCCTGATGCAAAGGTAATTCTAAAACAATAGAACACAGAGTGTGATAGAAGCGGGACACCGGCCGGTGTCCGACTAACACACTGAGAAGACATACAACATACAAAATAGCAGGCAATAGCAGGACATCTGATTAGGATAAAACATAAACCAGACAATCTAAAGTATACACATATGCAAGAAAAAAGTATAAAACAATATATGCATTTAGTGTAGTGTGTCGACGACGTTTCGAACCATACTTAATAAAGGTTCATCCTCAGGACAGAGGGTAATTGCCTTGAAATTACACATTTGCAAATATATCACAATTGTGTAGCACTCAATTAAGGAAGATTTCTTGTACTTGTTATTTTAATTTGCTTAAGAGCAAAGAAGCATAATAGATCTTTGAGAGTGCCCTCGTTAATGGGGTCCGAAATGCGATGGTCTCGGTATCCGGGTCTGGTAATACAGCTTGCAAGGCCTCAATGGGGATTCTTGCTGGCACCGGGAATCTGCGCCTGTTTCCCGGTGCCAGCAAGAATCCCCATTGAGGCCTTGCAAGCTGTATTACCAGACCCGGATACCGAGACCATCGCATTTTGGACCCCATTACCGAGGGCACTCTCAAAGATCTATTATGCTTTTTTGCTCTTAAGCAAATTAAAATAACAAGTACAAGAAATCTTCCTTAATTGAGTGCTACACAATTGTGATATATTTGCAAATGTGTAATTTCAAGGCAATTACCCTCTGTCCTGAGGATGAACCTTTATTAAGTATGGTTCGAAACGTCGTCGACACACTACACTAAATGCATATATTGTTTTATACTTTTTTCTTGCATATGTGTATACTTTAGATTGTCTGGTTTATGTTTTATCCTAATCAGATGTCCTGCTATTGCCTGCTATTTTGTATGTTGTATGTCTTCTCAGTGTGTTAGTCGGACACCGGCCGGTGTCCCGCTTCTATCACACTCTGTGTTCTATTGTTTTAGAATTACCTTTGCATCAGGGAAATAAATTGTCCGGCTGGACATTCCCCTAACAATATATTTCCATTTGGTCTATATTTATTTCTTCTCTTCATTGTTTTTTGCTCTAAGGACCCTTGTTCTTTATAATACAAATATGCTTATGACAATTCTAATAAAATGCTTAAATAAAACTATATTCATACAATTCAAATAAATAGCTAATAAAATCTTACTTTTGAAAACAAGCTGGTCTTGTCATTTCGAGAGTGCAGGTTATCAATAGCTAGATGCCATCGCCAATGGTGGCCAATTAAATAATTAGGATTTGTTTAAATAATGACAATTTTTACCGCGGATGTATATAAATGTATATAAGTTGTATATAAGTTTAATTAGGCCACATGATTCAGTTGGTCAAAATATGTCAGGTTTTGTTAATGGGTCCATGTTTTTAAGTAGTGATTTTTAGAGTGTGTGGTGAAGTTAGGTAGCGTAGTTTATGACATATTTCCTATAGGCCGCTGGATCAGTAGCCATCATGACGGGCCAGGTAGGTGTTTTCAAATCTCTGTTCCTTGAAGGTCCAGGACTACTGCGACCTGATCAGCACTATACCGATGACTCTCCTTGCAGTGGGTAAGGTCATTATTTATGTTCCAATGCTAAAATCTAGCATCACTCGTGACATCTGGCGTTACAATTTCCTACCTCGCTGTTTTACTATTTCTCACCTATTCTCCCATATTAAAAGTGATGCACCAGCGGCACAAGGGGCTTGTAAATATGCCCCTTAGTTCCAAAGCTAGCCCCACTACTTGGAGATTGCTGGTTTTGCTGTGATTCTTAGGGGCATATTTACAGGGAAAGTGGCAAAGTGTGTTGTTGAGCGTAGAAGGCCAACGACATTCTCCAACACTTTTGAAACGCACCTGCGTTTCCCCCTGCGCTGGCTCTAAATGTATCTGCCTAGCGCCAACGCAGGCACCTTTGCACCATAGTGCAAGGGTGCCTGCATTGAGAGGAGTGGTTTTTTATGTGCAGTAAGGTGTCCCTTACGGCAAATAAACAATCTCTAAATGGCATTTTGTAACTTCTATGTGTGCTGCTTAAAGAAGCACGCATGGAACTTGCAAAATGTAATTTCTTTAAATGATTGTTTATGTGGAGGAAGGGACAGCTTCCTGCACATAAACAATCATTTGCATTTTGCTGTTTCCATTTGACCTCCACAACGCAGAAATTAAACGTGTCGCACCTGTTAAAGACCAGATTTTCCCTGGTCTTAATTTTGCCGCTGCCCCATATTTACACTACCCTTGTAAATATGGGGCACAAGCAAAATCAATGAGTGTTGCGGTGGAACGCCCACCACAACACCCATTGCCCACTCATTTGATGCTAAGAATAGCGGAAAAGGGGGCCTTATTCACAAGGCGGCGTTAAGACACGTTAAGTGGCTTAATGCTGCCTTGTAAATAAGACGCAGCCCCTATCGCCACCACAACGTTGTGAAAACTGAAGTTAAAGTGTCGTTGTGGCGGCGATAGGGGAATATAACCCTTAGTTCCCCTGCCAGCCGCACCACTGGGAGTTGGACTTCATTTTTTTTCCTTTAGAGAGTCCAGGGTACAAATGATAGTTCTCGTTCGTCAATTTGCATGCGTGGTCCATGGACTTGAGTGGAGAACAACAGATTGTACAAACAACGAATTCCACTGCATGCTCTCCCGGGCCCCAGAGAAAAAGACCTCACAACTCCTTCAGTATGCGGTGTCTATGCATGTGTTATTTTTGTACTGCAAACCTAGGCACAAGGCAGCAGAGCGCTGCATTGGATCAAAAGCAAGCAGAAACTAAACGTCTGACGGGGGGGGCAGGCTGGATGCTGAGAGGGGAGCTGGGCTGTCCCTCAATTGTGACCTAGTGTTCTTTGAAGATGAAGCGTTTCCTAAATTGAAAGAGTCTGGGTACCACAGATGGATGCGAGGATGCTGTCCCAGATACTTGCCTAGTTTTGTCTTTTTCGTGCAATTCTTCAAGTGCCGTTTCAGGCTGCACGTCGGGTGCCCTGAGACCTCTTTAAGCATTCTATGAATAAATAATGCTCATTTTTTGTAGGAAATGTCGCACTGAAATGACAGAAAACAACAAAAGGAAACAGCAAAGGTAAACTGAGATGGGCCCGACTGGCGTACGGTCAGAGGTCCCCACAGCATTCAGATGGTACCTGGCCTCATGCTAAATAGAAACACTGACAGGGTATTACATGAAGATATCTACTGCTACCTTCAGGATATTATTATGAACCAAAACACGACCTGCTGGTGATAGAAAACGCTTTAACATGCATTCTGCTGAGGCAGGCACGTGGCTTGTGGATTTGAAGCAACACACACGCACAAATGACATCGGAGGATTCAATTACCCGGAAAGAAATCTTTTTCCTCTGCATTAAATCATCCTGCTTCTCGGTTTCACAGGCACTAACATGCTCAACACAGGCACCATTGTGCACAGAGCGGACAGAAAATCACGACTGTGCATGAAACAATACGACTGCACAAAAGTGATATACACACATACACAGAATGGCATGATGAATACACCCCGGTTCATATGCACTTCAATGTATTGAAACCTCAAGGATCTTAACAGAAAACGCTAAATACGGGTATTTTACGCGTAAAACATATTTATTTTATTATACGGTGGCATTTATATAGTACTTTCTATACCTAATGGGGGGCATAGCACTCTGATCCACTCAGGATTACTTGTCATCTCCCACAGAGAATGGTAGTAAAACCTCTGAGCGGAGGCGCAGTGATGGAGATGAGGTTTGGAGAGGTGTAGATGGATCGTGAGTGTACATTCAGTTGTAATACCTCTGTGGGAGGAGTGGTGATCGACTTGAGGTTTGGAGAGGTATAGATGAATCGCAAGTGTAGATTCAGCAGTGATATCTCTGAGGGAGGAGCGGTCATCGACATGAGGTTTGGAGAACTGTAGATATATTGCGAGTATAGATTCAGAAGTAATACCTCTGAGGGAGGTGAAGCGATGATCATGAGGTTTGGAGAGGTGTAGATGAACCGTGAGTGTAGATTCAGCAGTGATACCTCTGTGGGAGGTGATCGACATGATGCGTGGAGAGGTGTTGATGAATCTGGAGTGTAGACTCAGTCGTTCATACAAACTGTACAGTTGAGTCCTGACTATTTTAGGAAAGTAGGCATATGACACAATTAATTAGTGATTTTTGAGTGTAGTAGGCATCAACATAGGTCCTGCTGAGTAAAGCAGTGGGGACTGCTTACGAAACATGTCGACCAAGTGGGGCATAGTAAATATCCCTACCACAACTTCATTTTAACATTTCCAGCTAGAGAAGTGAATAAATTGTTTTTTTCTACTAGCCAGGGAATTTTTAACATTTCACATCATTCACATAATGCTTCCAACCCCTACCACTCACATTCTCTTCACATCACACATAGCCTATCTTCATAACAACAAGTGCTCCCACGTAGTCCGTAGAAAGTAGCACTCCCCGCCCCGTAGAGGGACGGAAGACCCCCGTGATGAAGCATGACACTATGGGAATCATAGTGTGTAATGGGTATTTTAAAAACACATAGCGCTTTTTCTTGTCAACCACAAGGATCAGCAACACCCACTGTATCTATATCTCACTATATATCTAAAATAAAAATAAAAAAAGACAATTTGATAGAATCCTATTGATTGTAAGCATTTGTACTGGAGGTTGAGTCTATCATATATACCTTTATCCTCCCCTCTTTGTTTACTCAACTATATAACGTGAAGGAAGCCAGTTGCTGCCAGAATTTGGAAATGAAGATGTCTGTAAATTGTTCTTATTCTTTCAAGAAGTGAGTCTGTCTCTTGACATTGGAGCTGAGAAAGTGTTTCCACATGTACAAGTTTACTGAAGAGCGATAGGGTGAAGCCAGGCTAGATTCTAGACCTCTGGATTGATGATAGGTGTGGATTTTGTGCTGAAGGAAGAGTCCTGAGATGTGAATAGACGGATCACCTGACAGTAGAAGCATAGGACAGCACTATTTATATACAATCTAAAGGACCTTTAAATTGGAGGTGCACACTTTAACAGCAGGCAGTATTTTACTTGGTTAAAATAGTCATGATGCTGCTGGTTCTTGCCTGGGGATATGGGAAAATTAGCATTCTATTGTCCTTCCATGCCAAAGAGGAGGTCCTCCAAGGCCCTTTCAAAAATGGGTAAAGAAATCTCAGCTCAAGCAGGAGGTGAGCTTGGTCCTGGACATGTTTTAGGGGTTTTCAGGGATCACAATTGCAACTGCTGGCCTTCCCTTTGCTTCCTCTGGCACAACCCATGCCGTCTTTCGCCTAGAGATCAAAGGAACAGCACAGTGAAGAGAGTGTACACAGGGCAGCTGTCTGGTTTACAAAGACTTTTTGAGGAAATTCAGGAAGCTTCCCTGGGAATGCATTCCTCCCTCTGCTTACCATTAGCTTTGTGTTTTGTAACTCAGAGTTGCGTATGCAAGTGCCGATATCTCGTGGTAATCTCTCTTTGGAAAATGTAGTAAATGTGGCACAATTACCTTTAATTACCATTACTCTTTTTCCAATGCTAATATCTATTCTCGGGGTGATGAATCTTGGCCACCGTATTTTGACCAAAATTGCTCCTTCATAAACACAGACAAGTAATCAAATGCAAATACATATTTTAGTCCATAATGAGAGTTTGTGAGAGGTTTTAAAGGGTTTCTTTCTCTAATTGAAGTATAAGATTCTCTTGTTCTTTATTCAGTAGTCAAATATCAACCAGGTTACTGAATTGATAACAGAAAAATAAAGTTAGTGCTGGGCATATAATAATCTGCATACAACATGTTCCATAAAAGAAACAATCCCTATTCTAAGAAAATGGGTGCATATGATGTCAGTCAGAACCCATGAAGAGTTCAAAAATAAAGGCAAGAGTGAGATTAGTATGATGCTAAATTAATAAATTCAGAATCTCCCATAAGAGTGAAATAACAAGTAGAGCAAATGAGACTTAGTAAAACCAGTTACTCAAAGCAACAATCTTGGATTTAAAATAAAAGTCAAATGGGACACAGCCTGCATCTAATCTGCCTTCATCTGAATCTGTTCAGCTCTCCATCAAAGTCTGCCCTATCCTCCGCTGCATCTGTTCTCTGCAACTCACCACTGCACTGCTCCCTTCAGTTCTGCATCTAAGTCTCAAACTCCTAAACTAGGAACCAGTTTATAAATCTGTAAAATGTTGCTAAAAGAACGTTGCATGTTCTTTGTGTCTCCCAATGAAATCCAGCATTCTCCAAAAGTCAATCTCCACCTCCTCCTGCTGTCTACACGTCATCCATCAGGCGGTGCTCTCACGGCACCTTTGAATCTTATTTAAAATTACTCCATCTCCTAACCTTCTGTTAAAGAATTATTTTTAGTAACTAAACAAAGTCCATAAGCTGCAAAAGAATGCATTATTTAAGTAGGAATTCTCAAAACAGAATGTGGTGATGCATTTTGAAATGTGTGTGCCTGTATGTTCTCTCTAAGGCAAAGAAATACATGTGCTTTGTTTAAATGAAATTTTATCAACAATTAACATGATAAGGCTCTGAGGTTAAATGCTGTAAATTACGGCAGGTGTCTCTATTTCTCACGAGAGGCACATTCCATTTTATCTGGAAGGTCAAGTTGGAGCTCTATGAGCAAGCTAAACCTTTTGCTGTTTTCTACACTTTCAAATGTTGTGTTAATTCATTACAAACTATATGCTACTACTTAACACATGTTTAAATATTTTTGTAAGTTAAGGCCACATTCTATAATGAGGACAAAAGCTAAACTAGTCACATTAAGGTCAAACTATAAATGAATTGTGCGAAAGGAAAGCTTCTGGCTAAAGCCTGTGCCTATCAAAGCCCCATCTTTTCATCTGCAGCACCAAATGCCTGTGTCATGTTTTGAAAGGCATTTTATGTTTGATGACCACGGCAGGTATGTCATTAGTAGGACTTCATTCTATAGGAAGTCTTTACTTTCTCTCAATCACTTTCTATTTGCTGGCATCATTTGATTTAGGCTGTCTAGTATGTCTTTATCCGTTCTGAGGAGCACACTGTCTTCTTCCATGAATACTCACTTTCTGTAAAAAGGCGTTTAAATTTGGTCTTATTTATCACATTTGCATTGCATTAAAAGGCAGATGTGCTGGGTACCTATGGAATGTTGGAGGAAGGTTGTACAATGTTATTTTTTCTATTACACAACAATTGTTACATGTCTGTAAATGAATTGTGCAAATGTTTCAGAATATATCGGTCTTAGGAAAACACCAATGAAGCAAATTTTTTTGTAATTCTGAATTGTGGTGAAAACAAATATTTTAATACAATTAAACAAATCAATACACTAGGTTATGCCATTTCCACCCATCATAGTTTGTACATTGTTACATTTTATTGGTAAAACTGTATATCCATGCAAATGTAACGTCATTCCAATTGAAAATGAGTTGTCTGTAATGGCAGTGTGCTACCACACCCTCTACCCCACCATATTCCACAACACTATACTCCCTCTACACTATGCCACTCTGCTCTACGCCACTCCACACCACCCTTCACACCTCCACTCAACGACACTCTACACCAGTCCATGACCCTCTACTCCATTCTATGACACTCTAGTTCATTCTAAGCCACTCTACACCACTCCACTTTATGCTACCGTAACCCACTCTATGCCCCTCTTCTCTATGCCACTCTATGCCACTCTAGGCCACTCTGTGACGCTCTACACCACTTCACTTTAGGCCACTTCACCCGATACCACTCAACTCCACACCCTTCCACTCTACTGCACTCCACAATACTTCACTCTACTCCGCTCTACTCTACTCTACATCACTCTACTCTACTAAGCGCCACTCTATGGCACTCCACTCTGTGAAACCCTACGCCACTCTACACCACTTCATTCTATGCCACTCTACTCCACACTATGTGACTCCATCCTATGACACTCCACAACACTCTAACTATTCCACTCTCCGTCACTCCACTCTTCAACACACTGTGCCACTATACAACACTGTATGCCACTCTACACCACTTTACTCCACTCTACGCTACTCCATGCATCCACTCATCTCTCTGACACTTTACTCCCCTCTATGCTACACCACTCTGCTCTATTCTACTCTAAACTAATCAGCTCCACTCTACTTCACTCTATGACGCTTTACTCCACTCTACAAAACTTTACTCCACTCTATGACACAACACTCTATGCCACTCCGCTCAACATCACTCCACTCTATGGCAACCTACTCCACTCTATACCTACTCTATGCCACTCCACTCTACTCTCTGGCACTCCACTCTGTGACATTTCATGACACTCCACTCCACAGCTCGCCACTCTGCACCACAACACTCTATGCCCCTCCACTTTACACCTCTCCACTCTACTCCCTTCCACTCTACTCTCATCCACTCTATGCCCCTTCCACTCTACGCCACTCTAAGACACTCTAGTTCACTCCAATCTACGCCACTCCACACTATGCCACTCTATTCCAATCTTCGCCCTTCCACTCTATGTCCCTCTACTCTATGACAATCTATGCCGCAACAATCTGCAACACCCTCTTCCACTTTATCTCCCTCCACTCTATGCCTTTGCCCTCTTTGGCCCTTCACTCTACATCACTTTATATCACTTCACTCTACACCACTCAACTCTACTCTAGGACATTCCATGACAGTCCACTCTAGGAAACTCCACTCCAGAACACTCCACAACACTCTATGCCACTCTACGACACTCCACTCCACTCTGCATCACTCCACTCCACGCCACACTACTTCACTCCCCACCACTCTACTCCATGCCACTCTTGTCTATGCTTTTACCTTTTAGCCATGCTGGACCACAGCTATGGTGGTGTACAAAATGGATAAACATATTGGCACAGTCGATAGTTCTTGCATAGGCGAGACCAGTTTGCTTTGCCAGTGCATGTTGATTTCTGTGGTTTTAACCCCTGTCCCTTCTCTCTCCCCTCGGCAACTTCCTATTTTTTGCTCCAGTGCAAGTGAAGTGCCTTTCTTTTTTTTTCTACATCACAACGCAAGTGGAAATCGAGGGGAACATGCATTGGAAAGCCAAGAGGTGTAAGTTTAATTTTTAATTATAAGCTAGACCTTTTGGCTCTGGCAGTGATTATTGCTACCTGGAATGCGCCCCTTTTATTTGCTCTGCTAATAGTTGTGTAATGTGTCATGACAACAAGGCTATAATGTACCCTTGCGCTGCCTTGCATTATACTCTGTATAGGCTGGCATGAGGCTGTTTTAGAGTGGGTGACATCACTCCAGGATAGGCCGACAGTATTGTGGGTTATCCTACCCATTCAAGCACTTTAAAGTGCTAGGACCTTATACCGGGGGAGGGAAGGGGGCGTTTATAGCTATAATCACCGACTTTTAATACAGGGTTTTTGGCTATTCTTTTGAGTTTTCTAAGCACTTCATTTAACAAGTGTTCCTTCCAACAAGTGGAAAGCTGCTTAGTTTACCGACTTCAGAAGGACAGAACTCAGAGTCGGCTCTGCCGAGATTCACCTCGTATCCTGCACATCGCCCCATTCTTCAACTCTGTGATCTGTGTACTGGAAATGTTCTAAATTTCATTAAAGACTACATGCAGTGAAACCAATGCCCCCTTCAAAGCAATGCAGGGCAGTCCACTGCATATCCAACGATGCTTGGCTGCAAGGACTCTGGAAGACGCCTCGATGGAATTCCAATCCGGAATTCTAACATTAGAGGGGCCCCTCTTAGAAGCCTGTGTTTTTTATGGTCCTGGGTCTGTGATGTACTGCACACTTATAACCAGGTAGTTTTCACACACATTACAGACTTTTTAAAATCTTATATCAGTGACCCTGAAATTGATCAAAATATCTATTTACAAAATTATAGCTGAGCGTCCATATTTTGTCCATACTTCGTTCTGTTCATTCGTCAGCCAATGGTCAAAACGGCGACATACCAACATGTGTGCAAATTATTTTATTTGTAAAACACCCCTGAAGGGCCCTGCATGTACTGACGTTTCCCAAACTGCCTTGGCCATTTGTTCTCTAAGCGTAAGTGTAATTAATTTCAGAGATTTCATTCCGGTGCCATACATTCAAACTCAAACCCAAGTAGTATGTGCAGGTTTAAATAAATGCATAGGGGCACCCATACATTGATGGGAACCCGATTGTAGGCTACGCTGTCGTAGTCTACGCTCGTGGGGACATGTCTGAGTCGCCTCGTTTTCATATTCCTTTATATGTGTTCATCTGGCCCAAAATCTACCCAGGGCCAGCTCATCCTCTTGACTGCTCACATTAGTGAAGGAAGGGGTGGATTACTCTCCACTGGTAACCCTGGGAAGAGCAGCAATAGCTACAAATTACCCGAACTCCTCACTTACTCACACCACCAGCCTACTCACCTCACACAAGCACCCTCTCGCTCACTCATTCACCCTTATCTGCTCCTACGGGGGCTTTATTATGAGCCCCTTGCACCAGTTTTGCGCCGTAGTTGCGTCAATTTTAGTGACGCAGCGGTGGTGTAAATAATGCGCCATGTTGCACCATATTTATGAAGTGAATCATCTAGGCAGATGCATCACTTCGTAAGCCCCAGCGCTATATTATACCTGCGCCAGGTATAATGTATGCTGGGTGGGCATTCCCCCGCAAGAAAGGGTCGTAGGCGTGGCGCATGTGAGATTTTGCTGCGCCACTTCTAGGATGCCAGTGCATCACAACCTTACACCTACCTCATGGCAGGCTTAAGGGTGACGCAGGCCCTTTCACATGGGGCTTGCCCTATGTGAAAGGAACATTGCTGGAGTTGCGTCAGGCTTCCGACACAACTCCAGCAATGCGCCACTTTTTGCGCTCACAGATACGTCAGTTATACTGACGTATCTGTCCTTCCTTGCGACATGATGCGTCATATTGTAAATATGACAATTCATTGGTGTCACAAGGAGGATATACTGAGAAGTGGCGCATCGCTGCTTTCACGCAGCGATGCGCCACTTTTTGTAAATGAGGACCATAGTCATTAACTCACCGCATACTCACTCAACCTAATCCAGCTCTCTCTCTGCGGACTACTCGCTCAACACCTCAGTAATAACCCATTCACTCACTCGTCAATCATTTATTCAGTCCTTCACTGATTACTCCATTCTTACCAGATCGTACTCCTTTACCGGCCAATGTCGTAACTCATCAACATATTCCCACACACAGACTTCATTCACTCAGGTTGCCTGTGCTAATGAGCTTCGTCCAGAAATCCTCCATTATGAAAGGCAAAGAATGTACACTACTAAGTCATTCATTCATTCCGACCAAATGAGGCGCTGTAATTGATGCAGTGTGGCAGATTAGGTTATTGGTCCAATGAAACCCAGGGGAACTCAGAGATGTCCCATATAATTGGGTTCCCATCAATGTATGGGCGCCCCACGCATTTAAATCAATGTACAAATACTACACTGGTTTGAGTTTGAAATTATGACAACAGATTGGAAAGGACATGTGCCCAAAAAACTCTGCCAAGCTACGCTGAGTTCTACAAGCTGTGGAGTGCGTTATCTCACGCCGTTCCCACTGAATTTTAGTGCCGGGTGTTTGTCCTACACTGTAAAATCAGTGCAAACTGCATCACATGCTGCGCAAGAGGGCGCTGCACACGTTCTGCCACTCAAGTAGACTTTCTACTAGAGCCGCAGCTTCCTCAACGCAAACAAATGTTTTTTCAACGCGCGTGGTAGCGACCATCCGCAACAGCCCGCATTGAGAAATCTCGCTGGGAAGCGGACTCACATTTTCCTCACTCATCAACTTACCATTGGTGAGAGCGAGCGAAAAAAAAACTCCACTCTGCTACGCGGAGCAGAGTTTCTTGGCACTCTGCGAGCTCCGCGGAGCATGGAATGCAAAAAACTCTGCACACTCTACAAATGGAGCTGAATTCACCACCCAGACCTAGAAACTGGATCATCAAATATAAATTACAAATTCAAATATTCAATGATTTACTAAACAGTTTTAAAAAATCGACAAGAGAGTTTACAGTATCTTGTTAAAGAATTGTTTAATGAAATGTGATCAATAGTGCTTGCACATAAAACATTCAGTTTTAATAGAAAACAATAATTCACTATACTTTCCACTGGAATATTAGGTAAAAACTCTTAAAGTACCTAGTAGTTGCAAAAGTAAAAAATATAAAATGTGGGCCATCATTTAAAATTCTACACAGCCGGAGTCCTGCTGTACATGGTGGAGTTTCACTTTCCGCTCTGCAAACTCAGTAACCAGTTCCATAAGGAGGTGGAAAGGTAACAATATTATCAGCTCCCCTCAGACATGGTATTTCTCATTTTCTCAGGACTTACAAATCAGCATCACTGGATTTTCCTTGCATTGCTCAGCTCGTCCCCTTTGCAGTCTTTGGCCCTGATTATAAATTGGTTGGAATTTTCTGACCCCTGAATAAACCAATGTTAAGGCAAGGATTGGAGTTCTGGGTTGCATGATTTTCACAGCATCCAGTAATTGCTACGTATGTTAAATAGCACACTTTTCATTAAGTTCTGGTAGGTCAAACCTGCCAGAACTTAACAGGGTAAAAGTGTATGGAATTTACTATATCATGTGCACCAAAATCTGCATGCTTTTCCCCAAAACTCAGTGACCGGTGTCATTCAACAAACCTCCTGGTGCTGTTATTTATCAAGAACGATAAATAGCACCTTGATCCTGACAAACTAGAAATTGGGACCTTAGACATTTTTTAGGTAGGAAGGAAAAAATAAGATGTCTGGGAGGGTGAGTTGGTGGGTAGGAAAGAAGGAAGGAAGTGGGTGGACGAATAAACTAAGGAAGTGTTAGAAATGGGGGGTCTCTAGTTGGCAGGATACGCACCCTGTCCGAGTAGGGACCCTTCCTTCTAGTCAGGGTAAGGGAGGATAACCCCTGCTTACCCCCCTTTGTAGCTTGGCACAAGCAGTCAGGCTTATCTCAGAGACAATGTGAAAAGCATGTGTACATAACACACAGTAACACAGTGAAAACACTACAAATGGACACCACACCAGTTTAGAAGAATAAATAATCTTTATCTAAACCAAAAAAGACCAAAAGGAGAAAAATCCAGAATACATATATCAAAATAGCTCTTTTAAAAGGTAAAAACAGTTCAGTCCTTTTAAAACTATGGATGCATCACATTTAGCAGAAAGTACCTGGGATGCGTCGAAATTAAAGATAAAAACAGGAGCACGGAGGTGAGGCACCGGAAAACAAAATAATGCATTAGTTCCTTACATACAGGGAAGGTTATCCGTTCCTTGCTCCCAGGGGAGGTGATGCGTCAGTTCTTTAGTGCTATGCAGGGAAGGTGATTTGTCAGCTCCTTATTGTGAGAGGAGGTGATGCGTCAGTTTCTTAATGCATGGCGAGGTGATGCATCTGGTCTCCAGTCATGTGGCCTTGGTTCCTTACTGAAGCCCATTGTTGCTGTAGACTTGGTGCAAGTGGGTCGATGTGGCTGTGAATCCGGAGCTGTGTCGATTTCCGCTGACAGGTGGTGAGTCGATTCTTCTAGCCGCACAGCAGGGCCTGTGTCGGAGTCAGCTCGGTGGTCTCGGACTTCGGAGACCTGGTGCACTGAACTCAATCAATCAATCAATCAATCATATCATTTGTAAAGCACACTACTCACCTGTGAGGGTCTCAAGGTGCTGGGGTGGGGAATGCTGCTACTGCTCGAAAAGCCAGGTCTTGAGGAGTTTTCTGAAGGTCAGTATGTCTTGGGTCTGCAGTAGGTGGATGAGGAGGGTGTTCCAGGTCTTGGCGGCGAGGTGGGGGAACAATCTGCCGCCAGAGGTCGCTCTTCGGAAGCGGTGGACTGGCAAGGGCGAGGTTGGCGGAGCGGAGCTGCCGGGTGGGGGTGTAGAAGCTGAGTCGTCTGTTGAGGTAGGTTGGTACGGTGTTGTGGAGTGCCTTGTGTGCGTGGGTGAGGTGCTTGAAGGTTATCCTCTTGTTGACCGGGAGCCAGTGCAGGTCTCTCAGGTGGGGTGTGATTTGGCTGTGGTGAGGAATGTCGAGGATCAGGAATGCAGAGGCGTTCTGGATGCGTTGGAGCCGTCTCAGGAGTTTGGCCGAGGCTCCTGCTTAGAGGGCGTTTCCGTAGTCCAACTTGCTGCTGACGCGGGCTTGGGTGACCGTTCTTTTCATTTCTGTGGGGATCCACTTGTAGATCCTGTGGAGCATGCAGAGGGTGTTGAAGCAGGAGACGGCATTGACCTGCTTAGTCATGAAGAGGGTGGAGTCGAGGATGACCCCTAGGTTGAGTACGTGGTCGGTGGGTGTTGGGGCACTTCCCAGTGTGGTCTGCCACCAGGAGTTGTCCCAGGCCAAAGGGCTAGATCCCAGGATGAGGACCTCCGTCTTGTCCGAGTTCAGCTTCAGTCGGCTGTTCCTCATCCATTCAGCGACGGCCTTCATTCCTTCATGAAGGTTGGTTTTGGCGGTGTGATGGTCCTTGGTGAGGGAGAGGATCAGCTGGGTGTCATCAGCATAGGAGATGATGTTGAGGTCGTTCCGATGGGTGACGTGGGCGAGTGGTGCCATGTAGATGTTAAACAGAGTTGGGCTGAGGGATGAGCCCCGGGGTACGCCAGAGAGGATCTTGGTGGCTTTGGAGTGGAAGGGGGAAGCCGGATGCTCTGTGTTCTGCCAGAGAGGAAGGAGGTGGTCCAGTCCAGGGCCTTCTCTTGGATCCCGGCATTGTGGAGGCGTGTTCATAGTGGGTGGTGGCAGACCATGTAGAAGGTTATATTGGTTGCTTCGGCTGTGGGCAGGTGCTGCATCAATTTCTTCAGCCGTACGGTGGCGGTGCAAGGAAATTCCTCCCGCATGTCGGTGCTGTGTTGGAAAAACAGGCGCTGGAAGGGCGATACATGGATTTTCAGCAGCAGAAGCAGCAAATCAAGGGCCCAGAACTAGAATTGGCATCACAAGGCAGTTCAGAATTCCCAACAGTGGAGTTCAGGGATGCTGTAGGTGAAGTTGTTGTGTCCCTGATATTTCTTATTCGGATGCAAGCACACACAAGCCCTTGGAGAACCTTCACAAGCATAATACACAGCAAAGTCCAGCCATTTTCCTCTGCAAAGCAGATACAGCAACTGCAGGCCAACCCATAAAAGCAACACACAGCAAAGGGGCATTAATTCTCCTCACAGTTCTTCATTTCTTCTCCTTGGCAGAGGTTCCTCTTTATCCATAAGTGTTCTAAAAGTCTGGGGTTTTAGGTCCACTACCCATACCCCTTATAGCCTTCGAAGTTGGCAGAACTTCAACATGGTGTTGGTGATATTGGTGTTCACAAGTTCTTGCTATGGCCAACCTTGGCTCCAGACACACTTCAGGGGGGTGGAGACAGCATTGTAAGAGGACAGACACAGCCCTATTCAGGTGTCAGTGACAACTTCTCCCACCAATCTAGTCCAGGAAGACCCATCAGCCCGGTGATGGCTCATCGGGATATGCTGGAGACACCTCACTTCCTTTTTTGTGACTGTCTAGGGTGAATTCACAAACAGCCCCTGTCAGTCCACAGTCAGGCAGAGACATATAATGGAAAAACACAAAAATACCCACTTTCTAAATGTAGCATTTTCAAGCACACAATTAAATAAGCATTTGTAATGCAATATGTCTTGCATTCACACGAGTTTGAGCTATTGGCATTGTAAATGACAATGCCTTTAATGTAAATGTAAATGTAAATTGATACTTGTATAGCGCACTACTCACCCGCAAGGGTCTCAAGGCGCTTGTACGAATACCGCTGTGGAA
The DNA here is from genome assembly GCF_964261635.1 of Lissotriton helveticus. Classification (NCBI taxonomy): domain Eukaryota; kingdom Metazoa; phylum Chordata; class Amphibia; order Caudata; family Salamandridae; genus Lissotriton; species Lissotriton helveticus. The sequence continues at coordinate 170,564,535 of NC_136059.1, read as the reverse complement.
CCCATCCTGGCTTTCCCTGTGAGGTGTCCACTCCTGGGCGCCCCCAAGCATCCTTAGCGTTGTGGGGGCCGTTGTGGAGATTAAGCAAGCTTTTGCCCAGAGTTGCAGAGTGGGACCCATGATTAGAATAGGCACGAGGAGAGAATTATCAGGTCCATGGAATTTTGAGCCCAAGACCCGCCGAGGCGGGGAATTGAACACTGGTCCCGGGCTAGATCTCTGCATCAGGGTCTGCCGCTCTAACCATTGAGCCACACTTCTCCTAATGGGAAACATCCATTACAACGCAACTATTACCCCGCACTACCATTACAACACGGGGATTACAACGTAAATCGTTACAACGACTTTCGCTGGAGGGCGCTGTTGGATAGGGAATAGTTTCATTTTCTATCCAACACCTTCCCTACTGTCAACGTGGGCTGGAGTTGGAATAGAAAATTAAACTATTCCACTATCCAGCGCCCTCCAGTGAAAGTCGTTGTAACGACTTTCGTTGTAATCCCTGCGTTGTAATGGCATGCGGGGTAAAAACCCACGTTGTAACGACATACAACCCCTTTAATTTATGTTTTGGGTTTTAAAACATAAATAAAAGGCATTGTCATTTACAGTACTAATAGCTTAAACTCTCGCACATGCGAGACCTATTGCATTGCAATAAAAGGCCTTCTTCACCATTTGTTAGATTGTAAATATCAGCGGAAGAGACCGGCCTACTACGTCTTAAAAGTTGTGATAAATGGTGCAGTGAAGAAGATGTGTAAGTGTTGTAAATTACACAGACAGAAAGTGTGAAGTGAGAGTTACATATGATCAGAGCTAGAAACATTAGCAAAGCATTCCAAAACCTTTAGTTCCATGATTATACTGTCACAGCTTAGGAGGAAGAGTGGTAGGGGGCTATTTCCTGCCATCTCTGTGTTTTGAGTGTGCAGTGTGCATTGTGTAATGTCATTGCTATCTTTGGCCTAATAAAAATCACTCCAGCTGTAGTAGGGCCCTGGCTTCACCTCCTGGTGCAAAGTTGGCTGTGCTTAATGGCAGGCATGGAGGGAGGGAGGGATGGTCTCTCCTGCAGTTCTGGCATCGTACGGTGCCCCAGCTATTACTAGTGAGCGAAAGGTGCTAAGGTGGTCGAATTAGTATTGGCGGTGGTATTGGTGGTGGTATTGGTGGTTGTGGTGGTGGTGGTATTGGTGGTTGTGGTGGTATTGGTAATGGTGGTATTGGTGGAGGTGGTGGTATTAGTGGTGGCGATACTGGTATTGGTGGTGGTAGTATTGGTAGTGGTGGAATTAGTATTGGTGGTGGTGGTATTGTATTGGTGGTGGTGGTGGTATGGTGGTATTGTATTGGTGGTGGTAGTATTGGTGGTGGGGTATTGGTTGTGGTGGTATTGGTGGTTGTGGTGGTATTGTTTTGGTGGTGGTATTGTCATTGGTGGTGGTATTGGTACTGGTGGTGGTGGTATTGGTGGTGGTGGTATTGGTGGAGGAGTTGGTATTGGTGATGCTGGTGGTATTGGTGGTGGTGGTGGTGTTGGTATTGATGGTGGTATTCGTGGTGGTGGAGTTTGTGGTATTGGTGGTGATATTGGTGGTAGTGATGGTATTGGTGGTGGTATAGGTGTTGGTGGTGTTGGTGGTGGTATTGGTGGTCATGGTGATATTGGTGGTTGTTGTATGGTGGTATTGGTGGTGGTGATATTGGTGGTGGTGATATTGGTGGTTGTGGTAGTGGTGGTGGTGGTATTGGTGGTGGTGGTATTGGTGGTCGTGGTGGTATTGGTGGTGGTGATATTGTTGGTGGTGGTAGTATTGGTGGTATTGGTGGTGGTGGCATTACTGGTGGAAAGGCGGGATTTTAACTCTAGAGTCTGCTTATCATTCTCCAGAATCCCGTCACTGGTCGACTAGACCTTTTTACCTGCCATAGAGTGAATTAGGCAATCCGTCATAACAAATAAACAATTTAGAAATCCCAATTGCTTTCCCCAAGAACCACTGACCCAACTAAGTTTGAAAAGTTTATTACATAACCAAAAATAACTGCAGGTACAAACACCTCAGCAAGAGGTTCAGAAGGTAAACAGGCACTAATACAAACATAATCCTACGGAAAAGTCTCAGGCGACTGATGAACAACACCAGGATCAATTCCAGGACCATCAGACTAAACAAAATAGCTATAACCTGGGTTCTGGTACTCATTGGAATAAAAGACATAAATCCAGGTTAATCTGTCCATACACTACTCTAAGTGACATCCCTACTCAACAATAGCCCAACCTAATCAAAAGGTGTCAGCTGTGGTGACTTCAAAGAAGTTCACTCACTTCTCTCCAAGTCTAGAGAATCTGTCATAGCTAGGCTATTTACCAAGACCAACCACTCTCTCTGACTCCTCAGCCCATCTGCTCTGCCTCCACCCTAGGGGTGCTGTCCCTAATACGAAACCCCAAAATGTGAATGACACGCCTTTAGGTATGCCCTCTCCAAGGTGTCGATTACATGGAGTTTTCCACATTGGCCTTCTTCCATCCTTGTCCATTAAACGTCCTTGGGTCTCAGACTCTCTGTCGCTTCCAGTTGTATCTTCAAATTCCTGGTTTACTCCTCCATGTCTGAGTCTAGCATTTCTAACTCTCATACACAATGGGCCCTTCTACTCTACAATCTACTGGGTGATGCACCTGCAAAAGAATATACGCACATAGGCTCACATTCTTATAATGTTGCAACATTTTCTAAAGCCTCTTTCATAAGCATTTCTACCATTTATATGTTTAAGCAAAACATTTCCACACAGGCCTGCGCCATTTCCATAACTAGGCCTCAGCTAAACTTTAGGCCTTACGTTTAAATGAGCAATTCTCTGCGTTCACTTAGGCCTTCAACCTTAACGACAAATGCATTTTCTCTATATTCGACTAATCATTGAGTACATAAAGCATGATCATATTTCAGTTTATCAATCTGAAGACACATTAGCAAATCAATTAAACACTCTTCTCAATAGTAAAAGATTTCATTTCAAGCAGCTCTACATTGCAGCAAATATGAATTTGCACCTTGTAACGTTGGTCCTGCACATTCTCTGATACCAATTTACTTGAGTACTTGTCATACATTGCGTCTAAACATGATTAAAAGTCCTTTATATATGCGGGTGCTAACTACTTGTACATATGCTGCACCCCTACAAACTTCACTGTAAATGGCGCTCTCTCAGTTCCCCCCTTTGATGACCCGTGTCATCACCACCCACACATCCTCCTTAGGGTAAGATCCGACTAAACTGAGCTTGTGGCCATCTTCCCTCGCTTGAACGATTCCAACGCTCTCAGGCTGCGGTATTGACTATCCTGCAGCCTTTCCATTCGCATCTCTTGCGCTCTCATTGATCTCGCCAACCTATTGGACCGGTACCACTTGTACAATCTTACCAAACCCCACAATCCAATCGCACATGCCACTGCTATGATAAAGGGCTTCAGTACAAATCCAAGAAAACTCTTTCCTAAGTTGGCAAACCAGCTTCCAACCTTCCCAAATCCCTTGCCAACCGTCTCCCACGCATTCTCTTGCGTCAAGTCCTCAATTTCATATTGGATTGCAGTAATGTTGCTTATATATTTCTCCAGATCCTTAGAGTTGTCTTGTATATAAGTGCAACATTCTTGAACCTTCAAACGTTTACAGACCCCGCCCTCTTTTGCTAGTATGACGTCAAGAGCAAGACGGTTCTGTAAAACCATTGTCCTGATCGACAACATCTCACCCTCAACCAACACCAAGGACTTGGCAGTATTCATTGACAATTCATCCACAACAGTTGCCAGCCGCCGTATCTTTATGTCATTCAAAATGACACCCAACATAGGTATCGCTGCTCCAAACACATCTCCCACAATTGCTCCAGCACTTTCCCCTCCTTTGAGACCCTCCCTCTAAGAGTTCGAAATCCTCAGTATGGTAAATCTTGGGAAAAATGATTGCTAGATAGCACGTTCCATACCACTTCTCTGGCAATCTCACATACGCATTCTTTCCGCAGACAAAATACACAGTAGGAATCACCTGAACCACGCTCTTCAAGAAGTCCTTTGTGTAGTATTCTAATGTGAAGGTGTGGTCACACGTAGTCTGACCCACATACACATTTTCATAGTACGTCTGTGGTCGGTGAAGGCATAACTTTCCCTTCTGTACTTCATCTAGAGCTATTGGACCATAACTCCCTCTTGACTTATGCTGTTTCTCTTCTTCGGTCCAATCTACCTTTCCTTGCCCTGAATCTCGCAACTTTTTCTGTTTCGTGTTCCTATCTTCTACTTGTTCAATGAACTTCTTTTCTACGTCTGACAACGAACATGTCAAGTTGTGTCGGTGTGCATACGGGGTGTCTAATACACGAGTGGGAATGAAAAAATATCCAAGTCTGTCCTCTGACTTATAATAGTCCCACTTGTTCAAATGCTTATAATTTGGGACTTCTGGCAACACAGTATCATAATTCGAAAAGAAATATTCAAAGTGATTTCGCTCATAAAGGATACTAATCATCAAACTACAGGATATCCCATATGTCAATGGAAGGTGATGGTATCTAATACCCTCATCTACTGAAGCTGGTAATTGCATGCACACATAACAGTCCTTCGCATCCATCGCCTCAATGTATTCATACAACAGTTTTGCATAAGCATTCTGCCCAAAATTTCCTTTAGACAGATCAGTGTGTAGCCTATGGCTTTCTGCAGCCAGTATGGCTTTCTCTCTTCGCTCTCTCTCTTCTTTCTGGCTATGGGTGGCAGGTGTCGGTGTCCCCACAGCCTTCTCTACTTGTTCGTGCTGTGCAAAATAAGAAACTAAAACTACTATAGCTATAAGGAGTATTACTCCTCCTAAAAGCGTGCCTACTATGCACTTGGCTCTACGATTCGGGTTTCCAGACGCCATGGTCTCAGTACAAAGTAGTTCATTCTCGGAAAGCACCCAAAAGTCTCTTTCTGTGCTATTTGAGCCTCTCGAACCACCTTGAAAAGCGGAAAGTCCCGTCTCAGTTCTTCTTTTGTTTCAACGACAGACAACCTTAACCCTTCTCCGTCCTCTGTGGAAAAGTCCCTAAATGTGTTCTTCTTCCACTCGGCTCTAGGATAAGTTCAACAGTTAATCACAAAGTCTTTTCTAAAGTTTTTTTTTTTTTTTTTTTCAAAGCAATTCAAAGTTCAAAGTTCTCAATAGTCTATGATTATGCTTGATCCGATTGCTTGCAACACATAATCTAAAAGTTCCATGCGGAGCACAACTTCATCATATACTGGCATGTCGGGAACAAACGTTGGAAAAATCAGTCTTTCCAGAAGTAAATCACGTATCTTGCTTAGGAGAGGGGGATTGGGAATGGTGAGTGTCAGTTTACCTTCGATTTCAAGTCCAGGAACCAACAGTATCACTTCCAGCTTAACATTTGGGATCATACTGGTCACTGCTACTGACCTCACCCTCCCGGACCTCAGTACTCCCGGCATTGGTACTCCTAGCATAGGTAAAAGGGTAGGTCCACTCTGGGGCGGAGTATCTTTGGCAAGGTACTCTCACCCTCCTGGACCTTCTCGGACCCCCTTGTTCAGCTCCTTGTTCTCCCTCTTCAGGATCTGATTCTTCGGACACAGGAGCAAGATCTGTTTCGGAAGCCAATCTCACATTCATTCGCCTCCGTCTCTCGGGCCAATGATCCTCTGCACTTCTTGCCCTTCTTGTTCTCCTTCGCACCCCCTGGTCGTCTCCACTGACGCCCTCTTCTGCGCTCAGATCGCCTTCTTCACTACTTCCTCCCTCTGAGGCAGATTCTGTGTCAGTTTCGTCTTGGCCGTTTCCTGCTTGATCAGGGGAGTCCCCAAGTTCAACAGGTACCCCCACAGCTTGACTCGCTCCCTCTAATGGATCTTCTTCTTCGTTATTATTTTCATCTACGAGAGGAGCTGTTCTCTCCTTGGGTGCTGGAACTCGTCGGGTGTGAGAAGCATGAACCCAATTTGGCAATCCACCGCACTTCACAGCAGTAGTAGTGACTAGGATCACTTGGAAAGGTCCTCTCCAACGTACGTCCAGGCAGCTCTTCCTGACGTGCTTCCGCACCAAGACCCAGTCACCAGGGCACAGGTCGTGACAAAGGTCGCTAGAAGCCGGCATTTCAGCAGCCTGCACCTGAAGAGACACAGAACGCATGACATCAGAAAGTCCTCTGCAATAGTCAAGAATCACATCATCTGTGATATTCATCAAGGCAGTTGTAGGAATAGATGGCAGTCTCATAGCCCTCCCCATCAGCACTTCATGGGGCGAGAGCCCTGTCCTTCTGTCTGGGGTACTACGCATGCTCATTAGTACCAATGGCAAGGCATCGGGCCACTTCAGGGACGTGGATGAGCACACTTTTGCCATTCGAGCTTTCAAGGTCCCATTGATTTGCTCTACTATGCCAGAAGCCTCTGGTCGATAGCTACAATGTAGTCTCTGGTCAATGTTCAGGGCAGAGCAAAGCATCTTCACAACTTCGCTATTAAAGTGTTTTCCTCTATCCGATTCCAAAGAGGTCGGAACCCCGAATCGTGGCACTAGCTCCCTCAACAACAGTTTTGCTACTGTGAGTGTATCGCACCTACGAGTGGGATATGCCTCAACCCATCTAGAGAACACACACACAATCACCAAGACGTACCTGAGGCGATTGCACCTCGGCATCTCGATGAAATCTATCTGCATCCTATAGAAAGGTCCGCCAGACCTCCCAATGTGACTCAAGGTAACAGGTGTTCTTTTCCCAACATTCAGCTGTTGACATGTTACACATCTCTGACATACTGCTTCTGCAGCCTGTCTAAATTTTGGGTTATACCACGTTTGCCTGAACACACGCACCATCGCATCCCTTCCCAGATGCACAGGACCATGTATCTGTCGTGCCATTGCACTCACTAACTCATTCGGTAATACAGCTCTTCCATCAGCTGAAACCCACATGTCCAAATCTCCCTTGACACAACCAGCCAATTCCCACACCCTTTTTTCATAATCAGATGTCTGTCCTTGCATGTCTCTCAGCTCTTCCCATGTGTCTGCCACCTCAAGCATCATGCTTAGTTCGGTTCTTTCCCTTGGTCCCTCAATTGTTTGTTCTGTAAAGGAGTATCCCTGCTCTGCACAATAGCGTGCAACTTCATCAGCATAACGGTTCCCTTATGTCACAAAATCCATTCCCTTTGTGTGTGCTGTGCATTTCACCACAGCTATTTCTGCAGGTCTTTGCAAGGCCTCCAGCAATAACCTGATAAATTCACCATTTCTGATTGGGGAGCCCGATGATGTCATGTAACCCCTCTGGGACCACAACTGGCCGAAGTCATGAACCACCCCAAATCCGTACTGGCTGTCCGTGAATATGGTGATCTTAATGCCGTTGGCTGCTAAACAGGCGCGCGTCAATGCAATTATCTCAGCCACCTGAGCAGAGTGTACTCCTTCCAGGCAGGCTGCTTCAATTATTCCAGAAATAGTGCAGACAGCAAAGGCTGCTCTCAACTGACCAGTATTGTCTCTTACACATGAGCCATCCACAAAATAAATTTCATCAGGGTCTGTTAATGGCACATCAACAATATCCGGTCTAGGTTTGGTGCATAGTTCAGTTACATCAAGACAATCATGGTCTTCCCAATCATCTTCTATATCATTCGGTAATGGTAACAAAGTAGCAGGATTCAAGACAGAGCACCTCCTGAAAGTCACATTCTCCGCAGCAAGTATAACCTGCTCGTAGCGTGTGAGCCTGTTGTTTGTCAGGTGCTGCGTCTTGGTCCTGGTCATCAACAATTCCACAGAATGAGGTACATGCACTGTCAGTGGATATCCCATCACAATACTTTCACACCTTTCAATGCTGACACCCGTTGCAGCAACGGATTTGAGACATCCGGGCAACGCTGCGGCTACTGGGTCTAAGGTAGCCGAGAAGTATGCAACTGGTCTACGGACTCCTCCATGATCTTGCACTAAAACTGCCAATGCACACCCCTCCCTCTCGCAGCAGAACAATGCAAATGATTTGGTGTAATCTGGCATTCCCAGAGCTGGAGCGCGACACAGGTCCTCTCGCAGCTCGAGAAAAGCCATCATACAATCTGTGTCCCATGGTACCGGATCACTCACGTCTTTGTGCGTCAGTTTCTGCAGTGGTTTCGCTTTCAGAGAAAAGTTAACAATCCACTGTCGGCAGTAGCCAACCATGCCTAAGAACGTCCTGACCTCTCTTTGAGTCGAAGGCACACTCATTCTCATGATAGTCTCAATCCTGTCCGGTGACACCTTTCTCTTTCCCTTCTCCGTTCTGTGACCCAGATACTGCACTTCTTGCAGGCAGTACTGTAATTTACTGGGCGATACCTTGTGTCCATTCTTCCCCAGATGGTTCAACAAGGCAATGGTATCAATCCTACAAGCATCTTCGGTGTCTGACGCAACAAGGAGGTCGTCTATGTACTGCACAAGAACGGAGTTCTGCGGCAGTACTAGACTTTCAAGATTCCTTTTCAGCAATTGATTAAAGATTGATGGGCTCTCTGTATACCCTTGTGGGATACGGCACCATGTTAAAACGCGACTCTCTATTTTAAATGCGAAAAGAAATTGGCTTTCTTCGTGCAATGGGATAGAAAAGAAAGCCTGACACAAATCAATCAAAGAAAACCATTCAGCTTGGAACGGTATCTGAAACAGTATCACTGATGGATTCGGTACCACTGGACAGCATGGAACAACTATGTTGTTAATTTTTCATAAATCTTGCACAATCCTGAACTTCCCACTTGGTTTCTGCAACCCCATTATCGGAGAGTTACAGGGACTTCCCATAACCTCCTTCAGAATTCCCTGTCTGATCATAGACTCAATCACAGGTTTTATACCTTCAAGTGTTTCTGGGGTCAGCTTGTACTGGGGAGTTCGAGGGAATTCAACATTCTGTCTCACCTGAATTCTGACGGGCTCTACCCCCTTAATCAGTCCAATCTCCTCTCCTATGAAGTCCCAGACTTCTGGGGAGACCGAGTCTCTCAAGTCCCAAGGGAGTTCCTCCACAGTTATAGCAGGGTACAACTCAATGCACGTATGCGTATTTGCAACCTTAAAGTCAACATCATCATCGTTAGTCTGTAATTCCACTCCCTTTGGGGTACAATAGATGGTGCAATTAAGTTTGCACAAAAGATCCCTTCCTAACAGGCACACAGGACTGGAATCACACACCACGAACTGGTGCCGGTCACTAAAACTTCCAATCTTAACAGGGACTGGCTCAGTCAGGGGGTTAGTCATTCTTCTGTTTGCAACTCCTACAACTTGGATGGTCTGTCCTGAAAGGGGTAAATTGGGGACTACCGCAGACGGCACAGTGGACCGAGAGGCACCAGTGTCAACCAGAAATGTGGTGGGATGACCATCTACATCTGCCTCTACAAAAGGTCCTCTCTGATCCACCTCCAGTACAGCTCCTAGAGTACAGCCCTCCTCCCCATCCACATACCATCCTGTCACTGGATCAAATTGGTAACACTCGTCCCCTTCCACTATGAAAGGCATCTGCTTATATACCTTGCTACCTGTCGAAATCTTCGGTGCCTGGGGAACTGGAGCCCTAGGGGCTGACGTCCCCCCTTTTGTCGTCTGGGATTTGGTCACTGTCACCTTCCGTACCGGAGGGGCTTGTACTTCCTCCTCCTCCTCCTCCTCCTGTACCTGATTGTCAGGGTTATGGGGACACTCGCGTCTCCAATGCCCCATCTCGTGACATTGATGACACCTGGTTGTCTTTTTCAGGGCCTCTATATCTATCCTAGGTCTTGGACCTTCCTCTCTGTCCCTCTTCTGGCCCCCTGATCTCCTTCCCATGGTGCCATTGCCTGCCTGACCCTGTCCTCCCGCTTGCATCTGTACCAACATCAGTTTGTCCTTAAGCTTCTTTGTCTTCGAGTCTATCTCGTCACTGCAGTACCTCGCATACCTCAAAATCTCATCTAGGGGTTTATTTTGCCAACAGATCAGATGTTGCTGTATCATAAGGCAAATATCAGGCCTTAGTCCTAGGACAAATTTGGATACGAACTGTCCCATATCCTTTGGGTCCATCACATCTAACCCACTGTACTGCTTAAAGATCAGCAATAACCTCTCGTAGTATTCATGCACTGTCTCTTTTGGTTCCTGCCTAGTTCAATCTATTTTCACCCAGTCTATGTCCTGTGGTGGTACCTTAGTCTTCAACCATGTGATCGCCTGCTCATACTTTGCCATTACCCTAGGTGACGGCCCATTTGTGGCAGAATCTCGTTCTGGCTCCGCGGTGGGCCATTCAACACTAACCTTGAACGCTATCCACAAGTCACTTGGGACCACTATGTCAAACAGCGTGTTCAAATCAATCCACAGCACCTTTGAGATTTTAACAAACCTCTCCACCTGTTTGTACCATTCCACTGGACTCTCTCTCAACTTTGGGAATGTGTTCGTAAAGGCAGCCAGATCTCCCCTACTCCAGGGTACGTGTACATAGCCTCCATGAGCCACCTCCCGTAAGGGGTATGCCTCTGCATGCATCAACCCTCCTCCCGGAGATGTCTCAAGAACGCTCTTTCTAACACTCTTTCTCTTTGACCACCTTTCCTCCCATTTCTCCAGAGGGGACCACGTTCGTATTCCCATAATCAGCTCCCTGATGTGAGTTTTTAATCCGATCACACTCTTTTCTTCTAGATCTTGATCTGAATACTGTAACCGGTGGCCACTCTGCAAAGCTTTTGTTTTGGTCAAATCTACGCTGTATTTATTTGCCAATTCCGAGAGCTTCTCATGAGCAGCCCTAGCTTTCCGTGTAACATCCTTCGCTACAAACAGTAACTCATCTGGTTCGTATAGTTCAATTCTCTCTAGTGGCAATGTACCTTCCACTATTTCCTCCACTTCTGTTTTCAGCCTCAGCACATCTATTCTTCTTGCCTTTATCACAGCCCTCAATGTACCTTGGCTAGTAGTTCCGTTAGAGCCTCTCCCGCCACTGTCCTGAATTTCTCGTCTGTTTTCCTCAGGTGTGTTCGGGGGAACCCTTCTGTTCTCCCAGCCTTCTCGAACCCACTCCTGTCTACTATCGCTAGAGGTGTGATGGGACGCCCCCCTATTCCCCACCCCTTCTCGTTCCCACTCCTGCCTGCTTTCACTAGGCGCACAGTGGGACACCATTCTATCCTCCTGGTGGCCAGACCCAAAGACATTCCTGGATCTATCACTCTGAGTGTCCACAAACGTTTCCCACGTTCTCAAGTCTGGCCTTAATTCTCTCATCGACCTCGGCCTTGGTCCCCTTAGATCCATTGGTCCCCTCCAACCCGTCTGTCTTTCCGAGGAGTCTGCCGATGCCACCAAAGGTGTACTTCTGTCTACTGGCGTTGGCAACTGCCTCCATCCTTCTTCTGTCCCTTTGCTCCTGTCCTCACTGGTGCATCTCTCACTCCCCCTTTGCAACGGATTCTCGACTTGTTTCTGCTCTGGGTTGTACACTGATACTATGGGACCTATGGTAACAGGTACCGTAAGCGCATCTGGCAATTTCTGTGAGTGGACACCCTCTTCTACCCGAACCTTCTGCACTGTAAATCGCCCCACTACTCTCGTCACTGGGGAGGGTGAAGGTGCTGTTTCTCCCTTCACTGGATAAAATATATCCTCTGAGGTGCTATTATCACTCACCATTTTGACCCTACCATCCCCATCTGAATGTTCCCCGCATTTGGCTGACATTGGCGTTCCCCCCAACTCGGGATTGTATGGAGGTGGTCTCTCTGCCAACATCATCTCTATCAGGCCATCATCTGTCTCGCTGTCCTCATCCTCGTCTTCTGTATTTCGCCTCTGTGCATCTAGAAACGGGTACAATCTATCTCCTTCTATCGTCTGTACCCTCCATCGCTTTTCCATGGCATCCCATCTCGCATCTTGGACTGCCTTAACTGATCGTTTCACTCTTTCTTGTCGCCTATCTCTGCCCCTGTCATGGGCTGCCCTGATCCATGCATTTAGCGCTTCAAATTGTGTTGGTCTGGGCAAAGGTCGCAACGCAGCCATAATCGCTTTCAGCTGATACAACACTTCTAGTCTAAACGTCCCATATTTAGGGAAGGTCAATTCTTCATTTCCATCTGTCATCTTGCACCAGGTATCAAGCCACAATATGGTATGCAACCCAACATTCGTAGCCATGTAATGAGCTGGAGTATCCTCGGGTGGAGCCTCCTCCCCACCCCGAGGTTCTATCTTATTTTCGCCTTTAAAACATTTCCGCAACACCTTAAAACATTTCATGATGAAAACCCAAAACGTTTCCTTGTTCCACAGCGCTTGTTTACTTCCTGATGACAATCCACCAATCTCAGCGTGGCTTCTCACTAACCGCCCTATCTCAGCGCGGCTCCACACCAACCGACCAATCTCAGCGCGTCTCTTTCTGACGTCACTCGCCTCTGTTTCGCAGCAGTTCCCCTCCTTTCTCCGTACTTCTTGCGGTCTCGCATGCGTCCCAATCATACACTGACAATGATTACTTCCAACCAAGCAACCACTTCCCTGACTGTACAGCCACAGTCTAACTGTAATTGTCACCTGAACTGGCAAATGTCTGTCGCGAACGACCGGACAATCGCCTCACTGATAGGTTACAAACTCACGGCAACTTCCGACCAGCGTCTGTTACCCACACACTCACACATTCGTTCCCCCTATCTTGGTCCTGCGGGCGGTTAATGGTACCTCATAACCCCCTTAACAATGGTCGACAATTACTATGGGTGTTCGATACACCCGGACCACTTGGACTCTCCCTGAGCCCAAGATTTTCACTGGTTGCGCGCACTCACAACCTGTTCCTCTTTCACACTACAGGCTTTCAACTCCGCAAGACAATACAACACACAATACAACATAACACCGCAATCTAGCAACGCATGACCCTTTTCATACTCACTCTCCTTCGACCTGCTGCTTTCTGCCGCACTGTCACTCTCCGTCAGTTTTCGTGGAACGCCGTCCTCTTTCCGCGATTCTCTGGACACTCATCCTTGGTTCTATGGGCCTCGGGGAAATCTCAACCTACTTCTGGATTACCCTCACTCTAGAAGGTAAACCATCCTCTGCTACCAACTGGAAAGGCGGGATTTTAACTCTAGAGTCTGCTTATCATTCTCCAGAATCCCGTCACTGGTCGACTAGACCTTTTTACCTGCCATAGAGTGAATTAGGCAATCCGTCATAACAAATAAACAATTTAGAAATCCCAATTGCTTTCCCCAAGAACCACTGACCCAACTAAGTTTGAAAAGTTTATTACATAACCAAAAATAACTGCAGGTACAAACACCTCAGCAAGAGGTTCAGAAGGTAAACAGGCACTAATACAAACATAATCCTACGGAAAAGTCTCAGGCGACTGATGAACAACACCAGGATCAATTCCAGGACCATCAGACTAAACAAAATAGCTATAACCTGGGTTCTGGTACTCATTGGAATAAAAGACATAAATCCAGGTTAATCTGTCCATACACTACTCTAAGTGACATCCCTACTCAACAATAGCCCAACCTAATCAAAAGGTGTCAGCTGTGGTGACTTCAAAGAAGTTCACTCACTTCTCTCCAAGTCTAGAGAATCTGTCATAGCTAGGCTATTTACCAAGACCAACCACTCTCTCTGACTCCTCAGCCCATCTGCTCTGCCTCCACCCTAGGGGTGCTGTCCCTAATACGAAACCCCAAAATGTGAATGACACGCCTTTAGGTATGCCCTCTCCAAGGTGTCGATTACATGGAGTTTTCCACATTGGCCTTCTTCCATCCTTGTCCATTAAACGTCCTTGGGTCTCAGACTCTCTGTCGCTTCCAGTTGTATCTTCAAATTCCTGGTTTACTCCTCCATGTCTGAGTCTAGCATTTCTAACTCTCATACACAATGGGCCCTTCTACTCTACAATCTACTGGGTGATGCACCTGCAAAAGAATATACGCACATAGGCTCACATTCTTATAATGTTGCAACATTTTCTAAAGCCTCTTTCATAAGCATTTCTACCATTTATATGTTTAAGCAAAACATTTCCACACAGGCCTGCGCCAATTCCATACCTAGGCCTCAGCTAAACTTTAGGCCTTACGTTTAAATGAGCAATTCTCTGCGTTCACTTAGGCCTTCAACCTTAACGACAAATGCATTTTCTCTATATTCGACTAATCATTGAGTACATAAAGCATGATCATATTTCAGTTTATCAATCTGAAGACACATTAGCAAATCAATTAAACACTCTTCTCAATAGTAAAAGATTTCATTTCAAGCAGCTCTACATTGCAGCAAATATGAATTTACACCTTGTAACGTTGGTTCCGCACATTCTCTGATACCAATTTACTTGAGTACTTGTCATACATTGCGTCTAAACATGATTAAAAGTCCTTTATATATGCGGGTGCTAACTACTTGTACATATGCTGCACCCCTACAAACTTCACTGTAAATGGCGCTCTCTCACTGGTGGTATTGGTATTGGTGGTGGTGGTATTGGTGGTGGTGGTATTAGTGGTGGCGGTATTGGTGGTGGTGGTGGTGGTATTAGTGGTGGTGGTATTGACATTGATGGTGGTGGTATTGGTGTTAATGGTGGTGGTGGTATTGTTGGTGGTTGGTGGTGGTGGTGGTATTAGTGGTGGTGGTATTGGTATTGAGGGTGGTGGTATTGGTGGTATTGGTGGTGTGAGTGTATTAAATCTGTATTTGTATTTGTATTTTACGGGTCTCAAGGTACTGGGGGCCGTGGTGCAAATTAAGTGAGCTATTGCCCAGACTCACACGGTACTGAGCTGAGCAGCCGCCGGAGTCGAAGATTGAACCAAGAGCCCTGTGCTCCGAAGTCAGCTGCCCTCCACGTGGAGGTGACTGTGGTCTTGGTGGTACTGGTGGTGGTGGTGGTATTGGTGGTGGTGGTGGTGGTATTGGTGGTGGTGGTGGTATTGGTGGTGGTGGTGGTATTATTGGTGGGGGTTTTGGTGGCATTGGTGGTTGTATTTGTGGTGGTGGTTGTGGTGGTATTGGTGTTGGTATTGGTGGTGGTAGTGTTATTGGTGGTGTTGATGGTGGTATTGGTGGTGGTGGCATTGGTGGTGTAATGGTGGTGGTGGTATTGGTGGTGGCGGTGGCATTGGTGGTGTATTGGTGGTGGTGGTGGTATTGGTGGTGTTAGGTCTATTGGTGGTGTTGATGGGGTGGTGGTGGTATTGGTGGTGGTGGTATTGCTGTTAGGGGTTTTGGTGGTGGTGGTATTGGTGGTGACATTGGTGGTGGGGGTATTGGTATTGGTGGTGGTGGTATAGGTGGTGATATTGGCATTGGTGGTGGGGGTATTGGTATTGGTGGTGGTGGTATAGGTGGTGATATTGGCATTGGTGGTGGTATTGGTTGTGGTTGTGGTATTGGTGGTGGTGGTATTCGTGGCAATGGTATTGATGGTGGTGTTGGTGGTGGTGGTATTGGTAGTGGTGGAGGTGGTGGTATTATTGGTAGTAGTATTGGTTGTGGTGGTAGTAGTGTTATTGGTGGTGTTGATGGTGGTGGTGGTATTGGTGGTTGTCGTATTGGTGGTATCAGTGGTGGTGGTATTGGTGGTGGTGTTGTTAGTGGTATTGGTGGTGGTGGTGGAAGTGTTATTGGTGGTGTTGATGTTGGTGGTGATGGTATTAGTGGTGGCAGGGATGGTGGTATTGGTGGCAGTATTGGTAGTGGTGGTGGGATTGGTTGTTGTTGTAGTGGTGGTGGTGGTGTTGTTATTTGTGGTGGGATTGGTGGTAGTGGTATTGGTGGTGGTGGTTTTGGTAGTGGTGGTGGAGGTATTGGTATCCATGGCAGTGGTATTGATGGTGGTGTTGGTATTGGTAGTGGTGGTGTTACTGGTAGTGGTATTGGTTGTCGATGTGGTATTGGTGGTGGTGGTATTGGTGGTGTTGATATTGATGGTGGTGGTATTGGTGGTGGTGTTGGTAGGGTTATTGGTGGTGTTGGTGGTGGTGGTATTGATGGTTGTGGTATTGGTGGTATCAGTGGTGGTGGTATTGGTGGTGGTGTTGGTAGTGGTATTGGTGGTGGTGGTATTGGTGGGTGGTATTGGTGGCGGTATTGGTAGTGTTGATATTGGTGGGAGTGGTATTGGTGGTGGTATTGGCATTGGTGGTGGTATTAGTGGTGGTGGTAGTATTGGTAGTGGTAATGATGGTGTTGGTGGTGGTATTGGTGGTATTAGTGGCGGTAGTATTGATGCTGTTGGTGGTGGTGGTATTGGTGGTGGTAATGATGGTGTTGGTATTGGTGGAGGTAGTGGTTGTATTGGTGGTGGTGGTATTGATAGTGGTGGTATTGGTGGTGGTAGTGGTATTGGTGGTGGTAATGGTATTAGTGGTGTTGATAGTGTTGGTGATATTGGTGTTGGTGGTATTGGTGGTGTGGTGGTATTGGTGGTGGTATTGTTATTGGTGGTGGTGGTGGTATTGGTGGTGGTGGTATTGGTGAAGGTAGAATTGGTGGTGGTATTGGTGTTGATGCTGTTGGTAATAAAACAGGATTATGAAAACAACCCATCGGGTGACTATAGTACAGATGGCATGTTACACAGATGTGCTGTTGTCAGCTTCAGCCCATTAGCAAAGTATTATGTGCTACCTGGAATTCACATGACTTAATTCGCTAATCATTTCTAAATCCATTTTACTTGGGGGGGTTGAAACTGACACAAGATGATGCCCGGTTAAAGTAATTGAAAGCAGGCGCCCCTGTTACAGGGGCGGCCGTGCTGCTCCAAAAAACACAAGCGGTTTCAGCTGAAGCAGCGCATGTCCGGCATGTAGTAAGAGAAATTCAATTAAGTAAATGTGCTTAAAGACTAAATAACAGGTCCCATGTAACAACCAAAGTAAAAGGGCCAGTTGCCAATGTGGGAGGGTACAAATGACAACAAGGCCGTACTAAGGAGGAACTAACAAGCCTATTAATGAATCCAAAGGCAGCATTTACGAAAGACAATGATACAAGCCAATGACAAATATGGGAGAAGAGTGGGCGCGGCTTCTCTCCCATACTCTACTACAGCAGTATCACAGAGCGAGCAGCAAATGCACGCTGCCGCTATGCTCGACCTAAACATCACCTTCACTAAAAGATGTGTTTGTAAATCTGAGCTCAGAAAGTCCAAACTCCAAATCTCTAGCTGTTCCCAATTGAAAGTTACTGTTTTAAAAAAAAAATGTTTTATTAAACAGTTCAACCAAAACACATCAAGTGGTTACAAGCAGGCATCTCCATCGCTCCTCAGTAACATTTTACACATTTCAAAATTATACACAGTTATTACAATAGGTAGATCAAGGGGATTCAAGTACATCGGCATCCACTGGACGGCCTGGCGGGGTACAAATATCCCTCCTGTAATGGTTCCAAGCTTCCAATACCCTATTCCATTTACTCAGACATCCCCTGGCGATGTAGACTGTCCAGATCCTCCATCCACCTCCCTACCTGAGGCGATTGGCTAGCCCCCCACAGATGAGAAATGTTACGCTTCGCGACCATGAATGCTAATGATGCCCACTGCGTTGTGTAAGTGTTGAGGTCTGTGGGTTCCCAGACATTTAATATGCATCTACGAGCCTCTGGGTGCTAGTCAATCCCCAGAACCGCCCGCAATGTGCGATGGACATCCATCCAATATGATTGTATGTGTTGGCAGTTCCACAATTTATGAATGAATGTCCCCAGGTCCCCACATCCCCTTCTACACTCTCCGCTTTCTGAATAACCCATTCGAACTAGGCGGGGACCCGTAACATACGTCCTATGTAGTATCTTAAGCTGCACTAACCTCAGCCTGGCCTGGATTGCAACCACACATGGGGAAGAAACCGCCTCCTGCCAGTCTTCGTCATCTAGTTCTAGGCCATCTTTGTTCCAGTCTCTTTTGAGATTAAGCAATGGATCTTCCATGTTATTTATTAATTTCCTATAAATCAGGAAGATGGTCTTCTCTGGAAGGTGTCCGTCCAGCACCCTGTCTTCTATGGGAGACACATCTGGAAGTGTTGTTTCGCTAGGGATTTGGGAAAGCAGCGTGTGTCGAACTTGAAGCTAACGGAAGTACTCACTATCAGTCAGACTGAACTGTAGTTTGAGTGAGTCAAATGTGTGGACTGTTCCCTCCCCCCAGAGGTCTTTTATTCGCGAGATCCCGATGAGGTCCAATTTGTCAAAACCTTTGGTTCTCCAAGGGCTCCCTAGTTTCTCCAAGTTCCACAGTGGAGTGGCTAATGTAAGTTTGTTTTCACACTTTAGGTGTCTATTGACTGCATGCAATATCTGGACGGCGTGTGCCGTGGGTCCAGTCAGCGGAAATCTGCAAGGCCCAGCTTATAACGCTCTGGTGTGTTCCCTTGGGAGCTGCAACCTATCCATGGCAAATGCAGGATCATTTGGTTGACCATAGATCCCGTGGTTGATATCCGCAAGCTGGGACGCCCAGTAATATTTCTTTAGGTCGGGCAACCCTTTTCCTCCATCATACCAATTAAGAGTTAATTTTGACAACGCTATACGAGGTTTACCATTCCAGAGGAGCTGTCTCTGGAGCTCCTCGGTTTCTCTGAAATAGGACGATGGGACTGGATCCATTGTATTCTGGAGTGCATATAAGAACCGAGGTAGACCCATCATTTTAAAGAGCACCTCTCTACCTAGCATGGAGAGCAAAAGGGATTTCCAATGAGCGACGTTGTTCCTAAGTCTCAATAAGGGAGGGTTCAGATTGCTGGCGTAAAGAAGTTTCGAATCTAGTGTTATGTAGATACCGAGGTATCTAAAACCTTCAAGAGCAATCTGGATCGGGCAAGTACTTGGAATGGCCGGAGGGTCACCCCGAAGGACGTACAGCACCGATTTGGACCAGTTTATCGCAAAGCCAGAGTATCTGCCGAAAATTGCCAGTACATCCAGAAGGCAGATCAGTGACCCTCTCGGATTGGTGAGATAGAGCAGAATATCATCTGCGTACAGGGAGAATTTGTCTTCCCACTCCAATGACCACTGCATTCCGCATATAGACCGGTCCTGCCTGATCCACGCCGCCAGCGGTTCCAAGGCCAGTGCAAAGAGAAGCGGGGACAGGGGACAACCCTGTAGGGTGCCCCTGCTCCGGTGGAAATCAGGGGACTTGCGATTATTCACCACCACCGGGCCATCGGGTCAGAATACAGGAGGCATATCCAGCCAGTGAATTCTGAACTGAAGCAAAATTTGTCCAATACAGCAAACAGATAGGGCCACTTGAGCATGTCAAACGCCATAGTGGCATTTAATGATACTAGGGCTGCCGGCTCCATTAACGTAGGGGTCCTACCCAGCACTCCATGTAAGTGACATAGATTGAGGGCTTTATTACGATGAGGCATAAAGCCCGGTTGATCCGGGTGGATCAAGGTGGTGATGACTTTTCCCAAACGTGTCGCCTGCAATTTCGCAAGGACTTTGGGCTCCACATTCAGCAACGATATGGGCCTGCAGGACGCGCAGCTGGTTCTGGGTTTGCCTTCTTTATATATGACCACTATGTTAGCTACTCGTTGGTCATGCGGAAGCTGCCCCTTCTCCTTGCTTTCCTCTAACATGGAACGGAAGTATGGGGCGAGCTTATTGTACCTCAGTTTATATAGTTTGATGGGAATACCGTTGGGCCCTGAAGCTTTCCCCGAATGTACGCCTCGGATGGCCTGGGCCACTTCATCGTCCGTCAGTGGGGATTCCAAATAATCTCTGTTTTCGCCTGATAACATGGGTAACTTAATATCCCTAATCATCTCTCTGTTTTCTACTTCAGTGAACCAGCCTATCGTACTATATACCGTGCAATAGTGATCTCCAAATGTATCTGCAATGTCTTGCGGGTCCGTAATAGCACTGGAGTCTTCCCCCTGTATCTTGGGCACCAGTCTCGACGCCCACTCCCGTCTGTCCAACCAAGCAATCAGCTTTCCTGCTTTATCTCCGTGTTCATAGATCCTACTCTGAACCTCTCTACTCGGCGCCCTGGCTCTATCCCTGACGATGCTATTGAACTCTTCTTGCCGTAGCTTCAAAGGTGAAGGCCCTCAGGGGTTACCGCTCAGGCCATCTCCTCTTCTGATTTTAACACGTCCTCTTCTGCTCTCTCAAGTTCAGCTTGTCGTTCCCTCTTCTTCCCTGCAATCAAGGAGAGCATCTCTCCCCGAATAACAGTTTTGTGTGCCTTCCACAGGGTCTGCGTTGAATCAACCGTACCCTGATTTTCCTGGAAGTATCTATCAGTGGCTGTGAGAATGTTCTTCCTTGTATTGGGGTCTTTAAAGTACCATGGGTTAATGGGAGCTACCCTACCAGCATTTACCTGGTCCAATTCCGTCTTGAGCCACACAGGGGAGTGATCTGAGACGCCCTGACCCTGGTGACATACCTCCCGCAGAGCATGGGCCAGCGCAGCCGGGATAAGTATATAGTCTATTCTTGACAAACTTTGGTGCACGCATGATACCTGTGTGTACTGTGCTCTGCCTGATTTGTGTGCCCGCCAGCCATCCACCAGCCCCATTGTGTCCAAAAAGTCAGGAAGCTACCTTTGTGCTGGCCTAAGTGCACGAGGCGGATGTCGGTCTATTTCCCCAGCAATTATCACGTTGGAATCTCCACCCAGCGCCAAGAGTCCCAGTGATAGTGTCAAGAAGATCGAACTCAGGTCTTTGAATGTGTCTGTTTGTAGGCCAGGGGGGACATATATTGAGACGAACGTGGCTGTTTTCCCTTCCCATTGGCTCAAAATCCCAACATATCTACCCCGCTTGTCAAACCATGTGGCATGTATAGTGAGGGGGAATGAGTTTTTGCTCAGTATGCCCACCCCTCGTTAACCATTGGTGAATCCCGCTTGTGCCACCAGCTTATACCCTCCCCTATGTAAGGCCATACACTTGTTCCCAATTAGGTGTGTTTCCTGTTAAAGGACCATATCCGGGGCGTGCCTTCTAATAAACTGATTGACCATCCTCCTCTTTATTTTATCTCCCAGTCCATTTACATTCGAACTCAGTACACTGATCCCCGATCCCCGTCTATCGCTCGTCATTATATCTGTGCGGAAGTCTCACCTGCTCTTCATTTTCGTTTGATGATTTGGAAACAAATAAAACTGTAAACAATTCAAATTCGAAATTAAGAAACATTATATACCCTTCCCAAATCCCCCCTTTCTGCACCCCTGCTTGCTGTAACGGCCCATTACAAAACTGGCAGAGTGCCTGTTGCCCTACACACAAATACTAACTAATAACTAAAGGTAGTAAAGAGGAGGAAGGCCGGCACTCCATATCCCCACCCCCAGGTCCGTGTTAAGCAAAGTGTTCCCTGAAGATTTACAAAGCTTGCGTCCAGTCGTGGGGCTCCCAACCCCTGTACTTGACCATTATCTATCCTTCCTTTCGGCCGGTTCTCAGTCTTGTTCCTGAGTCGCACGTTCCCCTCCATTGTCTCGCGCCCCAGCACCACCAGGGGGACGACTGTCCAGCCAGTCAGATGCCACTTCCGGATTGTCGAAGAACCATGCTCTACCCTCAACCTCAAATCGAAATCTCTCCGGAAACATCATAGCATATTTAAGTCCTTTGTCCCTAAGTTTCTTCTTGACGGCAAGAAAGTTTCTGCTTTGTCTCTGCACCAGCTGTGTGAAATCGGGAAAGGAGGAAAGAGTGGCATTTTCATAGCGCAATGGGGGCGCCGCAAGGTCAGCCTGCAGGATTGCATCCCTGTCTCTAAAGTTTAGAACTCGTGCAATCATGGGTCGCGGGGGCGCTCCGTGCTTAGGTCGCCCACCTGGGACCCTATGCGCCTGTTCAATAGTGAAGAATTTGCCAAGCCCCTTGGGCTTGAGATGCGTTAAAATAAGCTCCTCTACGAACAAATCGGGAGCTGGGCCTTCTGATTTTTCAGCCACTCCCAGGATGCGGATGTTGTTGCGCCTGGATCTCCCTTCATAGTCGTCCAGTTTCCGTTCGGCCGTTGCACAGAAAGATTTCAGGTCACTTCCTGCTGGAGCTGCGACACATCCTCCGTCAAGCTAGTTGTCTTTATATTCAGTGATTTGACTTTTTTGTTGACCTTAGTGAGGTCAGCCCGAATAAGATTCACCTCAATTGAGACTGTGTCTAATTTATGATCCAACGACTCCATTGTTTTCCCCAAGGACGTTCTGACCCCATCGATGGTCGCCATCACGTCCTGCAGGGTCATTTCCTAGGCGTGACTCGCGGAGGCACCCCGTGCAGGGGCTAGTCGAGAGTCCGTTGGCAAGCCTTTAGGCAGAGTGTAATGGTCTGCTTTGTTTGATTGAACTTGCAGCATACCCTTGGTCACCCTAGACTGAGTTTTTTCAGCGTCTTGCTTAGTTGCCATGTGTAGCCCTAGTCTCACCGCACTCACGCGGCTCCTGCACAGGGGTTTCCATTTATGCTATCTATTGCCTGCAGGGACTCAATGCGCACGCCACATAGGGCCAGATCCAGGGCGGGGCCCAAACCAACAGCACACTGGTGACACCACTAGGGTTCGGTTACCGTGCCGAGAGAAGCAGCCCCCAGTAACTTCGAGCCGCACAACCCGGCCTCTGTTGACCCCTCCACAGCTCAGGAGAAATGTCTTGTACACAAATTATGGAGAGTGTCTATAATATCTTCACCATAGTCAGGCACTTATCTTTGGGGGGGTTGCACTGGCCACTTCTGCTCCTCCTGTTTGGCTTCTTTCACTCCCTCACCTGCAGTAAAGCAGCGCCTCTGGTCTCCCGCAGCCGCCACCCCCCACCGGCACCAGCTCCACCCCAGTGCCGCGAATCTCGGGCCGGATGGCTGTTTGTTCCCCAAAATGGTGTCTCAGGCAAGAAAGAGGTCTATTTTTACGGCCTCTGCCGCACCGCACCTCAGTCCCCTTCTGGGGGGGGCTCGCAGTGTGATCCGCTCACTCCCGCCCTGCACCCGGGCCTGCCAAGCCCCGGTATCACTACCACACCTTGGTGGGCTCCAGCGGCACCGCGTAAGGGGTCATCACTCCGCTGCTGCCCTGGAGAGGGGGTAGGGCAGGCGCCAGTCGAGGGTCGTCGGGGGGACGCCTCCCACAGCGCTGGTCCCATTATCTAGTTGGTTCCCAGATTCAGGGCCTCGGGAGACAGCGGCATCCGCGTGACCGGCGACATCCGGTCCGGGCCGTCGAGGTCTTCTCGTCTTCCAACGGCTCGCTCAGCACTCCAGTCCCCGACTCCAGTACGCCAACCAGGCCCAAAATTACGGGAGCCTTAATTTCAGTTCCCAGCCATGTCGGGACTCGCTCGGCGACAACGCAAGAGTCCCTCTTTCGATTCCCGTTCCTCAGGGGCAGGATGATGGTCAGGATGTCGGACCCAGGGGATGGCAGTGACGGAGCCGAGGGGTTACGCGGATATATTGCTCCAGCGCTTGTAGTGTAGTTCCTATCATCCCAATAGGCTCTGCGCATTGGAATAATACCTACAGCAGTAAAGGCCTAGGCCAGACGTTAACTAGGTCTACTACTGTCGATACTAGACTTAAAGTTTTGGGTTTGCCAGCTTAGCTCAGAGTTCACTAGAAACTTTCTCGAATGTTCAAGGAGGACTTAACTTCCTTGATTAGACAAGAAGGGATTTAGTTTCTGAGAACCATAGAACATGACAACTTTGCTCTCCCCTAATCAAGAGTAAATCTCGAGAGTCGTGTGAACAAAAGGCAATTTATTTTACTCAGTCAGTGCGTGCATTCTTAGTCTCATCAGATTGTAGAGAAAAGGAAGAGACGGGCGTGTTCAATAAAAAGGTGTTATTTATTGATCAGTCTCTTTTCTCATACAAGAGAAATGGATCGATATTATTGCAATACTTATAGCTAAGTAAAGTGCATACATTAAAAGCAATAGTATAAAATAATACTGTAAAAACATTGATATGGTTTCTAAGCCATAAGATGTTTTAAAATGAATAAAATATATTACATACACATATACATTTGACTAAACGTACTCAACTGGTGTTTCTAGATACGCCTACCCCGTGTACCTGACCTAAGTCTAATACGTGGGCGGGAATAGAAAGTTACAGTTTAAGTTAAGTTTGTTTTTGCCAAGTGAATAACTAAAGAATTCTCTGTGAGGGGTCATTCAGTTCTGTACCTGGAAGTTAGGATGAATGAGGAATGGTATCTCTCTCTCTGGTCTCGATATTCCAGGCTGCCTGCGAGGGCTACCCAGAAACGCCGGTGCTGGATTCTCGGCAGGAGAAAGCAGCGCGTCTCTCAGCGCGTCAGGAAGGCGGGGCTGCTGCCAGCGGGGTCTGCTCTGCTCTTGGCTTCGGCAAGTATGGCTGCTCCGTCTCGTCACCACGCGTGTGTTTTGCATAGGGCAAGATCGGTAATATTTATACCTTTAAGGTGCCGAGATTGACGTAAGGATGGACATAGATACGTCAATAAGGATGTCATACGACTTGCTCGTTAGCACATTCTTTTACTGAAGTTCTCGGTGAAATCAAAACAATGGCCGCAGGGTTTTGCCCAGGTTGTCATAGGTTTGATTTGTTATGAGAACTCCGTATGCCTTATCAGGGGCTGGAGGAATATCGCTTGTCTAATTAGATCGCAAGCGTTATGACCTAATCAGATAACACGTTCCTGTGCCGTAGTGTGACTGCGTCAGATAACGGTATCTGCATCATGGGGGTTTTCTGCCTCATGGGCTGACTGCTAGTTAACTTGTTGGTTTGTTTAACTAGAATAGGGTCAGGAATAGGGGGATCGATTCAGAACCTATAGGAATACATGACACCCACTCCACGCTAACTATGGACATATTTACTAATCTAGGCATAGTATAACATAGTACAACATACTATAGAGTAGTGTGTATACCTTACCACCCCAAAATACATAAATGCATTTTGAAATTCTTCAAATATACAGAAAATTTGCAGACATATATATTGTATGCACTCAAGCTATGGAATAATGCTAAAGTGATCACGCATTTGTATACATTATTGCTTATTTGGTATATGAGAATTACACATGAAATGGTTTCTTAAATACAGAAAAAAGTTTCGAGACCATTCCATCACAGAATAAAATATTTGTGAACATACCAGCGGGCAGCTAAAGTCTATAAAGTATCTAAAAATAGAAATCTTAGTTCTTTAGGAATAGTTTCTTACTTTAAGCAGAAGATAAGTGTCCCGAAAAACCGAAAAAATGAATTGGGGCTTCTGAAAGAGTTGCTGTCCGTGAACTGGTGTGAAAAATAGTTCATGTGACTTTATTATTTAAAGTTGAAGGCCGAATTCAGGGAACGCCGTGTGCGAGCTTGCTCAAAAGTCTCTATTTCTGTTCGGGTGAGAACATCATATCATTTAGGCTTTCGAAAAAACTGTCAACAGCTTCCTGGGAAAGTTCCACTAACTCGGAAATAGGTGTAATCATGCATTCTTGTGCATGATTGTCTCCATTGACATTCTGATTCGCATTGCTGACAGAAGGTCGTACCTGTTTGATGCTGCTTTCATCTTGAACTTCACTACCCATCAATCGTAGTGGTGAAGTTTCCACGAATGCCGTCATCAGGATTGGTAGCCTTTGAGGGCAGCACAAAGCATGAACCTTGATCGGGCTCAACAATGTTTCTGCATCCATCGGCGCATCCGATTGTAGCGTCAGACAGGTGTCTAACACGCATTCTTCTCCGCATAGCAGACACCTTAATACAGGTAAAACACATCTTTGCCACATTAGTCGAAATGATGGAAACCAAGTCATGTTCAGGTCTCTAAGCCGGGAGAGTCCCAGGATTTTTGATATCCGGTCCCGGTATCCAATGGCTAGGATTGTTTCTTCCCTTGTCGCAAGAGTTTTGTCTGTGACATGGGTTGCCATAACGAAAAATAAGGACCAAGAATAGGATTCCTGCAATTAGTCCCAAGATCAGGGGAAGTCCGCCAAAAATCGAATGGACGAAATCTGGAAAAATACCCAGTATGGCTTTGAATGGTGTTAATGCCATCGAAAATACTGTCTTAAATACCTTTGAGACCCCATTGGTATCAGAAATATTTAAGATTTCATTCAGGATTTCCGCGAAATGTACGGGGGAATTAGTTGATAATAATGTATGTATCTCTGCAGTCGTCCTTGCGACTTGTAGATCATACGTTTCTTTTGATGACAAGAGCCTGGTAGGCGTCTGAAGAAGCACTGTTTTCATTCTGCTTAAAGTATCTATTCGAATAGAAGTAATTTTCAAATCGGGCCATGCCCTTGCCTCCCTGTCTGGGAAGGAGCTGGGGAACAACAAGCGTCCACAGCACTTGACCTTCGCAGTAGTAGTTACTAGATAAGGAGTCCCGGGCATAAGACTACAACATCTGCGGTCTACAATAAGAATGTAACTCCCATTATAGAGTCTTTGAAAGAATGGTTCTATTTCTGTTGCAGGTGCGCCTTGCTGGTGACATGAAAGGTTGTATGAATTCCCTTCACAGGCTCCATGCAAACTAATTCCGTTACACAGAAGTGTGCCACTTAGTGACATCGCACAATTGTTGCCACTAAGAAACACTTTCTGTCCTTTATTACTGACACATGCATGTGAATAGGGCAGGTTCCATGTTGTTTTAAGGTATCCTTTTCCCAATTTCTCGTACATGCCAGCCTGTATATATTTTTGGCAGTATTGAAACCTGAAGGTTGAGATTGGAATATTTATTATCCCATGTATTATCCATTCACTGACAGGTCGTTCTGACATTGTCACTGGTAATCTTTCGAGTTTTTCAATGCTCAAGATTGTATAATCAGCACCCTTCTGTGCCATACTGATTTGTCTATCAGTAAGGTTAAAGATTTGGAATAATGACGTTGTGTTGATTAGACGCCAAGGCACATAGCCTGAACGCAGATTTTGTAACGTCCAGCCAAGCTGTACAATAGAACGCAATTGTGACTGACCGTGTTGTAATAACAGTAAGTCTTGCGATAATATATCGATTGCTGAAGACACAATCCTGTCCAAAGAAAAAATTCTGGAGGACAGAGTCATTAACCCATTGTCCACTACAGAAAGTGATTTTTCCAAATTAATACGGTCAATTTCCCGTATTCTCTCTGCTGTTTCAATTTGAGTAACCTTCCAGGCCTCATTGTATGCTGCATATACAGAGGCTGCTATGAAACGCTTTTGACGCTGTTTGCGTGGTCCCATAGTGAAATCACGCAAGTCAGCACCATCAGTAAGTAAAGTTAGGTGTTGCTTAATTTCTGCCAGTGTGGAAGTTTGTAGCCATTGAAGGCATAATTTGCCCACACTGTAGGTGGTTATTATCCCTGGGTGATGTCTTTGAGGATATCTAGGGTCTGGCCTGGTCATTTTGAACCCCTGCGTTTTGTTCAGGAATCTGTCTTGACAGTTATTAGTATCTGTGGGCCAGATCAACCACTGTTTCCAATCAGGATGTGTTCTGTTTTGGTTTAATATATGGTTTACGTCTATCTCTTCATCTGTATCAGAGTTATTGCTAAACATTGTTGGCTTTGGAATAGACGGTTTATTTAAATCTTTGATTTTGGCTATGCCAAGACAGGTGGTCTGTTGAACAGTGTCATTTAAAAATATCATTTGTTCTGGGATCATGCAGGCTCTAAACAAAGCTTCTATACCCTGTACTTGCCATTCTTTTGTACCCCAAACACTTTTCAATTCAACATTTTTGTCCCAATAATCAAATCCAAAGGTATTAATTTTTTCAAAGAATGAGTCTGAATATAACAATTTTGTGTTGGTTATCATGGTCTTGGTCCCTGTCTTATTTGACAATTTAAAATAAAATGCTTCAGCATTACTTGTGTTAAAACCTGAAAAATATGAATATTTGTCGTAAACGGTTCTTGAGCTCCCTTTTGGAGGTGTTGCACAATGTTCCCATTGATTATAATTTAAAACATTTCTAGGTTGTGCAGATCTATGTAAAAAATGATTACCATAGTGGTTATAACAGTACATACTATCATAATTTGTAGAACCCTGCAAATAATCATGTTTGGTAAATTTAGCAGACATTACTAAATCAGACATCATATTATTAATGCTTTCGAAGTCCCAATCATCAGCAAATGAGTTTGGTTTTACAAAGTCACTCAAGGAGATCTTAATTTGGTGTGGATATTTCAGGATCTCGACCGGACCATAAATTTCATAGTCAGTGTTGTCCCAGGCTACCCCACCAGGTATCGGATTGGCTGTGAAGTTGGCTGAAGAAAGTTCTCTTTTCTCGACGTGTGAAGATGTGTGTGGTTTGAGGATCAAGTTGATTTTCTGACTTGCTGTGTCCATTTTAGCATATTTTCCCTCAATGAAGCGTCCCAAAGTAAGTACCATGATGAGCCAAAGTATGAGGATAAATGCACCAAAACCCACCCAAAATTCAATCCATGGAGAAATCAGATATGTTTCTTTCAGTTGTTTCAAAAGTTCTTTAGCTTTATCTTTAAAGGTTTTTGATGATGGCTGTGTCTTTGATTCAGTGAAGCCTTCAGAGGAATCATCGAAGTTTATGAAGTAGCCGGAAGCAGTTCTGTCAATTGTTCCAATTGGTTCATTGGTTGCATTTTCACTTGGTACTTCATTATAGATTGGTGTGTCTCTGCTAAATGATTTTATTTGGGATTTCAGAGGTCTTAGTTCTATTGCATTGTTGCATAGTCCATGTTGTTCTTCTGTAGGCGTTTCGAATGTGATGAGCCTCTTTGTTAGGACCTCTGTACTGGTAGCAAACCTTGGTGTTCTGCTACTTATTGGGAGTCCACTTGGCCTACTGTTTGTTATCGGCCACATGTTGTGGTTTTACCAGGTCGATGGATACAACTCGGTTCTCCTTTTTACCAGCAAGTGGCGGTAGTACAACTGATCTTGTCCCGTTGACAGACAAGACAGGAACTGCTTTTCTGTAAGAAGGCCCAAATTCCTTCTTTACCGTGATCTTCTCCCTGACTAGATCCCCGACTTTTGGAATCCAGACAGGTCTTGCTGGGACAGGTGGTGGTTCTTCAGTGGTTGTTGGCTGTTGTTTCAACTTTATGTTGCTCAGGTCTTTTCTTGTTTTGTTTAAGTCCTGAAAAATAGCCAAACGGTCTTTGATATCAAAGCTTTTTTCTTTCACCACTGAAGTCTGACTGTCAAGGTCAGAGATAATCATCCTAGTTCCGAATAATAATTTGTACGGGCTGAATCCCTTCAGAGAATTTCTTGGCAAGTTATTGAGACTACGTTGGACACTTATTAGATGTTTGACCCACCCAGCTCCCGTACCTAATACCTTTGCCGTTATAGATTGCTTTATGTCACGGTTTTTTCTTTCAACAATTCCGTTCCCCTCAGGGTGAAATGGACAAGAGTACCGCAAATTCACGCCCATTCCGACCATGGCCTCCTTATAAGCTCTAGAGCTAAAACCAGGACCATTGTCCGAATGCAGCATGCCAATTGCGTATGTGCTGATAAAGACTCGCAAATCTTTTATAACAGTTCTGGCATCAGCCGTTCGCTGGGGCCACATCCATATGAATCTCGTGCATGAATCCACTGCGACCAAGATATATTTATAGTTACCATCCCTTTGTAAGGGACCGCAGTGGTCTAGATAAACACATGCTAATGGTTTATCCGAGATTAGAAGGGGCGTCTGAGCTGGACGTCTCACCGTTGATACTTTCATTCTTTGGCATATTTCACATTCTAGAACATAGTTCCTTGTTTGTCTTCTCATTTGTGGCCACCAGTATCTCTGTTTTAATAATGATACTGTGGCTGAGACGCCAGCATGTATAGAAGCAAGCCCTTCGTGTGCCGCTATTATTAGTCCTAACCTATGTTCCATGTTTGGAATTGCCCTATCCCCCACTCCAGGGATTCGAGCAAAAGGAACATTGTTTGCATCAGTTATGTATGAGTATTTTACTGGAAAGCCTTTAGGGAGTGGTTCTATCGAATCCTTTTCTGAAGCGCTGACAGCTTGTAATATTTCGCTGTCTATTTTTGTTTTTGACCGGGTGACGGCAGCTACGGAAGCCGTTTGCACAGCTGCCTTCGCGGCCTCATCAGCCAATGAATTCCCGGCAACGTGAACGCCATCACGTTGATGACTCAGCGTATGTATCACGTGAGTCTTTGGTAGTTCTTTTTGTAATAGAACTACTTGTTCCCAGAGCATTTTATGCTTGATTGTGCCACCTTTCGCATCCTTGAAGCCATTCTGAAGCCAGATCTGCAAGTATTCATTATAAGACTGAACGCAATAATACGAATCGCACACTATGAGTGTGGGGAATTCTCGATCGGTATTTTCAAGCGCCATCTTGAACGCCAGTAGTTCAGCTCGCTGAGCTGTACAATCTCCTAGAGATTGTGTTTTAGTGAGGGTTGGTTTAAATTTTCCTTCGTGCCAGCGACCTTTGACAATCGCGCACACAGCACTGTAAGCTTGTTTACCCCCTACTGCGGGTTGTGCTGATCCGTCTGTATATATTATACAGCCGTATTGTTCTAGAGGCAGAATTTCGGTCGGCAGAGGACATTCAAATTCATATTGGAGAAATTCTTGTGTTTTTAAGTTGGGATCAAATTCGTATGCTACGTCTGTTGCAGCAAGAGAGTTAGCCCATTGTATCCATCTTGGATGGAGTGCTTTAGCATTCGGAATGCTTGCTTTTGTTACAGCCTCTAAGGCTGGTATCGGTGTCACGATTATTATTCGTTTACCTTGTGCCAGGGCTCGTTCTTTTGCTATAGCTGTCTGTGTTGCAGTTAGAATTTTTTCCGTAGGGCTAAATTTCATTTCAGCCTTAGTGTACAAGTGTGATTTGAATGCAATTGGTACCTTTTCTCCCTCATTAGAGGTCAGGTATGTGAATCCGCATCTCCCTGGGATGACTCGAATCACAAGATTGCGTGTGTTATCACGTGTTTCTAATTTTGTTTTAATTAGCATGTCTGTTTGTAGGGATCTCAAAATTTCTGTGTGTATTTGAGTCCAATTGGATCTTTTAAAATCAGGTTTTATCAGATCATAAAGGGGTTTGACCCTTTCTGCGTAATTTGCAATGTATGTTCTTCCGAAATTTAGGAAGCCTAGAATCGACTGTAAGTTTTTTAGTGTTCTAGGTGCTTGGAGTACGGCACATTTCTCTAGGAAATTGTCAGCCAGGCTTTTGCCTTCACTTGATAACTCATATCCTAAGAATAGGACTGTCAGATGGGCAATTCTGGATTTTTTAAAGTTGAATTTGTAACCCTCTGCTGCGAACCCAAGTATTATGGTGTTCACTCTCTTCAAGTGAGTCTCCAAGTCATCATCAGTTAAGTAGATGTCATCGACATAAGATAATGCTTCATCATCATATAGTTGTAGTAATTCTGTTACTCTCGCTGAGAATACCCCCGGGCTGTTCTTGTACCCCTGGGCTAACCGACAGAATTGTTTTTGAGTGCCATTTATTGAGAACGCAGTTAAATATCTGCTCTCTGGTGCTATGTTTTGACAAAAGAATCCATTAGAGATGTCCAAGGTTGTTTTGTATTTTTTGCGCACTATGTTATTCATTAGTGCAGCACTGTGTGAGTTTTGCACTGCAAAAGTTTTGCAACATGTGTTAAGGTGTCGGTAATCCAAAACTAGACGATATGAATTGTCTGGTTTGGAGACCGGAAACAAAGGGTTGTTCATTTGTGAGGTGCAAGTTTCAATCACCCCCTGGTATTCTAGCTGATCTAGTATTTCATTTACCTGTTTTTTAGCTTCTTGCTTAATTGGGTACTGCCTTTGTGCAGTTGGTTGTGATTTTAACTGGATTTTGTGAGGAGGAGAGTCCTCATCCCATCCTACATGATTTTTATATAAGGCAGGAGCTAGAGCCACTGCCCACTTTCTAGCAAGTGTGTATTTTTTATGAATTGGGATATGATTTGAGAAGGCAGGCATAATTACTTCTTCGCCATGAGGGCACTCCCTAACAAACTCTGGTGGCCAGTCTTTTTCAGCTAGAAGGATATCACAGCCCTTGGAGAGATTATCCCAAAATAGTCCCCTTATTTTTCTAGTCTTATCTCCCTCTATACGTAATGTTATTTCGTATATCTTGTGAGGTTTGCTAACTCTGGTGTCCGCAGTTTCCACTTGAAGATATTCATTCGTGTCCACTGTCTCTGTAAAAAGTTCAATCGGGTCGGGGACAATCGATATTTGCCCGGCGGTATTGCCTCTGTGACCCTCTAGTTATTTAAATCAATGAAGAGGCAGGCGCTGGAGACTGGAAAGCAGGAAACAAGGGTTTTTTTATTCTCTCCGGAGGAGAACACAACGAAACGGACAGAAGGTATCGTTGTGAGGTGCTCTAACTGTATTTCTGAGGCCTGGCCTCTTATACCCACATTTATGACTTTATTGTAGATTACACATACATGTTAAAGCTTTGATGTATGGAAAAGACATTCTCGGAACTCCCCTTTGGGCCCGTTCCCACACACATTTACAGTTGAAGTCCCCACCCTAGTCACAACAGGTGATGAGCATCGCGCAGCTGGATAATCCGCCGATTCACGGAATGTGGGGAGTTTGATCGGATCTCATGGGGTGGGGGCTTTGATCAACCCGGGGATTCTTTGATGGGGGAAGCTTTCTATTGTACGGGGAGGGGCAAGGATGGTATCGGCAGAGCTGGGTGTCGGCTTGGGAACGGGGAGGACAAAACGGGCACACGGGGAAAAAGGGGTTTGCATCTAAGGGCCGGAGATCATGAAAGGAAAGCAGGGAGGTGTCGCGCTGGGAACAGGATGAGGGCCTGGGGCAGAGCAGCGCCGAAGAGGGGTTTATGACTCAAGGCAGGTGCAAGCAGGGGGTGGTCAGCGTGCAGGCTTAGTGAAGGCAAAGGGCTATGTCAGGGGCCAGCGGCATGCAAAAGGGTTTGTTCTGATCGGGGCATCTTAAAATGGCGGGCGCGCACGACAAAAGTGTGGCATCAGGGGAAGAGGCAAGATGGCGCAGATAATGTTCACCAAAACGCACTAATTTTCCACAGTCCTCCCTTTAACATATTCAAGACATCTTGCTGGTTCATTTTCTATTCGGTTCTACTGTGGTGAGCATGAGAAAGAAAACGGTAGGAACCCTAGATGAAAAAGAGTTGTAAACAATACATTTTGAGGTTTCTAGTTTTTAGGAGGTGCACCTATTTGATAAACTTTGATAAATTTGTTCAGCAGGAAAGTCATAGGAATGAAATACAAAAACGGCGAGCAGCAAGTACATATCATAACGTGAACTGGCAGGTTAATACATATTTCAGATTCGGATTGGAGCAGGATCAATACAATGGCGGCTGGGAGAGAAATGAGGCGTAGCAAAACGGTGGTTGAGGATGTCAAATGTTCGAAGTTTTATGAGTTCTCATTGTTCTTTGTGGTCTTTCGTTGGCGCTGTTGAGCACCGGCGGTGGAGCTACAAGTCCAGCTCTGTTCTAAGTTCTGCGTTGCAGGGCACGACCCTTTCCTCGCGTTTCTGGTCGGAAAGGTCCTTTTCGCCCTGTGTCCTTTGAGGTGATTGTCAGAAAGTTCCGATGGAAGAAGAGCGTTCAAAACAGTCCATAGGGTAGGTCAGAGGAAAAAGGGGGATGGAGCAAGGCCAAATTGGGAACAAACTAGGGGAACGAGAGACTTCAAATAGGCGGGCGTGTGACGGAATTCAGAGAGCGGGGACTTGTCGTCAGGCACTGGACGTCGAGCAGGGGCATCAGGTCGACCCTTTCTTTTCATGCTGTCGAAAACAGTGCCTCGTCCTGCAGCTCTTTTCAGTCGTGGTCTCGCCTTGGCTAATGTCGCAGGTGTTCCTTAGTCTGCAGTCAGGCCTCGTGCTCCCACATCCGGTCCTTCTCTCCTCCAACAGCAGTACCCTTAAACAAGTTTGAAAAGACAGTCTTTAGAAAATTTGCAGATGGAGATAATCAAAAAGTCTATTTCTCTCCCAGCTCCAGGCAAAGAATGAAAATGTCCGTTATATTTAATGTTCACAACTGGCATATGAATGACCGGTGACGGACCTGTTGGATTTATTATGACTTTCCTTCATAATTATTTATTACAGGCATGACAGTTCATCTGATGGTAACCCACCTTCGGGAGACAAATCTGGCAAAGATATGCCGTTCTCTAGAGTTTTACATTTACAAAAGGGTACAGTGAGTCGTCAACATGGTACTACACAGGTATTTTGCTGAGAGACGAACATGGCTAAACATTTCCTTTCTATCGGTGCATCCTGTTTTTCAACTACTGCGGGGTTCATTTTGATGATTTCTTTACCTTGGTCTAGTCTGTTAACCTTGTAAAACATCATTCTGGGTCCTACGTAACCTTTTACAGCCCGGTTACTTAACTAGGAAGGACAGGGGTTTTATGGGAAACAACCAGGGACATAGACAGGGGAGGTAACGGGGGTGATCGTTTTTCTGGTCTGGGTATTGCGACAATTCGGGGAGGGGAGGGTCGCGTATTCTGAGGTCCTTGTTTTATACTATAGGAGCCGTTGACATGTAGTTCCCTTATTTCGGGTCAGATTAGGGAACCTCTGTCGTCTTACCTGTCCTTTCCCTTACGGCCCAACCTGGGTTCATTGACTTCTAGCGGAAAAGGAGAGGTAATGACGCGGCCTCAGGGTGATTGTATTAAAGACAAGCGTTTGTGCAAATACTGACGGTATTTGAAGCCAATTAGGTGGTGTGCTAGGGGTGGCAATCTGCCAATTTCGGGGCTAAC
This sequence comes from Lissotriton helveticus, assembly GCF_964261635.1. Taxonomy (NCBI): domain Eukaryota; kingdom Metazoa; phylum Chordata; class Amphibia; order Caudata; family Salamandridae; genus Lissotriton; species Lissotriton helveticus. The sequence continues at coordinate 170,529,472 of NC_136059.1, read as the reverse complement.
CACTCGGAAGAGTGGTAGTGAAAAAAAAATAGAGAGAGAGAGAGAGAGAGAGAGAGAGAGAGAGTGAGAGAGAGAGAGAGAGAGAGAGAGAGAGAGAGAGAGAGAGAGAGAGAGAGAGAGAGAGAGAGTGCAACGGCAGGCTAAATAGTACACGTGCAACAGAGAGGGTGGCAGTGTATTCAAGAAAGGCTATTTAGTGCATTACACAGTAAAGGGTATTCACGAGTCCGCGTTAGAATCTTGTAATCATGCAGTTTGAGCATTAGACAGGGTAGAGGGGACGTGCTTTGAGAAAAGGAAAGAAGGAAAAAAGGAGGTACCATTTTGTCGCACTTTCTCGCATTCTCGGTCCTTTGACCAGTTGGGTCAACGCCTCAGTCACACACACACACATTCCCTCACAGTTTCGCATCATACGTGACATGGGTTCATTCGTCCGGTCTGGTTTAAGGGTGATCACTTTCTATCAAGTTGTGCTAATTTTCCGGGTCTGTTCGATACGTGAGTAGTTTGCAGGCGTGCTTAGACACCACCCTGCGGCGCTAGTCCGTTTCGTGTATTTAGACATGGCAAGGTCTCAGATCTTCGCCACACCTTGGCTGTAATCTCTGATGTAACCTGCAGAGGGAGAAAAAAAGGGGGGGGGGGGGGAGACAGCATTCGCGCGCATTCAAATACATGGATTCATAAGTCCTTTACTTACCTCTTACTCGTCTTTTCCTCCTTGGGGCAGGGTCCCCGGGGATATGGTTTCCGGAGTCGAGGGGGGGGGTAGTGTGTTCATGTAGGGCGTGTGCGGGGAAACATAAAAAGGAAACCAGAGGTGCCTAGTGCGAGGTATCTAGTCAAAGGATATATCTCACTATCGGGATCCTTAAACCTCTTTCAACGCCGTGGCGTTCAAAGTTCTTCGGTTCTTGGGTCCCTGCTACTTTGGAACGTTGTACTTTATAATATTTACATTATTTCATTTCACCCTCCTTTTACATTCCCTCATTTACACCATTCGTTTTACCCATCCTTGGAAGTCAAGGTCTTCCTCTACGCGAGAGTTCATGAGTCAGTCGCGTACTTTGAAGGCGGAGTGTCGTGTTGTCGATCCGATCCGTCCTCCAGGGCTGGGCAACCATCTTCTTTTAACCTTAAAGAGAGAGCAGAGTAGGGTGCACAGAAAAAGAACTTTCCCACCCATCCCATATTGTTTTAAAATAAAGCATGCAATACCCGTCCATAGTTTCAAAGACTTTATTTTGCAAAATCATTTCAGCATATGGATTATGAGGGTGCGGTCGTATTTGGTCGGTCGTGGCAATGGCTAAAGTGCGTACAGTGGGGGGTGTCGTTTGCAACAATAAAAACATCGGAAAGTTTTACTCATTCATTTGTAAGAGACTAAAACGTCTATTAATTGGCTGGGGGTTCGGGGGCATATATTTTCATAATTTAGAAGCATAATCATAACAGTTGTAATCAGATTTCCTATATGCATACCGTACGTGTGCGTCGTAAATGGGGTTTACATCAGTTATAAAAATATAATACATTGTACATTCGTAATCAACATTTGTAACGGGGATCTTTTCACACTATTCGTCGAGTGAGTTCTCTTCGTCTTTTCTAGCCAAGTGTACAAAGGATCATATAAAATCTCAGAACATCAAGTTTATATTAGTGCGAAGGAACACCACGAGGTGTTCGTAAGTTCCGATTGATACCAGCGCCATTTTGGGCGGGGCCGGCACAGTCCGGAAGCAGCATCAGGGGGAAATGTTTCCATTACTGGCAGTTTGGACCAGAGTCCTTTTCGGCAGTTCTAGAATTCACGCTAACAGAAGGTGTGGCAATGTCATGTTTGTTTCGTTGGCGATCGAGGCAGCCGTCCCTTACCGGAAACCTGCAAAGGCCGAAGGTTCCGCCGGGGACCTTTGTATAATCTTCAAGGCTGCGGAGATGCTGTCGGAGATGGGGGCTCGTGCTCCATGGGACAAATGTTCGAGTTATACGGCTGGCCAAAGTTACTCTAGTGGCCGGGGCCCGCCTTCCAGCGGATCCAGACGCCATTTTGAGGCCCTACAGGGGCCACTTTCGTCGAGTTTGCAAGAATGGAAGAGACCCTTCGGAGTGAAAGGAAGAGGTCCCTGTTTTGTGAGAGCGGGACGTTCAGCTGGGGTGCAGCTGTGATGCCCCCACCTGGGGGGGCGAGGGAGACTCGTTCACATCGTCTCCTTCTCCCGGTGCACTCCATGCCGCTCCTTTTCATCGCCCCGCCTGAAGGCCTCTCCACATCCGGTGTTCCCCAAGTGCCACCATTGTACGTTCGGTGCTGCGCAAATACTGGGGTGCCACCATTGTACGTTCGGTGCTGCGCAAGTACTGGGGTGCCACCATGGTGTGTTCGGTGCTGTGGAAGTATGGGCACCATCGCCTGACTGGGGATGTTCGGCGTCGGGCTGGGGGCTGGGAAACCTCCTACCGGTGGAGGTGGGAGAGGCTCGTCCGCGTCGTCTCTCCCTCCCAGCCCAACTTGGACAAATTGTTGTGGAGGTACGTGCAGGACATCCCGCCGTCCAGGACTGCTGCGGTTGTGACGGAAGAGAAAAGGAAGAGGTGCCTCGTTCTCCTCTGGACATGTGGCGGGACTACCTTAGTCTTTCCAGGCCCGTTGCGGCCGGCCAAGGAGACATGTGGCGGGACTACCTGCAAATGCCCAGGCTGCGGGCTCCTGCCTCTCCTCCGGCTCCCCCATACGTTAAGATTTCCTGACCAAGAGTTGGCGGCGGGGCTCGCCTTATATGGGTTGCCGTTGGTTGGGCGTAGCCGTAACCCTGCCCTACTTTGGAAGGTTCCAGAATGGGGGGGGGGGCGAATGTTCTGTTTGACTTTCATTTTCTACAGTTTATCGTTATTATTCCTTGTTTGTTGCGTTAAATTAAAAGTTCAAGTTTATTAATGGTCTACGGGTTTTGTTTTACCATTTCTTTCTTTCCAGGTTGCTTTTATGCTAAGTTTCTGCTAACAGAGGTCGAGTAACACGGAAACACGTGTAGAGGGATGACGCAGATTTGTACATTACATACACACAAACTCAGACGGGGGACAGTACAAGTACGACATACAAAGACCCAAGACAAATATAAAAACAGTTATTGGTCATAATTATCTCTTTCCGTCTGTGAATTTTAAACGAGGCTGGGTTCCTGTCTTGACATTGCCCGATCTAGGAGAACTTGAGCATGCCGCTGAGATTTTCCTGGCGAAATCTGTGCCATCGGGCATAATCAAACGTGGTGGTTCTGTCTGGTCTGTCTATGTAAGTCGGGTTCTTCTCTGTCTCGCGCCTTTTCTCGTACTGTCGGTCTGTCGTTCTTGTCGGCCCTTTGCCTTTACTCACGCTCAGTAGAGTCGGGCATTGGGCTTTCCAGTGTCCGACATACCTACAAAAAGCGCATTGGTCTGACCCTAAGTCTGGTCGTCCTTTGCATAGTGTCGGGGGATAAGTTGTGGGTAGCGGTGTCCTGGGGTTGTCCTGTCGGTATATTTCCCTACTTGGTTTATCCTCGTCTTTTCTCTGTCGTTTCGTAGCCTCTCTGCGCCACATACCGAGACTGTCGAGCATAATTGGCGTCGTCTTATTATTTCGAAGGGCTATTTCTAACGTTTCTATTTTATCAAGGTCAAAGGATCCTGCCAGTGGCCACTGTTTGTCTTGGCTATCTTCGGTATACCTGTGCCATAATTTATTATAAGCTATGGTGACTAACCCATAGTTTATGAACATGTCCTTATTAGGGGTGCCTTCTAGTGGAGCTATATGGTCCACCTCTAACACCCGGTCCGGGCTAAACAGGCTATTTATCAGTGGGGAGAAGACAGACATGACGGCTCGTAACGAGGGACTAAAAAGTCAGCACTGCCTATCTTATCACTAGGTGCAAAGACTAGACAGAATATTTCTATTCTACGTTGTTTGCAGGTAGTGAATACCTCATGGATCAAAAAAAATATAAAACCAAACGACCAATAAATAACAATGGGGAGAATGAGTAGGTCCGCAAAGATCTGCGTTACCTACCCTTTTCACTATCTGCAAAAAGGGTGGTCTCTTCCCTGCTTGAAGACAGGGAATCTCCAGGAAACAATAGTTTTGTGAACAACAGTTCAGTTTCAAGCAATTATTGAGTGGGGGAGAAAAAGAACAAGCACGGCTGCTACCCTACCTATCCTCCACTGCTTGCAAAGGGAGAGAGAGCCTGTTGTTTCTCCGTTTGCAGACAGTGAATCTCCAAATAAAAATAAACAGAGCAATACTAGTATTTTGAACAATCAAGCAATCAAAACAAAATTTTTTTTTTTCGCAACTTGTCGTGGCAACACGACCTTACCCGGACCATGTGGACAGTTTCTTGTCTTCCGAATCCAGCGCCCGATCGTCCTCTTTTTCTCGTATTTCTCACGGCACTCCTGATGGTTCCCAGTCAGGACCGTAGATCACTCGAGAGAGGTCTGTTCGGAACTAGTGAAGTTCGGATGATCGGCTGCCAGACGAGGGTCTATTGGGCAAGAGCTCTCCCGATCGTTGCAGTCGTTCACTCTGTCGTCGGGACCTCTCCCACTGGATCCACGAGTCGCTGATGGGCCCCACGCTTGGGACGCCAATTGTAAAAAGTTCAATCGGGTCGGGGACAATCGATATTTGCCCGGCGGTATTGCCTCTGTGACCCTCTAGTTATTTAAATCAATGAAGAGGCAGGCGCTGGAGACTGGAAAGCAGGAAACAAGGTTTTTTTTATTCTCTCCGGAGGAGAACACAACGAAACGGACAGAAGGTATCGTTCTGAGGTGCTCTAACTGTATTTCTGAGGCCTGGCCTCTTATACCCACATTTATGACTTTATTGTAGATTACACATACATGTTAAAGCTTTGATGTATGGAAAAGACATTCTCGGAACTCCCCTTTGGGCCCGTTCCCACACACATTTACAGTTGAAGTCCCCACCCTAGTCACAACAGGTGATGAGCATCGCGCAGCTGGATAATCCGCCGATTCACGGAATGTGGGGAGTTTGATCGGATCTCATGGGGTGGTGGCTTTGATCAACCCGGGGATTCTTTGATGGGGGAAGCTTTCTATTGTACGGGGAGGGGCAAGGATGGTATCGGCAGAGCTGGGTGTCGGCTTGGGAACGGGGAGGACAAAACGGGCACACGGGGAAAAAGGGGTTTGCATCTAAGGGCCGGAGATCATGAAAGGAAAGCAGGGAGGTGTCGCGCTGGGAACAGGATGAGGGCCTGGGGCAGAGCAGCGCCGAAGAGGGGTTTATGACTCAAGGCAGGTGCAAGCAGGGGGTGGTCAGCGTGCAGGCTTAGTGAAGGCAAAGGGCTATGTCAGGGGCCAGCGGCATGCAAAAGGGTTTGTTCTGATCGGGGCATCTTAAAATGGCGGGCGCGCACGACAAAAGTGTGGCATCAGGGGAAGAGGCAAGATGGCGCAGATAATGTTCACCAAAACGCACTAATTTTCCACAGTCTCCAGATGATTCATAAGGACTTTGCGAGCTATGCTCACTTCTGCTGCGCTGTCTAGCATTGTCTGAGCCCACTCTCCGTTTTTCAGTTGTGTCCTCAGTATTCTCGGCATTGTTAACTACCTTGATACTGGCTACCTTCTTTTTTGGAAATTGTAATTTCTTTTTTAGCTGAGCAGGTTCCTTGTCTTTGGACTTGGTGTGCTCTTCTCTTTGTTCTGATCGTCCTCTTCTTTCCGATTTCTGCGAGGAAGTCTGAAAAGATTGAGAGGGACGTGTATCAATGTCTTGATATCTATCAGGCTTTTTTATATTATCCCTATTTCTAAGGTTATATCTTTTCCCAGAGGGGTCACTCTGGGGTGACCTGTGTCTTTGGTTCTGAGATTTCTCTCTTCGCCTAGGAGACCTTCCTCTGGACTGGAATTTCTTTTCTTTAGGATTGGATTGTTTGTTTCCATCCAAGTTCTTTTTTGGTGAATTATTATTAAAAAATATTTTTTCTGGACTTTCAGTCAGTTGTGGTTTTACTGGTATTCCACCTAAACTATCTCTACCTAGTTCCTCATAGGATTTTTCTATGATTCTGGCAATTTCAGCTGGTTGGTCTGCTATATCTGTCTCTTTTAACCTCTGGCGGATCGCCACGTTTGCTGCTTCACCTTTTATGTTGGCTAGTAATATAGCCGAGACCTGCTTGAAGTCTTTCAGTAATTTCATACCAAGAGTTAAAGCGGGTTCAGGACCATATTCATCTTGAATTTGTTTTAGCACATCTGGTATTACCGAAATGGATGGAACACTGTGCGTTTTTGTGTAGGTGGAAGCAAAGACTGTACCCCAAGTGTCACAGTCCTCTATGTGTGGTGCGATTCCCATTGAGAGACAGATAGTCAGAATCCTGTGCTTTTCTAGCGGGGTGGTGTCTGGAAACACCGCCTCTATTTGGGTGATTTTCTGCGCTAGCCAGAATGGTATTTGTTCCCGTTTAGCCGGTACTTTACCTAGGCAGGACTGGATGTTCTGTGGTGTAATTTTATTTGTGTTCCCCTGGTGAGGGGTCAGCTGTGGAAGTTTAATCGCTGGCTGAATTGTTGATGTCCGCATCACATACTGAACTAATTGTCTATGGATTTTTATTAATTGTTTTAGCTGTGTTAAAAGGTTTGGTGCAGACATCCCATCGATGTCTGGATGTGGTGTGTATCCGGCTAGGACCGGCCACGTTGCTCCTGGTCTACCTAAAGGACCGAGCCTGGTGATGTGATTGTTATGTTTTAGGGCGCCATCAAATAAGAGCAAATGCTCTTGAAATTTGAGTGGTACTTCCACCTCCTCGAAAGGAGTGTACTCATTAGGAGGTTCCTCTATTTTGTAATAGTGGAAGTACTTTGTTACAGCATTTGCTGCTGGAAAATGTATCCATGAATAGTATACCTCTGTCTGCCGATATTCGTGTGCCTCAATTACGAATATGACTGTGCCACCTCTAGGTGTCAGTCCATTTTCTATAAGTTTCAGGGTTATAGATCTCCTTTTGATGACTGGGATGAGTATTATATCCCCGTCCGCATCTAGTGCTGCAGCATCAGCCGCTGCGAGTTCAGCTGCTAATCTAACTGCCTCTCTTTCTTCTTCATTGTCTGACATTTTACTGTCCTGAAGGTTATTTCTTTTGTTTGCAGATCAGGTTTCTTATGGAAACAAAGATTAGATGCACAATATTTTGGAACAGTGTATCCTTCAACGTTGACTATACCAAGAACCATACATAGGAGTTCCCTCCTGCGAGGTCTGGCGGATATAACCTTTCACCCACTCCAGACGTCTTTGGAGTATTGTGGGAAAAGGGGTCTGAGTGAGAAAGCACGACTGAGTTACTCTAAATGTCTTACGTTAGTTTTATCGCCCTTTCCAAACGCGTTGGGCGCCATGTAGTGTAGTTCCTATCATCCCAATAGGCTCTGCGCATTGGAATAATACCTACAGCAGTAAAGGCCTAGGCCAGACGTTAACTAGGTCTACTACTGTCGATACTAGACTTAAACTTTTGGGTTTGCCAGCTTAGCTCAGAGTTCACTAGAAACTTTCTCGAATGTTCAAGGAGGACTTAACTTCCCTGATTAGACAAGAAGGGATTTAGTTTCTGACAACCATAGAACATGACAACTTTGCTCTCCCCTAATCAAGAGTAAATCTCGAGAGTCGTGTGAACAAAAGGCAATTTATTTTACTCAGTCAGTACGTGCATTCTTAGTCTCATCAGATTGTAGAGAAAAGGAAGAGACGGGCGTGTTCAATAAAAAGGTGTTATTTATTGATCAGTCCCTTTTCTCATACAAGAGAAATGGATCGATATTATTGCAATACTTATAGCTAAGTAAAGTGCATACATTAAAAGCAATAGTATAAAATAATACTGTAAAAACATTGATATGGTTTCTAAGCCATAAGATGTTTTAAAATGAATAAAATATATTTCATACACATATACATTTGACTAAACGTACTCAACTGGTGTTTCTAGATACGCCTACCCCGTGTACCTGACCTAAGTCTAATACGTGGGCGGGAATAGAAAGTTACAGTTTAAGTTAAGTTTGTTTTTGCCAAGTGAATAACTAAAGAATTCTCTGTGAGGGGTCATTCAGTTCTGTACCTGGAAGTTAGGATGAATGAGGAATGGTATCTCTCTCTCTGGTCTCGATATTCCAGGCTGCCTGCGAGGGCTACCCAGAAACGCCGGTGCTGGATTCTCGGCAGGAGAAAGCAGCGCGTCTCTCAGCGCGTCAGGAAGGCGGGGCTGCTGCCAGCGGGTTCTGCTCTGCTCTTGGCTTCGGCAAGTATGGCTGCTCCGTCTCGTCACCACGCGTGTGTTTTGCATAGGGCAAGATCGGTAATATTTTATGATCCAACGACTCCATTGTTTTCCCCAAGGACGTTCTGACCCCATCGATGGTCGCCATCACGTCCTGCAGGGTCATTTCCTAGGCGTGACTCGCGGAGGCACCCCGTGCAGGGGCTAGTCGAGAGTCCGTTGGCAAGCCTTTAGGCAGAGTGTAATGGTCTGCTTTGTTTGATTGAACTTGCAGCATGCCCTTGGTCACCCTAGACTGAGTTTTTTCAGCGTCTTGCTTAGTTGCCATGTGTAGCCCTAGTCTCACCGCACTCACGCGGCTCCTGCACAGGGGTTTCCATTTATGCTATCTATTGCCTGCAGGGACTCAATGCGCACGCCACATAGGGCCAGATCCAGGGCGGGGCCCAAACCAACAGCACACTGGTGACACCACTAGGGTTCGGTTACCGTGCCGAGAGAAGCAGCCCCCAGTAACTTCGAGCCGCACAACCCGGCCTCTGTTGACCCCTCCACAGCTCAGGAGAAATGTCTTGTACACAAATTATGGAGAGTGTCTATAATATCTTCACCATAGTCAGGCACTTATCATTGGGGGGGTTGCACTGGCCACTTCTGCTCCTCCTGTTTGGCTTCTTTCACTCCCTCACCTGCAGTAAAGCAGCGCCTCTGGTCTCCCGCAGCCGCCACCCCCCACCGGCACCAGCTCCAACCCAGTGCCGCGAATCTCGGGCCGGATGGCTGTTTGTTCCCCAAAATGGTGTCTCAGGCAAGAAAGAGGTCTATTTTTACGGCCTCTGCCGCACCGCACCTCAGTCCCCTTCTGGGGGGGGCTCGCAGTGTGATCCGCTCACTCCCGCCCTGCACCCGGGCCTGCCAAGCCCCGGTATCACTACCACACCTTGGTGGGCTCCAGCGGCACCGCGTAAGGGGTCATCACTCCGCTGCTGCCCTGGAGAGGGGGTAGGGCAGGCGCCAGTCGAGGGTCGTCGGGGGGACGCCTCCCACAGCGCTGGTCCCATTATCTAGTTGGTTCCCAGATTCAGGGCCTCGGGAGACAGCGGCATCCGCGTGACCGGCGACATCCGGTCCGGGCCGTCGAGGTCTTCTCGTCTTCCAACGGCTCGCTCTGCACTCCAGTCCCCGACTCCAGTACGCCAACCAGGCCCAAAATTACGGGAGCCTTAATTTCAGTTCCCAACCATGTCGGGACTCGCTCGGCGACAACGCAAGCGTCCCTCTTTCGATTCCCGTTCCTCAGGGGCAGGATGATGGTCAGGATGTCGGACCCAGGGGATGGCAGTGACGGAGCCGAGGGGTTACGCGGATATATTGCTCCAGCGCTAGGCTCTTCCTCTCCAAAAGTTACTGTTTTAAATGTCACAAGGCATCACCAATGGTAGAACTAGTCCTTGCAATAGTGAAAAATGAAATTGGCAATACTATACTATCAGGACATGTAAAATACATCAGTACATGTCCTACCTTTCACATACAATGCAACCTGCCCATGTCTTGGGCCTACCTTAGGGATGCTTTACATATAGTAAAAGGGAAGGTTAGGGCCTGGCAAGTGGGTGCACTTGCAATTTCAACATGGCAGTTTAAAACTGCACTCCTAGACACTGCAATGGCAGGCCTGGGACAGGTTTACAGGGCTACTCGTGTGGGTGGCACAATCAATGCTGCAGGCCCACTAGTACCATTTGATTTACAGGCCCTGGGCACACATAGTGCATTTTACTAGGGACTTACAAGTATATCAAATATGCTAATTAGGATAACCAACCAGAATCACAATTTACACAGAGAGCATATGCACTTCAGCACTGATCAGCAGTGGTAAAGTACCCAGAGCCCTAAAAGGCAGTAAAAAGAAACAGGGTCCGAAAAATAGGATGCAAAGGCAAAAAGTCTGGGGATGAACAGGACCAGGTCCACCTGAAAGGAAGTGAGGTAGAGAGGGATAAGGAGGGAGGGAGGCAAGGAAAGGAAAGAGGGAGGAGGGGAGAACATATGGATGGAAAAATATAGAATGGCTGAAACAAAGATAGAATAGTCCAACATATTGCCTAAACAGCATAGAAATATGTAGAAAAGGCTAAACTGCTGAAACGATACTGCAAATAAATGTAATGAAAATAATGAGGGAAAAAAAGTGAGAATGGGCGGAGGGTGCGAGGAAAGAAAAAGCGGCGGGCTACGAAGGCGCGAGCCGGAGGTTCCTGGAGTCAGCACAGTGCGCTCTAAAGAAATGCCAGCTCACGCTGAGAAACAATTCAATTCCAAAGCGGCTGTAACAGCAGCAGCGGTTTCAATACAGCAACAAAAAGGCCGGCTCCTGATGTAACGCAGTATGCGCTCGAAGCCAGAAGAAAAATAGCACAGGCTAAAAGACAGCAGCACAAAGAAACGAATCAGCCTCTGCGCTGCAAGCTCATTAAAATCAAAGTAAAGGGGGCCAGCTATGCCCTCCATCCTTCCATCTGTTAATGTTCCAACAAAAGAAGAAATAATCATTTTCTCCTCATTTGAAAAATGTAAAAAAAAAATGTGGCGTTTTCCAGTCTGCTAGAAACTTCCGTGATCGCCGAACAAGGAACATGAATAGATCTGAGAAGTGTCTGGCAGGAAGATGTTTGTTAACATTGAGACAAAATAATTGGTCCTTCTGACTCACAAGGAAGACTCACAAAGGGAGCGAGCTCATCAGCAGCAAAACTGGTTTGTCCATTTAAGGCTGAAATATTTATTTCAGACCCTCCATGTTCGAAAGTTTTATGTAATAACAACCTCGTGTTCTAAAGTTTTTTAAAGAGATCTCAAACTTTACAAATTGCATTTTAAAAGTTCATTGGTTTAATGTCCTTTCGCTGAAAAAAGAAAGTTTCATTTGATTTGACATTAAAGTGCTTCGCCGTGCACGTCTGAGAGCAGTGCTTAATTTGATCAGGTGTTTGTCAGATTTCACCCCCTGAACTCAAGTCACATTAGCGAACCTTGACTTAATGTATGTGTTTGTATTCATGGTTACTCGCAATGTGCCTGCGGTTATCTGGTTCCACATTTCGCATGTGAGGATGGCTGGTGCTGGACAGCGTCACTGACTCTTAAAGGTAGGCACACATTTGTATTTCAAGAATGACCTAGCTGGCGCAGCAAGGTGGCAACGATGATAGTGGCACCTGCGGGCTCTTCTCTGCTCCACCACACCCCCACGCACCTACGGCCACCTGCTCGCACGCGGTTGACCAATTTAAGCCTGGACAATGATAAACCTCTTTTTTGTGTTGTCATTTTCTATTGAAATAATATGGAAGGGGCACATACGTATAAACCGCTGTGTCACAGACTCATCAGCAAAGCCGAGTGTGGGAAAGAGAACGGGGAGGGTGGAAGGGAGGGGACTCCACATTATTGCAATTGACAGAGACTCACCCGCAGAGTAAAGAGTGCGACGAACAGAATATGCAATATAAAATACAGAACACATAATATAAGTATAGGGTGACCAGATCTTCAGAACCAAAATCCAGGGGCCTGATTCACAGAACTAACTTAAGACAAAATCCTAAACTTACTACTTTTGGTATTCACAGAAGTTAGGATTTTGTCTTAAGACAAACTTAAGACAGACTTAAGACAGACTTAAGTTAGGATTTTGTCTTAAATTTGTCTTAAAATCTGTCTTAAGTTTGTCCTAAATCTGTGTTAGGTCTGTTTTAAGTCTGTCTTAAGTTTGTCTTAAGACAAAATCCTAACTTCTGTGAATACCAAAAGTAGTAAGTTTAGGATATTGTCTTGAGTTAGTTCTGTGAATCGGCCCCCAGGACATTTGGGAAAAATTGAAGAAGGACTACAATTTTTCATCCCCCGAATGTCGCAGAATGACAGCTGTCATCAACATGGGATCACTGAAGATAAACCCCAGTCACAGATCTTGGGGTTAAATCCATTATGACTGGGGTGAATGTTTGACAATGTTCAGCATTCCGTCCATCATCTTTTTTTGTTGCTATAGTCGTCCTAAGCAGGAATGGAATGCCCACAGGTGGATCTGGTGCTCGCTATGCCACTGGATTCAAGCTAGCCTGGCTAATGAGGGGTGATACCTTGAACCAAACCCAGGATGCTTGTTTTCCAGTCCAGGGCCTTGCCTGGCAGTTTGGGTTGAGTAATCCCATAGGGCGCAGGGTCAAGATTTAATCAATCAATCAACGGTTGGTGAAGCGCAACTACTCACCGGTGAAGGTCTCAAGGCACTGGGGGGAGGTGGGGAGCAAATATGTCTAAGTGCCAGGGTCATTCAAAGAGCCAGGTTTTGAGGTCCTTCCTGAACTGGGGTAGCGTGAGAGATAGTCTGAGGTGGAGGGGTAGGGTGTTCCCGGTGTTGCCAGTGAGAACGAGAAGGTCTTTCCTCTGGTTCTAGTCTTGGTGATATGTGGGATGGTGGCCAGGGTGAGCTGGCAGAGGGGAGGTGTCTTTTGAATGCGTGGAAGGAAAGGCCGCTGTTCAGGTATGCTGGTATGGCATTGTGGAGGGCCTTGTAAGCATGGGTGAGGAGCTTGAAGGTTATTCTTCTGTCTGCCGGGAGCCACTGGAGTTCGCCGAGGTGTTAAGTGATGCAGCTGTGCCAGGGAAAGTCGAGGACCAGTCTGGCTGTGGCGTTCTGTACATTCTGGAGCTTGCAGAGGTTTTATCTGGGTAACACCGGTGTAGAGTGCGTTGCCATAGCCGAGTTTGCTACTGATGAGTGCAGGAGTGAGGGTCTTTCTGGATTCAGTGGGGCTCAATTTGAGGGTCTTTCGCAGCAGGCAGAGGGTATTGAAACAGGCTGAGGATACTGAGTTGATCTGGCAGTCCATAGCGAGTGATGCTTCAAGTATGATGCCAAGGTTTTGTGCATGGTCCATCGGGATGGGGGGAGTTCCTAGTGCAGAGGGCCACCAGGTATTGTTCCATTTGGAGGGAGTAGATCCCAGGAAGATACATTCTGTCTTGTTTGAGTCAGTGGCGGCTGGTGACATTTCAAAGAGGTGAGGCGTCAGAGTTGGGGATTAATGTTTGTGTAGCGAGAGAGTCCGGATGACATCATTCACTGAATCATCCTCCCAGTAATTCATACATGTTTCCATCATCCACTACATACATCTGTTCATACATACATCCTTCTAGAGACTTTCTCATTCACTCATCCACCCATGTATCGATTCAGTAGAAAATCATCAATTAATTTGTCCATCAAATGGCGCATTCTTCCATTCATGTATACAACCACTCATCCTTCTGGACACACTCTCCTGTAACCCTTCGCCCACTCATCCATCCATCTATGTAGCCTTTCACAACTGGTGAATTACCAGATATCATCCAACCATCCATCCAACTTGATGAAAGTGCATTTGCTTGCCTGTATTAGAATTATGTTCTCAATCACTCTGTTAGCGTAATGTTTTGGAGTGACTAACAGGAATTGTCTCCATCTACTTCAAAGCTGAATGGATGGGCCCTCCTTAACATAAAGTAATTCAGGTTAACAAGTGGCATATTAAATTGTTTTCTCTTTTTATACCTAGAATAGGTTAAACTTTGTTTGCAAGAGAAAAATTGACTGCGATTGAATGCAGGCAGTATATGCAGAGCCTAACGCTGTGCTGTGATTAATTCCAATTTGCAATTAATCCACAGTTTATATTGATCAGATGACATGTGTTTCCTAATCTGCTCAAAATAAGATTGGCCATTTAACTGCTCAGACACAAGCTAACTCCAGCTTGCTTGATATTTAACATATGTATAGATGCCCACGTGGATGATAAGACATAAGGGCCTGGTGGGGGCACATTTTAAGTTTTCTTTTCTTCAGGTGCTTAGCACCTGAATCATACAGCCCATTAAACACCTGCTCCCTCTCATTTTAAGGCGTGGGCAAAGAGGGCCCTGACACAGGGCCCCATGCTTTTAGGGGGCCCCTTGACAGAGGAAGCTCGATTCTGCATAGAGTCATACCGTGATGACCTTCAATAATTATTAATTTGTTCTAAATAACCTCCAGCCATTACTTTTCAATGAGCTACAATGTAAATATGGAGTACATAAAAATGATTTTTTTTTAATTTCTCCAGATCCACAGTTACTATATGCGGCTAGGGCAATATGAAACTCGGTTTAAACAATATCCGCTATTGGAAGGGATGGGAAAAGGGCTCCCATTGGCTTCTTCTACTCCTGTTTGATTCAGCTACTTCCAGAGGACCTGGATCGGTGTCAGGAGAGATGGAGAACTAAATTAAACATAGCAACTATTAATCTCTATTCTTCTATTTGTTTTGCCAAAGAGCTGCTGATATCGGGTAAGATGTTGGCCCAACACTACATGGTTTTACATGACTTGTACTATTCCCCCGGAAAGTCTCCAAATGGAGTACTGGTCCAGGTGCCAGTTGTAGCAGATGCGGCTGTTTTGCGGCTGATGCTCAACATGTGTTTTTTTCATGTGGTAAACTCGGTCCCCTACTGATCTCCATACAAAAGTTCTTGATGGAAATACTAGGTCCCCCCATATGTAGAAATGCTGAGATGGTGTTGTTTGGGACTGACTCCACATGTCTGACTACACCGAAGGACCGGGCCTCTTTTCTTTTTAATTGTATGTCCGTCTTATGGGGGTGTATCTCCAGAGAGTGGATCTCCCCTGACCCGCCTTCATTTTCGGGGTGGAGAGCTCAGTTATTTTCTAAGTATAATCTTGAGATCGCAATATATAAAACTAAGAGTATTCGTGAGCGAAGTATAGGGTTAAAAATTTGGAACCCTATTACCGAGTGGATATAATGAAAAGGTCTGTTATTGTTTTGATGCTTCTGTTTGCCTTTCTTTCTCTTTCAGTAGCGGAATAATGGACAAAACAGCTAGAACTTTTCTCATGTTCTCTGATTTTTCTTAGATTTTTTTGTGTACTTATAGGCTTATTTTGTTGTTTCACATTGTACTGTTCTGCTCAAATTGCTCTGTTTTAATTATTTGTGGGGCCTAAGTTATGTATTCATGTATATTTTCTGAACCCTGTTTGCTCCTTGCATGAAAAAATAAAAATGTAAATATAAAAAAAAATTACAAAAACAATTGTTCTAAATAACGTTTTTATTTAATTTATTTGAATGTGGGTGATGTACGAGAGGCTGCTGCAGACAGTTTGCAGAAAAATATTGTGTTTATGTTTCAAGCAACGTCCATAAAACAAGTGTCTTTGTGATAAAAAAAAAGACCTCACATACGAGAAATGTGAGGACGTCTCAGAATTTATTTTACAGGAATAATTTGCAATATTAGTGTGCTGCTGCTGTATCCCTGAATATTAGCTGTCAATACATTTAAAATTTGAACAAGTGTGACTGTGCACTGTCTGTGACCTGGCCAGAGAAGGTCTAAAAGATCTGAAATTGTTTATAAATTCACACCTAATCGAAACAGAGGCACCCAAAATACGTTTGACCCATGTCTCTCAAAATCATTAAAATGTTGCTGCCTAATTAGTGTTCGTTTTCCCAGCCCAAAAAGTATCTTCTCTACCATTTAGAAGAAATCGTCCAAACGTTCAAGATCGAACATGCTTAAGAGGTCATTTATAAACTTTACAATGACAATCAACAACCTAGGATATTTTTTCAGGACATACATTTACTATATTTATGCAGGTCATACACCAGCTGCTATGTTAGTTTAATTATTGGAAGCTTATTCCCTCCGATTTTAGACAACCATGTGGTTTCTTTTTTTTTTTTAACCTGCATTCTTTTTATTTATTGTGCATATAGGCACTTCTCCCTTCGTATCCCGGAATGACTATATACTTGCCGCCTGGGATAAATGCTGCCAGCCAACCTTTGATCCGATCACGTTTGCTGCTTTGCCTTGGCTTGGAGGAGCGGTTAGGTGAACTTTCAGACTGTGGCTTGGTCTGTCACCTCCGTACCGCTCCTCCACCTAGAAGCTGATTGTTTCATGAAGAGATCACTTCCACAGCCAACCTCGTGCGCCGAAAACCTTTCGCAACTCCTCCCAGAGTAGGGTGAGGTCATGGACGCATGTTCCCACCCTACTCTGTGCCGAGTTAGGAAATAGGTGGGCTGTAGCAGTACACAGCCTCGCTGATTGACCAACAGCCTCGGAAACCCAGGGCTTATGCTTAAAGCGCCCAGGCTGTTTTCAATCAGCGAGGCTGCTGTGCGTCATCAAAGTCCACTGCCTTACAATGTTGTAGGCTGCCGGAGGCCAGGGCTGAGAACAGGTAAGTCCTGTAAATTCTGCGACGGGCAGCACATGCGCTCTAGCACATGTGCTTATTGCAAGTGCCTGCTTTTGCCTGACCCTCGCTCAGAGCGAGGTCACACATTTTCAAATTATAATGAATTAAACATTTGTAGCGTGACAAAAAGGGATGCAGAAATCGAAGTGGGGGTGGAGCCCTGCCGCCCTAATAAAGAAACCACCACTGGTCGGAGTTGAACCTAAGGCAGCTGTTTTTCATTCAGGTCGCGACAGCTTTTATCCCTTCTTGGAAGTTGTTCCTGGTGACATTGGGTTCATTGGTGAGGGAGAGGATGAGCTGTGTGCCATCGGCATAGAAGATTCAATTGCGTTTGGTTGGGTCCAAACTAGGGTGACATGGCGAGCAAAAGAACGATGGAACAGGGAGAAAGTCCCGGTCGACATAGGGGTAAAGGCGGGGACAGTAAGGAGCCTCTGTGATGTGGAGAAAAGAAGAACACTGACGGGTACTGACAGAGCACTAGAGAGGGGTGGATGGCCCTGGCTAACGGGAGGACGTCCAGGGGAGACACTGGCATTGAGGGTGGGTGACGAAGATGGCAATTGGTGGAAGAAACAGCCTATAGTAGGTCACAGTTCAATGGGGCTGTGGGGCATGTGGCAGGGCTCCAGAAGCATCAGGTGGAAGATTGCAGCATGACCGTCCCCACCTGGGTCTGGGGTCTGCAGCAGGCTCCAAATAGTCCATCAAAATGAGGTGGGGGCAATGCTCAGACCTTTGTGGTGGTTGGAGGGGACTAGACCTGCCATGGGGGCGATAAGGATTTGGCATCCCAGAGGGGTCCTTACGCCATGGTCCATAAGGGAGATGGAGAATGGAAAGCCCACCCCCACTACCTGGGGATGAGACGGTAGGTAGGGCCCAAGTGCCAGTAAAAAAGAAGGGCTGCTGCCATGGTCAACGCCGTACAGAGGGGTTGGTTGAATGCCACAGGCCACAGAGGGACCTGTGCATCCTAGTAGCAGGGAAGGGCAAGGGCTGGGCTTCCTTGTATCCGTGCAGGCACTCAAGACGTTGGTCTACAGGCTGCGCTGCGACAGTCAGCAGGTCTAATATTTGAGCGTAGCCGCTCAGTAGCAGCTGCAGGTCGGGGCCTGGACGGCAGTATAGCAAATGAGGAGTGGTGCAGAGGAGTCGGGATAAGGTCATGGAGCGTGACAGCAACTAGATGCCTTCTGGTGGCGGTAGGATTCCCAGAAGAGCAGCCCGGGGTCTACACTGTGGGCCGATGAAGCACCGCTAGAGGAGAAGCACAGGAGCCACTCTGGTGCGGGGCCTTCTATTTGTGTAGGACGTATTGTCCAAGGGACATTAGGGGGATCCACGGTGAAGTCCCTGGATGTTGCAGTCACCCCCTCTCCATGAGAGATATCTCAGGTGTTGTTTGGAGAATGGAAAAGACCTCTCTCTCCTACAGCAAGAAGAAGCTTCATATGGAGGCAACCATTGCTATAAGCGGCTGGACTCCGCCCCTACCTCAATACTCCTCTTATTAAACCACTGATTGATGTGAGACTGGAGGGCCGGTCTGTATAGTCCAGAATACAAAATCACAATAGACAGGTGCTCTCAAGTTAACTTATGCCACATAATTTATGTTTTTTTCATTTAATACTTGTAGTTTGTTTTCTGTTATACATGTTGGACTACAAAAAACATCCATCACACAAAAAGCAGCACTGAGCCAGCTACTCCCAGAAGACGAAGAATAAGTCACCTACCCTAATTACTTGCAACAAATGAGAAAACGCAATGTGCTTATTTGTATTTCGAGAGTCCAACACAGATGTAATTGCAGATCAGCATTGCTATAGATAGCAATAAGGATACCTGTGGCAATCAATCAATCAATCAATCAATCAATCGTTGCATTTTTAAAGCGCGCTACATACCCCTCGAGGGTCTCAAGGCTCTGGGGGGCTGCTACTGATCGAAGAGCCAGGTCTTGAGAAGTCTTCTGAAGGCCAGTAGGTCCTGAGTCTGTCATAGGCTGGTAGGGAGAGTGTTCCAGGTCTTGGCAGTGAGGTAGGAGAAGGATCTGCCACCGGCGGTGGATTTCCAGATACAAGGAACTGTGGCGAGGGCTAGGTTGGCTGAGCGGAGGCTTCGGGTGGGGGTGTGGAAACTGAGTCGGTTGTTGAGGTATTTGGGTCCGGTGTTGTGTAGTGCTTTGTGTGTGTGGATGAGGAGTTTGAAGGTGATCCTCTTGAAGGGGAGCCAGTGCAGGACTGTCAGGTGGGGTGTGATGTGGCTGCATCGGGGGATGTCAAGGATCAGTTGTGCAGAGGCGTTCTGGATTCGTTGTAGTCGTCTCAGGAGCTTGGTTGTTGTTCCTGAGTAGAGGGCGTTGCCATAGTCGAGTCTGCTGGTGACGAGGGCCTGGGTGACGGTTTTTCTTGTGTCGGGGGGATCCATTTGAAGATCCTGTGGAGCATACGGAGAGTGTTGAAGCAGGACGCGGAGATGGCGTTGACTAGCCTGGTCATGGAGAGGGTGTAGTCAAGGATGACCCCCAGGTTGCATGCGTGGTCTGTTGGTTCTGGGGCTGTGCCTAGCGCTGTAGGCCACCATGAGTCGTCCCAAGCCGATGGGGTGGGTCCGAGAATGAGGACCTCCATCTTGTCTGAATTCACCTTCAGTCTGCTGTCCTTCATCCAGTCGGCTACGGCCTTTATTCCTCCGTGGAGGTTGGCTTTGGTGGTGTGGGGGTCTTCGGTGAGGGATATGATCAGCTGGGTGTCGTCGGCATAGGAAAAGGTGTTGAGGTTGTGTTGCCGTGCGACGTGGGCCAGCGGTGCCATGTAGATATTGAACAGTGTTGGGCTGAGGGAGGATCCCTGTGGGACGCCACAGATGATCTCGGTGATTTTTTAGCGGAAGGGTGGGAGGCGGGCGCTCTGGGTTCTGCCGGAGAGGGAGGATGTAGTCCAGGCTTCTTCAGAAGGGCGTTGATCTCGGCGTGCTTCCAGCTTTCCGGGAAGGTTGCTGTCTCGAAGGAGCTGTTGATTGTTTTCCGGAGGTGGGGAGCGATGGTTGTGCTGGCTTTGTTGAAGACGTGGTGGGGGCAGGGGTTAGAAGGGGATCCGGAGTGGATGGAGTCCATGGTTTTGATGGTGTCTTCGTCGCTGACGTAGGACCAGGCGGTCAGGCGGCAGGTGCGGGTGGTGATCCCAGGGGTGGTGGACTCGGTGGTGGGTGCAGGGGTGTCAGAGTTGAAGCTGTCGTGGATGTCGGTGATCTTGCGGTGAAAGAAGGTGTCCAGGGAGTCGCACAGGTCTTGTGATGGTGGGATGTCGTTGGTGTTGGAGCTAGGGTTGGAGAGTTCTTTTACGATGCAGAAGAGCTCTTTGGTGTTGTGTGCGTTGTTGTCTGAGCGGTCCTTGAAGGCAGTCCTCTTGGCGGTTCTGATGAATTGGTGCTGTCTGCGGGTGGCGCTCTTGTGGGCTGTATGGCTGTCTGGTGTTCGGTCGTGGAGCTATTTCTTCTCCAGCTTTCGACAGGCGGTTCTGATGAGTTGGTGGTGTCTGCGGGTGGCGCTCTTGTGGGCTGTATGGCTGTCTGGTGTTCGGTCGTGGAGCCATTTCTTCTCCAGCTTTCGACAGGTGCGTTTGGAGATCCGGAGGTCTTCGGTGAACCAGGAGGCTTTCTTGTTGGTGTGGTTGGTTGTTGTGTTCTTGAGAGGGGTGAGGGTGTTGGCGCAGTCGTTGATCCACTGTTTGAGGTTGGTCGCGGTGGTGTCTGGGTCGGTGTGGTCGGCGGGTGGACTCAGGGCGAGGGTGGTTGTCAGTTGGTCCTTGGTGACCTTGCCCCAGCAGCGGCGTGGCAGCTGTTGGGTGCGGTGGTATGTTGTGGGTTTCTCAAAGGTGAAGTGGACGGATCTGTGGTCGGTCCAGTGGGGCTCGGTGGTGTAGTTGAATGAGGCGTGGGGGCTTGTGGAGAAGATGGGGTCCAGCGTGTGTCCAGCGGCATGGGTGGGTGTCGTCACGAGCTATTTGAGTCCGAGGTTGGCAAGGTTGTCGATCAGGGCGGTGGAGTTGGCATCGTTGTTGTTCTTGAGGTCGAAGTTCAGGTCCCCGAGGAGGATGTAGTCCGTGGAGGCGAGGGCGTGGGTGCTGACGAGGTTGGCGATGGTGTCGCTGAACTGTGGTCGGGGTCCGGGTGGTCTGTAGATGAGTGTTCCTCTGAGGGTGGTGTTGGGGTCAATGTGGATCTGGAAGTGCATGTGCTCGGCGGTGGTGAAGGTGTCGTCGGTGTTGATCGAGACTCTGATGGTGTCCTTGCGGATGATGGCGATTCCCCCTCCCACTTTGTTGGTGCCAGAGTTCGATGGCATGCTTGCGAGCGGAGCGGGTTTTGAGGAGGATGCAGCGGAGGTGGTTGGGTTCTCTGGCTGGTGGTTTGGTGGGCTGGATGCTGGTGAATCTGCAGTTCCGGCAGGTGAAGGGTCCTTGGGTGCGCTTCGGGGTGGCCCGGTAGCAGGGGTGGTCTTGTCCGGTGTTGAGTGCGTGGAGGGTGCTGGAGTCGTTGTGTAGTCTGGCGTTGCGCGGGGTCCAGGGGTCCTGGCGATGGGCGCAGTCCAGGTGCGGACGAGCGCAGACGGGCTTGCCTTTGGAGTGCCTTCGGCACTCGGGAGGAGCCGTGCGGCGTGGGGAGCGACCCGAGGTCAGGTCACCACGCCGCACGGCTGCCTCCCACTCCTGGGACCTGTTGGTCCCAGGAGTGGGAGGCACTGAAAGCAACGACGTAGAGGACCAGACTCTGAGAGCAACATTTGAGTCCAAAGATATGGGGAGAAGTCACTTCCTAGAAGGTGGCATCTTGAGCACCTGCACAACAGATATTAGTCGATAATTTATAACACAAACCCTAGAGATGGAGTAGAGGAACGGTGCTTCTATTAGAAGTATGGATGGTACTAAAGTGACTGCCATGAACCATGCTTTAATAAAATGTAAAAGACATGGGGGCATATTATCAAGAACGGCAATAAAATGATCGCCGTTTTTTTTTGCCGCTAAAATGGCGATAATGGGCTTCATAATATGTCCTTGTGAATTCCCATAGCAGCCCAGGTTCTGGTGTCAACCTGGGCTGCTATGGGAATTCACAAGGGCATATTACCAATCCCATTATCGCCGTTTTAGCGGCAGTTTCCTGCCACTAAAACGTGCCGTATTTAATTGGTTTCAACAGAACAGCCTTAAATGTAACTCTGATAAGTCGGAGGTGCTGTTCTTTTGCTGCACCGAGGACCTTGATTGGCAGGCATGATGGCCGACTGATATGTTTCCTCCAGCTCAGGCATCCCTGGTGGCAAAAAACCTGGGAGTTAAGATCGATAAAAGTCTGACGATGAGATCTTAGATCCTCGGTCTCATGGGCACGTGTTTCGGTATCCTTAGGATGCTTCGGAAGTTCCTCCCTCTGCTCACTGAAGAGCACAGGAAGATCACAGTGCAAGCTTTGATTGGCTCCAGATTGGATTATGCCAACGTGCTCTATCTGGGTCTCCCGGATTATCTTGTGCAGCGATTACAGGTCGTGCAGAATTCCGCAGCGCGTGCCATCTTTGGCCTCCGCAGGCGAGCCAGAGTGTCCGGCCTTTTACAGTCACTTCATTGGCTGCCTATCCGGAAGCGGATAGCTTTCAAGACACTGACCCTGGCCCATAAAGCGCTCTTCGGCCTGGGAGCTAAATATCTCCAACGCAGACTGGTTTTTTATCGCCCTACCAGAGCTTTGCGCTCTGAATCTTTGTCTCTTGCGGTGGTCCCACGAGTGAGGAAGGCCCGGATTGGCGGGCGCTCTTTTAGTTTGAGGGCGCCCCAGCTTTGGAACACTCTGCCATTGGCCTTACGCAGCACTTCCAATCTGCTGTCTTTTAGGAAAGGCCTAAAAACTTGGCTTTTTACCCTTTAGTCGTTCTATCCTGTTGTTTCTGAATCTCTTCTTCTGTTATGTTTCCTTTTAATGAGCTGCCACTATAAAGCGCCGGGACACTCCGTTGGAGTAGCCGTGCGCTATATTAAAACAAATTTAACATAACATTAACATAAAACGGCGATAATTTTTTCGCCGTTCTAGATAATATGCCCCTCGGTTCAAACCAGTTCAAATCTTTCAAACAGTGATTGAGTTGCCTCAATTTGCATATTTGAATAAAGCATACCATGCCCCTTTTTGCCAGTTCTTTTTGGGTCCCATGCAGTTTCATTAGCTTGAACCTTAGACTCCTATTAGCTTGAATTAGTTAGCAATTGGGTGGCATACTTCCTGTTTTCTCGTTTCCAGTTGGGCACATAGGAAAATCTGGGAGTGGGGGTCGGGGAATGAGATTGTAGTAACTCCAGAGAACCTGGATATATCCTATGGCTATCGGCTCTTTGTACAAGTTTGAGACAATGGGGAAAATTGCCAGACAGAATGTTACAATGTATCTGCCTTGCTATTACACAGAAACATGGCCAGTTTGTAGAGACCCAGAATATCCTCAGTGCCCGGCAACCTAGATTCAAAACTGGCACCGAAACCATCCTGACATACGTCATGGAGAATGTCCCACCATTACTGGATGCAAATCAAACAGAAGAGCTCATCCTTTTAGATTTATTGGTGGCATTTGGCACAACTGATCATGAAATGCCACTCAGAAGACTGTACCAGTGGCAGCTCCTCCGTTAGGGTGCAGGAGCGTCGCCCCACTGCTCTTTGAGCTGCGCAAAAAATAAAAATAAAATTATAATAAGCCAATATTATAATTTTATTTAATTTTCTATGTGGGACTCGGAGTCAAGTCAGGGAGGGGCTGAGCTCGCCAGAGCAGAGTGAGGATTGGTTAGCATTCATTAAGTGCTCATGACTGTTGGGCCGGCCAAACAGTCACAAGCACGTAGCATTTTTTCCACTTGACTGTGTTGACCAGCCCGGTGGAGAACATTCCCAGGCTCCCCGTCACTGCCTGAGCAGCCAAACAGGCCGATCAGACCAATCATGACGCAGCGTGCTTCCAGTGCTGAGAGAAGAAGACGTAGGAGAGGCGTGTGGCAGCAGGAAATGTAGTTTTTTTTTTCAAAACCGTATTTATTAAAAGTTCAAGCAAATCAAGTGTACAGCCCTCAAGAGCAGGAGAACACGTCAGTATGCAAATGACAGTATAATATACGCATAGCTCAAACTTTTGACTAGCCCCAACCCACCCCATTATCCCCCCCACAACAGCAACAGTCCCAACTACCCACCCCTTATCCCGCCCTAACCCGAAGCACGTGATCACAATCAGCTGCAGTATACAAAAGGAAAACACCAAGTGTCTTGGAGCCATCCAGGCCCCGAGGTCTCAATCATCGGACAGATCAACGTCCGTTTCAGCAGGAGGTTCCAATGTCAGGTCTCTATAGTCCGCCCACCGCTTCCAGATCTTGTAATGTTTCCGAGGGCAGCCCCTGGCTTCAAACACTGGCAATTCCTGCCCCATGAGGAAGTCTAAGCCCGCCTTCCAGGCGCTAAGCGGGGGGGGCGCGGTCACTCTTCCAGGCCCTCGCCAGATCCCTCTTGGCCACAACAAGGCCTAGCAGAAGGAGATGGCGCTTATAAATGTTACCACCCACCTGATCCAGGACATGGAGAAGACCCAACCTAGGTGTACGGGGTAGCTCCCATCCCAGCACCTCCGACAGGCAGTCCCACACCCCACCCCAGAACCGGGCCAGGCCCACACAAGACCACACAGTATGCACCAAGGTGCCTCTCTCAGCCCCACAGCGCAGGCAATCTGGGGAAGCAATAAGGCCCGCCCTCCACAGTCTCTCTCTGGTGTAATAGGCCCGATGCAAGTATTTATATTGTATGAATCGCAACCGCACTGCTATAGCCGTGCCCCGGGGGGACTCCAGCGCCTCCCTCCAGTCATCCTCATCCAACGGACCAACATCCACCTCCCAAGAGGCCTTCAACGACACCAGGGAAGAGGAGCAGTGAGTGACCAGTGTTTGGTAGATTTTTGAGACTTTTTTATCCCCCAGGTCTCCCATGAAAAGCTTAGCCTCCACGGGGCTAAAGTCCGGAAGCTGGTCCAGCTCCACCAGACTCGGCGCCAGAGCGTGACGAAGCTGTAGATACTTAAAAAACTGGGTCTTGGGCATCGCAAACTCAGCGCTAAGCGCTTCAAAGGATTTAAGGGTAGTCCCGGTAAGAATATGACCAAGCGACGAGATCCCTATGGAATCCCAGCCACCAAACCCTTGCAAGGAGGCCAGTGCAGGGAGCCGCCCGTTGTTCCACAGCGGAGTTTCGGCCGTCAGTCGTCCCCACCAGCCCATTCGTCGCAGTGCCTGCCTCCAGATCAGGAAGACCACTTGGGTCACATGCGGCAGCGACTTCCGCCGCCCTGCCGAATACAAGAGTGTATGGAGCGAGGCATCTCCCATCAGAAAGTGTTCCAGGGCATACGCCGGATCGTCACGACCACCGTACCACCACTCGTTTAAGACCAGCAAATGAGAGGCTTGATAGTACGACAATATGTCGGACGTCGCGAGACCTCCACAGTACGTGGACAAAAAGCAGGTCCGCAGTGCCACCCTAGAAGCACCCCCAGCCCACAGAAACCGGCCCAACAAGGAGTTCACCCGCCGGAACCACTGCGGGTCTACCCTGTACGGATGATTTTGCAGCTGGTATAGTAGCCTAGGGAGGGCCACCATCTTAAAAATAGCAGATCTGCCATAGATATTAAGAGGCATGCGCGACCACGCTTTGACGTCGGACTGAACCCTGTCCCACACCGGTTGTACGTTGCGCTCCCACGCAATAGCGGCAGACTCCGACAGGAAGACGCCCAAATATTTCAGGCCACCAACCGCTACCTGCAGGTCCGCTGCCCAAGGAGACACCTCGCGCCGGCCCCCCAGCATCCAGAGAGTCGATTTGCGTGGGTTAAGGTAGAATCCCGAGACGTCCCCGAAAATGCGCATTATCTCCAAAATATGCGGGCCCGAACGATCGAGGTCCGTCAAAAAGAAAAGAACGTCATCCGCATACAGTGCGATTCTGTCCGTGAGGCTCGCACTCCATACAAAGCCGCGAAGCTGCGCGTCAATGCGCACCCAGGCCGCCAGCGGCTCCATGACGAGCGCAAAGAGATACGGGGACAGGGGCACCCTTGCCGGGTTCCCCTAGCAATCGGGAATTTCCCCGAAATGGCTCCCGAGACACGTACCGAGGCTGTGATGTTGGTGTACAACAGTTTGACATACGAGACAAAAACTGGACCCAAGTTGAGGCGCGGTAACAGAGCAAAGAGGTATGTCCAGCTGACAGAGTCAAACGCTCTGTCGATGTCTGCCAGTAGGAGCGCCGCCCGCTCCCCAGTCGCCCCCATCGCACCCACCGCCACCTGTGCCCGTCTGATGTTGTGCCTTGTCGCTCTGCCCGGCATAAACCCCGCCTGATCCGGGTGGACCAGATCTGCGACATACGGGAGAAGACGATTCGCCAACGCCTTAGCCAACAATTTAGCCTCAAAATTAATGAGAGATATCGGGCGATATGACTCGTGTCTGTCAGGGGGCCTGCCCGGTTTCAGGAACACCACTATTTCAGCCTGACGCCAGTCTACCGGCAAGCAACCACCCTCCCGAGCCGCTTCCAAAGCCCGTCGATAGTGTGGTCCCAACTGCAAATGAAATTGTTTGTAGAATTCACTGGGGAAGCCACTCGGTCCAGGCGCCTTACCCGTGTTAAGTTGTCCTAGCGCGTCGCCCAGTTCCTCCGCCGACAGGGGAAGGTCCAGAGCTGTCCTGGCCTCATCCGATATCACCCGGGGGGGAGGTCAGCTATAAATTTGTCAATTGCCTCCGGTGGGAGACAATCCCGCGAAGCGTATTGTACCTCATAATAGTCGGCAAAACTCGCCGCAAGCGCAGCCGGGTCCGTCATGGCAATCCCCTCCCCATCTGTAAGGCCTGGCAGAGAGATCGGCTGTAGAGTTTGCTGACATAATCGGTGGAGCATAGAGCATGATTTGTCGCCCCACTGGTATACCCTACTCCGCGTGGCCAGCCAGGCCTGTCGAGCCTCGTCCAGTAGGATCGAAGCATAGGAACGCTGAGCCTGGAGAAGCAGCCTGAGCACCACATCGCCCACATCGCCACCACACTGCCCCTCCAGAGCCCGCACCGTAGCCGCAGCCGCCACAATGGCCTCTTGACGCTTCCGACGGGCGGCAGCACACCAGGCGATGTCCACGCCCCGCAGCGTAGGTTTCATGGCCTCCCAGACCGTCACGCTGTCCATGCCTTCGGTCAAATTCTCCCGCCAATACTGGGCTATCGCTACGCGCATGTGAGTCGTATATTCTGCCCGCTGGAGATGCCACGAAGACATCCGCCAACGGAACGGCTGATGGGGTTTACAGAGCGCAATCCGCACTGCGACCGGGGAATGGTCCGACAAACCTCGAGGCTGAATCACGGCCTGCTTCACCCTATCGAGGAAGGCCCCGGGTACAAACACACAGTCTAACCGGGAGAAGGAGCCATGCACTGCTGACACATACGTGTATTCACGCGTCCTGGCATGCAGATGTCGCCATGCATCCACCCAACCTAGCCCATCGCTTAACGCTTTCAGACGTGTAGGGGTAGGCGCCACGGCAGCCACCTGCATTCTCTGCCTGTCCAGACTCACATCCACCACATCATTCCAGTCACCCCCTATCACAGCCAGGCAGTCTGGGATATCGGCCCACAAATCAAACAGGCGCTCCGCCAGAGACCACTGCAGGGGAGGGGGAGCATACACACTGCCGAACACCACAGGTTCCACCCCAATCATGCCCTTGACAAACACAAACCTACCCTGGGGATCAAGCCAATGGCGCTCATGAGTATAAGAAAGTCGTCGATGAATGAGGACAGCCACCCCTCTCGACCCCCTGGCAAAGCCTGCATGGAACACCTGGGTAAAACCAAAGCGTTGTAAGCTCAGTACTTTCGTCCCCAACATATGCGTTTCCTGCAACAACATGACATCCGCCGAGTCTCTCTTACCCCAGCGCAGTACTGCTCCCCTTTTAATTTTGTCCAGCATTCCCCTAACATTCCAACTAAGTATCCTCATGGAGCCACCAACAGGCGCTGTCACCGGGGAATCACCCATAGTCCCGGTGGGAGAGCATCAGGAAACCCTCGGACCTAGCCCAAGCACCACTCAGCATAAAAATCACAGCAGCAAAAATCACGTGCATCCCTACCCAACTACCCTGTACCCCCCCACCCCATTCACCAACACAACAGCCCCAACTACTGAGCCCCCGCCTATTCCCCCACCCCCACCCCTATACCTCAAGAAACAGTGAAGTACCTGTCGCGGCATAAAGAGCCTCGGGCCCAAAACAGAGCGCCCAAAGCCCCCCAAGCCAATGGATCCCCTTACCCCCCCAACTATCAGCACCTCCCCTTAGGGCCCCCCTCGAACAGGAGAGGAAAAGGCCGCCCATGGGTCAGCACCCGAACCCCATTAATCACAAGTGGCCCACCGCCTAAGCGCGGCGGGACAGATCTACAACAGACATCACGCCCCCCCTTGTGTCCAGCCATGGCCTAGACCACACCATACCATGCGCCAACCCAACAATTAGTAGTGTACCCCCAGGGCCACCAGCCAAGGCCAAAGACGAATGTCGCTCAGGAGACAAGAGGGGGACTCTACGACCCTCAGGTCCCAGTCCCAGACTGAGCAGTGTCTGACTGTGCACCATCCAGCAGGCCACCCCCGGATTGGGAGCGTCGCCGCGACCTGGACTTCCTGTGTCTCCTGCTCCTGTTGGAGGATTCGCCCCTCTCCGGCGACGACCCCCGCGACGCTCCAGAGTTCAGGCCCGGCTGGGCATTTGGTCGGATCCTGACAGTCTCATCCGTCCAGCTAAACACCGCCTCCGGGGTGTCAAAGAAGTGGGTCTTGGAATGAAACACTACGCGTAGACGGGCAGGGTACAGCAGTGAATACTGAATTTTCAGTCCACGTAACTTGGCTTTCGCATCCTGGAAGGACCGGTGCTGCTGCTGCACCAGCCTGGTATAGTCCGGGAAAATCATAATCCTGTGACCCTCGAACGACAAGTCCTCCTTCGCTCTCGCTTCTCTAAGAATAACATCCCGGTCATGAAAGTTGAGGATTTTGGCGATGACTGGATGTGGTCGCTCTCCCGCCGGCGGTTTCTGCGCCAGGGCCCTATGGGCGCGCTCCACTACAAAGCAGCGCGACAAGGCGTCCGGGGGAATCCAACTCTCCAACCAGCGCGCCAAGAATACATCCATGGATCCCTTCTCACAATCCTCCGGAAAGCCCACAAAGCGCAGATTATTTCTTCGCGCCCTTCCCTCCGCATCCTCGACACGGAGCGCTAGCCCTTTTTGGATCCTGGCCATGTCCTCCACTTTCTTTTTCAGGGTCACCACATCCTCCTCCACCCCTGTAATCCGAGTTTCCGTTTCTGTGATGCGGGCCACAGCATTGCGGAGATCTTGACGCAGCAGCATGACATCGGCGCCGACCGCCCCAATTTTGGCATCAAGCATGTCCATGGACTGCGTAATGGCGGCCATCAGGGCCGCATTGTCAGGGCCTGAGGTCTGGCCACCTCCGGAGGCCCCAGACCCTCCGCCGGGCCCGGTGAACTTATCAATCGGCCCCTGCTTGGTGGACCCGGTGCCGCCCCCACCTCTCGTCATGGTCAGTGGCAGGGAAGAGGGCCTCCCTTCCCTCGCTGTGGGCCCCTTGTCTACGGCAATTCAACAGCAGCGTCCAACCGGGGGAGCCAAGGAGACTCCGTCGGGGCTAGCACGCCGTTCCCAGTGGGCAGTCGCTGCACCAGGTCAGGGCCTCCAGGAACCCCGGTTCGGGCTTCGCCCAGGAATGTCTCAAGAGCCCAGGATGTCCAGCCCCGTCGTCCACCAGGCCACCCCACAGCTCACTCGCACCTCACAGCAGCTGATGAAGCAGGGCAGGCACCCGGGTCTTCACACCGACCAGCCCAGATCACTTCCCAGGGCACAAGTCTCGTCACAGCGCCCCAGCGTAGGTCCACCAGAGGGAAGGAGGAGGGGGGGGGGCACTCACTGTGTGTCTCGGGCTATCCGCAGGAGGCCTCCAGGCACTATCCGGGCAGCAGGCTCGTCCCTCAAGGAAACTCCAGGTCCAGCCCTCGCAGTCCGAAGTGGCACGCAATTAGGAAATGTAGTTTTACTTATTTTTTCAGCAGATCCCCACCCAGCCTCACCACCCCCATACCGAGGCAGCCGCCACTGTGTAAAACTGAGCTGGCATCAGCGGGTAAGCCCTACTAATGCCTCAAATCTTGCTTGCAGAACGCATCCATCACCTAAAAGTAGGCAACTCTACTTCCTCCACCGAATTTGTCACGTGGTGTTTCCCAGAGGTTACCCTTGTCATCGCCTCTTTGTAGGATATATGTGTGGCTGCTAGTTGAAGCGACTTCACAAAATGAGTTACAATGTCAAATGTACACCGAAGATAAACCTGTTTAAGTGGAAAATATTACATCATTCCACACTAGGATTTCAGATGACATCAGTCACAGAGTTTTAGTGGATGAGGAACCATTTTTGTAACTTAATTGATCAAAACCAAGGTCATGATTGTTCAGAAACACAATCTATATAATCCTCTTTAACTGGCCATCAGAGTTCCACCCAATCACTTGTACAAAAGTGTCTGTATGCTTCTTCCAAGTCCTATGCTTGGAGCAAAGGGCCTCTGCTGTCACGATTCGCTCCCTGTGTTCTCGTGTCCACTACCAGGGGGTCAAAAAGTGGGACTTTCCAGTCTTCTAATAAGCTTCCAGATCATCCCCTGCATGCATATCCTGACCTCCAGCCATTTGGACACTTATTGGGAACTGACATCCATTCCCAATCCATGCCGGGTTTTGTGAAAGCCAGCCTGCTTATACTTAAAGCCAGCCTACTCATGCCTGAAACTCCATTACCCAGAATTCCCTGCTCACTGCTTTGTCTCCACCCCTGCAGGCCAAGGATGGGTGGAGGAATTCAGCTCACCTGTGGCTGGCTGCTGCTAGCCTGCTCACACCTGCTGCAAGTGATTAATGTGAGCTCTTATAAGCCCCAGTTCCCTTGAGGTCCAGGTTGGTCATTGTAGCTGTTTACCGGTGAGACCGATCCTTGTTTCCAGTGCTCCCTGAGCTTTTGCTATTCTTGTTTCCAGACTTTCTTGAGCTTTAGTTATGCCTTGTTCCTGACCTGCTGCTGTTTTCCTTGTTCCTGAATTAGCACTGCTTGCAGTGCTACCTTGACCCCAGAGCCTTAGTATTCCTTGTTCCTGAACTGCAGCAGTTTCCCTTCTCCTGAATTAGCACTGCTTGCAGTGCTACCTTGTTTCCTGAGTTCCTGAGCTATAGCTATTCCTTGTATCTGAATTAGCACTGCCTGCAGTGCTCTGGTTTCCTGAGTTCCTGAGCTATAGCTATTCCTTGTACCTGAATTAGCACTGCCTGCAGTGCTCTGGTTTCCTGAGTTCCTGAGCTATAGTTATTCTGTGTTCCTGTTCCTGGGATTCAGCTATTTTCTTGTTGCTGGTTTGCACTGCTTGCAGTACTCTCTTGACTACTTGTTTCCTGAGTAAACGCTATGTCCTGTTTCCAGAACTAGCCCTGCCAGCAGTGCTACCTTGACTCCTAAGCTTTAGTAATTCCCTGTTCCTGAAACTAGCCCTGCCTGCAGTGCTACCTAGACTCCTGAGCGTTAGCTCAATTCTTGTTCCTGCCCCAACACTGCCTTCTATGCTACTTTGTTTGTCTTGAATCCTTAACCTGCATTATTCTAGTATACCTTTGTAGCCTCTCCCTCTGTACACCCCTTTCCAGTCCCTGCCTTTCTTCCCATTTCCTTGGTTCCAGTTCTAGTTTGCTGCCTTTCTATTCTGCTGTCTTGCTTCTGTTACCTTGTATGTTTGTTACCTACTTTCTGCCAAATGTGCCCTGTCATTTCCTTCCTTTCCTGTTAAGCACTCCTCCTTGCTGGCTCCTTGTCTATTGTGCTTGTGTTTAGTTCTACCCCCTTGCTGTTACTGCCTTGCGTGTTCCTGTTTGATCACCAGGATCCGTGGGCACAGCTGTCTACCTTGGTGGTGTTTCTTGTTCACTGTGAGTATTGTCTATGATTTGCATTTATAACATCACCATAGGTATAAGCTCCACAGACCCTGCCTTTGCATGCATATCCTACATGTGGGTATTTGCAGTCCGTATCTGTAACAGCAATTGTGGGTAAGACACTTACTGAGCTTCAGTCTTACCATGTGGAGCTCTTGAGTGCTTTACCCCACACCCCCCTTTATTGTTAATGTTGTATTATATATATATGTCTTGCACGTCTGTCCTGGGTGTAGTTAATCTGAATGCTAAATTGCCTTGTGAGCGCCCTTCCTTTCTGAGTCTTACCCATCTTGTTCACTTGTACAGGCTTCCCCTTTGGATCCGTTTTTCTCCTCTGACTCCCTGTATGATCCTGGGCAGCACTGTACTCCTCCTTTCTGTGTACGTCTTCTACCCAGTTCCCAGTCCTTGTCCAAGTCCCTGACTGTGTTCCCCACATAGTCCCGGACAGTCACTGACAGAATGACCAACCTCCATTTCCAGGGTCACTAGTGATGTTTCTTTGCATTCAGTTAGCTACCTTTATTCTGTTTCATTTGTGTGTGCGAATATTAAAAGTGTGTCATAATGAGAGGTATAAGAAAGAGACACACCAGTGCATCATTTAAGTTTGTTCAGGGCAGTTCCCCAGTGCCCACCAATGAGAGACATTTAGTGTCTAATTTACAGTTTGAGAATGTTCACCCTAGTCCTGAAACAATTAATCCTCTTATGAAAAATGGACATTCACATTCTGAATATTTTACTCCTTGGCTCTCAAACAGCTATTTGCCAGATCCTGACTTGCTCTTCTCTCCGGATCCAGATTCAATGTCTGTGTCAGAATTGCAAAAGGAAAATAATACCTTACTATGTTTGCTGAACAAGACTTCTGATTCTCCCATGTCTGCTGTAAGTGGTTGTAAAATACAACCAAAGAAAGAACAGATCCATTTCATAACCTCTGTTTTCCATTCACATAATGCTACCCAGGCTTGTAGTCCAGTAAAGATCACAGTCCCGGAAACTAAAGGGACCTTGTTAAATTCTACATTCAAGGTAAACCATCAGTTTAACAAAAGAGAGAAAAAACCTACTAGAACACAGGTGACTAATAGTAAGTTTGAACAAAATACAAGGAGTAGCTTTGTTGCTTGTTGTGAAGCTGCCAAGTCTTCGACTGTCTTTGTAGACCAAGATCGTCAGTCTTCACAGGACACAATTTCATCTAAAATTCTTGAATTACAATAAGAAAATAAAATGTTTCAAACTCTGTTGAAAAACTATAACCCAGAGTTCAAGTGGGAATCTAAAACCCCTGTACAAGACCACTTTTCCACCTCTATTTTAGCCTCCTTAGAAATAGAAAATGAAACCTTGCGCTCTCTTTTGCGTTCCCCTCAGAGCTGGTCCAGCAATTGTGTGACTAATACTGTGACTGATCACTCAAAGTCCATTCAGAAAAGCCATAGTACTTTAACTCACAGTGCAGTTAATGAAAGTATGTTTATGAATTCTGAATTTTCTAACTCCTCTGGTGTTTTGTCTTCTAGTGCTAAATTACATGTAGGCACTACATCTGAGATGCGTTCTTCCACTTTTCAGGAATCCCAAATGCCAGGCAAAACACAAAACATCTCTTTGCTTTCTTTTCCTGGTAGTGAGGTCAGTTCTATCTCCGAGATAACCCATAGACAGGCCATTGACATACAGACAAAACCTGAACCAGTGACACACATAATCATTGATGTGACAATATCCTGTGACTCAGACCACACTCTTGATATAACTGCTGTGACTCAAGTCAACCTCCTTGCTGTGAAGATACAAACTCCTGAGTCCTTGTTTTCTCCCTTGCCTTCAAGCACAACACAAATGGAAAAGTCAGGAAATGATAATGCTCTATGCTCCGATGCATTTGTACCACCTTGTAATGCTGCAGAAAATGAAAAGACCTCCCATGACCAAGTATTCTCTGGCCTATTTCCTCGGACTAAGAGTTGTGAACTGCCAAATGGTAAAGGAAGTCTGGTCATCAGAGACTCTAAGAAAAGCACTATTCTAAGCCATCCCAACGAAAGGATGTCACTGTGTTTTAATGAGCCAAGGAACTGTGAAGATTTCACTATTGACAATAGGGATGTTCATGGGCAATCACCATTCCCAGAATTTAAAGACTGTCATCCTTGTGCCTCTCTGCCATCAGCTTGTCTGCTTTCAGAGTCCTCAGCCTGCCTGCTGCCTCCTGAACTTCAGCCTTCCTGCCATCTGAGCCCAAGCCTGCACCAGAACCTGCAGGCCGCCTGCCTCCAGCACCAGAACCTGCAGGTCGCCTGCCTCCAGCACCAGAACCTGCAGGCCGCCTGCCTCCAGCACCAGAACCTGCAGGCTTCTGCCTCCAGCACCAGAACCTGCAGGCTGCCTGCCTCCAGCACCAGAACCTGCAGGCCGCCTGCCTCCAGCACCAGAGCCTGCAGGCCGCCTGCCTCCAGCACCAGAACCTGCAGGCCGCCTGCCTCCAGCACCAGAGCCTGCAGGCCGCCTGCCTCCAGCACCAGAACCTGCAGGCCGCCTGCCTCCAGCACCAGAACCTGCAGGCCGCCTGCCTCCAGCACCAGAACCTGCAGGCCGCCTGCCTCCAGCACCAGAACCTGCAGGCCGCCTGCCTCCAGCACCAGAACCTGCAGGCCGCCTGCCTCCAGCACCAGAACCTGCAGGCCACCTGCCTCCAGCACCAGAGCTTCCAGGCTCCCTGCCTTCAACACCAGAGCTTCTAGGCTCCCTGCCTTCTGGCCATGAGCCTCTATCTTGCCACTTTTTGACCCTGTGTTTCCAGTTAGCCAGCATACAAATGTCTCAGCACATATACATTCAGAGACTGAATCTCCATAATCAGAGACAAAACTCTCAACATGTAAGCCTCCTGGGCCTGGGTCTCCTGCATACCTGCTTCCAAACACACCTGCATGTGAGTCTTCTGTATGTCTTCATCCAGGACCAGAACTTCAGGTCTGCTTCTCGTTGCCTCCTTTGTCCTCAGCCAGTTTGCCTTTGACCTCTGTGTCTCCTGCCAATCCGTTATCTGCTTTTGACTCTACAGTCGGTCTTACTTTGTTTTCAGAGTGCTACTCTAGCCTGCCATCATCAGGACTTCAAACACCTTTAATGCAGGCTTCTAAGCCCCTGTCACTGGATTTGGACTCTTCAAGTTCTACCTTCAACACTGCTATTAATTTACAGAGTATATTATCCAACCCTCTAGAACATCACAATTTACCTTCAGTCCTCTGATAGTGTGCACTGAATCTATGATGGAAATTGACTTAATTCTTAGAAGCAAAGGCTTTGGATCCAGTTTCAGACTCCGGGAGACGGTCTTTGAAGGGGGAGTACTGTCACGATTCGCTCCCTGTGTTCTCGTGTACACCGCCAGGGGGTCACATAGTGGGACTTTCCAGTCTTATAATAAGCTTCCAGATAATCCCCTGCATGCATATCCTGACTTCCAGCCATTTGGACACTTATTGGGAACTGACATCCATTCCCAATCCATGCCAGGTTTTGTGAAAGCCAGCCTGCTTATACTTAAAGCCAGCCTACTCATGCCTGAAACTCATTACCCAGAATTCCCTACTCACTGCTTTGTCTCCACCCCTGCAGGCCAAGGATGGGTGGAGGAATTCAGCTCACTTGTGGCTGGCTGCTGCTAGGCTGCTCACACCTGCTGCAAGTGATTAATGTGAGCTCTATTAAGCCCCAGTTCCCTTGAGGCCCAGGTTGGTCATTGTAGCTGTTTACTGTTGAGACCGATCCTTGTTTCCAGTGCTCTCTGAGCTTTTGCTATTCTTGTTTCCAGACTTTCTTGAGCTTTAGTTATGCCTTGTTCCTGACCTGCTGCTGTTTTCCTTGTCCCTGAATTAGCACTATACACAGCTACAGGCCTGTCACCCCAAACACACAAAAACACAAAACCCCCAGTGAGAACAAAACGTGAATCTCACACAGTTAAAAATGGAAGGATTCACTGGCCACTCTGAATTTGTTCTGGGCTGTGAATACTCCCAGATTAAAAATGACTCACACCATATGCAGTCTCAGGTGAGTCATGGGTGCCAACATGTTTCGTTGCAAATATTTTCCGCAACTTCTTCAGGGCAAACGGGGGTTACCCACTGTATTTGCCAATTTCTTTCAACACACACCTGGGGTTAGCGACTTTCACGCATACCTGCTACCCCTTTATCTGCCAGTATACTTGTGTCCAACAGGATCACGTATTGATTCTGGGAACCCGCTATCGTCGGGTCTTCCGTATTCGGTCACCGGCACTGCGTGTCCTCAACCACGTCTCACTGAGCTCGGAAGTTCTTCCGTGAGGGGCTCACTCTCTTCTCCACACTTTTTCCCATTAACACTTGCTGATGGGTGATGGTAGAGCGGCAGTTTGATTGTGTGAGTATCATATTAATCTTCGACACTCGGATGGTTGTGAATAGCCAAAGATTACTTGGCAGGTGGTAAATAAGAATTTTTCATATCACCTTACCAGTGCTACATTTAAACTAAATTAAGAGTGTTTGGGGTGACAGGCCTGTAGCTGTGTATTATGATTTGATTGGGGGGCGGCCTGTACCCCTTTTTTCTCCCCCTGAGACTCCAACTAATTAGACCTGAATTAGCACTGCCTGCAGTGCTACCTTGACCCCAGAGCCTTAGTATTCCTTGTTCCTGAACTGCAGCAGTTTCCCTTCTCCTGAATTAGCACTGCTTGCAGTGCTACCTTGTTTCCTGAGTTCCTGAGCTATAGCTATTCCTTGTACCTGAATTAGCACTGCCTGCAGTGCTCTGGTTTCCTGAGTTCCTGAGCTATAGTCATTCTGTGTTCCTGTTCCTGGGATTCAGCTATTTTCTTGTTGCTGGTTTGCACTGCTTGCAGTACTCTATTGACTCCTTGTTTCCTGAGCTATAGCTATGTCCTGTTTCCTGAACTAGCCCTGCCTGCAGTGCTACCTTGACTCCTAAGCTTTAGTAATTCCCTGTTCCTGAAACTAGCCCTGCCTGCAGTGCTACCTAGACTCCTGAGCTCAATTCTTGTTCCTGCCCCAGCACTGCCTTCTATGCTACTTTGTTTGTCTTGAATCCTTAACCTGCACTATTCTGGTATACCTTTGTAGCCTCTCCCTCTGTACACCCCTTTCCAGTCCCTGCCTTTCTTCCCATTTCCTTGGTTCCAGTTCTAGTTTGCGGTCTTTCTATTCTGCTGTCTTGCTTCTGTTACCTTGTAATTGTGTTACCTATTTTCTGCCAAATGTGCCCTGTGATTTCCTTCCTTTCCTGTTAAGCACTCCTCCTTGCTAGCTCCTTGTCTATTGTGCTTGTGTTTAGTTCTACCCCCTTGCTGTTACTGCCTTGCGTGTTCCTGTTTGATCACCAGGATCCGTGGGCACAGCTGACTACCTTGATGGTGTTTCTTGTTCACTGTGAGTATTGTCTATGAGTTGCATTTATAACATCACCATAGGTATAAGCTCCACAGACCCTGCCTTTGCATGCATATCCTACATGTGGGTATTTGCAGTCCGTATCTGTAACAGCAATTGTGGGTAAGAAACTTACTGAGCTTCAGTCTTACCATGTGGAGCGCCTGAGTGCTTTACCCCACACCCCCCTTTATTGTTAATGTTGTATTATATATATGTCTTGCACGTCTGTCCTGGGTGTAGGTAGTCTGAATGCTAAATTGCCTTGTGAGCGCCCTTCCTTTCTGAGTCTTACCCATCTTGTTCACTTGTACCGGCTTCCCCTTTGTATCCCTTTTTCTCCTCTGACTCCCTGTATGATCCTGGGCAGCACTGTACTCCTCCTTTCTGTATACGTCTTCTACCCAGTTCCCAGTCCTTGTCCAAGTCCCTGACTGTGTTCCCCACATAGTCCCGGACAGTCCATGACATCTGCTGTGCTCAGGAAGGCCAGTGTCCACTTGAGTCCAAGGAAGGTTCTCCCCTGGCTTCATGCAACCATCGGATCGAAGTTACAAGAGCCCCAACTTTGCCCCGCTCAGACTACTACAACTCAATGTACTTGCTTGTACCAAAGAAATAAACCTAAAAGCTGAAGAAGCCTCAGAAACAAGTGAGAAGGCATTCATTGGATGTAAAAATATGGGAGTACAGGTGTGATTACCTAAGCAACATGTTGGTACACTATTGAAAATAAATAAGCAATCAATAAATTTATAAGTGATATCCGTGGCTGGATTCTGGTAATCATGCCTGGTGCCATCCGACACTACTTGTAAAGACCCTCTACTTGTTTCAAGTGAGTAGTTGAAGTGTAGAGGCAGCTTTTAGTGGGTGCTGGCATGAAGCTATGTGTATGTGAAGTGTAGAGGCAGAATTTAGTGGGTGATGGCATGAAACTAGCATCCAATAATTCATCGCCTAGGACTGCCAAACCTTTCACGTCCCATTCGCAACACTGATCCACTTTGTTTACAATTCACACAGACTCATCAGGTCACCATTTGATACAGGAGGGCAGGCATTTAATTTCATCAGAGGAATCGTAAAAGCAACATGGATTGATTAAATGGTTCCAAGTATGGACAATAACTTGATGCAGACAATAGGACAATGCACTAACATGTGAAGTGAAAAGATGAAACCTCTGTATCCTGCCTATTCTGGAAATAGTCAATTAGGGACTCCCATAAAATCAGAGATGTGGTTGATGTAGGCTCAACACCCCCCAGTCCAGGTAATGCCACTGCTTCGCCTTTTTTATGAGGTCGACATTTAAAAAAAAAATATTTTTATTGCGAAACCATAGAAAGGCACAAGTTCTCATGGCATTGCAGGCCACTCGAATGCAAAATCATTGACATGCAATATTCAGGACAATACACAGCCATATAGGCCCACATCCTGGAGGCTGGGCAGCGTAGAATTAGAGCATGTGTCAAGAAAAACTCAGCCGTATATTAAGGATGCATACATATCATTGTATTCGCTGAATTTTACAAAGTTCTCTCCGTTCGATGTCCTTTATATAATATCACTCCCATCTCTCCGGATAGGCATTTTTGTTTTTTCTCTAATGTATAAAACATTATTTTAACATAGAAACAAAAAACACAAACCCCCGTGCGTGGCATCATTATTGTAGTACTTAAAGAATCAGGCTATCTATGTGAGGCCCAAGGAGGTGCAGTCATTATATCCAGGGGAAGACCGCTAGGGATCACAGCACATCACAGTTATACAGAACAAGGAATATTAGTGTGCATCTAGTGGGGCACTACACCGGAAACGGGCCCCCCAACTCGACTTCCTCTCTATCACTACCGGGCTCAGACTCATCAGGGGTGAATAATTCAGCACTGGTGGCATCGGAATCATCATCCGTCAACCCTTCCATACACATGAACCTCCAAGCAAGCATATCATCTTGTAATTTCCCATCCTGGCGAACGCGCTGCATGTGCGTCTCTTCAGCCAGGGACCATTCTCTAGCATCTCTCAGCCAGAGGGAGATCTCGGGAGGTCTCTGACCCATCCAGGTTATTGCCGCACGCCGCCTTGCCAAAACTAGCAATAATTGTAAAAACTTATAGGACAAGTTCCTCTTTTTGGGTTTGGGTACCAGGGCCAAGAGACAATGGAGCGGATCCAGTGCAATCCTGAGGTTGTAGCACGACTGATACGGTCCACCACCTCCCCCCTAAAGGCACTGACCCGAGGACATTCCCATGCTAGGTGGAAAAATCCCGTTTTCCGTGCACCACACCTAGGACAGTTGTGTCTCCTATCCGCAGAAATGCGGTTTAGGGAGACCGGGGTCATATAGGTACGGTGGACAAAGTTGAAATGTATGAGTTTGAAGCGGGCATTACACAAAACCTTCCGGGTCAGAAGCCCGATTCGTTTACGCTGTCCCGGCTCCAACTCCACCCCCAAGTCCACCTCCCAGGCCGCCCAGGATGGCGCGGTCGGAGGGGTCGAATCCTGACGCAAGGCTGAATAGAGCAGGGAAATCAGCCTCCTACCTCTACCACACGATAAAATGATGTCGAGGATATGGGTCAGTGGAGGCGCCTCCAGGAACTGAGGCCACGTCATTCTGGCTATGTCTTGGAGCCCTCTATAGTGGAGATACTGCCCCCTACTTAACCCAAAAGACTCTGTAGCCCGTTCAAAGGACACAAAAGAGTCATCCGGATAAAGGTCCGCCAGGGTCTCACATCCGCCACAGCGCCACTCTCGATAGGACATACTCTCCTCCATCCGGAGCACCGGGGCCAAGATCCACACCGGGAGCTCCCTATGAAAGGGGGCCCGTCTTAATACCTTCTCAACGAATCGCTGCCAAATTCCTGTTGTGTGGCGCACCACGTAAGGCAAATTCTCATCTGCACCTCTTCCCTGCATCAGGGCCTCCCTTAGAACCTTTTCAGTTGCCGTGCTCGCCAGTAGTGCTAGTTCCCAGTTCTCCTCGTCTGCGAATCACCTTGCGGTCGGAAGAAGCTGTGCCGCATAGTAGTACAAGTCAAATCTCGGGGCCTCAAGGCCTCCCTCCTCCCAGCACCAGGTCACTGTGCGCAGAGCGACTCTACTACGTCCGCCCGCCCAGAGCAAAGACGTAAGGAGTGAGTTGAGCGTGCGAAACACTCGGGGAGGCAACGGACACAGGGTATTCTGCAAAACGTACAAAATCCTGGGAAGCATCACCATTTTGGCGATCGCCAATCGCCCCATAAGGGAGAGAGGAAGCGTGTTCCAGAAAGTGACAGACTTGTGGAGAGCTCGGAGTACTCGGTCGACGTTATAAGTCAGTAGGGCCTCGTCAGTGGAGGCCACCTGTATGCCGAGATAGCGGAACGCCTCCTGCTCGCACCTGAGGCCCAAACAAGAGAGACCTGACAGTAGAAAAATCAGGGATTTACTAAGGTTAATACGTAGCCCCGAGGCCGCGCTAAAGCGGTCCAGAGTCCGCATCAACGCGGGAAGGGAATCTCCAGGGGACGTCAAATAGAATAAGGCGTCATCAGCATAGAGAGAGATCACGTTCGCGGTGTCACCTACCTTAATTCCCCATTGCTCCAACTCGGCGTGAACAAAAACCGCCAGGGGTTCGATTGCTAGAGCAAACAGAAGAGGGGAGAGAGGGCAGCCCTGGCGAGTGCCCCTCCCTAAGGACCATTCCTCTGAACTGGCCGACCCCAGCCGAACTCTAGCACGGGGTGCCCCGTAGAGCACACGGATCCAAATGCAAAACACCGGTACGAACCCCGTCCTCTGGAGCATCTCCATCAGATACCCCCAATTTACCGTATCAAAGGCCTTAGCTAGGTCAATTGACACAATCACATGAAGACCCTCTCTCCCCCGCACCTCGTGGAGGACATGATTCAGGTGGCGCAAATTCATCGCCGTATTACGGCCCGGGATAAACCCACACTGGTCCGGGTGGATCAATTGGGTCATGTGTGGGGCTAGGCGAGTGGCCAATAGTTTGGTGAGGATCTTTGCGTCTTTGTTAATCAGGGTGATAGGACGGAATGCTGCGGGGTCGCAACTATCTCCACCCGGTTTCAAGATCATGCAGACTTCCCCCTGGTTCATGGTGGGGGGAAGAGCGCCAGAGCCCAGGGCCTCATTATAAACCTGCAATAAGAGGGGGGCCAGAACGTCCCCGAAAGAGTGATAAAACTCAGGTGGGAAACCGTCCCCGCCCGGGGTCTTAGCTCGTGGCAGGGCGGCCAGCGCAGAGCGGATCTCGCCCAGCGTGAGTTTTGCATCAAGTTCCTTCGCCGCCTCCTCCGAAAGGGTCCGGAGGTACAAGTCCCGAAGATAGGGCCGATAGGACCCCTCCGTGACCGAGGGGTCAGCTTCGTATACGATCTGCAGGTGGGATCGGAGGACCTCAAGAATAGCGGATTCCGAATGCACTATATCACCACCTGAGTCTCGCAGGGCAACTATCCGCTCAGGCGCAAATTCACGTCAAAGGATCCAGACCAGTAAGCGGCCAGATTTGTCGCCTTCGCGATGGAGACGCTGTCTGTATTGGCCTAATGTGTATTTATCAAGGCGGGTGAGGATGTCATGGATCGAGACCTGCGCCTCCCTCTCCGCCTCCTGGTCCAAAGCGTTGGGATCTGGTTGAGTCTGGGTGCGCTGAAGCACAACCTCCGCATATCGCAACTCAGATAGCAGCTGTTTCCGGACCCCGTATGTCAGGCCCATACAGGCTCCACGTACCACCGCCTTCAGGGCCTCCCATTTAGTGGAATAGGGTAGATCGCCGCACCCCCAGTTCAGATCTATGTAATTCGATAGGGCAGTCACCACATGGTCCTTACCCACCTGATCCTGAAGGATGTCAGTCGGCATTCGCCAAGTGCGGGGATGGGCAGCTTGATCAGCCCATTGTGCCATGCACGTCACCGGGGCATGATCTGACAGGTATCGAGCCTGGTGCGTAACCGTCCGGGCCAGAGATGGGGCGAGATTAGCTGCAAGTACGCGGTCCAATCTGCTACGGGTGCCATGCGTCGGAGTATAACATGTATACAGCTTCTGAGTGAGATGACAAGTTCGCCACACATTAGGTCGACATTCTTAGGTAAATTCTGAAGAGTTGAGTTGCATGGCCCTCATGACTCCATGGTGGTGGTGGTAATGGAGGAGGAGAATGAGAAGGAGACACTATTTCGGCTTTCTGATGCGAAAGAGACCCTGGAAAAGATTTGTTTCTGAAAGTATTTCCAATAGAACAGAAAGAAATCTCGGAGTTTGAGTCTTCCTTTATTGATGGTCATTACTAATCACTGACTGGTTTTACCCTTTCAGAGTGCATGCTTGGCCTTCTCGCAGTAGTGAGTTTACAGGAAAATAAGAGGTAAAGAAGTTTGATCTGCTTGCTGCACTGAGGAACTCTTGGCTATCTTTCACAAAGGCTTGTTGAGAGGTGTATCTTTAACTAGTCTGGAACATCTGGGACCAGTATACTGCCCAAGGACAGGCAGTGCTAGCATCTTCCTGATTCCCAATGTCACAGTAACAGCTGCCTCGACGCAGAGTGCTGAGGTCCCATGGTCGAAAGCAGCTGTGGCAACCTGGATAAAAATGATGCACCAGTTGCAACTGGACATTTCTCCTGCTGGTTTCTGTGGAACTTCTCCTCTATGCCGGGACAATGCAGAAGGTTATATGGTGCATCTGCAAACAATTCCAGGCAATTTGTAGAGGTGGGCGAGCCAACAAATTAACATGGGGGCATGTTTAAAAGGGCCATATCTCCACTTTTTTGGCTTTTAAAGCCAAGAAAGCAGAGATAAAAATAACGCCCTATTTACAAGAGGGTGATAACATGCATTAGCGCGTGTTAGTACCCTTTTACCCAACGCCTCCCTTTGCATCTCTAATGAGAGGCAAAGTGGGCTACACTGGGCAGTACAATCTTGTAAATTTCGCTGATGTGCACATATCACGATATTTACAAGGCTGCCCACGCATTTTAGCAGATGTTAGTTTTTGGAG
Source organism: Lissotriton helveticus (assembly GCF_964261635.1). Taxonomy (NCBI): domain Eukaryota; kingdom Metazoa; phylum Chordata; class Amphibia; order Caudata; family Salamandridae; genus Lissotriton; species Lissotriton helveticus. Next base: position 170,486,044 of record NC_136059.1, on the reverse strand, counting down.
AAAACCGCTATTTTTGCCCAAAACTAACGTCTGCTAAAATGCAGACTTAGCTATACTTATCATTGGGGGTGGATTAAGCTGATATGACCACAGGGTCGTATCAGCAAGGTTATCGCCGTTTTCCATGGAACAATCGCTGGAAAACCAGCGATGTTCCATGGAAAACACCACTATCGCTGGGAAATGATCGCCATTGCGCTCTGCGTTGTTAATACAGCGCTAGCATGGCTATCATTTTTTGCAATAACTATTTTCTCGCTAAGCGCGGCCAGCGATAATTATCGCTGCTGCTTGTTAATGTGCTCCATGGAGATTCGAGCCAGAGCCTAACCAAGGGTCAGGCTCGAAAATTGGAGCCCGTCCAAGGAGCTTAGCTCTGAAAATGTTTGCTATGTAAATTACATAACAAACATCACCTAAAATATTATAAAGTCTATTCAAAATTGAAAAAAAGTGTATTTCTTTAACATGTGGAAGCGTTGACATTAATACATTATATTATAGCACTGCACTGATTAGTACTTACTAAAAGTGATAGTTCTTAAACCTGAACCGTGTCATGCAAACCCTGTACATTGCCCATATTATGGTAGAACTTCATTGTAGTCTATTAAATCAAAGAAAAAGGTTTATGTACAAAGGGTATTCTGAACTCACATACTTGAAAGCGCTTTTATACACAATACTGAAGAAAAATAGGTTTTGTCAATAAAATATACGGCTAAAATCACACAATTTTATATGGGGAGCCTATATTTATCCAGGTTTTTTGGTTTGACTTTGTACAAATAAGCCACCACATTTTACCTCTTTATCTTTATTTATCAAGGCTTGTTATTGTCTCTTGTGAACTTTTCTACAGTTTTTATTTACTCAAAACTCGAACTGAAGGTACTGAAGTTTTTTTTTGTATGTAGCACAATTACATTGCACCAGGTTACATTTTTTTTTTTTAAGTAGGGAGATGTTGAGTGATTTGCCCAAAATCATAGGATGTTGAGTCAAAGTCAAGACTCAAACCGAGGGGCATATTATCAACAACTAGCAATATTTATCGCTAAATAAGCTTAGCGACATTTTTTCTATCACCGTGCAACGTCGGATTTTATCGCAGAGATAACGTGCTATTTGCAACGTTTATCTCAAATGCGATAAAATATCCGGCGATGGTGGCGAAATGAGTGAAAACCTGAATATCCACCTCCCATTCGATATACAGGTTAAGACGTGGTCTAAGTAGGCGTTAGTTTTTTGCGATATTCGCGCTTAGCGCAAATTTTTTGACCACTACGCCTGCGTTGATAATAGGTGATAGTGATGTTACCGACTGCTTTCAGTCGCTACCAGGTTGGGTACGCCCACTTTGCATGTCATTAGCGATAAATATCGCTCACATGCAAAGCGGGCCCCAAACCGCTCGCTATCACCTAAAAGTTGTCGCTAACGGATGTTAGCGACCGCTTGGTAATCAGGCAATGAAATTATCGCCGCTTTGCGGCCGAAAACTGCCGCAAAAGCGGCAATAATCTCATATCACCCGCCTTGATAATATGCCCCCTTGTTCCCCAGTTTCAAAGTCGGTATCTCTGGTCCTAAACCCACTTACACGCGGGGAGGTAAAGGGGGCAGTGGCAGGCAGCAGCTGAAAGCTTGTCTCGTTATGGGTTCCAGGGTCTAACAGGACTCGAGCTGAGCCAGAGCTAGGCTCTAACTGCCTGGCTCAAGCTTTCAGTGGCTCGCCCACTACTAAATGTTTGCGATGGTCCTGAACTGCTGCCACGTGGAGCTCTTTTGCGACTGGCCAGGATCTGATGAACCAGTCATGAAGATTTGAATAATTTACAAAGAAAGAATATTGCTGGCAAAGTTGTGTCATTATAAGAATTTTTATTCAGTTGATCAGAGCAACCATAAAATAACAAAGTACATATCAATGTCATCATGTAAATAAAACGCATACAAATAACACCATAAAAGTGCAATTAGAGCAGGTTAAAACACAGTACATGCACATTATTATCAAGTGGGTCTTAAATGTCGAAATGCCAAAGCTGAACGTAAAAAACTCATCACAGCACATAAACCACGGGCGTTGGGGAGCAATTGTAAGTACACGGGGGCAGGACGAACTTGATTACAATTCAAAATCCTCAACAATGGTAGCAGAAAGCTCTTTCTAGGCAGCTATAGTGATTAAAAAACCTAACAGAATTAAGTGTATCCTGCAGAGACTTGTTGTCCCAGCCGCAGGATAGCCTGTTATCAGAAAATATACCCAGGCCTTAGGAGTGGCCAATAGATGGTGTAATTCGTTAAAATGAAACCCGAACAAAATAAACTGGTCTTGCCTACAAGTCACCTGCAACAGAAACTGCCCCAGGCCCTGAACAAACTCGAGAAGCATATGGCCCCTCACTAGGTGCCTCATTTATGAGGCCTTGCGTCAGTTTTGCGCTTCCAATGCGTCACTTTTTGAAAAGCATCGGCGGCGTAAAACATGCCTCCGGTTGTGCACTATTTACAAAGTGACGCATCTAAGCAGATGCGTCACTTTGTAAACCCCTGCGCTACATTATACCTGCGTCAGGTATAATGTATGCAGGGGGGCGTTCCCCCGCAAAAAGCCTCGTAATAGTGACGCAGTGAAATCTATGAGATTTCACTGCGTCACTTTTAGGACGCTGTTGCGTCAAAATCTTGCGCCTGCCTCACAGCAGGCGTAAGACTGACGCAAGCCCTTTCACATGGGGCTTTCCCCATGTGAAAGGACCCATTGCTGGAGTTGCGTCACTTTTGTGACACATTCCAGCAATGCGTGACTTTTGCGCTTACAGATACGTCAGAAATACTGACGTATCTGTAACTCCTTGCGCCATGATGCGTCATACTGTAAATATGACACATCATTGGTCCCGCAAGGAGGGCGCAGTGAAAAGTGACACATCGCTGTTTTCACGCAGCGATGCGTCACTTTTCATAAATGAGGCCCTAGGGGTTTCTTCAGTTCTGCCCCTTCTCTGGTTGACATTTCATCAGATTTTCTACCTTTTGTTGGTATTTTTTTTTTTAACACTCATATTTTAAATAAATAGATAGTGACACATACATTCTTTATTTTCTTAACTGAATGTTTTTTGGGCTATTTTTTTGCATCCAAAAAAGTTGATGGCAGAGGGGCCTATGCACAAAGGCATTTTGGAGAATTTAAAAATGTACTTTGTACTTTTTTATGTAACCTTACATGCCTTTTCGAGTTAGCCTCAAACATGTTAAATGGGAATGTTCAGGAATGATCCTTAAACAGTTAGTAGCAATAGAAAAGAACTGCACCCTCTCGCACTTTGACTAACAGGGAGTTGGACGTTTCTGGGCCAATTCACAAACGTGTGCAAAAGTATGTACAAGAGGACTACAGGAGACACGTTTATGTCCTCCAAAGTGCCTTTGGAATGAGTAGCTGGATGGAGAAGTGTGGCTCACTGGTTAGAGGCGGCAGACCCGTAAGCAGAGAACGGCCCGGGACCAGGGTTCGATTCCCGACGCGGCAGGGTCGTGGACCAGGGTCAGCGGACTTGATAATTCTCGCCTCGGTGCCTACTCTAGTCAGAAACCACACTTGGCAACTCTGGGCATCAGCTTGCCTCATCTTCACAACGGCCCCCCCAGACCGCCGGGGATGCTTGGTCGCACCTTAGAGATACCCATCAGGGACCATCTCTCAGGGTGAGCCAGGATGGGTTCCCCAGCGGTCGAAGCGTGGAGATACTCCTCCGGGAGTCGATTCCTAGCGCTATATAAACCCACAATTAAATTAAATTAGCCTAGAGTTCAGGTAATAGTTATATATTTTTTTACCATTCTCTCTCTAACAAAACAATAAATAAAACAATATTATACAATGCACAAAATTATGTTAAAAATTGTAGACCAAAAGCAATCGAATTAATACAGATTTATTGACCCTCAAACTTCAAAGCTGCTAAAAAAAATCCAAAGGTCATAGCCATGTCCATAAAATAAACACTAGACTGCTTGCTCCCCGAGACACCGGTGTGCGTATCACCGAGGACTTCTTTGATTTGACAAGCTACTTCTTAGGTGTGCATGTCACTGTAAACTTCCACACTAAAAGAGGTAAGAGCATCACTGTGACATTTGTGTGGTACGGGCGACACGCAGAACTCAGAATGTGCAGCACAGGTGCAAAGAGATCAATGCTTTATCTAGCGGTGGCATTGTGGAATTAAAGATGGCGGGCGACCTCCAGCTGCAGTCAAGTAGTGATGTTTGTGGGCATGTGACAGTCCCTGATGAAAGAGAGGCTTGGAATACCAAGCACCAAAACGAGGCTTGAGATGCCTGTCAATCTTCTGCGCATATAAACCTCAGCAAGCTAGTGCCAACTGGTGTGCATTGTTCACTCCCTCTGTGATGGAAAATGAAAACATTGGGTGGTCCTTTGTGTTGTGTTCCATATGGACTGTTGGATATGAGGAGATTGACAGCAAGCTTGATGCACACTCGATCCTACTTAAGTACTCTCTCCACCAGGCTACGAGCTACCTTCGTTACGTGACACCACCATCTTCTTAATCGATGGTTGAACTATGTAAGACCTTTGACCAATTGATGGAATGGTCTTACCAATGCAAATGTCTGAATTTAATTGCGGTAACTCTCTGTACCCATGTAACATCACTTTAAAAAAAAAAAGTTTTTATTGGTATTTTCACATTACAATATATGACATAACATATAACAAATAGCACAATTGGCGGATGTTTCCATCTGTGTGATCGCGTTACAGTTTTGGCCGCTTGTATTAGTGGGGTATACGTTACGGCCTACCGGGCTTCGTTCGCTTATCCGCCTTACTGACCTGTACACATGTAACATAGAACATGTAAGCATTTGCGGTTATTCTCGTGTCTAAAGGGTACATATAATATAACACAAAACATAAAGGTCCTTGGCAGCTATTTTGTGATTGACCGTCTGTCTTGCGCGCGGGTTTTAGACCACTACTCCTTCGCCACTTCGTCCTGTTCCTACAGCCTACAGCTTAGCCGATTACTTGTGGGAGTGTCTTCCTACAGCTTTAGCTGATCTCTTGTGGGAGTGTCTCCCTGCCGGTATGGCCTATTTTCCGTTGTTCATGGGGGTTCGTATGGGACTAGGAATTTGTCTAGTGTCGACCACATCCCTCTGTTGGGGTTCTTCTATGATGTGTTTCTTAGTGTTGTGCTGTCAGCCCCCCTTAGGTATGTCACCCAGTTCAGCGACCCCTTGAAAGTGGCTTTGGTGGTATCCTTCCATTTGGCTAGCACTCTTTTGACTGCTGTCATTAGGAGGAAGTCCAAGAGGTTTCTGTCCTGTTGTGTGGCTATGTCCACCTTGATGCGTGCTGTGGATATTGCGGCAAATTCTACCTTTTGGGTGCAGCCTAGGGCCTTATTAATGAGTTCGAACACCGCATCCCAGAATTTTCTAACCTTAATGCATTGGAATGTGGGAACTTGGGCGACCAGGTTTCCAGGAGCCCTTTGATCTTTTCTAGAGTTATTTTCTCATTCTGCTCGAGGGTGGTCTTCAGGTTCTTACCGAATTGGACTCATTGGTATTTAACGAACCTTGGTTGCCAGGCTAATCCTGATTCGTCTGCTACCTCTCTGGTTGTGTGAATGTTGAGTGGCATGCATTCTGACTTGTCTCTGTTGAGTTTGTATCCGGAGTGGTTGGAGTACCTCTCTATGGTGTTCATGAGTGCTGATATGGAATGATCTGGGTCCTCTGTTATTAGGAGTATGTCCTCAGCATAGGCTGCAAGTTTGGCTGTGGTCTTGACGATGAACTATTGTAAAGCGCTCTGATGCCTTCAGGCCATGTCAGCACCACATAAAATTGCAAAGAAATAAGTAAAAAGGTTAACCCATACCTTGCGTAGGGTATTGTTAGAAGGTAATACTCAAATCCCTTTATGTTCTATTTTACAAAAAATCTGTGAAGATTCTGTAACGGGCAGATGACGCATGGGTTATTCGATGTGAGGTGGCTCTTCTGGGAAAATATTCGGCCATTGGTAAATAGGAATGATGCATGCAGGCGCTTCAAAGAATTCTTCCTAAAAAATATCATTAAGTGCCAGTGATGATGGAGTCCACCCAGTGCAGTGGGATGTCACGGCAGAGAGGGTGGAGTCCCCCAGTGCAGTAGGATGTCACAGCTGTGAAGATGTAGTCCACCAATGCAGTGGGATGTCACATTAGAGATGATGGAGCCCCCAGTAGAGTGGGCTGTCACAGCAGAGATGATGGAATCCCCCAGGGCAGTGGGATGTCACAGTAGAGATGATGGAGTCCCCAGTGCAGTGGGATGTCACAGCAGTGATGATGGAGTCCCCCAGTGCAGTAGGATATCACAGCAGAGATGATGGAGTCCCCAGTGCACTGGGATGTCACAGCAGAGATGATGGAGTCCCCCAGTGCATAGGATGTCACGACCGTGATGATGGAGTCCCCCAGTGCAGTAGGATGTCACAGCAGAGAGGATGCAGTCCCCCTAGCGCAGTGGGATGTCACAGCAGAGATGATGGAGTCCCCAAGTGCAGTGGGATGTCACAGCAGAGATGATGCAGTCCCCCAGTGCAGTAATATGTCACAGCAGAGATGATAAAGTTCCCCAGTGTAGTAGGATGTCACAGCAGGGATGATAGAGTCCCCCAGTGCAGTAGGATGTCACAGCAGAGATAATGGAGTACCCCGGTGTAGCGGGATGACACAGCAGAGCTGATGGAGCCCCCCAGTGCAGTAGGATGTCACAGTAGAGATGATGGAATCCCCCAGTGCAGCAGGATGGCACAGCAGAGATGATGGAGCCCCCAGTGCAGTGGGATGTCACAGCAGAAATGATGGAGCCGCCAGTGCAGTGGGATGTCACAGCAGAGATGATGGAGTCCCCAGTGCAGTGGGATGTCACAGCAGTGATGATGGAGTCCCCAGTGCAGTGGGATGTCACAGCAGAGATGATGGAGTCCCCCAGTGCAATGGATGTCACAGCAGAGATAATGGAGTACCCCGGTGCAGCGGTATGACACAGCAGAGATGATGGAGTCCCCCAGTGCAGTAGGATGTCACAGCTGAGGTGATGGAATCCCCCAGTGCAGCGGGATGTCACAGCAGAGATGATGGAGCCCCCCAATGCAGTGGAATGTCACAGCAGAGATGATGGAGCCCCCCAGTGCAGTGGGATGTCACAGCAGAGATGACGGAGTCCCCAGTGCAATGGGATGACACAGCAGAGATGATGGAGTCCCCCAGGGCAGTGGGATGTCACAGCAGAGATGATGGAGTCCCTAGTGCAGTGGGAGGTCACAGCAGTGATGATGGAGTCCCCAGTGCAGTGGGATGTCACAGCAGAGATGATGGAGTCCCCCAGTGCAGTAGAATGTCACAGCAGAGATGATGGAATCCCCCAGTGAAGCGGGATGTCACAGCAGAGATGATGGAGCCCCCCAGTGCACTGGGAATTCACAGCAGAGATGATGGAACCCCCCAGTGCAGTAGGATGTCACAGCAGTGAAGATGGAGTACCCCATTGCAGTGGGATGTCACAACAGAGATGATGGAGTCGCCAGTGCAGTGGGATGTCAAAGCATTGATGATGGAGTCCCCAGTGCAGTGGGATGTCACAGCTGAGATGATGGAGTCCCCCGGTACAGCGGGATGACACAGCAGAGATGATGGAGTCCCCCAGTGCAGTAGGATGTCACATCAGAGATGATGGAGTTCCCCAGTGCAGTGGGATGTCACAGCAGAGATGATGGAATCCCCCAGTGCAGCGGGATGTCACAGCAGAGATGATGGAGCCCCCAGTGCAGTGGGATGTCACAGCAGAAATGATGGAGCCCCCCAGTGCAGTGGGATGTCACAGCAGAGATGATGGAGTCCCCAGTGCAGTGGGATGTCACAGCAGTGATGATGGAGTCCCACAGTGCAGTAGGATGTCACAGCAGAGATGATGGAGTCCCCAGTGCACTGGGATGTCACAGCAGAGATGATGGAGTCCCCCAGTGCATAGGATGTCACGAACGTGATGATGGAGTCCCCCAGTGCAGTAGGATGTCACAGCAGAGATGATGCAGTCCCCCTAGCGCAGTGGGATGTCACAGCAGAGATAATGGAGTCCCCAAGTGCAGTGCGATGTCACAGCAGAGATGATGCAGTCCCCCAGTGCAGTAAGATGTCACAGCAGAGATGATAAAGTTCCCCAGTGTAGTAGGATGTCACAGCAGGGATGATAGAGTCCCCCAGTGCAGTAGGATGTCACAGCAGAGATAATGGAGTACCCCGGTGTAGCGGGATGACACAGCAGAGCTGATGGAGCCCCCCAGTGCAGTAGGATGTCACAGCAGAGATGATGGAATCCCCCAGTGCAGCAAGATGGCACAGCAGAGATGATGGAGCCCCCAGTGCAGTGGGATGTCACAGCAGAAATGATGGAGCCGCCAGTGCAGTGGGATGTCACAGCAGAGATTATGGAGTCCCCAGTGCAGTGGGATGTCACAGCAGTGATGATGGAGTCCCCAGTGCAGTGGGATGTCACAGCAGAGATGATGGAGTCCCCCAGTGCAATGGATGTCACAGCAGAGATAATGGAGTACCCCGGTGCAGCGGTATGACACAGCAGAGATGATGGAGTCCCCCAGTGCAGTAGGATGTCACAGCAGAGGTGATGGAATCCCCCAGTGCAGCGGGATGTCACAGCAGAGATGATGGAGCCCCCCAGTGCAGTGGAATGTCACAGCAGAGATGATGGAGCCCCCCAGTGCAGTGGGATGTCACAGCAGAGATGACGGAGTCCCCAGTGCAGTGGGATGACACAGCAGAGATGATGGAGTCCCCCAGGGCAGTGGGATGTCACAGCAGAGATGATGGAGTCCCTAGTGCAGTGGGAGGTCACAGCAGTGATGATGGAGTCCCCAGTGCAGTGGGATGTCACAGCAGAGATGATGGAGTCCCCCAGTGCAGTAGGATGTCACAGCAGAGATGATGGAATCCCCCAGTGCAGCGGGATGTCACAGCAGAGATGATGGAGCCCCCCAGTGAACTGGGAATTCACAGCAGAGATGATGGAACCCCCCAGTGCAGTAGGATGTCACAGCAGTGAAGATGGAGTACCCCATTGCAGTGGGATGTCACAGCAGAGATGATGGAGTCGCCAGTGCAGTGGGATGTCAAAGCAGTGATGATGGAGTCCCCAGTGCAGTGGGATGTCACAGCAGAGATGATGGAGTCCCCCGGTACAGCGGGATGACACAGCAGAGATGATAGAGTCCCCCAGTGCAGTAGGATGTCGCATCAGAGATGATGGAGTTCCCCAGTGCAGTGGGATGTCACAGCAGAGATGATGGAATCCCCCAGTGCAGCGGGATGTCACAGCAGAGATGATGGAGCCCCCAGTGCAGTGGGATGTCACAGCAGAGATGATGGCGCCGCCAGTGCAGTGGGATGTCACAGCAGAGATGATGGAGTCCCCAGTGCAGTGGGATGTCACAGCAGTGATGATGGAGTCCCCCAGTGCAGTAGGATGTCACAGCAGAGATGATGGAGTCCCAGTGCACTGGGATGTCACAGCAGAGTTGATGGAGTCCCCCAGTGCATAGGATGTCACGACCGTGATGATGGAGTCCCCCAGTGCAGTAGGATGTCACAGCAGAGATGATGCAGTCCCCCTAGCGCAGTGGGATGTCACAGCAGAGATGATGGAGTCCCCAAGTGCAGTGCGATGTCACAGCAGAGATGATGCAGTCCCCCAGTGCAGTATGTCACAGCAGAGATGATAAAGTTCCCCAGTGCAGTAGGAAGTCACAGCAGGGATGATAGAGTCCTCCAGTGCAGTAGGATGTCACAGCAGAGATAATGGAGTACCCCGGTGTCGCGGGATGACACAGCAGAGCTGATGGAACCCCCCAGTGCAGTAGGATGTCACAGCAGAGATGATGGAATCTCCCAGTGCAGCAGGATGTCACAGCAGAGATGATGGAGCCCCCCAGTGCAGTGGGATGTCACAGCAGAAATGATGAGGCCGCCAGTGCAGTGGGATGTCACAGCAGAGATGATGGAGACCCCCAGGGCAGTGGGATGTCACAGCAGAGATGATGGAGTCCCCAGTGCAGTGGGATGTCACAGCAGTGATGATGGAGTCCCCAGTGCAGTGGGATGTCACACCAGAGATGATGGAGTCCCCCAGTGCATAGGATGTCACAGCAGAGATAATGGAGTACCCCGGTGCAGCAGGATGACACAGCAGAGATGATGGAGTCCCCCAGTGCAGTAGGATGTCCCAGCAGAGATGATGGAATCCCCCAGTGCATCGGGATGTCACAGCAGAGATGATGGAGCCCCCCAGTGCAGTGGAATGTCACAGCAGAGATGATGGAGCCCTCCAGTGCAGTGGGATGTCACAGCAGAGATGACGGAGTCCCCAGTGCAGTGGGATGACACAGCAGAGATGATGGAGTCCCCCAGGGCAGTGGGATGTCACAGCAGAGATGATGGAGTCCCCAGTGCAGTGGGATGTCACAGCAGTGATGATGGAGTCCCCAGGGCAGTGGGATGTCACAGCAGAGATGATGGAGTCCCCCGGTGCAGTAGGATGCCGCATCAGAGATAATGGAGTTCCCCAGTGCAGTGGGATGTCACAGCAGAGATGATGGAATCCCCCAGTGCAGCGGGATGTCACAGCAGAGATGATGGAGCCCCCCAGTGCAGTGGGATGTCACAGCAGAGATGATGGAGCCCCCCCAGTGCAGTGGGATGTCACAGCAGATATGATGGAGCCCACCAGTGCAGTGAGATGTCACAGCAGAGGTGATGGAATCCCCCAGTGCAGTGGGATGTCACAGCAGAGATGATGGAGCCCCCCAGTGCAGTGGAATGTCACAGCAGAGATGATGGAGCCCCCCAGTGCAGTGGGATGTCACAGCAGAGATGACGGAGTCCCCAGTGCAGTGGGATGACACAGCAGAGATGATGGAGCCCCCCAGTGCAGTGGGATGTCACAGCAGATATGATGGAGCCCACCAGTGCAGTGGGATGTCACAGCAGAGGTGATGGAATCCCCCAGTGCAGCGGGATGTCACAGCAGAGATGATGGAGCCCCCCAGTGCAGTGGAATGTCACAGCAGAGATGATGGAGCCCCCCAGTGCAGTGGGATGTCACAGCAGAGATGATGGAGTCCCCAGTGCAGTGGGATGTCACAGCAGAGATGATGGAGTCCCCCAGAGCAGTAGGATGTCACAGCAGAGATGATGGAATCCCCCAGTGCAGCGGGATGTCACAGCAGAGATGATGGAGCCCCCCAGTGAACTGGGAATTCACAGCAGAGATGATGGAACCCCCCAGTGCAGTAGGATGTCACAGCAGTGAAGATGGAGTACCCCATTGCAGTGGGATGTCACAGCAGAGATGATGGAGTCCCCAGTGCAGTGGGATGTCACAGCAGAGATGATGGAGTCCCCCGGTACAGCGGGATGACACAGCAGAGATGATAGAGTCCCCCAGTGCAGTAGGATGTCGCATCAGAGATGATGGAGTTCCCCAGTGCAGTGGGATGTCACAGCAGAGATGATGGAATCCCCCAGTGCAGCGGGATGTCACAGCAGAGATGATGGATGGAGCCCCCAGTGCAGTGGGATGTCACAGCAGAGATGATGGAGCCGCCAGTGCAGTGGGATGTCACAGCAGAGATGATGGAGTCCCCAGTGCAGTGGGATGTCACAGCAGTGATGATGGAGTCCCCCAATGCAGTAGGATGTCACAGCAGAGATGATGGAGTCCCCAGTGCACTGAGATGTCACAGCAGAGTTGATGGAGTCCCCCAGTGCATAGGATGTCACGACCGTGATGATGGAGTCCCCCAGTGCAGTAGGATGTCACAGCAGAGATGAAGCAGTCCCCCTAGCGCAGTGGGATGTCACAGCAGAGATGATGGAGTCCCCAAGTGCAGTGCGATGTCACAGCAGAGATGATGCAGTCGCCCAGTGCAGCAATATGTCACAGCAGAGATGATAAAGTTCCCCAGTGCAGTAGGAAGTCACAGCAGGGATGATAGAGTCCTCCAGTGCAGTAGGATGTCACAGCAGAGATAATGGAGTACCCCGGTGTCGCGGGATGACACAGCAGAGCTGATGGAACCCCCCAGTGCAGTAGGATGTCACAGCAGAGATGATGGAATCTCCCAGTGCAGCAGGATGTCACAGCAGAGATGATGGAGCCCCCCAGTGCAGTGGGATGTCACAGCAGAAATGATGAGGCCGCCAGTGCAGTGGGATGTCACAGCAGAGATGATGGAGACCCCCAGGGCAGTGGGATGTCACAGCAGAGATGATGGAGTCCCCAGTGCAGTGGGATGTCACAGCAGTGATGATGGAGTCCCCAGTGCAGTGGGATGTCACACCAGAGATGATGGAGTCCCCCAGTGCATAGGATGTCACAGTAGAGATAATGGAGTACCCCGGTGCAGCAGGATGACACAGCAGAGATGATGGAGTCCCCCAGTGCAGTAGGATGTCACAGCAGAGATGATGGAATCCCCCAGTGCATCGGAATGTCACAGCAGAGATGATGGAGCCCCCCAGTGCAGTGGAATGTCACAGCAGAGATGATGGAGCCCTCCAGTGCAGTGGGATGTCACAGCAGAGATGACGGAGTCCCCAGTGCAGTGGGATGACACAGCAGAGATGATGGAGTCCCCCAGGACAGTGGGATGTCACAGCAGATATGATGGAGTCCCCAGTGCAGTGGGATGTCACAGCAGTGATGATGGAGTCCCCAGGGCAGTGGGATGTCACAGCAGAGATGATGGAGTCCCCCAGTGCAGTAGGATGTCACAGCAGAGATGATGGAATCCCCCAGTGCAGCGGGATGTCACAGCAGAGATGATGGAGCCCCCCAGTGCACTGGGATTTCACAGCAGAGATGATGGAGCTCCCCAGTGCAGTAGGATGTCACAGCAGTGAAGATGGAGTCCCCCATTGCAGTGGGATGTCACAGCAGAGATGATGGAGTCCCCAGTGCAGTGGGATGTCAAAGCAGTGATGATGGAGTCCCCAGTGCAGTGGGATGTCACAGCAGAGATGATGGAGTCCCCCGGTGCAGCGGGATGACACAGCAGAGATGATGGAGTCCCCCAGTGCAGTAGGATGCCGCATCAGAGATAATGGAGTTCCCCAGTGCAGTGGGATGTCACAGCAGAGATGATGGAATCCCCCAGTGCAGCGGGATGTCACAGCAGAGATGATGGAGCCCCCCAGTGCAGTGGGATGTCACAGCAGAAATGATGAGGCCGCCAGTGCAGTGGGATGTCACAGCAGAGATGATGGAGACCCCCAGGGCAGTGGGATGTCACAGCAGAGATGATGGAGTCCCCAATGCAGTGGGATGTCACAGCAGTGATGATGGAGTCCCCAGTGCAGTGGGATGTCACACCAGAGATGATGGAGTCCCCCAGTGCATAGGATGTCACAGTAGAGATAATGGAGTACCCCGGTGCAGCAGGATGACACAGCAGAGATGATGGAGTCCCCCAGTGCAGTAGGATGTCACAGCAGAGATGATGGAATCCCCCAGTGCATCGGGATGTCACAGCAGAGATGATGGAGCCCCCCAGTGCAGTGGAATGTCACAGCAGAGATGATGGAGCCCTCCAGTGCAGTGGGATGTCACAGCAGAGATGACGGAGTCCCCAGTGCAGTGGGATGACACAGCAGAGATGATGGAGTCCCCCAGGGCAGTGGGATGTCACAGCAGATATGATGGAGTCCCCAGTGCAGTGGGATGTCACAGCAGTGATGATAGAGTCCCCAGGGCAGTGGGATGTCACAGCAGAGATGATGGAGTCCCCCAGTGCAGTAGGATGTCACAGCAGAGATGATGGAATCCCCCCAGTGCAGCGGGATGTCACAGCAGAGATGATGGAGCCCCCCAGTGCACTGGAATTTCACAGCAGAGATGATGGAGCTCCCCAGTGCAGTAGGATGTCACAGCAGTGAAGATGGAGTCCCCCATTGCAGTGGGATGTCACAGCAGAGATGATGGAGTCCCCAGTGCAGTGGGATGTCAAAGCAGTGATGATGGAGTCCCCAGTGCAGTGGGATGTCACAGCAGAGATGATGGAGTCCCCCGGTGCAGCGGGATGACACAGCAGAGATGATGGAGTCCCCCAGTGCAGTAGGATGCCGCATCAGAGATAATGGAGTTCCCCAGTGCAGTGGGATGTCACAGCAGAGATGATGGAATCCCCCAGTGCAGCGGGATGTCACAGCAGAGATGATGGAGCCCCCCAGTGCAGTGGGATGTCACAGCAGATATGATGGAGCCCACCAGTGCAGTGGGATGTCACAGCAGAGGTGATGGAATCCCCCAGTGCAGCGGGATGTCACAGCAGAGATGATGGAGCCCCCCAGTGCAGTGGAATGTCACAGCAGAGATGATGGAGCCCCCCAGTGCAGTGGGATGTCACAGCAGAGATGACGGAGTCCCCAGTGCAGTGGGATGACACAGCAGAGATGATGGAGCCCCCCAGTGCAGTGGGATGTCACAGCAGATATGATGGAGCCCACCAGTGCAGTGGGATGTCACAGCAGAGGTGATGGAATCCCCCAGTGCAGCGGGATGTCACAGCAGAGATGATGGAGCCCCCAGTGCAGTGGAATGTCACAGCAGAGATGATGGAGCCCCCCAGTGCAGTGGGATGTCACAGCAGAGATGATGGAGTCCCCAGTGCAGTGGGATGTCACAGCAGAGATGATGGAGTCCCCCAGTGCAGTAGGATGTCACAGCAGAGATGATGGAATCCCCCAGTGCAGCGGGATGTCACAGCAGAGATGATGGAGCCCCCCAGTGAACTGGGAATTCACAGCAGAGATGATGGAACCCCCCAGTGCAGTAGGATGTCACAGCAGTGAAGATGGAGTACCCCATTGCAGTGGGATGTCACAGCAGAGATGATGGAGTCCCCAGTGCAGTGGGATGTCACAGCAGAGATGATGGAGTCCCCCGGTACAGCGGTATGACACAGCAGAGATGATAGAGTCCCCCAGTGCAGTAGGATGTCGCATCAGAGATGATGGAGTTCCCCAGTGCAGTGGGATGTCACAGCAGAGATGATGGAATCCCCAGTGCAGCGGGATGTCACAGCAGAGATGATGGAGCCCCCAGTGCAGTGGGATGACACAGCAGAGATGATGGAGCCGCCAGTGCAGTGGGATGTCACAGCAGAGATGATGGAGTCCCCAGTGCAGTGGGATGTCACAGCAGTGATGATGGAGTCCCCCAGTGCAGTAGGATGTCACAGCAGAGATGATGGAGTCCCCAGTGCACTGGGATGTCACAGCAGAGTTGATGGAGTCCCCCAGTGCATAGGATGTCACGACCGTGATGATGGAGTCCCCCAGTGCAGTAGGATGTCACAGCAGAGATGATGCAGTCCCCCTAGCGCAGTGGGATGTCACAGCAGAGATGATGGAGTCCCCAAGTGCAGTGCGATGTCACAGCAGAGATGATGCAGTCCCCCAGTGCAGTAATATGTCACAGCAGAGATGATAAAGTTCCCCAGTGCAGTAGGAAGTCACAGCAGGGATGATAGAGTCCTCCAGTGCAGTAGGATGTCACAGCAGAGATAATGGTGTACCCCGGTGTCGCGGGATGACACAGCAGAGCTGATGGAACCCCCCAGTGCAGTAGGATGTCACAGCAGAGATGATGGAATCTCCCAGTGCAGCAGGATGTCACAGCAGAGATGATGGAGCCCCCCAGTGCAGTGGGATGTCACAGCAGAAATGATGAGGCCGCCAGTGCAGTGGGATGTCACAGCAGAGATGATGGAGACCCCCAGGGCAGTGGGATGTCACAGCAGAGATGATGGAGTCCCCAGTGCAGTGGGATGTCACAGCAGTGATGATGGAGTCCCCAGTGCAGTGGGATGTCACACCAGAGATGATGGAGTCCCCCAGTGCATAGGATGTCACAGCAGAGATAATGGAGTACCCCAGTGCAGCAGGATGACACAGCAGAGATGATGGAGTCCCCCAGTGCAGTAGGATGTCACAGCAGAGATGATGGAATCCCCCAGTGCATCGGGATGTCACAGCAGAGATTCTGGAGCCCCCCAGTGCAGTGGAATGTCACAGCAGAGATGATGGAGCCCTCCAGTGCAGTGGGATGTCACAGCAGAGATGACGGAGTCGCCAGTGCAGTGGGATGACACAGCAGAGATGATGGAGTCCCCCAGGGCAGTGGGATGTCACAGCAGAGATGATGGAGTCCCCAGTGCAGTGGGATGTCACAGCAGTGATGATGGAGTCCCCAGGGCAGTGGGATGTCACAGCAGAGATGATGGAGTCCCCCAGTGCAGTAGGATGTCACAGCAGAGATGATGGAATCCCCCAGTGCAGCGGGATGTCACAGTAGAGATGATGGAGCCCCCCAGTGCACTGGGATTTCACAGCAGAGATGATGGAGCTCCCCAGTGCAGTAGGATGTCACAGCAGTGAAGATGGAGTCCCCCATTGCAGTGGGATGTCACAGCAGAGATGATGGAGTCCCCAGTGCAGTGGGATGTCAAAGCAGTGATGATGGAGTCCCCAGTGCAGTGGGATGTCACAGCAGAGATGATGGAGTCCCCCGGTGCAGCGGGATGACACAGCAGAGATGATGGAGTCCCCCAGTGCAGTAGGATGCCGCATCAGAGATGATGGAGTTCCCCAGTGCAGTGGGATGTCACAGCAGAGATGATGGAATCCCCCAGTGCAGCGGGATGTCACAGCAGAGATGATGGAGCCCCCCAGTGCAGTGGGATGTCACAGCAGAGATGATGGAGCCCCCCAGTGCAGTGGGATGTCACAGCAGATATGATGGAGCCCACCAGTGCAGTGGGATGTCACAGCAGAGATGATGGAGTCCCCAGTGCAGTGGGATGTCACAGCAGAGATGATGGAGTCCCCCAGGCCAGTGGGATGTCACAGCAGAGATGATGGAAGCCCCAGTGCAGTGGGATGTCACAGCAATGATGATGGAGTCCCCAGTGCAGTGGGATGTCACAGCAGTGATGATGGAGTCCTCAGTGCAGTGGGATGTCACAGCAGTGCTAATGGAGTCCCCCGGTACAGTGGAATGTCACAGAAGAGATTATGGAGTCCCCAGTGCAGTAGGATGTCACAGCAGAGATGATGCAGTCCCCCAGTGCAGTAGGATGTCACTGCAGAGATGATGGAGCCCCCCAGTGCAGTGGGATGTCACATCAGAGATGATGGAGCCCCCCAGTGCAGTGGGATGTCACAGCAGTGAAGATTGAGTCCCCCAGGGCAGTGGGATGTCACAGCAGAGATGATGGAGTCCCCAGTGCAGTAGGATGTCACAGCAGAGATGATGCAGTCCCCCAGTGCAGTAGGATGTCACAGCAGAGATGATAGAGCCCCCCAGTGCAGTGGGATGTCACATCAGAGATGATGAAGCCCCCCAGTGCAGTGGGATGTCACAGCAGAGAGGATGGAGTCCCCCAAGGCAGTGGGATGTCACAGCAGAGAGGATGGAGTCGCCAGTGCAGTGGGATGTCAAAGCAGTGATGATGGAGTCCCCAGTGCAGTGGGATGTAACAGCAGAGATGATGGAGTCCCCCGGTGCAGCGGGATGACACAGCAGAGATGATGGAGTTTCTCCAGCGCAGTGGGATGTCACATCAGAGATGATGGAATCCCCCAGTGCAGCGGGAGGTCACAGCAGAGATGATGGAGCCCCCCAGTGCAGTGGGATGTCACAGCAGAGATGATGGAGCCCCCCAGTGCAGTGGGATATCACAGCAGAGATGATGGAGCCCCCAGTGCAGTGGGATGTCACAGCAGAGATGATGGAGACGCCAGTGCAGTGGGATGTCACAGCAGAGATGATGGAGTCCCCAGTGCAGTGGGATGTCACAGCAGTGATGATGGAGTCCCCCAGTGCAGTAGGATGTCACAGCAGAGATGATGGAGTCCCCAGTGCACTGGGATGTCACAGCAGAGTTGATGGAGTCCCCCAGTGCATAGGATGTCACGACCGTGATGATGGAGTCCACCAGTGCAGTAGGATGTCACAGCAGAGATGATGCAGTCCCCCTAGCGCAGTGGGATGTCACAGCAGAGATGATGGAGTCCCCAAGTGCAGTGCGATGTCACAGCAGAGATGATGCAGTCCCCCAGTGCAGTAATATGTCACAGCAGAGATGATAAAGTTCACCAGTGCAGTACGAAGTCACAGCAGGGATGATAGAGTCCTCCAGTGCAGTAGGATGTCACAGCAGAGATAATGGAGTACCCCGATGTTGCGGGATGACACAGCAGAGCTGATGGAACCCCCCAGTGCAGTAGGATGTCACAGCAGAGATGATGGAATCTCCCAGTGCAGCAGGATGTCACAGCAGAGATGATGGAGCCCCCCAGTGCAGTGGGATCTCACAGCAGAAATGATGAGGCCGCCAGTGCAGTGGGATGTCACAGCAGAGATGATGGAGACCCCCAGGGCAGTGGGATGTCACAGCAGAGATGATGGAGTCCCCAGTGAAGTGGGATGTCACAGCAGTGATGATGGAGTCCCCAGTGCAGTGGGATGTCACACCAGAGACGATGGAGTCCCCCAGTGCATAGGATGTCACAGCAGAGATAATGGAGTACCCCGGTGCAGCAGGATGACACAGCAGAGATGATGGAGTCCCCCAGTGCAGTAGGATTTCACAGCAGAGATGATGGAATCCCCCAGTGCAGCGGGATGTCACAGCAGAGATGATGGAGCCCCCCAGTGCAGTGGAATGTCACAGCAGAGATGATGGAGCCCTCCAGTGCAGTGGGATGTCACAGCAGAGATGACGGAGTCCCCAGTGCAGTGGGATGACACAGCAGAGATGATGGAGTCCCCCAGGGCAGTGGGATGTCACAGCAGAGATGATGGAGCCCCCAGTGCAGTGGGATGTCACAGCAGTGATGATGGAGTCCCCAGGGCAGTGGGATGTCACAGCAGAGATGATGGAGTCCCCCAGTGCAGTAGGATGTCACAGCAGAGATGATGGAATCCCCCAGTGCAGCGGGATGTCACAGCAGAGATGATGGAGCCCCCCAGTGCACTGGGATTTCACAGCAGAGATGATGGAGCTCCCCAGTGCAGTAGGATGTCACAGCAGTGAAGATGGAGTCCCCCATTGCAGTGGGATGCCACAGCAGAGATGATGGAGTCCCCAGTGCAGTGGGATGTCAAAGCAGTGATGATGGAGTCCCCAGTGCAGTGGGATGTCACAGCAGAGATGATGGAGTCCCCCGGTGCAGCGGGATGACACAGCAGAGATGATGGAGTCCCCCAGTGCAGTAGGATGCCGCATCAGAGATGATGGAGTTCCCCAGTGCAGTGGGATGTCACAGCAGAGATGATGGAATCCCCCAGTGCAGCGGGATGTCACAGCAGAGATGATGGAGCCCCCCAGTGCAGTGGGATGCTACAGCAGAGATGATGGAGCCCCCAGTGCAGTGGGATGTCACAGCAGATATGATGGAGCCCACCAGTGCAGTGGGATGTCACAGCAGAGATGTTGGAGTCCCCAGTGCAGTGGGATGTCACAGCAGAGATGATGGAGTCCCCCAGGCCAGTGGGATGTCAGAGCAGAGATGATGGAGGCCCCAGTGCAGTGGGATGTCACAACAATGATGATGGAGTCCCCAGTGCAGTGGGATATCAAAGAAGTGATGATGGAGTCCCCAGTGCAGTGGGATGTCACAGCAGTGATAATGGAGTCCCCCGGTACAGTGGAATGTCACAGCAGAGATGATGGAGTCCCCAAGTGCAGTGGGATGTCACAGCAGAGATGATGGAGCCCCCCAGTGCAGTAGGATGTCACAGCAGTGAAGATGGAGTCCCCCAGGTCAGTGGGATGTCACAGCAGAGATGATGGAGTCCCCAGTGCAGTAGGATGTCACAGCAGAGATGATGCAGTCCCCCAGTGCAGTAGGATGTCACTGCAGAGATGATGGAGCCCCCCAGTGCAGTGGGATGTCACATCAGAGATGATGGAGCCCCCCAGTGCAGTGGGATGTCACAGCAGTGAAGATTGAGTCCCCCAGGGCAGTGGGATGTCACAGCAGAGATGATGGAGTCCCCAGTGCAGTAGGATGTCACAGCAGAGATGATGCAGTCCCCCAGTGCAGTAGGATGTCACAGCAGAGATGATGGAGCCCCCCAGTGCAGTGGGATGTCACATCAGAGATGATGGAGCCCCCCAGTGCAGTGGGATGTCACAGCAGAGAGGATGGAGTCCCCCAAGGCAGTGGGATGTCACAGCAGAGAGGATGGAGTCCCCAGTGCAGTGGGATGTCACAGCAGAGATGATGGAGTCCCCGGTGCAGCGGGATGACACAGCAGAGATGATGGAGTCCCCCAGTGCAGTAGGATGCCGCATCAGAGATGATGGAGTTCCCCAGTGCAGTGGGATGTCACTGCAGAGATGATGGAATCCCCCAGTGCAGCGGGATGTCACAGCAGAGATGATGGAGCCCCCCAGTGCAGTGGGATGTCACAGCAGAGATGATGGAGCCCCCAGTGCAGTGGGATGTCACAGCAGATATGATGGAGCCCACCAGTGCAGTGGGATGTCACAGCAGAGATGTTGGAGTCCCCAGTGCAGTGGGATGTCACAGCAGAGATGATGGAGTCCCCCAGGCCAGTGGGATGTCACAGCAGAGATGATGGAGGCCCCAGTGCAGTGGGATGTCACAGCAATGATGATGGAGTCCCCAGTGCAGTGGGATGTCAAAGAAGTGATGATGGAGTCCCCAGTGCAGTAGGATGTCACAGCAGAGATGATGCAGTCCCCCAGTGCAGTAGGATGTCACAGCAGAGATGATGGAGCCCCCCAGTGCAGTGGGATGTCACATCAGAGATGATGAAGCCCCCCAGTGCAGTGGGATGTCACAGCAGAGAGGATGGAGTCCCCCAAGGCAGTGGGATGTCACAGCAGAGAGGATGGAGTCCCCAGTGCAGTGGGATGTCAAAGCAGTGATGATGGAGTCCCCAGTGCAGTGGGATGTAACAGCAGAGATGATGGAGTCCCCCGGTGCAGCGGGATGACACAGCAGAGATGATGGAGTTTCTCCAGCGCAGTGGGATGTCACATCAGAGATGATGGAATCCCCCAGTGCAGCGGGAGGTCACAGCAGAGATGATGGAGCCCCCCAGTGCAGTGGGATGTCACAGCAGAGATGATGGAGCCCCCCAGTGCAGTGGGATATCACAGCAGAGATGATGGAGCCCCCAGTGCAGTGGGATGTCACAGCAGAGATGATGGAGCCGCCAGTGCAGTGGGATGTCACAGCAGAGATGATGGAGTCCCCAGTGCAGTGGGATGTCACAGCAGAGATGATGCAGTCCCCCTAGCGCAGTGGGATGTCACAGCAGAGATGATGGAGTCCCCAAGTGCAGTGCGATGTCACAGCAGAGATGATGCAGTCCCCCAGTGCAGTAATATGTCACAGCAGAGATGATAAAGTTCCCCAGTGCAGTAGGAAGTCACAGCAGGGATGATAGAGTCCTCCAGTGCAGTAGGATGTCACAGCAGAGATAATGGAGTACCCCGATGTTGCGGGATGACACAGCAGAGCTGATGGAACCCCCCAGTGCAGTAGGATGTCACAGCAGAGATGATGGAATCTCCCAGTGCAGCAGGATGTCACAGCAGAGATGATGGAGCCCCCCAGTGCAGTGGGATGTCACAGCAGAAATGATGAGGCCGCCAGTGCAGTGGGATGTCACAGCAGAGATGATGGAGACCCCCAGGGCAGTGGGATGTCACAGCAGAGATGATGGAGTCCCCAGTGCAGTGGGATGTCACAGCAGTGATGATGGAGTCCCCAGTGCAGTGGGATGTCACACCAGAGACGATGGAGTCCCCCAGTGCATAGGATGTCACAGCAGAGATAATGGAGTACCCCGGTGCAGCAGGATGACACAGCAGAGATGATGGAGTCCCCCAGTGCAGTAGGATGTCACAGCAGAGATGATGGAATCCCCCAGTGCAGTGGGATGTCACAGCAGAGATGATGGAGCCCCCCAGTGCAGTGGAATGTCACAGCAGAGATGATGGAGCCCTCCAGTGCAGTGGGATGTCACAGCAGAGATGACGGAGTCCCCAGTGCAGTGGGATGACACAGCAGAGATGATGGAGTCCCCCAGGGCAGTGGGATGTCACAGCAGAGATGATGGAGCCCCCAGTGCAGTGGGATGTCACAGCAGTGATGATGGAGTCCCCAGGGCAGTGGGATGTCACAGCAGAGATGATGGAGTCCCCCAGTGCAGTAGGATGTCACAGCAGAGATGATGGAATCCCCCAGTGCAGCGGGATGTCACAGCAGAGATGATGGAGCCCCCCAGTGCACTGGGATTTCACAGCAGAGATGATGGAGCTCCCCAGTGCAGTAGGATGTCACAGCAGTGAAGATGGAGTCCCCCATTGCAGTGGGATGCCACAGCAGAGATGATGGAGTCCCCAGTGCAGTGGGATGTCAAAGCAGTGATGATGGAGTCCCCAGTGCAGTGGGATGTCACAGCAGAGATGATGGAGTCCCCCGGTGCAGCGGGATGACACAGCAGAGATGATGGAGTCCCCCAGTGCAGTAGGATGCTGCATCAGAGATGATGGAGTTCCCCAGTGCAGTGGGATGTCACAGCAGAGATGATGGAATCCCCCAGTGCAGCGGGATGTCACAGCAGAGATGATGGAGCCCCCCAGTGCAGTGGGATGTTACAGCAGAGATGATGGAGCCCCCAGTGCAGTGGGATGTCACAGCAGATATGATGGAGCCCACCAGTGCAGTGGGATGTCACAGCAGAGATGTTGGAGTCCCCAGTGCAGTGGGATGTTACAGCAGAGATGATGGAGTCCCCCAGGCCAGTGGGATGTCACAGCAGAGATGATGGAGGCCCCAGTGCAGTGGGATGTCACAGCAATGATGATGGAGTCCCCAGTGCAGTGGGATGTCAAAGAAGTGATGATGGAGTCCCCAGTGCAGTGGGATGTCACAGCAGTGATAATGGAGTCCCCCGGTACAGTGGAATGTCACAGCAGAGATGATGGAGTCCCCAAGTGCAGTGGGATGTCACAGCAGAGATGATGGAGCCCCCAGTGCAGTAGGATGTCACAGCAGTGAAGATGGAGTCCCCCAGGTCAGTGGGATGTCACAGCAGAGATGATGGAGTCCCCAGTGCAGTAGGATGTCACAGCAGAGATGATGCAGTCCCCCAGTGCAGTAGGATGTCACTGCAGAGATGATGGAGCCCCCCAGTGCAGTGGGATGTCACATCAGAGATGATGGAGCCCCCCAGTGCAGTGGGATGTCACAGCAGTGAAGATTGAGTCCCCCAGGGCAGTGGGATGTCACAGCAGAGATGATGGAGTCCACAGTGCAGTAGGATGTCACAGCAGAGATGATGCAGTCCCCCAGTGCAGTAGGATGTCACAGCAGAGATGATGGAGCCCCCCAGTGCAGTGGGATGTCACATCAGAGATGATGGAGCCCCCCAGTGCAGTGGGATGTCACAGCAGAGAGGATGGAGTCCCCCAAGGCAGTGGGATGTCACAGCAGAGAGGATGGAGTCCCCAGTGCAGTGGGATGTCACAGCAGAGATGATGGAGTCCCCGGTGCAGCGGGATGACACAGCAGAGATGATGGAGTCCCCCAGTGCAGTAGGATGCCGCATCAGAGATGATGGAGTTCCCCAGTGCAGTGGGATGTCACAGCAGAGATGATGGAATCCCCCAGTGCAGCGGGATGTCACAGCAGAGATGATGGAGCCCCCCAGTGCAGTGGGATGTCACAGCAGAGATGATGGAGCCCCCAGTGCAGTGGGATGTCACAGCAGATATGATGGAGCCCACCAGTGCAGTGGGATGTCACAGCAGTGATGTTGGAGTCCCCAGTGCAGTGGGATGTCACAGCAGAGATGATGGAGTCCCCCAGGCCAGTGGGATGTCACAGCAGAGATGATGGAGGCCCCAGTGCAGTGGGATGTCACAGCAATGATGATGGAGTCCCCAGTGCAGTGGGATGTCAAAGAAGTGATGATGGAGTCCCCAGTGCAGAGGGATGTCACAGCAGTGATAATGGAGTCCCCCGGTACAGTGGAATGTCACAGCAGAGATGATGGAGTCCCCAAGTGCAGTGGGATGTCACAGCAGAGATGATGGAGCCCCCCAGTGCAGTAGGATGTCACAGCAGTGAAGATGGAGTCCCCCAGGTCAGTGGGATGTCACAGCAGAGATGATGGAGTCCCCAGTGCAGTAGGATGTCACAGCAGAGATGATGCAGTCCCCCAGTGCAGTAGGATGTCACTGCAGAGATTATGGAGCCCCCCAGTGCAGTGGGATGTCACATCAGAGATGATGGAGCCCCCCAGTGCAGTGGGATGTCACAGCAGTGAAGATTGAGTCCCCCAGGGCAGTGGGATGTCACAGCAGAGATGATGGAGTCCCCAGTGCAGTAGGATGTCACAGCAGAGATGATGCAGTCCCCCAGTGCAGTAGGATGTCACAGCAGAGATGATGGAGCCTCCCAGTGCAGTGGGATGTCACATCAGAGATGATGGAGCCCCCAGTGCAGTGGGATGTCACAGCAGAGAGGATGGAGTCCCCCAAGGCAGTGGGATGTCACAGCAGAGAGGATGGAGTCCCCAGTGCAGTGGGATGTCAAAGCAGTGATGATGGAGTCCCCAGTGCAGTGGGATGTAACAGCAGAGATGATGGAGTCCCCCGGTGCAGCAGGATGACACAGCAGAGATGATGGAGTTTCTCCAGCGCAGTGGGATGTCACATCAGAGATTATGGAATTCCCCAGTGCAGCGGGAGGTCACAGCAGAGATGATGGAGCCCCCCCAGTGCAGTGGGATGTCACAGCAGAGATGATGGAGCCCCCCAGTGCAGTGGGATATCACAGCAGAGATGATGGAGTCCCCAGTGCAGTGGGATGTCACAGCAGAGATGATGGAGCCCCCCAGGGCAGTGGGATGTCACAGCAGAGATGATGGAGTCCCCAGTGCAGTGGGATGTCACAGCAGTGATGATGGAGTCCCCAGTGCAGTGGGATATCACAGCAGTGATGATGGAGTCCCCCGTGCAGTGGGATGTCACAGCAGTGATAATGGAGTCCCCCATTACAGTGGGATATCACAGCAGAGATGATGGAGTCCCCAAGTTCAGCGTGATGTCACAGCAGAGATGATGCAGTCCCCCAGTGGAGTAGGATGTCACAGCAGAGATGATGGAGCCCCCCAGTGCAGTGGGATGTCACAGCAGAGATGATGGAGCCCCCCAGTGCAGTGGGATGTCACAGCAGGGATGATGGAGCCCCCCAGTGCAGTGGGATGTCATAGCAGAGATGATGGAGTCTCTCCAGCACAGTGGGATGTCACAGCAGAGATGATGTAGTCCCCCAGTGCAGTGGGATATTGCCGCTCCAACCACTGTGGTCAGATTTACATTCCATCAATTGCACTATCTGAACTTGGGATCTTTTTAAAAAAATAAAACATTTTCTTGAACAAAAGCAGAGGCAGTGATCAGCATGTAATCTCGAAGCACAATCTTGACATAGAATATGTACTTTACAGCAGTGTAACATAGGCACAATTACAAGGGGGAACCCCGTCTAGACATTGCCATATTAATTGAAGGGCAGGTAGACAGTTCATCTCTATAAGTATTCCATCGTCCCCATTTCTTATCCCAAACAATCGGGCACCCCCTAACCTTATAAACTGTCTTTTCGGACAACATACACACATCCATAGTAGCAACCCATCTGATCAAGAGTGGTTTAGAGGGTGAGCCCCACTGCATTGCTATTTCACGTTTCAATAAAAGGGAGCCCAGAGCCACCCATTGCTGTTCAAGTGCAGTTAGATCTGTGGGGTTCCACACATTAAGAAGTTCACATTTTGGAGTCAGAGGGATGGATTTTCCAAGGGCATCAGCCATCTTGCGGACGGCGCGCTCCCAGAGGTCTTGAATCACCGGGCATTCCCAGAGGATGTGATAGAAGGTGCCAATCTGACCGCAGTTACGGAGGCAGAGGTCAGAGGTCCGTCTACCAATCCTGGCCAGAAGGGGAGCGGACATGTAGTATCTTTAATTGTATAAGCCTAAATCTGTGGTTAATAGCGGATTCGCACGGGGACATTAGCGCCGCTTGCCATTCAGCGTCCTCCAAGACACCGATGTCGTTTTGCCATTTGTCTTGTAGAAGCTGGAAGGTGTTAGGCATGTTGTTACATAACTTGCGATAGGTGTAGGATATCGCTTTGGCCTGGAGGTGTTCTGACAAGAGTCTGTCCTCTTGGGGCGAGGATTGTGGGAGAGAGGGGAGATCAGGGACACTGGCAAGTATGTCGTGTTTGATTTGTAGATAGCCGAAGGCCTCAGATTGGGCTAAGTCATGTGTCTTCCGGAGCTCTTCGAAGGTCAGTAATTTGCCCTTGTGAAGCATGTCGCCCAGAGTGGAAATGCCCATTGTGTCCCACTTGTCGAAACCCTGATAATGACAGAGGGAACCCAGCTGATGTGAAGTCCAAAGTGGGGTGGATAGCGTAAGAGTGTTAGCCCACCCAAGTCGCTTGTTCGCTCGATGCCAGATCGTTATTGTGTGGGACATCGGGCCTATATACCGGGTATGAGAGTGTTTGCCGTATAGGGCTTCAAGGTAGCCCCCACGGCCCGTCTGGTATCTCTCTAGGCAGAAAGCAGGGTTAGTGGGTGAACCATAAATCCAGGAGTATGTTGGGATCAATTGGGTAGCCCAATAATAGAGTCGAACATTTGGGTGGGCGATTCGTCCATCGTACCACCCTTGTGTAAGCGAAAGGAGAGCAATGCGGGGAGAGCTGCCGTCCCACAAGAGGAGGCGGAGGTCTCCTTCGAGTGTATTAAAATAGGAATCAGCTACGGGAAATGGGCAGTTTTGCAGGGCCGCTCTGCCTGGGAGAGAGAGTGGTAATGATCTCCAATGTGAGATGTCAGTGTTTAGTCTCTGAAGTGGGCCTTTGAGGTTGCGTTCATAAAATAGTTTGGGGTCCGGGGTGACAATGATTCCAAGGTATTTAAACCCCTCCAGGGCTAGTTCAATAGAATAGCCTCGTGGGAGAGAAGGGGTTGGGCCTCGAAGAACATATAACAGTGATTTGGACCAGTTGATGGAAAAGCCCGAGTATTTAGCAAAGTTAGTGATGACGTGGAGCAGGCTGTTAAGAGAGGATTTGGGGGAGGAGACAGAGACTAGGATATCGTCCGCGTAGAGCGAGATTTTGTCAATGGTGTCGTCATTCCATCGGATGCCGCGGATGGAATTGTCAGTTCTGACCCAATGAGCCAGAGGTTCAAGGGTAAGTGCGAACAACAAGGGGGACAAAGGACATCCCTGTCTGGTACCTCTGTGCAGGGGAAACCATCTGGGCGTATGTCCGTTAACATAGACTTGACCCCATAGGTCTGTGTATAGCAGTCGGATCCATTGAATACATTTAGGACCAAAACTATAGCGGAGGAGGACCTCGAAAAGGTACGACCATTCAATGGAGTCAAAGGCAAGCGTGGCGTCTGGGGAAAGGATAGCAGCGTCTTCTTGAAGTAGTGGTATCCTGCTCATTACATTATGAACCCGGTGGAGGTTGAGTGCTGTATTGCAGCCCGGTAGAAAGCCCGATTGATCATCGTGGATCAAGGCAGGGAGGACTGTCATAAGTCTGGCAACGAGGAGTTTCGCCAGGACCTTCACTTCAGAGTTAATGAGAGAAATTGGTCGGTAAGAGCCGCAGTCATTAGCCGGTTTGTTCCGTTTACGGATGACCACTATTGATGCCAGTCGCTGGTCTAGTGGCAGGCGGCCGGCATATCGACACTCTTCAAACATTGCTTTGAGGTGCAGAAGGATCTCACCTGCCATGCCCTTTAGGAACCCAATTGGAACACCATTGAGGCCCATAGCTTTACCTGATTGAACGGCAAACAAGGCATTGCCAACCTCCTCTACTGTGAGGTCTGCCTCCAGTTCCTGCACGTCTGATTCGGAGAGAGAGGGAAGTCTCAACTCGGCCAGAAGTAGTTCAGACTCCTCGGCGCCATAATGTGCTTTGGCTGTGTAGATTCGCTCCAGGTGGACAGCGAAGGCCTTTGCTATGTCGGTCTGGTCTGTGACAGTAGAGTGATCTGGCAGGGTCAGCTCCGGGATCCATCGAGATCCCTGCTCACGTTTTTCGAGCCATGCAAGCATTTTACCTGCCCTATCGCCCAGTTCATAAACGCGATGGCGAGTGTTCAAGAGCTTGGCCTGTGCTTTCTCAAGGGCTAATGCTTTAAATTCCAGTTGTTTCGCACGGAGACGAGTTGCCGTTTCATCTGTGGGGTGTGCATTGTGGAGTGATTCTAGGTGAGTCAGGTCTGACTCAACCTGAATTAGGTGTTCACTAAGCATGGGCGTAAAATCCGTTACGCTCGCGGATTTTGCGGATTTTCGGTAAATTCGCAATCCGCGAACTCTAGCGAACTTGCCGAAAATTCGTAAAATCCGTGCGAAGCGGATTTTTTGCTTGCCAACTAGAATACTATACAATTTCGCGGGAGTAAATACTTGCGAACACGTAGATGCGGCGGGCAGCGACAATCTCGCAATTGCGAGATTGCAAAATTTGCAATTTCGCACAAGAAATCCACCAGCAGGCAGCATAAACCTTGAAAATTATGATTTTTATCAGAATAACTCCTCAGGTTGACATTTGCCTGCATTTGTCTTTGCAAGGAGTCCATTTTGGGGGGTGGGGGTGGGAGGAAGGAAGTGCCCCACAGTCTCCAACTTCCTGTTCCTGTCCACCAGGCTCCTCCCAGTGCTTTCTTCATGTGCTGGTCACTTTGATTTGGATCTTGACCTGGAAGGATTACTTTTGTGGATGCTGCTGGATATTTGGATTTTTGCAATACTGAAAGCACTCAGCAGGTGCAAAAGTTCAATCTTATCATTAGTAACCATTCCCTGTAGTGCTTCCTGAGGGGCCGCTTCAGAGTTCATTTGCCTACTTGCAACTATTCTATGACCCTGCTCTGACCCTCACAGCAGGCTCAGAGAATAGCTACAAGTATACAACAAAGGTCCTGTTAAAAAAATTACACTGCAACAGAAAGCAATTACAGACAATACTGAAAGCACTCAGCAGGTGCAAAAGTTCAATCTTATCATTAGTAACCATTCCCTGTAGTGCTTCCTGAGGGGCCCCTTCAGAGTTCAGCAAATTACAGATAAGGAAGCAGGTGCCAGCCAGACTGGAAGTTTAAATTCAGTGACACATTAATCAACCCCAAATTAATTCATGTCAGTTGAAGCAGGGCAGGTGTGCTTGCTTTTTTTCACCCCCATAATCTACAGTGATAAACCAACCAGAGGGTGGCAGGGATGTACCTGAGGGTGGCATGGGTGTACCAGAGGGTGGCAGTGGTGAAACAGAGGGTGCTGTGAACCTGTGATGATGAACCAGATGTAGAAACAACATAGTCGCGGTCGTTGCGAGCCGACAAGTAAGTTCGCAATTGCGAACTGGTACAGAATCCTCGCGAACTGGCAGAAATCCTTGCGAACACAAAAAAAAATAATCCGCAAATTCGCGAGAGTTCGCGGATATTGCGGATTGCGAATCCGTAAATACGCAAGTTCGCGGATTGCCAATTCGCAAAATCCGCCCATGCTTAGTGTTCACTCTGTTTGCGAGTGTAGCTAGTTTTGAGAGCTAAGGCCTTACCTTTAAGTACTGCCTTGTATGCCTCCCATATGGTCACGGCTGATTCCACCGAGCCCACATTTTCCGCAAAATAATATTCTGTGTGTTCAAGTAGGCAGTCTTTTATGTCAGGGACCTTAAGGAGCCAGGGCATTATGATTATGGGGCCACGGGACCTCCGGCGGTGGTACGTGATATCCACAGTTAATGGGGAATGGTCTGAGATCCCCCTGGGGAGCCCTTTGGGGTGGCATAAAAACTCCAGGTCAATGGTGGGGGGAACAGATAATCTATGCGAGAGCTGCTATTGTGGGCATTGGAGTACTGTGTGAAGTAAGAAGTAATTACAAAAAGGGGGTGGTGATGGAAGGAGTATCTGAGTTAATCAGAACACTCCTACCCAGTCAACAGATCAGGGCTTGATCCATCACCGTTTTTTAGCTCACTACACCATCCCAGTTCAGAACCTGGCTATATGCAAATTAGTCTGTCCCTGGCCCAGTGCATCATGGGAACAGGGCAGACCAAACTACCAAGCCAATTCTTCACTGGAAAGGAAACAAGCTTCCGGGGACCGGTTTCTGGCATTACAGCCGTCTTCGGCCCGGCTTGCTTGAATCCTGATGGTGCAATGAGCAAGGGACTCATGTCTGAGCATACCCTTCCACACTCATGGTGGCCAAAATAATTACAAAAAGGGGGTGGTGATGGACAGAGTATCTGAGTTAATCAGAACACTCCTACCCAGTCAACAGATCAGGGCTTGATCCATCACCGTTTTTTAGCTCACTACACCATCCCAGTTCAGAACCTGGCTATATGCAAATTAGTCTGTCCCTGGCCCAGTGCATCATGGGAACAGGGCAGACCAAACTACCAAGCCAATTCTTCACTGGATGTTGGATCTAGCCCTGATCTCTTGACTAGGTGAGAGTATTCTGCTTAATTCAGAAACTCTGTCCATCACCACCCCTTGTTGTGAAGTAAGAAGTAGTCGGATGAGACGCGCGGCATAGGTCCTCAAGCCCCATCGTCTGTGTGAAATCAAATAGGTCAGTGCCCGACCTGTGTATGTGCGTTGGCGGTGCCGATCTTGAATGTCGTTCATTGTCATGCTAAAGTCTCCTCCAATAAGTACAGGTCCCTGTGGGAGATCTAACATTATGCGTTGTAGGGTCTGTAGAGCAGCTGCGCCTAAGGCTGGGGGGACGTAAACTGAAATGACGTTTAGCGGTTTGCCTTCCCAGGTGGCCTAGAGCACAGCGAAGCGGCCCAGGGGGTCGGCCCACGTCTTTGTAGGTGTCAGTGCAACGTTTTTCCGAACGAGGATTCCGGTCCCTCTGGATCCGGAGGTGAAGCCAGCATGTACGAGCAGTTTATAGTCTCCCCGGTGAAGTGCTTGGCACGCATTGCCCATTAAGTGAGTTTCCTGGAAGAGAACCAGGTCTGGAGAGTGACGTTTAAGGTATTGCGTGACTAAACCTCTCTTTATTTTACTACCTATGACGTTAACATTCCACGTCATGAGGGAGAGAGAAGTCGTCAATGGAGGTGTCATAGTGGCTCAATAAACGGAAGGTGTGTACGGTTTAGTGGTGTTTGGGGCACTGAGCGTGTGCTGTAGGAAAGAGCGGCTCAAAGGAGCCAGTGACAGAGTACTGAAAAGACCCGGTGTGTGTAAACAGCGAGTGACGGACATCTCGCGGAGGCATGTTGTGGGGTGTAGTTGGGCCCACAGCCAAGAAACTTTTGCATTGTGGAGACTGAAAAGGAATCAGATGGAGCGGCGACATCCAAGCGGGCGGCCTAAATGATTGTCCCCCTCCGAGGAAGGAGTCGGTGTTATGTAATTGGGAATACTGAGTGTGTAAAGTGCTGAGTAGTACGTTCCACGTCCAAGAATTCTCTGCTGTGTGTAAACTGAAACAAAACCAATAACAATATCATTGTCTGAGCAAACTTCCCAACAACCCATGACCTCCCCAATTCCTCCCCCCTTCCCGTTCCCCCCTTCCGACCCCCCTCCCTGCCCCCCTGCCCGCGGCTTGAAACTATCCACTCCCCAACTAGGCAGAGTGCCTGTCGCCCTCCCAAACATTAATGAGGTACGTGGAGAGCCGTGGGTGCCCCCGCTATCTATCGACAGGATGATATCGACTAGTGCAGTGAAAAACAACTTATAACCATAACAGCATTCACATAGTAAAAATTATTAAGCATATGAGGCCCAGGACAGCCCCAGGTTAAGGGCCGAGACCCCACCATTTCAGGCAATTGACAATAGTACGGGACGTCTCCCAGTGTAAACAGGTAACACATAATAACTAATAGGGCAAGGATAATCAGAGGATGATCAAAGTCTGAAATGTTACTCATCCCGGTTCGGCATAATGAACATCACCTTCCAGCGCTTTGAGAATTCTCCCGGGAGGCCGAGAGTCACCTCCAGTATAAGAGCAATTGGTGGGTCAGTCCTGCTCACCTCAAGCAATCCACAGGAGGTATATCAGTCACAAGCAAACGGAAAACAGCAATCGGAGCAACATGTACAGTTATGACAGAACCAAAAAGGATACATATGGATCAGGAAGGGCCGCAGACCATAAGGTGGAGTTCAAAGAGTTGAGGAGGGCGGGCCCACTGAGAGCAAGACATGGCAATCAACGCGGTCTTGAGCAGCGAGAATATTCCCAGCAGTGTAGGTGACGTAGCAGATCAAAGAAGGTGCAAATCTGCACCGGGTGAGCCAGCAGGGAGACTTGTGGTGGCAAGGGCAACAAAGCAGGCGTTGCAGGTGTAGACGGTCAAAAACAACAGTGTCTCAATTTCCATATAAGGCTTGAGCCCGCTTGTCACTGCTCCCCCTGTACGTTTTCCACAAACAGATCCTGACTTTCAGGTGGTACCTCAGCATCAGATCGGTCCATGGACTTCCTGCAACGACTTTGGGCAGATGCAGACTGACACCATCCCTCGAGCCAATCCCATACCTCAGCAGGGGATTCGAAGAACCAGGTCCTGCCTTCTGATTCAATGCGCAGCTTCGCGGGAAACAGCATGGTATACCTGATGGACTGCGCACGGAGTGCCTTCTTCACCTCCAGGAAGCTGCGCCGTCGAGCCTGTACTTTCACGGTAAAGTCCGGAAAAATCATGATCTGCGCGTTGTCAATACGCAGTGGCGGTCCCGCTCGTGCCGTTTGGAGGATGACATCACGGTCACGAAAATTGAATACCCGGGCAACGATAGGGCGGGGGGAGCGCCTGGCTTCAGCTTGCCCCCAGGGACTCTGTGCGCTCTTTCTATGGAGAAATAGTTGGAGAGTTGTTTTGGTTGGGTATGTTGCAGGACCAGTTTCTCCACAAAGAGATCAGCGGCCGGCTCCTCAAGGCGCTACGGAACACCCAGGATGCGGAGATTATTGCGCCTTGCACGCCCTTCGTAGTCATCCAGGAGCATCTCCATTTGGTGTTGTTGTTCTGGAGTTGGGTCACTTGCTGTTGTAAAGTGGAGGTATCGTCAACGAGTGCCAAGGGTTCGACTTCTATATCCTTGACCTTAGTGTCCATTTTAAGGAGATCTGCGCGCAACAGTGTCACTTCAATATTCACGGAGTCAATGCGGGTCTCCAAAGATGAGCGAACTCCAGCGATCGCCTCCATAACGTCATCTAGAGTAGGGGGCCTCGTCGGCGGAGGGGGAGTTGCTGTTTTAGGTATAGCATCAGGGGCAGCGTCTTTAGGTTCTCCCTTGGAGCCCCATGACAACTTGTTGATTTGTCTTTGGTTGGGGGGTCGATTTCCCTTACCGGAGGCCATTGTGGATTGTAGATCTTATAGGCAGTGATGGTGGCTCAGGACCAAAAGGCGCACCCTTGGGGGGAGTCCCTCGTCGAGCGTAGAGGGGGGGAATCGTGCCCCACGCCGTCTAGAAGTTCCTTCCGAGGAGGAGTCGGGAGTCCGCAGGGCTCCAGGAGATGAAGACAAGCAGCAGCTCGCAGGTGGAAAATCGGCGTCAGGCACACCACACTCAGCGAGGCGGCCGCGCCATCTAGCCAGACTCAGAGCGGTGCACAGTTCGTCTCCGGTCTTTTTCGGGGGCAGCAGTAAAAATCCAGGGGTGCAGATCCAGAGTCCCGCGGCGTCAAGAGCAGCCCCGGTAACTGGAGCAGCGCTTCAGGCGGCAGCGGCCGCCATCTTGGGGCCGAGGAAGGCCGATCTCGAGGAGCGAAGTCCGGCGAGCAGGAGGACCAAGAGGGCAGCAAGGGCCGAGCACAGGCTCCCAGGAGGTCAGCGCTTTTTGTGTGTATCGGTCCTGGGCCTTACAGAGGCACTAGTGCAGGATCAGTGGACTTGTAAATAGCGAGGGCCGAGGAGCCGCCTCAGAGTGCGACCATTCACCTCGGCTGCTAGCCACACCCCCTGAACTTGGGATCTTGATGACATTAAAGTCCTAACAGAACACTGAGCTATGGCCCAAGATCATCTGTGGCCAACACACATCAGAAGATCAAACAAACATAAAGAAATACAATTGAACGAAATACAGTAGAGGCCGGCATGGCTCACGGGCAGGGGGACTGGTGCGGGGTAGCAAAGGGGGGGGTAATAATAAAAAAAAATTAAACCTACTTTTCCGCCGGCCCGGGTCGCGCAACAGGAACAGGAAGCAGGCAGCCAGGCTCCCTCCCCTAAGCCAAGCACAAAACTCCAGTGGAGCGTTGTGGTGAGTCGGGACGCCGCCCAGCCAGGTGATTTAGGGGATTGCATGTTCTCCATGCAGGCTGCAAGGCAGCCTGCATGGAGAATGGCAGAGTGCACATGACTGGTTTGGGTGGCCCAAGAGGGCTGACCAAACAGATTTTGCACAGTAAGAAGTGGGCAAACTACTCCTTCCCTGCTCAGAGAGCAGGGGCGCTCCGCCTGCAATGCATAATCATTATTAGCATAATCAACAGTTATTACCATTTTATGTTTTGCTTTCTTGCACTGCGAAAAAGCACTGGGGTGACGCTCCTCTGCCCTAGTGGATGAGCCGCTCCTCAGTTGAAATACAGCAATATCATCAAACAAAGAAACATTCTAGTATGCTTATTGCTGGTGATTGTTACAGATGCACGGCTTGGCAATGAAAACTTGTTTTTAATCTCTACACTAAATGGACCCTTTGAGTTTAGTTCATGTCTAGAGGATTTCTGGTAAAAGCCTGTTAACAGGAGGCCTTCACTGAAAACAGTGTGTGCATCAGAAAGATACATTTCCTGGTTATTTCTGAGAGTAAATCCGAGAGGCGCCAACTTCCTCCGCCTGCACGCTTTGACACGCCATTCTCTTGACGCGTCTCAGATCTCATATCATGGTAGTGCTCTCGGCACCATTGATTTTCTCCATAATCAAAGGGTCAGTGGCCTCTCCTTATTGCTTCAGACTCCATTTGCTGGACCTCCACAGGTCAGTGGTTCCTCTAACTCTGGTTTCCTCTCAGCTGCCTCCTTCAATGATCCTCTTGCATGAAGAAATTCATATCTCTCTGTCTAGGAAGACCCAAGCTTGTCCTTTAGAGGACACCATTATTGTTCTTGTGGATGCGACTATTGGTGCTGTATAACAAACTACTGAAGAGTAACAACATGCTTGTACACACAACGCTGTTCTAAAAGTATGCACAAATTACCTAGATACTGTGTAGTGTTTTCAAGTGCTCCTGTTATCTGATGTCATTTTTGTTTCAGTCCCATAGCAAGCATATCCTGTTTTGAAGTACTATGGCCCGATTCACTGAAAAAGAGAACCTTCACGAGTCACAGGTATAAACAAATAATTTTGGAAATGTACTCCTTGCTTTGGATCGGCCAAAAGCAGCACACCTATATCAACTGGACTTATACATTTCTGCTTGTAACCTAAACTAATGCAGCAGGTCAGCTTAAAATTACACTGTTGAATTGTAAGGATTAAATGCAAGCATTGTCTTTTATAAGAAATGCTTATAAAATATTCATTTTCTATACATTGTGGGGGGCTTTGCGGAAATGCAAATATCCACAGAAGTAAAGCGGCACGTGTAAGTTTACTCTTACACTTTGTAGTACATATGCTAGTTTAGACTATTTTCCATTTATGAGTGGACATTTACTACAAAGTGTAGACTTACAAGTCTCCACCCTGTCACTTTAGGGGGTGCAGTCTGAAAACATGTAATTTCTGCCCATAACGTTACTACTACTGCTACTTTGCAACCATACTGTTCATATGGTACACTTTGTGGTACCCCCGGGCTTGAGGAGTGACCATTGCATACTTTGCAGAAGCTCTACAACCAAGGCGTAGACCTCCACGTGGAATGAAATAGGCAAAGTAAAGACACCTGAAAGCAGTCCTAGTCACCTAACACCCATTCCCTTCCAACAGCATAGACACTGCCCACACCAGAGGATCTTATTTATTCCTCCTCGTCGTTCTTATGTTGAAACAGAAGCATGCAGATCACCCTACCCAAGGCGAGAATACATTTCACTGGGGAGGAGACAGCCCTCGTAGATACGTTTGTTGTAAAATACAACAAACTGTTACATAGGCCGCCTTCGTCCTCCCTCAGTGGAACCCAGAAAGCAGCCTCCTGTCAGGAGGTGACAGACTCTCTCAGTGGAACCCAGAAAGCAGCCTCATGCCAGAAGGTGACAGACTCTGCCAATGCATTAAGGGACGAGGGGGAAGCCCACACCGTAGGGGACATTATAAAGAAATAACAAGATGAGACAGGAAGGGTGAAGGAGAAGTTCTCCAGGTCTCAGCTGGCTGAAGTTCTCCCTGGAGGGCCAACTGGGTCCTGTCTCCAACTCACCCCACCACTTTGAGAAGACTCTACTCTCTGCAAGGCACCTCCACCTGCTACATATGCTACTTCTTTCTAACAGCACTAATGGGAGAGGATGTGGTGCAACAGCCAGAGCTGCTGCGCCACATCCTGGGGACCGGGGTTCGAGTCTCAGTGTTGGCGCAACATCCTGTGGTTCTGGGCAAATCACTTAATCTGCCTGTGCCCATGGACAGTGCCTGGATCCCTCACAGGTGACAAGCTGCACTATATAAATCTACAAACTTACTAACGTGGTGCAAGCTAAAAATCTAACACCCATTATATATATATATATATATATATATAAATATTACCTACTGGCAGTCGCCAGTAGGTATATATAGTTAGGATTTTTTTGAATAGGGATTTCTGAAAATTCTATGTTGAATAACTTTGGCGTTGATGGACGGAATTGGCTGAAATTTTCAGGAAAATGGCACATTTTGTTTCTGAGCGTCCCCTGAAAGATTGGAGGGGTTTCGTCAAGCGGGGGCCGAGAAAAAAGGGGGGTCCCAAAACGTGTTTTTAACATTGAGTTTTCCATAGGGCGGTTGGACTCACTTTTAGCTCGAACGGCTGAATGGATTTCTATGAAACTTGGCAAAATTGTAGAGACTGTTTGCCCGATGTGCCTTTGCTAGGTCTCAAGATATGTGCTCCAGTGGATTTTGAGAAATTAACGTTCAAAAAAATATATATATCTGTGACAGCGTCCCGGTTAGCGCCCCGGTTCGCGTACCAGACGCGTAACGGAACTTCGCGAGGAGAAGCGGATTGGCTCTCCGGTGACTGTCAACATTCTAAACAGTCCAGAGCGGCCGCCATCTTGTCTCTCGGTAGGATCGAGAGACAAGAGGTGGAAATAAACGAAGGGGGAAATGAATGAAAGGGGGCAAGGTAGACCCCTCCTGACCCCCTAGGATGATGTGGGGGCTATTAACCGCATGCGTGCGGGCGGAATTCCGCCCGTACGCTGGGTTTTTCAAAATCGCACTTTACGTGACGAGCTGGGCTCGTCATGAGCGTGCGAGGAGGCTACCTCATGACGAGCCCAGCTCGTCATCAGCGTCGAAGGGGTTAAAGGGCCCCGCGGGGCAAAAAAATAAAATAATTTTTTTTCGATTTTTCGCGGTGGAAGCGCTACCCGGTACGCGAACCGGGTAGCTCACCGGTAGCGTAACGGGAGTCCGCCATCTTGTGTTTCAGACGAATTTAGTCACAAGATGGAGGATAAACAATGTTGGGAATGGGTATAAGGGGGCACGGGAGACATATCCTGACCCCCTAGGTTTTCTGAGGGTGGCTGAGGAGGCCCATATATGTAAAAACAAACACCTTTTTTTTCAAATTTTCGCACGGTTAGCGCCCGGTCCGCGCACCGGGTAGCGTTCCGGAAAGCGTAACAAGGGGAAAACCAAGGGAAATATTAAAATAATATTTTAGAGTGCTTTGAGGTAGGGTAGCTATGAATAGAGCTGTTGTGTTGTGTGGGTGATGTAAGTACCAACATGTAGGTAGCAATGAAGAGTCTAAAATTCAATGTACACCGTCTCCTCTGTAGATATTTTGTATGTTCTAATATGGGTTATTTAAATTTAAATGTGTGGAAAAGCACTTCATGCTTTAAAGCAATTGTATTTTTGAACTGATTGTTCTTTCCTCTTAGTCCTCCTCTTTGTTTTTTTTCCCCACACTCTTCTTCAGCATGATAGTTGATAAATTCGTTCCCTCAAAAAATTGATATACATAAAAAAATTATATTAAATACATATAAAATATATTTTTCCTTTAAAAGAAGAATACATTTTACAGCTTTTGATATTTGCTATTAAAAAACCATTGAAATTCACTGAAAAAACCATAGGTTATAGACCATATATAGTTAGGACTTAGCATTTACAAAACCTTGAAAATTCACTGAAAAAACCATAGGTTATAGACCATATATAGTTAGGAATTAGCATTTACAAAACCTTATTTTACTCACACAAAACCATTGAAATTCGCATATATAGTTAGTTGCACTAACTATATATCGCGCACCCGCAATCCACTGCTGATCATGTCACATATTACATCATTCATGACATGGTCAGTGACATCACTGATGACATCACTGATGACATCTCAAATGACATCACTGATGACATCACTGATGACAACATCCAGTGACTGTATGTTTCTGTAAAGTTAAAATATGTCTTACATATTGAAGAATGAGTGGATATATAAGTGTCTGGATGAAGGATGTAGTAGGTGCATGACTGACTGTATGAGTGAGTGATTAAATGTGTCTCACTGAGTGCATGGGTTAGTGACTAAACTGTCTTAATTTGTGCATCATTATGTCTGTTGTTCTGTAAACTGCTGCATGTGTTGATCAGTAGCTATATGAGTAACTATATGGGTTATTGATTGGTTGCCCAAGTATTTGTATGGGAGACTGAGTGTGTGTGTGGGTGGCTGGGAGGTGTATGACTCTGTGCATAGATGTGTGAGCAGTTGATTTACTAGATGTATGGGTTCAAAAGTGCATGTGGAAACAGCTGTATGGGCGGTTGACTGTGTGCATGAGTGTATTGGTCAGTGAATGGATATCTCAGTGCTACATGTCAAAGTAAGTACATATGTAAAACACAGTACATGTGAGAGTTGACATATATAAATAACTGTGCATAAGAGCCAGTGAATGTGTGAGTGGTTGTATGGATCATTGTGAACTTGTATCAGGGATTGTATAAGAGAGTAAATATGTGTTAGTATATGTTTGAATAAGTAAGGTGTGTATAACTGTATAGTTGAGGAAATGGAGGTGTGATTGATTCTTTGCATGACTGACTAGGTGTGTGAGTAACTCCATGGATGAGTGACAGTCTGTGAGTGTCTGTTTACACTGAGTGTATCTAAGGTTATATTAGAGTCTGAAGAGGTTCATCGTATTATCACATGAATGATGTCATCAGTGATGTGATCAGTAATGTCAAATGAGATGTCATCAGTGATGTCATCAGTGATGTCATTTGAGATGTCATCAGTGATGTCATCAGTGATGTCATTTGAGATGTCATCAGTGATGTCATCAGTGATGTCACTGACCATGTCATGAATGATGTAATATGCGACATGATCAGCAGTGGATTGCAGGTGCGCGATATATAGTTAGTGCAAATAACTATATATGCGAATTTCAATGGTTTTGTGTGAGTAAAATAAGGTTTTGTAAATGCTAATTCCTAACTATATATGGTCTATAACCTATGGTTTTTTCAGTGAATTTTCAAGGTTTTGTAAATGCTAATTCCTAACTATATATGGTCTATAACCTATGGTTTTTTCAGTGAATATATATATATATATATTCATATATTCACTCCAAATCACCTCTCATTGTAAGAAGTAAACCAGGACACTCAGAGCTTGCTTGCAATCATTTATTTCTGCAAGTGAAAACTCATGACGCGTTTCACCATTACGGCTTGTTCACAAGCCGTAATGGTGAAACGCGTCGTGATTTTTCACTTGCAGAAATAAATGATTGCAAGCAAGCTCTGAGTGTCCTGGTTTACTTTTTACAACGAGAGGTGATTTGGAGTGAATTTAGAGGTCTGCCGGTGACCTGACCTGGACCGCTTGCGACAGCTGAAGTACTCATACCGGCACTGGTGGAGTGATATCTATATCTATATCTATCTATATATATATATATATATATATATATATATATATATATATATATATATATATATGCAGGTCCACAAAACGTAGCAAAACTACGTAAATGCACTCCCCTTGAAAGATCAGGAATCAAGATATCCTCAGCAAAGTGCGCTTTTCCAAAAGTTCATGTTTATTTAAAGTGCAGCATCGTGACAAGTCATGGAATCACAAAACCCAACGCGTTTCAGCGAGGAAACTCGCCTTGATCACGGGTAGTTTTCAAATCCAATGAACAACATTTAAATAAAGTTTCACCTGGTAAGTGCAACATAAACAAAGGACTCAAAGCTTGTAAATATGGTGGCCATCTTTGAATGGAGTACACCCATTAGTCACACAGTTCAAAGCAATAAATATCTGATTCAAAGGCACCCAATAAACAAATTATATGGCCTAAATGAGCCCAAATTGTCACATATGTGTCATTATAAAGAAAAATAGATGCGAAACATTATCTGCACTTTTCTTAATTCAGTCGACATCTTAACTGTAAATAAACCAGTTCTTATAATTCAAATCCACATTATAAGTAAGATTGATCTGAAGCAATTGTAATTGTAAAGTTCTCGATCACGTATAAACCCCCAGTGAGGTTTTGCAATTACCCTAATAGGTATTACAAGTTGACCAACATGCATACTCGGTCTCTATTTGACTATCAGTGGCTTCAGTGAATAGTTACGCTGTCCAATTTCACAGTTGACTTAGCAGAAAGGTGCCCAATATATACAGTGCCTTGCATGCTACATATGGAATCCCAAGTGAGGTAATACGTTTAAGGCAGTCATTCGTGTCAATCCAAGTCCATAGAGGCTTAGATGGATGTCTCTCAATGTGCATCATACCCAGTCAGTACCTATAAATATAAAGATGGCCACCATATTTACAAGCTTTGAGTCCTTTGTTTATGCTGCACTTACCAGGTGAAACTTTATTTAAATGTTGTTCATTGGATTTGAAAACTACCCGTGATCAAGGCGAGTTTCCTCGCTGAAACGCGTTGGGTTTTGTGATTCCATGACTTGTCACGATGCTGCACTTTAAATAAACATGAACTTTTGGAAAAGCGCACTTTGCTGAGGATATCTTGATTCCTGATCTTTCAAGGGGAGTGCATTTACGTAGTTTTGCTACGTTTTGTGGACCTGCATACAACGAAGGGGGACCTTTGCCCCTAAATGCACCGCTGTCACGGTGTCCCGGCGTTACAAAGGATGTGGATCTAATATATATATATATATATATATATATATATATATATATACATATATATATATATATATATATATATATCTCAAAGCAGACCTGCTAACACTCACTAGTATCTGCCCTTTACTCATACCCGCTTTGCTTGGCACATATGTACTATTCTAAATCATCTTCTAACAGAACCCCTATCAAAAACATGTTTTATATATTTTTTTTGTATAATCCTTTCATACAATCACTTTTACCAAGTGAAGTGGTAGCTTCAGGAGTAATTGCAATAGCAGCAGGCAAACACACACGACAGGCCTTGCTTACACACTGTACCCTATTTTTATAACTTGTTTAGATACATCCTAACACTATGTTTGGGATATTTTAATGCATTTTAACTGTAGTCAAATGTAACCTTGACATTTATAATCTTACTCTATAATATAGTCACATGTGTTAAACCTTTTTAAGACCCTGTGTTGTTATCACATCCACCTGCTGGTGACTGCTCATAGGAGTACACCAACACACACATTGTCACCTTACAGCAGTGAATGGTAGAGACTGGTAACTTACATGATTTCTCTTTTTGCCATTTTTCACACATCCCTATTAATCCAATATCCAATATGTTATGATTTTGTGTTTGATATTATATATTGGCTATCAAATAACATCTAGACTTGCGAATGAAAGCGTAGAACTATTAGATATCTATTAACCTTTATCTTAACTTCCAGGACAGGAATACTTTTGTGTTTCAAAAAGAGCATTTAAATCTTTTATATAGCACATTCCTTTATGATTTTGAATGTCTTACTTCCCTATGTATGTCTCTATGTCTTGTCAAATTCTGTGATATAACAGCCCCTGGCATCCACCTTCACAACATCAATACTGCTGATATCAGTGAACATCCTTGCTGCAGGTATGATTCCCTCTACCATCCATCAGTCAGGTAAGTCTGGGAACCCTTGTTCTTTCTTTTATTATCCCATCATTATTCTTTTCAATAAGTCACTTAGAAATATTTTGAAAGTATTTCAAATGTTTAAAGTCTGTTGATTGGTATTGGTTGTCTTTCTTTTATGTACTTATATCTAATCTGTCATAATTTCTGCTCCTGGTGTATTTTATGGTGGG
The DNA here is from genome assembly GCF_964261635.1 of Lissotriton helveticus. Taxonomy (NCBI): domain Eukaryota; kingdom Metazoa; phylum Chordata; class Amphibia; order Caudata; family Salamandridae; genus Lissotriton; species Lissotriton helveticus. The sequence goes on along the minus strand of NC_136059.1, from coordinate 170,443,302 downwards.
ATAATGTTCATTTGTACATATTTTAAACCTCTGTGGCTTCTGGACATACTTTGACTGCACACACTACAACAACACAGGCTCAGCAGCTGAAATCCCAGGGGATATCAAACTCAAAAAGATTTATGGCTGGAGCGGGTGAGTTCACATTGTTGAGATATAATAGTTCTTTCCCTGGATCATCACTTAATTTTATAAAGTTTTTTTGCACACATGTTCATAACTTTATTTTGTATTTGCAGAATAATGCTTATTAAAGTACTGTGTTGCAATGTAGACAAAACTGGATTTAATGTACCTCAGCTGTTGAAATCCTCTTCTTTCAGGTACTGGAACATTGCGTCGGATGATGACGCCGAGCCATCTACAAGCAGAGGACAGCGGCCATCTGAGGAGAGAAGCCAGTCCTCCTCCAAACAACAATGTCAGAAGCCAGTACTGATTGACAAGAAGTGGAAGAGGTTAAGGACCTGGCTGAGGATGAGGAGGTGGTCATGGATGAAGAGGAGGAGGACATTGTTGACCCCACACAGAACATCATCAAGAAGGCCATTCCTCATCTAGGTAGCAGTGTTCCTTCTAAACCACTTCTGAGGATTGCCAGTCCCCAGCCATTAGCTAAGCAGGCACAAATGAATGTTCTGTCTACGCAGCCCTCAATTAACGGGTACCCAATAACAATGCCCTTCACACCCCTCTCTGCATCTCTATTCTGCTCTCAATCATCTGAGGGACTGAATGCCCGTGGTGAGGAGCAGGCATTCCCCATTCATCAATTTCCACCTGCAATCACCCAGATGGCACCCCTCTCCAAGCTTGTCAACCTGATGGCCATGTCAGATTGTTACGAATGCGGTGGTTGGCATTTTACTTTTTTCCACCAACATTCTAATGCCACTAAAAGGATATTCATGCAACGGGAGCTACTCACTATGAGATAGCTGCCTCCTTTAATGGACTCACTCTGATAATTGACAGGCAGACTCATAGATTGGATAACATTACTAAAATATTACCTAGACGTGGCAAAGATGCACCAAGAACATCTTTGACTTTTCAGGTAGAGAGTACGAGGCAAATTGCTTTGGCCATGAAGATGATAGAGGCACTAAGCAAAAAATTCCAATATCACTTTCCATGGCCAATGCATGTAGGAGCTTTGGCAGAGGCATTTCATCGTATGAGGGCAACACCACCTGCCAACCTCCCACATATGCTAGCTCCACCAGCACCACCCCCACGTCCTTCACCTGCTTCCTGAATATGTCTGGGTGCTTGCACTAATATTTTATCGTTCTGCCACAATTATTCAGAATACTCTTGATAATTTGATGTTCAACGGAGCAGCATGGTAGAGGTCATCTCTGACCCTTACATAGGCCAGGACCCACTATATGAGGGTGTATTCTCACTATGGGTAGTGGAGTGGGTGATCAGCACCCAAAATGCGAGGGTTCCTACTCTTTTACAGGTCACCAAGAGAAAAACACCTTTAGCCCTACCCAAAAGAATCAGTACATCATAAACCTATGCACCGTATCCTCTCTGAAAAATAATATGTTATTCAGGTGCCGTTAAAGTCCCTACGGCATAGATGCCTTTATCCAGGAATACTCATGGTAATAATTCTAACTCATTTCGAAATACAACAACTAGTGATAGTAATGCTTAGATTGGTCTTAACCACCTCTAATTACTCTAGCAGTCTTCCATTGTTTAACCCTTTTTGCTCACTAGGCAATTAGAAAGTCCAAGCTAGAACAGGAAGGCTGAAACATATCTAGGGTTCCAGAGGGTACCTGGCCTGACGATTCATTTTGGTTTACCCCCTTTGTCTTGGAACCACGTCAGATTTCTGCAAGCTTGCTTTGTAAAGCTCCGGCTGATTAAAATACAAATAAAATGGAATAAAACAGTAATTACTGATGGTTCATGTTGATTCAGTCATTCCCATTGTTTAATTCAACTTAAACTGTTCCATCACAGGTATCAAAAGCAGAACACCATTCTCCACCTTTTTGCTATCATAGTGGCTATATTGTATTGCTATCATAGTGGCTATATTGTATTGCCTTTTTGTGTAACTGCATTTATATAGTGCTTGCTACCCCTGACAAGGCGTTGACATGTTTTACATCGGACATCATTTTGCTAGTGGGTAATCCGGTAGTTATTGGCGATTGTTGGTTATTGTAAATTAGGTGGATTAATCTTGTGTTTCAAAGCAACTATTCTGTGCATTTACTTCAGTTGCAGATCACACCTAAAACCTATGAATTCAAGCCATGAATTAATAGGTTCTAGCTGTGATCATTAGTGGGAGCTAGGGAGGGAAGTTGATATCTGCAGACGGTCGGATTCATAGAGGAGCTAAAGGAGGTTCTGTATTGTTAGGTTAAAGGCAATGACTTTCAAAGAAGGAGATGTAGTGATCTTTGAAATGGGGTGTGGGTAATTTTTAGAACTACAGTAATATAGATTATTGCAAACAGGCACGTGACTTAGAAAAGGCTATGCTCAGGAAGAGGAGGAATGTAGAGGATGCAAAGTAGAGTGTATCATAAAAAAAGGTGACTATCAGATGTTTTAAGTCAAGCTCAATTGTTTTGCACAGTTTTAGCAATGCAGAGGAGTCTATTAAAATAGCATGCTATCTGAGGATGAAAAATGTAGAAAGAAAATGACATTAGATGCATGTGATCTAGACTTATATTTGGTACTTTTCATAGGGACTGCAAGTAGGAGAACAGTCTATCCACTGCTAGGCTACCGCTGGATCACCATGATGCTGCAGTGATCTTTGTATCTTTATCTTCGGGTGTAATTATTAAATAACCCCCACCACAGGTCGTATGGACCTTTGTTCGTCGACAAAGAGAGTTTAAATGGAGCAATCATTTACATCAATCCTTCAGTGTCAACAAATATTTTTACATTTGTAATAGTCAATAAAGAAAACTGGTATGAGTTAAAGGGATTTATTAATAATTCTAATAAGCTCCAATTTATTTATCCAGAAAGTATTAGCTATCATTATTGCAAATTCAAATAATCCATTAGTCTACATTTAAAAAAAAGGTAGAATACTATGCTAGTATATAATATTATTAATATAGAGATAATACTTGCGTGTTCCATGATGAAATTTTCCTATTCTAAATTAAGTACATTATCCTTTGAATCAGCTTTCCATCTTTGTTTACCATCCAGAGTTCCTGAAGATTTAAAGTTTTGAGTGAATGGTGAATGCAAGTGAATATTTCTGCTCATGAACACTGCACATGAACACCGCACGTGTTGTGAAACCCACTTCTGTTTTTCTGCAATCCTGTTTCTCAGTGTGTGTGAATTAAAGGTCAGACAGGTAAAGATGCTATATGGCCATTCAATTTACTGAAGTCTTCCTTTGAAAAGGACCATTACTTATTCAACTCCAAAATTCCCCTCAGACTTCCAAAGCCCTCATAGTTCATTGCCATTTGGGTATTTAGACAGAAAATCGGAAACAGAAGTATCGTAGACCAAAATATTGTGTAAAGAATTTCGAGGACAGAAATATTGGGAAGGTTAGTTTCTATAGGCAAGCAACGTTTTACTATACCTAACTCCACATATATGTACTTAGACAATATATATCTTCAAGGTACGTAGATGAGGATGTAAGAACAGTAAATCTATACTTAACTATTTGCTATTACATTCTTCATATTTTGGTCCTCAGTATTTTTGACATAATGTTATGTCCACACAATATATTTGTTTCCGATATTATGTCAGTGACCCGTGTTTTGATAACATTGGCAATATACTGTAATGTTAAAACAGTTATGGAGTCTTTGTGTTTATGGAATATGAGTAATTGGCCTGGATCACCAATTGTGCAAACAGCATCTTCCCCATCAAGAGAAACATCCAGAGAAAATCCTCCAAAAGGGCCAGCTGGTACACCCGAGAACTGAGAACAGCAAAACGGAACAGAAAATAGTTGCAGAGGAGATGGCACATCAGGAATGACACCCTGACAGGGCAGCCTTCAAGACCTCTCTCAACCTCTGCCACTGCCTCCTGAGGCAACAAACAAGACAGCCCTTGCTGCACACATTGAAATCAGCACTAACAACAGCAGGGAACTTTTCAACTTTGTTAAGTAATTCTCCAACCCAACTGCCAGTGAAAACAACATCCTACCTTCACTAGAACTGTGCGACAACCTCACCCACTTCCTGCACAAGATCACAACCATATACAGAAACTTCAAACTCCAACCCACACCTACGGACGTCCTTGACAGATAGGGCAGCACTGTAACCGATATGAACCACAAAATAACCCTCTGGAGCATTCTCTCCACCCAGGACACCACCTCCACCATGAAATGTATCCACTCGGGAGCTCCCACAGATCCATGCCCGCACCACAACTTCAACCTCAGAAACCAAAGGATTGGCAAGGAACTCACCACTCTACTCAACACAGCAATATTTCCTGATGCCTGGAAACACTCCGAAGTCAGACCAATGCTCAAAAAAACCTCAGCCGACCCCAACAAATTAAAAAACTCTGCCAATCTCCCTGCTCCCATTCCCAGTGAAGGTACTGGAAAAGATCATCAGCAATCAACTCATGACACACCTGGAGCAGAACTAGAGACTGGACGCCACCCAATCTGGCTTACACAGCAATCACAGCTCCAAAACCGTCCTGTTCGCATACACCGATGACATCCGAACCCTCCTTGACCGAGGAGAACCAGCAGCTTTCATCCTCCTTGACCTCTTGGTAGCCATCGACACTGTAACCCAACACACACTGATTGAAAGAATCCACTACATCTGCATCCAAGGGGACGCACTCAGATGGATCACCTACTTCCTAACTGGAAGAACCCTGAGGATCCATCTACCACCTTTCACCTCTGAACCCAAGGATGTCACCTGCAGTGTCCCGAAGGGCTCATCCCTCAGCCATACGCTCTTCAACACATATATGACACCAGTGGCCAACATTGTCAGATCCTATGGTCTCAACATAATTTCCTACGAAAGCAACACCCAACTCATCCTCTCACTCACCGACGAACCCACTACCATCAGAACCAACTTCCACAAATGCATGACAAACGTCGCTGACTGAATGTAGAACATCTGCCTGCAGCTGAACACAGTCTAGGCAGAAGTACTGACCTTTGGCAACAGCATAAACACATTGAATAACTCTTGGTGGCCATCAGACCTAGGACCCGCACCCTCTCTCTCCAACCACGCCAGAAACCTAGGATTCATCATTTACAACAAGCTCACAGTGAAATCACAGATCAATGCCGTCTCCTCCGTCTGCTTTCTCACTCTGCGCCTGCTAAATAAGTTCTTCAAATGGCTACCCCTACACATGAGGCGCAGTGTGACACAAGCCCTCATCACCAGCCAACTGGACTATGGCAACACCCTCTACGTAGATGCCAATGGCGGCTACCAGTTATAAAATATGGTGGCAAAAGATGGCGTCCAAACTCACCTTAAATTCTGCACCACCGCCCAGCATGGAACTTCTCCTCAGCATCCACGAGCAGGAATTAAAGACTTCCTTCCTGCTCAGTGAAACGTAAATCCAACCAATCATGGAGCTGCTAGAATCAGCAGCCCCAGGATTGGAGAAAGGGAGATAACCCAGTGCTTAGTTTGAGCCTGGGGCCTTGTTCCAGCAATTTGCCTGTTGTTGTCACCGGCCAGGGATTGCTTGGTCTACAAGGCACATGTTGATCTGGCCGTAGAGTCGGCCAACCCGACATGCAGTGGCGTAACAAAACTTGAGGGGGCCTTTGAGTGCATGGAGGGGCCCCCTTCCGGACTTAACTCCAGAGCTCTCAGGGCATGTTACTGTCTTGAGGGGGTCCCCTGGAGCTCAGGCCCCCCTTCCCTGCGGGGCTGCGGGGGCTGCGGGGGCTGCGGGGGCTGCGGGGGCCTTTGTTACGCCCCTACCGACATGCGCACTGAAAGGGGCAGAATTAATCCTGCAATAGCAGGACTCCTCCGGCGCCCTGCCTCTCGCTGTCGCTGTACACAGCGCAAGCTGGTAGCAAAATAAAATGGCATTATTATGCCATTTTATTTGTGTGTGTTTGCCTGCTGCGATTGCAGCAGGTGGGGCGACGCTCCTCCGCTCTTGTGGAGGAGCCGCCACTGGCTGGGCATAGAAGTTTGTACTGGAAAGATACACTTTAAATATAAATCCCATGCTAGAGACCGCACACATCTCTGCACCAGTGTGTGGGGCTGAACGTCACACATGGCAGCCTGTTTGCGTGCCAGCAAGGGGCGTAACCCCAGCAGCTGGCCACTCTGAGCACATATGGCTCGCTCTGCGCCTTGTTTTCCCCTTTGCACAAAGCAGTTTAGGAAATGTGTCTGCCGCACTGCGTGACGTGAACATCTCGCCGTGCTGCTCAATAATAATTTTACATCATGCATGCCCCTTAATGCTCTTCCCTTCCTGGGCCATGTTGTCTCTGGGTGCTCCAGGGAACGGAATGCATTTGTTCTGCTGAGGGTTTACACATTGATAGGAAGCAGAGAGGCCAGCCCAAGCAGCTGGTAACACTGAAAACCTTCCCTGCGAATGCCACATTTAACTGGCAGCATCTGGGAATATGCAAGGATGGATGGATGCTGCTCAGCAGACTGCCACCAAAGCACCAAGGCAGAGACAGAGGGGCCTCGTGGAGTCTGCCACAGTCTGGACAGACACCGAGCCTGTGGCTTTCATAAGCGGGGCGAAAGAGAGAAACTCCTGGATTTAATAACAGATACCAAAGGACAGAATGATGTCCTTGGTTCTAACAAACACTTCACCTCCGCATAAGAGCTTTTAATGGGAAATCTGGTACCCTGCATCAGTTTCAATATCCCAGCACTGTTCTGCTGTTATGTTTGGGGGAGGGGGACATCAGCACCAGTGGAATATACATCAATTCACTCCTTGTGGGAGCAAAGAAGGGAAGTGAATCCATCCGCTTTGTGTTTAGCACTGTGTGTATCACTGTGTATGTCACTGTGTATATTGCTGTGTATGTAATCGAGTATATCACAGTGTATATCACTCTGTGTATCTCTGTGTATGTCACTGTGTGGATAACTAGGGGCATCACTGTGTATGTCATGGTGCATGTCACTCTGTATCTCTGTGAATATCACTGTGTATGTCACTGTGCATATCACTGTGTCGGTCACTGTGTATATCACTGTGAAATTCGCTGTGTATATCACTGTGTATGTCACTGTGGGTATTACTGTGTATATCATAGTGTACATCACTGTGTGCAGCACTGTCGTTGTGTATGTCACTTTGTGCATCACTGTGTATGTGACTGTATATTACTGTGAATGTCACTGTTTATATCACTGTATATGTAAAGGTGTATATCACTGTGTATGTCACTGTGTGTATCACTGTGTTTATCACTGGGTGTATCACTGTCTATGTCACTGTGTCGGTCACTGTGTATATTACTGTGAATTTCAGTGTATTTCACTGTGAATGTCGCCGTGTATATCACTGTGTATGTAAAGGTGTGTATCACTGTGTTTATCACTGGGTGTATCACTGTCTATGTCACTGTGCATATCACTGTGTCGGTCACTGTGCATATTACTGTGAATATCAGTGTATATTACTGTGAATGTCACTGTGTATATCACTGTGTATGTAAAGGTGTATATGACTGTGTATGCAAATGTGTGTATCACTGTGTATGTAAAGGTGTGTATCACTGTGTATGTAAAGGTGTGTATCACTGTGTATGTAAAGGTGTGTATCACTGTGTATGTCACTGTGTATATCATAGTGTAGATCAATGTGTGCAACACTGTTAATGTCATGTATGTCACTGTGAATATCACTGTGTATGTAAAGGTGTATATCACTGTGTATGCAAAGGTGTGTATCACTGTGTATGTAAAGGTGTGTATCACTGTGTATGCAAAGGTGTGTATCACTGTGTATGTAAAGGTGTGTATCACTGTGAATGTCACTGTGTATATCACTGTGTATGTAAAGGTGTATATCACTGTGTATGCAAAGGTGTGTATCACTGTGTATGTAAAGGTGTGTATCACTGTGTATTTAAAGGTGTGTATCACTGTGTATGTAAAGGTGTGTATCACTGTGTATGCAAATGTGTGTATCACTGTGTATGCAAAGGTGTGTATCACTGTGTATGCAAAGGTGTGTATCACTGTGTATGTAAAGGTGTGTATCACTGTGTATGCAAAGGTGTGTATCACTGTGTATGTAAAGGTGTGTATCACTGTGAATGTCACTGTGTATATCACTGTGTGTGTAAAGGTGTGTATCACTGTGTATGCAAAGGTGTGTATCACTGTGTATGTAAAGGTGTGTATCACTGTGTATGTAAAGGTGTGTATCACTGTGTATGTCACTGTGTATATCATAGTGTAAATCAATGTGTGCAACACTGTTAATGTCATGTATGTTACTTTTTATATCACTGTGTATGTCTTTGTGTATATCACTGTGTGTTTAAAGCCACATGCAGAAGAGCCAGCTTTATAGAACCTGAGACGGCAATTAACCCGAGACAGGGACTAACCATCCTGTCAGAGGCTTTGAAGCCTCCTCAGAAAGGTCCTAGTTGGGGCACAATCAGTCCTTCAATAGGCTAAGATAGCGTCTCTTGTTTCCCTATAAACCTCCTCAACAAATTGAAAAAATTTAGAAAACGTGAGAAATTCACTGGAAAAGCATTATCATTTAAAAAGCAAAAAAAACAGGGAACTTTGCCAGTTATACGTAACTGATATAAGAAAAATGCCTACGGCTGTGATGCTCTGTATTTTTTTTTTTTTTTTTACATATTTTATTGGGATTTTTGTAGTACCGCTTGGGCAAGAGCCCGCCATATACCATCATGAGACAAGATACTGACACATTACCAAATAAGACAATATCATTGGGTACAATTTGTATATACAGAAATGAAGAAGTAAAAACGAAACTATACGCAGACTCTCCAGCCCCACCCCCACCGGCAAGCATATGTGAATACAGATGTGCGTCTTGAAAAGGAGAACCCAATGTCGTACATCATGGTCCCCAACCTCTTGTGGAAGCTACTGTTCAGGGGGTTGCGAAGGAAGAGGAGGGAGGTCTTTGCCCCTGTAAGTAGCCCATGTCGACCAGATTTTCCTGTTGTGAGGGCAACCCCGTGCCTGGAAAACCACCACCTTTGCACCCATGCAGTTATCTAGTTCTTTCTGTCATTTCCCTATTGTCATTGGGGAAGTACCTTTCCATAGCTGGGCTATATCACGTTTGGCAATTGTGAGTGCAAGGAAGAGTAGGTGTTGTTTATAATGGTACCCGCCGATATCATCTGTGCTGTGGAGTAGGAACAATCTAGGGTCGAAAAGAGAGATCCCAAGATAGCACCTCTTTAAGGCAAGTTGAAACTTGTGATGCTCTGTTTTCACCTCACATATTACATCACTGATAACATCTGAAATCTAAGGTGGAAGAGCATAAAGGGCCTCAGATTTTGGAGGCTTTTTTGACTTACTATAGGACTAGATAGCTGTCACATTAAGTTAAAGTGTGAGACATGCTTGAGTGATACTAGCAAAGGTATACTGTCAAAAAACACCTTTGGCCATGATGTTTTTGAGGTTATGGCACCAAACATCAAGGAAGCATTCCTTTACCTACTTGGGCTCATTGAAGCCCCCACATATGCGTCAACATATGTGCATTTTGATCCCTTTTATTAGTACCTGTATGCAAGAAATGTTTTGTTGAATGAATAGTCCAATGTTGCAGCACTCCACATGGATGAATGTTAACACCACGGCTAAAGCTGTGTTGACAGTGGATGTCAGAGTAGGAATTGGTGATGAATTGGATCCTGTGTAGGGTGGCAACTGGGTGACTACTCCATATGCTTCACAAGCACTGAAAGATACTGAGAGGCATTGTTCGATTTAAGAGGAAGGCCATGGCATGCTGGAGGGAGTGCTCCGTGAAGTTACAAAAAAACTCCGCTGAGTTCGGCAAGTGGTGAAGTTTAGTGCGAACTCCCGTTTGCGCTGGTCTCCCTGCCGCTCGGGTAGAAATTCTACCCAAGCGGCAGCTCGCGCCCGCCTACTTACCGTTTTGCTATCGCGAGCAGGGAAAAAAACTCAGCTGCGTGAAGCAGAGTTTTCTGCCACCCGCGAGTTCCGCGGAGTGCAGAGTGAAGAAAACTCTGCAAACCCCGCAAACAGATGGTACATCACAGGTGCAACTTTTGAAGAAAAGGGAGTAGCAGAGAAACCCCAAGAACAGTCCATATTATACACGTTTACAGTAGCAACATTTTTGGTTGAATATGTGATTGAATAATCCCATGGCAGATTGTTTATGGTGTTTACAAGTCATGTGAAATGGCGAGCGCCAGGTAGAGGAACCTATAGTGTGTGCATGGGGTGCTGTAGTTGAAGTGAAGGTGAAAAAGATGGTGAGCAAAAATGTGTTGTACTGAAAATGAAGAGCTGTTGGTGGGACTCAGGGGTGCAATGCCTGGGGATAACCTTGCGCCTCCACAAGTGGGATGTGAGCACATTGTAATTCGAACTCATGGAGGCACAGGGGTTGAGCCAAATGAGAGGCAAGGATGAGGGACTCTAAAGGACAAAGGTGAATTGTAGTGTAGTTCCTATCTTCCCAATAGGCTCTGCGCATTGGAATAATACCTACAGCAGTAAAGGCCTAGGCCAGACGTTAACTAGGTCTACTACTGTCGATACTAGACTTAAAGTTTTGGGTTTGCCAGCGTAGCTCAGAGTTCGCTAGAAACTTTCTCGAATGTTCAGGAACGAATTAACTCCCCTGATTAGACAAGAAGGGATTTAGTTTCTGACAACCATAGAACATGACAACTTTGCTCTCCCCTAATCAAGAGTGTATCTCCAGAGTCGTGTGAGCACAAGGCAATTATTTTACTCAGTCAGTACGTGCATTCTTAGTCTCATCAGATTGTAGAGAAAAGGAAGAGACGGGCGTGTTCAATAAAAAGGTGTTATTTATTGATCAGTCTCTTTTCTCGTACAAGAGAAATGGATCGATATTATTGCAATACTTATAGTTAAGTAAAGTGCATACATTAAAAGCAATAGTATAAAATAATACTGTAAAAACATTGATATGGTTTCTGAGCCATATGATGTTTAAAATGATTAAAATATATTTACATACACATATACATTTGACTAAACGTACTCAACTGGTGTTTCTAAATACGCCTACCCCGTGTACCTGACCTAAGTCTAACGCGTGGGCGGGAATAGAAAGTTACAGTTTAAGTTAAGTTTGTTTTTGCCAAGTGAATAACTAAAGAATTCTCTGTGAGGGGTTATTCAGTTCTGTACCTGGAAGTTAGGATGAATGAGGAATGGTATCTCTCTCTCTGGTCTCGATATTCCAGGCTGCCTGCGAGGGCTGCCCGAAAGCGCCGGTGCTGGGTCTCTCGGTAGGAGATAGCAGCGCATCTCTCAGCGCGTCAGGAAGGCGGGGCTGCTGCCAGCGGGGTCTGCTCTGCTTCTGGGCTTCGGCAAGTATGGCTGCTCCGTCTCGTCACCACGCGTGTGTTTGCATAGGGCAAGATCGGCAATATTTATACCTTAAAGGTGCCGAGATTGACGTAAGGATGGACATAGATGCGTCAATAAAGATGTCATACGACTTGCTCGTTAGCACATTCTTTTACTGAAGTTCTCTGTGAAATCAAAACAATGGCCGCACGGATTTTCCAGGTTGTCATAGGTTTGATTTGTTATGAGAACGTCGTATGCCTTATCAGGGGCTGGAGGAATGTCGCTTGTCTAATTAGATCTCAAGCGTTATGACCTAATCAGATAACACGTTCCTGTGCCGTAGTGTGACTGCGTCAGATAACGGTATCTGCATCATGGGGGCTTTTCTTGCCTCATGGGCTGACTGTTAGTTAACTTGATAGTTAGTTTAACCAGAATAGGGTCAGGAATAGGGGGATCGATTCAGAACCTATAGGAATACATGACACCCACTCCACGCTAACTATGGTCATATTTACTAATCTATGCATAGTATAACATAGTACAACATACTATAGAGTATAGTGTATACCTCACCACCCCAAAATACATAAATGCATTTTGAAATTTTCAAATATACTGAAGAATTGCAGTCATATATATAGTATGCACTTAAGCTATGAATTAAACGCTAAAGTAAACACGCATTTGTAGACATTATTGCTTATTTGGTATATGAGAAATACACATGAAATGGCTCTTAATATGGCTATACAGAAAGAAAGTTCGAGACCATTTCATCACATAATAAAATATTTGTGAACATACCAGCGGGCAACTAAAGTTTATAAAGTATCTAAAAATAGAAATCTTAGTTCTCTAGGAATAGTTTCTTACTTTAAGCAGAAGATAAGTGTCCCGAAATTTTTGTAAAATTTAATTTGGGGCTGCTAAAAAAATTGCTGTCCGTGAACTGGTGGGAAAAATTGTTCATGTGACTTTATTTTCAAAGTTGAAGGCCGAATTCAGGGAACGCCGTGTGCGAGCTTGCTCAAAAGTCTCTATTTCTGTTCTGGAGAGAACATCATATCATTAAGGCTTTCGAAAAAACTGTCAACAGCTTCATGGGAAAGTTCCACTAAGTCGGAAATAGGTGTAACCATGCATTCGTGCGCATGATTGTCTCCATTGACATTCTGATTCGCATTGCTGACAGAAGGTCGTACCTGATTAATGCTGCTTTCATCTTGAACTTCACTACTCTTCAATCGTAGTGGTGAAGACTCCACGAATGCCGTCATCAGGATTGGCAGCCTTTGAGGGCAGCACAAAGCGTGAACCTTGGTAGGAACCAACAATGTATCTGCATCCACTGGCGCATCCGATTGTAGCGTCAGACAGGTGTCTAACACGCATTCTTCTCCGCATAGCAGACATCTCAATACAGGTAAAACACATCTTTGCCACATTGGTCGAAATGATAGAAACCAAGTCATGTTCAGGTCTCTAAGCCGGGATAGTCCCAGGATTTTTGATATCCGGTCCCGGTATCCAATGACTAGGATTGTATCTTCCATTGTCGCGAGAGTTTGATCTGTGACATGGGTTGCCATAACGAAAAATAAGGACTAAGAATAGGATTCCTGCAATTAGTCCCAGGATCAGGGGAAGTCCGCCAAAAATCGAATGGACGAAATCTGGAAAAATACCCAGTATGGCTTTGAATGGTGTTAATGCCATCGAAAATACTGTCTTAAATACCTTTGAGACCCCAGTGGTATCAGAAATATTTAAGATTTCGCTCAGGATTTCCGCGAAATGTACGGGGGAATTAGTTGATAATAATGTATGTATCTCTGCAGTCGTCCTTGCGACTTGTAGATCATACGTTTCTTTTGATGACGTGAGCCTTGTAGGCGTCTGAAGAAGCACTGTTTTCATTCTGCTTAAAGTATCTATTCGAATAGAAGTAATTTTCAAACTGGGCCATGCCCTTGCCTCCCTGTCTGGAAAGGAGCTGGGGAACAAAGAACGTCCACAGCACTTGACCTTCGCAGTCGTAGTGACTAGATAAGGAGTCCCGGGCATAAGACTACAACATTTGCGGTCTACAATAAGAATGTAACTCCCATTATAGAGTCTTTGAAAGAATGGTTCTATTTCAGTTGCAGGTGCGCCTTGCTGGTGACATGAAAGGTTGTATGAATTCCCTTCACAGGCTCCATGCAAACTAATTCCGTTACACAGAAGCGTGCCGCTTAGTGACATAGCACAATTGTTGCCACTAAGAAACATTTTCTGTCCTTTATTACTGACACATGCATGTGAATAGGGCAGGTTCCAAGTTGTTTTAAGGTACCCCTTTCCCAATTTCTCGTACATGCCAGCCTGTATATATTTTTGGCAGTATTGAAACCTGAAGGTTGAGATTGGAATATTTATGATTCCGTGGATTATCCATTCACTGACAGGTCGTTCTGACATTGTCATTGGTAATCTTTCTAGTTTTTCAATGCTCAAGATTGTATAATCAGCACCATTTTGCGCCATACCGATTTGTCTATCAGTAAGGTTAAAGATTTGGAATAGTGACGTTGTGTTGATTAAACGCCAAGGCACATAGCCTGAACGCAGATTTTGTAACGTCCAGCCAAGCTGTACAATAGAACGCAATTGTGACTGACCATGTTGTAATAACAGTAAGTCTTGCGATAATATATCGATTGCTGACGACACAATGCTGTCCAAAGAAAAAATTCTGGAGGACAGAGTCATTAACCCATTGTCCACTACAGAAAGTGATTTTTCCAAATTAATACGGTCAATTTCCCGTATTCTCTCTGCTGTTTCAATTTGATTAACCTTCCAGGCCTCATTGTATGCTGCATATACAGAGGCTGCTATGAAACGCTTTTGACGCTGTTTGCGTGGTCCCATTATGAAATCACGCAAGTCAGCACCATCAGTAAGTAAAGTTAGGTGTTGCTTAATTTCAGGCAGTGTGGAAGTTTGTAGCCACTGAAGGCATAATTTGCCCACACTGTAGGTTGTTATTATCCCTGGGTGATGTCTTTGGGGATATCTAGGGTCTGGCCTGGTCATTTTGAACCCCTGTGTTTTATTCAGGAATCTGTCTTGACAGTTATTTGTATCTGTGGGCCAGATCAACCATTGTTTCCAATCAGGATGTGTTCTGTTTTGGTTTAATATATGGTTTACGTCTATCTCTTCATCCGTATCAGAGCTATTGCTAAACATTGTTGGCTTTGGAATAGACGGTTTATTTAAATCTTTGATTTTGGCTAGGCCAAGACAGGTGGTTTGTTGAACAGTGTCATTTAAAAATATCATTTGTTCTGGGATCATGCAAGCTCTAAACAAAGCTTCGGCCAGGGCGACTGACGCTGGAATCTGGGGACCACGGTTCGATCCCCGGCTCCGGCGGCAGGTCAGCCCAACACCATGTGACTCTGGGCAATAGCTCGCTTAATCTTCCCGACGGCCCCCCAGCGCCTAGAGACCCTTACGGGTGATTGTGCGATTTACAAATGTGGACTTTACTAAACCCTGTACTTGCCATTCTTTTGTACCCCAAACACTTTTCAAATCAACATTTTTGTCCCAATAATTAAATCCTAAAGTATTCATTTCTTCGAAGAATGAATCTGAATATATCAACTTTGTGTTGGTTATCATGGTTTTCATCCCTGTCTTGTTTGACAATTTATAATAAAATGTTTCAGCATTACTTGTGTTAAAACCTGAAAAATATGAATATTTGTCGTAAACAGTTCTTGAGCTCCCTTTTGGAGGTGTTGCACAATGTTCCCATTGATTATAATTTAAAACATTTCTAGGTTGTGCAGATTTATGTAAAAAATGGTTACCATAGTGGTTATAGCAATACATACTATCATAATTTGTAGAACCTTGCAAATAATCATGTTTTGTAAATTTAGCAGACATTACTAAGTCAGACATCATGTTATTAATGCTTTCGAAGTCCCAATCATCAGCAAATGAGTTTGGTTTTGCAAAGTCACTCAAGGAGATCTTGATTTGGTGTGGGTATTTCAGGATCTCGACCGGACCATAAATTTCATAGTCAGTGTTGTCCCAGGCTACCCCACCAGGTATAGGATTGGCTGTGAAGTTGGCTGAAGAAAGTTCTCTTTTCTCGACGTGTGAAGATGTGTGTGGTTTGAGGACCAAGTTGATGTTCTGACTTGCTGTGTCCATTTTAGCATATTTTCCCTCAATGAAGCGTCCCAAAGTTAATACCATGATGAGCCAAAGTATGAGGATAAATGCACCAAAACCCACCCAAAATTCAATCCATGGAGAAATCAGATATGTTTCTTTCAGTTGGTTCAAAAGTTCCTTAGCTTTGTCTTTAAAGGATTTTGATGAGGGCTGTGTCTTTGATTCACTGAGGCCTTCAGAGGAATCATCGAAGTTGATGAAGTAGCCGGATGCAGTTCTGTCAATTGTTCCAATTGCTTCAGGATTTTTGTTTCTTGCATTTTCACTTGGTACTTCATTATAGATTGGTGTGTCCCTGCTAAATGTTTTTATTTGGGTTTTCAGAGGTCTGAGTTCTATTGCATCGTTGCATAGTCCTTGTTGTTCTTCTGTAGGCGTTTCGAATGTGATGAGCCTCTTCGTTAGGACCTCTGTACTGGTAGCAAACCTTGGTGTTCTGCTACTTATTGGGAGTCCACTTGGCCTACTGTTTGTTATCGGCCACATGTTGTGGTTTTACCAGGTCGATGGATACAACTCGGTTCTCCTTTTTACCAGCAAGTGGCGGTAGTACAACTGATCTTGTCCCATTGACAGACAAGACAGGAACTGCTTTTCTGTAAGAAGGCCCAAATTCCTTCTTTACCGCGATCTTCTCCCTGACTAGATCCCCGACTTTTGGAATCCAGACAGGTCTTGCTGGGACAGGTGGTGATTCTTCAGTGGTTGTTGGCTGTTGTTTCAACTGTATGTTGCTCAGGTCTTTTCTTGTTTTGTTTAAGTCCTGCAAAATAGCCAAACGGTCTTTGACATCAAAGCTTTTTTCTTTAACCACTGAAGTCTGACTGTCGAGGTCAGAGATAATCATTCTAGTTCCAAATAATAATTTGTACGGACTGAATCCCTTCAGAGAATTTCTTGGCAAGTTATTTAGACTACGTTGGACACTTATTAGATGTTTGACCCACCCAGCTCCCGAACCTAATATCCTTTCCATTATAGATTGCTTTCTGCCTTGGTTTTTTCTTTACACCATCCCGTACCCTCAGGAAGGAAGTGAGAAGATTCCCGCTGGGCTGTGCTCATTTGGCCATGTTTCCCCCCCGGCCGGAGGGCTAGAGTGAAGAACATGGTCAAACGTAACATGCTCTTAGCGTATATGCCATTTAGACTCGCAAATCTTTGTATAACAGTCCGGACGTCAGCCGAGTGCTGGTGATCTACATTATAAGTGGAAACTAGCCTGTATATGTTAATCGCAAGCCCTGCTTTTTATTGGTCATATTATCTGCCTTGATACGACGAGGTATTAAACTGTTTCTCTCCCCACTGCGATCTCTGTTGCAGTTTGGGCAGTTTTTTACAAACATGGTGTAATGCAGGCTCATGCCTGGCCACCAGTACCGTGATTGTAATTCTTCCAGAGAATCTTTCAGTTTGAGGTGTCTGAGACCCTCGCCCATGTGTGCGTCTGCGATTAACAAGCTTCTCCTGTCCATGTTTGGAATCACTCTATTCCCCACTTCAGGGATTCGAGCAAAAGGGACGGAGTTTGCATCGATTATGTATGTATAATTGAGTGGATAGTTGATCGGTAACGCTGAGCAGTCGCCTTTTGATGAAGTTTTCACCGCCAGCATTGTTTCACCGTCAAGGTATTTTAATGCACGCTTTTTTCGATCTACGGGAGCCGGTTTAGTGGCTGCCGCTGCGGCTGTTTCAGCCAATGAATTCCCTACAACGTGAACGCCATCACGCTGATGACTCAGTGAGTGTGTCACGTGAGTCTTTGGTAGTTCTTTTTGTAAAAGAGCTATTTGTTCCCAGAGCAATTTCTGCTTTATTGGTGCATCTGTGTCATCTTTGTAACCGTTCTGAATCCATGTCTGCAAATCCTTGTTATATGCTTTGACGCAGTAATATGAATCTGACACTCTAAGTGTCGGGAATTCGCGATCCGCATTATCTAGCGCCATTTTTAATGCTATTATTTCAGTTTGTAGTTCTGAATTAGTTTCAACTGAGTGTGTTTTTTGTTAATAGAGGTCTTAGTTTACCTCCGCGCCACACTTCTTTTGTAATCTCACATGTGGGGTTGTATGCATGTTCTCCCCAAACGGAGGGTTGAGCATGTCCGTCTGTATAGATTACACAGGCGTAATGTCGTAGAGGCAGAATGTCGATTGGCAGAGGATACGTCTTTTCATATTTTAGATTTTTTAATTCTTCTAGTTATTTAGAAAATTGTCAACCAGGCTATACTTGATAATTCATATCCTAAGAACAGGACTGTCAGATGGGCAATTCTGGACTTTTTAAAGTTAAATTTGTAACCCTCTGCTGCGAACCCAAGTATTATGGTGTTCACTCTTTTCAAGTGAATATCCAAGTCATCATCTGTTAAGTAAATGTCATCGACATAAGATAATGCTTCATTATCATATAGTTGTAGTAATTCTGTTACTCTCGCTGAGAATACCCCCGGGCTGTTCTTGTACCCCTGGGCTAACCGACAGAATTGCTTTTGAGTGCCATTTACTGAGAATGCAGTTAAATATCTGCTCTCTGGTGCTATGTTTTGACAAAAGAATCCATTGGAGATGTCCAAGGTTGTTTTGTATTTTTTGCGCACTATGTTATTCATTAGTGCAGCACTGTGTGAGTTTTGCACTGCAAATGTTTTGCAACATGTGTTAAGGTGTCGGTAATCCAAAACTAGACGATATGAATTGTCTGGTTTGGAGACCGGAAACAAAGGATTGTTCATTTGTGAGGTGCAAGTTTCAATCACCCCCTGGTATTCTAGCTGATCTAGTATTTCATTTACCTGTTTTTTAGCTTCTTGCTTAATTGGGTACTGCCTTTGTGCAGTAGGTTGTGATTTTAACTGGATTTTGTGAGGAGGAGAATCCTCATCCCATCCTACATGATTTTTATATAAAGCAGGTGCTAAGGCCACTGCCCACTTTCTAGCAAGTGTGTATTTTTTATGAATCGGGATTTGATTCGAGAAGGCAGGCATAATTACTTCTTCGCCATGAGGGCACTCCCTGACAAACTCTGGTGGCCAGTCTTTTTCAGCTAGAAGGATGTCATAGCCCTTGGAGAGGTTATCCCAAAATAGTCCCCTTATTTTCCTAGTCTTATCTCCCTCTATACGTAATGTTATCTCGTATATCTTGTGGGGTTTGCTAACTCTGGTGTCTGCAGTTTCCACTTGAAGATATTCATTCGTGTCCACTGTCTCCAGATGATTCATAAGGACTTTGCGAGCTATGCTCACTTCTGCTGCGCTGTCTAGCATTGTCTGAGCCCACTCTCCGTTTTTCAGTTGTGTCCTCAGTATTCTCGGCATTGTTAACTACCTTGATACTGGCTACCTTCTTTTTTGGAAATTGTAATTTCTTTTTTTGTTGAGCAGGTTCCTTGTCTTTGGACTTGGCGTGCTCTTCTCTTTGTTCTGATCGTCCTCTTCTTTCCGATTTCTGCGAGGAAGTCTGAAAAGATTGAGAGGGACGTGTATCAATGTCTTGATATCTATCAGGTTTTTTAATATTATCCCTATTTCTAAGGTTATATCTTTTCCCAGAGGGGTCACTCTGGGGTGACCTGTGTCTCTGGTTCGGAGATTTCTCCCTTCGCCTAGGAGACCTTCCTCGGGACTGGAATTTCTTTTCTTTTGGATTGGATTGTTTGTTTCCATCCCAGTTCTTTTTTGGTGAATTATTATTAAAAAATATTTTTTCTGGACTTTCAGTCAGTTGCGGTTTTACTGGTATTCCACCTAAACTATCTCTACCTAGTTCTTCATAAGATTTTTCTATGATTCTGGCAATTTCAGCTGGTTGGTCTGCTATATCTGTCTCTTTTAACCTCTGGCGGATCGCCACGTTTGCTGCTTCACCTTTTATGTTGGCTAATAATATAGCCGAGACCTGCTTGAAGTCTTTCAGTAATTTCATACCAAGAGTTAAAGCTGGTTCTGGACCGTATTCATCTTGAATTTGTTTTAGCACATCTGGTATTACCGAAATGGATGGAACACCGTGCGTTTTTGTGTAGATTGAAGCAAAGACTGTACCCCAAGTGTCACAGTCCTCTATGTGTGGTGCGATTCCCATTGGGAGACATATAGTCAGAATCCTGTGTTTTTCTAGCGGGGTGGTGTCAGGAAACACCGCCTCTATTTGGGTGATTTTCTGTGCCAACCAGAATGGTATTTGTTCCCGTTTAGCCGGAACTTTACCTAGGCAGGATTGGATGTTCTGTGGTGTGATTTTATTTGTGTTCCCCTGGTGAGGGGTCAGCTGTGGAAGTTTAATCGCTGGCTGAATTGTTGAAGTCCGCATTACATACTGGACTAATTGTCTATGAATTTTTAGTAATTGTTTTAGCTGTATTAACAGCTCTCCAGTAGACATCCCTTCGATGTCTGGGTGTGGTGTGTATCCGGCTAAGACCGGCCACGTTGCTCCTGGTCTACCTAAAGGACCGAGCCTTGTAATGTGATTGTTATGTATTAGGGCGCCATCAAATAAGAGCAAATGCTCTTGGAATTTGAGTGGTACTTCCACCTCCTCGAAAGGAGTGTAAATGTCGGGTGGAACCTCTATTTTGTAATAGTGGAAGTACTTTGTTACAGCATTTGCTGCTGGAAAATGTATCCATGTATAGTATACCTCTGTCTGCCGATATTCGTGTGCCTCAATTACGAATATGACTGTGCCACCTCTAGGTGTCAGTCCATTTTCTATAAGTTTTAAGGTTATAGATTTCCTTTTGGCGACCGGGATGAGTATTATATCCCCGTCCGCATCTAGTGCTGCAGTATCAGCTGCTACTATTTCAGCTGCTAATCTAACTGCCTCTCTTTCTTCATCACTGTCTCCCATTTTACCGACAGGATGGTATTATGTTTGTTTGCAGATCAGGTTTCTTAATGGAACAAAGATTAGATGCACAATATTTTGGAACAGTTTATCCTTCAACGTTGACTATACCAAGAACCTTACATAGGAGTTCCCTCCTGCGAGGTTTTGGAGGATATTACCTTTCACCCACTCCAGACGTCTTTGGAGTATTTGGGAAAAGGGGTCTGAGTGAGAAAGCACGACTGAGTTACTCTAAATGTCTTACGTTAGTTTTATCGCCCTTTCCAAACACGTTGGGCGCCATGTAGTGTAGTTCCTATCTTCCCAATAGGCTCTGCGCATTGGAATAATACCTACAGCAGTAAAGGCCTAGGCCAGACGTTAACTAGGTCTACTACTGTCGATACTAGACTTAAAGTTTTGGGTTTGCCAGCGTAGCTCAGAGTTCGCTAGAAACTTTCTCGAATGTTCAGGAAAGAATTAACTCCCCTGATTAGACAAGAAGGGATTTAGTTTCTGACAACCATAGAACATGACAACTTTGCTCTCCCCTAATCAAGAGTGTATCTCCAGAGTCGTGTGAGCACAAGGCAATTATTTTACTCAGTCAGTACGTGCATTCTTAGTCTCATCAGATTGTAGAGAAAAGGAAGAGACGGGCGTGTTCAATAAAAAGGTGTTATTTATTGATCAGTCTCTTTTCTCGTACAAGAGAAATGGATCGATATTATTGCAATACTTATAGTTAAGTAAAGTGCATACATTAAAAGCAATAGTATAAAATAATACTGTAAAAACATTGATATGGTTTCTGAGCCATATGATGTTTAAAATGATTAAAATATATTTACATACACATATACATTTGACTAAACGTACTCAACTGGTGTTTCTAAATACGCCTACCCCGTGTACCTGACCTAAGTCTAATGCGTGGGCGGGAATAGAAAGTTACAGTTTAAGTTAAGTTTGTTTTTGCCAAGTGAATAACTAAAGAATTCTCTGTGAGGGGTTATTCAGTTCTGTACCTGGAAGTTAGGATGAATGAGGAATGGTATCTCTTTCTCTGGTCTCGATATTCCAGGCTGCCTGCGAGGGCTGCCCGAAAGCGCCGGTGCTGGGTCTCTCGGTAGGAGATAGCAGCGCGTCTCTCAGCGTGTCAGGAAGGCGGGTCTGCTGCCAGCGGGGTCTGCTCTGCTTCTGGGCTTCGGCAAGTATGGCTGCTCCGTCTCGTCACCACGCGTGTGTTTGCATAGGGCAAGATCGGCAATATTTATACCTTAAAGGTGCCGAGATTGACGTAAGGATGGACATAGATGCGTCAATAAAGATGTCATACGACTTGCTCGTTAGCACATTCTTTTACTGAAGTTCTCTGTGAAATCAAAACAATGGCCGCACGGATTTTCCAGGTTGTCATAGGTTTGATTTGTTATGAGAACGTCGTATGCCTTATCAGGGGCTGGAGGAATGTCGCTTGTCTAATTAGATCTCAAGCGTTATGACCTAATCAGATAACACGTTCCTGTGCCGTAGTGTGACTGCGTCAGATAACGGTATCTGCATCATGGGGGCTTTTCTTGCCTCATGGGCTGACTGTTAGTTAACTTGATAGTTAGTTTAACCAGAATAGGGTCAGGAATAGGGGGATCGATTCAGAACCTATAGGAATACATGACAGAATGACTAGGTATAATGAGTTGTAGGGAATTATTCAGCATTCTGTTGAAGTGTTAAGAGCCAGGCTAGCCATGTTCTACCCATCCAGGGTGTTGAAATGTCCAGTACATTTTGGCAGAAGGTTTACTTGGGCATTCGGAATATTTACAGTGTTGAATTGTGGAGGAGAATTTGCTATAATGTTATAATGCTAGTAGACTATTGGTTACTTCAGGTAGAGGTACCATGTATGTCACCAAGTTCTTGGAAATTGAGTTTAGGCATGAGGATTAACCTAGATACTTGAATGAATGAATGAATGAAGTGGGATTTACACATGCGCAACTTAGCCCCATGGGCGTCAAGGCGCCTAACATTAATCTAGCTGAGTCGGAGGATGTAGAGAGCTTACTGATATGCATTAACAAAAAACCAAGTTTTCAGAGCCTTCCTAAAAAGATCCAATGAGGGTTGTGACTTAATCTCAAAAGGAAGTGAGTTCCATACTTGGGGTCCCAAGATGGAAAAGGCCTGCTCCCCCATCTAACCCTCATAGAACGAGGGACTACCAGATGATTAAGCTCCGAGGAGCGTAGGCACCTACTCGGAACATATCGAGTGAGCCGAGATCCTAGAGCATCAGCAGGACCAGCCATAAGGGCACGATATGTGAGGCACAGAAGTTTAAAGGATACTCTGGAGATGATAGGGAGCCAATGAAGACTCTTCCTTGCCATGGTCACAGACGACATCCAGGGCAAGGCCAAAACAAACCGTGCCGCCGCATTCTGTACGACCTGTAAGCGCTGTAGGAGGCCCTTGTTGGCTCCGGCATACAGGGAGTTACAGTAGTCGAGCCTTGAGCCAACAAGGGCGACCACAACCTGCTTACGTGCCTGTAGGGGGAGATAGTGAAGGATCCTCTTCAGAGTCCTAATAACACCCCAACAGGTGGCCACAGTTTTGTTGACCTGGGCTTCCATAGAAAGCCGGGTGTCAAAAATGACCCCAAGGTTCCTCGCCGATTGAGTGGGAATAGGGCAATTGCCTAAAGATGGAGGCCACCAGGCACCAGACCATATGTCCTGGTCTTTACCAAAGACCAGGACCTCTGTTTTGTCACCGTTCAACTTTAGAGAGTTGAAAATCATCCACTCTGCAACAAGTTGCATACAGGACCTAAAGTTAGAAGCGGTGACACTTGATCTAGTAAAGGATGGTGCAAACTCTTTTAAATAGAATAAAGGCATACAGTTTCTGTTCCACATTGCACTTCCATGTTCCAGCGGGTTAGTAGACAATATCAGCAATGTGCTGAAAGGTATAATTTCATAGGCCATGGTAGGTGCTATTGATCAACACGTTGTGACTGATGGGATCGCTGGCCATACTTGGTAACAGGTTAGAGTTTGTTCTCAATCGTTCCATTGTTAGAAAGTGATCACAAGCAGGTAGTGTACATAGGGAAGTAAGGTGAATCAGTTAATTCTCATAAAATCCAAATTATGTCAGTAAATTTTCCTTAAATCTACATTCTTTGGGTGTACGTACGTGTGTGTGCATTCATTCATCCATGCGTGTGTGTGTGTATACTCACACAGGCTAAACACCAATGTCTGCAAAGAGTTTCCACATTGTTGGAAATTGGGTTACTAGTTGAGGGGGGTGAAACCCTACTCAAGCAGCAACCACAATCCTTGTTAGGGTAAAGTCACAAGCAAACCCCAAAATAACCTGTGCTCAGCCCTCTGGTAGCTTGCCACAGAGCAGTCAGGCTAACTTGGAGTCAATGTGTAAAGTATTCAGGCAGCACTTCAAACAGTAATAATGTGAACAGACAGTACAAGAAAACCCCCAAACCAATTTAGAAAAATAGGGTAGATTAAAAAAAAAAATAATCAAGACCAAAATGACAAAAATCTAATTAGTAGAACTGGAGATATGCAATTTTAAAGATTTCACTGAATATAGAGCCAAACAGCACAAAGCAGCAACTGTGGATATCTGATTGCACTATACCAGAAAAAAGTCACAAGTTCAGGCCGACTGTGATGGAGCGCGAGCTCGCTACAGGAACCTAGTTAGTCCTGCTTAGCAAGAGTACCTTAAATCCTGATTGCGGAGCATTGCAAGGTCCCATGTTGAGGGTGCATTGCGCAGCTGAGGCAATGGGAGATCCGGGTTGGACATGCGCCGTGCAGTGTTGGTTCTAGGGAGCTGTGAGGCTGCAATGCGAGGTCCTGCGTCGTCATTGAGGATGTCTTCGATGAGGGGGCTTGCGATGCTAAGTCCTGCGTCGAGGATATGTTGCGCACTTGCTGGTTCTGAAGACGTTGTAGGGCTTGCGATGCAGAGTCCTGTATCGTCATCAAGGATGCTGCTGATAAAGGGCCTTGCGATGCAAGGGCCTATATCGGAGATGCATCTTGCAGCAGCAGTTTTGATGAGGCTGCGAGAGTGTTGCAATGACTTTGCACCGGGAAAGTCCATGCAACAGAGGTGATGCATCGGTTCTGCTGAGTCCACAGATAGAATAGCAGAGCACCTTCAGGCACACTTCTAAGGCTCCAGGACTGGTGTGGCACCACTTGGCAGGGTAGGACTCTGTCACACAGTCACCTAGTTCCGACTGCAGAGACCATGCTGGACCTGAAATCCCACCCTGGGGCAGCAAATTAAACAAGTATTTGCAACCTTAATTCACCCACTGCCCTGGGAGAAGGGGGATTGGGATAAAACAAGAAAAAGATAGACTTGTGTCACTGGGTGTCTTCTGCTGCCTTGTGACACTGCTCAGCAGGATCTATACTTACTGGACCTTTTAGTGTTGATGCTGGTGCAATGCACTATAAACAACAAGAGTAGTTTTACTACCAGTTCACAGCATATTGTGTTTAAACAGTTATATGCAATAATAAAAGCACATAGAGACTTTATCACAAATTAGGCTTGTGAGCAGATACATTCAAAAGTAATCTGGAGTTTCTGGCACTCCTAAGAATGGTCTGATCAAACTTGGATGTATAGAATGTTCGCTCAAAGTCTTTCCAAGTTCATGATACCAAACTGGTCAAGAAACAGTGATGTGGAGATATTTAGTTCTAATACAAATAAAGTTTGGAGTGCCACACATGTAAACGTGCACAGGGACTTTTAGAAACTTAAAATAAATAATGTCCGATTCCCAGAAATGGGTGTTCACCTTCAAAGAAAATCAGTCTTGGCTTAATCTCAAAATGTATCTATGGATTAGTGCACACTAACCTGATAATCTAGTACTTGCCCTTGTCTTTAACTCTTGAACTGCAATCCGGAGGACGACTGGATGCTTTGGTATACGAAGACCAAGAAGAGGTGGAATCAGCCCCACGCCTCCCACCACCGCCGAGAAGCTAACCATCACCTCCTGGGCCCCTGCGACCGTCGAGCTTGTCTCCTCAACCATGAAGAAGATGCACTCAGGAGCCCCAACTGACCCCTACCCCCCTCGCTTCTTCCACAGGGCCGTGGCTGTTATCACACCCGAACTAGGATGACAATCAACTCTTCCCTCATATCCGGCATCTGCCCAAATGACTGGAAGCGCGCAGAGTTAAAACCTCTCCTCAAGAAACCAAAGGCCGACCCAACTGACCTGAAGAACTACTGGCCCATCTCTCTCCTCCCTTTCCCAGCCAAAGTCACCGAAAGACTAATTAACGCCCAGCTGACCGCCTTCATTGAAGAAAACTGCATCCTAGACGCTTCCTAGTCAGGCTTCATCAGTAACCACATGCCACGGCCCTCATCCTCCTAGACCTCTCCGCAGCGTTCGACATCGTCTCACATCGCAAGCTAGCCGCTAGACTCCACAACGCAGGAATACAGGGATCCGCCCACGACTGGATCCCATCCTTCATCTCTGGCAGATCCCAGAGTATCAGACTCCCCCCTTTCCTCTCCGACCCCACTGACATCATCTGCGGAGTACCCCAAGGATTCTCACTAAGCCCGACGCTCTTCAATATCTACATGGCCCCCATCGCCGCCATCGTCAGGCAACAAGGGCTTACCATCGTGTCCTTCGCCGATGACACCCAACTCATCCTCTCCCTCACCAAGAACCCAGAAATCAGCAGACTCAGCTTCCAAGAATAATGAGAAGAGTAGCAGCCTGGATGTAGGACAGCTGTTTGAAGCTTAACTCGGGGAAGACCGAGGTCTTCATCCTCGGGCCCTGCACCTCCGCCTGGTGCAACTACTGGTGGCCCTCCGCCCTCGGGAGCCCGCCCACCCTGGATGACCATGCTCGGAACCTGGGCATCACCCTCAACTCCTCCCTCTCCATGAACCTCCAAATCAACGCTGTCGCCTCCACAAGTTTCAACTGACTCCGCATCCTCCGTAAGACCTTCAAATGGATCCCCCCG
This sequence comes from Lissotriton helveticus, assembly GCF_964261635.1. Lineage (NCBI taxonomy): Eukaryota > Metazoa > Chordata > Amphibia > Caudata > Salamandridae > Lissotriton > Lissotriton helveticus. The sequence goes on along the minus strand of NC_136059.1, from coordinate 170,416,566 downwards.
ACTGCAGAAAGACTGTTACCCACGCACTCATTACCAGCAGACTGGACTACGGCAACGCCCTCTACGCTGGAATCAACAAAACTCTTCTACGCAAGCTCCAAACCATCCAGAACTCCGCAGCCAGGCTCAACCTTGGGACACTGCGCCACGAACATATGACCCAACACCTAGGCAGCCTCCAGTGGCTCCCCATCGAGAAGAAGGTCACCTTCAAATGCCTCACCCACGCCTACAAATCCCTCAAAAACATCGGACCCAAATACCTCAATGACCGAGTATGCTTCCACGCACCCAAGAGGAACCTCCACTCTGCCGACCTTGACCTGGCAGAGGTTCCTGGCATCCGCGGAACCAGAGCAGGTGGAAAAGCTTTTTCCTACATCGCAGCCAAAACCTGTAACGAGCTCCCGGTCAACATCAGATGCTCCCCAACCCTTCACACGTTCAAGAAGGACCTCAAGACCTGGCTCTTCGACTGACCCGGAGCTGTTTCTCTCCCCCCCCCCCCCAGCGCCTTGAAACCGCTACGGGTGAGTAGCGCGCTCTATAAACCACTGATTGATTGATTGATTGATTGAATCATAGCACTGGATGTGAAGACACTGGAAACGTCAATGGAACTCTGGACACAAAGACACTGGAAACATCAGCAGAGTTAAGATCACAGGATCAACAGGAAGGGGCTTGGAAGACTAGAATGCTGAAGGGATACAGACAACTCAGAAGGTGAGTGCAGAGAAGATGCATGTGCAGGACTGAAACAAGGCCAAGCACTGACTCAGGTTCCAAAGAGGTATATGTACTCGATGCAAGAGAATGTTCCAGAAGGGCATGTGGCTCACATGCAATGTCAGAAACTTCCAAAGGAACCTGGGAGAGAGCATGTGTTAAATTAATGGATGTGACCTTTACTAATGGCAGGTGCAAGAGATGGTTGGAATCAATTAAACATGGCAGGTGGAACCAAAGAGCATTAGCCGTTAGAGTCAATAGGTCATGACAGTTGGCCCCAATAACCAAGGCATGTGGAACAAATAAGCATAAATAGTTACAGTCTCAGGTAATGGTAGATTAAGCTTATTAACCAGGAAACACATGATTCTCTTCCAAGAGGGCAAGTAGAGGTGTGTGGTAAATAAAAAACTAATTATTTACGCTGTCGGAATTTCTATAATTACCCAAGAAATGGTAATACATAAAATGAGGAGCAGAGTCCGTGGTCTTCGAGTTGAAAGGGTTTTATTCCAGAACTCGAGTTAAGGGAGAGCTCCTTCACCAAGCGGGTACAGGAGTAGTCTGCTTTACTTGGAACATAACAGCACTTATATACATTATGAGTACAATCAAAAGAAGGAGTTCCCCCGGACTTGATTCAATCATTCATGATGTAATCATACGGAAGACATAGCATGCTTGTTCTCGTTTAAAGAATAGCTTGGATTACATTTACACATAGACAAACATATTGCATTGGAGTGATTGTGGGGACAAGTTGCAGAGTTACTAGTGTCTGGTGACAGAGAATCGAGGCATTGTTACAGGGTTGTTTCTGTCGGAAAGGTAAAGACGAGGCATTGTGCGTTCTTTACTTCTTACACAAGGGCGGTGATGTCTCACAATGGTATATGTGTGCAGCTGGGAGGAAGGAGAATGGGCTGTGGTTAACTATTCTCATTCATGGCTGTCTCGTGTGCTTGATCAGGTTTTCCCTTGATTGTTGACCCAACCCGTGGTTGCCCCCGCAAGCTGAGAGATCATTGACGAGCGAGAGCTGCTCGTTCTGTGACAGAGTTGGAGAGGGGGGGTTTTGGCGAGCCAACCATCTTAACTGACTCCGTTCTGGTCTAAGGGAAAATATCGAACGGGACGGAAACCCGTAAGATACACGATGGCTGGCCATTATTTTCTTTGCATGTGCCAGTACAACAAAGAGAAAAATAGGCAAGAGGGGGTATAACAAGATCTGTGCTTGAAGTAGGAAAATCGGCTTGCCTGGTCGGTGTTAGGGTGAATAGGGTGCATGATGGGACACCAGGCGGAAGAGGGAGTTTTTAGTCAACTTCCACATTCCCTCCTTGTCCCTTAGAAACCCTATTACAGAAATTCTTAATCAATTTCTATATTCATTAGGTCGTATAATTGTTCTTGCAACATGATCTTTTCATTTTTCTTTCCTCTGTTTCGTGGACGAGGAGTACAGGAAGTGGCACACAGTCCACAAAGGGCGGGGCCACACTGGACACAGAGGCAGCAGGTGAAAATAGTGGCTAAAAGGAGGCCCAGGACTGTTAATGCCTTCCACCCCCAGGTGGACAGGAGGTCCCACAACCAGCCGGTCAGGGACCATGTGCCGGTGTCCATATCCAACTTATCGGATAGCACATGGAGGCGGGAGATAGCAGAATAAACTGATGGGGCGTTGTCTGGAATAAATACACAACAACTGGATCCTATTACCTTACACACACCACCACAGTCGGCTAACAGGACATCTAAAACTATACGGTGCTGCAGTGTCATGAGCCTGTCTGCAGCTACCTCAGCTGTAATGTTATATAAGGCGCCAGTTGTTTCGTCTATGGCGGCCTGAACTACACGGGTTAGTTGCCGGATGTGGCGACTATTTGCCATAGGTCCCCAGAAAGGGAGAAAACCTTTAAAGAAGTCTCCAGCTTCTTGTCCTGCAGTATCTTCTGCATCTATGACCCCCCTTCGCGGTCTTCTAACTTGGGTCAGAGGGTCAATCAGGTGGTAATCGGCAGGGGCGGTGTAAGTCGGTGGTAAAAGGAATGCGATGTAGCACTTTCCAGACCAGCCTTGAGGCAACCAAGTGCGCGCATGGGGTCCACAGATGAAATAGGTGTTTGGGGTAGTTACTATGGTCGGAAAATCGGGAGCGGGTAGTGTATATGTCCTATCACACTCGCTGTTCCCCATTACTTCCCCTTTTCCTTTCCCCCTTATGCAAAACCGGCCGTTTTGCGGTACTACCCAACCTCCTTGATCTGTCCGTCTTTGATCAGCGGAAAACATTTCCCTGAAGGAAGCAATGTCATGGAACTGAGAGTAACTGATATTTTCGTGATCTTCGGCCCTCCCCCAGGTTACAGTAAGATCCACCATTTTAGAAACAGCCTTTACTATTTTAGTCTTTACTTCGTTCCAATTACTCTCGTTTTTCAATTTTGTCGGGGGAATGTTTCTGACTGAGGCAGAAAATATCATGGCTAATGCATAGGCGGACCCTGAATAACCGAACGGGAGAGAGAAAAAGGGCATTCCCTTATGTACGGAATGTGGCATCAAGCCACAAACCCAACAGTTTGTCTTGTTGACTATGAGTTGGTGTTTATGGAGGGTGGAAATGAAGGTATTATTTATGAACTCCTTTCTTCTGTCCTCGAGGTGTGGGGGAAGATCAACATGGGAATGCATAGTGGTATTCTTTACAAGTGTGGAAGAATGCGGAGGGAAAACTGTACATAAGATCCAACCCAGACAAGCTGCTACACAGCAAACAAGTAACATTATCAGTAGGAAAATCGAGAACCTGCTATGCAGTAATTTTACATAATTAGTCTTTTTCCATTTGCGCATCATGTCATTTCTCCTCATTTTGTCTATGAATTTAATATCAAAATGTCTCTGTACACGAGATCAAAACGTCTCCCAGCAGCCACTTCACCAAGAGCTTGTTCCTGGGCTTAATTAGCTACCGGTGCGTTACGATCAGGTGTAATGTCTTTAGTCTATTTTTGGTGAGATCGCAGCCGCGATCTGTGTTCCTGTTGAGGAGTGAGTTCTGGAAGTGGGGAAATTATATCCGGGGCGTTTATAGCCGTTGAACAGGGCACAGTGTCTGTTGGTGTTGGTCCAAAAAATGTTCTGCAGTGGCTAGCGTGGAGCCATCCCTTGCGTCCTTCTACTTTGACGGCCGTCCTCGTTGTCAAGAGTACTAATTTCGGAGCCATCCACCTTTTCTCCAGGGGGCTGGTACGATCGAAGTTCCGTACAAGTATCCAATCTCCGGGCTTTATGGAGTGTTCCTCAGGCGTGGTGTGGTCTGGAAAAGCTGCTGCAACCTGCGAACGACAAGATTGGAGTGCAGACATCAAGGAAGCCAGGTAATCTGTCAACATGTTAGAATCAATTTCAGTCAGTTTCCTAGGAGAAGGGACACCCCAGATGTTAGGAGGTCTCCCAAATGTTATTTCGAAAGGGGACAGTCCCGTCCGGGAATGTGCCACCATCCGCATGTAAAAGAGAGCGACCGGGAGGGCAGTGACCCAGTCTATCCCTTTTTCTGCACATACTTTGGCTAGTTTCGTTTTCAAGGTCTGGTTGTGTCGCTCTACCAGGCCCGCTGCTTGAGGGTGTCTGACACAATGAAATCTCCAAGAATATCCCAGTAGTAGAGAAACAGCCTCCATTAGTTTGGAAGAGAAAGGCTGTACATTGTCTGAATAGATGACCCTTGGTAACCCATACCTGGGGAAGAATTCTCTCACTAGTTGCTTAGCGGTTGTCTGGGCACCATAGTCTGGGACGGGGTATGCTTCAGTCCATCGTGTCAGTGTACACACTACCACCAGTACATATTTGTACCCTCTACATCTGTCCATCTGGATATAATCCATTTGGAGGACTTCGAAAGGATGATCAGGAGGCTGGAATCCACCCTGTTCTACTGGTACTCCTTTACCAGGGTTAAATTGGCAACATATCATACAAGTTTTTATCTTTTGTTTGGCTACAGCTCTTAGGTGTTTGTTAAACCAGATGTTCCGTAAACTATCCAGCATACCTTTCTCGCCTAGGTGGGCGGGGCTATGGACTGTGTCAATTATGACTTGTACCATGGAGTCAGGGAGAAACCACACTGTTCGGTTTTTGGTCATCCAACCCTGATCAGTCTGGACCCCTCCTTGTTCAGTCCATTTCTTTATTTCATCTGCGGTGGCATGTGTCTGTATGTCTTGCACATCTTTCAAGGGGTCCCTCACTATCATAGTGACAGTCTGTGTGGGTAACTGAGAGTCTGTGGTATTCGCTGGATTATGTGCTGTCTGTTTAGCAGTCCGGTCCGCTAAGTCATTTCCTTTAGATATAGTGTCTGTAGCTTTGGTATGTGCTTTGCACTTCAGAATAGCTATGGCTGTAGGCAGGTGTATGGCATCTAGTAAGGCTTGAATCAGGGGACCATGTTGTATTTTGGCCCCATGTGAGGTAAGAAAACCTCTTTCTCGCCACAACACTCCAAAATTATGAACTACACCAAATGCATATTGGGAATCGGTGTAGATGTTCACTTTCAATTGTTTTGCCCATATGCAGGCCTGTGTCAGGGCGATGAGCTCTGCTGCTTGGGCTGACAGGATGTCTATTCTTTGGGTCTCTATAATTTTACAGTCCGTTGTTACTGCATAGGCTGCCACTAACTCTCCAGCGCTTGTCCTCATGCACGATCCATCCACATAAAGTGTTACATCAGGATCTGGGAGTGCAACATCTGTTAGGTCTTGTCTTGGTTTTGTCACTACATCGATCATCTCCACACAGTCATGTTGTGTCGTGTCATCTGAGCTTGAGGGCAAAAGGGTAGCGGGGTTCAATATGTTGCACCGTCTGATCTCTATGTGTGGCTGAAAGAGCGTTAGTTCGTATCCTGTCAGTCTTGCTACAGTCAGGTGTTGAGTCTGTGTTCTGTTTAGAAGGACTTCCACAGCATGTGGCACTTGTACTATCAGGGGATGTCCTAACACTATTTAATCGCTTTGTCTTATGGCCAGGGCTGTAGCCGCAACGGATTTCAGACATGCAGGCAAAGCTTGTGCTACGGGGTCCAATGTGCTAGAGAAATAAGCACAGGGTCTATTTCTTCCTGCTTGGTCTTGTGTGAGGACAGATAGTGCTGTTCCGTCACGTTCTGTCACAAACAGGGTAAAATGCTTGCTGTAATTTGGGGTGGCCAAAACTGGTGCTTGACACAGAGCTAGTTCCAGAGCTTCAAATGCTTGGGAGTGTTCTGATGTCCAAGGGAGAGTTATATGAGTGGCTGCTTCCACTGTAGTTAACCGTATGAGTGGCTTAACTATGTGGGCATACTGAGGGATCCATTGTCTGCAATATGAAGTGAGACCAATGAATGCACGCACTTCTTTTTGTGACTTTGGCTGTGAAATTGTCGAGATCAATTGGATTCGTTTTTGTGTCAGTTGCCTACCCTCCTTGGACAGCAAATGTCCTAAGTAAACACTTGCTGTGCGCAGAACTGCAATTTTGAGGGAGACACCTTGTGACCTTTGTCTGTCAGGAAGTGTAGAACTGCGAGAGATGCTTTTTCACAGTCTGGTTCTGTCCTTGCTGTGATGAGAATGTCATCTACATACTGTATTAATGCTGTGTTGGTAGGCATATTGATACTGTCAAGTTGTCTTTTTAGTGCTTGGCTGTAGATGCTTGGACTTTCTGTATAGCCTTGGGGAGCTCAAGTGAACCTGAAACTTCGTCCTTTTAAACTGAATCCGAATAGATATTGACTGTTGGGATGTATAGGAATGCTGAAAAACGCATTCTTCAAGTCGATGACTGTGAAAAATGCAGCTTCGGGGTCTATGGCAGTCAGTAGTGAGGAAATATCTGGGACCACTGGATATTGTGGGATCACACATTTGTTCAGTTCTCAAAGATCAACCACCAGTCGGTAGACCGGGGGTGCCTGAGGGTCAGTCCTTTTGAGGACTGGAAGAACTGGAGAATTGCAAACATTTGAATCCGTCTCTATCACCACTCCATGTTGTATGAGTTCTTGGATTATCTTGAGTAAGGCTTGTTCAGCCTCGGGTGGAATCTTATATTGTCGTATACGGGGTAGGACTACACCCTCCTTGAGTGTGACTTGATGTGGGGTGATATCCATGTATCCGACATCAGTCGAGCTTTTTACCCACAAACGTTGTGGGATGTCATTTAGTCTGGGGTCGAATTCTTTGACTGTGAAATGTCCTTTGAAATCTCGTAGGAACAATTTTACTCCTTCCGGTGAACAGCATATTACTGCTCCTAGTTCTTTGAGTGTCTTGATTCCTAGTAAATTCTCTGGGCACGTTTCCGTAAGGATTAGATCAGTAGTACGTGTCAGAGGACCTACTCCTAACGAGACTTGTTCAGACACTTTGTTTATGATCGGTTTTCCTGAAAAGCCCAGAGATATATTATGTGAGCCAGAGAGAGGAACCTCTGGGACTTCCTTATGACTTATGGTAGTCCTACTCGCCCCCGTGTCTATGAGGAATTTTCTGTCTTGTCCCAGTAAGTGAGCTTGTACATATGGACCTTTCTGAACCACTGGAACTGGGATAAGGGGCAAGTCACTTTCTCTCTCTAGGCTGTCTCATGCATATGGTTCAAACTCGGGGTAATCTGACTGTGCGTACTGGTACATCTGTGTGGCAGCAGCAGCAGGCGTCTGAACCTGTGGAGGGGTAATGGTCTGAGGCTGCTGAGTGTTACCTGGTCTGGGAGTGTGAGGGCGTTCTTTTGTCTTTCCTGTCGCTATGTTATGTTTCAGGACTGGGCATTCCCTCACAAAATGGCCTGGTTGCTTGCAGTAGTTGCAAGTACCTTTATTGGCCCCCACATTACCTTTGGGGTCCGTGTTTACTGGTGCCGTCTGTGCAACCAGTACCTTCATTTTTGTGTCTTTTACTCGTTTCTTTTCTTGTTCCTGTTCTTCCCTTATTCTGTTGTGGTGGTACTGTAACATTTGTAACATTTGTGAAGGATTATTTGCTTGCCAGGTACTCTCAATCCTTAACACTCTATTTGTGATGGGGGGTAAGGCGTTGTCCACCAGTTTGGACACAAAAAGATGAGGATATGCCTCGCTACTATGTGCAAGTCCACTATTTATAGAGAAACATTTCTCCAATCTGGTGTAATAATCACCCGTATCCTCGTCTGGCTTTTGTTTACAGGCAGAAATGGCATCCCAATCTTCCTTTTTTGTTGCCAATAACAGAGGCAAGACCTGTATGAGGAGACTGGGTAATTCCTTTACACATTCACCTAGACCTTCACCTGGTTTTCGGTCTGTCTCTTCTTTTTCTAGGGCAGTCCACGTAATCTTTTTACCACCCACCTCCCAGTCCTTTTCCTTCAATTTGTCAAATATGCCTGTAGGTAGAATTACTTTAAGTAGTATGATTATATCTGGATATGTAAAACTACCCATTTGGAGGATATCCTTCAACTCTCTATGAAATCCTCCGGGATCTTTTTCGTGAGAGGGCACCATCTTTTTCATTTCCAATATTTCTAACTTGGTAAGGGGAGTATACACGTGTATTCGTTGCAGTGTACCATCTGGCTGGGGTATGGGGTGGACTTCTCGTAAGGGGTTTTGGCCTATACTGTAAGGTTCATGGTCTGATGAAGCTAAGGTAAGTTGGAGGTAACGGAGGCACAGGTCCAGAATGGTATTGACCAATTCCGGTCCCCGAGACCGCCATCTTTCTGTCACTACTTCTTGTAACAGTTTGTATAGCTTATCTGATCGGTGGAAGTTATTCTCGTATAAGGTAGCCAGGTGTTGGATCATATAAATACCTGCTAGCCGTTGTTCTGCTCGGGGAAGAGCCAGAAACATTTGTGCTACTATATCTGGGCTGTATACCCGGTGCTGTGATATCCAATGGGTGGCAGACCGGGCCAATTCTATTTCTTGTTGAGTAAGGGGAGGCTCATTGTCCATCCATTCATCTAGGGCTCTTTCTTTGGACTGAAAAAGGTCTTCCGAAGAAGGATCTAATCTTTTAACTTTCCGCGACACTTGCGGGGTTCGCCACTTGGAGCCAGGACAATGTCGCGCTACACCCAGGAAATTTATTCTACCTAGTGTCAGACCCTCATCTTCCTCTGAGTCGTCCTCCTGTGTGACTTTCTCAGAGTGGATGGTGACAATTTTCTTAACCAGTCTTTTAGTTATTTTGTCGATCTGATGTCCCAGATCGTGTGCTCCCCTGTGTACCTGATCACTAAGGTCTATTAACTCAGAGTCTACGCTTCCATTACCCGGGTCTAGTTCCCGGATCAGACAATTTATGATGAACCGCAGGAGCAGTCCTCTGATGGGAACTTTTCTATTTTTCATGACCTGGACCGGAGTATCCGGACCTTCACCTGTTCGTATGAACTCATAAACTCTATCCAAATGCTTCGTTATATCAGGGACCTTCTGGAGTTGACCCAGGGCTTGTCTTAATCTCTCTGATATCGTGCCATTGGGCCACTACCGGGTTCAGGGTCGTAAGGACACTCAAGAGGCGGGACATCGTCTTTATCCTCAGCCCCGTTCCCGGACACTCCTAAATCAGAGGTGGAACCACCGGCTACTAGTTCAGGAGCACGTGTAGATGGGCGTGTTCTAGGCATGTTAACATAAGCGGGGGGTGGTTCCGACAGATAGGCAGGGAGAAAATTGTCGGGAGCAGTGAGAATTACTTTCACTGGGGATTTAGGATGTTCTTCTATAATTTCTTCTGACAAAACGGGATAAATGCCAGTAACAAGGGCGCTTCTTTCTCTATCTGCCTGTTCAGCTAAAACCTTCTCACCTTCTTCCTGTAATTGCTTTTCTTTAGCCTGTTCCGACATTCTCTTACTTTTCTCGACTTTCACTAGTTCTTTCTGGGCCCTCCTATGTGCTTCCTTACGCCATAACTCAATGGCTTCTGTCTGTGAGGGCCTCGCCTTTCGTTTCCATAACTCTTCTTCTACTCTCATAATACATTCTATGTCCCAGGTACCTGCGGCGGGCCATCTATGCACCATTTCTAATTTTTCGGTATAGTCTACCCAAAGGTCTAAGAATAATATGGCACTCAATCCATGTTTGTTATACATGAAATGTCCAGGTGTATCTCTAGGCGGGATTTTAACTGGTTTCTCTAATAGATTCTTTTTGGTGCCGATCGTACGTAATTTGGAAAACAGAGGCATTCTTAAACTCAACTAATTACGGTTAAAAAGACTTGGAATATACAAAAACAAAACAAACACTTTATACACTAGAATATAGTGGAACCGTACCGGTCTCCCGAATGAGACACGTCTTTACCGTTTTCCAAAAATGGAACCCGTCTTTATACTTTCCCAGTGGTACTCACCAAGAAGCAAAACTTGAAGACCTGGTCATTGGACTCTTGACGCTTGCGCAGGAATATCGGGGCTCCAAAGACCTCGGACTCGGCGTTCTCACTGGTCGGGCTCTGGGTTGGGACGCTCCGCTATCTTCTTCACCGCCTCGTGTGGATGATCAGTCGCAGTCTGTCTCCTCCTCGTCTCGAGGGAGTTAGCGGGAACACCCCGCTGTTGTGCACTTGAAGTCCGTTGAAAGTATGGAAGGGACAAGGACCCGACTTACATCGCCGGCGCGTAGGGAAGAGGGAGCAGTTCCTGTTCGGGCGCCAATTAATGTGGTAAATAAAAAACTAATTATTTACGCTGTCGGAATTTCTATAATTACCCAAGAAATGGTAATACATAAAATGAGGAGCAGAGTCCGTGGTCTTCGAGTTGAAAGGGTTTTATTCCAGAACTCGAGTTAAGGGAGAGCTCCTTCACCAAGCGGGTTCAGGAGTAGTCTGCTTTACTTGGAACATAACAGTACTTATATACATTATGAGTACAATCAAAAGAAGGAGTTCCCCCGGACTTGATTCAATCATTCATGATGTAATCATACGGAAGACATAGCATGCTTGTTCTCGTTTAAAGAATAGCTTGGATTACATTTACACATAGACAAACATATTGCATTGGAGTGATTGTGGGGACAAGTTGCAGAGTTACTAGTGTCTGGGGACAGAGAATCGAGGCATTGTTACAGGGTCGTTTCTGTCGGAAAGGTAAAGAGGACGAGGCATTGTGCGTTCTTTACTTCTTACACAAGGGCGGTGATGTCTCACAATGGTATATGTGTGCAGCTGGGAGGAAGGAGAATGGGCTGTGGTTAACTATTCTCATTCATGGCTGTCTCGTGTGCTTGATCAGGTTTTCCCTTGATTGTTGACCCAACCCGTGGCTGCCCCCGCAAGCTGAGAGATCATTGACGAGCGAGAGCTGCTCGTTCTGTGACAGAGTTGGAGAGGGGGGGGTTTTGGCGAGCAAACCATCTTAACTGACTCCGTTCTGGTCTAAGGGAAAATATCGAACGGGACGGAAACCCGTAAGATACACGATGGCTGGCCATTATTTTCTTTGCATGTGCCAGTACAACGAAGAGAAAAATAGGCAAGAGGGGGTATAACAAGATCTGTGCTTGAAGTAGAAAATCGGCTTGCTTGGTCGGTGTTAGGGTGAATAGGGTGAATGATGGGACACCAGGCGGAAGAGGGAGTTTTTAGTCAACTTCCACAGGTGCAGGAAGTTCAAGGAGGTGAAGAACTCTGGGAGAAGGACCATGAGTTCCAGGAGGCCATGAGGTGCCACAGGTGAAAAGCAACATGCGCCCTGTGCACAAAACCCAAAGTACAGAGGCCACAAGAGGAGGTTGTGACTGACTCACAGTTGCAGAGTCTAAGTGCTGATTAAAAGAAGGCAGCCCTTGGAGGAACTATGGTGGTCCTGGACACAGGTTACAAGTCTAATCCTTCTCACCCAAGTAAGAGGGCAGCAGGTTAACACAGCAGAGCATCAGTCCTTCCAGGCAGTAGTCCAGCAGAGTGGCAGTCTTTTCAGCAGCACAGCAGTCTTTTGTCCTGGCAGTGTCTTCCACTGGTCCACAAGTGTACTGAAGAGTTGGGGTCTGAGATCCAGTATTTATACCTGGCGCCGACTTTGATTAGGAGGAAAGTTCTAGATGTTTCCTCACACAACCCCCACGAGGTGTCAGGCATCCACTTCCTCCCTACCGCATTTATCATGGTTGCTAACGTGGGACAGTGGCTCGTTCCTAGATGCATTCCCTTTGACTTTAATCTTAGATGTACTCGGACACGCTTCACTGTTCAGCTTCATTTCCCTTTAGTCCAGACAATGGAACTCTCTTCCCTGCGTGTCAACCTTAATTGATTCACTTTCACTTTTAGATTAGGACCCGGTATTGTTTCTAGGCTTGCACTATACCCTTAAGTTCTGGCCTACTTGTTTTAATGCAGAGTATTCTACTGGCCTCACTAACACGTGTGTTATGGCTGGCTACTGTTTAACTTGGTATATTGGTTCGGTTCTATCTGTACCTTTCCTGATTTGACCTTCAGATTTAATCCAGACAATGGCAATGTCTTATGCGCTTAACTTATGGTGGTTTACTTTTGGCTTTAGACCTCTCTGTGAACGCGCACACGGTCCTGATTAGCTTCCCCTATGTCTCCCTTTAGATTACTCTATATGTCATCCACAGCCGACTTATCCGGCATTACAAAGAGACAATTACCATTACAGTAAGTGTTGAATTGCCTCCCTATTCCAAATACTTTGGAAACAAAACCTAGATTTTTGTACACTGACTCTGCACCTTACCCTCACAGGTGCCAGTTTTCCGTCTCATGTACAAGGAGCCACACGTGCCCCTACACAACTTCAGCCTCTCTCCAGAGGCAACTTATGGTAATTAACTGCTCCTTCCATCCCATAGATGCAATTTTGATCTGTATGAGTACAATTTTTTAAGTCATTCTCATGCTCTTCCCTAGATCCCCTCACCCACCCCCAACCCCACATCACAGTGCAGATGAAGACCTTGGTGTAAGGATTTTAATAGCCTACTGATCTATCGGGGTCGAAACGTCGACAGTTTTCAATCAAGCCAGCTTGAACAACAGATATTCAGCACTGTGTCAATATTTGAGACCATGGCTACAAAAAGTTTTTAGTGTAAACTGTGACTAATAGGCTCGATGAATGAGCCACGTGCTTTCTAAATGATATATTGCTTTGATGTACACTACACATTTGCAGTCACTACCCTACCCTCACTTGAATCACAATCATCCCACCCTGTCTTCCCTCCTTATCCCCACCTAGGAATAACACTGTACAAAATAATAGGTGAACAATGTCAATCACAGATCAATGCTCAGTGTGAATTAAACACCATGAGCAACTAAAACTGTCTGACTCAGTCTTGAATTTGTATTTATATTGTAATTTTGATATTGTATTATCGTTTTCTGGGACCACTGTTCCTATGCAGTCTTTTACCCAGGTCCCAGAGACTAGTTTTGGGTTTACCCTTCTTAGGTAACTACTTTCTAAAAGTGGCATTTTAAGAATTGTTTGTAAAAATCCAACGTTACTATTAAATAATGTTTCTAATAGCAATTACAAAGACACAAAACTCCATGTTCCTACCTGCTCCCAACTAAAAGTTATCACTTATTAAATGTAATAAGGTACCCTAATATTATCCTATGGGATAGATAGGGCTTGCAGTAGTGAAAAACATATGTAAGAGTTTTATTTACTACTCTGACACATAAAACTTAAAAGTACATGTTCAACGTTTTAAATACATTTCACCCTTCCCTTTGGGCTATTTATGGCCTACCACATGGGTGACTTGTATGTATTAATAAAAAGGAAGGTTTAGGCTTGGCAAAATATTTATTTTGGCAGGTCGAAATAGCAGTTGAAAACTGCATACAAAGGTTGCAGTGGCAAATCTGAGAAATGTTTAAAGGGCTACTTAGGTGGGTGGCACAATCAGTGCCGCAGGCCCACTAGTATCATTTAATTTACAGGACCAGGGCACCTGCAGTACGACTTTACTAGCGACTTACAAGTAAATGAAATATGCCAGGTGGGTGTACACCAAATCTACCATGTTTAGAGGAGAGAGTACACGAACTTTAGCACTGGTTAGCAGATGTAAACTGCAGAGAGTCCTAAAGGGCAACAAAAATGGGCTCAAAAACAGGAGGGTGAAGGCAAAAAGCATGGGGATGACCCTACAGACTGGGCCAAGTCCAACACACATCCCTGAGAATTTTAAAGCGTTCATAGTTTTTCCGTACTGAATAATGAGTTATGCATCTTTCATCTAGTTACAGTTTTCCCCCCTTGCATCAGTTATTTTGGGTAATCATCACCCAGTTTCCCACTACCCCAGGAAATACTCCTTCCTGTAAACAGCTCTAGACAGGAAGTTACTGTGACCTTTCCTCAAATTGTTTAAAAAATCTAGCAAACATGTTACAAGTGCCAATAATTTCCTGTACTTCTAAACAGTTAGATGAGATCAGCAGATTCATAGTGCCAAAATGTAGATAATTCGAATTTTCACCAAACAGGTCTGGCCATTCATAAAGGTGATGATAGTTTAAGAGTCTGGGTAATACTTTGCAGCAGGATGTGAATGTCTTTCAAGGGTCAACTGTAGTGCAGGCAACAAAGTGAGGGTGTGGATGTCCTAATTGCTGAATCTAAAGCAAGGGGTGGATTGAAAGTTTTCAGCAATCACCATAACCTCAACATGGGATCCCCAGAGTACCTTACAATACGTAGCAAAATTGGTCCTTATCTGTCAATCAATCTTTTTCGATCTCACTGTTAAGCACTGCAAAACGATGCACAATCTCCAAGAGCACCACTTTGGTCAATCACACATGACACCAAAAAGCTTTCCACATTTGCTCACAGCAAGTGCAACAGCACATGCCAGCGGTGTGGAAGGGCATAATTTTCAGCACCTTCAAAGGGGGATTAAGCGCTATTCAATGTAATTTAAGATAGGATTGTCAAATCCTTGTTGGGGTCACTTTAAGGACCCTGCTTGAAATTCTGTACCTCATGCATCTTTGGTACAAGGCTGGGTGTTCTTGGAAAGTTTGTCCACTCTTTAAAATTGAACCTGCTTAAGATTCATTCCACAACCCGTTTGTGGTTCAGTCACTAAACCCAGAATGGTGGTAACAGGTTTGTTTGTGTTTGCAATGCTCTTCCACCGTTTACAGTTGATGCTCAGCTGCATCTTTCAGTCCAGAGTGGCCATTTTCATCAGACTTTGTGAACTGCAGAACTCCAGACCTGGGAATGCTCACTTGGTTACAGCTCCATCCCCTCCGAGGTTGCTAACCTCAATTTCAATTCATTAGCATCATTCAGTGCTTTTGAATTGGAGTTTAAAGTCATTAACATATTTTATTGTTTGCAGGCTAATGGAAGACCTCTAATTAATCAATGTCTGTACCGCATGGAGCTCAGGTCTGTGCTGGTGGCAAGTATGTGGGAGGAGGTGGGCGAGAGGAGGGAAGATAGCTGTGATTGTGACAGGAGCTGGATAGACTTACTGTGGCATAAAAGGCTGGTTTTCTGTGTTTGTAATTTGGAAGCTGCAACCTCCACAGAAAGAGGAGTATGGTGGGCATATGTGCCTTTTAAAGACACTTTACATCATAAGACTAGATACAGGAGGGGCAGAGAGAGAATTAGAAAGTGTGTGTTACTAATCAGTGGCAGTACGTGGCACATTCTGACAAAGTCACCAATACATGGAGATTCTTTTCATATCATTTTTTTTTCTTCCCCCGGCTCTTGTTGCGAGAAAACAATGTGGGTACCTTTCATTCAGCATGGAAGTGAAAAAAGTGTGCTCTAGAGTTGTTGTCTTTTTGTTTCGTTCTCGCTAGGATGTTTTGGGCTAAGGCATAGAAAATTGCCTATCTTCTACATATTGTAATGTCTAGGGTGGTCCACACTGTAGTCTCTAGGGGGCTGATGACTGCACGTGGCACAGTGTGTGCTCTTGCATAATATTCTACATCCTATTACAGACCAAAAAACGTCAGGTTAATTTGCAGGTTTTTAAGTGTGCAACTCCTGGAGAGCATGTGCACAAGAGCGTATGCGCGCATCACCACAGATCCAGACAAGTGGAGGAGGAGTGAACGTGTGCCATTTCTGTATGTGTGGGATCTTGTTTCACACCTTTTGGAAGGGCACAGGACCTGACCACCAAAAACATGGGCATCTACTTTAGTCCTCGAAGGCACACTGGGTAAAGGGAGTGGTAAAAACCTGCCTCCCCAACTCCCACCCAATTCAGGGGGATATTCTCAAGAATGTGTGATAACCATCGCCAAATTACCTTAACACAGCTCTTCACGTCGCAGTCTATTGCAACAAAATAACACTGTGTTAACGTTGTATTCCCAACCCGGCGGCACCATGCGATAGTAGCAGGATAATGCGCCAAATGACCGCCCAAAAAGTAACGCGACCCCAAAAAAAACGTGAAACACGAATGTGAAAAAAGAGGCAATGCCCCAAATCGCCATACATAAAGCAGTGACAACCAGCGCTAGGCCTGCAATTCCCACGCGTCATGGGAGAAAATGCACTATAAAAGCAACAACAAAAAACACACGAAAACCAAATCTAACTGCGTAGCAACATGGATGCACCCGGACCGAGTGCAGAGGATAACCTGAACCCCACAAGCCCCACGGAGGACCAGCCAGGAACCCCGTGTACGGGGAAGGGCAAGGAGAAGAGGAAGAGGAAGACGGGTTTCAGTCCACAGAAAGACCGGATCATTGTCACAGAGGAGATAGAACACTACCAACAACTGTCCGTCACCTCCACTTTGTCATTGGCAACATAAACAGTAATATGGCCGTCCATCTTCAACAACGTGAATGCAGTCGGAGTGTCGAGGAGGTCAAGAGGCGTTGGCATGATGTGCAAAGCCAGACCAAACAGAAACTCGCTGCCAACAAGAAGGCAGCAAAGGTGGTAGAGGTGGGAGTCCTACGCTACAGGAGGAGCTGGATGAGCTGGAGGAAATGGTGGCCACAGTCATCAGTGTGGAGACGGTGCAAGGAGTTGGGGGCTTGGACACAGCAACAGGGTGAGTAACCACCAGGGACTGGGTGGTCGGAGTGAGATGGGCACAATGGCACACATGCACAATCATGTGTACCACACTGCACATGCACAATGATATTGGAACAGGTCCCTGATACCGTTGGCACACTGCAGCACACATACAAACACCAAGTAGGCCCACGTCCACAATGTGCACAAATGGGCCCTCTCCATATCACCAATGCCACAACCTACCCATGCACATGTGCAGAATTAAAAAAAACAGCTGCTCCGTGAGCTACACTGACAATGCAAGTCACACTGCATGACTGATAGCATGGCTGTAGTCAAAATAATTGACATGGTGCACAAGTCGACATTGAGGTGGCCCAGTATGGAACACATCCGTAAAGGAGCAGGTCACACTCTGACACATCCACGTGCACCTACAACCCATGACGTCAATAACATGTCTGCAGACAAACAATGCACAAGAGTACAAAATATGTACAAGAGCACAAATGACCCAAGTCGCAAACATCCCAGCACCCCAAAAGCACACAAGTCAAAGGCATACCGCCTCAAAGGGATAAGAGGCCGCTAAATTAGAGCTGCAGGGGCAACTCTCCCACAATTCAGCATGCACACATAGCAAACACAGCACATCAACATTGATGGCACAGGACAGAGGACACAACTGGTGCCACTTGTGCTTAGTAACTGGCCACTCACATCTGGCATTGCATGACACTGTGAGATGATAATGTACGAGTACAACTATACATCTGTCATGCAGTCGAAATATCCACTGTCTCCCATCAAATAAATCAAATGAAATCAGGTGCTTGTTAAGCGCAACTACTCACCCGTAAGGGTCTCAAGACGCTGGTGGGTGGGGATACGGGGCAGGACGTTTGCAGGGTCCAGTCCATCAAGGAGGGGGGTCTGTCGAAGAGCCAGGCTTTGAGGTTTCTTGTGAAGATGGGGAGCAATGTTATCTGTCTAAGGTGGAGCGGAAGGTCGTTCCAGGCTCTGGCCGCGCATGGAGAAGGAGCAGCCTCCCGATCTGGTCTTTCTGGTGCGGGGGACCACGGTGTAGGATAGCTGGGCTGATTGTATGGTCCTTTGGGGTGCGTGGAATTTGAGTCGGCTGTTCAGGTATGCTGGTCCGGTGTCGTGGAGGGCCTGTGAGAGTGGGTTAGCATCTTGAAGGTGACTCTAGCTTTGATGGGGAGCCAGTGGAGTATGTGGAGGTGCTGGGAGATGTGGCAGTGTCTTGACAGGTTGAGGACCAGTCTTGTGGTGGCATTTTGGATGTTCTGTAGCTTGCCAGTGAGGTTTTTGTTTATTCCGGCATAGAGTGCCGTAGTCAAGCCTGCTGGTGACCAGAGCATGAGTGACGGTCTTTCTGTGTTAGAGGGGTATCCATTTGAAGGTCTTACGTAGGAGGCAGAGGGTGTGGAAACATGAGGATGAGACGGCGTTGATCTGGATGTCCATTTTGAGCTCTGAGTCCAGGATGATTCCCAGGTTGCGTGCGTGGTCCGTGGGGGTGGGCGGGCTACAAAGGGCGGGTGGCCACCAGGTGTCGTTCCAGGCGTCTGGGTTTGGGTCCATGATGAGTACTTCCGTTTTGTTGGTGTTTAGTTGTAGGCAGCTGATTTTCATCCATTTGGCGATGGCTTCTATGCCTTCTCGAAAGTTATGTCTGACGGTGTTGGGTTCGTTGGATAGGGAGAGGATGCGTTGGGTGTCATCTGCGTATGACACAATGTTGAGTCTGTAGGTTCTGACGATGGGGGCGAGCGGAGTCTTGTAGACGTTGAAGAGAGTAGGGCTGAGGGAGGACCCCTGGGGGACTCCGCAGGTGGTAGGTGTAGGGTCCGAGAGGAACGGGGGAGCCTGACCCACTGCATTGTGCCGGAGAGGAAGGAGCGGATCCAGTCAAGGGCCTTGTCTTGGATACCTGCGTTCTGGAGTCTGCGTATTAGGGTGCGGTGAGAGACTGTGTCGAACGCTGCTGAGAGGTTGAGGAGGATGAGGTCTGCTGTTTCTCCTTTGTCCAGTAAGGTACGGATGTCGTCTTTTGCGGCGAGGAAGACCGTTTCCGTACTTTGTTTTTTTCTGAATCCGGATTGGGAGGAGTCGAGGATTTTGTGCTCTTCGATGAATGTGGCGAGTTGGCTGTTGATGGCTTTCTCTATGACTTTCACTGGGAACGGGAGCAGGTAGATGGGTCAGTAGTTTTTCAGGTTGGTGGAGTTCACTGAGGGTTTCTTCAGGAGGGGGTTGATCTTGGCGTGTTTCCAGTCGTCAGGGAACGAGGTGGTTGCCAGGGAGAGTTTGATGGTGTGGTAGAGCATGGGTGCGATGGTGTCGGTGGCTCTGTTGAAAATGTGGTGGGGGCAGGGGTCCGTGGGGTCCCTGGAGTGGATTGACTTCATCGTCTTCATTGTGTCTTCAGTGGTGAGGGCTGTCCAGTTGTCGATTGCTGGCTTCAGGGTGTCGGGTGTGGTCGGTGAGGGTTCAGTGTGTTGGTTGTCTTCGTCAAAGTTGTCGTAGATGCTCTTGATTTTGTGGTGGGAAAAGGTGCTGAGTTTCTCACACAGGTCTTGAGAGGGAGGGATGTCAGTGGACTCGTTGGTGGGTTGGGCGAACTCCTTGATCATGTTGAAGAGATCTTTGCTGTTGTGTGCATGAGTGGAGATTCTATCTTCAATTGCTTGTTTCCTCGTTTTTCTGATGAGTTGGTGGTGGGCATTGGTGGCGGCTCTGAAGTTGTTGTGTCTTTAGGACAGGTCATTTCTGAGCAGGGTTTGTGAGGCCCTGATAGATACAGGAATGTTAATTCAGACCCTCTGTGCATGTCTAGCTTTTTCTGGTTTTGCGCTATTGCTTCCAGTCCGATGACCCCAGGTAAACCCTTGTCTGGCTTGCTTCCTTTTCACTCTGTCCTCTTTAGGAGTGTGTTTTGTGGACATCACCTGTCTGCTCCTTCCTAACTCCAGACTTTATGTTCTCATACATGCTTTCTATCTCATGTCTTCTGTCTGTGTGTTCTTGCATCTTGTCTCTGTCCTCATGCCCTCAGTCTGTTTTTGCCTTCTGCCTGTGTGTCCTTGCCTCCTGACTATGTGTTCTGGCCTCCTGTGTATGTCATCATGCCTTATGACTGTGTGTGCATACCCCCTGGGGAGGGCCTGGTACTATGTAAACCATGAAAATTATGCTGTTCCCCAGGGTGATAAAGGTGAATGAACCGACCAATGGGTGAAGGCCCCAACAGAGGAGGGAAGGGAGGGGAATCCTCCCTTTCGGAACTAAAACCCTCACACACCCAGCATGCTTCTTCATCTGGATTTGCTCCTCGTCAGACTGGTGGTGCAATGTCTGATGGGCACCCATAAAGGGGCTCTTTACTGGAGATCTTTTGTTCCTGCCAGTTGGTGCTGTGGGTGTGAGGGCCCTAAGGGAAGTGTAGACATAGGGGGGTAGTAATTATTAAAAAAGGTTAGAAAATCCACAGAGTGACTTTAATGGTGAGGTCATCTACCTTATTAAAAAGGTGAGTAGAGAGTACTACCTGGTACAATGATCCAGGGAGGTATGCTCTACTTAATGGTCAACATGTTTCATGCTGTGTGTTCGTATAGATACAATGCAATTCATCAGGACCTAAAAGGGGGGAAAAAACTATCTACACGCTGTGGTCGGCTAGAGTCCACCTACTTCACAGGATATAGAGGGGCAGGGAGACAGTCCTGCCACTTCTTAGTGGGACCCTACTAAGGAAGGATGTTGGGCTTCAACGGTCTTCTCCTGTGCTAAGCACCTCGAAAATAGGTACCCTATCCGCAGAGCAGACGCCGCCAGTGCACCTACCCGCACGTCACAGAGGTGTAGAGAAGCCGGAGCCAAGGAGAGCTCAGGGCTCACAGCTGAGGGCTCCCATTGATGGTCCGCAGGCTGCTCCTAGTTCCCAATAATGCACTCTCAGCATCTTTCTGGGCTCTGAGATGTCAGGAGCATGCTGCTTGAGCCTCTCTCTCAGCTCCAAGATGATGATGATATCAGTGCTGTGCCAGCTCCTCTCTGGGCTCCCAGATGTGTCTCTTCCAGGTCTTCCCCACCACACACTGTCTTTACCAATGTTTTTCCTGTCACCTTGGCACCTTGGTTTGGCCAAATTTTTGGAATTTGATACTTTTGGTTTAGGACTCCACATTCTGTTTAATCAGTGATATTAGTCTATTTATGGACATTTGTTCTGACCTTTGGCCTATGGTTTTTGCACTTTAGTTTCTGACCTTTGAGTTTGAACTTCTGCTTCGAACCAATTCCATTTGCTTTTGGTCTTCTACTTCTTATCTGTGACAGTCGCTTATGGAAATGTTAATTTATTTTTAGAGAAATAAGCATCAAAATATTCACTTCTTCTGTAATCTCAATGAACTTGTACATCAACCTTCATTGAATGCTGCAGATGTCATGCCTCCCTTTTATGAATTTTGAACACTTTAGATAGCCTGTGTATGTTTCTATAACTTAGCATGAAACTTATATTTGTGAATTAAATCATTTTCTTCAGGGATAACTGGAGGCAATTATGCCCTGAGCATCGTAAATAACTTGGCTTTGACATTTTAACTGCAAACTATGGATTGAAATGTTTTTCAGCTGAAGGAGTGAAACTAGTGCTATGTGTTTTAGAAAGACATGATTAACAGCCAAATTCATGTAGATTCCCAAACTGTGTGCTTGGTGTGCGGCGCCCCAGACTAGCTTTGACGGCGCAATGGGGTGCCATGGCGCACAGATTGGGAACCACTGCAGTAGGGTGTAGTTGGTGGACGCGATGGCATGGGGGGAGATGATGCCCGTGATGGAGTTGGCGAAAAGTCCGTGAGGTAAAGGGGGCTCGGTAGATGAGGGTTCCTTGGAGGGTGGAGGTAGGGCTGGCCAGTATCTTGAAGTGAAATTGTTACATCAGGTCCGTGGGCTTGTTGGGGAGTGTGCTCAGGCGGAGGGTGGATTTGTGGACGATGGCGATTCCTCCTCCCGGGCGGGTGGGGCGGTCCTTCCTGGATATCTTGTATCCTTGGGGAATGGCGATGGCGATATCAGGTCCCAAGGTGGTGTTGGTCTAGCTTTCAGTAAAAAATGCTACATCCGGGGTAGTGCTGTCGAGGACGTCCAAGATTTCGGTATGTGTTTGTGGAGGGATCGGACATTGAGGAGGATGCATTGCAGGGCCTTCAGTTCCATTGTGTTCTTTCAGGCGGATGGTGCTGGGTCAGTGGTCTTGGCGGTGCTGCAGGTGTGCCGGCAGCAGTGACAGCCGAAGGGTCCGTTGGTGTCGGCTGGTGAGGCTAGCTTGCAGTTGTTGTTGCGGCCTGGGTTGAGAACGAGGAGTGCCACTGGGTCGTAGCATTGGCAGTGCAGAGATCCAGGGTTCCTGGCGCTGGTCGCAGTCGGGACGCGGACGGGCGCAGACGGGCTCGCCGTTGGTGCCCCATGTGGCGTGGCGGCCACGCTCAGCGGCTGCCATTAAGTAGGGGTCGGAGAGGGCTGGACAGCTGGGAGGCGGGAAGGGGAGCTGGATTGGACCGGTCACACTGGTCGTGCTGGGGGGAGGGGGCACGGGGGCAGCAGCGGCAGGGAAAAACAGGCTGAAAAAGGCAAAAAGAGAGAGAAAAGTGCAAATAAGGCTGCAAAAGTGCAAGAAAGAGTGGAGGAAAGACACAGAGGACACAGGACAGTAAAAGGGGGAGATTGAGATGAGGATAAAAAAGTGAGCGACAAATTGAGGAAAGACACAGAAGGAGAGCGAAGGGGGGAGCTTGAAATGAGGGGAAAATGACAGAAAAAGTGCAAGAAAGAGTGGAGGAAAGGTTCAGAGGACACACAAGAGTGAAAGGGGGAGATTAAGATGAGGGTTAAAAACGATTGAAAAAAGGAGGAAAGACACAGAAGGAGAGTGAAGGGGGGACCTTGAAATCAGGGGAAAAGACAGAAAATGGTTGAAAGACCCAGAAAGAGAGTGAAGAGGGGAGATAGAAGTGAGGGGAAAAAAATGAGTGAAAAAGGAAAGAAAAAGCAGAGCGAGAGAATGGAGACAGAGGTCCACTGGACCACCAGGGAGGAGGCGCAGGTGAAACCTGCAGGTGGAGGAGGGCCTCGAACACCAACACTCGAGAGTGCAGGGGCTGGGGGAAGGCCTCAATTAATGGTGGAGCTGCGAGGGAGGGAGAGCAATTTCACTGACAATGAATCAGCTCCACCAAAACAGGCACAATGTACATTGTCATGCAGTCTGTATGTAAACATCTACAAAGCGTCTATATACATGGGACACTCTGTTAACCTGCATCTCCCCTTTACATTGCAGAGGGATAATCAACACCTCCTGCAGAGCAGACCACACATCTCATCAGTGAGGATGAAGAGGACACCCTGCACATAAGCTCAGACACCCTCCAACGGCTAATGGACAGCCTCTACACCCCACTCCCGGGTACAGGGCAGCCCAGCTGCCTCGCGGTGACACCACCCCCTACACATACCATTCAGCAGGAAGCACACACCACCACAGCTGTCTCCCAGGACCCCCACGACCAACACATGGAATCCCAACACAGTGTGTTGGGTTGCCAAGAGGAGATGGCTGATCAGCTGGGGGTGGGTTTCGACCTCGTGGCAGCCAAACTCGATGCCATACGTGGGTGTCGAAGACCCAGCAGGGACCACTTACAGTCCCTAATGGACACCCACTGTCCGCACCATGCACTCCAACAATCCTTGGCTGACGTCGCTAGGGCCATTACTTGGATACATAAACTGTCTGATCAGACAGGCACCAGTGATGATGGCACAGAGTTGGCACAGATGCCCAGGACAATGGAGACCATGGAGCAGACGCAGGCTGGAAGTATGGCTGCAACGGCAGAATATCAGCGAGATGTAGCTGGGATCTTCCATGCCTTGCAGTTCCTCCTCTTGCCATTGCTGCCACTGAGCCTGTCCCAGATAACTTCTGCGGGAACTTTGACACACACATCTCTGACCCCTGATATGTCAGTGGCACACAGTGATGCAGCACTATCACCTCCGCCCCTTGATGTGCCAGTGGCACACAGTGATACAGCCAGAACACCACCACACACACCAGACACACAAGACACAGAAGACGTATCAGAGGAGTAAGATGTGGATGGTAATGACTGTGTGAGGAAGGAGGTAGTAGCATCCATCCTGCCAGATGGCCTTTCCCTGCCGGATTCAGTCCTATGCATCATGCCCTCGGACAACACCTCCCACTGTCCCCCGGAACACTCTGCAACATTCACCTGGACCCCGACATGGACTGCCATATCTGTCTGCTCTAATTACCAATGACACAGCAATCCGACTGCAGACTGAGCTCTTCCTCTTCCAATTCACTTTTCAGTCCCCAAAGGACTCGGGTTGGCCCACCACTGGGCAACCATGTAATGTGGGTTTGGCATGGCCATGTACTGCTCCAGCTCCGGAATTCCCCAGAATGTGAATTAAACATTAAAAATCACACAGATGTGTTATTTCAATGTTCACTCAGGTATTAAAGTATGGATGAATGTAGGGACATTGATTGTACTGAAAGGTACACCCTGGTAAATGATATCAATGCGCATGTTTGACCCTGAGCCACACAGCCAATTAGATGACTGTGTAGGTGTGAACTACATGTGGTCTCATTGCACACGAACAACAATCTCGCAACCCCCAACTTAGACCCACATCCATGTATTAAATAGGGCTGTGTGTAGAAAATGGCAAAATAGATTGCAGGTCAGAAGTGGTATCCCCCATCACATGTGACCCCAAAATGTCTCTTGGCATACCTACTCACACACATCTTCATAGACACAGTCTGTTTTAATGGATAACATTGCTCTACATGGCCAGAAGTAGGACACCATACTCACATTGCTGAAGACACGTACATGCACAGGTCTGTCAGAAACTATCCCAACTACAATGTCTGGCTCACAGAGGTGGAGCTGTCAAAAGGGACCCACCTCCATTGTACAGGCGTCAGTCAGTCCCTTCCTGTGTACGGACAATGCTCATTGAGGCACACAAATTGTCATTCTAATCAACACTCATCACAGTTGAACACTAGTGAAGTTGCGAATACTTTATTAGCATGTGCGTGTCAGTACGGGCAAGGCAAGGGCCACAACATGCAGAGAAATGCTCAAGACACTTACAGGCAGCATAGGAAGATGTCAAGGTGCAAGAAACGGGGAGGCAAAACTTAACACAAATCATTACGGATAGCACCGTGCTCAGCCCACCTTGCCTTGCTGGACGAGTCATGTGCTGTTTGGCGTATGCTCAGTGCCCCGTATCATGGGACACAACTCACAGCCCATGGAATCTGCATGGTGCTGTACTGCCGGACTGCGCAGACTGTCTGCTCTGCTGACAGTGAGCAGGTGAAAGGGTCCTGGTAGGTCACATGTCGTACTACATTGCCATGTGTGTACTCTCCCCCAGCAGCATGTCCGAATTGGAAACATTGCCAAACGACGCTGTGCAGCTCTGCCAATGGGACTGCATCACCTTGCACAGATGTGTGTTCTCACGCGTAGTTCCACGCACATGCATTCTGAGTACAGGCTAAGCCAGACATGTCCACTGTCTTTGTGGGTTATGTGAGCTTTCACCAAGATGCAGCAATGTGTGGGGACCTGTGCTGTGGGTGACAATCTGATGTGGCTGCAGGAACATAGTTACTCGTCCATGAATGCGAGCGCAGCTTCATGGGTAATTTGTTCCAAGAGTACGTTGTTGTAGAGTTCAAGGAACACAATCCATTAACTGGTCCGGGCAGTTGTGCTCCGTCCATGCCGTTCCACCAATCCACAACACAGACTAATAGGGGAGCGCCTCACTGTGGTCACTGCACACGAGGAGTTGTGCAATCTATGCACAACTGTCAGCATATACGCCAAAGATAAAGGCATCCCATGCACGGTTATCCCGGTGGCACTCCTGTTCGTGGGCCAACAGTGGGGGTTCACAGTCAAGTCATAATCCAATTCAGCTACCGTTGCGTTGGATAGGCAGACTTTCATGGGACACTCGAATGTGCATGATCGACAGTGGTACCAGGGCTGGATGCATGTGACGTAGGCAAGACGGAAACTCAGGCGGAATCTGATTTGCAACACTGCCATTGGCAGTGATCCCAACAGATGCAGCATTTGTGCACGGTACCGTTCCACGTAACAGGGGTTGTGCATGTTCCGGGGATGGGCTGCCAATGCGTTTGTTGGTCTTGTAGCACAGGCAATCCTCAGACTGGTGCCAGTTCTGTAGACGATATGCCACAGCTCTGGGCAATGAGTCGTGTGTGTGTGCAACATTTGGACGGATGGGTTGTTTTCAATGTGTCAGGGGCAGCCCTTGCAGGTGTAGCTCGAGCAGGGACAAGTAGACAATTTGCTCTTTCATTAGTGCAGTTTGTGGTGTGGGAGTTGTCGAAGTCATGTAGGGTGTGCCAGCCGCATTCATGACCAAGGTCGGGGGTTTGGTTGTCCTTCTGCCTTGTGTATTGAGACAAAGGAGCTTTCATACCTAATTTTAGTCGGACTACTGCTTGCATTTCTTGAATGTGATGTGGCCTATGCGCTGACATTGATGCCAGGCCTTAGATTTGGGGTGCACCAATTGCAAAACACATGCAGCAGTTGGCATCTATGAATGAGCCAAGGGCCTGATTGGCCTTGCGATTCTTGTTCAGTCTCTCTCTCTCTTTCTCTCTCTTTCTTTCTCTCTCTCTCTCTCTCTCTCTCTCTTTCTCTCTCTCTCTCACCTTTGATAAGTGCCTGACAGACCTTCTTTTGTTCCATATTGTCTTGCAGGCTGTGACTTACAGATTGTCCAGGGATGCCCCGCCATGACTCTTCCAAATAGTTGTTTGGAGACAAATTTGATTGTGATATTTTGTTTGGACTTTCAATGGTGAATGAATGAATCAGATTTTCTGTACTCACATGTATGTTAATTGTTTTAAAGGTGCGACATCAGGCGAATGCTTTTGTTCATGATTTCGTGATGTTGATGTGCAATATCTTGGTCCGGGGCAGGTGGGGGGCCCAGTGGGGGGCTGGTGGGTGGTGGCGGTGGGTGTTGTGGCCCTATTAGGTGTCCACGCTGCATGATCAGTGGCTCCATGGCAACTGTTGTTCTTCAGGTGTGGCTGTGGTCTGGGCTCCCTTTTCTGGTGCAGGTTGTGGTCCGACTTTACACCAGGTCAGAGCAGGTGTTAATTTCCTGCTCTAACGCGCCTCATCGGCTGTTTTGTGATCTTAACGCAGATCTGGCTGGTCGCCGAGAATGTTTTGATGTGGTTTTGTCGCGACCTTTTGCATGGGAACGCCTACTCTGCATCTCATTAGCGATAGTTGCCGGGCTCATATGTGGCGATGTTTTTTGCAGCTGCTATTGCAGGTAAACTGGTGATATGGGCTGTTAGCACCAGCTTGTGAATGGGGAGATAAATTTACCGCGACTTTGGCTCCGATAAAGTGCCGATACCTCTGCGATAGCTCCTTGAGAATATGGCCCTCAGTCTTTATTTCTATCAGCTGAGGGAATCTTGGGCTAACATTCAGTGCTGGATGACTAACAATAATTCTCAAACTCATTGGCTATCAGATGTAAATCTTGTTGGCCAGTGCAGATGACTAAAGTTCTGCTTCCATCCTCTAGTCTGATCAGCTTGGCTGACAATAAATCCACGTGGCTAAGGCACAAATCCTGGTTGCTTTTGACTTGACTATGAACTTTCTTTAAATTCTCAAGCAGGAAAGGTCTTGCTGCTGGGCTTTCTGCAACTCATACTGATGAGGAAAGTCCTGAATTAAAGCAAAGCTTTGATCTTTGTCTCCTGGACAATCATATCAATAAATTACTACATCGTCAAAACATGGCTGTGACCTTCACAAATCTGATAATTTCACCTCATCTTGCTGCTCTCTCCGCTGGCTACTGGTAGACAAGAAATGTACTAGTTCTTTTAAGAGCCAGCCCCACCTCCATATCATTCCATGTGGCCCCTTCAAGCCCACTGTGCTGTGACCCTCTCTTGATATTACGACGATGTCTTCCCAAGAGGCACGGAGCAATAGTACAAGTTTTTCAGTAACAAGAATCAACATTAGAATGCCCTCCCTTTAGTGATATGTCATATATCTCCCACCTGTCCCACGGATCCACAAGACCACTGCTGGAGGAAGATCCTTCACCTACCACACTACGAAGACCTGGAACTCCCTGCCTCTGCACCTCAGACAATCACCATTGCTGCTGCAATTCAGGAAGGACATCAAGACATGGCTCTTCAACTAAACCGCATAGCCAGCCCTTACCCCCCACCCCAGTGTCTTGAGACCCTCACAGGTGAATAGTCACACTTTCTAAGTCCTTGATTGAGTGATCTAGCTAGCCTCATTAAGTTCAAATAGGTTATTGAACACCCTTTTGTATCTCTAATATTCTCACTGTTGTTGTCGCTGTATTCTTTAAGTCACTTCAGAATTTCCTAGGACCAACATGCCCCTGGGTGCATGTGTGTTCTAAAGATAAAAACATGGATATTCCATCATATTCATGGGACAGGAATTCATGTACATTAATAGAACATTCCTTTAAAATAATGGCAAGGCTTAGCGCCCAGTATTAAAGCAAGGACTCTTGATTGTTTTCTGCAATACCAAGGTGTGCCACCTGTACCAACATGATTCAGAAAATTGGGTGGTGATGAACAGAGTGCCTGAATTAAGCAGACCACTCTTACCCAGTCCAAAGATCAGGGCTTGATCCATCACCGTTTTTTAGCTCACTGCACCATCCCAGCTCAGAACTTGGCTATATGCAAATTAGTCTGTTCCTGTTCCTGTCCCAGTGCATGATGGGAACAGGGCAAACCATACTACCAAGCCAATTCTTGTACTGGGAAGGAAACAAGCTTCCGGGGACCGGTTTCTGCCATTTCAGGCGTCGTCGGCCCGGCTTGCTTGAATCCTGATGGTGCAATGAGCAAGGGACTCACATCTGAGTATACCCTTCCACGCTTATGGTGGACAAAATGATTCAGAAAAGGGGGTGGTGATGAACAGAGTGCCTGAATTAAGCAGACCACTCTTACCCAGTCCAAAGATCAGGGCTTGATCCATCACCGTTTTTTAGCTCACTGCACCATCCCAGCTCAGAACTTGGCTATATGCAAATTAGTCTGTTCCTGTCCCAGTGCATGATGGGAACAGGGCAAACCAAACTACCAAGCCAATTCTTGTACTGGGAAGGAAACAAGCTTCCGGGGACCGGTTTCTGCCATTTCAGGCGTCGTCGGCCCGGCTTGCTTGAATCCTGATGGTGCAATGAGCAAGGGACTCACATCTGAGTATACCCTTCCACGCTTATGGTGGACAAAATGATTCAGAAAAGGGGGTGGTGATGAACAGAGTGCCTGAATTAAGCAGAGCACTCTTACCCAATCCAAAGATCAGGGCTTGATCCATCAACGTTTTTTAGCTCACTGCACCATCCCAGTTCAGAACTTGGCTATATGCAAATTAGTCTGTTCCTGTCCCAGTGCATGATGGGAACAGGGCAAACCAAACTACCAAGCCAATTCAATTCAATTCAAAAGTTCTTTATTCGAGTATTACTCATAAAAGCAAACAAACAAACACATAATAAAAATACAATTAAATTACAGGATCGAATATGACTTAAGCACAGTACATATTAAAAAGACAGTTTAAAATTCATTTCATCCAGTATATATAGACCAAAAGTGCAAAGTTCATATAATAAAAACAGATTAAAACAGATAAGACACCTTCGCATGGGGAACAGAGAGTAGATAATCTAGCAATCACTGTTCAACTAACCAGAGAGTAGTTACCCTACTAGCAATCTCTGCCTAATTACCCACGCCCACCCCAGAAACTTTGCGGTCGCTATTGTAATCCAGTTTAAGGAGGTAGTTTTTATAATGCGTAGAGCTACCATGCTACTTTTAGTACCCAGATTTCTAGACATAGGAGCCAACCAAACACGTCTGGGAACAGAATATGCATAACAAGAAAACAGAAAGTGACCCAACGTTTCCTTTCCTTCCCCGCAGACTGGGCATATAGCTGGGCATCCAACTCTCCATTTTGCAGTTAAATTACATAGAGGTAAAGAGCCAGCCCTCATTTGAAAAAACAGTTTCCTGTCCATGGGTTTCGTTATTAGATCCCAGTAGATTTCATACATGGGAAAAAGCTTTGCTTCAAGAAAAATAACCGTCATAGACCCATGGTTGTTACTAAGAAGGCTCCTGTTTTCTACCTGTTCCCAGAAAAGGTTTTTTATAAATGTCTTAGATGGGAAGGACGACCCAGTTGGGTCGGACCAGAGTTCAGTTAACCCTAGTTCACCTAATGCTGCTTTTAAAGATCTGAACCATCTAATTTTATGAAATCGGTCTGCTTTGATGACATCAGCAAACCCTGCTGCATATTGTGACAACTCAGGGGTGGTCCAGATTCTACGCCAATATA
Organism: Lissotriton helveticus; assembly: GCF_964261635.1. Lineage (NCBI taxonomy): Eukaryota > Metazoa > Chordata > Amphibia > Caudata > Salamandridae > Lissotriton > Lissotriton helveticus. The sequence continues at coordinate 170,386,159 of NC_136059.1, read as the reverse complement.
ATATTGGACGAAGTTTGCACATTACCGATATTTCTTTCCTACCGAGATCATATCTAAGAGGCAAAAGGGGACTACTCTGTGGGGTGCCTGTTAATTTCCGAAGGAAATTATTTTCTGAGACCTGTAGGTCCTGAAGGTTTTCTTGCCCCCACATCTCAGCCCCATACAAAGCTGACCCTATGGCCTTTGCCTCATATATGATCAAAGGAGGTTTGATTGGTTTAGTCAAAGATTTAAAATGCTCCTTAATGATGGTACCAGCCAGTTGTTTATGTCTTAAGACTGCAATGTTTATATGTTGGTTCCATCTGTTGTCGTTTGAAATATGAATCCCCAGGTAGGTAAAAGAATTTACTACTTCGAGGCAACGCCCACTCATGGTTATTTTAGATTTAAAATTTCTACAAGGATTAAAAGCCATGAGTTTTGTTTTATCTGCGTTTACCTCCAAGCCATGATCGCTACAAAATTTATCAAAAATTACCAATGCCTTTTGGAGACCGCTAGGGGATTTTGATAAAATTAGGGTGTCGTCTGCAAACATTAAAATGGGAACTTTTGCACCTGCAAGGGAGGGAGCATCAACAGACTGGGATTGCATGCGGGCAACAATTCCATTGATAAAAAGAGTAAAGAGTGTTGGTGCCATTGAGCAACCCTGTCGAACTCCTCTGGCGACTGGAAAATCAATGGTGTCGTTGCCATAGCCACCCCATTGGATTTTAGCGTAAGTGCCCTCATGGAGTCTCATAATCAAGGTTAAAATAGTCATTGGGACCCCTAAAGCTGCGAGCACCTCCCACAGTTTTGCCCTTGGCACCAGGTCGAATGCAGCCCGTAGGTCAACAAACGCTGCGTACAGGCTGCAACCTCCCAGAACCACGGTCCTCCATTGTATCAATTGAAAACGGAAGACCTGGTCCACAGTGCTAGTTGCTCTGCGAAACCCAGCCTGGAAAGGAGATAAAACATTCTGCTCCTCAGCCCAATCTAACAAATTGTTAATAATTACACGCCCAACAACTTTTTGAACCGTGTCAATTAAGCTAATTGGGCGGTAATTACAAGCTTGGGCACGATCTCCCTTTTTATATACTGGAATAATAACAGCACCACGCCATGATACCGGGATTTCAGCGCCCCTGGCAATATGATTCAGTAAAAGGCAGATGTATTTACTCCACCTATCGGTGTCATTTAAAAATACATCCGCAGGGACTCCGTCTATACCCGGGGCTCGGCCAGGGTGAACTGATTTCAGGGCAGACAGTACTTCACTCTGCACAAAGATGTCATCATCTGCATACAGGTAAGTTAGGCTTAAGCTGTTAAAAAATTGGTCCCTGGAGGAGTACTGCTCACTGAAAAATTTAACCCACGCATCATGGGAGACGTTGTTATTGGGAGCTTCTGGAGGCCTATCATGACCCCATTTGACAATATGCCAGAAGAGTCTAGAATGTTTACGGTCGCTTGCACACTTTAGCTTCTGCCAGTGATCCTCGTCCCATTCTCTTTTAGCCAATTTTTGTAGTGCTTCCTAGCAGAACGAATCCCATCCAAATTATTACTTTTAATTGCAGCTCCTAGGTTTAATCTTGCCATCCTACAGGCTGGATTATACCATTTTGCTGATTTGAATGGGAAGACCCTCTTATTGTTCGCAGGTTTCAAGAAGAAGCCTTTAACTTCCTTAAAGAGAGTCGTATGTGCATTAGTAATGTCCTCATTGCCCTGGGAACACCCGTCTGCATTCTCCAATGCCATGATGGCCTTGTCTGCCGCTGCACTTATTTTTACAAGGGTCTGCTGATCTGCCTTGACACCTGCCCACCTTAACCTACGCATATTGTTGGATGGAAGAATCATTGGGGGCACAAGTTCATCACAAGGGTTTGAGGCAATTTCATTAAATGACCACCATTTGTGCGAAACACATAGAGGATCGTGATCGCTTTCTGGCCTGGCTATTACTACCATGTCGTCGACAGATGACCATAGTGTCATACTACAAATGACATAGTCGATACGACTTTTATTACGCCCGTTATTAAAAGTCATGGCAGGAACACGGTCTGATTTAGTTCGACCATTCAGGGCTCGAAGCCCGTGCTCCAAACACATTGCATTCAAGCCTAATATGTCAGACGTCCAGCGAGTTATTGGTGGAGATTCTAATGTGGGGATGTTCCAAAGCTTATCTTCCTCTGCTCCAAGAGGAGAGTCACCAGTGATAAGGGGTTCGAATGTGCGATTTAAATCGCCTGCAATTAGAATGTTTTTACCTGCAGAATGAGTCTCAAGAAAATTAGAAAGACTCAAAAGAACCTCTGATTTACCTCTACTGCCACCTCTAGCATAGATATTATAAATATCTATGGAGATGGATAAATCACTGGTCAATCTGATAAGCTGAATGTCATTATGGTTAAGCTCCACACATTTTACGATGGTTTTTAGAGACTGCCTGATCCATATAGTAAGACCCCCCATCGGCCGCCCTTTAAGGCCCTTAGTAGCAGGAACATGAAAATTTATATACCCCAGAGCAAAAATAGGGTCACACGCCCAAGTCTCTTGAAAGATACATAGATCATATTTGTTAATGAATCCGAACCAGTCAGCACAATCCATCCTGGAACATAGTCCAGCCACGTTCCAGGACAAGAGCTTCCCTGAGTTTGATGTCGTAAGAGAACAAGGGTTTGTGGTAATCTCATGTCTCTTCCTACCACCAGAGTTCTGAACACTGTTATTTTCATTGGGGGGTGCTACTAAATCCTCATCGGAATTCCCCCGAGTACAATCTTTAGTAACAATGCCAACCCTATCAGTGATACCTCCATCACAACCAGACAAAAACAAAGAGTTACAGCTAGGTGGTTGTCAATCGCAAGCATTCAAATTCGATAATGCAGAGAAGCGGTTTTCCAACCCCAATCCCCAATCCACTGAAGCAACATCCTTCCTCCCCCTCTTTGTCACAATGTTCCATTTGGTTCGTAGAATACTAGGATTTGGACCACTTCCCTTTCTTGGGTAAAAGAAGTCCAAAGTCAATGGGACAATTGAGGTTGATCTCCGTTGTGGTGGGAAAATGTTGGGCAAGATGTTAGGTAAAACTCCTGGGTCGGAAAAATGTAGAACAACACACTCCCCCTTAAACTTTTTCGCTCTGTCGCCAATCCATTGTACCCTTCTTGCTTTAACAAGCTCTTCTGAAAGTTGCTGCTTACCCCAGGGGGAAATAACCATATTATTGGTCAACCAAGATAGGGATTTATTAATTAAGGAAGATGTTGTTTCCCTCTCATCTTGGGCCAATGGTGGAACGTTGGCAAGAACAAGTACCAGTGGGGAAGCTTCAACTACAAGCTCGAAAGAACCTTTTACAACAGCTTGGTCATCAATATCAGGAACTGGGTTAAAGACATTAGAAGCATCACCAGCCGGAACACTCTTGGGTACCATCTGAGGATTTGAGACAGAGGTAGATATTAATCCACTGCCATCAATTATATCTGGTTTGCTCAGGATGGCCTCAATCCTAGTAGAAACATTTTCTGGGATTTTATCTATCTCACCCACAGTTTCTTTTAATAGACCCTCTAATCGGCTAACCTCGGATGTTAACTTATCTATTTTGCTGACCAGAGGTTTAACCACACCTTTAATTTTGTTATCAATCAGAGCCAGCAGTCTGTTGAATTGGGCATTAGAAAGTGTAAGAGAAGCCTCATTGGTCAAATCAAGCTCCTCTTCCTCTGAGTGTTTCCTAGGGGGGTTTGCTACTCTGTTCTTAGCTGACCTTAAACCCTCCCGTTTCCCCGAAACTAAAGTGGGAGCTGAAGGGGAGATTAAGGGTTCACTAGTATTAGTTATCTCTACCAGTGCTTCATTAATGCTGCGGTCTACAATTCCAGCAACAATACCACTAGGCTGAATAATACTGGTATCAGGAGCTGGATCAAGCATTTCGCCATTAGAGCAACTGTTAATCTGAAGGCCAAAAGGATCATCTAAATCAATATCAGTGAGAGAGGGTTGGGTGGTTAGATCTATTCCCAGGGAAGATCTCCTATCACTGTTGATTCTTTCAACAACCTGTACAAGATAATTCTCAATAGAGTTACTAGGAGTAACTATCTTTTTAGCCGGCATATTTGTATCTACGCACAACTTCTACAATATACACTTATAAGAATCACCAAATTGCAAGATAAATTGACACAGCGTTTAACAGCACCACCAATAAAGGGACCTGGCCCAACCCAACCTTGTCCAACCTCGGACGGCCTCAGACGGCCCGCCCTTTGTCCGGGCTTCGTCCGGGCGTCCCGCTCGCGTCCCGCGAAGCGGGTGTCAGCGGCGCTTTTGTGCGCCTCCTGGCGCCCTCGCGTCACTGTGAAGCGCGCTGCCGCGTAGGCTGCCGGGAATTGAAGTCCCGGAGCGGCGACGCGTGCAAGCTGTTGAAAAGATGTCTCTCGGCGGTGGCGGCTTGTTTCCAGGTGCCCCTGCGGCCAGAAGAAAAGGTCCGGTCTGTGGCAGCGTCAGCCGGGCCGACGACGCCTGAAATGGCAGAAACCGGTCCCCGGAAGCTTGTTTCCTTCCCAGTACAAGAATTGGCTTGGTAGTTTGGTTTGCCCTGTTCCCATCATGCACTGGGACAGGAACAGACTAATTTGCATATAGCCAAGTTCTGAGCTGGGATGGTGCAGTGAGCTAAAAAACGGTGATGGATCAAGCCCTGATCTTTGGACTGGGTAAGAGTGGTCTGCTTAATTCAGACACTCTGTTCATCACCACCCCCTTTTCTGAATCACCTGTACCAACATGGCGATGAGTGCAGCCTGCAAAGGAGTGTACTTCAGTCAGCCTGTCCAAACCCTTAAACACAAAGAAGCTTAGTTCCAAGCGGTTTTAGGCTACTTAAAACATGTAACTACCACCAGGACTATATGGTGTTATAAAAGCATGGTGCAAATTAAATTATTTTACACTGTAATCCATTCTATGGGCTTAATTTACCAATGTTTCATGCAACACAGTGCAGCACCCAAAGTGGCTGAGTTGGAACAGATGGAGAAAACAGATCACTGCGTTATTTACTAAGAAATAGCACTGTTTCTATGTCTCCTTGTGCTGGCATACTTTTGGCTGTGTAGCGCCACATGAACCCTCTTGCAAAATAGTAGCACGGCGAATGTATGTTTATTCATAATGCCTAGCATAGGTTCTGTTCTAAAATGCAAAGTTAGAAAGGTTTGGAGAAATACAAGTTTTCTTCAAAATTCCTCAGGAGGCATTTTTTTATGCAAATGCCTGTCTACCAATGTTAACAGCTATGGATTTGTCTCAACCCTTATTGGTGGTTGTATGGGAAGGCCCATTTCCTACCCATGGAATACCCTTCTAAGCAAATTAACTCAAAGTAGTGTGCAGTGCTAATTTGTGTTACTTTATAGCTGCTTTCTCGTACAAAAATATTTAGTGTTCAAAAGTAAATCCCATTTCCATTACAACACTTTGTGTGGGTTTGCGTCACCTTTGTGACACAAACTGAGCACAAAGTGTTAGAAATGACCATCGTTTGCAGGGTGTGTCCCCAGATTTTTGCCTTTACTGTTTTTGCTGACTGTAGAACTATGTGCACTTACCTCTGCATAACAGAGATAATGTGTTTATGCTCCACCTTTCATAATTTGAAGTTGGCATACCAGAAATTGGCCTATTAACTTACCTATAAATTCCTAGTATATGAGAGTATACAAGAGTTTACTCAGAGGTGGTAAGTTAAATGTCACAAATGGATTGCCATTCCCTACAGTGAGAGTGTAAACATGAGTTTAGCCATGCCATCTGAAACCTGACTGTGCAGGATTAAACTGCAAACTTTACCTCCCACAATATAAAATAACCCTCGTAGAAAAGCCTAAACATTGCTTTTAAATATTAGTAAGTCATTCCTAAGTAGACCTTACTGCCCACAAGGCAGTGTGCATGTTATTTAAAAGGAGGGCATGCAAAATGTTAATGTTAAACGTGTCCTAACAGTGAAAATGCCCTAAAAAGCTATCTTTATTGTAGATGAGTTAGTTGTGAGGAAAATTGAATTTTGCCTTGTTATATGTGCCTACGTGTTCCCCATCCTATGTTATATGTGCATGATCGATATGCATATATCCCCCTATGATCGATTTAAGACGCAATTATAGTTGTGTCCAACTCTAGTATGTCAGTATCCAGTTCTCGTGAAAGCAACGAGTATTAGGCCTATGTTGCCACGTTTTACAGTGTGCACGTTAGTTCACCGCATTGTCCCTGTTTCTAGGCCTCAAAAGGGCCCGGACACCAGATTCAAGCTCCAGTCTCCTGAAACCCTCTCCGAGGAGCGATGCAGCCCCCACCTGCATCCCTGACCCTTCACTTACTTCCTACCAAGCAGCGCGGTGCCCGGCCTGGCTCTGCCTGCCTGTCTGCCAAGAATATGTTATGCCTCCAGTTATCAGTTCAGCTCTCCGTCTTCTGCATTCCTAAGCTACTGAACCGCATCAGAGGTTCAGCTCTAGTCTAGTCTTTCTGTCTCCATGCAAGAGAATCACTGTATTAATATTCATAGAAGATTCATAGCACACACAATACATGTAGAATAGATGCATGCACCAGCCTTAGTGTCAAGTAACCTTTGTCCTGATAACTTTTAGATTCTATCAACATGTACTCCAAACACGAGATACCAGATATGCTATAGGTACATGTCGTCCTGACACCGCAGACTTTAGTCTCCTCTTCTAGTGCAGAAGTCATAGCCCCAGTTCTCCCTAGTAACACGTCATTGCCCGTTTGCGCGCACCACTAGGTTAAAGGTCCCAGCTGCTCAGGTAGCCCCCTCCATATTTCCCCCTATTCATGACACTTCTATGATGTTTCACATCACATGTCTACGTGCACGCCCTGTGCACGCCTTCTGTTTCTGCCCATGTGTTCTTATCTTACGCTTGTCATAAGTTACGCCTACTGTATGTAATGTAATAGAAATGTCTTACTATATATATGTTGAATTGTGATGAAACGGGTGCAGCTGCCTTCCTTCCTTCCTATTTTATTTCAGGCTGTCCCGTTCCAGTCCCTTCCCTTTTGCCTGATAAAGCCTGTTCAACTCGGATACATCGGATCCTGCCTCTTATTTATTGAGCTATCTGTTATTGTTAATATATTCAAAAATAGTACCGGTAATTAATTATTTATTTACCACATAAATGGCGCCCGAATAGGCACGAGCCCCTTCCTCACGCGCTGGCGATGCAACGCCGGTCCCCTGACCCTCTGCAGCCGTGACGGAACAATACCGTGCACGTGCAGATATTTCTGCTTCAAGTCTCCCTCAGGCCCACGGAGGAGACTGAGACTGCGGTCCGACATCCAGACGAAGCGGTGTGGAATGCGGTTCGTCCCGACCAGAGCCCAAGCCGAGAGAGCAAGGTCCGAAGTATCCGGAGGCCCACCTGTTTCTGAAGTTCGTAGTCCGACGTCGTAGCAGTCCAGTCCAGTCCGAGGCCTTCCAGTTTCTGCTTCCCGGTGAGTACCGTCGCGGGGGAAGTATCTAGACAGGATCATTAGTTTGTTCCTGGTCCGTTGGGTTTGGGTACACAGATCCAGTCCGAAGTATTCACCTAGGTGGATACGGTCCGACGTGTCTCTTTATGGGACCGGTATGTTCTGTACTGTTTTAGCAGTGCATCCAGTAATTCTAGTAAGTCTGTTCTCGAGAAATTCATGTGTTCTGTTTTCAGTGTATCAGGTAGTATTCTGTTAGAACTGTTATTAATGTATTTTTATGTCGTGGTATGAGAGATTTGTTTGCTATTCTATTACTGTGATTATTGTGTATTGTGTTCCAAGTGTATTACTGAAAATGCCTCTGTTCTCGAAATTACGTCAGTTAAAGACCAGAAAAGGGTTACTCGAAGAAGCAGTTCCTGTCCCTCCTAGGGACAGTCCAGGACATTTTATGTATCACAAGCATGGCTTAGATGCCATAATATATCTAGACTTATGGGCGGACTATACTAAGGAACTAGAAGAGAAATATAGATGGCCCGTATCAGGTACATGGGATGCCGAGTGCATCATGCGAGTAGAAGAAGCATTATGGAAAAAGAAAGCCAGACAGTCCCAGAAAGATGCCATCGAGTTATGGCGCAAAGAATCTCATAAAAGAACCGAAAAAGAATTCAGAAAAACAGAATTAAGTAGGGAATCCGCCGAAAAAGCCCAAGAAAGGGAATTAATAGAAGAAGGTGAACGAGTTAGAACAGAACAGTCAGACAGACAGAGAAATGCCCTTATTAAAGGTATGTATCCTCTTCTTGCCGAGGGCTTGCCAAAAGCAACCCCGGAAGCACCCTGTAATTTACCGCCGCCAATGGTCCCGATTAAGCTACGTCATAAACTGACCGCCGCTGAAATTTTTCTTTCGTCCTATTTGGACGACACAGTCCCAGCCTATACAAATCCTGTTCCGCCTGCTCCCGTTAATAATGTAATTCCTGTTCCGCCAACTACTGTTCCCGGGGGCCAAGTTAATGTGCCAGCACCCCCGGACCAGCCCACAGTAAACGTACCCGCTTTGCCAGTTACCTTACCAGCCCGTACAGTATTCACCGACGATTCTAGTTTAGGTGCCGCGGGGGGAGGTTCTCCTCGCACCCCGCCTCAACCGAAACGTCTGACGCTGCATGACGTAGCGTTACAGCGTACGCCAAAAGTGGCGACATACACAGATCTCAAGCGACTTCTTACTGACTGTATATATGATCCAGTTCCAGGCGAAGATCACATGATCTTATATTCAGTACGTTTAAGACGAGTTGCCAGCTTTTTGATCACCCTGCCCGATATGAAGGAACATCTAAACAGAATATATCGTTTTATCCGTACAGGAGAGAATCCAGGAAGTATTCACGAAGCTATGTCACAAAGGAAAGCCGAGGTTCAACTTATGATTTTAAAGTTCTTAATTAACTGTTTAATAAGAGAGCAAGATTATCCAGATAAAGACCAAGACGAGATGAAAGCCCTGACCAGGTGGAGTGACAATATAGCCGAGGGAAAACACAAGACACAAGGTAGTGTAGAGAGTATGTAGAAGAAAATTCGTAAGGAAATAATACGTATACACCAGAAAGAGGAAGCAAAACGAGCAACCGAGAAAGAGAATGACTCTTCCAGTGAAGAGGTAGACAGCGAGAATGCCTCCAGAATAGCGTATGTAGGTAGGACTAGACTTTCCGACCGACATTCACGCCTAGATTACATGAAAGTTTTTCCTCCTCCAGCACCAGAACAGTGTTCTCTTGAGCAAGTATTCCAGGCCACCGATCGAATTCTGAAATCACGAATAGGTTATAGCGAGCTTAGTACAATGCATGAACAAGAACTAGCCAGATCAGCAGTCCGATGGACTAGTGATTCTACCACTTTTCCGGACGAAATAATGGCCCAAACGTTTCTGAAACTGCCCCCAGCCGAGCAACGTCTGGTGGGTATGTATATGATTCAGCACCTCATTACACTGAATGAGGAACAACATTCTGATCCAGGTCCTCTACATGATATATTGAACGAGTTACTCCAGAATAGATGGAAAGGTCTAGGTACCGATTTAATTAGTATCATTCTAGAACAGCGCCACAAATACCGAACGTTTCTGAATCCACATTTTGTTCACGTCTCACCCCCAGAAAGAAAATCATTCTACATAGACAGACAGAATCCGTTACGAGAAGTACATCCAGTCAAGAAAGAAGATGGTAGTCTAGAATGAGTATTTGTTTACACCCCTATCACGAAAATAGAACTCTTGGAAATGAAAAAGTTAATTCCCTGTCATGATAAAGACCCAGCAGGGTTTCACCGTGAATTAAAGGACATGCTCCGTATGGGAGAATACACGTATCCTGACCTCATTAAAATGTTAAAGGTCCTGTTGCCTGCGGGCATATATGAAAAACTCAAAGAAAAAGAATGGGAGGTGGGAGAGAAAAAGATAGATTGGACAGCATTAGAAACTGAAGATAATACACGAGTACCAGGTACCGGTCTTGGGGATAAAGCTAAAGCTTTGCCCGAATTGTTAATACAAGTCTTGCCAAGATTACTAGCCACGAAAAAGGAAGATTGGGATGCCATCTCAGCCTGTAAACAGAAACAAGACGAAGATACCAGTGATTTTTATTCTAGATTTGAGAAATGTTTTATTATTAATAGTGGTCTGAAAACAAGTAGTGAGTCGTACCCCCATCTTTTTGTTACCAAACTAGTCGAGAATTCAAGTCCACAAGTTAAAAATCGTGTACTGAAAGTCGAAAGTACCTGGCAAGCTAATACTCCGTCACAGATGCTCCAGATGCTCCAGTACCACCAGAACAGAATCAGGGAAGAACAGGAACACGAAAAGAGACGTATGAAAGACACGAAAATGAAAGTATTAGTTGCACAATCTGTTCCACAAGACAGTCAGAAGAGGGGTCCGAATCAAGTCAGTCATCCGACAGCTCCTGTTAAAGGGACATGCAATTACTGTAAACAGCCAGGTCATTTTATAAACGAATGTGCAGTTCTAAAACACAACATAGCTACTGGTAAGACGAAAGAAAGACCACGTCCGCCTAGACAAGAACAAGTTTCACAGAATTCTCAGCCACCGCAGAATGCACAACAGTCAGTTACAGTACCGCAGCCTATCGCTGCAACACAACACGTTACACAGCAGATGTACCAGTATGCACAGTCAGAGTATCCAGATTATCAGCCATATTCATGAAACAGCCTAGAGAGGGAGGTAGGTTTGCCTCTCATCGAGATTCCTGTAGATCAAGAGGGTCCCTATGTACACAGTCAAGTATTGGGGAAAGACAGAAAGTTTCTGGTCGATACAGGGGCAAGTAGGACTACCATCAGTCATGACGAGGTTCCAGGGGCTCCACTCTCAGGCTCTAGAAATGTTTCCCTTGGATTTTCAGGAAAGCCTATTGTTAATGAAATATCGAAACCAGTTACTCTAGAAGTCGGTCCATTGTCCCGAACTACTGATTTGTTACTCACGAAATCTTGTCCAGAGAATCTGTTAGGCATAAAGACTCTGAAAGAATTAGGAGCAGTAATATGCTGCTCCCCAGAAGGGGTCCGTTTGTTTCTCCGTGATTTTAAAGGTCATTATGTATTATGTGATTTTGATCCAAGATTATTGAATGTACCGCAGCATTTATGGGCGCAAGGTCCAACTGATGTAGGTTGTATGCATATCACACCCCATCGTGTTACCCTGAAGCCAGGTGTTGTATTACCACGAATCCGACAGTACAAATTGCCACCTGAGGCTGTAGCAGCCTTATCCAAAATTACTGACGAGCTTATTGCTCAAGGAGTGGTTGTAGAAACTGACTCCAATGTATGTAATTCTCCTATCATTCCAGTCCTGAAACGTACTGATCCAAATGTACCTCCAGTTTATCGATTAGTGATTGACCTTCGAGAACTTAATAAGTGTATCATACCCCAATACCCAGTGGTCCCTGATATTTCCTCACTCTTGACAGCCATTGATTCTGAAGCCACATTCTTTACAGTTATCGATCTCAAGAACGCATTTTTTAGTGTCCCCATTCATCCAGACAGCCAGTTCCTTTTCGGATTCTGTTTAAATGGAAGAAGCTATAAATTCACACGAGCTCCTCAAGGTTTCACAGAAAGTCCTAGTATTTACAGTCAAGCACTGAAAAGACAACTAGACAATATTCACATGCCAACTGACACTGCCCTGCTCCAGTATGTCGATGATCTACTGATCACAGCCCGTTCTGAACGTGACTGCGAACGTGCGTCACTTACAGTTTTGTATTTTCTGGCCGAGATGGGGCACAAGGTGTCCCCTTCCAAATTACAATTCTGTGTCCAGCAAGTGGTATATTTAGGACACTTACTGTCCAAGAGGGGTAGGCAGTTGACACCTGACCGTATCCAGTTAATAGCACGTCTTCCACAGCCCAAGACTCAGAAGGAGGTACGAGCTTTTATCGGCCTCACTTCTTACTGCAGACAATGGATTCCTCAGTATGCATTTTTAGCCAAGCCACTGATACAGTTAACGACACAGGAGGCAGCCGTATCGACTGTCCTCCCTTGGACCCAGGAACATACACTTGTTTTCAATGAGTTAAAGAAAGCTTTATGTAATGCACCTGTTCTAGCAACACCGAACTATAGTAAGCCTTTCACACTTTTTGTTACTGAACGTGATGGTACTGCATTATCTGTTCTCACACAAGTCAAGTCAAGTCAAGTCAAAGAATTTATATAGCGCACTACATACCCAGAGGGTCTCAAGGCGCTTAGGGAGGGGAGGAGGATTACTTATCAAATATCCACGTTTTAAGTTGCTTTCTGAATGCTAGGTGGTTCTGGGTAAGGCGAAGGTAAGTGGGGAGTGAGTTCCATGTTTTAGCTGCCAGGTATGAGAAGGATCTACCTCCCATGGTGGTCTTGTTGATGCGAGGTACAGTGGCGAGGGCTTGGCTGGAGGAACGTAGTTGGCGGGAGGGGGTGTAGAAGGACAGTCGTGAGTTGAGGCATTCTGGTCCGATATCGTAGAGTGATTTGTGTGCGTGGGTTAGAAGTCGGAAAGTGATCCTCTTATTGACGGGTAGCCAGTGGAGGTTTTTCAGGTGACCAGAGATGTGTTTGTTACGCGGGATGTCTAATATGATCCTGGCTGAGGCGTTTTGGATGCGTTGGAGTTTTTTCTGGAGTTTAGCGGTAGTACCTGCGTAGAGGGTGTTTCCGTAGTCCAGTCGGCTCGTGACCAGAGCATGGGTGACTGTTTTTCTGGTTTCGGTGGGGATCCAGCGAAATGTTTTTTTGAGCATGCGAAGAATGTTGAAGCAGGATGAGGAGACGGCGCTGACTTGTCTGTTCATTGAAAGTGAAGAATCCAGGATAACGCCTAGGTTCCGTGCGTGGTCTGTCGGGATGGGTGCTTTTCCAAGGGCTTCCGGCCACCAAGAGTCGTCCCATGCAGAGGGGGATGTACCTAAGATGAGGACTTCTGTTTTATCTGAGTTCAGTTTCAGACGGCTGTGTTTCATCCATTCGGCAACTTCTTTCATTCCTTCGTGTAGGTTAGTTTTGGCGGTGCTGGGGTCATTGGTGAGAGAAAGGATCAGTTGAGTGTCATCCGCGTAAGAGATGATGTTGAGGTTGTGTTGGCGGGCGATGGCCGCGAGGGGGCTCATGTATACGTTGAAGAGGGTGGGACTGAGTGAGGATCCTTGTGGTACACCGCAGATGACTTCAGTGGCCTCGGACTTGAATGGTGGAAGGCGGACTTTCTGGGTTCTTCCGGTGAGGAACGAGGTGATCCATTCAAGTGCTTTTCCTTGTATTCCGATGTTTCTGAGGCGTTGTAAAAGGGTGCTGTGGCAGACTGTGTCGAAGGCTGCAGAGAGGTCGAGGAGGATGAGGGCGACTGTGTCTCCATTGTCCAGCAGAGTTCGAATGTCGTCTGTTGCTGCGATGAGGGCGGTCTCAGTGCTGTGTTTTGCTCGGAAGCCAGACTGTGAGGAGTCGAGGGATTTGTTGGCTTCGAGGAAGGCGGCGAGCTGGTTGTTGACAGCTTTCTCGATGACTTTGGCCGGGAAAGGAAGGAGCGAGATGGGGCGGTAATTTTTGAGTTCGGTGGGGTCCGCTGTGGGTTTTTTCAGAAGGGCGGTGAGTTCGGCGTGTTTCCAGCTTTCCGGGAAGGTGGCGGAGTTGAGTGAGCAGTTGATGATGTCTCGGAGGTGCGGTGCTATGACGGAGTCTGCTTTGTTGAAGATGTGGTGAGGCCATGGGTCTGTGGGGGATCCTGAGTGGATGGAGTTCATCAGGCGAATGGTGTCCTCAGTGGAGATTGGGTTCCAGTTGTTAAGGGTGTTCAAGGGGGGAGAATGTTCAGCATATGGTTGGGTGGGTTGGTCTCCGGGTTGGTTGTCGAAGCTGTTGTGGATGTCTGCAATTTTGTTGTGGAAGAATAAAGCCAGGGAGTCGCAGAGGGCTTGAGAGGGGGTGATGTCGTTGGAGTTGGCCGAGGGATTGGTAAATTCCTTGACGATGTTGAAGAGTTCCTTGCTGTTGTGGGCGTTGTTGTCTAGTCGGTCCTTGAATGCTGATTTCTTGGCCTTTCGGATTAGTTGGTGGTGTGTGCGGGTGGCGTTTTTGAAGGCGTCCTTGGTGCTAGTGGTTGGGTCTTTTTTCCAGGCCTTTTCAAGGGAGCGGCAGAGTTTCTTGGACTTCTTGAGATCATCGTTGAACCATGAGGCCTTCTTGCTGCCAGGATTGCTTTGACGTTTTTTCAGTGGTGCTAGGATGTCGGCGCTGTTGGATAACCATAGGGTGAAGTTGGTGGCGGCTTGGTCTGGGTTAGAAGAGTGGGCTGGGGTGTTAAGAAGGAGCGATGAGGAGATCTGGTCGATGGTGATTTTGTTCCAGTTTCTTTGCAGAGTTGGTTGGGGGTGGTTGATGGGTTTCGGCTTGTTGTAGGTGAAGTGAACGCAGCTGTGGTCAGTCCAGAGGAGATCCGTAGTGTGGCTGAAGGAGACATGGTTGCTGGAGGTGAAGATAGGGTCAAGTGTGTGACCAGCGATGTGGGTGGGGGAAGTGACCAGTTGTTTAAGTCCGAGGTTGGCGAGGTTGTCCAAGAGGGTGGTGGTGTTGCGGTCGTTGTTCTTTTCAAGGTGAAAGTTGAGGTCTCCCAGAAGGATGTAATCTTTGGAGGGGATCGCGTGTGGAGTGATGAAGTCCGTGATGTCTTCACTGAATTTTGCGCGGGGTCCTGGTGGTCTGTAGAGGAGGGTGCCTCTGAGTGTGGTCTTGGGGTCGATGTGGATCTGGAAGTGAAGGTGTTCAGAGTTGGCGAGATTGACGTCAGAGCTGGTTGAGATGTGGATTGATTTTTTATGGACGATAGCGATTCCTCCTCCTGTGTGGCCGGTACGGTCCTTGCGTGTGATCTTATATTCTTCAGGGATGGCAATGGTGATGTCTGGGGCGGAGGAAGCGTTCATCCATGTTTCAGTTAGGAAGGCGACGTCTGGAGAGATGGTGTCTAGTAGATTCCATAGGTCAATGGCGTGCCTGTGGACCGATCGGGTGTTGAGAAGGATGCAGTGTAGGTGGTTGGTGTCGGGAATCTGAGGTGTGATCGTAGCGGAGTTGGTGACGGTACCGACGAATTTGCAGGAGTAGCAGGAAAAGGGTCCATGGGTGTGTCCAGGAGCGGCTTGGACGCAGTTGGGGGAACGGCCGGAGTTGAGGGCTAGGAGGGTGGTGGCATCGTAGGTAATGCGGGAGGGCTGGGCAGCGCGAGGGGCAGGGGGTCTGGCGCTGGGCGCGGTCCAGGCGCGGACGGGCGTAGACGGGCTTACCTTTGGCGCACCTTCGGCGCGGATTGGGCGCGGTCGCTGCGCGTGAACGCTGCGCGCGGGACCAACTGTCATAAATGGATAGTGGAGGGGGAGGGGCGAGGGCGGCTCAGCTGGGAGGCGGGGCGGTCTGCACAAGACGACAACAACAAACAAAATGGAGGAGGGGGGAGCACAACAGAGCGCTTGGGGAGAACGCGCTAACACAGCAGATAAATTAACAATCTAGAAGCCAAAGCGCTTTAAAAGCAAAGCGGCAGCCAGGCAGAGCTGTAGGCAATGTTAAGGAGGCAAAATCGACAAAAAGCGCTGCCCAACGATACCAGTAGACGCCAGGGGCACTGGGAGCGACCACTCCGGCCAAAGCGAAGAGCGGACACAAGATCAAGCAGGACAATACAAGCCCTGTGCTTATTTTTCTAGCACATTAGACCCAGTAGCCCAGGCTCTGCCTGCGTGCCTCAAGTCAGTTGCAGCCACAGCACTAGCTATCAGACAAAGTGATTCCATAGTGTTAGGACATTCCCTGACAGTACAAGTTCCACACTCCGTGGAAGTTCTTTTGAATCGAACTCAGACTCAGCACTTGACAATTGCACGTTTAACAGGTTATGAACTGACACTGTTTCAGCCACACATAGAAATCAGACGCTGCAACATTTTAAATCCAGCTACATTGTTACCGTCAGTTACATCGAATCCTGCCACACATGACTGTGTGGAAGTTGTTAACACCATGACAAAGCCAAGACAAGACCTGACAGACATTGCATTGCCTGATCCCGACCTGACACTTTATGTGGATGGTTCATGTATGAGAACTAGTACAGGAGAACTAGTAGCCACGTATGCAGTGACTACTGACACCGAAGTTATAGAAACACATCGTATTGACACCCTGTCTGCTCAAGCAGCAGAGCTAGTCGCTCTGACCCAAGCCTGCATACGAGCCAAGAACCTGAAAGTAAACATATACACAGATTCACGTTATGCATTCGGAGTCGTACACGACTTTGGAGTGCTCTGGCAGGAAAGAGGTTTTATGACTTCTCATGGAACCAAGATTCAGCATGGCCCCCTCATTCAAGCTCTGTTAGATGCCATACATTTACCGACAGCTATCGCCATCATGAAGTGCAAAGCACATACGAAAGTTACTGACATCATTTCCCAGGGTAACGATCTAGCAGATCGAACAGCCAAGCTTACAGCCCAGACTCCAGACATTCCAGTTAACACGACATCGACACACATTCCAGATCAGACTACTTGTATGACAGTTAAGGACCCTACACAAGATGTAATAGATATACAGTTACATGCTACTCCCGATGAAATCAAGAAATGGTCCGAACAAGGAGGGGTCCAGACAGATCAAGGATGGTTGACGAAGGGAAAAGCCACATGGTTTCTCCCCGACTCTATGGTTCAAGTCATTATTAACACCGCACATAGTCCAGCACACTTAGGAGAAAAAGCCATGTTAGACAGTATCCAGAATATCTGGTTCAACAAGCATTTACGAGCAGCAGCCAAACAGAAAGTACGTACCTGCATGATCTGTTGTCAGTTTAATCCAGGTAAAGGTGTCCCGGTGGAACAAGGTGGATTCCATCCTCCTGACCACCCTTTTGAAGTCCTCCAGATGGATTATATTCAGATGGAGCGATGTCGAGGTTTCAAGTATGTCCTCGTAGTTGTATGCGCTTTGTCCAGGTGGACAGAAGCATATCCAGTTCCAGATTACACAGCTGCGACCACTGCCAGGCAGTTGGTTCGTGAGTATTTTCCCCGCTATGGATTACCTAGGGTCGTGTATTCAGATAACGGCCAGCCATTCTCATCCGAGCTCATGAAACAAGTATCCCTTCTGTTAGGGTACCAGTGGAAGTTCCATTGTGTACGCCATCCTGAAGCAGCCGGTCTCGTAGAGAGACATAACCAGACTCTGAAAATCCGCATCGCCAAAGTATGTGCAGAGAAAGGTGTAGATTGGATAGTAGCACTGCCAGTCGCCCTTTTCTATATGAGAATGGTCGCTCATTCCCGTTCAGGTCTGTCTCCGTATGAGATAGTGTTTGGTCGTCCCCCGAACATGTGGGGTACACCTAGACCCCGTATAATTACCGATGTTGACAGTAATATGCTGACAGATTATTTGGCCGCCTTGATGTCTGCACTACAATCTTGTCGTTCACAGGTTGCCGCTGCATTTCCAGACAACACCGAAGTGAAACCGCACGAGGTTGTTCCAGGTGACTTCGTCCTTGTGAGAAATTTTGATCGTTCAAGTCCGCTGGAGCCCCGCTGGAAGGAGCCCCGCCTCGTTCTCCTCACCACCCGGACAGCAGTGAAGATTGAAAACCGAAAAGGGTGGCTACACGTGAGCCACGTAAAGAAGTTCCATGGACTTAAAGCAAAGACTTTTCTTAAAGACTGCCCAGTTCTCAAGGACTGCCCAGAAACTGAATCTAAACTTCCCTTGTTAGAGAAAACTCCGCAGCAGGAGTATAAATCAAAACTGAGGTCTAGTAAGTCAGCCAGTTTAATTGTCTAAGTCCCTCTCGGGTGAAACGGTTAGACAGGTTCCTGACATGTATGAGACAGACCCACACAGTGAGAGAGTTAGTCAAAACTCTAAGAGATGTATAGTTACTCTGTTCTTTCTATTATTTTTAAGCCTTATGGTTACTTGCATAAGTTATGCGTTACATTTATGTTTTCCTATTTCACATGTACATATGTTTTCCAATGTTACAGTAGAGCACACATTTAGTGACCTGCCTCCTCACGAGTTATCCTATCGTCTTGCCATGCGTAATAATACTTTTATTCGAATGCTGCACTATTCACACCAGACCAGCAATGCCACTAATTGTTGGGTGTGTGGTCGACTCCCCCCTTTCCAGACATCGAAGGGAGTTCTGCCACTCTTTCCCTATCCGTTTTCACATAATGGTTCGTGTGGAGCATGGTCCACGTTAACGTCATCCTCCACTGATATGTCCCGTCTGAATAGAACATGTTTCCCAGACAAGGAAGGTCTTTCCCATAGAACAGGGTTAGATCTAGAAAATGAAGTATATGATTTAGGTAATTATTCCTCGAATTTCATGGTTTTGAATGTTCAGTCCGAGACTACTCCAGACTTGCCTGCTATTTCAGTTCTACCAGTCAAAGGGGAATTATGTGTCAGAAAGAATGGTTCCGCACATGTAGGACATAGTGATTGTACTACTATGGTCGAGTATAGTGACAGTGGGAAATCCATTTTCAAAGCCTCACGTCATTCTTATTTTGTGTGTGGTCAGACCGCATATGTACGTCTGCCCCTTGATTGGGATGGAACATGTTATATTGCCTTCCTACTGCCACCAGTTTTTCTAGCCCCATCTGATTATCACAGAAACACACATCTAGTACACGTTAGACATAGAAGGGAGACTGAGTCCCCAATTGTCGATCAAACTGAAACTGCTCTAGAACAATATCAAGACTTCAATAAAGGTTTCTTTTTCTTTATAGGTCCTGTCCAGAATAGTAAGTTAATACGTAGGCTAACCAGAACCCTTGAAGCAGTAGTGAATGAGACTACTTCCGCTCTAGGTAATTTAACTGAAGAGCAATCTGCCATTAGATTTGTCGTGCTCCAAAATCGTCTCGTTCTTGACGTCATACTGGCCGATAGAGGAGGAGCATGTAGAGTCATCGGATCTAGTTGCTGCATTTTCATTCCTAATAACGCGCCGTCTGTTTATTCAGCTATAACCAGACTTCATAAAATTGCCCATCAGTTACACCAGAATCCAGGCACCTGGACATGGTCCGGTTGGCTCTGGAGTATCATATCTGCCTGGGGATGGAAAGTATTGTCATTCCTAGGTATAGCAGTAATGATCATATTCAGTTGCTGCCTCTGTTTACAATGTGGCCCTGCGATTTGCGGCTTGTGTGCTACCTCTTGTATTCCTAGTCCTAAGTCCCGTTCCAAGACAATTCGAGACGAGCAAATGATGCTATATGAACAGATAGATGGTATCATGAATATTGATGTTTCCTGATGGAAACGTAGGTCACAAGGAGGGAATGAGGAAAATTGAATTTTGCCTTGTTATATGTGCCTACGTGTTCCCCATCCTATGTTATATGTGCATGATCGATATGCATATATCCCCCTATGATCGATTTAAGACGCAATTATAGTTGTGTCCAACTCTAGTATGTCAGTATCCAGTTCTCGTGAAAGCAACGAGTATTAGGCCTATGTTGCCACGTTTTACAGTGTGCACGTTAGTTCACCGCATTGTCCCCGTTTCTAGGCCTCAAAAGGGCCCGGACACCAGATTCAAGCTCAAGTCTCCTGAAACCCTCTCCGAGGAGCGATGCAGCCCCCACCTGCATCCCTGACCCTTCACTTACTTCCTACCAAGCAGCGCGGTGCCCGGCCTGGCTCTGCCTGCCTGTCTGCCAAGAATATGTTATGCCTCCAGTTATCAGTTCAGCTCTCCGTCTTCTGCATTCCTAAGCTACTGAACCGCATCAGAGGTTCAGCTCTAGTCTAGTCTTTCTGTCTCCATGCAAGAGAATTACTGTATTAATATTCATAGAAGATTCATAGCACACACAATACATGTAGAATAGATGCATGCACCAGCCTTAGTGTCAAGTAACCTTTGTCCTGATAACTTTTAGATTCTATCAACATGTACTCCAAACACGAGATACCAGATATGCTATAGGTACATGTCGTCCTGACACCGCAGACTTTAGTCTCCTCTTCTAGTGCAGAAGTCATAGCCCCAGTTCTCCCTAGTAACACGTCATTGCCCGTTTGCGCGCACCACTAGGTTAAAGGTCCCAGCTGCTCAGGTAGCCCCCTCTATATTTCCGCCTATTCATGACACTTCTATGACGTTTCACATCACATGTCTACGTGCACGCCCTGTGCACGCCTTCTGTTTCCGCCCATGTGTTCTTATCTTACGCTTGTCATAAGTTACGCCTACTGTATGTAATGTAATAGAAATGTCTTACTATATATATGTTGAATTGTGAAGAAACGGGTGCAGCTGCCTTCCTTCCTTCCTATTTTATTTCAGGCTGTCCCGTTCCAGTCCCTTCCCTTTTGCCTGAATAAAGCCTGTTCAACTCGGATACATCGGATCCTGCCTCTTATTTATTGAGCTATCTGTTATTGTTAATATATTCAAAAATAGTACCGGTAATTAATTATTTATTTACCACATTGAGATACAATATTAAATGTAATATTGTTGTATCCGGATAGGGAACAGAGTGCATTTTTGGACTTTTTTAAAATATTCATTACAAGCACAATTAATTGTTGAAGTTGGATTTGTAAGTAATATTTCTGCCTAAATCCTCTAGAGGCCCATTTGCATGAGCTACAATTGTCAGAAGGAGCTGAATAGTCACTTAGATGAAGTGGATACATTGCTCCCAATTCTGAGACAAAGCTCTAAGGTAGGTGGGGAGTGTTCTGTTTCTCAGGAAGCAGGACCACCTGGAATAAGCCTATGAATTTAATTAACTTCAAAGAGGCCTATCCTGTCACAGGCAGATGTAGCTAACACATGGGCATGCACCTTCCATTGCTCTACTAGTTAGCAAGGTGCCAATCGCAATGGGAGAGGAGCTGCCCCGAGAACCAAATTTTGAGTGACCACAGAGGAAGGATTGCTTATTTCTCTTGCTACATCTATAGGGTGGACACAAGAGCGATGCACAAGGGAGGAAAGCTTCGATTATCTTAGTTTTAGGAAGAGAGGGTTGCTATGGGGTTGTTTACAGTAGGGTACATAGTAAATGTTGCAAAAGTGGGTAGGGTCATCCCGCAGAACTTTTATCCCATTGTTTAGGGCAGCTGTTCTCAATCAAAATGAGCCAGGGGTACTGCAAACATCCCCGGGACACCGTGCAGGAAGGATAGGTTTCCAGAGGGCTTATGCGTGCCTATCGACAAAACGCTCGTAGGCTGCCCCCCCACGGTATCCATGAGGCTCCAATAGCACCTTACATAATTCCTTACACAGAACGCTGTAAGAAAAAAAGAATAAAACCGTGAGTACACGGTAATTACAGAGGAGGGTCTGTGAAGGGTGCACCTTAGCGTGTGCAGACCTCCCGTCCCGCCAGATTTGGTCCTGAAGAAAACCTACAATCATACAAGGTTGAAACATGTCGACCACTTGACCACTTTGTAATCCACATTTTGATACTACTTGGCCAATAGAACCATGAGAAGTATCCCACTTGTTTTTAAATGGTGTTACACTGGCCCCAGAGTAAATCCATTTGAGGAGCACCTTTTAAAATTCCCACTATTTCATTTTTTCACACACTCACTTGAAAAAACCAGCTCCGCTGCAATTGCAGGCGGCGCAGCACACCTAAGTGGCACTCGGCCACTTGGGTGGGCCCCGATGATGAAGCATGTCACCGACCAGGTCGGTGAGTGAGGGGTTTCTTATAAAAGAAAAAAATATTTTTTCTTTTTCTTCACTCTTCTCCATTCTTGATTGCTAGGACTTTCTGTCCTGGTGACTACTCCTTTCTTTGTTTATTGAGGTACTGCAAACATACCCAGCAGTTTCTCTGCAGGCTCCTACTCCAGCTGCAAATGACTACCTCAGCCCAAGGTCCTTTTCTGACAGTGTTATTGCAGGTAGCCTGGTTGTGACTCTGCAGAATATATTCTCAGCTCCAGATTCTATTTGTGTGTTTGTATTGCTCTCTCCTCTATGAGGCGCACAAACAGATGTCAGTAGCTGGCCTGTGTTCTGGTCATTTTTGTGCTGTGTGCCGCGCCTTGGCTTTGGGTTCCCGGCTTGTGCAGCTCCCTTTTGTGCAGAATGCAAGCGGCACCCCTGTCCTTTTTAAGAATATTCCTTTCGGTACTGTCTGTGCTGCAGAAAACTGTCTCAGCAGCTCAGACTGAAATATCCAGGGACTACATCAGATCTGAACTGCAAGTCTTATTCAGTTCCTAGCCTGTAAACTGGTATCCAGTGAGATAGTTCGGTGACTCAGATCACCTGTTGCGGCGATCCTTTGAAGTCCCAGGTTGAATCCTGGGCGAACAATAAAATTAGCACTATTGTTCTTGGTAACAAAACTTATTATTTAAGCATGTGGATACCCAGGTTGGGGGCACATGCTGCATATGAGAGACAGGTGTGAATGCATACCTTTGTAATTTTGCTGAAGGAGTGACAGAGCACGGAATATGTCGACATGAGCATCGTCGAGGGGCGTGAAGCACTACTAGTGGCACGAGTATGAAGATTATAGAGACGAAGGGTCAAAAATATGCAATTACCTGAAATAACAACCCCTTTACTCCAGAAACCTAATTTCATCGCCTAAATCCTTTGTCTCCTTCTGTCTGGAGGAAAAGCTTTTTTATTACTAAATGCCCACGTGGTTACACTGCTATAGAAGGGGCTTGATTTGATGGAGCCCCTCTCTCCCATTCACTCCTTGGCCTCTCTGGGAAGGAATCACCACTAGGGGGCGAAAAACATCTCCGAGGAGTCACGTCTTCACTCCTGCTCTGCCTGAACTTGCAGGACCTCGAACTTGCCGGCTTCCACTCTATGCCACTTCCACAAGACCAGTGGTCTTCAAACTTCTTAATGCTTCGCCCTCCTCCTGTAAGAAAAAAAAAACCTTGGCCCTCCCTGAACATTTTTCACAATTATATTGCTAAATTGGTAATGTTTAAATATGTCGAAACATATTCAGAGATTGCATTCAAGCCCTGTTACCCCTATTATACATACTCCGAGTCCGGAAATAAATGACAAAAGTGATGGCCCATTACAAGGTGGCTTGCTGCTACTCATGCTTTTAACACTTGAAATGAAACATTATGCTTCTCTTGGCCAGGCACTGGCGACCCCCTGAGATCACTTAAGGCCCCTGCCAGGGGGGTGTCCCGTCCCCCAGTTTGAAGACCTCTGCACTAGACTAATGTCATAAAAACAGAAGCCATTCATCCCCAGGTCCTGTTTTTTGTTTTCTCTAACTGTGAGCCCAACTATAGTTTTAAAAGTTGTAAACTCTTACTATTTGTGGTATAAGTATATTGCGGATAGTCTGCTGCAGAGAGTCCATTAAGAAGAGTGAGCACAGGTGTAAGTGGTCATGCAATAGATGATTCATTTGTTACTGCACTCAGGGTTTTAAAGTTATGTTAGAATTGACCCTAGCACTTGATCCGCAATGCAACAAGACTGGGGAGACTTGAAATGTTGGATGGGGGTTTTGTGGACCGCACCATGGTGGCTATGTTTCGGGTGCATTTAGACCCGTGCTCATGTCCAATTTTAGTGCCGCCTGACTCTATGACAGCAGCATTCTTGAAAGATGCACATGTAGGATGTATTTAAGGTAAACCTGCATTAAGTTCCTGTAGGAAAGTAGTATCTGATTCTTATGATTACACCCACTTTTTTCTCAATGCAATACTGTTTTCAACTAGTCTGACTGGGATCCTGCTAATCAGGACCCCAGTCTATCTGCTTTCTCCCTAAACTGTTATGTTATGTACTTAGGTACACTCCAGATTGGATACTGGGGTACCCTTGTCAGTCCCTAGTATATGGTACATATGTACTCAGGGCATAGGTACCACAGAGGCCTCCCATGGGCTGAAGCAGCCATGAGAGGCCATGCAAAATGGAACTATGGTCTGTCATTGCAGCCTGTGTAAGTTGGTGCATTCACCACTTACTTAAGATATAGGCATACTGTATCTAAGGGTCACTGCACTTAAAACATATAAGTCACTCCTATAGCAGGCCTTAACAATCCTGAAGGCGGGGTGCTTGGTTCTAAGTGAGAGGTTGCCACTGCATGAGCAAGACACCCCTGCAGCCTACAGAGTCCATTCTCCCGGCTTGCCAGTGAAGCAGACATTTACTACATATAGAGTGGCATTATGCGACCGCGTGATGACCAACTCTAAAACGGCTGAATAAAACCCTGTTGTGTTTGGTGTCAAACATTTTTCCTCAGAAGCGAGCTTTGTGAGGTCCCTGGTGTTCTTAGTACCAGCCTTCTAGTCCCGGACAGCGCACAATGGTTGCTGCCGCCCAGAGACACATTTCTGCCCTCCTGCTGCTGAGCCAAGCTCGAGCAGAGGAAGGCAGGACAATAGGCATCCTGTCACATGGAGATGTAACCACCTCTCAGACAGGATTTAGTAGTGTATTAGGGCTTGATGGGTGCGCTTACCAGTGACTGAAAGTCTGCATTAGCGGCACATTTGGTGTCCTGTGCATAGTCCAGTACAAACCAGTCCAGGAGTCATTGGTTCCTGATCTGGCTCGAAGTAGAACAAAGGACATGGGAGTAACCTCCCCACTGTCCAGACCCTCCCCTGGGAGGGCACTCTAAATCTTGCCAACCCTCTCACTTGGGTTCGTAATGGGTAATCTGGCTGTAAGACCTTAGTTTTGACGTGGACAAGATTCTGATCAAGAAACCACTAAACTTCAATCGCCTGGATTCTCTGGACTTTGCTGGACTTTGTTTGGGTTCGACTATGTCTCCCATTCAGTCTGCTGCATCGTCTGTGCCAGTGCACCATTCAGGATCCATGCAGGACCTATGGAGCATCAAGGACAACCGAAGATATCTCCCTCGGAGTGAATGATTTACTCCCCTGCATCCGCACTGCTGTCAGGTCTGCTGAACCTGAGCTCCTACGGGCTCCAAAGGCTTCAGCAACACAGGAGATGGGGTTCTACATCCCTCAAGGCCCGAGCTGCCCTCTCACCAAGTTTGAGGTCAGAATCCCCATGGGGACTGCAATACCCGAAACCCTGTGCACCGTGTACATTTTCAAGTGTTTGAGTGTCCCGAACATGTGCATTCGGCTTCAAGGAGCCCCAACCCCTGGCACCATTTCCTACCGAGAACTTTGACCTCCTCACACTGAGTGCTCCGTGGGCTGTTGTTTGGTGAAATCGCTTAAGATGCTCTCATGACTTCTGTGCCTCCAGCCAGTAGGTCCTCTTGAGGGTCAACTTTGCTTTTCTTGGGCTCCCCTGGTTGCTCCAGGCTTGCCCTGACTCCCCTGCGTTTGGTGAATCCTCTGGACCTTGCTGGTCCGAACCGTACACATCCTTGACCTTTTGCATGGGTCGCCATTGCCAAGGCTCATTGGTGCTCCCGCCCCACACCGACCCCTCTGCACTCAACATCCTTCATGGAGCAGCTCGTATCCTGCTCCTGGTCATCCTCGATTTCTCCTGGTCCCCATAGCTCCAGCAACCAACCTGAAGCACCCGATGTCGGTGGCCATTCGTCTACGAAGCCCCTGGTCACTGCAAGTGACCCAGACTTTGTCCCCTCTGCTTTCCAGTACTTCTCATCAAGAATCCACCTTTGGATTCCAATGTACACCTTTCTTACTTCTAGCAGCAGCGGCAATTGGGTTTGGCGATGGTTTCCGACGCCACTTCATACTTATGCACCCGGCTTCCCTGGGATAAGTAACGTGGCTACCTAGGTATCCATGGGTGGGGTGACTCTCCAACCTCCTATCTTCCGTGGGGTTACTTTGAAGTCCACTGGGAAGGGTCCTTAAACTTTAAAACTTCAACCGCGACTTTCGCTTACAATTGTACGGAGCACCCAGTCGTGTTCCCACATTGCACCAATCTTCCATTGGGTCCCTATCTACTCACCTTGAGTGGTTCCTGGGGTTCCCAGCAATTCTACATTCTCTCCACACTGTCTTGACTCGAGTTGTGGTTCTTATACCACTTTCTTAGTATATGGTTTGGTCCCCCCCTGGGCCCACTGTGTAGTAGCGCTATATACTGTCATTTCTGTGCTTAAGTATTGTGTGCTTTGTGATTATCTCTGTGTAGGAGATACTGTGTCGTACTAGATAGTGTTACATAAAAAAATACATATTTTTATAACTACTGTGCGGTTCTCTTTTCATTTAACCAATACTATAAGGTTGCATTCTGGTAAAACAAGCTGCTTAACATTCCTTCAAGACAAAGCCTGAAGGCTGCTCTCCACAGCTACCACTTGGATAGTTTTCTAAGGTTATCTTTGACTTCTTAAATCACCATAAGGGTTGCTTGGACTGGTGCAAAGTGCCCAAATTAATTAGTGGACAGTTTATACCAGGCCAACTTCTCACAGTTCCCATGCTGCAGACAAGCATACAGTGATAGAAATAAAGATGGACAATCTAAAGAATATGGCAGCTGATGCTTCTTGTGAAGAACTGGATGAATCCTCAATGTCACAGTTTTCTCCAATGGGTGACATAGAGAGAATGATAAAAAAAAAAGGCGGTTTAAACTGCCTTTAGGGCCAGAAAGGCTTGTTGCCTACTAAATGTCACTGTGTGGAGTGCTCTGACCCTGCCCAGGACCCGCAGAAATAGGAGGTTAAGAGTCGATACAGGGCAGTGAACTTAAGGCTATAATTATTGTACTTGAACAGATCTCTTTCCTACAGCCTCCAGGTGTGCATGAGAAACCATTGTTTAACAATTCATCCTCTCTTGTCAGCACTTGTTATGCTAATTACCTTGTTTTGTTTCCCTCACTTCTTTCCCAGTCCTTGCAGTTTGGAGAGCCCAACAGATGGAATGCTTGTTCTCCCCAGTGCCCTATCCACACCTGTCCATTTTTGCATTTTCACCTTCAATGGATGTCAACTTCCTTATTAAATCCACAACTTGATCACATTGGGGCCCACTATGTATTAGCGCTATATACTGCTCTCCTCTCCAGCCATAGTTCTAGCTAGAGGCAATTTGTTCAAGCAAAACATAGTTTAAAAAAAAGATATGTAGACCCCAGTGCTTGATTATTGTTTGAGCACTGCTTAAATACTTCAAACATTGCCTCTGAGTTAAGTCTGTCTGCTCTGCACCAGGGAGTTGCGCTCTGGTCAATTTAGTGACTTTGAGGGTTTTCCATGGCAAGGAATGAGGTTATTACTTTAGGTGGGTACTTAGCTTCCTCAACTAATAACCCAATTTCTTACCCTGGTCCCACAATTATTTACAGACTGTTATATTATCTTAACTCTGTATAGCGACACACTAACTCATTTTGTCCAGGTTTGTGTTAGGCAAGAAACACAAGCAGGAGGCTACAGTAACTACTTTCTTTCTCCCCAAAAGAGTTAGCGTTAAGAGATCACTGGGGGTAGGGGGGCTCCTGCTCATTATGATGGTGACAGAAGGTGTGGTTTCATATGTGCAGAAACCATTTTGACACCCATGGTGACACAAAACATCACTAAAGATTTTTTAAGTACTGCACATAGATATAGTGTTTGCTAATAAGGTTGTTTCTATTGACAAAAAACTACAATAGTGCTGTAGTCTATTTTAATAATTTGGTAGAAGGATAACGTTTTTACTTTTGTGCTGAATAGATAAATCTAATTTTCTGTGATTTTTACTTAATTTCCTTATCTCTAGCAGTGTATTATACAAACATTAGTTGCTCTGTTGAAACGATGACCCTCCGAGTTAAACACTCTTCGCTGTAACATGCAGTGATATGCCTGTTAAACTCACGAGTTTGATAATGGCAAGGGTGGCTCAGCGTTCCATTCTTCTGAAGGTCAGTAATAGAGCACCATTTACCCATTAAGTGCAGGACCAAGTGCCAATAAAAAATACGTGTTTTGTAAATATACCTATTTGATCATTTGTAAGTCGCTTCAATGTCTTGTTCAGTTTGCAACACACTCTAATACACTAAAATAAATACAAAAACATTGAACATTTTTGGAAGATACACGTTTTGGTTGCATGAATGTTCTTTCTATTGCACTCCCCTCCAAATGGTTATACTGAATAATGTGTTATCTACCTTATGACATTAGTTATAGTTGATGTATATATGTATGAAATAAGTCACAAGTGATGTGAAATAAATCACATGAACTTAGTATTTTTGGTCTAAGCTCACATTTAAGGACTCAGTAAATAACCTATTTAGTCATTGTTTTGTTATATAATATTGGAGTGGTTCAGGCCGAGTAGTGACAAGACCCAAGCCTTCTTTGTTTCCCTCCATAATTATAATGGCATTTATTTGCTTATAAAATCTCCTTTTTTTCTGGCATACACAGACACTATTTTTTTCTTCACCCTTTTTCTCCTCTGAGAGCTATCTCAACCTCCTACCCACCTCAAATCTTTGAATGCCTTGTCATAATTTTCGTACATTTAAGCAGGGGATACCCTATATAACCCTCTAGCATCTGGGTCAATACACGCATATACCAAACAGAAAATAATGCCTCGGGATAAATGAAACAAACATAGGTAGGAAAGATACTCAAATTACCTCTCCCTAATATTTAATCTTAAAATCTAATCCAATGATTTAAATAGAATCACTAACCCCAAGTTGACTCAAAACAAATATCAAATGTTTTAGATTACAAAGCGGATATTTATTATCAGTTTTCTTTTTCTCTCATGTATAATATTTAGAATCAAACACACACATCAGTGTGACATTTACATACACATATAAACATTTACCACAATAGACATATATATACAAAATATTTATACAACAAACTTAAATAGAAAGAAAAAGTTATACACTTAACTTGTTGTTTCTCATAGCCCTTATCATTCAATATTGGGTGCTCTACCAAACATTTCCACTGAACATTTGATATTTGTTTTGAGTCAACTTGTGGTTAGTGATTGTGGGTTTGCGTCTCGACAACAACGCTCAACATTCTGTGATTCTGGGCAAATCACTTAATGTGATTGACTTGATGCTATTGGCGGGGGACGCACAGCGTGTTTTGTTGAATCGTTCTTAAGGTTAATTCGTTTTTGGGAATGATTGGGTGCTACATAAAGGTGATGTGTCCGTCCGACACACGTTTATAATGACTGCCACAAATGTGTCACCATGTAGTTTGGTGGCATCCCTGTGTATTGTGCACACCTTCGGTGCTTGAAAGAACAAGCTACCACAAAGATGGACGTTTCCAAGATTTTATTCACATTTGCATCATTGGTTTCATGATCACTTTCAATGTGAGTTAGTTGAGCTTCATCAATAGGTTATGCATTTCATTAATGACTCCTTAATAGCTCCAATGCATTTCGGGTGACGAACCCTTCATCGGGGAGCTCCTGTGAACAACATGAGACAAGGTATAGCTCAGGGAATGTGTTCGTACTATACTGTATAGTGCTAAAATTAACGCAACATGCAGGGAAGGTAAGTGAGGTCAAAGTGAACGACTCCTGGCAAGAGTGTGCCTTAGGGTCAAACGCGAGATTTATAGGTGCGGGTCAAGGTGGTTCGTGACATTGTTAAACTAAATTCTCGAACGTGAATTTACGTGCTTGAATGTGGTAAAAAGATGATCGAGTATGAAACTCACGTATATCCTGTGATGTTGGATATCTGCAAAAAATTATTGTGACCGAGTGTTAAAAATAGCGCATTGGGTCCGTTTGTTCGTTGCGTTAAGCGCGCCTATAAAGCTTCGTATTAGGTGTTTTAAACTACACTTACTCGGGAATGAGGTGATCGGCGTTTCAAGCGGCGTCTGTGTGGGTGTTTCTCCTCCCGAGGAACCAGGAAGTGAGTGACTGATTGCGCGATTTCGGGGATAGAAATAGAAAAGGTCTAAGATGGCGGCCATCTTAAGTGAGGGTGTAGTGCCGGAAAGTTGAAAACAGTGCGTAATGCCGAACAGCTAAACAAAGTGTTTGAAAAACTGATAATAAACCAAGTGATACAAAAACATCAATGACAGTAATGGTAACATGCACACATAAGTCAGGTGGATGAACAGTGGCACTGTAGGAAGGTCTGTAGGCGACATACTGCGCCATCGGTTGGCGCCTTTATAGGTAACATGCAAATTCCAAACGATCATTCAGTCCCATTGGCTTCATGGACTGTAATCTAAATATCCAAGACATTTCTCTTCTTAGAAGTTCTTTATTGTTGTCTCTTCCTTCGATTTTTTCTACTGTCTCAAGTATCAAAAATTTGAGTTGCGAGACATGTCGAAATTCTGTGAAATGTACAGCAACGTTGGATTTCAAATTCTGTGTTCTGATATTAGACTTGTGCTCGTTAATACGAGTTTTTATTTTCCTTTCCGTTTTGCCAATGTATGTCATGCCACAAGGGCATTTGATCAGGTATATGACGTTCTGTGTGTCGCACGTCGCGGTCACTCTCAGTTTGATTTCGTTACCCTTCATAGGGTGGTTTATGGTGGTGCTCTTAATGATACAATTGCAATTCCCACAGTTCATGCAAGGTTGAGTGCCTTTGTATTTCTTGTTACTGGGTTGAGTTTTATTCAGTATTTCTTTGATGTTAGCGTTGCGCGTGTATGCGAAGATGGGAGGTTTTGTGAAGGTTGTTCCAAAGTCTTGTTCAGCTCTTAAGATTGGCCAGTGTCTCAAAATGATTTTTTTATATGCTGTACTCAGAGTGGAAAATTTTGATACAAGGACCATTCTGTCTTCATGTTTTTTAGGAGTTCTTGTGAGTACTTCCTCTCTGGTGACCGTTTGAGCTCTTGCTTTGGCCTTCTGTATTGTGTCTTCGGGATAACCTCTTTCTAGAAATCTTCTGCCTATTTCGTTCAGACCTTTTTCAACCTGTGATTGGTTTGAAATAATTCTTTTCACTCGCAACATTTGGGATGTTGGTAGGTGCTGTTTCAGTGATCCTTGATGGAAACTGGTGTATAAAAGTGTATTGTTTCTGTCGGTAGGTTTCCGGAATAGATCCGTTTCAATGCCAGTTTCGGTGATGGTGACCCTTACATCAAGGAAAGTTATGGTTTTGTGGTTGGTCACCCACGTAAATTGTATCCTTTCATTTGCGGAGTTTAGTGTCGTTAGGGCCTGTGTGAGGGTTTCTTCCGAGTTATTCCAGATGATAAAGACGTCATCGATATACCTGGCGTACATTATCAAATTATTTGTCCACATTTCATTGTCATAGATGTTTTCCTCTTCGAAGAGTTTCATATAGATATTCGCGTATGTTGGTGCGGCGCAATTTCCCATCGCGGTCCCAGATAGCTGGAGGTACCAATTGTCATTCTGTTGGAAGTAGCTGTGATAGAGTGTAAAAATCATTAATTCCATCAGGAATGTTTGCATCTCTTTCTCTATGTCACTCTCCAGGATGGCTTTTTCGATGGCTTCTATCCCTCCTTGGTGGGGAATTGAAGTGTAGAGGGATTGTACATCCGCAGTACACAAGATCCATTGGTGATGGGGTTAGGTGTCACTTGTGAAAGTTTGATCAGGAAATCTGTTGTGTCTTGGACATAACTTCTCATGTTCTTTACGATTGGTTGTAAATATCGGTCTATTAGTTTGCCCACTGGTTCGTGGAGAGACCCTCTCGTTGAAACGATGGGTCTACATGGTGGATCCATTAGGTTTTTGTGAATCTTTGGAATCAAGTTGATCCTCGGACTTTTTGGTGATGGTACTATCAAATATTTCTTGGTTCTGTCATCAATGATAGCTTTCTCATGTGCTTTGTTGACGATCTGCATTAGTCTCTCTTTGAATTCGTTGGTGGGGTTATTAGGGAGTTTCATGTATGTTTGTATGTCCTGGATGTGTTCATCCATTTTCTGGTTGTACATACTGGATTACAAATTAGGGGAGGTATACACGTGGGCAGATGTGTATGCCCAAAGAAGACGCAATAAACCATTCAATCCCCAAACAGACACATCCTCCTCAGGTAGTGATACCAGCAATAGACCTCCAAGAAGAGACAACCTCAGTGAACAACCCCGAACCCATGAAGTCACACAGGCTACCGATAAATCACCTTCCGCGGTCTCTTTTTTAGAGGAAGACCAGGACAATCAAGACGACCCAGGAGGGGCCGTAGAAAAATCAACGCGAAACAAACCTCTTAAACAAACACACGGAGTATGAAAAAGAACAAAAAGAGAAACAACTAGTGATTAACATATCGGACACCATCATGACTCCTCAAGAGATGAGATTACTATCAAAAGGGACATCATTCATACCCACTACAAGAACCAACCATCTGGAACTTCAAATTAGCACATACAAACTCATAAGGAAACTCAAGTTGAGATACTTCTTTGACCATATGACCCCCCCCCAACCACTAGGAAACCAGACCAACTGATGGGACTTAGACCCACAAACACGTTCGAAGCTCCCACAGGCCACAAAAGTATTGATCTCTTCGAAACGCTGGTCAAACAAGATACATCAAAACTTAACTTTAGCAAGTCACCACGGAGCAATATGACACAGAAGGATCTGAACACCTTACGAAAGATCGCAAGGAATGAACACATTAAGTGTGTAAAGGCAGATAAGGGAGGCGCACTGGTGGTGATGAACTCCAGTATGTACAACCAGAAAATGGATGAACACATCCAGGACATACAAACATACATGAAACTCCCTACTAACCCCACCAACTAATTCAAAGAGAGACTAATGCAGATCGTCAACAAAGCACATGAGAAAGCTATCATTGATGACAGGACCAAGAAATATTTGATAGTACCATTCCCAAAAAGTCCGAGGATCAACTTGATTCCAAAGATTCACAAAAACCTAATGGATCCACCATGTAGACCCATCGTTTCAACGAGAGGGTCTCTCCACGAACCAGTGGGCAAACTAATAGACCGATATTTACAACCAATCGTAAAGAACATGAGAAGTTATGTCCAAGACACAACAGATTTCCTGATCAAACTTTCACAAGTGACACCTAACCCCAATCACCAATGGATCTTGTGTACTGCGGATGTACGATCCCTCTACACTTCAATTCCCCACCAAGGAGGGATAGAAGCCGTCGAAAAAGCCATCCTGGAGAGTGACATAGAGAAAGAGATGCAAACATTCCTGATGGAATTAATGATTTTTACACTCTATCACAGCTACTTCCGACAGAATGACAATTGGTACCTCCAGCTATCTGGGACCGCGATGGGAAATTGCGCCGCACCAACATACGCGAATATCTATATGAAACTCTTAGAAGAGGAAAACATCTATGACAATCAAATGTGGACGAATGATTTGATAATGTACGCCAGGTATATCGATTACGTCTTTATCATCTGGAATAACTCGGAAGAAACCCTCACACAGGCCCTAACGACACTAAACTCCGCAAATGAAAGGATACAATTTACGTGGGAGACCAACCACAAAACCATAACTTTCCTTGATGTAAGGGTCATCATCACCGAAACTGGCATTGAAACGGATCTATTCCGGAAACCTACCGACAGAAACAATACACTTTTATACACCAGTTTCCATCAAGGATCACTGAAACAGCACCTACCAACATCCCAAATGTTGCGAGTGAAAAGAATTATTTCAAACCAATCACAGGTTGAAAAAGGTCTGAACGAAATGGGCAGAAGATTTCTAGAAAGAGGTTATCCCGAAGACACAATACAGAAGGCCAAAGCAAGAGCTCAAACGGTCACCAGAGAGGAAGTACTCACAAGAACTCCTAAAAAACATGAAGACAGAATGGTCCTTGTATCAAAATTTTCCACTCTGAGTACAGCATATAAAAAAATCATTTTGAGACACTGGCCAATCTTAAGAGCTGAACAAGACTTTGGAACAACCTTCACAAAACCTCCCATCTTCGCATACACGCGCAACGCTAACATCAAAGAAATACTGAATAAAACTCAACCCAGTAACAGGAAATACAAAGGCACTCAACCTTGCATGAACTGTGAGAATTGCAATTGTATCATTAAGGGCACCACCATAAACCACCCTATGAAGGGTAACGAAATCAAACTGAGAGTGACCGCGACGTGCGACACACAGAACGACATATACCTGATCAAATGCCCTTGTGGCATGACATACATTGGCAAAACGGAAAGGAAAATAAAAACTCGTATTAACGAGCACAAGTCTAATATCAGAACACAGAATTCGAAATCCAACGTTGCTATACATTTCACAGAATTTCGACACAACGTCTCGCAACTCAAATTTTTGATACTTGAGACAGTAGAAAAAATCGAAGGAAGAGACAACAATAAAGAACTTCTAAGAAGAGAAATGTCTTGGATATTTAGATTACAGTCCATGAAGCCAATGGGACTGAATGATCGTTTGGAATTTGCATGTTACCTATAAAGGCGCCAACCGATGGCGCAGTATGTCGCCTACAGACCTTCCTACAGTGCCAGTGTTCATCCACCTGACTTATGTGTGCATGTTACCATTACTGTCATTGTTGTTTTTGTATCACTTGGTTTATTATCAGTTTTTCAAACACTTTGTTTAGCTGTTCGGCATTACGCACTGTTTTCAACTTTCCGGCACTACACCCTCACTTAAGATGGCCGCCATCTTAGACCTTTTCTATTTCTATCCCCCGAAACCGCGCAATCAGTCACTCACTTCCTGGTTCCTCGGGAGGAGAAACACCCACACAGACGCCGCTTGAAAACCCGATCACCTCATTCCCGAGTAAGTGTCGTTTAAAACACCTAATACGAAGCTTTATAGGCGCGCTTAACGCAACGAACAAACGGACCCAATGCGCTATTTTTAACATTCGGTCACAATAATTTTTTGCAGATATCCAACATCACAGGATATACGTGAGTTTCATACTCGATCATCTTTTTACCACATTCAAGCACGTAAATTCACGTTCGAGAATTTAGTTTAACAATGTCACGAACCACCTTGACCCGCACCTATAAATCTCGCGTTTGACCCTAAGGCACACTCTTGCCAGGAGTCGTTCACTTTGACCTCACTTACCTTCCCTGCATGTTGCGTTAATTTTAGCACTATACAGTATAGTACGAACACATTCCCTGAGCTATACCTTGTCTCATGTTGTTCACAGGAGCTCCCCGATGAAGGGTTCGTCACCCGAAATGCATTGGAGCTATTAAGGAGTCATTAATGAAATGCATAACCTATTGATGAAGCTCAACTAACTCACATTGAAAGTGATCATGAAACCAATGATGCAAATGTGAATAAAATCTTGGAAACGTCCATCTCTGTGGTAGCTTGTTCTTTCAAGCACCGAAGGTGTGCACAATACACAGGGATGCCACCAAACTACATGGTGACACATTTGTGGCAGTCAAATCACTTAATGTCCCTGTACCTAACAAAAAAATGAATGTGTCCATCTGTAACAAAACTGGTGCTCATATAAAGCGCTCTGATACCCTATTTCTCGGGTCTAGATTGCTATATAAAGCTCTAAAAAAAAAATCCCTCTTACATTTTTTAAGTCAGTTAATCGTCTACTTTTATCTTTTTTATGGAGAAAGCATACATCAAGAACATCTCTATAAAGGCTTCAACAGGCTAGGAATAACGGAGGGGTCAAATTTCCTGTGATCAGCTACTATCACTCTGCTTTTTCTAGCAAGCAAATACGGACCTCTTTTTCACTTCCTTCTCTGGACGAATGTACAGTCTGGGGCCAATTGGAACAAGCTCGTATTGCGCCTTTTTCACTTAAGCAGACCCCCCAGGATATTGCGGCATGGATTAGCAAATTTAGAGGCACAAATATGGAAATTTAGCGTCACAAATATGGAAATTTAGCGGCAATTTTGTGGCACTTTATGTTGCTCATATTCATT
The DNA here is from genome assembly GCF_964261635.1 of Lissotriton helveticus. Lineage (NCBI taxonomy): Eukaryota > Metazoa > Chordata > Amphibia > Caudata > Salamandridae > Lissotriton > Lissotriton helveticus. Next base: position 170,350,013 of record NC_136059.1, on the reverse strand, counting down.
CATTTTCAGCCTTAAACTATTTAAGCCGAGTGTTCTAATTTGAATTAGGCATGTTTAAAGTGCCTGTAGCTCTACAGAGCACAGCTCAAATCCTAACCTCATAGGAGGGAGCTCCCTGGGATATTGTAGTGCCCATGTATGCACCCTTGCCGGGGCACCACTGCCTCCTGGATCCGTGAGGCAGAGCTCCTCTTCCTCAGGCACCCTAGGGCGCAGGATCGTAGTGACTGATCCAAATAAGTGAGACAGGCTGCAAAGGGTGGTTGCCTCCTGCTTAACTAGTCCAGTCCTCATAGGTCGACTTGAGCAAACATAGCCTGGCCTTACAAGGGAATGTTGTGGGGCGTGGTTTTGGCGCTGTTCAAGATGGCCGCCTGAGGAATAGCTCCGCCGCACCGCCCTTTTCTTCAACAATTTATTCCCGCTATTCTCGTGACTGTGGGGTCCTGTCAGAAGCGATATGTAGCGGAATGCCTGGAGCACAGGGTGAGATCGCTTTGAAGCTTCCAGCGTGTCACGCTTAATATTATCTCACTCGCGTCTCCTCTGGCGTCCTTAACCGCCATTTTGGAGCTCTCGACAGCGTGAGTGAATATGTCGGAATATGACGGCATTAGCGCGTAAAGACTGACACTGCTACTGAAGAGTGCCCTACATGTGGGACACATTGCAGACCTGGTAGAGAATCCTGTGCAGTACTATTTCAATATGTGCCCTGTGCAATGTGTCAGTTCCCACTATACTACAGGCAGCGTAATTATGAACACTATGAGTGGAATTCCATGGGAATGAGTGCATCTCGGTAATGCGACAAAGCAACACAGCCCTTCTGCAGAATATTTGTGCTGCCCTGTGGAAATCCTACTGCTGAAAGCCACCTGCTGAGCTGCCAAGTGCCAGAGTTCTGCGTTACATATATTGCGCACCCCAGCTGACAAGTAGCAATGCTTTTGCATCAGAAATAGTGCAGTTCGGGGCGTACTTTCGGTGCCGTTCAGGATGGCTGCCTGAGGGATTTGCTCCGCTGCACCGGCCTTTTCTCCTGCAATTTATTCCTGTTACTATTGTACCTGTGAGATCTTGTCAGCAAGGATGTGTAGCGGAATGCCTGGAACACAGAGTGAGACTGTTTTTGAGTTTCCAGCTTGTTGAGCTTAATTTTATTTCACTCGCGTTTCCTCCAGTGTCATTAGCCGCCATTTTGAAGCTTTCCACAACACGAGTAAACATGTCGGAATTTGATGGAATTAGCGCGTTTTGGAATAAGCCCTACATACGCTAGCCCCTCTGCTCATGCTGTTTTTCAACCTCCTCAGCATTGCCTGTGTTACCTTTAATACTTTACAGGATGCTTTGCCTACTTTTTGGTTATATCATTACATTTTCCTCAACAACGACGCCATTGTAAGTACCTGTACACTCGCTGTGTTTCCAGCCATCAACTCAGAAGCCTCATGTATATTTCTCTGACGTAAATTTCTGGCTTGACATTGCAATTTGCTACTGTATTTCCTCATTCAACCTCTTCCTTCTGTGTGCTGCACCACAGATAACTGAGTTGCCTCTGACATTTTGTGAGTGACTATACGTTATTGCCATCTGCCTTTCTTCCCTCAGGAATATTGTTATTTTGAACGTCTACACCACTTTCCGGATGCTACCTTCCAGGGGTGTGCTGCATTAGTCAATTCATTTTTGTGAACAGGTTGTAGATCAATTCTTTATTTTTATCCTTTGCTCACCTCTCTGATTTTCAGCCCACATTTACTGTACTTCACGTCTATGGGTAAACTGTGCAACCCTAAATTTGTTTTTGTGCCTTCCAACTCTGCCCGAGGGTCATATTCCTCCATACCAAACTCTCCTCCTGCTGAATCACAAATGTCTGGCGTCACACCTAATCGCTCTTTCTCTACTCAATCTACATCTACCAAAGCTTCTCCTCCTACTACATCGACCAAGCGCTTAAAACATGATCCTCCATCTCCTGACAAATCATCCTCTACTATCTCTATGGAGTTAATTTTGTAGAGGAGACTAGTAGTAATATGCAGCTCTTGAAAGAAAAATGGTCTTCCATGGACAGCAGGCTTACCTCTGTGAAACAACAAGTTCAAACCAATTCTCAACGTATCTCCGCTTTGGAAAAGTCTGTCCAGACTCTTCAGCAACATACGGAGGATTTAGAAAACAGAAACAGGAGAAACAACCTTTGTATTTACGGATTACCTGAATCCCTGGAGAGTAATGATCCCGTGACTTTTTTCACCTCTTTTCTTCCGAAATTACTAGATATGCCTCCTACTACTTCTCTTAGTATTCAGAGAGCTCGCAGACTTGGTCCTCGTTCATCTACTTCATCGAAACCACTTGGAGTCATTATTCTCTTCTTGAAATTTACAGACTTACTTTCTGTCCTTTCTGCAGCAAGAGCCAAGCGTCAAGTTTCCTGGCTTGGTCAGAGAGTGTTTCTTTCTCAGGATGACTCCAATGTTACTGCAACTCGACGAAAGGAATTCCTGAATCTTCGCGCTCCTTTGAGATCTCTTGGTGCTAGATACGGCTTATTCCTTCCATGCACCTTCAAGGTTACTCATCAGAATTGTACTTGGAGTTTTTTGGATCTTAATGGACTTAAGAACTTCATTCACATTCAGTCTAACAGCAGCATGGATACCTCCACTCCTCCTAATGGCTAATTGATCTGACATTTACATTTGTTTATTTTCCTGTTTCTTCTTGTTGTTTTCCTGTTGTTGTTTCTTTTTAGATTTAATATGAGAATTTTTTTAACACTTCGTTATATTTGTTTGCTTGTTGTTTCCATTGTATTGCTCTCTCCTAATGTTGTTCTCTTCTTCTTATTTGTCTTCAGATATTCCTACGCAAATTCGTGTCCCTTGATCCCTTAATTTGTCTGGCTCCTATCTCTTGGCTTCCTATTTGTGTCCTGGTACGGTTGGACTCCAGTTCTTCGGGTGGTTCATCTTGTTGAGTGGCGCCATTACCCCATCTCTCCTTTTGTTTTCCCCTTCAGGTATGTTCACTTCAGTCATCCTTTTGGATATGTACTGTCTCTTCTCTTCCTTCATCTTTTTCTCCCTTGCTTGTGGTTCTGAAAAATCTGGATTCATATAATAGTACTGGACTCGAGAATAAAAACTTCGTCGATATAGGACGAATTTGGTATCAAAAGACCGAGAATGACGAGTACATCAAGTACATGTATTTTCGGCATATTCGAGTGACGATTTCACCTCGAAATCGTCATTTACCTTCTAAACCCTTAGCTGCATGTTGCCCTTTACATAGGCCTTAATCCAGTTGAATTTGATTCCACAAGGACACATACTCCTTAATCGACTTCTCCCTGACCCCAGTACAAGTTAGAACCATTGCCCCAGGCCGAACTCGTTAGGTCAGTTCCCTCCCAGTGGCCCAGCAAGATAGCATCTAGGCCCAACCAGCCATAAAACCATTTCAGCGCGCACACCTGCCATATCTCGCTCACATCTTTCTCCACTCTTTTTCCTCACTTGCTTTATGATGGGGAGGTGACCATTTTTATTAGGGGTCCCGCGATATCTGATGAAATGTTGGGCCTTGCCGGATGATTTGTTATGGGCAGCACGACGTGAAATATGTACATGTCATCATGACTCTGCTTTTCTTTTGTAATCAGTAACCATAAATGAAATACCACGAATCCAAGGAATGTTTTGCCCAAGGCTGAATATTATGTATAAGAAGAGAAGCCTAACTTCGTGAAAGTGTGCAGTCTCCTGAATATACTCGTATTGTACTTCTAGGACCCTGTCACCTTGGTTGCAGCCAATAAACTAATCTTTGACTTCACCTGGAAGACTCTGAAGTTTCTGTCGGTCTGACTCAGGAGAACCCGAGGTCTCTGGGTGTTGATCCCCTGGCACCGCTGGGTTACCGGTTCTGTGCCGGTTCTTAAAAACCCAGTACCTCATTTGGCGCCCAGCGTTTGGGGCGATTCCAGTGGTACCAATCAGCCTGAAGATCGTGAGGAGCTTCGTGTGGAAATTCCGGAGGAGGGCCCACCACCTCATCGACCCCTGCATGTCGACGTGGTCCGAAGGTCTTTACTGCGAGGTTCCCCGCTTCCCGACGGCTACAAGGACTGCTGCCCTGGCTATCGCCCTGATGTTGGACCCTTGAAATTTTCGGTAGAGCGAAACGCTGAGACGAGTCTTCTGGTGAAGCCATCGATATTTTTCAGTTAAGTATAAGTGGAGCGTCTCCCAGTCCTTAGTTGGACTTACTTTGTGGTATCTTGGAGATACATAAGGTTTTTATTGGTTCTTGCAAGCACCATAACCGAAGGACTCGTGTATTCACGAGAAATATCGTAATCGATAAATCCTTTGAAGTTTTGGAACTAGACTAGAGAGCGAGGATGCCTAGTCTTAGACTCGGGAATTGGTTTTGTCTTGGTAGTAATAATAGGGACTCCCGATTGGAGGACTCATGTCCGGTTCCTCCAGTTGGAACTCCGACTTACGAGCTATACGTTAAACATGGGGTAGGCCCCATCGTTTACAACGAGGTATGGATTAAATACACTAGGAAAGATGGTGTTTTAAAATGGCCCCAATATGGTAGCTTTGATTCTGAAATCTTAGACAACCTTGAAGTTAAACTCTTCAAAAAGAAAGCCCGGCCGGCGATGTTTGACTCTTTCCGCTTATGGCGCAAAGAAGCCAAACAAAAAGAAATTAAATTAGCTAAGAAAAATAAGAGAGAAGGGGGACTTTCAGTAATGCAAGCTGCCGTGCAGTTTAAGGATAATGAGGAAGAGCAGATAAATGAGCAGTTGCACAGGCAACGTAAAATGGCAATAGATAAGTGTTATCCAGTTTTGCCGTCTCTTCAGCAAGGGACAGCAAAAGTGCGTGAAAAAGACCAATTAATGTCGCAATTATTAACTTCACCACCCCCCTATGCGCAGAATGCTACAGCACCCCCGCAACCTTTAGTTGCACAAGCTGCGCCTCTGGCTCTTCCACAGCACCCACCAGCTGTTCTTCAGCTGGCTCCTACTTCTTCGGTGCAGCCTCCTCCAGGCCCACCGACCACTTCTGTTTCACCTGTGTTTTCTACGATTTTGCCTACAGTGCTTTCTACATCTCCTAATGCCCCCTCTATGATTTTGCCTAGTACCACATCTATTATTCCTGATACCTCTTCTGCCATCTCTACCCCCGCCTTATCTCACCCCGTTTTTTCATCTGTTTGTCCTTCAGTTTCACCTTCCCTTCGGCAGAAAATGGCCAGCAGTGTTACTAATCTTCTTTTACCCCTTTTTGGGTCGCCTGCTACGACCCCTAACATAGGACGAAGACAGTTGCGAAGTCAACTGCCTGATTATCAAGAGAGAGATTCCCTGAATGGTTTAGCTCGGAAATGGGTCATGTACACTGCAAAATATGATTTACAGTCTGTCATGGAAGTTTTCCATCAATGGGAAGCAGCGACACAGAGATATGTGTTCGAACAGATGTGTGTCTTTCTTGGCGAGGATTTAGAAGACAATGATCAAGAATGCATCCCGCGAGAGATGTGTCGTATACGATTTAAGTTTGGAGAGGGTATGATTGTAGGTCCAGATGTGGAAAAAGCAGTTGAAATGCTATTATCATATCGAAGTAAGGGAAGCAGTTCTGGGTCACCATCGGAATCTAGTGCATCTAGTAGGAAAAAGGCACGACAATACCCTATGAGAGAAGTTCCCCCACAGTGGAGAGAGGGTGACGCGACAGCTGTCCCACCTGTCCTGCCCCACTTTCACCGCGTATGGGTACATGTCCCATGGAAGCGAGCTGAAGTTTTAGCACTCAAACAAACACTACCAGATCCGCGTAAAAATCCTGCAGGGTACTATAAAGAATTGTCGCAAACTGCTGGGTCATGTATAATGAATTTGGCCGATATCGATATATTATTCGGGAACGTTGTTCCACAGCCTTTATGGGGAAAAATTCGCCATGTAGATCATGACCAGGAATTAGGTGACACGTGGGCTAATATTACTGCTGCAGATGCACGCCAAGTTGGTGGTGCCGAGCCTGAGCCTCTGATAGCGGAACTACCTGGTAGAATAGTAGATTACATGAAAACGATAATGCCTGCAATACGCGTAAATTGGGATAAGTTATCTGCATGCAAGCAAAAGAAAGAAGAAACTGTGTCAGATTTCTTCACCAGATTTGAAGAAACATTCATTGACCACAGCGGTCAAGATATGACCACAGAAGGTGGTCAGAGATTGTTTGTCGATAAATTTGTGCACAATCTGCTTCCAGATTTGTGTAGGAAATTAAAAGATTCGGAAAGTTCTTGGGCAGTCTCATCTTCAGCCCAGATATTAGCTACCGCACAGTACTACGAGAATAGAGACAAGGATGAGAAAGATAAAGTAGAGAAGAAAACTAGAGAACTCAAAACGAAGGTTTTGCTACAGCAAGCCTATCCGCCACGTGGTGGTGGTAATAAAAATAATAATGGTCCGAATCACTACCAGAACACTTTTCAGCAGCCTCAGAGAAACTTGCAGAGATTCGATTACAATCAAAACCGCGTAGGTCCCAACCAGTGTTTATACTGCAAACAAGAGGGTCATTACAAATATGACTGTCCTGCCCTGCCACAACGTGCAAATGGAATTACTGGCGTAAGAGGTCGTGGTAGTCAGCAAGCGCCTAGAGGTAGAGGGCGTGGAAACGCCCCTCAGGACGCACGTCCCCTTCCACCACAAAACTCTATGAACAGGTTTGACCAGCAAAATAACGTATCTGACAGGACAGCTCAATACTACGTTGACGAGTATTACACAGAAAATGAGCAGTGGGAGAGTAATGATTGCTAGGACAGCCTTAGACAAGGAGAGGGAGTTGTTTCAGTTCCAGTAGATCAGAGTGGACCTTACGTTGAGGTGATTACATCGGGTGTGTCAGAACCTTTTCTGTTGGATACTGGTGCTACAAAGAGTTCTATTATGCACTCCAAACTCCCTGGCGCACCTTTGTCTGGCGAAATGAACGTTTCCGTAGGTTTTTCTGGCGCCCCGGTTAGAAATCCGATTTCTGACCCTTTATCTCTTTCTGTTGGTCCTTGTGAATTCGAAGCACCCCTTATTTTGACAACAGGTTGTGGTGAAAATTTGCTAGGATTAGATTTGCTAAAAAGATTGTATGCGACTTTGTACTGTTCTCCCTCAGGAGTACAACTGACTTTAGGTAAGAAAGTGGTTTCTCCCATGTATTTGTCGAGGAATGCACTTCCAGCAGAATTGGCACTTCTTCCAGATATTCTTTGGACTACTGGTCCGAATGATGTAGGTCTTTTAGAAATTCCACCGTATGTTGTAACATTGAAGCCGAATGTCAAAATGCCACGAATTCCCCAATACAGAATATCCAATGAGGGCGAAAAAGCTTTGCTAGCGATTGTTTACGAGTTGATTGAAAAAGACGTAATTGAAGAAACACGAGGCAATGTTTGCAATAGACTAAGGAAATCAAAAGGGGGGAGTGAAGAGGTGGTGCCGATGGGCACCGAGGTGGGCACGTCCTCCTCTTATCAGGGTTATAGGTTAATCAGAAAGGGCCACCTCACATTGGGTGGATGTGTATCCAGATGTCATTGGAATACAGCATCTTTGTTAAAATACCCCTCACACACCAAAAGGGCCCTTGGTGTCATGCTTCATCATCGGGGTCTTCCCGTCCCGCTGCGGGGCGGGGCAGTGCTGCGACTAGCGGATACGCTGGAGCACCTTTAGATGGAGGTGCTATGTGTTAGGAGTGAGTGTCAGTGGGGTCAGGGGTGATATAAGGTGTGAGTTAAAAAATACCTGGCCTAGTGGAAAAGAATTTTTTTTATTAAACACTGGCTGGTATTATTAAAAGAAAAAGTGAAACGGAGAGATGGAGCAGGTTAATGGGCTCTCTCTCCTAAGTGGGTCAACATGTTTCGAGGCGCGGGGCCTCTTCGTCAGTACCTAGGGGAGATCCCCCTGTCACTCACTAATGTTTCTCCACATAGGTAGAAAAAGGTGTATGTACAAAAAGTGAACAAAAAAAGACTATGTGAGTAACTACAGTTTAATAATTACAACACATATATGCTACCACACTAATAATGTAGTTTGCCTGCAAGGTAAGAATAATAGATTAAAAATGCGCCGATCCCAAGGTGCGCTTAGCTCTAATTTACCTGTAATAGAAAATGAGAAACACACCAAAATATACAAGGTAGGGGATCATGCGTGAACATTGAGGATTGTTGAAGTATTCCTTCAGAAAAACACACGGTCAGTCACACACAGAATAAGTAACACAAAGAGGTTGAGAATAGCCAGGGGTTAGAGATATTGAAATGCATACTTATCAATAGGGGGGTCAATGCCTCATGAGCCAGCACAAGACTGAAGGGTATGGTGGGGTCTCAACTGCAGAGAGGGAGAAGAGGGGGTATAATGTAATTCTGTCCCCAAAGTTGTATAGTTTAGCTCAACCAGGTTAGGCTGGGATACAGGTTTCATCTCCCTGGAGACGGCTATGCCGTACTTACTGTGCCCCTAGCACGCTTGTGCTTCCTCCTTCGTCCGCGGCTTCCGTGGTTGTGAGGGAGGCGGAGGGTGACGTGTTTATATACTAGGTAGTAATTGGATAATTGATCAATTAAGCGTGGCGAAAAGCCCGCCGAATATAAAGGGCCAGAAAGGTAAATAAGGGGGCGGCCATGTTGGAGTGTAAGGTAGAACCTATGGATGTTGGTTTCTCAGATCGGGTACCCGGTTAGTATCGGTTGTTGACACTCTTCTTAAGTATTAGGCAAATCGTAACTAACTGGGTTGACGGAACGGGAAGTTAAATCCGCAGCGGCGCAAGGCGCAGTCCGTTTAGTCACTGCGCATGCGCCGGAGCATCTGCACTGCGCGCATGCGCGTCGGGCAGTCACTGATGCCGGCGCGCATGCGCACAGTGATCCCCGCGTTGTGTTCCCAGGTGACACGCGCGCTGTACAGACTTCACAATACCATCAGGTTAAACATATTATGGCTCGAGAGGCTGGTGTAGATAGAAACTCTCCATCTTGATATGTAGTCTGTATAAAAATGTGTAAATGGAACTGCAATGTCCATTATAAGAGGACTTAAAAAGGTGCTTAGATATTAAAGAAGAAGATGTTAAAGAAAGAGTGTGCCAGTTGTTATGATATGTTCATGCATATACACACCATTAGGTTACGGGGGGGCTGGAAGGGGTGGGATTTATGGGGAACTTTTACTGTAGTACATATATGCTTCAGTGGCCATTCTTTCGAAAGGAAATTTCTTTTCTGGAGATAGAGGTGTCTGCAGTAGTATAGAGTACAGCGAGCCCTAAGTGTTCAGTTGGGACCACGGGATGTCATCGTTCAGGCCAGTGCGATGTGTCCCCAAGCGGAACACCCAACGTTGTTCTTTTGATAGAAGGTCTCTATCATTTGCAATAGTCCTGTTCTGCCTGTTTTAAAACGAACTGACCCTTCTCAGCCACCTGTGTATAGATTTGTGATTGATCTTAGAGAAGTAAATAAGATAGCGGTGCCACAATTCCCAGTTGTCCCCGACATTACAACATTATTGACTATGATTCCAGCCTCTGCATCCTGGTTTTCGGTGATTGACCTGAAGAATGCTTTCTTCAGTATCCCGATTGCTGAGGAAAGCAGGGATATTTTTTCCTTTAGTTTAGGTGGTCGCAGCTTCCGCTTTAAACGCGCCCCTCAAGGCTACTGTGAAAGCCCCTCAATATACAGTCAAGCTCTGAAAAGTCAGCTTGACACAATGGTTTTGCCCAAAGGTTCCACTCTCGTACAGTACGTGGACGATTTGCTCATAGCTGCGGATACTGAGAAAATATGTAAAATGGCCACGTTGGCATTACCGCGTCATCTATGCGATCTACATCACAAGGTGTCACTTTCCAAGCTTCAATATTGCCGACAAGAAGTGACCTACTTAGGTCATCTCTTATCGAAGGAGGGAAGGAAACTGACCCCAGAAAGAATTCAGGCAATAGCTAAATTGAATGTGCCAAGAACGCAGAGAGAAGTACGCGCTTTCTTGGGCATTACATCGTACTGTAGACAGTGGATTCCAAATTTTTCGTTATTAGCCAAACCCTTATTGGCACTAACGTGTACAAATACACCCAATCCCATTCCTTGGTCTGATGAGTGTCAGAAAAGTTTTCTCGAATTACGCACAGCATTATGTTCGGCCCCTGTGTTAGGTAACCCCAACTACAGTAAGCCTTTCACATTATATGTCCACGAGAAGGAGGGCTGTGCATTGTCTGTGCTGACTCAGTTATACGGAGATAGACAGCGGCCATGCGCCTATTTTTCGTCAACTTTGGATCCGGTAGCACGAGCATTGCCAAGTTGTTTAAGGGCCACAGCAGCAGCAGCTGTTTCTATTCGACAGTCTGCAGGTCTAGTAATGAATAATACACTAATCGTGATGGTCCCGCATGCAGTAGACACGTTGTTAAATAGGACCAAGACACAGCACTTAACTAGTGCTCGACTGTCCAGTTATGAATTGACGCTACTAGCGAGCCATGTGTACATAAAAAGGTGCAGTACCTTGAACATAGCCACATTGTTACCAATTGCTGAGGAATCGGATGCTTCAGAACAGCACGATTGTTTCCTCAGAACAGAGGAAGAGACGAAAGGGAGAGTTGATTTATTCGACACTCCTCTTGCTGAATGTGATGGTACATTATGGGTGGATGGTTCATGCTTTAAACTCCCAAATGGTAACGTGACTACAGCATATGCTGTCACAACTTTGCACACAATCGTTGAAACTGCGCGAATACCACATGGTTCAGCTCAAGCCGCTGAACTCGTGGCACTGACGAGAGCATGTGTGTTATCCAAAGGAATGAAAGTGACTGTCTATACCGACAGCCAGTATGCTTTTGGAGTGGCTCACAGTTTTGGACGATTGTGGAGAGAACGTGGGTTCCTGACTTCGCATGGAGCTAAGATTCAGCATGGCCAGTTGGTGAATGAGCTTCTTGAATCACTGACGTTGCCCCTGAAAGTAGCGATCGTGAAATGTAGTGCACACAAGAAAGTGATTGATGATGTTGGTCGTGGAAATGCATTTGCTGATGAAACTGCTAAGGAAACTGCTAAGAATATGATGAGCCGAATGTATGTTGCGAGCCCAGAAAGATGGACTGGTGATGTTGGAATATGTGAAGACACGATAGAAAGTGTGAAGTCCATCCAAGCTGAGGCCACGGAGAAAGAGTTAAGCATGTGGAGAGAAAGTACAGGGAGAATGGATGCAAATGGTTGTTGGATTGAATCGACAAAGCAACAGAGATGGTTGTTACCCGATGCATATGTGCCTGCAGTGGTTACAATGGCTCATGGGATGGCCCATATCAGCGCGAAAGGGATTTGCGAGTTGTTGGCACCAGTGTGGAAGAATTCAGGGATTCCCAAGTGTGCAGAGAATGTTGTCAAGAATTGCATGGTATGTCTGAAGCACAATCCTGGTAGGGGAACCCCAACTCCAGGTGGTCATTTTGCACCTCCTACGTATCCGTTCGAGGTTTTGCAGCTAGATTTCATACACATGGAGAGGTGCAACAACTTAAAATATGTGCTCGTGGTTGTTTGTGCCTTCTCAAGATGGGTAGAAGCCTATCCCCTAAGGGACAATACTGCCTTGTCCACAGCGAAAGCCCTTGTGAAAGAGTTCTTCCCCAGGTTCGGAATGCCTAGAATGGTCTGGTCTGACAACGGAAGTGAATTTGTGGGTTGTGTGATGAAAAGAGTGTGTGAAGGGCTAGGCATTAGGCAGAAGTTCCACGCTGCAAATCACCCCCAATCAGCTGGATTAGTGGAATGTTACAATGGCACGCTTAAACTTAAATTGGCCAAAATCCAAGCGAGCACAGGTCTTAAATGGCCTGACGCTCTACCCTTAGCACTCCTATCCACCAGAATGACTGTGCATTCGCGAATGAAACTCAGCCCCTATGAAATATTTTTTGGTCGGCCAGCCAACATATGGGGAGTGCCTAGGCCCACGAAGTTTAGCGAGCTGCAACACCCCATTTTGCTTGACTATTTGTATGAATTGACGGCTAAATTGCGTGCTTTATATCAACAGGTCCACAACACCTTGCCTCCGGTCTCTGAGACACCGGGTCACTCCATTGACCCCGGTTCCTGGGTGCTGGTCAAGAACTTCCGAAGAACAAGAAACGACCAGCCCAGATGGACCGGGCCTCACCTCGTCCTCCTGTCTACAAGGTCGACTGTTAGGGTGGAGGGGAAGGCCAATTGGGTCCACGGGATCCATTGTAAGAAAATACCCTTCCCTCTGCCACATGACCAATGGGTCCGAAAAGGAGGCACTGACTCAGAGCGCACAACTGATGAACGTGTGAAAGAAGCCAATCCTGATTGCGAAAGTGGGAACATTTTTTCAGAAACTGCGCCACCACCAGAACAATTGAACTCTGTGGAACCTGAGCTACTATTTCTGGACCAGACAGTACCCAGGAAAAGACGCTACAATTTGCGACCAAGAAAAACAGACTAAAGTAAAAGTGATTTATTTTATGATCCGAGAGAAAAACCTGTGGACTAATAAAAAATGTGTTTTTTCCCCAAATCCTATTTTTGAAAGTGCAGATTCTCCCATCTAGGTAACTTGCTTATTTTTGTTTTTTTCGAACCGCCATCCGGGTTCCGCTGCTAGGGTCGCGGTTGATTAAAGACTTTTGGGTGCAGCTGACGACGATAGGTCGCTGGTTCCAGTTGGTCCAAGGGAGCTACCCTAGACTGACGGAAGCATCCTTTAGCAGAAACAACCTACCGCCGCGGGCAGCACCTTAGAAAGGATGGAGTTTCCTGATGTGGAGAGAACTGCCAAACAAATGAACTTTAAGCAGAGACTTTTGAAAACAATAAGGAAGAGAATTTTTATAATAATGTGTATTTTTATGCTATTTAGCGTAATGGTCTTTTTGATAAGCTATGTTTTATTCTCTTTTCATGTGACATTTGCGCCCACTACATCACCCATACCTCCTCCTACTGTTTCCTCTCATTCTTTCCACCCTTTGCCTGACCACGAATCAAATAGGAGATTAGAGTTTATTAATAACTCCTTTGTTCAGTTATTACACCAACACCAACTTGTAATGAACACAACCAACTGTTGGGTGTGTGGTCTCATGCCCCACACCACGGATAGAGGTATCCCCTATTTGGTCCTGCCATTTAGTCGCAATGGGTCAGTATGGGCATATAGGACAATGTTCATATATGCACGAGAAATCCAACCCCTACGCTCGGTAAAAGACAACCTCAAGACTAGCGCCCTAGTCAAGGGTATAGTTGACATGATCAAGGAAGTAACTTCTTACGAAGATACCCCGGATGATGAGATACTTGCATATGTAGGTTGGAATGTGACCGGATATGGCACTACATTAAGTGAGAAACAGCAAGCCAAGAGATCGTCCCCTATCTGGATCGTACCCCATCAAGGTCACCTGTGTCTGCAAGGTATTGGTAGGAATCCCAGAGCTCAGCTAGGGAAGAGTGTCTGTACAGAAACGTACGTTTTTGGATCTCAGACTTCCCCAGCCTTTTTAGCCGCTAAGGGTACTTATTTCATCTGCCATGATAGAGCCTATACATGGTTGCCCCCTGACTTCTCGGGCTCATGTTTTGTTTCATTCCTGTTACCTCCCACCTACACAGCAGCGGCAGATTACCATCGCACAAGGATAGTTAGAGGTGTTTTGAGTAAAGAAGACACTGCAGTTCAAGAATTTGGTGACTTTGCAATGGGTGTTCTGCCGTTCTGGGGAGCCATGGCTAACAGCAGAAACATAAGGCAATTGACAAGGGTAGTTGAATCCACCGTGATTGAAACTGCTGGTGCCCTTAGTAACCTGACTGCTGAGCTCCAGTCGGATCGACTGATGACCCTTCAGAACCGGGTCGCTTTGGATGTAATACTTGCGGACCGAGGTGGAGTATGCAAATTGATCCAGTCCAGTTGTTGCATTTTTATTCCAGATAATGCTCCGACAGTGTATGGGGCCATCTCCAAACTACATAAGATTTCCGAATCTATTCATGTGGATAAAGGAGATTGGTCGCTAATGGGATGGTTCTGGGGACTGATATCTGCCTGGGGATGGAAAATTCTGATGGTCATTGGGATGGTCTTAGCCATTCTTTTCCTGCTCTGTCTATGCATACAGTGTGCTCCTGCAATATGTGGCCTCTGTGTTACATCATGTGTAAGGAAGCCTGTGTCAAGACATGAGCTCAGCACTAGAATGATGTTGCAGCAACATCTCAATGACTTTAGGAATATAGATCTGGACTCAGATTAACATGAGGATAGATTAATTGCCTATGTAAGGGCAAAAGGAGGGTCTGTGGTTCTGAAAAATCTGGATTCATATAATAGTACTGGACTCGAGAATAAAAACTTCGTCGAAATAGGACGAATTTGGTATCAAAAGACCGAGAATGACGAGTACATCAAGTACATGTATTTTCGGCATATTCGAGTGACGATTTCACCTCGAAATCGTCATTTACCTTCTAAACCCTTAGCTGCATGTTGCCCTTTACATAGGCCTTAATCCAGTTGAATTTGATTCCACAAGGACACATACTCCTTAATCGACTTCTCCCTGACCCCAGTACAAGTTAGAACCATTGCCCCAGGCCGAACTCGTTAGGTCAGTTCCCTCCCAGTGGCCGAGCAAGATAGCATCTAGGCCCAACCAGCCATAAAACCATTTCAGCGCGCACACCTGCCATATCTCGCTCACATCTTTCTCCACTCTTTTTCCTCACTTGCTTTATGATGGGGAGGTGACCATTTTTATTAGGGGTCCCGCGATATCTGATGAAATGTTGGGCCTTGCCGGATGATTTGTTATGGGCAGCACGACGTGAAATATGTACATGTCATCATGACTCTGCTTTTCTTTTGTAATCAGTAACCATAAATGAAATACCACGAATCCAAGGAATGTTTTGCCCAAGGCTGAATATTATGTATAAGAAGAGAAGCCTAACTTCGTGAAAGTGTGCAGTCTCCTGAATATACTCGTATTGTACTTCTAGGACCCTGTCACCTTGGTTGCAGCCAATAAACTAATCTTTGACTTCACCTGGAAGACTCTGAAGTTTCTGTCGGTCTGACTCAGGAGAACCCGAGGTCTCTGGGTGTTGATCCCCTGGCACCGCTGGGTTACCGGTTCTGTGCCGGTTCTTAAAAACCCAGTACCTCATGCTCTATCCCCTTCCTTTGCTTTCCTTCAACCTTATCCTTCTCTTGATGTTGCTTACAATCCCTCTTTATCCATTCCAATTCTCCTTTTTTCTTTCATGCACTGTTTCTTCATCTACTTTCTTTTTTTCCTCCCTTCTTTCCTTTCCTTTTCCTTTCTCTTTTTTCTTCGATCCTATTTTTTTTCTGGCTTCTTGTTGTTTTCTCTTTTCGGCTTTATGATGTTTACATACTTTTTCACAAATTTTAATGTTATTATATTTATCTTCTTTGCAAATTTAGAGTTATCTCGTGGAATGTAAAAGGTTTTGTTAACCCCATTAAACGGCAGAGAGTACCTTCTCATTTATCCTCCTATACCCCTGATATTGCTCTTTTACAGGAGACTCACCTTAAAGATCTTGAATCCCTTAAGTTAAAAAGAAATTGGGTGGGTACAGTTTTATTTTCTCCCTCTTCCAACAAAAAAAATTAAGTTGCTATTTTAATTCATAAAAAATTAAAATGTAAGGTATTATTCGAAGAAAAAGATTCGGAAGGGAGATGGATTTTGGTTAAATTACTGATTAATTCTATTCCTCTAACTGTTTTTAATATTTATGGTCCTACTCAACCTGATTGTTTGTTTTGGCCTTTAATTACAAGCAAATGTATACAACACAAAGATGATTTTTTTCTTTTAGGAGGAGACTGTAATCAGATTATAGATCTATTCCTTGATCGCAAATCCACTGTTCGCTTCATCCCCCACAAACCTCACAAGCAATTCTTGAACACTTTACTTCAATCACATCTTTCCGACTCTTGGAGACTCACACATCCAGACACTCTGGATTATTCTTTTTTCTCACACCCTCATGCTTCTTCTTCTAGATTAGACTATATTTTTCTCGCTCAGTCTTCCACTCAAAATCTCTTATCTTCTTCTATTGAACCTATTGTTATTTCGGATCATGCTCCCATTATAACTTATATTGATCTACTTCCTCCTCTTCCCAAGCCCTCTCGCTGGCACATTAATTCTGCTCTTCTCACTGACCCTATTTTTTCCTCTTCATTTCGAACTTTCACTAATGAATTCTTTCAAACTAATTCTACTCCCAGCACTCCTCCTTACATTCTCTGGGATTCTCTTAAAGCTACTGCGAGAGGAATTATTATTGATTTTGTCTCTAGGAAAAAGAAACAATTTCTTCAAAAACGTAAGTCTTCTCTCGCATATATTAAAAAATTAGAACATCAATTCTATACCGCTTCCGATAACTGTATGTCCCCAGAACTTTTACGTGCAAAGATTTCCTTCAACAAATTTACCACGGATAATGCCTCCTCCATTCTTCTTTGTAGTAGTGCGCGTTATTATGGGGGTCGTAACAAATCTGGGAAACTTTTAGCTAACTACCTTAAATCTCGTAAGGAGCGTACTTCCATTGAATCCTTCTTTTCCTCTGACAATGTTCTTCTCCATACGGATAAACATATTCTTGAACAATTCCAACTTTTCTATCAACAGCTTTACACTCCAGAATCCCCTCTTACTTCTTCTATGATTCACTCTTACTTTGAACAGTTACCTAAACCCTCTACATCTCACATTCATTTTTCAACCCTGGACCTCACCCTGGACCTTGATCGTTCCCTTCATGAAATTTCTATGGCTCTTTCTTCCCTCACTAAGGGTAAAACTCCTGGCCCTGACCCTGGTCCTGGCCCCGGTGGAGTTTTGTTTACACTTTTCTGACCTTTTATTACCTAAACCTTTTTTGCTTTTTCAATCCTTTTCTTCCTCTGGTACGGCTGCAGGTACCTTTCAAGATGCCACCATCTGTCTTATTCCGAAAGAAGGTCGTGACCCTAAATTTTTTAAAAATTATCGACCCAGTTCACTAGTCAATGTTGATTATAAACTTTTCGCTAAATTACTTGCCTTGCGTTTGAATTCTTTCATACCCCACCTTATTGGAAAAGAACAGAGCGGTTTTATTAAAGGGAGACTCACTTCTGATAATTCTCGTCTTTTTCTGAATGTTTTAAATAAAGCCCCTTCTCTTTCCCTACCTTTGGCTGCTATTTCTGTTGATGCTGAAAAAGCTTTTGACAGAGTAGATTGTTTTTTTTTATTTGCTTCACTTAAGTGGCATGGCTTCGGCTCCAAATTTATTTCTCTTATTTCTTTATTATACTCTTCTCCCAAAGCTTCTGTTCTTGTGAATGGCCAACTCTCTTCTTCTTTCATTCTTCAAGAGGAGTTCGTCAAGGTTGCCCTCTCTCCCCACTTCTTTTTGTTTTGGCCCTTGAACCTTTTTGTCCTCCATTCGTCAAAATACTTCCATTTCCGGTTTTCCCTATGGTGACCATCAATTAAAACTTTCTGCATGTGCTGATGACATCCTCTTGTTTATTTCAGACCCGGAATCATCTATCTCTCCTTTGTTATCTGAATTCGAAGCATTCTCCCTTGTTTCTGGTTATAAGATCAACTCAGATAAAACAGAAATTCTTCCTCTAACTAAGTTTTGTCTTCCTCATTTCTTTTCTTCCACTTGTTTTGCTTGGAATAACACTAAGATTAAATATCTTGGTATCTGGTTCTCCAACTCTATTTCTTCCTCCGTTAAATTAAACATGTCTGCTGTTCTTTCTCAAATTGATCAGTTATTTTCTTCTTGGAACCCTCTTTTTCTTTCTTGTTGGGGTCGACTTGATTCCATTAAGATGATGATCGCTCCTATTCTTACTTATATTCTCTCTACGTTACCTGTATATATTCCTGCCCTGTATTTCAAACGTATTGATTCCTCTATCTCAAAATTTCTCTGGAAAAATAAAAAATCTAGAATTTCTCTCCTATCTCTTCACAGACCTAAATTGAATGGTGGTGTTAATTTCCCAGACTTTCACCTATATCACAAATACTTTTCTTTCCGTCAAGCTTCCTGATGGCTCTCATCGGAAACTTCCCCCTACTCTCCACTTTGGCTATGTATTGAACAATCCTTTTTATCGCCCTTTTCTTTTGAAGAGATAGTGCGTTTCTCCTCTAAGTCCCCTTATGATTCGCTTCCCTTGTTTAAGCATACTTCCTCTCTTCTTAAACCTTTATTTTCTTCGTCGTTTATCTTGCGCGAATCCTTTCTACATTTACCCATCTGGTATAATTCACTTAGGGCCATATGTATCAAGCCTTTTGTGATTCGCAAAGGCCGAAATTCGCAAATAGGAAAGCTTAAGGAATCGCAAATAAAAAGCGATTTTTTTCATACATACCATTTTGCATTTCCTAAATAGCGATTCCTTAAAATTCGCTATTTAGGAAATGTAAAATAGTTTGATGATACATATGGCCCTTATTCTTTTACATATTAGGCCTATTTGTTGGACCTCTTGGAGACTTAAGGGTATCATATGGATCCGTCAGCTCTTCGATGGTGTATCGCCTCGCTCCTTTCCCCATTTTCAACTTCAATTTCATTGTCCTCGTTCCTTTCTACAGAAATACAATCTTCTTATGGAAATCATTCTTGATTGTTAATATTCTCTTCCTTCCTCAGTTTCCCTTATTACTCCTCCTCATCTTCTTGTACTACTCTCTACTCTTCCTAAAGCGTCTCTTATTTATAAATTATTTTCTTCTCCTAATCCGGACCGTCAAAATTCTAAATTGGAACTTTACTGGGAAACGGATCTGGGATGCACTCGGCCCATTTCCCTTTGGGATAAGCTCTGGTCTAAATCCTTGAAGATTTCTCAATCTGCATCTCTCACTCAGTCTCTCTTTTTTCTATATCACAGACTCTATCTTTCTCCTCTTTCCCTTTCTCGTTTCAAATCTTCCTCTGATTCTAACTGTTGGACTTGTAAATCACCTAATGCTGATCTTCTACATATGTTCTTTTTCTGTCCTACGGTTTCTACTTTTTGGAAACAAGTTTGGTCTTGCATTTCCCATGTTTTCTCACTTTCTATCCCATACTCACTTCCTCTTGTTTTTTCTCGGTAGTCTCTCAGATTCTCTAACTTTTCTCGCACATTCACAAGGTCTCTTTGATCTTATGCTTGCACTCGCATTTCAACATATATCTTCTAACTGGAAATCTCTTACAAATGTTTCCATTCAACACTGGTGGAACTCTTTGTCATTTTCATAGACTTGATGTCTCCTTCACCTCCTCCTGTAAACCTTCTCGTAATGTTGACCTGTATTGGTTACCTCTTACCACATACCTAGATCATTTAGCTCAAAAGAAACCGGTCCTTATTAATTCCTAATATTTTAAACCCCTTTGAATGATTTTACTCTCTCCTTCTTGTGTATTTCAATACTGTTTTACAGCTTTTCTTTATTGCAATGTTTTTCATATAGTATACAATGTTTGATTATTACTTGTACCATTTCTTTCTTTGGCATTACCTTCTATAGTATTGTTTTGTTATAGTTTATTTTCTCTCACTCCCTCCCCTTTCCCCTTTCTTTTCCCCTTCAAAATACCATAAAATGCTTTTAGTTACTTAGTTTGCCATTAGCAATGTTGTTACTTTCATTTGACTTGTATACTTTTTACTCTCCTTTGCTGGTGTCAATTGCTATCATTATTATTCTCAATAAAGCTTTTCAAACATAAAAAAAATAGTTTTGATCCTCTAAAATGTAATTTTTTAAGTAGACCTCTCTGAGTGGAGTATAATTTCCATGGCTTCATCCAAAGCAGTCTAGGACCAGCTATTGAAGCCCCAACAAATGCTCCGGCTGCCCACAAACTTTTATTTTCTCGTTTACCTTTTGGTCTCCTATTTTTCTTTTTTCTCCTGCTCCAATAAATGTTACTTCTATGCACAGTGCCAAGATCCTGTGGTGCAGGAGGTATTTGTTTTAGATAATTTGATAAAGATTTTAGATGGTATTTGCCATTTTAGTAAGCAAAATACACGACTAACTGTAATTGCGTGTTTGTCCAATTTTCAACTTTTGGAATGATTTCAAGTAAACGAGCAATGAATCTTTCCTTTTGTAAGTAGGTTTGCAAATGTTTCTATTTTTAGCACGAAATTAATGAGCCCTAATGAAGAAGCCCTGCTTTCTTCATCTGACAAAGCTTTGCACAACTTGCTAAGAATCTCTGGAGCCGAACAGCACAGACACCACAAAAAGCGATAAGCAGAACTGTGACACAGCAAAGCTCCTCGCTTGGACAGAAACTGATGTGGGCACAGCACACACAAATTTGTGTGTATCGTAACACAGACAATAGCTTCTCCAGAGGGTATGACAGAAGTGTGGGGGCCTGGGGAGGGGCAAAAGAGTCAGCAAAGAAATCGAGTATGGTTGCTTGACAAGCCTTCGCTTGTGCGTGATGCACTCAAGGTGGTTGCAGGAAAACATACCTCAGGTTTGGTTTGTAATTTCTGCAGCACCAGAATGGGCTCATACGAGGAATCTGACATCTCATTGGGTGCTACTGAAATAAGTTTAAAAAAAATCAGAAATGATTCGTAGTACATTAAAATGCTCATGGAGACACGGATGCTGGCCTTTGTGGTGGATGGTAAAAAAAAAAAAAATCTCCAGCACGTGTAACCTTTATGACGTTAATATGCCACTTCCAGTGATGATGCCAGTGATGCATGGATGCAACAGTTTGGCAGCCATGTGACACCATCTGAAAAAATTACAAGTTGACCCGTCTGGAGGAAGTCTTAACTACTATAAACTTTATTTAACTCCTAATAAGTAGGAGGTTTTTCCATTGGAAGAAACAGTTCAGGGCCTGCCAGGTCAGAAAACATATAATCATGGGAACTGTAAATATGCCAAAGAAGTACAATAGTGATGAACAGCAACAGCTGCTAAATGTATTTTATAGAAAAAGACTGGGGCAGTATTGTCTCTTTCTGAAAAGCTATATGGTCACTCTGTTCACAAAACCAAATGCCAAATCTATTCTTGTTGGAGGATTAAGAACTTGTTGATGGGAGCTCTGTTTCCTTCGGGTTTGCAGATCCTGGTTCACAACATGAGTCAGGGGTCTGCCGAGAAATTTTTGATTGTCTGTGACTGAGTCAGTCACAGACAATCAAAGTGAGCGCTTCAACGCGATGGCCACAAGAGGTCCTAGTTTCCCAAAAGTTGGGAATTGAGAGAAATGTTTGGAAAAATTGCAGCATTTTTACAAAACGGCCGATTTTGCAATTTTTTTGCAAATCGCGAAATCCTGGAGGGTCTGCTTAAGGAGACGGCCTACATATGCCAAGCTCCTAGGACTCTCCTTTCACCCCTACTAATACACTCTCTGACCTGTCACACCTTTACTAAGTCAAATTCTCTACTAGAGATATTTTTACAAACTCCGATATGGTATAATAAGCACATTAAATTAAATAATTGGGCCCTCTATTGGAAGGAATGGATAGATAAAGGAATATTTGTATTTGACAATTTAATTCAAAGGATTCTCTTAGAATTTAGGGACATCCAACTTAAATATGATATTTCATAATTTTATGTGGTTCAATGTAACCGTATTAGGCCCACCATTCTTCAGCTTATTGTCAAATCTTCCATTGTCTCCCTTTTATCCCATTGACTTTTCCTCAAAGGTGAAGGCTTCCTAAATATACAACCTATTATGTCTTCGTCTCAGAATAGACCTAAATCGAAATGTAATTACGTTGGGAACTGGACTTTAATCCAGAAATGTCTCAATACACTTGGGAAACAATTTGGGGTGAGATACACACTACTTCCCACTCTGACGCCACTACCCAAACTGTATTTCCAATCAACGACACCAAATGTTGCACTTGTGTCCAAGAAAACTGTGAGTTTCTGCACATGTTTTCTGATTGTTCCCAAGTTCAGAGTTTTTGGTTGCTAATATCGGATAAGCTTAATAACATATTGCCTACGGATAACATGTTTAACACCGTACATCTGTTTTTGGGTAGTACGTACCTCTATGGCATTCTCGTAAGACAATTGGGAAATGCTTTGATTTGATGATAGCCCTGGTTTTACAAATTATCACAGCCAATTGTTAAGACACTTCAAAAATCACATTTATTGCCTGGTGACATTTAATGTGTCATCATCACAGGTTAAGCAAACACAAGGAAATGATGGACGCAGCGCTGAAACTTTTCATACACTCACCCCCAGTCAGAGATCTGGGTTGAATCCATCATAATTCTTTAGCTCACTTCGCCACCCCAGTTCAGACACAGCTATATGCAAATCAGTCTTGACCCTGTACTTCATAGGAACAGTCCAGACCAAACTGCCAAGCCATGTCTTCCCTGGACCGGAAACAAGCATCCTGGGACCGGTTTCGGGGTAGCACCCCTCATCAGCCAGGCTAGCTTTAATCCAGAGGCAAATTATCACAGGTTAGACAGAGCCCATGCCACTACATTAACCTTAATGATTAAAAGAGATCTGTTCTGGCTTTCTCTAACTTCATACCTATCCAGAACTGTTGTCCCTGCTAGACCTGTGTGCACCGCTTTGGACCCCAACAGTAGCCACTATCTTTTTTGGTTATTCTGGTAACAACAGACAATTGTTAACTATGTTATTTAATTCTTGTTCCTAATATTTTTCTCTTTTCCTTCCTCCTTTCTTCTTCTTTTCTTTCTCTTCTCTCTGTATCTTCTTTCATCTTCATTCTTACAAATTGTTTATATTAGTGTTGTTCTTTCGACTCCAGGCATTATGTTTCCTCTCGCTATTTATTCTTAGTCGTAAATCCTTTTTAGATATAATAATTGACTGTTTTATATATTATGCTTACATACTGCTTTAGCAGATGTATATCATTTTACTCTGTATTGTTTAAAATCCATTCAATGAAATATCTCTTACAAAAAAAAGACATCTTAGAGTGTGCAAACAGTTATACAATACTTAAAATCAATCTTCCTCCCATGTGTATTCAGGAACTATTAGACCAGTCATGGAAGAAGGTAGTCTTGGAAATGCAGGTCCTTTGCAAGGTAAAATAGATCAAATCAGTTCTAAAGATGTGAACACATTTTTGGAGGTGGAGGTGGTCTTTGTTAGTGAGGGTTTATCTAAGCTGTGTTGACAGACAATGGCCCACAGTTGTGTTCTCAGGAAATGGACAACATTTTGTATGATTGTAGCATTGAAAACAAAAAAGCACACTTTATAACCCAAAGTCTAATGATTTTGTAGAGAGATTTAACATACCCTTGAAATAGAGTATAAAACTTGCCAAGAGATCGAGGTTGGATTGGAAGGATGAACTACATAAGAGTGTTGTGGCGTATTGCCTTACTCCACATCAGGCTACTACTAGTTAACCATTCAAACTTTTCAGGGGTAGCAAAGCTTGAGTAATGTGGTTCTGGGTTGGATGGTGGGAAGGAAACTTAAGACAAGCTCTAGAATGATGAGTAGTGTGTCAGAGAACAAAAGATGCTTGCAGTTAGGAAGTTGAAGTATGATTATAAAAAATACATCAAAGAGGTTGAGGTGCTATAATGTACATGGTGTAGGCTCACATAGGAGCAGTGAACAGTTCAAAGTGCTTCACCTATGAAAGTGGTGAAACTTTTCAGGAACGCGGTTAAGACATCTAATGGGAAGATTTGGAACCTCAATTGGGAAGCTTCTCACATGCTGGACTCATCTGCCGGCACCATCCATGCCGCTACAAAACATGCGGCACAGTTGACGGATTTTTGTTGCCGGTCTAAAGGAGTGGCATGTCTTATTGACCTCCGCAAAGACACTATGGTTTCTAATTGTAACATAAATCAAAGTAGCCCATACAGAGGGGAAATTGGACATGGAAGAGAGAGAAAACACTGATGCAAGGCACATCATCACACTTCCCTTGGAACTATTTATAGGAGGCTGCAATGAAAAAATACCACATAGGAAAAGAACCTTGTAAGATTTACATCATGTACAATCCTTTAATAAAATTGCCTCATGTAATAAGCCATTTCTTCTCTAAAACATAATGTGGTTTTCTCACTGAAAATATAAGAAAACAATTGTTATTGTGTTTTCTCTCTGTGTATAACTCTTATAAACTTAGTAGGGAGTAATTGCATATGAGTTCAATACAAGTTCCTTTCATGTGAATCCACGCAACAATGATGGCATGCACAATGCCAACAATGAAGTAGGAGCAACCTGTGGTCGAAGTGGGCAGGATCCGCAGGGCACGACGTGCCCCTGCTTCTTTAATTCAATAGATTCTGTTCCCCAACTTTTTTTTATTTTAAACAAGCCTCCCAGGCCGGCAGCAATAGCCAAGACCTATAGATAAGGCTCCGCCTTTGTGGCCATTCATGACGGGCGGGTTGGGCAGAGAATAAAAAGGGCTCAGTCTTTTCCCTCTTGCCCAGAGAAGACAAGGGCAGTGTCCACTTCTCCTGCTGTTCTGCTATCAGCTGCCCCCTCTCTTTCTTACACTTCCTCCCTCTGTTTCTGTATTGCTCTTCCTCACTTACTGAAAACCTTGACTTCAAGATACGGATATTACTCCCTCTTTCCTCTCCTTTCTTTTATTTGTTACTCTGTGAAATGGATCCAAAAAAGAAAAACACTTTTGCTTGAAATGCCGTCTTTTTCTGACATTTTTCTATTCCAAAGTGCAGCCTTAGGACAGAGAAAAATAGAAAAAAATAAAAATATGTGAAAAATAGCTAAATAAAGCAAGATAGAGTAGTCACAAAGTGGCCAGATTGATTTTATTCACACCCAAACACATTAGCACCACTTCACAGAGTTTGCCAATGAAGCGCTACTTTTGTTTTCTCGTCTTTCTTTTAACAACATTGTTTTCCCTGGGTGGGAAAGTGCACCATTCCTGGAGGTATTGTGCAATACATGTTTAATGGAAGGATTGGAAAACAAATTGTGTACAGCGGCTCCGTGTTCAGGGATGTGGTCTTTTTAAACCATGCAGCTTACGTTTTGTAGGACATAAGCAATGGACATTGAAATGAGTCCCTTCTGGGACCTATAGTTGTGCCCTTAACTTTTTAGGCAAAAACACTCATTGATTTCTGAATAATGAGTGTAAAAGCGTTAAGGTAACCCTGTTGTTCCTTCTTACATTTCACATGCTTTACTTAATCTTACATTCCCTTGAGAGTTTGCTTTTTCCAGGATGTTGTTACTTTATATTTTAGGCAGCATATTACTCTTGTCTGGTGTGTAATTTGAATTAAGTCACATCCAGGTGTTTATAGCAGGGCACATTTGAGTTGAAGGCAGTGCGAGTTTCTGTCAGTGGAGCAGTATGGTGTTCAGTGGGGGAGAGGATGTGGCACTATGGTCAGAGCTACCGAATTTTGAACTAGGGAACCAGGTTCAGCCTCATGACCAGTCCACTCTCCAGAGGGAGCACATTCCTTTGCTAGGCATTAGAAGGCCCCGTAAAACCTTAGAAACCCTGGTATCTTAGCACCAGCAGGTGGACCCTACTGTTGGCAAGTGTGGGTTAACCTTGAAGGCCTGTCCACCACAATCCATACTGAAGTTCCCCTCCAGTCTTGCGGGCAGGCCTATGAAGCAGCATACCCTAGAGCAACAGTGACTCTGACAGCGGCTCTAGGACGGTGCAAATGTTGCGATTGCACTGGGTGCTGACTTCAGGTGGTGGAGTCATGTTTGCAGGTAAATTATGTTTCTAAAAGCACTTGCTGCCTCCTTCCTGGCCTCCAGCAATTTACGGCAACAATACAAATGTCATGATAACTCTGGTGATTAATGTTCTTCCCAGAGAGAGATGGAGTTTTGTCAAGTGAAGTTCTGACTCGTGGAAAGGTAGCGCAGAGGGTAAATGTGCCTGCTTCAAAGAACATGTACCATGCAGATCACAAAATGCACATAATTTAAGTAGGTCAGAGGGTTACTACTTTTTTCACTGAGATCCTTTGGATACTTGAAGTTTATAGGTCAAAATCCTAACATAGAACAGTGAGCTATTAACTGTCATCTATGAGATGCATGCAAACGGCAAGGTATAAATTAGAGCACTATGGTTTTTTTCCCCAGTCTTTGATTATCCTAATGTTGCAAAAAGGGTTCATTTGGATAGAAATCAATTCTGGTTATAAAAGAGAATCCCCAACCATGGTATTACATTCTAAATTCAGAGTTTGGGTTTCTCCAGACCATTCACTATTCAACTATACTGACTACTAGTATGGTTGTCATGTGACTCCTACGCCTTGTAGTCCTTAGTCTTATGTAACATTTCCTATACAGTGATTTACACACGTATGATTGATTGTCTCTGTGTAATGTGTGTGGTGTAAAGTGCTCTGACACCTTGCACGGGTATCAGTGGTGCTGTAAATCAATTTAAATGCATCTGAGCGAGCATGTGCTTATGGAGACTTGAGAGGCACAGTTAAAGGGTGGTAGAGAGGGAATCCATGGTGGAGGGAGTCATTGGGGGGCACCAAAAAACATTGTCACACAGGGCTCCACCAATGCTAAAGCTGGCCCTGCCCTTGAGGCCAGTTTGCCTCACCCATTGGCACCTCCATTGGCCTTGTTTCAGCAGTAGTAGCTGCAACTTACCAGGGGTCTGCAATACAGGATTTGCATGCACACCAAACTAAGTTTACACACTTCATGCTCTCTCTGCTTCAAGCACAAGCACTTTTAACATGTGCTGCCTGCTTTGGGGCCACTGTAATTAGGCAGCAAAATTATGCCACAGCGTTGACTAAATCATGCAGCAAAAAAAAAGGTTGCAGCGTAATGCGGTATATTTTGTGATACTTTATTATTTTGACATGTTAACACATGCTAACAGTCTCTGCAAAGATTTTGCGTTATTAGTATCAGTGTAACATACAAATGCAGCAGTGAGAAAGGTGATCAGTCTACCTCTGCAAAGGGCTGTCCACTTCGCAGAAACACAAGTCACATTTTTTGTAACTTTTGATCCGTTTGAGCTACAAACAATTTATTAGTAAAAATTGTCAAACTATGCAGCAGTATATGCACTATGTGCAAATATTGCAGAGCCATATTTATATTGAAAACATTTGCAAACTAGGATATTTTGCCATTCATTTTTGAATTGCTCTTGTGGAAAAAGGGAGGAGAAGTGCTGATGGCAGATAATCCAGGGCTCGGAGACAAATGGTTTGTGATTCCACTTTTAAGCGTGTTTGGGACATTCTGTGATAGGAAATGAATCCCACTTTGTAAATGTATTCTATTGTCAATAACTAATATTTAACCATGCGTAAACGTGTATCTATGGGTTGAATTAAATAACATAATAAGCTGTAACTGAGTAGTGAAATGCCAAACAAATACTAAAAGTTAGAATGATTTGCTCTTTCTGGCCACACCTCTGACTCCACCCACTGACCTAATCCTTGGGGTATTCCGGCCCTCTTATTCTCCGCCCACAGTTACCCTACTTGTTTTCCCTCACTTTGACCACTGGGAGCAAAACAAGAAGGTGCCAAAAAAAAAAACATGAATATAGTGCATGCACAGAATAGGTAAAAATATTCAAGGCCTTGAAAATGGTAATGATTGTAAAAACGTTCTCAAGGGCATTGATTAGATGGTGGCATCTTACCAGATGTTTAGTTTTTGTACTGAATTTGAGGTAACGAGGCTGGATCTAAATGATCACAGTATTCTCATGGTGGATAATAACTTAGAGCTCAAGGCGCTCAACTTCTGGAACTCTAGAAAAGACACCATAGTTTTTTACAAAACAAATGGGCGTACTTTTTGGTCAAGTAATAATATATTGAATTTGTCCTCTCATATTAAAACAGTGAGTTTAGGCCCCTCTGCTACCTCATTAGATAACACCATCACCTGGTTCGAAAAGCAGTTGTCCCTTTTTCTAACCTTTAGGTGTAAAAACAGAAGCATTAATTTTAAGATCCCTGTGAGTATCCTTTGGATGATAAAGAAGTTAAACCATGAATTGAACTCTTTAGTAAGAAAACAATTTCAGTTGCCATCATTATTGAGGCAAAGGGAAATCAACGTGTGTAAGCGTGTAAGATCTAGATTGAAGGCGTCTGAACGAAGGAAAGAGGAGGATCAGAAATGGATTAAGCTGAGAGTAGCTGCTTTCTCGTGTGACTAACGTAAATATTGGTCTTTACAGCTGAATACTGTGATTCTACAGTTAAGGCTAAGGCCATTTCTATTTCCGATGAAGAGTAAAGTCAATACATTTCGCAGTTATATGCCTCTAATTCAAGCAGTAGGATTCAGTTGGAGTTTAAGGTTGAGGCTGCTTCTTTGTAGATTTATGGTCGCTTTCTCGTGAGGAGGTAGAGGCTTTTTTTAAGGGTGGTATGTCTTCTGGGGCCTTGGGCCCAGACGAACTTCTGATATCTCTCATCAAACAAGAAGTTTCTGCATTGGTTCTCTTTTTGTGTCCTGTGTTTCAATACTGTTATCTAACAGGGGCTATTCCGCCTTCCGGGAAGGGAAGTGTGGTACCTTTATATAAAAAAGGTCCCTAAAACCTCTACTGCCAGTTTCAGCAGATTGCATTTTTGAATGCGATTGTGAAATTGTTTGCCAAAAGTAATCTTCTTCACCTTCAGTAATGGTCATTTGGTAATAGCATTAGTCCTGTTGAGCAGGCCAGTTTTCATAAGAACGATGGCACTTGAGATAACATCACAGCTCTTCAAATGCTGATAGAAAAGCACCCTGTGGGTAAGGGAATGGATCTACACTCTGATTTTAATTATTTCTCCATAGATTTTGATAGGGCTGACCGTGGGGCAATGTGGAGGAAACTTTCTGCATTGGGGATCCCCGATCACCTCCTTTGGCTAATTATTGTCCTGTACTCTTCCACTTGGACTCAGGTCTTGATGGGAGGGAATCAGGGTTTGTCCAGCAATGTGGAGATACGTAATTGCCCGAAGCAGGGGTGTCTACTTGTGCCCCTTCTTTTCTCTCTCTACACCCATGACTTACCATGCAGATTTGGACAGACTAAAGGAGATCTACCTAAGCTAGGATTTATGAATGTTGGTTGTCTACTCTATGATGATGATGCTATCCTAATTAACTTAATCCCAAAAGGATTACAAAGACATCTCTCAGTGCTGGGAAACTATGCAGAGGAACACTTTTTAAAAATAAACATCTCCAAGAGCAAAGTTATGATTTTCGGGTCTCTCAGCGCTGGAAAACTATGCAGAGGAACACTTTTAAAAATAAACATCTCTAAGAGCAAAGTTATGATTTTTGGGTCTTTGGGGTGTAAAGTTAGGAAAGATTTGTACTGATTTTTGGGCAACGATAAGTTGGACATGGTGAAAATGGACCCCTATCTGGACAGAATTGTTTCCAGCAATTTGTTAAATAGAAATCATAATAGTCAATGTAGAAGTAAGGCATTATCACTAACTTCATACATATGTAGACTATTGAAGTGCTAGGGGAAAAGATGCCCATGCTCTTGGGGTTGATAAGATCAAAATCCTGCCCTCACTAAGTTTTTCCTGCTAAGTAATGGAGGAGTGGTACTGGTGCTTTTCTGAAAAGGTTGAAGGTCATATTTGGTGTCAAATTTGTAATTTGAATCACTCAGCTGTTTATTATGCCAACTGGCATGAATTTGGGCTCCTTTCTACATATGTGTTTACTATGGTAGCTGTTTTAAGCTGTGGGAACAGTTTTGGGTTCTATCTGTCTGCACTAAAACATGAAATATGTTATGGTTTGAGTGGAAGAAGTGCCCTTTTTAAAATATATGTGAAAGCTTTGGATAGGTTTGAAGTTGGTCAGAATGAGGCGGCACCCCTCCCCAAGCTTTATAAAAAAGAAAAACAGATTAATAAATCAATTTATGTACTTTGTGCTCAGCATGTTCTGAATGAAATTTTTGTTGAGAGCAGCATTTGTAAAAAAAAACCTCAGCCGTATGTTCTATGGAGCTTTCTCCAGGGAGTTCGCAGAACCATGTTATTACTTTGGTTGAACGTGCTCCCTTTATGAGTGGTTACGTGATCTTGGGAAGGGATACCTAGGGATGAAAGGCTTTGTGACATTTGTTTGAACTATGTTCAAGATTTAAATTATGTGATATTTGTTTGTCCTTTCCTACATTCATTGTGACGTCAACTGTTAGGACCATTGTTTATAAAGTACAATATAATGGTGGAAGCTTGACAATTTCTCTTCTACTCTCTAGCAGAATCAGATTGTTCAAATATGTAAAAACAAAGGTAAACACGTAGTAATTATTTTTTAATGTGTTTGTAGATTCTAGTTTTAATGTTAAAGACATTTGGATTTGCACTTGTATGAAGAGGGTATCATGGGTTTAATTATAAGTGTGTGGATTCCATGACGTAATTATTAGTACTGTACTGTAAAGTTGAATGAATTCCTTTTTTGTTTTTGCTCAATTTTTCTTTTGCCATTTATGCACCATTTATCTGCTGTACTGTATTAAGAATGCATAGTCTTTTGCTTTTCCTAAAAGTGTTCTGTCATACCTAATTGATCCCTTCCCACATTTACACTTTATCCGTCTTTGTTATTTTTAAAGTAGAGCCTGGTACTATGTTGGATGGTTTACTTTTGTTCTTCATGAATTTTTATACTTGGATGTGTTTCTGTACTGCCCTTTGCTTACTTTTGCTTATATTTATGTGGACCTCTTTGAGTTCCAACTCATAGTAAAAATACTTGACTTGTAAAAACGTTCTGAATACCAACATAGTGCAAAAGTAGGAATTCAAGAGTTTCAAGAGACACTCCCACAAGATGCTCGCTCCCTGATGATCCTCCGGCAACGGCCAAACACTGCTTTGGAAAGTGATGAGACTCTAGATTCACTGTCCTGTAATCTGGTCTCAATACAGGTTAACTGCTGTATCCAAAACCCTACTTTCCATTGCCGTAAACAAGTCCAGACTGGAAACCCAAAGCAGCCCTGGCCATTTTTTCAGACCAGCCCCTGATGAAGCACTTCCATCCCCAGGAAGCTGGAAATGCTTGCATGCTGCTTTTGTTACTTGGGGCCAATATTGCAACACGGCTGGAAAACCGTCCCCCAGTAACAAAATTGACCCCCTCTGCTGCAGCAGTGGCTCCCACCCTTCCAACCTCTTGGGGAAATGCTCGATGCCCGGTCCGGCCAGTCCGGCCCTGTTTATAAAGACCGAAAGGCCAGACTCCATTGTACACAGTGGAGAATGCATTTTTGCTGGATATTTTTATTATACTGGTTCATAGTTGTTCATCTTTAGCCTGTCATATGATGCGTACGAGTAATAATCTGAAAAGTGATGGAAATTCCCCCATGTAGGGTTAAAGGTCAGTGGTCAATAGTATGAAACCCCATGAAGAGGCCACTAACTCAGAGAGGCCTTTGCCCAAAATCATTGCAGGAGATTCTGCCAGAGATCCTGCCAAAGACTGTTAGACTGCCGTACTGCCACAGCAATATTTCTATGCTGAAAGCTGATACCGAGCCAGTTCCGACAGTAGTCATCAGTTGTGGATTTTCCTTTCAAGGAGCTTCTTTGCTGTAATCAAGTATGGAGTGCTAATCCCACAGCATGCGCCCAGGCATGTGCCCGGGTGAAGCTTGGCCCAAGACGGGCGTGTTTTCGGCCGTCAACGCCCAGAAGACGCAAGTCGGAGCCCACCCTTTTTCATAAGTTTACATACCTTTATTATTCTGTTGCTGGTACATTTGTTTGGTTACTGGTTATTTTCTATTTGGAAAGCACTGGCGACCATTTGGTCCTGGTGTGACTTCAAGCTTAATAATGGGGAAACAGAGAGCATCTTTAAATGCCTAAAACTTTAAGAAATGCAAACAAAATTGAGGAAACCTGCTGCGGGTGGTACTGGCCCTATTACTGATGGTGGCAGAAATTGTACCCGGGATGACATCCACCATTTGATTGAGGAGGTCGAGACAATATTGAAAACTGAAACAATCAATACCAGAGGCAAAACAAAATCTGCAACAGTGCCAGATAGGTTCAGGACAAGCAAAAGTATATCCAATGGTGCGCATTTTTCTGTGACTGGGGGTAAATGTTTTATTTGTTCGCATTCCGTCCATCATCCGTTCTTTTTTGCTTTTGTCGCCCTAAGTGGGAAGGGTATGCCCAGACGTGGGTCCCGTGCTCACGGCACCACTGGATTCAAGCTAGCCTGGCTGATGAGGTGTGGCACACCGAAACCGGTCCCAGAATGCTTGTTTCCGGTTCAGGGAGGACCTGACCTGGCAGTTCGGGCTGGACTGGGGGTGAATGTATGATTTGTTCAGCATTCCATCCATCATCTGTTATTTGTCCTCGTAGCAACAATGGTAGCCTGCATAGAGCTGATTTGAGTACCTTAAGCATTCCTAAAACTACTGCGAGACCTGACAATATGGAGCTGGAAGCAAGAGAGTCTTCTATTGGGGATTTGCTGCCAAAATTGACTCAGCTGTCGATGTCATCCAAAATAGATATTTTCTTTAGCATTCCCTGTTCTAATAGGAATTCTCCTTTGACTGTTATTGAGACAACCAGCCAGTCACTTGCCACCTCTACAGATCAGTTCTTAGTTCTCTCTGTAGCCACAGGTAATACTGCCTCTACAGGTCCTACTGCTACCTTTCCCTTGGCTCCTCCATCATATGTTGGACGATCTGAAATGTCTAATCATCTCACGATCTGAACAAATTACAAATATGAAAAATAGTCCCCCTAATAACTGTTGCTGTAGAATCATAGTAGCCCAGGGACTGAGGGGCAGCAGCAGGGGTACCTACCTGAAAGGGAGCCCTCCGGACCTATGGTTCTACAGCAGCTTTACTCCCCGTAAGCCAAAGCCTAGGGGAGAGGAGTTGGCCTAAGGCTAGTGCGGTCTTCATCGAATATGGGGAACTGGGATAGTTCGAGTATCGGCAACGACTCTGAACATCCAGTGATTCTGGGCAAATCACTTAATCTCCCGGTGCCCAAAAAAAAAAGTGTGTCCTCATGTAACACAACTCGTGCTATGTAAAGCGCACTGATACCCGATTCGGGTCACGTTTGCGCTATATAAAAAACTCCGAAAAAAAAAGGTTTGAAGTGCACTGATGGAAATTAGCCGTTCCATCTGGGTATTAAATCAATCCAGAGTATGGATCACCTGAATGGTCCTTTGTGCCCCCAGCAGAACCTGGTGCATTGCAATTGTTCTATACCTGTTGTTAGACAACCTGATTGCCAGTATGGCCCAAGATCCCCTTTCACTTACTGCATCCATCAGCCTATTGATCAATCTACCTTTGGGGCAAATGGGCGTAAAATCCGTTCCGTTTGCGGAATTTGCGGATTTTCTGCAATTTTTCGGTCTGCGAATCTCGCGAAATCGCAGAAAAATCCGCGAAATCGCGTTCGGGACGGATTTTCAAAAACTGAAGTACATGAAGCACTTACAGGGTTACAGCAGGTGCCCAAGTTGAAGCTAATTTATTTGTAACCATTTACCAAATGGTTACAAAGAAATTAACTTCAACTTGGGCACCCAGAGTTGTTGCCTACTTTCATCTATTCTCTGACTCTGCTCTGACCCTTGAAGCAGGGTCAGAGAATAGTTACAAGTATGGCACAATGCTCCAGGCTTACATGTGGTGCCAGTGGATCACTGGAACCATCCCTGAGGGAACACCATATTTTCCTCTATGGACACAAGAGGATTCCCACACAGTTTCATCAAAATAAGGGTTTCCAATGTTTATTCCTTTTAGTTATTTTCAATGATGATTGTTAAACTTTGTACATTTTCCACAGATAAGGCATTATCTATTAAACTTCATATCCAATGCATTTCGGGCATTTGATATGAAGTTTAATAGATAATGCCTTATCTGTGGAAAATGTACAAAGTTAACTCTAGTTAACAATCATAGGAGCGTCTTCTGGCCACATGTATTGCCCAATCACAAAGAGTACTCAGAGATATTCCGATGGTTTGTGTTTTTCTCTTCTGGTGATGAAGGCCTTCCTGTTTCTGTAGTCCCCATCTTAGATATTCACAAACAGTTTAAAAAAACAAGCATTGAAAATGCAATTGGTCTCGCCTTTGATTAAGTTAAAGCTATTTGCTTTGCTAATGGTATTGTATAGCAAAGCAAATGGCTTTAACCGAATGAAAGGCGAGACCTATTGCATTTTTAATGCTTGTTTTCTTTTCAATCGTAATAACTCGCTGGAAAATCATCTGTTTATACTTAATGAAACTAAATGGTTTTCATTGCGAACAATAGAGCAACAGTTTTATTAAAAAGAAGTATTATAAGAAATAAACGCAAGGAACCGCATTTGCTTATTGGTATAAATTACATTATTGAACTGAGTTAATGCGATGAAAAATAGTCTTGGACACAAACGGGTCAATACATAGAAGTAGATAGCGTTGAGTACAAAGCCCGCAGTGCACCAGGGTCACAAACTAGGACGTGGCCAACGAAGGCTTTGGGATAGGTCTGTGTCGACGCTGTGGAGACCAGTCCCAGGGCGCTGCATCCTGAAGGAATCTTTAAGGGAAACAGTTTCCTGTATTTACAATTCTTTTTCCTACTGCCCGACTCTCTGCCTCCTAACTCACAGCCTCTCCTGACGACAGTCTCACTACTATCACTAAAAGCATCATCTTTCTCCTGCTAAGCCGGTCTAGGGCAGTTAGACAGTAACACACTTTTGTTGGAAGAGCCAATAAACAACTCTGCGAAAAAGAACTATTATTTCAAACACTGCACAGCTCTACAAGTAAATCTAAAACCAGGAACTTTACTACACACCACATACACTCCATAACACATGATTAAAAGACATTGGGCCAGATGTAGGCAGCCTAATACCGGTCGGTAACGGCCGGTATTAGGCTTTTTAGATATAGGAGGCCTAAATGAAGGATTCGGTAATTTACCGAATCCGTAATTTAGGGAATCCGTAAATTACCGAATTCTTAAAATACCGATTTGGTAAATTACCGAATCATTAATGTAGGGAGCACTGAAATTAGTGCTTTTCCCATTTCAGGATTCGTTATTTACCACCAACTACAAGTTGGTGGTAAATATCGAAAACCCTATAAAAAGAAATTTATTTCAATTTATGACAGTGCCATGTGGCAGACATGCATGCCCTTAGGGCATGTATGTGTGCCACATGTGCACACATGCACGATTCAGGGGTGCAACAGGGTGTCAAAGTGACACCCTGCCACCCTTGAATGTGTTCCCCCTTATACCGAATCGGTATTTACCGATTCAGTAATTCCGAATGAATACCAACATCCCATTTACCGATTCTAAAATACCCAATCGGTAAAATTCGGTATTTTAGAATCGGTAAATCTGGATTACCTACATCTGGCCCATTGTCATTTACAACGCCATTTACAACGCCAATAGCTCTGAATTAAAAAATGCAAGACCTATTGCATTTCCAACGCTTGTTTTAATTTTTACTGTGGAGGTCTGTCTCTACCTCAGGAACAGGAAATCGTACAGTAGGCCAAAAAAATCACTGCAGAAACCTCAGTGCAAACGTTCTTTTTGATGCAGTCTGACAGACCAATCTTGGTGCATTAGTAAAGCTCTGTGTGGAAAAACGGGACTTAGGGTGCAGCACTGCAGCTTCTTGTTTGTTTGAGCCCTGCAGCAGGAGGAAGTTGCAACCGAAACCACTTGGCAACCACAGTTAACAAATGTCAACAAATGCAGAAAAGTTGATGGACAACTAACAGAATGTATAAGCTACCAAGCAATGCAAAAGATAACCACGCATAATCATATCCTAGCAACTGAAGGTGAACCGAAAAGTTTGCTAGTGTACAGAACTATGAATTACTCATTTGTCCCTTCGGACATTTTGCTCCCCTGAGCTGTTTAAACCATGTACGACTCCTGCTCTAGGGCCTATCTCACAGACTCTTTTTCCACGTTAACCTCGAGTGCAACAGTCTGGAAGGCCATTGATCTCAAGCAGAGACTGAGAAGAGGCAAAATCTAACATTTAATTAACGCAGTAACTGTCGATCAACAAGTTTATTAAAACTCCATCATTTACCATCATCTGCCGCTGTGACATAGCTTCGGGTCCCTTGGCAGCCCTGTGCCCTGTGGGCCCCTCTGAATCCACCACTGCCTCCGCCCCCTTCTGATGGCACTTACCAGCAGGCTGAGGTCGATGGCTGCGAAGAGCGCCTTACACACCGGGCAGGTCAGTTTCCTCCACCCGTACTGTGCCCCCAGCTTGGGCAGGAAGTATCCTGGGGCCATGACGCCCTCGTTCTCCAGCAGAGGGTAGGCGGAAGTCGGGGTAGCAGAGGTACAGGAGGCAGGGCAGGGCGATGCCCACCCAGAAGCCGGGCACTCGTATCATGGTTTTACCTGTCACTGCCCAGGTTCTCTGCCTGTCCCTGCCCCACTAGAGCTGTGTGTCTGTACCAGGAACTTGTCTGCCCCCTCGGATGTCTGCAGACCCCCTCCTGTGTGCCAGCCTCCACTGACCACCTGCTTGCTTCTTCTGACTGACTGCCCCTGCTTCAGGTCTTTCTCCCTCTGTGTTACCTGCCAAGCAGTGATACCCACAGAGTCCTTTCAGGCTATGCCCAAACAGCCCTGGCACATGCCAAGCACATGACACGATTCAAAAGGGGGTGGTGATGGACAGAGTATCTGAATTAAGCAGAACACTCCTACCCAGTCAAAAGATCAGGGCTTGATCCATCACCGTTTTTTTAGCGCACTGCACCATCCCCGTTCAGAACCTGGCTACATGCAAATTAGTCTGAACCTGGCCCAGTGCATCATGGGAACAGGGCAGACCATACTACCAAGCCAGTTCTTTACTGGAAAGGAAACAAGCTTCCGGGGACCGGTTTCTGGCATTAAAGCCGTCTTCGGCCCGGCTTGCTTGAATCCTGATGGTGCAGTGAGCAAGGGACTCACATCTGAGCATACCCTTCCACACTTGTGGTGGCCAAAACGATTCAAAAGGGGGTGGTGATGGACAGAGTATCTGAATTAAGCAGAACACTCCTACCCAGTCAAAAGATCAGGGCTTGATCCATCACCGTTTTTTAGCTCACTGCACCATCCCAGTTCAGAACCTGGCTACATGCAAATTAGTCTGAACCTGGCCCAGTGCATCATGGGAAAAGGGCAGACCAAACTACCAAGCCAATTCTTTACTGGAAAGGAAACAAGCTTCCGGGGACCGGTTTCTGGCATTACAGCCGTCTTCGGCCCGGCTTTCTTGAATCCTGATGGTGCAGTGAGCAAGGGACTCACATCTGAGCATACCCTTCCACACTTGTGGTGGCCAAAACGATTCAAAAGGGGGTGGTGATGGACAGAGTATCTGAATTAAGCAGAACACTCCTACCCAGTCAAAAGATCAGGGCTTGATCCATCGCCGTTTTTTAGCTCACTGCACCATCCCAGTTCAGAACCTGGCTACATGCAAATTAGTCTGAACCTGGCCCAGTGCATCATGGGAACAGGGCAGACCAAACTACCAAGCCAATTCTTTACTGGAAAGGAAACAAGCTTCCGGGGACCGGTTTCTGGCATTACAGCCGTCTTCGGCCCGGCTTGCTTGAATCCTGATGGTGCAGTGAGCAAGGGACTCACATCTGAGCATACCCTTCCACACTTGTGGTGGCCAAAACTATTCAAAAGTGGGTGGTGATGGACAGAGTATCTGAATTAAGCAGAACACTCCTACCCAGTCAAAAGATCAGGGCTTGATCCATCACCGTTTTTTAGCTCACTGCACCATCCCAGTTCAGAACCTGGCTACATGCAAATTAGTCTGAACCTGGCCCAGTGCATCATGGGAACAGGGCAGACCAAACTACCAAGCCAATTCTTTACTGGAAAGGAAACAAGCTTCCGGGGACCGGTTTCTGGCAGTACAGCCGTCTTCGGCCCGGCTTGCTTGAATCCTAATGGTGCAGTGAGCAAGGGACTCACATCTGAGCATACCCTTCCACACTTGTGGTGGCCAAAACGATTCAAAAGGGGGTGGTGATGGACAGAGTATCTGAATTAAGCAGAACACTCCTACCCAGTCAAAAGATCAGGGCTTGATCCCTCACCGTTTTTTAGCTCACTGCACCATTCCAGTTCAGAACCTGGCTACATGCAAATTAGCAAGGGACTCACATCTGAGCATACCCTTCCACACTTGTGGTGGCCAAAACGATTCAAAAGGGGTGGTGATGGACAGAGTATCTGAATTAAGCAGAACACTCCTACCCAGTCAAAAGATCAGGGCTTGATCCATCACCGTTTTTTAGCTCACTGCACCATCCCAGTTCAGAACCTGGCTACATGCAAATTAGTCTGAACCTGGCCCAGTGCATCATGGGAACAGGGCAGACCAAACTACCAAGCCAATTCTTTACTGGAAAGGAAACAAGCTTCCGGGGACCGGTTTCTGGCATTACAGCCGTCTTCGGCCCGGCTTGCTTGAATCCTGATGGTGCAGTGAGCAAGGGACTCACATCTGAGCATACCCTTCCACACTTGTGGTGGCCAAAACGATTCACCATCACCACCCCCCTTTTTGTAATTATTTCGGCCACCATGAGTGTGGAAGGGTATGCTCAGACGTGAGTCCCTTGCTCATTACACCATCAGGATTCAAGCAAGCCGGGCCGAAGACGGCTGTAATGCCAGAAACCGGTCCCCGGAAGCTTGTTTCCTTTCCAGTGAAGAATTGGCTTGGTAGTTTGGTCTGCCCTGTTCCCATGATGCACTGGGCCAGGGACAGACTAATTTGCATATAGCCAGGTTCTGAACAGGGATGGTGCAGTGAGCTAAAAAATGGTGATGGATCAAGCCCTGATCTGTTGACTGGGTAGGAGTGTTCTGATTAACTCAGATACTCTGTCCATCACCACCCCCCTTTTTGTAATTATAAGCACATGACACAGCGCATTCCTGCTCCGACTGTCACAGGCTGGCATCAACCGGAGAAATGACTGGGGTGCCAACCTTTGAATGTCGCTCTGTACAGCAGGACTGTCTACTCTGGCGTCCAGACTTGTCTCTGTCACTTCTGCAGCAGTCTCTCCACTGTGACCTGTATCTCTACTGTGACCAGGGCCAGATGCCCCTCTGTCTCTGTACGGCAGGTTGCCTCTCCAGTGCTCAGGTGCCCCTCTCTGTACCTCTGTGGCAGCTTGTCTTTGCAGTTCCCAGATGCTCCTCTCTGTGACTCAGTGGCGGCCTGTCTCTCCTGTGCCCAGGTGCCCCTCTGTGGCAGTCAGTCTCTGCTGTACCCAGGCGTCACTATGTCCCTGAACGGCAGTTTGTCTATGCTGTGCTCAGGTTTTCCTCTCTTTGCCTATGTGGCAGCCTGTCTCTCCTGTACCCAGGTGCCCATCTCTGTGGCAGTCCGTCTCTCCTGTGCCCAAGTGCCCCTCTCTGTGGCAGCCTGTCTCTCCTGTGCCCAGGTGCCCCTTTCTGTGGCAGTCTGTCTCTGATGTGCCAGGCAGTCCGCTATGCACGTCTGTGGCAGTCAGTCTGCTGTGCCCAGGTGCACCTCCTTGTCCATGTGTGGCAGTCTGACTATGCACAGGTGCCCCCCTGCTGTGCACAGGGACTGCTCTCCATGCCAGGCACTCCTCTCTCTGCCTCTGTAGTGCCCGGGTGTCCCTCTCTGTAGCTGTCTGTCTCTGATGTGTCCAGTCTGTACCTCAGTAGCAGTCAGTGTGTGTCTGCCAGGCCCGGGTTCCCCTCTGCCTCTCGCTGGCTCAGCAGTAAACACTTCTCTCTGAGGCTCTGTCACTGCAGCTTCCGCATCCAGCACATGACTTGGGGGTGGGGGCAGAGGAGGGGGGGCCTGTGTCAGGCGAGGGGAGGGGCTGGGCTGAGAGGAGGGCGAGGACTAGAGGCGAGCTATGCAATAGAAAGGACAGCTGGAGGGAGGCAGGGAGAGAGGGACGGAAGGGTGTGAGGGGCCTGAGATGGGCAGGCCAAGGCAGGAATGGTGGTGGAGGAGGTGAGCCCTGGCTCAGCTGCACAGGCGCTGGCTCTGTGACAGAAAGGAGCATGCTGCAATCACACAGTAGATCGCGTTTCTGTGCACTCTGAAGCACGTGCAGCACAGGATGGGCCCGCGGAAAACAGGAACCTGACAGCCAAAGACGTGCTGAGGGCGTATGGCACCCGTGCACCACCACGTCCCATCCAAATGTATAGGACCAGGAGCATATTTTGTGCCCAGCCCTGGCTTGTACCATCAGTACTGCATGCTGGGATACTTTTATTAGCATGTCTGGCCACCATTTAGCATAAACAGTAACGCCGGCCAATGGGAAAGAGGGGCGGGGCTTAAAGCCCGCTTGTGAAATCTCCTCAAAGTCATAAGATCTCGCCAGCGAGACTGCGCATGCGCAGCCTACACAGGCACAACCTAGAAAATACTGGGTATTTTTTCTAAAACAAAGTCGATCATAAGCAAATATTCTGTAGGAGGGAACCAAAATGATTGAACTCTGAGTGTAAATCAATGAAACAAATGTTAAGGACGACTGTCAAAAAGTTTATACCCGTATGGAGATTGTGGAGGCCCGGTATAACTACAAAGCAGAACTTGCAAAAGTCAGGAGTAACTGGGATGAAGAGAACTGACAGTATTTAATGTGCACTATCAAACAAAATGATAATAGATCCTTCTGCCATGTAACATCTCATGGAAGCGTTGAGAGTGTGAGTACATATCTCTATCACATACAACCAGGGCGGTGGATTGCCCACTTCCCTGTGCCTTATGATAAAGAGAAAACAAATCATCTGCGGTTTTACGCAAGGCTTAGAATTGTCTCTGAGAATGCAGAAAATGTAGTTACACAAGAGGCTAGCATGATATTTTGTAGTTTAGAGGATACTCTTGCTGCTGTTACCTAACTAAAACCCACAAAAGCTCCCAGCCCCGATAAAATACCAGGTGACACGTTCAAATTAGAGCCCCAAGTTTGGGTTTGTTATGTCAATATTTTATCAAATGCAATTTCGGCTGAAGGGGAGAATCCCAGAGTCTTTGAGGGGAGTGTCTGTCAATAAGAATTGTGATGCCATCAGCCCGTCCAATTATAGGCCCATAAGCCTAATTGACAACCTGCAGAAAGTGTGTACAAGACAGGTTCTAGATAAATTGCTAAATTGGATGAACAACAAACAGGTTCTGTGCCCACTCCATGCTGGCTTTCGTACAAAAACTAGAACCTCTGATCAGGTTTTAAGATTTACTCTTTTGTACTATAAGTATGCACTGTTGAGCAAACAAAGATTATCTTTAGCTTTTGTAGACCTGTGAGCTGCATTTGATCTTGTTCCCCGCGGAAATCTTTGCAGAGTTTTGGTGGAAATGGGAGCTTCAGGTGATTTGCTTAATCTCATTGCAAGATTACATGAAGGAAATTATGCACAGGTCCGCTGGGGCTGTAGGGGTGAATTGACCGATCGCATCTCTGTCTCCGGTGGTGTACGCCAGAGGTGCATTCTTGCCCCCACTTTATTTATGTTGTACACCATGATGTGGTGGGTGAACTTATGACTTGCAAGAATGATTCTCCTGTTTTAAATGGCAAGAAGAGATCCCATACTCTTTTTTGCAGACGACTCATTTCTTATCTTTCAGACCCCTATGGGGCTCCAGAACCTGAGTTATAATTTTTGGGAATTTTGCAAAGACAGAGACATGGAGCTGAATGTGGCAATAATGAAATACATGGTCTTCGGGAGTGGTCTAGCTAGAACTTGTGCTGTAAGGTTCGATAGTGAGCCATTGGAAAGGGTCCTCTTTTTTGATCACTAGGGGAGTAAATTATCAGATAAGTTAAAGTGGGAACCCCAACCCAATAAAAGCTCTCTGTTAATACTACACAGATCTGAAGCAATACTCTGATTGCATAAGAGAACCCATTCCCGCACAATATCTGTTGAGGTGTACTGCATCAAACCTCTTTGCAAGATTACTTATTTCAGTCCCGCTTATCACTCCCCATATCCCTCTTTACTTTGATTTAGACATCAACAGAATTTCTGATGTGGCACAATTGAAGCCCCTAAAAAGTTGGACACATCTCTGGTCCACACCAGAATTAATTGAGTATAGGGATTCTCTAGGGGGTCTGATGAATATGAACAGTGTTATGAAGGTTCCCTGGCTTATGTTTCTTTTATGCTAGTTTAGGAGGCTAGGTCTATCGAAAATATAGGAAGACACAAGAAAAAATCAAAAGAGTGATGTTGATGGACTAAAATCTTTTACGGGGCCTACGTCCACGGGCAACACGTTGTGAGTGAGGCAAATGGGTATTTAATTAACCAGTTTCTTGAGTTGAAGTTCAATCCGTACTTTGAATTATTTTTGGGTACCATTACACTACCACTAGCTAAGAGCCTGTATTGTATAAACGCTTTTGATTGGGTAATCTACTCTTGAAATCATTTATTATCAAATGGAAGAAAGACCAGGCTTCTGATCTATAACCAGCCTGTAGTTTGGTTTCTGAGACAGAGGAGCATATGTTGTCCTTCTGTTCAGAACATCTTGGCTTGCGCCATAAGTGAATATGCTATATCTGAGGATGACCCATTATCTAGCTGCCCAGAGAATTTTTAAATCTGATGCCTCAGGTCCAATTTCATTCACTGTTATCTGCTTTTTGTTAAAAGTATGGCTCAAGTGTTAAAAGTTTTTGGCTTAGTTGGTTTCAAGTGTAGTTTTCTAATGTTTGTAAAGCTATTTTAACACTATCTACGGCTAGGCCCTCATAGTCTTTTAATCACTTTGCACTTTGTAAATTTTGCACTTTTAGATATTACACTGCTATAGTGTCAACTGTACTGATCTAGTCTTGCACTTTATTTAGGGCCTGATTAAGAGTACGGTGGTCCTAGTACTGCCGTACTCACGGTGGCGGGTCCACCACAAGTTCATTGCCACCGCCAGGATCCAGGGTCCAATGGCTGTGGGTTTGTGGGAAGCAGGCGGGAATCACTGTGGTGCAGATTCCGACCTGCCTTTCCACTAAGCATTTCATGGTAGGTACCCTGCCATATATTGCTTGGCAAAAAAGCATGGAAAGGGGCCCCCAGGCAAATCTGTCCATGGGTGTGTGTGCGGGGAGCACATGATGTGCCCCTCGAAAAGTGCATAGTCGTGCGTGCACTCTGTGGCATGCACGACATGGTGCATTCCACACCATGCGTAGACGTGCTGTAGGTACTGTCATGGTGGTGGTATGCGGTTTAGGCTCTCCTATGAGCATAACATACCCGCTGCCGGGACACCGCCGCCCGCCATGAATTCAACTCTGAATCGTGCAGGCAGCTTCACCACAGGCTTGGCACTCTTTCCAGGACCACCACAGTGGCGATCCTACTGGAAGAATGCCAAACACATAATAAGGCCCCAAGTCTTATTATAGTACTTTTCCATCGGCCTGCTCATTTGTTTTTATGTCTACTGTTTTAAATACGATTGGAAACTATATCAGTATCTCCAGATCCTGTGACTGATTCGTATATGTGCTTATGTATTGTCTCCTCAACTTGATCCTTGGAAAATATCTCATGGCTGCTTTCTTATGTAGCAACAATCACATTTTAATAATATGCTGTGCTTGTTTAATTTATATATTTTTATGTATTTTATTAAATGCTTTGATGGTTATGGCAACCGAATAAAGTACTTTGAGACTGAGATTGAGACATGGTTATATTCATTCCCTGCTTTTGTTTTTGCTAGTATTGACAGCCCTTCTGACCACCATCTGCCAGGTTCAGTACATTATGACAAAGGAATTGATACCCCTGTTTGCATCTCTAAAATAAGTGTTATGTAGATGGCATCTTATTCATTCCATTACCTCTTCCCTGCTGATGTATTCATCTAAAGACCTTGACAGAGAGTCAGTGCTGGGCTACCATGTTAAATGAGGGATGAGTTATTTGAAATATCTTGCTGCTTTTGTAAACAGAAGTCTAGAAGGAATTTGTTTGGACAACTTCTACCCTATGATTGACAAGACTAAAATAACTCAACAGTTGCTCTAGGTGGAATCCAAGCGGTGGAGATCCAGGTAGCAGCCCAAAAAAACTGCTTGTTGAGCAGGTTGACCATGTCCATTCCTAGATCTAGCCTACAGGCCTTGCCGGCTCCATAAGGCTTTGGTCTGGGCAAGGAGAAATGTTCTATTAAAATCCGCCAGATTCCATGTTGCCATAGCATTGGGGGATATCACACGCCCATCATTTGGCACACCAACTCTCACAACTGGTGTTTATGTCTCCAGCCCACCACTCCCCTCTCCTCTCAAGTTAGCTTGCTAATGCCAATGAATTGGGTATCCAGGATTGTGAGAAAATGCCACCTTATGGAAATGGCCAACTGAGTGGCTTGGCTATGTTCAAACCCTGGATCACTGTACATAAAAAAAACTGTATGTATGCAGGTTCACTCCTGTGGAGGCGCCTGCATGGCACAATGCTGGCCTCCAGATTTTTTAGATGACA
The DNA here is from genome assembly GCF_964261635.1 of Lissotriton helveticus. Lineage (NCBI taxonomy): Eukaryota > Metazoa > Chordata > Amphibia > Caudata > Salamandridae > Lissotriton > Lissotriton helveticus. The sequence continues at coordinate 170,305,115 of NC_136059.1, read as the reverse complement.
GTTTGCTGATCTTCTTCTGCCTGCCACGGATAGAAAACAACCCTGGACTCAGCGGAGTGTGGCAGCTTGTATTGCCCAATTTCACCCAGAGACGATTTGACAAAATAGGCTGTTTTTGCCTACTTATTTATGCTGCGAATATTTTCAAGCAGATTTTCTGTGAAGCATTGGTAAGCATTGCCATTCGGAACTCTATACCACAGGCATGCCAATGCTCTTTTCCTCTCTGTTTCAAATGCATTATTTTAGGTTTTGATCTTTGCATGAATGGGCTGGAAGGATGACTGACAGCATTAATGAGCGACTTAGAGATTGGCTTCAGGCTCCACTGACAGAGTGCATGAAAGAGCCTCCTCTTTTGATTTCCCTGCACAGAGGGATTCATGTTCTGGATTCATGGCACAGGCAGCTTTGAATGAGGCCTGTTTCAAGGTCTCACATTGGCCCACATTTCAGGCCTCTGCTGTGCGGATCTCATTTATCTGCCGGAGGCCCTTTCATTAAAATAGAGAGCTGCACAAATGCGAAAACCACCATAATGCAAAAGCCCAAAAAAGCCAGCAAGGGTTCGGGCACAATGATCAAGACATTGTGGGGCATATTACCAAGGGTGTCGATAGGCAATTATCGCCGGTTTAGCGGCTGTTTTCGGCCGCTAAGCGGCGATAATTCTATCGCTCTATTAGCAAGCTGTCGCTAACTGATGTTAGCGACAGCTTTTAGGCGATAGCGAGCGGTTTGGGGCCCGCTTTGCATCTCAGCGATATTTATCGCTAATGTCATGCAAAGTGGGCGTACCCAACCTGTTAGCGACTGAAAGCAGTCGCTAATGTCTCTATCGCCTATTAGCAAGGCAGGCGTAGCGATGGAAATATTCCTGCTATCGCCAAAAACCAACGCCTGCTCAGACCAGTTCTTAGCCATGTTATCCAATGGGAGGTGGATAACATGGCTAAGAGCATTTCGTCGCTAATGCGTGAATATCGCTGTATTCTCAGTGATATTCACGCATTTCGCCTGATTTTTATCGCTTTTGAGATAAACCTTGCTAATAGCAAGTTATCTCAGCAATAAAACCGGTGATGCGCGGCGATACAAATATTGCCGCTAGCCCTACTTAGCGATAAATATCGCTATTTGTTGGTAATATGCCCCTGTGTTTTTGCCAGCATGTCATTGGGGGGATTAATGCATCACCCATGAAACAAACCATATTATCTGCAGCATTGTGGTTGGTTTGCACTGCATTGCCTGTCAGTTTGCTTGTCATCCTGTGTTAAACCACAAATGCCGGATCCTTTTGAGATGTTCCTGCCTATACATATTTACATACATACATGAAAATCTATGCATACATAGAAACACTTTTGTTAGGGCCACATCCATCTAAAAAAGTGTGCGTTCACAACCGGGACAGTTCTCAAAATCCTTTAAGGAAAACAGGCTGCTTTATACACAAAAAAATCCTTTATTTAAAAGCAATCACGGACATGGTGGTCTGCTGACCCCAGCAGGCCACCTTCCCTGTGATTTTAGAGATTCCTATGAGGTCGCGAATTGCACCTACCTAATTAATATTAATGGGGTATGTGGATTTGTGACCCCGTAGGAATCGCTAAATGAAACTCTTGGAGTTCAATACATTTGTAATAGCGATTACCTAATTGTGATTCGCTGAAAATTGCAATTAGGTAATCGCTATTTAGTTTAGTCATTTGCAACATTTTCTCTGCTTAAATAAAAGCTAATGGCTAAAATATTATTTGCAAGGTTTATATATGGTTGCCCACAGTCCTACACTTTATTTTGTCATGTTTGGCCTTCTGCAAAAACCCTTATGTAATATGGATTGAGCAGAATTTGTTTGTTCCATTCCATATTATACAAACTGTGAAATAGTGTGTCTGGTGGCTGATAGGACCAATGCTTCCATACCAATCCAATTTCATTAACACCGTGTATATAGGTTAAACGTTTAGGCGTTCAAATATCACATCATTATTGTTGTCAGCTAAAAAGTATAACACATAAAAGTACATTAAACAAGTTTTAGATTGTGAACACACATCTGCCTATAGACGAAGAGATTTCATGAAAATGGGATTGCCATTTTATCTCTTAGTTAATTCCTTGAGTGCTAAGGACGTGCTTGACATGTCCTCAGCACTGGCGCTTGGGTGCTGATGACGTGTTCAGCATGTCCTAGCACCCACCAACAGGGGTAGTACCGGTGCTTCCCCGCCACATGCCCCCACCAGAGATGACAAAGGGAGCACTTCTGATAGCACCCTCTCCCCTGGCGCAATGATGACGTCAGGACACACATGGCGCGTCAACATCATCATGAGGAGCCAGGATGCACTGGAAGCCATTTGCTTCCAGCACATTGTTGGTCTAGGATCTTTTTGAGGTAGGTCCGCTTGCTGGGGAGGGATTGGGATTGAAGAGGCACACTGGGGAAAAGGAACAATTTTCCTTTCTGCCGGTGTCTGTCTTCACAGACATCTCTTTGCTCCCCGCGCAGGAGTATCTCACTCTAGCTAGCCGGCAGCAATGATACTAAGGGGGTCCTGTTGGGTCCTGTTGGGGAAATTAGGATGCGCCCGCCAAAGTGGCGGGCGCATCCTGCATTCCTGGCATTGTGGCGGGTGGTGCACTCAGCACCGCCCGCCACAATGCCAGGAAGGCATTTTGTGCACTTCCATGCACAACATGGCAGGCACCACGCGGTGCCTGCCATGTTGTGCATAGAACTGCTAAGGGGTACCATAGGTAGCCGCCATGTGCACCCCTCACCCCCCAGAGTCCCTGGGGGCCCGCAACGGGCCCCCAATGTCAGACACCGCATGCCTTTCCGTGACGGCGTTGCCACCACGGAAATGCTTGTCCCCGCCTGCATAGTAATATGTATGGCGGTGTCAACAGACACCGCCACCATATTAAACCCTTTTCCGCCCGGGCGGAAAAGCGGCGGACGGTATTTCTGTCCGCCTCGGGCCCCACAAGTCAATGATGCGGACACAGCGTTAAAATGCATTAGTCTAACCGGTGATGTGTGGTACTTGGCAGGGCTGGCTATGTGGAGACAAAGGGCCAGATGTACGACCATAGCATTTTACGATTTGCAAATTGCGACAAATTGCGAGTTGCAATGTGCGACACGCGACATTGGTTTGGTACATGAGCCACACGTTTTTTGCGGTTGTAAAGGGGATTTCCCTTTGTAACCGCAAAAAATGGTCGTACATCTGGCCCTAAAAATGGTGGAGGCATATTTTGCAGTCAGGCACAAGCCTTTTTTTCTAGCACTGTGAGGAGGGGCCAATTCACAACTGCCTATCACTTTGAAGTTTAGTTCAATCCCCCATGAATTTGTCCTTCATAATTTATTCATACTTTTTTAGATATATGCTAGGGGTATCACTATTGAATGTTGAATGCATTTTTGTTTATTGAGCTGTGAGTGGGTTAGTGAGTGCAGGGATCCACTGGACCTCGTGCATGGATGCTGCAAGAGATGGTGGTCCAGGGCTAGTGTTGTCGTTTTAGGCAGGCCAGCCCACACATACACGTTACCCAGCAAGATCAAAACTCACTGATTCCTTTTTTTACCTATGGCCATTATTCCCTGAGAAAATGTCTCTCCAGATGGAGTCATATGCCTGCCCCGCTAGCCAATCAAAATTGGTCCCAGGAGAGACATCAAAGGAACTGGGCTACACCTTCTAGAACGAGTTCCTGATTCACAACAGAGAGTGATAAAATCTATCCTTGATTATCTCTGTGAAATATTTTTATGAATATAAATATAAGGACGCTATCAAATTGTCTTGCTGAAGGAACATGTAGCAGGTATCTCTGTTCACCTGCCTCTGGCATCAGAATTAGAACCTGAGAGCCTGAGTCCTGGCATTGTGAATAACAAAAGATGCAGGGAAACAGATTGCAGAAAAACTGAATAAAGAATAGTACATCACAAAGGTGCACTTACACGTCTGCCTCAGCTGACTTGAAGAACCTGCAGGAGAGACAGCTTGCGGGACAGAGACTATCACGAATCCACAAGGTCACCCAAGCTCCGTTGCTCGAGAGACACAGGATGAAACCTGGCATAAGGAACTGCTCTTTTGCCTTCATAAGCCCAATGGGGTGAGCCAACATTTTCTGCATCCAAAAATCTATTGGACTGTGAGGTTTGGCCGCATCTCATCTTCGGCAGCTGGCCACCGGTCCCATCTCATCAGCTGGAGGCGGTCTTCCTGATTTGGAACTTTGGTATCATCTTTCTAGTTGGTAGGGTTCCAGAAACAATTTGTGCTGAAGCTCCAGTCAATGCCCTCTGTGTACAAGCCAGTAGCTCCTGGCCAATAAATCCTCTGGTTCCCAGTATGGGGTGCACTAATCAGTTGGTGCCCTCACCACGAGAAAATCTTAACTTTGTGGCTCTCTGAAATCTACCCTTACCTGTCCCTTAAGGACCTCAGTGTGTACTAGCACACCTGCCAGCCACTGTTCCCAGCTTAGGGCCACTTGTAAGTACTTTTAACATAGCGATTTCCAAAATAGCGTTTTTTTTCCTGAATTACTCTTTGGTCATTGCTGCTCCTAATATTTGAAAGTTTCATTCTTTAAATGAGTGATTCCCAGTGGGTCGCAAATCAACCTACCTCATGGGTGTTCATGAGCGAGATGTAATTTGTGACCAGCGAGGAATCACCACCATCACAGTGAGGGTGCTCTGCTTGGACCAGCAGATCACCATGTTTATGACTACTGTTTTATAAAGCAATTTTTTTTAATGCAGCCTGTGTTAAAAAACAAAGGTTTTTTGTTTGTTTGTTTGAGAAGATGCATTGGTCCTGTGGACAAATGCCTCCTCTTAAACACATTTTTTTTCCATTCACAAAACAGATGGGGTCGCTAATTGACCCCTTCCCATTTGTGAATGCATTACCACTACATGCTTTTAGTTGGCAAAACTTTAATGTTTTTTGACCGGAATTCTGATGCAAATCATGAATACACACAATTCCAATAAAGTATTTAGAAGGGACGCCCCTTTTAAATACCGAATCAATAATATTTTGCAATTTGTGATTTGACAACTGAATACCTTATCGCAGGTTAGGTTTCATACATATCAAAATGCTTTTTTCCAGTCGAAAATTTGTGATCACGAAATAACTTAGTACATCTGGCCCTTAGAGTGCAGAAGGACTACTGGTCTATAGACTCCAACTAACTTGGATTTACACCTAACAGGACACTAAAGAACAAGCACTTGGTCGCCCCTGACCCCCTTCAACAGACCCAACAGCAACAGTCCTGGAAACTCCAATTGCATTTGGTTAGGAGTAAGCACTTGCTTTTCTTTAGTGATGAGGTTTTTTAGCAGGGGGGCTGTTTAAATTCATGATTGCATTTCTGCAGCTCAAACTACTGCAATGAATTCCACACATATACACATTTACACATACAATGTAAAGAAATTTAACATTACATTGTATCCTTATGTCTACCTATGAACTATTAACTGAGACTAAAGAAACCAAACACTCCCAACTGTTATTGAGAGTTAAGGGTGTATTTATAGCATGCCTGGGTGCAGTGCTTAATTTGTAAAATAATAAGTGCCAGGGCTCTGACCAGGAGGCCACTGCTGCTTGCACCCCCAATTGCCCCTGTCATCGCTGTCAATGACAGTATCAAAACAACTAGCCATCTCTCTCCTGCAAGTGTGACCGTTCATACTATTCCAGGTACAACATGTCACCAAATGGCTGGGGAGGCAGGTATTCATATTCATATGTTTTTAATGTATATTGTATTCAGAAACAAAAGTTATTGTGCTTGTCTCTAAATTAGAAGAGCAGCGTCACCATGTGGCAGACTGTCATACGTGCCGGTGTTGACAATTATGGGCCGGAAAACCCTTAATTAACCCTAAATTAATTTGAGCAGCTGGAAACCAGCTGCTCAAATTAATGCCTGCCCGGGTGGAATTTAAATTTCACCAGCATCATTTACATAATATCGGGAATTTTGTGTTGCGCTTCTGATGGGAAATTCCTGGAAATATGTCATTATGCCACGTTTACAAGTTCTTGTGTATCTGGGGATGCGTCAAAATCCATGGGAGTAGCGTGAGAACACCCGTGCCATGCCTACACAGGGCAGAGTAACACAATGCAACAATTTGCGCTGTGTTACGTTACTTCTGATTTTTTAAGCCACTCCGAGCCACGCAAGTGGCTGTGCATGGCTTCAAAGATCTGACACCGAGGTTTGCTTCACACATGTGACTTGTTGCGTGGTGCAAACGCGACGCAACCCTCTCATAAATAAGCCCCTGATTGTTTGTGCCTGTGCATGTTGGTTCAACTAGTCAAGCTGGACCATGTGGAAGTTATCTAAAAGCATGCGCAGCGTCTCACAGTGTCAGCCTGAGTCACGTGCCAGGCGCTCTGTAAAGTAGTTTTCAAACACAGTAATTGCATCTCAAGACGAGGCTTCCCTCATCAGCAGGTACTCTGCAGACATCCCTGAATAATGCATTAGCAGCCAGCAGCAACCGGGCGGGAGGAAAGATTAATGAGCATCCAGGATTTATAAGGCTCGATTTATCTCTATATGTTTGATGTATTTATACTCATTTTACCAAGTGCGGGACATAATGGGATCAGAGTCTTTGTGTCTGCGTCGGTGCAGCCAAGCAGGCGATTTCGAAGCATGTCAGGCAGGGAACTCAGGCTTATCTGGAAGTTCGACATAATTGTCTCACCAGAAGGTACATCTGCATGCAGCTGTTTGGGTTATCTCGACAGGATGTGTGTGGTTCACGGCAAGGAGTGATTGCATGTCCCTTCTGAAAGAATGTGCATCTATTCAGTGTTGTCACTAAGCAGTAGGACAGTACTAATGATGAGACGAGCAGATGCAAAACCTCCTTTACTACCTCAAGCAGGAAAGACAAACACAGACTTCTGGGAAAATAAAAGGAAAATAAAAATGCAACCTCTTATTGAAGGGTGAGTGGACCATCAGTAATTGTTTAACCTCTACCCCAGGTAAGCAACACTCTGACCACCGCCCAATCTCCCTATCAGAGAGCCAGCTCTCCAATCATCTTCCACCCTCATTCCTCATTTCCAGGACACACATCTTTGCATAACCTCCATTCGAGGTAATTAGCCTTCTAATCTTCACACATCCTCCTTCCAAGTTAACAAGGCCTTCAAGCATTGCTCATCACCTTTTTAAGTACCCCCCCATCTATCCACATACATTACCCCTCTCCGGTAACCAACCCTAGAATAATCACCCATCCTCCTTTCCAAGAAACCAGGCTTCCGAACATCTTGCATCCTTCTTCGTACATACTCAGGCCTCAAACCTTCGGCAAACCTCTTTTTGAGGTAATACTCCCTCCAAATATCACACATCTTCCTTTCTTGTTACCGAGCCTTCAATTCATCTTTTTTAGGTCTCGCGACCTATCGATGCGCGCATGCGCATCGAGCAGAGCGAGAATTCATGTCGGCAAAATCCTGTTCAAACCAAGGGCTTTCAGCCCCGCGGTTTTCTTGCAGTTCACGTGAATCACGTGAGCAAACATGCACGAGCATTCACGGCCAGGGCTTCTCCTCCCCTAGCAGCACTCCTCCCACACCAGCAACTCCCCCCTCCCACACCAGCACCTCCCCTCTCTCTCCCCGCAAACACAGCCTTGCCGTAGCAGCACTCCTCCCACACCAGCACCTCCCCCCTCCCACACCAGCACCTCCCCTCTCTCCCCGCAAACACAGCCTTGCCCAAGCAGCACTCCTCCTCCTACACCAGCACCTCCCCCCTCCCACACCAGCACCTCCCCTCTCTCCCCGCAAACACAGCCTTGCCCTAGCAGCACTCCTCCTCCTACACCAGCAACTTCCCCCCTCCCACACCAGCACCTCCCCTTTCTCTCCTCGCAAACACAGCCTTTCTTAGCCTTCCCTTCCTCCTGTTCGGTGTACCCTCTCCCCCAGCTCCTGTCGCTTCCTCCCCCCACCTCTCCCTCGAGCACGTTTTTAGTGGGCACAAGGAAAGCGAGCTTCTCGGGAAACCCTCTCAAAATGAAAAGTTCGCTGTCTCAAATCTTAAGTTCACACATGAGAGAAAACATTCTTCACCGATGGTTCTGTCTGAATATGCTGATGAGTAGGTTGGCTATAATGACAACTGTTTGGCAGAGGTGAAGTTCACAACTACCCTAAGTTAAATCCCACAGTTTAAGTACTATACTTTAATAAGGGCATACTGGCAACTGTCTACGTTCCATTAGTAGAGAATCCAACCTATTTGTAAAAAAAAAACAGTATTTTTTCAGCGTCAACTCCAACCGTTTCTTTTGGAGTTTTCGGCATTGGGAATTTCATCTTTGCCTTCAATTACAGCACTTCAATCTCTAGTCGTGTTGTTGGTACCACTGCATTCTAAGATTTTACAGAATGAATCCTCTAAGCAGGCAGCAATGATGACGCAGACTTACAGTAAATAGAACCCTTTATTGAAGATGAGAAACAGTTGATTGGAAGATTAAGGAGCTCTGAAACCAGCGGATCTACCCATCCAGTTTGTGGATTCTGAGTATAAGGAGGAAAAGATTTATACAGCCAAGCAGAAATGCCTCACCTCAAAGGCAGCGGCGGATTTTGGACAGTGCACGTAAATCCCAATCACGTGACTGTCTCTCATGCACGAGCCTTCCCATCTGTTCCTCACACAGCTCTGCTGCCCACCCCCCACCCCCCCGCCGTCACCTATTCACGGCCGCAGGCCGTGACTCGTTTGGCAGTGGCTGCGCTGGCCTCCCATCTCCTCCCCTCTAATTGCTTTTTTTTTCACCCTTCCTTTGATCTCCGGCCGCTCTCTCACTAATTTAAATGCCTGGCGGGCTTCGGGCGGTTGGATCCGTGTAATCTTGTTTCACTGGCAGGTGAAGTCTTTCTCCTCGGCCCGAGAGGTGCGCGCTCATTGTAACTTGTTACTTTATAAACCATCTATTTCATTCAGTGAGCTGCGCACGTAAACGAAAATGGTAAAGTATTTACAGAAGAAACATTTGTACAGTAGTCTGATTGCATGTAAAATCAAAACCATGCACCGCTGCTCCATGTGTCCATGCGCCAGATCAGTGTTGATGTTTTCGACAGGAATAGTTTGGCATATTAAGCGCCTGCTGCTCGTTTATTTTCTGTGTGGGCTTATTTGCATAGTGCATAAACCTCCAAGTGCACGTCTTACGTTTATTGAGTGATGTTGATAGCTTGCGATGGCTTCTGCCGCAGTAGCTCCTTGCAGATCATGAAAACATGTGTTATGTCTGTAAAACCAAGCAGGTTCTAATCCCAGTAACAGTTCAGATGGTCAGTGAAATGTGCCTGCAAGTTGCATGTTTACATATGCGGGTTAATGCGCCTGCTACAAAGATCTGCGTACATCATTTAGGGTGTTTCTAATTCTTTCCCTACTAGTTTTTTTTCCTTCTTACGTGCACACATTAAGAGTTATTGTTTTGCAACAAATAATACGTCGGAAGTTGGCAGTAAAGACAACGATTCCCAGTCATTTTCGTTTGGTTTTATTGAAGTTTTGGGCTTCCAGAGAAAAAATCTAACAAAGAAAGCATGGCAAAAGAGTAGCTTTACTTCTCTAGTGCTTGGGGCTCAACAACTCACATCTATGCGCTATGAGCAGACATACTCGATTGGCCCTTGTGCTTCTCGGGCTTGGTGTGGGCAGTGACCCCTTCCGTCTTCAAGTGCGGCGACAACAGACTGTGCATATACAATGTGCTCACTTCTCATCTGGGCATACTGTAGAAACCTCTCCATGAGTAAACCGGCATTTACAATGCAATAGATCTCACATTTGCAAGAGTTTGAGCTATTGGCATTGTAAATGACAATGCTTTTTATTTGTGTTTTGAAAACCTGCAAGCGTTGTGTTAACACCTACTTTGTACTTAGAGTCTCTGCTTATGAGAAGCACATAAATAAAAAGCATTGTCATTTTCAATGCCAATAGCTCAAACTCTCGCAAATCCTCCGCCCTCTGACTTTTTTCTTTTCTCTTTAAATTTCTGCAGCTTATTATTCTTGTTCTCCCTCAAATCTACCATTTTGTTTCTCAGGGTTAATATATTGTCCTTGTCCTCTCAACCCCCTCACCCCACCCCCTCCCCCAACCCCTCCCCCTTCCCCGGGGCGAACTCCTTGAAGCACGGGCGAGGCAGGAGGTCAGATCAAGAACACTTTAGAGAACCAGACACATCCTAAATCACTGCAGTCTTCCGCCAGCGGCGCTGATCGGATATTATAAATAAAGTGCAACCATGAAAGTTAATGTTCTTTTGCAACATTTAGGAAAATACTATTTACTTCACACAGAAAGAAATACACCTATGGACGAATCACATAAAGCAATAAAAGCAATGAATTCTTCAAAAAACATATATGGCATTCGACTTGTGGAAAAGGCAAAGGAACTTTTAATGGCTCAAACAGCCCAGTTGGCAGCAGTTTCAAACACTGTTTTATTATCTGCCTAAGGCAAGTATTTACTCAAGCACCTTTCAGTGACACATATCCAACGGTGTGCTAGAAAAATTAAAACAGCTTTTTATCACATGCTGTTTGCTCTCATTATCATGATTTTGGAGCAGGTTTGCTATATTTCCATACAAAACAGTGCTTATGTAAATCAGAATTAGAGACAAAAAAGTCTGGGTGGCACAGCTATCACTATTCGAGAACAGCAAGTGCAGGGATAGGACAATTTAGCTGCAATAAAACAAGCATTGGCATAGCCAATAGGTCTCGCCTTTGGGACCTTATAAGTGTTTAGCCATGCAACAATTTATCTTGTTGCACCAAGGATATTGTGCTGCATAACTAAATACTTATAAGGTCCCAAAAGCGAGACCTATTGGCTATGCCAATGCTTGTTTTTTATCTTTCTCAGGTATCCAACCCCTATATCAGCACACAGTGTCACTCTCAGGTACAGAACCTCCAATAACCACCCAACCTCCTTCCCAATTATTTATCCCTCAGTCATCACTCATCCTCCTTCCCAAGTACCAAGCACTCCAATCAGCACCCAGCATAAGTCCAAGGTAGCTAGTTATCCAATCAAAACACAGCTTTATTTCCAGGGACCCGACCATCCTATTATCTTACAAATCTACCTTTCAGGGACCAGCCCTTCAATCATCACCCAGATCTTCCTCCCAGGGCCCTGGCTCTCTAAACATCACCCATATCTAGTTACCAGGGAACCCGCCCTCCAATCATCGCCCATGTTCTTCGAATTATCATACAGCATCACCTCAGTTAAGCAACTCTTCATTCATCACTCAAACTTCTTACCAAGTCAATGGTCTTCGAATCCTCACTCTAAAACCACTGCTCATTGCCCTTCCCAGGTACCCAGCTATCCATCTCCCTGGATACCCACCCCTCAAATCATCAGCCATCTTCCTCACTTGTGAATGCTCTAGTAAGTAGAGTGTGGAGGAGTGTGGCTCACTGATTAGAGCGGCAGACCCTGATGCAGGGGTCTGGCCCGGGACCAGGGTTCAATTCCTGACGCGGCAGGGTCCTGAGCCCAAAATGTCCACGGACTCGATAATTCTCGCCTCGGTGCCTATTCTAATCATGGGGTCCCACGCTGCAACTCTGGGCAATAGTTGCTTAATCTCCACTACGGCGGCCCACCCGCTGCGGGATGCCTGGCTTTCACCCTGGGGATACCCAGTAGGGGTTATCTCACAGGGAAAAAGCCAGGACGGGTTCCCAAGGCAAGCGCCTTGATGCCTTCGGGTGATACGTGCGCTATATAAGTCGCAATACATACGCAATACATAAGTACAGCATTGTGCCTCTGTTATTGCTGAACAATTTGCTGCATCCTGCACACTATTTACATAGTTCCATAAAAATATTTTCCAATTAACATGCTCATTAAGTACAACATTGCGTATTCAAATGTCTAAGCCCCATGTTTAAAACAAATTCATGAAACATAAAAGACAGTACTTGCATTCACATCTTATGCTAAACAAATTGTGGGGAAGATGAGTTTTCTGAAATGTAAGTCACATAGGTTGTTGTATACTTCCCAAGACTTACATCTCTATTTTACCATCTACTCAATTACAGAAATCAAATGTAGCTGGTTTCACATAGATAGTAAAGGTTTCCCTAATTTGGCCCGGCTCTTTCAGCCAGCAATTCACATTCAGCGTGAGCCACTTTCCAGCTTTTCAGATTCACACTTTTGCAATTGCTGTACGTGCTCAATAAAAGCAGGTGTATCCGCTACTTTGGTACATCATTTTATTGTGTTGATTGTGTCCTTTTGTATTGTTTTACTTAAAACCAATAAAAAATATTTGAAATAGAAAATCTGGCTCCAGGCTTCCTTAAAGCTAAGCAACTAGACCCCTCTGGCCATTGATTTCTGCTTGACAACACCAGTAAGAATTGTTATCCTGAATCCCCAAATCAACCATTTGCCCAGGAAAGAAGTACCTACGATTTGTTCAAACTCTGAAATAAAATGAATTGAACCCGTCAGATCTTTCCTGTGTCACTGCCAGCTCCAGACTCATTTACCACGTTTATTTTAATTTAGGCAAGAGGTCTGTTTCATACTGTCCAAGGAAATAATGATTATAAAACGAAATTTGGCAATTTATTGGACAAACTGATTTATGCTGCTTTTTTATATATTCTTCTGTAAATCAGACAGCTGTACTCTGCAAAAAAATGAGTTGTGTGATTGGCTCCAAGCCTGACGACATCTTCCCAAGAGATGAAATGCTAGACAAGCCTCATTAGAGATGCACAGCTCGCATGCCACTGTGCCTTCTCCCCTAACAGCTATCTGGAGGATCACAGAGTTCTAAGAAAGAATTAGAGTATTCATGTAGGTCACATCATTTGCCTGCTCTTGGAGACAGCTTTAGAATCATTATCATTCACTGACTTGTGCTAAAGGCTGAATATTCACAAAATGGTTCTCATCGCTTCTGCTACAAGTTCCTAAAATTAGTGAGTCCCTGAAACCTTTCCGTTCCACATACTAGTGTTATTTGTTTAAAGCATTCCCATCCTGTGAAAGTTTGCCAGTCCATGACATTTTCACTGTGCTTTAAAATATCTGCCTAATAGTACAGTGTGATTTATAGCATTATTTACTTTACAGTATTTTAAACGAATTGCCTTTGAATGGGGTTGTTAATAAGGTGTTTATGTTTTAAATGTGCATTATCATTTCATTATATTTAACACTAAGGGCCCAATTACGAGCCTGGAGATCCACGGACCACCAGACTCATGCTGGCGCAGCGGCGTAAGTCTCTTGACCACCCTAATAGGATTTGGGTGGTTGGACTGCCATTGCCACTCAGAAGCTGCCAGGGAATCCCCATTCCCTGGTGGTGTTGCACAGGACAGGAGGCGTCAATATGCTAGGCTAGGCAGACTCCCTTGTGCCTCTGCACACTGGGGGGGCAAAAACAACAGTTGATGGACAAAATGCAGAACAATGTCATACATTCACCCCAGTACAGAGATCTGGGCATAAATCCATCGTTTTTTGCACTCCACACCACCCCACTTCAGACATGGCCATATACAAATCAGCCTTAACCCTGTGCCTCATGGGAACAGTCCAGCCTGAACTGCCAAGCCATGTCTTCCCTGGACCGGAATCAAGCATCCTGGGACCGGTTTCTGGCTATCAGCCAGGATAGCTTGACTCCAGTGGTGTGGAGAGCACGGGACTCACGTCTGAGCATACTCGCCCCACTTGGGGTGTCAATGCAAAAACAACAGTTGATGGACAAAATGCAGAACAATGTCATACATTCACCCCAGCACAGAGATCTGGGCCTAAATCCATCGTTTTTTTGCACTCCACACCACCCCAGTTCAGACATGGCCATATGCAAATCAGCCTTGACCCTGTGCCTCATGGGAACAGTCCGATACAAAAGGGTATGATGGACGGAGAGTTTGAGCAAATCAAACATTCGCCCCTCCAGTCAACTGATCTGGGCTTAATCCATCACCATTCTTTAGCTCACTCAGCCACCCCAGTTCAGACATGGCCATATGCAAATCAGTCTGACCCTGTGCCTCATGGGAACAGTCCAGCCCGAACTGCCAAGCCAAGTCTTCCCTGGACCGGAAACAAGCATCCTGGGACAGGTTTCGGGTTCATAACCCTCATCAGCAAGGCTATCTTGAATCCAGTGGCAAAGTGAGCAAGGGACTCACGTCTGAGCATACCCATCCCACTCGGGATGACAATGCAAAAACAACAGTTGATGGACAGAATGCAGAACAATGTCATACATTCACCCCAGTACAGAGCTCTGGGCCTAAATCAATCATTTTTTTGCACTCCACACCACCCCAGCTCAGACATGGCCATATGCAAATCAGTCTTGACCTTGTGCCTCAAGGGAACAGTCCAGCCCGAACTGCCAAGCCATGTCTTCCCTGGACCGGAATCAAGCATCCTAGGACCGGTTTCTGGCTATGAGCCGTCATCAGCCAGGATAGCTTGACTCCAGTGGTGTGAAGAGCACGGGACTCACGTCTGAGCATATCCGTCCCACTTGGGGTGACAATGCAAAAACAACAGTTGATGGACAAAATGCAGAACAATGTCATACATTCACCCCAGCACAGAGATCTGGGCCTAAATCCATCGTATTTTTGCACTCCACACCACCCCAGTTCAGACATGGCCATATGCAAATCAGCCTTGACCCTGTGCCTCATGGGAACAGTCCGATACAAAAGGGTATGATGGACGGAGAGTTTGAGCAAATCAAACATTCGCCCCCCCAGTCAACTGATCTGGGCTCAATCCATCACCATTCTTTAGCTCACTCAGCCACCCCAGTTCAGACATGGCCATATGCAAATCAGTCTGACCCTGTGCCTTATGGGAACAGTCCAGCCCGAACTGCCAAGCCAAGTCTTCCCTGGACCGGAAACAAGCATCCTGGGACAGGTTTCGGGTTCATAACCCTCATCAGCCAGGCTATCTTGAATCCAGTGGCAAAGTGAGCAAGGGACTCACGTCTGAGCATACCCTGCCAACTTAGGGCGAAGAAAGCGATACAAAAGGGTATGATGGACGGAGCGTTTGAGCA
Source organism: Lissotriton helveticus (assembly GCF_964261635.1). Lineage (NCBI taxonomy): Eukaryota > Metazoa > Chordata > Amphibia > Caudata > Salamandridae > Lissotriton > Lissotriton helveticus. The sequence continues at coordinate 170,289,904 of NC_136059.1, read as the reverse complement.
AATCAAACACTGGCCCCCAGTCAACTGATCTGGGTTTAATCCATCACCATTCTTTAGCTCACTCCGCCACCCCAGTTCAGACATGGCCATATGCAAATCAATCTGACCCTGTGCCTCATGGGAACAGTCCAGCCCCAACTGCCAAGCCATGTCTTCCCTGGACCGGAAACAAGCATCCTGGGACCGATTTCGGGTACATAACCCTCATCAGCCAGGCTATCTTGAATCCAGTGGCAAAGTGAGCAAGGGACTCACGTCTGAGCATACCCTGCCAACTTAGGGCGAACAAAGTGATACAAAAGGTTATGATGGACGGAGCGCTTCTGCAAATCAAACACTCGCCCCCAGTCAACTGACCTGGGTTTAATCCATCACCATTCTTTAGCTCACTCCGCCACCCCAGTTCAGACATGGCCATATGCAAATCAGTCTGACCCTGTGCCTCATGGGAACAGCCCAGCCCGAACTGCCAAGCCATGTCTTCCCTGGACCGGAAACAAGCATCCTGGGACCGGTTTCTGGCTATCAGCCGTCATCATCCAGGATAGCTTGACTCCAGTGGTGTGGAGAGCATGGGACTCACGTCTGAGCATACCCATCCCACTTGGGGTGAAAAATGCAAAAACAACAGTTGATGGACAGAATGCAGAACAATGTCATACATTCACCCCAGTACAGAGATATGGGCCTAAAACCATCGTTTTTTTGCACTGCACACCACCCCAGTTCAGACATGGCCATATGCAAATCAGCCTTGACCATGTGCCTCATGGAAACAGTCCAGCCCAAACTGCCAAGCCATGTCTTTCCTGGACCGGAATCAAACATCCTATGACTGTTTTCTGGCTATCAGCCGTCATCAGCCAGGATAGGTTAGTCATTTTAAAAAGTAGATATATCTGTACATAGCTCATTGAACCTCTAAAATCTATGTCCATGCATTTAAATACAAGATAAACTAAACATCTGTATTTTGGCTGCAACCTAAGATGCACCTTAGCTGCAGCTCATCAACAGACTTCCAACACACCTGGGGAGGTTTGCCACCTAGAGTCCTTATCTGTTTGAGGGTGTGTTATACCCCTCTACTAAACACGCCAGGAGGTGAGCCTGTAGTGCTGGAAAGCACTCCCTGCCCACGCTACTGGAGGCAGGACTTTTCAAAGCATCCCCAAATGTCTCCAATGCCCCCTTCAAAGCTCAAGGCTCTGTGACTCTGTGGCTCTGTTCTGTGCTGACTTTTAAGCAGCCCCTGATCCCCACACAAGGATCCCAAAACTCAATTATTTTTCTTCTTGCCTGCTTGCCCTAAGAGATCTCTTCAGCTCTCCAGATCCCTTGGCGTTCTTCCCTCTCCGGTGAACATCTGCTGCCTGCTTTTACTGGTACTGGTCTGTTCCTCAAGACCTGTTGTGTCCCATTGTGTAGCCTGTCCGAGTCGCCTGTGCCTGTGCCAATTATGGGGAAGAGAAAGGTCATGGAGGGAGGGCCGAGTAAACCAAAGGGGAAGAAATTACACAAAACATGGAAACCTGTCGGAGATAACAGTGTTATAGACAGAATAGATAGCCTACTATCAGAAGGTGAGAAGAATTTAGGGGCATATTATCAAGACAACTGCCGCTAAAACGGCGATAATGGACTTGATATTATGCTCTATGGAACTCCAATTGAAGCCCAAGTTAGATGTGAAGGACATCTAACATGGGCTTCATTTGGAATTCCAAAGAGCATATTATGAAGCCCATTATCGCCGTTTTAGTTTTCTGCCACTAAAACGGTGATAATTTTATCGCCTGTCTTGATAATATGCCCCTGAGTTCCCTTTCCGACTGTATCTTGTACGGGTGTTCACCCAGAAGGTTCTATACCTAATGATGCCCCTAGCACTAATCCCCTTAGGAGAGTCCCCAGGATGTTTACTAGGTCATACAGATCGAGTAAACTGGGCAAATCAGGCCATGAACTTGTTGATAGCCTTAGTGTAGATCCACCCCTACCCCACCCTTCTGTTTCCCCTACCCTAGATCCACTTGATGACATCCCTCCTAGCAGTAATCCTTTTGCCCCCTAAGTTTCTTGAAGAGCAATTGTTCATTCACACTACACAATCCCGTACTGTGCATTTAATAAATAAATAAATAAATAAATCATCCAATGCCAGTGATCCTAAATCACTTGTACCACCTGGTACGACCCTTGAGGATCTTGGCTTATTCCCCCAAGAGCTCCTGGATTTATTCTTTGAGGTCTCGTTGGTAACGTTTAGGGCTTTCATGGTAGCTGAGATTGTTCCCCTGCTGACCTGTCTTGATCGCCTGGAAGGGAAACTATTGCCTATGAAACCCCTGCTCAATGACCACTGGAAGAGAGGGCCTGTCATTTACCCTAGGCTCACTACCAGCCATTAATGAGTGATTCAAGTTCTCGTGTCCAAACTCAATTACCTCCTCCATTAGAGACTACTAGTAACCAGAAAATAACAGGGGTTCGCGGGGGAGGGATGAGTTGGGGAGGGGGGAGTCAGTAACTTGTCCCAGCACCCGGGTAAAAGTGGGAAACCTCATCCATCATCCCACAGTAGTCCCCCCTCAGGTTATTCACAACTTCCTCCTGAGTGCCAACCATATTTAATTGTTCTTTGTGCTGTCCCTGAACTACTTCCTAACACTAGAGAAAGTCCTATGTCATTGAGGAACAAGTCATAACATTGGCTACAAACCAATGCAAGGTGGTCCTGCGATTTAACCCAAGAGGTCTTCTCGGTCAGACGTTCACCATGGCTGGGCATCCATCCTATAGCTTATCGGTGGGATTGTGTATTGGTGAATTTTAAGTACCCTTTACTGTGGATCCTTATTTAGTAGGCTGAACCTGCTGGAATCCTCGGCAAGCCGCCTTAAAGCACTACCATTGGGGTACATTTGTAGGCCCTTCTCTCTGCTCCCCACAACAGCCCAGATGAGATCCGAGATTAGGTATGGCCATCCCAGCTCCATTACTGTCAATTCCTTTGAGAAAAGTCCCCCTGTAACTGTTTCACCTCTTGATGCCCAGGACTGATGGCTATAGGATCAAGTACCGGGTGAACCCTTTCCTTCACTGGCTAAAAATTTCCAACAGAGGGGCGTCGCCAGCAGCCAACGAAGATGGCCCCACACTAGAGGAGCTGCTCTAGTAGAACCACCAAAGACACCCACCATCCGGCATCATCCGACCTTTGAAAGTCACTCACCGCATGTGGTAGTGGTGGGAAGACTATAGACGGCTTTGCGGTCCTGCAACGATCGAGTCTGTGGAGTTTGGAAGCAATAAATCTGGTGCCCGGGTGGCATATCAGGCGGGAAGGAAATGCCGCCTGCAGCCGCCGAGTCCAGTGCTTATGGACTCTGAAGCCGTCGGGACATCTGTGTAGGACCCCCCGCTTGCAGACACCATAGAGAGACTGCGTGGGGCTTCCGGGCTGTACGGGGCGACGGATGGTTGTTCTCCTGTGTCGCAGCACCGGGGAACTGTTTGCTGTAACAGACGGTAACAAAATGGCACCCGCTGCCGCCGAGACCGATCCATGAAGCTCGCCGCCCGAGGGCATTCAGGCGGAGCTATTGCGGGTGGCGGCTGTAGTATACTGGTGCCACTGGACGGACTGTGACTGGGCGCTGTCGTGCGCCTTGCCCGGCCCTGAGACGAGCACCCTGCTCGCGGGGTAACGAGCTGGACGGAGAGCTGGTTGGCTGTGCGGCCCGTCCCGCTCCGTGAGGCGGGGGTCCCCGTGGGCACAGAGGAGTGGTGGCGGGTTGAACCCAGGACCCAGTGGTAGCGGTCAGCGCTGCTGGGGAGCAGACAGCGGTCCCCAGACAGGAACAGGTCAGTGCGAGGCTTGACGGGCCTGGGGACAGGAGAGTTGCAGGAGCGCGTGGGGTGGCAGAGTGGCCCAGGTGGCAGCAGCGGAGGGGCGGACGGGCTTGGCCCGACCTAGTGACAGCGGCGGAGCAGCCCACGGCGAACGTTGACCTGCAGGGACCGGTTTGGAGATAAGCAGCCTGGCGGAGAACCCAATGAAAATCTGGCCTGGTGTGTGTGGAAGGGCTGTCATTGCTGGATCCCCTGTGGACGGCAGGGTGACAGGGGTGGCTGCACAGCGATTGAGACCCTCATGAGCGGTCACTGGCCAGCAATCCGGTGGAACGAGGGGGGCCCCACTGCCGCTTAAAATAACTCTCCTTTGTTATTATTAGGCCAGACCTGATACAGAACCAGCACACAGGCTTTGGCTGGTGACAGACAGCGAATTGCCGGGCGTGCGGCCCCGTTGAGTGGCGGGGCAGACCGCGAGGGGACTGCATGCGGCAGATGGGCGTAATATCTAGCAGGCGCCTCATAGAGTACTGTGGCTGCGGTCGCATCCTGTTGAGTGTCCAGCAGGAGTGGATTAGAGGGGGGCAGCTCGGACCAGGGTGGAGTCCAGGACCATGGGCCGCAATAGACCCCTGACATAGGGGCAGGTCAACCAGGTAGACAGGTACACGGTCAGCGTAGGGAGGGAAGACGACCCTCCAGGAGAGAGCCAGAGAAGCGAAGGTGCAACTGATGGGTCAGACCCTTCATTAAAAGACATTATGGTGGCCATCATGGAGATGCGTGGCGCCATCAAAGAGATGAGGGCCACCATGGAGCCCAATCTCGATCCGGTGACTGAGGAGGTCAATCTAATATAGGCAGACTTGGGCAAAATGTAGGACAAGGTTACAGAGGTGGAGTGTGGTGTCGGCAGTTTGCAGTTCAAAACAAAGAGACTTGAGGAGCAGGTAGCCAAGCTCATAAAGAACCAAGACGACATGGCCGCCCACCTGGAGGATCAGGAAGGCCAGGCGCTGCGTAATAATATCTGAATCGTGGGAGTGGCGGAGGGCATGGAGTTGCCCGTACACTGACTGGTTTGTGGAGGATATGATAATTAAGCAGCTCAAGCCAAAGCGCCTGTCAAATTTTTCTCGGTGGAAGGAGCGCATCGTGTGCTGGGGGGCAGGCCCAAGCCTGGGGCCCCTCTACGCACCATCATCGCCTGTATTTTGAACTATAGAGACCGGGATCCCATCCTGCAGGCCTCAAGGGTGTCGGGGAACCTCCATCTGGACAATGCCACAATTTGTTTTTTCCCGGAGTTTACGCATAACGTCCAGCACCAGCGCCGATCCTTTGAGGGGGTCATGAGAGCTCTCAGGGAGAAAGGCATAAAATACATTATGTTGTACCCGGCACGTCTCAAGATCCTTGATGGGGAGAAGACTATTTTCTTTGACTCACCAACGGAGGCAAGCGACTGGTTGGAGGGCTGGCGGACCTTGGGCCGCCAGAATGGGTCGCAGCACCTTCCGCACAACCGTGTGGGTCAGCAGACCCGGATCAGTGACAGTCAAACTCGAAAGCCTCAGCAGACAGGGCAGACACCGATCAAGTGATGGTGGGGGTGAGGTGGACATGAGTCACTGTGGTGAAAGGAAGTAGGGGAGTTGATGCACCTCTTGGGCTCTGGTTTTTTCAAGGGGGCGGACGGGAGAGTCTGCTGACTCCTCGTTGGAGGGAAGGTTTGGGCACTTATGGTGTTCCTAGTTTTCCATCAATGGCTTTTCTGAATTGTTGCAGGGGGTCGCGGGGGAGGATGTAGGGAGGGGGGTCCTGTTATGAGATCTCTTCATGGGGTGTGAACTCCGTCACCTCAGTATGACTTCTTCTGCGGATGCAGGCTTATGTTCCCTCAGTTGGTTGGTATAGGGTTGAAGGGGCGACAGGCAATCTGCATGGTTCAGCAGTGGGAGGTTGGGGGCCCACATAGCAGGGAGGCAGGGAGGGGGGTGAGGATTGGGGGGAGGGAAGGGGTGTTGTGGGAAGGTTTATGTTTGGCTCATGGTGTTTTACTCTCGCAGGTACATGGTTTTGTACTCAGCAATAAGCAGTGGTTCGAAGTGGATCCGGCACACTCTAGGATGCTGTACTTCAATGGCTGATCAGCCATGGTTAAGGATCTGGTCGTGGAATGTAAAAGGGTTGAGCAATAAAGTTAAGCGCACACTGGTCTTGCAGTATGTGAAGCGCCACGGCCCAGATGTAGTTCTCCTCCAGGAGACTCACTTGCAAGGCAAAACGTGCAGCGCGCTGGACAGGTTCGGCTATAAGCTGCTGGCCCACTCGGGGTTCACATCTGGCTCCGGGGGGGGATTCGAGTCCGTACAGAGCTCCTGCTGATTGTAATGGGTAAGTGGGAGAAGGACTCGAGTTGCTTACTGGCGGTGACAGCTAGATGAGAGGGTGTTTAGCTCTTGCTATGTTCCACCTGGGTTGCATGCCCCGACTTACACAAAGCTTGGGTCCCATCTGGCGGTGTGGCACTCTGATATTGGGAGGGAACACTAACGCAGTAATGGACACAGACCTGGATCGCTCGAGGGAGAAGCAGGGCCATAGGGGGAGGCTGGCTTGCGAAGTTTTACCTCAGCGCTGGGCTTCTGTGACATATTGCGAGCACCCCCACCCTACACAATGGCAATAAACTTTTTACTCAGCTCGGCACGGGTCTTTCTCCAGAATAGACCACATTTTAGCCAGGGTAGACCAATTAGGTGACTTTGTGGACTCCTGCATTATGGCCCAGGGTCACTCACCGGTGGGTGTCAGGGGCGGCAACCGCAAGGGCAACCTTCCCGCGGATAGACCTATGGCACCTCAAGGACGTTTCCATAGTAGACAAGTTGAGGGAGGACTCCCAGTTGTACTTTGAAGAAAAACGGGGTTCGTTGATTCCCAGGTCATCCTGTGGGAAGCTTTCAAGGCCGTCTTGAGGGGCCAAGTCCAGGCGCTGATAGGGGTGCAGAAGAAGGAAGAGGAGCTCCAGGTGGAGCAGTTGGAGAGGGAGGTAGAGGCGTTGGAACGGGAGGTGGGGAGGGTCCATCGGTGGAGCACAGCCACAAGCTTGCCTCAAACAGCAGTAACTTGGTTCATTGGTGGAGGGTGAGGCGCAGGCCTACTCCCTGGCTGTGCAACACCGGATTTAAGATGCAGGGGATAAAAGTATGAAATTGCTAACCTGGTTGGAATGAAGAGATCGGGAGCGCTCCTGGGTTGCGGAGGTGAGGACCAAGGCGGGAACCCTGGTATCGGCGGGCGTCGGCATAGCGGAGGCCTTTGCGTCCTATTATGAGGCGGTGTACACTCTGGTATGCACCAGATCCGAATCAGACTGCAAAGCATTCCTTCGGGACTTCGCGCTTACCACGCTGTCTCACGAGCAGACTGACAGCCTAGAGGCGGACCTCACGGTCCTTGAATTGGGTGAAGCCCTAAACGCGCTACAGGCTGGGAAGGCACAGGGGCCCAACGGGCTCCCAGTAGAAATCTACAAACGACAGCCCAATGTCGTGATAGATCCCATGAGATGCATGTTCCTTGAGGCGAGGCAAGAGGGGTGCTCCCGCCACACCAGTAGGAGGCCACAATTGTGGTCATCCACAAAGCCGGGAAACCGGCGGACCACTGTTCTTCATACTGTCCCATCTCACTCATCAACGTAGAGGCCAAGGTCTTGGCCAAAGCCTTAGCGACGCGTCTTCTCGCGGTCCTGCCTGATTTGGTACATGCCCCACAGGAGTATGCGGCATAACTCGAGGCGCCTCTATGGGCTGGTACATGACTGAGCACGTGGGCGATACCCAAACGGCCTTGATGGCGCTGGACGCCTCAATGGCCTTCAACAGTATTGAATGGCCGTATCTGTTCATGGTCCTGCAAAGACTGGGCTTTGGGCTGGTTTTCTGTAGCTGGGTGCATCTGTTGTATGAGAGGCCTGTGGCAAGGGTGAGAGTGAACAGAGTTATATCTTGGGTGTTCCCCCTGGGGCGGGGGTGCAAGGCAAGGGTGCCCCCTATCCCTTCTCCTAATCGCCCTGGCACTCGGCCCATTGGATTAGAAGAGATCGGTCGTTTTGGGGCTTGGCGCTCACGGATGAGTGGGAGGAGCATATATCCCTATACGCCGACGATATAGTCCTCTACATGGCCAGGCCCTACCATTCTATGGCGCAGGCGCTCCACCTCTTTGAGTTATTTGGAAGTTACTCTGGCTATAGGACTAATTGGACCAAATCCTTGATATACCCTCTCTCTGGTGCCCCCCCCCGAGGGTCCCGTCGCGATGCCCGGCCCTGGTGGTCACCGGGGTATTTAAATACCTCGGTGTGTATATCACTAGAGACAGTTTTTTGTCAAAAATCTGGAGCAACATCTGGCTCGGTTGGCGTCGGTTGTCGCTCATTGGCGCTCCATGCCTTTCACACTAATGAGGCGCGCCGCGCTCTTTAAAATGCTGGCGTTGCCGCGCCTCCTCTATATCCTACAGAACTCACCATACTCAGTACCAGATGGTGTGTTCAGGCGTATAACCCAGGCCCTGCGGACGCTACTCTGGGACGAGAATCGCACTTAGCAAACTCATGAGGGTGGTGTACGACGGAGGGCTGGCCCTACCGGACCTGCGGTTATAATATTGGGCATCCTAGCTCCCGGACATCAATGATTGGGTCTATGTGAAGGCCTCGGAGCCAGCCTATAGGGTGGACACGTACGCCATGCCGGATGGTAATTGCAAACCTCTTCTATACTCGTGAAAAATTCAGAGTGGCTTGCCTTCGCATACAGGGGTGGTACTGCAGTGCTGGAGAGAGGCCAATACATTTCTAGGATGGACAGATACTATAACCGGTTCGGAGACCAGTTGAAAGAGGTGAAGAGGCTCACTGACTTCAAGGGCTGAATGTTGATTGGAATCCAATACCATGGGGATATTTGGAAAGGGGGCCCTCAGATCCTTCGAGTACCTAAAAAAGGAATACCAAATGCATGACTCACAACACTACCACTACCTGCGTCTTTCCCACGCTTTGCACGCCCATATCCCATTAGAGATTACTCACCGACGGAGGACAGGATCCTGCTAGACCCCATATTGGAGAAGCCAACAGCAACCATTTACCAAAAATTGATTAATAACATGCCTGACCCCCTGCTGTCTCTGCGGGCGAAATGAGAAGTAGATATTGGTGGCATAGAAGACGATGATTGGCAGGACGCCCTGCAGAGCCCACGTGAAATAGCGGTGCGGGTCCGGTTTCGGCTGGTCCAGTTTAAAATCTTGCACTGAGTTTACTACCTACGTACACACCTGTTCTCATGGGGCTTTAGCCAGTCTCCTCTGTGTGCGAAGGGTTGTCAGGAAGAGGGGACGTACTTTCATATCCTTTGGGAGTGTCCAAACGTGGTTCCATTCTGGGCTAGGGTGGCTCGCACTATTGAGATAGTTGTGGTTTAGTCAGTCCCGGTGGAACCAAGATGGTTTTTATTAATGATCAAAGGCCTGACGGACTGGTCAAGGTATAACGAGATCTGGCTGGCCTTAGCGGCTGGGGTGTCAAAAAGGAACGTAGCCAGGAACTGGGGGGCACAGGAGGCACCACAATGGGACCAGTGGCGACGAGATTTAGACTGGTGTCAGAGGGCGGAGGAAACAGTCTACAAGGAGAGGGTGTGTGTGAAGAAATGGAGGAAGATCTGGGGTCCCTGGCGGAAGTATCGGGGAACAGGGGGGGGCGGGAGAGGGGTGACATGGGTGATGACGCCTTGATAATGTATGATTTGCTCTTGATTGTACAATGTATTGCTAAATATTTCAAGATAATTGTACACTGCAATGTATTTTGCGAGTCTGTGAGCAATGTCAATAAAAAGATTTATAAAAAAAAAAAATTCCAACAGGACCCTGTTGTCACACCCTCCAGCTCTGCGCCTAGCTAGGCCCGCTCTAAGACCACCGACTGCCAGTGCCCTTCACCTTGCCCCATTTTCGCCCAGAAGCCTGTTTTGGCAGAAACTCTGTCACCTGTGGTCACTCACCAGGAGAATCTACTTGCTGAGGTCGCAGCTCCATCACATAGATCTTCACACAGGAGGCAACTTCAGTCACCACAATTTCACCACAACAGCATCACCATTCTTTGTCATCGATTAAAACATGGTCTCAGCATAGGATTTGGAACATTCTTTTGTGGAACTTAGTCTGACTCAAATCCGATCTGATAGACTCGGACTGGGGGACCTTCATTGACACGTTTGATATCTCCATGTTTCAGGAGACATCTTCAGAGGGCAGGGGTCAGCCTACTGGAGGCTTGATTGTGTGGCTTTAAATATTTAGCTCTCCACATCATGAGGCTCAATATAAACTCACCAGATGTTATGGGGCTGTTTATTACTGGGGTTGGCTCATCTTGGTATGCCTTTAACATTTACAACAGGCCCAGTGGGGTGAGGAGAACATCAGGTACTCTGGGTATTCTAGAAAGATCCATACATTCCCTTCCACAATATGACAGGGTAATTATTGCCAGAGACTTCACTGCTACATTTGAACCCTTCAGCCTCGAGCCTTTTAAATTTACAGAAGAAGAAGATGCAGCCTGGGGTGTCCCTAAGATAGATCTGGGCCCTGCTACAAGATGCTCTCCCATTGCTGACCAATTGATGAGCCTAACCCTTCATTTTGGTCACAGGGCTTGTAACGGCAGGTAAAACCTTAGTGGTGCCCACACTTTTAAGTGTGCATCACAAAAGAGCTGCGTCAATTACATATACCTCTCCCTCCCGCTATGCCAATCGCTCATAGATATGATAATTGTTGAGCCCCACAACAGTGACCACAATGCTCTACATCTACCCCGAAGTGGAGAAGTGGAGAAGTGTGGCTCAATGGTTAGAGCGGCAGACCCTGATGCAGAGGTCTGACCCGGGACCAGGGTTCAATTCCTGCCTTGGCTGTCCTCGGCGGATCTTGGGCTCATAATTACTCGGACCTGATTTCTCGCCTCAGTGCCTACTCTAAGCATGGGTCCCACGCTGCAACTCTGGGCAATAGCTTGCTTAGTCTCCACAACGGCCCCCTACAGCGCTAGGGATGCCTGGTTGCACCCTGGGGATGCCCAGGAGTGGACATTTCACGGGGAAAAACCAGGAAGGGTTCCCTAGCGGTATGAGTACAGCGCCAGGACACTCAGGAGTATCAGTGCGCTTTACAAGTACGGCTACATTTACAGGTACCGCTACAAGATAAATCTACTGCTCATCAGTGTGCTTCTCCAAACTTTGGGGTTGCCCTGTCAATCGCGAACAACAAGAGCGCTCTAAAATGGGTGGCTGTTTGCAAGGACCCAAAAATGGTGACCCTGATATATGATTGGGTAGCTGATACCCAGAATGCACTGAAAACCATTACTATAGATCATAATCTCATTGTTACATCCATAAAAGTCTCTTTAGCTCCCTTAAAAACATGAGTAAAGACGTTCACAAAATTAAAAGGGTCCAAACCCACTGTACCATGTTTAATTCCAGTTTCAGCAATTCCAGAGGTAGTCTCATACAAAGTATAAAAACAATAGGAAACACACTGTTAATGCTAGGAATGAGTATAAAGTGGCATTTCATGAGCCAAAACTGACTGGGAACATGAGATGTGGGAGGACTTAGTAGCTGCAGTTTGGGTAGGGGTGTTAAAGCTTTCTGGGGAATTGTGGCTCATGGCAGGTGGAATGCCTCTACCAGTGTTGATTATAATTTACAACCACAGACCTGGGTGGACCATTTCAAAAACATTATGTAGCTAAGACCGACATGGAGAATGCCCAATCAAGAAGTGCCCTATGTGGTCTCCCTCTATCCTTCCATCTTAAAAATGTAATTTCGGCATCAATGCTACTCCCAGCACATTAAGCATCCAGCCACGATTCCCTATTTGGGGATCTTTTTAGTTCAAAACCCTTGCTCTGGGCCACATATTTCCAGCTGCAGTTTCAAGTTATGCTTGCAGGTGGCCCGAACCCAGCTCTTAGCTGACTGCGGATATTGTCCTGATTTACCAAAAAGGGTCCAAAGAACAGGCTTCAGGCCTATCAGTCTTATTGGCACATCACAGAATCTATTCCGTCATCTCATATTGTATTAACTGCTTGACTGGGCAAAGGACAACTCTGTCTTCTTAGAGCTCTGGCTGGGGTTCAGAAACAGGGTCAGTACGGTGGATCAAATACTCTGTTTCTGTGCCCTATATTGGAAAACAGTTTCACTAGGCAAGGGCCAGCTTTATGTGGTCTTTATTGATATGAAGACAACTTTCGATTCAATTTCCAGGGCCAATCGGTGGGAAGTTCTGGAAAAGATGGGTGTTCCTGTAATATTCTCTCTGTCCTTATCAGCTTGCATGCACATAATACTGGCAAAGTTAGGTATGGCAACTGTGGTGAGCTCACTGACACTTTTAAAATTGAAGCTGATACACTGGATGCACTGAAAACCATGACTATATATCATAACTAGCAGCCCGTCCCGACCTTGTCTGGGAGCATTCAGGCTTCCCCTGCCCCTGCCTCCCCCGACATTGCCCAGCAGCCCGTGCCCCCGCCCGCCCCGTCCCCCGCCTGCCCCGACCACCGCCTGCCTTGTAGTCTGTTGTGTTGTAACTCCCCGTCCCCCGCCTGGCCCGACATCCGCCTGCCCCGACATTAACTCCCCGTCCCCCGCCTGGCCCGACACCCGCCTGCCCCGACATTGTCCCCGGAGCCTTACGGCATCCGCCGCTCCTCAGTTCACTGCTCCTAGCCGATCTGCTCCTCACCGCCTGTCTGCCGCCGATCCTCCCCCGCGCCATGTCTGCCTCTCCGCTGCTCGCACCGTCGCTGGCCTGTCCGCAGCTCCTCACGTCACCGCTCCTCCCCCGCGCCATGTCCGCCGCTCCTAGGACGCTGCTCCTCCCCGTGCTCCTGACGTGAGCACGCACGTCGCGGCCGGCGCTACTTTGGAGGGACTACTTTTTTTTTTAATATAAATTTTTTAAATAACGTTTATTTTTTATATTTATATAGCCTATAACCATCTACACACCCTGACGATTTCAACGGTGTATTGGGTGTGTAGATTGGCACCGTGGTTCCCGAGTTTACCCGCCTCAAATCCTGAAAGTTCTTACTTTATTATAGTAGTATAAATTTCATTGTTACATCCATAAAAGTCTCTTTAGCTCCTTTAAAAACATAATGAGTAAAGACGTTCGCTAAACCAAAAGGGTCCAACCCCACTGTACCATGTTTAATTCCAGTTTCAGGAATTCCAGAGGTAGTCTCGTACAAAGTATCAAAAAAATAAAGTAGGCAAAACACTGTTAATGCTAGGAATGAGTATAAAGTGGCATTTCATGAGCCAAAACTGACTGGGAACATGAGATGTGGGAGGACTTAGTAGCTGCAGTTTGGGTAGGGGTGTTAAAGCTTTCTGGGGAATTGTGGCTCATGGCAGGCGGAATGCCTCTACCAGTGTTGATTATAATTTACAACCACAGACCTGGGTGGACCATTTCAAAAACATTATGTAGCTAAGACCGACACGGAGAATGCCCAATCAAAAAGTGCCCTATGTGGTCTCCCTTTATCCTTCCATCTTAAAGATGTAATTTCGGCATCAATGCTACTCCCAGCACATTAAGCATCCAGCCACAATTCCCTATTTGGGGATCTTTTTAGTTCAGAACCTTTGATCTGGGCCACATATTTCCAGCTGCTGTTTCAAGTTATGCTTGCAGGTGGCCCGAACCCCAGCTCTTAGATGACTGCGGATATTGTCCTGATTTACCAAAAAGGGTCCAAAGAACAGGCTTCAGGCCTATCAGTCTTATTGACACATCACATAATCTATTCCGTCATCTCATATTGGATTAAATGCTTGACTGGGCAAAGGACAACTCTGTCTTCTTAGAGCTCTGGCTGGGGTTCAGAAACAGGGTCAGTACGGTGGATCAAATACTTTGTTTCTGTGCCCTATATTGGAAAACAGTTTCACTAGGCAAGGGCCAGCTTTATGTGGTCTTTGTTGACTTGAAGACAACTTTCGATTCAATTTCCAGGGCCAATCTGTGGGAAGTTCTGGAAAAGATGGGTGTTCCTGTAATATTCTCTCTGTCCTTATCAGCTTGCATGCACATAATACTGGCAAAGTTAGGTATGGCAACTGTGATGAGTTCACAGACACTTCTAAAATTGAAACCTGTGTTTGGCAGGGTTGTGTGCTGGCCCCAACATTGTTCACTCTTTATATTAACCATGGTGCACGCATTTGATTTTCCGGGTAATAATGCACCCAAACCTGGCCCTCATAAAATTGCGACGCTACTTTTCGCAGATGACACGCTTTTTATTTCCAAAACCCTGCGTGGTCTGCAGGCACTACTTGATTGCATTTTAATTTTCTCTACTGATCGTGGTCTTAAACTAAATGTCAATAAAACAAAATAATCAATATAATCTATAATATAAATCTGTTAGAGCAAGTATTTTGGTGCAGGGCATTCCTCTAGAAAAAGTGCAGGAGGTTGTGTATTTGGGGGTCTGTCTGAATCACAAAATAAGTTGGTCCTCTCATATCAAGAGATGTCCACTAAAACTTCAGGCAGAGGTTGGAGCCATACCCAAACTGTGCAAACAGGCCCATGCCTACTCTCTAGAACCAGTGGTGGAGATCTAAAACATCAAAGCTAAAACCTCAGCCATGTATGGTGTAGAACTATGGGGACACGTTAAAAGCAATGAACATGGTAAAACTGAAAAAAGGTTTGTGAGGAGCATTCTCAACCTTCCACAGAGCGCTCCTCAGCTCCCCCAACTGCTGGATTTTGGGAATTGATCCTATAAACCAACTTATCATTTGTCGTCCTATCCTGTACTGACAGTGGTCCATAGATGAACTACAATCTTTTAGAATTGTGGTTAGGGCTCTTCCTAACTCTCCAGGCTGTGAGAGGATTGCTTGGTTCACTTATAGTAAAGCCATGCTGCTTGAGACAGGCTTGCCATTGCTCTGGAAAACCCCTATCATGGCAAAACAAGTGTCTTGTTCCTCGGTCAAAGAACGCCTGAAAGAGTTTTTTGGGTTGAGGGATCTGAAAAGAGTCAAAGCAGGTAGTTTTACTGACTGTTTGTTAGACATCAAGCTCTCCCCTGCATATGAATCTTTTTGGGATATTCTCCCACGTCCCATTCCCCTGCAGCTCTTCTTCAAATGGAGGTACACGGTCTTGTCGTTAAACTGCTTCTGTATAAACTGGGGCCTCGCAGTAATGTAGCTCTAATATGTGTCTGTTGCAAAGTCATCCTGTGCCCTGGGCACCCCCCAACTTTTTGCTGACTGATACTGGTGTTAACTGACTCTGACTGACCCTGGGCTCTGCCTAACCAGGCCCAGGGCTGGTACTATTGTGAAAGAGACACATTACAGTTAAAAGATCTACATACACTAGGGTACACAATGGTGGGTGGGATACTCCTGTATTGCCTACCCTATAAGCCCCTAGTATATAATAGGGTAAGGTTATTGAAACTACCTAGAAGTCCCTAGTACCCTACGGCATGCCAGTTTAGAGGACTGCAGCTCTTTTTACTTGCATGTGTGCAGTGCTGAAGCCTGAGGTCAGTTTAAAGCAGCCCTGGGTGCCAGGACTACTTTTAAAAAGTCAATTGTGCCCAAACTCGACTTTGGGGCACTTAATAGTGGATAACCTACAATGTTTTGGCATATTAGGACCCCTAGGTGTCCCAGGGGTGGGGGGTCAGATATTCATAAGGTACACCCTTATAAAATGAGTTTTATACGCCCTGGGTAAAGGGAAATTTCACAATTCACTCCCCACATTGTGATAAAGTGCTGCCCAAATTTGCCTTTGATGCTAGGAGCACTGTGGAAGGAGTATCTGCAATATTTCTACAGATACAGAACCCCTAAAGTCTCCCCTAGTTGTCCCATGGGGTGGGGTCCAGTAGATATAAGCAAAGTAATTATAAAATATGTTTTTGTAAGTCCTGGTGCAGGAAAAATGGCCCAAGTCATTTTTCCCATTGCAAATCCCTTGCTACATAGGCTAACATGGTAGAACGTTATTGATTAATAATTCTTGATAGGAAAGGCTAGAAGTGCCATTCAAAGACTTCCCTGAATGTTATTAATACATTCAACAATATTATATTGTTGAATTTCTCCTAAATTATACATGCAAGAAGCTATAAGAGTTTCTTGTTTGTATGTCCAGATTCAGCCTTCCAGTGGTCTGCCCTGTTTGGTCAGAGTTAAGTGGAGTTGCCAGGCTGCCTTGAAGAAGTGATAAAGAGCCCCTGGGGTCAACCAGCTCTGCTGGCAGGGCGGTGTTCTGTTCCATAGGAATGCCAGGCCAGGGGGAGGAGTTGTAAACTATGTCCTTCGAAGAGGAGAGCAGAAACCAGTGTAATTTACAACTCTGAACTCTCCACCTTAGGCAGATGGTAGGATTAAGACAGGTATGAGCAGATGCAGGGGGGAGAGTCTAGATAAATTATCCATCCATGGGGTGTGTTTAGCAAGCTCTTACCTCCTTGCTTGAAAATCAGCCATTATGGATTTGGAAGATTTGGTGCACTCTGGGACAAAATAATGCCACACTCTACAGGATGTGGTCATATCTTTGAGGAGTTACTGCTGCCATTGTTCAGGAGTGACCTCCTCCCTGACCCAGAAAACTTGGAATAAGTATCTGAGAGGGGCAGACCCTCCAGATCTGCTGCTTGAAACTTACTGAAGCAAGACTGTGTCAAGCTGAGAAGATTACTGTGCAAATATTTCTAAGGCCTGACCTCTGAACACTGCACCATCTGAACTACAGCCCTGTGGATTATCTTGCTGAAAAAGAACGAAAGAGTGGACTCCCTGAAAGCTACAGGTTAAAAGAGCTAATCTGGAACATCACCATCTAAATCCGCACCTTGGAGAACCACCAGAGGATTTATAAGGGTTATGTACCAGTGGATTGTGGGAATTGAAGTCCTCAACTTTCAAGGACCATCTTGGAGCTTACAGACCCTTAGAGTGATGTTTAGACACTTTGTGACGTTTTGAGGAACTTCAGGAAGAAGTTCAAGAAGTTTGGAGCAACTTTGGAAAAAAGCTCCATAGAGGGACCGACTCAACCTGGCCAGCCAGGCCGCCTGCCTTCAACTGCGAGCCGGCCAAGCCATCCAGGTGCGTCCCGCTAAAAGCTCCATCGGGTTAACTTCCAGAGTTTGACCGGGACTAGAAGAAATCTGAAGCCAGCGAACCCTCACCGAATCCGGCTACATGAAGAGCATTGAGAGACCCCGCGAGAAAAAGCTCCAGAAAAGTTACTAAGTCCGTTCGTAGAAAAGATGACCAGGAGCAACTGCGAACGGCAAGCCTCCTGCCTTCCATTGCGTGCCAGCCTGGATTTCTGGGCTGCCCTGCTGAAGTGCTAAAGAAAAAGTTTCTAAGTCTGCTCCAGGAGAGTTGACCAGAAGCTCATCTAAAGGCAATCAGGTGACCCTCACCGAATCTGGACTGGCTGGAGCTTCGACGGACCTCCGGGAGAAAAGCTCTAGAAAAGTTTATAAGTGTGAAGGTAGAAACTGAGACCGGGACCTGCTGCGAGCTTTAGCCACTCAGGACTCCATCGTGGTCGGCCTGAAACTTTGACTATGACCCGGTCTATCGCGATCAGGTATCTCAATATGGTGCCATATTCTTTTAAGTGTTATATTTTGTTAAGTATTTGAAAATTCATAACTCCAGTACCCTTCATTGGATTTTTGTCATTTTGGTATCATTTTAAAGATAAAAATATTTCCTATTTTTATGAATTGATATTGGATTTTTATTATGTGTTGTGTCTTAAGTATTTACTGAATTGGTGTATTGAAATGCTGTACATACCTGTCTTTGAAGTTAAGCCTGCCTGCTCGCAGCCAAACTACCAAGGGTTGAGCATAGGAAAAGATTTCTAAGACCTATGTTGAGTCCTACCATGTGTTATTGGCCTTATTACCAGAGGTAGACCTACTTTGGCCCCTACCGATAACCCACTTTCCAACAGTGTCACATATGCAAATCAGTGGAAGAAACTCCGCATCACTTTTCCCTTTGTTGTCCAGCCTACGATAGGCCACAATAACAATGGCTGGGGCCATTGTGTGACCTTTTGGGCCACCGTCACTATGATCACGCACTTACGGCCAGATTCATCAAACTAAAATCGGCTCGCACAGGGCCAGATTCTGTGAATCTGGCCCTTTGCGAGTGCTATTTTTGAATTTGGGATTCATCATCCCAAATGCAAAAATCGCAATTCTAGAAATCGCTAAATTACGATTAATTGCATTTAAGGAACCTCAATTTGAGATTCCTTAAATGCTATTCATTAACCATTTTAAAATTGCGAATTCGCAATCTGGGGCCGCTATTTATCGCGAAGTCTATGTACGTGGTAAATAGCAAAAACTTTGAAAAATGCACTAAAGTGCATTTTTCCAACTTTCATGTTGCGCACACACATGCCCTACGGGCATGTGTGTGCGCAACATATGTGCACACATCAATTTCAGGGGTGCAACAGGGTGTCCTTTAGACACCCCTGCACCCTTGAAATCGCAATCTCAATTTGCGAATCGCTAATTGCGATTAGCAAATTGAGATTGTCTTCCCATTCATTCCTATGGGCCTCTAGGCCCATAGGAATGAATGGGGAGATATTCCTTAATTGCGACTCGCAATTTGCGAGTCGCAATTAAGGAATTATTAGAAATCGCTATTTTGTAAGTGATTTCTTGATGAATAGCATTTTGCTATTCCTTAATAGCGATTCGGTATTTTTCGCTATTAAGGAATAGCAAAATGTGTTCTTGATGAATCTGGGGGTATGCACTTTACGATCAAACACGAGAGAGGTCAATGTTGTTGGGGTGACAAAAGATTTGTACGCAGCCTTAATTAGTCGCATACGCAATGTCAAGTTCCGCAGCAATGATGCCCAATAGTGAACCTTCCTACATTATTTACTTCTAGATTCTGCTCTTTTTTCCCTTCAAATCTCCCCTTTTTAATTTGTATCTCTTGTTTCACTTCGTATCTGCTTTTTCCTCCTCTGATTGTGGGATGAGGTTTTATGAGAATGGTGTTTTATGTGATGTTGAATATATTGATGTCTATTTATTTGTTTTTACCTGATTATTGTTGTGCTGTGTTTTATGGATACTTGTATCCGAAAGAAACATTTTTATACGATACGCTACAAAAAGTTATTACATTTAACTGCTCCTATTCCAGCAATTCAGTATACCGTTGCTGCTCACTTTTGTCACAAATTCTGAATGCTAGCACTCTAGTTATTCCATCAAGAGCTCCTATGAAATTAGATTAGAACACTGTGGGAATAAATTAACAGACTGCTGATACCATTGAAACCATAAACTAAACATTTTAATGAATGTTGGCTCCAAATTGTAAGAGTCTGACTTATAATAACAATATTATGCAAATAACAGGCCACCTCCAGGTTATTGTTCATTGGGTGGAGTAAGGCCCATAGGTTGACTAATTTCAGGTAGTTATTGATCAGGGTGAAGCTGGGCCTTGGCTCCGCTTTGGGCCAGTTGACTATATCCTGAGTGCCCTCCCTGTTAGATTACATTGTTTAAATATGTGTATTTTCTGTGGAAGCGCAAAGATTTTTTTTCACACATATCGTTTTTTTTAAACATTTTCATATTTTACATATTTTAAAAAGGTTGCAAAAATCAAGTTTTCTGCTTAATATTACTTTTACTGGAACAATTCTCTTGAATATTTTTCAAGTGTGTGAAAAAACTTTTTGTCATTAAAGTTTTGCACAGTTAAGCACGTTGTAGATGTCAGGAAGTGTGAAGTTTGATAACTTTGAAAATGTTTGCAAGTGGAATCTATTTCTTGTAAACACCTCTCAACACCTAACAGAGAGAATTAAATAGCTGCAAGGTTTTTAGTCCCACGTACTCGTAGACATGATTCATTGACTGTGGCGGAGTTCAACACCTGTCACTGGCAGAGCTAACGGGGGGAGGGGCATAGAAGGGTTGATTTCCCCCTTTTCCCAGGGACCATGATATTGTTTATTTGCCTAGTCGCCTGCTGGGCAAATTCGCTACATGACAGTAAATTTGAAATGCAGATAATTAGTTTATATAATTTCACACACCATAATAATTTCTGTTGTTATCATAGAATGATGTGTGTGACAATTAAGAATAATGGTTTTAATTTTGAATACAAATATATGCAAATCATTTTCGGCTTTAGTCACTTTACGCTGCAGAAGAATGCAGTAAGTCGCTGCACTGCAGCCCAAAAACTGTTAACTCCATGTCTCACCACATGAGTCACTTGGCTCGGATTCTAGTATTATGTGTCATTCATGGGTTTAACATGTCATGGGATTTGGTTCAAGGGAGTAGATACATTGCCAATCACTTCTCTGATGGCAAACATATTGTATTCTTTACATACTCCATGGGGACTTGCTTCAGCCTCCTTCAGCTACTGGCTCATTTGGTGAAGGAACATTCAGCCATTGGCTTGAGACAAACGGCCAGATGAACAAAGGTTTTTTGCATGCGCAAATGGGTTTTAGACCCATTTGCGCCCCGAAAAAGCCTGTGGCCCATGTACTAATCCCATTTTGCAAGTCGCAAATCAATTTGCGACTCGCAAAATAGGATTAGCGACTCGCTATTAGGAAGGGGCGTTCTAAGGGCGTCCCTTCCTAGTAGCGACTCTTTAACCCCTTAACCACGGGGGTAAATCCCCTCGTGTGCGGGGGAGGGGGGCCGTGCGCGGCTCCGCAGTGCTCATGACGAGCCCAGCTCGTCATAAGGCACAGTGCAGCTGTGCTCATGCCGAGCTGGGCTCGTCATGACTCCACCCACTCCTGTAGAACGTCCGCACAGGTGTGGAATTCACAGTGCGGGGAGTGGCGCGGCCGCTATGACGAGCCCAGCTCGTGATGAGCACAGCTCCACTGTGCCTCATAATGAACCGGGCTCGCCATCAGCAGGCAAGGGTTTAAGCTATGTAAGAATGTTTTGCAATCGCAATTGCGATCGCAAACCACTCACAGTTTACCACCCTTCTCAGAAGGTTGGTGAAGCACTCACAAACGGGAAAGGGTCCCCAGGGAACCCCTTCCCATTTGATCCCAGAGACTCCTGCCTGCCCTTAAAAAATGAAACTAAAATGTTTAATTTTTATTTTTTAAATGCATCCCATTTTCCTCTAAGGAAAACAGGCTTCATTTAAAAGAAGAAAAAAAATGCTTTATTTAAAAGCAGTCCCAGACATGGAGGTCTGCTGACAGGAGCAGGCCACCATCCATGGGAGTGCCAGCCATTCCTAATTTACGACCCCATTGAGACTCGCAATTAGCGAGTGGCAAATAGGGAGTCTTCACCGATTGGCGGATCATACATCTGGCCCACAGTCAACCAAATCTTGGATCTGCTCACATGAGTATTTTATTCTCACTTTCTTTCTGTTTATTTTGGGGTGTATCTTCCCATTAAGAGTGCTTGAGATCAGCAAATTAATCAACTACTGGAAAGTCTCTTATCACGTGTGTAATTCTCTTTTTCATTCCTACATTCTATTCAGAAAAGCAAAACCTTTTTAGGTTTTGCCTGCACAGCACTTGTGCTGTCCTTGTGAAATACTTTGAAATAAAAAAAACATATAAAGGGCTTACAGCTTGCCCATTACTTACCATTCGTAGGCTTTGCCAGTCACTCTAATTTTCTTATTTCTCACTGGTCAGCAGCAGCTTCCCACATCAGCAGGTTGCACTTACTCTCTCACTTTCGTTGGGTTTGGCTGTTCCCTGGAGCTTGGACCATGTACCCTTTCCGTTGGCGGTCCGTGGCTGGCATGCAGTGTCCTTCCATTGGTTGCGTGGTTCTGAAGTACTTTTTTTTAAATGCCATCCCGCACTCCATACTAGTGCATGTGTCCCATCTTTCCACTGTCCATTGTTTGTGCACCCTATCACCTCCCTACTCCCACTGTTGTTCCCCATACTCCCTTGTGTTTGATTATCACTGTTCGTTCTTTTTTTTTTTTAGTTTTTAGTTTTTGCAATTGTAGATAGCGCAAACTTGACACGTAGCTATTGGAGAGCTGACTGCTCTCCCGTCATGCCTCCTGCCCAATATAAACACAGGACCTTTGATTTCTCGAGTCCTCCCAGCTTGACAGCATTCATTTGCCGACCCCTTTCTTCTATCCCTTTGCTTAATTACATTCGCTTTGACCAGTCAAGTGTGGTAAAACATCGTAATGTGAGTTAAAAAATGAAATAGTGCAGTGCTTTTTTGCTGACACCGAAAGCAAGAATGTTTTTTTTTTCAAAACTAGGACCCTCATTCTGATGTCGGTGGGCCAGCCACTGACAGGCTGTCAGGAGGAGGGACTGTCGGAGCAGCGGTGGGGCCATAATCCGTCCAATAGGGGTGTTGCCTACTCAGGCGCTTCTGAATGAATTACAATGTCCATTTCCGTCTGCCTGTCTATGGCAGTCGACCACAAGAGAAATGCAGACGTAAAGGGACTTTTGGGGCCCCTAGCAGTGCTTTAAATGGGCCGGTACTCACCGGTACTGAGTACCGGCACTTCTTCATTTTCTCCCCTTGAGTACCGGCACTTTTTTCTAGAAGAAAGAGAGTACCGGTACTCATGGGGATCTGACTTTAACCGAGGCAGGGCGCTCCCTTTATCCCTCATGTTATACTACGGCAGCACCTTCCAAGCACTGCGCGGAATCAATCAATGGAGGTCGTCACCAGGACCCAGCTGCTTTGTAAATCAGAGCATTGGTGTGTCTGTTGAGTCATTTGCTTATCCAAAGATCTTTCACAGTGGGCGCTAAGAGGGCGCTGTAAAATTTAATGGGTGGCGGTGGGAGGCACTATTCAGGACATAACAAAAGAACGTATGGGAAGGCTTTTAGTGTCGCCACGCATCTGAATTGCTTTCTTGCACACTTCCACTTCCACACTCACTGATTCCTATTTCATCGACCTTGGACAGACCTTAAGACCAATCAAAAATGTGGAGATTGGCACCTGGTTCCCCAGTACAGACGTTGTCAGCTCTGGCCCTAACTCCGGTTTACAAATGTTCCAGGAGAGACTTGTTTATTTATTTTATGCATTTTTATATAGCGCAGACTTTACCCGAAGGTGTCAGAGCGCTTAACAATAGGAACAGTAATGATAGAGGAGGAGAAAATTACAAGTGAACAAATTACAAAAGCAAACGTTAAGTTACCTGAATCAAAAGTGACAATTGTGAGCAAACAAAATACAAGAGGTAGCAAACGATACATTACAGGGGGAAAAAGTGATATGTGTGCAGGTTACAAAAGCATACAAAGTACAAGGAGAAGTATAGTACTACAATAAATGGCAGACACTCCAGCACAAGAACAAACGTTACATGAGGCAATGGTGGCACTTGCACAATTATCTAAAGCAAACAAAATATAAGAGGTAGCTAACAGTATGTTACAAGAGAAAAGTGACGTGTGCATGTTACAAAAGAGTACCATTACTGGACAGATGGCTCAGTGGGCTGTAGGCCACCGGTTCGATTTAAGGCAGGCTGAAGCAGCATGTAATCCTTAGGTGGTTGATAAAATGCATGCAGATTTCGTACATACAACCTTGGTACGGTCAAAAAGCTAACCCCGCCCCTTGTTCCCCCTTGGCCCCGCCCTAAACTCCGCCCACTGCTCCTTTTGGTGAGTACCTGCACTTATTTTTTTCAAAGTCAAAGTCAAAGTCAAAAGATAGCTTTATTCGGTATTTGACAAACACCATATAAGCAAACTCAACAAAATACAATAGGAACACAACATTTTAACACTTGGATTAAAAAGGGAAATCACTGCAACAAGCTCTTCTTCGTTACACTTGTCAATCAAGTAACCTAATATTAAAAACCCTAAAAACATTTCATAAAAACAGTTTAATACAAAAATAAATTCCTAGGATTATTAAGAGGGTTGAGGTAAATATAATCATATTTATGTATTATGTGATGTTATTAGGCACAATATAATACTCCAACAAACCCTCAGCCTTCTAATCATTTCTCATGGTTCCTCTACATTTTATAATGAACGACAAGAATTTTATCACCACTACGATAGTGAGCTCATCTTGGAGCAGGTACAATCTATGAAGGGCAGTCTTACAGCTTCTCAAACCCCACAGCTTTAATAATGGCAGCAGGTGTTTTTTCCTCCCCCACTGATAATACTTGCAGAAAAGAATACAATGTATATTGGACTGGGTGGCTACTCCGTCACACGGACATTTCATCAATTTCCCAGACCAATCATTTGGGACAGGGAAAGTTATTAGCCTGAAAAAAGAATCCGTCCTCAATCGTGCTAAAAGCATTCTATGATAACTTGCAAAATTTGGCCCCAGATAAGGATGAAGGCCATGATCATGGAGGATCTGGCGATGGGCTATGATGGTAGGCTTATTCCCATCTAGATGATATCTCCTCTCCTCCAGTAGACCAAGACATGTCTCTTTTAATGCTTTTTTTGACACTTGGGCACATGAGGTTGGGTTCAAAAAGAATTCTGGTTGGCCGATAGAATTCAGAAATTTTTTAACATAGGCCAGCCATGGCTGTTTGTCGCCATTAGCTTGCTGCAGGCAGTCATGAATTACTTCCCTATTAAAGGTCGTGTCCTCGCATGTCCAAATCTTGTGCCACAACATGACTGGCGCTAACTTTATCAGATCACTAATGTGGGATCTGTCAAGTTCATTGTGGCATATAGTAGTAGATGTGGAGCGCGGGACGCCTAAAAGATACCTCAGGAAAGCATTTTCCACCCTTTGAATTTCCGAGCTATCTGCAAGTCCCCAGATCCCCGCCCCATAGACAGCTGTAGACACACATTTTGCTGCATAAATCTTAAGTAGTGTGTCTACCGGTTTCCCGCCAAGCTTTTTAGCAAATTGCTTGACCGCCCCTATTGAGCGGGCAAAGGCCAGGTTCCGGGAGGTAATCGCTGTGGACCATGTCCCCCTATTGTTAAAAATGATTCCCAGATAAGAAAAGGTTTTAGTCATTGCTATCTTTGAATCGTTAACAAAGGTTTTGCAGTCCGGTGCTTTTTTTCTGGTGGTGCATGACATCGTGAAAGTTTTCCCCACGTTTATTTTTAGGCCTCTAGTGCTCATGAAGGTTGCAAAGCCCATTAATGCCTTTTGAAGTCCCCGCTGAGTGCGGGCCATAATCACCGCATCATCGGCGTATAACAATAATGGGACAGCGAGACCGTTTATCTTGGGGTAGTCCACCTCCAGATCGTTTAAAAAAGCTGCTACCTCGTTAATATATAGGTTAAATAAAAATGGCGCAAGAATGCAGCCCTGGCGAACGCCTTTTGCTATTGGAAATTTTCTAGTTCGCTCGCCATTTTTGCCAAATCTCACTGTAGCGCCTGCGTCTCTATACAGCTCCTGGATAAAGCTTAAAATGCTTTTATCTATTCCCATTGTGGTCAGGGTTTTCCACAGTATTCCATGATCCAAACAGTCGAACGCCGAGGTTAAGTCGACGAATGTTAGGAACAGGTTCCCTTTTTTTGAACCAATGTATTTATTCATTATAAGGGACAAATTTAAACCCTGCTCTATTGTTCCCACACCCGACTTAAACCCATACTGGAATTTTGAAAGTATCCCATTGCTCTTGGACCAAGTTTGCAATTTGGTTAGC
The DNA here is from genome assembly GCF_964261635.1 of Lissotriton helveticus. Lineage (NCBI taxonomy): Eukaryota > Metazoa > Chordata > Amphibia > Caudata > Salamandridae > Lissotriton > Lissotriton helveticus. The sequence continues at coordinate 170,264,177 of NC_136059.1, read as the reverse complement.
AACACCCTACCTGCCACTTTCATTAGATTGTCTAGCAGGGAGATAGGGCGGTAACATTTTGGGTCTTGTCTGTCCCCTTTTTTAAATATTGGGATGACTATTGCTTCATTCCATGTGTGGGGGAAACCTAGTTTAGTGTAGGCGTTCAATACATTTGCTAGTAAGGGGGCCCAAAGATCTACATTCCCCTTGAACAAGTCAATGGGGACTCCATCAGGTCCCGGGGCCTTTAGACTAGCACTCTGGCAAATCGCTTGTTCCAGATCTGCAGGAGTAAACATTACTTTTAGTGGGAAATTTCCCTGAAGCTGTGAAAGAACCTCTCGCCCCACATCCATCTCATCTCCCAAAGCAAGTGATTCTTTCTTATAAAGGGAGGTAAAATAATTGACCCAGACGTCTTCTGATATGCCTATTTCCAGGGAGTCTACCTTCCTATCCAAGAAGAAGGGGGCATTGATTTCTTTCCAGAACGACGTATTATCCCTTAGGGCGCTTGCCTTTAACAGGGCTTCCCACGCTGCATTTTTTAGTTCTTTCTTTCTGGTCAGGAGGGTCAGCTTGTAAGCGTGTCTGGCCTCCTTAACTCGGCCGGTATCCCTAGGGACGGTCTTTAAAGCCTGTAAAAGGACTTTATGTGCATTGGTACAGGCTCGATTAAACCAGCCATATAATCTCGTGTCATCCCCTACCTTTAGTTTTTTAGTTAACTTGGCGTTTATTGTGGCTTTAATCCCTTCATACGCCTGTATTATTAGCTCGGGGTCGGTGTTTGGTTCCAGACAGGTGGCAAATTGTCCAGATTCTTTCTGCACTAAATCTTTCAAGAAGTTTGTGGGTTCAATTTTTGCCCATTTGATGGCGTAGCCAGTTTTTTCTGGCCAGCGCCACTGAACGGCCATGCAGTATATTCATAGTGCTTATTTTCTGAGTCCCCGATTTCCCTAGTCTAAGGGAGATGCTAATAGGAAAATGGTCGCTTATTGCTAAATCCTCCGTATTAAAACCCCTCACCCAGCCTTGATTCCTATTGGAGACCAGAATAAAGTCAATTACAGTGCCTGCCCCGTGGCCAAAAAAAGTTGTCTGAAACGCTACGGGTGGCTGACAAAGTTCATTAGCAAAAGCCAAATCCCATTCATGCATGAATTGATTTAACAAATTTCCCCCTATGGAGTGTTCAAAATGCGTGGTAGGGTCCCCTTTTAAGTCAAAAATGCCACAGTTTTTTGTTTGACTATAGGGGCATAGGTGACAATTAAAATCCCCTGCTATAAGTAAGCAGTCTGCCGCCTGCCCACCTCTCTTTAACAGTAAATCCAATTCCACTATTAAGGTTTTAACCTCAACTCTTGGCGCGTTATTATAAAGGTTGACTAGAAAAACGGAGCGCCCATTTGATTTAATAAACAGGCCTTGTAACAAGCTCCCTACGCCTGCTTTTGGCCCGCTTGCCTCATGCATACTCTGTTCTACGTTACAGAGGTTAGAAGTAAAGATACACAGTCCCCCAGAACCTCTGCCTCTGTTGCCCTGGATCGAGGGAACGTAAAAAGTGCTAAAACCCTCGATGTGGGTCTCTTCTAAGTCCCAACACTCTTGTAGGCAGATTATGTCCTGCCTTTCCACAAAAGTTAGGAATAGCTGGTCCCGCACTTTTTTAGCCAGCCCTGCAATGTTCCACGATGTTATTTTTAACGAACATTTCTCCCCATTGGATGGACTGGATTCTTCCTGACTAGTTAGTGAGACAATGCCCACGGGCAGGGCTCCCATCTCATTTACAATTTGAGTCTTAGTCTTGTCTACTGTGCTCTGATATGGATGCGTGCTGATGGTTTCAGTTGTAAACTCAAGTCCACTCTCCTTCAGTGGCTTACTAAGTTTTTCTATTAGATGCTGGCCTGACAAGTTTCCACTACCCGTATCATGCTCTAATGTAATCTCTATCATCATGGGGTTAGTGTTTTCTAAGTGGGAAGAGACATCATAGATCTTTAATTGGGGGGCTGGAACTTGTGATACCCCTGTAATGACCTTTGTTGGTCAATCGACCATGTCTAAGCAGTCATATCTGTTCCTTATGGGAACCCCCCCCCAATAGTCAGGATTTGGGTTACCTCTACTATGGTGCCAGGGGCGAGAATCCCAGCCTCTGTTCCAGTAATTATTGTTGTTCCTATTTCTGCTTCTATTAGTGTACCCTACCTGTGTCCAAGGCCAGTCTTGGACTTCATCCCAACCAGTTGTATTCTCATAATTGGGAATATTTAACGGTGGATAAAAGAAGGAGAGACGCTGTACGTCCACCCCCCCCCTTTTTTCTAGCGCTGGCCAAGAAGCGATATAGTCAGCCATGGCAGGATCGTCACACTTGACTATAACACAGTCACCCTGTAGGCTTTTTTTCGTGTCCCCAATCCAAAACACTCTTCTGACTGAATTTATTCTGCTAAGATGCGATGGCTGAATAGGTCTATTTTGACTTAGCCATTGCAGAACTTTGTTCCTTAGTGACCACGGGGGCTCCTCCGAGCCCTCTGGCAGTTCTGACACCCCTGTTAGGACAACAGTGTACGGGGTAGCTTCAGGTGGGAGATGGAACGGCCGCCTGAACCTAGTACCCGTCCTCTGTTTTCCCTGCGGTTGGAAGGACTGGGTTTTTTGTGGTTTATGTGTCATATCCTTAAGATTGGCTAATTGTGTGTTTAAAGCCACTAGGGCTGGGGTGGGTTGTGCATTATCGCTGGTAATATTGAGTTGGCCATTCCACTCTACATTTATGGGGTTAGGGGTATTTTGTGTATTTTGTTTGATACTTTTAGTCTGGGTGTTTCCTTGTTTATCTTGTACATGGGGCTTTGGACACACAACAGGTAAGGTAGGTGGTTGAGCCGGTTTAGCCGGTATAACTGGCTGTTTGGTTTTCCCCTCCCCCGTGTCTAGGGTACTCAATGACTTCTGGATAAAAGCAGGAGTATTCAATTTAGCAAGTTGTTTTTCAATTATCCCTATACTTTTTTCCAGGGGTTTCAGATGGTATTTTAACAATTCCCCCATGCTATTTGTGAGAAAGTCATGTAATGTCACACATGTGGTGCATGGTTTATGTATACCCCCTGCTGCACCTAGTGCATCCAGGTTCCCCAGTGGCGCTTTAATCTGTGGGGGCATGTTAGGGATCACACTGATGGTGGATGGTGGGGTTTGGAGCACTACAATATTATTACTATTCTTATTCAGGTTGCAAAGGTTCACACAATTAGGTGGAACCGGTGTGATCTCGTGTGTAATCAACCCCTTGCTTAGCCTCTTAGGTATAGCACCCTCCCTTTCCCCCGTGGAGTTAGGTTCTAACACCGTGTCTTGGTTTTGTATGAGATGTAAGTCCGGTGTTTTTTCCAGATCCTCCACAGAATCAGATCCTAATGACAATTGCGTTGCCGACAGGTCCACAGTATTTGGAACTGTGTGAACTAGTGCACTTGCTTGATTCAACAGGGGAATAATCGGACCCTTATGGATTGGGGTTTGTGCTAAAGCCAAGGGGCCCATTGACGATCTTTTTCTGGCCATCTCCAATTCATGAGACACCCGTCGATCTATCAATTGGATGGTATTATCAATGGCTGCATTGGCCTTATTTAGAAATAAGTCAAGTGGACCAGTTATGTCAGTGGTTGTATCTGTCTTTTTGCTTCTAGTAGCTCTAGTCATAGTCGCGCGCTGTGCGTCTCAGACGTGATAAATGCTAGGTCACGAGCAGACAGGTCTCACTGTTGAAATATTGGCTAGGATGTAAGACCCCACAAATTTTTACCAACACAGGTCTACAAATGGGTAGGGGGAAACGCAAATACCGTGGCCCAGTCCAGTCTCTCACAGTCTGGAACGGGCTGAAACGGGCCCGCCCTTGGCCCGGGCTTCGCCTCGCGCTTCTCCTCGCGCGCGTCCCGCGTTGCGTGTAATGCGGTTTAATTTAAGGGGAGGTTTGTGCACGGGGGTGTTACCGCCGGGGGAAGAGGCACCAGGTGGAAGAAGCAAAGGCTTCTGGGCCTCGCAGTCCCCCGGTGCAGGCAGCCAATGGAAATGGGTTCAAGCGCTCGCTGGGAGCTGACAGGCACTCCGTCGACCACGGAAGAGCTCCCACCAGCAGCGCGACCTCGATGGAGTCTGGAGACAGGCAGGTGTTTGCACAAAAAGCGCTCCTCGCTTCCGATGCTGTGCAGAGTTCCTTTCCAGGCAGTAGTAAGTTTGTGAGCGGCACCCGCGGAGCGGGTGTCGCGAAAAGTTAAAGGCGGCAGATAGGGGGCGTTACCGCCGGGGGAAGAGGCACCAGGTGGAAGAAGCAAAGGCTTCTGGGCCTCGCAGTCCCCCGGTGCAGGCAGCCAATGGAAATGGGTTCAAGCGCTCGCTGGGAGCTGACAGGCACTCCGTCGACCACGGAAGAGCTCCCACCAGCAGCGCGACCTCGATGGAGTCTGGAGACAGGCAGGTGTTTGCACAAAAAGCGCTCCTCGCTTCCGCTTATTTTTTTCCATTTAAAGCACTGGCCCCTAGCAGATTCTCCGTCCACCCTGGGCCTCCGCTATTGGGCCTAGGGCACATCTGTGGTGCCCCCCCAAACGGGAAACAACCATTACAACGCAACTATTACAACGCACACCGTCACAACGCACACCATTACAACGCAGGATCCATTACAACGCATGCCTTTACAACGCATGACATTACGTAGCAGATGCTATTACAACGCATGCCATTACAACGTAAGTATTGGTAAGTATTTTATTTTTTTAAATCATTTTTTTTAAATGTAAATTAAATAAATTAATTTAAGTAATAGTATATATTTAGTTTTGGGTTATGGGGTACAGGGGTATTTTTAGGTTTCAGGGCTAGGTTTGGGTTTTGGGGTACAGGGGTATTTTTAGGTTTCAGGGCTAGGTATGGGTTTTGGGGTACAGGGGTATTTTTAGGTTACAGGGTTAGGTTTGGGTTTTGGGGTACAGGGGTATTTTTAGGTTTCAGGGCTAGGTTTGGGTTTTGGGGTACAGGGGTATTTTTAGGTTTTAGGGCTAGGTTTGGGTTTTGGGGTACAGGGGTATTTTTAGGTTTCAGGGCTAGTTATGGGTTTTGGGGTACAGGGGTATTTTTAGGTTTCAGGGTTAGGTTTGGGTTTTGGGGTACAGGAGTATTTTTAGGTTTCAGGGCTAGGTTTGGGTTTTGGGGTACAGGGGTATTTTTAGGTTTCAGGGCTAGGTATGGGTTTTGGGGTACAGGGGTATTTTTAGGTTTCAGGGCTAGATATGGGTTTTGGGGTACAGGGGTATTTTTAGGTTTCAGGGCTAGGTTTGGGTTTTGGGGTACAGGGGTATTTTTAGGTTTCAGGGCTAGGTTTGGGTTTTGGGGTACAGGGGTATTTTTAGGTTTCAGGGCTAGGTATGGGTTTTGGGGTACAGGGGTATTTTTAGGTTTCAGGGCTAGGTATGGGTTTGGGGTACAGGGGTATTTTTAGGTTTCAGGGTTAGGTTTGGGTTTTGGGGTACAGGGGTATTTTTAGGTTTCAGGGCTAGGTTTGGGTTTTGGGGTACAGGGGTATTTTTAGGTTTCAGGGCTAGGTTTGGTTTTTGGGGTACAGGGGTATTTTTAGGTTTCAGGGCTAGGTTTGGGTTTTGGGGTACAGGGGTATTTTTAGGTTTCAGGGCTAGGTTTGGGTTTTGGGGTACAGGGGTATTTTTAGGTTTCAGGGCAAGGTTTGGGTTTTAGGGTACATGGGTATTTTAAGGGTTCAGGGTAACGGGTATTTTTAGGGTACAGTTTTTAAATAAATAATTTTAAATAATTAAAATAATTAATTTTAATAATGTTATTATTTTTTAATATTAGTTCTTTAATAATAATTGTTCTTTTTAAAATAAAATATTTTTAAAATTATATATATTTACAAATTAATGATTAAAAAATAATTTAATTTATTAAATTAATTACATTTTAATAAATTACATTTAAAAAAAAAATAATATACTTACCTATACTTACGTTGTAATGGCATGCGTTGTAATAGCATCTGCTATGTAATGTCATGCGTTGTAAAAGCATTCGTTGTAAATGTATCTGCGTTGTAAAAATTGCGTTGTAACGGTGTGCGTTGTAAAAGTTCGCGATGTAACGTCATACATCCCCCCAAACACCCATGCACCGCCTGGCTGCCACAGATGTTTGAAAACATCAACTTTTCTACTACAGCTTGTTCTGAGGCCTTTCTCCGGCCACCACACAAGCCGCAATGGAAATAATTATATTTCTTACCACCCAAAGGGCAGTTGCATGGCATGTTTTTTAACAAGGGTCCATTTTAGGGACACTGATCCACACAGTCCATTATTTATGTGAACATGCCAATGCATTCCAGATTCCATCGTTTTGCCTTCTTGGTTGCAATTTTAGATCATGCAAACTTGACACGAAGGTATCAGAGCACTTTACTTGAGCATGTTATGTTATGTTTTTTTGTTTTAAATAGCGAGAACTAGCCACCAAGCTATCAGAGCGCTTTACATGAGCACCAGTTGCACGTTAATTTTTGTGAGGCACAGGGAGATAAATTGATTTGCCCAGAAACAAAGGATGTCGAGCGACCCTGCTGAGACTTGAACCTGGTCCCCCAGCTCCAAGGTCGACTGCTCCAGCTGTTGCCATTATTTATATAGTGCAAGTGACTTACATCCTAAAGGATGTCTCGGTGCTATGGCACATAAAAAGGAAGGAGGGCTTTAAAAAGAATCAGACGTTTTTAGAAGATGGCCATGTCAGTGCAAGCCTGATTGAGTAAGGGTAGTTTGTTCCAGTAGGGAGCTAGATTTGAGAATGACCTCCCCCCGTGTCTGGCCATACATATGCGACAAGGGTGTAGTAGTGATTGCCCACTGGACCGGAGGTTGCGCATTGGTAGGAAGGAATGCAGCTTGTTTTGTAGGTTAAAGGGGTTGTTTCGAAATTGAGACTTGTAAACTTGACAGAGGCGTTTGAAGAAGGAAAGCTTTTTTACTGATAACCAGTGCAGAGATTTGAGTGTAGGCTTGTAGGGGGTGCGGGTGGAAGATTACAAACAAGGTGGGTGGTAAATGTTCTACGCTACTTGAAATTTAGCTAGAAGAGCTTCATTTGCTGCTACCATATGAGCCTTACCATAGTCTAGGTAGCTTACAATCAGTGCTTGAGTGTGGAATTTTCTGGTCTGAGGGACAGGCAATGGAAAGTCTTTCTAAGAAGGTGCATGAGCCCAAAACAGTTACCATAGATGGAGTTAACCTGCTTTTTCAAAGAAAGGTCATCTATCAGGATGCCCAGATTTCTCACTACCTTTTTAAGGAGGGCTGTCCCCAGTTCTGGGGGCCACCAATCCCCTAACCAGTGAGTGTGAGCCTTACCAAAAAAAAGGATCTCTGTCTTTCCACTGTTCAATTGTAGGCAGTTGGACAAAATCCTGTTAGTAAATTTCTTCACGCAATCACTAAATCTGTTCTTCGTGGATTCAGGATTAGGTCCCATGGAGATAATTTATTGTGTGTCGTCTGCTTAGGAGATGATTTCAAACTCACAGGATCTTACCACTTGAGCCAGTGGGATCACATAGATATTAAAGAGAGGGAGGCTCAAGGATGAGCTCTGCAACACCCCCTTATCAAGGTATGGGAGTTGAAGGACTCTAGATGCACTGTTTGGGTCTGTTCACTAAAACATTTTCAAGCCATCCCGGGGCTTTTACGCTGACAACTATCTCAACAAGTCTTTTGATCAAGATGGGGTGTGACCTGGTGTCGATTGGGATGAGGCGGGTAGGTCGAGTAATACCAGCATGGCAGGAGACCCCTGTCCAGAGAGCGTCTGATGATGTCTAGTACTGCCACCAGCACTGTTCCTGTGCTGTATGAGGCACAAAACCCCAACTTGGAGGGGTCCAGCAGGAAGTGGGACTGAGAAAAGGGAGCAGCGATATCGGCCCATAGTTAGATAGCTCCAGGAGTCCGCCATAGGTTTCTTTACAATTGGTCTGACCTGAGCTGCTTTCCATCTCGTGGGAAGAGTTTCAGTGCTGATAGAGTGGTTATACAGACTGGTAATGAACGGAAGGAGTGCCGGGGCAAGGGTTGCCATGCTGCGTGGAGGAGAAGGATCCTCTAGTTAGTTCGGTTCACTATGTGGGACCTTCATTCTTCCCTAATGTTTTTATGGTAGATGCCTAATGCTACTTTACAGGCAGTATTATCAGGAGGGGATTTTGTGGTTCTCCATTTCTGTTTGAGCTTTCGACAGGCAGTTTTTTTGTTTTGAGGGCCTCCATATGCCAGGGCGAGAGAGCTTTATTAAGTTTTGGGTGGCTAAGTCTGGCAGATGCAATGGCAACTAAAGCCTGAAAGAAACGAGCTCTGGAAGTCTTCCAGTGCGAGATTAATATCTAACTGCAATGTGGCGGGTTGGGTGGGAAAGTGTGGTATGAAAGAGAGAAATGATGGCTTCCTCCACGGTCTTATCATTTTAGGTGCTGCCATTTGGTGTTCCCCAGATTCCCCAATATGGATTTGCAAGTCGGAGATCAGAGGGATAGAAGGATCTGTGTGTAGAATTGACGAATCAGTCAAAATAAGGTCCAACGTATGACCCGCTATATGATTGGGGCTTGAGACTTTGATACCGTCCTAGCGATTCACAGTCAGAAAGCAGAAGTGCAGTTTCTGGATCTGAGTCCAGTTTTGCATGGTAGTTAAAATACCCAATCTGCATAAAATTGTCAGAAGCAAGATTGTAGGGTGTGATGCATTCGATCAGTCTATAACTGGAACCTTATTTGAGACTAGGAGGGCAATAAACTAAGGCACCCTTCCAGACCGCATTTGTATGTGGCTCCAGTTGGAGCCCGTACCGGGGAAGGCGAAGCAGGACCCAATAGAAGCCCGGGCCAAATGCCGTCTGGGGCGGGAAGCCGCTCCTTCCACCAACCCCGGGGGTGCAAGCCCAGGAAAAAGGGGTGACCATGATTGGTCGCCCCAAAGCGAACACTCCCCCCCAATCAGGTGAGCAGGCTGCCAGCCATGGAGGGGGTTAAGAAGGGCGCAAACCGCCCCTTCTGTCATTTGATCCCCTTCTTCTGGGGTAGCAGAGGAGGAATCCCACCCACCCACTCCAAAGAAAGGCAGAAAAGCGGGCGTTGCAGCCGCAAGAGAGATAGGGGAGGTGGAAGACAACCTAGAACGATAAGGAAGGAAGAGAAATAGATAGAATTACATGGAAGGCTCACGCAATGTCCTTGAGATGAATAGGTACGTTTACCCCACAGTCTTTCTTCCGGCAGGGAATCACAGCGCGGGCATTACAACGACCGCATTGTGATTCCGCATACCATTACTCCGCAAGTCGTAAGAGCGACTTGCGGAGGGGGGGCACTGGATGTTGGAATAGTATAATTTACTATTCCAACTCCAGTCTGTGCGGACACTAGGGAAGGTATTGGATTTTAAATTCAATACCTGCCCCCCCCCCCCCCCTTCAAGTAGTTGTTCCGACTTGCGGAGTAATGGTATGCGGAATCACAACGCGGTCGTTGTAACGACCGCGTTGTGATTCCCTGCAGGAAGAAAGTTTTGGGGTAAATTTTGTTTACCCTTTGGGATGCCTCACGGCAGGAGCACTGAGAGAGCAAAACTTGGACAGTAGCCACGGAGAGAATAGATGGAAGGCTCCCGCAGAACCCTTGGGATGCCTCACTGCACGGGTACCAAAGGAGCAAGAGGTAGATCCCAGCCGCAGGTTGAATGGTTGGGATGCTCAAAGTGTCCTTGGGATGCCACAGGGCAGTGACCCGGAATAGCAGGGTGAGTCCAGGTTGGTACTGAAGGCAAGCTGGACGGCACTTGTGGCCCGGGAAACTTCAGGACGGAAACCCACCAAATCAGTGGCAAGTTGCAGCCTAACCCCTTGGGCAACAGTAGCCGTGGTATTGGGGCCCCACCCCCCAGAAGGTGATCTGTCTAAAAGCAGATGACAACCAAAATGGACTGAGTCAACAATAATGTTAGTTATCAACATATGAAATTGTTTAAGATGTGAAAATGTTTAATAACATGCAACTTTTTAGGCACCAAGCAAGTTATCCAGGCTGTATTTTAAGGTTGAAGAGCGCTGTTGGTAATGAGTAGGGGAGGGGGAGACAACTCGCCACCAAGGAGGGGTTTGAAAATACTGAGCTTGGCCCTGTCAGTAAAGAGAGTATCCAGTAGAGGGATTTTTGGCACGGTTGTGAAAAGCAATAGCAATACCGCCACCAGTTTTAACCTCTCTATCCAGTCTGGCCAGTCTATACTCAGGGGAGGACGAAAGGAGGGGAGGGTGGATGGATGCTGTAGGATTGCTGGGAATTGCTGAGGGATGAGCCCACGATTCAGAAATTAAGCTAATATCTGGTTTGTCAGTAGTGAGGAGATCCCATAATTCATCAGCATGTTTGGGAATGGAACGGGCATTGCAATAAAGGCCACGGGGCGGAGATTGGTCCATGGAGTGGAGATTGGTCCATGGTGAAGTTCAGCAGTGGTTCTGCTGCTATGCCCTGAAAGGGAGAAACTATTGTGTGCTCTGACTGACTGGGACTATTGTCACTATGAAAGCCGCAGATCTCCTGGGGGGGGCGGGAGAGGCGGGGGGAGAGTGCACACGAAATTTCAAGATCTGCAGGCATGAGGGTCATCCTGTTCCAGAGGCAGTAACGAAGTGCAGAACAGACTAAGGGCCTCATTAGGATGACGGGCGGACTTTGCCCGCCCGTCATCCCATCGTAAATCGGGACCACCCTCCATAGGGCGGAGGTCCCGGGGTTGCTATTAGGATGTACCCGCCACAGTGGCGGGCACATCCTGTATTTTCAGCATTGTGGCGGGCGGTGCTCTCTGCACCGCCCGCCACAATGCTGAAAATGCACTTTCACATTGTCATTTACAAAGCGGCAGGCACCACGTGTACTTCACTCTGGGGGCCCGCAGTGGGCTCCCAGAGTGAAGACCGCATGCCGATGCCGCCACAGAAAGGCACTGAAAACCAGACATCATGATATGGCTGGCGGTGTCTGTTAGACACCGCCACCATATTATTCCTTTTCTGCCCTGGCCGCAAGGCGACCGGGGTGGAAGAGCGGCGGACGGTCTTTCCGTCCGCCGTGGTCCCCCCGCCATACTAATATGGCGGGGGGAAATCTGGTTATGATATCGGGCGGATTGCCTCCGCCAGGCTGGCGGTGGCTACCACCAGCCTGGCGGAGGCAATCCGCCCAATATCATAATGGACCCCTAAGGGTAGGAGAAAGGTTAGACTTATCCCTAGTACCTGTAAGGTTTGCACTGGTGTATCGTATAAGAGGCCCTTGCTTATCTTTTATATGAAAAGGAGCAGGGTTGCATTACAGATGGGCCGAGAGGCACGGAGAGATTAAGTGATTTGCCCAGGATCACAGGATGCTCAGCCTCGGTAAGCAGCCAAGACAACGCGGGATTTACCCCGCGCTGCCATTATGATGCTGCTTTTACAACGCAAGTCGTTACGCTGGAGGGCGCTGTTGGAAAAGGAATAGTTTAATGTTCTATTCCAACACCTTCCCTACTGTAAACGTGGACTGGAGTTGGAATAGAAAATTAAACTATTCCACTATCCAGCGCCGACAGCGCAAGTCGTTGTAATGACTTGCGTTGTAAAAGCAGCGTCGTAATGGCAGCGCGGGGTAAAAGCCCGCGTTGTCATGTCATACATCCCTCAGCCTCCCACCGTGACCCAAACCCTGTTACCCAGCTTCAAGGTCAGCCTTTCTAGCCTTTATGCCATGTCCTCACCTTTCTACATATCTGCTTTGTATTAAGATTCGAGATCAGCATATACGATGGCTGGCACTCCTTTTGAATGCACAATTAAAATACATTCCCATTATGCTTGCCAAAGCAAATCTGGCAATCTTGCTTTTGTGTGACGCTTGATTTTTCACATTCCCTAGGACTAAAGTGACTCAACATTAATGACAGCCACCCGACTATGAAAATTTGCCAGGACAAATGCGACTCTCAGCCTGCAGGTTTGACTTCTTGCAATTTTGGCTATAGTTGTATGAAGCAGGTGTATGTGTTTCCGAATGGTCTGTGAAACCAAATTGATCAGGTCAAGACGACAGGTCATAATAGTGGAAAAACACTGTAGATGTGTTTTCTTCTGGCTCCCGCAGTCTGCCCGAATTGCTTCCGGTTCATGATCTGCAGTGAACCGTTGCAGTTTACTCCCCGAGAGTCTCTGATTCAATGCCCTTCTGTTACCCCATGTGTGACTCCTCTGGAGACGAGCCACAGCCAATACCCACCCTGCAGCATTTTGTCCCACCCTCTCATTTAACTGTCTGGTTTGATATGTAAGCTAATTTTGTGATGTATGGTTGCCATTTCTTTAGTTTGCAAGTACGTTGATTAGTGTGTGGTTTGCTCTGTTTGGGTATTATGAGATGTATCCTTTTCTTTCGTTTTTTTTTTTTACCTTGGACCATTGCAGTTTATCAGAGGTAAGTCTTCCATTATTTAAGGCTGGTGTGGGATCTTGAGTCGGATTGCTTGAGCAGCTCACTTCTTCCACTGACTGATGGTGACTCCACTGGCGTTCTGTCACCCTGGAACATTATCCATTCCTGATTGTTCACCATGGCTGCGGGGAAGCGTATGATTTATGGTAGATGTTGGCCACGCTGGCATGGAAGTTTGGATGTAAACTGTCTTTATGAAGGTGAGACAGTTCCGTGTGCTTGTATGTTTTGTGAACATTCTTAGGTAAATCAATATTTACCTAGAATTTTTTTGTTACTTCAAGGCTCAATGATGTGTAACAAACGTGACCCAAAACTTTACGCAAACGGTTGTCCAACAAGCAGTGGCAAGGGCAGTAGGTTTTGCCTATGCAAAATCTATTGGCTTTGTCAATGTTTATTTGTTCATGTAGCACAGCAGTTGAGCTGCTGTGCAACATGGGAACTGGCAGGGAGGCAGCACAAGATGGAATACCTGAATTAATGTCAGCCACTGGTAATTATCCTGGGCCACATTCCAATCCATCATTTTTAGCCCATCAGCGCCAACACATCCAACCATGCAGTACTAAGCATACGTAGAGTCGTGCACCTGTTTAGGCCCCATCGCTAAGGGATACTTCGTCTCAAAGTAACTTGTTCAGTAAAATGACGCTATTGACGTTCCTATCGGCAAATTGTCAGATGTAGATTCTCAGTTTTATGTTGTGCTCCCTTCTCTGATTAGCTGCATCTTAAATACGTCCAGGATAAAATGAGAAACGGATGATGTACACCTCTCTAATGCAGAACGCATCTGTACCTTGGCACAACCATTGGCTGATCCATTATTCAGATTCACTGCGCAATCACCAGCTGTGAGGGGGGGAGGACGCCTCGCGATTTATGTTTTGCTAACAGATGAAGGCTGTGCTGCTGGGGAATGTTTTCACTCATATCCACAGACTTCTGTTATCATAAATAATTATAATACTAGGCAACTCAGGCAGCGCGTGCTCTCTAGGGCCCGGCTTCACACAACGAGTCGTGAATCCCAGCATGCATTGCATAGGTCTACACAGCGGATGGATTTATAGCTGGTTAGGTTAGCTGAGTCACACACCTACTAGACACGTGCATGACCTGTGGGTGTCATCAAGCATGGAAATGAATGACATTAATTTCTATTCCTGCCATGCTCATTCGTATTCCTGCTATAAGCTTGTTATTCCAATAGCCAGGCTACTCAACTACAGGGACAGAGACGCTCGACTGCTCACAGCCTGATCATCCGGCCTGCTACGATTCGGTAATAGCATGCTCGCCAACTTTCCAGACTACACCCTGGTGGTCCGGCACAAGAGGACCTCTTATTTTGAATTATAACGCACACTCCAGGAGTTGGGCATCCCGTATATACTCTTGTTTCCTGCCCGCCTCAAAGGTTGTGATAGATGGCCGTTCACATTTATTCGATTCACCAGCGGACAAGTGGGACTGGATTGAGCGACACCCCCCTCGCTACCCACCTTGGCTGCAAAGGCGTAAGAAATGCTGTAGAGTGCACTTTGTTGAGGGCCACCCAACCTGGAGCAGGTTGAACCTTTCTAGGGAGGCTGCTTTGAAGGTTGCTTGGCAGCATGGTCCGCACATCTCCGTGGGATTGCCTCTGGGACTCATCCAGTGCCGGAGCCGACTTGGGCCCGGCAATCGAGAGGTCTAGGCTGGGCCCACTCCTGACCTCCTTACACTTACATGATAAGGAATGCCTTAGAGTACTGGAGTATACTGGAGAATACTAGATTCTGTTACGCCCAGTTAAACTTTCTTCACATGACATATCTCACCCCACACCAGCTCAGCATGATACAGGGCACTCTTAGTTAGAATTGCCCCAGATGAAAGAACTGGATGCCAACTTCATACTTATGACTTGGTCATGCCCAGTGATCCGATAATAGGGGCAGGAGGTGGTGGTTGGCTTAGGGCGAATACTAAATCAAAGAGAACTCCAGTGGATGGAGGAATGTCTTTCAGGACTACCTCCTTCTCCGGAACTGACAAGGGTGGGATCTAGATTCTGGAACTTAGCACTGGTATTGGCCAGACATGTCCTCGCCATGCATCGGCGGTCCCCTGGGAGAGCGCCCCAATGCAAGTGGAAGAAAGCGGTTGAGTACTAGACACTGGAGGAGGAATCTGTACTAAGGGAAGAAGAAAGTAAGGATCTGTGAAGTCGACCTATTGCAGATGACGAGGCCTCCATTCTGGCAGCTTTCACAGGGTTAGAGGCTGAGGGCCTTCAAATCTTGCTACTAGGTGGAACTGACTTTGGATGGACATGACACGGGTATGCGGCAATTCGACTCCCATTTGCCACCTGCATTAGCACACATAAGCAAGCTGGGAGGGAAGCAATACCCACACATTTGAATGTGAGGTGACTCTGGGCCTATTGCCTACAGTTACATTGAGGTTTTTATTTTTTAAATGGTTGTAGACAGGCAGTCCTGTGTATTTGGGTCAGTGTGTGTAGTCTTGTGACTTTCATACTTTTGGAATCGCAGTGCTTCTTTCAGCTGTACAATTAAACAACACATTCTGCACTGTTCTGCTTATGAAAATGTGAAGCTATTGTACTGTATCGTCTGCAACTGCTCATTAGTAAAGTAAAAAATATATATATGTTATCCCTAACTCTATGGCTCTATTGTGAGTAGTCCCATTGATGTAACGTAAAATGGTGGGGGCCCGCTGCAGAATGTGAAGCAGGACCTTTGAGTCTTTCATACCTCATAGATAATCATTAGGCTTGGGCGGAATGCCCCCCTCCCCCCCACCCCTGAAAGGCTTGGGGGTCCCCTGTACCACAGGGGCTGCAGGGGCCTGTGTTGCATCCCTGAGTGGCCCAGAGAATTGCTTATTTCCTCACCTCTGGGGTTACTGATACCAGGCAGAGAAAATCCAACCCATTATGAGTTGTGTGAGGAATCCGGAGTGTCCACTAAGCAATGGGGATTTGTTTGGGGTTCCGGTATTTCTGTATGTAATTCCCCCAGTAATTCCTCATTTTGTCCAGACTGTCAGCATCCCCAGTCTCTAGGCAAAATTAAACAGATGAGCTGTGTTTCCAAGGACCTCAAAATTCAGATGTGTTGGTACTGGAATTAAGTGTCCACTTGCTATGACGGTCTATGTGGGTGGAACCTCCATATGGTAGAGATTATGATTATGTTGGGGTAGAGAACTAGAAAAAAAATTATACTGCTTTAGATTTTTTTTCAGGGAAAATATGTTTACATGAAGTGCTTGTCCTGCCTACTCCTCCTCTGCCCGTCAAAATGGGTATTTGGCGCATTCTGCCGGCTGCACCACTTACATGTGGATGTGCATGTTTACTTTAAAAGTTCACATTTACAGCAGACTCATTTGAATGCATTTTGTAAGACCTGCAGTGACCATCTTTGAATCTATATGATATAAATATGAGAAAATACATTCAAAGATGGCCGCTGTGGATGCACGTTTCAAAGGCAGGTATACTTGTATGTATTTTGTCATATTTTAAAGATTCATTCTAAGATGGCAACTGCAGGTGCACCTGCTTCACTTGCAACCATCTTTGCGTTGAGGTGAGTAACAATAAACGTATCTCACCTGCACTGAGACCCCTGCATGGTGAATGTGTGCTCTGCAAATAGTAGTGTTATACTGTCATTGGCAGCGCTGGCAGGAGAACTGGGGTGCAAGCTGAGGTGGCCTCCTGACAAGGACCCTGACACCTATTTTGTTACAAATTAAGCAGTGACACCACTGCTAGTGCTACAGTGCTGAGAAGTGCAGGTACTCCCCCTTTCAAAAACTGGAGAAGTGCGGGTATTCAGGGGCTTATTTACAAACCCCTTGCGCCGCCGGTGCGTCACTTTTAATATGGAAAAAAGAGACATTCCAGGGGCGCAAGAGGCTTGTAAATAAGCCCATTAGTACCTGTCGATTTAAAGCGCTGACTGGCACAGAGGTCTAAAGGCCACCATTCACTCGGTGCACGTTGGTTCCAGTAACGCCAAGTTCGGGTTTTTATTTCATGTAACCCTTCATGAGCAGCCACCTCCCTCCTCCACCGAGGGATGCGCGTTGTAATGCTTCTGAAGGAGTCCGACAAAGCTGTTGCGCTGTAAACGAGAGGCGTCACGGTGTTTCGGGTACAGTGACTGACACTGACAGGTTCCATCTTCCCGCCTGTCTGCCAAGGAGCCTCGCGGGCCTGAGCTTGATTGACACTCCTTCCCTGCCCAACGCCTCACTGTCCGATAACTGTCCAGAGAGAGCCCGTGGTCTAACAGTGTGAACTGGTGGGCGATGGGACGAACATGCCGAGTTCAATATGCCAATATCGATGTGTGCCTCTTCGGAAGAGCGAACGTCGCCATCAATCGCGCAAACACGGCGCGCGCAGGCCCTCGGTCGATGCACAGCCTTTTCTTGGAAAGCTCGTGACACGAGCCGGCGGCTCTGGCAACCCGATCGCCGATCCATCACCCGTGATCAGCCAGCTGAGATGTTAGATTGTGGTGAAACTGAGCGAAACAGCCTTCAACGCAATCGAATGGCGCTGGGGAACGAATGGAGTCAATTAAAGGAGTAATTGTCATGTATCGAGAGCTCCGAAGGCGAATGCAAGATGGGTAACATGACAGGTTGAGGAAGAGCGCCTGGAACAGAATCTCGGTGCTTCGTACAGAAACATTCAAGTGACTGGCACAGTTTCCACAATAAACCAGCTCGACAACTCACAACACCCTCCAAGCATTTGCTCTGTTTCCAAAAGAGACACCTGCAGGCCAAACAACTCTGTAGTCCACTCCGTGATTGGTTCAGAATTAGACCTGAGAATAGCTGATGTCAGTACAAACACATGGATGACGCCATATGCAATTGGTAAGTATTTCCCTAATGAAACGAATCGACTAAACACCTAATGCTTGATTGTGGAATGAACTTGTCTTCTGGCGAGTGTTGCTATACGTTTGTGGATAGCACCTGTTGTCTGTTAATCTCGCGCCTGCCTCTCAT
Source organism: Lissotriton helveticus (assembly GCF_964261635.1). Taxonomy (NCBI): domain Eukaryota; kingdom Metazoa; phylum Chordata; class Amphibia; order Caudata; family Salamandridae; genus Lissotriton; species Lissotriton helveticus. The sequence goes on along the minus strand of NC_136059.1, from coordinate 170,246,518 downwards.
GCACCCATGCAATTAATTACCAATAACCATGGACGTCAATTCACCAAAACCCCAGGGGGTAGTGGAAGGGACTTTACATGCCTCTCAACCTTCACTTTCACTCGCACATACATATGCTTATATATACACACACACACATACACACACACTCTGCCTACACATGCACACTCATACACACTCATTCTTACATAAACACACTCAAAACTACAGGCACGCACAAAACAACATGCATACATTTAAAAGCATTCCTTTACTTACCTCAGCTGCCAAGATAAGTCATATTCCAGCTATTTGTACTCTATTTTTTAAATAAACTATTAGCGAATAAGGTCATATTATTCACTATTAGTATAATAAAAAAATAGACAAAAAACGAGGTGAGTGACGCCCTCATGACGTCCATTAGGGCGAGCTGCTTCTGATCTTGCCACCGATTTTGCCACTGCTGATGCTAGGGGTTTACAAAGGCAGTGCCGGTGGTCCCAAGGGACACTAAATGAGGTCCACGCTGGTAAAACGCACCCACTTTAGAGTTATGGAAGCCACTTTTCAGTGACACCTCAACGCACCTCTCTGCTCTGTCCTGATGACGTTGGCCCAGGCGGTACGGCAAGTGGTTACTAGATGTCTTAGAAACACGCTAGTACTTCACCACACATCTTTACAAGTGTACCTCCCACCCTAACCGCAGGGACGTCACTCCAAAACTGTGACGTAAGGAAAAGCCACAACCCCTGCGAAAGATCCGGAAATTGAAAATGTTTGCATTGTAACACAAGCGCCCTCAGGAAAATTCTGTTTAGCCAGTGAACCAGAACTAGGCCATTGTCATTGACAGAGAGTAAGCCATCGAGGCTAGAGCTATTTACAAAACGGCGTGCATCACCAACAAAGCTTTTCACTCTTCCTCCCCTCGCTATCTGGCGAATAAACTGAAATTGTCTGGAGACTCAAGACCTTCTCGGAATGCGGAAAAGTTCCTGCTTGAGCCCCCCTCCTTCAAAAGGGAAAAATTGATGGCTCAATCTTTCTCAGGTAATGCGGTGAGAATCTGGAACTCGCTTCCTCCTTTGCTCCCTGCCATCACCTCCATCCAGATCTTCAAAGCGGACCTCAAATCTCTTCTATTCCAAAGACACTTTCAGAACGAATTCCCTCCTTCTCAGACCCCACCAGGAAGTTCTTTAGTCATTGTAAATTTGTCATATATATTTATATTTTTGTTTGTACATTCTGTGCTTGCTGTGTTTGATATTGTGTTGCTTTTGACCGGCGTTGTGTTGATTCAATGGCCGGCTATTTTTCGCCAAGAAGTTCTTTAGTCATTGTAAATTTGTCATATATATTTATATTTTTGTTTGTACATTCTGTGCTTGCTGTGTTTGATATTGTGTTCCTTTTGACTGTGTTGTTTTATTCTATGGCCTGCTATTTTTGTTTGTTCCATTTTTGTAACAGTTCTCTCATGTAATGTAACTGGTTCTATTGTACAGTGCTCTGACACCTTCGGGTAAAGTCTGCGCTTTATAAAAATGCATTAAATAAATAAAAATAAATAAATAAAAATGCTCTATTTTTGAGTTATTGTAGGACTTTTGTTCTTGTCTCCTGTTCTCTATGTTGGGTTGGAGGATGGCATGATATGTGGAATGCTGGGGCAAAAGAGGATTCCGGGCGGACAGTTGGGCCAGGGTCTTGATGAGATTGGTGGGCGATGTATAGCTGCCAAGGTTTCGGATTGCTTATGAGTGACAGTTTCTCACAAGCAAAATCAAGCAACGAAGACAAGGGAAACACATAAATATCAGAAATTAAAACCATTTTGAGCAACCAGAAACTCTAAGAAGATCTTAAAACTGCTGCAAAGCACCAGAGATTGGCAGGCACTAACCTAGTGCCTATGTTGCTTAGGCTCATGATCATGACACCCTAAAAGTAAATTAAATAAGGATTGGAGAAGGTACTAGTGACGCTTACTAGTCTGTAGCGAGCAGCATGTGACTGGACAGCCGCTATTGGACATGGATCTGCTGTTTTAGAGCAGGACCCACTCAACATGTCGAGTTGCACTGAGGAGTTGGGCGTGGACGAGGTCGATGCCCCTTGTCTGCTCTGTCAGTGGCGGACCCTGCAAAGAAATACAAAGTTGCCACCCGCCGCCTCAGTGACTGTTTGAGGCAGCCAATAGACCAATCAAACACTGCATTAAGTGTGTTTAATTTTTATATCACCCTGACCAGTCATATTGCGCCTCAAGACCACATGATGATGAGACACTTAGAGGTCAGCTCAAATTGATTGAAGTGAGCCCCAGCCTGTGCAGCGCCTTAGGTGTATTAACTAGTGCAAGATTATCAGCAACTCTCTAAAACAACAGAGATGTCAGTCTCATCATGACTACTGTAGTGCTTCTGTGCCTGAAGAAGGTTTTGAAGTCAACTCTAAATGAACCTGCAATTGCCTGCCTCATTAACATTCACTTTCGCCCATTCCTTCCTCCTGCACTTCATTCCACTCAGGCCTACTTAGTTTCCTTTCCACCCTCTTTTTCCTCCCTTCCCTCTCACATTTCCGCGTTCCCCTTTTCCTCTCAGCCCTTTTGCTCAAGCACCCCTCTTCTCTTTTAATTCACTCTCCTCTCTCTCCCTACGTCCTTCTGACACATTGCATATGTCCTCATCTCTAGCTTCGGCTCTCTCTCGAACATCCCTCACTTGCCATCATCTTGTCTCTCTCACTAACCACTCTCCAACAGTATCTTGCTCTTGGACAAGTACCTACTCAAAATTTAAATGCAGTAAAATCAATGTTGTGAAATTGTATATTAGGTTTATGTGCAGAGTGGCGGATACTTCAGGCACAATCATCTCAGTACATGTCTGCACTCCATCAGCTCCTTGCTGACATATTTATTACGCTAAGAAACCAATATTCAGGTGTGCATGAAATGGCCCAGTACGAGTTCAAGCCAATTGCATCTCACAATTGAGAAATGCAAGACTATGTGGACTATTTAAGACCAGACTCTCTCCCCTCAAAAGCAACATCCTCCTCCTCACCTGCTTTTTCCTCTACCTTTCTCACCCATCTGCCATCATTTCCTGGCTTTCCCTTTACTGCCATTTTTTCCTCCTTTCCAATAGGCTCCTCCTTTTTTTCGACAGTCACAGGTGTCTGTATTTTCCTTCCTTTTCTCGTGCTAAGGGGGTTCCCTATAACAGTGAAAATGGCTGGAAAGCAGCAAAAGCACCTGCACCATTCAGGGGAATATAGTAGGTGGCAGCTGGATCCAGTGGCGGCTGGTGACATTTGAAAGTGGTGAGGCGTAAATACTGCACTGTGGTGAGTGTGCATAGTGAGCGTGCCCGACCCCCTTACGGCGGGTTCAGGAGGTTTCTCCGCCGAGATTTTTTTTTTAAAGAGTGGGCAAATGGTGCATTCTCAAGCAAATTTGAAAAAGAGGTGGCTTGGCGAACACATCTCTGGGAGTAGCCAGACAAGTCCCTTTGCACTTGCACAGATACATCACTCTCCCTGAATTCACAAAGGCACACTACTCACCCTCCACTCATAGACCCATTACTCACCCTTCCCTGACACATCACTAAGCCGTAAGCATGCATTCACCCATCCACATCACTGACCCTGGACTCACACAGGCACACTTCTCAACCAGCACTCACACAGACCTCACTCCCCCTTCGCTACACTGCACTCAATAGGTTTAATTTATTACAAATACAGCCTGTCTAGGTATTTGTGATACTATTTTAAAAAAATGTAAATAATCAATTTTAACAATAATACAGAGAATTCCTTCAATTACATTGCTCATGGTGACCACAATGTGCCATATAGACAAAGCATTAAACAGTGGAAATGATAACACCCTTATAGCATTCGGATTCGCTCCTGCAAAAATTCACTCATTCCAATGTTTGTTTTATGGAAAATAATTATTAAAAAAATAAACTCATGTAAAACAGAAAACAGACAAAAATTCATTTACATGTGCAACATGATAAAAGCGAATAGAGATATCCTGCTTGGATCATAGCTATGATGCAGCAGTCAGCTGCAGTGCTTCATGACTTCCAGCCATGTACATTGCTTAACTATTAATGTTTGTAAAGTGCCTGCCTCAAGTAGCACCGACAGGATTAAATAAAGCAGAGCAAATTTCAGAAGTCTTTGTTTAAACACAAACACAATACCGCAGTCAATCTGCCTCTCCAGGTGCGTGTACTCCTGATATAGCGCTGTCCTTTATAACAAAGTATGAGGCGCTGAGTAGTAGATATGCTTAATATACTGATTACCAGCTAAAAAGCGGGCTGCTCTCAGTGTGTCAAAGTGTGAAAAGGAAAATGCCATTCAAATACTGCGATGTGTGAAAACCAAACTACTAACTGGAATTTTTGTTTTTTTAATCAAGGTATTGAGAAATGGCAGCAGCTGACATACAGAAGCCATATGTAACACTTTCTACACAAAGCTAGTTTAACCTCGGGCGCTCTTGAAACCCTCGAATAATCATTGGCGTTGAGTGTGAAGGAAGCATCGGGCAAACTAAACGCCATTTTCAGTAAGCAACAAGTTAGTCAGGTGAAGTTAGGATGTTAATTTAAACTTGACATGAAGTAGTAAACAGATCCAGTATTCCACAGATTCTGTAAACTTTGCGTAGACAACTCAGCTTGCTGTAATAGTTGATAAGACGGTGTTCTTATGAGATGTTGTGTACAATAAATGAAAATATCCTTAACACATTCTAGAAAAGTCAAGAAGACGAGGGTGACGACGACGTACGGTATAACACTGGCCTGCATTTGTGTTAACTTTAAATGAAATACAATACGTCATAGAAACTGAGCTGGCATTAGTGCAGCTTGTGGTCGATTCTAGTGGTTACATGTCAACTGTTAATCCTTCCACCACTTCTGGCGTCTGGTGCATTACACGGGTTGTAACTGAAACTGTAAGCCCCAGAATTCACTAAAAAGTCACACACAGAAGCACGCGCACGTGAAATCTGCTGCCTCTACTTGTGACTTTCCGCATTTTGCTTCCCATACTTCTCCTGCAGCACTCCTCCCCTGCCTGTCTCCCTTCCTCGCCATCCTCTTTCTTGCTCTCCCCCTTTCCGATGCCAGACCCAGCATGCGCCCCCCCCACCCCATCCGTTACTGGCATCACTCTCCTTGCCCAGTTTTTTTCTTCCTACCTCCTGCTGTCGCTTTCTCAGGGTCCAGCCTGCCCTCTGCTCTGTCTGAAGGGGTGGAGTGGGTGCGTGCCCTCTCACGCATACTGCCCGCACAGTGAGTGACACAGGCCACTTGTTGCATACCTCTCTGGACTGCGTGATGTGTAGTGTTGGAGTAACTCACGGCCCAGTCAGTCTACAGACAGAGCACGGTCAACTTAACACAGCAAGTTCTCACGTTATTATAGTGTAATAAAGTTTGCAGGAAGTCACGCGCCGCGCAGTCACTAGTATTTCCATTCCATCCAAATCCAATTAGGCTGATGATTGCGGCCGGGACTCAGGTCCAACCCAGAATATTTGTTAACGCGGGATTTCTGGTTACTAGTTACCTTACCAGATCCCAAACCAAGTCGACTGAATCGTTGGTACCTGTCGTTGAGTAAAAGGTAATCTATCCATAAGTCAATCAATGTAAGAACTTACACCACTCTAAATGACCACTGACCAAATTTAAGTTTCAAAGATTTAATATAAAGTCAAAGATAACTGAAGGTACAAACTTCTCAAAATGAGATTCAGAAGATAAATTGGTATCACTATGAACATGAACTTTTTCAATAGTCTGAGTCTGAAAAACAGAATAATGAGTACAATTTCAAAAAGCATAAGCGTTGCCAAAATGGATACAAGTTGCAACCTCAAAGTCATTACAGAAAAGAAAAAATTAAGGTTAGTCTATCCCTACACTACACTAAGTGACATCCCTACTTAACAAGATCTTTACCCCTCTAGGTGTCAGCCGTGGTGACTTCCTAAGAAGATCACGCACTTCTCTTTGTCTCTTCTCTGATGATGGGTCTCTCCTGATCAGCCTATCTGCCTACCCATCCGCTTCCTTAGGCTCCCAAAATCATCTGCTCTGCTCTCCTCCCGGGTCGCTTTCCCTAATACCAAATCACATTTTCGATAGGAACGCCCCTTGGGACGCCCCTCACGTGGTACATCTTTGCGCGGCAAACTCCATGATGGTACTCTTCAAGACCCTCGTTATAGTTGACCTTGGTTCCCAGGCTTCTTCTCCAGTGTGCTGATACCCCCTGAAATTCCTGGAAAATCCTACAGGCCTGCGCCAAGCGCCACTGAACAAAGCCCCTTTCATTCATGCTGATTAAGACCCTCGCACCTGCATACAGTCCGTCCTGCAGTGGGCCTCAAATTCCAGACTCCACCATATCTATAGGTCATAAAATATAAGCGAAGCTCTGTACTTGGCACCTCTCGACTTCTCCTCTAACGAGCACATGGCACATCAAAGAGACATCACTATCAGTTCAGGCCTCCTTGATTTACATGAAGCGAGTCCCTGCACTCTAAAAACATTTTACTTGATTTAAACAGCATTCTCAACCAACATACATTTCTTAAAGTACACATCTATAAAGCATATATTTCAAAACTAAATTCGATAGTACATTTTTGGAAGAACCACGTTAACCCCATCTCACATTATTTTAGCAGCACGTTTAGATTTTCTGTGAATTGCCATGAGGCCTACACATTATACTGGTTTTGTAAAGCTCTATTCAACTCTAACATGATTCCTTTAACATGAGAACATGAGGTTTTCATATTCATCCCAAACATTTCTACATTAGTCTCACACAGTTATGATTATTGTTACTCTACTTAAACATTCTATGCATTTCACTACAGAATATAAGACACTCTGTGTATATCACTTCTAAATATAAACACTCTGGTGCAAAGTACATGTTAACTAACTACGTGCTTGTAAATATGGTGCACTTATACATTTTTCAAACTTGTGCTCTCTCAATCCCCCCTTTGATGACCTTCAGGGGTCATCACCATCAGGACACCATCACAAAATGTAGAATCTTTCAAAGTGAAGTCGTGGCAGTGCCACCTCTTTTCATTGTCTCTAATGCCTTTAGACTCCTGTATTGTGTGTCCTGCATCGCTGTCAACTTTTCCTCCTGTTTTCTCATAGTTCTCTGTAACCTATTTGCTCTATACCACTGATACAAACGCACCAATCCCCACAAAGTGATTACACAAATCGCAATTATGATGATGGGTTTCAATATGTACCAAACGATACCCTTTCCTAAGTTGGCAAACCAACTTCCAACTTTACCCATTCCATGACCTACTCTTTCCCACACATTTATCTTTGTCAGATCCTCAATTTCGTAGTGTATGGCAGTGATGTTTCGTATATACTTCTCTAGAGGTTTTGAATTGTCTGGAATGTAAGTGCAACATTCCTGGACCTTCAAAGCCTTACAGACTCCTCCCTCTTTAGCTAACAGAACGTCTAAAGCAAGTCGGTTCTGAAGAACCATTGCCCTAATCTATTGCATCCACCTTCTATCAGCATCAATGATCTAGCAGTACTGGCAGATAGCCTATCTACGACTGTAGCTAACCTCCTGATCTTAATGTCATTCAATATCAGTCCTAAGAAAGGGAATGCAGCACCGAGTACATCTCCAACTACTTCTGCTGCACCCAGCCCTCTCTTCCACCTAGTTGGTATTTCTTTCTTTGTCGTTTCTAAATTCTCAACATGATATATTTTAGGGAAGACAACAGCCAGATAGCATGATCCGTACCAATTATCTGGTAGCTTCACATAGGCATTTCTTCCACATACAAAATATACATTTGGAATTGCTTGCATCCCCTTCAAAAAATCCTTAGAGTAATACTCCAGTTGAAAGGCATGTTCACAATTGACTTGACCTACATAAAAATTCTCATAATAGGAGTAACTCCTGTGGATGCACAGTTTCCCCCGTTTCTCCTTATCTAAAGCAATTGGACCAATACTACCCTTTCTTTGGTGTGCCCTTTCCTCCTTGGTCCAATCTGTTTCCCATTGTCCTGAGGCCTTCAGAATCTTCTGCCTCCTGTATCTAGTATCTACCTGCCCTATAAACTTTTTCTCAATTTCTGACACTTGACAAGTCAGATTGTTTCTTCGAGCATGTGAAGTATCTAATGTTTTCCATGGAATAAACCATTTGTGTAATCTGTCTTCGCTTTTGTAGTAGTCCCACTTGTTCAAATGCTTGAAATTCGGGACCTCTGGCAATGTCGAGTCGAAATTCGAGAAATAATACTCAAATCCATCTCGTCCATAAAATATGCTCAACAACAAACTACATGTAATTCCATATGTCAATGGAAGATGATGGTATCTGATACCCTCCTCCACAGAAGCTGGTAATTGCATACAAACGTAGCAATTCTTCACCTCCATGGCATCAACGTATTCATAAAGCAATTTAGCATAAGCATTTGACCTGTAATTTCCCTGTGACTCATCCGTGTGTAACCTTTTTATTTCTGCATCTAACAACGCTTTGTCTTTATCGTTGATGTTTCCCTTATCATTAACGATAGTGGTTCTCGGTGTTGACACTCCCTTGACCTCCTTGACTGCAGTTGCATCTCTCTCGTGTCCCACTATGTATGAGACAGTAACCACTAAAACTATCAGGGAAATCACCACTCCCAACAGTGTGCCAACTATACATTTTGCCCTGCGGTTCGGGTTGCCAGCCTCCATGTTCTCAAACAGTGTAGTTCTTGACTTTGTTCCAGCATTCACTTCTTCTCCTTTCTGAGCCAAAAGTCTTTCTTTCTCGCAATGTCTCTCTTTTGAACACTTGGAAGCTTGACAATTTATTTCCGCAAAACAGTTCAAAGTTCGGTAGAAACAGACAACCCTAGCCCTTCTCCGTCCTCTAAAAGGAAACCCCTACCACTTTTCTTCTTCCACTCGGCGCTAGGTTATCTTGCAGTAATTTTTACAAAGTCTTTTCAAGAGTCTTATATCCGTCTGAAGTTATGTATGGTTCAAGGAGTGACACTACGTCTTCATAAATGTCTTTTCAATCTCCACTCCTGGTACTATCAATTCTACATCCACAGCTACAAAGGGGTCAGTTCTGACCAGGATCACCTTCTTCACTTTCCCAGTTCTACGCCCCTTTGAAGACATTTACAACAAGGTATTAATCGATGACAACAAGTGGTCCAAGAACTTCCACTATTCGCTCAATCATTTCTAGTCGAAGAAGAGTTCCCTCCAACACTGGATATCGTGAACAGCAAACCGGAAATTCAACAGTCTCTAAAATCAATTTTCTTATTCCGCTTAGGAGAGGAGGATAGACGATGTTGAGTGTCAACAGCCTTTCGGCCTCCGCCCCCGGTAGCAGGAACAGTATTTGTACTGTGATTATCGGATCAGTTCTGATCAGGTTCACTTCCCTGATCCTCCCGGTCCTGTGTCCCGCCGACATCTGCAACGAGGTAGGTCCAATCAGGAGTAGAGTATCTTCTGCTAGGCACTCGTACCCTCCTTGACCTTCTAAGACCTTCCTCAGCTTGATCCTGAGTATCTTCTTCTTGATCCGAGTCTTCGGATATAGGAGCAAGCGTTTCTTCCTGAGCCGACCTCAAACTTAGCCTCCTGTCCCTTCCCGGCCAAGTGGCAGCCTCACACCTTGATCTCCTATATCTCGTTCTCACACTCGGTTCTTGATCACTCTGGTACTGATCTGTGTCGGACTCGTATGCACTGCTGTTCTCTCCTTCGGTTGCGTCCTCAGTCTCACTGCCGTTCTGCCTTCGCTCTTCTTCTGAATCCGATGCGTTCCCAACTTCTTCCGACACCCCCTCAGCTGCTTCAATCCCTTCTTGCGACCCTTCTTCCACTTCCGGGCTTTCGTCTGGGATAGGAGCTGTTTCTTCTAGAGGTGCTGGAACTCTTCGAGTATGGGATGCATGGATCCAATTTGGCAGCCCCCCGCACTTCACCGCGGTGTTCGTTATCAGGATTACCTGAAAGGGCCCATGCCAGCGAACATCTAGGCAGTTCTTCCGGACGTGTTTTTTAACCAACACCCAGTCCCCTGGGTTCAGGTCATGACACAGGTTCCTCGATGCTGGAACTTCAGCCGCATGCACCTGAAGGGACACAGAATGGATGGCGTCAGACAGTCCTTTACAATAATCCAAGATCAGATCATCTGTAATATTCAACAGGGCAGCAGTTGGAACTGTGGGAAGTCTCATGGCCCTCCCCATCAGAATCTCGTGTGGAGAGAGACCTGTCCTCCTGTCAGGGGTGCTGCGCATGCTCATAAGCACTAAGGGAAGAGCATCTGGCCAACTCAAAGATGTGGATGCCACTACTTTAGCCAATCTATTCTTCAAAGTGCCGTTCACTTGTTCCACAATTCCTGAAGCTTCTGGTCGATAACTACAATGCAGCTTTTGATCGATATTCAGTGTGGAGCACAACATCTTCACTATTTCGCTGTTAAAATGTTTTCCTCTGTCCGATTCCAGAGAGGCAGGCACCCCGAAGCGCGGTATCAACTCCCTGAGCAACAATTTAGCCACTGTGAGTGTATCGCACCTACGTGTAGGGTACGCTTCAACCCATCTGGAAAATACGCATACAATCACCAACACATACCTAAGACGATTGACTCTTGGCATTTCAATAAAGTCTAGTTGCATTCTATTGAAAGGCCCCCCTGACCTCCCAATGTGACTCAGTGTGACTGGTGTTCGTTTGCCTACGTTCAGTTGTTGGCAGGTAACACATCGCTTACATACTGATTCTGCTGCTATTCTAAATTTAGGGCAATACCAAGTTTGCCTAAACACCCTCATCATAGCATCCCTTCCTAGATGTACTGGACCATGTATTTCTCTCGCCATGGGATTAGCTAATTCTTCAGGTAACACAGCCCTCCCATCTGCTGAAACCCAAAAATCCATTTCGCTTCGCACGCAACCTGCTATTTCCCATGCCTTTTTCTCTGTTTCAGGTGCGTTCTCCTGCATTATTCTTAAATCCTCCCAAGTGTCTACAGTTTCTAACATCATACTTAATTCAGTCTTTTCTTCTGCACCTTCTATTTCCACCTTTGAGAAAGAATAATTTTGTTCCGCACAATAGCGTGCGACTTCATCAGCGTATCTATTGCCTTGTGACACAAAATCTGTATTCTTAGTATGAGCTACACACTTTACGATTGCAATGTCAACTGGACCTTGTAATGCTTCTAACAACAATCTCAGAAATTCTCCATTTCGAATGGGCGAACCAGAGGAGGTCATGTAACCTCTCTGAGACCACAACTGCCCGAAATCATGAACCACACCGAAACCATATTGGCTGTCAGTGTATATGGTGACTCTCTTTCCGTTTCCTGCAATACAGGCACGAGTTAGGGCAATGATTTCTGCTACCTGTGCGGAATGTACTCCTTCCAGGCAAGCGGCTTCCACAACTCCAGTAATGGTACAAACAGCATAAGCTGCTCTCAACCGACCAGTATCGTCTCTTAAACATGAGCCATCAACAAAATAAATTTCATCGGGGTCAGACAACGGCTCATCCACAATATCTGGTCTGGGTTTCGTGCATAGTTCAGTCACATCAAGGCAATCGTGGTCTTCACATCCTTCGCCTTCTATTACAGTAGGTAATGGCATTAAAGTAGCAGGATTCAAGACAGAGCATCTCCTGAGAGTCACGTTCTCCGCGGCAAGAATAACTTGCTCGTAGCGCGTGAGCCTACTATTAGTCAGATGCTGCGTCTTCGTCCTGGTCATTAGCAATTCAACTGAATGTGGTACATACACCACTACTGGATGTCCCATCACTATACTCTCGCTCCTTTCAATGCTGACACCCGTTGCAGCAACGGATTTGAGACATCCGGGCAACGCTGCGGCTACTGGATCTAATGTAGCCGAAAAATATGCAACTGGTCTACGGGCATTTCCGTGGGTCTGTGCCAAGACTGACAAAGCACATCCCTCTCTCTCACAGCAATAGAGTGAAAAGGATTTCTCATAATCGGGCATTCCCAGAGCCGGAGCACGACATAAATCGTCTCTCAGCTGTAAAAACGCCACCAGACATTCTTCATCCCATGGTACCGGATCACTCACCTCCTTGTGCGTCAGTTTCTGTAAGGGCTTTGCTTTCAGTGAAAAGTTAACTATCCACTGTCGGCAGTAGCCCTCCATTCCTAGGAACATTCTAACTTCTCTCTGTGTTGTGGGCGCATTCATCTTCATTATCGCCTCAATCCTCTCTGGGGACACCTTGCGTTTTCCTTTTTCTAACCGGTGCCCCAAATACTGTACTTCTGTCAGACAGTACTGTAACTTGCTCGGAGATACCTTATGTCCATTTTTGGCTAAATGGTTCAGTAAGGCAATTGAATCTGCTTTACAGGCTTCCTCTGTCTCTGACGCAACAAGTAGGTCATCTATGTACTGGACCAGAACCGAGTTCTGCGGCAGTACTAGATTTTCGAGATTCTCTTCAACAACTGGTTGAAGATGGATGGGCTGTCTGTGAATCCTTGTGGGATTCGACACCATGTTAAAACGCGATCTTCCATTTTAAAAGCAAAAAGATACCTACTCTCTTCATCCAATGGGATTGAAAAGAAAGCCTGGCAAAGATCTATCACTGTGAACCATTCTGCTTGACATGGTATTTGAAACAATATCACTGAAGGATTCGGTACCACGGGACAACATGAAACGACTATGTTGTTAATTTTTCGTAAATCCTGCACTATCCTGAATTTCCCGCTAGGTTTCTGCAAACCCATAATCGGGGAGTTACAAGGACTACCCACGATTTCTTTCAGTATTCCCTGTTGTATCATTGACTCGATCACAGGTTTTATTCCCGCAATCGTTTCCTGGGACAATTTGTATTGAGGCGTTCTTGGAAACTCAACATTTGGTTTTACCAGAATTTTTACCGGTTCTACCCCTTTAATCAATCCTATATCTTCTCCTGTGAAATCCCATACCTCTGACGCCACTGCATCTCTTAAATCTTGGGGAAGATCTTCTACAGTCAGAGTAGGATATAGTTCTACACAGGATTTTGAATTGGCCACCTTAAAGGTAGCATCATCGTCGGTAGTCTGTACCTCCACTCCTTGCGGGGTGCAGTATATGGTGCAGTTCAATTTGCACAACAAATCCCTTCCTAACAGACATACCGGACTCGAGTCACAAACCACAAACTGATGTTCGTTAATATGATTTCCTATTTTCACAGACACTGGTTCTGTCAAGGGACTAGTCAGCCTTTTGTTCGCGACTCCTACCACTTGAATTGTTTCCCCTGACATCGGCAAGTCTGGAACCACCGCCGATCTCAGTGTTGATCGAGTAGCCCCAGTATCCACCAAGAACGTAGTGGGACACCCTGCCACCTCTGCCTCAACAAATGGCCCTCTTTGATCCACTTCTAGGACTGCCCCGAGGGTACAGTCCTCTTCACTGTTCACACGTTGTCCTGTCAATGGATCAATGTAATAACACTTTTCTTCCTCGATGAAGAGAGGCATTTGTTTAAAGACCTTTCACCCTGTCGCTACCTTCGGTGGCTGTGGGAACTGGGCCCGTGGGGCCGAAGTCCCCCCTTTGGCCACCTTGTCTCCTGGAACTGTCATCTTTGGAGTTGGGACTTCTTGAACCTGCTCTTCTACTTCTAGCTCTCCATTTTCAGGGTTAAAGGGACACTCGCGTCGCCAATGCCCCACCTGATGACACTGATGGCACTTTGTCGTTTTCTTTAAAGTGGCAAAGTCTATCCTAGGTCTCTGCCCTTCTTCATTATCTTTGTTCTGACCATTTGGTTTTCGTCCCATCCCCTGCTTCTGCTGGCCACCCTTCCCAGCGGACTGCATTTGCACCACCATCAATTTCTCCTTTAGATTCTTGGCTTTAGAATCTATCTCGTCACTACAGTACCTCGCATAACGTAAAATCTCATCTAGTGGTTTGTTCTGCCAACAGATTAAATGTTGCTGTATCATCAAACAAATATCAGGTCTCAACCCCAAGACAAACTTTGACACAAACTGCCCTATGTCTTTGGGATCCATTACATCTAGTCCACTGTATTGCTTGAATGTTTTCAATAATCTTTCATAAAACTCATGAACTGTCTCCTTGGGTTCCTGCCTCGTTCGGTCTATTTTCACCCAATCTATATCCTGTTGTGGTACCTTATCTTTCAACCAAGCTATTACCCTTTCATACTTTCGCATGACAATCTCGGACGGTCCATTAGTCCGAGCATCCCTCACTGGTTCGGTATTTGGCCATTCAACACTAGTCTTGCACGGGGTCCACAAATCAGATGGGACCACGATGTCAAACAACGTGTTCAAATCGATCCACAATACTTTCGAGATCTTGACAAACCTCTCTACCTGCTTATACCACTCAACCGGATTGTCCCTTAACTTCGGAAATGAGTTGGTAAATGCAGCTAAATCTCCTCTACTCCAGGGTACATGTACATAATTTCCGTTTGATATTTCTCGCAAAGGGAATGCCTCCATATGCATTACCCTTCCCTCGGGGGTCATCACATTTGCACTTCGTCTAACTGTGCCCTTTTTTGACCACCTTTCTTCCCATTTGTCCAATTCTCTCCACACCCTTATCCCTGATACCAGCTCTCTTATGTGTGTTTTTAGTCCAGTAGTTCTCTTCTCATCTAGATCTTGGTCTGCGTACTGTAATCTGTGGTTACTCTGCAACGCCCTTGTCTTAGACAAATCCACGGCATATCTATCTGCCAAATCAGTCAGTTTCTCATGACACGCTCTAGCTTTCCTAGTAATATCCTTTGCCATGAACAATAACTCATCCTGTTCATACAATTCTATCCTTTCCAGAGGCAAGGTTCCATCTATTATCTCATCAACATCTGATTTTAAACTAGTAACATCAAGCCTTTTTGCCTTAATTTCAGCTTTCAAGACACTCAATTTAGCTCCTCCATCCGCATCTCTCCCATCCCAGCTCCGAGATCTACGTTTAGGTATTGGTGAGTTATAGGGAGTCCACCCCTGTTCCCATCTCTCTAGGTCCCATGCCTTTCCATCTTCTCGGGGTGGGTGGTGAAACACTCCTTCATGCCTCCTAGCCTCTCTCTCCCCATCCTGGCTAGTTTCACGGGATGCAGGGTAAGATGTTCCATTACTCCCTCTTTCTTCCTCATGCATCTGTGACCTCCGATCACTCGATGTATGACGTGACCTTTCACTGTTCCCTCTTTGCCAGTGCTGTACATTTTCCCCAGGTGCGTGTGAGTGATGAGTGCACCTAAACCTATCCCTGTACTCTTGCGTTCTTTGGTCTCCCTCTTTTTGCATGAGGCGAGACACCTCCTCACACTCCATACTCCTACCATTCTGCTCCTGCTGTTCTCTCTGATCTGCAGGACGTGTATCCCCTCTATTCTCTTGACTTTGGCCTTCCCGCCCCTGACTACTTTCGCTGGCCCCACAATGAGATACAGTCCCGTTACCTCTGGTTTCCCACTCTGGTTCTGTTCTTGTCCTGTTGCTCGGGGATATTGCGGACCCATCCCATTCCCTCAAATCAGCTCTTAATTCTGTATAGGACTTTGGCCGCGGTCCCCTTAGGTCCATCAGTCCTCTCAGACCTCCCTGTCCTGTGTTGGGACCTACAGATGTATCTAATGGAGTGTTCCATGTTACCGAACCTGGCAATTGCTTCCATGCATTTGTCACGTTATTTCTCCTTTCCATCTCGATCCTTTCTCTATCCAATTGCCTCTGTTCTTCCTCTCTATCTCTCTCTGGGTTATAGATCGATACTATAGGTCCTATGGTAACAGGCACTTGAAGAGCGTCTGGCAATCCAAAGGACTCAACCCTTTCGGTGGCTGGCGTTTTCTGCACCACAAACCTTCCCACTACACTCTGTACTGTACTAGGTTGAGGTGTCTCCCCACCTTTGGTAGGTGTCCAGTCCGATATAGGGAGTGGTGTATACCCCTCAATGGCATTCCCATCTTCCCCTGCGAGCCCTCTATCTTCTATCACCCCCACTCTCGGAGGTGGTCTATCCATTAACAATCTGTTTATCAGATTGTCTTCCGACTCGCTTTCCTCGTCTTCCTCCATGAGGTTTCCTCCTCCTGCCACCTCCCTCATCGGATACATTTTTTCCACCTCAATAACCTGTACCCTCCACCGCTTTGCTTCCTCATCCCATTTAGAATCTCGCACTGCTCTTACCGATCGCGTCAGTCTTTGTTGACGCCTGTTCAAATTTCTGTCGTGTGCAGCCCTAATCCATGCATTAAGGGCCTCAAACTGTGTTGGTCTGGGCGAGGGTTTCAATGAGGACATGGTTGCTTTTAGCCGATGTAACACCTCTAACTTAAACGTCCCGTACCTCGGGAACTGCATTTCCTCATTCCCTTCCGTAAGCTTATTCCAAGCCCCAATCCATAATATCGTATGCAGCCCCACATTCGTTGCCATATAATGAGCTGGTGTACCCTCCGGCGGAGCCTCTTCCCCGTAATAATGTTCATTTCTTTTTCTTTTAAAAATCCCTTTCAAACACTTAAAACACTTCATGATTTCGCTCTTTCTCCGCGGTTGTTTACTTCCTGATGATATTCCACCAATCTCAGCCCCGTTCTCACTAACTGGCCTATCCGTACGCGACTTTCCTCCGACGTCACTCTAGCCGCCCAACCAGAGCGCGGCTCTAGCTAACGTCACACCAACTGCTCAATCACAGCGCGGCTCTATCCGACGTCACCCGTCCCCCTTCGCAGCAGTTCCCCTCCTTTCTCAGCTCGTCTCCTCGGTCATGCACGCGTCCCATTCATACTCTGAAAAATGATTACTTCCGTCCAAGCGATCACCTTTCTTGACTGTACGCCCACAGTCTTTCCCTGTAGTTGTCACCTTCTTGGCGAAATGTACAATTGCCTTCTCTGATAGGTTACTCACACGCAGTAACTTTCGACCAGCGTCCGTTACTCATACACTCACTCTTACACTCCCCCTATCTTGGATGCACGGCGGTCAATGGTACCTCGTGACCTCCGTACTATGGTCGACAACTACCCTGGATGTTCGATACACCCAAAACCACTTAAGCTCTGGCCTGAACTTAAGATTTCACCAGTTCACCCGTTTACCAGGTAACCAGCTTACCAGGTTGCGCGCGCTCACAACCTTCTCTCATTCACACTACAGGCATTCAACTCCGCAAGACATTACAATACAAATACAACACAAAACACCGCAATCTGTTCACGCATGACCCTTTTTATACTCACTCTCCCGATACTGCTGCTTTTCTCGCACCGTCTGCACCTTTCGGCACACGATTCTTCCGCTGCTCGTCTCTCGACGTCTAGGGGCCTTGGGGTAAACTAACCTCTCTAGATTACCTTCCTCAAGAAGATAACCATCCTCACTCTGCTACCAACTGTTAACGCGGGATTTCTGGTTACTAGTTACCTTACAAGATCCCAAACCAAGTCGACTGAATCGTTGGTACCTGTCGTTGAGTAAAAGGTAATCTATCCATAAGTCAATCAATGTAAGAACTTACACCACTCTAAATGACCACTGACCAAATTTAAGTTTCAAAGATTTAATATAAAGTCAAAGATAACTGAAGGTACAAACTTCTCAAAATGAGATTCAGAAGATAAATTGGTATCACTATGAACATGAACTTTTTCAATAGTCTGAGTCTGAAAAACAGAATAATGAGTACAATTTCAAAAAGCATAAGCGTTGCCAAAATGGATACAAGTTGCAACCTCAAAGTCATTACAGAAAAGAAAAAATTAAGGTTAGTCTATCCCTACACTACACTAAGTGACATCCCTACTTAACAAGATCTTTACCCCTCTAGGTGTCAGCCGTGGTGACTTCCTAAGAAGATCACGCACTTCTCTTTGTCTCTTCTCTGATGATGGGTCTCTCCTGATCAGCCTATCTGCCTACCCATCCGCTTCCTTAGGCTCCCTTTTTTTTTTTTTTTTTTTATAATTTTTATTGTTGCAGGAAACAGTAAAAAGTCAAACATAATGCATAAATACAATTTCAGTATCTTTAGAAAGCATAAATTTACAATAGTTATGAATAAAGGGTTAGGAGATTGGGAGACACAAAGAAAAAAGAAGGTAGAAAGAGAACTAAAATATACAACCTCTGTACGGCCATAGTGAAGAAGGATAGAGAAGTGAGTGAGGGGGGAGAAAAAAAAAAAAGGGGGGAGATAGTTCACAAAAACAAATAGTAGTGATTGAAAATCGCCCGCATACATCTTCAACAGTCCCCATTTTTTTATACAGCAAAAAATTGTTTCCAAATCTTTTCCTTTCTAGCAAGAGTTTTTGGTCCTCTATATTTAGCGAGTGTAAGTTCCATAGTTCTGACTTCTATAACCAATGCTAACCATTCGGCAACAGTTGGAGTATTCTTAGATATCCAAGCTCTCGCTATTATTAATCTTGCACAGGCTAGCAGGATTGTTATGAGATCTTGGTTGGGACAGTTAGTCTCATAGATATCAAGTAAGACCAACTGGGGGGATAAATCCGGTATCTTAATCTGACTATCTTGAAGGTGTTTTGTGATTCCCATCCAGTAACTAGAATATGCCGGGCAAGAGTAGAGCATGTGTTCTATATCAGCAGCATAGGTATTACACTTCACACATTTCGTTTTATCAGAAATTTGGTTCCCTTGAGCCCAGGCAGAAATTCTCTGCGGGGTATAATATAATTCGGTGATAGTCCTATATGATTGCAATCTTAAGTTGGATGAGTGCACAACATCGCTTATATGCGTTAAAGCTTTACTAATCTGCTCTGAGGTTATGTCCCGATTTAGCCGGCGAGACCACTTAGTAGCAATTTTAGTAGTGTTTTCACATGTATCTTTAGATAAAAGTTGGTATCCCAACTTTATAAGTGATTTAGTTTTATCAGAATATATACACTCTATAATTTCGGACTGAGTAGCTGCAGTTATTTTCATTTTATTGATAAAAAAGTCTCTAAGTTGGCGATATCTATAATGCATATCGTTTGTTACGCCATTTAATATTTTCATGGTTTCAAAATCTAACATACCATTGTTACCAAATATATCGCCTAATGTGTTGATACCGCAATTAATCCAACGATACCCAGTCCCGTCCGAAAAAATACCCGGAAGACCCGGATTGTCCCATAGCCTGAGTTCAGTATTATAAAATGAAATCTGACTGATGTGCATGATTTTCTTCCAAATGTTTATAGCATGTTTAGCAGTCTTAAATTTCACCCGCTTGTAATAGTTTGGGTCATGTGTGCGGAGCAGAAATTGGTTAGAGTCAGTACCCAACAAGTATTGATAAAAAAATAGGCAAGACTCTTTCTTTAATAAGCTCCGAATTCGAAAAAAAAAGGTTGCCAAAAAATATAAATTAAAGTCCGGAAAAGCAAGTCCCCCTTTTGAAGTTGGTAATGTCAAAAATTTTATGGCCCTGCGTGCCTTTTTATATCCCCAAATAAAGCTGCTGCAAGCGGCATTTAGTTTTTTTTAAAAAAAGTTGGTTCGGTTGTAAAGGTATGGCTCTAAACAGATAGAGTAACTTGGGAAGTATTTTCATTTTAATCAGATTTAGTCGGCCTAATAGACTGAGAGGGATTTTGTGCCATTTTTTAAGAGTTGTAGTGGTTTCTTTTAGAAAAGTATCATAATTTGTTTCCAATATTTTCCCTGCTTTAGCCATTAACTTAATACCTAAATAAGTAGCTTCTCTGCAAGTGTCATAAATATGGATATCCGGGGTATAGTTAGCTAGAATTTGAGTTTTACTCACATTCAATTTATAGCCTGAGATTAAGCCGTATTTTTGTGCTTCGTTAATAATTTCTGGCATAGCTTTATTAATATCACTCGTATAAATGGCTATGTCGTCAGCATAAGCCGTTAATTTCAAAACAATACCTCGATGAATCACTGGAATAATGTTGACTTGATCGTTTAGTGCATTTAAAAAAGGTTCTAAAGAAAGGGCAAAAAGTAAGGGGGAAAGGGGACAGCCTTGTCTTGTGCCTCTTGATATTTTAAAACACGCTGATTCTTTATCTCCATAGCTAATCAAAGCTAAAGGTTCATCATAGAGGGACATAACCCAGTCCAAATAGGACCCGGAAAGCCCCAGTTTCTTTAATACTTCCCACAGATAATCCCACCCCACTCGGTCAAAAGCCTTTTCGGCGTCTAACAAAATCATACCGAGCGGGGTGTTTGTACCTTCGGCAACATCAAAGGCAACTATTGAAGTATTAACCTGTGTGGTGGTATCCCTTCCCATAACAAAACCGTGCTGTTGTAGATTAACAATAGAAGGCATACTGGGGGCGAGCCGATTTGCAAGTATCTTAGAGAAGATTTTAACATCAGTGTTAAGTAAGGAAATCGGTCGATAAGACCCACATTCTTTTTCGGGTTTCCCTTTTTTTAAAAAAAAAATGATTTTCGCTATTTTCCATGAAGGAGGTGCATGTTTGGAGACGCTAATTGAGTTTATCACTTTCTCTAGTAGGGGTAATAGTTCTTGAGCGCAGAGTTTGTATAATTCACCTGGTAAACAGTCTTCTCCGACCGCTTTCCCTGATGGTAGACTATCTATGGCCCGTTTTATTTCATCTAGTGTTATTACAGAATTGAGTTGTTGGGCTGCTTCAGTATTTAATATTTGAGAAGCGGTCAAGTATTTTTCTAAATATTGTATTATAGCTGATTTTGCAGGTAATCTCTCTGGTGTGTACAATTGTTGGTAAAATTTAACAAACTGGCTTAATATTTGATCCGTTCTATCATATGTATTTAAGTCGTTCCCTACTATTTCTTTAATTTTTGTTTTAGCTTTCCTATCCGCGGTTTTAAAGGCCAATAGTTTCCCAATGCGATCGCCACCTTCATATTGTTTAAATTTATACCTGTGTAGTTGTAAAGTGTATCTTTCTCTCAACGTTTTTAATAAGCCTGCTCGTAGTTTCGTCAACTTTAGCCTAATACCTTCAATATTATTCTTTGCAAATCTTGTTGCCTCTGCCAAGCATATTTCCATATTTCGTATCTCGTCTATTATTTGTTTTTTCTTGTGTCGGTTCTCAGAGTTTTGCCTAAATATATATTGCTGGGCGAAGCCTCTAATACTGCATTTACATGAATCCCATACCATGTTTATATTAGCCGTATTAATATTGATTGAGATAAACTCCTGAATATGTTGCTTAAGTAGGGTAGAAAATCTTGTATCTGTTAATAAATGTCTCGGGAAGGTGAATTTTCGTGTTTCTTTAGTTTGATCTTTAAACATAACTTCAAGTAATAGGGGATTGTGGTCGGAGGTAACTTTAGGGCAAATGTCAATCACACAGTTATCTAAAATTTGTTCTGAAGCCCAAATCATATCTATTCTTGAACAGGATCTATGCGGTACACAGTAGTATGTGTAGCCTAGCTTCCTTAGGCTCCCAAAATCATCTGCTCTGCTCTCCTCCCGGGTCGCTTTCCCTAATACCAAATCACATTTTCGATAGGAACGCCCCTTGGGACGCCCCTCACGTGGTACATCTTTGCGCGGCAAACTCCATGATGGTACTCTTCAAGACCCTCGTTATAGTTGACCTTGGTTCCCAGGCTTCTTCTCCAGTGTGCTGATACCCCCTGAAATTCCTGGAAACTCCTACAGGCCTGCGCCAAGCGCCACTGAACAAAGCCCCTTTCATTCTAGCTGATTAAGACCCTCGCACCTGCATACAGTCCGTCCTGCAGTGGGCCTCAAATTCCAGACTCCACCATATCTATAGGTCATAAAATATAAGCGAAGCTCTGTACTTGGCACCTCTCGACTTCTCCTCTAACGAGCACATGGCACATCAAAGAGACATCACTATCAGTTCAGGCCTCCTTGATTTACATGAAGCGAGTCCCTGCACTCTAAAAACATTTTACTTGATTTAAACAGCATTCTCAACCAACATACATTTCTTAAAGTACACATCTATAAAGCATATATTTCAAAACTAAATTCGATAGTACATTTTTGGAAGAACCACGTTAACCCCATCTCACATTATTTTAGCAGCACGTTTAGATTTTCTGTGAATTGCCATGAGGCCTACACATTATACTGGTTTTGTAAAGCTCTATTCAACTCTAACATGATTCCTTTAACATGAGAACATGAGGTTTTCATATTCATCCCAAACATTTCTACATTAGTCTCACACAGTTATGATTATTGTTACTCTACTTAAACATTCTATGCATTTCACTACTGAATATAAGACACTCTGTGTATTTCACTTCTAAATATAAACACTCTGGTGCAAAGTACATGTTAACTAACTACGTGCTTGTAAATATGGTGCACTTATACATTTTTCAAACTTGTGCTCTCTCATATTGATTACATAATTTGTTCTTCGGATCTGCGGCAGAAGTCGAGCGCCGTCCTGTCCTTGCACTGGAAATTAATGAAGACTTATCGAAGTGCCGCAAATACATTCATCTGCTCTTGCACGCGAACACATGCATTTACACATACACAATAATACACATACGCAGTGCGCACACATATAAACACAACATACACGCCCACAACAACAACAAACATGATATACGGCCGCACACACTCTCTCAAAATGCGTGTGAGCAATCAGAGGCGGAAAGGGAACTAAATACATTTCCTGAATAACCTCTGGGCGAGAGGGTATACACCAATTTATATCGACGACCAAGTGACAGACAGCCAGATCCCACCGTCTCAGATACAATCAATCACTTTTCAAAGCAGAAGAGCCGGCGGCGAGGCGAGGCGCTGCCACTGCCAGCTACCTAACGCCTAAGAAGCGTGCGATGACCAGCACAGCGCCATGTTAGAGAAACTTAACACCTGAGTCAAGTGTGAAATTAAAAAAACTTACCTTTGGTTTATGTTACAGAGGAAGTCAAGACACGCACGAGCCGAGGTCTATACTACACCCATGCGCGACACCATGACCTGAAGGAGGCAGGCTGCCTGGCTGCGCGCCGCGGTGACTGCTCTCAGCCAATCCTGGCGCTGCATTAGCAGCACCACTGCGCCAGGATTGGCTGAGAGCAGGGTTAGTGCCTGCCCTTATGAGACCCCGGGGGCCCTGGTCCCTCGCACTGTGAGTCGCTGTTGGAGAGGGAGGGAAAGGTACTGTACCGTGTTCGGATGCGCAGGCAAGGCCAAAAAATGAGTATCCAAGCATTGACCTGCGCACACTGCAGCTGCGCTGTTTCTGCAGACTGCTGTGCTGCGCTGTCAATCACTTCCTCCGCAGCCCCGCCCCCAAACCATCTGCAAAGTCGGGTTTGTCCCGGCAAGCTGAGCTACCGTTGCGGGCGCAGAGAAGTTTGCGAGTGCGCGCTCACATTTTAATATTTACACTTTTAATCCTGCTTCAGCGTGACGGTCGTCCATGGCTAGTGGGGCAACGCCCCAACGCCCCCAATGGACGCACCGCCACTGGCTGGATCCATTAAACAACTGGCAGCAGTTCATGATGCGGCCATATTCCCCAGTACTGGCAAAGGTGCGGGGGCAGAACTCAGCTCTTAATATCCAGTCAAGTAACAGCTCACAGGTAAGTCTGGGTGGTGAACTCCGCTCCACTCGCAGAGTTTGAAGAGTTTTCTGTACTCCGCATTACGTGGAGCTCTTGGAGTTCCAAAAAACTCCGCTCCACGTAGCGGAGATTATTTCCTGGTTCACGTTCATCAATGTCAAGTTGGCGAGTGAGGAAAATCCACCTACCGAGGAGATTTTTCCTTGTTTGCGATTGTCAACATCAAGTTGGTGAGTGCAAGCGTGGAAAATCACCTCCCGACGAGATTTCTCAACTCGGGCAGTCAGATTTCTCATTGTGAGTGGTCCCGTATGCTCCCGACAGCTCGCATTGAGAAACTGTTCGTTCGCATTGAGAAAGCTGCTGCTTTAGTACAAATCTACTCGAGGTCCAGAAAGGAAGTAGCGCCCGCTTGCGATGTGCATGGTGCCGTTCGCTATGATTGCACAGTGCGGACAAGCAACTGGCACTGAAAATCACAGCGTACAGCATTTATTTAACATGCTCTGCCACTTGTGGTGCTCCGCGTAGTGCAGCAGAGTTTTTTTGCACTTATCGGAGTTCCGCTTTGTGGAACTCCGCAAACTCCTCCCAGGCTTACTTACAGGTTCCTCTTGATTGGTGCAGACAACATAAGAGGCGGGGAACACGCTCCTCATCTGCACAACGGATTCTGGAGAGTGACATTTAAAAGCTCGCTATGTTAGATGCTGCTCTGAGCTCATCTGAGTTGTGTGATAAATCACAGTGCCTGTGGTCATGTGGAAATACACCTTAATATGTGTTACTCTAATGCTTGATGTGTGACACCTGGCAGAGATAGCGATGTGATTTGCTGGCGGCATTTACGGGGATGCTGGTAAAATAAATACTGCACCAGATTTGATGTAAAAACTCTCTTCTTTTCAGTGACGACAAGCAGGAGTTCTGTCCACCGCCAGTTTTCCACATCAGCCACGAGGACCTACATTTGCCGTTTCAGTACATCTGGGCAGCTCTAAGTATCTGGTTTGGTAAGTGGAGCTGGATGCGGAGTGTGGATCCCAGCACTACGTTTGGATTTGGCTGCGCATTTTGGGGTGTGTCTGACCGCCAGATAAGCCAGTGGCTGCCATTTGATGAAGCGCTCCGGCCGCCATCTTTGTGGTCGGCGTATAGTCTTTTACCCTCTAGCACAGGGCCACCATCTTTGCTGTGGGCATTTTCTACACAGAACTTTTCTCGGAATTAAGAGTTTAAAGATTATTGCAGAAACCATTCTGCCAGTGCAACCACCATATTGGTGGTATTGACATTTGCTGCATTAGTGTTGGGGAATACTTTTTGCAGCAATTCAATTCTGCAGCCTTATAATACATGACTAGTTTTGGTTTGTGACTATGTGACTCTGTTTATGGTTTCAGTTAGCTCAGTATTGAAATTGGGCATCCTTGCAAATGTATCAATCATAGCAATATAAGAAAACGTACTGCGCATTTAATTGAATTGACTCTCCACCTGTTGGAACATGCACATCTTAAGCATTACACCCATTACACCAACTGGAATTGTCTACCTGTACCATTATTACTGGTCTGGAATTAATGGTGAAGGATGGAGGTGGTCTACTTCGAATTGTTGGAATTCGGTTGTACTTTTGCATTTTACATAAAACTGTTGTCCAATATGGAAAGTGTTATCGCACCACCAGCATTTTTGTCCATGCCAGGTACAACCGCCCATGTGTGGATTCAAAGGAAAGAGGATTTCGAGGCGTACGTGGATGCCTTTAATGCTTATTCCTTCACAAATTAAAAAAAACATTACTCATTCACAATTTGGGCCTAGAAGGCAGATCTATTTTTAAAATGTTACCTATACAAGATGTAAAAATACAGGTACAGCAGGGAGGGGCATCTGGCTAGATGGTAGCGCTTGATGTACTGGATACGTTTGATTCTGTAATTAAAGCCTCAATAGTAGGTTTTCTCCATCTAAGAATGTCGTACTAGAAAGACCTACTTTTCTACAACGAGCTCAGCATCAGGGCGAATCTGTTGATGATTACGTGTCACCGCTGCATCAATTGGCAATTACTTGCAATTATAGAGAATTCAAAGATGAAATCATTCGGGGTCAGTTGAAAGAGAAGACTCATAACAAGCAGAATAAGTCTGGTTTAGATGTCTATTTTTCCCAAATTTAAATTTCTTTTGACTGCAATCCCCTACCTTTCATGAACAAATGGCTAGAAAGGCGACAAGAAAGCATCAACAGCTATATCTGGGCTTCAAATGGGGTGTGGATTCCCTGGAAGAAATTGCGAAAGAAAAAAGATAAAGGGGGCTTGTCTCTCCCGGATTTGTGATTTTATGCCTGGGCATTCATGTTAAAGGATAGAAGGATGTTGTTAGGTAGTTTAGAGAGCTCTATATAGGTACTAAGTGCAAGGGTATGTTAAGAGACTCTTGCCTTGCATACAAGTTTGAGGATCCTAAGTACCATTAGAAAGTGAGACTCAGGGTATTACAAGGCATGGCTGAATCATGGTATCAAATTAAGAAGGACACCAAAGAACAAGGAAGTCTGAAGATGGTATTGTTATGTTCCTAAGTTAGGCCCACGTATGTTATGTTAATGTTATGTTAAATGCTCTTTTATAGCACACGATTCACCCGAGGCATCTCGGCGCTGCACATTTTCCTTTTTCTGCACAATAACATTTTACTATAACCTTTTGCACATATTTGCATGTGTGACAATGTTGGATTTGTTTCTCTGAAACTGCTTTGCCTACACATTTCGCTTCGCATAACATTATCATGACTCCTGGAACACCGAGTGAAAAGCCTTGCCTGCTGTACACTGTGATTCTATCTTCGTTCACAGGGTGACAAGGCTATCTGCAAATCCATAACAGTGCTAATCTGTATATACTTCGCAAGGATGCGTTTTATTATAAATAAATAAGGTATAAATAAATAAGCATTTCTGAGGGTTAGCCAGAGGAGACACTACTGCTGACACTACTGCCGACATCGAGAGGTCCCTGCATGCTGATGCTTCGCCAAGCAACTGCCTAACATCTCCATGAGGGGTGTCCAGTTTGTGACGAAGACGGAGTCCTACATTCTGTACCGCTAGGCAATGGGTTTGGATGATCCTGTGGGGGGCATCTTGGCGACACACTCACAAACACAGTCTTGACGCACATAGAGTAGGGATTGCATTGTAGCAGTATGCCTGATTACCACCTTGTTTTATATGCCTGCATTAATACATTGTTCTTAGCACTATGGTCAAACTATACCTGCAATTTACTATTTTGGTGCTTGTAATCACTTTCACATGCTTCTGTTTACTGATTATCGCTGGACATATATTCTATAAAATAATAACGTTGGTTCAATAAATATAATGAAGAATGTCCCATTGTGTATTCTATGTACATTTCTCTGAGAACAAGAGTACACGAGTGACTGGGCAAAGGGTTCTAGATCTGTTTCCACGATGCCTGAGGGGTCAGGGTTGTCATGTTCAGTGGTTGTCAGAAACCATTTGCTCCAAGTTTAAGTTAAGGGGCTTGTGGTGGCACTATTTTGATATGAACAATATTTTTATTGAGTAATGTGATTATGATGCCGGACAAAATCAATTTATCTGGACTTTAAATATGATCATACAAGTGGGCTTTCAAAATGAATGATGTTTTTAAAAAAATGTGTTTGTAAATTTTATATGCTTTTATGACTCTTGTTTGCAAGTAATCGAATAAAGCTTGGTTTGATTTGATTTGGTGGAACTGTGAGCTAGTTGGTCTCTAGGCCAATGTATACTACCGGGGTGCATGGAATCAGTCGAGGCACCTCACCCAAAGTTTATGTTGTCCACAAATTCATAGATTCTATGGATTTGTGGGAACTACATGAAAGTATTAACTGATGATTGACATGGTAGACAGAGATTTCATATTGCTGGAGGAGTTGAGGAGAAAGCACTTGCAGGAGTTTGAGTCAGATGGAAAGTACCTATGGATCTACTATATAGCACTGTTAACCCTGTCTATTTAAGGAGGAACCATCTTTTCTCCCTCCATAGGGCATATTGGACCCCCTACAGGTTATTGATGTTGAGGAATGGTAGAACGGTGAGCTGCATGAAATGTAGGCTAGAGAAAGCAGATTTTGGAATGCATGGTAATCCAACATTTCTGGAATGACCTGATTAAGGCTCTAACTGACATTCTTGAGATAAAAGTTCAGGACAACTATCTCTTGTTAGTTTTGGTACTCTGGAAAAGGAAGCCAAAATGAATAAAGATGGAGCGAAATTGCTATTCTATACAATCCTCTTGGCTCGAAGGAAGCAAAGATATGTAGGAAGTCGCTAAGTAATCTTCCACTGACTTATGTTGATGGGCTAAGGTCAATTGAATATTATTTATCAATGGATTCTGCAGACCTAAAAGGTAGAAGGCTTTATTTCTGGGCATCATTGGTGAGGTGGTTAGAACGAGAGGGGTAATTTGTGTAATTTGTACGAAAGATGGAAGTTATAGACCTGTCCTATGATTACCCCCATCACTTCTTTTACATTTCATTACCTTTTGAATTTTATGGTATAAAGAAGAAAAAGAAAATTATGCCTTGGGTGCTGTGGATCCTGTAAAACAAGGGCACAAACAGCGTATGATCATAGAAGTGTAACATGAGGTGAATGAGGACAAAAAAAAATACTCATCACAAGAAGATCCAGGAAAGATTGCTGTCGACGGATGATCCTCGTCTAGAGGTGGCAATCACCATTGCCAGGGCTGTAGAAAATTCTAATGCATATTTCAAGAAATTGTCTGGCCATTGGGGTGCTAGCATACCCAAGGTGTTAAATGCAGTGCAGTCTAAAGAAAGACATAGAGACGGGAAGAAGCACACTCCATTGGAATGAGATGGACAGAAGTACACCACTTCGGATGGCAAACGGAACTAAAATGACATTATAATGTGTTTTAGATGTGGGAATCACAATGGTGGGCTTTGGCTAAAAACTGCCCGGCATTATCTGTCACAAGTTTTACATGCAATCATAAGGGGCATTTTGCAAGGTTTTACAGAAACACATGCAAACCTGTGGTATCTCATGTGGATGAAACTATTCTTGAGAGCGATGAGGATGTCATTCTAACTATCACAGCAAAAGACACACAAATGATGGACGGAATGCAGACCAAATTAAAACATTCACCTCCAGTCCAGAGATCTGGGTCCATTCAATTGTTCTTTTGCTCACCATGCCACCCCAGTTTAGACCAAGCCATATGCAAATCAGGCTTGACCCTGTGCCTCATGGGAATAGTCCAGACCGAACTGCCAAGCCAGGTCCTCCCTGGACCAGAAACAAGCAGCCCTAGGACTGGTTTCAGGGTTGCACCCCCCCTCATCAGCCAGGCTAGCTTGAATCCATTGGCACAGTGAGTTCAGGACCCATGTCTGGGCATACCCGGCTCACTTAGGGGGAGAAACCAAAAGACACACAAATGATGGACAGAATGCAGAACACATCAAAACATTCACCCCAGTCAAGAGATCTGGGTTAAATCCATCGTTCGTTTCCTCACCATGCCACCCCAGTTTATACCCAGCCATATGGAAATCAGTCTTCACCCTGTTCCTCATGGGAACAGTCCAGACCGAACTGCCAAACCAGGTCCTCCCTGGACCAGAAACAAGCATCATAGCACCTGTTACAGGGTTTCACTCCTCATCTGACAGGCCAGCTTGAATCCAGTGGCTCAGTAGCCCGGGACCCACGTCTGGCATACCCGGCGCACTTACAGCGAGAAAGTAAAAGACACACAAATGACGGATGGAATGCAGAACAAATCAAAACATTCACCCCCAGTCAAGAGATCTGGGTTAAATCCATTGTTCCATTTGAATAGCTGAGTTGAGATTATTTAGGTCATTATATATCCAAAGAAGGCATCAGTGCCAAAATGAAGCTGCTTAAGGCCATTGAGGAAGCACTGGTCCCTAGTAACAAGGACCAATTGAGATCCTTCCTGGGCTTAGCTGAGTACTACTCAAAATGTGTGCCCGTTTTGCAAATAAAACAAGTCCTCTACAGAATTTGTTGAAGAAAAGTGTTTGTTTGTGTGGAGTGATGAGTGCCAAGTGGCGTTTGACGTGGTGCGGTCTAACATTGTATCAGATGGTCCTTTGAAATTGTTTGACACTAGAAATGAAATGAAATTCGGTTTTGTAGAGCGCACTTCTACCCTAAGGCCTCGTAGCGCTTAGAACGGGTGGGCAGGGACAACAATCAGGCTGTGCAAATTAGTAAAAATTAAGGTTTTCAAAATTTTGCTAAACTTTTGTAGATCTGGTTCGCTACGCATGGTGAGGGGCAGGGAGTTCCAAAAGGAGGCAGCATTCCAAGAGAAGGAGCGACCTCCCCATCTAGCTTGTTGAACTTTCCGTGAGACTGCAAGAAACGTTGTGCTAGAACGCAGATTTCTGGAAGGGTGGTAGGGAGTCACTAAAGAACAAATCATAGCGAGGCCTGCATGCCACATAGATTTGTGGGCTATACACATCGCCTTAAATCGAATTCTCGCCTGGATTGGCAGCCAGTGGAGTTTTTTCAAAGCAGCTGACCCTGAGTGTCTCCGAGGCAGCTTCAAAAGTAAGCGTGCCGCACAGTTCTGAGTCACCTGAATTTTTTTGAGATGGTCATCGGGGCACCCAGGTACAGGGCGTTCCCGTAGTCTAGCCGGGACAAGATAAGAGCCTGCACCATAATCCTACGGGCCTGAAAAGGGAGAAGAGGCAGCATTTTTCTCAATAACCTCATCAGGCCGAAGCAGCTGGCGGAGAGCTTGGTAGCTTGATGATTGAAGCAGAGAGTGTTATCCAGCCATACCGCAAGACTTTTGATCTTATCTTTAGGCTCCGGTAGAGTGCCCATACATGTCGGCCAGTCTATCGCTGCTCTGGGTGACGGGGACTTACCCAGGAAGATCAGTTCTGTCTTGTCCCCGTTTAACTTTAGACGAGAGAGTGCCATCCAGTCGGCTACTGCTTCTAGGCAGGTGCCCATGGTGCTAGACGATAGAGACAGTAGCATCATAGTTACTGATGCTAGCAACTTTGGGTTGGGTGCTGTTCTCATGCAGAAAAGGATTAATGGGAGAGAAGACGTGGTAGCCTTTGTCTCCTAAGCACTTAGGAGAGCAGAATATACGTAATCAACCATTGAGAAGGAAGCCTTCGCGCTTTGGTGAGGACTCAGCATTTTCATATATATGTATGGGGAGTTCCTTTCCTGTTAAGAATGGATCACAAACCATTCATTGCGTTGTTTATCATGAAAAGGGGCGACAAATCTACTCCATGGCTTGCCAAATGGAAAAATTGGTTGCAAGAATTTAATTACGATATTGAATATGTTGCGGGAAATAGGGACATTGTGACTGATTTCTTGTCCAGAATGCAGTTGAGTGATCCTGTTGGTGATGTGGAGGGAGCAGATGATGGAGTTAATGAAATGATGTCTTAGGCCAACTCTATTAACAATGTGTTGCAAGGAACACTGGAATATAATTAATGTAAAGAGGAATTATGCAAGGACCCTATTTTGAGCAAAGTCATGTCGTGGGTCGTGAAGAGTGGCACAACTCTAGGTCTCGGGATAAAAGTTACATACCATATGGGTATGTAGCTAATGAACTGACATGCGAAGAGGGACTACTGAGGAGGCTGGGTCAATTGGTATTTCCTAATAGTTTGAGGCAAAATAAATTGGAATTTGCACGTGAATGCCATAGTGGTATGAGAGCAATGAAATGCAGGGTTTGTGAAGATTTCCTGTGGCCTGTGGTCAACAAAATGATGGAAAGTTTTGTGCATGACTGTGGAACTTGTGTCCTTAGAGATAAACCTCAGGGGACCCAACCTAACCCTATTGACCCCGTGAGTTCTCCTTTAATTCCATGGGCAAAAGTGGTTTTGAATATAGCTGGTCCTCTTTAACTTTAGGTGGAAATTTCAAATTAGACATCATCCACATTGATAATATGTCAAAAGGACCTGAGGTAGGTTTTGTAAATAGTGTCACCTCTAGTGCACTTGTTAAATTTTTACACAGTGTATTTATGAGAGAGGTCTACCCTGCAGAGATTATGACAGACAATGGCACACAATTGTTGTCTAATGAAATTAAGGTGTTCTTGAATTCATAGGGCTGAAGCACATGAAGACATTGCTATACCATCCTAAGAGCAATGCACTAGTGAAATACTTCAATGTACATTGAGGGACCATTTGCAACTAGTAATGACACAAAAATTGTACTGGAGATCAACTGTAGATGACATGCTTTGGGAATACAGGACGACCCCATGGAGGATTCCGGAAGGACGGTTGTGCCGAGGACTTGTAGGGTAGGATCTGCTTTACAGTTACGTTTCATCTGTTTATTGCATTATTCATTTGAATACTTTATTCAAATGGTTCCTTCCGGGGCATAGTGTTGCACTTTGGAAAACTGGCAGTTAAGCTAAATGAAGGCACAGGATGCCATGGAACCATGTCCATTCTCTGCACCTGTAGTTACTCATGGATTGCAATGCTCTGTCATAGACAGTGGCGGTCCTGATAAAGTATACCCTTGCTGATTGAATGCCACAAACCTGTTTGGGACGCCCCTTTGCTGGGGCAGCTGTGCGCTTTACAAGTATACGACATTTAACATACGACATTTTTAACCCCTTGCATGCTGATGACGGCCCCCATCCGTCATGCACTACGGCGCTCGTGTGCTGATGACGGCTGGGGGCCATCATGAACCCGCCCACTCGTGATTCTGCTGCACAGGCGCAGTATCGCAGCAGCATGCAAGGGGTTAAATCCTCCACATCACACCACAATCACCTACATCACAACACACCTCAGGGAAGTACACTGGCTTCCAGTACACAAATGCGCTCAATTCAAAATCCTCACACACACACACCTTCAAGGCATTACACGACTCAGGCCCCACCAACCCAGTCACACCTCCTTCCACCAACCACCCAGACACATCTGCTCACTATAACTCCTACTAGCACACATCCCATGCAAATATAGAACCAAATCAGAATGGTGAGCGTTCTCTTAGATTGAGCCTAATGTGTGGAACGGCAACCCACTCCACATCAGAGGCTCCTCCTCTCCTCTTTAATTCCACAAGAAGCTGAAGACCTGGCTTTTCAATTAACCAACCTAGGGTAGGCAGGGCTCGGCACACACACCTGCTCAGCATCAGGATATACTCAACGGTAACAGTGCACTTAACAAATACATATAACATAACAGAACACCTCTGGCTCCTTAGTGTCAAAGAACTCCTCTGGGAGCATTGTGAACATGAAACATGGAATCAGCACTGTGGCAATATACAGCTTGTCACTGGCAGCGAAGTACATTTTAAGAAGATTAATATTCCTCTCAAACGTGTCTGCAGCCTAAAATATGTAGTATCAAGCTGTTAGATTTCTGATTTTGTGCAGCAACTCCTACAGTGCAATAAATTAAACATAATCCCATAAATGTCCTTCATCCGCTGATGACTGTATATTTCCAAGGGAGAATCGTTCGGAATACAGAGTTGACAATCTAGATATTCTTTTCATTGTGTAAACAGTAATTGCTGTTCTGCTCCTGGGGATTCCTGTGAAAGCAAAGAATTTAAAAACATATTTTCCAGAAGCATTGACTCCCAGACATAGAGTGCCTCAAACGAATCTGCCACATTACATAAATATATCACAAAAACACAGTTAACACATACTCCACAAATTTGGTCTGGATTGATTTACAATTCAAACCCAAGCCGTGGCATGCTTGAGAGGAGAAGATTGATAGTGTAACCTTTACTACCAGGTGTTGGAGTCTGTTTGCAAACAGTATCTTTGCAGTGTCTGTTTTTACAAGCGTCCAGCTTTGCAGGAGGCCCTGTTGAATCACCACTCAACTGTGATAACTTATTACAGTAGAAAAATGATATCATTTCTCATTACAATTTAGTTCTGTCAGAACTAGACTGTAATAAAAAAAATTCATACAGTTATTACCCACTTCCATTTCCTATATATTTATAGTACATATTCAAGACAACATAACAACCATTGCGAATTGTGGTGCAGGAACACCAAAGCACCACCATATCTGATTTAGGCCAATAGATTCACACTTAAACCTGGAATTTGAAAGTTTTGGTCCCAGACCGACGAATACCAGACAGACTAAGGAATATTGGGTTCTTTTCCGAGTACTTTCCCCCAGTGTATATGAGATGTCATATGGCATTTTCAGATCAAGTGGGAAATGTTAGGAGAGGGACATGTAGGGGATTTGTTTGGGGGGTCAGGGCAGGCCAGAGAAGGAACATCCTTCGTGGTGCTATAGGCGGTCAGACAGGGACTGGGAAGTGCTCCTGTTCTCAAGCCCTAACCCTACCGCTGAAGAGAGGTCACTTGATGTGCTTCCGTGCCTGGTAAATCCAGGCCTGGTGTTTCCAGTCCCAGAATTATTGCATCTGGAGGTTCCTGTCCCAGGTTTACCAGTTCTGGTATATGAATACTTGTAATTCTGGCCCCAAGAACAACAGGCCACTAATAATGATGTTAACGCGGGGTTTCTGGTCTCTAGTTACCTTACCAGATTCCTAATCATGTCGACTGAATCGTTGGTACCTGTCATTGAGTAAAAGACAATCTACTACTAGGTTAGTCAATTAAGAACTTATACCACTCTAAAGAATCACTTACCACTGGGAAAGGTTAAAAAGTTTTAATTCAAAGTCAAAAGTATCTGAAGATACAAACATCTCAGAATAAGATTCAAAAGGTATACAGGTATTAGTACAAAAAGATACTCTCTGAATATCCTTAAACGACAAAAGGAAATTATCAAAACTATTTCAAAGAGCATGAGTGTTGCAAGAATCGCTGTGAGTTGCAACTTGAGAGTCATTTACAGAAAAGGAAAATATAAGTTTAGTCTGTCCCTACACTAGACTAAGTGACATCCCTACTTAACAAGATCTTTACCTAAAAAGGTGTCAGCAGTGGTGACTTCCAAAGAAGATCACACACTTCTCTCAATCTCTGAATCAAGTTGGTTTCTTTTAGTTCTCTATCTGCCTACCCATCCGCTCTCTAAGGCTGCTCAGATCATCTGCTCTAACTCCACCCCGGGGTGCTATCCCTAATACAAAATCACATTTCCAATAGGAACGCCCATGTCGACGCCTCTCACGTGGTGCAGTTTTGAGCGGCAAACTCTGTACTGGTGCTCCTTGGGACTCTTCATTAAAGTTGACCTTGCTTCCCAGGCTTCTTCTTCAGCGAGACAGTACCCCCTAAAATTCCTGAAGACTCCTCCAGGCCTGCGCCTGGCTCTCTTGAACAAAGGAACCGTTCATCATGGTACTGATTAGGGCTCCTCGCACCTGCGACAGACACATATACTGTGGGCCTCAAATTCCAACCTCCACCATATCTCGGACCATAAAACATGTGTAAGGAATCTCAGTTAGTGCCTAGCACAACTTTCCCCTAACGAGCACATTTTAGATCAAAGAGAATGACTTGGTCTTTTCAGGCTTAGTTGATTTACCTAAAGCGGGTCTCTGCCTTCTAAAACATTTCTTTTCTTTGGTTTAAACAGTATTTTAACTAACACGTATTACTATAGTATAATGCAACACATCTATATAAAACATATATTTCAATTCTATGATTAAATACTTCTAGAAAACAATGTTAACCACGTCTCACATCAGTTCAGCAGCACTTTATCTTTACTGTGAATTGCCCTGCGGCCTACACATTCTCATTGGTTTGCTAGGTTTCATTTCCTTTACACACAATCACTTAACATGAGAAACGTAAGGTTTCACATCATTCTAACATTTCTACATTAGTTTTCATACTGCTATAAGTACCTCTATGCTAGCTAAACACACTTATATAAGTTCACTCTATGAATATGACACTCATGTGCAAATACAATTTTAAACTAACACTACGTGCTTGTAAATATGGTGTACTTATACATTTTTTCCCAGAATTGTACTCTCTCAGTCCCCCCTTTGATGACTTTCAGGAGTCATCACCATCAAAACAACATCCCTAAAATGTAGGATCTTTCAGATTGAAGTTGTTGCAATACCCCCTCGTTTCATTGTCTCTAGAGCCTTCAGACTCTTATATTGTGTATCCTGCATCGCAGTCAATCTTTTCTCCTGTTCCCTCATGGATCTCTGCAACCTGTTTGCTCTATACCATTGGTACAGTCGCACCAATCCCCACAAAGTGATTACACAAACCACAATTATGATGATGGGTTTCAATATGTACCAAATGATACCCTTTCCTAAGTTGGAAAACCAACCTCCAACTTTACCCATTCCTTGACCTACTTTTTCCCATACATTTATCTTTGTCAGATCCTCTATTTCATGATGAATCGCAGTAATGTTTCGTATGTACTTCTCTAGAGGTTTTGAATTGTCTGGAATGTAAGTGCAACATTCCTGGACCTTCAAAGCCTTACAGACTCCGCCCTCCTTGGCTAACAGAACATCTAAAGCAAGTCGGTTCTGAAGAACCATTGCTCTTATCGATTGCATCTCTCCCTCCACCAGCATTAAGGATCTAGCAGTACTGGCAGATAACCTATCTACGACTGTAGCCAATCTTCTAATTTTGATGTCATTCAGTATCAATCCCAAGAGAGGGAATGCAGCACCAAATACATCCCCAACTACCTCTTCAGCACCTAGATCTCTTCTCCCTCTTGTTGGTATTCCTCTCTTTGTCGTTTCTAAATTCTCAACATGGTATATTTTGGGGAAGACAATTGCTAAATAGCATGATCCGTACCAATTATCTGGTAGCTTCACATATGCATTTCTTCCACATACAAAATATACATTTGGGATTGCTTGCATCTCCTTCAAAAAGTCCTTGGAGTAGTACTCCAATTGGAAAGCATGTTCACAACTGACTTGACCTACATACAGATTCTCATAATAGGAGTAACTTCTGTGAATGCACAGTTTCCCCCGTTTCTCCTTGTCTAAAGCAATTGGACCAAAGCTACCCTTTCTTTGCTGTATCCTTTCTTCCTTGGTCCAATCTGTTTCCCATTGTCCTGAAGCTTTTAGAATCTTTTGCCTCCTGTATCTAGTATCCACCTGCCCTATAAACTTTTTCTCAATTTCTGACACTTGACAAGTCAGATTATTTCTTCGGGCATGTGAAGTATCTAACGTTTTCCATGGAATGAAAAATTTCTGTAACCTGTCTTCGCACTTGTAATAGTCCCACTTATTCAGATGCTTATAATTTGGGACCTCTGGCAATGTCGAGTCAAAATTCGAGAAATAATACTCGAACCCATCTCGTCCATAGAATATGCTCAACAACAAACTACATGTGATTCCATACGTCAATGGAAGATGATGGTATCTGATACCCTCAACCACAGAAGCTGGTAATTGCATACAAACGTAGCAATTCTTCGCCTCCATGACATCAATGTATTCGTAGAGCAACTTGGCATAAGCATTTGACCTAAAGTTCCCCTGTGATTCGTCAACATGTAATCTTTTGATCTCAGCATCTAGCAAATCCTTTTCTTTCTCAGTGTTTTCTCCCTTTACCTCAGCAACAGTGGTAGGCTTTTGTGTTGATGCTTTCTTTGTTTCTGCTCTTGCCGTTGTTTCGTTCTCATGTCCCACTATATATGATACAGTAACTACTAAAACTATAAGAGAAATCACTACCACTAAAAGTGTGCCTACTATGCATTTTGCCCTGCGGTTCGGGTTGCCAGTCTCCATGATCTCAAACAGTGTAGCTCTGTTTGTCGTTCTCAGCAAAGTCTCTTACTTCTTCTCAATGTCCTTTTTGCTTTGCAACAAGACTCTCTTCATTTGAACCACAATGTCTTTCTTTGAACCACATTTGGAAGCTGACAATTCTCTCCCGCAAGAACAGTCATTAAGTTCTGTAGCAATTGACAACTCTAGCCCTTCTCCATCCACTAAAATAGAAGTCCCTAATTCTTCCTTCTTCCACTCGGCGCTAGGTTATCTTCCAATCAATAATTACAAAGTTCTTTACAGAGTCTTTAACAGTCCGAGACTATGCGTGTTCCCAGAAGTTCCACCACATCCTCATATATATCCATACAAAGAAGGATTCCTTCAATTATTGGACATTGCTTACAACAACATGGGAATTCGACTGTCTCTAGTATTATTATTCTTATTTCGCTTAGAACAAGAGGACAGACGAAGTTAAGAGTTAGTAGTTTTTCGTTCTCCACTCCTGGTACTACCAACTCTACGTCCACAGTTACAAAGGGGTCAGTTCTGATCAGGGTCACTTTCTTCACCCTCCCAGTTTTGCGCCCCTTTGAGGACATCTGCAGCGAGGTAGATCCACTCAGGTGTAGAGTATCTTCTGCTAGGCACTCGTACTCTCCTTGATCTCCTTAGACCCTCCTGCTCTTTGTCCGATACTTCTTCTTCCAGATCCGAATCTTCGGATATAGGAGCAAGAGTTTCTTCTCGAGCTAGCTTCAGGCTCGGCCTCCTTCTTCTTTCAGGCCAAGTAGCTGCCCCACTTCTTGTTCTCCTATTGCTTTCCCTCCTGCTCTGTTCCTGATCACTCTGTTCCTGATCAGTTTCCAAGTCACATTCACAACAGCTCTCTCCTTCTGTTGCAGCTTCGGTTTCGCTACTGCCTTGCCCTTCTTCTTCTGGATCGGCAACGCTCCCAACTTCTTCAGACACCCCCACAGCTTGACTGATCCCCTCTAATGGTTCACCGTCTTCAGCTGGATTCTCATCCGTGAGAGGAGCTGTTTCTTCCAGGGGTGCTGGAACTCTTCGGGTGTGGGAAGCGTGTATTCAATTCGGCAGGCCTCCACACTTGACAGCCGTATTCGTGGTCAGTATGACCTGAAAAGGTCTTCTCCAGCGCACGACTAGGCAGTTTTTCCGGACGTGTTTCTTCACTAGCACCCACTCTCCTGGGCACAGGTCATGACACAACTCTCTTGAAGATGGGACCTCAGCAGTCTGCACCTGGAAGGACACAGAATGAATGGCGTCAGACAGTCCTTTGCAGTAATCCAGGATCAGGTCATCTGTAATGTTTAATAGTGTCGCAGTTGGTACAGAAGGAAGCCTCATTGCCCTCCCCATCAGCACCTCGTGTGGAGAGAGACCTGTCCTCCTGTCGGGTGTGCTGCGCATGCTCATCAACACTAAAGGCAAAGCATCTGGCCAACTCAAGGAAGTTGAAGAACACACTTTGGCAATTCGACACTTTAGTGTCCCATTTATCTGCTCCACAATTCCTGAAGCCTCTGGTCGATAGCTACAGTGCAACTTCTGATCAATGTTCAATGCGGCACAGAGCATCTTCACAATTTCACTGTTAAAATGTGTTCCTCGATCAGATTCCAGAGAGCCTGGCACCCCGTAGCGCGGGATCAATTCTGTAAGTAACAGTTTTGCTACGGTGAGTGTATCGCACCTACGTGTAGGGTATGCCTCGACCCACCTGGAAAATATGCATACGACCACCAACACATACCTAAGGCGGTTGACTCTAGGCATTTCAATGAAATCTAATTGCATTCTGTTGAAAGGCCCCCCAGACCTCCCAATGTGACTCATGGTAACTGGTGTTCTTTTCCCTACATTCAGTTGCTGACAGGTGACACATCTCCTACAGACTGCTTCTGCTGCAATCCTGAACTTTGGGCAATACCAAGTTTGCCTAAATACTCTCAGCATGGCATCCCTTCCTAAGTGTGTTGGACCATGTATTTGTCGTGCCATTGGATTCACTAATTCCTCCGGTAACACTGCTCTTCCATCTGCTGAAACCCAAAAATCCATTTCACTTCTCACACAACCTGCTACTTCCCAGGACTTTTTCTCTGACTCAGGTGCATTTTCTTGCATTTGTTTCAGATCTTCCCATGTATCTACGGTCTCTAACATCATCTGGACTTCTGTTTTTTCCTTTGCCACGCCTACTTCCACCTTCGTGAAAGTATACCCTTGCTCCGCACAATAACGGGCAACTTCATCAGCATATTTGTTTCCTTGTGACACAAAATCTGTATTTTTAGTGTGAGCTATACATTTGACCACTGCAATTTCAGCTGGACCGTGCAATGCTTCTAACAGTTGTCGTACAAATTCCCCATTTCTGATTGGCGACCCAGAGGAGGTCATGTAACCCCTCTGAGACCACAATTGCCCGAAATCATGAACTACACCGAAACCATATTGGCTATCGGTATAGATGGTGACTCTCTTTTTGCTACCTGCTATACAGGCACGTGTCAATGCAATGATTTCTGCTACCTGAGCGGAGTGTACTCCTTCCAGACAAGCGGCTTCCACAACTCCAGTAATGGTGCAAACAGCATAAGCTGCTCTCAACCGACCAGTATCGTCCCT
Organism: Lissotriton helveticus; assembly: GCF_964261635.1. NCBI lineage: Eukaryota > Metazoa > Chordata > Amphibia > Caudata > Salamandridae > Lissotriton > Lissotriton helveticus. Next base: position 170,206,262 of record NC_136059.1, on the reverse strand, counting down.
TAAACATGAGCCATCAACAAAGTAAATTTCATCAGGGTCGATCAATGGCTCATCCACAATATCTGGTCTGGGCTTCGTGCATAGTTCAGTCACATCTAGGCAATCGTGATCTTCACATTCTTCGCCTTCTATATCATTAGGAAGTGGCATCAATGTAGCAGGATTCAAGACCGAGCACCTCTTAAGGGTCACGTTCTCTGCAGCAAGAATAACTTGCTCACAGCGCGTGAGCCTACTATTGGTCAAGTGCTGCGTCTTGGCCCTTGTCATTAACAATTCTACCGAATGCGGTACATACACTACTAGTTGATGTCCCATGACTATGTTCTCACACCTCTCAATGCTGACACCTGTTGCAGCAACGGATTTGAGACATCCGGGCAACGCTGCGGCTACCGGGTCTAATGTAGCCGAAAAATATGCAACTGGTCTACGGGCATTTCCGTGTACTTGCACCAACACTGATAACGCACATCCTTCTCTTTCACAGCAGTATAATGAGAAATTCTTCTCATAATCTGGCATTCCCAAAGCCGGAGCACGACACAAATCCTCTCTCAGTTGTAGGAACGCCATTAGGCACTCGTTGTCCCATGGTACCGGATCACTCACCTCCTTGTGCGTCAGTTTCTGTAAAGGTTTTGCTTTCAGTGAAAAGTTAGCTATCCACTGTCGGCAGTAACCAACCATTCCTAAGAACATCCTAACTTCTCTCTGTGTCGTTGGCGCATTCATTTTCATGATGGCCTCTATCCTGTCTGGAGACACCTTGCGCTTCCCCTTCTCAATTCGGTGACCCAGATACTGTACTTCTGTCAGACAGTACTGTAATTTGTTCGGAGATACCTTATGTCCATTCCCAGCCAAATGATTCAGTAAAGCAATGGTGTCTTCCTTACAAGCTTCCTCTGTTTCTGACGCAACAAGTAGGTCGTCTATGTACTGGACCAGAACCGAGTTCTGTGGCAATACCAGACTTTCAAGGTTCTTCTTCAACAGCTGACTGAAGATCGAAGGGCTATCTGTGAACCCTTGTGGGATTCGACACCATGTTAAGGCACGATCTTCCATTTTAAATGCGAAAAGATACTGACTGTCCTCATCTAATGGGATGGAAAAGAAGGCTTGACAAAGGTCTATCACTGTAAACCACTCAGCGTGGAATGGTATTTGAAACAGTATCACTGATGGATTCGGTACCACTGGACAACATGAAACCACTATGTTGTTAATCTTTCGAAGGTCCTGAACTATTCTGAATTTCCCACTAGGTTTCTGCAAACCCATAATCGGGGAGTTACATGGACTACCCACGATTTCTTTCAGTATTCCCTGTTGAATCATTGAATCAATCACAGGTTTTATTCCTGCAATCGTTTCCTGGGACAGTTTATACTGAGGCGTTCTTGGAAATTCAGCGTTTGGTTTTATCATGATCTTCACTGGTTCCACCCCTTTGATCAGTCCTATCTCTTCCCCAGTAAAATCCCATACTTCAGCTAAGACAGCATCTCTTAGGTCACAAGGAAGGTCTTCCACAGTCAGAGTAGGATACAGTTCTATACATGTTCTCTCATTGGCAATCTTAAAGGTAGCATCATCATCTGCGGTCTGTACCTCCACACCCTGAGGTGTGCAGTATATGGTGCAATTCAATTTACACAACAAGTCCCTCCCTAACAGACATACAGGACTAGAATCACATACCACAAACTGATGTTCATTTGTATAATTCCCTATTTTCACTGACACTGGTTCTGTCAAAGGACTAGTCATTCTTCTATTGGCGACTCCAACCACCTGAATTGTTTCCCCCGACATTGGTAGGTCAGGAACCACTGCTGATCTCAGAGTTGATCGAGTAGCTCCAGTATCCACCAAGAATGTCATCGGGCACCCTGCTACCTCTGCCTCAACAAATGGCCCTCTCTGATCTACTTCTAGAACTGCCCCGAGGGTACAGTCCTCTTCTCTGTTCACACGTTGACCGGTCATTGGGTCAATGTAATAACATTTTTCTTCTTCAATAAAAAGAGGCATTTGTTTATAGACTTTTCCCCCTGTCGCGATCTTTGGTGGCTGTGGAAACTGAGCTCGTGGAGCTGAAGTCCCCCCTTTGACCACCTTGCTTCCTGGGACTGTCGCCCTTTGAACTGGAACCTCCTGAACTTCCTGTTCAAATTCTAGTTCTCCATTTTCAGGGTTAAAGGGACACTCGCGTCTCCAATGTCCCACCTGGTGACACTGATGGCACTTTGTCGTTTTCTTTAAAGTGGCAAAATCTATTCTAGGTCTCTGACTTTCTTCACTATCCTTGTTCTGACCATTCGACTTCCGTCCCATTGTCCCCGTTCCCTGTTTCTGCTGTCCGCCCTTCCCGGCTGACTGCATCTGCACCACCATTAGCTTTTCCTTCATTTTCTTTGCCTTGGAATCTATCTCATCGCTACAGTATCTGGCATACCTTAAAATTTCATCTAGTGGTTTGTTTTGCCAACAAATTAAATGTTGCTGAATCATCAAACAAATATCAGGTCTCAACCCCAAAACAAACTTTGACACAAACTGTCCTATATCTTTGGGATCCATTACATCGAGTCCACTGTATTGTTTGAATGTTTTCAACAACCTTTCATAGAACTCATGAACTGTCTCCTTTGGTTCTTGTCTTGTTCGGTCTATTTTTACCCAATCTATGTCCTGAGGTGGTACCTTATCTTTCAGCCAAGCTATTACCCTTTCATACTTTTGCATGACAATTTCAGACGGTCCATTTGTCTGAGCATCCCTCACTGGTTCAGTAGTTGGCGATTCAACACTAGTCTTGCACGATGTCCACAAGTCAGATAGGACTACAATGTCAAACAAAGTGTTCAAATCAATCCACAATACTTTCGAGATCTTTACAAACCTTTCTACCTGCTTATACCACTCTACTGGATTGTCCCTTAACTTCGGAAATGAGTTGGTAAATGCAGCTAAATCTCCTCTACTCCAGGGTACATGTACATAATTCCCATTCGATATTTCTCGCAAAGGGAATGCCTCCATCTGCATTACCCTTCCTTCCGGAGACATCACACTTGTGCTCCTCCTGACAGTACCCCTTTTGGACCATCTCTCTTCCCATTTGTCCAGATCTCTCCACACTCTTATTCCTGCTATCAGCTCCCTAATGTGTGTTTTTAATCCTGTAGTTCTCTTCTCATCTAAGTCTTGATCTGAATACTGCAACCTATGGTTACTCTGTAATGTCCTCGTTTTGGACAAGTCTACCATGTACTTGTCTGCCAGTCAAGACAGTTTCTCATGAATTGCCCTTGCCTTTCGGGTAACATCCTTTGCTATGAACAGTAACTCATCCTGTTCATACAAGTCAATCCTTTCTACGGGCAACGTCCCATCTATTATCTCATCCAGGTCAGATTTTAAGCTAGTGACATCGAGTCTTTTGGCCTTTATTGCAGCTCTCAGTATACTAGTTCTAGGGGGTCCATTCACATCTCTCCCATCCCAGCTCCGAGTCCTACATCTAGGCTCAGGCGAGTTATGGGGAGTCCTCCCTTGTTCCCATCTCTCCAGGTCCCATGCAGTTCCATCCTCTCTGGGTGTATGGTGAAACACTTTCCCATTTCTCGTAGTCCCACCAGTCCCATCCTGCATGATTTCCCTAGATGCATGGTAAGACATTCCATTTATCCCCCTGTCCTCGTCATTTGCCGGTGGTCCCTGATCTCTCGACCCATGGCAAGATCCTTCACTGTTCCCCGTGCTCCCGCGACTCCAGTGCTGTATACTCTCATTAGGTGCATGGTGCGTACATCTAAACCTCTCTCTGTATTCTTGAGTCCGCTGATCTCCCTCGCTTTGGATGAGACGAGGTGTCTCTCCACATCTTGTACTCCTCTTCCTGCTCTCTTGCTCATTCCCACCGTCAGTATGACGTATAACCCCTCCACTCTCTGGCCTGTTACCTTCACACGCTTGACTACTTGCACTAGCCCCGCAGTGAGACAATGTTCCGTTGCCTCGGCTTCCCCATTCTGCTTCTGTTCTAGGTCTGCTGGTTGGTGCGTCTGTGGACCCCTCCCATTCTCTCAAATCGACCCTCAGCTCCTTAAAGGATTTCGGACGTGGTCCCCTTAGGTCCATCGGTCCTCTTTGACCCCCCTGCTCTGTTGCGGGACTCACTGTCGGTTCGAATGGGGTGTTCCACGTTACCGGTCCTGGCAATTGCTTCCAGGCATTTGTCGTGTTATTCCTCCTTTCCATCTCAACCCTTTCTCTGTCTAACCGTATCTGTTCTTCCTCTCTCACATTCTCTGGGTTGTAAATCGATACTATGGGTCCTATGGTAACAGGTACTTGGAGAGCATCTGGCAATCCAAAGGTGTCAGCCCTCTCTGCGGTTGGCGTTTTCTGTACCACAAACCTTCCGACTACACTCTGTGCTGTACTATGTTCGGGTGTCTCCCCACCTTTGATAGGTGTCCATTCCGATATAGGAAGTGGTACATACCCCTCTATGGCAGCCCCCTCTTCCCTTGCGAGTCCTCTACTTTCAATCTCCCCAACTCTCGGAGGCGGTCTATCTATCAGCAATCTATTTATCAAGTTGTCCTCCGAGTCGTTCTCCTCATCTTCTTCCATGAGGTTCGTTCCTCCTGCCACCTCTCTCACTGGGTACAACTTATCCACCTCAATAGCCTGTACCCTCCACCTCTTGGCGTCCTCATCCCATTTGGAATCTCGCACTGCTCTTACCGATCGCGTCAGCCTTTCTTGACGCCTATTCAGATTCCTATCGTGCGCCGCCCTAATCCATGCGTTAAGGGCCTCAAACTGGGTCGGTCTAGGCAGGGGTTTCAATGCGGACATGGTTGCTTTCAGCCGATGTAACACCTCTAACTTAAACGTCCCATACTTTGGGAACGACATTTCCTCATTCCCTTCCGTAAGCTTGTTCCAATACCCAATCCATAATATCGTATGCAGCCCAACATTCGATGCCATATAATGAGCCGGTGTACCCTCTGGTGGTGCCTCTTGCCCGTAAAAAGACTCTCTCCTTTTTCTTTTAAAAATATCCTTCAAACATTTAAAACACTTCATTTTCGATCTACTAGTTTCTATTTTCTCCGGTTTGTTTACTTCCTGATGACAATCCACCAATCTCAGCTCGGTTCTCGCCAACTGGCCTATCAGAACGCGACTTCTCACTGACGTCGCACCAGCCGCCCAATCCCATCACGGCTCTTCAATATCCACTCTATCTCAGCGCGGCTCTTGCCGACGTCACTCGTCCCCCTTCGCAGCAGTTCCCCTCCTTCTTCAGCTCGTCTCCGCGTTTATGCATGCGTCCCATTCATACTTCGAAAAATGATTACTTCCGTCCAAGCGATCACTTTTCTTTGACTGTACGCCCACAGTCAATCTGTAATTGTCGCCTTAACTGGCGAAATGTCTTTACGTTTACGTCCAGACAGTCGCCTTCTCTGATAGGTTACTTACGCACAGTAACTTTCGACCAGCGTCCGTTACTCACACACTCACTCTTACACTCCCCCTATCTCGGTTCTGCGGCGGTCAATGGTACCTCATGACCCCTTTACTCTGGTCGACAGTTACTATGGATGTTCGATACACCCGAACCACTTAAGCTCTACCCCGAACTTAAGATTTTACCAGGTTGCGCGCGCTCACAACCTTCTCACAATCACGCTACAGGCATTCAACTCCGCCAGACATTACAATACGAATATTACACAAAACACCACAATCTGTCCACGCATGACCCTTGTTATACTCACTCTCGTCCGATACTGCTGCTTTTCTCTCTCCGTCAGCGCCTTCTTCGGCAGGCCACCTCTCGAACTCTAGGGACCTTGGGGTAAACTAACCTAGTCTAGATTACCTTCCTCAAGAAGATAACCATCCTACACTGCTACAAACTGTTAACGCGGGGTTTCTGGTCTCTAGTTACCTTACCAGATTCCTAATCATGTCGACTGAATCGTTGGTACCTGTCATTGAGTAAAAGACAATCTACTACTAGGTTAGTCAATTAAGAACTTATACCACTCTAAAGAATCACTTACCACTGGGAAAGGTTAAAAAGTTTAAATTCAAATGCAAAAGTATCTGAAGATACAAACATCTCAGAATAAGATTCAAAAGGTATACAGGTATTAGTACAAAAAGATACTATCTGAATATCCTTAAACGACAAAAGGAAATTATCAAAACTATTTCAAAGAGCATGAGTGTTGCAAGAATCGCTGTGAGTTGCAACTTGAGAGTCATTTACAGAAAAGGAAAATATAAGTTTAGTCTGTCCCTACACTAGACTAAGTGACATCCCTACTTAACAAGATCTTTACCTAAAAAGGTGTCAGCAGTGGTGACTTCCAAAGAAGATCACACACTTCTCTCAATCTCTGAATCAAGTTGGTTTCTTTTAGTTCTCTATCTGCCTACCCATCCGCTCTCTAAGGCTGCTCAGATCATCTGCTCTAACTCCACCCCGGGGTGCTATCCCTAATACAAAATCACATTTCCAATAGGAACGCCCATGTCGACGCCTCTCACGTGGTGCAGTTTTGAGCGGCAAACTCCGTACTGGTGCTCCTTGGGACTCTTCATTAAAGTTGACCTTGCTTCCCAGGCTTCTTCTTCAGCGAGACAGTACCCCCTAAAATTCCTGAAGACTCCTCCAGGCCTGCGCCTGGCTCTCTTGAACAAAGGAACCGTTCATCATGGTACTGATTAGGGCTCCTCGCACCTGCGACAGACACATATACTGTGGGACTCAAATTCCAACCTCCACCATATCTCGGACCATAAAACATGTGTAAGGAATCTCAGTTAGTGCCTAGCACAACTTCCCCTAACGAGCACATTTTAGATCAAAGAGAATGACTTGGTCTTTTCAGGCCTAGTTGATTTACCTAAAGCGGGTCTCTGCCTTCTAAAACATTTCTTTTCTTTGGTTTAAACAGTATTTTAACTAACACGTATTACTATAGTATAATGCAACACATCTATATAAAACATATATTTCAATTCTATGATTAAATACTTCTAGAAAACAATGTTAACCACGTCTCACATCAGTTCAGCAGCCCTTTATCTTTACTGTGAATTGCCCTGCGGCCTACACATTCTCATTGGTTTGCTAGGTTTCATTTCCTTTACACACAATCACTTAACATGAGAAACGTAAGGTTTCACATCATTCTAACATTTCTACATTAGTTTTCATACTGCTATAAGTACCTCTATGCTAGCTAAACACACTTATATAAGTTCACTCTATGAATATGACACTCATGTGCAAATACAATTTTAAACTAACACTACGTGCTTGTAAATATGGTGTACTTATACATTTTTTCCAAGAATTGTACTCTCTCAATGATGAGCTGATAAACTTCACATGGAATTATCTTTCTGGTTGAAACTCTACCACTTCTGATGAGGACCTCCGTGCTTATTTTGTAAAATAAACTAAATGTAGCAACCCAAAAATGTTATTAAGAGCTAACTGCCAGTTCCAGATTTGAGGAATACCAAGGCTACCTAAAATGATTCTATCACTTACCTTTTATTTGTGCCACTCAGCTCTTGGTGTCTATTTATTTTACTCTTGTGGGTTTTTATCCTTTATCTATTTATCACAGCTGTCCTTTCTTTTCTTACTTCTTTTTTCTCATTGTCTGCTATTCTCTCTGTAGCTCTGGGCCAAGGACTGATGATGAAAAATAAATACTGCCTCTCAGAAACGAGTACTGCTAGCCTCCACCTGAAGCCACCACCTCAAATTAAGCACTGGACATATCAGCCTGACAGGGCTCTTGGTATTGGTGAATTAAGGGATGCAAAATCCATAGACAAAAAGTATTCAGGCTATCTTTGGATATAGGGCAATAGGGATTTGAAACATCTGCTTCCCTTAGAGAAGTTTACATTTCACAAATGCTTATATTGCTTTATCCTAACTTCTGCGTGCACAATGGGAAATTTCCTTACCAAAATACCACATGGTATTCAAATTTTGTCATCTGAAATCCATGTATACCACTTTGAGATGGATCGTGTCTGCCACTGAAAGATGTGCAAGCAAGGAAAATCAGTCGCACATCTACAAACCAGTTGAATTCCCGTTATTTGTACAAGCAAGAGTCCATGTAAATCCATCTAGGTTAACTGTGCATAGAAATATTTAGTTTATGCATATCATAAGTGTTAGACCTGACAGCCTTAGTGTGGTCTTCCCCTAAACTTTTTGCCTGCTTGCCTTCAATTTTGTTATATTCTTTTTGTTGGCCTAAGGACTCTTAGCACTTTGCCACTGCCGGCCAGGGCTAAAGAGTATGTGCTTCTCCCCTAAACATGATTGATTTACTCATTCACAATTGGCATATTTAATTTATCTACAAGGCCCTAATAGAGTGCACTACATGTACCCAGGGCCTGTACATTAATTGCTACTTGTGTACCTGCAGCACTAATTGTGCCACCCACATAAGTAGAACATGTCTCAGGGCTGCTACTCTAGAGACTGGATGTGCATTTTACACTGCAATGTCAACTTGGCATTGAAAACACCCTTGTAGCCCATAGGGCAGGATGCTGTGTAACTAAAAGGTAGAGCATGTGCCATTAGGTTTTGCATGTCATGGTAGTGAAAAACACCCAGATTCATTTTTCACTACTGTGAGGCCTACCCCTCTCATTGGTTAACATTGGGAATTCCTTATTGCACTTATAAGCAGTAATTCCTCATTGAGAAGGAGTGGCTCTGTTATGTTTCATAGCATTGGAATTGTAATGATAAATCCTCTTTCCTGGCAAAAGTTGCATTTATCATAAATATTTCAGAAATGCCACTTTTAGAAAAATTGCATTTCTCTGCTCTTATGTCTGTGTGCCTGCAGCCTGTCTCCAATACACATCTGGGGTAAGTGGCAGCTGGACTTTGCAAATTCCCTGTACACAGCCACACACAAAGGAAGATTAGGTGTGACTGAGTGGCTATCCACATCCTCAGGGTTGGATTGGGATTAGAAATCGACCCGGGCACGCTAAAAAAAGTGGCCCACATTTGCATATTGCCTTTCTGAAATGCACATATTAGTTTACACTGGCGAAACACACCTGGAAACAAGTGAGGCCACTTTTGCTAAGGCCCCCTCCCCCATCTAAATATGTATAAATTAATGGGCCGGCCCAGTGAGAGGAAGGGAGTTGCAACTCTGCCAGATCATAAAAGGGAGGTACTGGGCACCCATCCGTCTCCAGAAAGGCCACTCAGGCACCCACTGGGCCGCTGGCGGCATCCTAACAATGCATAAACTGCCCAAATCGGCCCCCCAAGATTCCAAAAAGGCAACCCACTACTGGAACTTCAATACCGGCCCCTCAGCCATTGCTCGAGTGCCCACATTACCAATTACCCTGCACATCCAGATGGGTCATTCTAGGCAGGATGGGAGGGAGGAGCTGACACTTACACCCTAATAGTAGTCTCCTGTCCCCACACAAAGGGCTGCAGTGTAGTGAATCTGGAGCCAGAGCTAGGAGGGGGGACCTCTGTGCATTTCAAAGCCCCTCTTAGAAGTCACCTCCACTTTAAAGGCACAACTGGGTCTAAGGATTGGGTCTCTATTCTATTAAAATTCTATTCTATTAAAATTATTTGTAACGCGCACTATCACCATAGGTTTCTTGGCGCTCAATGACATAGAAACGGTGACCTAGAAAGGGGAGTTTAGTCAAATACAGCTTGAAAGAGCAGAGTTTTTAAAGATTTGCGGAAACAATCGTATTTAGGGCAAAGACTGAGAGAAGGTCTCTGACCCCACCAGATTAGACACTACTGGTCCAGTGAAGAATTCTGTCAAGAAGAAAGACTTCTGGGCTGCTACACGGCCTGCCCTCTGCTGGACTGTTGCTGTGGAAGTACTGCCTTTCTGCTGTGCTGCCCTACTGCCTGCTACCCTCTGCCCTGCAAAGGAAGAACTGGACTACATAGTTGATCCCAGAGTGATCTCCAAGGGAATGCTGGCTTGCCTCCTGTTTTAAGAGTCAGGGATACCAAAGTCTTACCCCCTGTTAATGGTCTTTTGGAAGTATATCCAGGTGCTTGCTCCCGTGGACCCGACACATCCTCTGCTGCGTGAGCAGAATCAACCAATCGCTGCTGTTTCAAGGACCAGAACTGGTACATTGCACTTGAAAAATAGCATCTCCATTTGCACTGATGCATCCGAGCCTCCACATTGACGCTACTGCAGTGAGATGATCTATGCATCCCCTCGAGTGCTGGGAGGATGCTGGTGCATCGCACCTGGAACCAATGCATCTCAGAACTGTGGCTTTACATTCGGAAGCGGTGCAACACCATTGTTGCATGAAGAAAATCGACCCATCCCCTCGACTGCAGGATCAACACTGACGCAACCCTCAACTTCGTCTCGCTGTTGCGACCAGGATGAAGGTACTTTTGTTTGACGGGCCTTGCATGGCTCCTCTATCAGTCCGTGTTCCATCAAAGTTGGCCTGAACTCTTGACTTTGCTCCGGTCAAGGACGACCAGATAACCCCATAGGCACTTATTGCTTCTAAGTGCTATTTTTTACTTTTAATCTTTATAAATTCATATCTTGACTTCTGCTTGTTGGATTGTTGTCATGTTGGTCTTTTTGTCGTTTATAACACCATAATCTATTTTTCTAAACTGGTGTGGAGTCTTTCTGTGGTGTTTTCATTGTGTTACTGTTTGAAGTGTTGCACAAATGCTTCACATGTTGCCTCTTAAGTTAAGCCTGCCTGCTCTGTGCCGAGCTACCAGAGGGTGAGCATAGGTTTATTTATGGTGTGTATCTGACTTAGGCTGATTAGGAGTGTGATTTCTACTTGGACAGGATGCATATCCGCCAGCCAGAAACCTAATTTCTAACAATAAGTTTGTATCCACTTTCACTATGATTGCTTTATGCTTCTCAGACAGGACCAGCAAGATTGTCCTAATCATCATCATCTTCATCTCTTTATTAAAGTGGAAACTAAGATTTTTTAATTGGTCAGATATAGGCTGGGTTTTCTGAAAGAAGGTGGGCAACTGCGCAGGTTGTAGATCAGAAAGCTAATCAGAAGTAAAGCGACCCATTTAAAAAGTCCAATGCGACAAACACGATGAAAAGTGAAGTTGCTTCTCAGCTACTAGAGCAAATGAAATACAATGTGATCAACCAGCCTTTCTTCTTTGTGACTCCACAGTGAAGACAAAATTCAACCAGAAAGGTTTATTTAAAAAAAAAAATCCAGCCAGTATATATGCAAAGCAGAAATATATTCAAAAGGTTCAACAATACGGTGAAGAGGCCAAGTGCCAGTAAATAAAGGTGTAATAGGATGGGATACAAAATAGAGCCGGCCGCAAAGGAAACAGATTGATGCGATGAGGTGTGCCATAAAGAAAATATACATTTGTAATCTAAACATGGGCTATACCAGTTTCTAAAGATAATTCTTAAAGGGGAGCATAGAAGGTATCAGCATAATCCAGAACTTTAGCAGAACTTCTGGGAAATAGAGAGTGTTTAGCATGAACCTTTGTACTCAAGGAAGTCCAGCAGAGAGAAAGATCTGTTCTCTCTCAAACTTAGGATGAAGTCTGTCAAACCAACTATGAAAAACCAATTAAAAATACATGCAACAGTTTATAGAACATCTGCATCTCATTCCCACCATTGGGAGACAATCAGGTAACCACATGTGAAGGGAGTCAACATACTAATCAAGTTCCCATCTCCACTTGTAAGAAATGCATCTGTTAGCCCTGGATGCTGCCTCCTCCTGGTACACAGTGAACAGGAGGCCTTCTCTCACTATCATCAGTCCACTCTCATTGCCAGCTTTCTCCCCTCAGGCCTCACTATCAGCAGTCTAATGCATACAATAAGCTGTTCTCGAGCTGACAAGAAACCTAATAACATACAAGGAGAGGACACAGCATACTAACAACGTGAAAGCAAACAATTTCAACTAAGGCCTAATGTCAGGCTAAGTTATCTCAAGAATCAAAATGGATACACATTACAGCATTGTTAATCAATGAAAGCACGCAATCATGATGAAATATTAATATGCAAAGAACATGATTACATCATTCTATTGATCAGCCTAAAACACTTATGTGTAAACTCTTAATGGTTACCATGGTTACGTACTACTAATACATTTAAATCTGCCACACATGTTAATGTGAATATAAATGTTGTATATGAGTGCAGAAATGTATATACACGACGTAAATAAGTTAGAACCTAAATTACGCTGCTCCACTATCTAATCAACTGAATAAAAGACAGTCTTCTTCCGTGATAACTAGGGAGTGCTAAATAATAATTCTAGGTGTGTAAAAGTGTGCATGTGAGACCTTTACCATGCCCATATGGGTGGTGCTAAATGTGCCATGCCAATTTCACTTGTGTTGTTTTGAGCTTAAAATAAATAAACAAAATGTGCGACAACTCAGTGTTCAGAACTCTGTGCTGTCCTGTCCCAATGAAGGTCCATTGTAAACTTCAAGCTGTCTCAGGGGTCCATGAGTTTGGATACACATGCTTAAATGTTCCCTTCTGTCACTCAGTGTGCACAGATTACAAGAATGGGTAGTGGGCCTTCTCGGTACTATACGGCAAGGGTGTGGTTGACCTGCCTTCCATCTGGTTGCCCTCGCTGGGTGGTGCAAGGGACCCCGAAGCCCCATAAAAGCAACCAGATTGCCACCCTCTGCTCTCTGTGTTGTGTGAAGCTCTGTCAGGGTCCCATGCCAGAGGGCCCATGGGGACCATATGGGGTGCATGTGCTGGAATGCCATGAAACAGAGTGCCTGGAGAGGGCTTCCACGCTTTGCTGGGCTGAAAAGACCTGACCAGGTCCGAAGGTCAGAGCTTTGGTGAGCCCCGAGTGAAGACCCCGGAACCTGCAAGCCGTGCCCTGGACTGCTGCGTCTCAGAGTGCCCTGGCTGGGCTTCCACAGGTCTGGAGATGGCTTTCCTGCTTTGCCAAGATAATAATCTCTTACTGGGCTCGAGCGGGACTGTGGTCAGAGCTTCCCAGTCGCAAAGCTTACTGGACCGGCCTCCACAGGGTCAGCAATCCAGCAGGCCCAGGTTGCGACTTGTAAGGTCATCTTGTTTGCTGTGAAGCTAACCCTTTGGAAGTTGATAAGGTCACCGTTAAACTCTTTTGCCTCTCCTTTTTGATGCACAAACATAGACATAAGTCATAAATAGAGCATGCAGTTCCATAGTAACAATCCTAATACCCTATTCTGGAAATAGGGGTAACAAGTCATCACATGCATCCTTTTAAGGAAGTACTAACCCTAACCCACCAAAAGGTGGCATGCTTCAACAATGGGTTGAGCTCATCTTCGGGGCTGTCGCTGCAATTCCCACCAGGTTCCTCAAGGGGGCTTAAAGGGTAGATTGGATTTTAAAGTGACAGACTAAAATGAACTAAAGTTTCCCCAAAACACCTTTATATTACCAGGGCCTTTGTTAAAGGTTAATATCAGTGGAAATTCTGAGGATAGGAATGTTCCTTGAATTCACAGAAATCTGGTAAACATCTTTCTTGTCTTCTTCGTCCATATCAATAGATCAATAGAAATTCATCCTTGGCCGCGGCGGTAATTCCACCGCGGCGCTGGGGGGGAGGGTGGGCCGCACGGCGCTGCCATGCTGGTGACGGAACCACTCCGTCACCAGCCACGGGCATGCTGTGTTTGTGACCGAGTGGTTCCGTAACGGCCCCGCCCGCTCCAAGGAACGCTCAGCGCAGGCGCAGAATTCATGCCGCGCAGGAGCGGTGGCGGGGCCATGACGGAACCACTCCGTCATTAGCACAGCCCACCCGTGGCTGGTGACGGAGTGGTTCCGTCACCAGTGTCCAAGGGGTTAATAAGATGCTTAATCTACTCCTGACTCCTCCTACTCCTGTCCTACTTGGGTGGATTTATTTCAAACTAACCTAAAGTGTCCAAGATTTTGATGTAAGGTCTTTAAAACATGAAAACGAGTATGACCCAAATTACGAAGTAGTCAGGCCCCTTGGGATGCTTGGGATAAGGACTATGTGGTGGCCGTTTGCCCTGTCAGTAGAGCTGGCTTTGGGCCTAACCAACTCCATGGTCCAGACTGTAATGCAAGGAATACATCTGCTCACCCTTCTGGTACTTTTTGAAGGCCACTGAGGAGCTTGTTGGGAACAGCAGCGCTAGCCCGACTTTGGAAAATGACTAAAATTAGGTATCTATAAGCGGCGTTCATTTATGTTCACTACAGCCACTGTTGAAAGTAAAGTGAAAATCGTGAAACAGTGGCCACGCCATCTTGTCCCCTTTTAGGCCCCATCATGCACGTAAGTGGTAGCCATTTTGTGTGTCGTGGCCTCTCTGCCCACTGCCAATAGCCTGCGCGTCTCTCCCCCTCACTCCCCGGCCTCGCAAGCATTCCTCCGCGCCCCGACAGCCCCCGGTCTCTCCTGCTTAGGCCATAAACGCACCTCTAACGCGACCCTGTCTCCGAGCCACATCCCGTGCTGAACCCCCTCGCTCTTTCATCTCATTCAAAGAACAGGCCCTTTTGATAACCTCTTCCTCCCTGCCCGATTGTCCGGCCTGATCCCAGGCCATCACCTAGCCCAACAGATGCAGTTTATTGCCCCCTACAGTAGGACCTCGCCTCACATCAAAGGAGCGGGGATTAATCAATGCTTTCGCACCCCGAAGATCCGACTGATCACACACATCCCCGTTCCCAGCGGAATGTCCAGCTGCGCGATAACCACCACATGCTGAGATCGGGGTGGGAACTCTACTGTAGATGTGTGTGGGAACGGGCCTGGACCGGGGATTCCGATGATGTCTTTTCTGTCCTTCAAAGAAACATTACGGATGCAGTGTATGTAATAAAGCCATAAACTTGTGTATAAGAGGCCAGGCCTCAGAGATGCGGTTAGAGCACCTCGAGAAGATACCCTGTTGTCTGATTTGACGTGTTCTGCTCCGTCGGAATAAACTCCTGTTTCCTGCCTTCCTGTCTCCAGCGCCTTCCTCTTTGTTTGGTAATATCGGATGGTATGAGAGGCGACTAACGCCGGGCAAACACTGAAGGTTCTTGGTCGACATCGGCCCTAACTTTTCACAATTGGCGTCCCAAACGTGGGGCCCATCAGCGACACGTGGATCCAGTGGGAGAGGTCCCAACGACAGAGTGAACGACTGCAACGATCGGGAAGAGCTCCTGCCCGATAGACCCTCGTCTGGCAGCCGATCATCCGAACTTCACTGGTTCCGAGCAGACCTCTCTCGAGTGATCTACGGTCCTGACTGGGAACCATCAGGAGTGCCACAGCAATTACGGAGAATAGAGGACGATCAGGTGCTGGAAGCGGAAGACGAGAAACTGTCCATGTGGTCCGGGTAAGGTCGTGTAACACGACAAATTGCGAATTGATTGTTTGATTGTTTGAAAATACTAGTATTACTCATTTGATTGTTTCTGAGAGATTCTCTGTCTGCAAACAGGGAAGAATAGGAGTATTCTCTCTTTGCAGATAGTGAAGGGTAGGTAACGCAGGCCTTTGCCCCCTTTGTAATCCGTCGTGCCTGCTTCCCTCTCCATTTGATTGATTGTTATCCAAGCATTTACTGTTTTGGAATTGGTTCTCTTTGGATCATTCTCTATTTGCAAACAAGCACAGAGTCGCAATACTCTGTTTAGTCTTTGCAGATAGTGAAGGATAGGTAACGCAGGCTTTTGCCCCCGTTGTAATCCGTCGTGCCTATTTTTATCCCTCATTTGATTGATTGTTTATCCGAACATTGATCGTTCGGAATTGGTTCTCTTTGGGTTATTCTCTATTCACAAATAACCACAGAGTCGCAATACTCTGTTTAGTCCTTGCGGATAGTGAAGGATAGGTAGTGCAGACTTTTGTCCCCTTTGTAACCCGTCATGCCTATCTTCTCCCCATTGTTCAGTAGTTGGTTCAGCCCGGACCGTTATTAGAGGTAGATCATCCGGCTCCACCGGAGGACACCCCTAATAAAAAGGACATATATATAAAAATACGGATTAGCCGCTGTATCGTGCTAGCAAACTATAACATAAAAATCGGTAGGAAAAACAAAAGGAATCGAGCAAAATCAGTAGGCCACTGATGGGATCTTTTTGACCCAGCTAAAATAGACATATTAGGAACAACCCCTCATGAGAAATATGAAACTGGTGAGAAGAGCCGAGCTCGACGCCATGATGGCCGCAAGACAGCTCGGCTCCGCCGCCCACCCCGCCCAAATAACGACAAACCCTATGTAAATATTATAAATATATACAACACTCCAGCAAAGTAATATGTTAAAACGTTTTATTATACAACTATTTACGTTTTATTATACAACTATTTACATGGCAGCCGGCTGCAACATCAATCCCAATGCATTCGCCGTCTGCTTGACGCTGTTCCTGTCCCTCCTTCCTTAAAGTAGCAATGTTGGGCTACTTTGGGCTACTTTTTAGTTGGCTTTGGGCTATAGAAAGTCTACAAAAGCCATCAGCCAGCGAGGTAGCGTCGGTGGCGGCCTGGGGTGGAGGACCGTTGTGCGAATAGGCCGGAGGCACCACAACACGTCAAGGCCCGTCCCAGGATCATCCAGAGGTGGGTCCAGCAAGTTGTGTGCGGGGGATGCCTTGCTGATGGCTCCCCCCTTTGTTGCCTGGTTCAGCCATCTCGTATATCTCGCCAGGAGATGGCGTGAGGTGCCCGCGGAGAGGCGGCGCGGACGGCCCCCTCTCTCCCCCCCCCAGGTGGAGGTTCCTCTCCCGCACTAAGACTGCCACTAGCGTTCCACTCAGCGAGCCCCCACGGTTGACTGGCCGGGGGACCCGCTCCGGTGGCTGTGGTGAAGGACAGCTGCGGGAGGGGGGGGCTCTCAAGATGGCGGCCGGCTCCCCGGATTTGGGCCTGGTCCACTAGGATGGCTCTGGGCTACCATGAAACTCGGATGCTTGCCTGCTCGGGCATGAGCCCCACTCTTGAAGACGTCCTCCCAGTTTTAAAGATTCTACGAGAGTCGTTTTCCCTCGACTCCCGCGGGCTTCCGGTGGGGGCAACCGCCACTGTTGCTCGACTATCCCCCATGGATATGCCGCTGCCCCGGGTGACCGCCGCCTTATCCACATCTGGTGCCGTAGGAAAGACTGATTCAGCGCATCTGTGGAGGGATACGCCTGCTGTCCCGCTCTCCGGAGTGGCCACAACGTTGTCACAAGATGGTGGTGCTCTCATGCTGACACCAGCTTTTGTCCGAATTACTAAGAGACACTGTAGACTGCCAACTCGATCAGCTCCGGTGGGACCTCAGCGTGACCCGGTAGGGAAGATTTTGCCTTCCTCGCCTTTAAGTCGCGGTTCATGCCGCCTGTCCTTTCTGCTGGCGTTAACGGAATTTTTTGAACTGCTGAAAGAGATTCTGGTCCGGCCGCTAATTATTGGAGGCATTTGAACTATACTCTGGACCCGCCTGGCCTCGACCAAAATGGCGCCAGTATGGGCGGGACTTGCAACTCCTTATGACGATTCTAGTTACTTAGCCTTGATGTTATGGGGGATGTATGCGGTCTTTGTGCACATGGCGGGCGGGGAAGGGTACTGACTGGGCATGCGGACAACCCTATTGATGTCTGGTTTTTTACTGTTGATTATTGTATTATTAAAGCTCCGAAGTAATGTTACTCATGATACTCGCCCATGGTATGCGTATGAACGATTTTATTGTAACTGATCCTGTTATACTTTCAATTATAAAATCAACCTTCACTGATCCTGCAACCGTTTGTCACGTTTAGTTTTTTCCAATTAAATGGCTCGCTCGTTACGTACTCCTATACTACAGTGTAATCTCTCCTTACCTCATGCGTTTCCCGTCTGCCCCGTGGCCAGCCTGTATGGTTGGAGGCCCGTATTTGAATGCTGACATTTTTACAATCAAAGTTTTAAAAGAAAAATATAAATGGAACTAGCATCATAACAGTCATTTAGATTGATAGGGTTTTTTTTAAAATACTATGCTCTGCGAACAGGAATGACCCTATACCACCGTAAACCATTTCTTTTCCTCGAATGAAAACATGAATCCGTCACCCCCTCACCTTATACTGAATACCCCTGGCTTTTGACCCTCTTCTACACGCGGTCTGTACTACCGCCCTCGGGTGATCTATGTAATGAACAGACTACCATTGGTCATCTTTGCCGCACTACCAGTTCCTCTGGGCTTCAATGCCGAGACACAAGGGACTGCATCCCAGAGAGATAAGTCAAGTACGTGGTAGGTAAAAACATTTTCGTGTTTATGCGCGCTGATGTGCTTTGAACGCTGCCCTCCCTCCCCCCTTTTCTTTTTGCAGGTTACATCGGAATTTCAGCTGAAGTATGGAGAAGACCTAAAACCGCACCGTGTTCCACGCAAGGAAAATAGGCTAGCTCTGTGAGACGGTACATTATATGTAGGAGCTATCTCTGGGAGCGTGAAAAATTGTATGGTATGAATGTGCGCATGGGCCCTGATTTGTACGGTATGAATGCGTATGTGTGGCACACGTCTGGGTCAATAAAAGAATGCTTTTTGTATGATTGAGGCGTTGATCGAACAGTTAATGGGATAGGAAAATTAAGCCCGAACATGGTACCTACATGTGAAAGACGAATAAAAATATAGCACTTTCCTTACTTAGGAACGACTCTCTCTGGAGCTAGCGAATGGGAGAGTGGCCTACTTGAAGGCTTATTTCAGTACGACGAACCCAACCCCAACCGATATCCCAAATGTACACCCAAAATAATGCGCACCAGTGAGTCCCGGGTTGGGGTTCATCCAAAATCCCCCTCAGCCCAGATATTAGGGATATTGTTATTTTTTAGATTTACCCCTTCCCCATCCACCCTCATAGAAAAGTCGGAATTGTACCATCGCACGTCCGACTGACACCCCTCCTTTACCTCAGCTTGGATCATCATTTGCTAGATGTCGGAAGACCCCACCGTGAGTATAAGCGCGACTGGACTAGTGTCCGACCAATTAAAAAGGAGTAAGTATTTTTGAAGCGAGGTTACCAACAAAAAATTGTCTACTATTAGGAAGGAAGGAGAACAAAGAGAACAAAGAGCTCGACCCCCAAAATGAATTAAAGGGAATACTGAGAATACGCAACATGCATGACAAAGTCCTTTTGCCCAAAATAGCTCTGTGTTCTGTCTTAGGTTTCCGTACTTGATGTATGTACTGTCGCACCCTATCTGGTATTTGTGTATACGTAAACTATGAATTTATGTTTTCCCTCAGCTTGAGTTTTATACGTGAAACCGACCCGTACTGTTCTAAATGTGCGTGCACTGAATAAACTATTATTATACACGTTTCTCTCTCTCTCTCTCTTTATGTTGTACGTGTGCTAATAGCTTATTTGGTGCACACGACGCTCTCTCCCTCTGAGGGCTCCCTTGCTCCCTTTTTTAATAAATGACGACACTGTACCTCGCCGGCACAGGTATAATTGGCTTTAGACACGACAGTGTTTGAACAAATTGACAGAAACAAAACGATCGTATTTTGCTATATTACTACCTCTCCTTTCTGTAAAATGATGGAACTTAATTGGCTGAGAAAGAAAGTGTTAACGCGGGGTTTCTGGTCTCTATTTACCTTACCAGATCCCAAATCATGTCGACTGAATCGTTGGTACCTGTCATTGAGTAAAAGATAATCTACTACTAGGTTAGTCAATTAAGAACTTACACCACTCTAAATAACCACTGACCCAGTGATAAAGTTTAAAGATTTAATATAAAGTCAAAGATAACTGAAGATACAAACTTCTCAAGATGAGGTTTAAAAGGTATACTGGTATCACTATAAACATAAATTCTTTGAATAATCTGAGTCTACAAAACAGAATAATAAGTACAAGTTCGAAAATCATCAGAGTTGCCAAAATGGATACAAGTTGCAACTTAAGAGTCATTACAGAAAAGAAAATTCAGGTTAGTCTGTCCCTACACTAGACTAAGTGACATCCCTACTTAACAAGATCTTTACCCCAAAAGGTGTCAGCCGTGGTGACTTCCTAAGAAGATCACGCACTTCTCTTTGTCTCTTCTGTAAATAGGTCTCTTGTGATCAGCCTATCTGCCTACCCCACCGCTCTCTTAGGCTTCCAAAATCATCTGCTCTACACTCCTCCCGGGTCGCTTTCCCTAATACAAAATCACATTTCCAATAGAAATGCCCCTCGGGACGCCCCTCACGTGGTATCAAATTTGGCGGTAGACTCCATGATGGTACTCTTCAAGACCCTCGTTAAAGTTGACCTTGGTTCCCAGGCTTCTTCTCCAGCGCGCCGGTACCCCCTGAAATTCCTGAAGACTCCTACAGGCCTGCGCCAAGCGCCACTGAACAAAGCCCCATTCATTTCAACTGATTAAGACCCCTCGCACCTGCATACAGGCCATCCTACAGTGGGCCTCAAATTCCAGGCTCCACCATATCTATAGGTCGTAAAACATATGTAAAGCACAGTACTTGGCGCCTCTCGACTTCTTCTCTAACGAGCACATTGCAGATCAAAGGAACGACATTATCTGTTCGGGCCTACTTGATTTACATGAAACGGGTCCCTGCACTCTGAAAACATTTAACTTGATTTAAACAGTATTCTTAACTAACACACGTTTCTATAATGCCTCACATCTATAAACATATATTTCAGTACTAAATTCAATAATACCTTTAAATGAACAATGTCAACCCCACCTCACATTATTTTAGCAGCACGTTTAGATTTACTGTGAATTGCCATGAGGCCTACACATTTCAACTGGTTTGCAAGACTCTATTTTCCTCTTACATGATCACTTTAACATGAGAACGTGAGGTTTTCATATTCATTACAGCATTTCTACATTAGTCTTCACATTGCTATGATTATTGTTACCCTACTTGAACACTCTATACATTTCACTACTGGGTATAAGACACTCTTGTGCAAAGTATATTTAAACTAACTACGTGCTTGTAAATATGGTGCACTCATATATTTTTCAGATTTGTGCTCTCTCAGTCCCCCCTTTGATGACTTTCAGGAATCATCACCATCAAAACACCATCTCTAAATGTAGGACTCTTCAAAGGGAGGTCATGGCAGTACCACTTCTTTTCATTGTCTCCAATGCCTTCAGACTCTTATATTGCGTATCTTGCATCGCTGTCAACCTTCTCTCCTGTTCTCTCATAGATCTCTGCAACCTGTTTGCTTTATACCATTGATACAAACGCACCAATCCCCACACAGTGATTACACAAATCACATTTATGATGATGGGTTTCAGTATGTACCAAACGATACCCTTTCCTAGGTTGGCAAACCAACCTCCAACTTTACCCATTCCATGACCTACTTTTTCCCACACGTTCACTTTTGTCAGATCCTCAATTTCGTGGTGAATTGCAGTGATGTTTCGTATATACTTTTCTAAAGGTTTTGAATTGTCTGGAATGTAAGTGCAGCATTCCTGGACCTTCAAAGCCTTACAAACTCCTCCCTCTTTGGCTAACAGAACGTCTAGAGCAAGTCGGTTCTGAAGAAACATTGCCCTTATCGATTGCATCTCACCCTCCACCAGCATTAATGATCTAGCAGTACTGGCAGATAACCTATCTACAACTGTAGCCAATCTTCTAATTTTGATGTCATTCAGTATCACTCCCAAGATAGGGAATGCAGCACCAAATACATCCCCAATTACCTCTTCAGCACCTAACCCTCTCTTCCCTCTTGTTGGTATTCCTCTCTTTGTCGTTTCTAAATTCTCAACATGATATATTTTGGGGAAGACAATTGCTAGATAGCATGATCCGTACCAATTATCTGGTAGCTTCACATATGCATTTCTTCCACATACAAAATATACATTTGGAATTGCTTGCATCTCTTTCAGAAAATCTTTGGAGTAGTACTCCAATTGGAAAGCATGTTCACAACTGACTTGACCTACATACAGATTCTCATAATAGGAGTAACTCCTGTGAATGCACAGTTTCCCCCGTTTCTCCTTGTATAAAGCAATTGGACCAAAGCCACCCTTTCTTTGCTGTATCCTTTCTTCCTTGGTCCAATCTGTTTCCCATTGTCCTGAAGCCTTTAGAATCTTCTGCCTCCTGTATCTAGTATCCACCTGCCCTATGAACTTTTTCTCAATTTCTGACACTTGACAAGTCAGATTATTTCTTCGGGCATGTGAAGTATCTAACGTCTTCCATGGAATGAACCATTTCTGTAATCTGTCTTCGCTCTTGTAATAGTCCCACTTGTTCAGATGCTTGTAATTTGGGACCTCTGGCAATGTCGAGTAAAAATTCGAGAAATAATACTCGAACCCATCTCGTCCATAGAATATGCTTAACAACAAACTACATGTGATTCCATATGTCAATGGAAGATGATGGTATCTGATACCCTCCTCCACCAAAGCTGGTAATTGCATACAAACGTAGCAATTCTTCGCCTCCATGACATCAATGTATTGGTAAAGCAATTTGGCATAAGCATTTGACCTGAAGTTCCCTTGTGATTCATCTGTATGTAACCTTTTAATTTCCGCATCTAACAAAGCTTTGTCTTTATCATTGATGTTTCCCTTATGATTAACAGTGATTGTTCTCTGTGTTGACACTCCCTTGACTTCCTTGACTGCAGTTGCATCTCTCTCATGTCCCACTATGTATGAGACAGTAACCACCAAAACTATAAGTGAAATCACCACTCCTAAAAGTGTACCAACTATGCATTTTGCCCTGCGGTTCGGGTTGCCAGCCTCCATGATCTCAAACAGTGTAGTTTTGGTGTTCTTCTATCTCCATCATTATGGGGAGCATAAACATTATGCTCCACTCCCAGACGCAACAGCATAACAGGATATTTATCCACAGTTTTTTTACTCCTTTCAGTTCATCAATTTTAATCCATGTTTTCACTTAATATTCGCCCTTTTCCATAGTTTCCACATCATATCCCATTTGCCTCTTAGGAAGCTTTACATATTTTCACGTGTCCATCCAGACGTTCCTCAAAAAATACGCTCCAAGTGCAACCAAAAGTTCCGAGCAGCATCATTTTATTAAAAGCCCAATGCATTTCGGGCTGCGTCACCAGCCCTTCGTCAGGGGTCGCTACAAAATAACCAATAAAAAAGACTATCAGTCATGGGTACTACATCAAATACATGGCGTCTTTCATTTAGTGCGCGTTTAACTTACAACTGAAATAACAGTGCAAACAAATGAGTTGAAATCCAATATAAAAGTTATACAAGTTAACTTCTTCTCTACACACCAGTTCCTTGCATTATTTAACAAATCCCTGCTGACGACCAAATCACGCTAACTTCTCTTTGAACATGCCTTTGCTCGATCACATTTGTATCTTTAAACTCTCACCACCCTCCCAGATGACATCGTCGTTTTAGCCAAATCGTTGCACATTAACAAACGTTTATAAAAGATACCCGTGTGCTGTGCCTTCTAGATAACTGGAAAGATCCGCTTCGTTATACAAACTAACAGGTGTCTGCAAACACTCCTGTTTAGCCTTTAGAGTTTAATTTTTATCGTACCTGCTCATTATGCTTTCTGTGCGCCGCGCGGCAGCCGCCATCAACGGCCGGAGTGATCTCGTGTATCAAGGCCCTTTCTATCTGCCCTCATTTTAAAACTAGCATGCTCCGCCCCCTGGTGCGTCCTACTCACTTTGTTGATTACCTGTCTCTACACTACAGCTCCCAGCATTCAATAGTAAATACCATGACATACGACATTTAGCAACTTTCTGATATTATATCTCACAAAATATCTTAACATGCAATATTGTCCATGCTATAACGTTGTTCGAAACTCAAGATGTGGAGTATGTTACTTAGTTCATTGTATAATTATTTATTTGTCCAGGGTGCAAGATCCAACGGGGGGCATTTTACATCAGTAACAAAAGTGGGTGGTCTGCACACCGATCTTCAAAATTTTATCATCGTTTTTTTCACCTCGTTGCTTTTTTGCGTGCAGCCTAGGTAGTGCTTGCCCTAATGCACTCATTTAAAATACATCATTATGGGGAGCATAAACATTATGCTCCACTCCCAGACGCAACAGCATAACAGGATATTTATCCACAGTTTTTTTACTCCTTTCAGTTCATCAATTTTAATCCATGTTTTCACTTAATATTCGCCCTTTTCCATAGTTTCCACATAATATCCCATTTGCCTCTTAGGAAGCTTTACATATTTTCACGTGTCCATCCAGACGTTCGTCAAAAAATACGCTCCAAGTGCAACCAAAAGTTCCGAGCAGCATCATTTTATTAAAAGCCCAATGCATTTCGGGCTGCGCCGTTGATGGCGGCTGCCGCGCGGCGCACAGAAAGCATAATGAGCAGGTACGATAAAAATTAAACTCTAAAGGCTAAACAGGAGTGTTTGCAGACACCTGTTAGTTTGTATAACGAAGCGGATCTTTCCAGTTATCTAGAAGGCACAGCACACGGGTATCTTTTATAAACGTTTGTTAATGTGCAACGATTTGGCTAAAACGACGATGTCATCTGGGAGGGTGGTGAGAGTTTAAAGATACAAATGTGATCGAGCAAAGGCATGTTCAAAGAGAAGTTAGCGTGATTTGGTCGTCAGCAGGGATTTGTTAAATAATGCAAGGAACTGGTGTGTAGAGAAGAAGTTAACTTGTATAACTTTTATATTGGATTTCAACTCATTTGTTTGCACTGTTATTTCAGTTGTAAGTTAAACGCGCACTAAATGAAAGACGGCATGTATTTGATGTAGTACCCATGACTGATAGTCTTTTTTATTGGTTATTTTGTAGCGACCCCTGACGAAGGGCTGGTGACGCAGCCCGAAATGCATTGGGCTTTTAATAAAATGATGCTGCTCGGAACTTTTGGTTGCACTTGGAGCGTATTTTTTGACGAACGTCTGGATGGACACGTGAAAATATGTAAAGCTTCCTAAGAGGCAAATGGGATATGATGTGGAAACTATGGAAAAGGGCGAATATTAAGTGAAAACATGGATTAAAATTGATGAACTGAAAGGAGTAAAAAAACTGTGGATAAATATCCTGTTATGCTGTTGCGTCTGGGAGTGGAGCATAATGTTTATGCTCCCCATAATGATGTATTTTAAATGAGTGCATTAGGGCAAGCACTACCTAGGCTGCACGCAAAAAAGCAACGAGGTGAAAAAAACGATGATAACATTTTAAAGATCGGTGTGCAGACCACCCACTTTTGTTACTGATGTAAAATGCCCCCCGTTGGATCTTGCACCCTGGACAAATAAATAATTATACAATGAACTAAGTAACATACTCCACATCTTGAGTTTCGAACAACGTTATAGCATGGACAATATTGCATGTTAAGATATTTTGTAAGATATAATATCAGAAAGTTGCTAAATGTCGTATGTCATGGTATTTACTATTGAATGCTGGGAGCTGTAGTGCAGAGACAGGTAATCAACAAAGTGAGTAGGACGCACCAGGGGGCGGAGCATGCTAGTTTTAAAATAAGGGCAGATAGAAAGGGCCTTGATACACGAGATCACTCCGGCCGTTGATGGCGGCTGCCGCGCGGCGCACAGAAAGCATAATGAGCAGGTACGATAAAAATTAAACTCTAAAGGCTAAACAGGAGTGTTTGCAGACACCTGTTAGTTTGTATAACGAAGCGGATCTTTCCAGTTATCTAGAAGGCACAGCACACGGGTATCTTTTATAAACGTTTGTTAATGTGCAACGATTTGGCTAAAACGACTATGTCATCTGGGAGGGTGGTGAGAGTTTAAAGATACAAATGTGATCGAGCAAAGGCATGTTCAAAGAGAAGTTAGCATGATTTGGTCGTCAGCAGGGATTTGTTAAATAATGCAAGGAACTGGTGTGTAGAGAAGAAGTTAACTTGTATAACTTTTATATTGGATTTCAACTCATTTGTTTGCACTGTTATTTCAGTTGTAAGTTAAACGCGCACTAAATGAAAGACGGCTTGTATTTGATGTAGTACCCATGACTGATAGTCTTTTTTATTGGTTATTTTGTAGAGACCCCTGACGAAGGGCTGGTGACGCAGCCCGAAATGCATTGGGCTTTTAATAAAATGATGCTGCTCGGAACTTTTGGTTGCACTTGGAGCGTATTTTTTGACGAACGTCTGGATGGACACGTGAAAATATGTAAAGCTTCCTAAGAGGCAAATGGGATATGATGTGGAAACTATGGAAAAGGGCGAATATTAAGTGAAAACATGGATTAAAATTGATGAACTGAAAGGAGTAAAAAAACTGTGGATAAATATCCTGTTATGCTGTTGCGTCTGGGAGTGGAGCATAATGTTTATGCTCCCCATAATGATGTATTTTAAATGAGTGCATTAGGGCAAGCACTACCTAGGCTGCACGCAAAAAAGCAACGAGGTGAAAAAAACGATGATAAAATTTTGAAGATCGGTGTGCAGACCACCCACTTTTGTTACTGATGTAAAATGCCCCCCGTTGGATCTTGCACCCTGGACAAATAAATAATTATACAATGAACTAAGTAACATACTCCACATCTTGAGTTTCGAACAACGTTATAGCATGGACAATATTGCATGTTAAGATATTTTGTAAGATATAATATCAGAAAGTTGCTAAATGTCGTATGTCATGGTATTTACTATTGAATGCTGGGAGCTGTAGTGCAGAGACAGGTAATCAACAAAGTGAGTAGGACGCACCAGGGGGCGGAGCATGCTAGTTTTAAAATGAGGGCAGATAGAAAGGACCTTGATACACGAGATCACTCCGGCCGTTGATGGCGGCTGCCGCGCGGCGCACAGAAAGCATAATGAGCAGGTACGATAAAAATTAAACTCTAAAGGCTAAACAGGAGTGTTTGCAGACACCTGTTAGTTTGTATAACGAAGCGGATCTTTCCAGTTATCTAGAAGGCACAGCACACGGGTATCTTTTATAAACGTTTGTTAATGTGCAACGATTTGGCTAAAACGACGATGTCATCTGGGAGGGTGGTGAGAGTTTAAAGATACAAATGTGATCGAGCAAAGGCATGTTCAAAGAGAAGTTAGCGTGATTTGGTCGTCAGCAGGGATTTGTTAAATAATGCAAGGAACTGGTGTGTAGAGAAGAAGTTAACTTGTATAACTTTTATATTGGATTTCAACTCATTTGTTTGCACTGTTATTTCAGTTGTAAGTTAAACGCGCACTAAATGAAAGACGCCATGTATTTGATGTAGTACCCATGACTGATAGTCTTTTTTATTGGTTATTTTGTAGCGACCCCTGACGAAGGGCTGGTGACGCAGCCCGAAATGCATTGGGCTTTTAATAAAATTATGCTGCTCGGAACTTTTGGTTGCACTTGGAGCGTATTTTTTGACGAACGTCTGGATGGACACGTGAAAATATGTAAAGCTTCCTAAGAGGCAAATGGTATATGATGTGGAAACTATGGAAAAGGGCGAATATTAAGTGAAAACATGGATTAAAATTGATGAACTGAAAGGAGTAAAAAAACTGTGGATAAATATCCTGTTATGCTGTTGCGTCTGGGAGTGGAGCATAATGTTTATGCTCCCCATAATGATGTATTTTAAATGAGTGCATTAGGGCAAGCACTACCTAGGCTGCACGCAAAAAAGCAACGAGGTGAAAAAAACGATGATAAAATTTTGAAGATCGGTGTGCAGACCACCCACTTTTGTTACTGATGTAAAATGCCCCCGTTGGATCTTGCACCCTGGACAAATAAATAATTATACAATGAACTAAGTAACATACTCCACATCTTGAGTTTCGAACAACGTTATAGCATGGACAATATTGCATGTTAAGATATTTTGTAAGATATAATATCAGAAAGTTGCTAAATGTCGTATGTCATGGTATTTACTATTGAATGCTGGGAGCTGTAGTGCAGAGACAGGTAATCAACAAAGTGAGTAGGACGCACCAGGGGGTGGAGCATGCTAGTTTTAAAATGAGGGCAGATAGAAAGGGCCTTGATACACGAGATCACTCCGGCCGTTGATGGCGGCTGCCGCGCGGCGCACAGAAAGCATAATGAGCAGGTACGATAAAAATTAAACTCTAAAGGCTAAACAGGAGTGTTTGCAGACACCTGTTAGTTTGTATAACGAAGCGGATCTTTCCAGTTATCTAGAAGGCACAGCACACAGGTATCTTTTATAAACGTTTGTTAATGTGCAACGATTTGGCTAAAACGACGATGTCATCTGGGAGGGTGGTGAGAGTTTAAAGATACAAATGTGATCGAGCAAAGGCATGTTCAAAGAGAAGTTAGCGTGATTTGGTCGTCAGCAGGGATTTGTTAAATAATGCAAGGAACTGGTGTGTAGAGAAGAAGTTAACTTGTATAACTTATATATTGGATTTCAACTCATTTGTTTGCACTGTTATTTCAGTTGTAAGTTAAACGCGCACTAAATGAAAGACGGCATGTATTTGATGTAGTACCCATGACTGATAGTCTTTTTTATTGGTTATTTTGTAGCGACCCCTGACGAAGGGCTGGTGACGCAGCCCGAAATGCATTGGGCTTTTAATAAAATGATGCTGCTCGGAACTTTTGGTTGCACTTGGAGCGTATTTTTTGACGAACGTCTGGATGGACACGTGAAAATATGTAAAGCTTCCTAAGAGGCAAATGGGATATGATGTGGAAACTATGGAAAAGGGCGAATATTAAGTGAAAACATGGATTAAAATTGATGAACTGAAAGGAGTAAAAAAACTGTGGATAAATATCCTGTTATGCTGTTGCGTCTGGGAGTGGAGCATAATGTTTATGCTCCCCATAATGATGTATTTTAAATGAGTGCATTAGGGCAAGCACTACCTAGGCTACACGCAAAAAAGCAACGAGGTGAAAAAAACGATGATAAAATTTTGAAGATCGGTGTGCAGACCACCCACTTTTGTTACTGATGTAAAATGCCCCCCGTTGGATCTTGCACCCTGGACAAATAAATAATTATACAATGAACTAAGTAACATACTCCACATCTTGAGTTTCGAACAACGTTATAGCATGGACAATATTGCATGTTAAGATATTTTGTAAGATATAATATCAGAAAGTTGCTAAATGTCGTATGTCATGGTATTTACTATTGAATGCTGGGAGCTGTAGTGCAGAGACAGGTAATCAACAAAGTGAGTAGGACGCACCAGGGGGCGGAGCATGCTAGTTTTAAAATGAGGGCAGATAGAAAGGGCCTTGATACACGAGATCACTCCGGCCGTTGATGGCGGCTGCCGCGTGGCGCACAGAAAGCATAATGAGCAGGTACGATAAAAATTAAACTCTAAAGGCTAAACAGGAGTGTTTGCAGACACCTGTTAGTTTGTATAACGAAGCGGATCTTTCCAGTTATCTAGAAGGCACAGCACACGGGTATCTTTTATAAACGTTTGTTAATGTGCAACGATTTGGCTAAAACGACGATGTCATCTGGGAGGGTGGTGAGAGTTTAAAGATACAAATGTGATCGAGCAAAGGCATGTTCAAAGAGAAGTTAGCGTGATTTGGTCGTCAGCAGGGATTTGTTAAATAATGCAAGGAACTGGTGTGTAGAGAAGAAGTTAACTTGTATAACTTTTATATTGGATTTCAACTCATTTGTTTGCACTGTTATTTCAGTTGTAAGTTAAACGCGCACTAAATGAAAGACGGCATGTATTTAATGCAGTACCCATGACTGATAGTCTTTTTTATTGGTTATTTTGTAGCGACCCCTGACGAAGGGCTGGTGACGCAGCCCGAAATGCATTGGGCTTTTAATAAAATGATGCTGCTCGGAACTTTTGGTTGCACTTGGAGCGTATTTTTTGACGAACGTCTGGATGGACACGTGAAAATATGTAAAGCTTCCTAAGAGGCAAATGGGATATGATGTGGAAACTATGGAAAAGGGCGAATATTAAGTGAAAACATGGATTAAAATTGATGAACTGAAAGGAGTAAAAAAACTGTGGATAAATATCCTGTTATGCTGTTGCGTCTGGGAGTGGAGCATAATGTTTATGCTCCCCATAATGATGTATTTTAAATGAGTGCATTAGGGCAAGCACTACCTAGGCTGCACGCAAAAAAGCAACGAGGTGAAAAAAACGATGATAAAATTTTGAAGATCGGTGTGCAGACCAGCCACTTTTGTTGTTGTTCTTCTATCTCCAACGTCTCCTTCTCTCCGAAAAATGTCTCTCTTTTGAACACCTGGAAGTTGACAATTTACTCCGCAAAACAGTTCTAGAGTCCTGTAGAAATAGACAACCCTAGCCCTTCTCCATCCTCTAAAAGGAAGTCCCTACCATTTTCTTCTTCCACTCGGTGCTAGGTTATCTCGTAGCAATATTTACAAAGTTCTTTTCAAAAAAAGTCTTTTATCAGTCTAAAACTATGAGTGTTCCAAGAAGTTCCACTACTCGCTCAAGCATTTCCAGTCGAAGAAGAGTTCCCTCCAATACTGGATATCGTGAACAGCAAACCGGAAAGTCAACTGTCTCTAAAATCAATTTTCTTATTCCGCTCAAAAGAGGAGGATAGACGATGTTGAGTGTCAGCAACCTTTCGGTCTCCGCCCCTGGTAGCAGGAACCTTATTTGCACTGTGATGATCGGACCAGTTCTGATCAGGTTCACTTCCCTGACCCTCCCGGTTTTGTGTCCCACGGACATCTGCAACGAGGTAGGTCCAATCGGGAGTAGAGTACCTTCTGCTAGGCACTCGCACCCTCCTTGATCTCCTGGGACCCTCTTGGGCTTGATCCTGCGTATCTTCTTCCGGATCTGAGTCTTCGGATATAGGAGCAAGCGTTTCTTCTTGAGCAGACCTCAAGCTCAACCTCCTCTTTCTTTCCGGCCAGGTAGCTGCTCCACGCCTTGTTCTCCTATTTCTCGTCCTCACACTCGATTCCCGTTCGCTCTGATACTGCTCTATGTCTGAGTCGTATTCACTGCAGCTCTCCCCTTCAGTTGCGTCTTCGGTCTCACTGCCGTCCTGCCTTCCTTCCTCTTCTGGATCAGATGCGTTCCCAACTTCTTCCGACACCCCCACAGCTTGACTGGTCCCCCCTTGGGATTCTTCTTCCACTGCTGGACTTTCGTCTGGGAGAGGAGCTGTTTCTTCTAGAGGTGCTGGAACTCTTCGAGTATGGGATGCATGGATCCAATTGGGCAGCCCTCCGCACTTCACCGCGGTATTCGTGATCAGGATTACCTGAAAGGGCCCACGCCAAGGTACATCTAGGCAGTTCTTCCGGACGTGCTTCTTGACCAGCACCCAATCCCCTGGGCTCAGATCATGACACAGATTCCTTGATGATGGAACTTCAGCCGCCTGCACCTGAAGGGACACAGAATGGATGGCGTCAGACAGTCCCTTACAATAATCCAAGATCAGATCATCTGTGATATTCAATAGGGCAGCAGTTGGAACTGTAGGAAGTCTCATGGCCCTCCCCATCAGAATCTCATGTGGAGAGAGACCTGTCCTCCTGTCAGGTGTGCTGCGCATACTCATGAGCACTAAAGGAAGAGCATCTGGCCAACTCAAAGATGTGGATGAACAGACTTTAGCTATTCGACTCTTCAGAGTGCCATTTACTTGTTCCACAATCCCTGAGGCTTCTGGTCGATAACTACAATGCAGTTTTTGATCGATCTTTAATGCAGAGCACAACATCTTCACAATTTCGCTGTTAAAATGTTTTCCTCTGTCCGATTCCAGAGAGGCAGGCACCCCGAAGCGTGGTATCAACTCCCTGAGCAACAGTTTGTATAGGCATTTATATAGCGCACTACTTACCCGTAGGGTCCCAAGGCGCTTCGACCGCTGCGAAACCCTTCCTGGCTTCCCTGAGAGATGGTCCCTTAATGGGTATCTCCAGGGTGAGACCAGGCATCCCCGGCGGTCTGGTGGGGCCGTTAGTGAAGATGAGGCAAGCTAATGCCCAGAGTTGCCGAGTGTGAACGCTGATCAGAGTGGGCACCGAGGCGAGAGAATTATCGAGTCCGCTGACCCTGGTCCAGAAACCTGCCGCGCCGGGAATCGAACCCTGGTCCCGGGCCGTCCTCTGCTCTCGGGTCTGCCGCCTCTAACCAGTGAGCCACGCTACTGTGAGTGTATCGCACCTGCGTGTAGGGTATGCTTCAACCCACCTGGAAAATATGCATACATATCGAAGGCGGTTGATTTTTGGCATTTCAATAAAGTCCAATTGCATTCTATTGAAAGGCCCCCCAGACCTCCCAATGTGACTCAGTGTAACTGGTGTTCTTTTTCCTATGTTTAATTGTTGGCAGGTGACACATCGCTTACATACTGATTCTGCTGCTATCCTAAATTTAAGGCAATACCAAGTCTGCCTAAACACTCTCAGCATAGCGTCTCTTCCTAGGTGTACTGGACCATGTATTTGCCTTGCCATGGGATTCGCTAGTTCCTCAGGTAACACAGCCCTCCCATCTGCTGAAATCCAAAAATCCATCTCGCTTCTCACGCAACCTGCTATCTCCCATGCCTTTTTCTCTGCTTCAGGTGCATTCTCCTGCATCACCCTCAAATCCTCCCAAGTGTCTACAGTTTCCAACATCATACTCAATTCTGTCTTCTCTTCCACCCCATCTATTTCTACCTTTGTGAAGCAATAGTCCTGCTCCGCACAATAGCGGGCGACTTCATCAGCATATCGGTTACCTTGTGACACGAAATCTGTATTTTTTGTATGAGCTACACACTTTACAATTGCAATGGCGGCTGGACCTTGCAATGCTTCCAACAACAGCCGCACAAATTCTCCATTTCGAATGGGCAAACCAGAAGAGGTCATGTAACCTCTCTGAGACCACAATTGCCCGAAATCGTGAACCACACCGAAACCATATTGGCTGTCAGTGTATATGGTGACTCTCTTTCCATTTCCTGCTATGCAGGCACGAGTTAGGGCAATGATTTCTGCTACCTGTGCGGAATGTACTCCTTCCAGGCAAGCAGCTTCCACAACTCCAGTAATGGTGCAAACAGCATAAGTTGCTCTCAACCGACCAGTATTATCTCTAAAACATGAGCCATCGACAAAGTAAATCTCATCAGGGTCAGACAACGGCTCATCCACAATATCTGGTCTGGGCTTCGTGCATAGTTCAGTCACATCAAGGCAATCGTGGTCTTCACATTCTTCGCCTTCTATTACAGTAGGTAGTGGCATCAATGTAGCAGGATTCAAAACAGAGCATCTCTTAAGGGTCACGTTCTCCGCAGCAAGGATAACTTGCTCGTAGCGCGTGAGCCTGCTATTGGTCAGATGCTGCGTCTTGGTCCTGGTCATTAACAATTCTACAGAATGTGGTACATACACCACTAACTGGTGTCCCATCACAATACTCTCACACCTCTCAATGCTGACACCCGTTGCAGCAACGGATTTGAGACATCCGGGCAACGCTGCGGCTACCGGATCTAATGTAGCCGAAAAGTAGGCAACTGGTCTACGGGCATTTCCATGGGTCTGTGCCAAGACTGACAAAGCACATCCCTCTCTCTCACAGCAGTAAAGTGAAAAAGACTTCTCGTAATCGGGCATCCCCAGAGCCGGAGCACGACACAAATCGTCTCTCAGCTGCAGGAATGCCACTAGGCATTCATCGTCCCATGGTACCGGATCACTCACCTCCTTGTGCGTCAGTTTCTGTAAGGGTCTTGCTTTCAGTGAAAAGTTAACTATCCACTGTCGACAATAACCAACCATTCCTAGAAACATCCTAACTTCTCTCTGAGTCGTAGGCGCATTCATTTTCATTATCGCCTCAATCCTGTCTGGAGACACCTTACGTTTTCCCTTTTCTAACCGGTGTCCCAAATACTGCACTTCGGTCAGACAGTACTGCAACTTGCTCGGAGATACCTTATGTCCATTTTCAGCTAAGTGGTTCAATAAGGCAATGGAATCTGTTTTACAAGCTTCCTCAGTTTCTGACGCAACAAGTAGGTCATCTATGTACTGAACTAGAACCGAATTCTTCGGCAGTACTAGATTTTCGAGATTCTTCTTCAACAACTGGTTGAAGATTGATGGACTGTCTGTGAATCCTTGTGGGATTCGACACCATGTTAAGACGCGATCTTCCATTTTAAAAGCGAAAAGGTACCTGCTCTCTTCACCCAATGGGATTGAAAAGAAGGCCTGGCAAAGATCTATCACTGTGAACCATTCTGCTTGGCATGGTATCTGAAACAGTATCACTGATGGATTCGGTACCACTGGACAACATGAAACAACTATATTGTTAATTTTCCGGAGATCCTGAACTATTCTAAATTTCCCACTAGGTTTCTGCAAACCCATAATCGGGGAGTTACAAGGACTTCCCATGATTTCTTTTAGTATTCCCTGCTGAATCATTGACTCGATCACAGGCTTTATTCCTGCAATCGTTTCCTGGGACAATTTGTATTGCGGTGTTCTGGGAAACTCGGCACTTGGCTTTACCATTATTTTTACTGGTTCTACCCCTTTAATCAATCCTATTTCCTCACCCGTGAAATCCCATACCTCTGACGCCACTGCATCTCGCAGGTCCTGGGGAAGATCTTCTACAGTCAGAGTAGGATATAGTTCTATACAAGATTTGGAATTGGCTACCTTAAAGGTAGCGTCATCATCTGTAGTCTGTACCTCCACCCCTTGCGGGGTGCAGTATATTGTGCAGTTCAATTTGCACAACAGATCCCTCCCTAACAGACATACCGGACTTGAATCACATACCACAAACTGATGTTCATTCATATGGTTTCCTATTTTCACAGACACTGGTTCAGTCAGAGGACTAGTCATCCTTTTGTTTGCCACTCCTACCACTTGAATTGTTTCCCCTGACATCGGTAAATCTGGAACCACCACTGATCTCAACGTTGATCGAGTAGCTCCAGTATCCACCAAGAACGTTGTAGGACATCCTGCCACTTCAGCCTCAACAAATGGCCCCCTTTGATCCACCTCTAGGACTGCCCTTAGGGTACAGTCCTCTTCCCTACTCACACGCTGTCCTGTCAATGGGTCAACATAATAACATTTTTCTTCCTCAATAAAGAGAGGCATTTGTTTAAAGACCTTTCCCCCTGTCGCTATTTTCGGGGGCTGTGGGAACTGAGCTCTCGGAGCCGAAGTCCCCCCTTTGACCCCCTTGCTTCCTGGGACTGTTGCCTTTTGAGCTGGAACCTCTTGAACTTGCTCCTCTAATTCCAGCTCACCATTTTCAGGGTTAAAGGGACACTCGCGTCGCCAATGTCCCACCTGGTGACACAAATGACACTTTGTCGTTTTCTTTAAAGTGGCAAAGTCTACCCTAGGTCTCTGGCCTTCTTCATTATCCTTGTTCTGACCATTTGGCTTTCGTCCCATCCCCTGCTTCTGTTGTCCACCCTTCCCTGCTGACTGCATCTGCACTACCATCAACTTCTCCTTTAGATTCTTTGCTTTAGAATCTATTTCGTCACTGCAGTATCTCGCATATCGCAGGATCTCATCTAGTGGTTTGTTTTGCCAACAGATTAAATGTTGTTGAATCATCAAACAAATATCTGGTCTCAGCCCCAAAACGAACTTTGACACAAACTGCCCTATGTCTTTGGGATCCATTACATCGAGTCCACTATACTGTTTGAATATTTTCAGTAATCTCTCATAAAACTCGTGAACTGTCTCTTTGGGTTCCTGCCTTGTTCGGTCTATTTTTACCCAATCTATATCTTGTGGAGGCACTTTATCCTTTAACCAGGCTATTACCCTTTCGTACTTCTCCATGACACTGTCCGATGGTCCATTAGTTCTAGCATTCCTCTCAGGCTCTGCATTTGGCCACTGGACACTAATCTTGCACGTTACCCACAAATCCCCTGGAACCACAATGTCGAACAAGGTGTTCAAATCAATCCACAATACTTTGGAGATCTTTACAAACCTTTCTACCTGCTTATACCACTCTACTGGGTTTTCCCTCAGTTTCGGAAACGAGTTGGTAAATGCAGCCAAATCTCCCCTACTCCATGGTACATGTACATAGTTCCCATTTGATATTTCTCGCAAAGGGAATGCCTCCATCTGCATTACCCTTCCCTCGGGGGTCATCACATTTGTACTTCGTCTAACTGTGCCCTTTTTCGACCACCTTTCCTCCCATTTGTCCAGTTCTCTCCACACTCTTATTCCTGATACCAACTCTCTTATATGTGTTTTTAATCCAGTAGTTCTCTTCTCATCTAGGTCTTGGTCTGAGTACTGCAATCTGTGGTTACTCTGCAATGCCCTTGTCCTAGATAAATCTACGGCATACCTGTCTGCCAAATTAGTCAGTTTCTCATGAATCGCTCTAGCCTTCCTAGTAGTATCCTTCGCTATGAACAGCAGCTCATCTTGTTCGTACAAATCAATCCTTTCTAAAGGCACCGTCCCTTCTATAATCTCGTCTAGATCGGATTTTAGACTGGAGACATCAAGCCTTTTAACCTTTATTGCAGCTTTTAGTACTTCGGCTCCAGGTGCTCCTTCCGCATCTCTCCCATCCCAGCTCCTAGTCCTGCGCCTAAGCACTGGTGAGTTATGGGGAGTTCTCCCATGCTCCCATCTCTCTAGGTCCCATGCCCTTCCATCTTCTCGGGGTGGATGGTGAAACACTCCTTCGCGCCTCATAGCCCCGCGTTCCCCATCCTGTCTAGTTTCACGGGATACATGGTAAGATATTCCGTTACTCCCTCCTTCTTCCTCATGCATCTGTGACCTCAGATCACTCGATGTATGACGTGACCTTTCACTGTTCCCTCTTTGCCAGTGCTGTACTCTTTCCCCAGGTGCGTGATGAGTGCACCTAAACCTATCCCTGTACTCTTGTGTTCTTCGGTCTCCCTCGGTTTGCATGAGACGAGACATCTCCTCACACTCCATACTCCTACCATTCTGCTCCTGCTGTTCCCTCTCATTCATAGGACATGTAACTCCTCTATTCTCTTGACTTTGACCTTCTCGGCCCTGACTGCTTTCGCTAGCCCCGCAATGAGATACAGTCCCGTTACCTCGGCTTTCCCAATCGGGTTCTGTTCTTAACCTATTACTCGGGGTTACTGCGGACCCATCCCATTCTCTCAAGTCAGCCCTTAATTCCGTATAAGGTTTCGGCCGTGGTCCCCTCAGGTCCATCGGTCCTCTCTGACCTCCCTGTCCTGTGATGGGACCCACAGTCGTATCGGATGGGGTGTTCCACGTTACCGATTATGGCAATTGCTTCCATGCATTTGTCCTGTTATTCCTCCTTTCCATCTCAATCCTTTCTCTATCTAACCGTGCCTGCTCTTCTCCTTTCCCATGATCTGGATTGTAAATCGACACTATAGGTCCTATGGTAACAGGTACTTGAAGAGCATCCGGTAATCCAGAAGACTCAACCTTTTCGGTGTTTGGCGTCTTTTGTACCACAAACCTTCCCACTACACTCTGTACAGTGTTGTTTTGAGGTGTCTCCTCGCCTTTGATAGGTGTCCATTCCGATATAGGGAGTGGTGTAAACCCCTCTATGGCAGTCCCATCTTCCCTGGCGAGCCCTCTATCTTCAATTTCCCCAACTCTCGGAGGAGGTCTGTCTATCAACAATCTGTTTATCACATTGTCCTCCGACTCGCTCTCCTCATCCTCTTCCATAAGGTTCCTCCCACCTACCACCTCCCTCATTGGATACAACTTCTCTACCTCGATAGCCTGTACCCTCCATCTCTTTGCTTCCTCATCCCATTTAGAATCTCGCACTGCTCTTACCGATCGAGTCAATCTTTGTTGACGCCTGTTCAAATTTCTATTGTGTGCCGCCCTAATCCATGCATTAAGGGCCTCAAACTGGGTTGGTCTAGGTGAGGGTTTCAATGAGGACATGGTTGCTTTTAGCCGATGTAACACCTCTAACTTAAACGTCCCGTACTTCGGGAACTGCATTTCCTCATTTCCTTCCGTAAGCTTATTCCAAGCCCCAATCCATAATATTGTATGCAGCCCCACATTCGCTGCCATATAATGAGCTGGTGTACCCTCCGGCGGTGCCTCTTCCCCGTAATAATGTTCACTTCTTTTTCTTTTAAAAATCCCTTTCAAACACTTAAAGCACTTCATGATTTCTCTTTTCTCCGCGTTTGTTTACTTCCTAATGACAATCTACCAATCACCGCGCTGTTCTCGCTAACTGGCCTATCCGATCGCGACTTCTCACTGACGTCGCACCAGCCGCCCAATCGCGTCGCGGCTCTTGCCGACGTCACACCAACCGTCCTATCTCGTCGCGGTTCTTCACTCGCCACCCTATCTCAGCGCGGCTCTTTCTGACGTCACTCGTCCCCCTTCGCAGCAGTTCCCCTCCTTTTTCAGCTCGTCTCCTCGGTCATGCGTGCATCCCATTCATACTCTGAAAAATGATTACTTCTGTCCAAGCGATCACCTTTCTTGACTGTACGCCCACAGTCTTTCTGTAGTTGTCCCCTTAACTTGACGAAATGTCTTTCCGTTTACTTCCAGACAATCGCCTTCTCTGATAGCTTACTCACACACAGTAACTTCCGACCAGCGTCCGTTACTCATACGCTCACTCTTACACTCCCCCTATCTCGGTCCCACGGCGGTCAATGGTACCTCATGACTTCCGTACTATGGTCCACAACTACTCTGGATGTTCGATACACCCAAAACCACTTAAGCTCTGGCCTGAACTTAAGATTCGCCAGTTCACCCGTTTACCAGGTAACCAGTTCACCAGGTTGCGCGCGCTCACAACCTTCTCACAATCACGCTACAGGCATTCAACTCCGCAAGACATTACACTACAAATACAACACAAAACACCGCAATCTGTTGACGCATGACCCTTGTTATACTCACTCTCCTCCGATACTGCTGCTTTCCTCGCCCCGTCTGTACCTTCGGCGCACGATTCTTCCGCTGCTCGTCTCTCGATGTCTAGGGGCCTTGGGGTAAACTAACCTCTCTAGATTACCTTCCTCAAGAAGATAACCATCCTAACTGCTACCAACTGTTAACGCGGGGTTTCTGGTCTCTATTTACCTTACCAGATCCCAAATCATGTCGACTGAATCGTTGGTACCTGTCATTGAGTAAAAGATAATCTACTACTAGGTTAGTCAATTAAGAACTTACACCACTCTAAATAACCACTGACCCAGTGATAAAGTTTAAAGATTTAATATAAAGTCAAAGATAACTGAAGATACAAACTTCTCAAGATGAGGTTTAAAAGGTATACTGGTATCACTATAAACATAAATTCTTTGAATAATCTGAGTCTACAAAACAGAATAATAAGTACAAGTTCGAAAATCATCAGAGTTGCCAAAATGGATACAAGTTGCAACTTAAGAGTCATTACAGAAAAGAAAATTCAGGTTAGTCTGTCCCTACACTAGACTAAGTGACATCCCTACTTAACAAGATCTTTACCCCAAAAGGTGTCAGCCGTGGTGACTTCCTAAGAAGATCACGCACTTCTCTTTGTCTCTTCTGTAAATAGGTCTCTTGTGATCAGCCTATCTGCCTACCCCACCGCTCTCTTAGGCTTCCAAAATCATCTGCTCTACACTCCTCCCGGGTCGCTTTGCCTAATACAAAATCACATTTCCAATAGGAACGCCCCTCGGGACGCCCCTCACGTGGTATCAAATTTGGCGGTAGACTCCATGATGGTACTCTTCAAGACCCTCGTTAAAGTTGACCTTGGTTCCCAGGCTTCTTCTCCAGCGCGCCGGTACCCCCTGAAATTCCTGAAGACTCCTACAGGCCTGCGCCAAGCGCCACTGAACAAAGCCCCATTCATTTCAACTGATTAAGACCCCTCGCACCTGCATACAGGCCATCCTACAGTGGGCCTCAAATTCCAGGCTCCACCATATCTATAGGTCGTAAAACATATGTAAAGCACAGTACTTGGCGCCTCTCGACTTCTTCTCTAACGAGCACATTGCAGATCAAAGGAACGACATTATCTGTTTGGGCCTACTTGATTTACATGAAACGGGTCCCTGCACTCTGAAAACATTTAACTTGATTTAAACAGTATTCTTAACTAACACACGTTTCTATAATGCCTCACATCTATAAACATATATTTCAGTACTAAATTCAATAATACCTTTAAATGAACAATGTCAACCCCACCTCACATTATTTTAGCAGCACGTTTAGATTTACTGTGAATTGCCATGAGGCCTACACATTTCAACTGGTTTGCAAGACTCTATTTTCCTCTTACATGATCACTTTAACATGAGAACGTGAGGTTTTCATATTCATTACAGCATTTCTACATTAGTCTTCACATTGCTATGATTATTGTTACCCTACTTGAACACTCTATACATTTCACTACTGGGTATAAGACACTCTTGTGCAAAGTATATTTAAACTAACTACGTGCTTGTAAATATGGTGCACTCATATATTTTTCAGATTTGTGCTCTCTCAAAAGGACAGGTAAGACGACTAATGTCCCCTAATCTGACCCTTAAAAGGGAACTATATGTCAGTGGCTTTTGTTTTAGTGCTTTAGTAACACCACCCTCATCATTCGGATTACCACCGCCCATTGCACAAAAGTAGAATGTCCGAAACGTCCCCGTTTTTCCAGAATGGTCCCAGTTCTGTAACCAGCCGTCCCAGAAAATCTTAAAGACTGTAGCCGATGACCTTGCTTTTAGAGATAAATCGTCCGAAAACTGATAAAAGTTAGCCGTTGCTGTCAGAAAAGAAAGAGAAAAAAAAATAATAAAAAAGAATGCTTAACGTATGTCCTTCCCTGGAAAAAGTAGCTGTAAGCCCATGATAATAAGCACTTCACACTTTTTTATGAATTAGCAGACCTTGAAGAAAAATATAGCTCAACAGGATTTGTTTTAGAAAAACACGAGTCTCTACTGGAGGAGCCGGTTTGAATTCGATGAACCATGTAATTGTTGGATATCAGACTTTTAGCCTCGCTCGCGAATATAACAGGAATAAACACCAGACAGACATGATGTTTGAAAATAGAAAGATACTTGCAGACCTGCACCACAGCAATGATGCATGAGTTAACAGCATACACCGATGTAAGGATTACTAAGCATCCACCCTATCGTGACCAATAAACGTTTCCCAACTACTTGGGGTTGGGAGAGAAATTAAAGTGTGTAAACATCTTCCCCTGCTAGTTCTCTAAGACTTGTTTTTTTTTGTACTCATTTAAAGATAACGTGCGGTCGTCGGAGGAGAGGGGCCGGACGTGACGCACAGCCTGGCTGCAGATCGGGGAATATGTATGACCTCGACCAAGGTGGAGCCACAGAGCAAAGAGTTGCGGGACAAGGCACCATTCTCAACGTGGAAAGTGAAGGAAAGAAGGGCTGTCCAGAAGCCCCTGCATGTTGATGAGCTCGTGCCGAAAGTCCCAGCCCATTGTGCCCGATTGATGGGCCCACTTGCTTGAAATTTCTGCCCTCCTTGGTCCGTTTCGGACCTGATCCCACTCCACCCTCTTTTCCCTCGGCCTCCCAAAGCACGCCCCCATCACCCCTTTTTTCATATGGAGTTTTTGAACTTGACTTAAAGAAGAAACACAGCACAAAAGATAGAATAGGGTTTGACCCGAAAGAAGAACGGAATACGGGTACCCCGACTAAAGTACCTATGGTAGATTAGTTAGGTAACAGGACAAACAGGACTGTGGTCCGAGAGCAAAGAGTGGCCACACCCTGCAACGCGAAATCTGAATCCGAGCTGGACGCATAGCTCCACCGCCGGTGCTCAACAGTGCCAACGAAAGAAGAAGAACAATGAGAGCCTACCAGTGATGGCTCGTTCTAATAAGACACTGGAAAGACGAACCTTTTTTTGACATTGCCACCCCTTGACTGTCCCTTGTATTAACCTTTTCCGTGCGACCGCGTTTCCCCCTCCGGTGCTGGGCCCTAATAGAAACGGGCGTGGTCATGACGGAACGGTTCCGTCATGAGCACAGCTCAACCGACGCTCATGACGGAACCGCTCCGTCATGAGCACCGAAGGGGTTAAGTTGAATTCCTCTCCCAACCGCTTTGTATTGATTATCACCCTGAAAAAGCTGCCTCAAAACTAAACCAAGGGTTCCCCACAAAGTTAAGGAGTGTAGAGATATTTACAAAAAGGAGATTAAGAGGAGGAAACTTGCCTTGCAGGCGGAAGCGTGGGCAGATTTACGAGAAGCAGGGGAAAGAAAGGATCTAGCAGGGTTCTGGAAAATAATTAATAATCCAACTTTCCAGGAAAAAGATACCCCGGATATAGGGGCCAACATTCTCCCAGAGCAGTGGGTCACCCACTATAGGAGCCTGTATAATCATGAGCCTGGTTCTACTGTAGAGCTACCGGCCATTCCAACTGAGGCTCCATTGGTAGAATTCTCCATTAAGGAGATCACTGCAGGGATTGAGGGCCTGACCAAAAATAAAGCCCCGGGGCCTGACGGTATCCCCCCAGATTTGTTCCTGAGTAATATCGAACTCTGGGCACCTCTAATGACAAGGGTTATTAATACTGCTATTACCTGTGGCCTGCCCCCGTCTTGGTCCACGGCAGTAATTGTGCCGATTTTTAAAAAGGGCAACAGGGATGACCCAAAGTGCTACCGCCCGATTTCCCTGATTGATGTGTCAGCAAAACTTTTTGTAAATTCTTAACAGACTGTCCGAGTGGACCGAGGAAAAAAACATCTTCTCGGACACTCAATACGGATTTAGGGCAGGGAGGTCCACTAGTGACCAGTGCCTGAACCTCTATATGCTGACTGCCAAGTATACCATGGCTA
This sequence comes from Lissotriton helveticus, assembly GCF_964261635.1. Taxonomy (NCBI): domain Eukaryota; kingdom Metazoa; phylum Chordata; class Amphibia; order Caudata; family Salamandridae; genus Lissotriton; species Lissotriton helveticus. The sequence continues at coordinate 170,163,171 of NC_136059.1, read as the reverse complement.
GTGATGAATCCGTTTATATCGGTTTCATGGATCTGGCAGCAGCATTTGATCACGTCAATAGGGAAAAATTGTGGGGTATGATGCTTAGTATGGGGATAGAGAGTGGTCTAATTAATATATTGAGAGAACTGCACAGTGACACCACCGCTAAGGTCCGTTTTAATAGGGAGGGGGGACTGACTAGTTCTTTTCCTTGTATAAGTGGAGTCCGACAAGGCTGCATTCTTGCTCCCTTTTTGTTTTCCCTTTATATTAATAATCTGGAGCAGTTTGTGTTAGGTCTGAAGGCAGATTGCCCAAGGGTTGGGTCGCGTCATATTCCTGTTCTGCTTTATGCAGATGACGCGGTACTGATCGCACGCACACCAAGGAGCCTACAAATCCTGATTGATGGATTTGTTAGGTTCATGGGTGCCCTGGACCTTTCTGTTAACTTGAGTAAATCTTATGTGCTCCTGGCGGGAAAAAAACCACCTCTAAATTTACATACACAATAGGGAGCCACATCGTGGAAGAGGTTAAAACGTTTCCCTATCTTGGTGTAACAATTGATAGTGCCCTGCGGTTTGATACGTTGGTGGAGGAACGTCGTGGTAAAATGATTGCATCTAACGGGGCAATTGCTAGCTATGGCAGGAGGCTAGGAAGATGGTCCCCGGAACAGGTGATAAACCTGTACAGCTCTGTATCATGCTCCAAAGTAATCTATGGGGCAGAAGTATGGGGCTTTGTCAATACCACTAGTATCCAACAAGAAGAAAATAAATATTTGAAATCACTCTTAAGGGCACCACAAAGTACTGCCGGTCTGATTGCCCATAGGGAGTTAGGGAGACTATATATAGAAGACCTGATAAAACTGAGGCCCATTATTGCTTGGTTAAAAACCTGGGTCAATCCTGATGCGACACTGAGTAGAGAAATCTTATCGGACTGCCTAGAGAGGGACAAGTGTATGCGCATCCCCTGGCTCCTTTATGTGAAGAACACCCTAGTGGAGCTAGGTTTTGGGAACCTCTTTACTCATCCTGCAACTATTGTAGCCCAGAACAAACTGCAGGTAGGGAGAATTTTTCTAGAGCGGAAAAACCTACGCAGAGATGAGGCTGAAGGGTGCAAAAAGACAGTGAAGGCCCATCGCCTAGTGAAGAGCGTGGAAGGTATGGAGCCATACTTGTACCTCATGCATAATGCACAGGATAGGTTCTTGATGTGCTGTTTCAGATTGAACCTACTCCCATTTATGTTGGCATCACCAGCGGGATTTGCCACATCAATAGAACAGAAGGGGCCCTGCGGCTGCGACAACAGGTCTCCGCAGGACTCCCTTCACTTTGTTTTACTCTGCCCCTTTTACTCAATGCCCAGACGCAGATACCTTGTAAACCTTTTGAAAAAAGCTAATTTGGTCCACGCTAGGGAGGCACTAGTATTCTTACAGAAAGCTGCGGAACCCTTAATACTGTGTAGCATTTTGAATTTTATCAAGGTTGCACTTCGTTTAAGGCTTACTAGAGGAGAAGATTGAAATGTTTTTATTCTAACTTTTAAGTGTTAAATATGGCTATATTGTTGTATTTATGTTTTGTAAATTTACTGTACAAAGAACCTTGGAATGTTTAATGACTTTTTACTATGTATATTTGAGTGTGCTTTTATGGTGTTTTTTAATCACCGAATAAAGATTCTTTGAAATTGAAATTGAAATTGATTATCACCCAATTGAGCTTTCGAAACCTTACATCGGTCACTTTCAACTGTACATGGATAACTAAGAAGGCGTTAACTCTGTATCTTGATGATTGTAGAACACCAGTTATGCACATGAACATGCTGTCTAGTTTTGACCCCCATGGAGTCCAGACCTCAAGTGATAATAGCCCTTATCCTGCCAGAACATTTTTTTTGCATGACATCATGTTTGTATTCGAACAAATCTCCTACATCGTCTAAAGTAATGTCCCCGCCTCCAAGGTCTAACGTATGACGCAGCTAATGTAATTTTGTATGCACTGTCTCCCCGCCCATCACATTGACTACATATGGTTATGTGCGGTTCTGTCTGCATTGATAGCAGATGTAATGCATATGGGCTACCAAAGCGAATTGTATAACTAATGTCAGCTTGTACATCCTCACCTGTGACATGAACAGGAATGAACTAACTTATGATAAAAACTGGGGACTGTGGAAAATGACTAAAATTAGGTATCTATAAGCGGCGTTCATTTATGTTCACCACAGCCACTGTTGAAAGTAAAGTGAAAATCGTGAAACAGTGGCCACGCCATCTTGTCCCCTTTTAGGCCCCATCATGCATGTAAGTGGCAGCCATTTTGTATGTCGTGGCCTCTCTGCCCACTGCCAATAGCCTGCGTGTCTCTCCCCCTCACTCCCCGGCCTCGCAAGCATTCCCCCGCGCCCCGACAGCCCCCGGTCTCTCCTGCTTAGGCCATAAACGCACCTCTAACGCGACCCTGTCTCCGAGCCACATCCCGTGCTGAACCCCCTCGCTCTTTCATCTCATTCAAAGAGCAGGCCCTTTTGATAACCTCTTCCTCCCTGCCCGATTGTCTGGGCTGATCCCAGGCCATCACCTAGCCCAACAGATGCAGTTTATTGCCCCCTACAGTAGGACCTCGCCTCACATCAAAGGAGCGGGGATTAATCAATGCTTTCGCACCCCGAAGATCTGACTGATCACACACATCCCCGTTCCCAGCAGAATGTCCAGCTGCGCGATAACCACCACATGCTAAGATTGGGGTGGGAACTCTACTGTAGATGTGTGTGGAAACGGGCCTGGACCGGGGATTCCGATGATGTCTTTTCTGTCCTTCAAAGAAACATTACGGATGCAGTGTATGTAATAAAGCCATAAACTTGTGTATAAGAGGCCAGGCCTCAGAGATGCGGTTAGAGCACCTCGAGAAGATACCCTGTTGTCTGATTTGACGTGTTCTGCCCCGTCGGAATAAACTCCTGTTTCCTGCCTTCCTGTCTCCAGCGCCTTCCTCTTTGTTTGGTAATATCGGATGGTATGAGAGGCGACTAACGCCGGGCAAACACTGAAGGTTCTTGGTCGACATCGGCCGTACCTTTTCACACGATAAGAAGCCCAGCCCGATGACGAAGCTTGCCACCTTTTGGCGGCCCCTTTTTTCCTGACTGCAGTGACAGCAGGCACATCGAGGTGCGCGTGCTCACACTGCTCATTTCTCACTTGTGGAGAAGTTACTGCATGACGTCATGCCAGGTGGGTGTTGTAGGAAAAGGGAAATCCTTGAAATAGTCGTTTTCTCTCCGGATTTCCCAATTCCCTTTTCTTTTTGAAACTCAGGCGCAGCAACATTGTCCTAGTGTCACCAGGGCTTTAAGTGGAAGCTTTTTCTATATTATATAAAAGCCATAGTTGATGCTTATTTATATTATGCAACTAACAACCATTGACAAATCCAATAGTCCTGGTTTGTTGGAGGTATGATGTTACTTGTTTTATTGTATATCTGGATGCTGTGGAAAAGTAAATTTTGCCATGTTCTGTGTCCCTACGTGTCATCCATCATATGTTATGTGTGCATGACCAATATGCATATGTTATTCCCCATGTTCGATTAATGACGCAATTACAGTTGTGTCCACCTCTAGTATGCTAGTTTCCAGTCCTCGTGAATACTACTGATATCAGGCCTATGTAAAATAATGTTGCCACGTTTCTCAGTGTGCACGTTATTCTATTATAAAGTCCCCGTTTCCAGGCCTCAACAGGGCCCGGACATCAGATTCAGCTCCTGTCTCCTGAAGCCTCGCTGAGGAGCGATGCAGCCCCCACCTGTATCCTCGACCTTTCACTTACTTCCTGCCTCGCAGTGCCCGGTGCAGCTTGGCTCTGCCTCTGAGTCTGCCAAAAGTATGTTATAGTTCCAGTTATCAGTTCAGTCCTCCTTCTCTGCATTCCTAAGCTACTGAACTGCATCAATAGTTTCCGTCATTGTCTAGCCTTCACGGCTCCATGTTAGAGAATACTGTATTTAATGGTCATTTCATATTCTTCATCACGCACTACATGTAGAATAAATGCATGCTCTAGTCTTAGAGTCAATTAGCTTTTCCCCTCATGACTTCTAGTATTATATCAACATGTTCCCTAAACATTAGATACCAGATAGGGTTTAGGTACATGTCGCTCCGACCCTCCAGACTTTAGTCTCTGCTCCTAGCACAGAGTTCATAGCCCCCAGCTTCTCCTCGTAACACGTCATTGCCAGTTTGCGCGCACCATCAGGTTAGAGGTTCCGGCTCCTTAGGTAGCCCCCTCCTATGTTTCCGCCCATTCATGACATATTCTGTTACGTCTGCACCACATGTCTATGTATACGCCCAGTTACACCTACTTTTACTCTTATCTTTCGCGACTGCTACGCGTCACGCCTTCTGTTCCACCCACTGCTACGCCTACTGCAATGTAATGTTATGTGTTCGCGCTATGTATATATGCTCCTGTATTGTTATCAAAAGTTAGCGCGCTCATCCCAGACCCAGCCCCAGCAGCTGCTGGGCCCCTGTCGCCCTGCTGGGCCCCTGTCGCCCTGCTGGGCCCCTGTCATCCTATTCCTATGCAGGTTGTCCTGTTCCTGTCCTTATGCTGTATTAAACCTGCAAAACTCCTACTACCTCGAATCTTGACTCTTATTTATTGAGCTATCTGTTATGATATATGTCTAGTCAAAAATAGGGTATTATTTATTTATTTACCACATAATGGCGCCCGAACAGGGACTTGCCCTTTCCCCACGCGTCGGTGAAGCCACGCCGACCCCCTGACCCTCTGCAGCCGTGACGGAACCATACCGGCCACGTGCAGATATTTCTGCTTCAAGTATCCCTCAGGCCCACGGAGGAGACGGAGGAGGCGGTCCAGCATCCAAACGAGACGGTGGAGGAACGCGGCGAGTCCCGACCAGAGCCCAAGCCAAGAGTCCAAGGTCCGAGGTATCCGGAGGTCCACCCGTAACCGAAGTCCGAAGTTCGTCGTCCGTCGTCGTAGCAGTCCAGTCCAGTCCGAAGCTTTCCGTTCTTGCTGCCCGGTGAGTACCATTACTGGGGTAGTATCTAGACAGGGTCAATCTAAATTGACTCTGGTCCGTGGGTTGGTGGTACCCAGGCCCACAAACGAAGTGTTCACCTAGGTGGATACGGGTCTTGATGCGTCCCTTTATGGGACCGGTATGTTCCGTACTGTTTCAGCAGTGCATCCAGTAACTCTAGTCTGTTCCGTTCTCGAGAAATTCTTGTGCTTCTGTTCTCAGTATTCCAGGTAATATTTCTGTCCGAACTGTAATGTTATGATGTTGTTCAATGTATTTCCAATGTCGTGGTATGCCTGAATTGTTTTCCCAATTGTTATTGTTCCTCGTCTATTGTATTGTGTTCCGATTCAAGTTTACAATGTCTCTCTTTTCGAGATTACGTCAGTTAAAAACTAGAAAGGGTTTGTTAGAAGAAGCAGTTCCTGTTCCGCCTAGGGACAGTCCAGGTCACTTTATGTATCAGAAACATGGCATAAGTGCCATATTGTATCTAGATTTATGGGTAGAGTATACCAAACAGTTAGAAGAAAAGTATAGATGGCCCGTATCGGGTACATGGGATGCCGAATGCATCATGCGAGTAGAAGAAGCATTATGGAAAAAGAAAGCCAGACAGTCACAGAAAGATGCCATCGAGTTATGGCGCAAAGAAGCTCATAAAAGAACCGAAAAAGAAATCAGAAAGTCAGAACTAAGTAGAGAATCCCAAGAACGAGCCCAAGAAAGAGAATTAATCGAGATAGGTGAACGAGTTAGAACTGAGCAATCAGACAGACAGAGGCATGCCTTAATAAGGGTATGTATCCTCTTCTTGCTGAGGGCTTGCCAAAAGCGACCCCAGAGGCATCCAGTAATTTCCCGCCACCATTAGTTCCGACCAAGCTACGTCACAAACCGACCGCAGCTGATATTTTTATTTCGTCCTATCTGGACGACACAGTCCCCGAATATGCAAATCCTGTTCACGCTCCGCCAGTCCCTGTAAATCAGGTAATTCCTGCTCCTCCAGACACCGGGGTGCCCTTAACAGCCCCCCCGGGTCAGCCCGCCATACAAGTCCAGCCCACGTTACAATTACCGACCCTGCCAGGACGAAAAGCATCAGTTGATGATTCTAGTTTAGGGGCCGCAGGGGGAGGTCTTCCTCAAACCCCGCCGCCATACAAGCATTTATCAGCACTCGAATTACATGCTCAAGCATCACAGCGTACTCCTAAAAGTAATAAGTCTGTTGCAGAAATCAGGCAAACCCTTGGCGAATGTGTCTATGACCCAGTTCCAGGCGAATTTAATATGGTTTTCTATTCCGTACGCATAAGGAGGGTGACCGAGTATCTAGTCACCTTGCCGAATATGAAAGAAGATCTAGACAGAATATATCGTTTCATCCGTACAGGGGATGATCCAGAAAGTATTAGTAATGCCATGTCTCAAAGGAAAGCCGAGATTCAGCGCATGATATTAAAGTTCCTAATTAACTGTCTAATAAGAGAACAAGATTACCCGTCTAAAGATCCGGAAGAAATGAAAACTCTAACAAAGTGGAGTGATAATATAGCCGAAGGAAAGCACAATACCATTGGTGCCATGGAAAGTATGTACAAGAAAATCCGTAGAGAGATAATAAAGATACACGAACAGCGTAAAGCAGCACAAGTAAGCGAGAAAGAAAGTATCTCTGATCCTGAAGAGGAAGACAATGAGAATACTGCCAGAATAGCGTATGTAGGAAAACCTAGATTTCCAGATCGCCATTTACGTCTAGAACACAAGTCTACTTTCCATCATCCAGCACCAGAACAAGGTTCCCTAGAACAAGTATTTCAAGCTACCGATCACATTCTGAAATCACGAATCGGTTATAGTGAGTTAAGTACTATGCATGAACAGGAATTAGTGCGATCAGCAGTCCGATGGATTACTGATTCTACCACTTTTCCAGACGAAATAATGGCACAAATGTTTCTGAAATTGCCCCCAGCCGAGCAGCGACTGGTGGGTATGTATATGATTCAGTACCTCATTACTCTGTATGAGGGTCAGCACTCTGATCCAGGTCCGTTACATGATATCCTGAACGAGTTACTCCAGTATAGATGGAGAGGTCTAGGTACCGATTTAATTAGTGTCATTCTAGAACAGCGTCACAAATATAGAACATTCTTGAACCCGCATTTTGCTCATGTCTCACCCCCAGAAAGTAAATCATTCTACATAGACAGACAGAATCCGTTACGAGAAGTCCACCCAGTCAAAGGAACGGGTGGCGAAATGCAACGAGTGTTTGTATACACTCCGATCACAAAGATGGAACTCCTTGAAATGAAGAAATTAATTCCCTGTCATGACAAAGATCCAGCAGGGTTCCATCGAGAATTAAAAGACATGCTCCGTATGGGAGAATACACATACCCAGATATCATTAAAATGTTAAAAGTCCTGCTACCCGCAGGGGTGTATGAAAAGCTAAAGGAAAAAGAATGGGAGGTGGGAGAGAAAAAGATAGATTGGGCAGTCCTAGAAGCAGAAGATAAGATACGTGTACCAGGTACTGGTCTTGGAGAGAAATGTAAAGAATTACCAGAATTATTAATTCAAGTTTTACCCAGATTATTAACAACGAGAAAAGAAGACTGGGATGCAATCTCAGCCTGTAAACAGAAACAAGATGAAGATATTAGTGATTTTTATTCTAGATTTGAAAAATGTTTCAGTATCAACAGTGGTCTCAAGACAAGTAGTGAGTCATATCCTCACCTTTTTGTTACTAAATTAGTCGAGAATTCAAGTCCACCAATTAAAAACCGAGTTCTGAAAGTCGAAAGCACCTGGCAAGCAAATACTCCGTCCCAGATGCTCCAGATGCTCCAGTATCACCAGAATAGAATCAGGGAAGAGCAAGAACACGAAAGAAAACGTATGAAAGATACGAAAATGAAAGTACTAGTTGCACAATCTGTTCCTCAAGACAGTCAGAAGAGGGGTCCGAATCAAGCCAGTCATCCTGCAGCTCCCGTTAAAGGAAACTGCAATTATTGTAAACAGCCAGGTCATTTTATAAATGAGTGTGCAGTTCTGAAACATAACATAGCTACTGGTAAGACTAAAGAAAGACCACGTCCGCCTAGACAAGAACAAGTTTCACAGACTCCTCAGTCACAGAATGCACCACAGACAGTTACAGCACCGCAGCCTATTGCTGCAACACAGCACGTTACATCGCAGATGTACCAGTATGCACAGTCTGAGTATCCAGAGTACCAGCCATATTCATGAAACAGCCTAGAGAGGGAGGTAGGCTTGCCTCTCATCGAGATACCTGTAGATCAAGAAGGTCCCTATGTTCACAGTCAAGTATTAGGGAAAGACAGAAAGTTTTTGATTGATACAGGGGCAAGTAGGACCACAATTAGTCACGCCGAAGTTCCAGGGGCTCCGCTCTCAGGCTCAAGAAATGTTTCCCTTGGATTTTCAGGAAAACCTATCGTTAATGAGATTTCAAAGCCAGTCACTCTAGAAGTAGGTCCATTGTCCCGCACTACTGATCTGTTACTTACTAAGTCATGTCCAGAAAATCTATTAGGCATTAAAACACTGAAAGAGTTAGGTGCCGTTATATGTTGTTCCCCAGAGGGAATACGATTGTTCCTACGTGACTTTAAGGGTCACTATGTATTACGAGATTTTGATTCCAGACTGTCTAAAGTTCCGCAGCATTTATGGGCGCAAGGTCCAACTGATGTAGGTTATATGCAAATCACACCCCATCGTGTGACTCTCAAACCAGGTGTAGTGTTACCACGAATCAGACAGTACAGATTGCCACCCGAGGCTGTAGCAGCCTTATCCAAAATTATAGATGAGCTCATGGCTCAAGGAGTAGTTGTAGAAACTGACTCCAATGTATGTAACTCTCCGATCATTCCAGTCATGAAACGTACTGATCCAAATGCACCCCCAGTATATCGATTAGTGATTGATTTACGAGAACTTAATAAATGTATTATTCCTCAGTACCCAGTTGTCCCAGACATCTCTTCCCTATTGACAGCCATTGATTCCGAAGCCACGTTCTTCACTGTAATAGACCTCAAGAATGCATTTTTTAGTGTTCCTATTCATCCAGACAGCCAGTTTCTTTTCGGATTTTGTTTAAATGGAAGGAGCTATATGTTCACACGAGCTCCTCAAGGTTTCACAGAAAGCCCTAGTATTTACAGTCAAGCACTTAAGAGACAACTAGACAACATTCACATGCCAACTGACACTGCCCTGCTCCAGTATGTCGATGATCTACTGATCACAGCCCGTTCTGAACGTGACTGCGAGCGAGCGTCACTCACGGTTTTGTATTTCCTAGCCGAGATGGGGCACAAGGTGTCACCTTCGAAGCTTCAATTCTGTGTCCAGCAAGTGGTCTACTTAGGACACTTACTGTCCAAGAGGGGTAGGCAGTTGACACCAGACCGTATCCAGTTGATAGCGAGTCTTCCCCAGCCCAGGACCCAGAAGGCGGTACGTGCCTTTATCGGCCTCACTTCTTACTGCAGACAATGGATTCCTCAGTATGCATTTCTAGCCAAGCCACTGATACAGTTAACGACACAGAAGGCAGCCGTATCGACTGTTCTCCCTTGGACATCTGAACATACACTTAGTTTCAACGAGTTAAAGAAAGCCCTATGCCAAGCTCCAGTTCTAGCTACACCGAACTACAGTAAGCCTTTTACACTTTTTGTCACTGAACGTGAAGGTACAGCATTATCTGTTCTCACACAAGACCAAGCAGGACAATACAAGCCTTGTGCTTATTTTTCGAGCACACTAGATCCAGTCGCCCAGGCGTTGCCTGCGTGCCTCAAGTCAGTTGCAGCCACAGCACTAGCTATCAGACAAAGTGATTCCATAGTTTTAGGACATACTTTGACAGTACAAGTCCCACACTCCGTGGAAGTTCTTTTAAACCGAACACAAACTCAGCACTTGACCATTGCACGTTTAACAGGTTATGAATTGACACTGTTCCAGCCACACATAGAAATTAGACGCTGCAACATCCTGAATCCTGCTACACTGTTACCATCAGTTAGTTCAAATTCTGCCACACACGACTGTGTGGAAGCAGTCAACATTACGACAAAGCCAAGACAGGACCTGACAGACATTCCGTTACCAGATCCTGACCTGACACTTTATGTGGATGGTTCATGTATGAGAACTAGTACAGGAGAACTAGTCGCCGCGTATGCAGTGACTACTGACACCGAAGTTATTGAAACACACCGTATTGACACTCTGTCCGCTCAAGCAGCAGAGCTAGTTGCTCTGACACAAGCCTGCATACACGCCAAGAACCTGAAAGTTAATGTTTACACAGATTCACGTTACGCATTTGGAGTTGTACACGACTTCGGAGTGCTCTGGCAGGAGAGAGGTTTCATGACTTCTCATGGAACCAAGATTCAGCATGGTCTCCTTATTCAAGCCCTGTTAGATGCCATACATTTACCGACATCCATCGCTATCATGAAATGCAAAGCACATACGAAAGTCACTGACATTATTTCTCAAGGTAATGATCTAGCAGATCGCACAGCCAAGCTTACAGCACAGACTCTAGACATTCCAGTTAACCTGACACACACCCCAGATCCGATTACATGTATGACAGTTAAGGACCCTACTGAAGATGTCATAGATATCCAGCTACATGCTACTCCTGAAGAAATCAAGAAATGGTCCGAACAAGGAGGGGTCCAGACAGATCAAGGATGGTTAACGAAGGGTAGAGCCACATGGTTTCTCCCCGACTCTATGGTTCAAGTCATCATTAATACCGCACATAGTCCAGCACATTTAGGAGAAAAAGCTATGTTAGACAGTATCCAGAACATTTGGTTCAACAAACATTTACGAGCTGCAGCCAAGCAGAAAGTCCGTACCTGTATGATATGTTGTCAGTTTAATCCAGGTAAAAGTGTCCCGGTGGAACAAGGTGGTTTCCAGCCTCCTGACCACCCCTTTGAAGTCCTCCAGATGGATTATATTCAGATGGAGCGATGTCGAGGTTTCAAGTATGTCCTTGTAGTTGTATGCGCTTTGTCCAGATGGACAGAAGCATATCCAGTCCCAGATTACACAGCCGCGACCACTGCCAAGCAGTTGGTTCGTGAGTTCTTCCCTCGATATGGACTCCCTAGAGTCGTATATTCTGATAACGGTCAGCCATTCTCATCTGAGTTGATGAAGCACGTTTCCCTGTTGTTAGGGTACCAGTGGAAGTTCCATTGTGTACGCCATCCCGAAGCAGCCGGTCTAGTCGAGAGACATAATCAGACTCTGAAAATTCGAATTGCAAAAATATGTAAAGATAAGGGTGTGGACTGGCTGGTAGCTCTGCCAGTCGCTTTGTTTTATATGCGCATGGTCGCACATTCCAGATCAGGTCTGTCCCCGTATGAGGTCGTATTCGGCCGCCCCCCTAACATGTGGGGTACTCCTAGACCCCGAAGTATTACTGATGTTTCATGTAATATGCTGACAGATTACCTAGCTTCCTTGATGTCTGCCCTCAACTCATGTCGTTCACAGGTTGCTGCCGCATTTCCAGACAATACCGAGGTGGCACCGCATGAAATCGTTCCAGGTTCCATGGTGATGGTCCGGAACTTTGACAGATCAAGTCCGCTGGAGCCACGTTGGAAGGAGCCCCGTCAGGTCCTCCTCACCACCCGTACAGCCGTGAAATTGGAAGGACGCCGCGGCTGGGTACACCTTTCGCACGTCAAGAAATTCTACGGATTGAAACCGGTCTCTAAAAACATTTCCCAGGATATCAAGACTTGTCAAAACATTGTTCCTAAGGACTGTCCCGCAAATGACATTGATACAACCCCTCCCTTGGTAGAGAAAACTCCGCAGCAGGAGTATAAGCAAAAACTCCGGTCTAGTAAAATAAGTCAGTCAGTTTGATTGTCTAAGTCCTCCCCTAGGTGAAACGGTTAGACTGTTTCTGACATGTATAAAATAGACCCCCATAGTGAGAGAGTCAGTCAAAACTCAAACCGATGTATCGTTTTTCTGAGTTTCATATTATTCATCAGCATAATGATTTCCTGCACTAGTTACGCATTTTTCCTGTGTTTCCCAGTCCCTCATGTAAATAAGCATTCTAATGTTACAGTAGAACACACGTTTAGTGATCTGCCTCCTCACGAATATTCATACCGCCTCGCTATGCGTAACAATACCTTCATCCGTATGTTGCATTATTCACACCAGACCAGCAATGCCACTAATTGTTGGGTGTGTGGTCGACTCCCCCCTTTCCAGACACCGAAGGGAGTTCTGCCACTTTTTCCTTATCCTTTTTCACATAATGGTTCGTGTGGAGCATGGTCCACGTTAACGTCATCCTCAACAGATATGTCTTTTCTTAACAGTACATGTTTCCCAGACAAGCAAGGTTTCCCCCACAGAACAGGTTTAGATCTAGAAAATGAAGTGTATAATTTAGGTAATTATTCGTCGAATTTTATGGTCCTGAATGTTCAGTCTGATACTACTCCAGACTCACCTGCTATTTCAGTACTACCAGTCAAAGGCGAATTATGTGTCCGAAATAAGGGTTCCGTACACGTAGGACATAGTGATTGTACTACTATTGTCAAGTATAGTGACAGCGGGAAATCTATTTTTAAAGCTTCACGTCATTCTTATTTTGTTTGTGGTCAAACTGCATATGTTCGTCTGCCCCTCGATTGGGAGGGAACCTGTTACATTGCCTTCCTACTGCCACCTGTTTTCCTAGCCCCACCTGACTACCATAGGAATTCCTTCCTAGTACATACTAGACACAAGAGAAACCTCCCGATTGTCGACTATACTGAAACTGCTGCAGAGCAATTCATTGATATTGATAAAGGTGTGTTCCCTTATTTAGGTACAGTTGTAAACAGTAAGCTAATCCGTAGGTTAACAAGAACCCTTGAAGCAGTAGTAGATGAGACTGCCTCCGGTCTAGGTAACTTAACCGAAGAGCAATCCTTTATGAGAATCGTTGTGCTCCAGAATCGTCTCGTCCTTGACGTCATACTGGCCGATAGGGGCGGGGCCTGTAGAGTCCTCGGATCTAGTTGCTGCATTTTCATTCCAAATAACGCGCCGTCTGTTTATTCAGCTATAACCAGACTTCATAAAATTGCCCATCTGTTACACCAGAATCCAGGCACCTGGACATGGTCCGGTTGGTTCTGGAATATAATTTCCGCCTGGGGATGGAAAGTCCTGTCCTTTCTAGGTATTGCAGTAGCGATCATATTCAGCTGCTGCCTCTGTATACAATGTGGCCCTGCGATTTGCGGCATGTGTGCTACCTCTTGTATTCCTAGTCCCAAGCCTCGTTCTAAATCCCGTTCCAAGACAATTCGAGATGAACAAATGGTACTGTATGAAATGATAGATGGTATCATGAATATTGATGTTTCCTGATGGAAACGTAGTGACAAGGAGGGAATGTGGAAAAGTAAATTTTGCCATGTTCTGTGTCCCTACGTGTCATCCATCATATGTTATGTGTGCATGACCAATATGCATATGTTATTCCCCATGTTCGATTAATGACGCAATTACAGTTGTGTCCACCTCTAGTATGCTAGTTTCCAGTCCTCGTGAATACTACTGATATCAGGCCTATGTAAAATAATGTTGCCACGTTTCTCAGTGTGCACGTTATTCTATTATAAAGTCCCCGTTTCCAGGCCTCAACAGGGCCCGGACATCAGATTCAGCTCCTGTCTCCTGAAGCCTCGCTGAGGAGCGATGCAGCCCCCACCTGTATCCTCGACCTTTCACTTACTTCCTGCCTCGCAGTGCCCGGTGCAGCTTGGCTCTGCCTCTGAGTCTGCCAAAAGTATGTTATAGTTCCAGTTATCAGTTCAGTCCTCCTTCTCTGCATTCCTAAGCTACTGAACTGCATCAATAGTTTCCGTCATTGTCTAGCCTTCACGGCTCCATGTTAGAGAATACTGTATTTAATGGTCATTTCATATTCTTCATCACGCACTACATGTAGAATAAATGCATGCTCTAGTCTTAGAGTCAATTAGCTTTTCCCCTCATGACTTCTAGTATTATATCAACATGTTCCCTAAACATTAGATACCAGATAGGGTTTAGGTACATGTCGCTCCGACCCTCCAGACTTTAGTCTCTGCTCCTAGCACAGAGTTCATAGCCCCCAGCTTCTCCTCGTAACACGTCATTGCCAGTTTGCGCGCACCATCAGGTTAGAGGTTCCGGCTCCTTAGGTAGCCCCCTCCTATGTTTCCGCCCATTCATGACATATTCTGTTACGTCTGCACCACATGTCTATGTATACGCCCAGTTACACCTACTTTTACTCTTATCTTTCGCGACTGCTACGCGTCACGCCTTCTGTTCCACCCACTGCTACGCCTACTGCAATGTAATGTTATGTGTTCGCGCTATGTATATATGCTCCTGTATTGTTATCAAAAGTTAGCGCGCTCATCCCAGACCCAGCCCCAGCAGCTGCTGGGCCCCTGTCGCCCTGCTGGGCCCCTGTCGCCCTGCTGGGCCCCTGTCATCCTATTCCTATGCAGGTTGTCCTGTTCCTGTCCTTATGCTGTATTAAACCTGCAAAACTCCTACTACCTCGAATCTTGACTCTTATTTATTGAGCTATCTGTTATGATATATGTCTAGTCAAAAATAGGGTATTATTTATTTATTTACCACAATGCAATGACAGAAATAGCAAAATACAAGTCGGTCGGCACACTATACTAAACGCAGATTTTTAGCTCATGTGTTTAAGCCACGCCCCTAATTGTATTGGCCACGCCCCTTTGAGAGACCCACCCACCCCCCAGTTTTTCATCCCACTTAAAGCTCTGAGAATAGGGTGATGAGAATCAATATACACACGTTCCAGGTTATAACACACTCACAAGCACACAAACACACACACATTCGAGGTTTCTCTCACATACACACACATTCGAGGTTTCTCTCTCACATACACACACCTGCAGACACACACACACAATGTGGCTTTGTTTGGCATCTGTGTCTGAACACCTTCTTTCTGAACAAGTGTCCCTGACGACTGTGTTCTCTCCGTGCATGGATGATTCTCTTTAGTGGCGTAAGTGAAAGAGAGGTAGGCAGCTCGCTGACGCCAGTGAGGGGTAAAGGCCAGCCCACCGACGTCAGTGGAGGGATAGAACAGCTTACTGACGTCGGTGAGACATACGAGGAAATACAGGAGCACTCGGTGAACTGCACAGAGAAAAATACATTAAACGGCATGATCGCGGCAGAATCCCGAAGGAACGGCAACCACAGCATGTTAAGAGACCAGATTTACATATTTTAATGTACAGGAGTGGAACCAGCAGGAACGAGAGGATCCCAAATGCGTCATTACTAATAATGTTTTGAGGAAAAAAAATAGAAAAGAAAACATTAAGTAAATGTTGTGTACAGGGTCCGAGTACAACAAACTGAGATGACATGTTACACCTTGGAACAGTCATAGGTTAATTCTAATCCCGGCTTCACTATTTCACAAAACTCAGTGATCTTGGAGCGATCGTTTTCAACCACGACAAGAAAAGAGTTATGAGACCACTCGTTAATCATGAGGGTGATTTTGGGTTGATAGAAATAAAAGTCGAAAAGCTGGTATGCAGCAATCAAGCACTGAAAGGAAGAATAATTCCATGCAAAGTACTTTCAAACAACCGAGACACACACACAACAAAGTCCAAGCGATCGAGGCTCATTGTAGACATTATGCAACAACAGGCTCATCCAGGCGTCATGCGCACAGTAGTGGCTGGCAGCACTAGAGAGTGGTGAGGTGGGTGAATGGGTGGGGGACTCATTAAATAAATTAAAAAAAGAAAAACTCACCTACCTGCACGAATGTCCTCCACGCGCCGGTCTGGCTTTCATGTTCATGTCTTCTCCTCCAGCGAAGGACCCTCAACAACTCCCCTAACCACAGTCGTGGCCGGCATGACTCGCAAGTGGAGGGGTCGCAGAAAGTGGGGGTCGCGCGTGGGTGGGGTTTAATAAAAAAAAGTTAACTTACCTTCGCCTGCCCAGTCCGGTTCCACGTCGCCTCTGCCTCTCTGCTCCTCACAGGAAGCAGGCAGCCTCCCTCCCCTCCCCTAAGCCAATCACAATGCTGCAATGCAGCCTACATGGAGAAAAGGCAGAGTGCGTATGACTGGTTTGATCAGCCCTGGGGTCAGCCAAACAGTCAGAGCCCTCAGAGAGGGCAAGCCTCTCCTCCACTGTCCTAAAGCAGGACCGCCCACCCCAAACGAAACCCTTTTCCTTTCTCGCAGTGCGAGAAGCAGAAACATAAAATGGTATTTATAATACCATTTTAGGGGCCTGATTCTCGCACTGCTAGAAAGCAGTGGGGCGACGCTCCTCCACCCACAGGAGGAGCCAACCCTGCCTAACCACTCCAGGTGATGCTTTCATCCTGCATAAGAGCAGTGTCATGATTGGAGGGAGCAGCCTCTCTTGTGGCTCCAGAGGACACTGGAGCCCTGCATTTGCTCTAACCCAGCTGTCTGAAGACAGCTGGATTAGAGCTTTCGAAGCTCGCATGTGTGGCTGGCCGTCGCAAGACGGCCGGTCAAAGGGACATGCGCACTTTGAAAAGTTCCCAGGCAGCCCACCCTCCTCCCTGCTGCTACCACGCAACAAGCCCCGCCCCATCCTGACATTCGGTTCAGAACAGAGAGGATGAAAAATAAAATGGTAAATAATTAACTTTATTACCATTTTATTTTTCATCTCTGGGGTTTTTTGGGGGCATTTTGGTTAGTGGGGCGAAGCTCCTCCACTCAAACAGAGGAGCCTCTCCTCCATGCACTCATGCGTCCAAGTGTGCATTGCACCATAACTAGTAAAACTAAAACTGTGCCCGCACTTGCACAACCAAGTGCGCATGCTCAGAAGCCTAGTACTAAGATTCAGATGGTTTACGAAAAATTTCAGAAGGTACAAGATAAAAAAAATCATAGTTTAGAAAACACACAGATTGTCATAAAATCCACAAGTCGCAGTGGTCTTTTCAGTTCTGAGCAAGACCATTTCAGATGCCTGTAGAACAACTCTTGGTGTCTCCCATGAAAGGAAGTGATTGAGGAGTTATGATTATGGGTAATTGTTAGCGGCAGGGACAGCATAACAAGCCAAGCCAACATTAATTGCAAGTACCCCCTTATTCACTGAATTCAATCATATCACAGACTGAGGTGAAGCTGTCCATTGTCAGTGACTAACTTAAACGTCAGAGAAGGGGCGTTTTTGCATTCCAAGGTCTGCTTCTGTGGGACCCCTGGAGTTCGAGTCAAACACTGGGCCTCCTTGATGTCCTTAAAAGCCCCTGAAATCTCACTTGTTTTAGGTTGCTCAGATGAACCACATCCAGTGCTTAACTTGAGCTGGTGGTTGCAGGAGGGGTCAGCAACCACTAAAGTTTTGGGCACTAGGACTTATTCTTCATCATTGGAAGTTGACCCCCACCAAGATAAATAAAGGTAAAATGGGGGAAAGAAGATGGAAAAGAACAACAGTGACAAAGGGAAAGAGCAGGGAGCTTCAACAGTGAGATAAAGAGGAAGGGAGTATATGATGGTGGATGAAAGAGATAGGGTGAGAAAAAAACTATACAATCTCGGTATTTAGTAACCCCAACATATGGTTGTGCTGGCCGCAGGCTTGTGAGAAAAACTCTGGGCCCTGGTACTTATTGTTTGAAAAATTAAACATTTACCCACAACACATGGACATTTGCTTCAGGGGGTACCTGGGGTGTTACACCCCCAAATACATGCACTCTGGGCTTGGTAGTTGGCTTTTGGGGCCCTGAGCTATGTCTGTGCCTGTTTTTCTCAGTCTCTTTCCCTAATAGTGTTTAATATGTTCATATTTATGGTCTGGCTTGATAACATAGCTGCTGCCAGACAAATATGTGTGATCACCTGGAGAGAGAAGTTGGCTTTTTGGGGGCCAGTACTACATGTTATGATTGGGCAGAGTTTGTGAGTTCCCTCAAAAAAGTGCTTGCCCTCCATAAAGCAGTGATGATTTTGTTTATGGATTGAGCTGCCTGAGCTTGAACTTTCAGGGGCACACACATGGCACTGTTAAGCTATTAAAGAGGCTCAGACAGCTAGATCATTTATGAAGTTTTTTCTGTGGTCGTAGCACAGATGGTAGGAGGGCAGCTGTTAACGCTACATGGATTTTTAAGTCTGGCTTGACACTGCAACTCAAATAACAGGAAACTATTTCCCCTTTTCACTCAAGCAGTAACCACCTTTCAGGCTGCTCTAGCAACTTATGTTGGCAACTAAACTGACTCCCTGTTTTCTAGTTCCTACAGATGCTGAACTCCTTGAACAATCAGAAGATTGCTGGTTCCAGTTCTCAATAGCTCCCCTTCCGCAGTCCAGAACATACAACTTGCCCCCTACAGTCAGGTGGTATCTCATGGGCAATCACAAGCCTCAATAACATCTAACAATGTAGAAACTTGAACAAACCCTAATTTACTGGTCCCAAATAACTATTATTTCTCAAATCACTCTACTTTATATCTTATCCCCACCATGCAGCAAACCATGTCCTCCATGGGGCATGGCCAAGGCGAGGACCAAGATGGCCGCGATGCGTTGAAGCTCCGTATCATGTCCCAGGATAGATCCGGCTTGGCCTAGAAAACAACCTTAATGTGGCTTCACGACGCCCAGCGTCGGTTCTACAGCCGATGGAGCGGTGGCGGTGATTTTTTCGGCCCAGAAATCAGCCATAAACTTGCAGAAACCCACTTCTAAATTTGAGGGAAGGAGCCTGTGGAGATCTCCGGTGCCCCCTGTTTAAGCAACAGGCCTGTGGACTGTGAGTGCGTGCTGTCAGTGCTACGGATCCCCGTGGAGAAGCGGGAGCAGCGGTAAGCCCACCCTCACCGCTGCGGGAGCAGTGGTGAGGGGGGCTTATAGAAGCCCCCCTATTCTATAAGCATAGGATAGGGGGGCTTTTATATTCCCCCCCTATTCTACGCACCTGACGACCATAGTGGAGTGCCCCCTCATGCTTTGACAACTGAAGCGGGTACTGCACTTGCTCCGATGGTGCTCCCGTAGGCCGTTGCGGAGACAGGGTCCTCGGGTGGGCCAGGGAGGCAGCCGTCCAGCTGCGCGCAGGGGCTGCGGGGGTGGACTCGAGCTGCTGGCACCCCCAAGATCAACCGGCCACGAGTGTGTTGTTTGCCTTGGGCTGCTTCGAGCTGGATGCAACTGAATCGAGCCCACCCACCGTGGCAAGAAACATCAAAGTGGGAGTGCTGCTCCGTCTGCCCCACAAAACACCAAATAGGCGCATGAAAGTAATTCTCAGTTCCCGTGGGAATCTGGCCTACGCTGCATGGAGGATAACTTCGCAAACCACAGAGACGCGTCGGCACCTCTCTGCTCTGGTCACTGTCCTCGCCTTCCAGCAAGATGCGGCCTGTTCTACTTTGCTGAGATTGCGCCCGTGGGCCCATATTTTGCGGGGTAAATACTTGCCAAAAGCCTGGGCCTGGTGCCTCGATTGCTGCGACAAAGACCCCCAATGACGACCTGCTACAGAGGAGAAGCCACTAAACCGACTCATCTCTGCCCAGTTCCTGCTACATAGAGGCCTGTGATACCCCGATAATTCCACCTCTATTGCCCAGACCACGTCCCCCGTCTTTCCTGATATCTCTGCTGGGAGTCTTGGTGATCGATTTTGCTGTCCCTGGGCACTCAGGTATGGGCAGAAAGGACCCTAAGCCAAGAGTGCTAATGTTTCCCCTCGCTGTCGAAAAAGCACAGGAATCTACTGTCACAATGGCTGATGGGGCCCAGGGCCCAGCTGTGATGCTGGGGGCTGCTTCATCTAACACAGATCTGCTGACAAAACTCAGGGTTTGGTTCAAATCGATTGACAGCAGATTTGATACGCTCGATAAGCACCTCGACTCTCATTGGACTAAACTGGACATCCATGAAAACAGGTTGGACACAGCGGAAGGTTGCATCTTGGATCTTGAAGACGGTACCGTTCAATCAACAAAGTGCCTGGACTGAATGGAAAACATCTTGAAAGACATTGCTATTAAAAATGAGGATTTAGAAGCGCGCAGTCGCCGCAATAAAATCCGTATTATTGGGGTTCCGAAGTCGACAAACACATGTCGAATGGACACCTTCGTCAAGTCACTGTTGGTTGACATATTTGGCAAGGACATGTTCACCCGTGGCTTTGTGGTATAATGGGCGCACAGATCTTTGGGCCCTCGTCCTAAACCTGGATGCCCACCCCACCCAATCATTGCTCATATAATGAACTTTCAGGATAGAGATACACTCTACGCTAGGCCAGAGGAAGAGGTGACCTCTCATGGCAGGGCTCCACTGTATCTTTTTTCCCGGACTTTGCAATTATGGTTCAAGAAGCCCGCTGCAAGTTCAGTGGTGTCAAAGCAGCGCTGAGAAATCTAGGCCTCAGGTACGGCATGCTGTACCCGGCGCGACTGCGGGTAGATGTTAATGGGCGTTCCCGCTTTTTTGCCAGCCCCTCTGAAGCACAGGCATTTTGCAAATCCTATAAAAACTCAGACACTCAGCGGCGAGATGTTGGCAATGGTTCATCCCCTCCCCACAGTGGTTCTGCTGTCAGTGTTGAACTTTTCTCTCAAGAATGACTCTCTCACCGATTTGTATTTATCCTGCCCCGGTATAGTGGGGTAGTGTGGCTCACTGGTTAGAGGTGGCAGGCCTGAGAGCAGAAGTCGGCCCGGGACCAGGGTTCAATTCCCGACGTGGCAGGGTCGTGGACTTGGGTCAGCGGACTCGATAATTCTCGCTTCGGTGCTTACTCTAATCAGGGGTTCCACTTGGCAACTCTGGGCATTAGCTTGCCTAATCTCCACAACGGCCCCACCAATTCTGGGGATGCCTGGCTCCACCTTGGGGACTCCCAGCAAGGGACCATCCCACAGGGAAAGCCAGGACGGGTTCCCCAGAGTTATACAGCGCCAGGAAACCTATGGATGGGTAGCAGTGCGCTTTACAAGCTCAAAAACATTTACATTGCAATAGTTTAGATGCCATGTACTCCTTTGTGCGGTTAAGAATCTTGAGACAGCATGACTTTTGATTTTCTCTTTAATATTGTTATTATGATGTTGGGCTCCATTGGATCGTTGCCACCCCCCTAGGTGAGTAACACTATGTTGAACTTTCAGATTATAATGCATTAGTCTTTGACCTTGACTTTCCAATTGGGATGTTATTGGGATGCATTAGGAAATGGGTTAAATGGGTGTTTGCCTTGCGTACTGGGACGTGAGGTTGGGAGGGGGTCGGGGAATCTTCAAGAATTGTTAGTCGCTATTTCATTACCAGCTCCAACCATGACATTTCAGCTAATACGCTTTTCACTCCACACTTTCAATATTGCACTGCACTGCGGATACGACTGCCATCCCTGACTTAGCTGACCATTCGAAGCTGTCCCTATTAACCTGGAATATCCGGGGGCTTAATAATCCTAAAATATCTTAACACATGCTCCATTATCTAAAACGGCATGAGGTGGACATAGCATTTCTGCAAGAAACTCATTTACCCGGGTCTGACTCCACACACTTTGCGTCTGGGAGAGGTGTGCACAGATTTGTTTCCAACTACAACACCTATGCTCGGGGCACAGCGATTTTAATACATAAGAGACTCCCATTTTCTTTGACTTGCTGCCATACGGACCGAGGGGGCAGATACCCAATAGTGGTGTGCAGACTGATGGGGCACACTGTCATGCTCGTTTGTGTCTCAGCTCCGAATGTGGACGGCCCCGAATTTTTTCAAGAACTTGACGCTGCGCTCTTACGCATGGGTACAGGCAATTTGTTTTTGGGTGGGGACTTCAAATTACTCCTAGATTTCGCCATAGACTGTTCCTCTAAGGCGGCTGACTCCAAACCCAGGTCACGTCATGTGTTGCTGGACACATGTGAAGCATTTCAACTCGCTGATATTTGGAGGGTCCGTTACGCGATGAACACGTGGTATATGCACTATTCAGCACAACACAACACCTGGACCAGAATAGATTTCTGGTGTCTCACCCCGATCCCACACACATGGTGAATCAACATTACGATCTTTCCCCGGACATACTCCGATCACGCCCCCGTCCTGTTAAAGCCACGCACTCCCAGGCCGGATAGACATGAGCACCAGTGGTGGTTCCCGGACAGGGCGTTTAATGATGACCTATCCGATGCTGAACTCAGGGAAGCTATTGAGGATTATTTTGAATTAAACACAGGGTCTGTGGACACATGAGCAACACTGTGGGAGGCATTAAAGGCGTACATCAGGGTCATCACTATCTCAAAGCATGCAGGTGTCTTGAAAGATTTGAGAAACACGCTAGCAAATATTGAGCGGCAATTGACAGCATTGGAAGCTGCTATGATTAATTCCTCTGAGGCTGCTGAGGAAGAGCGACGCCGCCTGGCATTATTGTTAGAATTTCGGGAGGCCGCAGAAAGAGAGACCCACTTCCTCAGCAAATATGGGGTAGCCCGTCAATATGGTGCAGGTGAAAGGCCGGGACACACGCTTGCATGACTACTAAGACCCCCATATTCCAAAGCCTACATCACATCCCTTAGTTCTGACGCTGGAGTTACATTAATGGAAACATCTGAAATCCGAGACACATTTGTGGTGTATTATGAATGACTATACACTTCCCAACTAGAGCACACTGCCACGGAGTGAGATGACTACTTTGCGGAGATTGCGATGGTCTATATGGATAAGTATATGCAAGATTTTCTTGGGAGACCTTATGAAAGGACGAAATAATTGACTCGATTGATGGACTGGGTGGTTCATCCGCCCGGGCCTAGATTGCTTCACGGGGGATTTCTATAAATGGTATAAGCATATATTAGCTCCTAAACTCCTAGAAGTATATCATGAATCCCTTGAACGGAGTCAGTTGCCACCCGCCTTGAGCAAAGTGGTGATCATTTTATTACCCAAACCCCGTAAAGATCCTTTACAATGCGGTTCATATAGACCGCTGTTGTTGCTAAATTTTGATTATAAAATTTTAGCGAAAACAATCTCAATTCGTCTGGCCTCGCTATTCAATCAATCAATCAGCGTACCTGTAAAGCGCGCTACTTACCCGTAAGGGTCCCAAGGCGCTGAGGGGAGGGGTGGGGTATGCTGCTACTGCTCGAAGAGGCAGGTCTTGAGGAGCCTTCAATCAATCAATCAGTGAATTTGTAGAGCGCACTACTTACCCGTGAGGGTCTCAAAGCGCTGGGGGAAGGGGGGGATGCTGCGCTGCTACTGCTCGAAGAGCCTGGTCTTGAGTAACCCTGGGCGTAGTACTTCGCTACGCCCACGGAGTGGGCGTAGTGTTGCCTACTTCGCCATTTGCGAAGTAGGCGTAGCAGGCAACACTACGCCCACTCCGTGGGCGTAGCGAAGTTGCCTGCCACCTGCCTCCCTCCCGCCCTCTCTAAATACTTAAATAACACTTTTAAAAAGAATTAAAACCACTTACCTTGTCTGCTGCGTCTCCGGGGCTCCCTCTCGTAAGCGCGCCGCCATCTTGGACACTAATGCGCATGCGCATTTCTCACGAGAAATGCGCATGCGCGGGCAGCCACGCATGCGCATTAGTATCCATGATGGCGGCGCGCTTACGAGAGGGAGCCCCGGAGACGCAGCGGACAAGGTAAGTGGTTTTAATTCTTTTTAAAAGTGTTATTTAAGTATTTTGGGAGGGCAGGACGGAGGCGGGTAGTATTTAGGGAGGGCGGGAGGCAGGCGGGTGGCGCGTAGTGGGGCTACGCGAAGTGCGTAGGTGGACGTAGTTTCTTGCCCACTTCGCGTAGCTTCGCGTAGCCCCACTACGCCTACTACGCCCAGGCTTAGTCTTGAGGAGCCTCCAGAAGGTGAGCAGGTCCTGGGTCTGCCGCAGGTGAGTGGGGAGGGTGTTCTAAGTCTTAGCGGCGAGGAAGGAGAAGGATCTGCCGCTGGAGGTTGTTTATTGAATGCGCGGGACGGCGGCGAGGTTGGTGGAGCGGAGCTGGTTGACGGGGGAGTTGAGTCTGTTATTCAGGTAGGCTGGTCCGGTGTTGTGGAGTGATTTGTGTGCGTGGGTGAGGAGGTTGAAGGTGATCCTCTTGCTGACGGGTAGCCAGTGCAGGTCTCTCAGGTGGGGGGTGATGTGGCTGCGACAAGGGATGTTGAGGATCAGGCGGGCGGAGGCGTTTTGTATGCGTTGCAGTTGCCGTAGGTGTTTGGCAGGGATTCCTGCATAGAGTGCGTTGCCGTAGTCCAACCTACTGCTGACGAGGGCTTGGGTCACAGTTCTTCTGGTTTCGGTCGGGATCCACTTGTAGATCCTGCGAAGCATGCGAAGGGGGTTGTAGCAGGAGGAGGAGACAGCGTTGACCTGCTTCGACATGGAGAGGGAGGAGTCAAGGATGAATCCTAGGTTGCGTGCGTGGTCTGAGGGTGTCGGCGCTGTTCCTAGTGTGGTTGGCCACCAGGTGTCGTCTCAGGAAGAGGGTGGTCGGGCCGAGGATGAGGACTTCTGTCTTGTTCGAGTTCAGTTTCAGTTCTCATCCACTCGGCGACGGCCTTCATTCCCTCGTGGAGGTTGGTTTTGGTGGTGTGTGGGTCCTTGGTGAGGGAGAGGATGATCTGGGTGTCGTCGGTGTAGGAGATGATGTTCAGGTCATGCTGGTGGGCCACTTGTGCGAGGGGGGCCATGTAGACGTTGAACAGGATCGGGCTGAGGGAGGAGTCCTGGGGGACGCCGCAGATGAGGTCTGTGGCTTCGGATCGGAAGGCTGGGAGACGGAGTCTCTGGGTTCTGCCGAAGAGGAAGGACATGGTCCAGTCCAGAGCTTTCTTTTGGATTCCGGCTTCTAGATGGCGTGTCTTTAGAGTTTCGAAGGCGGCTGACAGGTCCGGGTGGATGAGGGCTCATGTTTTGCCGTTGTCTAGTTGGCGCCTGATGTTGTCTGTGGCAGCGATGAGGGCAGTCTCGGTGCTGTGGTTTTGTCTGAATCCGGACTGGGACGGGTCCAGGATGTTGTTGTCTTCCTGGTGGCGGGCCAGTTGCATGTTGATGATTTATTCGATGACCATTGCCGGGAACAGGAGCAGGGAGATGGGCCGGAAGTTCTTGAGGTCCTTGGGGTCCGCTTTGGGTTTCTTGAGGAGGGCATTTATTTCGGCGTGCTTCCAGCTTTCTGGGAATGTTGCTGTTTCGAAGGAGATGTTGATGACCTTCCGTAGTTGGGGTGCGATGACAGCGTCTGCTTTGTTGAATACATGGTGTGGGAATGGGTCAGACGGAGATCCTTAGTGGTTGGAGTTAACCTGACACACACCCCAGATCCGATTACATGTATGACAGTTAAGGACCCTACTGAAGATGTCATAGATATCCAGCTACATGCTACTCCTGAAGAAATCAAGAAATGGTCCGAACAAGGAGGGGTCCAGACAGATCAAGGATGGTTAACGAAGGGTAGAGCCACATGGTTTCTCCCCGACTCTATGGTTCAAGTCATCATTAATACCGCACATAGTCCAGCACATTTAGGAGAAAAAGCTATGTTAGACAGTATCCAGAACATTTGGTTCAACAAACATTTACGAGCTGCAGCCAAGCAGAAAGTCCGTACCTGTATGATATGTTGTCAGTTTAATCCAGGTAAAAGTGTCCCGGTGGAACAAGGTGGTTTCCAGCCTCCTGACCACCCCTTTGAAGTCCTCCAGATGGATTATATTCAGATGGAGCGATGTCGAGGTTTCAAGTATGTCCTTGTAGTTGTATGCGCTTTGTCCAGATGGACAGAAGCATATCCAGTCCCAGATTACACAGCCGCGACCACTGCCAAGCAGTTGGTTCGTGAGTTCTTCCCTCGATATGGACTCCCTAGAGTCGTATATTCTGATAACGGTCAGCCATTCTCATCTGAGTTGATGAAGCACGTTTCCCTGTTGTTAGGGTACCAGTGGAAGTTCCATTGTGTACGCCATCCCGAAGCAGCCGGTCTAGTCGAGAGACATAATCAGACTCTGAAAATTCGAATTGCAAAAATATGTAAAGATAAGGGTGTGGACTGGCTGGTAGCTCTGCCAGTCGCTTTGTTTTATATGCGCATGGTCGCACATTCCAGATCAGGTCTGTCCCCGTATGAGGTCGTATTCGGCCGCCCCCCTAACATGTGGGGTACTCCTAGACCCCGAAGTATTACTGATGTTTCATGTAATATGCTGACAGATTACCTAGCTTCCTTGATGTCTGCCCTCAACTCATGTCGTTCACAGGTTGCTGCCGCATTTCCAGACAATACCGAGGTGGCACCGCATGAAATCGTTCCAGGTTCCATGGTGATGGTCCGGAACTTTGACAGATCAAGTCCGCTGGAGCCACGTTGGAAGGAGCCCCGTCAGGTCCTCCTCACCACCCGTACAGCCGTGAAATTGGAAGGACGCCGCGGCTGGGTACACCTTTCGCACGTCAAGAAATTCTACGGATTGAAACCGGTCTCTAAAAACATTTCCCAGGATATCAAGACTTGTCAAAACATTGTTCCTAAGGACTGTCCCGCAAATGACATTGATACAACCCCTCCCTTGGTAGAGAAAACTCCGCAGCAGGAGTATAAGCAAAAACTCCGGTCTAGTAAAATAAGTCAGTCAGTTTGATTGTCTAAGTCCTCCCCTAGGTGAAACGGTTAGACTGTTTCTGACATGTATAAAATAGACCCCCATAGTGAGAGAGTCAGTCAAAACTCAAACCGATGTATCGTTTTTCTGAGTTTCATATTATTCATCAGCATAATGATTTCCTGCACTAGTTACGCATTTTTCCTGTGTTTCCCAGTCCCTCATGTAAATAAGCATTCTAATGTTACAGTAGAACACACGTTTAGTGATCTGCCTCCTCACGAATATTCATACCGCCTCGCTATGCGTAACAATACCTTCATCCGTATGTTGCATTATTCACACCAGACCAGCAATGCCACTAATTGTTGGGTGTGTGGTCGACTCCCCCCTTTCCAGACACCGAAGGGAGTTCTGCCACTTTTTCCTTATCCTTTTTCACATAATGGTTCGTGTGGAGCATGGTCCACGTTAACGTCATCCTCAACAGATATGTCTTTTCTTAACAGTACATGTTTCCCAGACAAGCAAGGTTTCCCCCACAGAACAGGTTTAGATCTAGAAAATGAAGTGTATAATTTAGGTAATTATTCGTCGAATTTTATGGTCCTGAATGTTCAGTCTGATACTACTCCAGACTCACCTGCTATTTCAGTACTACCAGTCAAAGGCGAATTATGTGTCCGAAATAAGGGTTCCGTACACGTAGGACATAGTGATTGTACTACTATTGTCAAGTATAGTGACAGCGGGAAATCTATTTTTAAAGCTTCACGTCATTCTTATTTTGTTTGTGGTCAAACTGCATATGTTCGTCTGCCCCTCGATTGGGAGGGAACCTGTTACATTGCCTTCCTACTGCCACCTGTTTTCCTAGCCCCACCTGACTACCATAGGAATTCCTTCCTAGTACATACTAGACACAAGAGAAACCTCCCGATTGTCGACTATACTGAAACTGCTGCAGAGCAATTCATTGATATTGATAAAGGTGTGTTCCCTTATTTAGGTACAGTTGTAAACAGTAAGCTAATCCGTAGGTTAACAAGAACCCTTGAAGCAGTAGTAGATGAGACTGCCTCCGGTCTAGGTAACTTAACCGAAGAGCAATCCTTTATGAGAATCGTTGTGCTCCAGAATCGTCTCGTCCTTGACGTCATACTGGCCGATAGGGGCGGGGCCTGTAGAGTCCTCGGATCTAGTTGCTGCATTTTCATTCCAAATAACGCGCCGTCTGTTTATTCAGCTATAACCAGACTTCATAAAATTGCCCATCTGTTACACCAGAATCCAGGCACCTGGACATGGTCCGGTTGGTTCTGGAATATAATTTCCGCCTGGGGATGGAAAGTCCTGTCCTTTCTAGGTATTGCAGTAGCGATCATATTCAGCTGCTGCCTCTGTATACAATGTGGCCCTGCGATTTGCGGCATGTGTGCTACCTCTTGTATTCCTAGTCCCAAGCCTCGTTCTAAATCCCGTTCCAAGACAATTCGAGATGAACAAATGGTACTGTATGAAATGATAGATGGTATCATGAATATTGATGTTTCCTGATGGAAACGTAGTGACAAGGAGGGAATGTGGAAAAGTAAATTTTGCCATGTTCTGTGTCCCTACGTGTCATCCATCATATGTTATGTGTGCATGACCAATATGCATATGTTATTCCCCATGTTCGATTAATGACGCAATTACAGTTGTGTCCACCTCTAGTATGCTAGTTTCCAGTCCTCGTGAATACTACTGATATCAGGCCTATGTAAAATAATGTTGCCACGTTTCTCAGTGTGCACGTTATTCTATTATAAAGTCCCCGTTTCCAGGCCTCAACAGGGCCCGGACATCAGATTCAGCTCCTGTCTCCTGAAGCCTCGCTGAGGAGCGATGCAGCCCCCACCTGTATCCTCGACCTTTCACTTACTTCCTGCCTCGCAGTGCCCGGTGCAGCTTGGCTCTGCCTCTGAGTCTGCCAAAAGTATGTTATAGTTCCAGTTATCAGTTCAGTCCTCCTTCTCTGCATTCCTAAGCTACTGAACTGCATCAATAGTTTCCGTCATTGTCTAGCCTTCACGGCTCCATGTTAGAGAATACTGTATTTAATGGTCATTTCATATTCTTCATCACGCACTACATGTAGAATAAATGCATGCTCTAGTCTTAGAGTCAATTAGCTTTTCCCCTCATGACTTCTAGTATTATATCAACATGTTCCCTAAACATTAGATACCAGATAGGGTTTAGGTACATGTCGCTCCGACCCTCCAGACTTTAGTCTCTGCTCCTAGCACAGAGTTCATAGCCCCCAGCTTCTCCTCGTAACACGTCATTGCCAGTTTGCGCGCACCATCAGGTTAGAGGTTCCGGCTCCTTAGGTAGCCCCCTCCTATGTTTCCGCCCATTCATGACATATTCTGTTACGTCTGCACCACATGTCTATGTATACGCCCAGTTACACCTACTTTTACTCTTATCTTTCGCGACTGCTACGCGTCACGCCTTCTGTTCCACCCACTGCTACGCCTACTGCAATGTAATGTTATGTGTTCGCGCTATGTATATATGCTCCTGTATTGTTATCAAAAGTTAGCGCGCTCATCCCAGACCCAGCCCCAGCAGCTGCTGGGCCCCTGTCGCCCTGCTGGGCCCCTGTCGCCCTGCTGGGCCCCTGTCATCCTATTCCTATGCAGGTTGTCCTGTTCCTGTCCTTATGCTGTATTAAACCTGCAAAACTCCTACTACCTCGAATCTTGACTCTTATTTATTGAGCTATCTGTTATGATATATGTCTAGTCAAAAATAGGGTATTATTTATTTATTTACCACAATGCAATGACAGAAATAGCAAAATACAAGTCGGTCGGCACACTATACTAAACGCAGATTTTTAGCTCATGTGTTTAAGCCACGCCCCTAATTGTATTGGCCACGCCCCTTTGAGAGACCCACCCACCCCCCAGTTTTTCATCCCACTTAAAGCTCTGAGAATAGGGTGATGAGAATCAATATACACACGTTCCAGGTTATAACACACTCACAAGCACACAAACACACACACATTCGAGGTTTCTCTCACATACACACACATTCGAGGTTTCTCTCTCACATACACACACCTGCAGACACACACACACAATGTGGCTTTGTTTGGCATCTGTGTCTGAACACCTTCTTTCTGAACAAGTGTCCCTGACGACTGTGTTCTCTCCGTGCATGGATGATTCTCTTTAGTGGCGTAAGTGAAAGAGAGGTAGGCAGCTCGCTGACGCCAGTGAGGGGTAAAGGCCAGCCCACCGACGTCAGTGGAGGGATAGAACAGCTTACTGACGTCGGTGAGACATACGAGGAAATACAGGAGCACTCGGTGAACTGCACAGAGAAAAATACATTAAACGGCATGATCGCGGCAGAATCCCGAAGGAACGGCAACCACAGCATGTTAAGAGACCAGATTTACATATTTTAATGTACAGGAGTGGAACCAGCAGGAACGAGAGGATCCCAAATGCGTCATTACTAATAATGTTTTGAGGAAAAAAAATAGAAAAGAAAACATTAAGTAAATGTTGTGTACAGGGTCCGAGTACAACAAACTGAGATGACATGTTACACCTTGGAACAGTCATAGGTTAATTCTAATCCCGGCTTCACTATTTCACAAAACTCAGTGATCTTGGAGCGATCGTTTTCAACCACGACAAGAAAAGAGTTATGAGACCACTCGTTAATCATGAGGGTGATTTTGGGTTGATAGAAATAAAAGTCGAAAAGCTGGTATGCAGCAATCAAGCACTGAAAGGAAGAATAATTCCATGCAAAGTACTTTCAAACAACCGAGACACACACACAACAAAGTCCAAGCGATCGAGGCTCATTGTAGACATTATGCAACAACAGGCTCATCCAGGCGTCATGCGCACAGTAGTGGCTGGCAGCACTAGAGAGTGGTGAGGTGGGTGAATGGGTGGGGGACTCATTAAATAAATTAAAAAAAGAAAAACTCACCTACCTGCACGAATGTCCTCCACGCGCCGGTCTGGCTTTCATGTTCATGTCTTCTCCTCCAGCGAAGGACCCTCAACAACTCCCCTAACCACAGTCGTGGCCGGCATGACTCGCAAGTGGAGGGGTCGCAGAAAGTGGGGGTCGCGCGTGGGTGGGGTTTAATAAAAAAAAGTTAACTTACCTTCGCCTGCCCAGTCCGGTTCCACGTCGCCTCTGCCTCTCTGCTCCTCACAGGAAGCAGGCAGCCTCCCTCCCCTCCCCTAAGCCAATCACAATGCTGCAATGCAGCCTACATGGAGAAAAGGCAGAGTGCGTATGACTGGTTTGATCAGCCCTGGGGTCAGCCAAACAGTCAGAGCCCTCAGAGAGGGCAAGCCTCTCCTCCACTGTCCTAAAGCAGGACCGCCCACCCCAAACGAAACCCTTTTCCTTTCTCGCAGTGCGAGAAGCAGAAACATAAAATGGTATTTATAATACCATTTTAGGGGCCTGATTCTCGCACTGCTAGAAAGCAGTGGGGCGACGCTCCTCCACCCACAGGAGGAGCCAACCCTGCCTAACCACTCCAGGTGATGCTTTCATCCTGCATAAGAGCAGTGTCATGATTGGAGGGAGCAGCCTCTCTTGTGGCTCCAGAGGACACTGGAGCCCTGCATTTGCTCTAACCCAGCTGTCTGAAGACAGCTGGATTAGAGCTTTCGAAGCTCGCATGTGTGGCTGGCCGTCGCAAGACGGCCGGTCAAAGGGACATGCGCACTTTGAAAAGTTCCCAGGCAGCCCACCCTCCTCCCTGCTGCTACCACGCAACAAGCCCCGCCCCATCCTGACATTCGGTTCAGAACAGAGAGGATGAAAAATAAAATGGTAAATAATTAACTTTATTACCATTTTATTTTTCATCTCTGGGGTTTTTTGGGGGCATTTTGGTTAGTGGGGCGAAGCTCCTCCACTCAAACAGAGGAGCCTCTCCTCCATGCACTCATGCGTCCAAGTGTGCATTGCACCATAACTAGTAAAACTAAAACTGTGCCCGCACTTGCACAACCAAGTGCGCATGCTCAGAAGCCTAGTACTAAGATTCAGATGGTTTACGAAAAATTTCAGAGGGTACAAGATAAAAAAAATCATAGTTTAGAAAACACACAGATTGTCATAAAATCCACAAGTCGCAGTGGTCTTTTCAGTTCTGAGCAAGACCATTTCAGATGCCTGTAGAACAACTCTTGGTGTCTCCCATGAAAGGAAGTGATTGAGGAGTTATGATTATGGGTAATTGTTAGCGGCAGGGACAGCATAACAAGCCAAGCCAACATTAATTGCAAGTACCCCCTTATTCACTGAATTCAATCATATCACAGACTGAGGTGAAGCTGTCCATTGTCAGTGACTAACTTAAACGTCAGAGAAGGGGCGTTTTTGCATTCCAAGGTCTGCTTCTGTGGGACCCCTGGAGTTCGAGTCAAACACTGGGCCTCCTTGATGTCCTTAAAAGCCCCTGAAATCTCACTTGTTTTAGGTTGCTCAGATGAACCACATCCAGTGCTTAACTTGAGCTGGTGGTTGCAGGAGGGGTCAGCAACCACTAAAGTTTTGGGCACTAGGACTTATTCTTCATCATTGGAAGTTGACCCCCACCAAGATAAATAAAGGTAAAATGGGGGAAAGAAGATGGAAAAGAACAACAGTGACAAAGGGAAAGAGCAGGGAGCTTCAACAGTGAGATAAAGAGGAAGGGAGTATATGATGGTGGATGAAAGAGATAGGGTGAGAAAAAAACTATACAATCTCGGTATTTAGTAACCCCAACATATGGTTGTGCTGGCCGCAGGCTTGTGAGAAAAACTCTGGGCCCTGGTACTTATTGTTTGAAAAATTAAACATTTACCCACAACACATGGACATTTGCTTCAGGGGGTACCTGGGGTGTTACACCCCCAAATACATGCACTCTGGGCTTGGTAGTTGGCTTTTGGGGCCCTGAGCTATGTCTGTGCCTGTTTTTCTCAGTCTCTTTCCCTAATAGTGTTTAATATGTTCATATTTATGGTCTGGCTTGATAACATAGCTGCTGCCAGACAAATATGTGTGATCACCTGGAGAGAGAAGTTGGCTTTTTGGGGGCCAGTACTACATGTTATGATTGGGCAGAGTTTGTGAGTTCCCTCAAAAAAGTGCTTGCCCTCCATAAAGCAGTGATGATTTTGTTTATGGATTGAGCTGCCTGAGCTTGAACTTTCAGGGGCACACACATGGCACTGTTAAGCTATTAAAGAGGCTCAGACAGCTAGATCATTTATGAAGTTTTTTCTGTGGTCGTAGCACAGATGGTAGGAGGGCAGCTGTTAACGCTACATGGATTTTTAAGTCTGGCTTGACACTGCAACTCAAATAACAGGAAACTATTTCCCCTTTTCACTCAAGCAGTAACCACCTTTCAGGCTGCTCTAGCAACTTATGTTGGCAACTAAACTGACTCCCTGTTTTCTAGTTCCTACAGATGCTGAACTCCTTGAACAATCAGAAGATTGCTGGTTCCAGTTCTCAATAGCTCCCCTTCCGCAGTCCAGAACATACAACTTGCCCCCTACAGTCAGGTGGTATCTCATGGGCAATCACAAGCCTCAATAACATCTAACAATGTAGAAACTTGAACAAACCCTAATTTACTGGTCCCAAATAACTATTATTTCTCAAATCACTCTACTTTATATCTTATCCCCACCATGCAGCAAACCATGTCCTCCATGGGGCATGGCCAAGGCGAGGACCAAGATGGCCGCGATGCGTTGAAGCTCCGTATCATGTCCCAGGATAGATCCGGCTTGGCCTAGAAAACAACCTTAATGTGGCTTCACGACGCCCAGCGTCGGTTCTACAGCCGATGGAGCGGTGGCGGTGATTTTTTCGGCCCAGAAATCAGCCATAAACTTGCAGAAACCCACTTCTAAATTTGAGGGAAGGAGCCTGTGGAGATCTCCGGTGCCCCCTGTTTAAGCAACAGGCCTGTGGACTGTGAGTGCGTGCTGTCAGTGCTACGGATCCCCGTGGAGAAGCGGGAGCAGCGGTAAGCCCACCCTCACCGCTGCGGGAGCAGTGGTGAGGGGGGCTTATAGAAGCCCCCCTATTCTATAAGCATAGGATAGGGGGGCTTTTATATTCCCCCCCTATTCTACGCACCTGACGACCATAGTGGAGTGCCCCCTCATGCTTTGACAACTGAAGCGGGTACTGCACTTGCTCCGATGGTGCTCCCGTAGGCCGTTGCGGAGACAGGGTCCTCGGGTGGGCCAGGGAGGCAGCCGTCCAGCTGCGCGCAGGGGCTGCGGGGGTGGACTCGAGCTGCTGGCACCCCCAAGATCAACCGGCCACGAGTGTGTTGTTTGCCTTGGGCTGCTTCGAGCTGGATGCAACTGAATCGAGCCCACCCACCGTGGCAAGAAACATCAAAGTGGGAGTGCTGCTCCGTCTGCCCCACAAAACACCAAATAGGCGCATGAAAGTAATTCTCAGTTCCCGTGGGAATCTGGCCTACGCTGCATGGAGGATAACTTCGCAAACCACAGAGACGCGTCGGCACCTCTCTGCTCTGGTCACTGTCCTCGCCTTCCAGCAAGATGCGGCCTGTTCTACTTTGCTGAGATTGCGCCCGTGGGCCCATATTTTGCGGGGTAAATACTTGCCAAAAGCCTGGGCCTGGTGCCTCGATTGCTGCGACAAAGACCCCCAATGACGACCTGCTACAGAGGAGAAGCCACTAAACCGACTCATCTCTGCCCAGTTCCTGCTACATAGAGGCCTGTGATACCCCGATAATTCCACCTCTATTGCCCAGACCACGTCCCCCGTCTTTCCTGATATCTCTGCTGGGAGTCTTGGTGATCGATTTTGCTGTCCCTGGGCACTCAGGTATGGGCAGAAAGGACCCTAAGCCAAGAGTGCTAATGTTTCCCCTCGCTGTCGAAAAAGCACAGGAATCTACTGTCACAATGGCTGATGGGGCCCAGGGCCCAGCTGTGATGCTGGGGGCTGCTTCATCTAACACAGATCTGCTGACAAAACTCAGGGTTTGGTTCAAATCGATTGACAGCAGATTTGATACGCTCGATAAGCACCTCGACTCTCATTGGACTAAACTGGACATCCATGAAAACAGGTTGGACACAGCGGAAGGTTGCATCTTGGATCTTGAAGACGGTACCGTTCAATCAACAAAGTGCCTGGACTGAATGGAAAACATCTTGAAAGACATTGCTATTAAAAATGAGGATTTAGAAGCGCGCAGTCGCCGCAATAAAATCCGTATTATTGGGGTTCCGAAGTCGACAAACACATGTCGAATGGACACCTTCGTCAAGTCACTGTTGGTTGACATATTTGGCAAGGACATGTTCACCCGTGGCTTTGTGGTATAATGGGCGCACAGATCTTTGGGCCCTCGTCCTAAACCTGGATGCCCACCCCACCCAATCATTGCTCATATAATGAACTTTCAGGATAGAGATACACTCTACGCTAGGCCAGAGGAAGAGGTGACCTCTCATGGCAGGGCTCCACTGTATCTTTTTTCCCGGACTTTGCAATTATGGTTCAAGAAGCCCGCTGCAAGTTCAGTGGTGTCAAAGCAGCGCTGAGAAATCTAGGCCTCAGGTACGGCATGCTGTACCCGGCGCGACTGCGGGTAGATGTTAATGGGCGTTCCCGCTTTTTTGCCAGCCCCTCTGAAGCACAGGCATTTTGCAAATCCTATAAAAACTCAGACACTCAGCGGCGAGATGTTGGCAATGGTTCATCCCCTCCCCACAGTGGTTCTGCTGTCAGTGTTGAACTTTTCTCTCAAGAATGACTCTCTCACCGATTTGTATTTATCCTGCCCCGGTATAGTGGGGTAGTGTGGCTCACTGGTTAGAGGTGGCAGGCCTGAGAGCAGAAGTCGGCCCGGGACCAGGGTTCAATTCCCGACGTGGCAGGGTCGTGGACTTGGGTCAGCGGACTCGATAATTCTCGCTTCGGTGCTTACTCTAATCAGGGGTTCCACTTGGCAACTCTGGGCATTAGCTTGCCTAATCTCCACAACGGCCCCACCAATTCTGGGGATGCCTGGCTCCACCTTGGGGACTCCCAGCAAGGGACCATCCCACAGGGAAAGCCAGGACGGGTTCCCCAGAGTTATACAGCGCCAGGAAACCTATGGATGGGTAGCAGTGCGCTTTACAAGCTCAAAAACATTTACATTGCAATAGTTTAGATGCCATGTACTCCTTTGTGCGGTTAAGAATCTTGAGACAGCATGACTTTTGATTTTCTCTTTAATATTGTTATTATGATGTTGGGCTCCATTGGATCGTTGCCACCCCCCTAGGTGAGTAACACTATGTTGAACTTTCAGATTATAATGCATTAGTCTTTGACCTTGACTTTCCAATTGGGATGTTATTGGGATGCATTAGGAAATGGGTTAAATGGGTGTTTGCCTTGCGTACTGGGACGTGAGGTTGGGAGGGGGTCGGGGAATCTTCAAGAATTGTTAGTCGCTATTTCATTACCAGCTCCAACCATGACATTTCAGCTAATACGCTTTTCACTCCACACTTTCAATATTGCACTGCACTGCGGATACGACTGCCATCCCTGACTTAGCTGACCATTCGAAGCTGTCCCTATTAACCTGGAATATCCGGGGGCTTAATAATCCTAAAATATCTTAACACATGCTCCATTATCTAAAACGGCATGAGGTGGACATAGCATTTCTGCAAGAAACTCATTTACCCGGGTCTGACTCCACACACTTTGCGTCTGGGAGAGGTGTGCACAGATTTGTTTCCAACTACAACACCTATGCTCGGGGCACAGCGATTTTAATACATAAGAGACTCCCATTTTCTTTGACTTGCTGCCATACGGACCGAGGGGGCAGATACCCAATAGTGGTGTGCAGACTGATGGGGCACACTGTCATGCTCGTTTGTGTCTCAGCTCCGAATGTGGACGGCCCCGAATTTTTTCAAGAACTTGACGCTGCGCTCTTACGCATGGGTACAGGCAATTTGTTTTTGGGTGGGGACTTCAAATTACTCCTAGATTTCGCCATAGACTGTTCCTCTAAGGCGGCTGACTCCAAACCCAGGTCACGTCATGTGTTGCTGGACACATGTGAAGCATTTCAACTCGCTGATATTTGGAGGGTCCGTTACGCGATGAACACGTGGTATATGCACTATTCAGCACAACACAACACCTGGACCAGAATAGATTTCTGGTGTCTCACCCCGATCCCACACACATGGTGAATCAACATTACGATCTTTCCCCGGACATACTCCGATCACGCCCCCGTCCTGTTAAAGCCACGCACTCCCAGGCCGGATAGACATGAGCACCAGTGGTGGTTCCCGGACAGGGCGTTTAATGATGACCTATCCGATGCTGAACTCAGGGAAGCTATTGAGGATTATTTTGAATTAAACACAGGGTCTGTGGACACATGAGCAACACTGTGGGAGGCATTAAAGGCGTACATCAGGGTCATCACTATCTCAAAGCATGCAGGTGTCTTGAAAGATTTGAGAAACACGCTAGCAAATATTGAGCGGCAATTGACAGCATTGGAAGCTGCTATGATTAATTCCTCTGAGGCTGCTGAGGAAGAGCGACGCCGCCTGGCATTATTGTTAGAATTTCGGGAGGCCGCAGAAAGAGAGACCCACTTCCTCAGCAAATATGGGGTAGCCCGTCAATATGGTGCAGGTGAAAGGCCGGGACACACGCTTGCATGACTACTAAGACCCCCATATTCCAAAGCCTACATCACATCCCTTAGTTCTGACGCTGGAGTTACATTAATGGAAACATCTGAAATCCGAGACACATTTGTGGTGTATTATGAATGACTATACACTTCCCAACTAGAGCACACTGCCACGGAGTGAGATGACTACTTTGCGGAGATTGCGATGGTCTATATGGATAAGTATATGCAAGATTTTCTTGGGAGACCTTATGAAAGGACGAAATAATTGACTCGATTGATGGACTGGGTGGTTCATCCGCCCGGGCCTAGATTGCTTCACGGGGGATTTCTATAAATGGTATAAGCATATATTAGCTCCTAAACTCCTAGAAGTATATCATGAATCCCTTGAACGGAGTCAGTTGCCACCCGCCTTGAGCAAAGTGGTGATCATTTTATTACCCAAACCCCGTAAAGATCCTTTACAATGCGGTTCATATAGACCGCTGTTGTTGCTAAATTTTGATTATAAAATTTTAGCGAAAACAATCTCAATTCGTCTGGCCTCGCTATTCAATCAATCAATCAGCGTACCTGTAAAGCGCGCTACTTACCCGTAAGGGTCCCAAGGCGCTGAGGGGAGGGGTGGGGTATGCTGCTACTGCTCGAAGAGGCAGGTCTTGAGGAGCCTTCAATCAATCAATCAGTGAATTTGTAGAGCGCACTACTTACCCGTGAGGGTCTCAAAGCGCTGGGGGAAGGGGGGGATGCTGCGCTGCTACTGCTCGAAGAGCCTGGTCTTGAGTAACCCTGGGCGTAGTACTTCGCTACGCCCACGGAGTGGGCGTAGTGTTGCCTACTTCGCCATTTGCGAAGTAGGCGTAGCAGGCAACACTACGCCCACTCCGTGGGCGTAGCGAAGTTGCCTGCCACCTGCCTCCCTCCCGCCCTCTCTAAATACTTAAATAACACTTTTAAAAAGAATTAAAACCACTTACCTTGTCTGCTGCGTCTCCGGGGCTCCCTCTCGTAAGCGCGCCGCCATCTTGGACACTAATGCGCATGCGCATTTCTCACGAGAAATGCGCATGCGCGGGCAGCCACGCATGCGCATTAGTATCCATGATGGCGGCGCGCTTACGAGAGGGAGCCCCGGAGACGCAGCGGACAAGGTAAGTGGTTTTAATTCTTTTTAAAAGTGTTATTTAAGTATTTTGGGAGGGCAGGACGGAGGCGGGTAGTATTTAGGGAGGGCGGGAGGCAGGCGGGTGGCGCGTAGTGGGGCTACGCGAAGTGCGTAGGTGGACGTAGTTTCTTGCCCACTTCGCGTAGCTTCGCGTAGCCCCACTACGCCTACTACGCCCAGGCTTAGTCTTGAGGAGCCTCCAGAAGGTGAGCAGGTCCTGGGTCTGCCGCAGGTGAGTGGGGAGGGTGTTCTAAGTCTTAGCGGCGAGGAAGGAGAAGGATCTGCCGCTGGAGGTTGTTTATTGAATGCGCGGGACGGCGGCGAGGTTGGTGGAGCGGAGCTGGTTGACGGGGGAGTTGAGTCTGTTATTCAGGTAGGCTGGTCCGGTGTTGTGGAGTGATTTGTGTGCGTGGGTGAGGAGGTTGAAGGTGATCCTCTTGCTGACGGGTAGCCAGTGCAGGTCTCTCAGGTGGGGGGTGATGTGGCTGCGACAAGGGATGTTGAGGATCAGGCGGGCGGAGGCGTTTTGTATGCGTTGCAGTTGCCGTAGGTGTTTGGCAGGGATTCCTGCATAGAGTGCGTTGCCGTAGTCCAACCTACTGCTGACGAGGGCTTGGGTCACAGTTCTTCTGGTTTCGGTCGGGATCCACTTGTAGATCCTGCGAAGCATGCGAAGGGGGTTGTAGCAGGAGGAGGAGACAGCGTTGACCTGCTTCGACATGGAGAGGGAGGAGTCAAGGATGAATCCTAGGTTGCGTGCGTGGTCTGAGGGTGTCGGCGCTGTTCCTAGTGTGGTTGGCCACCAGGTGTCGTCTCAGGAAGAGGGTGGTCGGGCCGAGGATGAGGACTTCTGTCTTGTTCGAGTTCAGTTTCAGTTCTCATCCACTCGGCGACGGCCTTCATTCCCTCGTGGAGGTTGGTTTTGGTGGTGTGTGGGTCCTTGGTGAGGGAGAGGATGATCTGGGTGTCGTCGGTGTAGGAGATGATGTTCAGGTCATGCTGGTGGGCCACTTGTGCGAGGGGGGCCATGTAGACGTTGAACAGGATCGGGCTGAGGGAGGAGTCCTGGGGGACGCCGCAGATGAGGTCTGTGGCTTCGGATCGGAAGGCTGGGAGACGGAGTCTCTGGGTTCTGCCGAAGAGGAAGGACATGGTCCAGTCCAGAGCTTTCTTTTGGATTCCGGCTTCTAGATGGCGTGTCTTTAGAGTTTCGAAGGCGGCTGACAGGTCCGGGTGGATGAGGGCTCATGTTTTGCCGTTGTCTAGTTGGCGCCTGATGTTGTCTGTGGCAGCGATGAGGGCAGTCTCGGTGCTGTGGTTTTGTCTGAATCCGGACTGGGACGGGTCCAGGATGTTGTTGTCTTCCTGGTGGCGGGCCAGTTGCATGTTGATGATTTATTCGATGACCATTGCCGGGAACAGGAGCAGGGAGATGGGCCGGAAGTTCTTGAGGTCCTTGGGGTCCGCTTTGGGTTTCTTGAGGAGGGCATTTATTTCGGCGTGCTTCCAGCTTTCTGGGAATGTTGCTGTTTCGAAGGAGATGTTGATGACCTTCCGTAGTTGGGGTGCGATGACAGCGTCTGCTTTGTTGAATACATGGTGTGGGAATGGGTCAGACGGAG
This sequence comes from Lissotriton helveticus, assembly GCF_964261635.1. NCBI lineage: Eukaryota > Metazoa > Chordata > Amphibia > Caudata > Salamandridae > Lissotriton > Lissotriton helveticus. The sequence continues at coordinate 170,122,741 of NC_136059.1, read as the reverse complement.
ATCCTTAGTGGTTGGAGTTCATGACCTTGCGTGTCTCATCGTCGTTGACATTGGACCAGGAGGTCAGGTGGTTGGCGCAGGTGGTGTTCACAGGGGGGGTGGTGTCTGGCGCAGTGGGGCGGTCGTGGTGTTGAAGCTGTCGTGGATGTCAGCGATCTTGCGGTGGAAGAAGATGGCTAGTGAGTCGCACAGTTCCTGTGAGGGCGGGATGTCGTTGGCGTTGGCGCTGGGGTTGGAGAGTTCCTTTACGATGCTGAAGAGCTCTTAGCTGTCGTGTGCTTTGTTATCCAAGCGGTTTCGGAAGGAGGATCTTTTGGCTAATCTGATGAGGTGGTGGTGTCTGCGGGTGGTGTCCTTGGGGGCTGCGTGGTTGTCCGGTGTGCGTTCTAGGAGCCACGTCTTCTCCAGTTTCCTGCATGTGCGTTTGGAGGCCTGGAGCTTGTTGGTGAACCAGGTGGCTCTCTTGTTGGCATGGCTGTTAGAGGGTTTCTTGAGCGGGGTGAGGGTGTTGGCGCAGTCGTCGATCCACTGTCTGAGGTTGCGGACTCTGGCGTCTGGGTTGGTGGGGTCAGTGGGTGGGTTCGTGGCGAGGGAGGTGATCAGCTGGTCTTCGGTGACTTTGCTCCAGCAGCGGCGAGGCAGCTGTTGAGTCTGGTGGTATGTGGTTGGTGTCTTGAAGGTGAAATGGATGCAGCGGTGGTCGGTCCAGTGGAGTTCGGTGGTGTGGTCGAAGGCGACGTGGGAGCGTGTGGAGAAGATGGGGTCAAGCGTGTGTCCGGCGGCGTGGTTGGGTGCTGTGACGAGTTGTCTGAGGCCGAGGTTGGCGAGGTTGTCGATCAGGGTGGCGGAGTTGGCATCATTGTTGTTCTCGAGGTTGTTGTTCTCGAGGTGGAAGTTCAGGTCCCTGAGGAGGATGTAGTCCATGGAAGTGAGTGCGTGGGTGCTGGCGAGGTCGGCAATGGAGTAGCTGAACTGAGCTTGTGGTCTGGGGGTCTGTCGATGAGTGTTCCTCTAAGGGCAGTGTTGGGGTGGGTGTGGATCCGGAAGTGTAGGTGTTTGGCAGTGTTGAGGGTGTCATCCACGTGGGTGGCGATCTTGAGGGTGGACTTGTGACGATGGCTATTCCTCCTCTGATTCCATTGGTATAGTCCCTGCGGGTGATCTTGTAGCCGTCCGGAATGGCTATGGCGATGTCGGGCGCCGAGAAGATGTTCCACCAGGTCTCGGTCAGGAAGGCCACGTCTAGGGCGGAGGTGTCGAGCAGATCCCAGAGCTCGACGGTGTGTTTGCGTGCGGAGCGGGTGTTGAGGAGTATGCAGTGGAGGTGGTTGGGTCCAGTCTTTGGAGGTTTGGTGGTTTTGTCGCAGGTGAAGCCGCAGGTGTGGCAGGAGAAGGGTCCGTGTGTCCGTTTCGGGGCGGCTTGGAAGCAGTTGTGGTTTCGGCCGGTGTTGAGTGTGCGGAGGGTGCTGACGTCGTAGTGGATTCTGGTGTCGTGGCTTTCGGGGGGTCCAGGGGTTCTGGCGCTGGGCGCGGTCCAGGCGTGGATGGGCGCAGACGGGCTGCCTTAGGCACGCCTGTTGCGTGTGTCCACTGCGCTTCCGCTTCTCGACCTGCATATGAGGTGGCTTGGGAGGGAGGAGCAGCTGGGCGGCGGGCGCAGGGAGGCCAATGGGTGTGTAGGGGGTAGGGCCACAGGGAAGCAGTGGTGGGAAGGGCCTGAACGGGAGCGTTGGGGGTGGGGGGAACTGGCGCACGGGCAGGTGGAGGCGAGAAAATAAGCTCAGGAACACAGAGGCAGCAAGCAGGTGACGAGCAGCGGCGTGGGGGCGACCTGCCTGCAAGCAGGGTCAAAGGTCGCTCCTGCACCACTGTTCGGCCTGCATATGAGGTGGCTTGGGAGGGAGGAGCAGCTGGGAGGCGGGAGCGGGGAGGCCAATGGGTGTGTCGGGGGGGCAGTGCCGAATGGAAGCAGCGGCGGGAAGGGCCTGAACAGGAGCGGTGGGGGCAAACTGGCACACGGGCAGGGGGAGGCGAGAAAACAAGCTCAGGAACACGGAGGCAGCAAGCAGGTGACGAGCAGCGGTGTGGGGGCCACCCGCCTGCAAGCAGGGTCAAAGGTCGCTCCTGCTACCGCTTTTCGGCCTGCATATGAGGTGGCTTGGGAGGGAGGAGCAGCTGGGTGGCGGGAGCGGGGAGGCCAATTGGTGTGTAGGGGGGTGGGGCTGCAGGGAAGCAGCGGCGGGAAGGGCCTGAACGGGAGCGGTGGGGGTTGGGGGGAACTGGCGCACGGGCAGGGGGAGGCGAGAAAACAAGCTCAGGAACACAGAGGCAGCAAGCAGGTGACGAACAGTGGCGTGGGGGCAACCTGCCTGCAAGCAGGGTCAAACGTCGCTATTAGATAAAATAATATCCCCAGTACAGTCAGGGTTTGTCCCTCACAAATCTACCTCCTTAAATCTGCGATCTCTCTTTAGAGTACTGCACCACATTAATCCAGCTACACCGGCAGCAGCTGTGCTGCTAGATGCGGAGAAGGAGTTCGACTCTTTGGAGTGACCATTTATATGGACAGTTATGCGTCGGCTGGGCATGCCCTTTGGGTTTGTCATTCTCATTGCATTATCCCGTGGCACGAGGCAGGGCTGCCCCTTGTCTCCACTGCTGTTTATTCTAGCAATGGACCCACTTATTAGACACTTTCAGGAACACCAACGGGGGATCAAATTCATCAAAGGGCCATTACTGGTGTCCTGATATGCAGATGATGCCATATTGTATGTCAGGGATTCTCGCCATTATTTGGCCCCCTAATCAGAGAAGTAATTAGGTTTGGCGGCTTCTCCGACCTCAGTATAAATTGGCATAAATCGGTGATGGCTTGGACTTGTCCCAAGATCAGCAGATATTGGGCGGACGTCTTTCATACACTGGGGGACATGACTGAATTCGACATAGACCCTGAGCCGGCCAAAGCCCTGTTGGGATTCGTGACCAACATCCCCAAGGCGGTCAGGAAATTCACGGCATTGGGATTGCTGTTGGCAAAAAGGGAGATTGCGCTCAAATGGGGGTGAAAGGCAGTGCCACAGCGCAAAGACTGGCTGCATAGCATGGCATATTGCAATATTAACTTTGATTTGTATGCTACTACTCTGCCCAGTACATCCCAGCCCTGGGACATTTGGAGCCCTTTTAAACATTACACCTCTAAATCACACCCACAATCCACTCCACAAGTCAACACTGTACTAGAGCCTGCTGGTATTTTTTGACTGCAGTAGCACTGAAATAAGAGCTAAGCCCTTTGATTCTGCATATTCCTGTTGTATGTTACCCGCATTATGCTTTTATGAAGGGAAAGGATCTTACTGTGAGAAACGATGCTAGTACTAGATTGGTGAGACGTAAGTGATACTTTTGTTGTAATGGGTGTGCACAGTAAAGTGGAGGCATATGCCATGTTTTGCAATACCATCTGCATTATATTGAGAAATGTTACAACTGTACTGTATTGGAGTTGGAATTGGTAATGTGTTAGTCCAAAAATGGGTAAATAAAGTTTTTTTTAAAACCCAAAAACCTTGTCCTCCATAGCCATCAGCATCAACCCGTCCAACCCTGTCTCTCTGTTGCATAGCTCCTCATGTGCGTCCTTAATGGCTTGTCTACATTCCAGAGCTTTGACCAGATCAACAAAAGTGTCGGTATTACTGACACAATTAATTTGCAAAACACCACTGCTACTATAAAATCGAATTAACATGGCAGAAGTATGCTCCATGAAACGAAACTCCAACTGAAAACCTATTGATCGCAGAACTTCCCAGAGCAAGACTAGATGGAAACACTACCATTGCCAACCAGCCTTCCAGCAACTCCCATGAACCCTTTACTATGGATCCCCCGCCCATGTATTTCTCAGTAGTCACTCATGACATCTTTGTAGGAAAGTAGGGTCTGCTATCCTATGGTCACCCCATTTTTTGCTTTTTGCTTCACTGGTTTTCGACTTAATGTGACTGTGGGCCTGCTAATCAGACCCACAGCCCTGCTGTTCTCTCTCTAAATTTCACACCATGTACTTTAGGTACATCACCAATTGGGATTTGGGTCACTCTTATGAGTCCCTGTACAGTGTACTATAGGTACCCAGGGCATAGGTGCACCCAAGGCCTAGCAGGGGCTGCAGCATATCTTTTGCCACCCCTGGCTGGCCATCCAAACTGACACAACTGGCTGATCACTCAGCTGGGGCAAGGTTGTGTAATCACCCCTTGCTTAGATATAGTATTCCTATGTCTAACCTTATACCTTGACACATATGCACCTATAAGTCACTCCTATGGCAGTCCTTAACAATCCTGAAGGCAGAGTGCTTGGTTTTATGTGAGATGGGGCTCTAGCATGAGCTGAGCCTGTCTGCAGCTTTCGGCACCATGTCCTTATAGCTGTTCTAGGATATTGCCATACCATATACTCTTAAGTGCATCATGTAGCTCGCGGTCAGATGCTAACTTTGGTTTGGCTTTATCAAAACATGTCGTGTAAGGTGTCATACGCTTTGGTATACTACCCCCTCGCCAATTCTGGCGACGGGGGTAGTATTCCACCCTTCTAGAGGGAGAAGACATGTTACTTCCATTAATCCCGGTTAAAGTTAACCAGAGCCTCAGCATCACAAAATGGATGCTGCTGCCACAGACACAAGTCTGACCTCCTGCTGCTGGGAGCCCTTCCAGCGAGGGAGGCTTGGACAATAGGTTTCCTGTCACAGGGAGGTGCTAGCACCACCCCAGACAGGAGATAGTGGATTGGGGCAGGGAGAGCTGAATGAAAGGAGACACTGCCTGGGGCACACAAGGTGTCCCATGCATAGGCCAGTTCAAACCGGTGCTGGGGCACTCCAGCCCAAGCCCTGGCGCGAAACTGGACAAAGGGAAAGGGGTGTAACCACCCCCTTCCTGGGTCCCACCCATAGGAGGGACCAAGCAGGTAATTCAGCCCCTAGATATGGTATATAGGTAGGAGCTGAGTCCCAAGACTTTAGATTTATCCTGACTGAAACTCTGATACGAAACTCTGGACCCTTCAACATCCTACTCGACGTAGAAGACTGAAGAATCTCCCTTGTGGTCAAGGAGTGACCACCCTGTGCAAGCAGGCACCATCAAGCGCTCAATGATTTGCTTTGTCGTTGCTCCCGCCAGAGCTTGAACACAGAGCCTGACAAGACCCAGAGTTCCAGACACCCAACAGCCCGATCCACAGCTACAGAAAAACTGAGACCTGTGGAGGCGACGAGAGACGTGGGACCAGCCATCTTGGAAAGCTAGCAAATTGCTTTCCGTGCAACTTCTGAGGCACCCTCGAAGTTGTGCATTGGGGATTGAGAAGCCCCAGCCCCAAGCACCAACTGCACCGAAGATCACCTCTCTACTCTCACCGAGTGCTACGTGGGGCCCTTTTGCATTTTCCTGCTTGACACCTCTGTCCAGTCACTTGCCCATTGGCTAGTGGCCTCTGTGACGACGAACCTTTGAATTTCCAATGCTGGTCTGGTTGCTCCAGACTGGCCCTTGCTCCCCTGAAAAGGAGCAGCCCATCAGATCTTGCTGGTCTGATCCAGAAGCCATCTTCGATTCCTGTGTGGGTTGCATTTGCCAAGGCTTGTTGACTCTGAACCAAGAACCGACACCGCCGACAGCGAGAGCCTTTGTGGCACAGTCTGTATCCAGCTCCTGGTTGTCATCGACAGCTCCTGGTCCACGTGGCTGCAGAGACAAGCTTCATGACATCACTTGATTGCTTCCCGACATCGCCTGGTTCCTTCCTGGTTCCTTCCTGGTCACTGTCTAGTGACCCAGACTCTGTCCCCTCTGCTTTCAGGTACTCTTCATCCTCGATCCACCCTTGGATCCAACCGGACTCTTCTCTCCTGGTCGCCTGCAGCATCTTTTCTCCAAGGCTCCATAGAACTCCACGACGAAACCCGACACACTTTGACACCTAGGCACCCGCTTCCTGTGGGTGAGGTAACGCGAGTACTGCGGTGCTCCTGTAAAGAGTAACTCTCCTAGTGTACTAGTTTCAAGTAGTTAGCTTCTAGTCCAGTGGGAAGACTCCTAAACCTTAAACTTTCTAACTTTACGCAACCATTGACTTCTATGTGTGCACGCATGTGCATTTAGACACTGCACCCGCATCGCGTGGGCCTCCTGCTCCCTAACTACTGTTGGTCCAGTGTAGCCCCAGCGATTCCCAAGGCCCTAGACCTTACCATTGTTCGTGATGTGGTTCTTATACCACTATTTTAGTATATGGTTTAGCGGGCCACCAGGGCCTATCCATATTTGTGCAAATTTTGTATGTTATATTAAGTTACTTGTTATGCGCTTGTGCTCCTGTGCTCATAAAGGGTTAAGGGGATTGATTTAGAAATAAATACATATATATTTTGAATATATAACCTGTGTGGTGTCCTTTTATTTGGTATTAAAAGGTTTGCATATGGTAAAACAGCTGGCTTCACATGCCCTATTGAGTTTAGCCTAAGACTGCTTTTGTCCATGCTAGCACTAGGATAGCTGGTCTATAAGGTTGACTTTACAACCATCACCATAAGGGTTGGTTGGACTGGTGCAAGGTGCTCACTAGAATAGTGAACATCATATACCAGGCCAACTTCTCACAATCTTGAATTGTCAAAACATACTAAAACTTCTGAGATGTTTCCTCGAAATAAACACGGTTAAATTCAGCAACCTTCTAAGTGCAAAATTCCTAGCTGAAGACAATACTTACATGAAAACTACATACACATGTTGGATCTCAAAGCTAATCATCAGTCGAAATCGAGCAAGGAGAGAGGACCTATCATAATGGGGATATTCTGTTTCTCAACCTATAAAATATCCTATAGGTTTAAGGTCTGGGGTTGCTTCTAATTATTTCTGTCCATCCAAACCTTACCTAAAAAATAATAGTCACTTTAAAGGCCCAGACTATCCTAATGTTACAATCAGGGAAACTTACCAATAACTTATGTTAACACCCAGATTTCCCCAGACGCCTCACTACTGGCAGCAGGTTTTCAGGAATTCATACACTTAGTTTTTTTTAAATAAATGCAGTTGACTTAAAACCAGATAAAAAGAAGGAGAATAGCTCATACAGTACCTACAATAGGATAAGGAAGAACAGCTCAACTAATTTAATCAGTCCTTTTCAAACTGCTCCTACATCTTCAGATTAGAAATATTGCCCCCAGAGTTTCTCCCATTTCCTAACTCCCCCGGTACGTATATAACTGTTCAATGGTTCTAACTCGTCTCATTTTTGTAGCCAGTCGCTCATTGAGGGGATTATCTGTGTTCGCCAATTTTGAAGAAAAAGGGACTGAGCTACAGCCGTTGCAATATATATTAATTTTATCCACTTGTTGGACAATCCCAATACTGGGTCATATCCCAAGACTCCCAGCCAAGTAGATGAAACCAGATTGACCCTCCAGACACCTACATGATACAGAAATATTTCAGTCCAAAATCCCTGCATAGATGACAGGGGCTGATAACATGCGTCCAGTTTTCTGTGGAATGCACTATACACCGGGGACATTTACCTGGGAGGGCAGGATTAATATATGATAAAAAGGCTGGGGTTCTATATAGAAGCCACTTAGAAAAAAATAATCATCTGTCGCTAATTGGCCTCTCTTAACACACTAAAATGTAATATATTGACTTCCTTTCACATTTTGTTTGTCATTTGAAGGCCTTCGTATTTGTATAATTATTGTTCTCACTTTTTGGGTGGATTCAGGGCCCTTACATACTAAAGGCATTCTTTTCCATTCCCCTGGCCTTTTCAAAACCCCATCATCACTTAAAGTGGACGCCACCTCTCTGCTACTAAGGATCTGTCCAAGATCCAAATCCAGTAAAACTTTATTGAGTATTCTAAATGAGCCAGAGAGGAGAAAGTCATCCTGTATATGCTGTCTTCCTTCCCCTAAGTTTTGCCGTCTATCTCCCATAAGGAAGTCCAATATTTTATAATATCCTGCTTTATGCCACTTTTTAACGATTTCGGGTGAAAGTTTTCCCCCTGGGCCCATATCAACAGCAGTCAAGGGTGTCACTGCATTGATCTGGGGAATGGAGTATCTCTTACAGAGAGCCCCACGTTTTTTAAAGAGCCACTTCAAGCTCTTATAGCGTACTCTTTTAGGTAGCTTATTTGTCTTTAGTACGTCCCGAATATTAAACTCTTTAAAAATCAACTGCATAAAGTTATTTAGAAAAAGACCCCAGAATATCTTTGTGTTAAATCTAGACATGTATTCTGCAAAATAGGCAGAATAGTAATCTCTGAAATTGGGGAGCACCAACCCTCCGTTCCCCCAAGGTTCATATAAAGTGCTCAGTGCAATTCTGGGTAATTTTTTTGCCAGATAAAAGATGAGAACATGGACTCAACAGCTTCATAAAAGGAGGTAGTTAACATGCACGGATTAGGCAAGAATAAGAAATAAAATTAAGAAAGGACCAACATTTTGAATAGGGAATCTTTCCCTAGAATAGTCAAAGGGATAGAAATCAACCAAGAGAATAAAGGTTATACCTTTGTAAGAGGGGGAGAGAAATTAAGGTCACACAAATCCTTGATCTTAGAAGAGAACCATATGCCTAAGTAGCGCTTCGTTGGGAATTAACACATACAGCCAAATCTGAAAGTAAAACATCAGGAGCACAAACACTAAGGGCCCGATTCTGATGCGGGTTGGAAAGCTTCCCGACCGAATCAGTTTGGAAATGGTTTCCGACCCACTCAGATCGAGAGAGTCCCACCGACGGAGTACGAAGCATTCGGATACTTCGCGATACAATTTGGTTGGACTCACATTGACTTCAATGGGAGCATATGTTCCAAACTGCATCATAATTGGGCCCTCGGTCGGGAAGACACATTCCCGATACGATTTGAAAGGAGCAAATGCTGTTAGGAGGCCTTCCTAACCGCATCAGAATCAGGCCCTAGATCGGAATGCTTTCCTAACCGCATCAGAATCAGGCCCTAGATCGGAATGCTTTCCTAACCAAATCAGAATCAGGCCCAGAGTATTATTTCTGCCTTCCTCTTATTGATTATATACCCTCACAGTGTCTCATATTGAGCAAAAAATCGCAAAAAGCTTTTTTTGAGTCTCGGTCCGACTGTTTAAAATTAACATGATGTCATCAGCATATAATTTTATCTTATCCCTTTGTGGGAGTGTAGGCTGGACACTCTTATTTGCTCGGATTGCTCTAGCTAGTGGCTCAATGAAGAAGGCAAAATAAATAGGGGATAATGGACACCCCTGCCTTGTGCCACACAATACCTTTATTTGCCCCACTTCTCATGATGATACCTGCTTCAACTTTATAAAACATATCATATATTAGCCCAGTGATCAGGGATGGGATATCAAATCTGGTCAATTAAATAGATTTTCGCTGACCATGAGGTCGAACGCCTTGTGTGCATCAAGCAGATACACCAGGGCTTCTATATTATTCACAGCAAAGTAATCCAGAGCTTCTGCCAGATAGTGCGTGTTTGTCCCTAGCTGGCTGTCTGCTAAAAAGCCATTCTTATCTAAGTGGATCAATCCCACGGCTATATTGAGTTAAATCTATTTGCAAGCAGCTTTGTAACTACTTTATAATCTATATTTAATAATGTAATAGGGCGGTACGATTTGGGATGTTCAGCTTCCTTGTCTTTCTTCAGAAAGTTTACAAAAGTCCCCTTGAAAAAAGAAGGCGTTATATTGTCTTCCTGGATCATTCTATTAGCTAGAGACGGGACTCATTGCAGTCCCTTGGCTCATGTTTGGGCATTGTGTGGGAATGGCGGTCAGCTGATGAAGCGCTAACGCCGGCCCTCCCGCCATGTCTGGACGCTAGGACACAGCATGTCCAAGATTGTGCCGGTTGCTGGCTCCCCACGGCTCTAAGCTTGTGCCGCTCCGATATCGGCCGCGATTAGAGCAGCAAGGAAACCCACAGACCAAGAGTCAGACCACGACCCCCAGCTGAGTCCGGAATATAAGTGATAGGTATCTGTGGGTGTGGCTTTCTGGTGGCTCTGAAAAGCTGTGAGGAGTGTGAAGCTGCTCTGAGCTATGTTGAGGAGGGAGGCCTGCTTTCATTCTGCCATTTATCTGGATATCAGTGTCATCCAGCTCAAGGAGGCAAAAAATTAATCTCCACCTGTGACAACCTCCAGGTTTCTCATCGGGGGTGAGTTTGTGCTCTCTGCTTAGTTTTTGGCAAGATTGTAGCACTACCCGGTAAAGGGTCGCTCGGAAGGGCCACAACAGCCCCTTCACTTGTTTGGAGACTACGGATTCACCTCAAAGAGTGGATTTTTCAGAAGTGCTAAATTAGTGGGTCCAAGTGGATTTTTGTATTTTTGGAGTAAAAGAAAATGCGCAGCCATCCCAAGGTCTCTGGCTCTGCATCAGCGACTCACTTCGAGATACCCGCCCCAATGGGCTAAGAAAAGAGTGGGACAAGCCACAGCAAGAGATATTCGCACTGCTTTGGCCCATAAAAACATACTCTCCCTGGTGATCTTGGAGACTGTAAAGAAGGTGCAAGCATTAGCGAGGACCAGCACACTATGGAGGGGGGTGTGGAGATAATCTCTGGGAGCCCCGGGCAGAGTGATAGCACAAAATCTATATCAGTTATGCCCACTCAGATCCTAATGCAATAATCAAGAGAACCTATCTCGGAACCAGAGACTGCTCTTTTAAAATCAAAAGAAGTTATGGAATACCCCTCTTCATGAAGACGAAATTTGGCCTGGGGTCAAGTGTTGCCCCTGTGACTTATCAGCTCAAGAATGCGCAGCCCCCCCAGTTTACACAGCTTCTACAGCCCTCACAGTTGCCATGGCCACAGTCACATTCACCTGCTCCGAGGCAAACCAGTGGTATTCCAACCCCTGACAGTGCCTGCTGAGGTAGAGGTACATACAGCCCAGGGCTCATTAGCTCTCGATCAGGAAGGCTCAGGATGTGGAAAGATGCAAAAAGATCCCCGTCTTCCAAACAATGAGACATTGTAGGGCGGTCTCCCATTTACGATGCAATGGGATGCCAAGACTATGTTAAATCGCATCCTGAAGGAAATACAGTGCTTAAAAGCTTCACAAACCATGGAAATCGCTGCTCTACGTGCACATCTTACGAAAATTGAGGAGACAGTGGCCCAGATTCCAGCGAGAAAGAGACAGGCAGAAGGAAGGATCTCTCAACTAGAAGATCAAGTAGTTAGTCTACAGGAGAGGATGGCCACCGACCAGAAACAGAGATGCTTGATTGAATATAAGTTGGAGGAGTTGGAAACTCATTCAAGACACGCTAATCTGCACATTGTTGGGGTCCCGGAATGACAGGAGGGTCAGCAAATGCTGAAATGGGCAAACACTTTCATCCAAAAATATGTCCTCCCAGAACACTCCGGTGATCTCACACTTACAAGAGCCCACCGTGTACCTGCGCATCTGCCTCTGAATTCAAAATTCTTCATATCTGTGTACAATCTCTGTGAATTTCGGAGACTACTAGGTGAAGGAGTTAGTGCTATCAAAGACATCAAAGAGAAACATTTCAGTTCTCCTGAAATCCTTCTCTGTCGTATATTCTCTGTTATGTCCACCACAGCAGCTAGGAGGAGGAAAGGATTAAGATCCTTCTGCTCTTTAAGGCACATGAAGCACAGGCAATGACTGTGCAGCAGTCAAAACTGAAGGTGCTAGTTAAGGGACAGTTCCATGTGTTCTGTGAAGCCTCGGAAGCTCAGGAACTATTACCGCAAATATCAGATAAGCCATAAGTAAATAGTGTGTGACCAGAAAGCTGACTATGGGACAATGTGGCAATCTAAAACTGAGAACCATGATTATAATAGGTGATTCGCCCTCTCTCTAGGCATTGAAGGTCGACTTTTAGGGCTGAGGTGTACTGTATTATCTTACAAGATTTATGGAAAGGTTGATGCAACTTACCCAGATAATGTTCGATTGGAGCGTGGAGGTTCATCGACCTTAGAGTAAGGGTGTGTCTATGTCTTAAAGGGGATTTCCCTTTTATTTTCTTCTGGCGTAGCAGGGGGATGTTGGGTAGGCCGATCAATTTGGGCACAAGACCACGGGCCAGAATCATGGGGGAGGGAACCATATTAGGTTTGAGTGGGATGGCGTACCATTCGCCACGTCTTAGGGGTGAGGGAGGGAAAATCGGGGGGGCACATGTTAGGTGGAGGGTAGGGGTGGAAAGAATGATAAATATGGATCCAGGTTTGCAATTACATAATTTAAACAGTAAGGAATGTCAGCGTTGCCCGAGGGGAGGTCCAATCAACAGCGGATGTTTTTACTCTTTATTAGCTTATTGCAAGATAAAGGTAGGGCAAAAACTGGGGATGTGTATTCTCTCTTTGTGTGAAAGGTCACTATCTCACTGAAGCAGCTCAGACTAGCGGGAGGGAAGCTAATATAGGCAATATTTTTTTCCAAGTCTATTTTTTAATAGAACATCAGTGTGAGTAACTCCCTGAAGGTACTGACCTTTAATGCAAATGGGCTCAATAATGTTAAGAAACTGCGGGCAATAGAAAGATGGATTTTAGTTGAGAACCCTGCAGTGATTTTGGTCCAGGAGACTCATATACAGGCTTGCAAACTGTCAGGATTCTCGATGTTCAAAACCGGCGCAGCATATACAGGGTTCTAGTCTCTCATCATGGCACAGCTATTTTTTGCCAAAATGGGCAGGTGGAGAAGTGGTCAACAGCACCAGCGATATAGAGGACCACTGGTGTTGGGTTAGCTGCTTGGTAGGGTCAAAACTTTTAACATTTGCTAGTTTTTTTGCCCCTGTGAAAGACAACATTACTCTGTTTGCAAATTTGTTTCAGTCACTTATGCAAAACACGGGGGATTGATTATTGGTAGGGATTTTAATCAGTTGCAGGACCCAAGAGTGGATTCCTTGGTCAATGCAAAAAAACAGGCAAAACCAAACTCATTGATAATCATTAGGAACTTCTACAATATTCTTGCTTTAATTGACCCCTGGGAGGCAGCATGCCCTACAGGACTTGCATATACCTGCTTTTCGGGGAGGTTTCGTACCTCCTCATACATAGATTTTTTAAAACAATTCCAGAGCCCTTAATTATAAAACTCAAACCATTACGCCTCATGGGTTCTCCGGTCATGCGCTGATTAGTCTTGAGTTTGAAGTGATTAAATCTCCTCTGGGCCCTAGACCAAGGGTGTTAAATAAACAATATCTGCAGAAGGAAGGGTGGGTACAAATTCTTAAAGAAGAGACTAGGGAATATGTGACGATTAATGTTAAGACCGCACCAGAGGGTATTGTTTGAGGAGCCATGAAGGCATTTATTGGAGGGAGGATAATAAGCAAGGATGCAGAGAATAGACTTAAAGCAAAAAAACAAAAGCAGATTTTAGAACTAAAGGTACAACAGAGTTATGAAAGGTTTTTGAAGAACTCACCCAGGGCTAACAAAAAAGCATTTGACTTTGCCAGACAGTGATAGAGGTAATTACGAATCTTCCGAATGGGAAACCCGGATGGAATCCCTGTGGAATCTTTTTTACTTTTTTCAGACATTTTAGGAATTCATACACGTAATTTAAATGCATTACTTTTAGTGACTCACCTTTACTGGGCTTAGAATTACTACAAAGTGTGGACTTACATATCTCCACATCCTAAAACATGGGGTGAGGCCAAATGTATTAGTTTAACACATGCACGGGGGAGAGCGCCCTATGGTAAAGTATCAGGTGAATGTAAAAATTGTATTCAGATTTTAAATCATTAGTAAAAATATTTAGTAATGTAAATTAATTTAGCATATTTCACTTAAATGGAGAACAACATTTAAGAAAAGATCCAGTGCTTTAAGTTTTACAAAAAAATACCCATCTAAAGTAAAATATTTATAGATGTTTATTATGTATTGAACATGTAAAAATGTTATGTATAAATTAATTTGAATGAATTAAAAAAATAACAATAAAGAGCTATTCATTTTTAAATTACAGTTGATTTTGTGTGTATTTTTTACCAGCATATTTTTTTAACATTCATTTAAATATACATACATATTTTTAAAAAGTCAAAATAAACCCTTTTTTAAAAACATTTTTTCCTACAGGTTTTATTTTAGTTCCCTGTCTCCATTACTTTCTATGGGAGAGTCTTGCAGTACCCGTGGCTGGCCATGTGCCGTGCTGGACTTATTCTAGATCTGAGCTGGAGAACATTGCTACTGTTTTTTGCTGTAGATACTTTAGAAGTGGAGTTTGTAAATAACAATGGGCTTACCCTTTTTTGAGGTGTGTCTGTTACCTAGCCCTCCTTTAATCCTTCCTTACTCCTCCCTAAAAGGCTCCTATTCAGTAATAAGTATTCCCTGTTTTTCAAGGAACTCTCCCATATTTACTATTAAGGGGCTGATTACAATGCCGTACGAAATGGCTCCAACCCTCGGTGGGAGCCGTTCCTATGGCATGGCTCAAACCCTCAGTCAGAGCTGTTCCTAATGCATTGTAATCTGCAGTTTGGATTAATTTCCGACTGACCAATTTGGATGGAGACAGTCAGAAATTACTCCAAACTGGATTTCCGAATGGCTTCCGACAGTCTCTGCCATTCAGAAAGCCTCCTGTAATCTCAAGGGCGGCTCTTTCCACCCGAGGGATTACAATGTCGGATTCCGACAGCCTTCCGTGCCGGCCTTTCTGACACAGAAAGGCTGTTGGAAGTCGATTTTGGGGGCACCTAGCAGAGCCCCCTTGGGTACAAGGCCTCCGTATGGCGGCCCCTAAGTAGTAAACGTACAAGTTTGAGACCCTCCCCATTAAAAAGTAAGGACAGGTTGGAGTACAGATTTTCTCTAGTAGGTTTGTGAACTGCTTTTTGTAGCAACTAAGTAATACTACTTTATGTACAACAAAGTTCAGTATTTGATTCAGGCCCAAGATGTCCTTCCATAAAGGAAGCACTAATAAGCCCATAACGTGTGGAGTGCGCCAACGGTGGGTAGCATTCACCACAAGCAGGTTCTAGCACCTCTTTTAGTATCTAATAGGAAATATATTTTCCCCTGGACTATGGCATCTCCAATACCTTCTTCGGTAGAGTCCCTTAACATTCATCTTGGGAAATTCAGGAGCACTAAGAATGCCTTCAAGGTGGGGCCATATTAGGAATTTTTGGGTCCATGGGTCAAACGCATTTTAGGGGTTCCTGTTCAGAACAGCTTTCAATTTATGATCCAATTTCCTCTCTTTCATGCCCTCTTTGGCCAGGTCAGTGACAGTGCACAGGCACACTCATCAAAATTCCAAATGTGTTTATGTCTAGTATTTAAGAATAGTGGTGATTGATCTCAATATTGCAACACAATAGAAGCTCACTAACATTACTGCAAATAATCTGTGTTATGACTTCCCATTGTTCATGTGTGTGAGGTCCTGTTCTGAGCTGAAAGGCACTTTTCTTTATGGATGTTGCTTGAAGCATAAACACAACATTTCATTCCAAAATGTCTGTAGTAGACTCTCACATATCATCCACATTAAAAATAAATTAAAGGAAAACGTATTTAGAACATCTATTTAAGAATTATTAACACTCTCTGCCAAACAGAGATCAGCCTATCAGGGGTGCCCCTAAAAGGTGGGCCTTGCAACACAGCCCATGTTTCCCATGCCTTAAAACGTCTCAGCTTCAAGGTGCTCTATACTGTCCCGTGCTGGGTGAAAGTAGCAAGTGATTGCTCCAAATGTTTTGATAAGGTGAGGCCTTCTGATTTTGGGACATTTAAAATCTCTGTCAGAAGTCCCCTCAGAGGCATTCCATTGACATGGTTCTTCTTCAATGAAGCCCAGGTTACATTGTGTTTGTTACCTCGCAACTCATTCTTCATCTTGACTTAAAGAAAATGCTCTGTTGCAGGAAGGGAGCTATTCAAGGGTCTGGTCTCTGGTTGATGTTTCCCTCAAAGCTAGAGTAAAGCTTGGGACTCCTGGCATTGCCGGCTGCTTTCACTAGCAGAGTACAGTTTTTAGGTTGAGCCTGGGCAGTGCATGTGCTGCTCTGTGAAGCATGCTGTATTGAGTTAGGGATTTGAAGCTCAGCCCACTCTCAGCCCATATTTTTCACTGGCTTGTGTCATTGTCTATCGTAAATGCTGGCTTCAGAATTATTAATAGGCTTGTTAGTACCTCCTTAGTATCGCCTGGTCTTCATTTGAAACCTTCTATGGCGACTGGCCCTTTCACTTCTATTGTGATACAGGATGTTTTATTTAGTCGGTAAGCATTATTTTTTTTAATCGGTCTTGCCCTACTGCAGGCACAATATGCTTTCCTTACATTCAGGGCGCCGTGCCCGCTTTCACTTTCCAGGCAGCTAGGACAATGGCAGCTGCTTCTTTGAAATGCCATAGGTCAATCAATCAGGGGTTTGTTGAGCACGCTACTCCCCTGTGAGGGTCTCAAGGCGCTGAGAGGGGGAGGTTCACAACTCCATTAGCCAAAGGGCCAGGTCTTGAGGGCCTTACTTTAGGTGGCCAGGGAAGGGGCGAGAGCTCTAGACTACCTCTAAAGCTTTTGGTGACAATGATGACACCATGAATTTGTAATAATATTAAAACTTCAGTATTTAATAGAAAATGAGAAAAAATGAAAGGGAAGGCAGAGTAGTATGGTATGTTATTGTATGTTACCTCTTTTATTTATAGAGCACTACCTACCACAATGTTTTCCATGAACCATGAAATACTGAGTGGTATTAATTTGCAAGATTCCGGTAATACAGTGATATCTTGATGAATTTATGAAAAGAAAGTAGACTATATGTTTTCCTTAAATACGTAAATGGATTCAACAACAGAGATTTGAGCCTAAGAAGGCATATCCATCAAGGAGCTTATAGACCTACGTCACCTTTGTACCACGTTTGTCACGTTTGTCACTTTTGTACCACGTAAAGTGGAACATGAGTGATGCAGGGCTCTCACTTCGATTTATGAAGCCACACAAAGCCACCCTGCTTGGCTTTGAGTGCCCTCATAGAACATCAGTAAGGGGATGCAGCATGAATTGCTGAATCGCCTTACTCTGCGCCCGAGAGCTGTTCCACGGGCTTTGCGGTGGGTTTTCCCACGCAACACCCATGGAATATAATGCGGCCCCAGAATTATAAAGTGATAAAAACCAGGGGAGGCTCCAAATCTGTATGCCTCCCAAGGTGAGGCAGAACAAGGAGAAATATGTTTATCTCTCCTCATTTTATCCTCTTTCTATGTATGCTGCATTCTGCAGCACACATAGAAAGAGGAAAATGCTTGTTGAGATAGTTTTCGTGCACAAAAACAATCCTGCATGCAACAGGGGTACCCAAGCACGTTGGAGCTAGGCTTCCAAAACAGCTGCAGCGCAGGGAGAAAGGACCGGAATGCATTATATTGCACAAATACGGTTCATTCCTATCCTTTCACTTTGGGGTAGGGCAGTGCAGTAAGGTGTCTTTGTGGGCTGCCCAACACCAAAATACCCTAAATGAGGGCCCAAGTATCTATATTCAGAACTAGGTCTCTGTCAGAATTGATAGACTCCTGGGCTTGCATTACAGATAGGGGACACTTCCTATGTTTGTACCATGGCGCACCTTAAAGCAGGTGCACTGGGTGCAGACATGGAAAGTGCTCCCTATCAGGAAGAATCTGCTGCACTTGGGCCAGCTACAAACTCGTGTTACCCTGGCAGCGCATTCAAGAGAAATATGGAGCAGCTGTTTATTTACTGTTCTGTGTTCTCCGTGTTTCTCTGTGCAGGCGGCAACCCGCCTGCACTTTTAAAAGGGATTAGAGATCTCCTTGCAGGCAGGTGCAGTGAGTAACTGGGGTTGCATTTAGAAGAAGCACTGAAAGTGCACCCACATCAGTAGTACGTCGTGGGTGCAGAGGTGAAGTGATTCACTCATTTGCATTGGGCCATGCCCCTGAAGCCCCAAGAACCCATTCAGGTTCAGTTTAATTACAGAGGCAGAATGCAATGGAGTAGTCTGTGTAGTAAGTTCAGGCAGATTCACATGTTCGCACATGGATTAATCCTGGACTCATCGCTACTACCTAGAATAACCTCAGTAGCATATACAGTTGAGTATGCTTGAGATATTGTTTTACATTGAAGAAAACAGATAGCAATTACCCTCCCAATTGCTTGGCCAGCTGCAGCAATCATAGTGTGTGGCCAGAAGATAGAGCGGGGCCCAAGGGGAAAATAAAGATGGGTGTAAAAGGGTGATCTGAGGTCATGTAATACGGGTTTGGGAGGTGATGAGGGGGTTGAGGGATATGGAGGTATGTACATGTGCTGGTACAATATCCATCTATCCCATCTGGGGTGTCCATTTCCTTTTATAAAGGGTCCCCATATACAGTCAATCAAAACTTGCAGTCCTAGTTGTCCATATATGATTCTTTCATGATTGGCCAGATAGAAGAGCTCCAGTGCCACCCCGTCTAAGGCTGGTACTGTGACCGATCTCCAGTGACTTAGTATGCAGGGCGCATGGACTTACATAAATTCCTAACTTTGAATTCCCTTTGTGTGATATTTATTATTTACACATTGGATTTCTCTCCTCCTTAATACATTGGTTTGGGAATTGATTTTTTTTACTTTTAAGCAGTTTTTTTGCCGGTCCTCCTCAGCCTCTCAACAGCTTTCAACACCGTATCCCACCACACAATCTTTCAGAGAATCCACCACATCAGTATTAGGGGAGAATCCCTCAAGTGGATCGCATTCTTCCTCAGAGGATGAACCCAGAGAATCTCCCTACCACCCTTCACTTCGGAACCTAAGAGCACCACCAGCAGAGTCCCTGAAGGTTCATCCCTTACCCTATCCTGTTCAACACTTACATGACGCCCGGCCAACATCGTCAGAACTCATTGCCTCAAAATCATATCCTAAGCAGACAAAACCCAGCTCATCCTCTCACTATCAGAAGACCCCTCCCCCGGTAGGACCAAATTTCACTAACTGCATGACGAGCTTCTGCGACTGGATGACGACCAACTGCCAGAAGTTCAACACAGACAAACGGAAGTGCTGATTTTTGGGAACACGGAAGGAAGACGGACTTCTGCCGCGCCCCGGAAGTGACTACTACTTCCTCCCTCTTAGCGGCGCACAGGTCAGCAGGATAGTTGTTCTGCCCGGCCAAGCTACAAAAAGGCTTGCATTTCCTTCGCGCATTGGACTCGCCATTAAAGGTAACTACAACAGAGCGCTGGCATTCCGGAGTGCCTGGCAAAGGGCTCCTACTGTCTAGATTGAACGCTTTAAATTGCGCTGTGAATTGACACTAGTTTAAACAATGCTCACTGTTCTTTAATGTACATGTTTTAACTCACGCTTGCTCTCGCTCTCGCCTCATTCTCACCCTTCCCCGGTCCACCGCTGATTAGATCAGATTGTTGTCGAGGGAAGACGGACTTCTACCGCGCCCCAGAAGTGACTACTACTTCCTCCCTCTTAGCGGCACGCAGGTCAGCAGGCTAGTTGTTCTGCCCGGCCAAGCTACAAAAAGAGATGCCTTTCCTTTCGCGCAGCGGGTGCGCCAGCGGCGCACCGAAGGCATGCCAAATGGAGCCGGTTCTGTGCCCGTCCGCACCTGGACCGGGCCCAGGGCCACCCCCCCTGATCCGCCAAGCCAAACTACAGGCCATAAAGAAATTGTTTACACACCTGAATATCTACAATCCATACGCTCCTCCTGCAACTATCCTTCCAACTGCCCTAGTTGAAACTCGAAAAACCTGTCCATTAACCCATACCATGCTGCCCCAATTGCCTTTTCTCCTTAGACCTCCCTCAGTCATTCCATCCGTCACTTAGCACCACATTCCCACACGCAAACATCCACTTGTCTTTGATTAACTCTCGTTCCCTTCCTAAAAACAAATATGAAATTCTGAATTTCATTGAAAACCACAATTTAGACATTCTCTTGATAACCGAAACTTGGGGTGATCCGACCGCTGGGCCCGATTTCTACACAGCCACACCAGAAGGGTACTCTGTCTGCAGATTCGACAGGCCGCATAAAAAAGGTGGAGGCCTTGCAATCATTTACAGGGAAATCTACTCAATCAAGACGGAACTACTCCCCATCAACACTTGTGAAGCTTGCTACTTCTCTGTCATGATCCCCCAATTCTCGCCTTTGAAAGGTATTCTCCTGTCCCGTCCCCCAGGATCCCGCTCATAGGAAGCCTACTAGAATTAGTGGCACGTGAAAACAGCTTCTCTATTCTAGGAGATTTTAATTTTCACTTGGAGGCACATGACGATCAAGACACCTTAGCACTTCTGGCCGAACTAGATGCGGTAGGCCTTACACAAATCGTCACCTCCCCACCCACTCTGCTGGACATACTTTAGACGGACTCTTCTCCAATCACCAACACCTTGTCCTTGGAAATGTTCTACCACTACCCTGGACTGACCATCATGCAGTCCTTTTTGACATTCAATATAACAATAATCCATCCCCCTACTTAAAACCCCTACTCCCCAGACAGTTCAAAGCCTGGAGCAACATTGACCCCCTTGAGTTTCAATCTTCCTTTGCTCATGTTGCAGCCTGACTTTCCTCCTAATGACCCTGATGCAGCAGCTAACCTCTATACACATTGGATTTACAACGCGGTCAATAAGGCGGTTCCCATTAAACGCAGGTCCAGCAACCGAATCGCTGTCTCTGCACCTTGGTTCACTGAGACCCTTAGATGCAAAAAACAAAAATGCCGACATCTAGAACGTCGCTGGCGCTAACGCTATGATCCCTCCCTTAAAGCCCTCTACAAACAATCCCGTGGTAATTACAAACGCCTCCTGGTTGCAGCCAAAAGTAACTTCTACTGTAATCAAATGGAAGCAGCAAAAAACTCCGCCAAACAACTCTTCCAAGTGGTATTCAAACTCTCGGGGCAGGGATCAACTGCTACCCAGACTCTCTGTAACTCATTAGCCACATACTTCCAAGAGAAAGTATGCACAATTTACAATAACTTAGTACTAAGTAATTCTTCAACCACATCCCCAGCTGACACCACTGATTCCAACATTTTTTCAGGCTCCCCGGCTCCTCAAGACTTCACTGTCATTCACTCTCTTCATGTCCCATCCTTCGATGAATTCAATCAAGTCTCCCTTGACTTCATCACTCTCCTCATCTCCGCTATCAAATCAGGTTCCCCTGAAGATTCATGCCCCCCTGCCACCCTGAAACCTAACCCAGCTACCATAGGAACCAATCTAGCTAACATACTTAACTCAATGTTCAAAACTGGCATATACCCCTCCATCTGGAAAAAGATGGTCATTAAGCCCCTTATCGAAAAGACCAACCTCGACCCAGCAGATACAGCCAGTTACAGACCAATTGCATCTCTCCCTTTCCCAGCAAAAATTGCAGAGAAAGTTGCGAACTCCCAACTGACACATTTCATCGAGCAACACCATCTATTGGATGACACCCAATTTGGCTTTATTAAAAGAGACATGGCACGGAAACCACCCTCATGAAGGCATCCAATGAGATCAAAGGAATCCTGGACACTGGAGGAGCCGCGGTTCTCGTCCTGCTTGATCTCTCAGCAGCATTTGACACGGTCGACCATGCAACTTTGATCGACCGTGTCACTGCACTAGGTATCAGTCACAGGGCCAGGGACCTTCTTGTATCTTTTTTGGCTAATCGATCACAATCAGTCATGCTTGGCACTTTCAGCTCCCCCCCATTCACTTTTTCTTGCAGGGTACCTCAGGGATCCTCGCTAAGCCCGACTTTGTTTAATATCTATGTGTCGGACTTGGCGAGGGTCATCAAAACCTACAACAGGTGGGTCTCACCTCGTATGCTGATGACACCCAACTAGTACTAGCAATACACAATGACAATGCGAAAGTTGCAGCCAACTTCCTGAAGGGAATGCTTGCTATAAGCTCCTGGATGGCAGACAATTCCCTCAGGCTGAACTCCAGCAAGACAGAGATGATGATCTTCGGTAATCTCACACCCGCCTGGTCCCCTCTTTGGTGGTCATCGGACTTAGGGACTCCCCCCGCCCCAGTCACAAAAGTTAGAAACCTCTGGGTCATTTTTTACACTAAGCTGTCATTTATGCACCATGCCAATTCTGTAGTGTCTTCAGCCTTCCACACCATTAAAATCATAAAAAAACTTTTCCCAAACCTCCCATCCTTAGCTGCTAAAACATTGATCAGTACACTTATCATGTCCAAAGTTGATTATTGCAATAGTCTTTTCATCAATGCACAAGAAAAAGTTGTCAATAAACTCCAGCTGATACAAAATGCAGCGGCCAGCCTTCTGACAGGCACCCCCAAATTCAGACCCATCTCCAAAGTAGTTCGCAAACTCCACTGGCTACCGGTCAGAAGCAGATCCAAGTTTAAGGCACTCTGCCTGGCTTATAAAACCATCCATTCCACTGGACCTGATTTCCTTAAGCAATCCCATCGTCCTTACAATCCACCCAGACAATTACAATCTTCCACTGCCAATCTTCTTATTGTTCCCTGCACAAAAAAAGTATCCTGGGGCGACAGATCTTTTCTGTGTGCCACTACCAAACTCCGGAACAGTCTCCCCCCCCCACATCAAGACTATCCCCACCCTGCTCAGCTTTAGGAAACAGATAAAGACCTGGCTTTTTAATCAGTAATCCTCTGCATCTACCTATCTTGCCGTCAGTCCTTAGCGCGGAGACACCCTTGGGTAGTTGTCCGCTCTACAAAATACATAAATAAATAAACAACACCTCTCTATGGAATGCCACCTAATGGCCCTCAAATCTCTGACCCACTCTGACAGACCACATCCACAACCTTGGCATCCTCCTGGACAATAAACTCACCATGAAATGTCAGATCAACACATTCTCCTCTGACTGCTTCCACACCCTCCGCATGCCCCGCAAGATCTTTAGATGGCTCCCCATCTGCACCAGGAAAACCTTCACTCAAGCCCTTGTCACGAGCCTGCTGGACTACGGCCATGCAAACTATGCAGGAATCATAGCCCAACTTCATAAGAGACTCCAGCCCTCGAGGCGCGTTCACACCCTGAATTTCGAATGGGATTCACGAGCAATGTCCTCTATTGCTTCACCTCTGACTAACCCAATCAATGGCAGTTTGTTCAAAAGGGTACCTCAAGCTTCCAGAAAGTCTACAAAGGGTTTACAATTTGATCCCCATTTCTTAAGTCTATACATGGAACCTCGTTGAGACTCTAATCACAAGTGTTA
The DNA here is from genome assembly GCF_964261635.1 of Lissotriton helveticus. Lineage (NCBI taxonomy): Eukaryota > Metazoa > Chordata > Amphibia > Caudata > Salamandridae > Lissotriton > Lissotriton helveticus. The sequence continues at coordinate 170,099,297 of NC_136059.1, read as the reverse complement.
TTAATCAGTCCACTGCTGGCACACAACTCTATTTGGAAGTGCCCTACACTCCTGATATTCAATGCTTCAAACAGTGCTTACCCCTCATTCATAACACGAAGTCTAGTGCCTAACTGTGGTTGAACCCCACCAAGATAGAATTTTGATCATTCGCAGAGAACAAGCAACAATTAGTCTTAGCCTTGCTCAATAAAGTCAACCTTAATGGATTCAAACCCTAACTTTCAACCAAGCCAAGCCACTGAGATACACCCTGGGCACCAGCCTCATTCCAGGATTGAAAAAACAAGGTGATCTGTGATAGCTCTCCCAGAAAGTGACTGAGGAACTAATGTTTCAGCCCTTGTACTCTTGTTTGTGGATTGTTGCATCACTCTGCTCCACCGCCTCCCAGACTCCACATTGACACTCTGTAAGGACATCCTGATATGATGCAACACACCTCAAGGGCCTGAACAAATATGACTACAACACCCCCAGCATGACTTTACTCCATTGACTTTCTTTTCTGGCTCAAACCATCTTCAAGCCCAGCTACATCATTTACAAGGCCATCACAACCGATACTGCTACCTATGAATAATGCACTCACCAGTTCTGGTGGCTCTTGGCACACCCGCAGCAATGACACGCTCAGACTGGAGTAAAAAGAATCACCTGTTCTTTTCCATTTCTGCCCAAAGGACCTGCAACTATACCTCTGTACTCTTCAGGACCACCCAATGCTACTCCAATTTAAGATAGAGCCCAAGACACTACTTGTTTACAAACATTACCGCTTAACCAGGTGACAGCCTGTTGACTGGAGGGAGTTTACTCAATCAAGAGTGTAAACATGGCAATGTTTAGATGTTTTTAGAAAAATAGGTACAACAATTTAATTTCTGCAAACACTTTCCAGATCAGTGGGTGGGGCATAGGTCAGATGGATACTTCAACAAACCGCTTAAAATCCTCACTCAATGCAAATGAGTTTAGAATGTGAATGAGAGGAGTTGCACGCATTTCTCTGTACATCCTGATCAGACAGGAACTATAATAGGTTCAGAATGAATGGGCTAGTTATGTCACGGTACATGCACTCAATTTGCCCCATGCTTTGTAAGTTAATTTAAATGTAATCATTCTAATAGAGAGTGAAAGATAAAACATGATATTTTCAAGGAACACTCAAGCAGCCAAGTGGATCTTGTCATGTGTGACACCAAGGGCATCTTCAGTGAGGTGACATGATTTTCAGTGCACAAATTCAGTCCCACCTGTTTAATGCATTTGCAATCATCTGCTTCCTGAGCTCAGACCAGTTCAAATGCCTTATATTTGAAATGGAGTCTGTGAAACGGAACATTGGGTAAAAATGACATTTACCCGCTTCCCATTGGCCAAATGCAGGTGTTCTGTCAATCCCAGTGTCTTCAACTTCTTCTTCCTATCGTGTACTCCACGTTGTGATGTCGTGACTTGATGGTAGATGCTCAGAAACATTATTCGATATTTTGCTTCACTGAGACTATGTTCAATGCATTCATTTGTGTTAGTTTTCTTTAACTAAGGAAGACCCGACTGTACCAGTGCTGCCAAGTGCACCATTTTCTGCAAATCATGGCCCAGCTTTACAAAGAGTTTGCATTATTTTTTTAATGCAAACTCAAACAAAGTCTTCTGCTGATATTTACAACCCAACGCAATCACGACTTGCTTTGGTTTGTAACCCAAAGTGCAATGCTCTACCTTGCTTTACTGTTCATCAAGGAGGGGTTCTATGGGTGGTGCAACCACTCATAGATTTTGAATAAATCCCTACCTGCCAAGAATTGTAGACAGTGATTTGCACCATAATGAGGCGGCAGGCGTTACAAGGAGGTTTTCATTTTTCCTTGTTTTCTCCTCATTTTGCAACACACATACTAAGAGGAAATTACTTTAAAGTGCAGTTTTTGTCTAGGAAGGGAGACCTCCCCGAGGCACTGTTGGCTAAAAAACAAAATGCACTGTGTAGTATGTGAAATAGCACTACCTGTAGCACCACATACTTATTACAAACTGCTATTCACCAACCTGCAGATTTAGGCCTCCATCTCTCTTATCTTTTCCATACAAAGAACTCTATCAATGCAGCAGAGATCTCCACACATATAAGCCTACAATTTAGTAAGTGGTAAATGTTGAAGGGGCCACGTGGGGTGGTAAAAAAAGTGGGGAATATTTATTCCTAAATGGAAAGGTATTAGGGAAATGTAATGAAGGATTTTGGGAGGTACATGCTAATACAAACACACACCAACAAAATAATAATGGGGCTGTTAAACTGCATTTTATCATACATACATTATGACTACAGTAGTGCTGCTCATGTACCAAAACACATTATTCAAAAACCTACAGGTTCAGCATCCACCTCTTCTCCTACCATATTAATCATGTGGAGATCTCTGCCAAAGTTGCAGAGATCTCCACATGTAAGTGCACGATTTAGGTGTAATTGTTTAAGAGACAAGCCGGAACGGTTGACAAAAAGGAGAATACTTACTTTTAAATGGGAAGAGTTTAGCATGGAGTACGGAGGAGTTGAGGGAGTAGTAAGGAGGGGTTTCGGGAGGGACATTCTAATACCCTCAAACGCATACTATTAAGGCCATTGTTATCCAGGAACTACACTTATAAAGTTAGTACAGACCAAAATGGAAAAAAAACTGTAGGAAATGTACTCCAAGGTCTAGCATATATATATCAAATTGTTCTCAATGTTAAAAAGTAAGATTACATGTAATATTTTATAATGTATACAAATAATATTTAGCTGTTTAAAAGAAAATTACATTTTTAAACATAATATATAGCTCTTTTCACTATTTATATGCGTCTGCCTCTGCCAAAAGCATCCTTCTGGGCCAGAGGTCTCCACCACCTGTGCAGAGAACTCTGTGCAAATTGGTCGAAAATAATGTAGGCAGGGACTCAAAATAACATTGCATAAGAAATAATGTTAACAAAATTATTTTGACTCCTAAAATATATATCTGTATGATGTCACTGATCAGTTAATGAGTGGTGTAATATGTAAGGTTTTTTAAATTCGATTTCCTAATTATAACGCCCCTGTAACCTTTGGGTGTTGAAGTGAATTTCTATGGTTTATTAATGGTATTTCTTAAGCATAACGTCCGTGTAACCTATGTATTTTTTGTGAATTTCTACATTTAAGGGCATTTCCTAACTATGGGGCCTATTAGGATGACGGGCGGACTTTGTCCGCCCCCGATCCTGTCGGACAACGGGACCGTCCGCCATATTGGCAGGGGTCCCGTCCTCGGATTTAGGATGCACCCGCCACAGAGGTGGGTGCATACCTCATTTTTAACATAGCGGCAGGCGGTGCTGAAAGCACCGCCCGCCGCAATGCTAAAATGCATGTTTGTGTGTTTCAAAGCACAACATGACAGGCACCCCGCGGTGCCTACCATGTTGTACTTTGAAACGCAGGGGGGTACCATAGGTACCACCCATGTGCACCCCCCTTCACCCTGGGGGCCCACAACGGGCCCCCAAAGCAAAGATCGTATGCCTTTCCACGGCGGCAATGCCGCCGTGGAAAGGCATAGGACAGCAGGCATCGTAATATGGTTGGCGGTGTCTCGCAGACACCGCCACCATATGAATGCGCTTTTTCCGCCGGTCGCAAAGTCGACAGGTGGAAAAGGGGCAGACAATCTTCCCGTCCGCCGCGGACACCCAGCCATCCTAATGTGGTGGGGGGTCTTTTCAGTGAGAATGGCGGACGGATTGCCCCCGCCGGGCCGGCGGAGGCTACCGCCAGCCCGGCGGGGGCAATCCGTCTGTCAGCCTAATCGGCCCCTATATTGTGCCTGTAATGTTTGACTTATTAACTGAATTTGTACTTTTTCCCCAAAAAAATACATATATTAATAAAACACATCTAACTATAACATTACTTACATTTTATATTTTTTATGTGATTTTAATCTGCAAATATTTTGAGCAAAAAAGTATGTAAAAATGTTAAATTATATAAGTGTAATTCATTTAAAAACAAAATGTTTTTTTTTTTTTATTGTTTTTTTTTGTGTGATTTTGGATCCGCCGCAAGCCCTCCTGGTGCATAATTCCTCATTTGGGCTCCTTTGTGGAACTGTGGATCCAGCTTGATTTTTAACAACACTTAAAAGATTAATAGATACTTTAAAATTAATGTTTTGTATAAGTGATTTAGTAAAATAGCATAGAAGTGTATATTTCATTAAGTAATTCTAGCTTACAATGTAGTTTTAATACATATTTCCGGATTCGTGGTGATGTCGCGGTGCCGCTGTGACAGGTCAGCGAATCCCATGTGGCATAGCAACAAATGGATTTGATTGGATGAAATAACTGCCAACCTCTTCAACAGGAGGTCCCTTCCAATTTTCTTCTTTTTTTAATCCATTGCTTGAAATAGTTTCTTCGTTCCTTCTGAAGAGAAATAAGTAGTTGCAAAGGTAATCAAATGTAACCTTTGGGGCAAAGAACTCTCCAAGGGGACACATTAAAAAATATTCCCACAGCAACAGCAGCATGCTGAAGCACCTTCGAACCATACACCCTCATCAACTGGCAGGATCAGAAATAGAGAGGGATGCACCACAGGCATCTACATAATCTGCTGTGACGCATGTTGATCCTGGGGACCTGATTCCTGCTGCTGTGACAGCCAATATACCTGGAGTTTTTCTCCAGATGCGGAAGGATGGATCATATTGCATAGTATGCAATAAAAGTATTTCAATTGGTGAGCAGTCTAAGCCAGCATTTGTACAAACTGTAATGAACAATAAATATTACTTTTTTAAGAAAAGTGTACCACAAGTATTATGCATTTCTGAACTATATATTTTTTTATAATTACAGTTGAAACAAAAACCACAAAAAAGTTCCAAAAACACAAAAAAATCATTCTTTTTAGAACTGCCTATTCTGGTTTAAAGAAAGAAAAACTGTGCGTTTTATGCTTGTTTGTCAATGTCTGAATAACTGCTTTTATTTGTCTACATATATGTCACAAGTACTGTGACTGTTAGTGTTTGTATGGGTGTAAAAGAGGCTGCCTAAGTGGCTGTGTGGGCCTAGTAATGGATGTATAAGTGTGTAAATAGGTGCATGACTGGATGTGTAAGTGGCTGATGAGTCTTTCAGGAGGTGCAGTAGTGGTTTCATCTGTGTTTGAGTGGATGTGTGAGTGTGTGAATGAGTGTGTGACTGAGTGTGTCTATGTGTGATTGGAAGTGTGAGTGTAAGTAGGTCTGTCAGTGTGTGGATGGGTGGGTGTTAGACCTGTCAGCCTTAGGGTGGTCTCCCCTACCTTTTTGCTCTTTTGCCTCCCATTTTTACCTTACCTTTTGTTGGACTTAGGACTCTGGGCGCCTCACCACTGCTAAACAGTGCTGAGGTGCAGGTGCTCTCCCCTAAAACCTTGCGAGGCTGGCATATCTGCCACAAGCCACTGCTACCGCAGTAAGGCTTAATCCTCCATAGGCTAACATTGGGAACCTCCCCTTATGGGATAACTTCTGACAGGGACCTAATAAGTCTGTCATGTTTGGTCTTGTTGGACTCGGGCGGGGAACCCTTTCCAATGATATATAGGGTTTGGGCATTACTACGCTAGGGATCCCACTTTTATAAAGGGGACCTCTTCCTGCCTACACTTAGATTAGGCTCTGCAGACTCCCCCCTCCCCTCTGCATACTGATAGCCTGCCTGGGTTGGGAGGTGGGAGTGGTGATTCACACCTTCTTCCCTGGGATGAGCTGTGATGGGCTGCCCACTGCAGCCTTAACGGCCTGTCTCTCGTCACTGTGACAGCCAGGTCAGGGAAGGCAGGGAACATACCAGAACTCCCTGGACTCTTCCAGAAGCCCCTGCCCCCCAGACCCTTCCAGAGACTTCTACCACTTTCTAGCCTTTAGACTGAAAGATATATAAGGGAGGGTCCTGGCCTCACTTCTTTGTTACACTGCTGGACCTGGAAGAATCCCTGCTGGAGTGAGGACTGCTGCGCAAGAGGATTGCCACTGGGAAGGAGGCTGACTGCTCCAAGGAACTGCTGCCCCACAACCTGCTGAGCTGCCCTACTGTCTGCTGATCCTGCCCTGCATGGGAGACTGCAACATCACCACCAGAGTGTCTCCACAACATCCCAAAGGAACTACTTTTCTTTGAACAGCATTTTAAAGAGTCTTCAACCTTTTAAAGATTGCCTTTTTGGGACTGCACCCTTTTTAAGCTAAAGGAAACTATCTGTCCTTGGACCACAGCATTTTAAAGACTGCCCTTTGGAACAGCAACAACACTCTCAAGATTTGCCCTGCAACGCGGTGCCTGCCCTCAGCACTGCTTGCCCCGTGATCCTCCCAGGGCCCTGTGATTGCCTCTGCTTCTGGCGCAAGCCCACTGACACTGGCCCTGAGGTCCCCGCCACTGGGACCGGAGCGCGCTGTGTAGCGCTGAGAAGCGAAGCGCTGTGTGGCAGGAGGCTCCGTCGTTGCCCAGGACTTGGAGGCACTGTTAAGCGCTGTGCTAAAGGAGCGCTGTGGGGCTGTGACCCCCACCCGTGCAGCGCCTGCTGAGCCCAAGGCCCCAGGGGGAGAGGAGCCTCGCACCTGCGTCCGCAACCACCACCCCAGGTAACGCCTCAGTGCTACCAGGCTGCTGCGAAGGGGTGGGGTGCGGGTTGGCCGGGTACCTGGAGTGTGAGCTTTGTGCTTGGCTGGGAACCGTCCTTCACTGACTGGCCTACGGGGGCATAATTACTTGGTAATTGACACTGGGGCATTATTTAGCATTACCAGCAGCGCCTGGGCAGCCGCACTTCCTACGCTGGGAGCATCATTTCTATGAGAGGCACACTTATTACGCTACAAGGGAACTTTGGCCTAAGAACCATCCCCCAGTGAATTTTGACCATAAGAACCTACCACAAGTGAACTTTTGCCATCCAAGGACACTGTGAGAAAGACATTACCAGCGGGAGCCCCTGGCACACATGAGCTTTTGGTGATTTGATCAGGCCTGGGAACTGGATTCATTCTTATTGGTTATTGATCTTGCTTGGAAACTGGAATCCTTTTTCTTATCGATCAGGCCTGGGAACTGGATTCATTCTTATTGATTATTGATCTTGCTTGGAAACTGGAATCCTTTTTATTATTGATCTTTCCTGGAGCTGGATTTACCTGCTTTTGGTTCTCGCATAATTTTTAGATAAAGAAATTCTTATTCTTATACAAAACTGGTGTGGTGTTCCTTTTGTGAGTGTTTTTACTGTGTCATCGCCGTTGTGTGTTGCACAAATACTTTACACATTGCCTCTGAAGTTACGCCTTTGCTGCTCTGCGCCAAGCTACCAGGCCGGCAGCGGTGGTCCCTACTTGGACTAGGGTGCATACCCCTGCCAACTAGAGACCCCGGTTCTAACATTGGTGATCGAGCGGTGGGATAGGACTTGTGCTTGTGTAACACCACGCAGCGACGCAGTGTACACCGCAACCCTACACCTGACTCTACTGAATTTTTGTCTACCCTCTCCAATTGGCATTTTTGAATTTTTTTAAATTCTCCCTGACTGGCTGCTCTTTTTAAAAGTCCTTTTGCCTAAGTCTCATTTGGTTTTCTCTACAAACGTCTGAGGCCCCACCTAGCAACATGGAATTCGAGCTGGCCAATCTGGAAGTTTACACAGTGGCGCAACTCAAAGAGTTCTGCGAGGAGAAAGGGGTGCCCTTCAAGTGAAGCGCCAAGAAGGCAGAGCTTCAGAAAGCTTTGAGAGCATGGGTAACAGCCCACTCAGAAGGAGATGGGGACGAGCAAGGTCCAGAGCATGACGCCACAGGAAACCTTGACCTACTGCACTTGGCGGGAAATGGTAATTTGTTACCAGGTACAAGGGTACCTTCCAGGGCAGGAAGTAGTGTGTCCGTGAAGAGCCTGTCCTTAGAGGACCTGGAGGACAGGAGGGAGGAGAGACAGCTCAGATTGGAGCTTGCCAAGCTGGAGAAAGAGCGGGAAAGAGATAGGTGGGCCATGGAGCAGGATCGCGAGAACAAGCGACTGGCTATGCGAGAAAAAGAACTTGCCCATGAGCTCAGCCTGAAGGAACTGGAAATCCGGGCCCTAGAAGTAGGGGCCAACAGCAACAAGAATGGTGGCAGCGTACCTATGGAAGCTTCACGTGAGTCCAGGGTCTTTATGCCTAAAGATGTGATGGCCAGTTTTAAGGTGGGGGATAATATTGATAAGTGGTTAGCCACCTATGAGGTATCTTTAAGAGCCCATGGGGTCCCAGAGAGTTATTGGGGGGGTGGTTTGTATAAGTACCTACCTCCAGATGTTAAGGACACCCTCCTTTACCTAGAGAAGGAAGACCAGACTAACTATTCTGTCATGAAAGCCGCATTGCTTAAGAGGTTCGGTCTTACCCCTGAGAGGTATAGGCAGAGGTTTAGGAATAGCCACAAACTTCCCACACAGAACTGGGTAGACTTCCTGGACTACGCTAGTAAAGCTTTAGATGGTTGGGTGCGGGGCAGCAATGTGCATGACTATGAAGGGTTGTATGACTTGTTTTTAAGAGAGCACCTTCTAGAGAAATGTTTTCCAGAGCTGCGCCAACACCTGGTTGACCGCAAGTTGACCAATCCTAGGAAGCTTGCGGAGGAGGCGGACACCTGGGTCAGTACCAGGGTGTCCAACAAGGGTTCTGGGGGGGACTCCCAAAGGGGTGGTCAGGGTTCCTACCAGAAGAAAGAGGGGGGAGATAAAAAGAAAGAGTTTCCCAAAGGCCCCCAAAAGAATTCACAAGGGAAAGGGTCTGTGTCCCAGCCCCAATCTGGCCACCAGAAGCCCACTTATCCTGACAAAGGTCAGCAGCCCAGAATTGTCCGGTGCTATGAGTGTGGTGAACTTGGACACTACAAGGGGGATCCCAAGTGTCGCAAGAGAGCACCACAGCCCACTGGAGGTAAAAACCCCGGGGTGGCTAGTGTAGCGCTTGGGGAGGAGCTGTCCCTAGATGATGGGAGTGAGGGGGCAGGGCTTGTCCTAGTGTCTCTGGGAGACAGTGAGATGGTTCCCAAGGTCCATGTGCCCTCAAATACTACCAAGTATAGGAAGTGGGTCACCCTCAATGGTCGGGGGTGGAGGCCCTGAGGGACACAGGTGCCAGCATGACTATGGTAAGGAGTCAGCTGGTGTCCCCAGAGCAAATAATTCCCGATGCAGTCCATCCAGTTGTGATGGCTGACAACAGGGGGGGTCACTATCCCATAGCACAGGTTCCATTTGAGTGGGGAGGGGTTTCAGGCCTTTTAAGAGTTGCTGTGAGCCCTGCCATGCCAGTGGACTGTTTGTTAGGGAATGACCTAGAGCATACTGCCTGGAAGGAGGTAGAGCTCAAAGCGCATGTGGAGATGCTGGGGTTGCCGGAGTGGATTTGTGCTACCACACGGTCTATGGCTGCCCGGAAAGGGAGTCAGCCAGGGCTGGAGCCTGGAAAAATGGCCCAGCCAGCTGCTAAGAAGGGAGGAGCCCGAGGGCGTGGGAAGCCCGCCCCGGGGCAGTCACCCCGTGAGATGGATGGGGCACCTGAGGAGGTTGCACCGGAGTCCACGGCGGGGGACGTAGCTCCCTTGGGGGACCTACCTACCCCTGCAGGGTGGCAGGTGGAAGGAGGGCCCACCAGGGAGGAGTTTTGCCGGGCACAGAAGGAGTGTCCTACCCTTGAGGGCATGAGGCGACAGGCAGAAGCCCAAGCAGCAGGCAATGCCTCCGCGAAGTATATTTACTGGGAGGATGGGCTCCTTTACAGTGAGCCCAAGGCTCCTGTGCATGGGTCATCAAGGGCCTTAGTGGTCCCCCAGTGCTACAGGGCCTTTCTTTTGGAACTGGCTCATGAGATCCCATTGGCAGGACACTTGGGCCAAGACAAGACCTTTGCTAGGCTTGTCCCACATTTTTATTGGCCGCAGATGAGGATCTCCTCAGATACATTCTGCAGGACCTGTCTGACCTGCCAAGCTAGTGGGAAAACAGGGACTAAGCTGAAGGCTCCCCTGGAACCGCTGCCTGTCGTTAGCACCCCCTTTGAGAGGGTGGGCATCGACATTGTTGGGCCCATGGATCCACCGACTTCTTCTGGTCACAGGTTTATCCTGGTTCTGGTGGACCACGCCACCCGGTACCCAGAGTCTATTCCTCTGAGAACCATCACTGCACCTGCAGTGGCACGGGCCTTGATGGGGATTTTTACCAGAGTGGGTTTTCCCAAAGAGGTGGTGTCCGACAGGGGTACCAACTTTATGTCTGCCTACATGCAAGCCATGTGGAAGGAGTGTGGGGTTACTTATAAGTTCTCCACCCCTTACCACCCACAAACCAATGGTCTCGTGGAGAGATTTAGCAAGACCCTAAAAGGCATGATCAGGAGTCTGCCTGAGGGCCTGAGGAAAAAGTGGGACATCCTCTTGCCCTGTTTGCTGTTTTCCTACAGGGAGGTACCGCAGAAGGGGGTGGGTTTCAGCCCCTTCGAGCTTTAGTACGGTCACCCTGTTAGGGGGCCTCTCAGTTTAGTGAAGGATGGGTGGGAGAAGACTCCAAGGAGGCTTCCCCAGGATGTAGTGAGCTACATGCTGGCCTTCCGTAGCCAAATGGCTAAGTTGTGGAAACAAGCTTCTGACAACTTAGAGGCCAGCCAGGCGGTAATGAAGGAATGGTACGACCAGAATTCTCACCCTGTGGAGCTAAAACCTGGACAGAAGGTGTGGGTCATGGAGCCTGGAGAGCTTAGTGCCCTCCAGGATCGCTGGACAGGCCCTTATGAGATATTGGAGAAGAAGGGCAAGGCCACTTACCTAGTGGACCTTAAAACCCCCAGGCAGCCCCACAGGGTGCTACACGCCAACCGCCTCAAACCCCACCATGAGAGGTCTGAGCTTACCTTACTGATGGTAACTGATGGGGCCGAGGAAGAGGAAAGTGAACCTCTCCCGGACCTCTTTGCTTCCAAAGAGAAGGATGGATCGGTGGAGGGAGTCGTCCTCTCCCCATCCTTGACTCCTGAGCAACAGAGGGACTGCCGCCAGGTCCTGGGGCAGTTCTCCTCAGTGTTCTCCCTTATCCCTGGGATTACCCACCTGTGTACCCATGATGTGGACACAGGAGACAGCCCCCCTGTCAAGTCCAAGTCTTACAGGTTGTCAGATAAGGTGAAGGCCAGCATCCAGAGTGAGGTCACTAAGATGCTGGAGTTGGGGGTGATAGAGCCCTCCAACAGCCCTTGGTCCAGTCCGGTGGTTCTGGTACCAAAAGCTGCCCCACCGGGCACCACACCAGAACTTAGGTTCTGTGTGGATTACAGGGGACTGAACTCTGTGACCAAGACTGACGCTCATCCTATCCCGAGGGCGGATGAGCTCATTGACAGGCTGGGGGCTGCCCGATACCTGAGTACCCTTGACCTCACGTCAGGGTACTGGCAGATCGCCCTAACAGATGGAGCTAAAGAGAGGTCCGCCTTTTCCACCCCAGAGGGCCACTACCAGTTTAGGGTGATGCCCTTTGGACTGAAAAATGCTCCTGCCACCTTCCAGCGGCTGGTGAACCGGGTCCTCTCCGGTTTAGAGGCCTTCTCTGCTGCCTACCTGGACGAAATGCTGTCTTCAGTAGCAGCTGGGATGACCATTTGGGTCACCTCCAGGAAGTGCTTCAGGCTCTGCAGCAGGCAGGCCTGACTATCAAAGTTAGCAAATGCCAGATAGGGCAGGGGTCGGTAGTCTACCTAGGACACTTGGTAGGAGGGGGCAAGGTGCAGCCCCTACAGGCCAAGATAGAAACCATCCTGGCTTGGGAGCCTCCCAAAACACAGACTGAGGTCAGGGCATTCCTGGGCCTCACGGGTTACTACCGCAGATTTGTCAAGGGCTATGGCACCATTATGGCCCCCTTGACTGAGCTAACCTCGAAGAAATACCCTAGGAAAGTGATCTGGACACAGGCTTGCCAAAAAGCCTTTGACTCTCTAAAGCAGGCCATGTGCACCGCTCCTGTGCTCAGGGCCCCTGACTTCTCCAAAGAGTTCATTGTCCAAACGGACGCCTCAGAGCATGGCATAGGGGCGGTACTTTCGCAACTCAACGAGGAGGGAAGGGACCAACCAGTAGCCTTCATCTCCAGGAGGCTGCTCCCCCGAGAACAGCGGTGGAGTGCGATAGAGAGAGAAGCCTTCGCGGTGGTCTGGGCTGTGAAGAAGCTGAGGCCATACTTGTTTGGCTCCCACTTCCTTATTCAGACTGACCACCGGCCCCTCAGGTGGCTCATGCAAATGAGGGGCGAGAATCCCAAATTGTTGAGGTGGTCCATTTCTCTACAGGGGATGGACTTCAGGGTGGAACACAGACTTGGAGTAGACCACACCAATGCTGACGGTCTCTCTCGGTTTTTCCTCCTTAGTGATGAGAACTCCCTGGAGGTTGGGTAGTTCTCCCCACTTTCAGCTGGGGGGGACACGTGTTAGACCTGTCAGCCTTAGGGTGGTCTCCCCTACCTTTTTGCCCTTTTGCCTCCCATTTTTACCTTACCTTTTGTTGAACTTAGGACTCTGGGCGCCTCACCACTGCTAAACAGTGCTGAGGTGCAGGTGCTCTCCCCTAAAACCTTGTGAGGCTGGCATATCTGCCACAAGCCACTGCTACCGCAGTAAGGCTTAATCCTCCATAGGCTAACATTGGGAACCTCCCCTTATGGGATAACTTCTGACAGGGACCTAATAAGTCTGTCATGTTTGGTCTTGTTGGACTCGGGACGGGGAACCCTTTCCAATGATATATAGGGTTTGGGCATTACTACGCTAGGGATCCCACTTTTATAAAGGGGACCTCTTCCTGCCTACACTTAGATTAGGCTCTGCAGACTCCCCCCTCCCCTCTGCATACTGATAGCCTGCCTGGGTTGGAAGGTGGGAGTGGTGATTCACACCTTCTTCCCTGGGATGAGCTGTGATGGGCTGCCCACTGTAGCCTTAACGGCCTGTCTCTCGTCACTGTGACAGATAGGTCAGGGAAGGCAGGGAACATACCAGAACTCCCTGGGCTCTTCCAGAAGCCCCTGCCCCCCAGACCCTTCCAGAGACTTCTAACACTTTCTAGCCTTTAGACTGAAAGATATATAAGGGAGGGTCCTGGCCTCACTTCTTTGTTACACTGCTGGACCTGGAAGAATCCCTGCTGGAGTGAGGACTGCTGCGCAAGAGGATTGCCACTGGGAAGGAGGCTGACTGCTCCAAGGAACTGCTGCCCCACAACCTGCTGAGCTGCCCTACTGTCTGCTGATCCTGCCCTGCATGGGAGACTGCAACATCACCACCAGAGTGTCTCCACAACATCCCAAAAGAACTACTTTTCTTTGAACAGCATTTTAAAGAGTCTTCAACCTTTTAAAGATTGCCTTTTTGGGACTGCACCCTTTTTAAGCTAAAGGAAACTACCTGTCCTTGGACCACAGCATTTTAAAGACTGCCCTTTGGAACAGCAACAACACTCTCAAGATTTGCCCTGCAACGCTGTGCCTGCCCTCAGCACTGCTTGCCCCGTGATCCTCCCAGGGCTCTGTGATTGCCTCTGCTTCTGGCGCAAGCCCACTGAAACTGGCCCCGAGGTCACCGCCACTGGGACCGGAGCACGCTGTGTGGCGCTGAGAAGCGAAGCGCTGTGTGGCAGGAGGCTCCGTCGTTGCCCAGGACTTGGAGGCACTGTTAAGCGCTGTGCTAAAGGAGCGCTGTGTGGCTGTGACCCCCACCCGTGCAGCGCCTGCTGAGCCCAAGGCCCCAGGGGGAGAGGAGCCTCGCACCTGCGTCCGCAACCACCACCCCAGGTAACGCCTCAGTGCAACCAGGCTGCTGCGAAGGGGCGGGGTGCGGGTTGGCCGGGTACCTGGAGTGTGAGCTTTGTGCTTGGCTGGGAACCGTCCTTCACTGACTGGCCTACGGGGGCATAATTACTTGGTAATTGACACTGGGGCATTATTTAGCATTACCAGCAGCGCCTGGTCAGCCGCACTTCCTACGCTGGGAGCATCATTTCTATGAGAGGCACACTTATTACGCTACAAGGGAACTTTGGCCTAAGAATCTTCCCCCAGTGAATTTTGACCATAAGAACCTACCTCAAGTGAACTTTTGCCATCCAAGGACACTGTGAGAAAGACATTACCAGCGGGAGCCCCTGGCACACATGAGCTTTTGGTGATTTGATCAGGCCTGGGAACTGGATTCATTCTTATTGGTTATTGATCTTGCTTGGAAACTGGAATTCTTTTTCTTATCGATCAGGCCTGGGAACTGGATTCATTCTTATTGATTATTGATCTTGCTTGGAAACTGGAATCCTTTTTATTATTGATCTTTCCTGGAGCTGGATTTACCTGCTTTTGGTTCTCGCATAATTTTTAGATAAAGAAATTCTTATTCTTATACAAAACTGGTGTGGTGTTCCTTTTGTGAGTGTTTTTACTGTGTCATCGCCGTTGTGTGTTGCACAAATACTTTACACATTGCCTCTGAAGTTACACCTTTGCTGCTCTGCGCCAAGCTACTAGGTCGGAAGCGGTGGTCCCTACTTGGACTAGGGTGCATACCCCTGCCAACTAGAGACCCCGGTTCTAACAGTGGGGTAGTGTATGAATAGGTGCGTTAGTGGGTGCAACAGTGTATGAGTCAATGTGTGAGTGGTTGTGAGAAAATGCACCAGTGGTTTGCTGGGTGTGTGAGTGTGTGAATGGGTGTATGAGTGGGTATCTGAGTGTGTGAATGGTTGTGGGAGTAGGGGTGGTAGTGTGTGAATGGGTGTGTGAGTAGGTGTCTGACTCTGTAAATTGGTATATTAGTGGCTGTGTAGTATGTTAGTGGGTGTTGTAGTGGTTTTGTGAATCTGTGAGTAGATGTGTAAGTATTTGAATGGGCGTGTGAGTGGATATGTGAGTGTGTGAATGGGTGTGTGCGCGGATGTATGAGTGGCTGTGTGAGTCTTTGAGGAAGCTCAAGTAGTAATTTTGTGAGTGTGTGAATGTGTCAATGAATGGGACTGTGAGTGGTTATGTCAGTGTATGAATGAATGTCTGAGTGGGTGTGTGAATACAATGTATCAGTGTGTGTCTGAGTGGTTGTGCCTATATTGGTGTGTGAGTGGGTGTATGCGTGGCTGTATGGGACTATCAGTGGGTGTCTGACTGTAAGTGGGTGTGTTTATCTAATTATAGTTTGGAACACCCTCACAGTGTAATCTAACGGAACACCACTGGAAGAACTAATTTATAAAGCACAGTACTCCGATAGATGCTGTCATCCATATGTATAAAAAAGAAATATGAATTAGTATAGCAATTTATAAAACTGTAAATTAAACTTAGACATTTTTGCAATTCATAACTTTATCAAGCAATAAATGACTACACATTTTCCATGTTCTAATGCTGTTATAATAAAAATCAACATTTGAATTTCTCTTTTTTTGTTCTGAGATTTTATACTTATTTTTAGACTTGGCTCTTTTTAGCGGGTATACCCCCAGACATTTTGCATTTCGGCCTCCTGTTTTTGATCTCATATTTGTTAGTTTTAGGACTCTGGGCACTTTACGACTGCTATTCAGTGCTAAAGTGCATATGCTCTCTATGTAAATTGTGTAATATTTATTTTCCATGATTGGGATATTTGATTTACTAGTAAGTCCCTAATACTGTGCACTGTGTGTGTCCAGGGCCTATACATCAAATGCTACTTGTGGACTTGCAGCACTGGTTGTGCCACCACACAGTGTTTACTTCCATGTCGACATGGCAAGTGCAACTACTTGCCAGGCCCAAACATTCCCTTGTCTTACAAGTAAGGACCCCCTCAGGTAGGCCAAAGATACCCCCTTCGGCAGGGTGCAGTGTATGTGAAAGGTAGGGCATGTTCTGGTGTGTTTTACATGTCCTAATAGTGAAACATTGAGGGGCATATTAAGCCCAATTTCGCCGCTTTAGCGGCCGTTTTCAGCCGAAAAGCGGCGATTTAAATATCGCTCTATTATCAAGGACACCCTAACACGTGTTTCCTTGAGTTAGAAGCCGTCTTTTCTCCACGTTGCATGTCAGCGATACAAGGCTGCGTAAAGCCACTTTAAGTGTCTTAATGCTGCCTTGTAAATAAGGCAAATCCCCTACCGCCACCACAATGTCATGGAAAATGTCATTGTGGTGGGGATAGGGGCTTGTAATTATGCCCCTAAGTATCTCCAATGGCTTGTTGTAGAGCTTGCCCTCTGTTCAAGATGTCTCAGGAACAGCAAAGACTTTGCCTTCCTCTGAATACCGACTCTGGGTCTGTGTGTTTCAGTTGCCACAGAGGGAGACCGCATTCCGATGCCGTTACCAAGACTGGTAGCGGTTCCGTGGCCTGAAGTCAATGCAGAGGGCACTGCCGCACTTCACACCGCAACCCTGTTCTCACCGCTGCTGCCGTCCACCGCTGCCACCGAACCGCTGTTCGCACCATGACCTGTAGGCACTGCACTCCCACCACCTCACTTCACGCCTATGCCCCGGTCTCACCGACAATGATGCTGACATTACCGCCACTACCTGCACAATGGTTTCAGGGACCGTTTGTAAGTTACACGACTCACTACCCCGTCCAAACACTGCAGTCTTGGCCCACCGACACCAGTCACAACAATCCCAGATCCTCAACCAGCGCTGTGGCTTGCACCATGACCTGTCAGCACCACAAAGAGCACCTCCACACTACACACCGGAGCACTAGTCTCACCGAGATTGCTGGATGACCGACACCAAGCCTCTGCCTGCACAGCGACCTGAGGGCACCCCACACTGCACCACTCCGTTTCACACCGCAGCAGCGACACCCGCCACAGCCGGCCCACACCGCCGTGGCCAGCTGGAATAAAAAGGTACTGTGTTGAGGGTCTTCCAACACCGCAGCAGTCCCACACCGACATAGTCAGCTGGGAACCTTCAAAGAACTGTGCATAAAGTCTATTATTAATTATTTACATTCTTGAATAACTGTATGTTGGATTTTTATCTTTTGGTCTTGTTTTACATGGATAAATATTGTATATTTTTATAAAACTGTAGCGGTGTTCTTTTGTAGTGTTTTCACTGTATTACTGTTTATTATGTGCACATGCTTTACACGTTGCCTCTGAGGCAAGCCTGAATGGTCATGCCAGGGGGATGATCAAGGTACAGGCCATAATGGGAATGCAAACCAGAACTGGCAATTAAATCAGACGGCCAATATTGCAGCACTGGTGCAAAACAGGGGCCCCAGTAACAAAAATGGCCTCCATGGTCCAAAAACTGGCCTCCATACTCCCGGCCCACCAGAAAAACGCCTGGTGCCCGCTACGGCAAGTACAGTCCTGGAGCAGGGGTTATTTTAGACCCGTAATCTCCTTTTCCTGACTAGAATGATGGATTCTGCCTGGTTAAGGTGCATACCCTAGCCAACCAGAAAACCCATTTCTAACACTTATATAACATCAATGATGTACTGTATAAAGAATCATCCTTGAACATTGGGGAAAAAACAATCATATAGACTGTATAACAAAAACAGACCTGCACAATTTGTCACTGCAAATAAGCAAAACAGTTCATTACATACACTATTATGTTTTAAATTATCATTTTAACCATACTTGCAATGGTAATTCCAACAAACATGTGCTGAAATGAGAACTTTGACATTGGAAGTGATGCAGTAAGACTACTAAATATAAAAGGAAAAGCAAAGTCTTATAAAGACATCCCCCTTGACAGGCTACATGATGTCATAAATCTTGATAATGCATATACAATAACTAAACTGTCCCAGTTTTGATACTTTCACCCTCCTTAGAACTTTGGTTCCAAAAACGAAAGATCAGAATTTGGTAACTTCCAAGACAATCTTTGCCTGAATTTAAGATTACTATCATTACATTCGGTCCATCCACTTCTACTTTTTAGGTAGACAATGTAATGACTTGATCTAATACCAACTGCTTCATGAAAAATGATAGCCATAGTAGTGTTTTTTTACCACAAATAGATATTTGTCCTGCTTTAAAGTTAGTATTCTCAGTATCTAATTTAGGGCCATCTGCTCTGCATCGATGTAGCATTAAAATGACTTATTTGCCAGTTCTTGCCACACCTAAAGTCGACAAACATCTGTTTGGCAACTCGGGCATAAATTACTTGGTGTAGCTTTTCTCACTAATCTCTCATAAGTAACATGTTTTCAATCTTATAATGTTAAATAAATAAATGCTCCAATTCTTTTTCTGTAGTTCACCTGTATTAGCAATTTTCACCTTCATGGTCCCACGAGTAACTAAATGGGTCACTATGAGTTTGGCGGCATGATGGACCATCAAACCCACGGTGGCGGTGAGGCTACCGCTCCACCGGTGCTCCGATCGCCGCATTACGAGTTTGGCAGTCGGACTGCCATAGTTCTGCTGCTACCACCAGGGATCCATGATCTTTGGCAGTCTTGCAGCGGTGTAAGGCCCACAATATGCTGGCAGTGCATATTACGAGTGAGCCCACCATGAAAAGTGTGGTGGTGAGGAAACTAAGTGGGCTCCATAGGGCCCCCTGGTGTCTCTGGGCCAGGGGATGTATGCTGGGGGGCACATTGTATGCCCCCCTGTCTGTATGGACTTCTTGTGCCAGCACGGCATGAACTTCACAGTCCATGCCATGCTGGAACATGCAGTGGAGTCCCACCGCATTGACTCTCTAAGGCTCACATAGGAGCCTGTAAAAGGTGCCATCTTGGGCCTGTATTCCAATCAGAATACGGTGGATGGCCAGACTACGGGTTTGGTGGTCTTGAAACAGGGTGCTGGTGTGGCATAATGTCAAACTTATAATTAACCCTAAGTACAAATAACTGTTTAACAGGTATGTCCTCTTCTAAAACAGCAAACATCTCCATTAAAAACTCCTGTGCATCCTCTTCAGTGTTTGGAGTACACAATGTGTTTTTGTTCTGCCACTTGAAGAACCGAGTTTTCTTAGAACCCAGCGGTGCCAGGGACACACCCGAAGTCTTCGGATTCACCTGTTTTGGCATACAGAGACACGGAATACTTATAGGTGGCGTCAGAGATCAAATTTATTAGCTGCAGCTAGTAACAGTAAACCAAGCAATACAACACGGTGTACGACTCAGGAGACTGCTCAACTCTCGTAGAGCAAGACAAGCAACTTTCGATCACTTACAAATGCACACCCACTGCGGCAAATTCTGACCAATAGAATACATTTCACATACATTATTACATTCCAAAAAGCTCACTTTACATCGTACCAACCCACAAGTTAATTATTAGGACTTTCCCAAATACGATTACCACAAGCCGGACGAACCCATAATTGAAAAGCACTACCCATGTAATGAAAAGTCGTAAGGAAAGAAACAATTCAGATGTTGAGTAGGATAAGACATGTGCAAGAAACTAAAAGTTAACGATATCCTGAACATTGATTGGGAATTCAGACAACGATCAGCTAGAGAAAACTGGCTTCGCAAAGGGTCAGTTTCAGGTGACGGGGTCAGCATCTTTGCAGTTCACTCGCAAATCGGAAATGGCCTGTTAATGCTTGCATGAACAACGAGGCCCATGCAACTTCGTTCATTCGTTTACCACCTAGGACTACGTGAGGGCAACACAAAATGGCGTCTTCAGACGGCGCAAACAAAATGGAGTCCGGTCCCGAAAACAACGGAACCTCAGACCCTCCTTTTGCCATTACGTAGGCAATAACCTAAACTCACGTCAATCTGAATCCAGGTCTCTATCTATTCTCACCAGGTCATCAAGGTGTTGGTGTAACATCATCTTATTATCCTTCACTTCTCTCGGGACGGGTCTTCTCACACAGATCGCAGCACAAAGGCCACAAATGGCGGGACCACACTGGATGCATAGGCAACACGAGAAAAGGATCGCTAAAGCCATGCCAAGAAACATCAGAATCTTCAATCCCCATTAGGACAGCAGTTCCCAAAACCATCCTATCAACGACCAGTTCCCTTCGTTTACATGTATAGACTCAGCGGACGTATGTAATCTCAAGATGGCTTGGTACACTGTCGGGGCGTTATATGGAATAAAAATGCAGCAACTAGACCCAATCAATTTACATACTCCACCTCTGTCTGCAAGCATAATATCAAAAGCAAAACGGTTCTGTAATGTCATAAGGCAATCCGCTTGAAGCTCAGCTGTAATATTGCTAAGAGCACCTGCAGTCTCATTTATAGTGGCCTCGACCACTCTTGTAAGCTGACGAATAGTCCTACCATTAGCCATAGGACCCCAAAAGGGCAGGAAACCCTTAAAGAAGTCTCCAACTTCTTGTGCGGCAGTATCTTTCGAATCGATAACACCTCTACCATATCTTGTCTTATGGTAGTTGAAAGCAGCTGCATATGTAGGGGGAAGCAAAAATGCCACATAACATGTGCCTGAAAAATCAGAAGGCAACCATGTATATGCTCTGTCATAACAAACAAAATACGTGCCTTTAGCTGGCACGAACAGTGGAGATTTCTGGGACGTATAGACATAGGTGTGAACACACACACTCTTACCAAGCTGAGCTCTCGGATTCTGACCATTACCTTGCAGACAAAGATGACCTCGGTGGGGTACAATCCAAATAGGAGGAGACCTTTTCTGTCTCTCTTTCTCTGTCAGACTAATACTATATGTTGTCTTGTTCCAACCAACATATGCTCGTACCTCATCTTTAGGGATAGCATTATATGCATCAATATCTCTGACCATATCTACTATTCCCTGTATCAAAGCATTATTATTCGCATTATCTTTGGCAGAACGTACAGGAGATGCTTCATTCGCATAGATAAACATTGACTGGAGTGCCCCCTACTGACCCATTAGGCGAAAAAGGCAAAACCAAATATGGCATTCCCTTATTAGTCGTATGCGGCATAAGACCATACACCCAACAATTCGTGGAATTTACAACTAGCTGATGCTGATGCAACATCTGTATAAACGAATTGTTCACAAATTTTAATCTTCGTGTCTGTTCATGTTCAGGCAACGTATGAAACTCATGTGGGGAAACAGTAGAAAAAGAAAGAGTAGGCTGGGAGGTAGATGTAAGCGTCTGTTGTGAAGCATAGATAATCCAACCCACACAAACCAACGTAATATTCAAAAGCATAAGAAAACACAGTATTAAAAAACGTTTGTTACGAACCAATGTAAAAAAAATTTCTCTAAAATTCGACTCTCCTAACACCCTTGTTACACTCAAAAGACTCCATCCTCTAACGTGCTGCTCACGGCTATTACCTTCTTCACTTAAGTGTGCGTCAAGATCGTACTAACGACCCTGAACCACAGACCTTGTGTCAATACGCGGCTCACCCCTTAAGAATGTACCGCGACCCTGCAGTTGAGTCCGGATGGTGACTCGAAAAAGTAAAAAAAGTAGAAAAAAGTCTCTTGATCTGAAAAGGTGCAATTCACTACATAAAAAAATTCTATTTTTATTTGTCCATTTCAAAATGTCCTTTTCGATCTCAGATTGTAACGCTCTTTGCCAGGCACAGTGTGATCCTTAAAGAGGAGTTCCAGATTCGTCGTGTCGAGTCTCAAAGACTGAGGTACAGCAGCTTGCAGAACATCATCATCCTCGCGTTCTGACTGAGTCCATGTCAAATGTGCATCACTAAAAGGTACGGATCTAGGAACCCTTTCACACTCTGAGTCAGCTATTCCATCCCTCACCCACTTATCATACGGTAGGGGCAACTGAACTTTTTTAGTATGGGTGGCATGCACGCAGTTCTTTTACCAGCTACTCTAACAGCAGTTCTAGTGACCAGTAATACCAAAAATGGTCCAGCCCATTTCGGTTCCAAATTCTTGGATCGCTGAAAATTCTTGATAAGCACGTAGTTTCCAGGTTGAATCGTATGGCCTGGATCCGCAGTAGCTGTCGGCAAACTGTCATAGACCTGTTGGTGGAGAACACGTAATTTAGCAGTCAAGTCATGTAAGTAATCCACCAAAATAGGGTACTCAAGGTCACTGTATTTTTTAGGACGAGGCACACCCCAAACATTCGCTGGACGACCAAAAACTATTTCGTATGGGCTAAGTCCCACACGAGAATGCACTGTCGTCCTGGTTGACAAAAGAGCCAACGGCAAGGCATCCGGCCATGTAAGACCAGTGCTTGCTTGGATCTTAGCTAATTTCAGCTTTAAAGTGCCGTTATAGCATTCGACAAGTCCAGCAGACTGGGGATGATTTGCAGCATGGAATTTCTGGTTTATTCCCAAACCAACACACACTTTCTTTATGACTCGACCCACAAATTCACTCCCATTGTCCGACCATACTATTCTCGGCAAACCATACCTAGTGAAATACTCCTTGAGCAAAACCTTGGCTGTAGACAAGGCAGTATTATCCTTTAGGGGGTAGGCCTCTATCCATCTGGAAAAGGCGCAAACAACCACAAGGACATACTTCAGATTGTTGCATCTCTCCATGTGTATGTAATCTAACTGTATCACTTCAAAAGGATACGTCGGAGGAACAAAATGACCAGCTGGAGTTGGAGTTCCTTTGCCAGGATTATACTTCAGACAAATCATACAATGCTTCACAACATTCTCAGCACATTTAGGAATTCCAGCATTCTGCCATACTGGAGCCACCAACTTACATATCCCTTTCAAACTGATATGAGCCATTCCATGAGCCATAGTAACCACTGGGAGCCCATACGCATCAGGCAACAACCATCGCTGGTGTTCTGACAACTCAACCCAACAACCCGTCAGATCCAACATACCCGTAGTTTCTCTCCACACATTCACTTCTTTTTCCGTAGCTTCAGCCTGAATCATCTTCACACTTTCTATTGTGTCTTCACACATTCCACTTTCCACAACCCATCTTGCAGGACCTGCCACATACATATGGCTCATCATGTCTGTCGCCGTTTCCTTCGCAACTTCATCCGCAAACGCATTCCCTCGACCTACATCATCCACAACTTACTTATGCGCACTACACTTCACAATTGCAATCTGCTTTGGGAGAGTAAGAGATTCCAAAAGTTAATTCAGTAACTGCCCATGCTGAATTTTTGTGCCATGGGAAGTAAGGAATCCTCTTTCTCTCCACAAACGTCCAAAACTATGGGCAACACCAAACGCATACTGGCTATCAGTATAAACATTCACTCGCTTTCCCTCTGACAATACACACGCTCGTGTCAATGCAATCAACTCTGCTGCTTGCGCAGAATTCTGTACTATGCGTGCAGTTTCAACAACTGTATGTAAAGTTGTGACAGCATATGCTGCAGTCGTCTCACCATTCGGAAGCTTGAAACACGAACCCTCTACCCATAAGGTACCATCAATATTCTCAAGAGGAGTATGCTTTAGATCAACTCTAGCCTTCGTTTCTTCCTCTGTTCGAATGAAACAATCATGCTGTTCTTGAGCATCTGTCTCTACAGAAATCGGCAACAACGTAGCCGGATTGAACACATTGCATCTTTTGATGTGTACATGACTAGCCAAAAGAGTCAACTCATAACCTGACAGACGTGCACTAGTAAGGTGCTGTGTCTTGGTCCTGTTCAATAAGGTATCCACTGCATGTCAGACCATCACAATCAATGTATTGACCAATACCAAACCAGCAGACTGTCGGATAGAAACAGCCGCTGCCGCTGTAGCTCTCAAACAGCTCGGCAATGCTTTAGCATCCGGATCTAACGTCGCTGAAAAATACGCACATGGGCGTTGCTTGTCTCCGAATTGTTGCGTCAAAACTGACAATGCACAACCTTCTCTCTCGTGCACATACAACGTGAAAGGTTTACTATAATCCGGAGTACCCAACACAGGAGCCAAACACAATGCATCACATAATTCAGAAAAACTTTTCTGACACTCATCAGACCAAGGGAGAGGATGCGGAGTATCTTTAAGAGTCAATGCCAACAGAGGTTTCGCTAACAGGGAAAAATTAGGGATCCATTGTCTACAATACGAGGTGATACCTAGGAAAGCACGCACTTCTCTCTGTGTGGATGATACACTCATTTGCGCAATAGCTTGAATTCGTTCTGGGGTCAACCTTCTTCCCTCCTTCGACAAGAGATGACCTAAGTAGGTTACTTCTTGGCGGTAATACTGCAACTTCGAAAGTGACACTTTATGATGAAGGTCAGACAAATGTCGGAACAAAGAAAGAGTAGCCTCTTCACAAATATCTTCGTCATCAGCAGCAACCAACAGATCATCAACGTATTGAATAAGAGTAGCACTAGAAGGCAACACAAAACTATCCAGCTGAGTTTTCAACGCCTGACTATAGATGGAGGGATTTTCACAATAACCTTGGGGAGCTCTCTTAAACCGGAAGCTTCGTCCTCCTAAAGAGAAGCCGAAAATATCCCTACTCTCCTCAGCAATCGGAATGCTAAAGAAAGCATTCTTTAGGTCAATAACAGAAAACCAGGCTGTCGAAGCAGGAATCAGAGTCAACAAAGCAATGATATCCGGGACAACAGGAAACTGTGGCACCACAATCTTATTCACCTCTCGAAGGTCGATCACAAACCGATACACAGGTGGCTGAGAAGCATCCGTACGCTTAAGGACAGGCAAAACAGGACTGTTACACACATTACCTCTTGTTTCTTCAACTACACCCTTCTCAACCAAATCATATAAAATCGCCAAAAGAGCTCTATCGCCATCACTAGATATTTTATATTGTGGGATACGAAGTAGCCTAGCATTCGACTTGAGAGTGACAACATAGGGCGGAATCTGCAAGAGACCAACATCATTCGGACCTGTAGCCCAAAGTGTATCAGGAAGAGAACGCAATTCCAGTGGAAGACAATCTTCAGACAAATACATCGGAGAGATCACTTTCTTACCCAAGGTAAGATGTACTCCCGAAGGAGAGCAATGTAATGCCGCATAAAATCTTTTCAGCAAGTCCAAACCGAACAGATTATCATTACAACCAGTCATTAGAATAAGAGGAGTTTCCAATTTACAAGGGCCAATAGAAAGGGGCAAAGGATTAGAAATCGGGTTACAAACTGGGGCGCCTGAAAATCCTACTGAAACATTGGTCAAGCCAGACAAAGGTGCGCCAGGAAGTTTAGAGTGCATGATAGAACTCTTCGTCGCACCAGTATCCAAAAGAAAAGGTTGTACCACACCTGATGTAGTCACTTCAACATAAGGTCCACTCTGATCTACTGGAACTGACACTACTCCCTCTCTTTGCCCACGGCTGTCCTAACTATCATTATAACCAGCACTCTCGCTCTCGACATAGTAATCGTCAACATATTACTGTGCAGACTGACCACTTGGGACATTCTGTCTGTCAAAGTAATTCGCAGAATTCTAAAGGGAAGAGGAATGCTCATTCTGGGGTAACACACCACGTCCCCTACCCCTAGGAGCTTGCTGGAAACCACCACGACCTCTCTGACCAGGCACGCCATTCGCACGCTGTAACAGAGCTGGGCAATTATTCTTGAAATGACCTTTCTCTCTACAATAAGCACACTGATAAGGTTCAGGAAAGAATCGCTGAGCATAAGGCTCAGGCGTCTGTAACAATCTCTGAAACTGTGGAGGTTGCTGAAACTAAGGCTGATTCTGATGAGGCGGATAAGCTTGCTGCAAAAGAACTTTC
Source organism: Lissotriton helveticus (assembly GCF_964261635.1). Taxonomy (NCBI): domain Eukaryota; kingdom Metazoa; phylum Chordata; class Amphibia; order Caudata; family Salamandridae; genus Lissotriton; species Lissotriton helveticus. Next base: position 170,073,468 of record NC_136059.1, on the reverse strand, counting down.
GTCTTTAAATCTCTAGTCTTCTTCTCTACTTTATCCTTCTCATCTTTATCCCTATTCTCGTAATATTTGGCAGCAGCCAATATCTGAGCCGACGAAGAAACAGCCCATGAACTCTCAGAGTCCTTTAACTTGTTAGAAAGCTCGGGAAGCAAATTAAAGACAAATTTGTCCATGAACAGCCTTTTACCACCTTCCGTACTCATGTCCTGACTACTATGATCGATAAACGTCTCTTCAAACCTTGTGAAGAAATCAGACACGCTCTCGTCTTTCTTTTGCTTGCATGCTTCTAACTTGTCCCAATTCACTCGCAAAGCAGGCATCATAGTTTTCATTAGATTAATAATTTTACCAGGTAATTCTGCAACTAAAGGCTCAGGTTTGGCACCTCCAACCTGTCGACCATCTGCGGCAACAATATTAGCCCATGTATCACCTAATTCTGCCACGTGATTCTCATGACGAATCTTCGTCCACAAAGGTTGAGGAACTACATTACCCATCAACATATCTATGTCAGCTAAATTCATAATACATGTTCCAACTGTCTGAGACAACTCTTTGTAATAACCAGCAGGATTCTTACGGGGGTCAGGTAAGGTCTGCTTAAGAGCTAAGTAAGACCTCTGCTCTCTTCCAAGGAACATGTACCCACACTCGCTGAAAATGCGCCTCTACGGCCTGAATACCCTGATTAACATTCTTCTGCCTCTCTCCATACAGGGGGAACCTCTCTCATAGGATACTGCTTCACTTTCCTCCTAACGGAAGGATCAGGTTCGTACAATGTCTGAGACGGTAGTCTTGTCCTGAAGGCAAGTATCGTCTCTACAGCATCTACAACATCAGATTCCACTATCGTCTCTTTGGCAAATTCTGACTGAACATCGAGCACTTCCTGCGGAATCGGACCCAACTCATTATCTTCCCATTCCTGCCGCAGAAAAGCACACATTACATCAAAACATACCTCTGCTTAGGCGGCTCCCACTGAAAGAAAAAAACCATAACTGCCGGCAAATTATACCTGGAAGCATTCAAAATCCATCTACGAGCCAATAAATCCAACACCGCCCGCTCTTCGGAACTAGGAAGCTGACTACGACTCTGCTTACGTTCTGAAACAGGGGTCATACGCAGTGGCTACCAGCAAGGCAGAAAGGTCCAAGGATTCCAAGGTTTAAACAACACTTTAATAAGCTACTTTTGAAGGTGGATGGAGAACACTCGAAGCTCTGGACCTCTTGAGCTTCATAGGAAAATATAGGTTTGAAAGGAAAAGAGTGTGTACTCCATGGGAAATCACAATTGTGCTTGTTTGAATTAATATCCGTTCTTTCAAATCGTCATATAAAGGACAGAACTATTTCAGGTTGCAGTGTGACATCTTTATTATTTTATAGTTAGACATGGACAGCCATTCTGGGGTAACACACCACGTCCCCTACCCCTAGGAGCTTGCTGGAAACCACCACGACCTCTCTGACCAGGCACGCCATTCGCACGCTGTAACAGAGCTGGGCAATTATTCTTGAAATGACCTTCCTCTCTACAATAAGCACACTGATAAGGTCCAGGAAAGAATCGCTGAGCATAAGGCTCAGGCGTCTGTAACAATCTCTGAAACTGTGGAGGTTGCTGAAACTAAGGCTGATTCTGATGAGGCGGATAAGCTTGCTGCAAAAGAACTTTCGTCTTTAAATCTCTAGTCTTCTTCTCTACTTTATCCTTCTCATCTTTATCCCTATTCTCGTAATATTGGGCAGCAGCCAATATCTGGGCCGACGAAGAAACAGCCCATGAACTCTCAGAGTCCTTTAACTTGTTAGGAAGCTCGGGAAGCAAATTAAAGACAAATTTGTCCATGAACAGCCTTTGACCACCTTCCGTACTCATGTCCTGACCACTATGATCGATAAACGTCTCTTCAAACCTTGTGAAGAAATCAGACACGCTCTCGTCTTTCTTTTGCTTGCATGCTTCTAACTTGTCCCAATTCACTCGCAAAGCAGGCATCATAGTTTTCATTAGATTAATAATTTTACCAGGTAATTCTGCAAGTAAAGGCTCAGGTTTGGCACCTCCAACCTGTCGACCATCTGCGGCAACAATATTAGCCCATGTATCACCTAATTCTGCCGCATGATTCTCATGACGATTCTTCGTCCACAAAGGTTGAGGAACTACATTACCCATCAACATATCTATGTCAGCTAAATTCATAATACATGTTTCAACTGTCTGAGACAAATCTTTGTAATAACCAGCAGGATTCTTACGGGGGTCAGGTAAGGTCTGCTTAAGAGCTAAGACCTCTGCTCTCTTCCAAGGAACATGTACCCACACTCGCTGAAAATGCGCCTCTACGGCCTGAATAACCTGATTAACATTCTTCTGCCTCTCTCCATACAGGGGGAACCTCTCTCATAGGATACTGCTTCACTTTCCTCCTAACGGAAGGATCAGGTTCGTACAATGTCTGAGACGGTAGTCTTGTCCTGAAGGCAAGTATCGTCTCTACAGCATCTACAACATCAGATTCCACTATCGTCCCTTTGGCAAATTCTGACTGAACATCGAGCACTTCCTGCGGAATCGGACCCAACTCATTATCTTCCCATTCCTGCCGCAGAAAAGCACACATTACATCAAAAACATACCTCTGCTTAGGCGGCTCCCACTGAAAGAAAAAAACCATAACTGCCGGCAAATTATACCTGGAAGCATTCAAAATCCATCTACGAGCCAATAAATCCAACACCGCCCGCTCTTCGGAACTAGGAAGCTGACTACGACTCTGCTTACGTTCTGAAACAGGGGTCATACGCAGTGGCCCAAACAATGGAGACAACAGATTAACAACAGTTTCGGTCATTCGTTTTCGAGCAGAAGGAGAAGAAGTAGGCGTAAAAACAGGAAAATTAAAATCTTGAGACAAAGTAGGAACAAGAGCAGTAGGAGTCTGAGATGCAGAATCAGAAGGCAAAGGAGTTTGAGGCAAAGTTGGAAGCAAAGCTTGCGACCCTAGAGTGGGTTGCGCAGTAGGAGTCAAAACCATCTGTGGAGCACCAGGTGGCTGAACAACAGCAGGAGGTTGAACAACAAAGGGTGGAACAACCGGGGGTAATGGAGGCGCAGTAGCACCCTGCACATAAGGGGGTGGTAATCTCAGTAAATGAGAGATCAAAGGATCTTTTTCAAGGTCTTCCATCACTTTCGGAGGAGAAGACGGCAAGGCCGGATAACATTTATATATGGCCATGCAACGCTGTCTATCTGAAACTTCACTCACTCGATCTTCCTCGTCTGCTTTAAACTGCCTAGCAGCTTGTAATACTGACATATTCTTATCTTTCCTATCTCTTTTTGCTTGCTCAATTTCTCGTTGTTTGGCTTCCTTTCGCCAGAGGCGGAAAGAGTCAAACATTGCCGGCCGGGCTTTCTTCCTAAAGAGCGCAACTTCTAGATTATCTAAAATATTTAATTCAAAGCTACCATGTTGGGGCCATCGTAAGACACCATCCTTCCTTGTATAGTGGACCCATACTTCATTATAAGTAATAGGACCCACTCCGTGTTTTGAATAACGCTCATAAGTCGGAGTTCCAACCGGAAGTATCGGAAACAAATCCTCCAATCGGGAATCCCTGTTGCAACCACAACTAAACCATTTCCTAATTTTGCTAAGACCAGGCATTTTATAGCTCACTAATCTAGCTTCAAACTTCAAGGGGTTATCAACTATCGATACACTCGTAAATATACGAGCCCCTCGGCTTCGGCTATTGCAACATCCGAATCAAAAACCAAGAACCAAAACAAAGTCGTGGGAGCGACCCACTTATACTTAACCAAAGTATCTGTCACGCCACCAGAAGACCGTCTATCATCTCGCTCTACAAAGGATCAATCAAGGGTCCAAAACACGGCGACAGTCAGGGCAGCAGTCCTTCGTAGCCGTCAGAAAGCAGGAGGCCTCGCAGCAAAGACTTTCGGTCCACGTCGACATACAGGGGTCGATGAAGTGGCGGCCTTCCTCCAGAATTTCCTCATGTGGCTCCTCACGATCCTCCGGCTTGGACCGGTACCGCGGAAGTCGCCCCACATTGGGCACCAACTAAAGAACCGGGTTTTCTTAGAACCCAGCGGTGCCAGGGACACACCCGAAGTCTTCGGATTCACCGATTTTGGCATACAGAGAAACGGAATACTTCTAGGTGGCGTCAGAGATCAAATTTATTAGCTGCAGCTAGTAACGGTAAACCAAGCAATATAACACGGTGTACGACTCAGTAGACTGCTCAACTCTCGTAGAGCAAGACATCTCTTTTTATGCAACTTTCGATCACTTACAAATGCACACCCACTGCGGCAAATTCTGACCAATAGAATACATTTCACATACATTATTACATTCCAAAAAGCTCACTTTACATCGTACCAACCCACAAGTTAATTATTAGGACTGTCCCAAATTCGATTACCACAAGCCGGACAAACCCATGATTGAAAAGCACTACCCATGTAATGAAAAGTCGTGAGGAAAGAAACAATTCAGATGTTGCGTAGGATAAGATATGTGCAAGAAACTAAAAGTTAACGATATCCAGAACATTGATTGGGATTCAGACAACGATCAGCTAGAGAAAACTGGCTTCGCAAAGGGTCAGTTTCAGGTGACGGAGTCAGCATCTTTGCAGTTCACTCGCAAATCAAAAAGGGCCTGTTAATGCTTACATGAACAACGAGGCCCATGCAACTTCGTTCATTCGTTTACCACCTATGCCTACGTGAGGGCAACACAAAAAGGCATCTTCAGACGACGCAAACAAAATGGAGTCCGGTCCCGAAAACCACAGAACCTCACACTACGCAGACATTACAACAAAACACACAGTGCAGAACAATGCCTTCTGTTGTTCCTCTTCAAATGCATCTACAACGCAAGGTAATGAAACGATACGTTGAGCACAACATTAGCATAGCAGTTGACACCAGAGGGGTTGGACAACTCGTAATCAACAATTTCTCCATCATTAAATTATTTTTCTTATTTAGCAACTTCCTTTTTCTCTTTCATTTCCTTCCTTGCAACAGCATCACTAACCTCCTTTGATACTTTCCGCGTTGGACAGATGGAACATTTCTCATAAACTGGATAAAGACTCTTAACCGGTTGTATTCTTTAACACAATTTGAGCCTGCTTTTACTCTGCTCTCATGAAATGCAACTAGACACAAACCAGACGATGCCCTAACAAAGCTACTGATGACATACCTTCCTTAAACACTGTACTGCCTATATTAATAAATGCTAAACGTAAACTTTGTGATTTATGAACAGTAACTGCATATGCTATCTATACAAATCTTTCACAAGCAAATATATGCAGTTCATTGTCCAATGTGCTTAGCATTCTCAATGTGATCAAATGTAATCACAATGGATTCCACCTCATTCCCATTTGGAAAATGTACAACATCAACAACTCCACTCATAGCACCATTAACCAAACCTTCTTCAGCATTTACTGCTAGTATTTTACAGCATAACTGATTGTGTTCATTTGAAACTGTTCTGTATCAAATTGGCGAAGCTTAAGTATTTTATTGTGAATTCAGAAGCAGACAATTCTTCAAAGCATGGTTATTCAGGACTCAGGGGCTGATTTACAAGTCCCATATGCCTCATTTACGCCGCCGCTGCGTCACTTTTGTGACGCAGCGGCAGCGCAAATCCAGCTCCATGGTGCGGGGTACTTACAACGTGATGCAATTGGGAGATGTGTCACGTTGTAAAGCTCTGCGCCACAAGAAGGCGTTCCTGCACAGGGGGTCTTTCCGGTGCAGGAATGCCTCCTAAAAGTGGCTGAGTGAAATCTACAAGATTTCACTCAGTCGCTTTTAGGGCCATGCTGCGTCAAAACCCTGTGCCTGCTTGAAGCAGGCGTAAGGATTGACGCATCATGTTAGAGATAGGGCACCCCCGAGCCTTGCTGGAGCTGCGTCGTGCTTGCGACGCAACTCCAGCAATGCGACACATTTCCGCCGGGGATGCATCTGCCCATCCGAGCGCCACGGTGCTCCGCATTGTAAATGCAGCGCATCAGTGGTGGCGCACGGGTGGGCAGATGCGTCGCAACTCCTCTGGCGCATCTCTGCTGATTAGCAGAGATGCGCCAGAAGTCGTAAATCTGTCCCACAATGTTTACCAATGGTTCTTTCCCCGGGAAGAAAACCAGCATTTATTGTGTTTAATTTGCAGAACTTGCAATCATTTTTTGGTTTTCTATTTTTTCTTTCTTTCCTTCCATCTTTTTATAATTTCTTTCTTTCTTTCTCTTTCATTCTTTCCTTTTGTCTTTCAAACTTTCATTCCTTCTTTCTTACTTTTTAGATTTGATACTTCTTTTTTTGACCTTTTCCCTTTGTTTTTCTTTCCTTTTTTACTTTAATTCCTTCTTGCCTGGGTTCCTTTATTCATTCTTTTATTCCTTCTATCGTTCCATTTTCTTTAATTTATTCTTTTGTTCTTGATTTCCTTTTTCTTTCATTCCTTCTTTTCTTCTTTTTTGCTTTCCTTTTTCATTCATCCCTTCTTTCCTGCGGTTGTACTTCTTTACTTCTTTCTTGATTTCATGTCTTCTTTCTTGCTTCCATTCCTCTTTTCCTTCATTCTTTTTTCCTTCATTCCTTTTTCTTTCCTTCTTGTTTTCTTGTTTTCTTTCTTTCTTTCTTTCGTTCTTTCTTTCTTTTTTCCCTGTCTTCATTCCTTCTTTCTTGATTTCATTCCTTACTGGATTCTTTCTTGCTTTCTTTCATTCTTTCCTTCTATTTTGCCTTCTTTCTTTCCTTTTTTCTTTCATGCCATCTTTCTTTTCTTCTTTATTGCCTTCCATTCCTTTTTCTTGCCTTACTTCTTTCTTGCCTTCTTTCTTTTTTGCATTCTTTGTTTTGTTCTTTCTTTCCTTCCTTTTTTCCTTCCTCTCTTTTTCTTTCTTATCTCCTTTCCTGCTGTCGTTCCTTCCTTCTGGCACAACAATAGGCTTTTTTTAGGTCTGGGTTACCCAAGACCTTTTGATTTTACTAACAAAGACCTTTCGAATTTACTTACATTATGTTCATGACTTAGTTACCTAAAAGGGGTTTTCCGCCGGAATGCACCCATTTGTCTGTGTTTATGTCATTCATATTTTTCCCAAACCCATTTGAGCAGGTAACAAGGGGCAACATATTACCTCACTTCAGCCAATTACTGACTTCACTATGAGTTACAGCATTCTTCCCTTTCACATTGGGCACATCCACGCACAAAGAAGTTCCCTTCAGTGCCAGGGACTACTATGGTAATATGTGCTTTTTTTAACCCAAAAACATTTTTGTCTTTAGTCATTGTTTTTTTTTTACATTGACAGATGCCTGGCAGCTTTCGAAACAAGTTTTGCAAAATCCATGACAAAACAATACAAGAATTGCCAAAAGGCTGAAGGATGACACCAGATCTTTTGGCTTTCACATTGCTTGTTTGCCACATGTTATCACTTTGTGTCTGCATTCAGAAAATAGCCGTTCATGTTAGTACTTTGAGTAGAATTCTTATTTAATACAGTGACATATAGGAGCGGGTATTTGTGAAGCTAATGCAGGAAGTAGGAAGTGTTGAGCTCTAACTCCAGTGCTGGAATATATTGGGTTCCACAATTATTTTAAACATGTTTCAAATGTTGAACTTTAGCAATGCTGGAAGCTGCTACCCTGGTGAATTGGTGAAGGCAAAAAAACCTAGGAAAATCCTTGACTCTGGAAAGACAATGTTGATAAGCATGGATGTCAATTCACCAAAACACAATGGGTAGCCAGTGGTCAATTGGGGAAAAAATAAGTGTTGTGGCTCTCCTAAGGAGGCAGCTTTGACCAGTCCGTTTCTTCTCTTAGTGCTGCCTAATACAGAACTAACAAACCCTACAAGTGGGGAGCGCTCTACTCAAGAAACCATCAGCAGACCCAACCGACCTCAAGATCTACCGCCCCATCTCGCTGCTCCCGTTTCCGGCAAAAGTCATCGAGAAGACCGTCAACAAGCAACTGGCCGCCTTCCTCGAGACGAACGGCTCCCTCGACCTCTCGCAGTCTGGCTTCCGGGCCAACCACAGCTCCGAGACCGCCCTGATCGCAGCTACCGATGACATCCGAGCCCTGCTTGACAACGGAGAAACAGCGGCCCTCATCCTCCTGGACCTCTCCGCGGCCTTCGACACTGTCTGCCACCGTACCCTAGTACAGCGCCTCAGCAACGTCGGAATCCAGGAGAAGGCACTGGAGTGGATCACCTCCTTCCTCGCCAGAAGGACACAGAGAGTCCGCCTCCCCCCGTTCAGATCGGAGGCCACCGAAGTCATCTGCGGCGTTCCTCAAGGCTCCTCGCTCAGCCCAACACTCTTCAACGTTTACATGAGCCCCCTCGCAGCCATCGCACGCCAGTACAACCTGAACATCATCTCCTACGCCGACGACACCCAGCTGATCCTCTCCCTCACTAACGACCCCGCCACCGCCAGAGCCAACCTGCACGAAGGGATGACAGACGTAGCCACATGGATGTCGAACAGCCGCCTGAAACTGAACTCGGACAAGATGGAAGTCCTCATCCTGGGATCCTCACCCTCCGCCTGGGACGACTCCTGGTGGCCCCCGGCCCTGGGCAGCGCACCCAAACCAACAGACCACGCACGCAACCTGGGCTTCATCCTGGAATCCTCCCTCTCCATGACCAGACAAGTCAACGCCGTCTCCTCGTCGTGCTTCAACATCCTGCGCATGCTACGTAAGATATTCCGATGGATCCCCACCGAGACCAGGAAGACGGTCACCCAGGCCCTCGTCACCAGCCGTCTGGACTATGGCAACTCCCTCTACGCCGGAACCACCGCCAAACTCCAGAAGAGACTCCAGCGGATCCAGAACACCTCAGCACGACTCATCCTGGACATCCCCCGCCGCAGCCACATCTCCGGACACCTGAGAGACCTGCACTGGCTCCCGGTCAACAAGAGAATCACCTTCCGGCTCCTCACCCACGCACACAAAGCCCTACACAACGAAGGACCAGGATACCTCAACAGCCGCCTCAACTTCTACGCTCCCAAACGCCAGCTTCGATAAACCAGCCACGCCCTCGCCGCCGTCCCCCGCACCCGAAGAGCCACCACAGGAGGAAGGTCCTTCTCCTACCTAGCCGCCAAGACTTGGAACTCCCTTCCTACCCACCTCCGCCTGACCCAGGACCACCTCGCCTTCAGGAAGCAGCTCAAGACCTGGCTGTTCGAGCAGTAGCGGACCCCCTCCCCCCAGCGCCTTGAGACCCTCCGGGTGAGTAGTGCGCTATATAAATGCATCGATTGATTGATTGATTGATGTGGCTTAGTGACAAGAGCTGCCGACTTCGGAGCTGGGGAACTCGAGTCTCGGCGTTGGCTCAACATCCTGTGATTCTGGGCCAATCACTTAATCTCCCTGTGCCTACCAAAAAGTAATGTGTCTCTAGGTGGTGCTCAAGCGCTGGTATTGAATATTTTTCTTTAAGTTTAAGGAGCTTCAATAATGTAATGTTCATCCCACAACATAGGGCAAGATGTAACATTATTTGAGAATAACAAACATATGTGATGAAAAACATTTCATAAAACATATCAGAAAGCTGTTTTCAATTTTCAAAGGAGGGAAAGAAAAGGGGGAAGATAAAATATGCTCTGCAGCTGAAGATAAACTAGCAATAAATACTCATTAGAATAAAAGAGCTTACAGTAAACATATCTTCCATACAATATGCATGGTATTAAACAGAAGAAAGAAGGCAGAGAAATGAAAAAAAAAACTCATGGAGGTTGAAAGTTTTCTGACAGGTTACTGGAAATCTGAGAAATAGAGAGCGCTGTTCCCTTATCGGAACCAGCGCATTAGACTCTTGACTTTTGCGTGCTGGGAGAAACTAGAGCGCTGACCTGGGTTGGCATCTTGAGTTCACAGGCAACTTTATTAGCCATTTGTAAATTCCGCAAACAGCAGTATAGGACCTTTTGATTTGAAGAATGCTGGCACTTCCAATGAGGGTACTTGGCAGATTCTTTTAAGCGCTTGCTTACTTTCTTATTAACTATACTTTTACTGACACTTCCTGCCACAGTCCTGACACCTCCAAGGATAGCAATTTCATCTTTGTGTTGCATACATTTATTTGTAATAGTAGGTCAGAAAGTATAATCTGGTTGGGTCGGACCATAAATATCAAAGACAATTAAAGAAACATTATTATTGATGATTAGTTTAACTAAAATCAATCTGCCATGTGTGTCTGTTTCTTGTGAAGCAACAGAGTATTTTAATTTTTTATGACGTAAGATAATGACACCATTCCTCTTTGTAGTTGTGGGAGAAACAAGAACAGAACCAACCCAATTGCGTCTGAGCTTAAGAGCCTCAGCTTCTGACAAATTCGATTCTTGTAATAAAACTAAGTTAGTATTATAGGAGGCTAAATGTGAAATAATTCTCTGCCTCTTTTTAGGATTAATAAAATCTTTTACATTCCATGTAACAACCCTGAATGCAAGAAAATAACCATAAATATAAAACAATGGAACTGACAATAACAAAGGAGTATAGGAAGAGCAATAAGCAAAGCCAGAATGTAGAAATAAGGTAGATACAGAAACAATTCATAAAGAGCTATTTGACCATCAATAGGGAAAGGAAAGGAATAGAAAAAAGAAATAGATATGAGAAGAAAAATAAACTGAAACATATACTAGGGCAAAAGAGATAGGAAAGATAGAAAAGAGGAAGAAAAGAAGGGAGAAAAAAGATAGTCCGAAGGGACAGAACATGTCAAACTGACAACTGTAATACGTACCGTTTATGGGGGAAATAAGGACAACAATAAGGAGTGGTGACAACAAATAAAGACGGCACAACGAGAAGGGAGAAGGTATCACGTTTGGACGCCAACATGACAAATAGGGAAACAGGCAACAGAATTCCAACTAACCTGCAAAGGAATTGAAAAAGGAAAAAATGTGAAACAAGTGATGTTAGATCTGGGGGTCTCTAGTTGGCAGAGGTAGGTACCACTGTCCAAATAGGGACCCTTGCTTCTAGTCAGGGCAAGGAGATAACCCTCTGAGATAACCCCTGCTCACCCTCTAGGTAGCTTGTCTAGGCTAACCAGAGGCAATGCGTAAAGTATTTGTACCAATACTCACAGTAACACAGTGAAAACACCACAAACTGACTCCACAACAGTTTAGAAAAATAAAGGTATTTTTAATCTAAACTACACAAGACCAAAACGACAAAAATCCAACATACACAGTTCAAGAATATGGTTTCAAAAAGAGTTCTTAAGGTTGCGTTAGAATTCTCTACGTTGCGATAGAATTCTCTACTGATGCGTGAAAAGTTCACAGTTGCGTCACGTTTACTCACAGTACCTTTTAGTTGCAACAAAGTTCCAAAAGCAGAAGCTGGTGCGGTGGAAAACAAGCGATGCGTTGCTCCTGAGACCCTGGGGAGGCGATGCGACAGCCCCGCTGCAGCAGCGGGCGTGTTGCGATGAATCCGGTCTGTATGGGGAGGAAGGCCACTTGTATGGATTCCGGTGCGTAGGTTCCGTAGGAAGTCTGTTCTCGCAAAGGCACGATGCGACGATCTCGTAGGGGCTGCGACGATCTCCGGGGCGACGATGCGCGGTCCAGCGGGGATCCTCTCTCTCGCAGCTCCTCGATGCGTTGATTCTGCGACGATGCTCGCAGCGACGTGATGCGGTCCGCAAGCAAGCAGTGCGGCGTTCTCACCCAGTGACGACAGGCTCTGCGACGATACTCGCAGCGATGTTCAATTCTCCCGCACCGGTCTGGTGCGTCCCGCAAACGAAGGATGCAACGTCTCTGGCAGCGGCGTCAGGCGCTGCGACGATCTCGACCTCCGTAGCGGCGGGAAACTTCTCGCACTGTCGGGGATGCGCTCCGCAAGCAAGCGATGCGACACTTTTCAAGTTCAAAAGTCACTCAAGCTCAGTTTCAAGCTTCCCAGCTCAGGTACAACTTCCAGAGGCCCCACAACTGGATCAAGCATTCTAGGAAGGACAGAACTCTCTCAGCAGAGTTCAGGGAAGCTGGGGGTGAAGTCCTTTTGTTCCTGGGACTTCAAAACAGGGAGCCAGCTCTTCTCAGGCCCTTGGAGATTCCTTCAAGACAGGGGACACAGCACACAGCAAAGTCCTTCCCCTCTCCTTGGCAGCAAAGCAACAGGTCAGTCCAGCAGAGCAACAGCAGGACAATCTTCCTTCTTCAGTTTCAGCTTTCTCCTTGGCAGAGGTTCCTTCTTGATTTCCAGGATGATCTAATTTTCTGTTGTCAGGGGTCCTGTACTTATACCCCTAAAGTCTTTGTTCTCTTGGTGCATGTGGGCCCTGAGCCCGGTCTGAACCAGTTCTGGGTGTTTCCTGAGTACTGTGTTTTGCTGGCTTCTGACTTCCTTTCAGAGTGAGGGGCAGGGTCCTCAGCCGCCCAGCAGGGGGGTGGAGCCAGCATTGTGGAAGGCAGGCACAGCCCTATTCAGCCCAGGTGCTAACTCCTCCCACTACTCCAGTTGCAAATGCAGTCATTCAGCCTAGTGCTGACTCATCCAGGGGAATTCCCTCCTGGGGAATTCCCCAGCCCCTGTCACTCTCAAACCAGACAGTCAATACACAAACAGGCCCAGGCACACAGGAGGGTCAGACAAGAGAACAGCAACTTTCTAAAAGTGCTGTTCTCAAACACAGGATTTAAAAACAACCTTTCCTAAAAGATGTGTTATTAAATTCTGAGTTCAGGGATACTAGATACTTATGTCCTATCTTGTTCCTATGGGAAGAAATGCTGTTAACCACTGTAGCCAGCATCCCCCATGTTAACCTATGGAGCAAGATAGCCTTACAGTAGTGAAAAACGAAAATGGCTGCCATTCACTACCAGAGCATGTCACCTGCACTAGTACATGCTCTACCTTTTACATACACTGCACCCTGCCCAGGGGGGTACCTTGGGCCTTCCATAGGGGTGACTGATGTGCACAAAAAGGGAAGGGTTAGACCTTGTCAATGGGGACACTGACCAGGAGGACATGGCAGTTCTAAACTGCACACAGGCACTGCAGTGTCAGGCCTGAGACATCATTTTAGGGCTACTCCTGTGGGTGGCACAATCAGTGCTGCAGGCCCACTAGTAGCATTTGTCATCACCAGCCCTGGCACACTCAGTGCACTTTACTAGGGACTTCATGGTGATACAAATATGCCAAACATGTATATTCAATCAGAATAACAATTTACATAGAGAGCATATGCACTTTAGCACTGATCAGCAGTGGTAAAGAGCGCAGAGTCCTATTGCCAACAGCCACGGGTCAGGAAAAATAAGGGAGGAAGAAGCAAAAAGTTTGGGGATGACCCTGCAAGAAGGGCCAGTTCCAACACAACCCCCTTCCAGCCTAAAGCCAGGGTAGACCAAACGATACCTCGATGGGATTCCCTGCTTAAGGCGATAGAACACGGGAACTGGCCCACACAGCAGGGCCGTCCTGTTCTACGCCGTCCTAAACCCAGTTGGATCACTCTATCCATACTCTCAGGGTCCACCATGCCAATCCATGTGGAACCCTTCTCCTCACCAGTGGACACCACCTGTGCACCACCTAACTTTAATTTACTCACAGGTGTGTCCCAACAGACCGACAGCAAGCCACAGTGACCACCAACAGGGATCAGGGGTGAGACCCAGGCCTCATGCCTCTCAGGGTTCTCAAACCTCTGTGGCGCCAGAGGGTGGGGGGCAGTAGCCCCAGGTGCTTGGCACCCTTTGTCCACTCCCTCTCTTGTCAGGTCAGGTCTGACATCCTGGCACTGACCCACCAGTCCCGGACCAGTATCCGGTGGCTGGATAGGAGGCTGGGGTGGGCTTCCCCACACCCGGCCCTCCTCTTCCTTGGGGCTCTGTACCCTCCAACCTGGAGCGGTACCCCCTTCTAGAATAGTCAGGGCACCTGTGGCAGGTGTCCCGCACCATTCACCCACCAGTTCAGGGGTGCTATCCTGCAACTGGTATTCCAGGTCAGGGGGGATACCCCAGGCCTGGCCCTCAAACCTAGGCTCCCAAGCCTCCAGGTCAGACAACACCTGAACCTGGCTTCCCCACCTAGGGTTTAACCCCTCAGGTTGTACCGGGGTCAGAGGCGAGGACTCCCTCCCTCTGTACCCCCTTCCAGAGCGCTGCACCCTCCCTACTGGAGGGGTACCTCTGGGAACCATATTGGTCAGGACACTGGTTACAGATGTCCTTCCTTCCAGGTCAGGCAAATCCTGAACCTGATCTCCCAACCCAGGGACCAAAACCTGCGGTTGTGCATTTGCCTGGCACACCAGGACTTCTGGGGACTCACATAGTACCCCCTTGAGGGTGACACACAACTCATGTGTCCTGTGACAGTCTGCCTGGCGCAGATCTTTCGACACCTGTCCACCTGACAGCGTGGGAAGATCCCCCAGGACAGAAGTGAGGTCACCATGGTCACTCACTGGGGACTCAGCCCTTCCGACTGGTCCCTGACCCACTGGTTCTCCCACTGGGGACTCCTTCCCCTTCTCACCCCTCAGTCTGGACTTCGGTACCCTCCCAAATGGAGCGGCACTGCCAGACACCAGAACTGATGGAGGCCTGGTTACAGGCACTCCCCGTTCCCCAGACACTAGGAGATCCTCCTCAAATGGCCTACAAGTACAGTCTAGGTTCCCAACCTGGCGTTCCCTTAAGGAACCCTCCAGGCCCTGAGACTGGGTTTCGGGCACCGTGAGACACACCGTCCCACACTCACTCCTTCTCCACTTAGACCGGACATGAGCCCCTATACCCCTCCCACTACACTGGGACCTAACTGGGCTACACTGAACCTCTTCCACCTCACAGGTCTGGAAGATATCTAAGCCACTCCTTTTGGGATCACTCCCCAATGCCTCCTCAGACTCTCTGGAATCCAAGAGGTCTGCCTCCAACGCAAGCTCTCTGGGCTCAGAGAACTCACACTCCACCGGGTGTTGGCATAGCTCTGTAAAACAGGGACTTAAAATATGCTCTCCAACAAATGAATCACACAGCCCCCCACAGTTGTTGACCAAACTACCCTTTGCTTCACCCTCCAGTGCCTCACACAAGTACCCCACACCACTCTCCTGAGACTGGCAAGACAGTATCTGACTGTCTCTGTCACACAACCCACACTCTTCTGGCTGGTCTTCACACACACACACCAAGGTTTCTTCCACGGGGGAACCCCTCTCCCTGTACCTCTCTTCTAGAGTCAGTAGAGTGTCCCTCCCACCACTAGGAATATGGTCCCCTGAGCCAGTCCCCCAATCTACTTCAGGGACACTGCACTCCACTGGAACTACATCATAAACTTGAACCCCCTGGTGTATGTCGACCCCCTCCCTCAAGTCAGGCGCCACATCTCTGGGTGTTTGTACCTCTCTCTCCGCACTAGATATCATAATCATGCTGCCACCATCTGAGCTGGACTCCACCTCCAACTCAGCAAAGCTCCTTCCTTGAGCATCCCATTTTTCTTTCTGGGCTAAGGCCCACCGGATCATACCTTCCTTGTTTAGCCGGTCTAATTCTCTGCACCTTTGCTCAGCAGCAAGGAGCCACTCATCTTTCTCTTCCTCACAGTCAGAGAAGTCCTCCTCCTCAGAATCATCTGCTAATGTTGCTTCCCAAATTCTGGCCTCATGGGAATACAGGCATGCCTCAAGATCCCTCCTTGTGGAACCTTTCTCCACGGGCAGCCCCCTCTTCTTGCAAAAGGCTTTTATCTCCTCTTCTGAGTAGATGCACAGGTGGAAAAAGTTGACTTCCATTTTGGCAGGATTTTACAGGTGCAACACTAGCCAGAGTCTCAATATCCAAAAATACTTCCAGGAGGACACCGGAAAAAAAAACCAGTATGTGGTGGCGTAGTGGTCTGCACTCACTAGTGATGTACACCAATTACTGTGGGGTCAAGTACAAATACAAGTTTGGATCCCACCGCTGCCACCAATGTTAGATCTGGGGGTCTCTAGTTGGCAGAGGTAGGTACCACTGTCCAAATAGGGACCCTTGCTTCTAGTCAGGGCAAGGAGATAACCCTCTGAGATAACCCCTGCTCACCCTCTAGGTAGCTTGGCACGAGCAGTCTAGGCTAACCAGAGGCAATGCGTAAAGTATTTGTACCAACACTCACAGTAACACAGTGAAAACACAACAAACTGACTCCACAACAGTTTAGAAAAATAAAGGTATTTTTAATCTAAACTACACAAGACCAAAACGACAAAAATCCAACATACACAGTTCAAGAATATGGTTTCAAAAAGAGTTCTTAAGGTTGCGTTAGAATTCTCTACGTTGCGATAGAATTCTCTACTGATGCGTGAAAAGTTCACAGTTGCGTCACGTTTACTCACAGTACCTTTTAGTTGCAACAAAGTTCCAAAAGCAGAAGCTGGTGCGGTGGAAAACAAGCGATGCGTTGCTCCTGAGACCCTGGGGAGGCGATGCGACAGCCCCGCTGCAGCAGCGGGCGTGTTGCGACGAATCCGGTCTGTATGGGGAGGAAGGCCACTTGTATGGATTCCGGTGCATAGGTTCCGTAGGAAGTCTGTTCTCGCAAAGGCACGATGCGACGATCTCGTAGGGGCTGCGACGATCTCCGGGGCGACGATGCGCGGTCCAACGGGGATCCTCTCTCTCGCAGCTCCTCGATGCGTTGATTCTGCGACGATGCTCGCAGCGACGTGATGCGGTCCGCAAGCAAGCGGTGCGGCGTTCTCACCCAGTGACGACAGGCTCTGCGACGATACTCGCAGCAATGTTCAATTCTCCAGGACCGGTCTGGTGCGTCCCGCAAACGAAGGATGCGACGTCTCTGGCAGCGGCGTCAGGCGCTGCGACGATCTCGACCTCCGTAGCGGCGGGAAACTTCTCGCACTGTCGGGGATGCGCTCCGCAAGCAAGCGATGCGACACTTTTCAAGTTCAAAAGTCACTCAAGCTCAGTTTCAAGCTTCCCAGCTCAGGTACAACTTCCAGAGTCCCCACAACTGGATCAAGCACTCTAGGAAGGACAGAACTCTCTCAGCAGAGTTCAGGGAAGCTGGGGGTGAAGTCCTTTTGTTCCTGGGACTTCAAAACAGGGAGCCAGCTCTTCTCAGGCCCTTGGAGATTCCTTCAAGACAGGGGACACAGCACACAGCAAAGTCCTTCCCCTCTCCTTGGCAGCAAAGCAACAGGTCAGTCCAGCAGAGCAACAGCAGGACAATCTTCCTTCTTCAGTTTCAGCTTTCTCCTTGGCAGAGGTTCCTTCTTGATTTCCAGGATGATCTAATTTTCTGTTGTCAGGGGTCCGGTACTTATACCCCTAAAGTCTTTGTTCTCTTGGTGCATGTGGGCCCTGAGCCCGGTCTGAACCAGTTCTGGGTGTTTCCTGAGTACTTTGTTTTGCTGGCTTTTGACTTCCTTTCAGAGTCAGGGGCAGGGTCCTCAGCCGCCCAGCAGGGGGGTGGAGCCAGCATTGTGGAAGGCAGGCACAGCCCTATTCAGCCCAGGTGCTAACTCCTCCCACTACTCCAGTTGCAAATGCAGTCATTCAGCCTAGTGCTGACTCATCCAGGGGAATTCCCTCCTGGGGAATTCCCCAGCCCCTGTCACTCTCAAACCAGACAGTCAATACACAAACAGGCCCAGGCACACAGGAGGGTCAGACAAGAGAACAGCAACTTTCTAAAAGTGCTGTTCTCAAACACAGGATTTAAAAACAACCTTTCCTAAAAGATGTGTTATTAAATTCTGAGTTCAGGGATACTAGATACTTATGTCCTATCTTGTTCCTATGGGAAGAAATGCTGTTAACCACTGTAGCCAGCATCCCCCATGTTAACCTATGGAGCAAGATAGCCTTACAGTAGTGAAAAACGAAAATGGCTGCCATTCACTACCAGAGCATGTCACCTGCACTAGTACATGCTCTACCTTTTACATACACTGCACCCTGCCCAGGGGGGTACCTTGGGCCTTCCATAGGGGTGACTGATGTGCACAAAAAGGGAAGGGTTAGGCCTGGTCAGTGGGGACACTGACCAGGAGGACATGGCAGTTCTAAACTGCACACAGGCACTGCAGTGTCAGGCCTGAGACATCATTTTAGGGCTACTCCTGTGGGTGGCACAATCAGTGCTGCAGGCCCACTAGTAGCATTTGTCATCACCAGCCCTGGCACACTCAGTGCACTTTACTAGGGACTTCATGGTGATACAAATATGCCAAACATGTATATTCAATCAGAATAACAATTTACATAGAGAGCATATGCACTTTAGCACTGATCAGCAGTGGTAAAGTGCGCAGAGTCCTATTGCCAACAGCCACGGGTCAGGAAAAATAAGGGAGGAAGAAGCAAAAAGTTTGGGGATGACCCTGCAAGAAGGGCCAGTTCCAACAAGTGAGAAAACCAGTGTCTAGGAGCAACCTGTAAGGGAAGCAAACATTAGTAAAACAGGGAACAAAATGTGCGTAACAGTCAAGTGACAGAAGAAGGACCAGGAATTTCCATCGACAAAGTAGAATTTTAAGGAATGAATTTCCTTAGGTCTCCAGGATCATCATCAAATGTGAACGTGTAGTTCTGAAATGTCACTTTAAAGAGACATGGATGAAAAAGTCCACATCGTGCACCTAGGGCCGGAAGTGCAGGTCGTAGTTCGGGGAAGTCGTTCCGCCTTTTTTCTGTTGCAGTAGAGACATCTTGAGAGATAAACAAGTTAGTACCAGACCAAACAACGCTTTTTAGACTTAGCTGCGTTTAACACTTGGATGAGGTCCATGAACTGCAAGAAGAGAAAAATCGATCCGCTAGTCTGTGAGCAATCTGGATGTTAAAGTTAGTCGAAGGTGGAAGATCTAGAAGCTTTGGAAAAAAGGAGGTGAAAAAAGCGACCGGATCATTCCCATCAAGACCTTCCAGAAGACATATAAACGGCGATTTTTCCGTCTGTTTCTGTTTTCGAGATCTTCTACTGTTTTTTTTAAGCAATGAAATATCTTCCTCCAGTGTCGCTATTTTTAAAGCAGCATCCTGGACATCACTGACACGTTGTTCACCAAGGAAAGCCTAGAGTCCATAGATGACCACTTATTATCCTACACTTGTAACCGAGTATTAGTATCCTCAATGAATGGGGGCAGCGCACGTTTCTCCTCTAAAATAGTATCTAATGATACAGGAGTTAGAGGCTTAGGAGGAAAAGGTAGGTCTTGCTTGAGGCACTTATTAGCCATAGGTGTTGTCTGTGTCTTAGAGGTCCTCAAAAGCAGAGGTACTGACTGAAAGGTAGAAGACTGAGCCATTCCCACTGCAGAGAGCAAACAGTGCATGGAAAGAACAGTATTTGAGGAGTCATACTTAGAAGGACTGCCTTTATTTGAATGTAGTAGGCTTATACTTCTGCCTATAGAAGATGTTGAAAAAACGCAGACATTAAAAGAACACGGCCAACAATAAATATATTTCTCCTTCCCCAATCTCTCAATGCCAAAGAGAAACAGGATATGTCCAAAAAGTGAGGAGAGAGATGGAAAACAGGAAAAGAGAGACACAAACAGTTCACCTCTGAAGAGAATAAAACAACTTGAATACAAAATGGTGGCAGCAATGTAGGCTCAGAGTTTAGGGCCTCAAAAAGCAGTGAAAACAGTTAAAACAAGCATTTACAATGCAACGGTTTCGCCTTTGGAAAAGTTTGAGCTATCGGCATTGTGAATTACAAACTTTTTATTTATGTGTTGGTTTTGAAAACAGATAAATAAATGGCATTGTCATTTACAATGGCAATAGCTTAATCTCTCGCAAATGCGATTTGTATTGCATTTTCAATGCAATAGGTCACGTATTTAAGCAAGTTTATGCTATTGACATTGCAAATAATTCGTTTTATTTATGTTTCAAAAACCAAAACATAAATAAAAGGTCTCACACTGCTGTCTCTCACACTGCTGACTCTGCCTTGAACACACCCACTGCTGTCTCTCTCACACACACTGCTATCTTTCTTACAGACACTGCTGTCTCTCATACACAATGTCTCTCACACTGCCAGCCTAGGTCCATTTGTTGAGTGCCTCCGTGGAGTTCAATGTGAAACCTGCAGTTCGCATATTCGGCGGGAGTGGACACGGACGGCGGGAGGGGGCGGGAGTGGACGGCGGGAGGGGGCGGGAGTGGACACGGACGGCGGGAGGGGGCGGGAGTGGACACGGACGGCGGGAGGGGGCGGGAGGGGGCGTATAATTCTGAGTGTTTTTTTTTTTTTTAGCATGAAGTATTCTGATTGGCCGCGCGAAACCAATGCATTTGCTTCAGAGCGAATCTGCCTGGATAATATGATGCCAAGGGAGAAGCCGATAGAGGGCAGAAAGCTTTCTTCTGGGTCCTAACTGCTGCCTCTTATACAGACCGTGGCTTGGGCACCAACACCCCTTGCCTATTCCAGCCTAGGTCCATTTGTTGAGTGCCTCCGTGGAGTTCAATGTGAAACCTGCAGTTCGCATATTCGGCGGGAGTGGACACGGACGGCGGGAGGGGGCGGGAGTGGACGGCGGGAGGGGGCGGGAGTGGACACGGACGGCGGGAGGGGGCGGGAGGGGGCGGGAGTGGACACGGACGGCGGGAGGGGGCGGGAGGGGCGGGAGTGGACACGGACGGCGGGAGGGGGCGGGAGAGGACACGGACGGCGGGAAACGTGCACAGGACAGCAAGGGGGCGGAAAGGCACACGGAGGGGGCGGGAATGGACAGCTCATCTGAATTCACTTTCAGTGAAAGGGGAGGGAACGGCAAAAAACGTAACTCCGCCCTGGGAAAAAATCTCCGGAACGCCCCCCGAATCTGGTCCAGCCTTGATGGACAGATCCGGCACCCAATGGCTAGCCTCCATTTATGGAGCTAACCAATGAGAGCCGGGGGACGTTCCAGGAGTCCTTATTGACGACATAGGATTTCACCTGCGCTGAAGAGCTGCGCAGAGCGCAGCCTTCGGCAGGCGAAACCCAAAAACGATATCAGAAGAGTAAAAAGACCGACCAGATGGGAAGATAAAAGTTATCTACACAATACACAGCCCAGTGTTTGGGCAGCACACACTGCCCGATCAAAAACGCCACACGTCGTGTTATGTAATCCCTCTAGTGCAGCCCCTTTCCATACAGCAGTGGGACCCGAATTCGGTCAAATCCGTCTTTTCTGGACCGTAGTGCCAAATGAATGACATCTAAGCACTACTCTGGGCACTAGTGGAGACTGAGGTGTCACAAGTCACAGGGTTTGGAGTTGCCGATTCACTTCCGTGTTTAGGTGTCGAGTCTCCCGCCTCCAGGCCGCGTGTTAAATTGATCACTTTTGGGTCATGCTTTTATCCGAGTCACCTCTGGCCTCCGCTTCATGAGCTCACTGCAAAAAAAATAAGCCAGGAAGCATCGGGAGCAGCACAGATTGTCAGAAGTACAGTCTTTGGCCTCTTTGCTGAGACTACAGAGGCTTGACTCCGCACTTCGCGTGTGCCGGCAAAACCTCTTACCACCAAGGCTTATCTTCTTTAGCAGGGACGACTACAGGCGAATCGCTTCACTGCCTTCGATATAAAGGTTTCAGTCACTCATTTATTCGAGTGCAAATGAATTACATCTTTTAGTCATTTGAGTAAAAAGCCACGTGCCTAGATAATTGTGTTTACCTATGTGTGGATGTCAGACGTCTTTAGCGCCGAATGCTAAATAGTGCTGCTTTTAGGCGCTAACAGAGCTACTACCCCCCTGTACTGAGCTAACTGACTGTGCTGTTGAAGACTGTAGTGACTACGAGTTAATGGTGATAAAAAGTGCTTGCAGGGCTAGTTCAGAGCCATTCTCCGGCCAGTGTCTCCATAACCTCATAGTCTGTTGGGTTGGGGCAGAGTCAGTCGTCAAGCCGCGCTCCTGCCGGCCATTAGCCCCCAGCCAGACCGGCCACCCAGGGTAAGCTCTGGCCAAGACTCGAGGGCAGATTAACTGCAGAAATGACAGGAGTGAATAAACCCCATCAGGAGACGGGGGGGAGAAGGAATCCGGGAGGCAGGCGAGGCATTCACCAGGAAGAAAAGACATTCATTGACCAGGCGCCGCAGGAAGCAGGGCGATCTGCAGACACAGCAGCCACCCGCAGTCTTAAGTGTCACCTTAAAATAGATAGATTTTCTTTTCGGTGGGGAGAGGGTGCAGAGGGGGACAACAAGGGGGTGGGGAGAATCAAACTCCACAGGTGGGATGGAGAAAGGTTTTGTTGGCGGGCTCCTCCCCGAGGGGGCAGGGACTCGAGCTGGGAGGCCGGGGCTCGGCGAGGAATAAAAAGACACATGGCGCTTGGAGCGCGGTAGAGGGTACAGCGTCCACGCCGAGTCGCCTTCTCCCAGGAAGCAGCCAGCGGGCACGGCTGCGGGCAGCACAGACCGGTGACTGTAGCACCGCAGCACGGAGATCAGACGGGGGAGCGGCCCGCACTGCAGAGGCACAGGTCCTCGCCCTGCCGCAGACAGGGGCTGGTGCTCGGGTGATTGAAAGGGTGCCCACAGAGGGATATCAGGGTGCTGCGCCCACAGACCCCCGCCACAGGGCACGAGAAGCCAGCCCTAGGAGGCACCTCCCCGGGCGCACCTGCCACCAGCCCTCGGCCTCGCACAGCCCCGGACCCATCCTGAAAACTTCAACGGGAAATGGAAGATGAAGCACTCGGAGAACTTCGATGAGCTACTCAAGGCGCTAGGTGAGTGCACGCGGGAGTGGGGAGACCTCCCCTGAGTGGAGATGGGGTGTTGGGTGAGCCTTCGGGGGCGTCAGTCCTGCGTGAACAGTAGGTGGGCGCAATGGCAGTGGGTGAATTATCCTATCGGTCAGTATGTGGGCGACTAACACAGCCCTCTCTTGCTGTGGGCGAGTGAGTTCTCCAGGTGAGTCGGCGGTGCAGTTGGTGAGTCATGGACATGGATGGGTGAGTTCTCCAGTTGTTGTGGGTGAGTCCCGTGGGAGGTGCGGGTATGTGCTGGTGCTGTGCTGCGTCCTATGGGAATGGGTGGTTGAGTTCTGTCGGTGCTGTGTGTGAGGCGTTTGGGAGTGGGAGGATGGGTTAAATTGGTACTTTGGGGTAAGTCCCAGTCCCTTGCGAGTGGGACGCTACGTTCTGGTGCCGTGGGGAGTCCAATGGAGAGGGTGGACGAAGACTCCTGTTGCTGTGGGTGAGTCCCGTGGGAGTGGGTGGATGGGTTCTATCGGAGCTGTGGGTGAGTTTCATTGGAGTGGGTGGGTGAGTCCTGACGCTGAGTGGGTGATGGAGTTTTATCGGATTTGTGGGTGAGTCCATTAGGAGTGGGAGGATGAGTTCTGGTGCCGTGGGGGAGTCCCCTGGGGGTGGGTGGATGGATTCTCCTCGTGCTCTGTGCGAGTCCCGTGGGAGTGGGTGGATGGGTTCCAGTCGTCTGCTTGTGTCCGCACCCAACATCCAGCACAATGGCTGCGGAGGGGTTGGGGGGGATTTGGTGGGGAAGCGCTGGAATGAGAGGCTGGGGGCATTAAAAAGAAAAGTTTAAAAAAAAAAAGAAAACTTACCTGACTGCCGACTTCAGAGTCTCTCTCTTGCCTGTTTTCGCTGATGGGCACAGCTGACTCGAGTTGCACGAACGGGAGGGGGGCGGGAGAGAACACGGACGACGGGAGGGGGGCGGGAGAGAACACGGACGACGGGAGGGGACACGGACGACGGGAGGGGGGCGGGAGAGGACACGGGCTGCGGGAGTGGACGGCGGGAGGGGGCGGGAGTGGACACGGACGGCGGGAGGGGGCGGGAGGGGGCGGGAGTGGACACGGATGGCGGGAGGGGGCGGGAGGGGGCGGGAGTGGACACGGACGGCGGGAGGGGGCGGGAGAGGACACGGACGGCGGGAAACGTGCACAGGACAGCAAGGGGGCGGAAAGGCACACGGAGGGGGCGGGAATGGACAGCGCATCTGAATTCACTTTCAGTGAAAGGGGAGGGAACGGCAAAAAACATAACTCCGCCCTGGGAAAAAATCTCCGGAACGCCCCCGAATCTGGTCCAGCCTTGATGGACAGATCCGGCACCCAATGGCTAGCCTCCATTTATGGAGCTAACCAATGAGAGCCGGGGGACGTTCCAGGAGTCCTTATTGACGACATAGGATTTCACCTGCGCTGAAGAGCTGCGCAGAGCGCAGCCTTCGGCAGGCGAAACCCAAAAAGGCATAAAAACAATGTCACACAATGCAGGGCAAGCTCCAATGCATTTACCTGCCTGTTTCCAAAGCAATTAAGGACGCGGAAGCCGCATAACTGTATTGACGTTTCCGATGCGACACATAGGTCCGTTATCTGGCGGCCATCTTAGGCGCCGCTGTGCGCGCTCCTCCGGTATTGAATATTAAGTGCCAGTGCTGAGCACCGGAAACCATCAGCTCAAATTTAGCACCAGTGGTAGCAGAAGTGACTTCACTTGTCCTTTGACCTACACTTTCACTCATACATACACGCTTACACATACTCACACTCACACATAAACACACATTCCCACATAGACACTCTCTCTTACATAAACGCAGGAATGCACATAAAATGAATAGATTTAAAAGCATTTTTTTTACTTACCTCAGCCTGCAAGAAAAGTCATATTGTAGCAATTTGTACTCCATTATGTATTAAACTAATAGTGAATAATGTCATATTATTCACTGTTAGTCTAATAAAAAAACTGGACAGAAAACAGAGAGAGTGAAGTTCCCACCGACGTCTAAAAGGACGGATCACTGACACAACATCGACAGACAAAATATCAAGAGGACAAAATATAGAAGTAAAAATATCGACTGCCAAAATATCGACTTCCTATCTTCAAACAGGTAAGTACAAAAATGTCGACTCCAAAATATCGAGTGTAAAAAATATAGACCGTCAAAATATCGATTTTTTTAAATGTCTTAAAAGTAAATAAAAAGTAATATAATAATAAATTAAATTAATTTAAACATATTTAAAATACTTAAATAAACGTAAAATTGAGAAATAATTAATGTAACTAAAATATATATATTTTAAATACATAAATATATATATACATATTATTTACAAAACATATACAATATTATTACCGTAGGATAGCGTAGGGGTAAAAAGTACTATTCCCACTCCAAAGAGTGCAACAGTAGGGAAAGCATTGGATAGCGTAGGGGTAAAAATGACTATTCCAACTCCAGCGAGTGCAACATTAGGGAAAGCGTTGGATAGCGTAGGGGAAAAAATTACTATTCCCACTCCAGCGAGTCCAACAGTAGGGAAAGCGTTGGATAGCATAGGGGTAAAAATTACTATTCCAACTCCAGCGAGTGCAACAGTAGGAAAAGCGTTGGATAGCGTAGGGGTAAAAATTACTATTCCCACTCCAGCGAGTGCAACAGTAGGGAAAGCGTTGGATAGCATATGGGTAAAAATTACTATTCCCACTCCAAAGTGTGCAACAGTAGGGAAAGCGTTGGATAGCGTAGGGGTAAAAATTACTATTCCCACTCCAAAGAGTGCAACAGTAGGGTAAGCGTTGGATAGCGTACAGATAAAAATTACTATTCCAACTCCAGCAAGTGCAACAGTAGGGAAAACGTTGGATAGCGTAGGGATTTAAATTACTATCCCAACTCCAGTGAGTGTAACAGTAGGGTAAGCGTTGGATAGCGTACAGATACAAATTACTACTCCAACTCCAGAGAGTGCAACAGTAGGGAAAACATTGGATAGCGCAGGGGTAAAAATTACTATTACCACTCCAGAGAGTGCAACAGTAGGGAAAGCGTTGGATAGCGTAGGGGTAAAAATTACTATTCCCACTCCAATGAATATAACAGTAGGGAAAGCGTTGGATAGCGTAGGGGTAAAAATTACTATTCCCACTCCAGCGAGTGCAACAGTAGGGAAAGCGTTGGATAGCGTAGGGGTAAAAATTACTATTCCCACTCCGGAGAGTGCAACAGTAGGGAAAGCATTGGATAGCGTAGGGGTAAAAATTACTATTCCCACTCCAGAGAGTGCAACAATAGGGAAAGCGTTGGATAGCGTAGGGGTAATAATTACTATTCCCACTCCAGAGAATGCAACAGTAGGGAAAGCATTGGATAGCGTAGGGGTAAATATTACTATTCCCACTCCAGCGAGTGCAACAGTAGGGAAAGCGTTGGATAGCGTAGGGGTAAAAATTACTATTCCCACTCCAGCGAGTGCAACAGTAGGGAAAGTGTTGGATAGCGTAGGGGTAAAAATTACTATTCCCACTCCGGAGAGTGCAACAGTAGGGAAAGCATTGGATAGCATAGGGGTAAAAATTACTATTCCCACTCCAGCGAATGCAACAGTAGGGAAAGCGTTGGATAGGCTAAGTGTAAAAATTACTATTCCTTCTCCAGTGAGTGCAACAGTAGGGAAAGATTTGGATAGCGTAGGGGTAAAAATTACTATTCCCACTCCAGAGAGTACAACAGTAGGGAAAGCGTTGGATAGCATAGGGGTACATTTTAATATCCCCACTCTAGTGAAAATAACTTATAAATTAAACAATTAATACATTTTAATTAACACGTAATAATTAATTAATTACCAATTAAAAATTATTTAACAATTTATTTAAAATAAATACTAATTAATTAATTATCATGTTTAATTAATTATATTAAATTACTTCCCACCCTATTCACCTATAAAGCCATAATCCACTACTACAAATAAAATAATATTATTTACATAATTATCAATTAATCAAATAATAAAATGTAATTATCAATTAACAATTTATTAATTACCAATTAAAACTTAATTGACAATTTATTCAAAATATTTATTCAAAATAAATACCAATCAATTAATTAATTAATTAACATATTTAATTAATTATAATTAAATGACTTCCCACCCAATATAAACCCACAACCCGCTAAAGAAAATAAAATATTATTCACATAATTGTGAATTAAACAATTCATTAACATTAATTATCAATTAACAATTAATTAATTTTCAATTAAAAATTAATTACCAATTAATTCAAAATAATTACTAATTAATTAATTAACATATTTAAGTAATTATAATTATAATTACTTCCCACCCTATTCCCCTATAAACCCACAACCCGCTACAGAAAATAAATTAATAAAATTAAAATATTTAACAATTAATCAATTAAAATTAATTACCAATTACATTTTAATAAATTACCAATTAATAATTAATTAACAATTAATTCTAAATAAATAACAATAAATAAAATTACATATTTAATTAATTATAATTAAATTACTTCCCACCCTATTCCCCTATAAACCCACAACCCGCTACAGATTTATATTACATAAAAAATAAAAATGAATATTAACTTACCCAAATTTCGATATTTTTGTTGTATATATTATGTCTAGTCGATATTATGTCCATTCTATATTTTTGATTCGATATTATGTCCATTCTATTCGATATTAACATTTTCTAGTCGATATTTTGGTAGTCTATATTATGTCTAGTCGATATTATGTCCATTCTATATTTTTTACTCGATATTATGTCTAGTCGAAATTAAAAACTCAATATTTTGACTCTACACCAAAAGGACAAGCCGTTTCTGTCCCTGCCACTGATTTTGCAACTGCTCACACTAGGGGTCGCACAGCCGTGCCAGGGGTCCCAAGGGGCATGCCAGAGGTCACCCCTGGTGACCACTAGATGAAGTCCATGCTGATAAGGCCTTGGTGGGGAGTCTAAAACATGTTTAATTAGAAAAAATATAAAAATGAGCAGTCTTTGATACAGCACTTTGCCTCCCAAGCTAATGAGATAATAAGCAATGCAAGCTAACCCTTTCCACATTCTTGCTCCATAAATAGCAATGGAAGAGACACATGACAGAAAGTGGAACCCTGACTATTGGACTCTCGCCACGTGCCAGACTTTCCCATGAGAAGACTGGGGAAGACCATGAAAAGATAGAGAGAACTTACACTTCTCAAACACTGAGCAATCCATGTGTCAACCCTCGCTCCCAAGTGACAATGTCGAAAGGAGGATCAGTACTTCAAATATGAGAAGGTAGTTCAGGATTAAATATAACAAGGGCGTACAAAATTGTAATGATTAAACAACGAGGTACTTTAATTAAATGTAGTATAAATCAGCATACATTATCAGAAAAGTCAAAATGAGCTCACATAAGCTTTTCAGTCTGTAGTTGGAAATAACAAGCTGGCTCAGTTTAAGAAGGATAGAAACTGTGTGCAGCCCCCTAGGGCTCTCTTCCCCCTGATTTACACCCTGCAACCAGAGCAGAAGGATTTCAGTGGGTTTGGAGTGCATCAAGTGGGCATGGCAGATTTCTGCAATGCTGAGGGGAACTTTGCATACTACCCTGAGGGAATTCCAGGCAGTGCTTAATTTGAGCCGATGGTTGCAGGTGGGGACCACCGGCACTCATTTTTAGGGAACCACACTTATTTTTCCTCATCAAATTTGGACCCAAAGTAAGAGAGAGAAAAACACAAAAGGGGAAAAGAAGGAGGAAGAGAAAGACGGACAAATAGTGACAAAGAAAGAAAGCAAGGATAAAAAACCTCTGGGCACCAGCACTGATTATTAAATAAATTAAGCACTTGTTGCAGGTGCAGGGCAGGCATCGGGCTATGTTGATGCTCGCAATCCCTTCTATGACCCACCTAAAATCTTATCAAGTGCCTTTTTTTACTTGGTATGATCAGGGTTGGTGTCATAATTGTCCTTGTTCGTCTCCGTTGTATATGCATCATGAGATAAACAAGAGCGCACACCTTGGAATGCTCACGATGATAGTAACATATGAAAGGGCATAATCATTAAAGAGATATTAGAGGGATAGACCATCAACCTCAGTGTTTGAAAACTCAAGATGGCTCCCATCTTACAGTTGGATTTTCATCACCAATATTGGAAAATCCATTACATGGAAGACTGCCATTAATCCTTTTGACTGAGAGGTTGCATCGCCAAGGTAGTTGCAATAGATGACTGCAGCTGAAGCTGTCCTCAACATGCTTCCCTGCAATTCCCTAGTATTCTTGGGAACTGGGACAACCAGGACCTGCTCACCAGGCACATGTTTCCAATAGGCTGCTTTAACCCTATTCCTCAATGTAAAATGTATATGGGAAAAACCATAGTCACTTGCAACATTTGAAGCTGGTTCAAAACTCAATGCACGTGATGTTGAGCTAGTGCCTGAAAGGCTTGAACCTAAAGAAGTTATTGGGTGAAGTTTGCTAACCCAGACTCATCTTAGTAGGCTATATTATGAGCAGAGATAAGCTCTATCACCAACCTAAGGCTAGCCAGTCCAAAAAAACAGCTTCAGATGGCTAAAATGATGGTTTACACTTTAGGATGTGTAATGCAATCCGCATTTCTAAGATGTTATAAAGGATTATTGTTGAGTTGCTATCTCTTATGGTCGCCGTGGATGTACCCGCCACTCCTCCCAGAGAATGTCTATCAAGGAAACAATTTCCAACCTCAGAAACAACCTTAGAGAAATTTTCTTCCATAAATCATATAAAAGGAGAACATCTCTGTATTTTGGCCAATTTTATTCCTTCAAGCTAAAAACAAATGCCACAATCCTGCAGAAATTACACCCCTTTTGGCACCGCTATCTTTGATTCTGTTCAACAATTCATTAGCCATAGGGACCATGCCAACAACGTGGAAAACAGCTGTCATAAAGGCTCAGCAAAAAAGCCTTGAGGATTCAAGCAATTGGTATACTCTTGTCTATTGTCATAGTTCAGCAAGCTGTTGGAGAATGTGGTGTTTACATAATTTCAGAGTTTTGCATAGAACAAGAATATCCTAGATGGGTTTCAATCTGGTTTTTCTATCGAACAGAAATACAGATCTGGCAGTACTGTTAGTGATTATTGATTTAAAACTTTGCGGACCAACTCAAAGTTGGCATCAGATCTCATTAGATATCAAGGCAGTCCTTGACACCATCAACCATGCCAGCTTGACCTCCAGACTTATAGGAGTGTGCTTTGCAGGTGAGTGTACAAGTCTGCTTAAAATTATTTCAGAAGGACAAGTTACAGTAAGTCCAGATCCCACCTTCCAATTCTAGATCATGTAGGCTTGACTGGTGTTCAGAGCATGTGACTTCTGGCTAAGCTATTACTTCTATCAAGGATGTACTCTTACAAGTCCATGGATGGCACCCCGTTAATATTCAGAATTTTCACAGCCTACTTGCCAAACAGTAAAGAGTGTTTATCCATTTTTAAGAGCTGAATGTCCACCAATTTTCTGAACTAAAACCACACTATTTTAGAAGCAACCCATACATCTCCTAGTAAGTCCAATTGAAATAAAACTATACCCTGAATGTCCACAACATGCAAGTTATTACCACAATATTGCCTGAACCACCATTATTCATTGAGGCCACCACAGTGACATGGATGGACTCTGTACACCACCAATGACTAATATTACGCTAGGGCCAGCATTTTATCTATAGTGGGCATCATGCCATGGGTGCCCACAATCTGCAAAGTACTTCCACTATTGTTCCAGGAACAGCATTTTAAAAGGTTGAGCTGTGGCAAAGAAACCCAAACATATTCACCGCTCATGAACACACACACACACACAAACATACACTCCCACCCCAACACACACAGACATGCATGTGTGCACACACTAACACACAACATCAAGACATTTATTCATACTTACCTTCTGCTATAATCATGACTGCAGTTGGCGCTCTGGGATGCTTCTCTATCCCTCACACTGATGCTCCATGATGCTAAATCCTGGGAAGAGGGAGGAGGAATTGAATCTCATGGGTGACTTGTGGAGAGATCTGGTGTGAGTGTATTTGGGGTCAATAGTGGCTCAGTGGAAGGAGAGACAAGAGAGCTTTGGGTCAGAAGGCAAGTGGGAGTACCTTGGCCAGCCTGGCAAGGAGGCAAACTAAAGTGTCATGGGAAAAGAGGAGCAGAGGTTAGTGCTTAAGTGATGGATGCAGTTGGGAGTGCCTCAGGCAGTCCTTGGAAGGGTCAGAAAAGAGTACGTTGGGAAGACAGAGGAGGATGAAGGTCATCAGCGAGAGAGAAGGCAGACAGGAGGGATATGAGGGCCCTGGGATCTGTCAAGACCTTCTCCTCCACTTCTCTTCTTGCAGCACCTCTTTTCTCAGTTCTTCTGAGGAGTGGGATTCCACCCTCTTTGAACATCAACCCAAGCCCACCCACGACTTGCTGAAAGCCAACAACCTCAACAGATGATTCACTGCATGCGCCAACTACTTGGCTCCTCTGAAGTGCTACCCAAAGGCAAGAGCCCAACCACAGGTCAGCTGGTACACAGAGAAACTCAGGCTCAGAAAATGCCACTGTAATCAAGTAGTATGCAAATGGAGAACAAGTCAGATAAAGACATTGTCAAATTAGCTATAAAATCTTCTACAAGCAGATATGGAACACCAAGCGTACAGCTCTTGCAGAGTGCATCAAAGCCAGCACTTACAGAAGCACGGACATCTTCCCCATCATTAAAGATTTCACCACACCCCCTGCTGCTTCCAGCAATATCACCCCATCACAAAACCTTTGCAACAAGCTCTCAGAATTCTTCTGTAACAAAATCACCTCCATTTACAGCAACTTCAATCCTCAACCACATCTCGTTCTCAAAAAGTCAATTTACTGTCAGAGTCGAAGAACAAACCCTTACATCATGGCCTGCCCTCTCCACTGTCAAGATCGCTGATGCCATGCAGAGCATTCACTCGGATGCTCCAGCTGACGGTTGTCACCCCCAAACCTTCATGAAAGGACTCCTAGCAATTAGTGAAGTAGTAACACCCATTCTTAAGGCTTCCATCAACTCACTTATATTACCGAACACCTGGAAATATATCATCATCATGCCTTTGCTCAAGAAACCATCACTGACCCAGCCATTCTTTCCAACTACAGACCCATCTCCTTCCTACCATACCCATCAAAGGTCTGAAGGAAACTAATCAACGGATGCCTCAACGACCACCTCAACAACCTCCAGCTCTTCAATGCCACGCAATCTTGATTCAGACCCAACCACAGTACAGAAACAGAACTCATTGCCACCACAGATGACATCGCCATGCTAGTTGACAAAGGAGACACAACAGCCCCCATTTCCCAGAACCACTCTGCAGCATTTGACATGGTCTAACACTCCATCCTCATCAGGCGCCTGCACGACATTTGCATCCAAGGACCTAATCTCCGCTGGATCTTCTCCATGTTAATGGATAAACTTAAGCTGTCAGCCTGGCACCTTGCTCCTCAGAAGCCCAAAAACTCATCTGTGGAGTCCTTCAAGGTTCAGCCCTCTTTAATGCATACATGATCCCTCTGGGCAATGTCATCCATGCGAGTGGCATCAACATCTTCTCCTATGCAGACTGCATGCAGTTCCTCGTGGACAAGACCCCCAACAGGCAACAAGTTGACAACCTGCATGACTAAAGTTACTAACTGGATGAAAGCCAAGTGTCTTATGTTTAACACGGACAAGATAGAAGTAGTGATCTTTGGCAAGAACACCTCACCATGGGACTCCAACTGGTGGCTGGCCAAACTTGGACCCACAACCAGAACCCATGCCAGGAGCCTTGGAATAATAATTAACAGCAACCTGGACATGTCAATGCCATCACTACATCCTGAAGATGCTGAGGAAGATCTTTAGATAGCTCCCAAGCACCACCAGAAAAACAAAACTGTCACTTATGACATAGTAACCAGCAAGATGGACTATGGGAACAACCTCTATGCCAGGATCACCAAGCAACTCACTAGAAAACTACAAATCATCTACACCTCGAAACCAAAATCATCCTCAACCTCTCACACAGAACTCACATTACACCACACCTCAGGGAACTACACTGGCACCCAAAACACAAAGGTGCTCAATTCAGACTTCTCACACACACATTCAAGGCACGACACAGCTCATGCCCCACCTACCTGAACAGTCGCACCTCCTTTCACAAACCTTCTGTACACCTCAGCTCCTCAGGACTCAACAATCTTACACATACACAGAACCAGATCAGGAAGATGAGGGTTCTCTTACATCGCTCCTAAAGCGTGGAATGACCTCCCTCTCCAAATCAGAGCCTCCTCTTCCCTTCTTGATTTCTGCGGGAAGCTGAATAGCTGACTTTTCAATTAGCCAACCTTCAATATAAATAGCGAGGCACATGCAAGTACTCAATGTCAGGGTACCCTTGTGGAGGATAGTGCGCTTCACAAATATGCATAACATAACATTTATCCGTCTTATCCTTAGGCAAATAACTGCCTTGGAGCTCAACTTAGTGGAAACGTTTGTGATTCACCCTGTTGGGTATGAGAACCAAATGTCCTGCAGTGCCCATGGGCTCCTTGTCTCAGTGGTATGATGAAGTGTTTTTAAGAGGACAGAAATACAACTAAAAATAAAGAGCTTATTTGCATTCAAGTGCAGTCTCGATTGAAGACTTTATGCCCGCTTTTAAAGGTCCATTGTCAAAGAAGACTGGCAAGAGTGGCTGGAGCTGCTGCAGCAGGCAGGGGCACTCTGATAGCATGGCAATCACTTCAAATTGTCAATCTCCAGGGCCAGATAGTAGCTGCTATTTGTAGCAGAGACTGATCCACCAAGCAACTTTCCTGCGCCGGACAACTGGCATATCATGAGGACTATCTTCGCGTGGCCTCAATCCATCAACTCCTACAGAACATGCAACCACCCTCTACCCTTCGGAAATCTGTGGGATCGCCATCAGCATCTGGTTTCTCAATCATTACACCTGTGTCATCTAATTTCCTATTTGAAACCAAAGTTCTAATGTGTTAAATCTCTAAACTCCAAACAGTATTTAAGAGGTGGTCTAGCTCCACATCATAATCTTTCGTCGCTACTGCAGGGTCTCTGTCCCCCTGGTAGAAGCACTTCAAATCTGTGAAAAATGCATTAGAGAATACGCTGAAATATCACATTAGTCCTTTGTTAGACCAATGGTACAAATAGTGAGAAGGGTACATCAAATTGCATTCGCTGTATTTGTTTTCAAAATTCCTGGATGTTTCGAAGGTGTGCTAACTGAAACAGAGCATAGGGGCAGCCGCACAGCTTCCCTGCAGAGAGCCACTATTCAGGCAGACACACTAACCACAGACTAGACTTGTTCTGTGCCGCTTTTTAAACCAATACGTACCCCCAGTAAATGTCAGAAGTGCTTCTAGCTTCTTAATACCTGTCACTGTATTTACGCCTCGTTGGCTGCAGTCACCTCTTCTTCTTTTCTGATGTCTTTGTAGTTTTTCTAAGGGCAGAGAATACAGGCCGAGATAGACAATCTACTTGTAGTGTGAAAAACTCCCAAAATAAGCATTTGGAAGATGGCAAAGATGCGTGGAGTCTTAAATATCAACGTTTTCCACAGGAAAATGTGCTCTGCAGATTTAAAGAGGTCCCTACCAGGGGTCTCCGAATCTCTGATCTAAATGGCTCGCGAGGAAGGTGTCGTCTGCTCGATTAAATGTGCTTTCTCGGCGCTCAGTATGTGATTCTGGGATAAATTCTTCTGCAGGAGGGGTTGTGGAGGGCAGGTTGTCATCAGGGATGCTTTTAATGAGCTTGTCTCCTCCGTGGTCCTCTGCGATGATCCTATCTGCATGCAGGGTCGGCGGCTGTCTATGAGCAGGTAGGATAAGGAATGGGCTTTTGTGCTGTAAGTCTCGCGGCTCCAGACATTAATTGGATGCGCGCGCCCTCAAGGGTTTCACGCTCCACTAAGATTAAGCAATGCATCGTCTGTAAATAAGATTGACGTCTTCTCTAGTCAACAACACCATGCTCTCCCTTTCAGGCTAAAATGGAGCATTTTGAACTGTTATGATACCAGACAGAAAGCCACTTAGACATGTAACTATAATAACTTTTGACTTTGAATAAGCACTTTTTTCTAGTGATTTCAGGATTGTAAATAAAAGGTGTTACTATTACCCATCTCAACGGAGTTATTTTTTCTCAACCTCTGAAGGATGAGTGGCTGAATCAACCCCACTGGGAATAATGTTTGGCTCCAGACTCCAGATGATAAGGAACTCAGCTGCCAGGCTCATCCTCGACCTTCCCAAACGGACCCACATCACCCTCCACCTCAGTAACCTACACTGGCTCCCCACCCAGAAAAAGATGCCAGTTCAAGATGCTGACACACACCTCCACAACCAAAGACCAGCTTATATTAACCACCCCCAGAACTTCCACCAACCCTCTAGACAGCTGCGCTCCTCCACCCTCACACACACCCAGTATCCGCGGAAGCAACAGTGGAGGACGCTCCTTTGCCTACCACCAAGTCATGGAACGACCTCCCCCTGCACCTGCGAATATTATCCTCTCTCCTGCAAATTCAGGAAGGGACTAAGGGCCAGATGTAGGAAGGCCTTTACCGGTCGGTAACGGCCGAACATCGGTATTCTCGGCCGTTACCGACCGGTATTTAGCTTTCGGCATGTAGGAGATCGAAAATCATCCAAATCGGTAAAGTTACCGAATCGGTAAAGTTACCGAATCGGTAAAATACCAAATCGGAAATATTACCGAATCGGTAAATTTACCGAATCGCAAAGGTTTGCGAATCGGTAAATTTACCGATTCGGTAATATTTACCGAATCGGTAAAGTTACCGAATCGGTAAATTACCGAATCGGTAAATAAGAAGTGGTAAAATGGATATTGAGATGTAGGGAAGCTCTGAAAGCTATTTTTTATCGCCCTATCAGCAAGCTGTCGCTAACAGGCGTAAGTGACAGCTTTCTGGCGATAGCGGACGCCTTGCATGTCAGCGATGATTATCGCTAATGACATGCAAGGTAGGCGTTCCCAACTAGAAGCGACTGAAAACAGTCGCTAACACTACTTCCCCCATTACCAACGCAGGCGAAGCGATAAAAAAATTTGCGCTAAGCGCGATTATCGCTAGTAATTAACACCTGCTGCAAACCTGACATACCTGTATCCTCAATGGGAAGTGGATCTTCAGGCTAAGACAACCAATGCGTTAATTTGTGAATATTGCTGGATTTCCAGCGATATTCATGCATTTCGCAGCTATCGCTGGATATTTTATCACAGTGGAGATAAACGTTGCTAATAGTAAAGTTACCGAATCAGTAAAATACCGAATCGGAAATATTACCGAATCGGTAAATTTACCGAATCACAAAGGTTTGCGAATCGGTAAATTTACCGATTCGGTAATATTTACCGAATCGGTAAAGTTACCGAATCGGTAAATTACCGAATCGGTAAATAAGAAGTGGTAAAATGGATATTGAGATGTAGGGAAGCTCTGAAATACCGAATTTGCTTGAAATTCGGTATTTAAGAGTCGGTATTTCCCATGGATTGGAATCAGGTGGTAAACAGGTGCAACCTATAAAAATGGACCCAAAATGCAATTCTTCTTGCACAATGGCGGCATTTTATGTGATTGCAAGACGGCTAAGGCTACAGGACGAAGGGGAGAGGGAATGGCAGAGAGAGGAGCAGGTCTACAGACAGAGGATAACCCTGTTCATGCTCACAGAGGCAGAGATACTCCAGAGGTACAGGTTGGCCCCAGACACCATCACTGACCTCATTAGGGACCTCCACCCACTGTTGGATCACACTACCCCAAGGGCACACGCTATTCCTCCCCGTGTGCAGGTGCTGTGCAGCCTACACCTGCTTGCCTCTGGGAGCTATCAGAGTGTGGTTGCTGCGGTAGGTGGGGTGACCCAGAGCAGCCTGTCAAGGTTTTTCCACAAATTCCTTGACGCAATGTTACAGAGGATGGAGCATTACATATCATTTCCTGCAACCCATGCAGAACTGGTCCAAACAAAATCAGACTTCTACCAGATGGCACGTTTCCCCAATATCATTGGCTGCATTGATGGCACACACATTCCTATTTGTCCCCCAGCTGCCACAGAATACATCTACAGGAATAGGAAATCCACCCACACCATCAATGTGCAGGTGATCTGCAATGCAAAGTTCGCCATTACTGACCTTGTGGCAAAATTCCCTGGGAGTACCCATGACTCCTACATATTTCAAAACAGTGGCATCTATGCACGGCTGACTGCAGGTGAATTTGGTGAAGGATACCTCCTAGGTAAGACGCAGTTGTGCGACCCCTATAAGACCTATTGTAATAAGCAGTACAAGTATGCATGTGAATAAATCATACCCATTTTCTTTTAGGAGACAGTGCATATGCCCTCCGCTCCTTCATACTCACCCCCTACCTCAACCCCTCAACACCCAGCCAAAGGAGATATAACCGGGCTCACAAGAGCACACGCAATGCTGTCGAAAGAACATTTTGCATCTGGAAAAGCAGGCTCAGATGCTTGCACAAGAGTGGAGGTGCAAGGCAGTATACCCCCATCACCTGCTGTAAGATCATTGCTGCCTGTGCTATGTTGCACAATCTCGCTGTAAAGAGAGGTACTGAGGTGGAGTTGTCAGACTATGAGGATCATGACGACAACAGTGCTGTGCCTGAAACACAACCTGCTGGAGTGTCAACACCAAGTGATGGCAGATACAGACGTGAGGAAATAACACACAACTATTTCTGAGTGAGTGATGACACTGAAACCTATATTGAAAGCACAAGCTTTTGTTTAATTTTGTATATTTCCAGGTATGTCAAAGAACAAAAGTACAACAGTAAGCATTTCACAGCAATGCTCACAGTGAGCAAACACACACACACAGGTGTTGAATCCACCTACCATAGTTGTATATTGTCACTAGGCAGGTTTAAATGGCGCAAATGTGCAACCTTAACTTTTTGAACCATGATTAGAATGTCCAATGGCAGTAGGCCATATTATCAACTGTTTATTTACGGCCACGCTTTGCACTAGCAGGTGTTTGTGGCTCAACCTGTTCACTGGGCGTTTGGCCTGTAGCCTCACCCTGTCGCCTGCTGCTCCTCCTTGTCTCTACGACATGGGGGCTTGCCGTGCTGCTCCTACTGGTGCTACCTTCAGTGTCAGGCACATCAATGGCAGCAGTTTGTGCACTCTGGGCATTGAGTAGAGCCTCCAGC
This sequence comes from Lissotriton helveticus, assembly GCF_964261635.1. Classification (NCBI taxonomy): domain Eukaryota; kingdom Metazoa; phylum Chordata; class Amphibia; order Caudata; family Salamandridae; genus Lissotriton; species Lissotriton helveticus. The sequence goes on along the minus strand of NC_136059.1, from coordinate 170,035,094 downwards.
GCACCGGTCATTCCGGCTATGCCCCTAGTGAGCTGATTGCTGTTATTAGTCAGGACTTCCTGACTATTCATGCTACGTCTGCATAGCAGGGATGTGGCTGTTGCCAGGCGGTGTATGGATTTTTCAGTTCTCTCTGCACGCTGCTTGTCCCTGCGCCTTGAAGTAATTTCAGAGTCCACTTTTGTGCACAGTTGCTGTATGCCTGTTGCCATGCTCCTGTTCACTTCCACCAGCTCTTTTATGCCCTTGCCAATTTCCTGCATGTTGATGTTGAGGTTTCGCATTTGTCTTTGACAGGCCATGATGCCCTTGCCCTGCATCCTCTGAATCCGGACCATGGATCCCTCCAGGCCTTGGAAGACACTGGATCCCTCCCCACGTGCACCTACACTCCTTCCTTGTACTGTGCGCCTTCTAGTGGTACTTGGTACAGGCTCTGTGCTGGGCTGCAGTGTGACAGAGATGGCAGCTCCAGCCAAGTTGTGTGAGTCTTCACCCACCATTTCACCAGCAGCTGTCTCCATTTCCAGCAGTGGGGAAACAACATGCCTCCTGCTAGGGTGTGCAGCAGGTGTTTCTACCTCCAGGGATGCTGCCAAAAGGCCCATAGGAATGCATTGGGAATACCGATTCGGTAAATACCGTTTCGGTAAATACCGATTCGGTAAATTCCGATTTACCGATACCGAATTTTACTGATTCGGTAACAAATACCGATTTTTCCTCTACATCTCATTTTCCGATTTTTGAATACCGAATCGGTAAAATTCGGTATTTAAGAATCGGTAAAATCAGATTACCTACATCTAGCCCTAAGACCTGAATTTTCGACTGACCCCCAAAAGAACTGGGGGGGCATATTAGCAAGGGCTTTATCACCGCTTTAGCTGCACTTTTTGCAGCTAAAGCAGCTATTTTTTTATCGCCCTATCAGTAAGCTGTCGCTAACAGGCGTAAGTGACAGCTTTCTGGCGATAGCGGACGGTTTTCCTGTCGCCTTGCATGCCAGCGATGATTATCGCTAATGACATGCAAGGTAGGCGTTCCCAACTAGAAGCGACTGAAAACAGTCGCTAACACTACTTCCCCCATTACCAACGCAGGCGAAGCGATAAAAAAAGTTGCGCTAAGCGCGATTATCGCTAGTAATTAACACCTGCTGCAAACCTGACATACCTGTATCCTCAATGGGAAGTGGATCTTCAGGCTAAGACAACCAATGCGTTAATGTGTGAATATTGCTGGATTTCCAGCGATATTCATGCATTTCGCAGCTATCGCTGGATATTTTATCACAGTGGAGATAAACGTTGCTAATAGCATGTTTTCTCCGCTAAAATATCCAGCGATAGGCAGCGATAAAAATAAACACGCAAAGTGCGTTTTGCGATAAATATCGCAAGTTCTTGCTAATATGCCCCACAGTGCCTGGATACCCTCATGGGTGATTAGCTGCTCTCTACAAATTCGACTTGATTGATTGATTGAACAAGTTAGAAATAAGATGAAACCTCTGAGTCTTCGTTACATACCTTGGGTTAGAGGGTTCATTGTATTATGGGAAAGCTGCCTGAGAGGGGAATTGCTTTACCAATCTGCTTAAGTGAAACAATTAGTCAATAAATGAATGACTGAACGAATGAATATTGGATGAAGCTCAACATAGTCAGCCCAGGACATGGGCTGATAGAAGTCAACAGGGGACTCTACAGAAAAGATTGGTCTCGAGCGGTTCCTTGTACATGCGATGATTATTTAAGTGACTGAGATGAAAAGGAGGAGAGATCCAGAGTTTGGGAAACGTCTCATCCTCCCAGTCTGGCTCTTACACAACACACAAAAGTAAAATAAATGGTTACCAGGGTCCATGAGAAAGGCAGGGAGAGTATCCAGGTAGAGCATTCTAGAGGAAACCATTCTGGAGGGAAATGGGGCCTCTCCTCTAGAAGGATTTATGACAGAGATAGAGCTTTGCCCTGGATAAACTTCAGGGATCAGAGTAGGCGTCCAAGGCATCAGAGGCTCTATTCTATTTCCATAGGTTTTGTGCTTTCCTGCCAGCCGTGTCCAGAGCCCCTTGCAGTCTAGTCTTGAGGGAGATAGATAGGTCTATGTAACAGGCATTAGCATAATCAAATCTAGAATTAATAGAAACATTGATCACAAGGGACTTCAGATGGGAAGGAATTAAAAAGGAGGATATTCTTAAGAATCCTCATTTCGAAGAAACATATGGAATTCACTGCTTTAAAATACCATTTGCTGCTTATTCTCTTCAGAGTTCCATTCTATAACTTTTCATCTGATCTGACTTAGTGGGCATTACAGTTCACTGCTAGTCAATAGGGGGTTCTATTTCCAATCTCAAACTAGAGCACGCTGACTTCTTTGAGAATGCAATTAATGATATAATCTATGTGCAAATAGCCACACCACAAAGGCTTTATTTGCAGGGGGTCATACAATAAAATGCCCAATGAGCTTTAATATGGCTATTTGCAACCCCCTGTGATTAGCAACACACATGAGGATGGTGGGCTGCAAGAAACAGCAGACCCTCACCCTGTATTTACATTCCCAAATGGAAACATGTTTTTTTTTATAAGACGCTGGTGTACCTTGAATGAATAGGTGCTGACTTAAAAAAAAATCCCATTTAGGTAGATGATAGGCTGTAGCACTGGCTCCTCCCCTCATGCCGCCCCAATACTATTCAGAAAGGGAAAGCTACCTAACAGGGACAGCTAGCCCCATGCAAATGAGTTGAGGTGTCAGGAACTACAGATACGTATCATTTTGATTCACAATTTAGGCAGGAGAGCCCATTTCATGCTCCATCCTAATTGTGATGTGCAATGAGTTGCAAAACTCCTTTTGCAATTCACAATCTTTTTCCAGAAGGCAAAATGGGTTTGCTACATTGTCAATTCAGATTTTGAATAACGTTGTGGCCGCATGGGGCCTATTCACAATTGTAGGGTTACGGTTTAAAAAAAACGTTCTGCTTTCCAGGGGTTCACAAGGAATTCTAGTCTAGAAATCTGCAGTTGTAAATCTAACTCAAAGAGTGGGAATGCAGTGTTACAGAGCTCTCTTTGTCTTGGAATTTTGGAAACACCCTTAAACATACACACTTGTGGGTAATCCCAAAATCCAATCCGATCCCTTTCCAGCCTGTAAATGGTCAGAGATTTACTTTAGCCATAATTCCGCTTTCCAGACACAGTGATGGGTATGTTAGTGAATTCCATAAAACATTAAAGTACAGTCAGAGATGTAAATCTCCATCTGTACTTTAACATTTTTATTAGTGCACAGGTCTGAATGTCATAGGCCCCTCTATGGAATGATTTGGAGTGGGTCATATATATTGTTGTAGCCGCTGTGAGACAGGGTGGCCGCACCCCTCATGGAGCCTTCCCTCTGAACTCACGCCTCAGCAGATAATCTACACTGACACAAACACAACACCACTTTAATTAGAACTGATGCCTGGAATGTGGCAGCAAGTCATAGCCCCAATGACGATTAAACTGATGACCAAGATGTGTAAAGGGGCCAAAATTCCACTGTCATTAAAATGGGGACCGAGGCACTGATGGTAGCTGAGAACTGCCTAATGTGTCAGAACTCAGGGCTCAGATACCAGTAGCAGGCCACAACCCCACTGTCATTAAAACTGAGGGCTCAGTATAAAAATGTGGTTTTAGTTGGAAATATTGTGGGACATTCACAAAGTATAAGCCTGCAACCTTCCATCTATTGGGAGTCAAGTACCTCATTGTAGCGCTAGACTCACTCAAGGTAGCAAGGCAGAGCAGTGCAAGTCCTACTCAAGGGAGGCTGTGTGGGCTAGTACCCCATTCTACAGTCCAGTAACAAACAGCACCCAAACCATCATTACCCATTCCATGTTTTATCTTATAACAGGAAAAGCACTTTATTGTTCACACATTACACTTCACACTCCTGGCAAGCCCTCAACCCTATAACTACAAAATCGCCACAAAGACTAAATACATTACAATGGGGTGTATCATAATGTAGATTTACTGTCTTTTTCATGGGGTCATCACATTACCAAAAGCATAAAAGTGTCATAATAAACAAATCAACACCATTAAATTCACCAAGAGAGTACCATCTTATAATAACATGCATTAATACCTGTAATCATTCACTGCATGAGAAAAGCTGCATTTTGCTGCTGGCGGCACACTCTTGCCACCAGGATTGTCTTTAGCAGGCCTTCTGTGCTCTAAATTATGCAATTCTTTGGGAACCTGATTTCTTTTGCTCTCCTTCCCCTCATAAGACCTGTCAACTTTTCAAGCAAACAGCACTTCTCCTAGGCCCGGGTCTTTCCTCAGCAGCACCTCAAGCACTCAAGGCCTAGCCTGCACCCCCCAGGTCCCATGGCCTCCTTTGGCCACTTGCAAAGCACATGGGTCAGTGGGAAAAAATAAACAAAGGGAATGTGTCCATCTGTAACGTAACTGGTGCTAACGTAAAGCGCTCTGTTACCTACACGTCTCAATCAATCAATCGATCAATACACTTGTAAAGCGCACTACATACCCGTGAGGGTCTCAAGGCGCTGGGGGAGGGGCGCTGTTGCTGATCGAAGAGCCAGGTCTTGAGGAGTCTTCTGAAGGCCAGTAGGTCTTGGGTCTGCCGTAGGTTGGTGGGGAGGGTGTTCCAGGTCTTGGCGGCGAGGTGGGAGAAGGATCTGCCGCTGTCGGTCGTTCTTCAGATGCGGGGGACTGTGGCGAGTGCGAGGCTGGTGGAGCAGAGCTGGCGGGTGGGGGTGTAGAAGCTAAGTCGTCTGTTGAGGTATGCTGGGCCAGTGTTGTGGAGAGCTTTGTGTGCGTGGATGAGGAGCTTGAAGGTTATCCTCTTGTTGATGGGGAGCCAGTGCAGGTCTCTCAGGTGGGGTGAGACGTGGCTGCGGTGGGGGATGTCAAGGATCAGACGTGCTAAGGCGTTCTGGAAGCGTTGTAGTCATCTCAGGCGCTTGGCCGACGTTCCTGCGTAGAGGGCATTTCCGTAGTCCAGCCTGCTGGTGACGAGGACCTGGGTGACTGTTCTTCTCGTTTCGGTGGGGATCCACTTGAAGATCCTGCGGAGCATTAGGAGGATGAGGAGACAGCGTTGACCTGCTTAGTCATGGAGAGGGTGGAGTCGAGGATGACCCATAGGTTGCATGCGTGGTCGGTGGGTGTCAGGTCTGTTCCTAGTGTTGTCGGCCACCAGGAGTCATCCCAGGCTGAAGGGGTGGAGCCGTAGATGAGGACCTCCATCTTGACGAGTTTAGCTTCAGTCGGCTGCTCCTCATCCATTCGGCGATAGCCTTCATTCCTTTGTGGAGGATGGTTTTGGCGGTGTGAGGGTCTTTGGTGAGGGAGAGGATCAGCTGGGTGTCGGCATAGGAGATGATGTTGAGGTCGTGCTGTCATGCAACGTGAGCGAGGGGTGCCATGTAGATGTTGAACAGTGTTGGGCTGAGGGAAGAGCCCTGGGGTACGCCGCACATGATTTCGTGGCATTGGAGCTGAAGGGGGGGAGGCGAATGCTCTGAGTTCTGCCGGAGAGGAAGGATGTAGTCCAGTCCAGGGCCTTCTCTTGGATCCCGTGTCAAAGGCAGCTGACAGGTCTAGGAGGATGAGGGCCGCTGTTTCTCCATTGTCAAGCAGGGTCCTGATGTCATCGGTGGCGGCAATGAGGGCAGTTTCAGTGCTGTGGTTGCTGCGGAACCCGGACTTGGACGGGTCCAGGATGCTGTTTTCCTTGAGGAAGCGGGTCAGTTGTTTGTTGACGATTTTCCCAGTGACCTTCTCTGGGAACGAGAGCAGGGAGATGGGTCGGAAGTTCTTAAGGTCTTTGGGGTCCGCCTTGGGATTCCTGAGTAAGGCGTTTATCTTGGCGTGCTTCCAGCTTTCCGGGAAGGTTGCTGTCTCGAAGGAGATGTTGATTACTTTCTGGAGATGGGTGCGATGGCTGTGAAGGCTTTTTTGAAGATGTGGTGAGGGCACGGATCTAACGGAGATCCGGAGTGGATGGTGTTCATGATCTCGCTGGTGTCCTTGTCGTTGATGCGGTCCAGGAGAGCAGGCGGTTGGTGCAGGTGGTGGTCATGGGGGCGGTGGTTGTCGTCGCATTGAAGCTGTCATGGATGTTGGCGATCTTGCGGTGGAAGAAGGTGTCCAGCGAGTCGCACAGTTCTTGAGAGGGCAGGATGTTGTTGGTGTTAGAGCTGGGGTTGGAAAGTTCCTTCACGATGTTGAAGAGCTCTTTGCTGTTGTGTGCATTGTTATCTAGGCAGTCTTTGAATGAGGCCCTCTTGGTGGCTCTGATGAGTTGATGGTGTCTGCGGGTGGCGTTATTGTGGGCTGCATAGCTGTCCGGTGTTCGTTCGCTGAGCCAGTTCTTCTCCAGTTTTCGGCATGTTCGTTTGGAGGCCTGGAGGTCTTCGGTGAACCAGGTGTCTTTCTTGCTGGTGTGGCTGTTGGAGGGTGTCTTGAGTGGGGCGAGGGTGTTGGTGTAGTTGTCGATCCATTGTCTGAGGTTGCGGGCGGCGGTGGAGTCGGCGAGTGGGCTCTGGGCGAGGGTGGTGGTTAGCTGGTCTTTGGTGACTTTGCTCCAGCAGCGTCAAGGCATCTGTTGGGTGCGGTGGAGTTTGGTGGGCTTCCTGAAAGTGAAGTGGATGCAGTGGGTGAGTCCGAGGTTGGCTAGGTTGTTGATCAGGGTGCTGGAGTTGGTGTCATTGTTGTTCTTGAGGTGGAAGTTCAGGTCCCCGAAGAGGATGTAGTCCGTGGAGGCGAGGGCGTAAGTGCTGATGAAGTTGGCGATGGAGTCGCTGAACTGTGGTCGGGGTCCGTGGGGGTCGGTAGACGAGGGTTCCTCTGAGGGTGGTGTTGGGCTCGGTGTGGATCAGGAAGTGCATGTGTTCGGCGGGGCTGAGGGTGTCGTCGGTGTTGGTCGAGACTCTGAGGGTGTTCCTGTGGACGATGGCGATTCCTCCTCCTGCGCCGTTGGTACGGTCCCTGCGGGTGATCTTGTAGCCTTCTGGGATGGTTATGACGATGTCGGGCGCTGAGGTGGGGGTTCAGCCAGGTTTCCGTCAGAAAGGCGACGTCTGGGGAGGTGGAGTCGAGAAGGTCCCAGAGTTCGATGGTGTGTTTGCGGGCAGATCGGGTGTTGAGGAGGATGCATCTGAGGTAGTTGGGTTCTTTGGTTGGTGGTTTGGCGGGCCGGGTGCTGGTGAAGCTGCAGTTCCGGCAGGTGAAGGGTCCTAGGGTGCGCTTCGGGGTGGCCCGGTAGCAGGTGTGTTCTCGTTCGGAGTTGAGTGCGTGGAGGGTGCTGGCATCGTAGCGGAGTCGGGCGTTGTGGTATTCGCGGGGGCCAGGGGTTCTGGCGCTGGCCGCGGTCCAGGCACGGATGGGTGCAGACAGGCTTCGCTTAGGCGCGCCTTAAGAAGGGGAGGTGGGAGGGAGGAACGATAAATGGGCGAGCGGGGGGGCGGGGCCGCAGGGGACGCAGCTGCATGATAAGCAGGAGGAAGGGATGGCGAAGGGGAGAGAAGGCAAAAGGGCAGTAAATACCAGGAAGGAGGAAACAGAAAACAGAAAGGCAAGATACAGTACAATCAAAACGGTCACAGAGCAAAAATAGAGCACAGTGCAAAATACCAAAAGACGGTCACAGAAGCAAATACAATACAATAAAAATGGTCACAGAGCAAAAATAGAACACAATACAAAATGCCACAAAAGCAAAACTACGGCCTAACACTGGCCACCAGGGATGAGGCGCAGGTGGTAGCCTGCGGGTGGAGGCGGGCCTCGAACTCCCTCAGCAGCAGCAGCAGCTGGTCAGAGACACAGGCGCAGTCAGGTGGAGCTGTGTGGTGTGGGGAGCAACCTGCCTGGAGACAGGGTCACCTGCGCTATATAAAACTCACAAAAAACAAAACAAAAAAAGTGCAGGTCAGGGGCCCCCTCCTTCAGAAGGCCACACTCCAGCCCAACCAGTCACAAAAGATCCAAGGGAGCTCTCCAGGGTCCCCCCATTCCATCCCACTATTGTCCCCCAGAAGTATAGGGTGGCAGCACCACTGGCTCTTGAGAAAAGTCCCTGAGTGCCAGCTGAAATCCAAAACTTCCAAAAACAAGTCCATGCTCTTACCCTAACTGCCAATGCTCCCTGGTCCCCTTCTTCGAAAATGTTAAAGGGTAGCCCTGTGACTGGCTTTAGATGTCTGCCTATCTTCTTTTGTTTGTGTGGAGGGGAGTCTTCTTAGACAAGGTGCATATGAAAAAAATTTAGCACATGCAGATTCTGTCCACACCCTCTCCTCTCCCAGGAGCAGGCCTAATTACTGCAAATGGCCCAATTGTGCAGGGCAGCCTTCGATCCTCCAGTGGGCCAGCAGAGTAATATACTTGGCTCAGTAAGGTGATGCAAAGGCTAAAATCTATTTAGGAGCTGAGTATGAACACAATGCGACGTCTTAAAGTGCCACAAAGAGTGCAGATTTAAGGAAATTAATGCATATCTGAATTCAATATCCTGATTTACCATATGAGTGGAAGGTCATGCTTATCTCTGGGTCAAACTAGTGTGAAACTGCACTTTATTGCAGATATCACCCTTAGTGTACAGTACAATGAACCACTTTACATACTTTAGCGAAGTGCTCCAAAGTACGCACTCTAAGGCTCACTTACATAATATTATATTATATTGTATTGTATTGTATTATATCAGGGATGCACTGGCTAGTCCTTAGCAGGGAGAGGTGTGGCGCCGCGGCCAGGGCGACTGACGCTAGAATCTGGGGATCACTGTTCGATCCCCGGCCCCGGTGGCAGACAAGCAGACCCAGCACCATGTGACTCTGGGCAATAGCTTGCTTCATCTTCCTGTCGGTCCCCAGCGCCTAGAGAACCTTACGGGTGATGGTTCCAGCTTTATAAATGTGGATTATTATTATTAGCAATGAAGGGCTCGTTTGTAACATTCTATCTGTACAGATATCGGCCTGAACTAGATGGTGGTCTCAGATGCTCAGCCTGCAAATGTGTGCACAGCCAGTCAAGGGCAGAAAAGATTGGCACACCCAGACCTTGGTGCCACTTCTCTGCAGTGTTCAAAATTGATTCAAGTGTGTGTGACAACAGGGAGCTTTCACTTGTTTTTGAATGAGCAATCTTTTCCTTTCGGCACTACGGTTTCTGCTGGGCGATTACGGCACCACATTTATCATGCAAATCTCTTTTTGAATTATATCTCTATTTTGCATATTTGTAAATACAAAAAAGGATCAGCGGGCCTTTTTCACATGCTGTCAAAGAAAATAACCGTAATAATTGATTTCATGTTGATGCTCCAATGGTAATGAAAAACCAAGCAGCTCAGACCCAGATCACAAATCCTTTTCTGCATATAATTGTGACTTGTCTTTAGAATCAATTGCATTTCCATGTGTAAATCTTCTGAGTCAGGAGGGAAGGACGTGTAAGTTTTCCATGCAGAGATGGGGTTTATCACTGTGAGGTGTGTCAAATTCGTTGTAGTGGTGAATGAGCCCTAACTGTGTAGAGGTAGATGATCCTAAAAGGGTGTCATTACAATTGAGCCTAGCTAAACACACAAACACTAGTTGTGTGTTAGGTGTTGGAAAGTGCATGCAACACTCTCACTTTGCGAAGTGCGTAAGGTTACGTTGAAAAATAGAATGATGATGATGATGATGATAAAACAGTGTTAATTTAGACCATAGTCTATAAACCATACATAAAACTTTGGATCCGCATAGAGATAACATAATTAGACCACATTTCATTTTTACACAATTTACAAGAATATAAAACCATAAAAGCCTCAATATTGGGAGAACTCTAAACACTTTAAAATCTGCAACCCTCCTTTATTGTCTCCAATACAAATTCTCTTGTTGCTTTCAAAAACTTCCCCAGAGCAATTGTAATATCTAAAAATGACATTTCCATAAGAAGACAAGCAGCGTGAGCACGTGAATTCACCTTATATTTTAACAATATTGGACGTAAAACACTTTCCGTATTGCTAAAATCAATGTACAGTCAAGCAATATGTGTAAGATAAAGAATGACATTTTACAGCAACTTTATTACTGTTGCTTTATCTCAGTCATATACACTCTTTTGCATCCCTGTTTTCCCCCTTTCTAGCAGTTTCATTTTCTGCCTGCCTCCCTTTGGCTCTAGCTCAAAGTCTGATGATGATAAGTCCCCAGCAATGAATGCCATGGTCCATCACCCACATTCACTGGCACAAATTAAGCACTGAGTTTGGTCAACCAGGCATACGCAAAGTGGTCTGTGAGATGGGTACTTTTCCTTCAGATACACCAGGGGATTTTGTAAAAGTCAGAAATCTCTGAACATTGCAGGCGTACGTTTCACCTGCAGGGGCTTCCCACTTTTTAAGGATCAGAACCATTGCCGCTGGTTTCCTTTCTCTCCAGATAGCATCTGAGTTACTTGAAGGATTCACTGATACATGTGTTAGGAACCACAAATACCATTTAAAATACCATTTTAGGACCATTCATCCATCACTCATGTCTGCAGCTTGAGCTCTTTTTTAAACAGAAGATGGTGTCACTGGTAGACAACTGCAGTGTGGAGTGAGATTTGGAACCTAAATGTGTGATCTCTCTGGTACAACCTTCATTCTCTCCAGCTATTTCTCCTCATCAAAATAGAGGAGGTTCCAGACAATAGGTCCCCATCCCCGGGTCCAAGGAATTTTATGTAGGGGATGTGCTACCAGTAAATGTGCTCTGGTATCTGATTTATGGAATTGCAATAGTAATTCAGTGGATCAAGAGGTGTGAGGGGTTAAAAAGGAATGCCAAACCTAAAACAAATAAAGCTCAATTTTTCAACATGGAAATTTCCTGACCAAGTCTAGGGTTTGGAAATGAATTGGCACCCTCGTGAGTTGGTGCCACCGGTGGAAAGTCTAGCTGACTTGTTAAAACTGGTCCCTTCTGGATCCATATGTGGCTGCACATAATGTGTGCCCAGATAGCAGAAGGCCCTCTACAGATGATTGCAAGGACTTGACCATAAATATTAAAATATAGTGGTTAAGGAAGAAAAGACTTTGGTCCAGATAGTGATGATTTTTGGCAAACATTTACCCCATATTTCAAGACAAAAAACTGCCAGGCAATTAGCACTTTAACGCACTTTTAAAAAACTGATCTGGATTTTGGCTTATTTATGATCCTATGATTATTATTTCCTTATTTTGGAGGATTTTATCTTAGGCAATAATGGAGATTCAACAGTCACGTGAAAGCAGAAAACTGGGGCACCAATACATTCTATGTGGTCTTTTAAGAAGTGATAGCTAATCATTTAAGACTATGCTAAAGTAGCATTGCACTACAATTTTCTCATATAGCACACATTTTGCACTTTGTGAAATTATCGGGCAAATTTGCTGTAAAAAAGTTTTGCATGGGAAATTTCAACACCAACTAATGATATTTTGGATGTTTTTCTTTTGAAAAAAAATCGAAGTTGATCTTCTGTCTTTTTCATCATATTTATTTCAATATTTGATGCAGAAGGACATGTATTAAAAACACTTTGCGGATGGATTGATAAATGACATGATATTGTGTTTATATCCTAGATCGGTCTCGGCATTTTTCTTGGAACCATGCCAATTTTCAAGATATTCATACAAAAGGAATTTCCATTTTATATTAAGTGAAACAATTTTGGGATCACATCTGAATTCTTTTAGAGAGAAGTTCCACCTGTAAACACCTTTTGTAAAAAGTTACTGACCTCCTACATAATCAAAAGTAAATAGTCTTGGAAATGTTTATTAGAAGATCCCAAGGTTCTCTGTTCCTGGGATGATAGCAATTTCTCCTCAAAAACAAACCTATGCAAAATTCATCAAAAATCAATTCTCCACTTTAAGTCAATGGTGGTTGCAAGTGGATATGGATAAATGGTCTCCTGCTTTCTTAAACCTGGCACTACTGTAGAATTCTACGCTACGTGGGGCCGTATTACACATTATCATTGTTTGCGCCGACGCACCTTTCAAATGGTGCGGCCAGCACAAACAATTATAATGCCCCCCATTATGGTGTATGCGCTGCCTCCAGGGCAGCCGCTACCTCGTGCTGGCCTATGGGCAGCGCAATCATATGAAACCACGGAGCAGCAGCTCTGTGTTTTCACAGTGCAGGCAGCTTTTGCCTGCACTTTCAGAGGTGATTTGAGATCTCATTGCAGGCGGGTGCAGTTACTGACTACATTCGTCAGCAAGGGGATGTCTGGAGATCCATGCGACCCACTTTACCCCATGCAGAGGGCTGCTCTCAGGGGGGCACTGACAATGCACCACCTTTTAAATGGAACACTGTCAGTGCGCCTCCTGAGGGCTTCTTTGACTGTGCGATGGTATCTGTAATATGGCGCGGGCGCAGAGTCAATGGAATTCCTTCATTTGAATAGGGGGCACCCCTATGCAAATGAGGGGACACCCTCTGAAGGTTGCGTTTGCACTTTAAGTGCACCAGCGCTATTGGTGTTATAGAAGGGGACGCACAAGCATCTGCGCCCCCTTCTAAAATACTAAAGTGCCACTGGGGCGCGCAAAGCGGGTGCAAATGCCACTTTCGCCCCAGGGCACCTCCTGTAATACGGACCCTGGAGGTTACTGAACAGAATCTTTGCTATTCCCATTTAGTGGATGCTCCCATAGTAATTTAGCATTCAAAATGGCTGACACTGCCATGGCTTTCATGCTAGGGTGGATGTGATACAAAGTTTTTCTTAATCTGTAAAATTAGTAGAAATGTTTTAGACATTGTGCACTCTGGCCTTCGTAATGTGTGAGTCAGACAGTTTATATATTGTACATCACACATGTATATTACATTTTTATTGTGCACCCCATTGAGCAAGTAATCTCCTGGCGCAGTCAGACAATCATCTTGATCATCTGATTGAACCCAGGCTACCAGAGTGACTCCATGGCTAGTTGGCTGGTCTCCTGATCAGAGTCTCAGGGACAGAAAAGGCTCCAACCATCTTGAACCCACCCCTGGACCGGCCCTGAGTGAGTCCCAACCCTCCAAGTTGGGCCTTACTAGTCCTGATGTTGTAAATTGGCAGCAATGGGTTAGCATTAGCAGAAGCCATCCTGTATTTTGAAGTTATCTTATCCGATTTGTGAAAGCCATTTTGTATTTCTTGCAGCCATTTTGTTTGGCATGTGCTCGCCATGTGCTCTGTCCTACCTTTCTGTTAACTGCTCTTGAAATCTGCCTAGAGACAAACTATATTCAGCATCTTCCACCTTCGCTCATGCCCAGAAGGGCCTAGCCAGTAGAATGCACCTGCTTCTCTAGTATAACTGTCAGGCTATTTTTGCTGCTGTATGGAGAAGTAACTCTCCTCCCACTTTATTGAGCAAGCATATCTTGTATGCCCATCTTAGTCATTTTGCATGCTTACATGAGCCAGGAAAGCCCCTTGGTTTTATGCTTACTATGTAGCCCTAAGCATATACAAGGCCTCTATTTTCTGTACTCCTCAGACTTCCTCATTCAGTTGCAAAGGCTTCTGTGTGACGTAGTCTCACTCATTTGAGGTTAATAAAGATGCTCTTTTATATTTCAGCTTCTGTGCCAATTTCTTCTTTGTGAATTTAAAAGGACCAAGTATCAGTGGGAACCCTGAGAAAGTTTCTTTGTTCTACAGAATGGCGCTCCTACGTGGACCTCATCAGAAGTGGCTATCTGAGGGAGTGATCTTGTCAGGAGACAGAAATCTTCTGTGGAGGACAGGACAGGACAGGACTCTACTAAGGAGGTATACTCTGTGCACGGAGATTCTGGGGATTCTCTATCTCTGCAGCCCAGTATATTTCTGATCTTCCTGATTTTTGATCGTCCACATGATGTCACCCCTGACTGAGAACATCTTTGGCGTGAGTATTTAAAAAAAAGACCATTAGGTCATTCAGAACTTGGCAGTTAGAATTTGGACAACTATTTGTTTGGTAAGAGTCGGTTAGATGCATTTGATTGGTAAGGTAGTTTAGTAACACTTACTGTGGCTTAGATTTGTGTTTGTCAACTTTGGATTTGTATGGGATAGATATGTAAATTGCAATTTTTTGTAGGCAGGTAATGAGGAGATTTTTCTCTGTTTGACTTTGTTTGAACGGTGCAACATACGAAGAGTACCTTAAGCGCTACTTTGATTATATAATATTGGCATATTTTGCAATATTTTTGGCATGCCCGTTTCAAGAACACATCCAAGAATGTGTTGCTTTTTGGAGGTACCATAGTGAGATGTGAATTAAATTAGCCGGCTCCCTTGAGGGAATAGCTAGATAGGTTTAGGTATAAAAACATATTTCTTCCTTGGTGATTCTGTATCCCCAAGGAATTAAAATATGAATCCTTTTTCTGCGTAATTTTATGAATGGAGATATGCAGAGCGATATTTTGGTGTTCTGCCAGCCAAAGCTACTGAATTGAGTGTATTTTGGCTTCTTGGAAATAAAACAGTTTGTTGGGCTGTTTTTGCAGTCTTTTAGAATACTATTGAGAAGCGCTTCTTGTAAATATGACTTACAACTAGTATTTACAAATGGTTTGGTTTAAGTACAGTCTGTGGGCTGTCCTTTGTTTCTTTCTTAAATGTTGATCTGTGGGTTAAATGTGTGTTTAAATGTCTATGTGGTTCGTGGTTTTACATTGCAACTTCTGTAAGTAAATAGCGATTGCGCTCTTTGTGTAAGGATTGCTAGCCTTAAGCGCGCTGTATCATGGGTCCTGAGTGTTTGACCCCTTCTGTATATGTCTAAAATGAGCTCAATGCGTGTGTTTGTGGTTTTTCTTGTTGTCTTCAGTCTGTTATGCAAAATGTCATTTAATTAATATTAAATAAAAATGTAATAAAAATCCAGAAATGAACCATATGATATGCTAAATAAATTATATGTTACTATTTAAATTATAGAGTAAGCAACTATGCACATGTACAAACTGCCAATGCTTAAAAGATAAAATTAAAATTCACATTCAATAGGAAAAAAAAGGCCTCAAAAATGAAATTGTGTGTTTTGCAATAAATAAACTTACAGCATTCTCCTTAGATACATTGTATTAGATATTAACAGGCAAACACATAATCTAAATACATTGGATTTTGCTGAACTGCACACACATTTTAGTCCTAGAAATGTCTCAATTTTAAATACACTGTCCCCAGCTTACATTTCAACACTAAGAAAAGCTTTACGACGGCTGTGTTTTTACACCGCTAAGCAAGCAGCTGTTGTTTTTGTAGGCCACGGAGAGACAGGAATGTTGCCCCAGCCAGGATTTTGTCAGTTAAACACAGAGTAAAACCCTTCATTTTGGACTGCTGTTTTAAAAAGTTACAAAAATCCGGTTCATTATTTTGTATAACAGGAAAACATTTCAAGTGAGGATTTCCTTTCTTAAAGCCGTTTTTATAAGCACATTTTTGGTTCTGATGTTAAATATTTGTCCTTTTAATAAAAGTGGCGCAAAAATATTTAATGTTTCAAGTTAGGCTTCTGTGCTTAGGCTTATGAACAAATGCGTCTAAATATGATAGGCAAGGGATGCAGCTTACTTTTCCTATGTGTAATTAGCAAAATGATTGGTTTTATTAAAAAAATATATATAGATATATTAATTATGAAACATTATTAAAAAAATAAGTGCTTTTAAATTCGTATTTTAATATCTATAAAGCCTAATACTCATACTGTGACCTCCTAGAATTAAAATTAAATTTAAGTTGCATATGAAATATCACTCTGCACAGGCATAAAAAAACTAATTTTTATAAAAGTATATATGATTATTTTCAATTTCTAACTCCTGGGCTATGTAATGAACATTTGGATAATGAATATTATGAAAAGAAATTATAGGATATTCATTTTTAGGTGCCCCAAATATCAACGTAGAAATTGGGTAAAAAGCACTATTTAAACAGCATTTTTTTCATTTAGAGTAGCTTTTAAAGTGCCTTTGGCTTCAGTAAATGCATACATTTAGGTATAAAACAAATAGCTGACCTTTATATTGCTGCAAAAGTATACTGCACACTGCGTATAATTGAAAATATGTATAAAACCAGCAGAAGTTATTCTTTTAACTACAAACAGGGGAATAAGTGCTATCCAGCTTTCTGTTTCTAGGCAAATTGGGACAGCCGCATGGACACCCTTGAATACAGAATAGGTTAGCTAGGAAGAGTTAAATGTCAGTTCTATATTTAGAAGCCTGGCAGGGCTCCCAGAGAAGGTCTGCGTTGACATTTTGTTGTTGGCAAAGCAGGTTTTTATGCACTCATATTAATATAAGACAATACAATTGCATACGTAAGCTTTGCCATATTTATACAGCACTAATGCTTACTAGGGCTGAGTCAATGGGATTTAGTTTCAATTAATTTACCCTCATGTTACATTTGTACATTTGATAAAGGATTGGGATTTGGGTATACATATTTTTTTTACCTCCTCAAAAGTGCTAGGTACCTCCTATAACTTTGCTTATGGCCAGTTGCTACAAATAGGGGTTCATAGTGTTGACAGAAGTGAAACCTGTTTCAGGTTTCCTACTGTCAAAATGGGGGAAGGATGCTAGATCCTCTACAAATTAAGGCTAGGTAATATGTATGTTGCTCTCTCCTTTTCTTAAATTTATTTTTAGCCTGTCTAAACTGTCTGTGAAATAGCAATGAGACATTTAATTGGCTATTCAGTAATACTGTTTTAAACATTGTTAGTATTAATAAAATGAATTAAAATATATGTTTTATTACTACCCATCCTGTTTGATGAAATTATGACAGGATCAGTAGTCTAGATTGCCGTTCCCTTATTTTGATCTTTATGGGGAATTAGATGTGGGTAGTTTTGTTCTACAAGTTTTAGGTGATAACACCATTATTGTAGTTTTGCAAGGGCATTGCAAGTTTTTTATTAGCTAGTCTGTGTAAATAAACTGACAGTCCTTATTAGAGCTGATGTTGCATAGTCTGGATCATGAAAAGTAGAAAGCAGGGAACATTCCCATGTGATCCTTAGCAAAAATGTTTTGAAGAAAATGTTCTTTTATAGATAAGAAACCCTGTTAAATTAGCAGTTTTAGATTTTCCTGCTCCTCCTATAACATGAGAGCATGGTCCTAAAGCGTACAATGTAGGTATAGCCCACACATCTGTCACACCTATCTCAGTTCTGAGAATTGAAGCTGACTATGATTGTAATCATTTACATGTAGGAGTAAGGGTAAGATGTGTTAGTATTTCTCTGCATTTTATGTTGGTTTGTAGACCTTGTATACCCTGTAAAGCACTCTGATACCCTCATGGGTCAAGTTTGCGCTCTATAAGACACTAAAATAAATAAATAAATAAATAAGAAGAATCATTTTAGAAGTGTCTGCAGTCCTGTAGAAGTAATGTAAAGTTCATGAACAAAAGTGTAGAACATTTCCTTTTTTGAGGGTTTTCAGATTTGCACAAAGGAATACAACAATGTAAGGATTTAGAGTATGTCTGTGTTGTTTTTCTGTTTTTCCTCTGAATTTAGAAAATGAATACACACTTCCTTGGCTATTCGGGAGATGTATTAATCTTGTTAGTTCACCAAAGAGTTCCTTTTATACTTGCCAATAGGTCCAGGCTGTTGTTTCTTTTAACTCTCTCATAGATAGATGAAAGTGGTTCTTGGGTGCCTTGCTAATATATGGGGCGTCCCAAGATTAGGAATTATTTTGACACTATCCTCTCTGTTGATAGACTGTTTCTGTGCCTTGTCTAAAGACCTTTTGTTATGTCCACCAATAGATATTTGCTGCTTTACAACAATTGCCAGAGGGGCCTGGATATGAGATTCAGCCTGGGGAGTCAGCGTCAGCACCAGTCCAGCTTGAAGCCAAAGTGAAGGTAACCAGCACAGGCATTGCTGGCAACTAGGACCTCAGTGAAGGCGGAAGCCCTGTGATCAAATGTGTACCCCTTCCACTGTCTTGAGCAAAAGACGGGATCACAAATCAGAAAAGAGAAATTGTGGTTCATGCCCAGCTGAGAGTCACAGACCGACCAGAATGGCGAGGAAGCTTTGCTTGAGGTGACCCCTTTTGAAACAAGGGTTGGTTCAGAGATCCTAGCATCAGGCCTTTGAATCCTGGTCCTAAAGTGAATGCAAGTTTGCTCCTTTGTTTGTTGGTCAAGAGATACCTGGGTACACTGGATGCAATGTTCGGCCCCAACGAATGAGCAGTGCGCCAGCAGAGCAATACAGGAGTTAGGGAAGGAATTGAGATTAGGGTACAGATGCCTGCTAGATTGAAGTGAAGAAAACTGGTGCACTGCCTGAGACACTGGACAGGATCGCTAAGAGCATTTGCCTGTTGGGTGACTGCCCTATCCTGAAAGAGGAGACTTTATCCTTGAAACTGGACTGTGATTTTTGAGTTGCGAGTTGTGCAGCTCCGCCGTGGAAACAAGAGCCTGCCTTTGATGCTCAAACGGACACAGGGAGAAGACTCCCCTCTGGCTTGGTTGTACAGCGGCTTCAATTTTCCCAAGGACGACTTCTTTTTTTTGTCAATAATGTATCCCTTTAGTCGTCCAATTTTTGAGGAGGAGCAGCGCTTTGCAGCTCTTCGTCCTAATTCCTATGGCCCTGTGTGGTCCTCCTGGTCCCTTGGAGCCAGGATTGTTTTTATAATAATCTGTTTTAGCTTTAATATTTTCACTAGTTATATTTATTATGCACAAAAAACATTTTTCTGAGCAACTGAAAAATGTAACTTTGCCCTTTCCTTGAATGTATTAAATTGATGTTCTAGCCCTCATAAAAAGAAACAGTCAATTGGAAAATGTTTTTATTAGAGATGTCCTTTTAGCTATTTTAAAATGAATAGTCACTGAAATGCATAGGAGCCCTAAAAATGTTTACTAGATGATTTTAGGATTTGCTTTAGCTTAGGACTGGAAAAATGATAATTCTGTTTGTAATAGTGGTCATTACTCTCTCCTGCTATCTGTAGGTTAATTATGACCCAATGCTCCGTTTTCTTTGTATTCCTGCTTATAGCTTACATATGCCCGCTTAATGAAATGTTTAGAATGGAAAATGCCCACCTAGCAATGAATTAGGAAATTGATAAAATTATGAAAATGAATGTGTAAATATTTTCTATGTTCCTACTGGATCATAGGAATGTCTTCAGCTAATGCTAAAACGGTTGTCTGTTGTAAATTGGCAGCAATGGGTTAGCATTAGCAGAAGCCATCCTGTATTTAGAAGTTATCTTTTCCGCTTTGTGAAAGCCATTTTGTATTTCTGGCAGCCATTTTGTTTGCCATGTGCTCGCCATGTGCTCTGTCCTACCTTTCTGTTAACTGCTCCGGAAATCTGCCTAGAGACAAATTATATTCAGCATCTTCCACCTTCGCACATGTCCAGAAGGGCCTAGCCCGTAGAATGCACCTGCTTCTCTAGTATAACTGTCAGGCTGTTTTGCTGCTGTATGGAGAAGTAACTCTCCTCCCACTTTGTTGAGCAAGCAGATCTTGTATGTTATTCATTTTGCGTGCTTAGATGAGCCAGGACTGCCCCTTGGTTTTATGCTTACTATGTAACCCTAAGCATATATAAGGCCTCTGTTTTCTGTACTCCTCAGACTGCCTCATTCAGTTGCTAAGGCTTCTGTGTGACGTAGTCTCACTCATTTGAGGTTCATAAAGATGCTCTTTTATATTTCAGCTTCTGTGCCAATTTCTTCTTTGTGAGTTTAAAAGGACCAAGTATCAGGGGGCCCCGTGAGAAAGTTTCTTTGTTCTACACTAAACCCTTCTGAATGGTGCTAAATGTTCCCATATATCCCAAATTCAAAACGTAGGCCTTTGAAAGTTTTGGCTAAAAACTGCTCTGAGTACCGCGAGGAGACTGGAGCCAACCTGCTTGTCTATCCGCCCAAAGTGTATCAATGGTCGGCCAGGCATTGCGGCAGTTCCTGCTACGTTCTTCTCCACAGTAGCAAATCCTGTTCAGCAGTCATTCGTAGAAGCGGTATCTGGTCTCGTGGAGCCCTTGTGGGCTAGAGCCTCTACTCTCATCCCACTAGGGATTTTCAACTTCCCCAAAAAAAACTTAGCCTGAGCGTTGAAATCTGCACATCAACTTTATCCAGTGGCTCCCCGAAGCTGAAGCCTCCTTCTTCAGCATGGCCTGTAGCCTTGCCCGCTAAACTTCTACCTTCTCAGAACATATTTTGGGAATTTCTGCTAAGTCTTTAGGTAAGCACCGACCAGGCACAATCTACTTTTTGTATATGACTCGCACTCCATCTTGATTGGCCAGATTTTTTTTCGATTTTGACCCGGTCTGGGGTGACTAGATGTCAGCGGTTTGCGCTTTGATCTTTAATGGGCTAATATTTACTTTTAAGCTTAAAAATTAATAACTCTGATTCTTCCGTTTGGATTTTTCTTGTTCTGGTGTCAAATAATTTAATAAAATGTTATGTTATGTTGCATGAATTTGTAAGCCGCACAGCTACTCATGAGTGTCCCAGCGGGGTGGGGAAAGTGAACTTCAAGAAAATAGATGTGTTTTCAGTTTCCTCTTAAAGGCCACTGGGTCCTGGATGGTACCCAAATGTATTCTATTTTCTAAATGGGATGCAACTTTTCTTGTGTTGTGTTTTCACTTTATTACTGTTTCTGTACTGCATACATACTTTACACATTGACTTTAAATTAAGACTGACTGCTTTGTGTCAAGCTAAGAGAGGGTTAAACACAGGTTCATTTAGTGACTTTAGTGGTTCACCTTGACAAAAAGTGTGGTTGCTGCTTGAGTAGCAACCCAATTTCTCACAGTTATGTTATGCCATGTTATGTTATTAAATTTATAAAGGAACTTATGCTAAGCGTCTTAGCATTCTTTCCTACTGTATAGTGTAAATGAATAGCTTTATTGGATTGGTAAATTGAAAACATAGGCCCTCTTTACAAGTGGACTGTTAATTTCGATTGGGCCGATAACAGATGTTACTGTCTCTATCAGAATTCGGAAATCCATGGGAACACCTTGGATCAAGTTACTTTCAAATGGAGATTTCAGGTGCTGAAAACAGCTTAAATCACCATGTAAAAGTAGAGGAGAAAGTGAGGTTTATGAGGGAATTTGACCTAGAATTACTGATTTCTCGTGTAACTTCTCATGGGTTGGTTTCTCTCAACCCAGTAGTTACCGGAATCTCCGGCATGGGTAGCTCAAGGGGTGGGCAAAGCCCAACCCATTGGTAAAGAAGAGGGGACTCTGGTAAAGAAGAAGGGACACTGTTAGTGTAGGTTCTTCTGTAAAATCTTAGGAGCCTTAAAAATCTGTTCTGGGCCCCAATTGGTAGATCATGATTTATATTTTACAGTTAATTAAAACCATAACAAACGTGCATCAAAAATAATATTTTTGGGGTAAATGACAGAATATATCAAAATTGTATTAATGCCAGAGAAAAAGTGCAAAAGGCAGGTAAGGAATATTACAAAGTTACTTCGGACGCTGTCATCTGGCTTTCAACAAAGTGCATTTATAATGTGGCAACAAAAAGATGACTTTTGATTGCTCCAACAGCTGTCACTGAGTGCTCCACCCAACACGCAACCCATAACTGGGACATAAAAAGTTTAAAGACATTCTTTCATGGCGCGCTAAGAAATTGGTTGGGCTGGTAATGTCGACCGGTTAGCTCTTCCTTTGTAGCGTTAAAAATGTATAAACCATATTTAAAAAGTTCCAATTCAATTGTAAATCAGCTTAAAATGATACCACGTTATGAGTCAACAGGTGTGATTAAAAGGGGCGGTAAATAGAGTAGAGAACGCCGACAAGAGTTAATAATTCGTTTTAAGTTTACGGAAGACAGTTTACAACCCATTTACTGCCTAAAATGTAACAACTAATTGTTGGGGGGTGCAGTCATGGACAAAAGCACCGTGACCCTAATAAAGAGTTGCCAACTTTAGTGATTAAAGCAGAACAATTGTTTAAAAGAGGTTCTAACACACGGGGGGTCTCGATCATATTTAAAAAATCTGTGATATTTAAACTAACACAGTATAAAGTAGACACCGGAGGGAGATGGGCCATTGTAGCAATAGAACTAGGTGACACTAAGCTAACTCTTGTAGGATATTATGGCCCCAATATAGATGACCCCTCAGCATTGGAAACACTTTTTAGCCACCTACTTAGCTTCCCGGATCCTGTGATTATAGCAGGAGATTTCAATATAACTTTGAATCCACTTTTAGATAAATCCCCTAACAGTAGGCAGAAAATCATCTCTAAATCTAGAAACTGTCTATTAGGTTTAATGAACCAATACGATTATATAGATATTTGGAGATTTAAAGAGGGTCTAAAGCAAGAATTTTCGTTTAGGAACTGGAAATATAGGCACAGATCCAGAATTGATTTCATCCTCACAAGTAGAGCCCTAGCTGATTATATCATTGCAATACACTACTATCCAATACATCTCTCTGACCACTCTGCAGTAGTGCTAGATCTAAAACTGACTTCGACACCTCATACTAGAATATGGTCTTTTGACAGATCTCTTCTCTCTTCAACAGAAGATATTACTTTTTTACAATTAGAGACAAGATACTTCTTTAATACTAATAAGGATACAGCCCCCATTGGAACAATTTGGGACGCATTCAAGAGTACATTAAGAGGTCTTATTAAAAATAAAGTAGTCTACCGTGCGAGACAATATACAGACAAAGTAACTTCCATTGAAAGAAATATCTCGACTATACAAAGGGATATAGATAACACCACTCCTACAGATAATCAAACCATTACCATTAAACAAGCTGAATTGAATAGGTTGAAGCTTTTATTGTCAGCAGTACTGGAGAAGCGGGTTATACAGAGATGGGAGGCAAGCAAACTTTCGCATTTTCAATATGGAGAGGGGGCAGGAAAGCTACTTGCCTGGAAAACAAAATCTGACCGGGTCCGCAACAATATTTGTTCAGTCACATCAGCGCAGGGCACCGTTACCAGGGATGAGGAAATCAGGGCAGTCTTTAGGAATTTCTTTAAGTCTATATACCAAGACGATCTTAAGCCTAAACAGATTGACATTATTAATTGGCTGGAAGGTATATCCCTTCCGTCCTTAACTACCGAGCAATCCTATTCACTAGATAAAGAAATAACCATAACAGAGGTCGAGGAGGCCATTAAGAAAGCTAAGAGTGGAAAGGCGGTGGGTACTGATGGGATGCCTTGTGAGATCTATAAAAAACTTGTTTCGGAGGTCGCACCAGTGCTGGCCATTTTGTTCAACCAAATTCTGAGAGAAGGCGAATTACCACCAGAGTCATGGAATAATGCCTCTATAACCCTCATCCTGAAGCCTGGTAAACCCGCTTCTGATTGCGGCTCATACAGACCCATCTCCATATTAAATGCCGATTACAAAATCTTTACATCTATATTAGCTAATCGGCTAGGTCGGGTGGCTCCGGATATTATAGCTTCGAACCAAAAGGGGTTTATTAAAGGGAGACAGCTTGGTGAACTTACATATGAATTGATTGGCTCAATAGATATTGCAATAAAGGAGAAAATCCCACTGGTTGTTCTTACCCTTGATGCCACCAAGGCCTTCGATAGGGTGAATTGGCTATACCTATCGGAGGCTTTGAAGAGGTTTAACGTGGGGGATAGATTTCGGAGGACCATAGAGCTTCTGTATCGTAATCCATCTGCTTCTTTGCTAATTAATGGTGGCTTGACAGAGCCCTTCAAGGTTATGAGAGGAACCAGACAGGGTTTTCCCCTGTCCCCCCTCCTTTTTGACGTATATATAGAACCATTTGCTCAGACTCTTAGGGACAATAGACTTATTAAACCTTTTATTTTTGGTGGCTGGGATAAGAAGGTGGCACTTTACGCCGATGATATTATGATTTTCTCCACAAGTTACGAAGAGGCATACCCTGAGATAATTGATCAGGCCCTTACATTTGGGAAAGTGTCAGGGTATGAAATTAATGCCCTGAAGACAGAATCAATGTCCTGGAACTGTAATAGATCGAATAATAATGGGACATCAAAAAGCCAAATTCGCTATTTGGGGGTGAATATAGTTAATGACATTGACGCTATTGCCTCTTTAAACTTTAATAAAGTGGCTGCAGAGTGCCGGAAACTTATGAGAGACTGGTCTCACCTTCCACTTTCCATTTTGGGTAAACTTAATTTGGTGAAGATGAGCATTTTACCGAAAGTTTCTTTTTTATTTAACACAATACCACTTTATTTTGATCCAAAATTAATTTCTAAACTACAGAGTGCGATTACCAGTTTTATATGGAATAATAAAAGTGCCAGAATCTCTTGGAAAAAAATTAGGCGTCGTAGGGAGAAAGGGGGGTTGGCTGGCCCAGACCTTCAAATATACGCATGGGCGTTCCAATTATCGCATATGCGTATGTTGTTTAAAACCCCTATATCTACAGGGATGGGCCCGCTTTTCTCTACTTTATTGGTTTGTGAAGGAGTTGATCACGCCAGTTTCTTGTTTAAGTTTGGTGATCCCAAATTTTTTAAAAAGATAAAATTGAAAGTTCTAAAAGGGTTTGTATCCACGTGGTATAAAATTAGGCAAGCGATTAAGATTGGCTATTACTCTGCAAAAGCTCCAATATGGAACTTACCCGATCCTCCCTTATGGACAATGGATGCCTTAAACAATTCGCTATTAGAAGCAGATATCCATTGTTGGGACGACCTGTTTATGGACGGGTCTTTACTCCTATGGGATTATCTTAGCAATAAAGTAGGTCCCGGGTTGTCAAGATTTAAATATATCCAGATTTCCAGCTGGGCTCAGTCATATAAAGATCTGCCATTGAGACGTAACAAGCCTCCTATAGGCGGGTTTAGTGACTTGATCACTTGCTTATTGGACAGCCCAGTGGCAAAAAAAGAAATCTCACGCTGGTATAATAAAATCATAGATGAAATGGATGATAGCTTCCAGTTACCAACTACATTGTGGGCAGAATTAATGCCAGGCTTAGATGTGGAAGAGCTCTGGTCTGCCTCTTGCTCATTGTTATGGGAGTTAGTTAAACCTTCGTGGCTTCGTAGAAACCACCTTTTTACTATACATAGGGCATATTACTCTCCCTATAGGTTAACTAAATTTTCATCAACAGGTCCAATTAAATGTCCGAGATGCGGGTTAATTGAAGCCACGGATACACACATGTTCCTAGAATGCCCAAATCTAACAGAATTTTGGGAAGCCATTAAGAATAAGCTATCGCAATCATTGGGTGAACATGTCAATATAGACCTGGTTCTTGTTATCTTTGGTCTAAGAAATAAAATCCGCAATTCAGCAACCAAATTGATATTCTATTCCATACTTGCCGCACGTAGGGAGATTTGCAGACATTGGAAAGATGCTGAACCACCAACAGTGCATGAATGGCGAACATCTCTTCTTCAAATCTCCAAACTTGACCTAGCCAGGACAGGAAACTTAAATAGTAGAGCGTTTTGGGCAATGCTTGGATAGCCGAGACCATACCTGGGGTTTTTTTTTTTTTTTTTTTTCCCCAGGTCCAATGATTAACGTGTGCACTGCCCATCCTGGCTATCAAGATTGACAGTCTTGGTACCAAAGTGGTCTCGATAAGTCGGGCACTATCAACTGAGATACTATCAACTGAGATACTATCCTAAGCTGGTTTAAGATTGGTCTCCGTATAAAGTGCTGAAAGGAACTGGCCTCGCTTCGCGCCCTACAATTTCCTTACCAGCTATAAGCTGAGTTGGCACAATACACGACTAGTCGGCCTATTGCTCTGTGGTGGTTTTCTCTTTGGTTTTGGTAGGTTGGAGCCTCGCACACAAATGAGGATAAAAAAAAAAACAAAAAAAACAAAAAAAAAGAGGTTTATCTAGTCTTAAGTTGCATGTTAAATGTCCACTGTACAGGTCGGTCACAGACGATGCCGTCGCAAAGGTCCCCTGCTTGTAAAGTCTAAAGGTGCAGTCCAGCCCTGGCTTTAGGAGATGGTTGGCTTAAACAGGGTAACTTGACGGACGTCTGGATGAACTCTGGTCAGGAGGAAAACCAGAGAATGTAAGTAAACTTTAAGTCAACAGAACTTCACAAGTATCTAGGGGCCTCATTTATGAGAAATGACGCATCGCTGCGTGAAAGCAGCGATGCGTCACTTCTCAGTGCGCACTCCTTGCGACATACCTGATGCGTCATATTTACTGTATGACGCATCATGTCGCAAGGAGTTACAGATACGTCAGTATTTATGACGTATCTGTATGGCGCAAAAGTGACGCATTGCTGGGGTGTCACAAAAGTGATGCAACTCCAGCAACGCGTCCTTTCACATGGGGCAAGCCCCATGTGAAAGGGCCTGCGTCAGTCTTACGCCTGCTGTCAGGCAGGCGTAAGATTTTGATGCAACGGCGTCCTAGAAGTGACGCAGTGAAATTTCATAGATTTCACTGCGTTACTTCTACGAGGCTTTTTGCGGGGGAACGCCCGCCCCCCGCATACATTATACCTGACGCAGGTATAATGTAGCGCAGGGGTTTACAGAGTGACGCATCAGCTTAGATGCGTCACTTTGTAAATAGTGAGCAACAGGAGGCATGTTTTACGCCGCCGATGCGTCACAAAAAGTGACGCATTGGAAGCGCAAAACTGACACAAGGCCTCATAAATGAGGCCTAGGTTTTTTTTTGCCGCAAGCTTTACAAATTTTGTGACGCAACAATTCAGAATCGGGACTTTGCTTTAAAACATGCAATCACAGCGGATGCCACTTTGGTTAAAATGAGCTCTTAGCGGTGCCCTCATTTCTTCAGTAGAGCAAGGCACAAGCATGTTATGTGAATAATATGTTCTTCTCCAGAATTGCACAATCTGCAGCTAGCCTTTCAGTGACCCGGTTCCATGATACCCTGTGGGGCTGACCTGGATAAAGGCCAAAGCGGTGTCTCATAAAGTGAACTTTAAGTGCCTGGCCCACCCGGCCTCCGGGTAAGGCTGGGGATTAAGAATTGTGTACTTATTAAAGATCATTCAGGCGTGAAATCTACATGATACGGTCCCAACCCTTCCTTCCTCCACCAAGCGGTGAAGATCCCTTGAGACGGGTAGGACCAAGTCTGCACTGTGGCCGAGGAGAAATGTGGTCATTGAAAGCATTTTAAGAAAAAATAAACAATTTATAAAATGAATAAACACTATACACAAGTCACTATACACAAGACAGCTGCTTAATTGTATTCTGTAAACTTGTTGAGCTGCAGATGAAAGTGGAGCAGGTGCCACAGCTGTGAGAGCCGATGCACATCAGAGCGCCCATCTCCAGAGGCAGCACGTGTGCTGCTCCTGTTGATGCTGTCAGTGCGTTTCTAACACTTGTTAATTAGTGTGCTTTCGAAATGATTAACTTTTGGGAAACTGTATCTGTTTATAATAGCACGCTTTGCATGTCAAGAGGGAAAACCAGGATTATTGCCGCTTTCTGAAATGTAGTGGAATCAAAAGTGAAGACACACCCTGGTCATCACTCTGAGCTCTGAGGAAGAAGGCAACACACGCTGGAAGGAAGTCACCACGGACAGGAGAGACGAGAACGGTGCAACACCAGCCACGGCAAAGGGTGCAGAAGAGAACAGACGTGTGAGTCAGCTCGGAAGAGTCTACACGTTCTTCAAAGAGACGACACAATAACAGGCGTAGACAAGGCCAATAGGTACGGCTTTTGTTTTATTTATTTTTTTGATTTCAAAGCATTTTATTTTATAAAGAAGTGACAAAGAATAAGAAGTACATAATATAATAAAAGTGATACAGTTGATCCAAGAGGAACAAAACAATCAGAGGCTAAACTAAAAGCGTAAGTTAAGTAAATGCATTCCTAGATAAAAGTAGCCTGTAATATGAACTAATTAGGTAAAGGCCAATTCTTTGATCAATAAACAATTGTATCACAATCAATTATTAGAATCGGGGGCAGGGAAGGATATAGAGTTAAAGAAAGAAGAAAGAAAGAGAGAACAAGAGAAAAACTGAAAGGGGAGAGAGGACAGAATAGAGAAAGAGGAAGAAGAAAAAGAAAAAGAAGGATTCCCAACGGACTAACCGAACACGCATAACACAAGACGCCACTCAAACAGATACATCAAAAGGAAACTAAGCAATCAACCCTTTTGATGACAAATCCATATAATTATCCAAAGCTTCCCAGACCCTACTAGAGATAGAAGGAGAAAAGTGAGCTTGATCAACCGAGGTGTGAGCACTACGCAAAAAGGAGACCTAAGCCCACCAAGTATGATAGGAAACAGAGGAAAAGGATTTCCATTCCATAAGTATGACTTTCACCGCAACAGTCAAAAGGAGATCCATCAACTGTAATTCCAATGGATCCAAGGGGAGAGGAACAGGGGCAGCCAATGGACCCAGTAATATTAATGGAAAAGAAAGTTGGAACTCAATACCAAAGATGAGAGAGAGATGTTTATGAATGAGGTTCCAAAAAGGCTGAAGAAGGGAACATTCAAAAAACATATGCTGAAAATCGCCCTTCAACAATCCACAGCTCCAGCATAAATTGTCATCTTTGAGATTGAGCGAATGTAGACGAACCAGCGTCCAATGAAGGAGGTTGACAGAGAAAAATTTAGATTGCATTAATGATGGGGCAATTTTATTTCGAAGAGAAAATTTACCAATCAATGGCCAGGTGTCTGAAGAAATATGATCCGTAACTCCATGATCAAAATGATGTAACCATTTTTGTTGAGCCACCGTATATGTGGGCAGTGAAACAGATGACAAAAAATTATAGATTTTGGAGGCTACGTGACCAGATTTAGTCCAGATATGAAAAAGAGAAATGGTAGAAGAGGTAGGATGAAGATGTACCTTAGCGAGTGCCACTTTTATTTTAAGAAAAGTATAAAAATCTAAATTAGTTAAAGAATGCTTTTGAGCCAAGGTGGAAAAGGGTAATGGCTCATTGTTAGCACCATAAAGATGCTAAACAAGAGAAATCCCTTTAGCCGCCCAATAGGATATAAGAGTGGGAGTAATATTAAGTTTAATTTTAGAATTCCGCCAAATAGACGACCACCTAGTTTTATGTAAGGGGTTTGCCACTTTCTTGTCTACACTCCGGACCGCAGCAATTGTATCAAGAATGATAGAACGAGAAAACCGGATATGTAAAGTAGATGTGGTGCAAAAAGAGGCAGTCGGCAAAGGAGATGCTAAGTCCTGTTCTATTAACAGCCAAGAGGGAACAGGAAGAGGTGGAGGAGAAAACCATAGAGCACCTT
This sequence comes from Lissotriton helveticus, assembly GCF_964261635.1. Classification (NCBI taxonomy): domain Eukaryota; kingdom Metazoa; phylum Chordata; class Amphibia; order Caudata; family Salamandridae; genus Lissotriton; species Lissotriton helveticus. Next base: position 170,005,592 of record NC_136059.1, on the reverse strand, counting down.
GAGAAGCCAAAAAGGCAGTTTGGTACTTTCCCCAATCAGGAAAATTGCAACCTCCCATATCACAAGGTCGTCTCAAGAATTTGTAAGCAATTCTAGCACGTTTGTCATTCCACAAAAATTTAGAGGTCAGAACATCAAGTTCCGAAAAAAGGAATCTGATAGCTTAACCGGAAGCATGGACGATACAAAATTAACAATGGGTGTTATCATCATTTTAAGAGTCTGGAGGTGACCCCACCAAGAAATGTGTTTCGGGGACCATGTATCCAATAGGCGACGCACTTTAAGAAGAGTCTGAGATTCATTATAGGCAGAAGTGGCGTATAAGGTAGAACAAAAATAAATACCTAAGTATTTTAAATGTGTAGGTTGCCATTTAAACCCCGCTGAGCCCATATGTGACGGGAAACAATAGGCATTCAAAGGGAACATTTCCGTCTTATCTTTGTTTAAGGTATACCCTGAAACCTTTGAGAAGAGGGAGATGGTATTTGAAATAGCAGGAATTGCCAAGGCGATATCGTCTGAGAAAATAAGAACATCGTCCGCGTAGGCAGCTGTTTTAATACAGTGAGATCGAAAAGAAAAACCTTTAATGTCTGGGTGTAACTCAATCAATCTGAGAAGAGGATCAATAGATAGTAAAAACAAAAGCGGAGATAAAGGACAACCTTGTCTAGTGCCCTGACGAAGATTAAAAAAGGACGACGTAGCGCCATTAACTCTGATGTTAGCTCTGGGTTGAGAATATAAGGACATTACCATATTAATAAAGGAGTCACCAAGGTTATGAGCATACAAGACAGCACGAAGAAACGGCCACGAGACCTTGTCAAAGGCCTTTTCAGCGTCAAGGGCCAAGGCAGGGAGTTGAGATCGTTTAGCTGATCCAAGAATATGACAAAAAGTGTGTATATTATCGCGCGCAAGACGACCCTTCACAAACCCGGTTTGAGAGGGATGAACAAGATGGGGAATAAAGGATTCCAATCGTTTGGCCAGGATTTTGGCAAAAATCTTAGCTTCCATGTTGAGAAGAGAAATAGGGCGAACATTTTTGGGATCTGAATGATCTTTCCCTTCTTTTGGAAGCACTACAATAGTAGCTTCAGCTGCAGTACCAGAGACAGACCCATCTTTAACAAAAGAATCAAAGACAGATTGCAATTTGGGAACAAGCGCAGGGAGAAAAGTTTTATAAAACAAAATAGGATAACCATCAGGGCCCGGGGCTTTGCCAGAACGAGTAGCTTTAATTGCGGTAACAATTTCCTCAGGGGAAATCGGGGCATTTAAAAAAGTACGATCATCCTCAGAAACCATCTGCACCGGAACAGATTTTAAAAAATCCTGACAGTGCTCAAAAGAGGTTTGATTAGAAGGAGTGTATAAGTTATTATAAAAATCACGAAAAACACCAAGAATTTCCCCCGTCTGAAATTTTTTAGAGCCTGAGTGGTCCGTAATAGAAGAAATTTGAGAGGATTTAAATGAGGAATCTTGAAATTTTAATGTAGCTGCAAGAATCTTCCCAGCCCGATTCTTCAACAGTAATCTTTTGGATTTCTGCGCTTGTACTCCAATATGGGCTCTTTTGGTAACTATAGTATTATATTTGTATGTTAATTGTTTTATTAATTGTAGGCAGGATGCATCTCTAGATTGTCTAAAGGTAGATTCCAAAGTTTTAATTCGAGTTGATAAATCTGTAAGCTCTTTTTTAATACCAGAATTCCGTTTGGACATACATTTAATAACCTGACCACGGAAAGTGCATTTAAACGAATCCCAGAGGACAATTGGGGAAGAAACTGAACCTTCATTCTCATGGAAAAAAGTTTCTATTAATTAGAGAATTCATTAACCTGAGCAGTATCATGTAAAACTTCTGTATTTAATCTCCAGGAGCGAGCACTGGATTTAGGAGCAAAGGACAACAAATTAAAAGTAACCGCCGCGTGATCAGAAATCAAAATAGGATGAATAAGCGGAGAAGAGGAGGACGAAACAAGAGAAGAGTGAACAAGTAGATAGTCAATCCGAGAAAAAGAAGAGTGAGGTGAAGAAAAGAAAGAAAAGTCGCTACCAGTGGGATTGTGAAGACGCCAGATATCTTGAAGCTGAGTAAGGGGAACACATGTTAAGCATTTGTTTATGGGATTTTGGAGGACGAAACTGAAAAGCTGAATTCCTATCCAAAATGGGATCCATCGGTAAGTTAAAATCACCGCCAACAATAAGATTCCCAGCATGTGGGGTATCATTTAATTTTTTGGTAATCGATTTCCAAAAGGTCAGATCGTCAATGTTAGGGGCATAGATATTCATCACATAAAGAACATTATGTCCATCAGACAATTTGGTTAACAACCAACGACCTTCAGAATCGTGATCAGAAGAAATTATAGATAAACCTGAAGTCTTGGAAATTAATGTAATGACCCCATTTCGTTTGCCAGAGGCATCAGAACAACAGACATCAGAAACCCATCCTTTTTTCAAAAATAACGCCTCTCTGGGAGAGACCTTAGTCTCTTGAAAAAGGATCAGGTCCGAAGAAAGAGCTTTACAATAATCTAAGACTTTTGACCTCTTCACCGGATGATTTAAACCCTTAACATTAAGGGATAATACATTCAAACCCGGCATGGAAAGATATGCAAAAAAAAGAGAAAAGACACCATAAATGACAGAGAAATAACCAACTGCACAGAGACAAGCAACCATATAGCAAACAGAAAGAGCGCAGAGGGCTAATCCATGTGGGAAATCCGAAAATAGAAAAAAAGACAGAGAAGAAGAAAAGAGAAGGGAGAGAAGAGATAGCAGGGGAGGCCTGAAAAAGACCCAATTCATACTAGGGAGAACGTGGAAAAGTGAGCAAGGGACCCGTACAAGGAGGGAAAATAATTAATATCAATAGCCCCAATAGATTACCCAATTGATGACAATAAAGTAGTAAAAGGTAACAGTCAAAATATAAACAAATACCAGCATAATAATATAAGTGAGAACAATGCAACAAGTAAGTCTGTAAAGTCACACTGAATTAATAAACTAGTGACAAGTGTCATACATCTAATATGAATAATATTAGTCAGTTTGATACTGAAACACACAGTATGGTAAAGTAAAAAAGAATACACAATTCCATGAAGATAACTATGTGTATCCTCAAAAGAGACATTCAATTAATGAACAATCCTTAACCGACAAAAACTTACGATATGTAATTAAAATCGAAAACACACGAGCAGAGGAAAAATATAAGAAAAGAAAGGAAGAGAGTAGAAGAATAGACATCGAGAAAGAAAGAGAAGAGATGATACATATCAAAGAAAATGCAACTATTATTAACAGAGAAGCATCAAACAATGAAAATTGACCTGAGATGAATATTGACATAAAATATATAACCACTAGAGCTGAGGAGAAGAAAATGAGACTAAAATAGTGACCAACTAAGAAGCAAGCAATAAGGACATAGTAGTAGAAAGTACAAGAAGGAGAGATTATATAGATCAATAGAGTAAACCACAAAACTCAGAAAGAAGGAGAGAATACAGAAAGAAGATCTACGCAGGAGAGGGGTAGAATAGAAAAAGAAAGAAAGAGAATAAAAGAATAGGAAGCGAAGAAGAAAGTGCGGAGGTGATACATATTAAAGAAAGGCAACTGTCTTAATAGACAAACAGCAAGCAATGAAACTATCGTGGGCTAAATAGTGACATAACATATATCACCCCCAATGCTGAACACAAGATAATGAGACGTAAATAGTAATGTACTAAGACGCAAACAATATATACAGAGTAATAATAATACTAATGAATCCAATATTGAAAATACAATATGGTAGAGTAAAAAGGAAACCAAAAGACCATGAAAATAGCTATGTGTAACCTAAAAAAAAAACCAGTCAATTAATGAACAATCCTTAATTCCATAAAATGTACGAAATGTGAGTACATTTGAAAAATCATAAACATTAGAAAAAATGTAAGTGAAGAAAGAAAGAGAATAGGAGAATAGAAGCAAAGAAAGAAAACGAAAAGGTGATACACACTAGAGAGAGGCAACTATTAGTAATAGACAAGCATCAAACAAAGAAACTGTCCTGAGATGAAAGTGGACATAAAATGTATACCCCCTAGAGGGGAACACGAGATAAAGAGATGAAAAATAGTTATCGACTGAGAAGCAATCCATATATACATAGTAGTAAAGAATGCAAAGAAGAAAAATGAGAGAAAAATAACGGAGTAAACAACATGGCTATGAAGAGAGGAAAGAGTACGAAACAGAACAGAAAAACTCCAAGAACGGAGTTAAAAGTCAATACTGCAGTATACTATCAGCAAAAAAAAAGAGGAAACATCGGAATACAGAAAGCCACCATAAAGGAGACAGAAGGAGACATTTCAAGTGCCCAAAGCACCAGGATCCTGGGAAGTCGCCCTTTGAATCTCCATCTGTATCTCCATCTGATTGTCCAGGAAGGTAGCTAAATCAGCCGGCTCATCGAAAATTCTGGAACGTCCCTTGTAAGAGATGCGGAATTTGGAAGGACCAGCAAAGGAAAAGGGAATGTTCATCTCAGAAAGACGTTTCCCAAGATTAAGGAAGCCCTTCCTCCTTATGACTGTACCCCTGGCAAAGTCTTGAGAGATTAAAATTCGATGTCCTTCCCAAACGACATTTTTAGTCTTGCGCATGTGAGAAAGAATTTGTTCTGTATGTTGATGACGCAGTGGCTTAAAAATTATTGCTCTTGGCTGGGTGGCAGACTTAGAACGAAAAGTTGGAACACGATGTGCTCTTTCTATCTCAAATTCTCTCTGAAATGAGATTTGTAAAGTATCGGGAAGCCAATGATACAAAAAATCAATCATAGAGGAAGATGATTTCTCTGCATCTTCCGGCAGACCAAAAATGTGTAGATTAGATCTACGATTACGGTCCTCCTGCTCAGTGAGATCTTTACGCAAAGCCGCCATTGAACGCTCCAAGTGGCTGAGAGACCTGGATTGTTTCTGTATATTATCCTCTGAGGAACTTATACGTGACTCCGTAGCCGCAACACGTAGAGAAAGGGCTTTGAAGTCATTCCTAATAGCGGACTCCTCCACTTGTAGTAAATCTGTATTAGTCTTTGTAGATTGTGCAATATCATGCACCTCATTAAGGCGCGTTAATATTGCGTCAAGAGTAGAGTTGGTGTCTGACTGAGCAGTCTCAGGTGTAGGAGACAATGACTTAAGTCGTTTAAGCGAGGCGCCAACATCTTTTGGGTCTTTATTGGTTGAGGAAGGGCCCATACTTGCAGCCATGAAGAGACAGACCCCAAGAAAAATACACAGCCACTTGAGGAAAAAAAAGAGGACAGAAACTGCGTAGTTACACCAAAAAAAGTGAAATACAGCGCACTGAGCGTAAGGAGTGCTAAATCAATGACAGCGGCGGACTTATATGAAGAGCAGGCATCAAAATGTATGGTAGAGCCTCATATAAAGCAAGAGGTTACACCAAATACATCGTGAGGAAAAAGCAGTTCCAGCAACAGAGATCAGTACTGAAGAAAAGAGAGCGTAGGCAACATAGTATCTAGCCAAGCAGCACAAAGAGCATAAAAAGGAAAAAAAAAATTTACCATTTGCAAGCGCCGTGTGGAAAATGACCTGGATATCCCCACACCGGCAATAATGTAGCAAAACGGCACCTCTGAAGAGAAAGCGCCAGCTCCGTCACAAGCGGTAAGATGGCGGCCGCCCGTGAAGAGACCGAGCGTCACAGCAGCTTGCCGGGGAAGATATGCAGCCGTCGGCAGAATTCGCCGAAAATGATGTCAAACAACTCCTGGCATAATCCGGCACCTGGAAATGTCGTTCCAGTGAAGAGGGGCAGTCAGGAAGCGGCTGAAAATCTCCGGCGGGCCACACTCGCCTGGGAGCTCAAGCGCGACACGCCATGCTGCAGCGGCGCGCAAGCCACGCCCCCACGGCTTTTGTTTTATTAACCGAAGGGTCTTCGCAGAGATTGGAGCGTTTCTGTTTGTGGTTTATTGTTTGTAGAATGGCTGATTGTCTAGGTGCGTGGAGAGATGAATTGGTGAGCGAGTGAGTGCTTGGGTGAATGGATAAGTGCATGGACTGGGAGAATGTCAATTGATCACGTGGATGCATGAATGAGCGCATGATTGGATGCATTGGTGAACGGATCGATAACTGAGTGTATGGATTAATGAATGGGTACATGAATGAGTTAGTGTATGGCTGGATAGGTTAATTGGCTATCCATACACCCACTCCAAATTTGTCTATCTACCCGTTCACTCACAAAAAGCCATTTCTTCATCATTCTACAAACTCACTCCTCCATCATATCATCTATTGACCCCACACACCAAAGATTTAAGCATCTGTTTATTCACCCACTCTAACACATGCAGCTAGTCATACATGTATCCATCACACACATGGATGAAATGTTAATCTAGCTCCCTCGTCATATTTTACCCGTCTACCAGTTTATGAATACGTTTCTGCACGTGTGTGGTCTGTGATTGCATGTCTGCCTGCATGTGTCTCGTTTCTGCATGTTTTCAAGTCGCCAGGTGATTTGCTGTAATTCAATAGGTGAATGTATGCAAGTCCTTTTGTACCTGTCTGTATGTGTTTATGTGTTTATGGGTGCCTACTAGTGGAAATATACCTTTATGTATGCTGGTATATATGTACATGGATGACTATAACTGTTAAGTGGGGAAGCGTGGCTCAATGGTTAGAGCAGCAGACCCTGATGCAGAGGTCTGGCCCGGGACCAGGGTTCAATCCCACATCAGCGGCTCTTGGACTCAATTTCCCTGGACCTGCTAATTCTCGTCTCGGTGCCTAGTCTAATCATGGGTCCCACTCTGTGACTCTGGGCAATAGCTTGCTTAATCTCCACAACGGCCCCAGCAGCGCTTGGATGCCTGACTGGTGCCCAGGAGTGGACATTTCACAGGAAAGCCAGGATGGGTTCCACAGCGGTATGAATACAGCGCTACGAGACCTCTGGGTAGAAGTGCGCTATATAAATACAAACACATTTACATTTACATTTAACCATTGGCTCTTTACGTGATTATGGATATATGCTGTCTCAATACATGTGGCCCATTGTCGGAGGTATTTGCATGAATGCATGACAGTGAATTATGTGAGCACAGATGCCAGAGTGTGCAGGGGGCCTTTATGTGTGTCCATCTGTGTGTGTTAATGAGTGCCTATGTGTATGTTAATCTGAGTGTGTCTTGTGGGTTATTGATGTGAACCCATCATATGCGATGATAGGCCCCCACCTTCCCTGCTACCTTACCCTTTCCCTGACTCATCCCTAGCAGGGGCTCAGCAGTAAGTTGAGAGGGGAGATCTACCGTAACCAGGGCTCTCTGGCAGCCAACCGCTTTGGTTACCTTCTGCTGTGAAGCCACCATAAGTGATGGAAGACCCCTATCTTCCTCTCTTCTTTACCCTCTCCCTGAGTCAGTCCCTTGCAGGGGCTCAGAGTAAGTCTGGCCTGGAGTCTCTAGCAGCATGCTGCTTTGGTTACCTTTCTACACAAAATAACGTTCATCTTTTCATTAAGAAACACAAGATACAGGTTTGAGAGCAGCGAGATTGACATTTAATCTCATATCTGCATTAAAATTACAGCAGCAGGGTTTTATGTTCCCGGGTTAGGCCCATATAGCGAAACTGCTCATTTCTTACATTGTCCGATTTTTCACAGTAACATTTTTGCCGTAAACTTTTGCACATATTTGCATGCACGGCAATGTTGGATTCGTTTCTTGAAACAACTTTGTTTACACATGTAGCTTCGCTTAACATTATCATGCCTTGACCATCATGTACAAGTCCTCTTTACGCACTATGTACAAATGTCATTCTGTCTTCATCCACGGGCCGACAGAGCTATCTACATATCCATAACATCACTAATCTACAACGTACAATGCAATGCTGCTTTCTATTATAAATAATGAGGTTCCTGATAGATTAGCAGAGGAGGCACTTCAGCTGACACCGACGGTCCCTGCATGCTGAGACTTCACCACGCAGCGGTCTGACATCTCGTCAGGGGTGACCAGTTTGTGACTAAGATGGGGTCCTTCACTCTATCTGCTCAGGTAATGGGTTTGGATTGTCCCTCTGGGAGATTCTTGTCTCTACACCTACATACACTCTAGGTATACTTAGAGTATGGTTTGCATAGAAGGAGTACGCCTGATTACTCTCTAGTTTTGATGCACTGTTTTAGCACCATGGTTGAGCTGTACTTACTATTTACTCTTTTGGTGCTCATAATCACCTTCATCTGCGTCTGTCTACTGAATATTGCAGCACATGTATTCTATACAAGAATAACATTGGTTCAATAAATGTAGCGAAAACGTCCCACTGTATATTTACTATATTCCTCCGAGCACTAGTAAACACAAGTGACTGAGCGAAAGGTTGTGATCTGTTGCCACAATCCCTGACGGGTCGGGGTTGTCATGTTCAATGGTTGCCAGAAACCATTCACTCCCTAGTAAGGTTAGGGGGGCTTATGGTGGCACCATGAGCTAGCTGGAGTACAGGCCAACATATCCTGCGGGGTGCACCGAATCAGTCTAGGCACCTCACCCAAAGTTTATGTTGTCCAAATAAACGCGCAGGTCATAATGATTTGTAGGAACTACACGACAAGGGAGTCCTGAATGTTTTTCTTCTCTTTCCAGGTATATGGTGAATAAATAATGCCTCTAAATATGTATGTGCATTTCTGTCTGTGCCCTATAGCATATGTGATACGTCACTCCATCGGTGGCCTTTTAGCACTTTTCATTCTGGAAGATTATAATGTTATCCATATAAAATGATGAAAATATGCAATACGGTGTGCAAGGATTCTAAAATACAACCCCATTTGGAAACCATATTTTTTTCATCATTAAAATATAGAGATTCTTGAGATTTTTGTGCAGAGAGCTAGGTCTGGGTATACTGCGGAAGGGTCCTAAGGTAAGGGTTCTCTGAGTGGTCTCTGGTGTTTGACAGTTCTGTACCCTAATCTGGGGGTAATGGCTCGAGCACACAACAACATTTTCCAAAGCAAAAAACGTACAATTTGAAATTTAGGCATGTGAGCTCTGGAAATAATTTTTGTTTCAGGGAGGGTTGTAAGGCAGCAGCTTTGTGACACCAGCGTCTGACAGAACTTCATATGTTATGGCTGACAGCTTCAATCATCAATGGACGGCGAATATGTGATCAGTATTTAAATGATACTATAGTTAAAAGCTGCAGGGGCAGACCTTTTGACCTATTCTATATAGGAAGTATAGGTTAATGAGGATCGCTAAAGATGTATCTAGCCAGGACAATAAAGGATAGCAGCTCTAGAAGGGAATTATCTAGCTATCTTGAAGCAGTGACAGTAGGTGCACTACAGAGCTTTGCAAAATTCTGGAGGGCCAGTACACAAACATGGAGGCTAAAAATACCGTACCACATGGCGTACCACAAGGATCATCTCCCTGCTCCACCCTGTTCAACATCTACATGACCCCCTTTGCAGACGTCATCAGATCCCACCGACTCAACATAATCTCCTATGCAAATGACACTCAACTGATCCTCTCACTCCCCAAGGACCCCTCCAATGCCAAAACTATCTTTTGCAATGCCATGACCAACATAGCTGAATGGATAAGAGACAACTGCCTCCAACTCAACTCTGACAAAACCGAAGTGCTGATCTTCGGGAAGAACACCTCCGCATGGGACCACAGCTGGTGGCCTGCAAAACTCGGACCCACACGACTGACAACACACGCATGCAATCTCTGCATCAACCTCAACAGCCAATTGACTATGAAACAAGTTAACGCAGTCACCTCCTCTTGCTTCCACACACTTTGCTTGCTCTGCAGATTCTTCAGATGGGTTCCAAGAAACACCAAAAAGACCCTCATACTAGCCACCTCAACTACGTCAACACACTCTATGCCGGCATCTCCACCCAGCACATCAGACGACTCCAGACCATACAGAAGGCTGCAACCAGACTCCTTCTGGACCTCCCCAAATGAACACTCATTGCCCCCCACCTGAGCGATCTCTACTAGAACCCCAACCAGAAAAGATCCCAGTTCAAAATCCTCATGCAGGCCTACAAAGCCCTCCGAGACCTATGCCCTGCCTACCTCAACCACCGACTGAACTTCCACCATTTTTCGCATTTGTCGCAGCCACTGCGGTGGCCACTCCTTCTTCTACATTGCTGCCAAGACCTGGAACGACCTTCCCCTTCAGCTCTGTACAGCACCTTTGCTGGCAGACTTCAGAAAGAGACTCAAGACCTGGGTGTTCGATGGAGAGACAGCTCCCAGATAACCACAGGGGTGACAGTGTTGTTTTTTACAAATGCTGTTTGATTGATTGATTGATTCCCTAAAACCGTTCTTCCAGTCCAGGTTTTACCTTGAAAATTATACTTTAATCATATTACTTTCCACCCATCTAGGTTCAGACAATCCAAAGGGAATGACAGGGTAGTGAAATAACAATGTTACACTCTGTATTTCGAGGAGCCTAATCTTCTTTAAACTGAATGATAGGATCAATCTCATAATATCAGTGATACCAATATCAATTTACAAACATATCGGAAAGAGGGGGAGGAGCTTCGCGCGCATCCAAGATGGCTCCGTGAGCTTGGGGCTCCCGAGACCCCGTGCCCCCGATTATATCCTGTCGTTAATCCTGAATGCTGTGGGGTGATTCTTGCAGTTGAAGCACAGACGATCTGAACGCTGCAATCCACACCCCGAAGGCGCCCCGGAAACCGGAGTTATAGACTCAGAAAGTGTACGGCCTGTCTCTCTCGGATGCCCGAAGCCTGGGTTGGCATAGTGCCCGTGGCGTAGTTCAACAACAACGGCGCTGTATACCGGAAGTGGCCGGTCCGGTCCCACAGCCTCACTTGGTTTCACTTTCGGTTTTGACGGGTGCACTCGCGACCCAGCTGAAGAGTGTGTCTGACTGTTGGACACCCCAGTTGACATCGATGGCCACGGATAAATGGCATACTATCCAGAAGGGTCGGAAGTAAGGGACTTGACGTGTTCTACGAATAACGATTGCCGAGTGCCGCCTCCCTGGATCGGCCAACGTGTATAGCAGTATCCCCAAAATGGCGACCAAGCCGGAGGAGGACAAACGGCAGCAGAAGGCCACCAGAGGGGGCGGTATACGCAGTCGAACAACATGGACCGTTACGCCCAAACTAAGGGATCGCCTAGTAGACTAGGAAAGTCACAGGAAGGAGTAAAGTATGCCTCTGCCCTGGAAACGGAGCCTACATTACAAGACGTAATGGCCGCCATTGATGCGATCCAATCCTCGCTTGGACAGAAGATGGAGACCCTGGCTCATAAACTAGATACGGTATCCATCGAAGTCAACTTGATTCGGGCTGACCTCACAAAGGCAAATGAGAAAATGAAATCATTGGACATTAAAACGGCTAGTCTCACGGACGATGTCACGGTGCTACAATCCGAAGTACGGAATCTGAAAGCCTCTAATGACCGTGTTGTCCGTTGGCTGGAGGATTTTGAAGGGAGAGCCAGGAGGAATAACGTTCGTATCATTGGGGTCCCAGAAAATGCGGAAGGGCAGGCAGCTGATCTCTTTGTGGAGGGTCTCATAACCAACCATCTTGGCCCCAAAGGTCTGAACAAGTTTTTTACCGTTGAGCGGGCCCACAGAATTCCGGGAGGAAGGCTGCGTGTCGGTGAAACGCCTCGGCCCTTGTTAGCCAGGATATTCCATTTTAGAGACAGAGACGCTATCCTTTAGGCTTCCAGATTGGGAGGCTCCTTGAAGTATGAAAACTCGTCCATCAGTTTCTTTCCTGACTTTACACAAACAGTCCAGAAGCAAAGACTGAATTTTATGGAGGTGAAGAGAAGGCTTCGAGATATGGGATTTAAATACTCTATGCTTTACCCGGCTAAACTGAGGATTGAATATGAAGATAGAACTTATTTTGTTGATGAGCCAGAGATGGCTGCAGACTTGTTAGACACTTTGAAGGCACAGCAGGAACCCCAGAAACAGAGTGGAGGAGAAGACGGGAGTGTGCAAGAACAGGAATGATGACTGTGGTTCTGGGATCCGGGGACAATGGGGGAAAGGTTTCCTTTTATCTGTACTGTTTTGATTCACACCTAGCACGATACATTAGGGGATAAACGGGCTATCAGTAGGCCTCTTTCCTCCTCTGACATACTTTTTGTAGTTTAGTCTAGATGTGGGGGCGACAGGCACACTGCAAGTTGGGGAGGCTTGACAGTCGTAAGCAGGGGTGCAGGGTGGGGGGTAGCGTAACGTGATGTTTGGGGGTAGGTGGGGGAACTGTTGTTTTTTGATGTTGTGTGTGAGTTTTCACAAGGCATTGTATTTCAACCTAACTCCTGTCAGGTGCTGGGCTCGGAGGAGGGTTGGATCTCCTTTCTGTTTCATGATGGTGGGGTAGGGGGTTGAGGGTATTGAGTTGGAACGTCAATGGGTTGGGGGACAAGATCAAGCGTAGTCTGGTCATACAAATCCTTAAGAGACACTCCCCAGATGTGGTCCTCCTACAGGAAACTCACTTGGTTGGAAATGTGTGTTAGGCAATGAATAGGAAGGGGTATTGGAGTGTGGCGCATGCGGATTTTACTTCTGGGTCCAGGGGTGTTGGGATCCTCCTTAGGGGTTCTCTCCCATTTGTTATTGACTCGGTCGTTGCGGATGAAAGGGGACGATATTCTGCGGTTTCGGGGCGTTGAGAGGGGCGTACCCTCTCTTTGGTCTCGGTTTACGTCCCCCGGGTCTACAGAACACAACCTTTCTTGAGTTGGGTAAGGTTGTATTGAACCTTCCTTGTGGATTGTTGATATTGGGGCGGAGACTTCAATGCGGTAGTCTCTGGCACCCTGGATAGATCTCCGTCACGGGATTTGAGGCGAGCTCAAAGATGGCTTCTGGACTTCGTGGAAACACTGGGTTTGGTGGATAGTTGGAGATTATTTCATCCTACTCGACGGCAATACACTTTTCATTCTGGTGCTCATGGGAGTCTTTCCCGGATTGACTATGGTCTGGTCCCTGCGGCCCAGGCCTCATCTATTGTTGAAGTACGGCATTTGGCCAGAGGTATATCTGATCATTCTCCTCTTTGGCTTAGTTTTGACTTTGCTACCGGCTCCAATGGTAGAGTGGCCCCCATTAATTCCTGGTACCTACGTGATCCCAAAATCCGGAAAGATTTGATAAAAGCGTTTGAGCATTATTTCCAGGATAATGAGGGATCGGTCTCGTCATCGATTTCGTTGTGGAAGGCGTTTAAAACTGTAGTCAGGGGTCAGGCTTTATCCCTTATTGCGGGTGTTAAAAGGCAGAAGGAGGAGGACGTAGTGAGAATTGAGTCCAAAATAGCTAATATAGAAATGGAATTGGAGCAGGAGGTGACCAGCGCCAGATTGCATGTTTTACAGCTTAAGCAGCTTGAGTATAGGACGTTGGTCACTGACAGCGCGAGGGCTCTTGGTCGTGAGCAACAGGGGCGTCTGTATGATGTAGGTGATAAGGACGGTAAGTTGCTAGCCTGGCTGGACAAGAAAGATAGAGCAGATCGGGTCGTCCCAGAGGTTGAAGCTACGGACGGGACTTGTGTGAACGACCCGCAGGGGATAGTAGACCGCTTTGCTGAATACTTCCGGAATATTTATACGTCCGTCTCAGATAGACCGGAGGAAGATTTGTGTCTACTATTGAGGGATATTAAGCTTCCGTGTCTGTCGGTGGAGGATCGGGACCTTATGGACGGTAAACTTACCGCCGATGAGGTAGCTTTGGCAGTGCGATCCTTGAATACTGGAAAAGCGATGGGTCCCAATGGTCTCCCTATCGAATTATATAAGCTTCATCCCGATAGAGTCGCCCCCTATTTGAGAGATATGTTTTTGGAGTCCCGAGAGTGTGGTGTTCTCCCCCGGGATCAGAGACTGGCATCGATTGTGGTGATCCCTAAGGAAATAAAGCCCAGAACTAGCTGCGCTTCGTACAGGCCGATCTCATTGTTGAATGCAGAGCCTAAGAAATTGGCTAAGATACTGTCCAATAGATTAATAAAAGTCATTGGTGAGCTCGTCCATCCCGATCAATCGGGATTTATTCCACATCGAAATACGGCCTTGAATCTGAGACGATTGCATGGGGTTCTTGCGAGGGCCCATACCTTGCAGGAGCCTGCTATCGTGGGGTCACTTGACGCGACAATGGTTTTGGACACGGTGGATTGGCCGTATTTATGGGCTGTTTTGGCTAAGTTTGGTTTTGGTCCGGAGTTCATTAACTGGGTTAATCTATTGTATACTGAGCCACTCGCGCAGGTAGTCGTTAATGGTCGTGTCTCGGCGCCATTTTGTCTTGGGCGGGGCACTAGGCAGGGCTGCCCACTCTCCCTACTTCTGTTTTTGCTGGCTCTCGAGCCATTAGCGGCTTGGCTCCACTGGGAGCCCTCGATTAAGGGTATTCATTGGTCTCCACAGTTTGAGGATCGGATCTCTCTATACGCTGACGCTATCTTGCTTTATCTTTCCTCTCCGAGGAAGTCTCTAATTGTCCTCTGTGATGTGTTGGCGTCGTGTGGCAGAAATTCGGGATTGCTTATAAATTGGACGAAATCATATTTGTATATCTTAGATGGTGACGCCCCAGTTTTGCCTCGGAACTGTCCATTCAAATTGTAAGGGAAGGGTTCAAATACCTTGGTGTTTATATTTCCATGGATCCTATGATCCGGTATGAGCGAAACCTTCTTCCTCCGTTGGCTCAGCTGAAAAGTGATGTGGTTGGGTGGCAGAGACTTCTACTTTTGATGTTGGGACGAGCGGCCCTTTTTAAAATGATGTCCCTGCCGCGTTTCCTTTATGCCCTCCAAAACACCCTAGATGTGGTTCCTGCAAGCTATTTCCGCGAAGTGGAGGGTTTGCAGCGTAAACTACTCTGGGACGGCAGGCCGCGTATAGCGTTGGCCATACTAATGCTCCCGTGGTATGACGGAGGGATCGCCCTCCCCGACATCAAGAGATATTACTGGGCGTCGCAGCTAGGGGTTATAAATCATGGTACGTATGGATCTACGACTGATCCCGGCTATGCCATGGATAGGTAGGTGCTTCCGGGTGGCAATTATAGCAGAGCACTGTAAACTAAATCAGTTGAAAAAACCCTGACAGGGCCGAATAGGGTGGCGGTGCGCATATGGCATGATGTTACTACTTCGCTTGGTTGGAAAGACCGCTTGACTCTGGCTGCCCCACTCTTTGGTACGGACAGATTTGGCAAACTATGGGTTTTGATAAATGGGAACTGATTGGAATAACCACTGTAGGTGATCTCTGGGTGAAGGGAAAGATGAAATCATTTGCTGACCTACAAAAGGAATATGAGCTGAGTGGTACGGAGTATTTTCATTATGCGCAGGTCAGACATGCACTGCGATTGGTCTTCCCCGAGGGGGAGAGGATACCGGAGGCATCCCCCTTGGAGGACCGTATACTAGATGGACATATGCCCAATAGCACCATTTCCTTGGTGTATAAAAAACTGATTGATCACAGAGTTGATCTTTTGGTACATCTGAGGGAGAGGTGGACCCGAGATGGCCTTGAAATTGATGATGAGGATCTGGCAATCAGCGATCTCCTCTCCAAAGGAGGTCGCGATCCCTGCAAGATTGAGACATGTCCAGCTTAAGATACTCCACAGAGTTTATGTCACGGGTCCACGTTTGATTAAAATGGGTCTAGCGGAGGAGGGTTTGTGTAAGCAGGGATGTGGCCTATTGGGGACGTTCCTTCATATTATCTGGGAGTGTCGACATATGGTGAAATATTGGGGCTCTGTTTACAAGGTCATGCATGAAGTTACAGGGGTGGCTCTCTTGCCGGAGGCTAGGAGATGCCTGCTAAATATCTGGGAGCCCACGGATCTAAATACTGCACAGACCCAGTGGGGCACGTTGGGGACCATGATCGCTAAGCAAAATGCAGCACAACTGTGGGGTTCTGATAGGCCGCCATCGATAGAGGGATGGAAAGAAAGTATGGATTGGTGTATGTTCTGTGAAAAAACTGTTTATCTGGCAAGGGGTCGTCCTCGGAAGTGGAATAATATTTGGTGCCCTTGGAATGAAAACAGAGGGAATATTTGTGTACCACCTGCAAATGTAGTCCTTGATGATCCAACTTCCCCATGACCCGATTGAATAAGCGTTTATGATATTGATATATGGCTCCCCCCCCCAAGAACTTTTGTATTGAATGTTGACGTTAATTGACCCTCTTTTGTACTATGCACCGGTGTATTTATTGATGCCTTGTTTCAATAAAAATAAATATTTAAAAAAAAAATATATATATCGGGAAAAATATTGTTTTCAAAAATATTGCCATGCTGTACTTAACTAAAACTAAAAAACATTGATGACAAAAATATAATCGTTCAAAGTATCTATTTCACCTAATTTCAACCACATATATATCGTAAACAAAAACATTGTTATCTATCAATAAATATATACATTTTAAAAATGAAAACACACAATATTGAATACACTATCACAAAAAATTGAGCTAAATATTATCAAATGATATAATATTTTAAACTTCAAATAAATAATGTTAAACTTTACATAAATCAATAAATAGTCTAACAACCTTATTAAAATGTTATAACAATAAAATAAACTTTAAACACATTAAAGAATTATAATACATTTCAAAACATCAAATGATTAATAAGTAAAAAATACTTCCTACAATTAGGGGCTCATTACGATGTCTAGCGGAAACCCTCCTCCCTACACTGTCTCGGATTCAGGACTGACCGATTTGCGACTGCCAGATGACGATGCGACTGAACACTGTTAGGTTTGATTCCCATTGTTTCCTTTTGGAGCTTGTGTTATGCCAGAGAATCGGACAAAACACAGGCTGCTATGGGGAAATGGGGTGGATGCGGAAATCCCTGTACCCTGTCGCAGGCACCCCATGGTGCCTACCACACAGTGCAGGGATTTACAGGAACCACAGGCCGTGGGGGCCAGGGAGCCCTACCAAGGAGCCCTGCCAGGGCCCTCCAAAGTCACTTTCCAACAGCCTTTCCCTGTCGGACAGGCCAATGGGGAAAGGATGTTGGAAAGTGACACCGTAATCCCAACAGTGGAATCGCCGTTCATAGGGGGTTACGGTGTGGTTCCGACCAACAGGAATACTCAGCAATTAGGTCTGAACTGAATTGGAATGACCTGCTGGTTTACGTTCCGAACGGGATCATCGTAATCGGGCACTCAGACTGTAAACCGACCGAGTTGGGCGGAAGAGCTCTGATGTGGTCACAAAGATTCCAACTCCCGGGTAGAGGCTTTCCGCCCAAGATCGTAATGAGCCCCTTTATGTAATATGAAAAACAATCAATAAATTAAATGAAACATAGAAAAATACATTCAAAATAGCACAAAAAATCTGAAATATATATTTTGCATTACTACAGAAACCTTTATAAGCATCCACCATAAAAGATAATAGCTGGAAATAAAATTCAAACTAAACAGACACTAATTAATAAAAACAACCTTAAAGGAAACTAGCCATCAAAGATAAGAAATTAATTAAAAATACAAGAAAAAGGAGCAGAAAATGACAACACTTACACACAACAAAAGCACCAAGCTGCAAGACAACAACACTGCCAGACTTATAACAAAAAACAAAAAAGAAAAACTACCTGCACACGTCAGTTAAACATATAGTTTAACATAGTTGAATGTAACTTATTTACGAAATGCAAAAATAAAAATTACTAACCAAGCTTTCTGTTTTTGTTTATCTACCAAACCTTGGACACTAAAACAAAGGACAACACTACCTAAAACCTACAGACCCACCAATAAAAGTCGACAATCGAACACCTGGAAAAAAACACATAAAAAGTTTGTAAAATCAAATCACTTATAAATAGCAGCTAAACCTTAAACATAAAAACTAAAACTCAAAGCCCTCGATCCCTACAAACTACTCACAAGTACACACTTAAAATAAAACTAATGTAACTTTTTCCCTCAACAGTAAATAAACCACCTGATAAACATTCGAACATCTTCACTGGAAAACTGAAAAAACAGAACTGCAATTATAAACAGCAATACATATTTAAGTATAAAATGCATAACAATTGTAATGATTTATGTACATTCGCAAGGAAAAGGTACTATGATTTATTTAATTATAATATTAAGCTATTTTCAGACATTGGCTGAAAAAGCAAGATATATAACCTCATAAAAAGTCAAATGTTTACTTTCACACATGGGCTACACTTACCGTACAATTCTAAAAATTATACTCCCTAAAGTACCTGAACACCTCACAGGTCAGGTACCAGCTCTACCAAATATAAAACTCTTATTAGCTTGAACTAAGAAAGCCACCAGTAATATTCCTGCTGCCACTAAAATATATAAAGACATACAAATTCCTGAACACTTAATCACCACACATAATGATGAACATGAAAGCTAAATAATGATAAATGCATTATTATATTTGCTACAGCAGATTTATTAACACTAAGTTAGTGTCAAACATTGATGATGGATGGAACATTCAAATTGTGCCCCAAACAATTCACTCAGATATACACCATACATGGTAAAAATTAGAATACTAATACACCCCTCATATTTGCCTTGCTACTTAATATACAAAGTATCACTAAGGGGCTAATTACGATGTTGGTCTGAAAGGCTCCGATCAGCATTCTGATTTTCCTAATGCGTGTTTTATGATGGATAGGTAACCGTTCGATTTTCCCGACTCGGTTTTGCCCGGCATTCGGAGACTCTGAGTCGGTCAAAGCCGACTCGTACAGGTCTATGGATCGCATTTCTGACCAACACGATGCCTGATTCGGACAGCCTTTCCGAATCAGTAAGTCTGGCATGAAACGGCTGTCGGACACTGACGATGGGGCCCAGTAGCAGGCCCCCCCTTCAACCAGAGACCTCTGGTTGGGGCCCATGGGAATAAGAAGGGGACAACTCTTTACAACCATGCACATTGTGGCATGCACCATAGGGTGCCTGCCACAAAGTGCAAGGTTTACCGCAACAACCCCTTTTTTCAATGGGAGCCTTAGTTGTCGGTCGGAACAAAGGCTCTCTTGAAGTCAATGAGAGTCCGACTGAACAGCATTTGTAAACATCGTGATAGGCCAGTTGGACTCCCCAAACCTAAGTCAGTCTGAAACAATTATGACAAGGAGTCAGCATTCCGACAGACAGCATACAACATATATGTATGTAGAGTGTTGGCCACTGCACAAAGAACAGCATCACCCCGTTTGAGCAGTAACTTATCCTTAGCTACACATTTTCTTGAAATGTCTGTTTTTTACCAGTTTCTCAGTTGCCTAGTTCTCCGAAGGCAGTATGTAACCGAGGGAAACGACGAAGATGGCAAAGAAGTCTTCACTGGAATGACTTTTACAGTATCTCAGAAATAGGTCTCATTGGAGCTGAAAATCTCAAATGTCTTCAGGGACTGTATCTTCTAATGACTTTTTAAGACACAAAATGCCTTTGGAATAAATAGCTCTATGGGCCAGACATAGTATCCTTAATTCTACGGAGCACAACATTATGTGCTTTCTTCACTTCGTAAATCAATCACATAGCTTGGTCTTGAGCCATCTGGAACAAATAAATATGTCCAGCAGTTATCTTGACATGAAGGACATTGTCATAATGCATACCAAATAAAATGGTAACCCTCATAAACTCAGCATTTATCATTGAGCCCAAGAATGGAAGACGATTTCTTGCCAGTCTGGACTTAACCTTTCACTTCTGTCCTAATTTTGGGAACTAAAGAGAGTTGATGGCCAGTATAGCCTCTCGGGTTCTTAACAGTAGAGCTGGTTCTTTAATTTTGTCTGCCCGTAAAAGTTGGTTTACTTAGTCTCAGTCCCACAAGAAGCTGTTATTTGCTCTCTCTCTGTTGTCAGACAACCCTCGCTAAAATGGTGCATGCCTCCTGATTTACAAGAAGAGACAGCACCAAGCCTCATGATGATGGCAGTCTAATTTCTGCCTTTTAAGCTTGCATTTTCGGACTTGCCACTAACAATGGTTCTGGAGTGAAATGGTAATCAGCAGTAGAGTTGGCCAGCTGTAAACTAGCGAGAGATGGCAAAGAAACCAGAAGCCTGGAGTGACGCACTGCTAGTTGAAATTCTGATCTGCAAATGCCTGTTAATAAAGGTATCTGTCTGACCCAGGCTGAATATAGTAGGCAATCACAGAATAATGTGTTTCTGCTTCCCTTAGTACCCCGGAAGCAAAACCAATGGTATTTTCCTGATGTCCCACTTCTTGTGTCAGAACTGCCCCTAATCCATAGCTACTGGCATCGACAGTCAAAGTACAAGGTACATCAGACACATACGGTTTCAGTTGTTCTTTGAGCCAAGTAAACACTTGTTTGCAGTCATTGTCCCATATAAATTCACTTTTATCCTTCAACAATCTCGAAATGGGACGAATTTTTGTGGCATGGTCTTGGATGAAGAGTGCATAGAACTCCGTCAAGCCGAGCAGAGATTTAACTCCAGCTTTGTCTTTTTGAGCAGAGGTATACATGATTGCCTGGACAAGACTAGGCTTTGGCGTTACCCCCACACTTGAGACGGTGTGCCCCAGATATTCTACCTTGTCTTTGGAAAATACACATTTGTCACGTTTAAGAACTACGCCGTACTCTTGAAAAATAGAAAGAATAGAAAGAATCTTGTCAAGAACCACATCATGTTCATTTTGATCCTTAGCAAATAAGAGGACATCATCTTGAAATATTGCTACATTGTTTATGCCTTTGAGTAAGTTGACCATAACTCTTTGGAAGACAGAAGCTGCCGAAGCCACACCAAATGGCAAACAACTGAATTGGAACATCCCAGAGGGAGAATTGAAAGTGGTGTAATGGCGAGACTCTTTGTCGAGTTCTATCTGGTGGTACGCAGAGGCCAGATCCAGTTTGGTGAAGACTTTTGCCCCTGCTACCACACCACATTGTTCGGGCTGCTATGCCAGCATCTAAACCTGCGACACTGCGCCAAATGATGGGGATGCCCCCCATTCTCGGACACCACAGATGTGGCACGTGCCTGTGTTGTGAATCTTCTATTGAGGGTTCATTGTTCCAGCATAACGGTATCTTCTGGAAACATGAATCCTTCAGTAACTGTAAGAGCAAGTTTGTCGTTTATGGCATTACATGCCCTTGTCACCTACTGTACATAGGTAAAACCAACCAGGAGATCCGTCACCGGATCTCGCAACATAAATCGAGAATCAAAAGGAAGGTCGAAAACGCCCCTCTGGTGCTCCACTGGACGCGGATGCAACATGCTGTCAGTGACCTTAAATGGACTGTGATTTCCAAAGTGGAAAAGAATCCCCGTGGTGGCGATCAAAATCTTGCATTGTCGAAACGGGAAGCTTTTTTAATAGTCAAATTTGACACTGCTGTGTCTGGGCTGAATGAACTAAGTGAAATATTTAAATTATAAGCAGGTTTGTTTCACTATCATTCACTCCTCCTATGCATGCAAATTCCGTTTTTTCTAGTAGACCACTGGAAACCTTTGCGGACCTGCTAATCCGGCCCTGGTTTTCTGTTTCCAAACTGACTACCGGGAAACGTAGTGGGCGTATACCAATTATTGACCTGTATATATGGGCGGTCGCACGGCAGCCCAGCCAGCTAAGGCGCTTGTGCCAGAGTGCTGCCTCCCCGCTACGCCGTCGCCTGAGGTTTTGGACTAGTGATTCACTTGTGAGTATTACTAGACGCATGTCTCGCAGTGTTAGCCATTTACACTTTACCGCCTCGTAACTAACTCTTACCCCGTTGTTTCTACCGCAGTAATTATCTTCAAAATGCCCTCAGCGTGCAGCGCCGCGTTTACGGTAACACGCCTACAACCTTTTTAAATTTAGTCATACCCGTTCCAACGGTCCCCTGACATTTGCCATGTTATATTTTGCAGGGCCTGTGATTCGTTTGTAATCAGCGAGCCGCGTTTGGCGGACCACGCCCTTTGCAATTAACTACGGTAAGCCGCGTTGCTTCCTTCGAGCTTTATTGAATTACTGGTGGGTAGCATTCCAAATGTACTGACGGGCGCAATGTTGGTTCTCCCCCAGGTTCCCCAAACTACTCTAAATAAAGTGTCGGCTACAGTAATTTCAACATTGAATGTTCAGTCTTTCTGGTAAGAAATGTCAGCAGTTACACATTGATACGTTAGTATCCTGAGGCGGTTGCAGTGAACTGAAGCTTTTGCTCCATTACTTTTTTTATAGACATCGCGCTTTGTTTTACTCTCATTTCGACGGCGGTTGCACTCTAAAATAAAGGCTCAATAATAAGAGGTAAGGACTGTTGCAGCTATTTTAGAACTTCTAGCTCTTTACCAGCGAGAAACCTGCCCTGATTATATACGTGTCCACTGATTTATAGGTACCACAATCGTTCTTCCAAGTGACTCTGCCTCTAGCATAGCATTCCCGCCTACTATCAAGGCAGGTAAGACTATAAGTTTTCCAATTCTTTCATTCTTCAGCCACCCTGATTAGGTCACATAGGTAACTCTAGTCTGCCTTGATCATTTTCAGGTACAGGTTTTTTCCCCCCAGCCATGATGCTGTGAATTTGATTATCTGGATGTAATTTCACCATTTGGGTAAGCTGTGGAGGAGGGGGTGATACCTGAGTGAGGAATCTGATGCTGATTCACTGAATGCACATCTTGTATAACTTTCCCCCTCAATCTTTCTTTTCTTCTTTTAGATATAACCAAAGGCCCTGAAGAGAATCCTCATAGACCAGTAGGATTCGAAACGCGTAGGCCCATTGCCACTCTCGAGTCTGCATGGGTGATAAGCTCATCTGAATCGCTCTGTTGCTTATCACTACTCTTTGTACATTACTTTGTTCATTTTTTCTTTAACAAAAAAACTGAGAATATCTGAATTTGTTTAAGGAATGTACTTTTCGTATATATAATTTTCTAGTAATACCCTCCAAAATACTTTGCAGACCGTGGCCTTCTCCAGCATTCTTGTGCCTGTTCGTTCACTGTAAATATTGGTCACTGTAATATATTGCACATGTTATAATTTCCTGTTGTTCCTGAATGGTTGAATGTCGTATGCCTGTGACATGTTTGATATGATGAAAGATTCCCTTATCTCTTATTTTTGTACTTAGCATGTAATATTGTCTACCTTTTTGAACAAGTTTTTCTAAAATATAGCTGTTCTTTTGAACAAAATAATAAAAGCTACTAATCAGCTCCCAGTCTTGAATTACTCCTTCAGGTTCTGTGTTTAAACATTTGTTAATTATTCTGTTGCATCAGTACTGGCATTTTCACTTTGTTTTTCTGGATATTGGCTCAGCCATACTGATTAGAGCCCCCCCTTTGTAGTTTTTTGGCCTGCTACCACACCCAGCATTTCTGTTATATTTGGTAAGGGATGGGAGTCCACCCAAATCACTTTATTTAGACTGCGCAAGTCAATGCAGACTCTCAGTTCATTCTTTTTTTTCCTCGCTACAACTAAAGACGAAGACCAGTCCGAGGACTCAATTGGTTCAATAACCCCTCTTTTATGCATGGACAGAAGTTCTTTTTCAAGGTTTTCTCTAATACTGAAGGGTATGCTTCTGATCTTATGTTTGACCGGCACGGCATCCTCCCTTACCTTTATTTTGTGTCTGAAACCTTTAATGCGACCTAATTCTCCTGAAAATACTTTTGGGTATTTGTTGAGCAATTGTTCTACATGTGTGGAGTCATGGATAGCCAAGACTTGTTCTCTTGCACCTGGGCATAACATCATTCTAAATAAGCCTTGATGGAACCATCCTAAAATGTTCAGTCCATTGACAGCCACGTATATTTTCCCATGTATATGCCTATTCTTGAAAACCATCACATCTTCAAAATACCCAAGAAGATCTATTGTTCGTCCTTCATAGGACACAGGTTCACGGTCTAGTGGTCATAGGGGTCTTTCCCCCATTTTTCTCTGAAAAGTGACTCAGTAATCATTGTGATCCGTGCACCAGAGTCCACCAGTAGTTTCAGGTTTTTGTCACCACCTGCGATATCCACATACGGATCCACACAGTCATTAGGATCTCCACTCTTCACACTCCCATCGTTCACCACAAGCACCATGTCTTTCAATTCCCCCAAGATATCCTCATTTTCGCTATCGCTTGAGTCTTTAATACAACTTACGCGCTCATTTTTTTTTAATAGTCTGACACACTTTGTCAAAGTGACCCATTTTGCCACAGCTGCGACATACATAATTTCTAGCTGGACAAGGTCTCCCACTTTTTGTGTGTGATGGATACCCACACCTGAAACAGATGTCGGTACTCTTGGACAAATTGTTCTGTAGGAAATATTTCTTTTTCTTGAAATTCGTGAGACGTACTGGATTAATCATTTCAGTGCTTCTATTATCCAGTTCCTTAATAGATGACTGAGATGTTTTTATGCTCTTAGCTATACGAATGGACTCATCCAGAGACAGATTTTCTAGCGAGAGTAATTTTTGCCTGATAGTTTTGTCAAGACATTTGCTTATGAATTGGTCACGTACCAATTGCTCACTGAAATTTTCAAATTCGGATTCAGCTACTAATTTCCTTAGCGCAGTGATGTACGTGTCGACATCCTCCTCTAGCTTTTGCTCCCTTTTGAAAAACTTGTGCCTCAACACCACCACACTTGGTTGCTTGTCATACCTTTTTTTTAGTTTCCTAACAGTACTTTGGTATTCATCAATTTCCTCTTCAGCCTCATCAGCAACCTCTGGTAAATGTTTTAGTGTGTCTATACCTTCAAAGCCTAAAGAGTGTAGCAATAAAAATCCTTTCCTTTCAGGTCTAAATCTGTGCGCTCCTATTGCCCCCAGGTAGTTTTCAAAGGCGTCAAACCATTTTCTCCCCACCACGGGCGGTTCCCCTGGAGTGTCAAGAAAAGGTGGTGGTGGTTGAACAGACTGCATAATATAAAGGGCTTACAAAAACTCACAAAGCTCTTGTTTTCAATGTTCTAGTATTTCAGATGTAGAAGAGGGAAATGTTGAGTAACTTTTTATTTCCAATTACTTATCTAAGGCCCAGAGACACTTAAATTTTTCGAACTGCAATTAGTGTTTTTTTTAATTTCCCTGAAGCAAATGTGCCACTGTGTAATTCTGCGCACCGTTGTTTATGCTGAGATCAACAGTTATATCACCGTTTTTCATTCACCTGCAATTTTACTGTAAGGAGGCTATGGTGGTTCGTAATGCACCGTCTCCTGACAACAAGCAGGGTTATTTTGTTTCCGAAATGCCTCAGTACGCCTTAAATAAACAGTATGTGTCCTGTGCCTTTAAGGATGAATTCTCCTTTCCCTTCAGGCAGGCTTGGGGCGGAGCAATACAAGAGCTGCCGGGGCGGAGCTCTGACGTGAGAAAACTTTTCCAGTCAGAGAGCGTCTGCTACTCACCTCACCTCTTGTTCTTCTCCGCAATCGCCAACACCACAGCATACAAACCGGAGTTCTCCTCCGACACGACGCTGCTTCCCCCCGTGTTGTTCGAAGAATGATCAGGTTGATTCTTTTTCTTTAACCCTTTTCCGCACCTCATACGAAATCATAAACGATCTCCTGGCTGTCGTGGGTTCTCTGTGGGAGCTCATATTCCTTGTCGCCAAAATCGAGTGTGATGACTCGGAGACTGAAGTGTATATTCAACAAGTAATCTTTTTTGAGCTCCCACGAAAGGCACTGGTGTGAAGGCTGGCACAGCGTAAAATGACCAGCAATCACAGTTCACCAATGGTTCCAGTAACGTCATAGGTACAACAAGCAGCACGAGACAGGGACTAACAGAACCTACGCGCACAAGGCAACGCGCGGTGGCTAAGCCTACTACAGTTTTCTTAAAGGCACTTGATATATTCCATTTACTGATAGGAAGGTATGTGCAAGACAACAGCTAATGCTTGGTTTGGTTGCTAATGGAGGCTTTTGGATGAAGGCAATCATTCCATGAATAAATGTTACCACTCAGTGGCCACAATCTCTGTGAGCCATTAATAATGTACCTTCCTCCAGATAAACCCTTATTTGGGTGTCATTTTTAGTGCTTAAAGTTCAGTCCAGTTGGAAGTCTAGCCATATATCCTTCTAAAAACAATGGATATACTGCAGCTGGATCCTTTCATGCATTACTCTGTCCGACACTTGGTCAATACAGGTATATAAGAACTTGGTCTAAAATTGTCAGTCATCCATGGGCAGACATTCTTTTTTTAAGGTGAAGAGTCACAACAGCAGTTGCAATCTATTGTGAGACTACACCCTCTTGCCATAACAGAGGCAGATACCACAACATGCTTCTGGACAGGGACCCAACAGTGCCTCATCCAGTGAGATAGGGAGAAAAGAAATGAATTCTTGACTTGTTATTATTCATATTTTGTGCTGGATTATAATGATCTTGTGTTGAAATGCAAGAGTCCCAGTTGGTCATCAAACTCTGTGAAGGCAATGTGTTAGAAATAGGGTTGCCAATTCTACTAGGGGTAGCATGGAGCAGAGCGGGCAGGCCAAACTCCTGAGGACATGTGCGAAGCATCCACGCAGTACCCACAGACGACACACCAGGCACAGCACAAAAAAGAGACACAACACCGGTTTGGATGTAAAAGAATAACTCATGTATTGTCTCCAACCTGCAAAAGTAAGACACAGTAATCACAATTGGGCACCAACTGGCGCCTGGGCAATGTGTACCAGGGGGATTATTTACAGGGGTAATGGGAAAAAGAATAAAAAGGTAAGTCCGTCAGTTTCCAGGGCTGAAATTAAATGAGCGTTATCACGTGACTTGAAATATCAGCAATATCAATGTGAGGAAAAGCAACACTAGGCAGGAAAGCCCATTATGCATAAATCCTTAGGCCAGCAACCCTGAGCGCATAAACATGGCATCAACAACATTAGCAACAGGAGGTACACCTAAACATGTCAGGCATAAATCACTTTTACCATGGGGGCAAAAGCATTAGCACCGGACACAAGCCTGTGGGCATACCCCTAAGCATGAAAACAGTAGGCTCGGTGGCTGTAACATTTCCTATAACCATGGACCTCAGCTTAACGTCTGGCAGGGGCCACAACCTCTTGAGCAGGCTGTATCTCCTACATTAACATGTGGGCATCAGGGCTTGAACATCAGGCACTCTGACGGGGGCACCCCTTTCATTAACATAAACACCTGGCGCATCCCCGTGGGCCTGCAGACAACAACCCTAGCCGGGGGCATAAATCATTAAGGCATTTCCATCATAGCCCCCTTCCTAACATGTCAGGCGTCCTACATAGGGTGGCCCTTAAATTAATAATGCCCCCAATTGCTGACCAGCGGGGCAGTGGTGTGAAGGCAGTCCTGTGCGGGTGGCGTGAGGGAGTCCCTCTTCTGGGGCTCCCTAAATACACAATGGTCCCCGGGGGCGGGCACCGACCCTGTACCCAGACACCCCCCCATCTTTCTACACTGGTGAGCCCCCACTAACCGGGCTCCTCCTCGTGCTGGGCCAATGCTGCGGGGCTCTCCTCTGTGGTAGGGGGGGGCAGGCACCTGCAAAAACAACAGTTGATGGACAGAATGCAGAACAATGTCATACATTCTACCCAGTACAGAGATCTGGGCCTAAATCCATCGTTTTTTTTGCACTCCACACCACCCCAGTTCATACATGGCCATATGGCCATATGCAAATCAGCCTTGACGCTGTGCCTCATGGGAACAGTCCAGCCCGAACTGCCAAGCCATCTCTTTCCTGGACTGGAATCAAGCAACCTAGGACCGGTTTCTGGCTATCAGCCGTCTTCAGCCAGGATAGCTTGACTCCAGTGGTGTGGAGAGCATGGGACTCACGTCTGAGCATACCCATCCCACTCGGGGTGACAAATGCAAAAACAACAGTTGATGGACAGAATGCAGAACATTGTCACACATTCACCCCAGTACAGAGATCTGGGCTTAAATCCACCGTTTTTTTGCACTCCACACCACCCTAGTTCAGACATTGCCATATGCAAATCAACCTTGGCACTGTGCCTCATGGGAACAGTCCAGCCCGAACTGCCAAGCCATGTCTTTCCTGGACCGGAATTAAGCATCCTAGGACTGGTTTCTGGCTATCAGCCGTCTTCAGCCAGGATAGCTTGACTCCAGTGGTGTGGAGAGCATGGGACTCACGTCTGAGCATACCCATCCCACTCGGGGTGACAAATGCCAAAACAACAGTTGATGGACAGAATGCAGAACAATGTCATACATTCACCTCAGTACAGAGATCTGGGCCTACATCCATCGTTTTTTTGCACTCCACACCACCCCAGTTCATACATGGCCATATGCAAATCAGCCTTGACGCTGTGCCTCATGGGAACAGTCCAGCCTGAACTGCCAAACCATCTCTTTCCTGGACCGGAATCAAGCAACCTAGGACCGGTTTCTGGCTATCAGCCGTCTTCAGCCAGGATAGCTTGACTCCAGTGGTGTGGAGAGCATGGGACTCACGTCTGAGCATACCCATCCCACTCGGGGTGACAAATGCAAAAACAACAGTTGATGGACAGAATGCAGAACATTGTCACACATTCACCCCAGTACAGAGATCTGGGCTTAAATCCACCGTTTTTTTGCACTCCACACCACCCTAGTTCAAACATTGCCATATGCAAATCAGCCTTGGCACTGTGCCTCATGGGAACAGTCCAGCCCTAACTGCCAAGCCATGTCTTTCCTGGACCGGAATTAAGCATCCTAGGACTGGTTTCTGGCTATCAGCCGTCTTCAGCCAGGATAGCTTGACTCCAGTGGTGTGGAGAGCATGGGACTCACGTCTGAGCATACCCATCCCACTCGGGGTGACAAATGCCAAAACAACAGTTGATGGACAGAATGCAGAACAATGTCATACATTCACCTCAGTACAGAGATCTGGGCCTACATCCATCGTTTTTTTGCACTCCACACCACCCCAGTTCAGACATGGCCATATGCAAATCAGCCTTGACACTGTGCCTCATGGGAACAGTCCAACCCGAACTGCCAAGCCATATCTTTCCTGGACCGGAATCAAGCATCCTAGGACCAGTTTCTGGCTATCAGCCATCTTCAGCCAGGATAGCTTGACTCCAGTGGTGTGGAGAGCATGGGACTCACGTCTGAGCATACCCATCCCACTCGGGGTGACAAATGCAAAAACAACAGGTGATGGACAGAATGCAGAACAATGTCATACATCCGACAATGTGCCTTGGGGCCCCGCTCAGTGTTCTCCAGTCAGCCGCTGGTTCTGCGGCCACCACGGGGCTCCCGCGACGAGACCTCTTGGTTCCGGCTCCTTGGGTGGGTCAGCAAGCGGGGCTCTCCCTTACTCCCAGGGAGCCCAGCTGACATCAGCAGCACTCGGGGCTCACCTCCGACCTCGGAGGGCCCACGCCCCGGAGCGAGGACTCCGCCGGCTTCTTCCTGGTCTTCCGAGACCAAACACAGCCTATGAGCCAATCAGTGCCACCAATGTCAGAGCAGCCTGCGGGGGATGCGGCGTCAACTGCCAATCAGTGTTTGGCGGCTGGGGGGCGCGGCCGGTGACGTCACCGGCGCCCGAGCCACATGATGCCGCCCTTATCAGCTTTGCCAGGCCCAACACGGGCCCCCTAAATGCCGCGGCGGCCCGATCTTGGCTCCGGGGGCTGCAGCGGAGGTCACGAACAGCAGTGGCACTCTTCTTATTATAACGCCGGGCCGCGGCGGTGATTCCTACCCACAGCATTTAAGGGGAGGCAGGGTAGTCTCCCAACCTCCTCCGACAGGACAGCAGACTTCCCCTTTACCCGCGCCCTGCTCCAAGGTGCCCGGGAGTTCAAGGCCTTCACGCAGGGCTCTCCCCTCCACGAGGGAGCCCTGCAGTTCCCTCGCGGCGCTTCTAGAGATCCCCGGGACGCAGCGGTGAGTACTAGGCAGCAATTCTGTGGGGTCGGCACCCGCTAAAGGGAGAATTAACAGGCAGCAATATGCAACTATAGCGCTTTACCAGTCCAAGGTGCTCCCTCCCTTCCAGGTGCTTTCAGGCGCAGCGCTTGCGTGGCGCAAGGTCCCAGTGGCCCCAGGGACCGAGGCTGTCCCCTCTTACTTCTCCAGGGGACAGAGCAGCAGGCACTCCTGGGCCAGGTCATCAGCTAGTGGGGACTCATCAAAACAGGGCCGTAGGCTTTCACCATCCTCCACTGTAGCGTGGCCCTCCTCCTACACAGCAGCATGAACTCCTGAAGTGGGGCTTCCACTAGCCCTGGGGACAGTAGAGGGGTTCTAGATGGGGACAGGGTCCAGCACACAGGCCCAAGTGGCGGTATTCCCAGGCAGCAGGTCCCCTCACATTCCTGTCCCTGCTCTGTCTCAGCACATGGTGGCACATCCCCCTTATTTATATCCCCCTCACCCCACCTACCAGACAGTGTCAGAAGCTTCTGGAATTCTCTGGGGAACTGGTTTAAACTGGCTCAGGGGGAGGAGTGATCACCCTGGGTGCCAGGCTTTCCCTCCAAATGCTAGGGTGGCTGGGAACCAAACATCTAGACCGCTAACCTACTGCAGTCAGGTGGCACAACGCACAGCCATGGCATCCATTTTAAATGCAGCATTCCATCAGGGTACATTTTACACAATGGGGGAAAATGAGTGCACACCATTGCATCACCTCATCACATTAACATGGCGTCTCACACCACACATGGCCTATACAGTAACCTTTACCATGGGGGAGACATCCTACACTAGAGGGGTGAAAAACGAAAAATGTTTGGGGGAAATGGGCCAAGTCCAACACAATGCCATCAGGAAGAGGCCTGATTGATGAATAAGCTAACTGAACCCCCTAGCAGCACGATGTTATGGCTTCCATTATTGTAGAAACATAATACATATGTTTGCCTTTTCCAGTTCCTAATGAAACTGCAGGTGCTTCCTACAGTAAGCTCTGTCTTCCTCAAATTCTCTTTTGCTCCATCTTCTTCTGCTGGTCAATACATCTCCCTTTGGTGATAAATGGACAAACTAAACCAGGGTTTAGACTTATGCCTATCGGATAGACTGGCTGCCTCAGACAGATGCACCAACATCTTCAAACACGTGTTTATGGTTTAATAAAAAGCCTCAAGCTTTCTGCTTACCCGGTCCCCAAATCATGAAACAAAGTATTGAGCCTGTCAGTGCTCAGTGCTTAGCACTCTTTGTGTTTGCACAACATAAGCCTTCTGAGTGATGGATTTCACAGTTGTTTGCATTCCGACCCTGCCATTTCCTCACTTAAATAAAATATATTTTTAGATCTTCTGATTTCCTCTCTGCCAGCACCAGCTTTGCATACACCAAGAACAACAGTAATTTGTCTAAGATGCCTCTCTTTCCTGTATCAGTAACCTACCTACTCCCAGTTTAGCACCCAGTCTGGTTGATGCCATTTAGTGTGTGCAGCCTATAGGGAATAGTTCTGCTGAAAGTGTCTATAAGCTGTGCAGTTCTGAAAATCCTTGCAACGGTGAAAGGTGAGGGACGTAGATTGCATGTAGTTGAGCAGGGACCTTTCATCACACCATGCAAGGGGATCCCCAAAGGTTTTGTTATGCCAATGAGAGGGATGTGCATGCATTTGACGTGACTGTTTCCCCGGCCTTCTGTTTTGGAACAAGCACTTAGCTGGTAATACGTACTTTTTGGCCTAGACATCACTATGCTTGATTCCTCTGCAGCCCACTGGCAGCATAATTGCACAATCAGACCCGAGCAGCAGGCTTCTCTCCTCCGATTACGAGGTTTCAGAATTACATTAACACTAGTTGGAGCACAACACATTATGAAGCAAGGCTTTCTGTTTTTGCTTTTCTGCTTTTTGTGTTGATGTAAGAAGTGCTTTGTGCTAGGAAATCTAGGCTTCAGCATGCCTTCTGCGTGTCATGTTTGTGCGTGGCTTATTCTTTTTTTAGTGTGGTTTTGTTCAGTGTGGATCTCGGATAAGCATGGGGTGGTTAAGCATGCGAGTGTAGGTTTCTGTTACGTGTTTTTTGCGCATGCGATAACTGTGCTTGAACATTTCCATTGTGTGGTGCAACTTATGTTCTATAATACCCTGCAATGCACTTCCCAAAAAATTTCATAGCACTGATGCAAAGAACAGGGGACCAAGTACAAAATAAAGATAACAGAAGAAAAATTAGAGAACATGCAAGTGTTTAAGGGGCATATTAACAAGGGCTTTGTCTACGCTTTTTTGGCTTTAAAAGCCAAAGAAGCGGAGATAAAAATATCGCCCTATCAACAACAGGGTGCTTACATGCAAAATCGCTTCCCTTTGCATCTCTAATGAGATGCAAAGTGGTCGTTCCAGTGCAAAATAATAGGAGAAATGTCGCTAAGCAACATTTCTCCTATTATCAAGCTTCACACTAACCCTGTTAGAGACAAAAAAAGCAGCGCTAACCACGGTTAACGCGTCTTTTTCCCGTCTGCTAATTTTCAGATTCCAAATATAGAGTGACGTTAAAATCCAGGGATTGAACAATTGTCATAGTAAAATATACTAACCTGGTTATAGAAGTCATGAGTTGGCAGAAGTGCATTGTTCACAAAAAAGATTGCAGTTGAATTCATTAAATTGTCTTATAGGTATAAATATAATTAATTTCCCTTTAGCTTGTGCTCAGGACTTGAACTGATCCATTGGTGTTTTTATATTCATGTTATTATTTGGGTTGTGTATCATGCACCTGTGTGTATTTGTGCTGATCAATTTTTGTTTGTATCCATTGTTGTGTATCTATTGTTGTTGGCGGGATGGAAGATATTTATGATTTAATTTTGTGTTTGGTCTTCAGTGTGTGACAAAAATAAGTAGAAAACTGGCTCTTGCATGGGCACGCTGCCACGGTCTACACAGAGGCATCTAAATTCCGATCCCCTGCATTAC
Organism: Lissotriton helveticus; assembly: GCF_964261635.1. Taxonomy (NCBI): domain Eukaryota; kingdom Metazoa; phylum Chordata; class Amphibia; order Caudata; family Salamandridae; genus Lissotriton; species Lissotriton helveticus. The sequence goes on along the minus strand of NC_136059.1, from coordinate 169,972,336 downwards.
CTTCGGTTCACAAACCGCACATTATAGCAGGCAACCCACCGTAGTTGCCACCAATCAATCTGATCGCTTCACCATTATCTTTACACGCAACTCCCTGCAGTTGGCACCCACTAATCAGAACGACAAGCTGGCTAACCCGTCCGCATCCCCGATCCCGCTGCAGTTTACCTTAATTACAGATGGCATTTACTCATGCATGTAATCCAATGTCCTGATGATGCTCCCACATTCTTTTTCATGGGGGATCGAAACATGTTCAACTCTTTGACACCTTTGAGCATTAAGCTTTACCTGAGCCCTTTTGTTTCGTTTTGTTCGTATCTTGCCGGATGCAAGATTGTGTTCCCACTTTATTGGTTACCGCGCATTTGAAATATTAAAACTGATCCTGTCCAGCTGGACAGTAAAATATAGATCTGATTCTAAGTCTATATTCATTACCTTGCTCTCATTGTCCTTGTTAGGGACCGCTGTCTTTATAACATGGTCTTCTGTGTGTGACAAAGATAACAAAACAAACAAAAGTGTTTGTATGATGTTACAAAAAAAATTAAACGGTGATCTCTTTAATTGAATATAGCGACTATGGATTAATTTGAGTTCCATGGGTTTAGTCAGTTTTAGCATTGGGGTGTGTGTGTGATTTTTAGGTGGCTCAGCCTAACTGACTATATGAGCCCAACCCTGTGTTTGGTATAACTTTTATAAAGTGGGCATTTTCTTGCTTAAACGTTCTGTGCCTCTGCCTGTCTGTAAAATACACATCTGGGTTGGCTGACAGTTGGGATCTTACGCATTCACTCTAGACAGTCACACATAGGGAGCTGAGGTGTGCCTTGCATATCCTGATGGGCCATTACCAGGCTATGGGCCTTCCTTAACCCCTCCCATGCTGGTGACGGAACCGCTCCGTCACCAGCCACGGACGCGCTGTGCTGATGACGGAGCGGTTCCGTCATGGCCCGCTCGGGATTCCGCGCCTGCGCTGGACGTTCTGTTGAGCGGGCGGGGCCGTGACGGAACCGCTCCGTCATCAGCACAGTGCACCCGAGGCTTGTGACGGAGCGGTTTCGTCACGAGCATGGGAGCGCCGCGTGGCACCCCCACCCCCCTAGCGCTGCGGCAGAATTGCCGCCGCAGCAAAGGGGTTAACTAGAGTGGTGGGAGAAGTCCTCACTGACACCTGAATAGGACTTGACTGTGCCTGTCCCCACACAACGACGTCTCCACCCCCTGTAGTGTGTCTGGAGCCAGGGATGGGAAATATTATATGGCAAATAAAAAACCCAGGCAACCCACAAGTGCTGGCAAAGTTTAAAAAAAACAAGACAATAATAAGTAATAATAAGGCACTGGAGTAACATAGAGAATTCAATTTATTAAATTTGATAAAAGTGTCATGAAACAGTTCATTGACATAATGATGAATTAAAAAAACACAATAAAAATATTTCTTTCAATAGATATATCATTTGTACATGCAATTTGTATTAATAATGTTCCCAATGATACAGAAGGGAGATGGTTTCCGTCTACGCGTTTCGACGCGTTGAATGTGTCTTCCTCAGGACACTACCATCATGTTTCTAAAATCAAATGAACAGTGTTATAAAATATTTCTCTACGTTAGGCAGTGCACCATAATTAATACATTTTTCTCTTTCGAACCTTAGAGCCAGAAATATGATAGCTTAAACATGATATACCGCATTATATCAGTTCATTGTCTTTGTTCGAGAGTAGCTATTTACAAGGAATAATGCAATTAGAACATACATTTATCATCTCATCATGTTTGAACATAATGAGAAAAGAAGAAGTATAGAAATGCCAAAGAAAGAGTCGAATTTGTGCATAGATACACGACAGAAAAGAGGAAGAAAACTGATTAAGCTCCAGTCGATAGTCTAAATGTACATATACTTATCACAAAAGTCAGGGTTTCTATTTTGACCTATTTAAATGTGTTCTCCCCAAGCCTATTCAATAGTACTATGAGACACAGAAGGTGGGGGGTAACTAGTTGCTAAAAAGTACCATATTGTCTGTGTATGATGATGTTCAAAATAGTGGTATTGAAATTGGTATAAAACGCCAAAACTTACCAACAACTGTATCTTCGGATATTGAAGACAAAAAGCCGTGATAATGAGTCTGGTCAAATTCTAGCGGCAGAACCTTTGTGTCTGAGTGAGACCGAAAGAAAAAAACAAAAATGCAAAGATAAGCCAAAATGATAAACCGTAACTGGGAATGACGACAGCCAGATATTTAACATGTCGTTTCCATCAAATAGTCCATTCTTGCAAGTATCTCAAGTATCTGATAGTGCTACTAGCTGATGGAAAAGATTGCTATATGCATAAGTGTATAAAAATCATTTAAACATGTGTACCGGAAATAGCTTATAAGCAGATAGGCTGTATTCCGCGCATGACTATATTCAAGGATTTTCCCAGATTAGATGCTATGATTGAAAAGTTAAGTATGGGCCGTTTTTTGTCAAGAAATACCTGGGATACTGCCAGTGGATGATAAAGCCACTCCTTGGGCTGGGGTATGATATCGGCGTATTGCCGCGCTGAGCCGGTTATGATAGAAACATCCTAGTTTGCTACAAAAACACAAATATGTATTATTAGGGTAAATAATTCCCTGAAGGTGCACGGCGTAAGTTCAAGTTCAAGTTCGAGCATTTGTATAGCGCACTACTCACCCAGAGGGTCTCAAGGCGCTTGGGGAGGGGATCATTATTTGTCAAATAGCCATGTTTTAAGTTCTTTTCTGAAGGAGATGTTGTTTTGAGTAAGGCGGAGGTGCGTGGGGAGTGAGTTCCACGTCTTGGCAGCAAGGAATGAGAATGATCTGCCGCCCATGGTGGATTTTCGGATGCGCGGGACTGCGGCGAGGGCTTGATTGGACGATCTTAGTTGGCGGGTGGGTTTGTAGAATGACAGTCTAGTGTTGAGGCATTCGGGTCCTAGATTGTAGAGGGCTTTGTGTGCGTGGGTGAGAAGGCGGAAAGTAATTCTTTTGTTGACGGGAAGCCAGTGGAGGTCTTTTAAGTGTCCGGAGATGTGATCCTGGCGAGGGACGTCTAATATGAGTCTCGCTGATGCGTTTTGGATGCGTTGGAGTTTTTTCTGTAATTTTGCTGTGATTCCGGCGTAGAGGGTGTTTCCATAATCCAGTCGACTCGTGACCAGTGCGTGGGTGACAGTCTTTCTTGTCCCGAGGGGGATCCAACGGAAGATCTTTTTGAGAATGCGAAGTATGTTGAAGCATGAGGATGAGACTGCGTTGACTTGTCTGGACATCGAGAGAGAGGAGTCAAGGATGAAGCCAAGGTTACGTGCATGGTCTGTGGGAGTGAGTGCTGAGCCCAGTGTGGAGGGCCACCAAGAGTCGTCCTAGGCAGAGGGAGAAGATCCTAGGATGAGTACAGATTCAAAAAGCCTATTTGTCTTGTACCTGATTTTCAGAAGAATCCGTTTGTTTATTTGAGAAATGTTCGTACTTCAAATTTAAAAGGTCGGAGCAGGGTGTTCTATAGCGGGAGTGCGTCTATAACCACTACAAAATGCTGTGGGTAGATGCAAGTCTCTTGTTAATCTATGCATATTTACAAAGAAGGCTAATAACATCCTGACTCAATCTGAAATGTGCACGAAAAGGTTATCATTTACCTTAATGTGGTTTGCAGAACAAACGGCTATTGATGAAATGTATATACCACTAGGACCCGTGGTTATCCAAGCACTGCGATAAGGAATGAAGTGCCGGTTATCTAAAAATGAGAGACAAACAGGATATGAAACATTGCAGCAAACCCATGCTATGGGTTTCTTTAGTTTTGTCGATGTGTCCCATTTACCTGATGTGATGTACCGAGCAAACCGGCTGCTGATGAACTGTGAATACAGCTGGGAACCGTAATTGTCCAGGTACGGTGGCAAGAGATAAAATACCGCCTATCTGAGAATGAAAAAACAGACGAGGCATGAAACATTGCACCAAACCCATGCCTCGTGTTTCTCACAGTCTATCTCATGGAAAAGAAGTCTATGCGGCCATTGCCTAAGTTAAGATACGCGTTGCCGGCTGGAGTGGCGTCTCGTACTTCGTCAGAATAAACCAAACTTGATACCGCGCAGATGATTCGCCTATATACCCCGCGTTGGTATAGGTGACTAGGGCGGCCTGTCCCGCCTCTTAAAGTGATATACATCCATTAACTATTGTTTAAAGAAAAAAGATGCATAGCGACATGTAGTGCCCTCCCTATAGCCTAGAGACACACAGCAGTCAAAGCTCCAATAATGGAGGTGGTGGGGAGATAAAAGGCCTCGTAAATACCCATGGGTGGCTATACTTTTGTTTAATGTATACCAATAGACCATGGGAATCAGGTACCAAACAATTTGGGGGGGGGGGAAGAAGGGGTTCACATACAGTATGACTTTATAGAATGGCATTTTCCCAGGGTAGTTCGTTGTTTAACCCGTGGGTAAAAGTACCCAGGGAAAATATCCAGAATACTTCTTTCTTTTTCCGGATTTTGTCTCCACCATTGCTGTTCAAAATGTGGATTTTCTCCAAAATCCGCCATTTGATATCTGAGGGAGAGTGTTTGAATTCGGAGAAATGGCTAACTAATGGAGGTGTATATTTCAGTGTTTTAATAGCAGATCTATGCTCGGTCAGCCGTAATTTCATTGCTCGCGAAGTTTCCCCTACATAGCCCAAATTACATGGGCATATGATCAAATATACTATGTTGTTGCGTGTGTTGCATGTCCATAGTTCTTTGGCCTGAATATTAAATTGATTAAAGACAAATGATTCTCCTGTGAGAATGCTGTCACATGACTGACAAGAACCGCATCGTGAAGTGCCTCTCACATAATTGGTCCCGTCTATTGATTTCTGTATGAATGGGGGGTTACTAATCGATTCCGTATAGCGTGATCGAACTATCAGATCCTACAAGTTCTTGTTACGGCGGTGTGCGAACATTGGTTTTTCTAGCTTTTTTTGCATCTGGTCCACATTTAACAGATGCCAGTTAGCATTAATGACTTGTTTTACAGTGGCATCTAATCTGGAGTGATTAGTTATGCACACCAACTTGGGTTCCTGCTTTTGTTTTTGAGACTTGAGTAGAGCGTCTCGATCGTAAAACCGTGCTCTTTTATATGCTTCCCTGATGAGGCGATGGAGGTAGCCACGTTCAAGGAATTTTTTCTTCATTGTGGTAGATTGATTATCATAGTCCTTCAAGTTAGTGCAGTTGTCAGGGATGGGAAATGCAGCGTCTTGTGCACTTTAAAGACTCTTGTTAGAAGTTTGCATACTTCAAAGGCTGAAAGGGATATAGGTACTGGACCTCTGACAACATATCCTCAGAACACTTCTGGCTTGAGACATTCTGTCAGGAAGAAGAGCTGGATAAGCTGTCAGGAAGGACTGCTACTTTGCTGTTTGCTCTGCTGTGTTTGCCTGCTTCTTGCTGCTTCTGTACTGCAAGTGAAAGGACTGAACTTTGCATTCTACATCCTGCTTTCAAGGTTCTCCAAAGGCTTGAGTTGAGCGTACCTCCAGTAAGGGCAATCAAACACTTCACTTGCCAGTACTTGGGCTCTTTTGACTTGCCAAGTGGTGCCAAATCCAGTTTCTGGGCCAGTGGAAGTGAATTCTGGTGATATCAAGAAGAAAATCCATGCATCGCCTTCCAGCGTCATTCCGAACCGACGCATTGCTGCAAAACTTCATGCATCGCAGCTGCCAGCTCCGGAGCATGGTCCCCGCTTAAAGCAACAACAACACAGGCCCCAGCTTTCTGTTGCAGTGCATCAGAAGAACCGCTGCTGCATGGGTTTCGAGCACTGCATCACTGAAGTCCGTGATGCACCACTCAGACACTGACACAGCTTGTTTCATTACTGTGGGACATATGCAGCGTAACTGGATATTCAACACATCATCCCTGGGCTTTGATTTCTTCATCAATACCGCACAGCAGTAAATAATCAACGCATGTGCCTGCAAAGGATGCATTACCTCCCCTGCAATAGTAAGGAACCAACTCATCACCTCCCCTGCCTAGCAGTTAGAAACCGAAGCCTCACCTCTGCTGTAGTAGTACGGAACCGACTCTTCGCCTGCTTTTACAACACTTAACCTCCCCTGAGACTTGCATAAAATTTTATTTTTGAGCATCTCTGGTACTTTGTCCTAAACCAGGAAATCCATTGATTTTCAAGGACTAAATTTGCTTAACCTTTTAAAAGTGATACTTTGACATGTGTATGTTGGATATTTGTCATGTTGGTCTTGATATATTCAGAGAAATATTGCCTATTTCTCTAAAATGGCGTGAACTCCTTTTGCAGTGTTTTCACTGTGTTACTGTGTGTGTATGTGCAAATTCTTTACACATTGCCTCTGGGATAAGCCTTACTGCTCTGTGCCAAGCTACCAAGGGGATGAGCAGGGGGTATCTTAGTTGTGTGACCCCCTCACCCTGCCTAGAGTGGGTGTAAACCACTGCCAACTAGAGACCTCATTTCTAACACTGGTGTCCAGTTGTGAAGATAGGATGTGTGCATTACCTACAGTGATTGGGTAAACAGCCGTCACCCCGCAGCCGTAACCATGCATGCTGTTACAACGCGGTCCTAACAACGTCTGTGTTGTGACAACGCATACCATTACCCCGCAAGTCGTTACAACAACTTGTGGAGGGGGGGGAAGGTGTTGGATTTAAAATCCAACACCTTTCCTACAGTCCGCACAGACTGGAGTTGGAATAGTACATTTTACTATTCCAACATCCAGCGCCCCCCCTCCGCAAGTTGTTGTTATGACTTGCGGGTTAATGGAATGCGTTGTTACAACGCGGTTGTTGTAACGACCACGCATATTCCAGTGATTGGTGTACATTATTTCATATTGCAACCACTGTTCACCAAATACTGTTTTTCCACTGCCTTTTTGATCTTTTTTCAACGTCTGAGCTTTGCCTACTATCATGTCTCAGGGCCTGATTACGAGTTTGATGGACTGTCGAACATGTGGCAGAGTTGAGGTGGCAGTTGGGGAACACCGTACCAGTTATCTGACCGCTGTATTACAAGTAAGGCGGTCAGACCGTTTTGGGACTGCTGCAACCGCCAGGGATCCACGGTCGCTGGCATTCTTGAGGGGGTCTGGAAGAGCAATATGCTAGGTGGTTCAGTTGCAGCACCATCAAGCATATTGCGAGTTTCCCCACTGCTAGCCTTTTCATGGTGGTGAGCAGCCTGCCATGAAAACACTGGTGGTGGGGAAACTAAAGAGGCCCTACAGGGCCCCCTGTTTCCCCTGTGCACAAGGATGCATGCAGGGGGCCACATGTTTGTCCCACTGTCTGCCTGCACCCCTTTCCTGCACTGCATGGTCTGCACAGTCCATGCCATGCAGGAACTGCCTGGTCTTGTTATATTCAGATGAATATTGCCTGTTTCTTTAAACAGTGTTTTCACTGTGTTACTGTGTGTGTATGTGCAAATTCTTTACACATTGCCTCTGGGATAAGCCTTACTGCTCTGAGCCAAGCTACCAAGGGGATGAGCAGGGGTATCTTAGTTGTGTGACCCCCCTCACCCTGCCTAGAGTGGGTGTAAACCACTGCCAACTAGAGACCCCATTTCTAACACTGGTGTCCAGTTGTGAAGATAGGATGGGAAACATACTTTACAACGAAACTTTTACAACGCACTACCATTACGACGCAACTTTTACAATGCAAACTATTACAACGCATAGCGCTTGGGGGCGCTCTAGGATAGGGAATAGGTTAATTTACTATCCAATAACCTTCCCTAGTGTCCACGGGGACTGGAGTTGGAATAGTAAATTAAACTATTCACTATCCAGCGCCCAAAAGCATTATGCGTTGTAATGGTATGCGTTGTAAAACTTGCGATGTAAAGGTAGGCGTTGTAAAAGTATGCGTTGTAACGTCATACATCCGATAGGATGTGTGCATTGCCTACAGTGATTGGGTAAACAGCCATCACCCCACAGCCGTAACCATGCATGCTGTTACAACGCGGTCCTAACAACGTCTGTGTTGTGACAACGCATACCATTACCCCGCAAGTCGTTACAACAACTTGTGGAGGGGGGAGAAGGTGTTGGATTTAAAATCCAACACCTTTCCTACAGTCCGCACAGACTGGAGTTGGAATAGTACATTTTACTATTCCAACATCCAGCGCCCCCCCTCCACAAGTCGTTGTTATGACTAGCGGGGTAATGGAATGCGTTGTTACAACGCGGTTGTTGTAACGACCACGTTGTAACAACATGCGGGGTAATGGTATACGGGGATAAGCGGCATATTCCAGTGATTGGTGTACATTATTTCATATTGCAACCACTGTGCACCAAATACTGTTTTTTCACTGCCTTTTTGATCTTTTTGCAATGTCTGAGCTTTGGCTACTATCATGTCTCAGGGCCTGATTACGAGTTTGATGGACTGTCGAACATGTGGCAGAGTTGCGGTGGCAGTTGGGGAACACCGTACCAGTTATCCGACCGCTGTATTACAAGTAAGGCGGTCAGACCGTTTTGGGACTGCTGCAACCGCCAGGGATCTACGGTCGCTGGCAGTCTTGAGGGGGTCTGGAAGAGCAATATGCTAGGTGGTTCAGTTGCAGCACCATCAAGCATATTGTGAGTTTCCCCACTGCTAGCCTTTTCATGGTGGTGAGCCTGGCATGAAAACGCTGGTGGTGGGGAAACTAAAGAGGCCCTACAGGGGCCGTGTTTTCCCTCTGCACAAGGATGCATGCAGGGGGCCACATGTTGTGTCCCACTGTCTGCCTGCACCCCTTTCCTGCACTGCATGGTCTGCACAGTCCATGCCATGCAGGAACGGCCTGGTCTTGGTATATTCACATAAATATTGCCTATTTCTCTAAACTGGCGTGAACTCCTTTTGCAGTTTTTTTCACTGTGTTACTGTGTGTGTATGTGCAAATTCTTTACACATTGCCTCTGGGATAAGCCTTACTGCTCTGTAACAAGCTACCAAGGGGGTGAGCAGGGGGTATCTTAGCTGTGTGAGTCACTCACCCTGCCTAGGGTGGGTGTAAACCACTGCCAACTAGATACCCCATTTCTAACACTGGTGTCCAGTTGTGAGGATAGGATTTGTGCATTGCCTACAGTGATTGGGTAAACAGCCATCACCCTGCAGCCATAACCATGCATGCTGTTATAACGCGGTCCTAACAACGTCTGTGTTGTGACAACGCATACCATTACCCCGCAAGTCGTTACACCAACTTGTGGAGGGGGGAGAAGGTGTTGGATTTAAAATCCAACACATTTCCTACAGTCCGCACAGACTGGAGTTGGAATAGTAAATTTTACTATTCCAACATCCAGCGCCCCCTCGCCGCAAGTCGTTGTTATGACTTACGGGGTAATGGAATGCGTTGTTACAACACGGTTGTTGTAACGACCACGTTGTAACAACATGCGGGGTAATAGTATGCAGGGATAAGCGGCATATTCCAGTGATTGGTGTACATTATTTCATATTGCAGACCACTGTGCACCAAATACTCTTTTTTCACTGCCTTTTTGATCTTTTTGCAATGTCTGAGCTTTGCCTACTATCATGTCTCAGGGCCTGATTACGAGTTTGATGGACTGTCGAACATGTGGCAGAGTTGCGGTGGCAGTTGTGGAACAACGTACCAGTGATCCGACCGCTGTATTAGAAGTAAGGCGGTCAGACCGTTTTGGGACTACTGCAACAGCCAGGGATCCACGTTCGCTGGCAGTCTTGAGGGGGTCTGGAGGAGCAATATGCTAGGAGGTTCAGTTGCAGCACCATCAAGCATATTGCGAGTTTCCCCACTGCTAGCCTTTTCATGGTGGTGAGCCTGCCATGAACACGCTGGTGGTGGGGAAACTAAAGAGGCCCTACAGGGCCCTGTTTCCCCTGTGCACAAGGATGCATGCAGGGGGCCACATGTTGTGTCCCCCTGCCTGCCTGCACCCCTTTCCTGCACTGCATGGTCTGCACAGTTCGTGCCATGCAGGAACAGCCTGGTCTTGTTATATTCAGATAAATATTGCCTGTTTCTTTAAACAGTGTTTTCACTGTGTTACTGTGTGTGTATGTGCAAATTCTTTACACATTGCCTCTGGGATAAGCCTTACTGCTCTGTAACAAGCTACCAAGGCGATGAGCAGGGGGTATCTTAGTTGTGTGACCCCCCTCACCCTGCCTAGAGTGGGTGTAAACCACTGCCATCTAGAGACCCCATTTCTAACACTGGTGTCCAGTTGTGAAGATAGGATGTGTGCATACCATTACCCCACAAGTCGTTACAACAACTTGCGGGGGGTAGAAGGTGTTGGGTTTAAAATCCCACACCTTCCCCACAGTCCACACAGACTGGAGTTGGAATAGTAAATTTGACTATTCCAACATCCAGCGCCCCCCTCCGCAAGTCATTGTTATGACTTGCGGGGTAATGGAATGCGTTGTTACAACGCGGTTATTGTAAGACCATGTTGAAACAACATGCGGGGTAATGGTATGCGGGGATAAGCGGCATATTCCAGTGATTGATGTACATTATTTCATATTGCAGACCACTATGCACCAAATACTGTTTTTTCACGGCCTTTTTGATCTGTTTTTCAACGTCTGAGCTTTGCCTACTATCATGTCTCGGGGCCTGATCACGAGTTTGATGGACTGTCGAACATGTGGCAGAGTTGAGGTGGCAGTTGGGGAACACCGTACCAGTTCTCCGACCGCTGTATTACAAGTAACGCGGTCAGACCGTTTTGGGACTGCTGCAACCGCCAGGGATCCACGGTCGCTGGCAGTCTTGAGGGGGTCTGGAGGAGCAATATGCTAGGTGGTTCAGTTGCAGCACCATGAAGCATATTGCGAGTTTCCCCACTGCTAGCCTTTTCATGGTGGTGAGCCTGCCATGAAAACACTGGTGGTGGGGAAACTAAAGAGGCCCTACAGGGCCCCCTGTTTCCCCTGTGCACAAAAATGCATGCAGGGGGCCACATGTTTTGTCCCACTGTCTGCCTGCACCCCTTTCCTGCACTGCATGGTCTGCACAGTCCATGCATGCAGGAACGGCCTGGTCTTGTTATATTCAGATAAATATTGCCTATTTCTCTAAACTGGCGTGAACTCCTTTTGCAGTGTTTTCACTGTGTTACTGTGTGTGTATGTGCAAATTCTGTACACGTTGCCTCTGGGATAAGCCTTACTGCTCTGTGCCAAGCTACCAAGGGGATGAGCAGGGGGTATCTTAGTTGTGTGACCCCCCTCACCCTGCCTAGAGTGGGTGTAAACCACTGCCAACTAGAGACCCCATTTCTAACACTGGTGTCCAGTTGTGAAGATAGGATGTGTGCATTGCCTACAGTGATTGGGTAAACAGCCGTCACCCCGAAGCCGTAACCATGCATGCTGTTACAACGCGGTCCTATCAACGTCCGTGTTGTGACAACGCATACCATTACCCCGCAAGTCGTTACAACAACTTTTGGAGGGGGGAGAAGGTGTTGGATTTAAAATCCAACACCTTTCCTACAGTCCGCACAGACTGGAGTTGGAATAGTCAATTTTACTATTCCAACATCCAGCGCCCCCCCCACCGCAAGTCGTTGTTATGACTTGAGGGGTAATGGAATTTGTTGTTACAACACGGTTGTTGTAATGACCACTTGTAACAACATGCGGGGTAATGGTATGCAGGGATAAGTGGCATATTCCAGTGATTGGTGTACATTATTTCATATTGCAGACCACTGTGCACCAAACACTGTTTTTTCACTGCCTTTTTGATCTTTTTGCAATGTCTGAGCTTTGCCTACTATCATGTCTCAGGGCCTGATTACGAGTTTGATGGACTGTCGAACATGTGGCAGAGTTGCGGTGGCAGTTGGGGAACACCGTACCAGTGATCCGACCGCTGTATTAGAAGTAAGGCGGTGTTAGACGGGGACCTGGAGGGTCGGCCGAGCACAGTGATCGCACAGACAGGTAACTTCCCCCCCACAGATGGACACCACACAGAGCTTATGGTAACACCTTTTATAGGCACTTCGGGTAGTAGAGTGGTACGATACAGGGCGATCAGGACACGGTGATCCTCTCAATTCTAGTCTCTAGTAAGGGAAGGGGGTAGCGGGACAGTCTTGGTACCCACGGGTACGGGTGTGTAACGGTGATAGCTCACAATCCTCGAGCTCGGTGTTCGGATGGGTCAGACCGCGGCAGCGCCGGCAGGTCCCGAAGAGGTCGTAGGTGGCACGGGCCGCGGCAGCGCCAGCAGGTCCCAACGAGTATGAATGTTACAACGGGCCGCGGCAGCGCCAGCAGGTCCCACGAGAATGCAGGTTGCAACGGGCCGCGGCAGCGCCAGCAGGTCCCACGAGGATGAAGGTTACAACGGGCCGCGGCAGCGCCAGCAGGTCCCACGAGAATGCAGGTTGCAGAGGGCCGCGGCAGCGCCAGCAGGTCCCACGAGGATGAAGGTTGCAGAGGGCCGCGGCAGCGCCAGCAGGTCCCACGAGGATGAAGGTTGCAGAGGGCCGCGGCAGCGCCAGCAGGCAGGACAATAGTTCACAAGGCAGGGCTGTGGCAGCGCCAACAGTCCGTCAAGGATGAGTTCGTCGCGGTGTCTCTCGACTCCAGGATACAACTGCCTTCCTGTCCTGGGGCTGCCTCAGTTATAGGTCTGGCGCCCTTTGATGTCCGGACCCTCGCTCTTGGAGGTCGGGAGGTCTGGGATGAGGGAGTCCAGACACCCAGCAGGGGGGTGGAGCCAGCGCCCGAGGAGGCTGGGGGTGCTCGGCACCTGGCGGGGGAGAGCCATCGACACTTCGTACTCCCATTGACCTGCCAAGTGGGCCGTTCACCTCCTGGGTGGAGGGTGGTGCCGGGATGTCGGGGCCTGGCCAGGCCCAGGGTTGGGGTCGGGCTGAGGCCGCACGGCCGCGTGGTGCCGTGTCCAAGATGGCGGCTGGGCCGGGCAATGGTGCTGACGGTGGTTCGGGCCCTGTCCTGCGGGGAGGGAGCGAGCCCTTCATGTGGCCTGTCCAACATGCGTCCCCCCCAGCTGAAGGCGGGGAGAGTCACCCATCTTCTTGGGGACTTTCCTCGTTGAGGCGGAAAAAGCGGGACAGGCCATCCGCGTTGGCGTGGTCTTGGCCGGGTCGATGTTCCACAGTGAAGTCCATCCCCTGCAGGGAGATGGACCAACGTAGTAGTTTCGGGTTTTCCCCCCGCATCTGCATGAGCCATTGCAGGGGTCGATGATCGGTCTGGACCCGGAAGGGGGTGCCGAAGAGATAAGGCCGGAGCTTTTTGAGGGCCCACACCACGGCGAAGGCCTCCCTCTCGATGGTGCTCCAGCGTCGTTCTCGGGCCAGGAGCCGTCTGCTGATGAAAGCCACTGGCTGGTCAAGTCCTTCGGAGTTCAGCTGGGAAAGGACTGCCCCAACGCCATGGTCGGAGGCATCTGTTTGGACGATAAATTCCCGGCTGTAGTCGGGGGCCTGGAGCACCGGGGCGGAGCACATGGCGGCCTTCAGCTTCTCGAAGGCCGCTTGACAGTCTGGGGTCCAGTTGACCTTCTTTGGTTGGTTTTTGGAGGTGAGTTCCGTGAGGGGCCCTACGATGCTGCCATAGTCCCTCACGAACCGTCGGTAGTAGCCTGTGAGTCCCAAGAAGGCGCGGACCTCGGTCTGGGTGATGGGGGACTGCCACGACTGGATGGCAGCGATCTTGAGTTGCAGAGGGGCCACCAGACCGCTTCCCACCTGGTGCCCGAGATAGGTCACGGACCCCTGGCCAATTTGGCATTTGCTGGCCTTGATCGTGAGGCCAGCTCGTTGGAGGGCCTGTAGCACCTCTCGGAGGTGGTGGAGGTGGTCGGACCAGTGGTGGCTGTACACAGCGATATCGTCCAGGTAGGCGGCGCTGAATCCTTCGAGTCCTGCCAGGACCTGGTTTACTAGCCGCTGAAATGTTGCTGGCGCATTCTTCATGCCGAATGGCATGACCTTGAAGTGATAGTGGCCATCAGGGGTAGAGAATGCCGATCGTTCTTGGGCCCGGGGTGTGAGACCGATCTGCCAGTAGCCCGCTGTCAGGTCGAAGATGCTGAGGTAGCGGGCAGCTCCCATGCGGTCGATTAGTTCATCTGCTCGGGGGATGGGGTGTGCGTCTGTTCTGGTGACCGCATTCAAGCCCCGGTAGTCGACGCAGAACCGGAGCTCCGGCGTGGCGCCGGGGGCGGCCGCTTTGGGGACCAGTACCACTGGGCTGGCCCAGGGGCTGTCTGAGGGCTCGATGATCCCGAGTGTGAGCATCTTGGCCACCTCCTCTTGGATGCAGGCCCGTACCCGATCTGGTACGCGGTAGGCCCGATGGCGGATAGGGGGACTGTCTCCAGTGTCCACGTCGTGTAAGCACCAGGGGGTGACCCCTGGGGTGAGGGAGAACAGGGTGGAGAACTGGAGCAGGAGGACTCGGCAGTCTTGGCGCTGTTCCAGGGTGAGGGCCTCCGAGAGTCGGACCCCGTCCACGGAGCCGTCCTTCTCCCGTGACCGTAGGAGGTCAGGAAGGGGTTCGGAGTCCTCCTCGGTTCCATTGTCGGTTGCCATCAGGAGACTGAGTTTGGAGCGTACAAAGTGGGGTTTCAGTCTATTAGCGTGGAGGACCCGGAGAGGGTTTCGGGAAGATTCCATATCGATGAGATAGGTGACAGGGCTCTTGCGCTCGATTACTTTGACGGGCCCCGTCCATTTGTCTTGCAGGGCGCATGGTTCGGTGGGAGACATTACCCACACTTGTTGGCCGGGTTCAAATTCGATGGAGGATGCATTTTGATCGTACCACCTTTTCATGTCCTCCTGACTGGCCTCCAGGTTTGCTTTTGCCATCTCCCTGAACCTTCTGGTCTGGTTGCGGAGGGTTAGGAGGTACTTGAAAACATCTGGAGTGTCCTTTAGAGGGGGCATTTCCCAGCCTTCTTTGACTAGGCTGAGCGGGCCTCGCACCGGGTGTCCATACAAGAGTTCGAAAGGGCTGAAGCCGAGGGACTTCTGGGGGACTTCTCGGTAGGCAAAGAGAAGGCACGGTAGTAGCACATCCCACTGGCGACGGAGGGGCTCTTCCAACCCCCCAATCATCCCTTTGAGCGTGCGGTTGAACCGCTCAACCAGTCCGTTCCCTTGAGGGTGATAGGGGGTCGTGAATCGGTAGGTGACCCCACACTGTTGCCAGAGGGACTTCATGTATTTTGAGATAAAGTTCGTACCCCTGTCGCTGACGACTTCCCGGGGGAAGCCCACTCGAGAGAAGATCCCCATCAAGGCTCGACCCACTACTGGGGCTGTTATCGTACGAAGGGGGACCGCCTCAGGATAGCGGGTAGCGTGATCCACCAGGACCAGGATGAAGCGATGTCCCTGTGCTGTTCGGGGGTCCAGGGGCCCCACAATGTCTATTCCCACCCTTTCGAACGGGGTGGTCACCACGGGGAATGGTTGTAGGGGTGCCTTGAGTTTGCGGCCGCTCTTCCCACTGGCCTGGCAGGTCGGGCAGGACCGGCAATGGTTGGATACGTCATTTCTCATTTTGGGCCAAAAAAAGTGAGTCACCAGGCGGTGGTAGGTCTTGTCTTGGCCCAGGTGCCCGGCCAGGGGGACATCATGGGCTAGGTTCAACAGGAAGTCTCTGAAGTGGAGGGGCACCACCAGCACTCGCCCGGCCCCCAGTTCTGCGATTTTCTGTTCGCTGTACAAGAGATCATTGTCCCAATAAACCCAGTGGGCCCCGGTGGTGTCTCCTTGGCTCTGGGCGAGCGCTTGCTGTCGCAATCCCTCGAGGGAGGGGCAGGTCTTTTGCTCCTGCCGGAATTGTTCCTGGGTGGGCCCCCCTTCTTGACGCCACTGAGCCAGGTCAGGAAGCTCGGGGGGCTGTGTGGACCCCTCTGGGGTGGGGTCCGGGTGGTCGGTCTGGAGGAAGTCTTCTTCTGGAGTGATCGAGGGCGGAGGTGCTGCCCATTCTGGTTCTTCTGGTCTAGGGATGGTGCGGGTGGCCATGGACCGGGTGGTTACGCACGCCCAGTCCGGGAGACCCAACATCCCCAGATGCTCTCTTCTTTCCACAGCGGCCCACGGGGAGCTCTCGAGATCGTTCCCCAGGAGGCAGTCTACGGGGGCATCGTCACGGACAGTTACTTTCAGCATGCCGGACACTCCTCCCCATTCGAAGGGGACGCAGGCCATCCAACACAGGCTCTCCGAGTTATCTGCCGATCGGACGGGGCAAAGTACGTTTGGTAGGATTTGTTCTGGGGTCACCAGGTGACAGCGGACGGCCGTCACACTGGCCCCGGTGTCACGCAGGGCCTCGGCCTTGCGCCCATTGATGCTCACCCATTGGCTGTACTTCCGAGTGTTGGCGGGCAGGGGAGTCCGCGGGACCATGTCTCTTCCTCCTAGGCATGCCAGGGTCATGGCGGCGGGTTCCCACTCGAACTGCTCCGACTCATAGGTCTCCGTGTCTTCGGAGACTTGTTCTTCTCCCAGGGCGGCGGCCGCCATCTGGCGGGGCCCGGGGGCCTGGTTCTTCGGGCAGGTCGGGTCACTGGCATAGTGGCCGAATCGCTGGCATCGATGACACGTCACGTTAGCTCGGAACCCCGGGCGCATCGGGGGGTTTCCCCGGCCTGCTGGGGCCGGGGTGGCGTTAGTGGGTGCGGCCGGGGCGGCGTCTCTGCCCCGGCCCGGGCCTCCTCCTCCTCCTCGGGGACGATGGTGACCTTGGTTGGTTCTGTTCTGCTCGTTCGGCCCCCTCCGGGCCACTCGGGTGCTCTCCCACCGGTCAGCCTCGGTGGCGAGCTGCCGGGGTTCAGTCAATTTACTGTCGAGGAGGTGCTGCCTGAGCTCGACAAAGCAGTTGTTGGAGAGGTGCTCCCACACAATGAGATTGAAGAGCTGTTCGTAAGTGGTTACGTTGTTACCCTTGATCCACCCCTCGAAGGCTCGGCTGAAATAGTTCACGTATTCCAACCACGTCGTACCTGGGATCCTGGTGCAGTTGCGGGACCTCTGGCGGTACATTTCGGGTGTAAGTCCATATCGACTGAGGAGGGCGGCCTTCATGTGGTCATAGGACGTCATTTGATGGTCCGGAAGCTGCAGCAGGGCATCACGACCCTCGTTGACGAATCTCCCCCATAGACCGGCTCCCCAGTCACTTCGAGCGACCCGGTGGGCGGTCATGGCAATCTCATAGGCCTTGAACCACTGCTGTATGTCGTCGTTCCGGTGATATTCTCGGACCACATCCTTGGGGATGTGGACCTTCTGCTCGGTAGGACCCGGGGAGTGCGGTTGCTCGGGCACCCCTAGGTTTTTGTTCAGTTTGCGCATTTCTATCTCCGCTAGTTTGCACTCGTGCTCGTATGCCAGTCTTTTTTCTTCGAGGTCTCTCTGTCTCTGTTTTTCCTCTCGCTCTTCTCTGAGCCGTAAGTGTTCTAAGTTTATTTTTTGTTCCGCCAGTTTCAATTCTCCGTCTAATCTGAGTCGTGCCAAGTCTAACTTGTGTAATCTATTTTTTTCCCGCTCTTGGATCTCTTCATGGGAGGGGCCTGTTCTCCGTTCCTCCGTCCGGGTGGTGTTGACTTCCGGGGCTGCGGGGTCCCGGGGGGTTGCGGTATTTGTCTCTGTCCAGGCCTCTAGGGCGTTTTTGAAGTCTTCTTTTGTGCTTAGCCCGGTGGTAGCAATGCCTAAGTCCATGCAAAATTGTTTGAGCTCTCGGTGGTTGTATTCTTCCAGCTTTTCCATCTGGAACTTCTCCGCCGATCCGCTCTCTTTGGTCGTCATTGTGGTTTTAGTCGTAGGGTGAGTTACTGTCTGTACGGTACGCGTTGGTTCGGATCGCGCCGCTAGCCACCAATGTTAGACGGGGACCTGGAGGGTCGGCCGAGCACAGTGATCGCACAGACAGGTAACTTCCCCCCCACAGATGGACACCACACAGAGCTTATGGTAACACCTTTTATAGGCACTTCGGGTAGTAGAGTGGTACGATACAGGGCGATCAGGACACGGTGATCCTCTCAATTCTAGTCTCTAGTAAGGGAAGGGGGTAGCGGGACAGTCTTGGTACCCACGGGTACGGGTGTGTAACGGTGATAGCTCACAATCCTCGAGCTCGGTGTTCGGATGGGTCAGACCGCGGCAGCGCCGGCAGGTCCCGAAGAGGTCGTAGGTGGCACGGGCCGCGGCAGCGCCAGCAGGTCCCAACGAGTATGAATGTTACAACGGGCCGCGGCAGCGCCAGCAGGTCCCACGAGAATGCAGGTTGCAACGGGCCGCGGCAGCGCCAGCAGGTCCCACGAGGATGAAGGTTACAACGGGCCGCGGCAGCGCCAGCAGGTCCCACGAGAATGCAGGTTGCAGAGGGCCGCGGCAGCGCCAGCAGGTCCCACGAGGATGAAGGTTGCAGAGGGCCGCGGCAGCGCCAGCAGGTCCCACGAGGATGAAGGTTGCAGAGGGCCGCGGCAGCGCCAGCAGGCAGGACAATAGTTCACAAGGCAGGGCTGTGGCAGCGCCAACAGTCCGTCAAGGATGAGTTCGTCGCGGTGTCTCTCGACTCCAGGATACAACTGCCTTCCTGTCCTGGGGCTGCCTCAGTTATAGGTCTGGCGCCCTTTGATGTCCGGACCCTCGCTCTTGGAGGTCGGGAGGTCTGGGATGAGGGAGTCCAGACACCCAGCAGGGGGGTGGAGCCAGCGCCCGAGGAGGCTGGGGGTGCTCGGCACCTGGCGGGGGAGAGCCATCGACACTTCGTACTCCCATTGACCTGCCAAGTGGGCCGTTCACCTCCTGGGTGGAGGGTGGTGCCGGGATGTCGGGGCCTGGCCAGGCCCAGGGTTGGGGTCGGGCTGAGGCCGCACGGCCGCGTGGTGCCGTGTCCAAGATGGCGGCTGGGCCGGGCAATGGTGCTGACGGTGGTTCGGGCCCTGTCCTGCGGGGAGGGAGCGAGCCCTTCATGTGGCCTGTCCAACAGGCGGTCAGACCGTTTTGGGACTACTGCAACAGCCAGGGATCCACGGTCGCTGGCAGTCTTGAGGGGGTCTGGAGGAGCAATATGCTAGGAGGTTCAGTTGCAGCACCATCAAGCATATTGCGAGTTTCCCCACTGCTAGCCTTTTCATGGTGGTGAGCCTGCCATAAAAACGCTGGTGGTGGGGAAAGAAAAGAGGCCCTACAGGGCCCCCTGTTGCACCTGTGCACAAAAATGCATGCAGGGGGGCACATGACGTGTCCCCCTGTCTGCCTGCACCTCCTTTCCTGTACTGCATGGTCTGCACAGTCCATGCCATGCAGGAACGGCCTGAGGTGCTCCAATTGCGGTGCCTTTTCAATAGGCACTGCAATTGGACCGCAGCACCACCCGCCAGACAATGAGGACACTCGTAATCGGGCAGGCGGCAGTCGACTTTGATGGTCTGAAGCGGGGAGCTGGCATGGTGGCCCACTCCTAAACCGCCAAAATCCTAATCAGGCCTACAGTCTTGTGAGTCAACCGCTGTAGGTGCAGATTCGATGTTTTAGCAGGACAGGTTGGAAACGTATAGGCTGCCTCAGCTCAAAATATTCTGCAAGGATTTCAAGTGTTATTGTAAATGCCTCACCAGGAAGGAGGAGCTGCAAAAGGCACTGAGGGCCTTAATGGCAGCGGGGGAGGCAGGTGAGCACACAGAGGATGGGAATGATAATGTGGACATCGAGGAACAGGGCCTGCATGGGGACTTTGTGCATTAGGATCTGACTGGGGGGAGAGCACCCTACAGGGCAGCAGCAGTGTTTCATCCAAAGGTCTGTTGGCAGAAGAGCTGCACGACAGGGAGGAAGCTAGGAAGCACAAATTGGAGCTTAAAAGGCTCAGGATGGAAATGGAGGAAAAGAAACTAGCTATGGAAGATAAACATAGCTGATCGTGCACTATCTCTGCGATAAAAACAAGTGAAAAGTTGTTGATATGCCCCTTGGTATCTAACTTCAAGGAGGGGGTGGCATACACCAGTGGCTAAAATCATATGAGGTAGCTCCAGGGCTGTGCAGGATCCCTGAGGAGGATTGGGGAACTGGCATAGGGAGTCATATTCCTGGGGAAAGAAGAGACACTCTGCTGGCTCTAGAAGAGACTGACAGGGAGAGGTGTACTCCCATGGAGGATGCCCTGATAAGGGAGTATGGAATCACCCCCAGAGGAGGGTAGGTTGAGTTTGTTGGGCAGTCAGACACTGTCGTCCAAGCCTCCCACCAGTTCTGGTGTCTGGCAGTACACTCCAGAGAGGAAGATGCAGGAGTCCGGGTGGAGGGGTGAGAGGGGAGACAGTCCACAGTGGGAAAAGTGGTGGGCCAGGGGTTGCCAGCTCTGAGGTCAGAGCAACCGAGGAATTACCCTGGTGATGCCACTTTTGCACTGGGAGGCCTTCATGCTAAGTCAGAGGGCAGGGAGTGGGAGCCATTGACAGGCAGACTCTCACACAACACATAAAGAGTGTGTTTCCCTTGGGGTGGTTGTACTCCTTTGGAAGTCCTGGCATGCCAGGCACACACCACGCCTATGGGTACAGACCCTGGTTTGGGGGACCAGTTGCAGGACAACACACCTGAAATAGTGGGAGGGAGACCGTACAAAGGGGGCCTGTCACCTGGGGCTACTGCCCACACTCTGATTAACCCCAGATAGATAAATATGGGCTATTTTTCTAAACTGGTGTGGACTCCTTTTGTAGTGTTTTAACTGTGTTACTGTGTGTGTGTGTGTGTGTGTGTGTCTAAATATACTTTACACACACATTGTCTCTGGGATAAGCCTGACTGCTCTGTGGCAAGTTACTAAGAGGGTGAGCAAGGGTTTTCTTAGCTGTGTGACTCCCTAGCCCTGACTTTAGCGAGGGTCCCTACTTGGACAGGGTGCAGACCACTGACAACTAGAGAACCCATTTCTAACAATACCTTTAAGAATATTGAATCTGTGTTGACACAACATATTACCATCTATATTTGAAAGGTAATGCCTCTTCCACTTTGTATCTGTTGAATAGTAGAACAATCCCGCTAGCCTTCAACGTGGAAGTACACAAAGAGAACTATTTGCATTGAATGAGATATGAACATTTTTCCTTGTGAACTCTTAAATTAGAATTTTCTGTGCATCCAATTTATAAATTAGATTGATGATGTAGGATTGTGAAAATTAGGATTCATTTTGATCTTTTGAAAATAAAACTCAGATTTTAAAAATATGCAATGATGTGCCTAATCCTGACATTACAACATTACAACAGATATAGTTGGCTTCCAATTGATGTAACAATCCTTGGTGTTTTCTTGCTTTATTTTACATTATGGCAATTTGAACAAATAGGCATAGCGCACTGTTGGAAAGGCATGAAGCTTAATGGGTGGGGCCACTGTCTCTTCGTAACAGATTCATCATTTCCTCCCCTATAGAAAAAGTGACCTACCAACATACATACCACTTTTTCTCATTGTCTTCATCACTAAGGGCCATGTATGTGCATCACATGGCACTTTGAAAAATGCAAACATTTGCATTTTTTAAGGAATTCGCAACTTACCACCAACTAGAAGTTGGTGGTAATTTGCGATTCCTTAAGGACATTTTGCAAATTTTTCTTGCTTCATACATTGCATTTAAGGAATCGCAAAATTTGCGATTCCTTAAATGCAATTGCAAAATAAGGAATCGCAAATTTTGCGATTCCTTGTTTTGCACCACATTTTGCTTTATACATACCATTTAGAAAATTTGCATTCGCAAGGGCCGAAATTCTGCGATTTTCGGCCTTTGCAAATGCGAATTTGCTTGATACATATGGCTCCAACAAATTAAAATCAGGGCTTATCTGCCGATGTGCAACATAGCAAACACAAGGAAATGATGAACGGAGCACTGAAACTTTTCAGACGCTTACCCCCACTCACAGATCTGGGTTGAACCCATCATCATTCTTTAGCTCACTTCGCCACTTCAGTTCAGACCCAGCTATATGCAAATCAGTCTT
The DNA here is from genome assembly GCF_964261635.1 of Lissotriton helveticus. NCBI lineage: Eukaryota > Metazoa > Chordata > Amphibia > Caudata > Salamandridae > Lissotriton > Lissotriton helveticus. Next base: position 169,950,176 of record NC_136059.1, on the reverse strand, counting down.
GACCCTGTCCCTCATGGGAACAGTCCAGCCCGAACTGCCAAGCCAGGTCCTCCCTGAACCAGAAACAAGCATCCTGGGAACTGTTTCTGTGTAACACCCTTCATCAGACAGGCTAGCTTGAATCCAGTGGCAAAGTGAGCAAGGGACCCAAGTCTGGTTAGGGCGAACAAAGCAAACACAAGGAGAGGATGGACGGAGCCCTGAAACTTTTCAGACACTCACCCCCAGTCACAGTTCGGGCTGGACTTTCCCATGAGGCACAGGGTCAAGAGTGATTTGCATATAGCTGGGTCTGAACCGAGGTGGCGAAGTGAGCTAAAGAATGATGATGTATTCAACCAAGATCTGTGACTGGGGTGAGTGTCTGAAAAGTTTCAGCGCTCCGTCCATCATCTCCTTGTGTTTGCGATGTCCAAAATAGCCCATCCTAGATGCCAACAGCCCTTCGATTTTGGCAGTCTCAGACACCAATACTGACTAAAATGTAGCCACCAGCCAACCACGAGAACAGACAGCAACCACAAACCTGTTAGACAACTGACTTCACCTTAGGGTTGGGTGTGAATTCAGGGTAGGGAAAACCCTTTAATCTATGACAATAGCGGTGACGGGGTGATAGGGTTATCTGCTTGCAGAGAATGTACTATAAACCGTTAAGTAACACAGTAATAATAGCAACAGAGTTAACCCTTAAAACTGTGTCCATCTTCCTAACCAGCAGATAATCACCACATAATATTTGCACAAAGTGACTCCATTCTCTTTTAGAAAACCTAGAAACAGGGAAACGTGACCCTGAGGATGCTGTGAAACTAAAGGGAAACCATCTTCTGACTTTAATCCACCCAGCAGTGGTCACAAACTAAATGATGACCCCGGTTTAGGGCAAAAGGGCAAGTATAAAATGCTGTTGGCAGGTTAAAATACTATCACATAAAAATACCTAGCATTACTGTCCTCTGCTTATAAACTGCACTCCCACCGAGCATGCATCTACATCCGAAACCATCATAAAACTGAAAAGCTTCACATCCTTGTGGCTTTATGTGCATTATCATGCCCTGTGACGTCTAAGGGCACTGTGCAAGGTCACGCTCTCTGTCGCACCAGGGCTTCCTTAAACAATGTCTTCTGCTCATCTAAGGCTTGACCTGCAAACTGTACACTTTGCGACTTTGCATATATTTGCATTTTAAATCCCCTCCCTCTGAAGCCTGCTCCTGCTATTGCTTTATGAATCAGCTCCCAGGAGGCCGGGCTTTCCCTCGCAGCCGCATAATCGCCTGGTGGGCTAAGATTCTTCCCTGTCTTAACCCTGCAGGGCCCGCTTTATTACATGAAATCGATCAACCCACTATTTTTCTTGCCACTTCCTGATGTGAGCATCGCTGAAATGCTGCTAATTTGCAGAGCTCGGGAAGTTTGTTTTAGAGCAATTATTCCTGACTGCACCTTGAAACTGGCTGCACGCAAAGAGTATTTTCTGTTTCTTGAAGTCTACATTTTATTTTTTGATGGAAAATCAATAAATAAATGTTGAACTGCAAATTGAAAAAATGAACATGCAGACAAAACAGACAAATGCTGAATTGTAGGTTATGGGCCTTCATGCCTGACGCTCATCACAGCTGCGGCGGCCGCGAAGAAGCAACGTGTGCCTGAAGTCAGCCTTCTGGCCTCAGCATGACACTAGGACTCAGACTGTCTGCCTGCCTCATAACCACTAAAAAACAAAAACGAACCCAACCCAGCCTAGGGAATGTTATACCTGCACCCATAGCAGACACACCACAGTGGGCCTCAACTCGGTTTAGAATGCGACAGAGGTGGCGAATAGGCATGCTGCAGGTGTCACCCTGTCAGTCTGAAGTATACCGAAAAGTGATGGAGAGAATGCCTGAATTGGGCACTCGTAATTACTTGGGCCACACTCCGGTCCATCGTTTTTTTGCTCACCATGCCACCTCAGTTTGGATCCAGCCATATGCAAATTGGTCTTGGCCAGGAGAGTCCGGCACAGGTAACAGTGGTGGGGCAAGACGGTGGGGGAGGGAAGTGGACAGATGATGGGATAAGGAACTAAAATAAAAATAATAATTACAACCACTTACCTTGCGCTCGCCGCAAAGTGGTTTTATTATTTTTTTTATTTTACTTTGCCTATCCTGTCGTCTGTCCACTTCCCCCCACCGCCCGCTCCACTGCTGTTACCTGTGCCAGTCGCGCCTGGTCTTGACCCGAATGTCTGACAAATTATCGAAATACAAACTATCGTAGTACACTAATATCGGAACAAAAATATCGACTACACTATTATCGACTTCCTATACTTAACTATAGATATACAAATATATCGGATACTTTATATCGATATACACAAACATCGTTTTCATTTATATCGACTACATTGATATCGGTATACATAAATATCGATTTCTGAAAAATACATACACATTAAATAAAATATCGACATCAAAAATATCGTCAACATTAATATCGGTTTTTCAGATATATCGACAGTTTATATACATATATTTGCACATTTATTTAACATATTATTATTTTATTTGCAAATAAATACACACTACTTAATTATACATTTTTATTTTTCTTATAAAAAATTCTAAACTTTTCTATATTATCTATTATATAACCTACACATAGATAATTATTGTCTGCTATTTTTATAATTATATAATTATCTTTCTTTTCCCTTCTATTACATAATACAACTGAAATTCAAAAATAATAACTAACCAATCAAGACACTGATTTTTTAAAACAACCAATAGCAAACTAATTACTAATGACACTCCTCTATATAAACAATTAAACCCAAAACACAAACTACTTGCTAAAACTCACGGAAGGAGATACATCTCTGGATGAATTGCAGCACACCTACAAGAACATCACGACTATCAACATATAATCAAATCTTCCAAGTAAGTACATAAATTAAAAACTAAGTAAATAGCTGCTACTACATTACTTACCTGTTAAATACCCAGTGCTCCTTTCCTATTACTACTACTGAACATGCTAATAATTTATATATACAAATGTTTTTATAGATACTACATCTAGAGAAAATTCTACTAAAAACAACTGTGAACAAGATCAAAAAACTACAGATAATTATAGGTAAGTAAGTAAATTGTCACTTTTAATTTACTTGTAAAATATTCTAAAACACAAACAAACAATTAGATTTATCACACATATGTACTTTTTTTTCTCCAGATTCTACTACTGAAAACTACACTACAAATGAACAAAGAACATTATTCCTATTTCTACATCAAATATTACTAAGTAAGTATTTGTAAACTGAAATCAATGTGGTAAAAATAGACAAACATTAGCACTTGTTCTAATTAGTTGATATTATCTATTTTTTTTACACAGCTAACACTACAGATAAATATACTGGAAATATTCAGATCTCCAAAATAGGAATACCAAAAATAGAACTCACTAAGTAAGTATATTAAAGAACATAATTAACTGCTAAGTTGTTGAAAACCTACAAACATGGTGAATGTTGTAACACATATTGTAGAAAACAAATGGGGGGCACTACCAACCAGAATATAAAATCCTTAAGTATTGCCCGGCGGTGTCGCCTCTTGAACCCACAAAGAAGTTAAACTATTGAAGAGGCAGGCGCTGGAGACTGGAAGGCAGGAAACAAGGTTTTTATTCTCTCCGGAGGAGAACACAACGAAACAGACGGAAGGTATCGTTCTGAGGTGCTCTAACTGCATCCCTGAGGCCTGGCCTCTTATACACACGTTTATCTGTTTATTGCATGTAACACATTCTCGTTGATACTTTGATGTACGGAAAGACATCCTTAGAATCCCCCCTTTCCCAGCCCGTTCCCACGCAAGGTTACAGGGGAAGTCCCCGCCCCGTTCACAACAGGTGATGATCATCGCACAGCTGGGTATTCCGCCGATCCACGGAGTGTGTGGGTTTCGATCGGATCTCGTGGGATGGGGGGGGGCTTTGATCATCTCGGGGGTCCTTTGAGGAGGGAAGCTTTCTATTGTACGGGGAGGGGCAAGGGATTGGTATCGGCAGAGCTGGGTGTCGGCCTGGGAACGGGGAAGACAAACGGGCACACGGGAAATGGGGTTTGCATCAAAGGGCCGGGGATCATAAATGGGAAGAAGGGAGGTGTCGCGCTGGGAACAGGACAAGGGTCTGGGGCAGAGCAGCGCTGAAGAGGGGTTTTATGATTCGCGGCAGGTGCAGGCAGGGGGGTTGTCAGTATGCGGGGGATGCCGGCGAAGTTAGGAATGGGAGAGAGGCGCGCTGGCTCTCGGCGGGAGCAGGGAAGCCATGGTGTTCAAAATGGCGGCTGTTTTACGCGCACAAAAAGGTTAAGGAGAGCAAGAGGGCGCCGATAATGTTGACGGTTTCAGCCTAACTTTCAACAGTCCTCCCTTTTCAACATATCTAGCCAACTTGCTTACTCAATGTCAATTTTCATCAAATTCCTAACTTCGGTATCATACAATGCTCTCATATGTTCGCTTCCAATGTCCACAGTTTTGGGAAAAATACAACTCGCACATAAAGAACACATAGGTGGCAAACATTGAATTCCTAAGCATAGGCCACATATTACAACTACGGGAATCAGGATAATGGTGAGCAGTCTCCAGCCCCAGCTTTTGACGGTGTCCCAGAACCAACCTCCAAGCGACCATTCTTCTTGCTCTTGGTGAACTTCAGAAGAGAGTCTGTGAAGATGTTCGATGGCTCTGTACACTGAGGGTGAGTTGTCCGGTATGTATGTACAACAGCTGGACCCAATAATGCGGCATGCTCCTCCACGGTCCGCCAGAACCACATCTAGAACGAGGCGGTTCTGAAGAGCCACCAAACGGACCGCTTGGAGCTCGGCAGTGTTGTTGGCAAAGATGCCCGCTGTGATGTTCATGGTTGTCTCGACTGCCTGAGTCAAATGTCGGATGGCACGGCTGTTTGCCATCGGGCCCCAGAGGGGGACGAGTCCTTTCATAGCATCGAGGAACTGCGCCCCTGTTGAGTCGGCTTGTTCAATGTCTTTGGCTCGTTTTTGCCGGTGGTGATTCGCTGGGGCTACATAAGTCGGAGGAAGGACGAAGGAGATGTAGCAAGTGCCCCCCCAGCCTTTGGGGAGCCAGGTGTAGGCCTTCGTGCCGCAGATGAAATACATGTTTGGGGATGACACAAAGGAAGGTGGATCCGTGGAGTCCAAAGTTCTGGTAAAGCGGCAAGCGCTGCGACCCACCAGCTGTGTCCCAAGTCCTTCTACACACATGTGGCCTGTGACGTTGATGACCGTCAGGGCCACAGTCAGAGTGGCAGCCGTTCGTTTCCGCAGATAGGAGAAGGTGGGTCTGGTTGGATTGTTGAACACCTGCATTTCGATTCGTTCTTTAGCCGGGATGTCCATTTGGTTCGAGTCGCTGGGGGTCAGCGGGCAGAAGTGTGTCTTTGTCTTGTTTCGCCCGGCCCCGTGAGAAGAATGTGCTGCAGTTCTGCTGGAGGTGGCATTGCCCGTATAGCTTTCTTGCAGGAGGATCAGCCAAGCAAGGCAGGAGCCGTGGACAGAGAAGGGTGAAGGGATGAATGGTATTGAATGTCCAGTGGCATGGGGTAGCAACCCACAGATCCAGCAGTTGGTGGTATTGGTGGCAAGATTGTGCTGGTGAAGTAGCTGCACGAAAGAGTTGTTCCAAAACTCCTTTCGCCTCTCTCTTAGTTGAGGAGAGAGCGAAATTAGATAATGTTCCTTCATGGTGGTAGGCTGAGCAGTGGTTAGGAATGTTTCGTGAGCAGGTGCGTGTTCTTCCATAATCCAGAGCGTAGTCATGAGGAGAAAACAGAGGAGGGTTACGATGAAGAGTGCAATTGTCTTTGAGCTATGGAGTCTGTCTATTCTCGGATTTCTGTAGTGGGTATTTCCTGCTGTCTCCGTCGGCTTCTTATTTGGCGCTTCCATCATCTTCTTATCTGGCGCTTCCATCATCTTCGTCTTCAAGGTGCTCGGTAGTGGGCAGGACCACAGACTTAGTTTTAGCTTCTCTCCAGGCAACCCTTGGTAGCTTTGGGTCACCGTTCTGAGATCCTTTAACCTAGTCCGTGGCCTACTTAGCCGAAGCTCCCTCCTTTCGACGCAGGAAATACCCTTCTCGAGATGGCACAGTGGGGTCAGGATGTTTTGAAAGTTCAAGTGTCTCAGTATCAGGGTAGCAGTTCAACGATGGTCGGTCCTGGTTCAGGAGCTCTTCTTGGGTGTTGACGGTGTCTGTCGTGGCCAGGGCTGGAGAGACCTTTTTGCAGTGATGAGCGTGCAGCCAGTGTTTCTTCCCCTCCACTCGAAGTGCGGTCCGAGTGGTGATCAGCACTTGCCAGGGGCCCGTCCACCGGGGTTCCAAACTCTTTGATCGCTGAAAATTTCGGATCAGCACGAAGTCCCCCGGCTGGATGGCGTGACCCGGACCCCTGGAAGCATCGGGGATGGCCTGCTGCACCTGCTGATGAAGGACAGACAAAGTTTCAGTCAATTTGTACAGATAATCAGACATTAGGACATCCGGAACGTCATGAATGGAAGTTGGTTTCGGGGCAGACCAGACGCTCATGGGTCGACCGAAGACAACTTCATAAGGGGTTAAGTGATGTCGGGTGGGGGTAGAGCGCATCGATAGCAATGCCAATGGGAGGGCGTCTGGCCATTTCAGGCCCGTCGTAGCCACTATTTTGGCCAGTTTAAGCTTTAGTGTGGCATTGTGTCGTTCGACAAGCCCAGCAGATTGGGGGTGGAAGACTGCGTGGAATTTTTGTTTAATACCCAGCCCATTTAGGATGAGCTGGATAACGTTGGCTACAAAGTGGGGGCCATTATCACTCCATAAAACACGACAGAGGCCATAACGGGGGAAAAACTCCTTTAACAGGACCTTTGCAGTGGCCATAGCGGTGTTGTCACGGGTTGGATATGCTTCCACCCACTTGCTAAATGCGCACACCACGACGAGTACATATTTTAGGCCCTGGCATCTGTCTAGCTGGATGTAGTCCATCTGCAGGACTTCAAATGGGTGGTTTGGGACCCCAAATCCCCCCCGGGGTACTACAGTTCCTTTCCCGGGGTTGTGTTGCAGGCATATTAAGCATTGTTGGACCAGGCGTTTGGCGGAATCTGGGATCTTGTCATTGTGCCAAACCCTGGAGACAAGTTCGATCATGGGGGCTGATCCTATGTGGGCAGGGGAGTGTGCCATGGTTAATATGGGAATCAAGTACGAATCAGGTAGCAACCATCTGTTCGTGTCTTTTGTCCGCCAGCAACCTTCATCGTCTTTCAATCCCACCCGTGTCCATTCGGTCAATTCGTGTTGTGTGCTAGTCGTTTGTATGTCTCTAATTGTGTCCTTGGCGTCAGTCCAGTTTTCTGCTTGTGACCTGGTCACGTACATATGTGTTGTCGTTCTGTTTTCAGCTGTCGTTCGGGCGGTGATGTCGGCTAGTGCATTTCCCTGTCCGATAATGTCTGTCACTTTCTTGTGTGCCTGGCATTTGATAACGGCAAGTTTGTTGGGGAGGAGGACAGCTTCGATTAAGGCGGAGACTAGATCTCCGTGCAAAATGGGTGTGCCGTGTGAGGTCAAGTATCCTCTCTCCCTCCAGAGAAGCCCAAAATGGTGAACCACCCCGAAGGCATACTGGCTGTCGGTGTAAATGTTCGCTGTGGTTCCCGTGGCCAGGATGCAGGCTCGCGTCAAAGCAATCAGTTCCGCTGCCTGGGCAGATCGCTGGGTGATGCGGGCTGTTTCTACTACAGTTCGAGCCGTGGTGACTGCATAGGCAGCGGAAGTGGTACCATCGGGGAGTTTGATGCAAGAACCGTCCACCCACAGCTCCCCGTCGGGGTCAGGGAAAGCTGTGTCTCTGAGATCGACCCTACTCCTGGTCTGTTCGTCCGTAAGGGTCACGCAGTCATGTACGGGGTGCACATTGGGATCGTTCTCTGGCAAGGGTAACAGAGTTGCTGGGTTCAGTGTGGTGCATCTTTTCAGAGTGATATGGGGGGCAAGCAAGGTCAGTTCGTATCCAGTCAGTCGTGCACTCGTCAGGTGTTGCGTCTTGGTTTGGTTCAGGAGGGTGTCGACTGCATGGGGTACCAGTACCGTGAGGGAATTCGAGAGTACAATCCCCTCACTCTGTCGGATAGAGACTGCAGCAGCAGCTACAGCTCGAAGGCAGGCAGGCAAGGCTCTGGCGACAGGGTCAAGAGTGGCAGAGAAGTAAGCGCACGGTCGTTGCTTAGGGCCGATGGCTTGGGTCAGGACAGATAAAGCGCACCCCTCCCTTTCGTGAGTGTAAAGGGAGAAGGGCTTTTTGTAATCAGGGGTACCCAGGACAGGGGCTGAGCAAAGGGCATCTCGTAGTTCTGTGAAGGAAGTTTGACACTCAGGAGTCCAAGGGAGTGGGAAAGGGACGTCTTTGTTTAGCAGGGAAAGCAGTGGTTTTACAACGAGGCTGAAGTTTGGTAACCATTGTCGGCAGAAGGAGGTGAGGCCTAATAGGGAGCGAACCTGCTTCTGGGTTTTTGGGACAGGGGTATCTAGAATGGTTTGGATTCGATCAGGGGTGAGTTTTCTTCCATCTCTGGACAAAAGGTGGCCTAGGTAAGTGACCTGGGGTAGGCAGAATTGCAACTTCTTCTTGGAGACCTTGTGGCCATTTTCCGCAAGGAAGTGCAAGAGTTGAATGGTGGCGGTAACCGCTAGAGGGGTGGTGTCGGCTGCCAAAAGGATGTCATCGACATATTGTACCAACACCACCCCGTCGGGTAACTGGACTTGGTCTAGTTGTCTTTTGAGGGCCTGGCTGTAGATGCTAGGGCTTTCCGTGTAGCCTTGAGGCGCTCGGCAGAACCTATATGAGCGGGCTTTTAGGGTAAAGCCGAAGAGATATCGGCTGTCTGGGTGGATGGGGATGGAGAAGAATGCGTTCTTGAGGTCGATGACGGAAAAGGTGGTGGCAGTGGATGGAATCAAGGTCAGGATGGTGGTGATGTCTGAGACCACAGGGTACTGGGGTACCACCACTTTGTTGATCTCTCGGAGGTCGATGATGAAACGGTATGCTTTCTCATCTCCCTCTCCCTGCTTCTTGATAATGGGCAAGATAGGGCTGTTGCAAACGTTGCTAACCACTTCCTCTACCACTCCTGCGTCTATCAGTGACTGGATAATCATTACCAATGCCTTCTCGCCCTCTGGCGATATCCGATATTGTGGGAGTTTTGGGAGTGTTGCGTCTGGTCGGACAGTAATGTGCACTGGGTCAATTAACATACGCCCTACGTCCGAATCCGCTTTGGCCCACAGATACGGAGGTAGAGTGTCAAGCAGGGACGCGTCAACGTCGGTGATGGAAAACATGTGTCGGGGGGAACAATGTCTAAGCAGAACGGGGTTGTCGTAAAGAAACACTCGAACTCCATCTTGAGAACACCTAATCGTCGCTCGGAAGTGTTTCAGTAAGTCAAGTCCCATAATGGCGTCAGGGCTATTGGAGGAAAGCAAGAACGTGGTGTCAGTGGTGTTGTTTTCTACGTCAAAGAGAATCGGGGCAGACAAAGGGTTGGTGGAGGGCGTTCCATCGAAACCTGTCGATGTTATGAGTGAGCCAGACAAGGGTGCCCTTGGAATCAGTCGTTTAGATAACGCACTACGTGTTGCGCCAGTGTCTACCAGAAATGGAGACTTGGTACCCAGGACCTTAGCAGTGACATAAGGGCCCTGCTGGTCAACATAGAGCTCGACTGGATCCCTCCCTCGCCCTTGGCTGTCCTACGCGAAGGTGTGAGTGTCGTCATAGTCAGATTGTTGATATTGGTTCTGCCTGGGTCGATCGAACGTATTTGGTCTGCTTGATCTGTCATTAGTCGCGTCATTTGGGGGCCCTCGTTGTGGTCCCTTAGGTCTCGGTCCGTTTGCTACATCCCTGGGGTCTTTGTTTCTGATCATTTCCAGAAGAACTGGGCACTGGGATTTCCAATGGCCAGTCCCTTTGCAGAAAGCGCACTGATCGTCTCTAAGGTCTGTGCGTCCACTGTAGGAAGTCAGAGTGCGGTCCTGGTGAAATGTAGTCTTAGGGACGTTTGTCTGGTAGTTTCCCCGGTATTGGTCCCGTCCTATAGTCACCCCTTGCAGTTTGGCAATCATCACCCTCTCTTTTAAGTCCTTCTTCTTTTTCTCTGTCGCCCTATCGTTTTCATTTTTCTGATGCTCATAATATTGGGCCATTTGGAGAATCGCTGTAGGTTTGGAGGCTGCCCAACTACTTTCGCTGGCCTGTAGTTTCTGGGAGATTTCCGATGATAGGCCCTTAACATAATTCTGGACAAACAGATGGTGTCCGGTTGCAGTGGTCATGTCCTGGCCGCTGTAATCGGAGAACACCGTTTCAAACCGGGAGAAGTATTCCGATACATCCTCCTGGGGTTTTTGGCGACAGGCTGTTACTATCGACCAGTCCACTTTCTTTTCTGGGATTAGGGTTTTTAATTTCTCTACGATTTTATCTGGGAGGTCTAGAATGGACTTCAACGGCTTTTGTCCTGGTCCCCGTTGTTTGTCCAGGTCATCGAGTTGTGACCAGGTATGTCCAAACAGCTCAAGGTGGTCGACTTTCCGGATTTGCTTCCACACATCAGCTGGTAGACATAACCCGAAGAACAAGTCGATGTCAGCCAGGGTCATGATCGTTGAACCCAGGGCTGTACCCAATTCAGTATAGAAGGCAGTGGGATTTTTACGTAGGTCGGGTAGAGATTTCCGGAATGTCAGTATCTCTTGCCGGTCCCACGGCTGGTAGACCCAGTTGTACACTACCCTTCCCTTCGCATCTTGGTTGTTTGCATCATCGTGAGTCCCTGTACCCCGAGGAGGAACCCAGTAAGGGGCAGCCTCACGTATCGGCATCATGGCGCTAGATTGCTTGGTTGGTGGTTCGGTCACTACGGGGGCTGCGGATTTAGCTCCCGGCTTTCGTTCAGTGAGGTGGCGGAAAACCTCAAGCGTACGCGTAAGGAGGTCCGACACATCACACTCGCCCTCATCCCCGATATCGACCTTCCGGTACAGAGTCCTTAGGCTCTCGGGACCTTTGTCTCGATATCGGTCCTCGTATGCATTCAAGACATGATAACACAGTCGTACGGTAAAATGTCGTCTGTGACTCCCTGTATACGAGCTGAACATATCTGTGATGTACTCTTCATCATCCTTCCTTTCTACCAGTGTCCTTGCTATTTTGTCGATCCCCGCTCGCTCATCCTTGTCTAGTCTGTTTGTTCTTGCAGGGCCACCCCTCGAGTCTCATGGTCATCTAACGTTGTTGTTGATGCGGGTTTTAATACAAGGGGTTCGGCTGGCACAGAGGCCATTGGGGCCGACGCTGTGGCGGTACCTTCGCTTGTACCTGGGGGTGGCGCGTGCTGCGCCAAGGGTTGTGAAGGGGCATATGGAGGGGGCATGTAGATGATAGGAGGACCTAACAGCAGGTCCTCATTGGCTTGTCGTTTCGAGGGTAAATCAGGGTAGAGCATGGAGGGGGTTCTAACCGGACACTGGCTTGGCGTTTCCATTTCTAGTTTCTGTTTAGCTTTCTCTCTTTCCTCTATCTCCTTTTTTAGTTTCTGAGCAGCTAGGTGGGCTGCTTTTCGCAGCTCTTTTTCCAACCTACTCTCAGTTTTCTTTTTACGTTGTTCAGTTTCTTTTCGCCACATGCCGAAGCTGTCAAGCATAGTAGGTGTTGTCTTGTTTTTACCTAGGGCAGTTTCTAGCGTTTTTATTTTATCATCATCGAAGGATCCTATCAGGGGCCATTGACTTTCTTGACCCTTTTTTGTATATTTATGCCATAGTTTACTATAGGCTATAGCGGTCAATCCATGCTTCATGAACATGTCCTTATTAGGGGTGCCTTCCAGTGGGGCTGGATGGTCCATCTCTAATAGGCGGTCCGGGCTAAACAGGCTACTCATCAGTGGGGAGAAGACAGACATGACGGCTCGTAACGAGGGACTAAAAAGTCAGCACTGCCTATCTTATCACTAGGTGCAAAGACTGGACAGAATATTTCTATTCTACGTTGTTTGCAGGCAGTGAATACCTCATGGATCACAATAACCAAAGACCAATAAATAACAATGGGGAGAATGAGTAGGTCCGCAAAGATCTGCGTTACCTACCTTTTTCACTATCTGCAAAAAGGGTGGTCTCTTCCCTGTTTGCAGACAGGGAATCTCCAGGAAACAATAGTTTTGCGAACAACAGTTCAGTTTCAAGTGATTATTGAGTGGGGGAGAAAAAATAAGCACGGCTGCTGCCCTACCTATCCTCCACTGCTTGCAAAGAGAGAGACCGTTGTTTCTCCGTTTGCAGACAGTGAATCCCTCATAGATCAAAATAACAAAAAGACCAATAAATAACAATGGGGAGAATGAGTAGGTCCGCAAAGATCTGCGTTACCTACCTTTTTCACTATCTGCAAAAAGGGTGGTCTCTTCCCTGTTTGCAGACAGGGAATCTCCAGGAAACAATAGTTTTGGGAACAACAGTTCAGTTTCAGGTGATTATTGAGTGGGGGAGAAAAAATAAGCACGGCTGCTGCCCTACCTATCCTCCCTATCCTCCACTGCTTGCAAAGAGAGAGCCTGTTGTTTCTCCGTTTGCAGACAGTGAATCTTCAAATAAAAAGGAGCAATACTAGTATTTAACAAACAAGCAATCAAGCAATTTCTTCGCAACTTGTCGTGGTAACACGACCTTACCCGGACCGCATGGACAGTTTCCTGACTTCCGAATCCAGCGCCCGATCGTCCTCTCTTCTTCGTTATCCTCGCGGCACTCCTGATGGTTCCCAGTCAGGACCGTAGATCACTCGAGAGAGGTCTGTTCGGAACCAGTGAAGTTCGGATGATCGGCTGTCAGACGAGGGTCTATCGGACAGACGCGTTCCCGATCGTTGCAGTCGTTCACTTTGTCGTCAGGACCTCTCCCACTGGATCCATGGGTCGCTGATGGGCCCCACGCTTGGGACGCCAATTGTAGAAAACAAATGGGGGGCACTACCAACCAGAATATAAAATCCTTAAGTATTGCCCGGCGGTGTCGCCTCTTGAACCCACAAAGAAGTTAAACTATTGAAGAGGCAGGCGCTGGAGACTGGAAGGCAGGAAACAAGGTTTTTATTCTCTCCGGAGGAGAACACAACGAAACAGACGGAAGGTATCGTTCTGAGGTGCTCTAACTGCATCCCTGAGGCCTGGCCTCTTATACACACGTTTATCTGTTTATTGCATGTAACACATTCTCGTTGATACTTTGATGTACGGAAAGACATCCTTAGAATCCCCCCTTTCCCAGCCCGTTCCCACGCAAGGTTACAGGGGAAGTCCCCGCCCCGTTCACAACAGGTGATGATCATCGCACAGCTGGGTATTCCGCCGATCCACGGAGTGTGTGGGTTTCGATCGGATCTCGTGGGATGGGGGGGGGCTTTGATCATCTCGGGGGTCCTTTGAGGAGGGAAGCTTTCTATTGTACGGGGAGGGGCAAGGGATTGGTATCGGCAGAGCTGGGTGTCGGCCTGGGAACGGGGAAGACAAACGGGCACACGGGAAATGGGGTTTGCATCAAAGGGCCGGGGATCATAAATGGGAAGAAGGGAGGTGTCGCGCTGGGAACAGGACAAGGGTCTGGGGCAGAGCAGCGCTGAAGAGGGGTTTTATGATTCGCGGCAGGTGCAGGCAGGGGGGTTGTCAGTATGCGGGGGATGCCGGCGAAGTTAGGAATGGGAGAGAGGCGCGCTGGCTCTCGGCGGGAGCAGGGAAGCCATGGTGTTCAAAATGGCGGCTGTTTTACGCGCACAAAAAGGTTAAGGAGAGCAAGAGGGCGCCGATAATGTTGACGGTTTCAGCCTAACTTTCAACAATATGTACCTTTTTATTTTTTTAGATAACACTACAAACTACTCTCCACAAAAAGAACATACAACTATACAGGAAAACCCTACCTAAAACAAAATAAGTAAGTATCTTGACAATGTAAACTAAAATCCTACACTTATTAGGATCCACTTTTGTAGTAGAAATTAGCTGTAACATTGTAAATATACACAAAATTGAGTTATAATATTGTCTTTTTATGTTTTTCCTAACAGCTCTAACAACATCAGAAAACAGTATCCACAACGAAAGAATAAAGCATATCAAAAGATTTCACTGATTTCTAAAACACGTAAGTATATACATTACTAATAATCACTTACTTAAAATTATAAACACATTTTCCTTGACATTAACTATTATATATATATTTTCTAGATATACAAACAACAAAATGACAGAAGGAGCAGAATTTGTAACCAGCCAGAAAGGAAAGCTATTACTGTGCTACATGGGTTACACTTATACACAAGAAAAGCAATATGGCATGAAAGTTAATTGGAAATGTTGTAAATATTATTCTAACAAGTGTTATGGAAGGGCAACAACAAGAGAAGCTACTGTACTGTATACTAGGGAACACAATCATCCACCAAATATTACTGAAATTGAAGTTAGAACAGCATTGGAAAATATAAAAGAGGCAAGTACAGGTTCCCAAAAACAAACCAACGTCATTTTAAAAGAAGCAATTCCTAAAATCCCTAAAACTGCCACAACCCAAATGCCAAATATTCTTTCCCAAAAAAGAACTATAGCACGGACTAAAAAAGCTACTACTACTACCACACCAGCTCCCAGAACATATCATGATATCAATTTAAATGCCAACCAAATTATAACTTTAAACAAGCAACCATTTATAATTTATGACAATGAAAACAATGACAAAAGACTTATTATTTTTGGGACCAATATGAATCTAGTAAAACTTCAGCAAAGTCAATATTGGATGATGGATGGGGCTTTTAACATCTGTCCCAAACCATTTTTCCAATTATACACAGTACATGGCCTCTACCAAAACTGCAACATACCACTACTATATGCACTACTACCAAACAAAAATAGGTCCACATATATGGAATTATTAAATATAATTAAACAAAAAACTAATGATTATTCTCCAGAAAAAATAATTCTAGATTTTGAGCAAGCAATGCTTTCAACTATCCTAAAAATCCACCCCCATACCTGCATTCAAGGCTGCTACTATCATTTAAACCAGTGTCTATGGAGACATCTACAAAAAACTACCTTAAGTGTAGAATATGCTACTAACTCTTCTTTTGCATACCAAATTAAAAAACTCATAGCACTGGCTTATGTCCCCGAAACAGACGTAGCAGAACACTACAACATTCTTATAGACAGCCCCTTCTACAAACAAAATGAAGCAAAGTTGAGTCCATTTCTGGACTACTTTGAAGACACCTGGGTAGGCAGACTCCATAGATCTGGCCACAGAAGAAACCCCAAATTCCTAATACCCTGGTGGAACGTTTACAGAAGCACCTTAAATGGAGAATCTAAAACTAACAACGCAGTAGAAGGTTGGCACAATGCCTTTATACAATCAACTGGCAGAACAAAACCAACTCTAGAACATTTAATTAAGTGCCTACAGAAAGAACAAAGCTACCAGGAATTCAGAATGGACCAATCCATAACTGAACTAGTCCCAAAAACATCAAAACAAAATAAGCAAATGCACAAATACCTAGAAGAGCAAGTGAAATTATACCCTAGTACAAAAGGCATTGAATACTTAAACATCATTGCCAAAACTCTACTCTGAATACATAACAACACCAAAGCAATCCCTAAAACTATCACCTAAATATGCATAACTGTTCAAACTTGATGTTTAAAAGTATTTAATGTATGCAATATATAGAGATATTAATCACATATATGCACACATTAAATAAACATAAGAACTATTAAACAATGCAATATTATTAATCACATTACCCACCCACAAAAGATCAAAAATAAATGACTTACCAATCATGTTTTAAATCCAATAACGTCCTTCTCCACCAAAGTAATCCAGGTAGCGCAAGTGTAACCCAAAATAAAATGCAAAAATACAACTGTTCCAAAATAACCAAATCCACGGTGTGAAGAGCCATCGAATAACCATAAAAAACCCGAAAAATAGTAAAAAGTTTAAGAAACGCTCCAGGAAAACCGAAAACTTAAAAGAAGTGTTTGCAAAGCAGTGGTTAATAAAACCAACAAACACTTCCTTTAAAAAAAAAAACGGAACTTCCGATATAGCGAACACCTATAACAAAAACATAGAAAACAGACATTCCCACCCAGATTAACCAACACATAAATAAATACTAACATTAGTAAAAACATTATTTTGCTAGTACATAAACTTAAAACCTAGATAAAGTAACTCTGTAAACAATCCTATAACAAAGTAAAAGTATGTGTATCTACCACATGGAAATAATCGTTATAAAAATCTAAAACACAACTCACTCACATATAATAACACTAAATAGAAGCACACTACTCTCAAAAGTACATTAAAATACACATAAAACATATAAAATAAACCTTACCTGAAGCGACGTGAAGTCTCTCCCAACCGCGAGCTGCTCTTCATCGAAATGACCCAAAACGACCTAACCCGGTTACAAAATAAAGAACCCAAAAGTAATAAAATAGTCCAAAGTAAGAAATATAATAGAAATTATTTTGACAATTACCTGAAATCATTTAAAAATTGCTATTTGCTAAAAAAATGTTACTTTTTTGCTAGTATGAAATTATTTACAAATATGTATAAAAAGTTTAAAAATAAATATTATGAAAAAAATAATATTTATGACAACAATGTATAGAAATGTAAAAAAAATGTCACACAATGTTTAAATGTACTAATTATGTTTACAAAAATATCCCTTTTTCAAAGAAACTGAAATGTAAAAAATGTAAGTGTTTAAAAAATTATTAATAATATTATTAATATTATTATTAATGTTTTTTTTATTTACTATATAATATGTAATACTATAAAAAAAAAATATTACATATTAAATATAACCATTTTATTTTATCTTCTTTTGTTAATTTTATTGTAATTGTGTTTGGAAATTATTATCAAAATATAAATGTTTCATAAAAGTGAATTAATTATGATTTACATTGTTATCTCTGCTAAAAATACAGAACATAATAAAAAAAAAATTACAAACTTCTTGAACATTTTCTATTTTGTTATTACTATAATCTCACAATATTATTATTTGCAAAATACAATTAGGTACAAGATATTAATAACATTTAACTTACTATTCCCACTCCAATCTATATGACATTTTAATTGATGCTGGACTCTAATTTAATAAAAATATTTATTCCAACTCCACTCTACTTAATATAGAAATAGTTGCTAAACACTAAAAAACCATTACTTACTATTCCCACTCCAGTGTACATTAAATAAAAGTAGGTGCTGGACACTAATTAATTAATAATTACTATTCCAAATCCAGTCTACATTAAATTGAAGTAGGTGCTGGACACTAATTAATTATTAACCCCTTCGACGCTCATGACGAGCTGGGCTCGTCATGAAGTAGCCTCCTGCTACGCTGATGACGAGCCCAGCTCGTCATGAAAGCATGAGGATCCCGGAATCCCAGCACAGCAGGGGAATTCCCATAGCATTCAACGTGTTAATTACTATTCCAACTCCAGTCTACATAAAATTGAAGTAGGTGCTGGACACTAATTAATTAATAATTACTATTCCAACTCCAGTCTACATTAAATTGAAGTAGGTGCTGGATACTAATTAATTAATAATTACTATTCCAACTCCAGTCTACATTTAATTGAAGTAGGTGCTGGACACTAATTAATTCATAATTAATATTCCAACTCCAGTCTACATTAAATTGAAGTAGGTGCTGGACACTAATTATTTAATAATTACTATTCCAACTTCAATCTACATTTAATTGAAGTAGGTGCTGGACACTAATTAAATAATAATTACTATTCCAACTCCAGTCTACATTAAATTGAAGTAGGTGCTGGACACTAATTATTTAATAATTACTATTCTAACTCCAGTTTACATTAAATTTAAGTAGGTGTTGGACACTAATTAATTAATAATTACTATTCCAACTCCAATCTACATTTAATTGAAGTAGGTGCTGCACACTAATTAAATAATAATTACTATTCCAACTCCAGTCTACATTAAATTGAAGTAGGTGCTGGACACTAATTATTTAATAATTACTATTCTAACTCCAGTTTACATTAAATTTAAGTAGGTGTTGGACACTAATTAATTAATAATTACTATTCCAACTCCAGTCTACATTAAATTGAAGTAGGTGCTGGACAATAATTAATTAATAATTACTATTCCAACTCCAGTCTACATAAAATTGAAGTAGGTGCTGGACACTAATTAATTAATAATTACTATTCCAACTCCAGTCTACATTAAATTGAAGTAGGTGCTGGATACTAATTAATTAATAATTACTATTCTAACTCCAGTCTACATTTAATTGAAGTAGGTGCTGGACACTAATTAATTAATAATTACTATTCCAACTCCAGTCTACATTAAATTGAAGTAGGTGCTAGACACTAATTAATTATTAATTACTATTCCAACTCCAATCTACATTAAATTGAAGTAGGTGCTGGACACTAATTAATTAATAATTACTATTCCAACTCCAGTCTACATTAAATTGAAGTAGGTGCTGGATACTAATTAATTAATAATTACTATTCCAACTCCAGTCTACATTAAATTGAAGTAGGTGCTGGACACTAATTATTTAATAATTACTATTCTAACTCCAGTTTACATTAAATTTAAGTAGGTGCTGGACACTAATTAATAAAAATTACTATTTGAACTCCAGTCTACATTAAATTGAAGTAGGTGCTGGACAATAATTAATTAATAATTACTATTCCAACTCCAGTCTACATAAAATTGAAGTAGGTGCTGGACACTAATTAATTAATAATTACTATTCCTACTCCAGTCTACAATAAATTGAAGTCGGTGCTGGACACTAATTAATTATTAATTACTATTCCAACTCCAGTCTACATTAAATTGAAGTAGATTCCGGACACTAATTATATATTAATTACTATTCCAACTCCAATCTACATTAAATTGAAGTAGGTGCTGGACACTAATTAATTATTAATTACTATTCCAACTCCAGTCTACATTAAATTGAAGTAGGTGCTGGATACTAATTAATTATTAATTACTATTCCAACTCCAGTCTACATTTAATTGAAGTAGGTGCTGGACACTAATTAATTAATATTTACTATTCCCACTCCAGTCTACATAAAATTGAAGTAGGTGCTGGACACTAATTAATTAATAATTACTATTCCTACTCCAGTCTACATTAAATTGAAGTAGGTGCTGGACACTAATTAATTAATAATTATTATTCCAACTCCAGTCTACATTAAATTGAAGTACATGCCAGACACTAATTAATTATTAATTACTACTCCAACTACAATCTACATTAAATTGAAGTAGGTGCTGGACACTAATTAATTAATAATTACTATTCCTACTCCAGTCTACATTAAATTGAAGTAGGTGCTGGATACTAATTAATTAATAATTAGTATTCCAACTCCAGTCTACATTTAATTGAATTAGGTGCTGGACACTAATTAATTAATAATTACTATTCCCACTCCAGTCTACATAAAATTGAAGTAGGTGCTGGACACTAATTAATTAATATTTACTATTCCTACTCCAGTCTACATTAAATTGAAGTAGGTGCTGGATACTAATTAATTAATAATTACTATTCCAACTCCAGTCTACATTAAATTGAAGTAGATGCCAAACACTAATTAATTATTAATTACTATTCCTACTCCAATCTACATTAAATTTAAGTAGGTGCTCGACACTAATTATATTATAATTACTATAATTTAGTTAAGATATTTTTTGTAAATGTTTTATATGACACTACCACCCTTATCCCCTATAAACACAATTACCCTCTCCTAATGATTTTTATGTAATATTAATAAATTTTTATAAAAAATATTTAAATATTTAAATAATTCTTGTATCATCAATACATATGATTATTTATAATTTTTAATTAAAATATAATAAAAACAATTATTAATTGTAATAAATTTTAATTAATTTTTATAGATATATTTTAACACACTCCCCACCCTTATCCCCTATTAACCCAATAACCCACTCCTAAAACTAGATATGTTTATTTCATAATATTTTTATTTACAAATATAATAATAATATTTAATAATGTTTTAAAATTTTAAATATTTTTTTAACATATATTTAAAAACACTCCCCACCTTTATCCCCTATTTAACCAATAACCCGCTCCTAAAACTATATAAAAACATTTATTAATATTTTTATTAATAAATATTATAAAATAAGTTAATATTAATTTCATTTTTTATATTTTTTTAAATATATTTTAAAACACTTCCCACCCTTATCCCCTATTAACCCAATAACCCGCTCCTAAAACTAGATGTATTTTTTAATTAATATTTTTATTAATAAATATAATATAATTAATTAATAATTTATAATTTTTTTAAATATTTTTTTTATTATATTTTAAAACACTCCCCACCCTTATCCCCTATAAACCCAATAACCCGCTCCTAAAACTAGATATGTTATTTTAAAAATTATTTTATTAATTATATTTTATTTATATTTTAGTATTTAAATATTTTTGATTATGACTTTTTTCTAATGGCATTACATTTTTTTACTACTTTAACTTTTTTTCCCCCCCCTATAAAACGATATTTTTTATAGTCGATATTTTGTCTAACGATATTCTTACTTTCGATATTTTGTTATACTTACTGATTACGATATTTTTGTATTCGATATTTTCATTTTCCTATATTATCTACCTTCGATATAAAAACTTCGATATTATGTCTTGTCGATATTATTTTTTCGATATTATGTCTGATTACCCTTGACCCTGCTTCAATAGCAACAAACCAGCCCAAACTCCCAGACCAGAGATTTGGGAGATTAATTTAAGTATTTCGTCCATTACTATTTTGTTTACTTCAGTGTGATAAACAAATGCCAAGTCCGGTGGCTCAGTGGACTAATGCGTCCACTGCAGGGGCATGTGTTCAGTCTCATGGTCACAGGTTCAAATCCCAGCCTATCCGCTCAGCCTTTCATCCATCTGAGGTGGATAAAATGAGTACCATTGAGTTGGGTAATAAGAAACATCTGTTACTCAGCGCCAAGACGCCTCCGGGTGGATGTGTGCTTTACAAATACACGTTATGTTCTGGTGGGTATGCCCAGATGTGGGTTCTGTGCTCGCCATGCCACTGGAGCCGGGCTGCACCTAATGCACCCCAATCAGGGTGGGAAAGGTCTTGGGTTGATAGTGGTTCGGTTCAAGCATTAGCTGTCCTTGTAGTTCAAGCTGTACTGTCCCTTTGGAGCTGGGTCAATACTATTTTGCATATGGTGGGTTCCACCTGAGTTGGCATGGTGTGCTAAATAACGATGGACTAGGATGCCTTATGAGCAATTACCAGTGGCTGAGATTAAATCAAGCATTCCATCCATTGCTGTTTTGTAATCTTCAGCACCATTAGTCTAGGCACTGCCATCATACCAGTGTTTCTCAGGACACTAGGGTGGACATTGTAGAGGCATTGGGTTGCAGTGTGGTGTGTGTGGGTGTGTGTGTGAGTGCTTGGACACACGTGTGCGCTATCCATTTTTTTTGTGAGAGTATCTTCTATCCTGGTAGTGTCTCTCTTTAGAGGAAAATGTATTCATGGCTTATAGGGCCACCCATAGCATCTTGACACCCCGGTATATGAGGCCATCACTGGAACAATGGTGACCGTTAAGGGCAGTCGGCATGCTACTGCCCGTTCTTTGAATAATGCTAGCCATGGCCCAACAGTGCTAATCCAAGTTGAATTGATTCCCAGAAAGGGAAAGATCCTTTACCCCGCAGTCTTTACAACAACCAGCCTTTACAACAAACTCACCCCCATGCACCATTACCACGTGTTACTTTACCACGCAAGTCGTTACAACTACTTGCTGTAGGAGGCACATTGTTGGGCTGGTGTAATTTTTAAGTCCAATACCTTCCCAAGAGTTGGTTAGATTGGAGATAGAATAGTAATTTATATTGTTCCAATGTCCAGCGCCCCCTCAAGCAAGTCCTTGTAACAACTTGCGTGTCAAAGTAATCCATGGTAATGTCACACGTGACGTGGGGTACTGACTGCATTGCAAAGGAGTGAAGGGCAAATGCATGCGGGGTCCGTCATACAACCGCCCAGAAATGGTTTCCAAACTGTAATACCCAAGACTTTTTTAACATTTTAACAGAAATGTATATAAAAAGGGATAGTTTGATACTATTTTTAAAAAGTGAACCCTAACACCACTAGTGAGAGGGAGGCATGTTTGATACATATTGTAATGAAAGAAATATTTCATGATTTGTGCCATTTTAGTCACTGTGTCTCGCAATTGTGCAGTAGCATGCACCTTTTGGCACAATATTGTCCACTTAAATGAACTTCTGTATCATCCAGGAGAAGGTTGGGCTTGTTTGCTGTCCTCGTTTGGTTCAGTTTTGGGCAGGCATTTACATACAACCCTTTTCAAGAAACCATGGTGTGCTTGATCGGATAAAAAGGAAGAGAACTATGCAAGAAACATTGCTTGCTTTTTGAAAAAATATGCTTTGATTTGGCCCTGTGTTTATTCTCCACCCTCCACAAACACAGCTCGACAAATCAGCATAGCATGATCAGCCAATACAATTTTACCTTACACTCAGGTAGAGTTTATAATGTCAAATAGGGTCTGTTATATCTCGCAGGTGATGCTATGGGTGAGCATGAGCAATGTGGTACCTTAATGTAAACAATACAACTAGACACGTGACTTTGAGTACTGATTATGCATTGTGACCTCTTCCAAATTACCTGATTTCACTCCTGCACATCTCCTAATGCTAACATGCATGGTAAGCTGCCAGGTACCAATTGGAGCTAAAGAGAATGATTATCATCCTATCTGGAGACTAACAACCTTCTCCATTTGACTCAGACCAGTTTCCGACCACAACAGGGAAGAGAGACGGCCCTACTTTCAGTAGTGGAAGAATCAAGAAAAATAGAAGATGCTGGTGGTACCGCAGTGGTCTTGCTTCTTGACCTCAGCGCGGCCTTTGATACAGTAAATCATCAAATCTTGATTCATAGGCTTAGCAACCTAGGTATCCCTGGAACAGCTCTGGATTGGTTGATCTCCTTTTTGGATAATAGATGTTTTCAGATATTTAACAATCAAGCCACTTCCAAACGAACACCCCTCCATTGTGGAGTGTCGCAGGGATCGTCCCTGAGTCCCACCTTGTTTAATGCTTACACCTGAACCCTAGCTGAGGCCGTTCTACCCGTTGTCATATAGTCACCTATGCGGAATAACACGCAATTGGTGATTGGACTCAACAAAGCGGAAAGTTCCCCTTTTTGACTTTACCTCTGCTTGGAGGAAATCTCAGGATGGATGAGTGACTCTTTTCTAAAATTGAACGGGGAAAAGACTGAAATTATGATCCTGGGCAATCAGTCTCCTTACGATATGACGGAAAGATGGCCTATCTCCATGGGTCCTTTACCCACGCCCAAAACCCAGTTGAAGAGTCTGGGTATTTGGATGGACCATGAACTAACATTTAAAACTCAGGCCCGGAAGACAGCAGCCTCATGCTATGGGTTCCTTAAAATGATCCAGAAGGTTCTTCCTCTTCTCCCTTTTCAGGCCAGAAAATTATCGGTCCAGGCCCTGGTGCTTTCCAGGCTGGATTACGCAAACGCCCTGTATTTAGGTGCACTTGTTGCCTCCCTTGCCAAACCCCAGACCACTCCAAACTGGGCTGCAAGACTATTTCTGGGTATTCCCAAACATCAATCAGCCAGACCAGCCCTTAAACTTCTCCACTGGCTGCCAGTCCATGAGAGAGTGATGTTCAAAAGCTTATGCATTGTTCACAAGTCTCTGTTCAAATCAGGTCCTCCTATTCTCCAAGGCATTAACCAGCCTTATGAGCCCAAAAGATCCCTTTGCTCCAAAAACAATAATCTTGACATTATTCCCAGGATTCGCAAAGCAAAAAGCGAAGGCCGTTCTTTCTCAGCTAATGCCTCCAGACTCTGGAACTCTCTTCCTCTTTCTCTTCCCCTACGCTCAGAATCCAACCATCAATCTTTTCGAGAGCTTTGAAAACATTTCTCTTTCCAAACTGAGTGACACTATTTCGCTGCGACTGTAAGCGCTGGGATGCCTCCGGGTAGCCATGCTCTATATAAATGTGTCTACAATACAATACAAATAGAATCCCTACACACAAGATTTCAAAACTGCTTTTCAAGGTCTTGTGATTGCTCATATAGAATGAATACCCATCTGACTGGACTCCCTAGGACACGCCTAGACAATGTCAAGGTGATCCTTCGTTCTGGTGCCAGGCAGGTCACGAATATAAAAAAATTATAGATTCTCCCCTACTTTTAAATCTCTCAACTGGGTTCCTCTAGAGCAAGGACACAAAAATAGGGCCCCTTATGACTCTCCTGACCTATGCATGCAGCTCGCTAGTGAACAGCACTGCTGGGCTGCTTTTTACTTGACTGAGCACTAACATTCAGAAAGATGTTATACAAACATTTATTTACAAGTTAACTGAAGTAGAAGAAAACGAGAAAATAAGGTGTCCTGCACGTGTCATCTTTGGTAAACCTTTATTTTTAAAAACCCTGTGCAACAAACATGTCAAAATATGATACAGTCTCTCCGAAATTCCGAGAAGTGTATTTCATTACCCTGCAGAAGTGTTTCACCTTGGTGCATGAGAGTACATCACTGCATTGAAAGGCAGTTATTAGAAGTGATGGTTTACAAACATGAACATTGAAACTGTCATGCCTCTACCCATCCTGACAACAAAGATATTAGTGAGCCGAGAGGCACGTCATTTGTCCTGTGCACCCTCTGGGTGTCCTAGGTTGTTATTGTAAATGCAACATCATTATAGTTTATTAAATCAAACACAGTAGAAGGTTGTATACAGCACCCTCTATAAACTCATGCTTTTCAAGAGGCTCTCATATGCTATACTGAAGAAAAAGGAGAACAAAGTTAAATAGGACAA
Source organism: Lissotriton helveticus (assembly GCF_964261635.1). Classification (NCBI taxonomy): domain Eukaryota; kingdom Metazoa; phylum Chordata; class Amphibia; order Caudata; family Salamandridae; genus Lissotriton; species Lissotriton helveticus. The sequence goes on along the minus strand of NC_136059.1, from coordinate 169,924,886 downwards.
TTGCTTAACATCACACAATTTGGTCGAGTAGGGAAGCAGGAATTGATTGCAGGTTTTGTCGTTTCACTTTGTGCGAATCACCCACAAGATAGGTATCTTTTTCTCTCTTGTTTCACACCAAAATCTCGTTTTACATCTTTAATTCTTGTTGCATGATATTAGAGCCTTCATGTGGCAGACAGAAGCGAAAAGAAGGCTCGGCACACTTTGGCCTTGAGGATCCAAGCAAACCTAGAGCTAGCCAGAGCTGGCTCACGTTTGGCTAGAACCTTAACTTGCTCACCCACCTCTATCACATTTTTAGCCTCTATCACAAAGTTATCGGAAGGATAATATTTGACTACATTCAAACAATTTGGCGAAGCAGGAGGGCCAGCACCACAGTGCAGGACTCCTTGTTACAAGATTCTTAACTTTCTCATTATACCATATTTTAGTGAGTGGACTAGGAGACTGGATGTTCTCTCCCTGTCAGTAAAATCAAATGGCTATTTTTCTCCAGTCCTGTTCACTCATCACATACTCACAGTCAGTGTTTAGTTTTATTTAAGTTTTCTCAATCTTTAGTAAAAAAACAGAACTGAAGACGAACAAAATCTTCACAAAGAGATTACACGAAAGTTCACAATTTGTCACAAGGAGAGTCTGAGATTTATAAACACATGTCTTCTGGTTCCATAATTTCCATCTTGCTTACTACACAAAAACAGGGATATGAATGGTTCCGATGGTGAGACGCAGGGACTACTTCCACCAGATAAATGCCACTGTGCCGTGAAACCTGCCCAGACTTTAAATACAGAGTTCACAACCAGCATATTGTAGCAAAGTGGTAACGCCAGGATTAAATGTCAAGTTTCATAGCCATGGCTAAAACTTCCAACTGACCTATGTCTGGCGGTGTAGGGTGGGTGTTTGTGTCTGCCCACCTCAAGGAATTGTACACGTTGTTGGGGTAGGGATTCTTTAACAGATCCTGTTTCTGAGCAACCCTAATGTTTAGAGATAAGAGACTAAGGCATAAGGAGATTGTGAGGCCTAAGAATTTATTTAATTCCAGTTCAATAGTCAAGTTACTTCTTTTGTACATGTGACTCATCACAGTTAGTGATGCAAGTGGAGAACGCCTACCCTAGGGTGTGAACAGCTTTAGCAACTTAGAATAAGCATAACACGGTATTGTCAAATCTATGACTCTTCAAGAGATTATGAGCTTAATCTAGATGGACTGCAATCACCCAAACAACTCCGCAATTCACTGTTCGGACCAAGTACATGCTTCACTTCCCCTATGCTCACCTCACACCTTCCTGCCCCCACCATCTTGGCATCACCCAGTCTCACCACAGATCATACTTTTTGCCCCTGAGAACATGTTTGTGAGTACCTATGCTCTAGAATCCTGGTAATTATATAAAACTGTCTGCTACATCTACAAAGCCATACACTTTAACCCCCTTCCTTTCTCATGCTCAAGCTTTTGAGATCAGACTGTAACAGTTCTCTAAGAAGCCAGCCATATCTTGATCTTAACGTCACATCCAAAAATATTTAAGAACATGTCAACCATCAAATGCTCCTTTTCAGGAAAAGTCCTTAAGAGATGGAATGCTCTTCCTCTGCACATTCCTCCTTAATCTTTAAAACCACACTATAGAGCCACCTACTGCACCTGGTCCAATCTTGAATTTATATTTCAGCCCACTCTTTTTGAAATACCCAGATTACCTCATACGTGTCGCCAAATTTCTTCTCCAGACTGATACACCTATCTCAATGGGAAAATTTGTCACCCATGCTCTGAGACAAGGATTGTAGCTTTATGCGCTGCAGCAACAGCAGTGGATTAGGAGCAGAGAGTCAGAAGAGAGAGTCAGAAGTGGCCCACTGCACCTTGTATATGACTGTGCTACTCAGCCTGTACGGGGGAGGGTCAATTTTTCTTGTTTGCACTGGGGCCAACGGCACCCTTGCTGCGCCACTGTCTCAACCTGACTTTGTGTACATCTACCTATTTTCTTTCTTCTGTACTAAATCTGTGAGATAACTGAGCTACATCATGTAAGTATAATACCAAGCCCTGATGTCCCAATGTGGTGTTTCACTAGTCCAGATTTCCCAGTAATAATGTTCTGACCTTCTAATTGAATTATTCTTTTCAACTGCTCAGAAACCGCTTAGTTTGCCACCTCTGCCATTGTTTTTCCAGCCTGGCCAGTGGTTTTCTATGGAGGCCAGCAAAAAAGGTGTTTAAGAAAAACAATGGTTCAATAGTGGCCTGAATAGGTCCTAAGGAACTAGAGCGTATAATTAAGTCACGCTTGGGAGCTGAATATGTAGGGAAACATATAGACAGTCATTTATTTTGAACTCTTAACATGTAAGAGGGCATTTCAGGTGCTCACATGAGTGACAAGGTTCATAACGTGACATAAGTGAACAAAGTGAGACAGAACGAAATGGCACATAACGACAAGGTGTAGTCCACAAAGCTATATACAATGGAGTGGGGGCATTTCCTTGATGGGTCGACGACGTTTCGATCTAATTTTAAATCATCATCAGGACTGGGGAGCGTCCTGCAATTTTGTATCTAACATATGTCCAAGCTATTTCAGGGGTGAGAGAAACTGCAGTCTTGAGAAGTACCAGTTTCAGTGATTTAATTCACTTTGCCATTTTTGTCACACCACATGAGTTTCTGAACGATGCTCGGTGTCAGAGAATTAATATGGGCACAGGGTAGTTTTGTACTCATTCCTTTGGTTGTCCTCATTCATGTGGATTTGAAGCAAGCGAATGAAGGACGGGTGCAATTCTCGGTAAAAACAGGGTCCTATTTGTGGTCCTGTCGGGAGTTAATCTGTTTAGTCCGTGGCTGAGATTGGGGGTCTGAGTTCCTCGCTGTTCTTACGTGAGAACAGCGAGAAACTCAGACCCCCCAATCTCAGCCACGGAAAAGGATACTGTAGTATGTAATAAATCTCCACTACTACATTCTTGTATATGCAGGAAGGAACTTTATTTGTAGAGCTAAGACAGATGATGCATCTCGCCAGCTGACCAGGGTCCAACTGGCAAGTCTGGAATGCTAGTTGGCTGATGTCAGGCATTGGAACAGTATAACATTCTGGAAGGACAGGAAAGGGGCAACATAGAGAAAGGGCTACATAGTCACTAATACAAGATCATATTTATAACAGAATCATTTATCAGAAATCTCTGAAATAGCAAGGGAGGGATCTTGCAATATTGCAAAGTAATGTGACAGACAGTGGGGGGGGATAATACTTCTCTCTGTGTCTTTAATAAAATGAGGAATTAAGAGCTACATCTCTTGGAAAATCTTCTTTTTATGACAGGACCATAGTCTCATATTATGCTATTTTAATGCAAATTAAGAACTGTAACAGCAGAATTGTAAACACATTTTCGGTAACTGTTTTAAAAGTTGAAACTGATAATCCCAGAAATAACTATATTTGTTAGTAGGAGGGATACTTAACCTTATGCTGCAAAGTAAGTTGCACTAAAAATATTCACCAATGAGCTTTCGTTTTATATATTGATGTTGTAAAGAAATGGAAGACCTACAAACATTGGCCTTTTGCTAGGATTAACCTGAGGAAGCCAAGTGACCTAAGATATCTGCTGTGGAAGTGGAAGTGGCATCAGCTGATGAGGGATCTTTAGTTGATTCTAAACACCAGCAAGACCATTGATTCCAAGCTGATTTATAGATTCTTGAGATTCCTGGAGCCCAGGCTTTGTCAATGAGTATAAGCGCATCTGATGACTGTCCTGGGACAGAACAAGTATGTCTGAAACTTTCCAAGACATTTGCATGGTTTTGTGCAATAATGAGTTTGTGAAATTGAAAACTGGGTTCTGTAGTAGATGGGTTAGATCAGGAAAAAAAATTGGAATATCTATGCTCAGTTCCGGCAGATTGGAGCACCAAATCTGGGCTGGCCAGCATGGAATGCTAATGATCCCTATGAAGTATTCTCATCTGATTTCAATAGACAACAGGAAATCACAGAAAATTTACCAAAGGTGTATGAGAAATCTTAAAGATGTAACTTATTTTAAAATAGTTAAACAAAGATTGAAGGTTCAAAGACTCTTCAGTCCAGACCTGAATTCACTGAATAGCGTAGGCTTTGCTTTTCAGGGTTTGAGCAGGTGGGTTTGGATGCGTGCTTTAGGGCTGGTTAGGGACCACACTAGAGTCAGAGTGTGCCTGACAACAGCACAGCTATCTTTCACTGTAGGACAGGGCATAAAAGAGGTGCAATGAAAGTATGGCATCTGCAAGATTACGCAATGACAGGGAAAAGGTCAAATGTGAGAACACCGGCTGGATTGTAATGTTATTGTGTGGACACTATGAGACAGTATCAGTAGAAATGATACACTACTATGAAGACAGCCCCGTGTGGCAAGGCAGCCCTAGCGGGACAGATGCGACATAGCTTCATATTCAGCCCAGAAAGAGCTGCTTAATGGAAAACCTGCAATGACTATAATAAAAGAGATCAGATTAAAGCCTATAAAAAAAGTTGTGCAAATGTCTTATCTTCAGAAATAGCAGGAAGGGAGAGGATTTACAGGCCGCGGATGATTCTATTTAAACTTTAATTATGCTGTGACTGTCTTACAGCTTGTACCTCTTTTGTAGAACTGTGTGTTTGTTGGACAACAAAAAGGTCAGGACTGTGCCAGACTGATTCTGTGTACACCGTTAGCGTATGTTGGCCTATAGTACTACACAGTGCAGCATCTGCACCCCTAGCAACAGGGTTACAAATGTGTGTGCAACCTTAGAACATGACAACCCTGATCTCTCAAGGAAATTGTGGTAACAGATCTAGAACCCTTTCATTCGGTTACTCATGCACACTGTTGTAATGAAGACAAGGTCCAGTTTCATGATAAGCTTAAGATGGTATTTATTCAGATAGTAGGTTCAGGATAAAGATACAGTGAGCCCCACCAGGAGCAGCCTTCCTGCTGCTCAGCCCATTCTCCCAACTGACAAACTCCACTCATTTAACATTCCACCGCATCATCCACCCCAACATTCCACACCACACTCACAGGTACAACACATACCTAAAGAAATACACAAGAAATTCTGAGCAAGGCTTTTCAATGTTTATTGAAGCAATGTGATTCTTGGATAACATACACGTGCTGCACTAATCAGTACAATTAAACAAAGTAGTATAGTTAGCATTATGTGTATAGTGAAAAGATTAACAATTCCACCATCGAGCTGAAGCAGTGAATATATGCTAGCATACAAATACAGTGTATAGGGTACTGCTACCTAGCGCTCCCTAACCTAAGCTTGCATAGGATGGGATATTTGCCAAATCCCTGCCGGGAGGTCAAACTCCCTATTACATGCGGGTAAGCATCATCAGGCTTTCCATCTTGGTGTAGAGCTGGACATCGCTCGTTTTGTAAACAGGAATCAGCTTAGCTGGAATTCTGGCACACCTTGCAGTGTCAGCTGAATGCTCCTCTGCCTTAAATATGGAAGAGGTTCGATATATATGATAAACAGCACTCGTGGCCATACTGAATCCCCAGTCAGGTAGCAACGTTTGATTCTAGTTTGATAGCTTCGTCAGCTACCGGTCGATGACATTTGCACAGTGAACTTTATCCCTTGTACTTGAATGTTCAGGATGCCGTAATAGTATGCCTATGAAGTGGAAATGTAAGCAATGCCGATTCAGAGAATGTTATCCTGGATTGTCACGCACACAAATGTATGTCAAAGTCATTGTGTGTAAAAGAGTAGGTAACTTAACACCTTGGCTGCTAGGGAGATTATCCTGCTGTGCTGGAGATCCTTGTTTCCCATTTTTCATGACGAGCACAGGAGCACTGTACTGCATGACGAGCTGAGCTCGTCATGAGTATGGAAGGGGTTAAGAAGCATGAGCATGTAAATTGTGGTGGTCCTAACTAGCTTTGTCCTTACCACGTGACACCGCCTGTATTACTTGTTATTGTACTACAATACCAGGTAGTGTTGTGTGTTGAAGTTTATTATGTTTTACTGTATGTTCTATTCTTGTAGTTTCATTGTGTCTTCTTGCTATCTGTTATTAATTAAACTGCAAGTAAATTCGTAAGTGATGCCAGACTTGGGCAATAGGACTTTTTTTTCCCTACACTAGATGGTTTCTTTAGTTAGCGCAATATCAAAAATAACAAATTCATCTCTCATACACCAAAGGAGGTGCCTTTGAGAGATCCTTTGACTGTTGCACTTACCTTGATGCCAAACCAGTATAAAACATTTGCTGAAAGGACACTTACAGCGCACACGTCACATGATTGTAGCCTGTCCAGCACTACCACATCCCAGAGAGACAAACTGTGCATCAGAGGCACAGTAAGAAAAAAATCAGTGAGTTGATTCAGCTAACACTGGTCTTTTATGTCTAATCAATGAGCACAGAGCCCTGAGATCTGCCATGGGAATGTTATTGATAACGCATAATATGACCTGCAGGGCTCTCATGATTTGCCTTTCTCTCGCTTATTGGTCTATTAAATAGATTATAACACTATTTACTGTTTCATATGATATATGAATGTAATATAGACAGACATTAACAGCCAATGCACAGAGGAACAGGCATACTGAAATCCAAGCAGGAGCCGGGCACAATATGATTCTGACAAAAGGTCCTATACATTTATATAAGGATGGACTTTGGAGGAATACATTTTACCCATAATCCAAGTAAAATGATAATAATGTAATAGGAAGACAACTTTTAAAAGCCATAAATGTATATAATATGTAATTCATCCACAAAAAAGTAAAAAAAAATACTTTCTAAAAAGGAGGAAAACAAACTACATTAGAATCCAGCAGTGGGATACACGTTTGTTCTTCTGACAATAACACCACTGAGTAGTGTTTTGATTTAACTTTTTTATTAAGTTCCTTAATTGATGTTCATTTTAATGGTTTTATAAATCACAGGATTACATTTTATGTAGCTCTTGGCCCTGACGCAGGACAAGCAGTATGTGCACCAGTGGCCGCTGATGACATTTGAAAGTGATGAAGCGTCAACGTCGGGCATGATTTTTATATAGCAAGCGATGTGAACAAGATCTATGGACAAACCTAGGGTCCAGGGGGAGTCCTACTCCTGAGAACCAAATGAAAAATAGATTGCCATTGGTGAATTTTAAAGCGAAGGCTTATTAAGCAGTGATAACGTATAGTCTTGAAATATTAAACACATTAAAAACTGCCCATATCATCTTGCACTAATTTGTTAAACAGTTACTGTAATGTGTAAATTGTTCTGCATCACAACATTAGCCCAGTGTCTTGCACTGCATGCTGCATTAACTTTGGAAAAATATGCTCTAACCAGACTTCGAGAAGCACCCACAGATGCTAGCTGCAAACAGTCATGTAGAAATATGTGCAGACAGGTCTTTAGCTGAGATGAAAACGTGGGTGCTCTCTATAAAGGAACATGCCATATACATTCATTTCAGGAATTCCCATAGTGTGCCATCAGACCAGTATTTTGGTTTTTCTCTGAGATGTAATTTTATCCAGATAAATGGCACAGCAACTGACATACTCCTAAAGCCTGGCAGTATGATTGACTTTGTCACTGGGTGTTAGCTGTTTAATATAAATGAGTAACAACAATGATTTCTTATGAATAATGTTTAAATTCTGAAATAGTGAGTCTGTGAGTTAAATAGCATTGAGGCCTGTGGAAGGAGTTTTGGCCTTCAATTATGTGTGCTTTATGTTATATATGTATACTCTTTTTCTCTGCATATTTTGTCCATCTGCACATCTTCAACCCCATCTATTTCCTCTTCAGCATCTTCTTTTCACTCTTCCGCAAATGCCCTTCCTCGCATCTCTGTCACTTCACCACCCCAACATACACAGCACTCCCCAAAATGTAAGCACTTGAATTTCTCTTACTAATGCCGTGCAAATATTTTGACATCAGTGTATCCCCTTCACACATATATACACAGAATTTCAGTTGTAAGTGGAATACACAAACATTGTTCTGTGTGTTCTACAAAGAGGCCAACCCACTCACAGGCATATTGTTTTGCTTTAGACTTAGCTCCTGAGCGCTCAATCAAAACCCCTCGTAATCACCTGACATGGCTCAAGCTCATATAATGCACAGAAGGAAATACAGATAAACAACAACAGTATAAAATAGCTAACTCAGGGGAATGCAAGATTAAGTAAAGCATGTAGAATAAGGGAGGAATTAAATCGCTGAAATGCATTCCTACTTCATTTTTAACATTCATTGTTTGCAAGTCAATCCATGTTTTTGGCGTCAGTGTTAACTTTGAGGCATGTTCACAGGGCCAGTATTAGCATACATCAGAGAACTGGCCACTGTAATCATGTTACCCAGTAAGCTCATATCTCTCGCTCTCGGCCTGACTTGGATATTTGGAACAACTTCGTAAAGGAACAAGAGTGAACCCTGCGCCTTATTTGGATCCATTTCACAAGGTAGCAAATGCCATAGCTCCACTTCTAAAGTAGCGAGTAATGTGCAGCGAGGGCCTGGGGTGTCACAGTGGGGGAAATTAGAGTGATGAGGGGTCTCGGCACAATATACAGAACACAGCATTAGCTTTTGATAGAGCGAAGTAAAGAAACAACATTTTGTATACCCCTCGTAAAGTCATTTCCTCATAACTGTAACCTTTATTTATTGCGTGGTTTGAAATATTAATCAACACCTCGCTAGCCACCGGAATTGTCCCGCCTCCTTGGAAGCGGGCCATGGTCAGAGCGCTCCTAAAGAAACCCAGCCTAGACCCCAATATTCCAGGGAACTACCGACCTATATCCCTGCTGCCCTGGGTTAGCAAGATCTTGGAGAAACACGTCAACAAGACTCTGACGGAGTTCCTAGAGACCCACGAGTTGCTTGACCCTACTCAAACATGGTTTCGACCCATGCACGGAACTGAGACTGCCCTTATCAATGTGACAGAAGAGGCAAGGAAGATCATGGATCAGGGAGGCACTGCGGCCATCATCCTGCTGGACCTAAGTGCTGCTTTCGACACTGTAAACCACAGCATACTACTGCAACGACTCACCAACCTAGGAGTCTCATCAACAGCATTCTCATGGTTCAAATCCTTCTTGAAGGAGCGATCCTTCCAAGTTTTTGAGGGTGCCACTGCTTCCATCAGCAAACCTCTCGATTGTGGTGTACTGCAGAGCTCTTACTTAAGTCCTACGCTTTGCAATGTCTACATGAGCCCCCTTGCTGAGATCGTTCGTCCGTTCGGGATAAAAATAGTCACCTACGCGGAAGATACTCGGCTAGTGGTGGCTCCGAGTCAGTCTCATACCGACCCCAACAATCTCAGGGACTGCCTGGAAGTAGTGACCTCCTGGATGACATCTTCCTGTCTCAAACTAAATGGAGACAAAACCGAGCTAATGCTACTAGGTCACCGCCCCAACCCCCACAATGACCATCCTCTGGCCCACCTGCCTTGGACCCCCCCTGTGCCCAAGGACACAATCAAGAGCATTGGCATCTGGCTGGACAAGTCTCTCAATTTCAATCACCAAGCAGAAAAATTATCAGCCACCTGCTTCGGTCTACTCAGACTCATCCAAAAAATCATTCCCCTCCTACCCTTTAATGCCAGATGGATCATGATCCAAGGTTTAATCCTATCACGTTTGGATTTTGGAAATGCACTCTACATAGGGGCCCCACAGTCCACCTTAAACAAGCTACAGGTTATCCAGAACAGTGCAGCATGTACCCTGCTTCAGATCCCACGTTGTACCCCAGTCAAAACAGAACTCAGGTAACTCCATTGGCTCCCTGTCAAGGACAGAATCGCATTCAATGTCCTGTGCATCGCACAGCGAGCCTTCTGGAAATCAGGTGCCACTATTAATCACACTTTGGTCACTCCCTACCAACCAAACAGAGAGCTCAGATCTACCTCCTCACACCTTCTCATAGTGCCCAGAATCAAGAAGGTCAGATGTGGTGGAAGCTCCTTCTCCCACAACACAGCCAAACTCTGGAACTCCTTACCCCCCCACCTGCGTGTGGAACACAACTTGCTGTCCTTCAGGAAAAAGCTTAAAACCCAGCTGTTTAACTACTAGAATAGGCTCCCTCTGCCTTCTCACACGTGTTTGTCCGTTGCGCTAGGACGTCTCAGGGTAGCTACCGTGCTTTACAAATGCTCTTTTCATTCATTTCATTCAGGGTTCGCTCGAAGTATAAATCTGAAGCTAGCTCACCGTTGAAGTGATGACGTCACAGCTTCACTGCGACTCGCTTTTCAGTCTCCGTAACTGCATTCCAGCCACTCAGAGTGATGTCGCTTTCTTCCTTCTAGACTCACGTTGCACTTTCTAGGCTCTTATTATGGAAGATGTTATCCTTGTTTTTCTTTTCTTCACTCGTAGTACGAATAAGCTTTATCCTATAACTTCCTGTTTAACCTGGTCAGCGCTCTGCTCGATCGTCGCCAAATTGTAGTATGTAATAAATCTCCACTACTACATTCTTGTATATGCAGGAAGGAACTTTATTTGTAGAGCTAAGACAGATGATGCACCTCGCCAGCTGACCAGACTCCAACTGGCAAGTCTGGAATGCTAGTTGGCTAATGTCAGGCATTGGAATAGTATAACATTCTCGAAGGACAGGAAAGGGGCAACATAGAGAAAGGGCTACATAGTCACTAATACAAGATCATATTTACAACAGAAACATTTATCATAAATCTCTGAAATAGCAACGGAGGGATCTGGCAATATTGCAAAGTAATGTGACAGACAGTGGGGGGGATAATACTTGTCTCTGTGTCTTTAGTAAAATGAGGACTTAAGAGCTACATCTCTTGGAAAATCTTCATTTTATGACAGGACCAAAGTGTGATATTATGCTATTTTAATGCAAATTAAGAACTGTAACAGCAGAATTGTAAACAATTTTTCGGTAACTGTTTTAAAAGTGGAAACTGATAATCCCAGAAATAACTATATGTGTTATTAGGAAGGATACTTAACCTTATGCTGCAAAGTACTTTGCAACTAAAATATTCACCAATGAGCTTTCGTTTTATATATTGATGTTGTAAAGAAATGGAAGACCTACAAACATTGGCCATTTGCTAGGATTAACCTGAGGAAGCCAAGTGACCTAAGATATCTGCTGTGGAAGTGGCATCAGATGATAAGGGATCTTTAGTTGATTCTAAACACCAGCAAGACCATTGATTCCAAGATGATTTATAGATTCTTGAGATTCCTGGAGCACAGGCTTTGTCAATGAGGATAAGCGCATCTGATGACTGTCCTGGGACAGAACAAGTATGTCTGAAACTTTCAAAGACATTTGCATAGTTTTGTCCAATAATGAGTTTGTGAAATTGACCAACAGGGTGCTGTAGTAGATGGGTTAGATCAGGAAAACAAATTGGAATATCTATGCTCAGTTCCGGCAGATTGGAGCACCAAATCTGGGCTGGCCAGAATGGAATGCTAATGATCCCTGTGAAGTATTCTCATCTGATTTCAATAGACAACAGGAAATCACAGAAAATTTACCAAAGGTGTATGGGAAATTTTAAAGATGTATTTTATTTTAAAATATTTAAACAAAGATTGAAAGTTCAAAGACTCTTCAATCCAGACCTGAATTCACTGAATAGCATAGGCTTTGCTTTTCAGGGTTTGAGGAGGTGGGTTTGGATGTGTGCTTTAGGGCTGGTTAGGGACCACACTAGAGTCAGAGTGTGCCTGACTACAGCACAGCTATCTTTCACTGGAGGACAGGACATAGAAGAGGTGCAATGAAAGTATGGCATCTGCAAGATTACGCAATGACAGGGAAAAGGTCAAATGTGAGAACACCAGCTGGATTGTAATGTTATTTTGTGGACACTATGAGACAGTATCAGTAGAAATGATACACTACTATGAAGATGGCTCCGTGTGGCAAGGCAGCCCTAGCGGGACAGATGCGAAGCCATAGCTTCATATTCAGCCCAGAAAGAGCTGCTTAATGGAAAACCTCCTATAACTATAATAAAAGAGATCAGATCAAAGCCTATAAAAAAGTTGTGCAAATGTCTTATCTTCAGAAATAGCAGGAAGAGAGAGTATTTACAGGCCGCGGATGATTCTATTTAAACTGTAATTATGATGTGACTGTCGTACAGCTTGTACCTCTCTTGTAAAACTGTGTGTTTGTTGGACAACAAAAGGTCAGGACTGTGCCAGACTGATTCTGTGTACACCGTTAGGATATGTTCGCCTATAGTCCTACTTGCCTACAGTGCAGCATCTGCACCCCTAGCATTACAGGGTTACAAATGTGTGTGCAACCTTAGAACATGACAACCCTGATCTCTCAAGGAAATTGTGGTAACAGATCTAGAACCCTTTCATTTGGTTACTCATGCACACTGTTTTATTGAAGACAAGGTCCAGTTTCATGGTAAGCTTAAGATGGTATTTATTCAGATGAATATATGATGTCAGACCGCAGACAAACATCCCGCATACCATCATCCCGCAAATATAATACCGCAAGTACTATTAGTCCGCAAAATAGGAGAACGAAAACTTTTAAAATGAATATGCCTTTAGCACACATGCCATTACAACGAAAATGCATGCATGTTAAAGATATACTCGTTGTAAAAGTTCTAAAGGTAAGTAAGAGTACCCTACCCTACCCTACCCTACCCTACACTACACTCTAATGTAGTACCCCTGTACCACCCACCCTTAACACACAGTCCTTTTCCAACATTTACACTACCCAGCACTACCCCCCAACACTACCATAAAGCACTTTATGTTATGTTATGTTATGTTATGTTATGCATTTTTATTAGGCGCGCCCTAAACAAACACTACATCACTACCTTAATACACTCCCCCACCATGCCCCTACACAAACACTACAACACTACCCTAAACCCTAAAACACTTCACCCAGCATGACCCTACACTACACAAACACTACAACAATACCCTAAACCCTAAAACACTACACCCCAGAATTACCCTACACTACACAAACACTACAACACTACCCTAAACCCTAATACACTACCCCCAGCATGACCCTACACTACACAAACACTGCAACACTACCCTAAACCCTAAAACACTTCACCCAGCATGGCCCTACACTACACAAACACTACAACACTACCCTAAACCCTAAAACACTACCCCCAGCATGACCCTACACTACACAAACACTACAACACTACCCTAAACCCTAAAACACTACACCCCAGCATGACCCTACACTACACAAACACTACAATACTACCCTAAACCACTACACCCCAGCATGACCCTACACTACACAAACACTACAACACAACCCTAAACCCTAAAACACTGCACCCCAGCATGACCCTACACTACACAAACACTACAACACTACCCTAAACCCTAAAACACTACCCCCAGCATGACCCTACACTACGCAAACACTGCAGCACTACCCTAAACCCTAAAACACTACCCCCAGCATGACCCTACACTACGCAAACACTACAACACTACCCTAAACCCTAACACACTACCGCCAGCATGACCCTACACTACGCAAACACTACAACACTACCCTAAACCCTAAAACACTTCCCCCAGCATGACCCCACACTACGCAAACACTACACCACTACCCTAAACCCTAACACACTACCCCCAGCATGACCCTACACTACGCAAACACTACAACACTACCCTAAACCCTAAAACACTACCCCCAGCATGACCCTACACTACGCAAACACTACAACACTACCCTAAACCCTAACACACTACCCCCAGAATGACCCTACACTACACAAACACTACAACACTACCCTAAACCCTAAAACACTACCCCCAGCATGACCCTACACTACGCAAACACTACAACACTATCCTAAACCCTAAAACACTACCCCCAGCATGACCCTACACTACGCAAACACTACAACACTACCCAAAACCCTAACACACTACCCCTAGCATGACCCTACACTACGCAAACACTACAACACTACCCAAAACCCTAACACACTACCCCCAGCACGACCCTACACTAAACAACCACCACATTTCTACACTACACTAACACAACACTACACTACACAATCACTAACCCAGCACAACGAAAAAATTAACCCAAACCCACTTACCTCTCTAGTCATTGTGGTTTTCACAACGCAAATGCATTTACCATACATGCCTTTACAACGTAATTCGTTGTAAAGGCATGCGTGATAAATGCACATGGGTTTTGAAAAAATGCGGGATGATGGTATGCGAGGTCAATGACCTTGCGAGAAAATGGTATGCGGACTGAAAGTCCGCGGGATAAAAAATGCGGGATAATGGCTGCAAACCATTCAGATAGTAAGTTCAGGGTAAAAATACTGTGAGCCCCACCACGAGCAGCCTTCCTGCTGCTCAGCCCATTCGCCCAACTGACAAACTCCACCCATCCAACATTCCACCGCATCATCCTCCCCAACATTCCACACCACACTCACAGGTACAACACATACCTAAAGAAATACACAAGAAATTCTGAACAAGGCTTTTCAATGTTTATTGAAGCATTGTGATTCTTGGATAACATACATGCACTGCACTAATCAGTACAATTAACAAAGTAGCATAGTTAGCATTATGTGTATAGTGAAAAAGATTAACAATTCCACCATTGAGCTGAAGCAGTGAATATATGCTAGCATACAAATACAGTGTATAGGGTACTGCTACCTAGCGCTCCCTAACCTAAGCTTGCCTAGGATGGGAGAATTGCCAAATCCCTGCCGGGAGGTCAAGCTCCCTATTACATGCGGGTAAGCATCATCAGGCTTTCCGTCTTGGTGTAGAGCTGGACATCGCTCGTTTTGTAAACAGGAATCAGCTTTGCTGGAATTCTGGCACACCTTGCAGTGTCCGCTGAATGCTCCTCTGCCTTAAATATGGAAGAGGTTCGATATATATGATAAACAGCACTCATGTGGCCATACTGAAACCCCAGTCAGGTAGCAATGTTTGATTCTAGTTTGATAGCTTCGTCGGCTTCCGGACGATGACATTTGCACAGTGAACTTTATCCCTTGTGCTTGAATGTTCAGGATGCCGTAATAGTATGCCTATGAAGTGGAAATGTAAACAATGCCGATTCAGAGAATGTTATCCTGCATTGTCACGCACACAAATGTATGTCAAAGTCATTGTGTGTCAAAGAGTAGGTAACTTAACACCTTGGCTGCTAGGGAGATTATCCTGCTGTGCTGGAGATCCTTGTTTCCCATTTTTCATGACGAGCACAGGAGCACTGTACTGCATGACGAGCTGAGCTCGTCATGAGTATGGAAGGGGTTAAGAAGCATGAGCATGTAAATTGTGGTGGTCCTAACTAGCTTTGTCCTTACCAGGTGACACCGCCTGTATTACTTGTTATTGTACTACAATACCAGGGAGTGTTGTGTGTTGAAGTTTATTATGTTTTACTGTATGTTCTATTCTTGTAGTTTCATTGTGTCTTCTTGCTATCTGTTATTAATTAAACTGCAAGTAAATTCGTAAGTAATGCCAGACTTGGGCAATAGGACTTTTTTTTTCTCCACACTGGATGGTTTCTTTAGTTAGCGCAATATCAAAAATAACCAATTCATCTCTCATACACCAAAGGACCAGAGGTGCCTTTGAGACATCCTTGGACTGTTGCACTTACCTTGATGCCAAACCAGTATAAAAGATTTGCTGAAAGGACACTTACAGCGCACACGTCACATGATTGTAGCCTGTCCAGCACTACCACATCCCAGAGAGACAAACTGTGCATCAGAGGCACAGTAAGTAATTCAGTGAGTTGATTCAGCTAACACTGGTCTTTTATGTCTAATCAATGAGCACAGAGCCCTGAGATCTGCCATGGGAATGTTATTGATAACGCATAATATGACCTGCAGGGCTCTCATGATTTGCCTTTCTCTCGCTTATTGGTCTATTAAATAGATTATAACACTATTTACTGTTTCATATGATATATGAATGTAATATAGACAGACATTAACAGCCAATGCACAGAGGCCTCAGGCATACTGACATCCAAGGAGGAGCCGGGCACATTATGATTCTGACAAAAGGTCCTATACATTTATATAAGGATGGACTCTGGAGGAATACATTGTACTCATAATCTAAGTAAAATGATAATAATGTAATAGGAAGAAAACTTTTAAGAGCCATAAATGCATATAATATGTAATTCATCCACAAAAAAGTAAAAAAAAATACTTTCTAAAAAGGAGGAAAACAAACTATATTAGAATCCAGCAGAGGGAAACACATTTGTTCTTCTGACAATAACACTGCTGAGTAGTGTTTTGATTTAATTTTTATATTAAGTTCCTTAATTAATGTTCATTTTAATGGTTTTATAAATCACAGGATTACATTTTATGTAGCTCTTGGCCCTAATGGAGGACATGAAGTATGTGCACCAGTGGCCGCTGATGACATTTGAAAGTGATGAAGCGTCAACGTCGGGCATGATTTGTAAATAGCAAGCGATGTGAACAAGATCTATGGACAAACCTGGGGTCCAGGGGGAGCCCCACTCCTGAGAACCAAATGAAAAAAAGATTGCCATTGGTGAATTTTAAAGCGAAGGCTTATTAATCAGTGGTAACGTATAGTCTTGAAATATTAAACACATTTTAAAAACTGCCCCATATCATCTTGCATTAATTTGTTAAACAGTTACTGTAATGTGTAAATTGTTCTGCATAACAACTTTAGCCCTGTCAAATTAATGCTTGCCCAGTGTCTTGCACTACATGCAGCAATAACTTTGGAAAAGTATGCTCTAACCAGACTTCGAGAAGCACCCACAGATGCTAGCTGTAAACAGTCATGTAGAAATATGTGCAGACAGGTCTTTAGGTGAGATGAAAAAGTGGGTGCTCTCTATAAAGGAACATGCCATTTACATTCATTTCAGGGATTCCCATAGTGTGCCATCAGACCAGTATTTTGTTTTTTCTCTGAGATGTAATGTTATCCAGATAAATGGCACAGCAACTGAAATAGGCCCAAAGCCTGGCAGTATGATTGACTTTGTCACTGGGTGTTAGCTGTTTGCTATAAATGAGTAAAAACAATGATTTCGTATGAATAATTAACATTGGAAATGTTTAAATTCTGAAATAGTGAGTCTGTGAATTAAATAGCATTGAGGCCTGTTGAAGGAGTTTTGACCTTCAATTGTGTGTGCTTTATGTTATATATGTATCCTCTTTTTCTCTGCATATCTTGTCCATCTGCACATCTTCAACCCCCTTTATTTCCTCTTCAGCATCTTCTTTTCACTCTTCCGCAAATGCCCTTCCTCGCATCTCTGTCACTTCACCACCCCAACATACACAGCACTCCCTAAAATGTAAGCACTTGAACTTCTCTTGCTAATGCCTTGCAAATATTTTGACATCAGTGTATCCCCTTCACACATATATACACAGAATTTCATTTGCAAGTGGAATACACAAACATTGTTCTGTGTGTTCTACAAAGAGGCCAACCCACTCACAGGCACTTTGTTTTGCTTTAGACTTAGCGCCTGAGCGCTCAATCAAAACCCCTCGTAATCACCTGACATGGCTCAAACTCATATAATGCACAGAAGGAAATACAGATAAACAACAACAGTATAAAATAGCTAACTCAGGGGAATGCACGATTAAGTAAAGCATGTAAAATAAGGGAGGAACTAAATCGCTGAAATTCATTCCCACTTCATTTTTAACATTCATTGTTTGCAAGTCAATCCATGTTTTAGGTGTCAGTGTTAACTTTGGGGCATGTACACAGGGCCAGTTTTAATGCCATACATCAGAGAACTGGCCACTGTAAGCATGTTACCCAGTTAGCTCATATCTCTCGCTCTGGGCCTGACTCGGATATTTGGAACAACTTCTTAAGGGGACAAGAGTGAACCCTGCGCCTTTTTTGGATCCATTTCACAAGGTAGCAAATGCCACAGCTCCACTTCTAAAGTAGCGAGTGATGTGCAGCGAGGGCCTGGGGTGTCACAGTGGGGGAAATTAGAGTGATGAGGGGTCTCAGCACAATATACAGAACACAGCATTAGCTTGTGATAGAGCGAGCTGAAGAAACAACATTTTGTATGCCCCTCATAAAGTCATTTTCTCATAACTGTAACCTTTATTAATTGCGTGGTTTGAAATATTAATCAACGTAGTATAGAATGCACACATGAATACACGTGGGAATATTAATCTGCTTGCATGGAAAACTGTAACTGACTAATTTAGTAATGTTGTCATAGTGTTTATTAATGCAAAGCTTTAAACTAATGAAAAGCGGCATAAATGTGCTTTCTGTTTATGTATTTTGTGGCAAAAACACGCAGACAGGTGAGTATATCATGCATATGTGTTGCTTATTTCGTAGGCAACAATTAACAGGGTAAACCTTAGTATGGGGGGAGGTAAACAGAAGGGTTACATTTCAATAATTAACATTTATTTGTGTTTGTGTATATGATAATTCCCATTCTGGCTCGTGAGGCCTACTTAAAATTGAGGTTTTTGATTACTGTGACAGTGAAAGATATTGCGCACATGCGGCTAGAGCCGAGATTGAATGTGAGCTGCCTGTGCCTGAGTGAGAGCCGTTCAAGGACGGCTTGCCCTGAAAGTCCAGATGACTGCCAACAAAATGTGAATATCTGAATTTCATAACGTGGGAAAGGAACCTCATATAACAAGTTGAGGATGTGACCAAGCTGGACACTTTTAAAACAATGAACTCTTTAATTTCAGCTGGTGCAATATAAAATTAATATTAGAATGATGAGGTGATGCTCATCCACCCTCGAATTGTCCAATCAGGACTTGTGTTTGTACTGATAGTTACTTTTGTAGATAGATAAAGTTAGTGAAATAGGGTATAAAAAGACGTGACTTTTCTTAAGAAAAAACTCTCTTTTCGATTTCCTCCTGAGATGCTGTCGGAATGCTGATTTTTCCTGAGATGTAAGACTTTGAATATATTTTCTATTTTCTTTGAATGAGAAATGAGTTTTAGATGAGGATGTTAGTTAGGGAGCTAGGAGAAAATTAACTTTGGGAACTATTTGTCTTTTGCTAATACTTATGTCCTGAAACTTAAATAATAAATGTCTATTTCTGAATTCTTTGAAATAAATGAATATAGATAAAACTTTTACTCTTTTAAGGTTATTTCCAATAAAGAAAGAAATAAAGCGAATTAACTGTTAGACTTGCTAAACTTTGCTTTTAATAAAAATTGGATAAATGGAGAATTAAGCTGGTCTTGTATTTTCCTTAGCCTAATTTTTTACTAGCAGATCCATTGAACATAATGGTGGTGTGTCTGAATAAAATGTCTCATTAATAAAAACCATGGTAAAATTCATTAAACTGCAGGTGTAAATAGTATAAATATTTAGTTTTGATTTAGACACTCCGCTATGATCCAGCAGCTCTCCTTTAAAATCACACCGATGCATGAAGTAGGATAAAAGTGTGTGTCAGTAACTCGCAGTGTCATGGGCCCGACTGATGAGTAATGTATGATTTGGTACTTCAGGGAAAGGTGATATGGTTTTAGAAAACATTTCCGGAGTAGCGCTGCATCACTTGCAATCACTTATCATTACCGAGAACAAGGCACCAGATCAGACATGCTTCAATCCACTCTCACATATGACGAAAGTGTGGGATCTACGTCTTTGAAGGACGGACATCTGAAATCATGCAGCGATGGAGTCTTCAATGCCAAACCATGAGCGTCAATGGCCTACAGTGTACATACAACCAGAGACTCCAATGGCAATGAAGGGCTTTAAAACAGAAAGCCCCGTGTCGTGCGTCAGGTTAAGAAAGTTGATTTACTCCTTGGCTTCTGTCTCCTGCTTCAGAGCGAGGCGCGCATGCAGCCGGAAACAGACATCCTAGACTTAAATACATCAATGTATTTAGAGATATGATCATATCTCTAAATAAATTGATCTATTTTATATTTTTTAATGTAACTGTGTAAGAATTTTCAGAGGGGTGCAGCCCCACAGCCTTAATGGAGAAACCACCCGTGAATTCTGCACTATTACTAATTAACAACAAGCATTGGCATAGCCAATGGGAAACATCCTTTACAACGAAACTTTTACAACGTAGTGCTTTTACAACGCAGGTTTTACAACGAAAACCATTATAACGCATTGCGCTGGGAGGTGCTCTAGGATACGGAATAGATTTAATTTACTATCCAACACCTTCCCTACTATCCACGGGGACTGGAGTTGGAATAGTAAATTAAACTATTCACTATCCAGCACCCCAAAGCGCTATGCGTTGTAACAGCATGCGTTGTAAAAACTGCGTTGTAACAGCATGCGTGGTAAAAGCATGCGTTGTATTGTCATACATGCATAGCCAATAGGTCTCGCCTTTGGGCCCTTAGAAGTGTTTAGCCAGAGATATTGACTTTGCCTATGTCTTTAAGCTGTGCTGTACAGAAGTCTGCAGCATGCTGAAAAGTTATAATAAAGACGTGTCAGAAGCATTTTTGTTACCGTATAAATGACCAAGAGAAAAATATGTAGAACTGAATGACCATATTAAAACAGTATTAACAATAAATAATGTTTTGAGGGTTTTTTGTCTTTTCAATGCTGGCAACTTCAATCTGCTTGTCCCAATGGTTGCTTGTTATGGGTTTTTTGTGTTATGGGGGGGGGGGCTTAATAACAGGAGGGTGCAGGTTGGGAAATAGTACCTGAATAACAGTTAGTCAGCCAGTGAGAGTGTCAGTTAGTTAAGTCAGTCAGTGAGAGAGAGAGTGCGTCAGTCAGTCCGACAGAGAGTCAGTGAGAGTCAGTCATTCAGTCAGAGAGAGATGCAGTCAGTCAGTGAGAGAGTCAGTCAGTCAGTCAGCGAGAGAGTGAGAGTCAATCAGTATGAGAGAGAGCCAGAGAGTCAAAGAGTCAGTCAGAGAGTCAGTCAGTCAGAGTGAGAGTCAGTCAGTGAGAGAGAGATTGAAAGTCAGCCAGTCAGTGAGGGAGTCAGTCAGTCAGTCATTGAGTCAGTGAACAATGAAACACTGCATGGTGCATTGCAATTGAGTGAATGCCTTTTTCACTACATTCACTTTTCTGTTAAGCTTGTGATGGTATATTGCATTTGCAGTAAGGTTGGGTGACAGAGTACCCGTCAGTCAAACTCCAAGGCAGGGCCTGTGTAAGCACCACGTCCACATACCTCTCCCCAGCTGCACAGTTCGCTGCACCCTCAGTCTATAATTATCAGGTGTGCCCGGGCAGAATGTGCATCAGAAAAAGGCTTAGGGCCCTATCTAGGTAGGCAAATACCGGTCGGAAACGGCCGAAAATACCGATTTTCGGCCGTTTTCGACCGGTATTTGGATATAGAGATGTAGGGGCATGTTAAATTACAGAATCGGTAATTTTACCGAATCTGTAATTTTTCCGATTCGGTGGAATACCGAATCTGTAAAGTTACCGATTCTGTAATTTAACATGTAGGTAGCACTGTAATCAGTGCTACAAGGGTTTAAGAATTCGTTATTTACCACCAACTAGAAGTTGGTGGTAAATAATGAAAACCCTTCAAAAAGCATTTTTTTTGCTTTAAAAAATGTGCCATGTTGCTGACATACATGCCCTAAGGTCATGTATGTCAGCAACATGGGCACCCATGCACAATTGAGGGGTGCAACAGGGTGTCAAAGTGACACCCTGTCCCCCTTGCAAATTCGGTAATTTTACCGAATCAGTATTTACCGATTCGGTAATTACCGAATCATTCCGATTCGGTAATTTCAAACGTAAAATTACCTACATCCCATTTACCTACTCTTAAATACCGAATCGGTATGATTCAGTATTTAAGAGTAGGTAAATCGAGATTACCTACATCGGGCCCTTAGTCTTCGGGGTGGTCACTGCATGCTCCCGTCTGTACTACCTTTTAGACGGTCACAGTGGAGCTGTAATTTGTCAAACAGAACATTCTCTGTGGCTAAAGCATGACTAATGAATGCTTCACTCATACTACCATCTCACACTGTAGAGTCCTTATAAATGCAATTACAATAAATAAAACCGATTGAAAACGAAACACAGGTAACTTCATTTTTCAAAATAATGTTATGGAAAAACAACTTTAAACCCTTAAACGTAAATATTGAACTTTAATATAAAAAAGTCCACGATGTAATTAGTGAAAATGTATTATCAGCATGATAAGTATTGTCTCTGCTGTGTGGGTCACTCAGTTGTTTGCTGAATCCTGTGTGTTTTGACATGCATGAAAAAGGAAATAGGGGGCACCATGCTGAAGTTCCTTTAAAACCAGTGTAATAGAGAACCTTGCTTCCGGGATACAATCAAGGCTCCACTGCTGCCGGGTGTCCCGCGCACAGCACCTACGATCAGGCCTTTGTGTTATCAGAACCACAGCCTGCACAACGTGAGCTATGCCTGCTAGCTGTGCATCGAGGGTTTTACTGAGACACAAGGAGGCAAATATAGACCAGCAATTCTAAAAGATAGATTTTTACTTTCTTTAGACAGAAAGCTGGTACCAGGCAGTCTTTGTTGTTGGCAATGTGTTTCTTACGGGCAAGGATGGTGACCAGGGGGAGAACATGGCGGCAGATGGCTGAGCTGCCGTGGTGCTCCGTGAATCAGGCTACCGTTTGCCCTACCTGAACCCTGACGAGCTCGAAATGGCATGTTTTTTTTCCTCTACCGATTGATACACTATCACGGTGTCTCAAACTGGGTACTAGGACGCAAAAAAAGCAAAAAAGCAAGGGTATAGGGCGTTTGCTTGGTAACTCTTCACAGGCACTGTGTGAATATACCTGGAGCGAGGTCTGTTTTCCATTTCCATGACGGGACTCTTCGGCAGCATTTTTGGCGTTGGAAAGGGCAGTGGTAGAGGCAGTGGTGCAGTGTCCGTTCTTGTCGCTCCCGACCCCACAGGAGTTCCGCTGGTCCTGTGGCTGTGGTCCTCGGCCGCCCTAGAGCTGCGGGGTGGCAGGAAGGCACGCAGTTTGGTGCGCGCTTGGTGTACCAGTCCCACGAAGGCTCGGCTCCTCGAGTCTGTCTCGCGGGATACAGTGGAGGGTGGAAAGGCTGTGGGAGAGCCTAAGGAGAAGGAGAAGGAGTCCTGTGTGGATAGGGTGTCGGGTGATTCCGAGGAAGAAGGTTTGCACTTCCATCGTTAAAAGCAGTCTAAAGGTAAGGGGAGAGGCAGCCGCAGAAGGGGCAAGGCGCTTGTTAGAGCACAATCGAGGGAGCCTGCCCCCAGCGCAAAATCAGTCAGTAACGTCGCTTCACCCCCTGGAGGTAAGAGAGCCTCTTCATATCTCTCGACCGAAGTTAAATCCAAGGGCGCTAGAGGGAAAGCTAAACTAAAACGGAACCTTACTGCTGTGTTTGATCCAGTTTCCAAAATCACGCCATCTCTTCGCTCTTACTTCAAAGTAGTCCCACAGGTTCTTCATCTCATAGAGGCTCAGGGCATGCCTACATTGATTGAGTCAGAGGTAGCTGGTCATGACTCCCTAGTCCCGGTCCCTGCTGTCCTGTCCCCTCCTGGTGGTGGCCTGGTCCCTATGCTAGCCGTTGACGGGTCTGACGGGTCCTCTGATGGTACCACTATGGCATTGTCAGTTGTACCTTCACCTACAATCGTATCAACTGATGCAGTTTCACCCTTCATAGAAGGTAGAGATAGTTTGTTAGTTGATAATGCCTGTTGTGGTCACGTGGCAGTAGGAGATAGGGCAGGCGGTCCTATTATGCCAGCCCCTGTGGATCTCGTGCACGCAGGAATGGGTGGCATTGAAGTCTAAGTGGAAGTACCAGATTTACCCTTTGACCTTGCCCAGCAGCAACTTTCAGGTCCCGCCCCATCCTTGGAGGAAGGTGGCACAACTACCAGCATTTCGGCTGCCTCTTTGCTGGCAATGTTTTCAACCCTGCCTCGGGACATAAAACGGGGGTTTGAGGAGTCCTCGGCTAATCAGCTGGAGGTTCGGAACTACTGCGTGTCCCTTGACAATAAGATCGATGGGTTGACATCAAGGACAGGGGTGTTGGAAGAGACTGTGGCTGTGATGTCGATACATTTGGATAAAGCTGAAGAGGACATTGCAAAACTTAAGAAAGAAGATCAGGCCCTTCTAGACAGGATGGAGGTGCAGGAGAACAATGCTAGAAGGGAGAACATTCGCATTCTTAATATTCCAGAGGGATCGGTAGGTTCTGATGTCAAGCAGTTTGTTGTCCATTTACTGAAGGACTCATTATGTTTGGATCAATCCTTGGAGGAGTTGGCCACTGACATCCAGAGGGTCCACAGGGACCCATTTAGACAGAATACGCAAAGGTCGAAACCACTTAAAATCCTGGTTAACTTCCACACTTATGCCCTTAAAGAGCAATCCTGGTTAACTTCCACACTTATGCCCTTAAAGAGCAGATCCTTAACTTAGCTCTAAAGCAGAAGTCCCTAGCCGGTAAGGGGTTCACTTTCCTTATCAGGTCAGACTTATCTAGGGTTACGCTAGAGAAGCAGTGGGAGTTTGGCAGGTGGCTGGACGCCTTTAGGAAGTTGGGTGCTACTGCTCAACTTATGTTTCCGGTCTAGCTAAAGGTGATGCACAATAATAAGATGGTTAACATCAGGTCAGTCCAAGCCACTGATGAGCTCCTTTTAGACCTGGGCAATAAGGCGTCGGGTAAATAGGATTTGGTTCTCTTATTGACCTAGGTCAACTAAAGTATGTGAATGTTATCATATATGTAAATTGATACTTGTATAGCACACTACTCACCCGCAAGGGTCTCAAGGCGCTTGTACGAATACCACTGTGGAAGCCATCCTGGCTTTCCCTGTGAGGTGTCCACTCCTGAGCACCCCCAAGGTGGAGGCCAGGCATCCTTAGCGTTGTGGGGGCCGTTGTGGAGATTAAGCAAGCTATTGCCCAGAGTTGCAGAGTGGGACTCCATGATTGGATCAGGCACCGAGGCGAGAATTATCAGGTCCGTGGAATTTTGAGCCCAAGACCCGCCGAGGAGGGGAATTGAACCCTGGTCCCGGGCTAGATCTCTGCATCAGGGTCTGCCGCTCTAACCATTGAGCCACACTTCTCCCATAGATATATATAGTCACCATTAAAAGGTATAACAAACAAATGAATTTAAAATTATAAAAATATCAAAATATTAAAATATCAAAAAATAAACTCTGTTACGGAACACACACATTTTCATTTCTTTAGCGGTAGAAAGCTCACTTTGGTAGGGAATCTTGGTTCAGGGTTTGGGGGGGTGTAGCGGGAGCTTGAGGTAGGGGTGCCATCTACTGGACTTGATCCGGTTAGATACACCACGGGTTCTCCATGGGAGGGGGGGCGGAGGGTGGAGGGGGCACGGGGTTAGGGGGGCAAAAATTTCATAAAAAATTCCTCATTTGCCAATTCTTTGTCTTATTTCATCACGTTAGCTATACGTGTTTTCGTGTTGTGTTGCCATTTTTTATAGGGGCAGGGCAGACTAACGTTGTCTCTTGCATCAAATTAAGGTTGGGCGGAGTCTGGGACAGTGGTGATGTCTAGATTAAAGATAATGTCTTGGAACGTCAACGGCCTGCATACGTCCAATTGACCCTTATTGATGATAGGTTTAAATACAACCTTTATAGAAAGCTATCCTAGTGGTAGCTGTGGAGAGCAGTCTTCAGGCTGAGACTTAGAGGCGAATTAAGCTAGTTGTTTTACCAATTATAATCTCTTGAATGATCAAATGAAAGCACACCACATAAGGTATATATCAAATATATATGTATTTATTCTAAACACAACCCCTCTGGACTCTTTATGAGGTCAGAGGTAAAAGTACAATAGAAGGATCTTAATTAGCATACAATAAGTTGCACAGTATACGTTATTCCCTAGGGGCCTCACAAACCAGACCAAACCATATACTAAAATAGTTTTATGAGAACCACATGAGGGTTAGAAAGCAGGCCTAGGGCCTGTAGAACCACTGGGGCTACCAGGAACCACCCAAGGTAGGGACAGAGGAGGCCCACGGGGGACGCGTGCAGTGTCTAATCACAGCCGCGGATCACCATTGACTTTCTATGGAGAACGAACAAGTTACAATTTTAAAGATTAAGGGCACTTAGAGGTGAACTACGATGGAACCCATTTAGACTAAAATGCTTCGAGAGTCAAGACCCACGGGTGCACCGGAGTACTCGTGTTACCTCACCCAGGGAAGCCGGGTGCATAGGTGTCTTTTGGTGTCGGGTTTCGTCGTCGATTCCTATGGAGAGCTGCGAAGAAATGCTGCAGGCCACCAGAGGAAAAGTGTCCGGGTGGATCCAAGAGTGGATAGGAGCTGTGAAGAACCTGAAAGCAGAGGGGACAGTG
Source organism: Lissotriton helveticus (assembly GCF_964261635.1). Taxonomy (NCBI): domain Eukaryota; kingdom Metazoa; phylum Chordata; class Amphibia; order Caudata; family Salamandridae; genus Lissotriton; species Lissotriton helveticus. The sequence continues at coordinate 169,898,311 of NC_136059.1, read as the reverse complement.
TCTGGGCCACTAGCCAGTGACTAGCATGGCGATGGGAAGATGCCAACCAGTGTCGGGTGATTTCAGGTGAAAGAGGTGAAGCTTGACTCTTCAGCCACGAGGACCAAGAGGCGTCGATGACAACCAGGAGCTGGATGGATTCGAGCTGTCCCACAAAGGATTTTGAGTGCTGCAGTGTCGGAATCCGGATTGGCTCCAACAAGCCTTGGCAACAGCAACCCACGCAAGATAACAAGATTGGGTTAGGTTCAGACTAGCAAGGTCTGGGGGACTCCTCCTTAGGAGGGGAGTCAGAGCACTTCTGGAGCAACTAGGAAAGCTCAAGAAATCAAGGATTGGCCTTCGTGGGGGCTCACTAGCCAACGGACTAGGAACCATGAAGGGGCCTCAAGCAGCGGTGAAGAAAGGGGACTCATGGGTCACCCGTGGAGTACTGGCCTCTGTACTTTAGTGCAAAAGGTGCTCGAGCAGGGGTTTCAAATACCCCAATGCACAACTTCGGGATACCTCGGGAAGTAGGTGCAGGTGCAAAAATGCAGGATGTCCAGGATCCAAGATTGCCATTGGTGAATTTTAAAGCGAAGGCTTATTAAGCAGTGATAACGTATAGTCTTGAAATATTAAACACATTAAAAACTGCCCCATATCATCTTGCATTAATTTGTTAAACAGTTACTGTAATGTGTAAATTGTTCTGCATAACAACTTTAGCTCTGTCAAATTAATGCTTGCCCAGTGTCTTGCTCTGCATGCAGCATTAACTTTGGAAAATATGCTCTAACCAGACTTCGAGAAGCACCCACAGATGCTAGCTGTAAACAGTCATGTAGAAATATGTGCAGACAGGTCTTTAGGTGAGATGAAAAAGTTTGTGCTCTCTATAAAGGAACATGCCATATACATTCATTTCAGGGATTCCCATAGTGTGCCATCAGACCAGTATTTTGGTTTTTCTCTGAGATCTAATTTTATCCAGATAAATGGCACAGCAACTGACATACGCCTAAAGCCTGGCAGTATGATTGACTTTGTCACTGGATGTTAGCTTTTTAATATAAATGAGTAACAACAATGATTTCTTATGAATAATTAACATTGGAAATGTTTAAATTCTGGAATAGTCTGTGAATTAAATAGCATTGAGGCCTGTGGAAGGAGTTTTGGCCTTCAATTATGTGTGCTTTATGTTATATATGTATCCTCTTTTTCTCTGCATATCTTGTCCATCTGCACATCTTCAACCCCCTCTATTTCCTCTTCAGCATCTTCTTTTCATTCTTCCACAAATGCCCTTCCTGGCATCTCTGTCACTTCACCACCCGAACATACACAGCACTCCCTAAAATGTAAGCACTTGAATTTCTCTTACTAATGCCTTGCAAATATTTTGACATCAGTGTATCCCCTTCACACATATATACACAGAATTTCAGTTGCAAGTGGAATACACAAACACTGTTCTGTGTGTTCTACAAAGAGGCCAACCCATTAAAAGTTATAACAAACAAATGAATTTAAAATTATAAAAATATCAAAATATTAAAATATCAAAAAATAAACTCTGTTACGGAACACACACATTTTCATTTCTTTAGCGGTAGAAAGCTCACTTTGGTAGGGAATCTTGGTTCAGGGTTTGGGGGGTGTAGCGGGAGCTTGAGGTAGGGGTGCCATCTACTGGACTTGATCCGGTTAGATACACCACGGGTTCTCCATGGGAGGGGGGGCGGAGGGTGGAGGGGGCACGAGGTTAGGGGGGCAAAAATTTCATAAAAAATTCCTCATTTGCCAATTCTTTGTCTTATTTCATCACGTTAGCTATAAGTGTTTTCGTGTTGTGTTGCCATTTTTTATAGGGGCAGGGCAGACTAACGTTGTCTCTTGCATCAAATTAAGGTTGGGCGGAGTCTGGGACAGTGGTGATGACTAGATTAAAGATAATGTCTTGGAACGTCAACGGCCTGTGTACGTCCAAATGACCCTTATTGATGATAGGTTTAAATACAACCTTTATAGAAAGCTATCCTAGTGGTAGCTGTGGAGAGCAGTCTTCAGGCTGAGACTTAGAGGCGAATTAAGCTAGTTGTTTAACCAATTATAATCTCTTGAATGACCAAATGAAAGCACACCACATAAGGTATATATCAAATATATATGTATTTATTCTAAACACAACCCCTCTGGACTCTTTATGAGGTCAGAGGTAAAAGTACAATAGAAGGATCTTAATTAGCATACAATAAGTTGCACAGTATACGTTATTCCCTAGGGGCCTCACAAACCAGACCAAACCATATACTAAAATAGTTTTATGAGAACCACATGAGGGTTAGAAAGCAGGCCTAGGCCCTGTAGAACCACTGGGGCTACCAGGAACCACCCAAGGTAGGGACAGAGGAGGCCCACGGGGGATGCGTGCAGTGTCTAAACACAGCCGCGGATCACCATTGACTTTCTATGGAGAACGAACAAGTTACAATTTTAAAGATTAAGGGCACTTAGAGGTGAACTACGATGGAACCCATTTAGACTAGAATGCTTCGAGAGTCAAGATCCACGGGTGCACCGGAGTACTCGTGTTACCTCACCCAGGGAAGCCGGGTGCATAGGTGTCTTTTGGTGTCGGGTTTCGTCGTCGATTCCTATGGAGAGCTGCGATGAAATGCTGCAGGCCACCAGAGGAAAAGTGTCCGGGTGGATCCAAGAGTGGATCGGAGCTGTGAAGAACCTGAAAGCAGAGGGGACAGTGTCTGGGCCACTAGCCAGTGACTAGCATGGCGATGGGAAGATGCCAACCAGTGTCGGGTGATTTCAGGTGAAAGAGGTGAAGCTTGACTCTTCAGCCACGAGGACCAAGAGGCGTCGATGACAACCAGGAGCTGGATGGATTCGAGCTGTCCCACAAAGGATTTCGAGTGCTGCAGTGTCGGAATCCGGATTGGCTCCAACAAGCCTTGGCAACAGCAACCCACGCAAGATAACAAGATTGGGTTTGGTTCAGACTAGCAAGGTCTGGGGGACTCCTCCTTAGGAGGGGAGTCAGAGCACTTCTGTAGCAACCAGGAAAGCTCAAGAAATCAAGGATTGGCCTTCATGGGGGCTCACTAGCCAACGGACTAGGAAGCATGAAGGGGCCTTAAGCTGCGGTGAAGAAAGGGGACTCATAGGTCACCCGTGGAGTGCTGGCCTCTGTACTTTAGTGCAAAAGGTGCTCGAGCAGGGGCTTCAAATACCCCAATGCACAACTTCGGGATACCTCGGGAAGTAGGTGCAGGTGCAAAAATGCAGGATGTCCAGGAGTTCCCGTCCCACGCCTCTCGTGTCAGCTACGTGTCTCAGCTTTGCTGGGATCTCGGGTCAGCTTCAGAGATGTCTGGAAGTCCATGTCCTGTGTCGCAGATTCTTTGGATCCGGTGGAAGCCTCAAAAATGCAGAACAGCAAAGATGCTTTTGTTGCCTGTTTGAACAGGGTCCTCACTCCTTGACCACAAGGGAGATTTCTTCCGTCTTCCAGTCGATATGGAATGTCGAAGGTCTAAGAGTTTTGTCCACGGTAATCTAAAGTGCTAGGGACTGGGATCCTATTCTTATAGCAAGTTTAGGGGTTGGACTAACTCTAAGGTCCCTCCTATGGGTGGACCTGGGGAGGGGGTGGTTACACCCCTTCCCCTTCGTCTAGTTTCGCGCCAGAGCTGGGGCTGAGTGCCCCAGCAACCAGTTTGAACTGGGAAATGCATGAAGCACCTTGTGTGCCCCAGGCAGTGTCTGAAAAGCATTCACTGAATGCAACCCACCCTGCCTCAATACACTAAAGCCTGTCTGGGGAGGTGTTAGCACCTCCCTGGACAGGAAACCTATTGTCCAGGCCTCCCCTGCCGCAGTTTCGCCCAGCAGCAGGAGGGCAGACTCGTGTCTGTGGCAGCAGCATCCATTTTGTGATGCTGGGACTCTGTTTAACTTTAACTGGGTATACCAGTGTGTACATGTCTTCTCCCTCTAGAAGGTGGAATGGTACCCCCACCACCAGAACTGGTGGGGCGGGGGGTAATATTCCAAAGTGTTTGACACCAAACATGACATGTTTTGATAAAGCCAAACCAAAGTTAGCATTAACCGCGAGGATTATAATGCACTTAAGAGTATATGGTATGGCTATATCATAGAACAGCTATAAGGAGATGGTTCCGAAATCTGCAGAGGGGCTCAGCTCATGCTAGGGCACCCACTCACACAAAACCAAGCACTCTGCCTTCAGGATTGTCAAGGCCTGCCATAGGAGTGACTTATAGGTGTCTATATGAAAAGGTAGATATAGGTATACTATATCTAAGTAAGGGGTGCTTACACCACCTTACCCAGGTTGCAAGTGCAGACCTGTGGTGTCATTTTGGAAGGCTAACCAGGGGTGGAACAATACATGCTTCAGCCCCTGGTAGGCCTCTTTGGTACCTATGCCCTGGGTACCTACAGTACCATATACAGGGACTCACAAAGGCGACCCAGTAGCCAATCTGGTATGTACCTAAAGTACATGGAGTCCATTTTATAGAGAAAGCAAATAGACTGGGGCCCTAAATAGCAGGGTCCCAGTCCAACTAAGTCGAAAACCAGCAAAACACCAGGCAAAAAGTGGGGGTAACCATGCAGCAAGATTCCACCTTCCTACACTCCACAGGTGAGAGAAAGAATACGTCTTTGGTATCGGTCTAACCTATTCTGCTCTTACGCAACTGCCATGTTTTCCAATTACGAATTGCCATGCAATCTACTATCAATGAGCAAACATAGATTAGAATATCTAGCCGGTACACCACAAGCCAGGCGCAGTGCGTTCACAAAAACTCAAAGACTGCCTAACTAGCAGAAACAAAATAATACTTCAGTTAACATACAACACCATCATCAGTGGAACCCTGCTTGATGGTAAGAATGAAGGAATGTGAAAATATTTTGCTTTCACCTACCAACCTTATCTGTTTTCAAAGAATAGCCATCTTTGCAATGTCGTGGTTATTTCTTGCTTTATTTAAAAACTCAACATATACAAACAAGTTGCCACAGGTTCACACGTGAAAAGTGCACAAACATACGCAGGCCAACGTATTAATGGAAATTCATTAATGGCAGCGTTCTGGATTATTTATCAACTGGTACATGAATGACGTTTACCGGCTGGTATCTCAGCTGCAAAGAATGGCCTTAAAAGTTGTTACACCGAACTGGGGAGCAACTGTTCGCATCCAAATTTATCAGGTGATTACATGAGCAGTTTTCACCATTTTGGTAAAAAAAAAATCTGACATTTTGTGCTCAGAGGTGGAAAATGTCGACTGGACTGTTGATGAAGGTGGGGGCCGTTGCATCGGGGGCAAGAGTGATGGGCACGCTTGTGTATGTCCGAAATGGACAGCAGATTAACTGCTCGCCACTAACAAGTAGTGGGCAGGCAGGGCTGTGCAGCGCTGCTTGCCGCAGCCCCTCTGAGAAGCCCAAAGTGCCCGGGAGTTACCAGGTCGGAGAAATTTAGACACAATAATTCTGACACCTGAAACACCAGTAATTGCAAATTGGGTTATTTCACTCGGAGTTTCGACGCCAGGTGAAATAAGGCAAACCGTAATACGGGACTATGTTTAAAACATTAGTTTCTGATTCCTCGCACCCGGGGCATGCCTGGGCTTACTGGTGTTCTCGTGCTGGGTAGACATGGCCTCGGGATCGGCAGGCTGTGACTCTAACCACTAGCACGCGGACAAGAAAAGACAAGAGCCCTGCTCTTCCCAGCGCCTATTGTCCTTAAGTCAACAATCCCCTTTACAGCCTTCCTTGCAGTGAGCAGCCAGAGATTCCCTGCACAGTTAGAAGATGATGTTTTCCACTCTCAAAGACAAGGGGTTTCCAAAAATGTGCGTTTAAGACTGTCTAGGGGTGCCATGGTCCAGTATGTTTTTCAGTTGCAGAGAAATGCTAGAGAGGGCTCGAGTCACAAGTTTACATCAGAACAAGCCCGCCAGTGGTTGCTCGCGCACCACCGCGAGCGATCTGTTTTCAATTATCGCGCCGTGTCTGGGGATGATAATTGAAAACAGATGTGACCTGTGCGGGTAACCGCAAGCAATAGGCCGTGGGTGGAGCAAAGGCGGGACATGCACCCACCTCTGCCCAATTGCGTGCGATCTTTATTTGAAAGATGCACCCAAAGCCCACTAGCCTGTGAGGAACAAAAAAACACACGCACGAGCGTGTAGTGAGCTTGGGGAGCTTTCTGAAGTCCCTTACTAAAAGTCAAGCAAGCGTCGCATGCGCTGCTTTAAGCTCGAACTAAAAAGGGTTCTAGTCCTCTGTGAAAACTGTGATAGGATGAGGTAGCCTTCGGGTTTGGAAGTAACAGCTGGCAGAGATGGAGCCGGTACCTACCTGTAATAGTGATCCAGTGACGTAACTGGACTAACAGACCTATTTATTGAGTCCCCTAACACAAAGGAATTTTGTGTGCCTTCACCCATTTATTTTTTATATTGATTTAGCCCCCTAACCAAGTGGGCTAGATATAATAATGCTGGTGATTACCAGGGGCCAAGGAGACCACCTGCACCTGAACCAAATGACGGTTCCCCTCTGGCTCCAAGTGTCTTTATACAAGGCCGCGCACCCTCATACACTGTGGCCACACTCCACTCAGTGCCCCTCCACCATTTGAGGGCACCAATATTACACTGCCAACGAGGGTGCCCATGTTGGCCACTCTGGTGTGCTTGCAGCAAACCCTATCGTGAGGCAGCCATGTACTCCGTTGAAGTGCGTGGTGCTCATGCCACGAGGGGTTGGGTGGCTTGGCTTTGCCCCTGCAGATCTGCAGTGTGGAGCCCATGTCGACCTGATGTTCTGGACCACACGTGCCACCCTGCTGTGCATTGGAAGCTCCTGGTGCCACTGTGTGGGACTCTCCCCAGTGCTCCCTAATTTGGCCTGACGACATCTGTAGGAGCCCGCCTATAGCGAGGGAGTCAACTCCTCGAGGGTGCTCCGGAGCCCATCACGCGCCCCCTGCTCGACACATTCAGGTGGTTCAAGTGACCTCTTTCACTGCTTGATAAAGGAAATGCCTCTGATTCAACAAACTTCACCTGCACATGCCGCAGGCTGCTGACAGGCAAGTCCATTGCACTGCTCTCTGCCCAAAGGCAGCTCCAGTGTGCTGCCCACAGATTGCCACCCCCATTCAGCCCAAAGGGTGGAAAAGAACACTCATCCACAGTGCACAACAAAACCAACTAGTACTACAATATTGCTATAGTGCATTTCACTACACAGTACTCCTGCCATGGCCACCATTTTGTCCATTGAACCTTTTGTCATTGAGAGTACTCCATGAGCGCAAGCACGCAGATGAAGAGACTGGGTTGAAAGAGTGTTCTTGTTCTTTGAGGCTTCTAAAGTGGAGGATGAGCAGAAGAGAGCAATGATCCTTCACCTTAGAGGCAAGGAAGTGCACAAAACATGCAGGGTGCGGACTGTTAAATCATTTTGTGAAGGACTGTTGATCAAGTAAAGGGCGGGTCCCTTGCTCAGCAGTCAATGCTGTTCTGAAAGTACAAGAGCCCAACAGCAACATGGTTGATGATGACAGCAAGAAGCACACCATCCATTCCATCTTCACCATTGGCGCATCATCCCAGACACCACGTCGTCTATCTCTGTGCCAAATACATGTGGGCACTCACCCGACATTAGCCGTCCTGGACAATGGGGTGTCCATAAACAGTTGTATGATGGAACCTTGCAGGCATTTAACCACAAGCCTATACCATGCAGTCAATAGCCCATGTGCAATGTTACCACGTGTTACTTTAGCTTGCAAGTCATCACAACGACTTACTTTAGGGGATGCTCAACTTCCAGTCTATGCAACAGTAGAGAAGGCGTTGGATTTAAAAATCCAACACCAATCCAACAACGTGCCCGCTACAGCAAGTCGCTGTAACGACTTGCATGCTAAAGTAACACGAGCTAATGTCAGATGCAGGGTACCAACCTCGTTGTATAGGCTGGTCATGGTAAAGACTGCAGGCTAAATGATGTTTCCCCCATAAACATAATGTCAGCTAGATTTAATAAATACTGGTGATGGCCAGGCACGGCCAAGGAGACCACCTGCGCCTGAACCAAGTGACGGCACCAGCTGCAGCCTGTGCAGCTAAGAGTGGTGGGGCCAGGTGTGGGTGGATTTGAATTGAAGATGTTGAGGGAAAATTAATAATTTAATAAATTTTTCCTCGTCAAACTCTGTTGAAATTCCCCCTCACCGGGCCCCACCGTCCCACCGACTTACCTGCACGGGCCGCGGCTGGACGGTACCCACCTGGCTCCCAGTGTATTTATATGACGCAGCTCACCTGCACTCACTTTGGCTGCAGTACACTCAGTGTCCCTACACCATCTGAGGGCGCCGACATGACACTACTGTGCCTCTCTATTAAGAGCTGCAGGACCCAGCGAGTCTGGGGTGGGATTAGAGGTAATACGGTCCAATGAACAATGCTGTAAAATTAATCTTCTTGGACACAGGCAGCCGGGGCAGAGAGGGAAGGGTAGAGGTGCTTGCTTTAAGTGTTGAGAATAAAAATTACGGTTCTGCAAGTATTTATTGTTGCTGGTAGTTGGGAAGTACAAGGTTCATGGCATTGGTAGGTTGGTAGTAAACAAGCAGCAATATAAATGTCAGGAGTCATAAAAGTTGAGCCGCAGATGAAGTGAACTAGAAGTGTTAGGTTTAAAAACATCGAATAAGATAATATTGAAAACACTCACAAAAATAACATGCATGCTCAGGAAAATGTACATCAAAGTCCTTATGGCATAGCAATCAACAGGGATTTTAAAGAAACGATTTTATAAGTATCTGTGAACAAGGCTGTTTTAAGCTAGTAAGTGATTAATGCATCCTCTCTGTTGTTGCTCTTTGCCTTGCTGCTCAGTCTTTGTGATGTCATCAGAATGTTGAGAGTGTTTGAGTGGAAGAAGGAATCAGTTGGTGTGGAAGGGCTGAGCAGCGAGGAGGCTGCTCCTGGTGGGGCACTTTTATGGATCAGAACATATTCCTGTATCTTAGAACCTGTGATGTAACTTGAAGAATAAATCTACTACCTTTACCTACAAGACATGCCTGTGCATCATTCTTCATTTTAACACTGGCAACGATTTGAAAGAACCTACATGAGCTACCTTGAATAGACTTGTACTTAAGAAACTGAAGAAGCGCATTTAAAAGAAGCAAGCTGGCAGTCCAGAAGCCCCACCAGTGACCAAAATACCGGTTGGCCCCATCGTGGACGTGCCAGTACTTGCTGAACTTGGGTGAGTGTTCCCCATATAAATAACTAGACCAACAGAAGTTCCTGACATTCCTCACCACCTGTGAACAGCCAGCCCTAGTCTGGGCCTGCCATTTCTTGCTGTTACTTCTGGGGAGCCTGCTGTCACCCTGCTGTTTTGTATGATGTGTTCCTGTTTTGCTGTATTGGCAGTAGTGACATCATTGATTTTAAAGCCAATCTAAATCCTTGGATGAGTAGAGTGCCTGCCAGTTCATGTTGGACTTTCTCTCTTCCTGCCTGCTCTTCAACCCTCGAATCTTCCAACAGCCTATCATGCACTGTACCCTTAACAGCTTACATCTTACTGGAGATCTTGGACTCTGTCTTTAAAGTATTTGACCTCCTACTACCGCTTTACAATTAGTTTATTGTGTGCCCGCTAGTATCAGTTGTGGAAACTGTGTTTTTCGTCATTTATGGTGCCAGCAACTGCGTGACTTTTTCTGAGTTCACTTGTACATGCTGTGGTGGGATGTGGTATTTGTACAATGATATCTGGATGTGGCATTTGTACAATGATTTCTGGATGCTAATGCCTGAGACTTTGCATTTGCATATGACACGTCGTGGAGAGCACCAACACTGAAGTTTCCCTGCGTCCATGGTGAGGCAAGTTTGGTCCTTGGATTTATTTTTTGGAATTTGGGCTCTGGTCAGGTGTGCGGTTCGTTGGGAGCGCGCGCAAACTTTTCAATTCAACTTGCCAGCACGAGCAACCTTACCTGTTGCTATCTTTGCGTTACTCCGGGAGGATCCCTTGTGACGCAGCACCCTCATCTCTACCCTTCACATGGCTGCTTAGGGACGTCCTGCTGTTGGGCCACGCTGTGAACCTTCCGGCACGGCGTCATTGGAGTGTGCCGCCATGTTAGGATTGGCGGAATTGTTTCTTACACTTTACAGCTTGGATGTCACTTGCGTTGCCAACCACACATGCCTGGGACAATGGCATTCTTCCGGTTTGGCTGGTGTCTTCAAGTCTTTTGAACTTTGTGCATCTCAATGTTTTGGGGTGGCCACTGCAACATGGAGTCCGGTGACAACGCAGTATTTCTTTGCCTGAATAGACATTAAGGATTAGATTTGTAGCTCGCAGTTGGGTAATGTGGTTTAGCTTACTTCAGTGACGTAGTGGGATCAATGTGTGGGTTTCAACTTTAAGGTCTTCAACTTTCATTTGCATATGGAGTCGACTCAAGTGAGACTTTGCTCACTGGTGGCATTACTGGCTGGCAGATCGGGTGCCATTAACAAGAACTGCATTTCTGGTGAAAATTTTGGGTGAGTGATCGCTCACCGGAGTAAGAGACTTTCTTTTTCTTCATTTTATTAATGTGATGCCTCTTTGCTGTTTGTGTTTTTGTTATATGAGTGGTGGTGTTGTCTCCATTACTCTTTAGACCTTATTTTGTATTTGTATTGGAGGATGAGAGGAGGTGTGAGAGTGTTGTGTCTTGGTTGTGAATCTGTGAATCTGTATGGAATAGAGGGAGTGTCCTTGGTCTTGTTAGTGTACGCTTTTGAGTTTAAGTTGTGTTTGGATTGTGTTTACGGGTGCACACATGAGAAGACTCCTGCTTCTGAAGCTTCTCTGACTTACCTGTTTTGTTACCCTCTGTTTGGTTGTTACCTCATGTGAGATGTTGGACTGTGCGTTACGGATACGCACATGAGAGGTCTACCTTTTGTGTAGCTTGTCTGACTTTCTTGTATTGGATGTACCCTGTGAGTGGTTGCCTCGTGAGAGGTGTTTGGACTGTGCATTATGGGTGCACACATGAGAAGACTAATTCCTTTTTAGCATCTTTGGATTTATCCTTGTTTTGGGGCGATGAGAATGCTCTTTAGCTTCACTGGATTTACCCTTGTTTCGGAAGAAGATAAAGTTTTTTTTAGCTTCTCTGGATTTACCCTTGTTTTGGGAAGATGAGAATGCTCTTTAGCTTTTCTGGATTTACTCTTGTTTTTGGCTGTGGTAGTTATATCACTCTGTGGTTAGGGGTTGCAAAATTACCCTTAGAGTGTTACGTTTTGAAGCTTTGTGTTATTATTGAAGCTTGTTGACTTTTTGTATGAGTGTGTGTGTCCACCTACGCACATTTTATTTATAACTAGTCATATTGCATGTATGTACAATCATCTCTCATGCTTGTATTTTTACAATTCTGATGAGGGGGGATGTGTTATAATCTAGTAAGTGATTAATGCATCCTCTCTGTTGTTGCTCTTTGCTTTGCTGCTCACTCTATGTGATGTCATCAGAATGTTGAGAGTGTTCGAGTTTTTAATATCGATTAGCATTAATATTGATTAAAAAATATAGAATGGAAACAATATCAACTGGACAGAATATAGACTACAAAAATATCGAATAGGATAGCATTAATATCGAATCAAAAAATATAGAATGGACATAATATCAAATGGACAGAATATAGACCACAAAAATATAGAATGGACAGAATATAGATATCGAAATTGAGGTAAGTAAGTTAATATCAATTTTTATAGTGTTTTTATGTTAGTATATGTTAGAAAAGTGTATATTTATTTTATTATTTATATTAATTAATTCTTTTTATGGTATTTAATTATTGCATAATATAATTCTGTAGCGGGTTGTGGGTTTATAGAGGAATAGGGTGGGAAGTAATTTAATTATAATTAATTAAATATGTTAATTTATTTATTTGTATTTATTTTGAATTAATTGTAAATTAATTAATAATTGGTAATTAATTAAAATATAATGGGTAATTAATTTAAATTAATTTATTAATTGATAATTATGTTAATTTCATTAATTTATTTTCTGTAGTGGGTTGTGGGTTTATAGGGGAATAGGGTGGGGTGTAATTTAACTGTAAGTAATTCTATTTTTAAATTCTTTTTTTAATCTAATTTTCAAATATTTTTTAATTGTTAATTAATTTATTGTTAATTGGTAAATAATTTGTATTAGTAGGTAATTAATTTTAATAATTAATTTTTATTTGTATTTTTAATTGATTGATTAATATATTATATAAAAGTGTTAATTATTTTAATTAATTTGCAATTGGTATTAATATATATTTTATTTTTATTTATATATGAAGTATTTACTTTCCCTACTGTTCCACTCACTGGAGTGGGAATAGTAATTTTTACCCTCCTGCTATCCAACGCTTTCCCTACTGTGGCACTCACTGGAGTGGGAATAGTAATTTTTACCCCTACGCTATCCAGCGCTTTCCCTACTGTTGCACTCTCTGGAGTGGGAATAGTAATTTTTACCCCTACGCTATACAACGCTTTCCCTACTGTTGCACTCTCTGGAGTTGGAATAGTAACTTTTACCCCTACGCTATCCAACGCTTTCCCTACTGTTGCACTCTCTGGAGTGGGAATAGTAATTTTTACCCCTACGCTATCCAACGCTTTCCCTACTGTTGCACTCTCTGGAATGGGAATAGTAATTTTTACCCCTACGCTACCCAACGCTTTCCCTACTGTTGCACTCTCTGGAGTGGGAATAGTAATTTTTACCCCTACGCTATACAGCGCTTTCCCTACTGTTGCACTCTCTGGAGTTGGAATAGTAATTTTTACCCCTACGCTATCCAACGCTTTCACTACTGTTGCACTCACTGGAGTGGTAATAGTAAATTTTACCCTTTCCCCTATCCTTCATTAAAAATATTGTAATTTTTTTATTAATATTACGTTTATATATATATATATATATATATATATATATATATCTATACTACTATAATAAAGGAAGAACTTTTAAGCTTTGAGGTGGGTAAACTCGGGAACCACAGCGCCAATCCACACACCTGATACACCGTTGGAATCGTCAGGGTGTGTAGATGGTTATAGGCTATATAAATTTAAAAAAAGTTATTTAAAAAATTTACAGTAAAAAAAGTAGTCCCTCCGAAGTAGCGCCGGCCGCGACGTGAGTGCTCACGTCAGGAGCGCGGGGAGGAGCGGCGTCCAGGAGCGCGACGAGGAGCGGCGGACATGGCGGGGGGTAGGAGCGGTGACGTGAGGAGCAGCGGACAGGCCAGCGGCGGTGCGAGCAGCGGACAGGCTGGAGGAGCGGCGGCTGAGGTAAGGAAGCAGTGGACATGGCGCGGGGGAGGAGCGCTGACGTGAGGAGCAGCGGACAGGCCAGCGGCGGTGCGAGCAGCGGACAGGCGGGAGGAGCGGTGGCTGAGGTAAGGGCACCCATTTCGGGGCAGGCGGGGGACGGGCTGGGCGGGGGCCCGGGCTGCAGGAGAAAAGAGAATGATCCCGTGTTTTTATGGTGAAACAGCAATCATTAACACACCTCTAGGCCAAAAACATTAGCTATAATGTAAGCTTTCCCAGCCAATGTACACTCTGTAGAACGGATTGGTCAGCTGTACACCTCTGCAAAGAAGAACAGACATATTTAAAGCAGTATATCAGCAGCGGACAGGCGGGAGGAGCGGTGGCTGAGGTAAGGGGACCCATGTCGGGGCAGGCGGGGGTCGGGGCAGGCGGGGGACGGGCCGGGCGGGGGCCGGGCTGCTGGACAATGTCGGGGCGGGCGGGGGTCGGGGAAGAATGTTGCTCCCGGACAACGTCGGGACGGGCTGCTAGTATATATATATGTATGTATTAACAAATCAATTTGTATGTTATTTTTTTACTTACATTAATTATTTATTAATTTTAAGGTTATTTAAGTATTATAAGTATGTTTAATGTAATTATATTTATTATTTCATTAATTTTTTATTAATTTGAAGCATTTTAAAAAATTCGATATTTTGACTAACTATATTTTTTACATCGATATTTTTTAATCGATATTTTTGTACTTACCTGTTTGAAGATAGGTGGTCGATATTTTGGTATTCTATATTTTTACCTTGATATTTTGGTAGGTCGATATTTTGGCATTCTATATTATATCAGTGATCCCTATTCGCTCCCGTGTTGATTTTTACCTCAAGGATATTGCTCAAGGACTACGTAAAGGCCAGACTTGGATGTAATATACAGCCTGATTCATGTACGGGCCGTTTTGCGTGTCCCTAATAGCGAGTAATAGCGACTCGCTATTGAGGAAACGCAAAACGGCATTCATGTACTTTTCGGGGAAAAAATAGCGACTCGCACGCGGGCGCTAAATCCGTTAGCGACCAACGAAAAACGCAGAAAAATCGCTATTCCTGGCTACCTGCGTCGGGATAGCGACTCGCAATCCCGTGCGATCGGGAATGCGACTCGCAATCCCGTGCGATCGGGAATGCGACTCGCAATCCCGTGCGATCGGGAATGCGACTCGCATTCTCGCGCGATCGGGAAAACGGGAAGTCGCTTTCCGAGCACAGTGATGACATCACAACCAGGAAGCAGGCAGTTCCCACCCCCAAACACCACAGCGAGGCAAACCTCCGAGGGAGCAAGTCGGAAAGCAGACGCCAAACCAGCGATAGCGACTTCTCTACCGACTGAAATAGCGACATATCTGCTGCCATGGCTGAGGAACCTGTCCCTGGCCCCAGCAACAGCACAGGACGAAAGCGAAAGCTCAAGTTCTCAGAGCAGGAGCTCGAGAACCTCATTGAAGGGGTGGTAGCCAACCATGACCGGCTCTTCGGGACCAACTCCAGAAAGGTCCCAGAGCAAGACAAGCGGAGGATCTGGCTGGGTATAGCCGCCAGCGTGAACTCGGTGGGTGTGGCTGATAGGTCATTGGAGGAGCTAAAGAAGCGCTGGTATGACCTCCGAGGTCGTGCCAAGGAGAGGGTGGCGGAGCGCCTTGGAGAGGCATCGGGCACTGGAGGTGGCGGACCGACAGTCCCACCCAACACACCCTTGGAGGACCAGGTCGAGGACACCCTTGAGAGGGAGGCGTGCGTTGGCGTGACCCCTCTGGACTCCTCCCGCCCCACCCAAGACACCCAAGGTAAGTGGCATGCGACTGCGACCCTGTCCCCTATGACCGTCCCTGACCAAATAGGCTCACTTATTGGCCCTTAGTCATGCCTTTGTTGCGCATCAGGGAATGCCCTGAAGCATTGTGGGAGATGTAGTATGTCCACAATGTAGTAGTACCCCAATGCAGCCAGACAGGTCCCAAAGTACGCAAATCCACAGCCATCCAGGGAATGTCACCCAGCATGCATGTAACATCAGCACGTCTGACAGTCACATGCAACTAATGAGTATCCACTTACCCTCACAGGTGGCGCAGACAGCAGTGACAGCGAGAGGCTGCTGATAGATGAGGAGGCCCAGGAGGAGGAATCACAACCAGAAACCCAGGCACCAGCCCCTGCAACAACACCAGCAGCCAGGCCCCCCACCGTTGTGGCCCCTGCATCTAGCATCCCACCCGCAGCCAAGGCCAGACCCCCCACCGTTGCTGCATCTGGATCTGCCGCCCCACCCGCAGCCAAGGCCAGGCTCCCCACCGTAGCTGCATCTGGATCTGCCGCCCCACCCGCAGCCAAGGCCAGGCCCCCCACCGTAGCTGCATCTGGATCTGCCGCCCCACCCGCAGCCAGAGCCAGGCACCCCACTAATGTGCCCCCAGTCCCTGCCGCACCAGCAACGCCTGCTGCAACACCACCTGCAGCTGGTGCCAATAGATCTGGGCCTGCGACAGCGGCAACACCGCGGGCAATCAGCAGGAGGGGCAATGGACATCGCTATGCCTGCATGAGCGTTGAGAGACGCATGCTCCGTATCCACCAGCGCCAGTCACAGCAGCAAGGTGCCATCCAGCTCCAGCTGCACAAAATTGGGCGCAATGTGGCGGGAGTTGGAGAGCGCATGGACCGCATGACGGCGGCCATTGGCCGCATGACTGCAGCCATGGAGGAGAACACTGCTGCGCTGCTCAAGCACCGCAGTGTAGCGAGCCGGCGCCACCACCAGCTGATGAGCCGGCTGTCGGCCTATAGCAGGTCGAATTATGTGGCAGCAAATGCCACCACCCAGTTGTCGCGGCGCTCTCTCACCCAGCAGCACCAACTAGTGCAGTGCTGTGAGGACATCACCAGGGTCCTGGAGCACCTAACCACCGCGGTAACGGCACTACACACACCTGCGCTACCGGCCACTGTAGGGGGCGACGATGCCAGTGAGGGTGCCTCCAGCGTGAGCAGCCAATCGGCCACACTGGTCCCGCCACCTAGGCGCAGCACCAGGGCAACGCCTGGTACAGGTGCCCAGGAAGAGGAAGAGCCTCAGAGGCGCTTGGGCATTACGCGCAGGAGGCGCCATTGACACTGTCTGCATAACACTGGCACAGGCTGACGCTAAGCCTGCCAAGTACATGCACACTGCAGTATGACGCAATACTGGTATTTGTAAATAGTTGGACTGATTACCTTTTTGTTGTGAATGAAACAAATATATTTATTTTGCTGCACACATTAGCCTTGTGTAATCATTACATTTTGCATGCAATTGTGATATGTGGGGTGGGGGAAGAGGGTGGGCTAGAAATTGTTCACTGTGATGTGGTTGCGACGTCTGTGGCCTTCAGCTGGGTTCTCCCCGCGTGCATGGTGCACATGTGCTGGTGGCCGGTCGTCCCCTTCAGATTCACTGCCTGAGATGTCAACAGGTATCCGGCGCTTGGTTACAATGTTATGGAGCATTGCACAGACAGCCACAATGCGGCAGCACGCAGCAGGACTGTAATACATGGCCCCACCTGTCTTGTGCAGTATACGGAACCTGCTCTTGAGCAGGCCAAATGTCCTTTCTATACAGTTCCTTGTCCGGATGTGCGCAACATTGTAGCGCCGTTGCTGAGGTGTGGCAGGGTTGAGGTAAGGGGTCAGGAGGTATTCCCGTAGGGCGTAGCCACTGTCACCTGAATGAGAGGAGCAGATGTTGATTGCCTGTGCAGCGCAGTGACTTCATTGCAATGTGACATTGTCGACAAAGTGTACTTACCAAGTAGGTGTCCTTCCCCAAACTCTCCTCTGAGCAGTCGTGTGTGGAGTCCACTGTGCCTGAAGATAAAGGAATCATGGGTACTCCCTGGGTACTGTGCGACAATGTCAGTGATGATGGTCTTGGCATTGCAGACCATCTGTATGTTGAGGGAGTGGTAGGACTTCCGGTTGCGGTACATATACTCCGTGGCAGCTGGTGGGCAGATGGCGACGTGGGTACAGTCGATGCAGCCGAGGACATGGGGAAAATGGGCTACATTGTAAAATTGTAGTTTTGTCAGGTCCAATTCCTGTTGGCTCGTGGGAAATGTGATGTGGCGGTGGAGCTGGGTGAGCATGGCGTCAACAAAAGTGTGGAGGCAGCGTGACATGGTGGGCTGGGATATCCCCCCAGCAGCCACTACTATGCCCTGGAAACTGCCGGAGGCCAGGAGGTGCAGGCTGCACAATACCTGCACATGTGTAGGCACAGAATTGTTTCGCCTTGTTGGGTGCTGCATGAGGGGGTCAAGTTCTTGTATCAGCCAGGTGATCATTTCCCCATTCAGCCTGTATTTGGCATAAATCTGTTCTCTGGTTTGGCCCAGCAAGGTGACCCGCTGCCGGTAAATCCTTTCCTGCCTCATGCGTCTCCTCCGTGCTGCTCGCTGTAGCCTTCGCCGCCTCACCACCATGTACATTCCTGGCATTGTGGAACGCCTAATGCTGCTGCTGAATGTCCTTATGTGTGATTGGTCAGGCCTGGACCTGTTGGTGATTGGCCAACTATTTTTCAAATTTTACTTAATCATGGCTTTTATGGTTACCACCTGCTTTGAGTTGTCCTTAATTTGCGCCGCGCAAAAATGCGATTTTGGGGTTTTCCGCTATTGTTTATTTTTCATGAATGCCGATTGAGAATAAATTGCGTTTCGCTATTCATTTCGCAGATTCCGTGGTTGGTCGCTATTTCCGTATCGCTAATGCGCGACTACCGGGACTCTGCGACTATTATAGCGTAATCGCTATTTTAATCGCTATTCTGTGTTTGCGAAATCGCTATTTTGTACTTGAATGCCGATTCCGTGTTTTGCACCCGCAATTGCATTTTCGCAGCCATTGCGGGCGCAATTTCGCTTCATGAATCAGGCTGATAGTTTCTTAATAATTAAAGGCAACTTCTTAAAACTAATCTCATCTAAAGCCGAGATCTTAGTGGCAAACATTAAACTGAGTAACCAGGACTCAAAAGTAGGGCGATCTTCCATGGGTTCAGTCCCAACGATGGAAATTCGGACTCTAAAAATGATAATTTTATAGGAACCTGCTGCGACATTAACTCCCCCACATTAGCAGCGGGGGTGGGTGTCACTGTGCAGTGCTGTGGAATTGAAACAGACTCTGGTCTCCAAGGAGCTCAGACTTTCAACCTCTGCAGTGGGAGGAAGGAACACAAGGAAGAAGAGTGGAGGGAAGGAGAGATGGTTAGGACGATGCAGCTGAGAGGATGGATGAGAGGAGGAAGAGAGGGGTGGGGAGGGAAAAGGATGAAGAGAGGGTGGATGGAGAGATGAATGGATGCAGACATGGAGGAACAGAGATGAAGAGGAGGAATGGAAAGAGAGAAAGATGAGCAAGATGGCGATGGGTGAGAGAAAAATGGATGGATGCAGAGAAAAGAAAGAGCAATGGATGAAAGAAAACAAGGACAGTAACCTGGATGCATGGAGAGAATGATGAAGGAATGAAAAGAGTGAAGGATGGATGATGTAGGAAGGAAAAAGACAATAAAGCAGAGATTAAAAAAAGACAATGGGGCAGATGGATGGAAAAGGCAGAAACATGGATAGATGCATTGATGGAAAACGGTACATAAGGGATGGAAAGAGTGAAGGAAAGCAAGATAGAAAAAGACAGAAGTGTGGACAGAAGGAAGGACAAAGGCTGAACGAAGGATGAGAGAAGGAAGGAAACTAAGGGTCATATTACCAAGGCAGGCGATATGAAATTATCACCACTTTTGCGGCGGTTTACGGCTGCTAAACGGCGATAATTTCATCGCCCTATTAGCAAGCTGTCGCTAACATCAGTTAGCGACAGCTTTTAGGTGATAGCGAGCGATTTGGGGCCCGCTTTGCA
Source organism: Lissotriton helveticus (assembly GCF_964261635.1). Lineage (NCBI taxonomy): Eukaryota > Metazoa > Chordata > Amphibia > Caudata > Salamandridae > Lissotriton > Lissotriton helveticus. The sequence goes on along the minus strand of NC_136059.1, from coordinate 169,878,882 downwards.
TGTCAGCGATTTTTATCGCTAATGACATGCAAAGTGGGTGTATCCAACCTGTTAGCGACTGAAAGCAGTCGCTAACATCACTATTGCATATTATCAACGCAGGCGTATCGCCCAAAAAATTCACGCTAAGTGCGATTATCGCTGAAAACTAACACCTGCTCAGACCAGTTCTTAGCCTGTATATCCAATGGGAGGTTGATATTCAGGCTAAGTCCCTATCAGCGAGAATGCCTGAATATCGCTGGATTTCCAGCGATATTCACGCATTTCGCTACTATCGCCGGATATTTTATCGCTTTGGAGATAAATGTTGCTAATAGCACGTGATCTCTGCGATAAAATCCGGCGATGCGCGGCGATAAAATTTTTTTCACTAAGCTTATTTAGCGATAAATATCGCTAGTTGTTGATAATATGCCCTTAAATACTTTTTAATATGAATCTATACTTGTATGAACCTTGCATGGAATTTAACAACGTTTTGCAAGAAAAAATTTGAAGACTTTGCATCCCCACAAAATTTGCAAAGGTGCATCCTGCTTTGGTTAACGCCTCCCATGCTCGTGACGGAACCGTTCCGTCACGAGCCTCGGGTGGGCTGTGCTGGTGACGGAATGGTTCCATCACGGCCCGCTCGCCGCGCCTGCGCGGCGCAAATTCCGCACCTGCGCTGACGTTCTAATGGGCGGGCGGGTCTGTGACGGAACCGTTCCGTCACAAGCACAGCTCACCCGAGGGCCGTGACGGAGCGGTTCCGTCACGAGCACGGGACGGCCGCGCGGCCCCGCCTCCCTCTTAGCACTGCGGCGGAATAGCCGCCGCAGCGAAGGGGTTAAGAAATGTAAAGCTTGTATATCTTCTCAGTGGACCTTGCCTACCTGTCAGTGTCCAGAAGTTATGTATACGTATTATCTCTCCACAGCCAGTACTTCTCATTCACCTTTACTTTGAACTGGAGCTTTCCAGCAGCAGCGCTAGGACTTTGAGTTTAACCCCCCGTCCGAGTAGACAGGAAAGACGCCTAGATGAAGATGAGAAGACCATGGTTCAATGTCCTGCTTGGAGCATGAAAGATGTAGCAGGAGAGTGCCATTTCTGGTCCAAGGACCAGCTCAAAGCCTGGTGACTGAGACCTGCATGTAGCACAACCTTAGGAAAGAGCTTACCTGGACTCCTCTTTTCACAACACTAAGCCAATGGGAGATCCAATGGTGCATCATGGAAAACGTAGTGTTTGTTCGGCCAGAAGGCAGTATTAACCTGCGCGCAGTGCTTTCTTGATTTTGCAAACTTTGACTCTCACATCATCCTAAATGTATCATACATCTTCACCCCCATCACTCGGTGTGTAAGAAACGTGGTGTCATCTGGTTGGTCTCATGAAGCTCAATTAGCTTTCCCAAGTGAATGAGAAATTCCATCTTTCTCCAAATTACCTCTGTTCTTTTGCATTTTGATATCTTGTTTTTTTGTGGTCTGATGCATCCACTCAAGAGGCTTGTGTTTATCATGTGGTCACAGGTTTCAGTCCCAATATGTCCCCTCAGCCTTTCATCCTTCTGTGGTTGATCAAATCAGTAGCATTCGGAGGGGTAAGCATAATTCTAATAATGGCCGTAGGTTAGTGATATCAACTTTTGACCTATTGTGGGCTGTACTGATAGACTTTTCTCTATCCTTGATATAATCGTGGTAGAAGCCTAGGCCTGACATCTGGAATGGTAAAAGAGAACAATTCTGTCCATGTCTGGCAAGAATACATATACCAGGTTGGTGTTTGGTGACCCACCATTTATTCATTGAAAATCTGGTACTTCAGAACTAAAAGAATCTTTCTTCTTCAAAACAACAAGTCTTTGTTTGGGGGGACTGAACATATTTTTAAATCAATAGTATACATTTTAAGAAATGGGCAACGTCAGGTCTGGGGACAAAATGCGTGCCTTTTGAAATCTATTTATAACTGATATTCAAGTTATAATAAATGCTGATTTCAGGAGACTTGTTGCTGGCCTTGCCTGCTAAGTACCAGAGGGCACTTAATGACATGACAGTAATCTCATGACTTTTATGCATTCATTTAACCCTTATATTGCTTGGTATTTTTTTGTTCATGGTATTAATTGCCACTACTGCTCTCTGAGGCCTGAGCATGTAAGACTGGTGTAACCGGTCTGTTGTCTGAATCTGGGAGGTCTCTACATTGATTGTTATCACTGCTGTCTGAGCTTACAATATTTGTATAATTCTGCTATTATAGGGTTTGTATAACTTGTATTCTTCCAGCTTGCAAGTAGATTATCAGTCATAACATACAGAGAATATTCTTGGACTAGGCAGAGATGTAAATGAAAGGAAATAAAATGAAGAAGTGCAGAAGCTCTATTTACATAGCAAAACATGATAGACTATGTAAAAGTGCATAACCGGGTTGTGGCAACAGCATGTAATAGTGCTAAGTTTAAAGCCAATTTGTAAGGGAAAGCTGCTAGTAACTGCATTATTTTGCAACCATTTGCCCAAGATTTTGTTGAGGTTTGTAAAATCCCAACAAATCTGGGTGTTGGGGGGGGGGGTTACCCCTGTCACACAATGAAAGCATTGGATTAATTCACTAGTGCCCCTTCAGAGGCTCTGGATTATTTTAGTCAATGTATGTGGAATCTCTGTTGTAAAAGGCTCCGTTTGATTCTGGATCAAGCCAGGCTTCCACTCTTTCATTTGTTCCATCCAATTTACTTCCCATCACTTTTAAAGTTCTTCTGCCATCACTAACTGAGTGATAGGGATAGTTTATTGAAAGATCAGGAGATTAAGGAAAGGCAGTGCAAGGAAATGTTGATGGAGCTGTGAGGATGTACCTGGGGGTGTGTGTATGAGGGGGAGGTGTGTGTGCATGTGTCCATATGTGTGTGCGTTGAGAGAGTCTCTGACAATTTAGTATTCATGTTCATGTTCATTAGCAGGAATTTAATAATGCCATATTCATAGTCACACGTAGTACACAGAATTGATGGCAGCAGTCTGCTTGACAGACTAATATGTTTTTATTTTTTCAAGCGAAATAATTATAGTTATTCAACATGCTTTACGTTTTACCTTTTTAGAAAACCTGGGGAAATGATAATTATTAAGATACGTGCAGTACAAATTGTACAGTGCACTTGTTGAGATAAACTGTAACAACACAACTCTTCCTGAAGCCCAGGGAGTGATTTCATTTACTAATCAAGGCACCAGCACATTGCCCACGCCTTTCTATAAATTATCATCAACACATACACTTTTTAAATGGTGCTTCATACTGCATGTTTGCTAGTTCTAGGTTTACAACAAGTGTTACTATTACCCAATTTACTGGTACTCATTTTACAGACTTCTGAAACTAAACCATATAAATTACTCCACAGTTTTACCTGCATCATATAGACACACCTATGTCTAGAACAGAAGCTATTTTTTATTTGAATGGTGAATTAATGTGTTAAGGGTACTTCAAGTGATCGTTTGGCTGCCAGAGTTAACCATCATGTTACAATTAGTTTAATACCTAAACACTTTAGGACAGAATATTTTAATTGGGATGGAGAAAGGTCCATGGCACGAGGGGTGGTGTTGCAAAAAAAATCCCTTAATTTTACAAGCATTCAGTTTCAGTCCATTTTCAAGCATCCGATGGCTGAGAGGCAGGCTTGAAATTCAAGGACTGACCTCTGCTTAGTCTGATCATCATTTGGTTCCCATCAGTTAAAATCTAAAAGGACAATTTACAAAAGAATGTATGAGTACAGTAAGTAGTATAACATACTCTTATATAGTGTGTGGAGTTGCCCAGAAGCGTAAAATTTACTATTATAAAACTGAAGAGAGGGCATAGTCCTTTCTATTTGTACTGACTATATTTGAATAATCTTAGAATTTTCATATTTGACGTTTTTGGGCAAATTCACAAAGAGCAGTTAAAAGTGTATTTCAGAAGCATTACATAGCTAACACTGCCTTCGAGAATAGGCCCCAATATAGCTAAATGTAAATGGGGGATAGGCATTCCAATAGGTATGCAGTGGAGGTAAAATGTATAAGTAAGAGGGAAGATCTCAGTTGGACCCTACAGCCAAGGTTGAATTAGAGCGGCCGAAAAATGGGGTGACCCGAACTAGTCCAGATCCAGCCTGGCTAAGGTGACCCAAAAGAACAATGTGATCGGTGTTTAAATAAAAGAGAACCGGTAAAATCAGTGTGCTCACTTCGTCACCATCACACATCATGCATAGATCATCAAGAATATTAACAAGAACCTACTATGTAACCGTGGCCAAGAAAAACCCCACACTCGCTCTCCAGAAAAAGCAAGATGTGGGATTACTAAGAGTTGTTGAGCTTTAACAAATTCAAAAATTTTGACTATAACAGTATATTCCCTAAGAGGCCCTTGATTGATCAATGGATCTAAGAAAGCTTCTTGAACTTCATAAAAAATACAGGGGCATATTAGCAACAAATAGCGATAATTATAGCTAAATGCGCTTAGCGCATTTTCTTTATCGCCGCCTATCGCTGGATATTATCGCAGAGATAACGTGCTATTAGCAATGTTTATCTCTAAAGTGATAAAATATCCGGCCATAGCGGCTCAATGCGTGAATATCGCTGGAAATCCAGCGATATTCAGGCACTAACGCTAATGGGGACTTAACTTGAATATCCACCTCCCATTGGATATACAGGTTAGGTCATGGTCTGAGCAGGTGTTAGGTTCTAGCAATTACCGCGATTAGCGCAATTTGTTTTATCGCTTCGCCTGCCTTGCAAATAGGTAATAGCTGTGTTTGCGACTGTTTTCGGTCGCTAACAGGTTGAGTACGCCCAATTTGCATGTCATTGGTGATTAAATATTGCTGACATGCAAAGCGGGCTACCTTGCCATCCTGCACCCTAATTGTCATGGGAGATGTCCATATTTTATTTTATCAGAAGGGCCATAATACAAGTGAAAGCAAACTTCTGGGGTTAGGGGCAAAAATAGGTAGCACAGAGCGCATCGGCTTCTTTTTTAACATAGTGATACTATTTTCCCTGATGCATGTTTTATGGTTCTGGGGCTCCATTTGATGCTTTGGTCACAGATGGTCTGCAGGGTTCCCAGGTTGACCCTTCTATTGTGGAAATATCATGTTGCAGGGAGTCCTATTCAACAAGGAAGTCCTATGTCCAGAGAGCTGATGACTGTCTTGGGCTTCTGGTTGAAGAGGAGGTGAAGGCTGACTTGGGGGAGTCCAGGTACAGGGTCCAAGCTGAGTGTAACCTTTTCCATCCCTGAAACTTAGATCAGAAGGCCAGCCAAGTAGCCTTGGAGTCACTGTGGTTGTCTTGTGTTCAAGATGCAGCTCCAGTCCTTCTCACTCAGGCAGCAGGGTACTAGAGTAACAGTCCTTCATGCAGCAGAGTAGAGCAGCAGTGCTTCTTCTGAGTCTACTACATGTTCAGAAGGTTACTGGAGAGTTGGGTCTGAGTATTCTCTACTTACACTTACTGCCCACTTTGTAGTGGGAGAAGCATCTAGAGCCCTCTCCCTACAGAGGTATCTCACATTCTATTGGGGGTCATTGAAATCCTTTTTGGTGCAGATTTGGTTTATACGCCTGACATTTGTCTCTTGTGTAGGCATGCACGGGTACACTTGAGGACTGCAGTGAATAATTCGTAGCGAACAGCAATTAGCCTATGCAAGAGCCAAAACATCAGAGGTATAAACTGAATCCACATAAAACGGTTTTAATGACCCCAATAGAACGTGAGATTTAAGTGGTTTTTGCAATTTGCAAAATCAAGGTAAAGTGAAGCGTAGAAACAGCCCAGATATGCATGTCAATGGAGGGGGTGCAACACGTGTCGGCTACATTAGGATTTATTGCTCTTCAGTGACCAAACCGTATTGTAATATACGGTTATACATCCAAGATACACACCAAAGGTTGTATTTCGAACTGTATTATACATCAGAGAAGAAAATGCTATATTGGATACTTACACGAGTATAACTCAAGATATCTGTATACTGATAAAAGGAAAATAAAACAAAGTTTGTTCAATTAATATATCATTGGTAAATTATATTTATGTTGCATTACTTGGGAAAATACTACGAATATATTGAGAATAACACTCTGTCTTGTTGTTCCTAGGACGCCAGAGTCAACAGCCACTTCAATGGCGTTCCTTCAGATTTTCGTGCAACTCATACTGGAGACTAGCCGAGGAGAGGAGATGCTGAGATCCAATGCGGATGGAGGCATAGCCATGCTTGACTCCAGCAGCAGGCTTAGATGGTCCTTATCGGCACGTGGTTCTCCAGTGCAACAAGCACTAGCAGTGCTGCTTTGACCCTTCTACTCCCCTCAAGAAACAAAGGTCCAGGAACTGCTGCTTCCCATCCACTATAAATTCCCATTGTGCACTTATTCCCGTGCGTTTGAAGGATGGAAAATATACTGCAAATTTCTTGAAGATTTCAAAACCTTGTAAGAAACAGTGAGGTGAACATGTTTGTTTTTGTACTGCTGGTTTAAAACGTCAGAGCACAGCATGATGTTGCAACTGTACTCTGTCATAACATGACCTTCTCATTGAGAATGGGACATCTTGTCACTACCTCTTTGCAAGTGAGTTCACATTTGCTGCTTCAAGAGTCAAATTTGTACTCCTTGCTGGTTGTGCTCTAGGCGACTGCCAGGGCGCCTGGAATTCTGCAATTATGATCCGCAGGATTTTCTACATGATTATGGATGTACTAAATTTGCCACATAATCCATCATCTTCTGCATAATCTGCAGATATACAAAAATATGTTTCTAGTTTAAATGGATCAAAGGTCTCTAAATATGCAGCAACACGTTTTGCAGCACAGTGGAAGGCGCTTCACAAAGGTTGACTGGTCAACTTTCAGTTGTTTATTGATGTCTTGGTTATTAACCCCATCGCTGCTGCTGACGTCGTGTGCACTACCTCGGTAGTGCTGCGCACGTCCGTTGAACGTCGCGGCCCCGCCCGCTCAATAGAATGTTCCGCACTAGCACGGAACGTTCAGCGCAGGCAAGGGGTTAAAGTGATACTAATTATGTAACACGTTTGCCAAAACAGTGTTAACATGATCAAAAATACAGACATATTTAAGTAATGCGCACATTATGTCGCATAATTTGCTTTTTCTTTCTGGAAAATATAATCAACCTACCGCATAATTTAGCAATCCTTGCCACATAATTCCAGTGGCATAGGATACTGTTGAGTATTGCCTTGTGCTGCCGTTGCCTAAAACTAAGAAGCAAATAACATGGCATAAACAATGCTGTAGTAAAATTATTTACTGGGGAGTGTGTGCAGTAATGGTATGATGGATGTAATGTTACAGTTTTATTCATTCCATTACTAATTAAAGAGGCAACCTATGTGTCAGAGAATTAGATAAGATAATGGATCTGTCAGAAAATATGAATTAGACTTGATAGTAATTGCATATCAAAGTGAAGAGCTAGTGACATGAAGCATGAGGTTTTAACACTTTCAGTGCAATAAACTGGTACCCATTACATCTGTTGTCAATTTAATAAAGATGACTCACTAATGTTATTTACAAAGACAATGAGCAATGGTTTCATTTATATGAGAGAAATTAACTGTGAAAATTAAAAGAGGCATTTAATAGCCCGACGTGTCTGTCAAGTAATTATTGTATTTTTTACAATTGCTTCTCGGACTGTCCGTGGTTTTTTGAGCTTCTCTTAGACAGCTGTGCTCCCAGAATGCCTTTGTGTCTCTGTTTTGGCCTTGAGACCTTCGACTAAGAGTCTCTTGAGAATGATGGACAGACAATTGGCCGCGGATTTGTTTTTTACATTGTATTTACCAATTCAAAGGTCACAGTATAAAAGTGTTAAATTTCTCTATTTTACATAGTGCGAACTTGACCCGAATCAGGTATCAGAGCGCTTTACATGGCACCAGTTGCGTTACACGAGGACACATTCATTTTTTGTTAGGCACATGGTAATTAAGTGATTTCCCCTGAATCCCAGGATGTTCAGCGTCTTTGCCGAGACTCGAACCCAGTTCCCCAGATTCAGTGGCGGCTGGTGACATTTGAAAGTGGTGAGGCGTAAACTGATTTTCATACTGCACCGTAGCGAGCGAGCGTTGCGAGCAAGTCTGAACAACCTAAGAGGGGTTCAGGGGGTTCTCACGCGCAAATTGTTTGAAAAAAGAGTGGACAAATGGTGCATTTTCAAGCAAATTTGAGAAAGCAGGAAGGTTAATAAAGCAATTGTGAAAGTGCAGTTATTACATTAATAAAGAGATGTCATATAACACAGGTAGCTGCTTATTCAGTATAACCACAGAGCTTCATAACAGACTTGGAGATACAATGCATTTCTGAGTACCTCAAAGATGTTTTTTTATTTAACAAACCAGTAAACAGGTCGCAAACTTGCAGCATTCAACATTGTTCACTTTTTGTAGTTAAAATCAGCACGTTGGGAATGGCAAAATACTGTGCTGGAAACTGGTGTGAACGACCACCTCAAAACCTTCAGCAAGTTTAAAATACATTTATTTTAAAACAGAATCAAATATGAGCCTCCGTGTATGACCCTCAAATACTGTAGCAGCACACTGCTGGCACAGGGGCCCTCACACGTTAGGGCAGGGCCTCTACAACTCAAGCCACACACCATGGTGTGCACTGGTGCCCGCAAGAGACCCAAGCCAGTTAGAGAATCATCCTGAAAGAGGGAAGCAGGGGCTCTCATGACAGCACAAACCTGTATTTCTCAGACGTCAACTACTGCGCCATTTGGGCCTCAGGGCAGCTGTATTATGAGCATGATTGCACAGGATTTATGAAAATAAATGCTCAGTGTGTCTATCTGTTTGTGTGTGTGTGTTTGTGTGTGGGTATGTTTGTGTGTGTCTGTGTGGGTGTGTTTGTGTGTGTCTCTGGGTGGGTTTGTGTGTGTCTGCGCCTATGTGGGTGTGTTTGTGTGTGGGTGTCTTTCTGTATCTGTGTGTGTGCCTGTGCCGTGGAGTATTAGTCAATATGTATGATTGACAAAGTTTAGTGTACACTCTACTGCGCAGTACTGCACATTGACTTAATGTATGAATTGTTTTTGTTTCTTAATCTCTGAATTTTGAATCATTATCCAACTGTCTGATAGCTCTATGATCACGTCTTCAGACATGACCTCCTTTCATATCACTTCCTGAGTTGCCTGCATGCGATTGCACATCCTTTAAATTGAAGTAATTGAATGCCAGTGATTTTACTGTTGAACATTGCTAGTTGAGAACATGTTTTAGACTAGCCTAGGCGGAGACAGAAAAGCCGACAGTCTGTCACAAATACATATGTCTCTAACAGGACTTCCAAGATTATAGTGGATTCCTTTTTAGGTCTCACCTATTCCATTCCGCAGGAATGAATATGTGAGTCTACTGCCGTTAAACCACCGCTAAACCAAGGCTTAAACCCAAGGCTCTCAAAAGGCTCTCAAAAAGCGGATTTCCAACAGTTCACGAGAATCATGTGACCACAAGCACGTGCATTTCCCCACATGAAAGGCATCAGCCACCCTCCCACAGGCTTCCCCAGCGTGCGCTTGGCCGGCCTCTGCCAGTTCTCCTCCCCTAATTATTCACTTCACTTTTCACGGAAGCAGGCCGTGATTCCCATTTCACGGCCGCAGGCCGTGACTCGCATTTCTACTCCCCCCAGCCCATGTAGACACCATTGCTTCACTCAGCTTAAAGTACACCAGGATACTGGAGTGCTTTAAGCTGAGCCATAAAGATTCTTATCTGTTGGCAGACATCCCCTGTGAAATGCAAATCTGACCTTAAGGGGACGAAACAAAGGCACATCTCCAGTCACATCATAAGTCACGACTTGCATGCTATTCTTTTAATATAATACAAGTTGTCCTTGATGTTTCCGTCATTGCATCTAAATATATCCTACAAGTTTCATGCTTTTGGCATCCTTTTGGATAAATGTCCTTATTTTCTTTTTGTGCGTGCAAACACGCAGAGCACAGCCTCTCTCTCACTCAGCTGCACGTTCGTCCATTCCACCCCCCCACTCCCTCTCATGCACGCTATTCGGTCTCAAAACACATTACTCATGACACTGACTCCATTACTTGTGTGCTATTATTTTAATATAATACAAGTTGTCCGTGTGCCCCACTTTCTCACCCAGGATTTCCAACAGTTCACGAGAATCACGTGACCACAAGCACGCGCATTTCCCCACATGAAAGGAACCAGCCCCCCTCCCACAGGCTTCCCCAGCATGCACTCGGCCGGCCTCTGCCAGTTCTCCTCCCCTAATTATTCACTTCACATTTCACTTCTCACATCAAAGGCATCAGCCTCTCACAGGCTTCCCTCCCCGCCCCCCCCCCCGCCTGCACTCCCCAACTAGGCTGCCTCGTATAATTGCATCAGACCCGAGCCACATGTCATCCTCTTCCTTATCATGCCCCCCTCTCCTTTACACTTCAGTGTTTACCCCCGTCTTCCTCTCCTCTTGCTCACTTACGCTCTGTGTTTATTCTCTCCTTTTCCCCTATTGTTACTCACTATATTAATGTGTCACTTCCCTTTCCACGAGCTCGTAATGCGTGTGTTTTGTGAGCTTACATGAGCCGACAGGTTGCCAGTGCCAGCCTTCCTTCCCTCGTGCACGCTGCAGGGGACGCAGACCGAGCCCAGCCATCCAATTAATGCATGAGTCACGCGCCTACCCAGGCCTCGCTCTGGCCTCCGGTCTTCCTGCTACCTCCTCTCCGTCTCTCCTTCTGGTTTACTCACTTCCCCTCTTCCACGTTCTCTTCGCCTCCCTTTTAACTCTCCTTTCCCCCTATTGTTACACACTATATTAATGCGTCACTTCCCTTTCCACGAGCTCGTAATGCGTGTGTTTTGTGAGCTTACATGAGCCAACAGGTTGCCAGTGCCAGCCTTCCTTCCCTCGTGCACACTGCAGGGGACGCAGACTGTGCCCAGCCATCCAATTAATGCATGAGTCACGAGCCTACCCAGGCCTCGCTCTGGCCTCCGGTCTTCCTACTACCTCCTCCCCGCCTCTCCTTCTGGTTTACTCACTTCCCCTCTTCCACTTTCTCTTCGCCTCCCTTTTAACTCTACTTTCCCCCTATTGTTACTCACTATATTAATGCATCACTTCCCTTTCCACGAGCTCGTAATGCGTGTGTTTTGTGAGCTTACATGAGCCAACAGGTTGCCAGTGCCAGCCTTCCTTCCCTCGTGCACGCTGCAGGGGACGCAGACCGAGCCCAGCCACCCAATTAATGCATGAGTCACGCGCCTACCCAGGCCTCGCTCTGGCCTCCGGTCTTCCTGCTACCTCTTCCCCGCCTCTCCTTCTGGTTTACTCACTTCCCCTCTTCCACTCATAGCCCGAACCCGACCCAAAGGCATTGTAGCGCTTTATAGAGCAACAGTTACATCACACAAGGACACGTTCATTTTTGTAGGCAGGGGGAGAGCAAGTGACTTGCGAGGAATAACAGGACATTCAATGGAGTTTCCAAACGCAGCTTCCCAATTCCAAAGCCGGAAGCTCCAGCCCGTGTGCCATATACTCTCCCGGTCGGCACCTTAGAGGCTGGCGGGACATGGGCGTGGCTAAAGAGCAGCAGCCAAACATGCGGCGTTTATACAGAGCCCCTCATTGCTGGAAATGTACTGCAAACATGGAAACCGCACAGGGCTGTGTTACAATCTCAAGTGGGGGCTTCCCCGAATGCCACGCAGAGATCTCCATTCTTATGTTTTATGTTGTTAGTGTACTCATTGTGGGTTCTGTCATGGGCATTTTGTTTTGTTCAGCTACTTTTTGGTGAATTACTATTTTGTATTGCTCATGCACGAGCACATCCCCAAGCCTTCTGCCTGCCTCCTGCCTTGTTGTCTAAGCCTCGCATGACTTCAAAGGCTCCCCCAGCGTGTGCTCGGCCGGCCTCTGGCATTTCTCCTCCCCTAATTATTCACTTCACTTTTCACGGCCGCCAGGCCATGACTCACTCGCATTTCTCCTCCCACCAGCCCATCGCAGCCTGCCCAGCCTGTGCCGTCTCTCCCTACCCCTTAACCCTTCACCCTGCCCCCACCACCTCTCGATATTGCTGCTTGTTCTGGTGCTGTGCTTCGAAACTGTATCGAACGATGGAATCCTACCATTTGTCATTTTTTTCAGGGAGGAAAGGGTACTCTGTTTTCCCCCAGCAAACATTACCCCACGAATTGGAGTTTGGATTTTTTATCTCAGATTAAAAAACGGAAAAAACAATTTACATGTAGTGTCTACTTTTTTAGGTCTCGCTGAGCCAACGCACACACACAACCAAACACACACACAACCCCACACACACAACACCCCCACACACACAACCACACACATAAAACCCCACACACACCCACCACACACACAACAACACACACACACACCACACGCACACACACAACCACACACACACACACAACCACACACAACCCCAAACACAACACACACAACCCGAACACAGCACACACAACCACACACAACTCCACACACACAACCACACACACACATGACACACACACACAACCACACACACATACAACTACACACACAACCACACACACACAACCACACACACAACATACAACTATCTATCTATAGCCCTCACTCTATCGCCCTCCCTCTATCTATCGCCCTCCCTCTATCTAGCTATCACCCTCACTTTATCTATCTATCGCACTCACTCTATCTATCTATCGCATCACCACAGTATCACTCAGCACCACCACAGAATCACTCAGGAACACCACAACATCACTATGCGCTACTACAGCATTACTGAACACCACAGCATCACTCATCCCCACCAGAACATCACTCAGCGCCATCACAGCATCAATCTGTGCAACCATTCAAAAACAACTGGTTCAAATACGTTCTCTCAATGTTTCAAGCTTTATTACAAATGTCACAAAAAGATGTTAATATTTCACTTCTGTTCTTGGATTTTCGTGACAATAAAATACACTGAACATAATCTTCACAAAAGTTATTTACAAAAGTTAAAGCTATTGCCATTATAAATTACAATAACTTTTATTTAAGTACTAATTATTTAAAAAAATTAAAAGCCATTGTTATTTGTAATATCAATACATCTAAGCCACGTAAATACAACACATATTGCATTACAACTGCTATAGGTGTCACATTTACGAAAGTTAAAACTATTGGCATTGTGAATAACAAAGCTATTCATTTCGCTACTTTCAAAACCAAAACATAAATAAAATATTTGTCATTTACAATACCAATAGCTCAAACTTTCCTAATGCGAGACCTATTGCATTGCAAATGCTTGTTACTGTATCTCGGCAAGCAGGCATATTTGAGTCAGGCTGATCAGCTAGGGTGGGCACAGATGCAACATCTTGATTGTATTCGGTGAGGTATGAACCTTTTAGTCATAGCTGCCAAGGTTTCAGATCGCCTATGAGTGACACGTTCTGCCAAGCAAAATCTAGCAATGGGAAACCCATAAATATCAAAAACTATATTATTTCAAAAAGTCTTTTAGCTCACACTGCTAAAAATCATTAACAGCTGAACGGCGTAGCGCCTGGGGTTCGCCATGCTGCCCGCTACCTGCAAGTTTAGTGGCACCACAATCAGTGGCTCTAAGTCATCAGGGAATAAAATTAGTTAGTGCGCACAAAACTACTGAGGCAGACTGCATGACTACATAGTTCTCAGTTACACGGCCCCAGGCCGCTCCAGATGACCCTGCTTTTAAAAGCATAATGATCTAAGTATGATGAAGAGAATTAGGCACAGCAACTTACTTCTTTAGGGCAACAGGCGGGCCCCGTTGCCGCCAGCAATCGTGGACTTCTGTTATAAGTGCAACCAATGCCACGCCAGGCTCATACTCTGACTGGTGATAGCATGCTGGACTGAGGACAACCACTCCTGAGGCCACCGGGGTCCGTGGTTTATACTTCACAGTCAGCCTGATGGCCTCCTGTGATGGGTGGGTTGCGTCAATTCTTAGCATAATGAATGAATTGTGCGAGCGTCTCTATCAGGTTGCCAGCAGGAGGTACTTTCACGAGTCTGCCCCTAAAAAGATTGTTATCATCACGCTACATTGCTTCAAGCCCTTCATTGTCAGACGGCTTTGAATGTGCTCCGCACTCCAGAATCTGAGATAACTAAGCCATGTGTCGGCAACAGAAACTAGTGTGAAATGATTTAGAAAAGGACATTTAGTAGCACACTGCACACATTCATTAACTGACTAATGTAATAAAAAAAAGGCCGTCCATTTGCGCCGCAGCCCCGCAGCTGATTTATTCTGACAAACTTGCAGTGAGTTGTCTGGAAACAGAAGTTGTTAATCAAGAAAAGAGATTTTTAGATACATGATGAGGCCGGACAGTCTAGAGCACATCAGAGATAACACCGAGCCAGACCCAATCAGGCTTCCACACTCGTGACGGTGACCAGCAGAGAAGACACTTAGGCGCGGCTGGCATGACTCTGGGAGAGTGCACACCGGGAGGGGGAGTGGGGGGGCAGTTAATTTAATGAATGAATAAAACTTACCAGGCATCTCCTCCGGTCCCACGTCGCATCATGTTTCCTCTACAACGTGGTGGTGGAAGTAACTTCTCCCCGCTCTTTTAATTTGCCGTAACAGGAAATACTAGCTGCCAATCAGGAGACTAAATGCGACGGGGGCCGGGGCGGCTGGCATTTGATAGGGCATGGGGCGACTTTATGAATAACGCGTCACCGCCCGAGCAGGAGCCTATCTGCAAACGCCTGGACTACACTGGGCAGCGCAGCATGCCTAATGATTTGTGAATGTGAGTGAGGGGCAACCATCTACTGGACTCCTGCTCTTCTCTCGCCTGCGTGCGCTGTGCCTTGACATACGCAGTTCAAGTTTCACCTGTGAAGCACAGGCCGGCCTGGAAATGTAAACAGACGAATTGTAAACTGTCAATTCGCCTGCTTACATTCCTGTTAATCTGTTGCCCGATTCTTTTGTGGGGCGCTGCCTTGGCGCCCCTATGTACCAGGTGCCACTGCCCAGATTCAAGGTCGACCGCACTAGCCGTTAGGCCAACTCCTCTCCAGATTCAGCATCTAGCAATGAGTGATAGGGTTGCCCAATATCACCGTGCACACAGTGTCATAAAAGGATGTGTGGGTGCTCCATGCCCCACTCAGGGACTCCTTCTAGTGAGTCCTCAGAGGCAGAGCTCATTGCATTGAATCCAGCCTTGCACAACGACGCTGGCCCCTGTCCTGGGTCTGACCCCTGCTGTCTGTCACTTTTCACAAATGCCCGAAAAGGTTGCCAGGTCTGTCCGAACGTGTCCACTCGGGAGCGAAGTGTTAGTCAGTTTACACAGCGCATTAATGCTCCATGCTTTCCTCCGGGCTGAATACGGTTGTAATGCCAGAAACCGGTCCTCGGAAGCTTGTTTCCGGTCCAGGGAAGGCATGGATTGGCAGTTCGGGCTGGACTGTTCCCATGAGGCACAGGGTCAGACTGATTTGCATATGGCCATGTCTGAACTGGGGTGGCAGAGTGGGCTAAAGAACGGTGATGGATTCAACCTAGATCTTTTGACTGGGTGTGAGTGTTTGATTGGTTTGCATGCTCCGTCCATCACCACCCCCTTTTGTACCGCTTTTGGCCGCCATAAGTGTGGCAGGGTATGCTCAGATGTGAGTCCCTTGCTCACTTTGCCACTGGATTCAAGCAAGCCGGGCTGAAGACGGCTGTAATGCCAGAAACCGGTCCTCGGAAGCTTGTTTCCGGTCCAGGGAAGGCATGGCTTGGCAGTTCGGGATGGACTGTTCCCATGAGGCAGAGGGTCAGACTGATTTGCAAATAGCCATGTCTGAACTGGGGTGGCAGAGTGGGCTAAAAAACGGTGATGGATTCAACCTAGATCTTTTTACTGGGTGTGAGTGTTTTATTGGTCCGGATGCTCCGTCCATCACCACCCCCTTTTGTACTGCTTTTGGCCGCCATAAGTGTGGCAGGGTATGCTCAGACGTGAGTCCCTTGCTCACTTTGCCACTGGATTCAAGCAAGCCGGGCTGAAGACGGCTGTAATGCCAGAAACCGGTCCTCGGAAGCTTGTTTTCGGTCAAGGGAAAGCATGGCTTGGCAGTTCGGGCTGGACTGTTCCCATGAGGCACAGGGTCAGACGGATGTGCATATAGCCATGTCTGAACTCGGGTGGCAGAGTGGGCTAAAGAACAGTGATGGATTCAACCTAGATCTTTTGACTGGGTGTGAGTGTTTGATTGGTTTGGATGCTCCGTCCATCACCACCCCCTTTTGTACCGCTTTTGGCCGCCATAAGTGTGGCAGAGTATGCTCAGACGTGAGTCCCTTGCTCACTTTGCCATTGGATTCAAGCAAGCCGGGCTGAAGACTGCTGTAATGCCAGAAACCGGTCCTCGGAAGCTTGTTTCCGGTCCAGGGAAGGCATGGCTTGGCAGTTCGGGCTGGACTGTTCCCATGAGGCACAGGGTCAGACTGATTTGCATATAGCCATGTCTGAACTGGGGTGGCAGAGTGGGCTAAAGAACGGTGATGGATTCAACCTAGATCTTTTGACTGGGTGTGTGTGTTTGATTGGTTCGGATGCTCCGTCCATCACCACCCCCTTTTGTACCGTTTTTGGCCGCCATAAGTGTGGCAGGGTATGCTCAGACGTGAGTCCCTTGCTCACTTTGCCACTGGATTCAAGCAAGCCGGGCTGAAGACGGCTGTAATGCCAGAAACCGGTCCTCGGAAGCTTGTTTCCGGTCCAGGGAAGGCATGGCTTGGCAGTTCGGGCTGGACTGTTCCAATGAGGCACAGGGTCAGACTGATTTGCATATAGCCATGTCTGAACTGGGGTGGCAGAGTGGGCTAAAGAACGGTGATGGATTCAACCTAGATCTTTTGACTGGGTGTGAGTGTTTGATTGGTTTGGATGCTCCGTCCATCACCACCCCCTTTTGTACCGCTTTTGGCCGCCATAAGTGTGGCAGGGTATGCTCAGACGTGAGTCCCTTGCTCACTTTGCCACTGGATTCAAGCAAGCCGGGCTGAAGACGGCTGTAATGCCAGAAACCGGTCCTCGGAAGCTTGTTTCCGGTCCAGGGAAGGCATGGCAGTTCGGGCTGGACTGTTCCCATGAGGCACAGGGTCAGACTGATTTGCATATAGCCATGTCTGAACTGGGGTGGCAGAGTGGGCTAGAGAACGGTGATGGATTCAACCTAGATCTTTTGACTGTGTGTGAGTGTTTGATTGATTCGGATGCTCCGTCCATCACCACCCCCTTTTGTACCGCTTTTGGCCGCCATAAGTGTGGCAGGGTATGCTCAGACGTGAGTCCCTTGTTCACTTTGCCACTGGATTCAAGCAAGCCAGGCTGAAGACGGCTGTAATGCCAGAAACCGGTCCTCGGAAGCTTGTTTCCGGTCCAGGGAAGGCATGGCTTGGAAGTTCGTGCTGGACTGTTCCCATGAGGCACAGGGTCAGACTGATTTGCATATAGCCATGTCTGAACTGGGGTGGCAGAGTGGGCTAAAGAACGGTGATGGATTCAACCTAGATCTTTTGACTGGGTGTGAGTGTTTGATTGGTTCGGATGCTCTGTCCATCACACCCCCTTTTGTACCGCTTTTGGCTGCCATAAGTGTTGCAGGGTATGCTCAGACGTGAGTCCCTTGCTCACTTTGCCACTGGATTCAAGCAATGAAGAACTGAAATCTTCATTCTCAGGGGTCTCACTAATACAAAAGAACTTGGCACAGAAGCTGAAAATATTAAAAGACATCTTTATTAAATTTAATAAGTGAGGCCAGGTCACACAGAAGCCGTAGCAATTGAATGAGGTAGTCTAAAGAATACAGAACACAGAGGTCTTTTATATGCTTAGGATTTACAAACTCAACATAAAAGAAAGGGGCAGTCCTAGCTTCTGCAAGCATACAAAATACCTAATATGGACATACAAGATCTGCAAAATATTAGCCAATAGAAAAACATGTAAGTTAATTAACTACAACACTTATAGGTCAATCAGTAATTGCAGAACATGTCTGTATGCAGTTAGGCCAGCTAGTGTCTGAGATTGCTTTCAAAGCAAGGACAGAGGGGGTTTTTCTACACGTTGCAGTCCAAAGGGTAGAAACACTTCATGAATAGAGCAGTCTGTGTAAAGGCAACACAAATTCATGACAAATGTAAGATGGAGTCAAAATTAAAGAACCTCAGACCTCCCTTTTGCCATTACACAGGCAAATCCTAAAATTATTTTGCAAACATTATGTATTTCAGTGACTATTGACAATGCCAATAAAACAATAAGAATCAGTCTCCAAACACCAATTCCATGCAATCGCACGGGAAATACCCAGAGTCCGTCGAAGCATCTCTGGCAGACTTCTATTGTCCATCAAAATCCTGTTTCTGTTGTTTTCTTCCGCATAGGCCTCTACATTCAGGCTTTTCATGAAAATGATGTTACTCAGTATCCGCTGGAGTGCCTTCCTGGCAAACACTCACAGCTCACTTGAAAGTCTCAATGTCTCAATGCAGTTCACCAATATTTCCTGTGCTGCAGGCACTACAGATAGTGTGCTCTTCATTGATCAAGGGCACAGATCATCTCATGCAGACCCAAGTACTATTAATCGGGGAAGAGCAACAGACTGTCACTCTCAGCAACACTTTCAGGCTCCAACACTCTCTTATTCAGTGTCAGAGGATGCTCGGACTGCTCTTTCATGGGCACCATAATGTAGTGCCTTTTGCCAATCTCAAGTCCTCCGGTGCACTGCACTGCCGTTGGAGCAAAGGAAAAGGGGTTGTGTGGCCAAAACTCAGGCCAAGGGGCTCAAGGGACTGCACATTGTCAGAGGTTAACCAGCACATGACAGGTGGATGGAAAACTGAAGCCTCAAACAACAAGAATCATTCTCTTTCGCTCTTTTGCACTGAAATTCTGGTTCTGTGGCAAAACCAGATCCTCCTTCTTTTCTGATGTTCAACGCCTTCTGATGAAGCAAGTACAATAGTTGGAGATATCACTGATGGCAAGCTGGCGATCGCTGTCTGTGTGCTGGGACTTTAGGGCCAAGGTATGTAGCCCTCATCTGTAGCTGACACTGATGGGAATTAGAACTCATCTTTATCACCGTTCTGCAGGGTATCATTCTCCCTTTGACTCTGGAAGATCCCGCAGAACCTAGTGACGTAGGAAATGTGACACAGTTGTTTCCTTCAATTTAAGTACAAAAACAGTACATTGTATAACAAGGGACTGCAAGCAAGTGGCCTGCAATCTTTAAAGGAGTGGCCATACGTCATGGGACATTTCTGGTCTAGAACACACTGTCATTCTCAAAGGCAATACAAGAACAAAGGCAATAAGCAAAACAGTGCCTCTGATTTCTTCAATTGGGTTTCCATATGAGAGCATATCCTCTACCATCTAAGGGTAGATAGCTACATGGGAATTCTATCTGAATGGATGTCCTCACACATAGTGGCATTGTCTAATGGGGCAATGTTAGACGGGGACCTGGAGGGTCGGCCGAGCACAAGGGGAGAGGCCTCCGGTGAGGGCCGTCCCCAGCGATCGTACAGACAAGTAACTTCCCCCCCACAGATGGACACCACACGAAGATCAGATTAACACCTTTTATAGGCAGTTCTTGAAGTACGGTAGTACGATACAATGAGATCCGGACACGATGATCCTCTCAATTCTAGTCTCTATTAGGGAAGGGGGTAGCGGGACAGTCTTGGTACCCGTAGGTACGGAGGTGGAACGGTGGTAGCTCACAATCCTCGAGCTCGGTGTTCGGACGGGTAAGACCGCGGCAGCGCCAGCAGGTCCCGAAGAGGTCGTAGGTGGCAATGGGCCGCGGCAGCGCCAGCAGGTCCCACGAGGATGAAGGTTGCAACGGGCCGCGGCAGCGCCAGCAGGTCCCACGAGGATGAAGGTTACAACGGGCCGCGGCAGCGCCAGCAGGTCCCACGAAGATGGAGGTTACAACGGGCCGCGGCAGCGCTAGCAGGTCCCAAGAGGATGAAGGTTGCAGAAGGCCGCGGCAGCGCCAGCAGGCAGGACAATAGTTCACAAGGCAGGGCTGCGGCAGCGCCAGCAGTCCGTCAAGGATGAGTTCGTCGCGGTGTCTCTCGACTCCAGGATACAACTGCCTTCCTGTTCTGGGGCTGCCTCAGTTATAGGTCTGGCGCTCTTTGATGTCCGGACCCTCGCTCTTGGAGGTCGGGAGGTCCGGGATGAGGGAGTCCAGACACCCAGCAGGGGGGTGGAGCCAGCGCCCGGGGAGGCTGGGGGTGATCGGCACCTGGCGGGAGAGAGCCATCGACCCTTCTTCCTCCCATTGACCTGCCAAGTGGTCCGTTCACCTCCTGGGTGGATGGTGGTGCCGGGATGTCGGGGCCTGGCCAGGCCCGGGGTTGGGGTCAAGCTGAGGCCACGCGGCCTCGTGGCGCAGTGTCTAAGATGGCGGCTGGCCCGGGCAAGGGTGCTGACGGTGGCCCAGGCCAGGGACACAGGGATTCCCAGGAGCAGACGTCCCATGGGGGACGGGTTGGGGGTTGCTTCTGCGGGTAGTACCTGGAAGGCCGGTACCAGGGCCCTGTCATGCGGGGGGGGGAGCGAGCCCTTCATGGGGCCTGTCCAACATGCGTCCCCCCCAGCTGAAGGCGGGGAGAGTCACCCATCCTCTTGGGGACTTTCCTCGTCGAGGCGGAAAAAGCGGGACAGGCCGTCCGCGTTGGCGTGGTCTTGACCAGGGCGATGCTCTACAGTGAAGTCCATCCCCTGCAGGGAGATGGACCATCGCAATAGTTTGGGGTTCTCCCCCCGCATTTGCATGAGCCATTGCAGGGGCCGATGATCTGTTTGTACCCGGAAGTGGGTTCCGAAGAGGTAAGGCCGGAGCTTCTTGAGGGCCCATACTACTGCGAAGGCCTCTCGCTCAATGGTGCTCCAGCGCTGTTCTCGGGGCAGTAGGCGTCTGCTGATGAAGGCCACTGGTTGGTCGACTCCTTCGGGGTTCAGTTGGGAGAGGACGGCCCCAATACCATGGTCGGAGGCATCGGTCTGAACGATGAACTCGCGGCTGTAGTCGGGGGCCTGGAGCACAGGAGCGGTGCACATGGCGGCCTTCAGCTTCTCGAAGGCCGCTTGACAGTCGGGAGTCCAGTTGACTCTTTTTGGGTGGTTCTTAGATGTGAGTTCCGTGAGGGGCCCCACAATGCTGCCATAGTCCTTCACGAACCGCCGGTAGTATCCGGTGAGCCCCAGGAAGGCTCGGACCTCGGTTTGTGTTTCGGGGGGTTGCCAGGACTAAATGGCAGCTACCTTGAGTTGGAGGGGGGCCACCAGACCGCTCCCCACTTGGTGTCCGAGGTAGGTCACGGACCCCTGGCCGATTTGGCACTTGCTGGCCTTTATGGTGAGGCCGGCCTGTTGGAGGGCCTGCAGGACCTCTCGGAGGTGGTGGAGGTGGTCTGTCCAGTGGCGGCTGTATACCGCGATGTTGTCCAGGTAGGCGGCGCTGAATTCTTCGAGGCCCGCCAATACCTGGTTCACCAGTCTTTGAAAAGTGGCTGGAGCGTTCTTCATGCCGAATGGCATCACTCTGAAATGGTAGTGCCCATCCGGGGTGGAGCAAGCGGAACGTTCTTGGGCCCTGGGGGTGAGGCCGATCTGCCAGTAGCCCGCTGTCAGGTCGAAGATGCTTAGGTAGCGGGCTGCCCCCATGCGGTCGACTAGTTCATCTGCTCGGGGGATAGGGTGAGCGTCGGTTCGGGTGACCGCGTTCAGACCCCGATAGTCGATGCAGAATCGGAGCTCCGGTGTGGTGCCCGGGGCCGCGGCCTTGGGGACCAGGACGACCGGGCTGGCCCAGGGACTGTCCGAAGGTTCGATGACCCCGAGGGCGAGCATCTTGGAGACTTCTTCTTGGATGCATGTACGTACCCGATCCGGTACTCGGTACGCCCGGTGTCGGACAGGAGGACTGTCCCCAGTGTCCACGTCATGCAGGCACCAGGAGGTGACTCCGTGTGCGAGGGAGAACAGGTTTGCGAACGGCAGCAGGAGGGCCCGACAATCTTGACGCTGCTCTGGGGTCAGGGCCTCGGAGAATCGGACCCCGTCCACCGAACCATCTCTTTCACGGGTCCTCAGTAGGTCAGGGAGGGGCTCGGAGTCTCCTTCTGCGCCACTGTCGGTAGCCATCAGCAGGTTGAGCTCTGAGCGCACGAAGTGGGGTTTGAGTCTGTTGGCGTGGAGAACCCGGAGGGGGTTCCGGGGGGACTCCAGGTCGATGAGATAGGTGACGGGACTCTTGCGCTCGATCACCTTGAAGGGCCCTGTCCATTTGTCCTGCAAGGCACACGGTTCGATGGGGGACATCACCCATACCTGCTGACCCGGTTCAAACTCGATGGAGGAGGCATGTTGATCGTACCACTTCTTCATGTCCTCTTGACTGGCCTCAAGATTGGCTTTGGCGATCTCCCTGAATTTCCGGGTCTGATTGCGGAGGGTCAGGAGGTACTTGTAGACGTCTGGAGGGGTTTTTAGGGGGGCCATTTCCCATTCCTCCTTCACTAGGCTGAGAGGCCCGCGAACGGGGTGTCCGTACAGGAGTTCGAAGGGGCTGAAGCCGAGGGACTTCTGGGGGACTTCTCGGTAGGCGAAGAGGAGGCACGGTAGTAGCACGTCCCACTGGCGGCGTAGGGGTTCTTCTAGCCCCATGATCATCCCCTTGAGAGTGCGGTTGAACCGCTCGACCAGTCCGTTTCCCTGGGGGTGATAGGGGGTTGTGAATCGGTAAGTGACCCCGCACTGCTGCCAGAGGGATTTCATATACTTTGAAATAAAGTTCGTACCCCTGTCGCTGACGACTTCCCGGGGGAAGCCCACTCGAGAGAAGATCCCCATTAAGGCTCGACCCACTACTGGGGCTGTTATAGTACGAAGGGGGACCGCCTCAGGATAGCGGGTGGTGTGGTCCACCAGGACCAGGATGAAGCGATGCCCTTGTGCTGTTCGGGGGTCCAGGGGCCCCACAATGTCTATTCCCACCCTTTCGAACAGGGTGGTCACCACGGGGAATGGTTGTAGGGGTGCCTTGAGTTTGCGGCCGCTCTTCCCGCTGGCCTGGCAGGTCGGGCAGGACCGGCAGTGGTTGGAGACGTCATTTCTCATTTTGGGCCAAAAGAAGTGAGTCACCAGGCGGTGGTAGGTTTTGTCTTGCCCCAGGTGCCCAGCCAGGGGGACATCATGGGCCAAGTTCAACAGGAAGTCTCTGAAGTGGAGGGGCACCACCAGCACTCGACCGGCCCCCAGCTCTGCGATTCTCTGCTCGCTGTACAAGAGATCATTGTCCCAATAAACCCAGTGGGCCCCGGTGGTGTCTCCTTGGCCCTGGGCGAGCGCTTGCTGTCGCAGTCCCTCGAGGGAGGGACAGGTCTTTTGCTCCTGCCGGAATTGTTCTTGGGTGGGCCCCCCTTCTTGACGCCACTGAGCCAGGTCGGGAAGTTCGGGGGGCTGTGCGGACCCCTCTGGGGTTGGTTCCGGGTGGTCGGTATGGATGGAGTCTTCTTCGGGAGCGATCGGGGGAGGAGGTGCTGACCATTCGGGTTCTTCCGGTCTAGGGATGGTGCGGGTGGCCATGGACCGGGTGGTCACACACGCCCAGTCCGGGAGACCCAACATCCCCAGATGCTCTCTTCTTTCAACAGCTGCCCACGGGGAGCTCTCGAGATCGTTCCCCAGGAGGCAGTCCACGGGGGCATCGTCGCGGACAGTTACTTTTAGCATGCCGGACACTCCTCCCCATTCGAAGGGGACGCAGGCCATCCGACACAGGCTCTCCGAATTGTCTGCCGATCGGACGGGGCAAAGAACGTTTGGCAGGATTTGTTCTGGGGTCACCAGGTGACAGCGGACGGCCGTCACACTGGCCCCGGTGTCACGCAGGGCTTCGGCCTTGCGCCCATTTATGCTCACCCATTGGCTGTACTTCCGAGTGTTGGCTGGCAGGGGAGTCCGTGGGACCATGTCTCTTCCCCCTAGGCAGGCCAGGGTCATGGCGGCAGGTTCCCACTCGAACTGCTCCGACTCGTATGCTTCAGTGTCTTCGGGGACTTGTTCTTCTCCTAGGGCGACGGCCGCCACCTGGCGGGGCCCGGGAGCCGGGTTCTTCGGGCAGGTCGGGTCACTGGCGTAGTGGCCGACTCGCTGGCATCGGTGACACGTAACGTTGGCTCGGAAACCCGGGCGCATCGGGGGGTTTCCCCGGCCTGCTGGGGGCGGGGCGGTGTTAGCGGGAGTGACCGGGACAGCGTCTCTGCCCCGGCCCGGTCCTCCTCCTCCTCCTCGGGGACGATGATGACCTTGGTTGGATCTGTTCTGCTCATTCGGCCCACTCCGGGCCACTCGGGTGCTCTCCCACCGGTCCGCCTCGGTGGCGAGCTGCCGTGGTTCAGTCAATTTACTGTCGAGGAGGTGCTGCCTGAGCTCGACGAAACAGTTGTTGGAGAGGTGCTCCCACACAATGAGATTGAAGAGTTGTTCGTAGGTGGTTACGTTGTTACCCTTGATCCACCCCTCGAAGGCTCGGCTGAAATAGTTTACGTACTCCAACCAAGTTGTACCTGGGATCCGGGTGCAGTTGCGGAACCTCTGGCGGTACATTTCGGGCGTAAGCCCATATCGGCTGAGGAGGGCGGCCTTCATGTGGTCATAGGACGTCATTTGATGGTCCGGAAGCTGCAGCAGGGCATCACGGCCCTCATTGACGAATCTGCCCCATAGCCCAGCTCCCCAGTCACTTCGAGCGATCCGGTGGGCCGTCATGGCGATCTCGTAGGCCTTGAACCACTGCTGTATGTCGTCGTTCCGGTGGTATTCTCGGACCACATCCTTGGGGATGTGGACCTTCTGTTCGGTAGTACCCGGGGAGCGCGGTGGCTCGGGCACCCCTAGGTTTGTGTTCAGTTTGCGTATTTCTATCTCTGCTAGTTTGCACTCGTGTTCGTATGCCAGTCTTTTTTCTTCGAGATCCCTCTGTCTCTGTTTTTCCTCTCGCTCTTCTCTGAGCCGTAAGTGTTCTAAGTTTATTTTCTGTTCCGCCAGCTTCAATTCTCCGTCTAATTTGAGCCGTGCCAAGTCTAGCTCGTGTAGTCTATTTTTTTCCCGCTCCTGGATCTCTTCTCGGGAGGGACCTGTTCTCCGTTCTTCCGCCAGGGTGGTGTTGACTTCCGGGGCTTCGAGGTCCCGGGGTGTGGCGGTATTCGTCTCTGTCCAGGCCTCTAGGGCGTTTTTGAAGTCTTCTTTTGTGCTTAGCCCGGTGGTAGCAATGCCTAAGTCCATGCAAAATTGTTTTAGCTCTCGGTGGCTGTATTCCTCCAGCTTTTCCATCTGGAACTTCTCTGCCGATCCGCTCTCTTTGGTCGTCATTGTGGTTTAGTCGTAGGGTGAGTTACTATCTGTACGGTACGCGTTGGTTCGGATCGCGCCGCTGGCCACCAATGTTAGACGGGGACCTGGAGGGTCGGCCGAGCACAAGGGGAGAGGCCTCCGGTGAGGGCCGTCCCCAGCGATCGTACAGACAAGTAACTTCCCCCCCACAGATGGACACCACACGAAGATCAGATTAACACCTTTTATAGGCAGTTCTTGAAGTACGGTAGTACGATACAATGAGATCCGGACACGATGATCCTCTCAATTCTAGTCTCTATTAGGGAAGGGGGTAGCGGGACAGTCTTGGTACCCGTAGGTACGGAGGTGGAACGGTGGTAGCTCACAATCCTCGAGCTCGGTGTTCGGACGGGTCAGACCGCGGCAGCGCCAGCAGGTCCCGAAGAGGTCGTAGGTGGCAATGGGCCGCGGCAGCGCCAGCAGGTCCCACGAGGATGAAGGTTGCAACGGGCCGCGGCAGCGCCAGCAGGTCCCACGAGGATGAAGGTTACAACGGGCCGCGGCAGCGCCAGCAGGTCCCACGAAGATGGAGGTTACAACGGGCCGCGGCAGCGCCAGCAGGTCCCAAGAGGATGAAGGTTGCAGAAGGCCGCGGCAGCGCCAGCAGGCAGGACAATAGTTCACAAGGCAGGGCTGCGGCAGCGCCAGCAGTCCGTCAAGGATGAGTTCGTCGCGGTGTCTCTCGACTCCAGGATACAACTGCCTTCCTGTTCTGGGGCTGCCTCAGTTATAGGTCTGGTGCTCTTTGATGTCCGGACCCTCGCTCTTGGAGGTCGGGAGGTCCGGGATGAGGGAGTCCAGACACCCAGCAGGTGGGTGGAGCCAGCGCCCGGGGAGTCTGGGGGTGATCGGCACCTGGCGGGAGAGAGCCATCGACACTTCTTCCTCCCATTGACCTGCCAAGTGGTCCGTTCACCTCCTGGGTGGATGGTGGTGCCGGGATGTCGGGGCCTGGCCAGGCCCGGGGTTGGGGTCGAGCTGAGGCCACGCGGCCTCGTGGCGCAGTGTCTAAGATGGCGGCTGGCCCGGGCAAGGGTGCTGACGGTGGCCCAGGCCAGGGACACAGGGATTCCCAGGAGCAGACGTCCCATGGGGGACGGGTTGGGGGTTGCTTCTGCGGGTAGTACCTGGAAGGCCGGTACCAGGGCCCTGTCAT
Source organism: Lissotriton helveticus (assembly GCF_964261635.1). Classification (NCBI taxonomy): domain Eukaryota; kingdom Metazoa; phylum Chordata; class Amphibia; order Caudata; family Salamandridae; genus Lissotriton; species Lissotriton helveticus. The sequence continues at coordinate 169,852,088 of NC_136059.1, read as the reverse complement.
GCGGGGGGGGGAGCGAGCCCTTCATGGGGCCTGTCCAACAGGCAAACACATTTTTTTATCAATGATTACATATAGGTATTCCTAAATTCCTTATCTAGAGCACCTCAAAAGAGAGATCACATCATACATATTATCAGGGACATGTAGATACCTCCCTTTAATAATTTTGCATCAGGTGGACTATACAATACAAAAGCTAATGATCAAAATTTGGAAACAAAAGACAAGAACTAGAGAGTACTGGTATTTCCATTATTTAAAATACCTCTGGTCCTTCAAAAATTAAAGCAGCAGAAAAAAGGACCCAAAAACCAAATTGGAATAGGCATTGAATTTGTCATATTCAAAAAAACGTACTGTGTCTCCTATTGAGGTGGAAAACTTGTCTTACTATAGTATTGAGTCAGTTAACCAGTCCATCACTACCCTAACAGTCAGACTGGAAAAACATCAGAGTAAGCCTAAAGAAATTTTTTGAAAACCAGACTGGTCATACAAAAGGGAATTATACATAATATGGGGTCTCTGGTACATTACTGCAGTCTGGAAGTGTGAACCTGAGCAATACACCAACTGGTGAAAGGGATTTGGAAAAGGGAAATGGGACTAGGTAAAAAACCATACACTACTTAGGAAGCAAAACAAAACTGACTAAGGTAATATAGAAATTAGGTCACCATGTACAAGAGTCACAAATCTATAATTTATCCTTACGTCCAATCAAGGATACATAATTTTAGGGCTGCCTGTTCCTTAAAGGAAGAGGACAGTATCGTGACTAATTGCAGATGACACACTTTAATTCTGTATATCTCTTCTTTATTTTCCTTCAAATACCATTAACGCCAAATTTGACATACACTGGTGAAGTGTTGTCTTGTTTTGTTCACAGCATGAAAAACCATATCTGTGAAATTTAGTATCAGCGCAAAAAAAACAACAAAAAACACACATATGCCAAGCCATCAGATATACGCGCTGTATATCAAGCATGAAAAGCATAGACAAAACAATAGCACATGTAAATAAGTGGTAACACACAACACTATTGCATGCACTTTTATGCACTGTGACCCTGCAGCTCAAAACAGAATATTCAGGCCTGCTTAATTTGTCAGGCTTAAAAACCTCACCCTCCTTTTGACAGCAGATCACCAGTTAGTGGACTTTTGGCTGTCAAACACCACTAACTGTGTCGCTTCTGACACACAGGACCAGCAGGAACAATTCATAAAAGGATAAAATGCAAAAATATGTAAAACGCACAAACATTTCTGCACATAACACACAAAATATCAACTGTAACAACCATCTTTTGAAAACATGCTAAACCTTTTTAACTTTCCAAAAACTTTTTCACAGACACTCTGCGTGTCCCGTGCGCCAACACCCTTTGAGGCCATGCTTTTCCAAGCAATAATTTCTCCATCTCTTTACACTTACTCCTAACTCCCACCTCACTCTAAGGCTGAAAAAGACAAAAAAAACTTCCCAACTCTTTCTAACCTGCAATAACCAACCCTATTTAATAACACATGATATTTATATTACTCCTGTTAGGGGCTACAATTTATTTCTATACTAAGATTATTAAAACAGTTACTGTGACTAATTCGCAGAACATACCACACATACCAGTTTTTAGAACAAATGCTTGTTTGCAATGGTACTCATTTCATCTACCTTAAATGGATGAAGGCTCAGTTAGGTCCAGCAAAAGTTAAAACCTTCCACCCTGATTGGCTCACTGACCTATTTAAAAGGAAACCCAAATGGGAATAACCTGCAAATTTGTATTATACCTAAATGTATGCATTTACTGAAGCCTAAAGCACTTTTAAAGCTATTGTAAATGGCAAAAATGCCCAAATTTTACCCAAATTCGACTTTAACATTTGGGGCACTTAAAAATAAAGTTCCTATAATAATGTTACATATTAATCATCCTCAGAATGTTCTTTACAAATTGCAGAAATTGAACATTAAACATATCTCTTGCAAATCCTGAGAAAAATGAGTTTTTCACGCTTGGTCAAGTGAAAATCTATATGCTAATGTCCTTATTATGCAGTATACCATACCTTAAATTAAATTATAATGCTAGGAGGTCACAGTATAAGTATTAAGCTTCATGAATAGTAAAAAACGAATTTTGTAGCACTTATTTTTATAACCCAATCAGTTTTGATGATTCCACATATTAAGGCTCTGTAATTCTTTGAATCTGACTTCATTTTTGCCATGTAGGCCTGCAAAGAACAAAGTGGCCTGACCTCCCCAGGTCATTTACACATTAACTAGTTTAAACTGTTAGAAACTAACTTTAGTCACCCGACACTGACCTGCAAAGCCAATTTCCCTGATTGATCTTTATCTGAGATTGCCAATCAATATTCAAGACATCGGTAACTTTTTAGTTTCCCTGGACTTGCCCTATCTTGTTTCAGCATCTGTTACGGTTACTTTCTTTTTAAATGTTTCTTTACTACATTGGTTAATTATTACTTAGCAGCTGAGCCAAGAATTTGCTTACAGAAATGCTTAAAGAAAGGAAAACCCTTAATTGAAATGTCTTCCTATAATACAAAATAATTAACCTTATTTGTGAAACCTTTTTAAAACAACATTCTGAAATGCAACGTTTTCACCTGTGCAACTGAGGGGAAAATCCTGGCTGAATAAAAATTCCTGTTTATTCAGCTTGTCTCTAAGTGCTTGTAACAAGCTGGGAGTCTTTTTCAAACTAAAACATATCAATGCGTGTTCTATATTATTTTGAGTTCAGCAGGAATTTACTTCAGCTGATCTGTTTGCCTGTTAATACCTAACACAATGTATCTAAGGAAAATGCTGTAAGTTTATTTATTTTTTTGCAAAACACCCAATTTCGTTTTTGGGGCTTTTTATTCCTAGTGAATGTGAATTTACATTTTAGTTTAGAAATATTTAGACATTTTGCTTAATAGACTGAAAACATCAAAAAGAAACACAAACACACATTTGAGCTCATTTCAGACAAACAGAAAGGGGTCAAACACTCAGGACAAACAATACGGCGCGCTTTTAGCAATGCATTTCGTGAATAGCGCCAACGCTATGTACTTACAGAAATTGCACTAATGGGAAAACCACATAGACATTCAAACACACATTTAACCCACAAACCAATACTCAGGACAGAAATAAGCCCACAGACTGTACTTAAACCAAACCACTTGTAAATACTAGTTGTAAGTCATATTTACAAGAAACGCTTCTCAATTGTGTTCCAAAAGACTGCAAAAACAGCCCAACAGACTGATGTATGTCCAAGAAGCAAAAACACACTCAATTCACTAGCTTTGACTAGCAGAACACCAAAAATCGCTCTGCATATCTTCATTTATAAAATTGCGCAGAACAAAGGATCCTTGTATGTATTATGTCCATATTTTAATTCCCTGGGGATACAAAATCACCAAGGAAGAAATATGTTTGTAAATCTAAACCTATTTAGATATTCCCTCTAGGGAAGCCGGCTAATTTACTTCACATCGCAACATGGTACCTTCCAAATATAAAGCAACACATTCTCATGTGAGCTTTTAAACAGGCATGCCCAAAAATATCGCAAAATATACAATATTATAATCAAAATAGTGCTTAATGTACTTTTCGTACGTGCACCGTTCAACTAAACCAAATAGAGAAAATTCTCCTCATTACCTGTCTACACAAATTGCAATTCACGTATACAAACCTTTACAATTCCAAAAGTTGGCCAACACAAATTCCAAAGTTCCAAAGCTACAGTAAGCGTTACTAAACTACCTTACTCTTCCAAAGCTACAGTAAGGGTTACTAAACTACCTTACTCTTACCAATCAAAAAGGTTATTCAAATTCTAACTGTCAAGTTCTAAATGACCTAACGGTCTCTTTGTTTTTTTTTAATACACACGCCAAAAAGGGTTCTCAGTCAGGAGTGACATCATGTGGAGGATCAAAATCAGGAAGAGCAGAAATACACTGGGCTGCAGAGACGAAGAATCCCCAGAATCACTGTGCACAGAGTACCTTCTTAGTAGAATCCAGTCTTGTCTTCCTCAGTAGCTTTCTGTCTCCTGACAAGATCACTCCCACAGAAAGTCACTTCTCTGATGAAGCCCGCGTTGGGCTTCATCAGAGAAGAAGAACTGAAATCTTCATTCTCAGGGGTCTCACTAATACAAAAGAACTTGGCACAGAAGCTGAAAATATTAAAAGACATCTTTATTAAATTTAATAAGTGAGGCCACGTCACACAGAAGCCGTAGCAAGTGAATGAGGTAGTCTAAAGAATACAGAACACAGAGGTCTTTTATATGCTTAGGATTTACAAACTCAACATAAAAGAAAGGGGCAGTCCTAGCTTCTGCAAGCATACAAAATACCTAATAAGGACATACAAGATCTGCAAAATATTAGCCAATAGAAAAACATGTAACCAAAATGTCCCCCTTACGTCGTGTTTCTGCCCAACCCATAAGTTAATTAATTACAGCACTTATAGGTCAATCAGTAATGGCAGAACATGTCTGTATGCAGTTAGGCCAGCTAGTGTCTGAGATTGCTTTCAAAGCAAGGACAGAGGGGGTTTTCTACACGTTGCAGTCCAAAGGGCAGAAACACTTCATGAATAGAGCAGTCTGTGTAAAGGCAACACAAATTCTTGACAAATGTAAGATGGAGTCAAAATTAAAGAACCTCAGCAAGCCGGGCTGAAGACGGCTGTAATGCCAGAAACCGGTCCTCGGAAGCTTGTTTCCGGTCCAGGGAAGGCATGGCTTGGCAATTCGGGCTGGACTGTTCCCATGAGGCACAGGGTCAGACTAATTTGCATATAGCCATGTCTGAACTGGGGTGGCAGAGTGGCTAAAGAACGGTGATGGATTCAACCTAGATCTTTTGACTGGGTGTGAGTGTTTGATTGGTTCGGATGCTCCGTCCATCACCACCCCCTTTTGTACCGCTTTTGACTGTGGTCTCAGCCGAAACAGCCAGGACTCTGCAGTAACTTTCTCACCACTCCTAAACCTCGCGGAACCCGCTCCGCGGGTCCCGCATCGCCTCAAAGACTGAGCGCCTGTCTGCCGTGGTGCCAGAGGGGTGTGCGACAGGGCAGGGCTGCGAGCGTGGAAACCGGGACTCGCTTTCCCAGGAGTCCCGGTTCTTCCACTGGCCGAGTGACCTGGCCCGCTCTCCCTGACCGCCCCGCCCACCTATTTACGCTCCCACTACAAATACGTTAGAGCAACGCTGTGCGGGAGTGCGCGGGAGTGCCCGGGGCTAAGCCCGGGCAAAGGGCGGGCCGTCTGTGGCCGTCCGGGGACGCTCGAGGACGGGACGGGCCACCTCACTTCAACTTACGCGTCGGACCCCGGACTAACGGTAAAAAGCAGCGAACATTCAAGGTGAGACGTGGAGATTAATAACAGAATTACCGAAACTAAGATACAGGCATATGAGCCTGGAACAGCTACCCACATTTCGTGAAACTCAAACTTACTCCTCCAACAGGACCTAAAACTGTCACTAAAGTCAACATCTAAAATATTACTCCTTGGAGCAAGAGTAATCTCATAACTATTATTGGATCTACAGGTAAACTCAATGTCACCAAAAAAGCTTCGATCACGCACAATACTTATGAGATGAATGGGTACCGAGGAAGCAGTTAGGAAAGCCTCTGAAAAAGCATTAAAGCACGGTCAATTATCTTGTACTCCTGCAATCAGTAAATATTTTTCTGCTCGATCTCCGAAAAATCACCTACTTACTATCACTTCGGAAGTAGGAAACAAGTCGGACCTCATGGAAACTAAGGAGGAAAAACAGCCCTCATCTCCCATTCATCAACGTGTACACAATCAAAGCGACTTAGTTTCCGAGTGCAACCAAACGAAGATCTCACTAGCTGTGGATCGAATCACGAGATGTCTCATTCAACACCCCTAACTCCGATCAAACCTCTGGGCAGTCAAATCTGCTTAGAGGACTCCACCTGTAATATCATGAAATCAGTAAATGATAAATCAGATTTACCGTTAACCCAAAAACAGCTATTCACCAGCTCCCCGGAAAAATCACATCACCAACACTCAGACCACGAGTCTTTTCCTGACCCTTTTTTTCCAAATCTAATTTCTGCAAACCCCGTACCACCCTTGTCAAAAGCTCTTTTTTCTTTGCAGGAAATTCTGGAATCGGTACTTACTCATCTAGGCCATATCCTAGCAAATTCTGACGACACTCTTGACGTACAAATAGGTATACTTAAATTTCTAGTAGAGGAAAAAAGGAAAAAAGACTTAACTAATGGAACGAAAAATCAACACGACTCAGATAAGACCCCACATCTGGAAGGCCATTCAAAAAAACGAATTATAAATATATTGTCTCCAATTAAACGAGAAACAAGTACACAAACATCAGAAGTAATAATACTAGAAACAAAAACAAAGGAATTAAGAAAAAAGAAAAAATCTCTTACTACATACTCACTCAAGAAGTTATTTACAGAAGAACCAAAAAATATGATTAATCAGTACCCCATTTTTTCGAAATCTGCAAAAAAAACAGATTTATTACCATCCGGGCGTGATAATGACACTCAGGTAATCCCCTTCTTCAATGATCCAGAAGCAGACCAAAAGGATAAGACTCCAATAACTATCGGACCTGAAGACGCAGGGGGGATTAAAAGGAGAAGAAAGCCTCTAAGAAGAATACACAAAAAAAAGTGCGAAAACTCAAATTTCAAAAACCTACTTCACCCACTAAACCCGTAATGGGCCAAAACGCCGTAACAATCCCTCACACTTCTACTCTTGCAGCACCTCCGGTTATTCATACCACATCGAATGTGAAATCTCTGAATCCAAAAGCTGAAGTATATCTCCCGGCCTCATCATCTCAAAAAACAGGGCCCAGAATCAATGGAGTAAGAGAAATAAATGACAGCAAATCCCAGTTCGGGGAAGGAACATCATCTAAGCATCTAATAATTGAAGAACTCTTCCCCACAGATAATCTGCCACTAAATCGAGGCAGAATAATCAATCTCCTTCAACAAATATCATCTCTACAATCCCTCACAAGTAACGAAATAGACTTGGTGATCTTTCCGAATAAAGAAAACAATAAATTAGCGCTGGTATCATTCTGGTCACCAGTAATCCCAGGAATTATTATTAGAGAGAAGGAAATACTACACAAAAACGGCTATGATGTAACTGTAAGAAAAGAACCCAGGAAAAATAGACAAAACAACGGAATAAACGGCCTATTTAATACTGTTACACTAAGCAAAAGTCAGTACTCTAATAACTGTGAAGAATTCGCACCAAATGTTTTGGGAAACGACACCTTAAAAATTCAAGTTACCCAAGGTGAAAGGACAGTATGGAGTCAAGATTCAGAAGGAAGCGAAATTGAAAAAACAATAAAATCTTGGGCTTGGATATCGGAGACATTAAACTGTAAAAAAATTACTAACCACCAACAACATCTAGTTTAGCAAAGGCTTGAAGATTATTACATGGAATATGGCAGGGAGAACCATTAAAAAAATGACCGAGGCCACTGAAAATTATCCAGATATCCTGGCTCTACAGGAAACGTGGTCCACCGAAACCTTTTTTCAGAAAGGATACTATGTTTACGACATTCCTGCAAAAAAATCCAATCGGGGTCACGCAAAGGGTGGATTGGCAATTTTGTTAAGCGAGGAATATTTATGGTCTCAAGAAAACATCGAGACAAGATCTGAAAACTTACAGTGTATTAAGGTGGCATTGAAAACTCAATCTACAGCTGTCCATAATTCAATATTGCTCTTTAACATTTACGCCCCACCCAGTAACAAACATGACGCCCTATTTGATCACATAATGGAAACCATCATTCACATACTCGACGATCGCTCCCACATGCCATACTTAATTATGGGCGACTTGAATGGAAACATTTCAAACAGTGAAATTGGAAAATGGGCAAAACTGGTGAAAGAAAAATTGCTGGAAATGTCTCTCCCACAATTCCCTAAGGGTAATAAATCAGACAAGAGGGGTAGGTAATTACTAACATCACTACCAAGCATAAACGGAACAATTCTTAATGGTAACACAGAAGGTGACATACCGGCATCGTATACCAGACAGGGAAACGGAACTTCTTCTATTCTCGACTATTTCATCTGTGGGATGGATATAAAGGAGACAATTACTCACCTGAATATTTACTTCACAGAAGAGAGCGATCACGCTCTTCTACACCTAATAACCCTCTGGTTGGCCTCCCCCACTTTCACAAATCAGCCAATATTTCAAAAATCTACAATCGAAGTAAATACCAACCAGAGGCGGATCTACTGGAACTCTGCCACTCTGGATAACATAACCGCACTGGTTGCTCACACCCAACTGTTAACCAACATCTATTCAGATGATCCCATAATGAATTTTGAATATATAGTCAACAATCTTAAAAACGCGCTCGAAAATAAATCACAACTGGCTGGTTATTCGAAAAGCAAAATCAACAACAAAAATAAAAATTGGAATTCGCCTACTGTAAAAAAGCTTAACAGACTCATTCGATCACAACATCTGAATTTCTCCACAGCAACTAAGGTAGAAATCAACAAACTAAAAAATCAAATACGTAGAGAGAAAAATAAACACAAAAAGCAGCTGCAGGACTGTAACTGGGTTGATATCCAATTAGCAGCCAAACATCATAATCAGCGAAAATACTGGTCTCTGATTGCTAAAATGACTGGATCAAAAAAGAAACTTGTAGCTATCCCAGTCTCGCCGGAGGACTGGGAAATATACCTGCGCGACCTTTATAAACCAAACTCATCTTTCTTTGAAGGGAAGTTTTTTGACATTAATCCGGAAAGGAATGACATCAAAATCAGTAAGACTTCGGCAATTTCTATCGCCACGCATATTAGAAAAGCAAGAAGAACGGGCGCCTCAGGTCCAGACCAGATTCCCATCAAGGTCCTCCAAACAAACCCCAAGGAGTGGAGCCAGATGTTCTCTCCCCTGTTTAATCACATCTTTGAAACCGGCGAAATACCAAAGTCTTGGCAGGGAAGTACCATCATCCCAATTCATAAAAAGGGGAACAAAAATATAGCCGGTAATTATCGTCAAATAGCGCTGATGGACGCTTCCGGGAAAATCTTTGCAGCGGAAGTATTGGACCGACTAAAAAACTGGGCATTTTCAGAGGGTCTAATACCAATGTTTCAGGCAGGATTTCGACCCAATCATTCTGTTATTGACAACATAGCAATATTTCAGACCATCTTAGACAAATATACAGTAGGGAGATCACAACCTATATATGCAGCATTTATCGATTATTCAACTGCCTTCGATCGAGTAGACAGACCGACCCTGTGGAATAAGTTGAGGAGGCTGGGAATCCCCGAACAACTGCTTCGGGTCATTGTTAATCTTCATAATAACACATGGTGCCGAGTACAAATGGGGAGCGAAAAGGGCCTGACTAAAATAATACGCACGTCTAACGGCCTCAAACAAGGGTGTCTTTTAGCACCGATTCTATTCTCTTTGTACCTAAGTGACCTACCCTTTCATCTGCAACAAGGCTCTAGTTTACCTCCGAAGATCGCTGCACAAAGCATACATGCTCTGTTATATGCGGACGACATAGTAATGTTGGATCTTACGCCCTTTGGATTACAACGACTTCTTGATATTTTATATAAATATTCAAAAGACAACTTTTTAATTCCCAACCTGAATAAAACTAAAGTGGTTTCATTCTCCGGAAAGAAAAAAGGCTTCAAGTACTGTTGTAAGCTGGGCGGAGAGAACATAGAAGAGGTCGAGGAATACACATATCTAGGTAGGATATTCTCACAGAACATGAAAAATATTAAGCAAATCAACCATCTAAAAAGGAAATGCGAATTACATGCTGGGGCCCTCTCAAGACTGTATTCGGCCACTGGGAATAGGCATTTTTCTGCATTGCTAAAAGTATACAGAGCAAAGATACCCCCTGTTCTGTCGTATGCCACTGAACATATTGCTATAAAACAGTGGTCCTACATAGATCTAAAAGAAGGTCAAATACTAAAGAAAATCCTGAAAGTCTCTACATCCACACCAGTGCAAGCGCTAAGACTTGAATTTTCGATTACTAGCGCCTATGCTACAGCTGTAGCTAACATCATCAGGTGGGCTTATAACCTTCTCCACGCTAAAGAAGGCTCATTACGATTTTTGTTAAAGATCGAGACTTTTGAACAAGACGCTTCACACTCTATTTTCTTTAGAAATATGACAGCGGCATTTCAATTAGCAAAAATTAGCCCTGAAATTTTGTTAGCCTGGTCACCTTCACAACTCAAACTTTTCTTAAAATGTTTTACCCCCAAACTGAGTTTTGAGCTTGACCATTTACATTGTAGCAATTTATCTCTGTACAAATCCTATACCGAGTCTTTGGAGTATAAGCATGATCAGCCATATCTAGGTTTTTCCCTTACGCACGGTGCAAGGAGATCAATTACGATGATGCGTTTGGGCATATTACCCGTGTTAACTTTTACCTCAAGTTGGAGCCCAGGTAGATCCCCGCTATGTACCCTCTGTCAGGGGGGTAATCAGAACATCGAGCACCTCCTATTCATATGCCCAAATGCCAAAGTTGTAAATGCACGGTTAACATATCTAGACCCTATATATCGCAAATGCAGGATCGTTACTGCAAAAGAACTGTTACTTGTATGTAAACGGCCTCCGAATGAATTTGTTTGTTATAATCTTTATAAATTTTTAAAACTTTCTTTGATATTGTATTGATCTGTAAAGCAAATTGTATACTTTTTATAATATTTGTGGTCCTCAGTCGAGTACCAAATCAAATAAAAAACTTTTTGACTTGACTTTGTGTGGCAGGGTATGCTCAGACGTGAGTCCCTTGCTCACTTTGCCACTGGATTCAAGCAAGCCGGGCTGAAGACGGCTGTAATTCCTGAAACCGGTCCTCGGAAGCTTGTTTCCGGTCCAGGGAAGGCATGGCTTGGCAGTTCAGGCTGGACTGTTCCCATGAGGCACAGGGTCAGACTGATTTGCATATAGCCATGTTTGAACTGGGGTGGCAGAGTGGGCTAAAGAACGGTGATGGATTCACCTAGATCTTTTGACTGGGTGTGAGTGTTTGATTGGTTCAGATGCTCCGTCCATCACCACCCCCTTTTGTACCTCTTTTGGCCGCCATAAGTGTGGCAGGGTATGCTCAGACGTGAGTCCCTTGCTCACTTTGCCACTGGATTCAAGCAAGCCGGGCTGAAGACGGCTGTAATGCCAGAAACCGGTCCTCGGAAGCTTGTTTCCGGTCCAGGGAAGGCATGGCTTGGCAGCTCGGGCTGGACTGTTCCCATGAGGCACAGGGTCAGACTGATTTGCATATAGCCATGTCTGAACTGGGGTGGCAGAGTGGGCTAAAGAACGGTGAAGGATTCAACCTAGATCTTTTGACTGTGTGTGAATGTTTGATTGGTTCGAATGCTCCGTCCATCACCACCCCCTTTTGTACCGCTTTTGGCCGCCATAAGTGTGGCAGGGTATGCTCAGACGTGAGTCCCTTGCTCACTTTGCCACTGGATTCAAGCAAGCCGGGCTGAAGACGGCTGTAATGCCAGAAACCGGTCCTCGGAAGCTTGTTTCCGGTCCAGGGAAGGCATCGCTTAACAGTTCGGGCTGGACTGTTCCCATGAGGCACAGGGTCAGACTGATTTGCATATAGCCATGTCTGAACTGGTGTGGCAGAGTGGGCTAGAGAACGGTGATGGATTCAACCTAGATCTTTTGACTGGGTGTGAGTGTTTGATTGATTCGGATGCTCCGTCCATCACCACCCCCTTTTTTACCGCTTTTGGCCGCCATAAGTGTGGCAGGGTATGCTCAGACGTGAGTCCCTTGCTCACTTTGCCACTGGATTCAAGCAAGCCGGGCTGAAGACGGCTGGAATGCCAGAAACCGGTCCACGGAAGCTTGTTTCCGGTCCAGGGAAGACATGGCTTGGCAGTTCAGGCTGGACTGTTCCCATGAGGCACAGGGTCAGACTGATTTGCATATAGCCATGTCTGAACTGGGGTGGCAGAGTGGGCTAAAGAACGGTGATGGATCAAACCCAGAGCTTTTGACTGGGTGTGAGTGTTTGATTGGTTCTAATGCTCCGTCCATCACCACCCCCTTTTGTACCGCTTTTGACCGCCATAAGTGTGGCAGGGTATGCTCAGACGTGAGTCCCTTGCTCACCTTGCCACTGGATTCAAGCAAGCCGGGCTGAAGACGGCTGGAATGCTAGAAACTGGTCCTCGGAAGCTTGTTTCCGGTCCAGGGAAGGCATGGCTTGGCAGTTCGGGCTGGACTGTTCCCATGAGGCACAGGGTCAGACTGATTTCGTATAGCCATGTCTGAACTGGGGTGGCAGAGTGGGCTAAAGAACGGAGGTGTATCAAACCCAGATCTTTTGACTGGGTGTGAGTGTTTGATTGGTTCTAATGCTCCGTCCATCACCACCCCCTTTTGTACCGCTTTTGACCAGGTGTTAGGGCAGTGATAACATGGGGGTGTGGATCATAAAGCTGAATCCACCCCCCCATATTATCAAGGAGCACATTAGCGCGTGAAAATAACGTTTGTTTTCATGCGCTAATGTGCCATATCGCCGACTATCGCCGGATTTCATTTCGCCTACGTGATGCGCATAGATAATTGCGCGCTATCACGGCGATGGAATCCGGCGATAGCCGGCGATATGGGAATGTGCGTTGTGCGTTTTCTAACGCACTTCTAGGTAATATGCCCTGTTGTTTTTTTAAATCGTGTCTTTGACCCTGCCTTGCACTTCAGCTGTTGTTTGTAAATGAAGACAGCTTGGAAACGCAGAAATTCAACAAATTCTTGCTTCCAGGCTATTTTCATTTACAACTTCTTACTGAGGCATTCACGCCCCCCTGGGAACACTGCCACGTCCCCCCAGGGGGGCGCGCCCCACAGTTTGAAGACCTCTGCCTTAGCTGCTCCTAGACTACCTTGCCATCCTGCACCCTCATTTTCCTGGGAGCTGTCCATATTTTATCAGAAGGGCCATAATACATGAGTGAAAGCAATACACATAAGTGAAAGCAAACTTCTGGGGTTAGGGGCAAAAATAGGTAGCACAGAGGGCACTAGCTTCTTTTTTAACATAGTGATACTATTTGCCCTGATGCATGTTTTCTGGTGCAACATTTGATGCTTTGGTCACAGATGGTCTGCAGGGTTCCCAGGTCGACCCTTCTATTGGGGAGATATCATGTTGCAGGGAGTCCTTTTCAACAAAGAAGTCCTATGTCCAGAAAGCTGATGACTGTCTTGAGCTTCTGGTTGAAGAGGAGGGGAAGGGTGACTTGGGGGAGTCCATGTACAGGGTCCAAGAAGAGTGGACCTTTTTCCATCCCTGAAACTTAGATCAGGAGGCCAGTCAAGTAGCCTTGGAGTCACTGTGGTCGTCTTGTGTTCAAGATGCAGCTCCAGTCCTTCACACTCAGGCAGCAGGGCACTAGAGTAACAGTCCATCATGCAGCAGAGTAGAGCAGCAGTGCTTCTTCTGAGTCTTCTACATGTTCAGAAGGTTACTGGAGAGTTGGGTCTGAGTATTCTCTACTTACACTTAGTGCCCACTTTGTAGTGGGAGAAGCATCTAGAGCCCTCTCCCTACAGAGGTATCTCACATTCTATTGGGGGTCATTGAAATCCTTTTTGGTGCAGATTTGGTTTATACGCCCGACATTTGTCTCTTGTGTAGGCATGCACGGGTACACTTGAGGACTGCAGTGAACAATTCGTAGCGAACAGCAATTAGCCTATGCAAGAGCCAAAACATCAGAGGTATAAACTGAATCCACATAAAAGGGTTTCAAAGACCCCAACAGAACGTGAGATTTAAGTGGTTGTTGCAATTTGCAAAATCAAGGTAAACTGAAGCGTAGAAACAGCCCAGATATGCATGTCAATGGAGGGGGTGCAACACGTGTCGGCTACTTTAGGATTTATTGCTCTTCAGTGACCAAACCGTATTGGAATATACGGTTATACATCCAAGATACACACCAAAGGTTGTATTTAGAACTGTATTACACATCAGAGAAAAAAATGCTATATTGGATACTTACAGGAGTATTACTCACGATATCTGTAAGACTGATAAAAGGAAAAAAACAAAGTTTGTTCAATTAATATATCATTGGTGTATTATATTTATTTTGCCAATTCTGGGCATATATTGGGAATAACACTTTGTTCCTAGGACGCCAGAGTCAACAGCCACTGCAATGGCGGTCCTTCAGATTCTGATACTGGAGACTAGCCGAGGAGAGGAGATGCTGAGATCCAATGCGGATGGAGGCATAGCCATGCTTGACTCCAGCAGCAGCTTAGATGGTCCTTATCAGCACGCGGTTCTCCAGTGCAACAAGCACTAGCCGTGCTGCTTTGACCCTTCTCCTCCTCTCAAGAAACAAAGGTCCAGGAACTGCAGCTTCCCATCTACTATAAATTCCCACTGTGCACTTATTCCCGTGCGTTTGAAGGATGGAATATATACTGCAAATTTCTTGAAGATTTCAAAACCTTGTAAGAAACAGTGAGGTGAACATGTTTGTTTTTGTACCGTTGATTTAAAACGTCAGAGCACAGCATGATGGTGCAACTGTACTCTGTCATAACATGTAATTGAGAATGGGACATCTTGTCACTACCTCTTTGCCAGTGAGTTCACATTTGCTGCTTCAAGAGTCAAATTTGTACTCCTTGCTGGTTGTGCTCTAGGCGACTGCCAGGGCGCCTGGAATTCTGCAATTATGATCTGCAGGATTTTCTACATCATTATGGATCTACTAAATTTGCCACATAATCCATCATCTTCTGCATAATCTGCAGATATTCAAAAATATGCTTCTAGTTTAAATGGATCAAAGGTCTCTAAATATGCAGCAACACGTTTTGCAGAATAGTGGAAGGCGCTTCACAAAGGTTGACCGGTCAACTTTCAGTTGTTTATTGTTGTCTTGGTTATTAAACTGATACTAATTATGTAACACGTTTTCCAAAACAGTGTTAACATGATCAAAAATACCAACATATTTAAGTAATGCTATCTCAAAATGTGCAGCATTATGTCGCATAATTTGCTTTTTCTTTCTGGAGAATATAATCAACCTGCCGCATAATTTGGTCATTCCCTGCCACATAATTCCAGTGGCATGGGATACTGTCGAGGATTGCCTTGTGCTGCCGTTGCCTAAAACTAAGAAGCAATTAACATGGTATAAACAATTCTGTAGTGAAAATATTTACTGGGGAGTGTGTGCAGTAATGGTATGATGGATGTAATGCTTACAGTTTTATTCATTACTTTGCTAATTAAAGAGGCAACCTATGTGTCAGAGAATTAGAGAAGATAATGGATCTGTCAGAAAATATGAATTAGACTTGATAGTAATTGCATATCAAAGTGAAGAGCTAGTGACATGAAGCATGAGGTTTTAACACTTTCAGTGCAATAAACTGTTACCTATTACATCTTTTGTCAATTTTAATAAAGATGACTCACTAATGTTATTTACCAAGACAATGAGCAATGGTTTCATTTATATGAGAGAAATTATCGGTGATCCATAAAAAAAGGCATTTAATAGCCCGAGGTGTCTGTCAAGTAATTATTGTATTTCTTACAATTGCTTCTCGGACTGTCCGTGTTTTTTTTAGCCGCTCTTAGACAGCTGTGCTCCCAGAATGCCTTTGTGTCTCTGTTTTGGCCTTGAGACCTTCGACTAAGAGTCTCTTGAGAATGATGGACAGACTATTGGCCGCGGATTTGTGTTTTACATTGTATTTACCAATTTAAAGGTCACAGTATAAAAGTGTTACATTTCTCTTTTTGTATTTTACATAGTGTGAACTTGACCCGAATCGGGTATCAGAGCGCTTTATATAGCAACAGTTGCATTACATGAGGACACATTAATTTTTTGTTAGGCACGGGGGAGATCAAGTGATTTGCCCAGAATCACAGGATGTTCAGCGTCATTGCCATTAGGCCAACTCCTCTCCAGATCAGGCATCCAGCAATGAGTGATAAGGTTGCCCAATATCACCGTGCACACAATGTCATAAACAGATATGTGGGTGCTCCATGCCCCACTCAGGGACCCCTTCTTGTGAGTCCTCAGAGGCAGAGCTCATTGCTTTGAATCCGGCCCTAACTTTAGGACTCCTAAATGCCTTCTGTGAATACCAAAAGTCTTACAGTTAGGATTTTTCTCAGTTTAGGAGTAGTAAAGTTAGGACTCCTAACTTTAGGACTCCTAAATGCCTTCTGTAAATACCGAAAGTCTAAAAGTTTGGATTTTTCTCCTAAACTGAGAAAAATCCTAACTTTAAGACTTTTGGTATTCACAGAAGGCATTTAGGAGTCCTAAAGTTAGGAGTCCTAACTCCTGTGAATACCGAAATGAGTAAGTGCCTTCTGTGAATACCAAAACGAGTAAGTGCCTTCTGTGAATACCAAAATGGTATTAAGTTTAGGATTTTGTCTTAAGTTAGTTCTGTGAATCGGGCTCCCCCTGTCCATCGGTAGTAACTTGAATATCACAATATGTGCACCAGTACTTGACCTCCTGGGACACCAATGACAGTGCGCATAATTCTCCCTCTTAGCTCACTGAAGCCTGTGATATGGTTAGTATATGGGTGAGTCAGTGGTGGGGTGCGCGGGAGCTGAGCGGCAGTGATGGTCAGCGGGACTAATTTGGACTGAAAACCATGAACCGAAATGGAAATTCCTGAGGAAACACTTTGGTTTCATTGCATCATGGAAACAAAACCCACAAGTGAGATGGAATCCTGCATCCCAGACCAGAATCCCTCAGAGGCAGCAGCACTGTACACACACTCAGGGAGCCAAGGAAGGCAAGAGGGTGTGTTCAGAGGAGTGGGTTCTGAGGGGGGTTAGGTTACACCTACACAGAGTAGTTGGTCTGTGGCATCTTTTTGTGAACAACAATTATCTGTTGAGGACTGGAGCCTCAATCCTACAGTTTTTTTTAAATCAGGGATCACTTTCTCCCAGATGGATCAGAGTGCATTGAGAGGTGAGCGGGAGTCAGAATTAGCCCTGTATGGCGTTAGAATCCAGAGGTTCAGGATCTGGTAGGTAGAGATTTACTGAGACCAGATGGCAACCGTTAAGGACTTACCTGGTGTTTCCATGACAGCATACCCGCTTTGTCGACAGATTCATGTACCAGGTTTTGAATTGATAGTCTGTAAGTGCACAACAGTGTGAGTAGTACAATTCTGTAATACCAAATGAAAGGACACCACACAAGTTATATATTATCAAAATATATGTATTTATTCTTAGAATAATCCCCAATACTCTTTATGAGCAATGAAGCACAAGCGTTTAAATAAAAGCACAGTATAACATACACAAGTTGCACAATTATGGATGAGGCCGATGGCCACTCAAACCATATATCAAAAAAGTGGTATAACAATCACTAATCGATCAGGGGTAAGGCTAGGGCCTTGGGAATCGCTTGGACTACACTGAACTAACAGCAGTTAGGACTGGAGTAGCCCGCGGGATTCGGGTGCAGTGCCTAAAGCACAAGCATGCACCTATGCAAAGTCAATGGTGTGTAAAAGTTATCGAGTTACAGTTTTAAGAGTCTTCCGACTGGACTAGATGGGCAAAACTTTAGACATAGACACTAGAGGTGTAAAACACTACAGGAGCACCAGCATTCAAGAGTTACCTCACCCACAGGAAGCGGGTGCACAGGTGCAAACGTGTGTCGGGTTTCGTCACGAAGATCTAGGGTGCCTGGAGATGAAGAGGCTGCAGGCGTCCAGAGAAGAAGTGTCCGGTGCGATCCAAGGGTGGATCGAAGTTGTAGAGTACCTGAAAGCAGAGGGTAAAGAGTCTGGGTCACTAGCCAGTGACCAGGAAGGAACCAGAAAGGAACCAGGCAATGTCGGGCGCAATCAGGTCGATGTTGTGTAGCTTCTCTCCGCTGCCACATGGTCTCTGGGGCACCGAGGATGTCCTGGAGTGAATCACGAGCTGTCCCACGGAGGTTCTCGCTGTCGGCGGTGTCGGCTTCAAAATCGGAGTCAACAGACCTTAGCAAATGCAACCCATGCAGGATTCGAAGATGGCTTAATACTCGGACCAGCAAGGCCTGAGCGGGTCCTCCTTTTCAGGGGAGTGAGGGCCAGTCTGGAGCAACCAGACTAGCTGAGCAAATTCAAGGGTTCATCGGTACTGGGGCCACTAGCCAACAGGCAAGCGACCGGACCAACGCGTCGAGCAGAAAAATGCAAAAGGGCCCCATGCAGCACTCGTCAAGTGTGGACGGGTGAGCTTCTGTGCACAAGCTCCTCGGGGCTAGAGCTTCTTAGACTCCAATGCACAGCTTCAAGGGAGCCTTGGATGCTGCACGGTCAGCGCTACGTAGTCTTTCCAAGATGGCCGGCCCCACGCTTCAGGTCACCTCCACGGGTCTAAGCTCTGCAGGGACTGTGGATCGGGCTGTTAGAAGGCAGGCACGCTGGGTCTTGTTGATCTCTGTCACTCGAGTTCCGGCAGGAACTGCAACAAAGCAAACGTCGAGGTGCTGGATGGTGCCTGTTTGCACAGGGTGGTCACTCCTTGACCACAAGGGAGATTCTTCAGTCTTCCACGTCGAGTGGGATGTCGAAGGGTCCAGAGTTTTGTTTCATAAGTTTCAGTCAGGATAATCTGATGTGCATTGGCACAGCTCCTACCTTTATTCCAAATCAAGGGGCTGGATTACCTGCTAGGTCCCTCCTATGGGTGTGACCTGAGAAGGGGGTGGTTAAACCCCTTTCCCTTTGTCCAGTTTCACGCCAGGACTGGGGCTGGATGGCCCCAGAACCGGTTTGACTGGATTCTGCCCAGGGACACCTTGTGCGCCCCAGGCAGTGTCTAGTTTCTTTCAACCCTCCCTGCTACAATCCACTATCTCCTGTCTGGGGTGGTGTGACACCTCCCCGTGACAGGAAACCCTTTGTCTAGGCGTCCTCTGCCAAGTTTCGGTCAGCAGCAGGAGGCCAGACATGTGACTGTGGCAGCAGCACCCATTTTGTGATGCTGGGGCTCTGGTTAGGATTAACCGCGTTTTCAGTAAAGTAACATGTCTTCTCCCTCTAGAATGGTGGAATGCTACCCCCGTCACCAGAACTGGCGAGGGGGTAGTATTCCAAAATGTATGACACCAAACACGACATGTTTTGATAAAGCCAAACCAAAGTTAGCATTAACCGCGAGGATTATAATGCATTTAAGAGTATATGGTATGGCAGTATCACTGGAACAGTAGTAAGGAAATGGTTCCGAACACTGCAGACAGGCTCAGCTCATGCTAGAGCACCATCTCACATAAAACCAAGCATTCTGCCTCCAGGATTGTAAAGGCCTGTCATAGGAGTGACTTATAGGTGTAAATGTGTCCAGATATAGGTTTAGACATAGGTATACTATATCTAAGCAAGGGGTGAGTACACCACCTTGCCCCAGCTCTGGAAGCAGCCAGTTGTGTCAATTTAAGTACCAGCCAGGGGTGGCAAAAGATATGCTGCAGCCCCTGGTAGGCCTTGGATGCACCTATGCCCTTGGCACCTATAGTGCACTGGATAGGGGCTGACAGGGTGTCCAGTACCAAATTGGTTATGTACCTATAGTACATGTCTGTGAATTTAGAGAGTGAACAGCAGGCTGGGGGTCTGATTAGCAGGCCCACAGCCACATTAAGTCGAAAACCAGTGAAGCAAAAAGCAAAAATTGGGGTGACCATAGGATAGCAGACCCTACTCTCCTACAGGTGTCAACCAAGTCTGACTTTAGCGAGAGCAAGCCCTCAGTGACCGAGAGCTATGGACACTTCATTGGGCTTGAGCTGGCAATTTAAATCAGTCTGTGTTAGACCTGGCACCATTGGCGTGGGTCTCACTTCCATTCTTTGCTGTTGCCTCATGTATTTTTGCTGGTGTTGTATGCTTTGGGCACTGTGCCACTGCTATCCAGTGCCACAGTGCAAGTGCTCCCTACTGTAAATTGATGTACTAATCAGTGGTTCCATGTTTGGCTATTTTAGTTTACTTGTCAGACCCTAGTCTAGTGCACTGAGTGTGTGTAATCCAAATGCTGCTGGTGGGCCTGCAGCACTGGTTGTGTCACCCACAGAAGCAGCCTTGTAAAATGTGTCTAAGGCTTGTCATTGCAGAGCTTGCGTGCAGTCTGGTACTGTCAGGATGACTGGGCAAGTGCACCCACTTCCCAGTCTCTAAACCTTCCCTTTTCTTCATATCAGTCACCCCTATGGTAGGCCCAAGGACAGGGTGCATTATAAGTATAAGGTAGGACAAGCCCTGGTGTGTGTGGCATGGCCTAATAGTGAATTACAGCCATTTTAGTTGTTCACTATTGCAGGACACCTGTTCTCCATAGGCCAGAATGGGCTGTTAGAATTGTTACACTTTATAATCCTAACCGTCTCAGAGAACATGGTAGAAATTCGAGTTTTGTATGCCTGAACTCAGAATAATAAAATACATATTTTAGTGAAGTTTATTTTAATATTCTGTTTGCAAATACCACTTTTAGAAAGTAGGTATTTGCTTGTCTAGCCATTCAAAACTGCCTCTGCTAGTTTGTGTATTCCGATGTCTGGTTTTGTGAGTGACAGGGCTGGGGAATTCCAGGAGACAGGCTGAGTCACCTAGTGGTGAATAGAGAGATCTGCATCTAGATGGGAGGGAGGAGTGCACCTGAACCTTGAATCAGGCTGTGCCTGCCTTCCACAATGCTGGCTCCACCCCCTGGGGAGCGGCTGATGTCTCTGCCCTCACACTGAAAGAAGAGAAGAAGTCCTGTAAACAAAGTGCTCCAGGTCTCTACTTGCCTTCCACAATGCTGGCTCCATCTCCTGTGGGGCGTCTGATGTTTCTGCCCTGCACTGTGAAAGGAAAGGAGAAGTCTGGTAAACAGAGTGCTTCAGAACTGGTTTGGACTGGGCAAAGGCCCCTCTCCCCTCAGAGAACAAAGGATTTTGGGGTATAATTATTGGGACCCTGATCCCATTAAATTAGATCGCTTTTGGACTACAAGAAGAAACCTTTACTGAGGAGAGGAACCTGAAGAAACTGAGGAGAGACTATTCCTAAGAAGAAGTGCTGCTTGGGGGATTGGCCAGCAGTGGTTGCCTTATTGCCAAAGGAAGGAGAAAGGAACTTTGTGTACTTTGCTTTCAACTTGTGAAGGATTTCCAAGGGCTTGAAAAAGAGCTTGCCTCCTGCTGAAGTCTCAGGGACAACAGACTTCACCCCCAGCGCCCCAGAGTTCTTGTGGAAGTGCCTGCTGCTGTTTTGGGCCTTCTGAGGAACTGTGTGTCGCAAGGAGCTGGAAGCTCGACTCAATGAGAAGAAGCGTGTCGCTGTGCCTGCCGTCGCAACTCCGAAGGAGGGTGTCGCCGCTGGAACTGTCACACTGCACCGCATCAGGAGAAGAATCTCGCAACGAGGTCGGAGTGTGTCGCCGTTGCAACTCCGAAGAAGGAGGGTGTCGCCGCTGGAACTGTCGCATTGCACCGCATCGACCAAGAGCACCTCACATCCCCGAGAAGCGCGCCGCCGTCGGAGCTGCTGCCATCGCATCTTGGATGTCGCTGCTGTAGTTGTTGCATCGCGTGGAAGATTCATGCATCGTGGAGCAGAGCGTCGTCACTGGAGCTGTTGCCGTCGCATCGTAAGGGTGTCGCCGCTGCAGTCCACGCATCGAACCAAGAGTTTCTCGCATCCCCGAGAAGCGTGCGCATCTGGAATATCTTCACGTATTTATTTCTTTGTATCTGAACTTTGCCGACTTTCCCATCGCTGCGACACTGCTTGTCGTGGAAGCGCAACGCAACTTAAGGTACATTGACGCAGAGTGTTGCATCTAAGAACTGAACTGAGCTAAGCTTAAATCTACCATCTTAAAGTAATCATAGTGTGTATTTTTGTAGTTTATGGTCTTGTGGTAACTCTATATAAAGTCTATTTATTTTTTATATAAAACCTGTGTGGTGTCCATTTGTAGTGTTGTCACTGGGTTACTGTATATGGTCACAAGTGCTTAACTTACAACGCCTCTGAAATAAGCCTTGACTGCTCGCGCCACGCAGCCTAGAGGATGAGCAGGGGTTATTTTAGGAGTGTAACCCCCTTGTCCTGACTAGAGGAGAGGGTCCCTATTTGTCACAAGTACCTACCTGTGCCAACTAAAGATCCCCAAATCTAACAGTCTGTCGTGGCATAAGTGAACAGGCTGGTACCAACAGATACTGGGGAAGAAATCCAGGTGCTTGTGAGGCACAGAGCGGGGCATGAGTGCACCTTTTGGAGGCAAAGCTCACGAGTCAGGACTGGGTAGGGGTAGACAGGGCCAATGCAGTGTGAATAGTGTGCGCACAAGCCCTAATAGTTGGGAAATGGTCTCTTTGGACGTAGAGGACCAGCCACAGTGAGTGGGGGTCACAGTGACCACTCCAGGTTGCACCCTCTCTGAGGGTGGAGCACAACTTAGGGCTTCTGGGACATTAGATTGTCTTTCCAGTTGTGCGTGTTGGTTGTGCAAACACAGTGTAAATGGACACTGGCTGACATCTCGAGTGACTTTCACACATCATACAACTCTGGCACTTGAGGGTGTATTGTGTGAACCCAAAAAGTGGTATAAAATGAGGGCAAGGACCATTGGATGGAACCGTGGCTGTCTCTGCCTCCTATGGCACCATTTGTACAGAGTTCATATGCCTGAAAGATAACGATTCTTCCAAAAAATCAGGGTTCAGAGGCTGCAGATTGGGAGGAGAAGTCTGAAGTGAGACGGACAGGGATCGGGGTCACTTGCCCCGGATGCCAGGCAGAGAAGGAAACAACAGCTGGGAAGGAACTATTTGGAGGCGAGTAGAATTTTCTCAGAGAAAAACATAGAGTATAGATGATACCAGATGCAGAAGGTCTTTTGACGTCTGTGGGGCTGTACCACGGAGGGCGTGGACTAGTTAACTCCTTCAGCCCCACTTGCCCTAGGTGAAATTAGTCACCACGTATCTGAAATAATATGTTTTATGTGCCTGTCATCACTTTACAGTAGGAGAGACATTACAACAAAGCAGGGAGCAGGTGATGTCACACTAAAAATAAGCTACGAATTTTCGCACAGGCCAGAGTCCTGTAACCGGTTGCTAGGTTACTGTGTGAGGGACCTTGGTCGCCTGACTGAGGAGTGTACGCCTCATAGTAAAGGCAGATAACAGGAGGCAAAAAAAGGGCCAGTGGTACATCCCAAGAGAGAATCAATGCCAGGGGTGAGGGAATACAGCTGATGAGATGGAGGCGTAGCGCAGCAGGAGTGGTTACTATGGAAACATTAATGACTGGGTAAAATAGCTGATGGAAACTAAAGAATCCATTCTGTAAGTAAGTAAAAAGGAGAGCATACTGCCCAGGGGCCGTGGACTACCAAGGAGAACATTGGGGTACAAATGAAGGTTGACCCCTGGAAACAGGGAGCTACCTTTCTTGAAACAAGATTCTGCCAGTGGAAGAGGGACAAGAAACTTTAATGGACCTTCACTTTATAGTGGTTCATGATATTTGTAGAGGGGCAATACTAACCCTCGCATAATGCCTGATGTGAAGTTAGGGGATGTATGTTAAGAGAGGGCCTGCAGGGGGCATTGCATAGGGCAGATGGCACACTGATGGAATCATACACTTAAGTAGGTGAGTGGGGTCAGGAGTGGTCCTCTTGAGCAAGGCAGCTACATAATGGATGAATGGAGGAGTAATGATCGGAGGAAGAGTGGAGATGGAGGGAGCTATAATTCAATGCGAGTGCAATGTTTGGTAGCAGCATAATGGGTCATGATTACCCTCATATGTCAACATTAGGGACATGAAGTCGATGCAAGTTGAGGCACAAATGTGGCAACAGATAGACGAGATGGGACAAAGCCAGTGGTAGTCATTGACAAGGGTGGGGAAGAAGCGTCCTCTCGCGGCTGTGGGTGGAAAGCTATTCAGATAAAATCAACTTACCTCCTGGAGCTAAATAAAGCTGCCATACTTGGGTCTAGACATATGAGGGAAGCTAACAGTGCATTGTTACAAGAGTGGTGAGTGTTACTGTGTTGCTCAATACTGGAAAAACTGTGTCTATGGCATGCTCCCTTTCTTCTGCGCTGCACTATGATGCCATTAAAACTGGTATAGGCGAGTTTGGCACCTTGCATGGTACAATATTGGTTTTTCACTCTTTAATTTGGGGTAATAAGCATTAGCGAACACATAATAGGTATAGGGTAATCTTTTTGAGGGAACAGGGGCTGGTGGGAATTTGCACAACAGGGCAGAATGGTCAGTGTGGAAGAAGTGGGAGAATGGAGACATGGCTAGATGCACTTATATGCGAAGACGAAATAACCCTAAATCCTTGGCCACCTGTCTATCAAAGAAGTGCTGGACCAGGGAAAGGAGGACCATTGGCCCAATACATTGGGCCGTGCAAAAACAGAGTGGGAATTTACTGACAAGAGAGATAAAGGGCCTGCGAAGAGTCACACCCTACCTAATATCATTTCTACCAATACGAGAATTGCGCCCCTCTTTAGAAGATGAGTAATATATGACATAGTTCTATGCAGAGAATAACCTGCACTGCAAGAAATAGTACAGGAGTGAAAAGAGAGAGAGGATCACAAGTGTACACACTGGCATTTACTTACTTAAAAACTCACAGAGACCCATGAAAGGGAGATTCCTGTGGGTCAGAGGAGCTGCTGGGCTAAAGTTTTAGCTTTCTCCTTGTTACCCCCAGCTCACCCGGTTACCACCCTCTTCAGCAGTAGTCTAGCTTATTGAGCATGCCACCCTATAGTCTTCCATGATGCTACATCTCCTTTCATTGTGGCCTACTGAGCAGGAGAAGTTGTGCGGCTGTCTGTGCTGGTCTGTGCCTCGGCTGCACCAAACGCGGGATCCTTTGGCATTTTGAGGTCTGACCCTGATTACCAACTTAACTACTCTGCACTGGAGTTACATTCCTATTGGACTCCAGGTACCTGCAATCCCCCACCTCGATAATTCATCATTGAAGGCCCGGTCTCTTGCTCCACGCGTGGGCATTGCTTTGCTGACCTATCTTTACCTCCATCCATCTCACAAGAGAGTGACACCATGGAACAAGGTCTGAATCATAGTTGTTTCTGGACCAGCGTGCACTCCTTCGCCAAGCACAGACTTGACATCTGGATTTCATCTTGCATTTTAAAGCAGATGTACTTTTCCTAACAGAAACTTGGCTTCCTTATCCCATCTCATTTGACATTGTATTGGCCGTCCCCCAGTGTACTCTATTCTCCTTTAGAACCGTCCGACATGCACAGGCAGTGGATTTAATTTCCTCTACTGGTCAAATTTCACCTGCTCATACATTAACCTGAGTAAGATTCCCAACTCTAAGGCTCGCATCTCACCTCCAAAAATCAAGGCATGCTTTTTCTCCAGTTCTCTCATCTATCAATCCCTAGGATATTCCACTAGCTTCTACGCCATGCTGCCAGCTGGTACCCTCAATTCTGAAGTTCACTAACTTCTAGTGTAAAGGTGACTTTAATTCACATACGGACCTCTGCCTTTTGGACACTATGTCAGATCTACTCATACATAACGCTGGGCCTATGTTAGACCCGATCTTCTCAAAATTGCCTTAATTGGCATTCAATCACAGGTTTTTTCTTAGCTGGTTAGACCAGGCTGTCATCCCTTTCCAGTTTTAGTCACTTCCTCAATTTTTCCTCCTCCTTTTCCCAAGATGCTCTGCAGACCTTGGTTGAAGATTTGTTGACATACCTTCGCTAAGGCTTTGGCCACCAAACACCCTTTCCTTCTCAGGTATGATCACCAAGGACATGACCAATTTCAACACTTGGATTTCATCTGCCTTGGATTCTACAGCCCGTGTTAAAATTAGAAACTCATTTTTTAGGGCGCTCTCCTCTCCCTGGTTTTCTGAAATTTTAACAGAGAAGAAAATATGTATTAAATAAGATAGAACATATCTAGAGAAGTAAGGACTAATCTGGAGAAGGAAGTACAGCCAAGAGTCTGAAAGTATATACCTCAGCCATTAAAAAGTATTGCAACATTATGAACTCATCCTAAGATCTCTTGAAAACAGACAAACTAGTTAATTTATCTAATTCCTCATAATAAGTTATATTTACTGTAAACTCTAACATGCTCCCCACAGCCTTTCAACAATCTGTGCCCTCTTCTCAAACAGCTAGATTCATGAAGCCAAATTGCGATCGCAATAGCTGCGAATTAGCAATTGCGATCGCAATTTCAAAGAAAGGGATTCATGATAGTGAAAAAAACAAAATAGCGAATTCGCAAAATAACATTTGGCAACAGATTGAAGAGATAGGACAAAGCCAGTGGTAGTCATTGACAAGGATGGGGATGAAGCGTCCTCTCGCGACTGTGGGTGGAAAAATATTCAGATAAAAGCAACTTACCTTCTGGAGCCAAACAAAACTGCCATATTGGGTCTAGACATATGGGGAAAGCTAACAGTTGACAAGAGTGGTGAGGTTTACTGTGTTGCTCAATACTGGAAAACCTGTGTCTATGACATGCTCCCTTTCTTCTGCGCTGCACTATGATGCTATTAAAAGTGGTATGGGCGAGTTTGGCACCTTTCATGGTACAATATTGGTTTGTCACTCTTGAATTTGGGGTAATAAGCATTAGCGAACACAGAATAGGTATAAGGTAATTTCTTTGAGGGAACAGGGGCTGGTGGGAATTTGCACAACAGGGCAGAATGGTCAGTGTGGAAGAAGTGGGAGAATGGAGACATGGCTAGATGCACTTATATGCGAAGATGAGATAACCCTAAATCCTTGGCCACCTGTCTATCAAAGAAGTGCTGGACCAGGGAAAGGAGGACCATTGGCCCAATACATTGGGCCGTGCAAAAACAGAGTGGGAATTTACTGACAAGAGAGATAAAGGGCCTGCGAAGAGTCACACCCTACCTAATATCATTTCTACCAATAGGAGAATTGCGCCCCTCTTTAGAAGATGAGTAATATATGACATAGTTCTATGCAGAGAATAACCTGCACTGCAAGAAATAGTACAGGAGTGAAAAGAGAGAGAGGATCACAAGTGTACACACTGGCATTTACTTACTTAAAAACTCACAGAGACCCATGAAAGGGAGATTCCTGTGGGTCAGAGGATCTGCTGGGCTAAAGTTTTAGCTTTCTCCTTGCTGCCCCCAGCTCACCCGGTTACCACCCTCTTCAGCAGTAGTCTAGCTTATTGAGCATGCCACCCTATAGTCTTCCATGATGCTACATCTCCTTTCATTGTGGCCTACTGAGCAGGAGAAGTTGTGCGGCTGTCTGTGCTGGTCTGTGCCTCGGCTGCACCAAACGCGGGAACCTTTGGCATTTTGAGGTCTGACCCTGATTACCGACTTAACTACTCTGCACTGGAGTTACATTCCTATTGGACTCCAGGTACCTGCAATCCCCCACCTCGATAATTCATCATTGAAGGCCCGGTCTCTTGCTCCACGCGTGGGCATTGCTTTGCTGACCTATCTTGACCTCCATCCATCTCACAAGAGAGTGACACCATGGAACAAAGTCTCAATCATAGTTGTTTCTGGACCAGCGTGCACTCCTTCGCCAAGCACAGACTTGACATCTGGATTTCATCTTGCATTTTAAAGCAGATGTACTTTTCTTAACAGAAACTTGGCTTCCTTATCCCATCTCATTTGACATTGTATTGGCCGTCCCCCAGTGTACTCTATTCTCCTTTAGAACCGTCCGACATGCACAGGCAGTGGATTTAATTTCCTCTACTGGTCAAATTTTACCTGCTCATACATTAACCTGAGTAAGATTCCCAACTCTAAGGCTCGCATCTCACCTCCAAAAATCAAGGCATGCTTTTTCTCTAGTTCTCTCATCTATCAATCCCTAGGACATTCCACTAGCTTCTCCGCCATGCTGCCAGCTGGTACCCTCAATTCTGAAGTTTACTAACTTCTAGTGTAAAGGTGACTTTAATTCATATACAGACCTCTGCCTTGTGGACACCATGTCAGATCTACTCATACATAACGCTGGGCCTATGTTAGACCCGATCTTCTCAAAATGGCCTTTATTGGCGTTCAATCACAGTTTTTTTCTTACCTGGTTAGACCAGGCTGTCATCCCTTTCCAGTTTTAGTCACTTCCTCAATTTTTCCTCCTCCTTTTCCCAAGATGCTCTGCAGACCTTGGTTGAAGATTTGTTGACATACCTTCGCTAAGGCTTTGGCCACCAAACACCCTTTCCTTCTCAGGTATGATCACCAAGGACATGACCCATTTCAACACTTGGATTTCATCTGCCTTGGATTCTGCAGCCCGTGTTAAAATTAGAAACTCATTTTTTAGGGCGCTCTCCTCTCCCTGGTTTTCTGAAATTTTAACAGAGAAGAAAATATGTATTTAATAAGATAGAACATATCTAGAGAAGTAAGGACTAATCTGGAGAAGGAAGTACAGCCAAGAGTCTGAAAGTATATACCTCAGCCATTAAAAAGTATTGCAACATTATGAACTCATCCTAAGATCTCTTGAAAACAGACAAACTAGTTAATTTATCTAATTCCTCATAATAAGTTATATTTACTGTAAACTCTAACATGCTTGCCACAGCCTTTCAACAATCTGTGCCCTCTTCTCAAACAGCTAGATTCATGAAGCCAAATTGCGATCGCAATAGCTGCGAATTAGCACTTGCAATCGCAATTTCAAAGAAAGGGATTCATGATAGTGAAAAAACCAAAATAGCGAATTCGCAAAATAAAATTTGCGATTCCGCAAATAAAATCGCAGAATCCTGGAACAAGCCCGTTTGCGATTCTGAAATAGCGAGAAACCATGTATTCTGCGAAATCATTTGCGAACTCGCAAAATATTCGCAATCGCCATTCATGAAAAATTGCTTACTGCGAAAAACCCGAAAACCGGTATTTGCGACGCGCAATTTAAGGAGAACCCAAACCAGGTGGTAACCAGTAAGGAAAAAAAAAATATCTAAAAAATGTTAGCAAACTACCAACAGGTGCAGGCCTGACCAAACACACTTAAGGACATGCAGCTGGAGCATGAGGATTCTCACAATGCCAGGACTCTACATGGTGGTCTGGCGGCAAAGGCTACAGCGAGCAGCACGGTACAGACGTAGGATCCAGGAGCGGATATTCCGTGTGCGGGTCACCCTTCTGGGCCAAACCAGGGAGCAAATTTACGCGAAGTACCGCCTAAATGGGGCAATGATCATCAAGCTGATCCGGGACCTAGACCTCCTGATGCAGCACCCAACAAGGAGGACCAATGCCGTTCCCACCCATGTGGAGGTATTGTGCAGCCTGCACCTACTGGCCTCCGGAAGCTTCCAGGGGATAGTCGCTGTCGCAGGGGGCATTTCCCAACCCACCATGTCCGCTACCTAAGGAGTTTCCTGGAGGCCATGCTGACCCGGCTACACCACTACATCTCATTCCCCACCAGCCAACAGGACTTGAATGACACCAAGCTGCAATTTTACAATGTAGCACAATTTCCACATATAATAGGATGCATTGACTGTACCCACATCCACATCTGCCCACCAGCACAAACGGAATACATGTATCGCAACCGCAAGTCCTACCACTCCCTCAATATCCAGATGGTGTGCAATGCAAAGACAATCATCACGGACATAGTGGCACAGTACCCGGGGAGCACACATGACCACTGTTCCCACTAACGTGCGCAGTGTCTTGGATTTAGCGCACACACTGTGAGACATCCCTACAAGAACTTTCGCGCCGCTGCTTTTTAAATGCGAGCGGCGCGAAATCTACGTGTGAAGTAGAGGGAGAGACATGGTGCTCTCAGGCGCCCAAAGCCCATTGTGCTGAAAGGGCTTCTGCTTCAGCCCCCCACACCTCGTTGTGTGTCAGCCCAGCTAAGACAGCTTCCCGGGCACACAACTGCCGCACGGAGTACTTCACGGGTCTTTAAAAGACCATTTGCATGTAAATGAAGTTTGTCTTTTTTTCGCCCCTGCATCTCAACACTTCTTACTGCCTACTGGACTTCCTGTGCAGAGGCCGAGTACCTTGGCATTTATACTTCTTCTCTGGAGCACTTAGTCCTAAAACATGCCTATGGTGCCTTTTTGTCTTCTTGCATCAAAAAGCTTCACATAATCACGTTTAGACACGGACAGTTAGGCTGAAATATTTGTGGTGGTTCTGCGGTGGTAAATTAAGAGGGCGATCGGTTGAACTGGGGTTCACTTGTAGCCATATCTGGAGTACAACCAGACACGCTAAAATGTAATTGAGTAACTTGTTCAACAGGATTAATAAACGGCATGATGTGTTTTAGTCTTGTGCCTGTTCCGCTTACATACACAGTTTACAAATGCTTCAAAGCAGCCTTAAATGTGTTGTCAGATGCCAGAGCTTTCCACTGTATCGGGAAGTGGGGGTGGTGGGGGCTACAACAAAGAGAGGCGGAGGTGGGGGGAGATTGGAAACAGTAGCCGTGAAAACATCCAAAAGGACAGCTATTAGTCCCACAGTTATCAAAACCTCGCCAGCAAGCTGCTGAGATTCTAGCTATAAGAAGACTAGAAATACCTTTCGCTAAAGGAATATGGTGCAAATATATTTCATCACTGCTTGCAACTTTAATGGGATGTTTCCTGCAATCCGATTCCTAAACAGACACACTGCGTGGCCATCGAGAGCTATTGGCAGGGGCTTTTCACAGCTGCCAAGACTCAAATGCTGGTAAGTGTCAACGGGCCAGAGATCTATGCTGAAGCCAGCCCGAGAAGTTGTGTGACTGCACCATCAAAGCACAGGGACAGGCCACTTTGCTCAGATGGAATACGAGGGGCCTGATTTGGATTTCGGCAGGCAGCCACTTAGAATAACTACAGAGATATTGACTGAGCCATTAATATAATTGCACAACAATCATAAACTAATTGCCCAATGTAGTTTTCTATTCTGAGGACAGTAACGACCAATCCTCATATGGCCTTCGTGTGACCTTTTCAATTAATTGGCTTTGGAAGATACCGATAATCACATCAAACAAATAGAGAACATTTTCTTCAAAACTGCATTTAGACCTTGCATGTATTACATTCTACGTCAATAAACAGGAAAACAAATTCAATGTGTTGGAAGATACAATATGAGGTACCGGATTGCTCCAGCGTCCTTACATTGAGTCAGGCTGGCAAAAGTTTCAGAAAAAGTCATACATTTCATCCCATTGTTGTCCTTCCTAAGGAATGTCAAGAGTTAAGGGAGAGGAGTTGGCCTAACGGCTAGGGCGCTCGACTTCGGACCTGGGGATCTGGGTTCGAGTATCGGCAATGACTCCAAAAAAACATCCTGTGATTCTGGGCAAATCACTTAATCTCCCCGTGCCTAGCAAAAATTAATGTGTGTCCTCATGTAACGTGACTGGTCCAGTCACGTTACATGAGGACACACATTAATTTTTGCTAGGCACGGGGAGATTAAGTGATTTGCCCAGAATCACAGGATGTTTTTTTGGAGTCATTGCCGATACTCGAACCCAGATCCAATTCGGGTTGCGCCCTTAAAAAAAATCTGATAAAA
Organism: Lissotriton helveticus; assembly: GCF_964261635.1. Lineage (NCBI taxonomy): Eukaryota > Metazoa > Chordata > Amphibia > Caudata > Salamandridae > Lissotriton > Lissotriton helveticus. The sequence continues at coordinate 169,820,202 of NC_136059.1, read as the reverse complement.
TTGTGGATTACCAGGTGTAAATATTTTCAAACAAGGAACTAATTAAGGTGTAAGCAGAAATGTTATACATATGTACTACTGCACCTGAAAAGTTTCCTATTTCCCCCCCCCCCTTTCCATACGCTTCAGTTTAATTTAGTATTTTCCCTTGCCCATTGCACCCAGAAAAATCTTTACTCCTGCCCTTGATAGGAGTTCACTTTTAAGTGCTTTTTAGGTGGGAACCTACTTTTAAACTCTATGCGAGTACCCCCTAATCAGGAGTTTGAAGAGGTTCACCACCAATACAGAAGGACCACCACTGAAACGGCCACAATTCTACCATTACTAGTAGAGTTGCATTGCACAGGAATTTCACCTTAAAGGCAACATTTTGATTTGAGCAAATTACAGTGGACGGGTGATTTCACAACTCGTTTTTCTGTAAATCAGAAACTTGCTCTGGCCTGACCTAATGATCTTTTTCCACATCTACTTTGAACTTCAAGGCACATAAACATTTGTGATTCCGAAACTTATATTTATTTTTTCGCCATCAGATTTCACCTTTGAATCTAGCTAGATATGTATATTTAATATATCAGAATTAAACATAAATTAGGGACCAAAGATGGCCTTAGAAACAAACTCATATTTTATCCATTTGTTTGCTGGGCCTTCCTAACATGTGTTGACAACTGAAGCTGTTGTGCTAGCTAGTATGTGCATAAAAAAGGAGCAGGTGAACGAAGAAGAAAGGAGATAGAAATGCAACAAACAGTAAGTGGGATAAAGGCTGGCTGGTCATAGACGATCAGTTCTGTTCCACAATTACCAAAAAAAAAATAACACTGGTCTTTTAATTTACTTGTGAACCACGATTTGAATGCAGCGAAAGAGACTTTAATAACAGCCATTGCTTTAGAAATACTAATTAAAATATTGTAAATAAATCAACTTGCCCACCTTTTCCACTTTTCTTTTCTAGAATAGCTGAGAAATATACATATATATATATATATATATATATATATATATATATATATATATATATATATACCATCAAACCTCCCTGCCACGGACTAATTTGAGCCGCACACATTAAGTGGGTTTTGTCATTTTATTGGAGGATGCTGGCCCCCAAGTCCTGATGCATTTCGGCCTTTTTTGACCTTTCTCAAAGGGCGGGGCTTCTTCTTCACAACAGCTACGGGCCAGTCTATTCACTTGTATAAGTGGATGGCTACCTGCTGGTGGGCGTCATCCCAAGCATGCTGGTCTCTGTAGTCCGCTATGGCCATTCTTCCCGCATCGCTTCAATAATTGCTGTGCCCACGTAATTCCCTGCACATGTTTTCCGGTTATGCAGGGATCCTGAAACCAGAGTACACTCTCTGGCGGCAGCCGCAGCCCATTTGTGGTTTTCACCGTCAAAAGTGTTCGTCCCAAGTCGGGCTTCTCAGCGCTCTTTAAGTAGGAGGTGCGTTCCTCTCGGCGCGGACCACGCCGTCAACATGCCATCAAACCTCCCTGCCACGGAGTAATTTGAGCCGCACACATTACGTGGGTTTTGTCATTTTATTGGAGGATGCTGGCCCCCAAGTCCTGATGCATTTCAGCCTTTCTTGGCCTTTCTCAAAGGGCGGGGCGTCTTCTTCACAACAGCTACGGGCCAGTCTATTCACTTGTAGAAGTGGATGGCTACCCCCTGGTGGGCGTCATCCCAAGCATGCTGGTCTATATATATATGTTTAAAGTAAATTAGTGAGCCTGTCGACAGAAAAAATTAACAGCTAAAAACTGACAAGAAACAAAGAAATAATTGGCACAGTCCTCTTCGGACTCCAAAAATGGTAAATGCAACTTGTTGTCGTATCTGGATTAACACGAGGTGAGCTTTGGGTTAGGAAATAGTTTTTAATTGGTTGGCTCTAAAGTCAATCTAGTTAGCTAGTTTCTTATTGGATGGCTTTTGTCACTCTTCTTGTGTTTTTTCTTCTCCTGAACCATAGTTTCTCTACCACCCTTTTGATTGGATGACTTGTATCCTTCCACTGCTCACATTCAGATAACGAAATTATTATTATTTTTAGCACTACACAGGAGTGAGCACATGTGTTTTTTGAGTTCTCGCCCTTGCTCTGTGTGTTGACTCTCTGTTCACCCTTCCGCTCCCTTTTTTTCCGGTCAAATAATAACTTTGGTGATAAAAGTAGCATTTCATAAAAGCACACACAGTACATCAACAGCACACTAAATATTATATAGTCTCTTAAAATCTACAAACTAGTGTTGTCCTGAGCGCTGTCCCAGAGCCCCTTTCCCATCGAACAGGGCTGGTTATTCCCCATTTGACAATTAAGGTGACTTTCAGACTTTCATGCTAGTCACCATGCAACAAAGTTTAATTTCGGCCTTAAGAATCAATATGAGCAGGCCTGACTGACTAAAGCAATCTTCTCAGACGGGGCAGCCAGCAAGTTCAGAGAATACCGAGGCATGTCTTCTCAGGCTCCGGTCTCAAAATGCGGGAGGGTTGTGGCATCTAGCAGACCTCTCTGGATGATGCATCAGGACAAACTATCTCTGACGGGATATCCAGACATTACTCCGTAGCTTGCTCGTCTAATTGTAAATATGTTATGTAATTGTGTATGTATGTGAACTTGTATAGGCTCACAACATTCCCCACCCTATGATCAGTCCTTGAGCTGAGGATCTTCAGGAAAATATTATTATGATACCACCATTGGAGTCCTGTGCTTTTCTAAAACCTAAGTGTACTTGCCTGTGTAACCAATTCATGTAATTGCGTGTATATCTAAATTGAAAACCTGCCTTAAGACACTTCATGTGGCGCTACATGTGTATAAATGAACTCTCTTTTCACTTTTTTAAGCAAAGGTTCGGTGTGAAATTTGGCGTTGCACACATACGCTGTCTGGTTCCCGTCACACATAGCCTTAGTTGCAGCGCACAGAGACCTTATACTGCCGCACACAGAGGGAAAAAATTTGAGGGAACATTGCACATGACTCCTTCATATTCCGCACAGTGGCATTCACACACGACTGGCCAGGAGAGACTTTGGTGAAGGACACCTACTTGGTAAGTACACATGCCCTACAATATTACACTGTGATAATGTAGCTGCGCAGCACAGGCACTCACCCTCTGCTCCTATTATTCAGGTGACAGCGGCTACGCTCTCCGTGAGTACCTCCTCACACCATACCTCAACCCTGCAACACCACAGCAACGGCGTTACAATGCAGCACACATACGCACAAGAAATTGCATTTAGAGAGGACATTTGGCCTTTTGAAAGCAGATTCCGCATACTGCACAAGACTGGTGGGGCCATCAAATACGAGCCAGAGGTCTGCTGCCGCATCATGGCTGTGTGTGCAATCCTCCACAACATTGCTACCAAGCGCAGGATACCTGTAGACATCTCTGGCAGTGAGTCGGAAGGGGACAACCGACCACCTGCACATGTGCATCACGCACACAGTGAGAATCCTGCAGAAGGACACAGGCGCCGCAACCAAATCTGCATGAACTATTTCTAGTGCACCCACTCCCCACACCCATTACTTAACTCATGCATGACAACATTAATAATGACATGAGTCAGATTAAGTTAGTCAGAATATTTGTAATTGTTACAACACAATAAACTGGTCATTCTGCAAACTGGTACATGAATGACATATTGCGTCATATGTCTGTTCTTCAGGAGGGCATGCTTGTAGCAGCAGCATTGCCCCTCATGTAAATGTTCTATTGTTCAATGCCGCCTCCGGGCAGATGCTCCCAACCTCCTTTCTCCATCATCCTCCTGAATAGGCCGTGAGGCAGCAGAGGGCCTGCTGCTGCGGCGGGGTGCTACCACCGGTGGAACAGACTGGCTGCTATGGCTGGATGTAGCCTCACTAGTGTCGTCATCCTCCCCCCGCCTGGCCATGGTCGGTAGCCTGCATGCCCTGCACTGCTGTTGACACATGCTCCAGAGCACTCGCGACGTCCTGGCAGCACTGGACCATTTGGACCTGCATGGCCAAGGAGCGTCGCGAGAACTGGGAGGTCGCGTTCCCAATAATATAGTTGGACCGCGTGTATGCTGACAGGTGGGTCAGCAGCTGGCGGTGTCTGCAGCGGTTGAGATCCCGCTGGCTGTACATGGCCTGTGTGTTGGCATCAAGATGACGGGCCTGGTTTTGATGCACATGTAGCATAAGGCGCTCAATGGAGAGCCCACCTGGTCGCACGTTTTGTCCCCTGCCAGCGCGGGAATTGTTAGTGCGCTGCTCCCTCACCAGTCCGCTTGACTGGCTCCTCACAGCCGCAGGGCGGCGGGCTGGTTGGCGAACTGCTGCTGGTGTTGCAAGCCCCACTGGTGGTTGTGTGACGCGCAGTGGTACTGCAGCGCCTAGTTGCACAGGGGTGGCACTGGCCACAGGGGCAGGTGGTGTAATGACCGCTGGTGCGGCAGCTTGCCCTGATGGTCCGGGCTGTGGGGATAGATGTGTGTCTCCCTCTGTGTCCTCCGTGATGTCCTCAATTACCAGGGCATCGCTGTCTGTGCTGGGGACTTCTGCGCCACCAGTGATGTAAAGTGGACGTTGATTAGTGACATGTTTCTTACACATTTAGGCTTCCTACATGCATGCAGACTACCATTCCCTGACTCGCTGCAGGAGTGACTCTCACTAAACATGTCTGGCTTAATGGGGCAAGATGGTAATTGTGGTCAGACTACATGTCCCACAATGCAATAGCGCTTTAGTGGTGTGCTTTGGCTGCATGACTGGGGTTTGATATGGGATGCTCTGGAGTCATGGACATTGTTAGGGGAGAGGGGGTCGCAGTCACATGGCACTTACCTGGTGTGTCGTGGGTGGGTCTGGAGGAGTCCAGTTGGGTCACACCCACGCATGCCTGCGGATTTATGGTGTCCTCCACTCGGTCCTCCAGTGGTGTGTTCGGTGGGACAGTGGGCTCCCCTCCACCTGTCGCCACACGCTCCCCCAGCCTCTCCGCAATCTTCTCCTTTGACTTCCCTCTGAGGTCATACCAGTGTTTTTTTATCTCGTCCACGGAGCGCTGGGTCACCCCCACAGAGTTTACTTTAGCGCGGATGCGCAACCATAACTGCCTTTTATCGGCCTCGGGCACCCTTCTGGAGTCTTTACCGAAGAGCCGATTGTAGTCCTTGCAGACTCTTTCAATCAAAAATTCGAGCTCTTGCTCTGAAAATTTTATTTTCCTCTTTCTTCCACTGGAAGATCCACCTGCAGCTTCCTGTGACATGCTTGCCATTGGGGTGTCTCCTGGTTTACTCCTGTAGGCACACTGGAGGGTAGCTCTGATAATGCTGCTTCCAGTTCAGGCTCTCACTGCTGAATGAGGGTGGAACCTGCCTACTTACTGGTTGTGATGTCATCACTCTGCTCAGGATGCGACTTCCCGTTTTTGCGATCTCGCAGTTAGCGAGATCGCAATTTGCGATTTCGGTAATTGCGAGATCGCAATTTCAACACGGGTATCGGCCGATTATGTGAATATTTACCGATTTTCGTGGACTCGCAATCTGCGATTGCGGCCGATTGCGAATCGCTTTTTTTTCTCGCAAATATTCATGAATTCCATTCTGCGATTTCTTAATTGCGATTCGCTTTTTCTCGCAATTTAGGAATCGCAGAATTTGACATTGATGAATCTGGCTGAAAGTCTATTTGACGACCATGCTACATTTTTTCCTCAACAAATTTGCTAAAAGATATTCCAATTTCTCTCCTCAACCCTCTCTCAGTTCGCTCTTGTTTCTCTCACTTTATATTCTGACCCAACCTCAGAATCATCCGTTGTTTTTCAACTACTTCCAACTCCGAAACATTGACAGCACTTGCTGCTTGTCACCCAGGATCGCCAGATGTCGCCTGTCCACCTTATATCCTCAAATTTGCCAATGACTTCTTCTGTCAACTTCTGAACTTTATCCTACCTCTGCTTCTCTTCCCATACCATGAACACACCCAATGATGTTCACCTGTTAAAGAAACCCTCAGTGGTTCTCTATCTCCCTAGTGGCACTAGCAAAAAAGTGTTCTTGAAAGAATATTCAACTTACAATTGTCCACCATTCTGAAAACCTTTCTCCCTTACTCGATTCACAGTTGGGTTTTAGGTTGGGTTGCGTTGCGGAATAGAATATGTACTCCTGACAAGTACTGAACAAATACGTTCTATGCTTGATGTAGGTGGGTTTGCTGCTGGCATCTCTTTGTGACCTTTGACACAGTCTCTCATTGGATACTTTCCTTTCACCCAGATAGGACTTAATCGGCTTCTGCCTACAATTCCCCCCACTTACTAAAATAGCTCCCCCAGGGCTATTAGATCGGCCCCTCATTGTTTAATGTTTATATGGTCCGTCTTGTCAAGCTTGTGCATTTATTTGACTTTGCCATAATCTCTTGCACTGATGACACACAAGTCATTATCACTTTTGGCAATGACCTCTCATCTACCCCAGAGTAGCTGGTACACTTTTCAAAGTGGGGGTACTGCCTTTGGTGTTATATCACTGAAGTCATAGAGAGTGTGAAAAATCTACAGGATTACGCCTGCTCGCATGATTAAGAAACATTTGGGGGATAAAATCATACTGTAAGAGCACATGAAGACAGCAGGAGATGCCACTCCTGCTCGTTTTTCGTGTTCTGTTGCATTTAGCACTGTTTCTTAGCACAAAATGCATCCCAGTGTCCATTTTGGATGCAAGGGTGCATTTTGCTTTAAGAAAATAGTGATACATGCCAATGGAAAGTTGGTGAAAAATCCTACTTCAAGAGCACATTTAGCGATTGTGAATGACTGCTCATACTCCCTGTTCATGTTCTGTTATGTTTAACATTATTTCCCATACACTAAAATGCCTTTTGGGGGCATTTTTACGCTAAGAGAAAGCGCTAAAGGCAGAATTACTTTTCTCACATAATTCAAGTGTAATCTCATGAAATTCTTAGGTAATTTAATGTGTTGGACTTGGCCCTCTCTGCAGGGTCAACCACAAACTTTTTGCCTTCATCCTCCTGCATTCTGGACCTTTCTTTGTTGGCTTTTGGGACTCTGCGCTTTTTACCACTTTTAACTAGAGCAAATGTGCTTAAACTAACTCTTTTAAACATTTTAAACTTGGTTTACACCCAATGCGCGGTAGTGAAAAACTCTTGGATTCGGTTTTCACTACTGCAAGGCTTTCCTCTCCTGTACGATAACATTGGGTTAACTTATTACATTTATGAAGTGATAATATTCAATTGAGGGAAGGTAGGAATGTCAAATTTGGTTCTACAGGATTGTAATTTAAAACAGTCTTTAATGATTATAAGTCACATGATGAAAATTCTACTTTTAGAAAGTTGGCATTTTCTTGTCCCAAACATGTGGGTTCTGTAGCCAGTTTCCTTGGTCACATGACCAGACCAGGAGTAGCTGACAGTTGGTCTTTGTATATTGCTTCCTGACATAGAAGCATAGGTGTTGGCAGGGTGGACCATCTCTGACTTGATGAGGGCAAAAAGCTGTCACTTTCCACACTTACACATCACAAAGGCTCTCCCTGACAACACTCACAAAGGGTTCAATGCTAATGTATTATGACCCCAGACAAGCTGGGCCAGGGCAGGGAGGTAGGAAATTCCAAACACCTTTTGGATGGAAACCTCCTGAACCTTTATTTCCAAGTGGGAACCAGGAAATCCAACTCTTCAGTACACCTCTGGACCTTTGGAAGACTCGTAAGAACTACTTTGAACCTTTACAAGAAGGGCTGCTACTCTGCTGCCATGCTGCCTGAGTGAAAGGGCTAGATCTGCAACTACATCCCAGGACCACCTGAGTGACTTTAAGGGCTAGTTGGCTGGCATCCTGATTAGAGCCTCAGGGACAGAAAAGGTTCCAACCACCTTAAACCTCTCACTTTGGCTCAGTCTGCTGCGCGCCTTTCCCCCTAAGTGGTGCCACCCCAGTCCTGGACCCTTGGAAGACGGCCTGAAGGTGCTGTGCCAGGCCAGCTGTGGTCCTGTTGTCAAAATTGGCACAGCATGACGCATCGCCTCACAGCTCTACTTTGAAACCGCTGATGCGCGATGCATCCCAAATGCAGGACCTCACATCAGAGCTCACAGTCTCCTCGGAACTGCATCTGCGCATCTTCAATGCAGGACTATGCATCACAAGCCCCTCAATGATGGATCCTCGATGACAATTTAGGACTCTGCATTGCAGCCTCACAACTCCTTGGAGCCAACGCTGCACGACGCGGGATCTCGTAACCCTTCACAACCAGGATTTAAGGTACTTTGTTCAGCAGGCCTAACTTTCCCTGCATTTAGCCCCTGCTTCATTGTGTTTGGACTGAACTTGTGACTTTGTCCTGGTCTGTCATGACCAGACAACCACAGTTGGAGCTTTGAGCTTCTGTGCACTATTTTTACCTACAACTTTCAAATTAAATTTCTACAGTTCCACTGATTGGAATTTTGTTGTTTTGGTCTCAAATAATTTATCAAATGTTATTCTACCTTCCTGAATTGCAGTAGGACTTTTCTTAAGTTGTGTTTTCACTTTATTATTGTTTGAAGTGTAATACATTACATTTGCAGGCTATCAGAGGGTTAACCACAGGTTAATTTATGGTTGCTTGTGACTTCACTCTGCCAGGAATTGTGGCTGCAGCTTATGTAGGGTTTCTCCCACCTGTAGTAAAGATTGGACACAAGTGCAGCGTTCAACTGTAGTTTATTCCAATGAATGAAGCCCACAGCGCACTCCAACCAGTCTGCAGGAATCCCAACAGTGAACAGTCAATTAATAAACTGCTTGAAATATCCATGCCCGCTGCCCGCAGAACACGAGTGGGACTTAAGCATAAACATCTATTGAAAAGAAACAAAGCACAAGAGCGTTTTCAATAACAATGACGCACCTGTCGCTGCAAGGAAAGGTAAACCACGCAGCAGGCACGTTACACTTACACACTACACCCCTTACCCGTTACTCACTTTCCAGCACCACTTCATTATACTACACGGAATTACCTGAGTCATGCCCATGCCTAATATTAATCATTTGTGCCTCACCAACTAAAGTGTCTATTTTTTTTATGCTAAAAACATATTTGTTTTCTACCACACTTCAGAATTACAATAAGAATCTACTACATTTGTGCTTTCCCAAACTGCTACTATATTTTGAAATAGCTGTACAGTTCATTTACAGATATTTAAATGGTGTTGTGCATTAGAAAAAAATGACATCCTACAGCCGTTCATTTCACACACCCTGCACCCCAGTGAGATTGTCCTATAGGTCACTTTACAAAGTCATCTAACTTTTTAGTCGGAGAAAGAAAAGCAAAAAACAATCTCCATGTGAAAAGATTAAGCAGCAGTTTGTTTGAAGACTAGCCTGTGATTTGAACTCTGTCTTTGAACACACAGCAAATGTGACAAGATAAAACAAAGGGGCATATTACCAACGATTAGCGATATTTATCGCTAAAGAGGCTTAGCAACGAATTTTTTAACGCTAAGCATCGCCGGAAATTATCGCAGAGATAACTTGCTATTAGCAAGGTTTATCTCAGAAGTGATAAAAATCCTCGCGCTAACAGCCAAATGAGAGATTATCGCTGGAAAACCAACGATAATCTCTCGAAGTTTGGCGTTAGCTTGATGATAGGGGCTCACAAACTTAGCCATGATATCCACCTTCCATAGGATATCATGGCTAAGTCAGGAAAATACCAGGGGGCATATTCTCAAGGGGGTTTATCTCCGCTTTTTTGGCTTTAAAAGCCAAGAAAGCGGAGATAAAATCATCTCCCTATTACCTAGCTGTCTCTAACACCAGTTAGCGACAGCTAGTAGGGGATAGCGACCATCTTGGGCCTCACTTTGCATGTCAGTGATATTTATCACTAATGACATGCAAAGTGGGCGTGCCAAGATGTTAGCGACTGGAAACAGTCGCTAACATCGCTATCTCCTATTACCAACTTTTGGAGATATTCGCGCTAAGCGCGAATATCTCCAAAAGCTAACACCTGCCCTGAGCAGTTCTTAGGCATGTTATCCAATAGGAGGTGGGTAACATGGCTAAGAGCATTAGCTCGGTAATGCATGAATATCGCTGACTTTTCAGCGATATTCATGCATTGCGGCCGTTTTTTATCGCATTTGCGATAAACCTCGGTAATACCAAGGTTTATCTGTGATAAAAATCACCGCAGCTCAGCGGTAAAATTTTGTCTCTAACCAAGCAATAGCGATAATTATCGCTATTGCTTGGTAATATGCCCCCAGGTGTAAAAAAAGTAGCGCTAACCGCGGTTAGCGCTGCTTTTTTTTGTCTCTAACAGGGTTAGCGAAATACTTGATAATAGGAGAAATGTCGCTTAACAACATTTCTCCTATTATTTTTCTCTGGAACGCCCCCTTTGCATCTCATTAGAGATGCAAGGGGAAGCCTAGGGAAAAAGGGTGCTAACATGCGAATTTGCGTGTTAGCACCCTGTTGCTGATAGGGAGATAATTTTATCTCTGCTTTCTTGGCTTTTAAAGCCAAAAAAGCAGAGATAAATCCCTTGATAATATGCCCCAAAGTTTTAAAACAACTGTGTTGCTCATTCACCTTCTAAACTACAGCATGGTTATTTTGGAGGTACTGTAGCTCCCCCTACCTCCAACTTCTAGCACCTATTATCTACTCAGCAAAATTTTAAAGCCTGTTTTCCACACCCTGCCTGGATCCATAGCAACTGCCCGGAAACTTAATCCCAATAAAACAAAACTTTCATGGGCATATTTATGAGCCCCTTACATCACTCATGCGCCATGCAATGTGGTGTAATAGTGACGAAATGAAAAATGAAATATATGAAACCACACAAGGCCACCTTGCGTAGCCCTGAGTGCCTTCATAAAGCACGAATAGCTGTGTTTCATTACTCTGCATCAGGGAGGTGTGTCCGTGTGTGCAATACATGGATTTTGATGCATTCCCAGATCTATAAGAACAGAAAAACCTGAAAATGCACCGAAACAATACACCTCCCCAAGAGAGGCGAAACAAGGAGAAATATCTTTATTTCTCTTTGTTAGTTCCAATTTCTAGGTGTGCTCAGCACACAAAGAAAGAAGACAATGCCTTTCAGGATTGTTTTTGTGCAGGAAGTTGTCCTTCATGCACAAAAACAATCCTGCATTCAACGCAAAAGCAGACCCCCTGGCACCATGATGCAAGGGGCCTGTGTTGGCCCTAGGCTGGCCAAACAGCGCAAGCACCGGGAAAAAATCAGAAATGCACCGTATGCCTTAAATACGGCGCATTCCTGCCCTTTTCAAGTGCCGCAAGCTGACTTGCTGCGCTGCTCTGTATCACTGTTCCATAAATATGCCCTCAAACGTCTTTGAGCCTTGAGGCTGGAATTCATTCAGGGAGGGAGGATGCAGCATCATTTGCAAATGGGAGTGAGTATCAGTGAAGAGCTGCAGGTCCTTGATCAATAGAGGCCACGGTGCTACATGCACAAGAAGGTGTTTGCAGTGTGTTAGGATTGTGTTTGGATAGAACATCCCCGTCCTGTCCACCCATGAATATCCTGGATCTGAAAAGCACCAGAGGCATATCCACTGTCTTCAGCACATCAGGGGCATATCACTGTCTTCAGCACATCATTCACACTCGTTGCATAGAAGGTTGGAAACTTACATTAATATTAGCGTCTATCAGGGCAGAGGCGGGAATGAGAAGACTCTAAGAACTTTGGGCTGCTAAAGGAAGATAAAATGTCTGCACGTTCAATAGCAGGGTCTGATTCTACCTTATGTTCTGTAGTTATGGGTGACGAATTCATGGCTGCAAATTTGTCATAGATATATGAAAAGGATCATGTTTTTGTTACATATATGTGACCAGTTCTGTCAACAGTGGAGGCGAAATGCACATTGTGTGAGCGCATTGTATTAAGAGTGATGTATATCCCGGATTAAGGCTTAAAAAACTGAGAGATTACACTATGACAGTTATGGTTTTGCACAACCCAGTCCAAGACCTGTTAGATGGACGACTAGTCATGGGACTAGAGATCAGTGCATTGCCAGATGGATTGGCTTGTTGGAAGCACACTATATGCCAGGAGCGAGCCTGCCCTATGTAAGGTGACTTTCGAAGGGCAAGTGTATACCTGCCAGATAACCTCATTTCATACTTTACAAATACTTGTTGTGAACATCCCACAGGACAGGATGCTACGGTATTACATGACTTGTTTCATGGATGGCCACTACGGCAGAGGGATTAGTCATTTATCGGGTTGGGGTGGTAGTACTAGTCAGTGGTAGTAGTAGTAGTGTTGTGTACCTTTTAGCAAGAGTGCGGGGGATCCCTCAGAACATGATGTCAGTCCTCACCAAACAACAAGAAGCTCAATAGAGCAACTCATGGGCATTGATGTTAAACTTTCCAGGAAGTAGAGGCATATTTACAGCATTGCATCTGTGGACGGTGGATGGGAGGAAAGCGAGATAAAGTTTACTACGTATTGAGGGAAGTGCAGAGGCCGGTGTAAGAGAAGCAACAAGCGATGAAGGTCAAGCCTTATAGGAAAAATGCTTCATGCATGTTTGAGGAGGAGGGAATGGGTGAGGTTGGCATAGAGGTAGCATACGTTGAATTTCCTGAATGGGTGGCAATAGGGACTTTATTGGGCTTACTAACGCCCCAAGTCCAGTAATGTCCAGTATTTGTAAAGCACAAACAATTACCCTGAGGTGTCAAGGCGCTGGGGGCCCTCTGGAAGATTAAGCGAGCTATTGCCCAGAGTCACACGGTGCTGGGCAGACCCCTGCGGCCGAATCCAGGGATCGAACCATGATCCCCAGGATACAGCATCAGTCGCCCTGGCCGCTGCACCACACCTCTTCCATAAAGTGGTGGTAAGATGTAAATGGCTAGCATGAAGGACAGAGATGCCAATTAGGTTGGTGGTGATTCAATCGAGGCAAGGTAGGGGCATGCTTATGGTACAGACTTCACCGGCAATAACATTATGAGCTGCCTCGAGGTTGTTTTTTCGTGGTTCCAACTGAATCAACTTAGGTGCAACTCTGATAAATCAGAGGTCCTTTTTTTGGCTGTCCCCCTAACGCCAATTGGAAATCCTGGTGGCCCGCCGATATGTATCCTCCATCGTCTGGTACTTCTATGGCGAAAAATGTGGGTGTTAAAATTGACAATGGTCTGACCTTTAAACCCCAGATTCTCAGTGTAGTTGGCCAATGCTTTGGCCTTCTTAAAACTCTCAGGAAATGTCTTCCCTTTTTGTCACATCCCCACAGGAGGAATACTGTACAGGCCTTGATCGGCTCACGGCTGGACTATGCCAACATACTTTATCTAGCCTCCCGGAATATCTTCTCACCCGTCTACAATCCGTTAAAAATTCGGCAGCAAGGGTCATTTTTGGTCTCAGTCGAAGGTCTAATACCTCTGCTCTTTTAAATTCGTTCCATTAGCTGCCGGTGCGCAAACGCATTTACTTTAAGACTCTCATCACGGCGTTTAAATCTCTTCACGGCACCAGTGCCTTCTATTTAAGGAGAAGAGTGCGCTTCTATTATCCTTCCCGATCCTTGCGATCCACTTCTCAAGCGCTGGCCATTGTTCCTGAAACCAAACGAGCTCGCATTGGGGGACGTTCATACAGACTTTTGGCGCCTCAATTGTGGAACACACTGCCTCTTTCCCTCAGGAAGCTAGACAACCTGCTTTCCTTTAGGAGGGAGCTCAAGACCTGGCTGTTTGGACAGTAGCTCTATGTGTTTTCCGGCCCAGCCCCTGCAGGTCTGTATAGCGCCGGGACACTCTGCCCGAGTAGCTGAGCGCTTTATAAGACCACTCATAACATAACATAACTTAACAAAAACCGCAGGAAGATACATGATACAGGGACTTTGTCTAAAGAAGAAAGAGGGGTTTTATAAGATTAAAGGAATCTTGTAGGTACAAAGACAGGGAACTGGGGAGCCCTGGGAGAGCAGAACATAGAGTCATGGTGGTTCACCAAACTGACACAGAGTCTCACTACGTACACAAGGTTTCCAGGTGACATGAAGACTTTTCTAATAAGAAGGGGTTTGTGATGGCGACCTATGATGAATGAAAACCTTCTATTCTCTGACACTTCCTTGGTTGCAAGTTCTGATAAGCGGCTCTGCTTCCTCGATAAAGGGGACGAGAAGATTTGTGCTTCACTAGGCATTATTCAGCAGCTGTGTCTATGGTATGAACCAAATTACTTTGTGACAGTACAAAATCTGATTCTCAAATTCACGTTGGACATTAAAAAAATTGCTGCCACAAATAGGCGACTGTTTGGAAGAGAAATAGGGTGGTGGCAAATTTGCATATGTCCAAAAGATTATCAATGGGTGCATGAGCAGTTTGTGTCAGATCGAACTTGAAGGGGTGTCTGTTTAGTGATAAAAGTTGACAAAGAAAGAGTCAGGGAGAAAAAACAGGCTGACTACATGGTACTAAAATACGAGAGACCTCCAGCAAGTATTAAATAAAGAAAAATGGTGGCGAAGGAAGTAAGTCAAATAGACTTAAAATGGTTAGCACCTGCTGGGAATCTGGAGACTAATGTTTTCATTTTCAGCAACTTTCCCAGACTATCTGATTGCAAAGTGATGATAGGTTTGCAGTATTACTGGCTTGACTCGAGTATGACTCATATCTACTACACCTGCATCTGACGGCCACAGAAATGATTCATTAATTGGAGCATTTTACTTCCAGATCCGCGTCTTGTTAATGGACTTGCTTCATAAACCACATCTAATGCACGAGGTGAGGCGGTCAAACACTTTGCAACAGCAGGAAATCGTACCAGATCATTCAAATTGTGGGGCTCTGCATAATTAATCAGTGTAATATCATATTGATGAGGAACAGGAACAATTTGTGCTTAATCTCATTTGGGCAAAACACTTAATGCGCCAGCCCAGGATGTCAAATCAGAGCACAAAGAACCCCAAACTGTTCACATCATATGTAAGACAAAGAGTTGTTGCTCATCTGGTATTAACACTTGTGATACGTTCAATCATGCTTGTTATCTTGCATTAATATATACAACAGGATTTATCTGTGGACAAAAAGGGGGAGATTTACTAAGATTGAGCGTCACAATCCAGCGCAATTTGTTTTCTCCAGTTTACTTTCCAGCGCTGCTTTGCATTACTTTGCACCATAGCTGCGTAGCAAAAGTGGTGCATGGGAGTTCCCATGCAACCACCCAGGGTTTCTCACGCTAAACCTAATTTATTAAATAACATAGATTGGGCCTCATTTATGTGGCTCCTGCGGCACTTTTGTGCCACCGGAATGTCACTTTTTTTACGTTCTGGGGGCGCGATGTGCCACTGGCATATTTATAAGGACACGTAAAGCCATGTTACAAGGGTTTTCGAGGCCTTATAAATATGAGCCCCTTTCACTCAGAAAAGTGTGTGAAAGTTGTGTTCCATGGGTGTTGCTGGGGGTGTTCCAAGCAACATCCATGGCTTTTTGACACAGCCCCAGATTTACGAGAAATCGTAAGTTTGAGGCAGCACCAAAAACGTACGCCTCTCCAGGGGGGCTTAAGGGAGGCGCAATGAGGAGAAACATCTTTATTTATCCTTGTTTTTCACTTTATTATTATTATTTCAGAATTTATATTGCGAATGGCTGCCCCAGCAATGGGGCGTCCCAGCGTAGACAGGTACTGATAACTAGATGCCGTATTAAAGGAGAAAATTATGCCGGGAAAAGCCAGGTCTTTTTTCCAGAACATTAGATGATTCTGAATTCCTCTGATGGAAACTGGGAGCGAATTCCATAATCTAGCTGCCAAGACTGTAAACGAGCGCCCACCCGCTCTAAATCTTAGAAGGCTGGGGGCACAGACAAGCTTTTGATCCATTGAGCGCAGGATGCGCCTTGGTGTATTCACCGTTAACAGATCAGCCAGAACCAGGTGTGCTTGTTGAGTAAATATTTTGTGGGCAACGCGCAGCGTTTTGAACTGAATCCTTTCTTCTACTGGCAATCAGTAACTTAGGCACTGGACAGAATTTTGGCAGCACCAGCAGAGTGCAAGTGGCTGCATTTTGTACTCTTTGAAGCCGTTGAACACTGGATTTGTTGGCTCCCATGAATAGGCTATTTCCATAATCCAGCCTGGACAAGATTGTGACCTGGATAATGGTCTGGCAGATTTTAGAGTCAAAGAAGCCCAGTAGAGGTTTTAATCCTCGCAGGAGTCCAAAACCGGTCCCTGCGACTGATGTAGATTGAGTGTCAAATGATAGTCGACTATCAATCCAAACTCCCAGGTTATTTACTGCATCCTTAGTTACCGGGGCCAGTTTGAGATTATCTGGCCACCACTGCTACGACCACAGATCACTGTCCTTTCCTAACACTAGAATCTCTGACTTACTAGCATTTAACTGCAAGCAGTTCCGGGCCATCCAGTTCGCAATCACCAACAAGTCCTCTTAAATTTAATAATATTGTTTTTACAATTCTTAGAGAAGGCGATCACTAATTGGGTGTCGACAGCGTACAACACCAATGACAGCCCTCTGCTTTTAGCTATGATCGCTAAAGGTTGTTCATAAACATTAAAAAGCATAGGGCTTTAAATTGAGCCCTTTGGCACCCCATGCTGCAGAGCATACTCTCTGGAATGGTAGAGTGGTACCAGGACCTGGAATGATCTATATGACAAAAAGGCTCTAAACCATTCCAGAGCCAGCCCCCTAATCCCAATCTGCTGCAACTGGTTCAACAGTAGCTCATGGGAAACAGTGTCGAAAGCGGCACTTAAATCAAGGAGAATTAAGGCCGCAGAGTTTCCATCATCAAGACTACTGCACAGTTCCTCTGTTACTGCCAGCAAAGCAGACTCAGTGCGGTGAAGGGCTTTTGAGAGGGATCTAAAATTTTGTTACATTCAATAAACTCTGAGAAGACAGAATTAACATACGATTCCACGGCTTTAGCCAGAAAGGGCAGCCGCGAGATGGGGAGATAGTTGCCCGGCTCAAATGGCTCCATAAATGGCTTTTTCAGAAAGGATGTTACTTTTGCATGCTTCCAGGCAGAGGGTAAGGATGCTGAGGACAGGGATAGGTTGATTAGTTCCCTGCCCAATGGTGCTGTAAGAGTATGAAACTGGCGAAATTGATTAGGGTTCAGCGGATCAGCTGGAGAGCCTGATTTAATTTTCTGACAGAGCGACTCATATTCAATGCCAGACAGTGGAGGGAACGAGGACAATATTCTTTCCCCAATGAATACACTATCCTCCTGTCCTGCTTCAAGGTCAGAGTTGACTTCTGCAGTTACCAGAGGGAGAGTATTATAAATCGTGTCCACCTTATCCATAAAATACCTGGCCAGTTTATCACACTGATCATTTGAGGTAACAGGAGAGTCAGACTTCGAACTCTGACTCTTCATGGTTTTAAGCAAGGTAAAAATTGTTTTAGAGGGATTGTGACTCTCTGAGATTTTACCTGCAATGAACTGTGCTCTGGTTCTAAGAACCAGCTTATGATACACCTTGATTGCGGAGTGTTAGATCTGGGGGTCCCTAGTTGGCAATGGTATTCACCTTTGTCCAAATAGGGACCCTTACTTCTAAGTCAGGATAAGGGGATTACACTCCTTAATAACCCCTGCTCACCCCCTTGGTAGCTTGGCACGAGCAGGCAGGCTTATCTCAGAGGCAGTGTGTTAAGCATTTGTGTATATACACAGTAATACAGTGGTAACACTACAGATGGAAACAACACAGATTTTATAAAAATAAGTATTCTTTAAATAGAATTAAACACAAGGCCACAAACGACAAGATTCCACAATACTACACTTAAGATTACTTAAAAGATGATTAAAGTCTCTTAGTTCAAGTTGTTGGTAAACACTTTTTTAACACTGGAACCTCCTGAGGCACAGCCGGGAGTAGTCACTATCGTTCGCTTCATTTTTTAAAAACTTGTGTGAAATTGATTTTAAAAAGCACTTACTGATCTTACTGGCACCAGATCTTCTTGGCGCAGGCATCCCCGCACAGCGGAATTAACGCTGACGCGGGAGAGTCTCTCTCAAACTTTTCACCGCCATTACCCACGCCCAGCCACGGGACACGCCCACTTTGAGGCCACGCCCCCCGCACCCTATCCTTGCTATAAACATGTGCATCTACCGGAAGCGCAGCGGACGAGCGCAGCGGGCGCGACGATTGCGCGCCGCAGGCGCGCTTAAGGCAAGCTCGTCTGCGCTCGTCCGCGCCGAGTCCGGGCCCAGGGCCATACCCCTTATATCTCAGTCGCAAGAGCCCAAACATTACAGCGCTGAAACCCTCCACAGCTTCAGGCCCCCTGATACGGACTGCCTCTTGCATCCCTATCACGCTGAAGACATTCCACAAACCTGTTCAAAATGCAGATCAATCCTTAAACCTAAGCTGGCCCCAGACCTGACACACAAGTACTGTATGCTTCTGCTAAACTGCAGATCCCTGCCTAAACACAGAGCGGAATTTGCCCTACTACTAGAAGAACGCAAGCCGGATATAGTATTCCTGACGGAAACGTGGCTCGCCACAGATTCCGACCCTGCCCTAGTAACAGCCCTCCCTCCAGGCTTCCAAATTACACGGCAGGACCGACCTGAGGGGAGAGGAGGAGGCATAGCAATCATTTATAGAGAACAGTTTCATTGCCGAGTTACTACAGAAATATTCCCTGACTGTGAGAGCTTAGCCTTCAGTCTCGAACTCTCTCCTAATAACTGCTTCTCAGGAACACTAATCTACCGCCCCCAGGCCCACCTAAGCAGTTCCACAACCATCTTCCTTCGATTGTGGCTGAACGTGTTAGTACCACTTCTAATTTCACTCTGTTAGGTGATTTTAACCTTCATTTTGACTCAGTATTGGACCATACAGTCACTACGCTCGCAGATGACTTAGCCGCTCTGCAACTTTTCCAACATGTCAAAACCCCAACCCACGTTAAGGGCCACTTGCTGGACCCTGTGTTCAGCAACTGTGCAGACCTTGTAGCCGGACTACCTATTTCCCTCCCATGGACGGACCATTTATTGGTTCCCTTCACCTGGACCACACTTAAGCCTCCTCCGACTGGACTTACGACAAGACTGGCCAGAGCCTGGTCTCGTCTTCCAGTCGACGAATGGTCCATTGAGCTCGCCAGCAACCAACCCCTATATAATGAGGATCCTTGTCGAGCCAATCAGGCTTATGAAGATTGGATCACACAAACTCTTGATGACACCCTCCCTAAAAGTAAAATCACGCTGAAACGCCCCCGTCAAACCGCCCCCTGGTATTCAGAGGCTCTCAGGGAAAAGAAACGCCAATGCAGAAAAACCGAAAGACAATGGCGTTTAGATTACTCTCCAGGAAATAAATTTCGCTACCGAGTGTCCATCAATGACTACAAAGCAGAAATCAAAGCTACCCAAACTGCATACTTTTCGAATAGAATTATCCTAGCCAAATCAAAACCCAAAGAAATCTTTCAAATTGTGAAAAAACTCACCAAACCTCCATCTAGCCTGCACGAAACAAAATCTACAGCCGAGTCCGCCCTTCTCATGGTCACTGAGGAATCCAGAAAAATCATGGATCAAGGAGGATCAGTGGCAGTGATCCTCCTTGACCTTAGCGCGGCATTCGATATGGTCAGCCACGACATCCTGCTGAACCGTCTGTCTAGTGTCGGAATCAAAGATAAAGCCTGGCTTTGGTTCAAATCCTTCCTGAAGGACCGATCCTTTCGAGTATTCGATGGTGAGTCAGCATCCACCAGTAGACCACTGAAGTGCGGGGTCCCACAGGGCTCCTCTTTAAGCCCCGCACTTTTCAACGTCTATATGAGGCCATTGGCTGAGGTCGTCCGTCCATTTGGGGTCAAGATTATTTCTTACGCGGACGACACCCAGCTGGTGGTCTCATTGGCTCATGCGGCCGTCACGCCAATGTCAGGCGGACTTAGAGAGTGCCTAGAGGAGGTAAAGAGCTGGATATCCTCTTCATCTCTAAAACTAAATGGAGACAAAACGGAGCTGATGGTCCTGGGCCCCTCCGACCCCAGTTTCTTCAACTCGTTGTGGCCCCCCTGTCTAGGCACCCCTCCGGCACCTAAGGATAACATCAAGAGCCTCGGGGTGTGGCTGGATAAATCCCTTTCCTTCAACACCCAGGCCACAAAACTCTCGGCTACCTGTTTTGGCCTTCTTAGAATGTTAAAAAAAATTCTCCCCCTTCTACCTATGGAAGCTAAGCAGGTAGTCATTCAGGGTCTGATACAGTCCCGCCTAGATTTTAACAACGTCCTTTATCTCGGCGTTCCAGATTACACCTTACGCAGACTTCAGACAGTGCAGAACTGTGCGGCTCGCACACTGCTCCAGCTTCCTCGCAGGCAATCAGTAAAAGCTGGACTGGTCAGCCTTCATTGGTTACCAGTGCGTCAGCGAATCCTCTTCAAGGCTATGTGTATTGCCCATCAGGCCTTCTGGGACACAGGCCCTATGATCACCCGTGATTTAGTCACCCACTACCAGCCAAGCAGAAACCTCCGCTCAAGCCAGTCCTTTATGGCCTTGGCCCCATGAATAAAAAAGACTAGGTCTGGCGGCAGGACATTCACCCGTAATGCATCCAAGACCTGGAACACCCTCCCACTTCATCTCAGAGCCAACCCCAACCTCTCTTCATTCCGCAAGCAGTTAAAGACATTCCTATTTCACCCCCCTCAGTAATTCTTAGTTTAGCTACTCCACCAGGCCACCTCTGTTGGTTGCTCAGCGCTTGGACGTCCCCGGGCAACAATTCGCGTTCTATAAATTTACCAAATACAAATACAATATAAATGCAATAAAGTTCTCAACAATGTACCTGGATGCGTAACGCAAAGTGAACAAAAGGCTCGCAAAAGGGGAGATGCATCATTTCCGTGACCCGGGGGAACGGTTGCGTCCTTCCTCAATGCTTGCGCAGAGTAGGGGACTCATGAGCCTTACCGGTGTGGAGGTGATGCGTAGATTCTCGGCCTGCGGGCCTGTTGCAGTGCGCAAGATGGCGCCTTGATGAGATGCGATGATCCGGTCGCGATGCAAGAAGATCGCGCCCTTGATACGGCGATGCGATGACGATGCGATAACGCCCTGGCAGCCTTGCGACGACTCTGTACTTTGGAGCCGCGGCAGGCCCTGCAACAGGCTTCTCTGGGGATGCGATGGCGACCCTCACGATGGTGTCACGCTTCTCCGGTGATGCGACAGCAGGCAGCTTCGATGAACACACCCTTCCAGGGAGATGCGGCAAAGGCTCACTTCTCCGGCGTTGCGATTATTTCAGCTGCGGCGGCGACACGCTTCTTCTCAATGCGTCACGCTTCCAGCTCCCAGCAAGTGACTGGAGACAGAATTCCCAGCAAGGAAATTCAGAAGGTACCTGGAGGTAAAGTCTTTTGTCCCTGAGACTTCAGCAGGAGGCAAGCACAATTCAAGCCCTTGGAGAATATTCTGTAGATGAAAGTCCTTCCAAAGTTCCTTCTCCTTTCCCTTGGCAATGAAGCAACCACTGCAGGCCAACCCAGCAAACAGCACACTGGCAGAGGGGCAGTCCAAACTCCTGCAGCTTCCTTGGTTCTTCTCCTTGACAAAAAGGTTTCTTGTTCCAGAGGTGATCTAATTTCTTAGGATCAGGTTCCCAATATTTATACCCCAAAATCCTTTGTTCTCTGAAGGAAGAGAGGCCTCTGCCTAGTTCAAACCAGTTCCTGAGCACTATGTTTACATGACTCTCTTCTTTCTTTCACTGTGCAGGGCAGAGACATCAGCCTCCCTACAGGAGGTGGAGCCAGCACAGGGGAGGGAAGATCCAGCTCTGGAGCACTCTGTTGACATTCACTCCTTTCACAGTGCAGGGCAAAGACATCAGACAAGCCACAGGGGGTGGAGCCAGCATTGTAGAGGAAAGGCCCAGCCCTATTCAAGTCCCAGGTGTAACTCCTCCCGCCCATCTAGATGCAGATCTCTCTATTCACCACTGGACTGCCCCAGTCTGTCTCCTGGAATTCCCCATCCCTGTCACACACAAACCCAGACAAGGAATGCACAACCCAGCAGAGGCAGGCTCAAATGGTTAGGCAAGCAAATACCTGCTTTCTAAAAGTGGTATTTCCAAACACAGAATATTAAAATAAACTTCACTAAAAGATGTATCTTATTATTCTGAGTTCAGGCGTACTACATTCGAATTTCTACCATGTTCCCTGAGCCAGTTAGGATTATTAGAATATAATAATCTAACTGCCCATTCTGGCCTACGAGAACAGGTAGCCTTCAGTAGTGAAAAACGAAAATGGCTGTAATTCACTATTAGAACATGCTACACACATCAGAGCATGTCCTACCTTATACTTACAATGTACCCTGCCCTTGGGACTACCATAGGGGTGTCTAATGTGAAGCAAAGGGAAGGTTTAGGGACTGGCAAGTGGGTGCACTTGGCCAAGTCGACATGGCAGTGCTAGACTGCACATAGGCCTTGCAATGGGAGGCCTGAGCCACACTTTACATGCTGCTTCTGTGGGTGGCACAACCAGTGCTGCAAGCCCACCAGCAGCATTTGATTTAAAAAGCCCTGGGCACACATGGTGCACTGTACTAGGGGCTGACAGATAAATCAAATGACCCAATCATGGAAATAACCAATTAGTATATCAATTTAACATAGGGGGCACTTGCACTGTGGCACTGATTTCCAGTGGCCCAGTTCCCAAATCATAAATCCAGCAAAAGCATATCAAAACAGAGGAGGCAATCCGTCAAAAATGGAAGGGAGACTCACGCCAATGATGTAAGGTCTAACACCGAGCAATATTTGTTTCTTGCTTCAGCATCATAGGTGCGTCTCCAAGCTTGTTCGAGCTGTTTGCAGTTCTTTTTTCCTTTCGCAAAGATTCATCAAACCATGGATTGCCCTTGTTTATTTGCTGTCAATTTAGCAGGAATACAGCTGTCCAGGGCTTTCAACAACCACTCATAGAAGAGCATATAAGCAGCATCTATATTAGAAGGTAGCTGAGGTTGGTGGCTAAACAAGAAGTCTTGAAACTTCTTGGAATCTAATTTGTCCCAGGGACGCTTTAATACTGGCAAAGGGGAGATTCGTTCTTGCTTCCCTCGGCAACGCACGCAGAAGGAGACAAGAAAGTGGTCAGTCCAGGCCATAGGGATCGGGGCAACACATTAAACCAGTCGAAGTTGGAGAATACGGGATTCAATAGATGACCTGCTATATGTGTACTCTTCGTACAAACCTTGAACCAGTTGACAGGCCTCTAAATCCGCTAAGAACTGGGCAATCTCCGGCTTACTGTTATCTTCTAAATGTAAATTGAGGTCACCTAAAATGGTGAATGAAGTTTGCTGCCTTACTAGCATGGAACATCACCTTATTCAGAACTTCTTCCCTAAAAACTTTAGCTGGCCCTGGCGGACAGTAGATCAGCAGACCGGATGCCGTGAAATTATGGTTAAGAGAGATTTTAAAGAGGGCACTTTCGCAATCAGGGTTGTCTTCCTTTATAAAACTACAGTGGTATTCTGCAGCACACATAGAAAGAGGAAAAAGCCTCTTGTGATTGTTTTTGTGCAGGAAGATTTTCCTTCCTGCACAATAATAATCATCCTGCAAAGCACACACCCTCACACCATGGTGCAAAGGTGCCTGTGTTGGCGCACAACAGACCATTTTGCAGAAGGAAAAAGCACAGGAATGCGCCACATCTAAGAGATACAGCACATTCCTGGCCTTTTTTTTTGCTGGGGGCAGAGCACCAGCAAGGCCTGCTGTGCTGCCCTATGGCAAAAACCCATAAATAAGGCCCATTAGGTTTAGCGTGAGATAACTGTTCCCTTTTTGAAGTAGGTGCGTTATGACGCAAGAAAGAGTCATAGAAGTGAAGCAGTGAAATCTATAAGATTTCACTGCACCATTTCATGGCCGCTAATGCGTCAAAATCTTATGCCTACCTCATGGCAGGCGTAAGACTGATGCAGGCACTAACAACATGAGACTTGCCCATGTGAAAGTACACATTGCTGGAGTTGCGTCACTTTTGCGTCACTTTTGCACCTAGAGATACGTCAGAAATACTGACGTATCTGTAACTCGCGACATGATGCGCCATACTGTAAATATGATGCATCGTTAGTGTCGCAGGGAGAGCGCAGTGAAAAGTGACGGATTGCTGTTTTCACGCAGCGATGCGTCACTTTTCATAAATGAAGCCCCTAGAAAATTGTGTTATGTCTAACAAGTCACTGTACATTGATATGGCCAAAGATAATCATAAATAAATCTTGCACTTTCTTGGGCCCGATTCTGATCTCACTCAGAAGGGCACCGAATGCAATCCGGCCGGAAAAAGTACGAGCCGTACGTGTGTTTTCCAGCCGACTCGTACACCTGTAAGAGCAAGCAACGCAAAATTTTCCGACCGATTCGTTTGCTGGTCTGAACCGCTCCGTACGTCTCGTCAGTAAGCAAACCAACCGTGCAATGGATGCGATTTCCGACCGAGCCAGTACGATGCATGTGTCGGACAGCCGGTTCGAGCCGAAGTTTCTGGTTTGCAAAAACGTTTGGGGTGTTGCTTTTGGGGGCCGCTTCGGACGCTCCATCACCCACAGCCTTACGACTCAGACCCAAGGGTCTCCCCAACGCAGGCATATACGATGCGGATGGCACCGACGCGTACCCACTGTAGGGGGTGCCCTCGTGCGAGACGTACCCATTCAGTCAATGGGAGCCCATGTACGCGTCGTACGACCGGCTCCCATTGACTTCAATGTCAGTCTGACCGAACCGAGTCCTGCAGGAGTTCGGCTTGGTCAGAAAACATTCCGGAACCGGCTCGGTCGGAGAGCTTTTAGAGCGAGATCGGAATCTGGCTCTTAGAGTTGATAGTAATTGGTCCTCAGGCTTTGAGTCCTGGGACAAATGCCATAATATGGGATTTGGTGTAAGTATATATTAAAAACAATATGTATTTTGTTCATTGAGCTGTGACATATTTGTAATATAAAAAAAGATATTTCATGAAATAAAATAATGACTGTAAGATGTAGAAAAATACTAGAAATATTTTAAATATTTTATGTATTTTATAATAAATTACTGCTGTATAAACAAAATGAATAAACAGTTTTACAAATAATAATATTCCTGTATCCAATGTACATTTCATATACATTTTTTAACATTTAACAACATTTTACAATAATTGAATATGTATTCAAATTCTCTTTTTAATTTCAACAAAATCACCATTATATAAATGCAGTACATTTTTCCTTTTTTTCCATCATTGTGTGCCGCTCAGCGAGGTGAACAGATGCAAGATTGCAGCTCAATAAAAAAATTAAGTTTACTTTAAACTTGCTTTTTTGATATATAGGAGCCCATTAGGATGGCGGGTGGAGTTTTGTCTGCCCGCCACGCTAGCACTGCTGGGACCAGCCACCAGACGTGCGGCGGACCCGCACCACTGATTAGGATGCCCTGGCGGTCTCATTCCCCAACTTTGACATTGTGGCGGGGGCTGCTTACAGCAGCCCCCGCCGCAATGCCAAAATGGCATTTTGTGCGTTGGCACAGTGCGGTGCCTGCCACCTTGTGCATGGCCACGTTGGGGGGTACCGTAGGTACCCCCCAAGTGCAGCACCCCACCCCCCTGGGGGCACGCAACGGGCCGCCACAGCAATTCCCCATCAGCCTTTCCATGGCGGCATCGCCGCCCTGGAAAGGCCTTTGAAAACACCCATCCTACAATGGATGGCGGTGCCTGGTAGGCACCACCATCGTATTAGTGCCCAAGCCCACATGATTGCCGACTGGTGGAAAAGCGGCGGACGTACTTTGCATCTGCCGCGATACTCGCTGCCATGGGAATATGGCGGGGGATAATCAGGTTGTGATGGCGGGTGGATCGCCACCGCCATCATAATCACCACTGAGGTAAGGGTGGAAACTTTAGAGATTATTAAGATGTTTTAGTATTTGTTTAGTTAGCAGTAGGCAATTGTAATGAATTTAGATTACTTTGTGGCAGCATTTAATTGTTAGCGTTTAATAAGGACTTTGATAATCTAGGCACATGTTTCAATGTATGTTTAATATAATCTTTTTTAAATTATTTCTTCATTTGTTTGTGCTTTGGGTGGGTAGTGAAACTGCATTATCATTTCATTTGAAGGAGTGACAAGACTTCTTTTAAGGTTGCTTTTTGGGTTACTCTTTGTAGAGTATTGGCAGTAGTAGATTTTAGAAGATACTCTACTGCAACAAAATTGTAAGTAGGTTTTTTTTGTTGACTTTATCGAGTTTATTATGGTTTACAATTCATTAAATATCCCAATGCAAATGATAGCACACCAACACATTAAAACATTTCAGTAATATACAATTGAACCCTACTACAAGTATAGCTTAGCTGTCTTTATAAAATAGTTAATCCTAATATTACATCAAAATATCGAATGTTACTTACAAGATCTAAAGCATAGTGTCTCAAATACTAAGAATATTTAATCAATATTGGTTTTAAGAATTGTTTACTAATTTTTCAAAATAGGAGACTGTCAATTATTACCTGAATTATGGTACATTTGGTAATAAATATACATAGAACAAGCCCATGATGCGTAGCTCAGGGACACAATAGATTGGATAACATCCTAACATGCACTTTAACACCTTTAAGTAGAACTTGAGGTCTGGTAAACCATAAACATATGGATACACATTTTCTTAACACAAGTTTTTTACAATTAAAGATAAAGAGGTTTTTGATATTAACCATGCTATATATTATTCAAGAGAAAATGTTAATGCTAATGTTTTTACACTTGATTTTGACAGGAAAGGTCCTCATGATGTTATTAGTTCTAATAACATAAAGTTGTTCTTAGAATTATTAATGGTCTTTAATATTAAACTGGCCCAATTTCTCTAGCCAGTATCAGCTTCTTTCCAGCAAAGATATGAGATTTTGTTCTGATCCTCACTTACTAAGAATTTATTTAAAAAATCTTAGCATACAAACTCATAGGCAAGATGGCGGCCGCGTAGTGTGACTGTAGAAGTGCTGTGGTGAGGACGCTAAGGAACATGAGCCCGATGGTATAACGATACAGCCAGGAGCCGCCCGGCGATATCGTGGGAGGAAGGCAAAGAGTACTATACCACTGTGAATACGGAAAAGAATGCTGTCGGCTCTTACCTGCCGGGGATCAGTGAAGCAACTCCTCCGGACGCTGGTGAAGCTCTTCCCCCCAGCCGGAATTGCCTCGCTGGGCTAGGAGGTCGGAGTCAGGTGCGGAGTCGGCGGAGTTGGTGGAGCAGAACAGAGCTCAGAGCAGAGCTCAGTGGCGGCTGTGACCGGAAAAGAGATCGGAGCGCACCTCGACAGCGGAGGTGATTACAGAAGAAGGTGATGGCTCCAAAATTGAATCAGGGGTCGAAAGCAGCTGTCCAGAAAAAATAAGCTCTGCGGGAAGGACCCGAAGCTGAGGGTACTGAGGTCACACGGAGTGAGGATGTGCCCCCGGTGGAACAACTAAAGAAGAGGCAGCAGGGCGTCCCTAAAACTCGACTGGCCACCGCCTCTATAGCAGACATGTTCTCCAAAACGGGTAAGGAGAAGGAGAAGGTGGCCAAAGATATGGGGGAGAGTGATTTAACTTTGCCGGCAGCTCTGGAAGTGGCCTTATGTAGCGAAGCCCCCATTAACTCAGTACCACATGTAGGACATGCTACCCTGGTGTCTGAAGGGGAAATTCAGAGCGAAGGTGTGCGCCTAGTTGAGGCTACAATTCCAGCAACAGAAATTCCAGGCACTGGGGAAAATGTTGAGCCTAAAGCAGGGCCTCTGGTTATTGAACAGATGGTGGGCAATTCTGATCCTATGTCCCAGGTCACCAAAGATGCTAAAACGGTGGAGCTCACGGAGGTGGCAACATTGAACCCCCCGATGTTTGAGCCCGGGGCAGTGGCGGAAGGCGGAGCAGCTGGCGGAGGTGGTATTGAAAAGGAGAATGCCCAGAGTGAAGCTTTTTATTCGGTCTCAAAGGGTGTAGGTTGGTCAGAGGACGATGAGGAACGTAGCTCGTATTTGGATTCAGATAGTGACCCTGAGCTCAACCAGCCGGCGACCGCGCTAAAGTCCTCAGC
This sequence comes from Lissotriton helveticus, assembly GCF_964261635.1. NCBI lineage: Eukaryota > Metazoa > Chordata > Amphibia > Caudata > Salamandridae > Lissotriton > Lissotriton helveticus. Next base: position 169,791,824 of record NC_136059.1, on the reverse strand, counting down.
TGCAGCTAGGGGTCAGATACCCGCACATCGTGAGCTGAGCTGGGACCATTCATCCGCCCTGCCCTTACAGGGTAGCCCACGGGTGGAACTTGCACAAATGTCCCCTTTGGAAACCATACATGAAGAAATAATAGCACACAGGGAGGAGACACGCCAAGACAATCGTAAATCCCAGGCTGCAATGAGGAAGATGCAGGGCGTGGTGAGGAAGCTCTCAAAGGTTTGTGCTAACATCGGGGACAGAGTGTCAAATTTGGAAGAGCGGGTGGTAGCTACCGAAGCGGGAGTGGCTGAAGCAGTTACTAAGGTCGATGCCCACTGCTCTCAGGTGGTGGACATACAATGGAAGCTGGAGGAGATGGAAAATAGGCTCCGTCGGAACAACCTGAGGGCCCTGGGAATCCCGGAGGGGGTCGAGGGCTCGGACATTAGGGCGTATATTATCAAGCTCTTCCAGCAAGCTTTTCCTGAACTGTCCAGTTGGGACTGGTAGAACGAGCTACAAAGAGTGCACCGTACCCCCTTTAAAGTACGAAGAAATGCCAAAGAAGGAGATAAACCCAGGGCAGTTCTGATCTTCCTTGGAAACTTTATTCTGTGACAGGCAATTGCAGAAAGGGCTAGACCAGATGCCAAGAGAAGTGGTGATGGGGTGTCATTCTTCATTCACCCAGACTTCTGCCACGCAACCGTGGAGAGGCGTTGGCGCCTCAGGGGCATGATCAAGCCTTTCCAGGACAGAAAACTTCAAGCCTTTTTGATAAACCCGGCGCAGCTAAAAATTATTAATGATGGGAAAACTGTGTATTTCTCTTCAGAAATTAAGGCCAAAGAGTATTTGGATAGCCTGAGCAAATAGCTTCACTCTACGGTGTAAGCTGTTGTATGAAAAGAAATTTAGCCGGGTTTATGGTTTCTGGGTGTGAAGCTGGATCTGATGTTTTGATGTTTGGGTTCTCTTTCGGTAGTAGTTAATGGGTTTTAGCATTGTCCTCACCATAACACTGCACGTCCATCACATGCACAGACTAGGTCTGTGCGCCTCACAGAGTGGGGGGGCGCAGGAGGGGATGGGCAGTAGGGGGGTGGGACGGGGGCTCAGTGGGGGGGAGGGGATGAGAGGGGGTGTGGGATTGGTTGGGAAAAACAAGAAAATGGGAGGAAAAAGTGCATTGTTTTTTTTGATGTTCAACTCAGACTAAAGGTGTGTTTAACAAAAGCCGGGGGAAGATGGCTCAGGATGTTACTGTCGGTCAAGCAAATCGCCAGGATGACAGACGTTAGAATATGTACATTGAATGTGGGAGGATTAAACGATTGGAGGAAACGCCAGAGGTTGGCTTATTTTGTGAAATTTAATAGGATTGATGTCCTTTGTCTTCAAGAGACTCACCTTCCTTGGGCAAAGAGGAATCTTTTGTTCCTTAATGGGTTTGAGTTGGTCGCCTGCTCGTCACAATCCTCGACAATCAGGGGGGTCGCAATTTTAGTTAGAAAGTCTTTGGGAGGGGTCAAAAGGGCTAAGGTAGATAGCTGCGGCAGATGGGTAATTGCCGAATTGGAAATGGGTTATACTATGTGTGTAGTCTATGGATCTAATGAAGATGACCCAGAAATTTATGATTTTTTGGAAGCTGAACTAGTTAGTTGGCCCACACCTTTAATATTGTGCGGTGATTTAAACATCTCAGCTAACTGGGTCGATAGTGTAAACTATGTAGGAAGGAAACCAAGAGTTTTTAGGGCAATAAAGGCCCTTATGGGGTCACTTGGACTAACGGATGTATGGGGGTCTCAGGAGCCCCATAATCCTGGATTTACTTACTTCTCAAACCCTTTTTAGAAACATACCAAAGTGGATTATTTCTTAATCTCTTCATCGGAAATTGATAAAGTAGGCATATCTAAATTACCAAGATTGATTTCGGATCACAATCCGTTGGTAATTAGATATGAAAAGGTTTTGGTAGAAAGGCAAAGGACATCTTGGTCATTTGAAAGGAGATTATTGGAGGATAAAAGATTTGTAGTTCATATTACGAAATGGACTGGTGAGTTCTTTGCAGCCAATAGATATAGCTCTTCCCGTAATACTGTTTGGGAGACGTTTAAAGCAACCTTAAGGGGCGAATCAATTGGTTTTTCTGCCAAGTTGAGAAAAGAAGATAGGAAGGAGCAACTAGCGGAGAAGTTATTCGTCGCTGAAGAAGAACATGTTAAGGTAATTGCCCTTGGAAGGGATGGTAGCGATAGTCAAACGACGCTTTTGGCAATTAAGGCAGAAATGCAGAAAGTGGTCACCCAGAAGGCAATCGGGGAGTTTCAAGCAACTAGAGCTAAACGATATAAAACTGGAGAACATGCAGGTAGAGCCCTAGCACTTAGGCTAAGACAGGAAAAGTCCAAATATATAATTACAAAGATAGTAGAGAGTGGTCAGGCGCATACAGAGGTCAAGGAGATCTTACAGGTTTTTAGAAACTTTTATCAGAGATTGTATGACGAGGAGGGAAGGGATGGAGGACAGGGGGAAGATAGTGGGGATATTGGACCGCGCCTGGATGATTCAGCAAGAGAAGTTCTGGGTCTAGACATTACTGAGATGGAGGTCAAATTTGCGTTACAGGAATTAGCCTCGGGGAAGGCAGCCGGTCCCGATGGTATACCCTTGGAGGTCTATAAATGTATTGAATTAGAGATTGTTGCGCTTCTGGTGGATCTCTTTAATGGTATACTGTGCTCATGGTTGATTCCTGAGTCGTGGAAAGAAACGAATATAATAATATTCCACAAAAAGGGGAAACCAAGTGAGAATCCGGGATCGTATCGACCAATCTCGCTGATAAACGCAGATACCAAGTTGTATTCTAAGGTCTGGGCAATAAGGTTGGGCAGGATTGTAGTGTAGTTCCTATTATCCCAATAGGCTCTGCGCATTGGAATAATACCTCCAATAGTATAGACCTAGACCAGACGTTAACTAGGTCTTCTACTGTCGATATTAGACTTAAAGTTTTGGGTTTGCCAGCTAGCTCAGAGTTCACTAGAAACTTTCTCGAATAGGCAAGGAGGAGTTGAACCTCCCTGGATAGACAAGAAGGGATTTAGTTTCTGACAACCATAGAACATGACAACTTTGCTCTCCCCTAATCAAGAGTGTATCTCTAGAGTCGTGTGAAAACAAAAGACAACTTATTTTACTCAGTCAGTACGTGCATTCTTAGTTTCACCAGATTGTAGAGAAAAGGAAGAGACGGGCGTGTTCAATAAAAGATGTTATTTATTGATCAGTCTCTTTTCTCGTACAAGAGAAATGAATCGATATTATTGCAATACTTATGGTTAAGTAAAGTGCATACAATAAAAGCAGAAGTATAAAATAATACTGTAAAAACATTTATATGGTTTCTAAGCCATATGGTGGTTTAAAATGGATAAAATAGATACATACATATAAACATTTGACTAATCGTACTCAACTGGTGCTTCTAACTACGCCTACCCCAGTGTACCTGACCTAAGCCTAATACGTGGGCGGGGATAGAAAGTAGTAGTTTAAGTTAAGTTTGTTTTGCCAAGTGACTGATTCAAGAATTCTCTGCAAGGGGTTATTCAGTTCCGTACCTTGAATCTAGGATGATTGAGGGATGGTATCTCTCATCTTTGGTCTCGATATTCCAGGCTGCCTGCAAGGGCTGCTCGGAAGCGCCGGAGCTGGATTTCTCGGCAGGAGAAAGGCAGCGTCTCGTTCTCAGCGCGTCAGGAAGGCGGGGCAGCGTCAGTGGGCTTCGCTCTCTGCTAAGCTTCGGCAAGTCTCGCTGCTCCGATCTCGTCACCACCGCGTGTATTTGCTTAAGGCAATATCGGTAATATTTATACCTGTAAGGTGCCGAGATTGACGTAAGGATGGACATAGATACGTCAATAAGGATGTCATACGAGCTGGTCGTTAGCACATTCTTTTACTGAAGTTCTCGGTGAAATCAAAACAATGGCCGCAGGGTTTTTCCCAGGTTGTCATAGGTTTGATTTGTTTTGAGAACTCCGTATGCCTTATCAGGGGCTGGAGGAATATTGCTTGCCTAATTAGATGGCAAGCGTTATGACCTAATCAGATAACGCGCTCCTGTGCCGTGGTCTGGCGTAATCAGATAACGGTTTCTGCATCATGGGATGGCTGCTAGTTAATTTGTTAACCAGAATAGGGTCAGGAATAGGGGGATCGATACAGAACCTATAGGAATACATCACACCCACTCCACGCTAACTATGGCCATATTTACGAATCTAGGCATAGTAAAACATACTGTAGAGTATCGTGTATACCTTACCACCCCAAAATACACATAATGCATTTTGAAATTATGTAACATACGGGAAAAAAATAGTCATATGTACTATATGCACTCAAGCAGTAGAATAATGCTAAAATAATCACGCATATGTATACATTATTAGTAATTGAATATTAGAATTACACATGAAATGGCTCTTAATACAGAAGAAAAGTTCGAGACCACTTCATCACAGTTCAAAAATATTTATAAACGTACCAGCGGGCAGATAATGTCTATGAAGTTTCTAAAAATAGAAATTAGTTCTCTAAGAATAGTTCTTACTTTAAGCAGAAGAAAAGTGTCCCGTAAAATTTAACAAAAATATTTTGGGGCTGCTAAAAAATTGCTGTCCGTGAACTGGAGGAAAAGTCGATCTTGCTACTTTATTATTAAAGTTGAAGGCCAAATTCAAGGTGTCGGGAACGCCGTGTGCTAGCTTGTTCAAGAGTCATTATTTCTGCTCTGGTGAGAACATCATATCGTTGAGACTGCTGAAAAAGCTGTCAACAGCTTCCTGTGAGAGTTCCACTAACTCGGAAAAGGATGTAACCATGCATTCATGTGCATGATTGTCTCCATTGACGTTTTGAGTAGTATTGCTGACAGAAGGTTGTACCTGATCGATGCTGCTTTCATCTTGATCTTCACTACCCCTTAATCGTAGTGGTGAAGTTTCCACGAATGCCGTCATCAGGATTGGCAGCCGTTGAGGGCAGCACAATGCATGAGCCTTTACCGGACCCAACAATGTTTCTGCATCCATTGGCGCATCCGATTGTAGCGTCAGACAGGTGTCCAACACGCATTCTTCTCCGCACAGCATGCACCTTAATACAGGTAAAACACATCTTTGCCATATCGGCCGAAATGAAAGAAACCAAGTCATGTTCAGTCCCAGGATTTTTGATATCCGGTCCCGGTATCCAATGGCTCGGATTGTTTCTTCCCTTGTCGCAGGTGTTTTGTCTGTGACATGGTTTGCCATAACGAAATATAAGGACTAGGAATAGGATTCCTGCAATTAGTCCCGGAATGAGGGGAACTCCTCCAAAAATCGAATGGACGAAGTCTGGAAAAATACCCAGTATGGCTTTGAATGGTGTTAATGCCATCGAAAATACTGTCTTAAATACATTTAACTCCACTGGTATCAGAAATATTTAAGATTTCATTCAGGATTTCTGCGAAATGTATGGGGGAATTAGTTGATAACAATGAGTGAATCTCTGCAGTCGTCCTTGCGACTAGGAGATCATACGTTTCTTTTGATGACGTGAGCCTGGTCGGCGTCTGAAGAAGCACTGTTTTCATTCTGCTTAAAGTATCAACTCGAATAGAAGTAATTTTCAAGTTAGGCCATGCCCTTGCCTCCCTGTCTGGAAATGAGCTGGGGAACAATAAGCGTCCACAGCACATGACCTTCGCAGTCGTACTAACGAGATAAGGAACCCCGGGCAGTAGACTACAACATCTGCGATCCACAATTAGAATGTAACTCCCGTTATAGAGTCTTTTAAAGAATGGTTCTATCTCTGTTGCAGGTGTGCCTAGCTGGTGACATGAAAGGTTATTTGAGTTCCCTTCACAGGCTCCATGCAAACTAATTCCATTACACAGAAGTGTACCGCTTAGTGACATCGCACAATTATTGCCACTAAGAAACACTTTCTGTCCTTTATTACTGACACATGCATGTGAATAGGGCAAGTTCCATGTTGTCTTAATGTACCCTTTTCCCAATTTTTCGTACATGCCAGCCTGTATATATTTTTGGCAGTATTGAAACCTGAAAGGAGATATCGGAATATTAATTATCCCATGTATTATCCATTCAATGACAGGTCGTTCTGACATTGTCAATGGTAATCTCTCGAGTTTCTCAATGCTCAGGATTGTATAATCAGCACCCTTTTGTGCCATACTGATTGTTTATCAGTAAGGTTAAAGATATTGAATAGTGACGTTGTGTTGATTAAACGCCAAGGCACATAGCCTGAACGCAGATTTTGTAACGTCCAGCCAAGCTGTACAATAGAACGCAATTGAGACTGACCGTGTTGTAACAACAGTAAGTCTTGCGATATTATGTCGATTGCTGATGACACAATGCTGTCCAATGAAAAGATTCTGGAGGACAGAGTCATTAACCCATTGTCCACTACAGAAAGCGATTTTTCCAAATTAGTACGGTCAATTTCCCGTATACTTTCTGCTGTCTCAATTTGAGTTATCTTCCAGGCCTCGTTGTAAGCTGCATATATAGAGGCTGCTATGAAGCGTTTTTGACGCTGTTTGCGTGGTCCCATAATGAAATCACGCAAGTCAGCACCATCAGTAAGTAAAGTTAGGTGTTGCTTAATTTCTGTCAGTGTGGAAGTTTTTAGCCAATGAAGGCAGAGTTTGCCCACACTGTAGGTGGTGATTATCCCTGGGTGTTGTCTTTGGGAATATCTAGGGTCTGGCCTGGTCAATTTGAACCCCTGTGTTTTGTTCAGGAATCTGTCTTGACAGTTATTAGTATCTGTGGGCCAGATTAACCATTGTTTCCAATCAGTATTTGTTCTGTTTTGGTTTAATACATAGTTTACGTCTATCTCTTCATCTGCAGAGTTATTGCTGTTCATTGTTGGTTTTGGAATAGACGGTTTATTTAAGTCTTTGATTTTGGCTAATCCAAGACAGGTAGTTTGTTGAATAGTTTCATTCAAGAATATAATTTGTTCTGGGATCATGCAGGCTCTAAACAATGATTCTATACCTTGTACTTGCCATTCTTTTGTACCCCAAACACTTTTTACTTCAACATTTTTGTCCCAATAATCAAAACCAAATGTATTCATTTGTTCAAAAAATGAGTCCAAATATATCAATTTTGTGTTTGTAAGCATGGTTTTTCTTCCTGTCTTATTTGACAATTTGAAATAAAATGTTTCAGCATTACTTGTGTTGAACCCTGAAAAATATGAATATTTGTCATAAACGGTTCTTGAGCTTCCTTTTGGAGGGGTTGCACAATGTTCCCATTGATTATAATTTAAAACATTTCTAGGTTGTGCTGATTTATGTAAAAAATGGTTACCATAGTGGTTGTAGCAGTACATACTATCATAATTAGACGAACCCTGCAAATAATCATGTTTGGTAAATTTAGCAGACATCACTAGGTCAGACATCATGTCATTGATACTTTCAAAGTCCCAATCATCAGCAAATGAGTTTGGTTTTACAAAGTCACTCAACGAGATCTTGATTTGGTGTGGATATTTGAGGATTTCGACCGGACCATAAATTTCATAGTCAGTATTGTCCCATGCTACCCCACCCGGTATAGGATTGGCTGTGAAATTGACTGAAGAAAGTTCTCTTTTCTTGACGTGTGAAGACGTGTGTGGCTTGAGGATCAAGTTGATTTTCTGGCTTGCTGTGTCCATTTTAGCATATTTTCCTTCAATGAAGCGTCCCAAACATAGTATCATGATGAGCCAAAGTATCAGGATAAATACACCAAAGGACACCCAAAATTCAATCCATGGAGAAATCAGATAGGTTTCTTTCAGCTGTTTCCATATTTCCTTAGCTTTATCTTTAAAAGTTTTTGTTGATGGCTGTGTCTTTGATTCACTTAGATCTTCAGAAGAATCTTCAAAGTTGATGAAGTAGCCGGATGCCGTTCTGTCTATTGTTCCAATTGCTTCAGGATTACTGTTTCTTGCAGCTTCAGCATATTCATTTGTTACTTCATTGTAGGTTGGTGTGTCTCTACTAAATGTTTTTATTTGGGTTTTCAGAGGTGTGAGTTCCATTGCATTGTTGCATAGTCCTTGTTGTTGTTCTGTAGGCGTTTCGAATGTGATTAGCCTTTTAGTTAGCACCTCTGTACTTGTAGCAAACCTTGGTGTTCTACTACTTATCGGGAGTCCACTTGGCCTACTGTTTGTTATCGGCCACATGATTGTGGTTTTACCAGGTCGATGGATACAACTCGGTTCTCCTTTTTACCAGCAAGCGGCGGTAGTACAACTGATCTTGTCCCGTTGATGGACAAGACAGGAACTGCTTTTCTGTAAGAAGGCCCAAATTCCTTCTTTACCGCGATCTTTTCTCTGACTAGATCCCCGACTTTTGGAATCCAGACAGGTCTTGCTGGGACAGGTGGTGGTTCTTCAGTGGTTGTTGGCTGCTGTTTCAACTTTATGTTGCTCAGGTCTTTTCTTGTTTCGTTTAAGTCCTGCAAAATAGCCAAACGGTCTTTGATATCAAAGCCTTTTTCTTTTACCACTGAAGTCTGACTGTCAAGATCTAAGACTAACATCCTAGTTCCAAACAACAATTCGTACGGACTGAATCCCCTCAGAGAATTTCTTGGCAAGTTGTTTAGACTACGTTGGACACTTATTAGATGTTTGACCCACCCAGCTCCCGAACCTAATACCTTTGCAGTTATAGATTGCTTTATGTCACGTTTTTTTCTTTCAACAATTCCGTTTCCCTCGGGATGAAATGGACAAGAATACCGCAATGCAATGCCCATGCTGGCCATGGCCTCCTTATAAGCTCTAGAGCTAAAAGCAGGACCCTGGTCAGAATGCAGCACGCCAATTGCGTATGTGCCAATAAAGACTCGCAAATCTTTTATAACAGTTCTGGCGTCAGCCGTTCGCTGGGGCCACATCCATATGAATCTCGTGCATGAATCCACTGCGACCAAGATATATTTATAGTTACCATCCCTTTGTAAGGGACCACAGTGGTCCAGGTAAACACAGGCTAATGGTTTATCCGAGATTAGAAGGGGCGTCTGTGCTGGTCGTCTTACTGTTGATACTTTCATTTTCTGACAAATGTCACATTCTAGAACATAGTTCCTGGTTTGTCTTCTCATTTGTGGCCACCAGTATCTCTGTTTTAATAACGATACTGTGGCTAAGACGCCAGCATGTACAGAAGCAAGTCCTTCGTGTGCCGCTATGATGAGTCCTGACCTATGTTCCATGTTTGGAATTACTCTATCCCCCACTCCAGGGATTCGAGCAAATGGAACATTATTTGCATCAGTTATGTATGAGTACTTTACTGGAAAGCCTTTCGGGAGTGTTTCTATCGCGTCTTTTACTGTAGCGCTGACAGCTTGTAATATATCGCTGTCTATTTTTGTTTTTGACCGAGTGATGGCAGCTACGGAAGCCGTTTGCACAGCTGCCTTTGCGGCCTCATCAGCCAATGAATTCCCTGCAACGTGAACGCCATCACGTTGATGACTCAGTGTATGTATCACGTGAGTCTTTGGTAGTTCCTTTTGTAAAAGAACTACTTGTTCCCAAAGCATTTTATGCTTGATTGTGCCTCCTTTTGCATCCTTAAAACCATTCTGAAGCCAGATCTGTAAGTATTCATTGTAAGACTGAACGCAATAATACGAATCACACACTATGAGTGTGGGGAATTCTCGATCGGTATTTTCAAGCGCCATCTTGAATGCTAGTAGTTCAGCTCGCTGAGCTGTACAATCTCCTAGGGATTGCGTTTTAGTGACCAGTGGTTTAAATTTTCCTTCGTGCCAGCGACCTTTAACAATCGCGCACGCAGCACTGTAAGCTTGTTTAACTCCTACTGCGGGTTTTGCTGATCCGTCTGTATATATTATACAGCCGTAATGTTCTAGAGGCAGAATTTCGGTCGGCGGTGGACATTCGAATTCATATTGGAGAAACTCTTGTGTTTTTAAGTTAGGATCAAATTCGTATGCCACGTCTGTTGCAGCAAGAGAATTAGCCCATTGTATCCATCTCGGATGGAGTGCCTTAGCATTCGGAATGCTTGCCTTTGTTACCGCCTCCAGGGCTGGTATTGGTGTCACGATGATTATTCGTTTACCTTGTGAAAGGGCTCGTTCTTTTGCTATAGCTGTCTGTGTTGCAGTAAGAATTTTTTCCGTTGGGCTAAATTTCATTTCAGCTTTAGTGTATAAGTGTGATTTGAATGCAATTGGTACCTTTTCTCCCTCGTTAGAGGTCAGGTATGTGAATCCGCATCTTCCTGGGATGACTCGAATCACAAGGTTGCGTGTGTTATCACGTGTTTCTAATTTTGTTTTAATTAACATATCTGTTTGTAAGGATCTCAGAATTTCTGTGTGTTTTTGAGTCCAATTTGTTTTTTTTAAATCTGGTTTTATTAGATCATAAAGGGGTTTGACCCTTTCTGCGTAATTTGCAATGTATGTTCTTCCGAAATTTAGGAAGCCTAGAATTGACTGTAGGTTTTTTAGTGTTCTAGGTGCTTGGAGTACGGCACATTTCTCTAGGAAATTGTCAGCCAGGCTTTTGCCTTCACTTGATAATTCATATCCTAAGAACAGGACTGTTAGATGGGCAATTCTAGATTTTTAAAGTTGAATTTGTAACCCTCTGCTGCGAACCCAAGTATTATGGTGTTCACTCTCTTCAAGTGAGTATCCAAGTCATCGTCTGTTAGGTATATGTCGTCGACATACGATAATGCTTCGTCATCATATGTTTGTAGTAACTCTGTTACTCTCGCTGAGAATAATCCTGGGCTGTTCTTGTACCCCTGGGGTAACCGACAGAATTCTTTTTGAGCGCCATTTATTGAGAACGCTGATAAGTATCTGCTCTCTGGTGCTATATTTTGACAAAAGAATCCATTAGAGATGTCTAATGTTGTTTTATATTTTTTGCGCACTATGTTATTCATTAGTGCAGCACTATGCGAGTTTTGTACTGCAAAAGTTTTGCAACACGAGTTAAGGTGTCTGTAATCCAAAACTAGACGATATGAATTGTCTGGTTTGGAGACAGGAAACAAAGGGTTGTTCATTTGTGAGGTGCAAGTTTCAATCACCCCCTGGTATTCTAGTTGATCTAGAATTTCTTTTACCTGTTTTTTAGCTTCTTGCTTGATTGGATACTGCCTTTGTGCAGTAGGTTGTGATTTTAACTGGATTTTGTGAGGAGGAGAGTCCTCATCCCATCCTACATGATTTTTATATAAAGCAGGAGCTTGAGCTACTGCCCACTTTCTTGCAAGTGTATATTTTTTATGAATTGGAATATGATTTGAGAAGGCAGGCATAATTATTTCTTCGCCATGTGGGCACTCCCTGATGAACTCTGGTGGCCAATCTTTTTCAGCTAGAAGGATGTCATAGCCCTTGGAGAGATTATCCCAAAAAAGGCCCCTTATTTTTCTAGTCTTATCCCCTTCTATATGTAAAGTTATTTCATATATTTTGTGAGGTTTGCTAACTCTGGGGTCTGCAGTTTCCACCTGAATGTATTCATTCGTGTCCACTGTCTCCAGATGATTCATAAGGACTTTGCGTGCTATGCTCACTTCTGCTGCGCTGTCTAGCATTGTCTGAGCCCACTCTCCGTTTTTCAGCTGTGTCCTCAGTATTCTCGGCATTGTTGAATACTTTAATACTGGCTACCTTCTTTTTTGGAAACTGTAATTTTTTATTTGGATGAGCAGGTTCCTTGTCTTTGGACTTGACGTGCCCTTCCCTGGGTTCCGATCGTCCTCTTCTTTCCGATTTCTGCGAGGAAGTCTGAAAAGATTGAGAGGGACGTGTATCAAAGTCTTGATATCTATCAGGTTTCTTTATGTTATCCCTATTTCTAAGGTTGTATTTTTTCACAGAGGGCTCCCTTTGGGGAGACTTGGGTCCTTGGTCCGGAGATCTTTCTCTCCGCCGAGGAGACCTTCCTCTGGACTGGAATCTCTTTTCTTTTGGATTGGATTGTTTGTTTCCATCCCAGTTCTTCTTTTGACTGTTTAGATTATTTTTAATAAATATTTTTTCAGGATTTTCAATTAGTTGGGGCTTTACTGGTATTCCACCCAAACTATCTCTACCTAGTTCTTCATAGGATTTTTCTATAATTCTGGCAATTTCAGCTGGTTGGTCTGCTATATCTGTCTCTTTTAACCTCTGGCGGATCGCCACATTCGCTGCTTCTCCTTTTATGTTGGCTAGTAATATTGCCGAGACCTGCTTGAAGTCTTTTAGTAATTTCATACCAAGAGTTAAAGCGGGTTCTGGACCATATTCGTCTTGAATTTGTTTTAGCACATCTGGTATTACTGACATGGATGGAACTCCATGTGTTTTTGTGTAAATGGAAGCAAAGACTGTACCCCAAGTGTCACAGTCCTCCACGTGTGGTGCGATTCCCATTGGAAGACAGATAGTCAGAATCCTGTGTTTATCCACAGGGGTGGTGTCTGGAAACACCGCCTCTATTTGGGTGATTTTTTGTGCTAACCAGAATGGTATTTGTTCCCGTTTAGCTGGTACTTTACCTAGGCAGGACTGTATGTTCTGTGGTGCAATTTTATTTGTGTTCCCCTGATGAGGGGTCAGCTGTGGGATTTTAACTACAGGTTGGATGGTTGAAGTCCGCATTACATATTGGACTAGTTGTCTATATATTTTAATTAATTGTTTAAGTTGTACTAAAACATCTGCTGCAGACATTCTTTCGATGTCTGGATGTGGTGTGTATCCGGCTAGGACCGGCCACGTTGCTCCTGGTCTACCTAGTGGACCGAGCCTGGTGATGTGATTATTATGTTTTAGGGCGCCATTAAACAAGAGCAGGTGCTCTTGGAATTTAAGTGGTACTTCCACTTCCTCGAAAGGAGTGTAGGTATCCGGAGGTTCCTCTATTTTATAACAGTGGAACTCCTTTGTTACAGCATTTGCTGCTGGAAAGTTTATCCATGAATAGAATACCTCTGTCTGCCGATATTCGTGTGCCTCAATTACTAATATGACTGTACCACCTCTTGGTGTCAGTCCATTGTCTATAAGTTTTAACGTTATAGATCTTCTTATGTTGACCGGGATGAGTATTATATCCGGGTCTGCTTCTTGCATAGTATTATCAGCTTCTATTACTTCAGCTGCTACTCTAGCTATCTCTCTTTCATCATCACTTTCTGGCATTTTACTGTCAGGATGGTTATTCTGTTTGTTTGCAGATCAGGTTTCTTGTGGAAACAAAGATGAGATGCACAATATTTTGGAACAGTGTATCCTTCAACGTTGATTGAACCAAGAACCATACATAGGAGTTCCCTCCTGCGAGGTTTGGCGGATTTTACCTCTCACCCACTCCAGACGTCTTTGGAGTATCATGGGAAAAAAGGGGTCTGAGTGAAAAAGCACGACTGAGTTACTCTAAAGTCTTGCGTTAGTTTTATCGCCTATCCAAACACGTTGGGCGCCATGTAGTGTAGTTCCTATTATCCCAATAGGCTCTGCGCATTGGAATAATACCTCCAATAGTATAGACCTAGACCAGACGTTAACTAGGTCTTCTACTGTCGATATTAGACTTAAAGTTTTGGGTTTGCCAGCTAGCTCAGAGTTCACTAGAAACTTTCTCGAATAGGCAAGGAGGAGTTGAACCTCCCTGGATAGACAAGAAGGGATTTAGTTTCTGACAACCATAGAACATGACAACTTTGCTCTCCCCTAATCAAGAGTGTATCTCTAGAGTCGTGTGAAAACAAAAGACAACTTATTTTACTCAGTCAGTACGTGCATTCTTAGTTTCACCAGATTGTAGAGAAAAGGAAGAGACGGGCGTGTTCAATAAAAGATGTTATTTATTGATCAGTCTCTTTTCTCGTACAAGAGAAATGAATCGATATTAATGCAATACTTATGGTTAAGGAAAGTGCATACAATAAAAGCAGAAGTATAAAATAATACTGTAAAAACATTTATATGGTTTCTAAGCCATATGGTGGTTTAAAATGGATAAAATAGATACATACATATAAACATTTGACTAATCGTACTCAACTGGTGCTTCTAACTACGCCTACCCCAGTGTACCTGACCTAAGCCTAATACGTGGGCGGGGATAGAAAGTAGTAGTTTAAGTTAAGTTTGTTTTGCCAAGTGACTGATTCAAGAATTCTCTGCAAGGGGTTATTCAGTTCCGTACCTTGAATCTAGGATGATTGAGGGATGGTATCTCTCATCTTTGGTCTCGATATTCCAGGCTGCCTGCAAGGGCTGCTCGGAAGCGCCGGAGCTGGATTTCTCGGCAGGAGAAAGGCAGCGTCTCGTTCTCAGCGCGTCAGGAAGGCGGGGCAGCGTCAGTGGGCTTCGCTCTCTGCTGAGCTTCGGCAAGTCTCGCTGCTCCGATCTCGTCACCACCGCGTGTGTTTGCTTAAGGCAATATCGGTAATATTTATACCTGTAAGGTGCCGAGATTGACGTAAGGATGGACATAGATACGTCAATAAGGATGTCATACGAGCTGGTCGTTAGCACATTCTTTTACTGAAGTTCTCGGTGAAATCAAAACAATGGCCGCAGGGTTTTTCCCAGGTTGTCATAGGTATGATTTGTTTTGAGAACTCCGTATGCCTTATCAGGGGCTGGAGGAATATTGCTTGCCTAATTAGATGGCAAGCGTTATGACCTAATCAGATAACGCGCTCCTGTGCCGTGGTCTGGCGTAATCAGATAACGGTTTCTGCATCATGGGATGGCTGCTAGTTAATTTGTTAACCAGAATAGGGTCAGGAATAGGGGGATCGATACAGAACCTATAGGAATACATCAGAGGATCATTGGCGGTCTCGTTTCCCCCTGGCAGCATGGGTTTGTTTCTGGACGTGGCTCGACGGACCATACTTGCAGGGCTATCGCTCTTTTTGACGCCCATGCTGCCACAGGGGGGGGGGAGATGGCCATGATTCTGCTCGACGCAGAGAAGGCTTTTGACCGTGTGGACTGGAGCTTTCTCTGGGGTATTTTGGCAGGGAGAGGTTTCGGGGACAAAACTATCAGAGCGCTCAAGGCAATGAATTCAGATCCCGTTGCGAGAGTGACGGTCATGGGCGAAAAATCTGAATTAATTGCTATAAAGAGAGGAACACGCCAAGGGTGCCCTTGCTCCCCGGTTTTATTTTCTCTTTATATCGACCCTCTCATCCAGGGAATATTAGGTTGCCCCAGGAACTTAGTTACTCCTGAGGCACAGCCGGGAGACGTTAGCTGTTTGGCATCATTTTTAAATTGTGTAATATTGTGATTTTACCTTTTGCTTATTCCGAGCGACGCTCGCCTGGGCACTCACTTGACCTTAGCCCCCCGCACAGCCGAGGTCAGCGCTGACGCGGGAGAGGGAATCCCGGTGCAGGCGCCAATCTCCGCCCGCTGGTAACCACGCCCTCCTGATCTTAGCCACGCCCACTTTGCCTTTTTAAAACACGCTGAATACGAGCTGCGTTAGAACTTAGTTACTCCTGAGGCACAGCCGGGAGACGTTAGCTGTTTGGCATCATTTTTAAATTGTGTAATATTGTGATTTTACCTTTTGCTTATTCCGAGCGACGCTCGCCTGGGCACTCACTTGACCTTAGCCCCCCCGCGCAGCCAAGGTCAGCGCTGACGCGGGAGAGGGAATCCCGGTGCAGGCGCCAATCTCCGCCCGCTGGTAACCACGCCCTCCTGATCTTAGCCACGCCCACTTTGCCTTTTTAAAACGCGCTGAATACGAGCTGCGTTAGAAACTAGTTTGTATTTGTATATTATTTGTATTTGTATATTAGATTTATATAGCGCCTTATCACCCAGGGGTCTCTAAGCGCTTTGCAGAGAGTGAGCACCATGCTAGAGGGAAAGAGTTAGGCATTACCCCAAGCCTCCTGAAACAGCACCGTTTTTAGCTTTTTTCTGAAAGATAAAAGATTTGTTTCTTTGCGCAGGCTCTCTGGCAGTTTGTTCCATGCACTGGGAAATGTATGGGAGAAAGTGCGCCCTCCAAAGGAGGATAGCTTAAAACGCGGACAAATCAGTAGAGCAGCGTCTGCTGATCGTAAATTCCTGCTTGGGGCGTATGGAACTAAACGTTTCTTGATATATTTTGGGGCTTGTCCGTACAGTGTTTTATGCGTAATGCATAGGCCCTTGAATTTGGCCCGTTGTTTCACCGGCAGCCAATGGAGTTTATGGAGAAGGGGAGTAGCCTGAGTCCTTCTAGGTTTGTTGAAGATCAGTCTGGCGGCATCGTTCATGACTATCTGAAGTCTGCTCGACAATTTTTGAGGGATATTGTCATACAGAACGTTGCCGTAATCCAGGCGTGCCAGAATCAGTGCTGATACTGCTCTTCTAAGCGTGTCTACCCTCAGGATAGGGGATAGTTTGCGCAATTGCCTCATTAGCCCCACACAAGTACCCACTACGGCTGAGACTTGGGCAGACATGGTAAGGTTTGCATCAATGATCAGGCCCAAGCTTTTCACTGCTTCAGCTGGTATTGGGGATGGCCCTAATTCGGTAGGCCAGAGAAGATCGTTCCAGGGGCTGGATGCCGTTGTGATCGCCAACACCTCGATCTTATCGGGATTTATTTTTAGTGAGTTGGTCGTCATCCAGTTCACGGTGAATTTTAGGATATTCTGCATTCTCTGGTATGCCATTGGACAGTTGTCGATTTGAATAATAATCTGCGTATCGTCGGTGTAGTTGTAAATACTGCAGTCCATCAGATTTAATGTTGAGATGAGAGGTTGCAGGTAGGCATTGAACAATAAAGGTGATAATGCCGAGCCCTGAGGGACTCCGCATGTGATACCTACTGCCTCCGATACCAGGTTAGCCAATTGCACTCTCTGGACCCGTGACTCCAAAAAGGACGTCAGCCAGGCATGGGCGGTGCCCTGAATACCGAGGTCCCACATCTGCGACAACAATAGGTCATGCTTGACCGTATCGAATGCCGCGGAGAGGTCTAACAGCACCAGGGCACATGGGTTCTTCCTATCCGTTTTAAGTCTCAGGTCGTTCAGCACGGAAAGCATGACCAATTCCGTGCTATGGTGGGCCCTGAAACCAGCCTGGTTGGGCTCTAGTAGAGAGTTATTTTCTAGATGTTGAGAGAGAGTGGGCAATACGTGTTGTTCCAAGATTTTTGCTAGGAATGGTAGCTGTGATATGGGCCTGTAGTTTTTCAGGATCTTGGTGTCAGCCCCTGCCTTTTTCAGGAGGGGAATCAGGGGAGCCTCCTTGAAGTTGGATGGAACCTGTCCAGTTATGAGTGAGCTATTCAGGAGTGATAGTATGTCGTCCTCTAGCCCTAACCATGCTTGTTTAAAAACCCTTGGGGGACACGGGTCCGCCGGTGAACCTGATTTAACTCGGCCCATCACTGTTCTAACAGTTTCTTTATTGAGTAAGGGTATTGAGGTAAGGGGCTGGGTGACTGTTGGGGTAGTTTGGGTCGGAGTGTCGGGACAGTCCAGTCTGGGGGTGATCTTAATTTCGGCCAAAAGATCAACAATCTTAGTGGTAAAAAAAGACTGAAATTTGTGGCAGTCTTCTTGTGAGAAGGAGGGGGGCTGTTCCTTCTTTTTCCTCAATTCAGACAGAACCTTAAAAATTTCTTTCTGGGGATTAGGAGAGGTTGCAATTCTATCTTCATAAAACTCAGCTTTCCTGGCCCTAATAGCTTGTTTATATATAGTTAACTCATTGGCATATAAGGTTTGACTGTCAGAATCATACCCCTTGCGCCAGGCTCTCTCTGTCCGACGCAAGGAGCGTTTCAATAGCCTTAGTGCCTCATTGAACCATGGTGCACTTTTCTCCTTATCTCCAATTTTAACCCTTCATGCAGGTGCCACCACCTCAATGACGCTTTCCAGTTTTCGTGATAGTTTGAGACTGGCTGTCTCAGTGTCATCCACTGGTTGTCTATTAAGGTGAGGTGGTAGTCTCTCTAGAGTGGAGATAAGTGTGTCGGTGTTGATTGTGTTCCACCTTCTCACGACCTGCCACTCAGCGGTGTACGGTGCGCTTTGTCCTGGAAATACTATTTTACCCCGCAACAGGTGATGATCCGACCATATGCAGGGAGATATAGTAATGGGGCCTAGCATCGGGACTGACGTCCAGATCAGGTCCAGTGTATGACCTTTCTCATGAGTCGGACCAGTTACCCTCTGGATTAGGTCTAACGTTACTCCTGAGGCACAGCCCGGAGACGTTAGCTGTTTGGCATCATTTTTAAATTGTGTAATATTGTGATTTTACCTTTTGCTTATTCTGAGCGACGCTCGCCTGGGCACTCACTTGACCTTAGCCCCCCCGCGCAGCCGAGGTCAGCGCTGACGCGGGAGAGGGAATCCCGGTGCAGGCGCCAATCTCCGCCCGCTGGTAACCACACCCTCCTGATATTAGCCACGCCCACTTTGCCTTTTTAAAACGCGCTGAATACGAGCTGCGTCAGAACTTAGTTACTCCTGAGGCACAGCCGGGAGACGTTAGCTGTTTGGCATCATTTTTAAATTGTGTAATATTGTGATTTTACCTTTTGCTTATTCTGAGCGACGCTCGCCTGGGCACTCACTTGACCTTAGCCCCACCGCGCAGCCGAGGTCAGCGCTGACGCGGGAGAGGGAATCCCGGTGCAGGCGCCAATCTCCGCCCGCTGGTAACCACGCCCTCCTTATCTTAGCCACGCCCACTTTGCCTTTTTAAAATGCGCTGAATACGAGCTGCGTTAGAACTTAGTTACTCCTGAGGCACAGCCGGGAGACTTTAGCTGTTTGGCATCATTTTTAAATTGTGTAATATTGTGATTTTACCTTTTGCTTATTCCGAGCGACGCTCGCCTGGGCACTCACTTGACCTTAACCCCCCGCGCGCAGCCGAGGTCAGCGCTGACGCGGGAGAGGGAATCCCGGTGCAGGCGCCAATCTCTGCCCGCTGGTAACCACGCCCTCCTGATCTTAGCCACGCCCACTTTGCCTTTTTAAAACGCGCTGAATACGAGCTGTGTTAGAACCTAGTTACTCCTGAGGCACAGCCGGGAGACGTTAGCTGTTTGGTATCATTTTTAAATTGTGTAATATTGTGATTTTACCTTTTGCTTATTCCGAGCGACGCTCGCCTGGGCACTCACTTGACCTTAGCCCCCCCGCGCACCCGAGGTCAGCGCTGACGCGGGAGAGGGAATCCCGGTGCAGGCGCCAATCTCCGCCCGCTGGTAACCACGCCCTCCTGATCTTAGCCACGCCCACTTTGCCTTTTTAAAACGCGCTGAATACGAGCTGCGTTAGAACTTAGTTACTCCTGAGGCACAGCCGGGAGACGTTAGCTGTTTGGCATCATTTTTAAATCGTGTAATATTGTGATTTTACCTTTTGCTTATTCCGAGCGACGCTTGCCTGGGCACTCACTTGACCTTAGCCCCCCCGCGCAGCCGAGGTCAGCGCTGACGCGGGAGAGGGAATCCCGGTGCAGGACACGCCCCTCTAGCAGAGGCCATGCCTCCCTTCCCCCTATAAAATAATGTGTTTACACCGGACGCGCAGCGGACGGGCGCAGCGGGCGCGCCGTCTGCGCGCCGAAGGCGCGCCTAAGGCAAGCCCGTCTGGGCCCGTCCGGGCCCGTACGGCCCTAGGCCCTGTCACCATGCCCAATTGCCCTAAGCGCCGTCTAACTTATACCCAAGACAGGCTTCTGGCACTGAACCCGCGTAAACACGCTAATTGTGAATACACCCATACTGGAGATAACTCCTTTACTTGCTGCAACCTCTGCAACCCGCCCCGCGCTGAGACAGAATGCCATGGCCCCCAGCTTGGCCTCCTCAACTGTAGGTCGCTTGTCAAACACGCCCACGAGATAAACCTCCTTATCCGAGATCACGCCATTGACATTCTGTTTCTTACGGAAACATGGCTCACACCCAACAAGGACTTTGATATCGTTAATGCCCTACCACCCGGCTACCAATCTGTTCCCTGAATAAACCTCTCGGGAGAGGAGGTGGCCTGGCCATAATATACAAAGATCACCTCACTTGCAGAATCGACAATGGCAACATTAAAGATTGCGAAAGCTGCCACTTCACTTTTCAGATCTCGCCTGCAACTTCTCTCTCTGGGTTGCTAGTATATCGTCCCCCAGGCCCACTTGCCGAGTTCCCTAGCAAGCTCATTGATCACGCCACCCTTATGGCAACCATATCCTCTAATTTCCTTCTCCTAGGAGATTTCAATCTCCACTTCCTGGACCCCACCGACACCATCGCAGCCGAACTGCTGCTGGACCTCTCTTCCGTTGGTCTATGCTTAATGAATCCACAGGCCACTCATGACAAAGGCCAGCTTCTGGACCCTATCTTCACTAATATCCATGACTTCAATACCCGCGTGCCCCTCCCTCTCCCATGGACAGACCACTTTCTGATCCCCATTGACTGGCATCTTGAGATTCCCCCCACTCCAACTGCCTAAAGCTCGAGCCCTCATCAGACGGTGGCACAAACTTGTACCGGAAGAATGGGCATCCAAGCTCAGGGAATCTACCCCCTCCCCCACTCTTGACCCCATAACCGCCGATATTGAATTTAATGCCTGGCTTACCCAATCATTGGACAGCCTCTTACCGCGATCCAGCACCCTTAAACGAGCTAAGAGAGTCAACCCTTCCCCCTGGTACACCCCTGAACTGAATGTTCTACGGAAGGAATGTAAGAGGACGGAACGCGCATGGAGGAGTCTGCAGATAAGAAAGACGTGTTCCGGACTTCCATAAGAATCTACAAACTTGCGCTTCGTAACACCAAATGTCTATTCTATGAGGAAAGAATTAAAAACTCCTCCTGCTCCGCTAAGGAAACTTTCACGATTCTAAAAGAACTTCTCCATGTCCCAGTTCCCCCAGCGAAATCCCTTGACCCCAACTCCGCGGAAGACAAATGTAACAAATTGGCAACATTCTTCAATGAGAAAATTCAAAAAATGCTCGCATCCCTACCCTCTATAGAAATCGGTTTTACAGGTGGTGACAGCTATAACTCTCCCCCCTGCACTAGTCCGCCTCCTGACACTCCTGCACCCTACCTGGACACCTTCGGTCCGGTAACTACAGAAGAGGTAGCCGCAATGTTTGCCACAATCAAAAGTGGCTCTCCCAGCGACCCAGTCCCCATGCTCTTCCTCAAGAAAGTTGCCCCCACTGTTGTCCCTCCGCTCACTGCCCTCATCAATGCCTCTCTACTGCAGGGAGAAGTCCCTCCTAGCTGGAAAGCAGCGGTTGTTAAAGGTCTCCTCAAAAAACCCTCTCTGGACCCTCAGGACTTAGCCAACTATAGGCCAATCTCCCTCCTCCCAGGGAATAGCAAAATCACGGAGAAACTAGTGAATCAAAAGCTGTCTCTATTTTTAGAATCTAACAACTTGCTCAGGAGCTCTCAGACGGGCTTCCGTCCAGGTCAGGGCACTGACACCGCCCTCCTGGCGGCAGTGGAGAAGGCCAGACACATTCTAGACACAGGAGGATCAGTGGCAGTGATCCTCCTGGACCTCAGTGCGGCCTTCGGCACTGTCAACCACCAGGTTCTAACCCAGCGTCTGGGAGATATCGGAGTAAAGGGCACAGCCTTGAAGTGGCTTGCGTCATTCCTCAATCATCGATCCTTCCAAGTCTGGGAGAATGACAGCCAATCCCCTGCAGTTCCCCTCCGATGTGGAGTGCCGCAGGGCTCGTCACTAAGCCCGACGTTATTCAACGTTTACATGTCCCCGTTGGAGGAGGTGGTCACCACGTTTGGAGTGACGATCATCAATTACGCTGATGATACCCAGCTGGTGGTAACCCTCTCCCACCCCAACCAAGAACCATCCAACCTCCACAGCTGCCTTACTGAAATTCATGGTTGGATGAACAACTCAGCACTAAAACTCAACGGGTCCAAGACCGAAATTCTGCTGCTTGGACGAAAAGGGCCCTCCCTGCCACCTAACATCTGGCCCGCCTGTCTAGGTGAACCCCCTGTCCCCAAAAATGAGGTCAAGAGCCTGGGAATATGGCTTGAGAAAGACTTGACCTTCAGAACCCAGGCAAAAAAAACGGCGGGTATCTGCTTTGGACTTCTTAGGGCAATGTAGGAAGGTGCTTTCCCTGCTCCCTCCCACTTACCGGAAATTGCTGATCCAAGGCCTTATTCTGTCTAGGCTGGATTACAGCAATGCCATCTACCTGGGAGCCCCTGAAGCCACTTTTAACACCTTACAGAGAATCCAGAATGCCGCCGCCCGACTTCTCACTAACACCCCAGCCAGAACATCTGCAAAGCCGGCCCTGAAGCAACTTCACTGGCTACCTGTCAGAGAAAGGGTGGTTTTTAAGGCTCTTTGCCTGGCACATAAGCTCCTTCATAACAAAGGTCCCCCCATCCTCAAAAACCTTATCACTCCCTACAAAGCTACCAGGTCACTCCGGTCGGACCATGAGAATTTCATCACAGTACACCGAGTGAAAAAAGCCCGGTCGGGGGGACGCCGTTTTTCGGTAAACACAGCAAAGTACTGGAATTCTCTCCCCCGGAAACTGAGAACAGAACCAAATCTTCTCCACTTTAGAAAAGCACTGAAAACTCTCCTTTTCCCTTGATCTTTCCGTCTTCTCTGCTACCGCTCTCTCCTGTTTATCTAGGTTCTAGCGCTGGGATGCCCCCGGGTTACTACGCGCTCTGCAAAACCTTAAAATAAATAAATAAATAAAAATCAGGCCAGTGGTCTTTAATGGCTACGAAAATAAAATTGTGGCCTACGCGGATGACCTCGTGGTTTTTACGACCGATCCTCAGCAGGCAATGTTGGTTCTGGCCGAACTCGCAAAGCAATTTGGTGGTCGATCTGGATATCTATTAAATGAATCAAAGACGCAGATAATTTGTACAAATAATATTGTTAAGACAGATTCTCGATATGTGGATACCGCTGTTTATCTAGGTGTGAGAATCAATGCCTCAGTTGATAAAATAGTGGAAGAAAACTATATCCCGCTTATTAGATCTATTGAGGTTGACCTGTAAAGATTAGATGTGCTTCACCTCTCCTTGATAGGTAGGGTGAACGCGGTCAAAATGACAATGTTTCCTAAGGTGCTATATCTGTTTCGGGCCATACCACTATTTCTTGAGGAGAAAATAATTAAAAATCTGGAATCTGTTTTTATCAGCTTTATCTGGCAATTTGGGAAGGTTAGGCATTCTACCAATTTGATGTCACTTCCAAGGGAAAAGGGTGGATTGGTCCTACCTAACTTAAGACTATATCATTGGGCCTGTCTTTTGACACAAATGTCGGTGCTCTTTCAATTAGAGACTACCCCCGGTTAAGCAAGCATTGAAGCCCAGATGCCCCCATCTATGTTCGAACTGTTGTTAGGAAGGAAGGCTTTGGGCTTAATGCTGTGCGAAGTTGACCGGAGATTTTATAAGAAGGCTAGATTTAAGATCTTGGACGGGGCTTGGCGTGTTTGGAAAGCTAGTGTAAAGGCTTTTAATATACCCAAGGTCAATTTTTATTTACATATATGCAACTATAGCCTTTTCTCTCAGATGGGGGTAGATAAGACCCTGAAGGTCTGGAGAGGGATGGGTATCAAGACCTTTCGGGATATTATGGAGGGAGAAGGGGCAGTGAATTTTGATGCCCTGCAAAGGAGGTTTGGAATCCCAGCAAATCATTGGTTTGTGTACGGCCAAATTATACGATCTCTGAAGGCATTAAGACCAAAACCGCCACCCCCAGTAAACATTCCCCTGCTTGATGTATTGACCAGGGGCTGTAAGAAGATTAATACTATATATAATATTTTTCTTGTGGGAATTCAAGATGATTTAGATAAGACAGAAGTAGCCTGGGCTTGGAGATTGGGGAACTCTGATGTGGATGTTGACCTGGCCCTACTCTTGAATAAAAAAATCTTCAGGGCCTCAAATCTGCAGGCTCAGCACTATAAAACGGTGTTTAATTTGTATCACACGCCCGCTAAATTATTTGCCTGGGGGGCCAGGGAAGATGACAGATGTCCCAGATGCAGGGCTGGGCAAGCAGATCTACTGCATATGTTTTTTAACTGCAGCCTGCTGATCCCAGTTAGGATTGAGATAGAGAAATTCTGGGAGGGGCTGCTAGGTCATAAGATCGATCTATCCCCTACCCTGATGATACTGGGCACAGATTCAAGTCTGAAGCTTGAAAAAGAAGAGGAAGCCCTGGTTTTTATTTTTGTGGCTGTTCTTAGGATTTTAATTTCTGCAGGGTGGAAAGATACTGTGGCCCCGTCCTTTCAAATGTGGCTTTCCAGACTTCTTGGAATACATAATATTGAGTCCTGCCTTTATGAACAAAAGGATCCGAAAACTCGGGATTTTGGAAGAGGGCTTTGGGCTCCGATTACAAAGTGGAGGGAGGCCAAGTTTTAATTGCCCGAATTTGTATGCCTTTTTTTTTTAAGGGGCCTGTTTAAAAATATTGTCTCTTGATACTATATATTGATGTTTAAGCTGTTTTTAATCCTCCTTAATTCTAACCTCTATTTATGTTCTACCATTGACTGTATATATTGATTGTGCCTGATTCCCCTGCTTGGTTATAATGTCCGGATCAAATGAATTTAATGTTTCTTTGTATTGCACTGATAAATACCAATAAAAATATCTAAAAAAAAAAAACCTCATAGGCAGGTCCTAGACTAGACAGTCCATGCTAGAATTAAAATTACATTCTCATTGTATGCCACGTAACAAGGATCATTTTTGTAAATGTAATATACATTTGAAACAGGCACTCTCTATGTGTACCCAAGGAACATTTGGATCTAAAAACAATGCTTCAGTGCCATCTTACAACACTGGTGGGGTTTTGCTTAAATAGGCTTTTTAAAGAGGAGCTCAAGAATGCCCCCATATATTTTAGTAACACTATCTCTGTCAATAAAGCCCTGATCTTTAATTAATGAAGATGCTTTTTCTAATATAAGATTTTTTTGAATAATAAGCCCATCTATCTATGGCCATTTACATCCTGAACTAACTTATCCTCAAGATACAATTTGAACTTTGATTATTTCTTAACAAAATACTTTGGGGATTTTTCAAAATTAATATTTACAAAATTTGAACTGCAATATTTTGTTAAAACAACCACCTTTATTTGCATTCCTAATGTCAATAATCCAATAAAATTAGATCATGAGCGTAAAGGAGGCAAGGAATAAGGACACCTCCAATTTTTGGCAAACTAGATTGTGAATTAATCTGTAAGTAGGATAGATCGGCTACATAAAGGCCAAAAAGGGATGGTGCCAATATATATCCCTGGCGTAGCTAATTTTTAATTTGTATTCTTTTTGAAAGCTGTCATGTGTGGTCAAGTTGCTCTTGTCCCCAGTTAGATCATCATAACACATTCTGTATGAACGATAGCACACCAACTAGGTTTTCCATTTAATAGGCTTTTCCCAGAGGCTTTTTCAATAGGCATCCTTGATCAACAGAATCAAATAGTGTTCAGAAGTCTACGAAATAACAATATAACTCTGGTTTATCTCCATTTGTTTCTGAATTATTGATCATGGAGTTAAATAGTGGTCTATCATGGAGTGACCCTCCCAGAACCCACCTTGCTCAATTAGACAAAGATAGCTATCTTTAATCCACTGATTCAAATGTTCCTAAAGCTCCTTTGCAAAAACAGTAAATGTTAAATTCAGTAACCATTCTATGATTACTATGCAAACTTCCATTTCCTTTTCATTAATATTGTCTTCATAAATGCATCTCTACAAAATGTTTGAACTTGAACAGTATTAGGTATCCGTTGAAACTAGATGACACATTTCCAGTCCACTGATTTATATTGATTTTTATTGTCACTGCAGGAATATTATCTAATGCAGTTGCTCTACTTAATTTAAAGGCTGATACAATAGTTCTTATTGTTTTCCTTTGAGAAGGATCTAATGATTCCAGTATCTGCAAAGTGAACCCAGAGAATTGGTATTATATTCGCATCTCCATATAACTTTTTTGCAAGTGAATAAATCAATTCTCGTCTACAAGCATAAAAGTGAGCACACAGTTAACCAATGTCTAATTTTTTTTTATCCATATCATTATAACATATTTAAGTTCATATTTCTGTGTGAAAAATAATACAAATAAATGAAGAAGAAATATTAATAATGAGTATTAATTACTATTTAATAAAGAGTTTAATGCAAGGTTTCGAAGTGTGTTTATTAACATGATTTAGTTATGTCACATTTTGGTTAAATCTCCATATTGGATTAAATGGATGCTGTGTCTGTCTCTGTTTCTCCTCCTGCATTTACTACCTGCCTTCAGTTTCCCTGTGCATCTTTTCTCCCCACAGGCTTCACAAAAGCGAAGGCAGCTGATGTAATGTTTTTTCAAAAAGTCATAAATACAAATGGTTATTATTGAAACTTTCGGTGTATTATATAGGTTGCAACATTCACGTTTTCTTCTACTGTGTTTCAATATCTAAGTTTAGTTTTGCACTTTCAAGACTTACCTTTGTTAAATGTTGCATATGTTTGTTCAAAACATATCTGGGTGAGAGAGACAGAGAAAAACGGAATACTTTCTTAGCAGAGGAGATCATGCTACCGTATAATGCTGTTGATGTGAATCATTCTAATTCTCCAAAGAAATGTTACATGGAGCCATGCCATGCTCAATGTGTGTGTTTTGCTAATTTCCTATACAAGAATTGTGTATAAGAGCCCTTGATTCTGGGGGTGAGCCAGAATTGTCTTTAGCTTTCCTAGATGCTAATAGGGATGCTATCCGACTTTTACATAATTTGCTGCTCATTTGAGATTTGGAATGATTTCTGATTTTTGACTATTGCATATTAACTTTGTACTGTGAACCTTCATGGTATTTATTCTGTACCATTTGATTGTGGTCTTTATTTACTAAAACGCTTTAACTATTTCCTGATCTATAACTCACTTATTGAGTGGGTTTAAGAACACGTTTACGCAATATCAAAGCAGATTGAAACTTCCTGAGTCAGGTTGGATTCAACAGGGTGGTCCACAGCAGCAGAAGAGTCCTGTTGCAGCAACATCAGGGCCTGGGCAGCAAAGCAGTACTTGGTCAGTAAGCAGGTCAGCAGGGCTCTTCTGCTGCTGTCGACCCCTGCTGAATCCAGCCTGCCTCTGTGGACCCACAAGTCCAGTAAATCCCCAAGGGTTAGTTGGCTGGCCCCCTGTCCTAAGCCACAGGAACATAACATGCTTCTTCAATGTCGACGCAACTGTCTGCATCTCAATGCAGCTCATCCTCAATGCAGATGCATCTCATCTCGAGTCCTTGCAATTCCCGGCAGTTTCCACAATGCCAGAGCAGAAGATTGTATCTCATCTCAACATTGACAGCTCTTCGACTAGTTACTGGGCGATGCATTTCCTAGATGACGGCTCAACAACCCGCCACTGCATGATGCATCTCAACACCCAACCACGCATCACAGCTCCTCGTCGATGGCTCTTCAACGCAGGCCTGCGCGGCACAAGGACTTTGCATCTCGACACCCAGGCCTCAAGGTACTTTCTAAGCGGGCTGAACTCAGTCCTGTATCAGGCCTGTGCGCCATCCTGGTCAGCCTGAATTTGTGACTTGGACCAGGTCTACCTTAACCATATATCCGCAGTTGGCGATTTTTATGGCTTGCTTTTCATGAAACATTTAAAGTTGCATATCTTAGGCTTTACTAATTGGATGTTTGTCATTTTGGTCTGAAATCATTTATTAAATTGTAATCCTGTTTTCTACAGTAGTGTGTGATTTTTTTTGTGTTGGTTTTTCACTCTATTATTGTTTGACCTACTGCATTAATTCTTTGCACATTGCTTTAAGGTAAGCCTGGCTGCTTTGTGTCAAGCTACCAGAGAGTTAAGCACATGTTAATTTGCAGTCTGCTTGTGTTTCACCCTGATAAGAACTGTGGATGCTGCTCGAATAGGGTTTCACTCCCCTCAACCAGTAAAACAATTTCTTACACTCTCCCTTTGCTTTTAGCAGCATTTCTCTTTTGAAAATTATTGCTAAAATTAATTTGTATCTGTTTGTTTATTCTGAAATACAACTGTCATCTTTTTATTGAGTTTTCTCTATATAGTAGAATGTTAATGTTAGCAGAGACTTTTAAACAACCATGAATATCATTTTGTTTTGCCAAAATTGGATGATAGGAAATCTGTTCTGATGAAAACTAATTTGCTTTTGTGTTGCATTGAGAATTACATATCAATGAAAACCCTTCTTTGAACTTCATTACTTTCACCAATATCATCATTTATATGCTTATCTTCATTTAAATCCAACACAGGTCATACGGATGTAGGGAGACAAATGTTAACTTGTTCCATTTCTACTAATATGGTTTTTAATACCTATGTTTGATATTGTTGATTCTTAAGAACTAACATCAGAACTTCTAAGATGCCTTATAGGGTACCTTGTAGTAAAATAATGACGTCTAGCAAAGATTCTGATAGATTCAAATTCATATTGGAAAATTTCATAGATGGAAGTGTGCTACTTGGCTCATTCATTAATCTGTCATTCTGTAGTGAAATTCATATGGAAACTGTATTAGCAGACTTAGGTCGCATGATTGCCTCTGATTATGACTCTCACACATTACTTAAATGGAACTGTGGCAATGAAAAGTGTGAATAAGATAATCGTGGACCATTATTTAAATATGATATTTAGAACTAATGGATCTCAACAAAACTATTCACATTTAACTCTCCTGTATCCTCACATACCACAGTATCAGCAATCATGTTATCTTTCTTACGTCAATTAAGATTTTTATGTGCTTGAGTTTGGCTAACAGAAATTATTTTTTCCAAGGGTGATACAATGAAGATTTTTTATCAGCGGTAACTTTTATAGATGTTCTAGTCACTTGTGGCACAAGCTTTAACTTCTTTTTAATCCTCACTTTTCCCTTTCTCCAACTCATAAATACTGCCAAATCTCAAAGCACTTGGGGAAGATGAGGTTTGTACCCCCATATCCCTAAATTACAATATTTTGATAAGCTTTTGGTCTTTATTTATCTCAGGCCAATAAAATATCCCTTAAGCCTTATAACATGAACAAAAAAGAGGTTCACAAAAATCAACTCAACACCACACAATAATTGGCCTGAACATATAAAGTTTGTGTAGTGTTAGCCTCCTAGATATTCATCCACTGCAATGTCTTAGTAGCTTTATGACCCTTTAAGTCACAATGAGGATTCAACTTTAATTAAAATACTTGCTAATCAAACAACATGCTGCTTCTTCTAAATCATAGCATACACAAAAGGTACTTACCTTCTTCTGTATCTCTGGGTCTCCATAAGGCTACACTGCCCTTTGGCTCAGATTTTACTCATTATGTATAAATGTAGAAATCAGTGAAGCACACAGATTTTTCAGCAATCACTTTAGATGTACACTATGGGGCAGATTTATGAAGGCCTTGCGCCGCCGGTGCGTCACTTTTTCCCATGTTAAAAATGACGCACCGGCGGCGCAAGGGCTTCATAAATCTGCCCCTAAGTATGCCCACTCACATTATAAAGCCTACAACAGTTTAGCACCAATCCCATAAGATTTCCTTTTAGAAAATATCTTCTTGTGTGCAGATACATGGCTGAGCCAGATGGTAGTCTCATATGCTCAGCCTGTACATGTGCACATGCCTGCGCTCAACTTTTCACATATAGCCATGCTAGAAACTTACCCTAGCTGCATAGCAACTGACCTTATCTTAAAAGGTCGACCATGGCAGTTAGCACTCTCAGTTATGACTTTGGCAGTCCGCTGACCGCCAGACTCACCGGGCGTGGCTGTTTCCCCACCGCCCTATTATGAGTTTGGTGGTGGAACTCCAGTGCCCTGCTATGGCCGCCATGGTCCTGCTGTTCCCTGGTGGTGTTGCAACAGTGTAGTAGCATCAGTACGCTTGGCGGACTGCTGCAGTCCGCCCAAGCATATTGTGAGTTTCCTCTCCCCCAGGGTTTTCATGTTGGTTCTTCCTCCATAAAAACACATCTAACATGGGCTTCGATTGGAATTCATAGAGCATATTATCAAGGCCATTATCGCCGCTTTATCGGCAGTTTCCTGCCGATAAAAGCGGCGATAATGTATCGCCTGTCCTTGATAATATGCCCCAAAGTTTATACATTTTATACATTTTCACACGGAGGCACAGAAGTTGGCCATTCGTCAAGTGTTTTCTCCTTCACCGCATTATACTCTTTCAGCTGGCTCAGCAAGTTTCTCCACAGTGTCACATGGTTTGTGCACACTGCAAGTTTCACTCATCACAGTTTGGTCAACTTAAAAATCATGGTGACTTGTCCATTTTCCAAAAGAACTAAAAACAGTCGTTTATTAATAAGGTGGTAATGAGACGTTCACTGTTAACCACCCTCCTTCACCCAAATCCGAGTTTCTAGTTATTCTAGCAAAGCATAAGCAAAAGCAACGTTAATTAGCATTTCTTGAGCATCACACAACATGCTTTTTAATACACCATGCTCACAGTTTGCAGTGCAAGGCATTCATAACACATTCTACTCACCATATTATTACATCCTCGGTTATTCAAGTTTGGTTAAGATAATTTCATGCATTTTGCATGGCGGTTCACCCTCATGTAATGTATACGTGTGCATTAGCATTCCATCTACTTAATATTAGTATATGTTACAAGGGTACTCAACAAGACCGGGTTTCTTTTTTCGAATCCCTGCTTTATCAGGTGCATAAAGTATTTTTCCTGACTATTTGTAATTTGTGGACTTTCCTAAGCATAAACCTCTGCATATTTTACACACAAACTTTCGATATTTCTTAGCGAGTGCTAGTCGATGTCGAAAATGGATGCGCTGTCTTCTCAAAAGTTAACTTAAAAACTCCTATACTCACAAAGATGGGGATGTGTGTGATCTATTTTTGTTACAGGAGCTTAAAGGAGGTGGAAAAGTAAATATTTTCATTTGAAAATCACATATGGAGAGCTTTGTAACCTACATGAAGTAAGTGCAAAAAACTTGTCACTACCCCAATTGGCTGCCTATCATTAGTCAACAGAGGTCAACGGATTGCATGGGCACTCGTGCACCTTCTCTAGTAGCAGAGATGCCCCAATGCTGGGGAGAGCATGGTAGCATTTAATGCTCTGATGGGTTTTGATCAAACAAAATGTCTATCCAACAGAATAAGATTAGTGACATTCCTAGCCTAGGTTCAAACATCTGGTCACTGTGTGTCCTACAAAAACGGTTGTCGCTTTTATCATACACAAATACATTTCATTTAACAATATTTTGATATTTTTAGAAATTCGAACATGTGAATGTTAAAACATTGCATGAGAACTTTCTGGGTTGTGAGATTAGTGTGAGAAAATGGGTTCGGCCCCATTTTGCCTCTCTGGATTTTTGCTTTTTGCACCAGCTGGGTTTTGGATTTCTGGTATGAGCGAGTCTCTCTAGCTGAGTCTCGTCACTATGAGTATCATAAAAATGGATTACTAGTGTGAGCTGCTGATGTGCGCCTTTGAAAATAAGTTTCACTCCTGCGCAGCTCAGCAAAGAGGCTCTGTCCAATAACTACGCACAGGTGGACTGTCGCAGAAAGAAACCTTAATGAATTGGTGATGATTCGAGCAGGCCTTATAATGTGTCCACCCTAAGCGTGGAAGGGTATACTCAGACATGAGTCCCTTGCTCATTGCACCATCAGGATTCAAGCAAGCCGGGCCGAAGACGGCTGTAATGCCAGAAACCGGTCCCCAGAAGCTTGTTTCCTTCCCAGTGTAAGAATTGGCTTTTGAAGTCTGGTCTGCCCTGTTCCCATGATGCACTGGGCCAGGGACAGACTAATTTGCATACAGCCAGGTTCTGAAACTGGGATGGTGCAATGAGCTAAAAAACGGTGTTGGATCTAGCCCTGATCTCTTGACTGGGTGAGAGTATTCTGCTTAATTCAGAGACTCTGTCCCTCACCACCCCTTGTTGTAAATATTTTTGTCCACCCTAAGCGTGGAAGGGTATACTCAGACATGAGTCCCTTGCTCATTGCACCATCAGGATTCAAGCAAGCCGGGCCGAAGACGGCTGTAATGCCAGAAACCGGTCCCCGGAAGCTTGTTTCCTTCCCAGTGTAAGAATTGGCTTTTGTAGTCTGGTCTGCCCTGTTCCCATGATGCACTGGGCCAGGGACAGACTAATTTGCATACAGCCAGGTTCTGAAACTGGGATGGTGCAATGAGCTAAAAAACGGTGTTGGATCTAGCCCTGATCTCTTGACTGGGTGAGAGTATTCTGCTTAATTCAGAGACTCTGTCCCTCACCACCCCTTGTTGTAAATACTTATAATGTGTGGGGCATTCACAATATACGTCTGCAATGCTTTTTTGATGTGTGTCATGCACTGTAGCGAGTATTATATGTGAAAGCTGCAGCTTGCCGCTGAGAGAGGGTCGACGAGTCATTTGAACTGCTTTCCGGCTTGGTGTTCCTGTACCCCAACCCACCTCCTCACCACCTCTTTACCCACTCCTTGCTGCCCCCGCGGGCCCCCGCTGCGCGGGTGCCGCTCGAGGCCAACGTCATCGGGGGATCACCGTTTGTCTGAAGAGCTGTTGGAGTCGCTTTCCGCCCTTGCGGGACTGCGAGGACCAGCGGGCGTAGCATCTCTTGACTCGCCACAGCTGGTCCTCTTCCCGCCCCCCTCCCGCCTGGACTAAAAGAGCTGCGGGCAGGGTCCTCAGCGCTTGCCGCTGAGAGAGGGTCGACGAGTCATTTGAACTGCTTTCCGGCTTGGTGTTCCTGTACCCCAACCCACCTCCTCACCACCTCTTTACCCACTCCTCGCGGCCCCCGCTGCACGGGAGCCGCTCGAGGCCAACGTCATCGGGGGATCACGGTTTGTCTGAAGAGCTGTTGGAGTCGCTTTCTGCCCTTGCGGGACTGCGAGGACCAGCGGGCGTAGCGTCTCTTGACTCGCCGCAGCTGGTCCTCTTCCCGCCCCCCTCCCGCCTGGACTAAAAGAGCTGCGGGCAGGGTCCTCAGCGCTTGCCGCTGAGAGAGGGTCGACGAGTCATTTGAACTGCTTTCCGGCTTGCTGTTCCTGTACCCCAACCCACCTCCTCACCACCTCTTTACCCACTCCTCGCGGCCCCCGCTGCGCGGGAGCCGCTCGAGGCCAACATCATCGGGCGATCACCGTTTGTCTGAAGAGCTGTTGGAGACGCTTGCCGCCCTTGCGGGACTGCGAGGACCAGCGGGCGTAGCGTCTCTTGACTCGCCGCAGCTGGTCCTCTTCCCACCCCCCTCCCGCCTGGACTAAAAGAGCTGTGGGCAGGGTCCTCAGCGCTTGCCGCTGAGAGAGGGTCGACGAGTCATTTGAACTGCTTTCCGGCTTGGTGTTCCTGTACCCCAACCCACCTCCTCACCACCTCTTTACCCACTCCTCGCGGGCCCCGCTGCGCGGGAGCCGCTCGAGGCCAACGTCATCGGGGGATCACCGTTTGTCTGAAGAGCTGTTGGAGTCGCTTTCTGCCCTTGCGGGACTGCGAGGACCAGCGGGCGTAGCGTCTCTTGACTTGCCGCAGCTGGTCCTCTTCCCGCCCCCCTCCCGTTATAACCAGGAAACGTCTTACGCGCACGCGGGACGCGCGCGGGGCCAAGCGTGGAGCGAAGCCTGGGCAAAGGGCGGGCCGTTTGAGGCCGTTCGAGGACGGCAGAGACCGGGACCGGGCCACCCCCCTTGGATTTCTACGTTGCCGCCTCCAGTACACGGGAGCTAAAATGTGTACTAGGGAGACAAGGAGCAAATCGACACTGGCTGCGGCAGGATCAGCTAAAGGTACACTTGATAACTATTTTGTTAAAGCGGGATCACTCTTGATAGAGGACATTGAAGGGCTTGAAAGACGCATTTCCCAGGAAATTGATTGGGTACGGAGATCATCGATAGGCCCATTGGCCCTGGCCAAAACACCAGAGGGAGGGCCTCTGGCCAACGAATTCATTAACGGGGCTCCAGTGGCCAACCACTCAATCACTAATTCCGACCTTGATGACATAAGCTTGTTGACCCTCCCAACGGGCCAAACACTACAAGTCACAATCCCAACCCCTTGCCTCGATTCGGTCTTAATCACCACCATCGAGAATGTCTCAGGTCTCACAAGGGGGGCAAAGGAAGGAGCCATCCAAAAAGGGAAGAGAGGAGAGTCTACTAAGTCTACTAAGGGAACTAAGGGAGGGAGAAATGTAAAAACCCCAAAACCCAATTCCATAAGGGTGCGGGATAGTAGTGCGGGCAATATATGTGAGGATAGACCAGAGGTCCCACCCACTGATATTGTACATCTAGAGCAATTACCTAACCTTAATAATACCACACTGCAATCCTCTTTCGAGGACATTACATTGACAGATATAGGTGCACTCATGAGGTCTCTTTTAAGTCCCCTAGAAGCCCGCCTGATAAAAATCGAAGCCAGGCTGGTTAAAATTGAAAAATCCACAGTGCAGCTGGCAGACAGCCTAAAACTGGAAACAAAGAGAGCTAAAGGGGGGTCAGAATCAATCCCTAATAAACCCCAGGACCTAACAACAGCAAACACAACAAAAAAAAAAGGCACATTGACTAGCGAAAATATGAAACAAAAACCTAGCGAAATCAAGACTCCCCAGCCCGTGCCAAAAGAAAATCCAATTGGCCAGCCTACACATACCCAACCGCCCCCACCCCCTGCATCAAATACAACCATCCATTCTAAAAATAATCCCAACCCTCCAAAAAAGCCACAGAGTGACCGGCAATCCCCAGGTTATAGGAAAAATAACACACATAGAACTGTGAACCTACCACCAGAGGCGTCCCCTTACACAGTAATCCTTGTGGGGGTACCCGAGTTAAAACCCACTACTATCGAGACGATGCCCTCCCTTAAAAACAAGGTCATTGATTGGCTATTTAAACATAGACCGCTGCCACCTGGAACAACCAGTGATATTCTCATGGTGAGAAGGGCCGCCGGGGTAGGCAATATGAGGAAAACGATCGGCGGGGACTGAGTCCTGGTCAGTTTTCGCGATACCATGACAGACCCATACATCTGTAGTTGGCCCCACCATGAGCAAGAGAACATCATCCAGTCCCTCTCCCTGTCATTCTTCTATCCTTCAAGCGCATACGCAATTGATGAACAGAGGTGGGGGCACCACCAGGAAACAGGGGGGGAATGGGAGATTAAAAATGGAGGCAGGGGGGATGCCTACTACAATAGGAGAAGGGGACATGAATACCCATCAATACATGATGATGAAGAGGGCTGGGAATTCCCTAACAGGAGGGGGAGCAGATGGAGGGGAGAAGTGAGAGAAGCCCCCAGGCCACACCGAAACTATCACCCAGCCTATTTTCCTACTTCTAACAGGTATAGTAGCCTTGAGACAGTCGATTGACAACTCAGGATGAATATTACAGGGCAGTCCCAATTAGAATTTATAGAGGATAGTGAGGAGGAAAACAACACCCCCGGACATTCCACGCTCCCGCGGGAAAAACTACCCTCACAGAAGGATCCCGTATCTTCACAAGATCAAGCAGATCCTACAGCAGACCAGTCCGACAGCAGCATGATTGTCGAGACAGCCGAGGGGGAAGTAGTAGACCACCCTATGGTAAATTTGGCAATAAATGAGATGAACTTTATCCCTCACTACCCAATAATGCCACCCCCATGGACCCTGATCTCATGGAACGTTGCCGGGCTGGGTAATAAACTGGACTGTGATGAGTAGGTTTCCTTCATTAACTCAAAAAATATCTGCCTGTTCCGGGAAACTTGGGCTAGAGAGGAGTACACTTGCCAGGGTTTTGCAACATTCTCAAAACCTGCAAAATTGGGTGGTCGGGATCGACTATCAGGAGGACTGGCTATTTGGGTAGCTTCCCATTTGGGCTGCAAGGCCAGCTCTTTAACTGTGGACTCGGACGATATACTAGCGATTTTGTTGGAATGGCCAAATTCTAACAAAATGGTAATAATAAATGTTTATTCGAGACCAGTACCTATAACAAGGGAATCTACCACGATTGAGGAACTCTCCACCTTTTTGAGCCAAATGCCAAGGGAGTCCCATTATTTGGTCGGTGGGGACTTGAACTCCCATTACGAGTTGCTGCCTGGCCTACTTGATGGACCCTCCCTAGAGGAGGATTCAAGATGGTTGGTACCGGCTCCGGAGTCACCCCCACCTAGGGCATGGACCCCCCTTGCCCTACAGATAACCGCCCTCACACTCAACTATGGCCTCAGGGCGTGCAATGGGCGCACCAAATCAGACAACCCAAGCAAATGTACCTTTAACAAGGTAGGAAGTGAATCTCGATTGGACTATGTCTTAGTTCAACTGTCATCCTGGGCACGAGTTATCGATTTTAAGATAATAGATAGAATGGACAGTCACCACAATGCCTTGGAGCTCGAATATGCCATGCTAGGCAATAAGGACATGGGACGGGAAGAGCAAAGGGTAAAATCAGGGCAACTTCTTGAGAACAACCGAAGGAGAGTGAAGTGGGAAAACTTGGTCTCACCTACATTCCATTTTGCTATTCTCAAATAGCGATTCCTTAAAAATCGCTATTTGGGAATCGCAAAATGGAAATTACCTACATATGCCCCTTGGTGTCACCTGAAGCAAAAATAGACCCAAGGACTTCTGACCCCCAATAGAAATGATGAATCAAGGGCTTCTGAATTCAGCTGGCACTTAAGATCTGTCTGCAGGCCAGAGGTAGTGGCCACGGACAACCTCTGAGGAAAGTAAAGGGCCATACCTGCTTGGGTGACCATAAAAAGAATGCATCAATAAGTGGGCAACCTGCAACTGAGGAACTCCTTACTGCTGCTGGCAAAGCTTCAACAAGCTAGAGACGGTAAGGATGGGGTTAAGGGAGGGTGGATAATATGCTGCAAACATAGAAGTAGGACTATAATGTTGCATTGACATTGACTGGAGGGGACAGAATGGTGCAATGAGCAACACTCAGTAACAAAGAAAAAACAAAGTGTCATTAAAGGGAATTAAATGCCACCCTCAGTTGTCAGTCTACCCACTAAAAAAACAGGACTGTATCTGATAATCTGAAATAAGGTCACCCTTTTTATTGCAAGATCACTCGCTGGTTTCTCCATGAGATGGCTGCCATCGGTAGTGAGCCACACGGACACTCTACGGCCTGACCAACGAACCCAGATATGTTACACCTCACCCCAGCCAGAGGAAATAAATAAAGGGGCCTAAGACTGCGCTAGGTCTTGTGCTCATGCAAGTAGCAGAGTGTTGGACTGGGCCCTTCTGGCAAGTTTTGCTTGTATATGTGTGACCTGGGGATGGTGATTCCCACTCTGAATGCGTGTAAATGAGAGAGGCCTGCCTCCCCATAGGGATACATGGGGAATGTGTGTGTCCCTGATAGTTCTGAATGCGTGGGGGGTACAGGGTCGAGTCTGGTATGTGTGGACTCGTGTGTTTAAATGCTGCAAGATGATGTATGCGGCGTGTGTGTGTCTAGGAGGGAAGTGCCACTTCTAGACATGGGTGTGTGTGTGCAGTAGGTGTGCTGGCGCGTGATTGGCTGAAGCCGACTGGGGAGCCTGGCTCCAAGAGTCTGTGTGGGTCTGCCCCGGTGGTGAATGGAGAGATTAACATGCTGATGTGAGGGAGGAGCTGTGCCTGTATCCTGTATGGGGCTGGGCTTTCCCCCACAATGCTGGCTCCGCCCCCCTGGGGTGCGTCTGATGACCTGTCTTGCCTGATGAATAAAAGGGGTGGTTGGGGAAAACAAGATACTCCCAAAACCAGCTGCGACTGGTTTCTCCCCCACCCAGCACCTTTAGACAAAGGAATTTATGGTATAAAAAGAGGCTGTGACCTCTTCTCAAATGTTCTTGTTCTCAACTTGAATCTGCCAGGAGCTGTTGCTGCTTGGGCTCAGGGGTGGCTTGCCCCCCTGAGCCCTGCCCTTCTCCTGGACTCCTGATGGCCTTGCCCTGCTAGGAGCTGCTGTGCTCCTCCTGAGGTCCTGGACTTTTATAGACTGATGCTATTTTTACTTAGCGCTTGGGAGCGCTCCATCTCTGCCCTAGCGCCTGAAAGCGCCTTACTTTCCACTATAGCGATGGGAGCACTGTCCCTTGACCTCCTAGCGCTGGAGAGCGCTTTTCCTGCCCATAGCGCTTGGGAGCGCTGTTTATTCGAGCCGGTGCCCACCTGGCATTTACCCTGAAATTTCCCCCGTCACCGCCGCAGCCCGGAGTCGGCTGGAGAGGCGCTGCGCCCGCCTCCCTATCCAGGGCCGCGCTGCCATTGGCGGCCCCGGAGAAGCATTGCCGCCATTCATTGGTCCCGGCCGCCGGGACTCCGATTGCCTCATTTCTGGGCCGCGCAGGGATTGGCCAGCCCTGAGGGCTTCCCCACGCGCACCCGGAAGTCCTGGGGGGCTCTACCGCCCCACCGAAGCTCTGCACCGCCGACCGGGGCTCCCATGTGAGGGGAGAGCCCCGGGGAGAGAGAGGGAGAAGAGCCGCCGCCCGAAAGAGAGCCGCCGCCGAGCACAACCCGGTGAGTGCAGAGAGAGGGAGAGGAGGGGCGTCGGGCCACATTGTCGGTGGCCGCCCCTCCCCTCCAGCTCGAGGGCCGAAATGCTCAGAGGCCTGAAGGTCCTCCCCTGAGGCCGGGTCCCCCGAGAAGGACCCCGCGCACTGTCAGGTGCCCAGAGCCCGAGAGGCTCCGATTAAAAACCGAGTCCCCCGAGAGGGACTCCGCCCCTGTCCTGCTGCTGCCCCGAGCCCAGTGGGGCTCCCACGATTCCCCGAGCCCAGCGAGGCTCCCACGATGTCCTGAGCCCTGAGAGGCTCCACCCCCCCTGAGTCCCGAGAGGCTCGTCCATCGTCCCAGAGCCCCGAGGAGGCTCCCATGTGTTCCGGCAGTACCGAGCCCCGAGAGGCTCCACCGTGGCCCTTTGTTCTTCGAGCCTACGAGGCTCAGTCCCTGCACCAGTGTCCCCGAGCCCCTAGAGGCTCCCTCATGGCGCTCATCCCTCCTGAGCCTGCGAGGCTCAACCCCGGCCCCTTGGCTTCGAGCCTGCGAGGCTCCATCGTGTGGCCCAT
This sequence comes from Lissotriton helveticus, assembly GCF_964261635.1. Classification (NCBI taxonomy): domain Eukaryota; kingdom Metazoa; phylum Chordata; class Amphibia; order Caudata; family Salamandridae; genus Lissotriton; species Lissotriton helveticus. The sequence continues at coordinate 169,752,397 of NC_136059.1, read as the reverse complement.
CCATGGCCCTCAGCTGCCCAGCACTTCGTGGGCAGCTGCCACGTGTAGGTTTGTTCCTGGCTCCCTGCAGCCTGTCCTGACATTGAGACTTTGGGCGTCCTAGCCCCAGAAAAGGCCGCTGGGCTGTTGGAAGTTATTGTTTGATGTTCTATGTGATCCCTGAGAGAGTATTCTGTGTGCGCCTCCAAAGGTGCCCGTTATGTTACGTGCTTGTATTTCCTTCCCTCCTAGGTATCCTAGGTCTCATGTATATGGCTTCTGGTTAGAGTGAGTTCTACTGCTAGTTCTATTGAGTTCCAGGTTGTCATGTGTCCTAATGCTAGCCTGGTTGTTAGGTGTACTAGTACTAGTTCTAGGAAGCTCCCAGTGGTTGTGTGTCCTAATGCCAGTTCCATCAGGTGCATATTCCTGGCAGTGGTGCCCTGGCCCTGTCCTGTGTTCAGTCCCTTGTAATCCTTGCCCGTGCCCCTGGCACCTTGTAAATTGTGTATTTATCCCCAAGTATGTTTTTCAATACAAAGTCTATTTTTCATATATATCTTGTGTGGAGTCCCTTTTGTGTGGGGGCCTGGGAGGCTGTTGCTGGGGGTGCGTGCGCAAATGCTTTACACATGACCTCCGAGATAAGCCTGACTGCTCGTGCCAGCTACCAAGGGGGTGAGCAGGGATTGTCTTGAAGGGTGACTTCCCTACCCTAACTAGAAATGGTGATTTCTGCCTGGCCTTGGTGCAAGCCTTGGCCAACCAGGGATCCCATTTCTAACATTGCTGGCAGCGGTGGGATTTGGACTTGTGTTTGCGCAGTACCATAGCGATAGCCGGCCCCACTACAAAACTCTGCAGTTAGATGGTCGCAAGAAAATGAAACTATTGGTTGAGTTGCTAAAAATATTTGTTCCTGTGGAAAATGTGGTTCTGATGCACTGTGAGTTAGATGTCCCTAGCTCGGGAGGGTAGATCATCCCCCTAGTGCAATGTGTTTTCTGGATTCACCAGAAGGGTGGGATCCAGTGGTGGCAGCGAAATGGTGTCCAATGTGTGTGGTCCCTGCCCCTTCCCTAGAGTAATGGTACCTGTGCCACATGGGTCAGGTTGAGGAATCAGGGGCGGTGGAAACTGTCTTACCAGTCCAGGGGAGGGTGTGTGGATGAATGTTGAAGTTGTGCTGAATAATGGGTGTACGTTCTCTGGGATGGGGAGCATGCTGAATGATGGAGTGTAAGTTCTCTGAGAGGGGGAGCTTGCTGAATGAATGTTAAGTTGTATCCCGGACAAGGAAGCCCTGCTGACGCTGTCGCGGCTTGCCTTGGGGAGAGCTGAACTTGGAGCCCTGCTGACGTTGTCGCGGCTCATTGTGCTGTAGTGAATGTTCGGTGGTATCCCGAACAAGGAAGCCCTGCTGACGCTGTCACGGCTTGCCTTGGGGAGAGCTGAACTGAGCCCTGCTGACGTGGTCGCGGCTCATTGTGCTGTAGTGAATGTTAAGTTGTATCCCGGACAGGGGGGCCCTGCTGACTGAGTCGCGGCTTGCCTTGGGGAGAGCTGAACTGGAGCCCTGCTGACGTTGTCGCGGCTCATCGTGCTAAAGTAAATGTTAAGTTGTATCCCGGACAAGGAAGCCCTGCTGACTGGGTCGCGGCTTGCCTTGGGGAGAGCTGAACTGAGCCCTGCTGACGTGGTCGCGGCTCATCCTAGTACAAGAGGGAACTCCTGCCTGCGGAGGGAGGAGAGGAAGTATTAGATTCCAGTTTTTTTTCTTGTAAAAAGTCCTGGTGCGCCAGGCATCTGGCCGGTAGGGTACTGCCCGCGGTTGGGGAGCCAGTAGTCGGTGTTTCCGGATCTGGACGGCGGGGCGACTGTAGCCAGTGTCCTGGCCGGATTGTCTTCTAGAGGATCCGGTGAATTTAGTTCCCAGGTGGGAGACCAGTGGAGGGAGGAAGTTCTGAAACTGGTAGGAGAGCGTGTTCTGAGGGTGCTTCTCCTGGGAGAGCGCAGAACTTCAGAAGTAGAGGTAGGGTGGGGCATTCTTGCCCGTGACCTCTGGCCAGCCTGAGGGTGCGGACCCTAGGTGGAAGAGAAAGTGGTAAAGTGATACTACACGAAGAAAGGGAGTGGAGAATGGCTGTCGTGGGCCAGGGCTTACCACCCCCCCACTCCGGGTTTGCGTGGACCAGTGGTATCTGGGTGGCCTAGGGCCTGGTCCTAGCCGTGGTCCACTAAGGAGTACCAGTGGGGTAGCCTAGTTGGGCCTATGTTTTTTTTATTTTCTGTAATTTTTTATTTTTTTTGTAAAGTCTATGTGTATCGATAGATCAGCGTGGCGTAGAACTGGAGAGTGTCCCTGCAGTGCGGGCCCACGTCCATGTTTTTGCCACCCAAAGCAGGGAAGTCCATCACGGTGGTGATTAGCCTACCCTGCGTTTTGGCAGGTAGGGGGCTGTGTTGGACTGGGCCCTTCTGGCAAGTTTTGCTTGTATATGTGTGACCTGGGGATGGTGATTCCCACTCTGAATGCGTGTAAATGAGAGAGGCCTGCCTCCCCATAGGGATACATGGGGAATGTGTGTGTCCCTGATAGTTCTGGATGCGTGGGGGGTACAGGGTCGAGTCTGGTATGTGTGGACTCGTGTGTTTAAATGCTGCAAGATGATGTATGCGGCGTGTGTGTGTCTAGGAGGGAAGTGCCACTTCTAGACATGGGTGTGTGTGTGCAGTAGGTGTGCTGGCGCGTGATTGGCTGAAGCCGACTGGGGAGCCTGGCTCCAAGAGTCTGTGTGGGTCTGCCCCGGTGGTGAATGGAGAGATTAACATGCTGATGTGAGGGAGGAGCTGTGCCTGTATCCTGTATGGGGCTGGGCTTTCCCCCACAATGCTGGCTCCGCCCCCCTGGGGTGCGTCTGATGACCTGTCTTGCCTGATGAATGAAAGGGGTGGTTGGGGAAAACAAGATACTCCCAAAACCAGCTGCGACTGGTTTCTCCCCCACCCAGCACCTTTAGACAAAGGAATTTATGGTATAAAAAGAGGCTGTGACCTCTTCTCAAATGTTCTTGTTCTCAACTTGAATCTGCCAGGAGCTGTTGCTGCTTGGGCTCAGGGGTGGCTTGCCCCCCCTGAGCCCTGCCCTTCTCCTGGACTCCTGATGGCCTTGCCCTGCTAGTAGCTGCTGTGCTCCTCCTGAGGTCCTGGACTTTTATAGACTGATGCTATTTTTGCTTAGCGCTTGGGAGCGCTCCATCTCTTCCCTAGCGCCTGAAAGCGGCTTACTTTCCACTATAGCGATGGGAGCACTGTCCCTTGACCTCCTAGCGCTGGAGAGCGCTTTTCCTGCCCATAGCGCTTGGGAGCGCTGTTTATTCGAGCCGGTGCCCACCCGGCATTTACCCTGAAATTTCCCCCGTCACCGCCGCAGCCCGGAGTCGGCTGGAGAGGCGCTGCGCCCGCCTCCCTATCCAGGGCCGCGCTGCCATTGGCGGCCCCAGGGAAGCATTGCCGCCATTTCATTGGTCCCGGTGGCCGGGACTCCGATTGCCTCATTTCTGGGCCACGCAGGGATTGGCCAGCCCTGAGGGCTTCCCCACGCGCACCCGGAAGTCCTGGGGGGCTCTACCGCCCCACCGAAGCTCTGCACCGCCGACCGGGCCTCCCATGTGAGGGGAGAGCCCCGGGGAGAGAGAGGGAGAAGAGCCGCCCCCCGAAAGAGAGCCGCCGCCGAGCACAACCCGGTGAGTGCAGAGAGAGGGAGAGGAGGGGCGTCGGGCCACATTGTCGGTGGCCGCCCCTCCCCTCCAGCTCGAGGGCCGAAATGCTCAGATGCCTGAAGGGCCTCCCCTGATGCCGGGTCCCCCGAGAGGGACCCCGCGCACTGTCAGGTGCCCTGAGCCCGAGAGGCTCCGATTAAAAACCGAGTCCCCCGAGAGGGACTCCGCCCCTGTCCTGCTGCTGCCCCGAGCCCAGTGGGGCTCCCACGATTCCCCGAGCCCAGCGAGGCTCCCACGATGTCCTGAGCCCTGAGAGGCTCCACCCCCCCTGAGTCCCGAGAGGCTCGTCCATCGTCCCAGAGCCCCGAGGAGACTCCCATGTGTTCCGGCAGTACCGAGCCCCGAGAGGCTCCACCGTGGCCCTTTGTTCTTCGAGCCTACGAGGCTCAGTCCCTGTACCAGTGTCCCCGAGCCCCTAGAGGCTCCCTCATGGCGCTCATCCCTCCTGAGCCTGCGAGGCTCAACCCCGGCCCCTTGGCTTCGAGCCTGCGAGGCTCCATCGTGTGGCCCATCCATGGCCCTCAGCTGCCCAGCACTTCGTGGGCAGCTGCCACGTGTAGGTTTGTTCCTGGCTCCCTGCAGCCTGTCCTGACATTGAGACTTTGGGCGTCCTAGCCCCAGAAAAGGCCGCTGGCCTGTTGGAAGTTATTGTTTGATGTTCTATGTGATCCCTGAGAGAGTATTCTGTGTGCGCCTCCAAAGGTGCCCCTGTTAGGTTACGTGCTTGTATTTCCTTCCCTCCTAGGTATCCTAGGTCTCATGTATATGGCTTCTGGTTAGAGTGAGTTCTACTGCTAGTTCTATTGAGTTCCAGGTTGTCATGTGTCCTAATGCTAGCCTGGTTGTTAGGTGTACTAGTACTAGTTCTAGGAAGCTCCCAGTGGTTGTGTGTCCTAATGCCAGTTCCATCAGGTGCATATTCCTGGCAGTGGTCCCCTGGCCCTGTCCTGTGTTCAGTCCCTTGTAATCCTCGCCCGTGCCCCTGGCACCTTGTAAATTGTGTATTTATCCCCAAGTATGTTTTTCAATACAAAGTCTATTTTTCATATATATCTTGTGTGGAGTCCCTTTTGTGTGGGGACCTGGGAGGCTGTTGCTGGGGGTGCGTGCGCAAATGCTTTACACATGACCTCCGAGATAAGCCTGACTGCTCGTGCCAGCTACCAAGGGGGTGAGCAGGGATTGTCTTGAAGGGTGACTTCCCTACCCTAACTAGAAATGGTGATTTCTGCCTGGCCTTGGTGCAAGCCTTGGCCAACCAGGGATCCCATTTCTAACATTGCTGGCAGCGGTGGGATTTGGACTTGTGTTTGCGCAGTACCATAGCGATAGCCGGCCCCACTACAAAACTCTGCAGTTAGATGGTCGCAAGAAAATGAAACTATTGGTTGAGTTGCTAAAAATATTTGTTCCTGTGGAAAATGTGGTTCTGATGCACTGTGAGTTAGATGTCCCTAGCTCGGGAGGGTAGATCATCCCCCTAGTGCAATGTGTTTTCTGGATTCACCAGAAGGGTGGGATCCAGTGGTGGCAGCGAAATGGTGTCCAATGTGTGTGGTCCCTGTCCCTTCCCTAGAGTAATGGTACCTGTGCCACATGGGTCAGGTTGAGGAATCAGGGGCGGTGGAAACTGTCTTACCAGTCCAGGGGAGGGTGTGTGGATGAATGTTGAAGTTGTGCTGAATAATGGGTGTACGTTCTCTGGGATGGGGAGCGTGCTGAATGATGGAGTGTAAGTTCTCTGAGAGGGGGAGCTTGCTGAATGAATGTTAAGTTGTATCCCGGACAAGGAAGCCCTGCTGACGCTGTCGCGGCTTGCCTTGGGGAGAGCTGAACTTGGAGCCCTGCTGACGTTGTCGCGGCTCATTGTGCTGTAGTGAATGTTCGGTGGTATCCCGGACAAGGAAGCCCTGCTGACGCTGTCGCGGCTTGCCTTGGGGAGAGCTGAACTGAGCCCTGCTGACGTGGTCGCGGCTCATTGTGCTGTAGTGAATGTTAAGTTGTATCCCGGACAGGGAGTCCCTTTTGTGGGGGGGCCTGGGAGGCTGTTGCTGGGGGTGCGTGCGCAAATGCTTTACACATGACCTCCGAGATAAGCCTGACTGCTCGTGCCAGCTACCAAAGGGGTGAGCAGGGGTTGTCTTGAAGGGTGACTTCCCTACCCTAACTAGAAATGGTGATTTCTGTCTGGCCTTGGTGCAAGCCTTGGCCAACCAGGGATCCCATTTCTAACACAGAGTATATGTGTCTCTCTGCCAGTAGCAGAGTGTGTGTGTGGCTCTTTACCAGTAGCACAGTGTGTGTCTCTTTACCAGTAGCACAGTGTGTGTCTCTTTACCAGTAGCACAGTGTGTGTGTGTCTCTTTACCAGTAGCAGAGTGTGTGTGTGTGTCTCTTTACTAGTAGCACAGTGTGTGTGTGTCTCTTTACCAGTAGCACAGTGTGTGTCTCTTTACCAGTAGCACAGTGTGTGTCTCTTTACCAGTAGCACAGTGTGTGTCTCTTTACCAGTAGCACAGTGTGTGTGTGTCTCTTTACCAGTAGCACAGTGTGTGTCTCTTTACCAGTAGCACAGTGTGTCTCTTTACCAGTAGCAGTGTGTGTCTCTTTACAAGTAGCAGAGTGTGTGTGTGTCTCTTTACCAGTAGCACAGTGTGTGTGTGTCTCTTTACCAGTAGCACAGTGTGTGTGTGTCTCTTTACCAGTAGCACAGTGTGTGTCTCTTTACCAGTAGCACAGTGTGTGTCTCTTTACCAGTAGCACAGTGTGTGTCTCTTTACCAGTAGCAGTGTGTGTCTCTTTACAAGTAGCAGAGTGTGTGTGTCTCTCTTTACCAGTAGCACAGTGTGTGTGTGTCTCTTTACCAGTAGCACAGTGTGTGTGTGTCTCTTTACCAGTAGCACAGTGTGTGTGTCTCTTTACCAGTAACAGAGTGTGTGTGTGTCTCTTTACCAGTAGCACAGTGTGTGTCTCTTTACCAGTAGCACAGTGTGTGTCTCTTTACCAGTAGCAGTGTGTGTCTCTTTACCAGTAGCAGTGTGTGTCTCTTTACAAGTAGCAGAGTGTGTGTGTGTCTCTTTACCAGTAGCACAGTGTGTGTGTGTCTCTTTACCAGTAGCACAGTGTGTGTGTCTCTTTACCAGCAACAGAGTGTGTGTGTGTCTCTTTACCAGTAGCACAGTGTGTGTGTGTCTCTTTACCAGTAGCACAAAGTGTGTGTCTTTACCAATGGCACAGTGTGTGTGTCTCTTTACCAGTAGCACAGTGTGTGTGTGTGTCTCTTTACCAGTAACGGAGTGTGTGTGTCTCTTTACCTGTAGCAGAGTGTGTGTGTTTCTTTACAAGTAGCAGAGTGTGCGTGTGTCTCTTTACCAGTAGCACAGTGTGTGTGTGTGTCTCTTTACCAGTAACGGAGTGTGTGTGTCTCTTTACCTGTAGCAGAGTGTGTTTGTGTCTCTTTACCAGTAGCAGAGTGTGTGTGTGTCTCTTTACCAGTAGCATAGTGTGTGTGTTTCTTTACAAGTAGCAGAGTGTGCATGTGTCTCTTTACCAGTAGCAAAGTGTGTGTGTGTCTCTTTACCAGTAGCACAGGGCCCGAATCACAGAACTAACTTAAGACAAAATCCTAAACTTACTACTTTTGGTATTCACAGAAGTTAGGATTTTGTCTTAAGTTTGTCTTAAGACAGACTTAAGACAGACTTATGACAAAATTCTAACTTAAGTCTGTCTTAAGTCTGTCATAAGACAAACTTAAGACAACATCCTAACTTCTGTGAATACCAAAAGTAGTACGTTTAGGATTTTGTCTTAAGTTAGTTCTGTGAATCAGGCCCACAGTGTTTGTGTGTCTCTTTACCAGTAGCGCAGTGTGTGTGTCTCTTTACCAGTAGCAGAGTGTGTGTCTTTTTACCAGTAGCACAGTGTGTGTCTCTTTACAAGTAGCAGAGTGTGTGTGTCTCTTTACCAGTAGCGGAGTGTGCGTGTCTCTTTACCAGAGCAGAGTGTGTGTCTCTTTACCAGAGCAGAGTGTGTGTGTCTTTTTACCAGTAACAGAGTGTGTGTCTCTTTACCAGTAGCAGTGTGTCTCTTTTTACCAGTAGCATAGGGTATGTGTGTCTTTACCAGTAGCACAGTGTGTGTCTCCTTACCAATAGCAGAGTGTGTCTCCTTACCAGTAGTAGAGCAAGTGTGTGTCTCTTTGCTAGTGGCAGACTGGGTGGGTGTGTCTTTACCAGAAGCACAGTGTCTGTGTGTCTCTTTACCAGTAGCAGTGTGTATGTGTGATAAGCTACATAGTCTCTATGCTAAAATAATCCCAGTGTTGGAAAAGGCTTTTGCCCTAGGGGAAGAAACTAGCAATGGAGAAAATAGAATACAGCTAGGGCAAATACATGAGGATCTAATTAATACTTTGGAATTGGATCTCTTCGCTGAGGGAGTAGGTAGAACTAACAAGATACACAAAAAGACCTGGTACAATGCCACATGCCGAAACTCTAAACAAGATCTTTTGCTCGCTATAAAGGCGGGCCAAAGTAAGGAGGAAATCCATGCCAGGAGAGGGGCATACAAGAAACTCCTGGTAAACGCCAAGGCCGAATGGGACCAACACTATTGGGAGAAACTCTTGGGTGCACTAGTCACCAGAGACTCCCGCAAATTTTGGCGCATAGTTAATCACGGTTTGGAAGATCTCCCCTCGGCAATCGAACCTAACATCGCTCCGAGTGTATGGCAAAACCAGCCAACTACCGTCCCATCAGCCTCATCGACGTATCCCAGAAGCTCTTCGGTAGGCTGATGTTGGACCGACTCCAGAATTGGCTGGAGGACATGGATACCCTGAGCCCATACCAGGCGGGATTCAGGAGGGGGGTCTCCACGGTGGATCAGATATTTAGACTCAATCTCATGTACTGGAGGACTGCATTGGTCGACGGCGGCGCGCTGTACACGGTTTTCGTGGATCAGCGCGCCGCCTTCGACCTAGTTCCTAGACAGAAACTGTGGAGGGTTATGGCGGAGTTAAGCGTCCCAGAGGACATCTTGGCAGTCTTGATGAAATTACACAATAATAACTTTGCACGTGTCAGGTGCGGTTGAAGCGGCAAATTAACCGAAAGATTCCCCGTTCGCAGGGGGGTGAGGCAGGGCTGTGTGCTCGCACCGACCCTGTTCTGCCTCTTTGTGAACGGGGTGATCGAGCACCTGACAAGGATAGCCAACATTGACGCCCCGAAACTGTGCGGCAGCAGGGTGCCCGCAATAATGTTTGCGGATAACACCCTGCTGCTGTCCAGGTCGCCGATGGGCATCCAGCGAGTGTTGAATGTTTTTCTGGACTTCTGCGTAGCAAGGGGTCTTGAAGTAAACCCTCAGAAAACTAAATTCATGATTTTAAACCCCTCGCCCTCCAATCGCCCTAATCCCATGCTAGGTCCGGTAAGCTTGGAAAGGGTGTACACATTCGAGTACCTGGGGATGACACTGAATCAACATTTGACGTGGGGAGCACATCAAACAAAAGCTAACATGAAACTATCCCAGAAGGCGGGGGCATTCTAAGAATGGCCAGTAAATCATCCCTTCGCCCACTAGGCCCTGCATTGCAGATTTACAAAGTTCAGGCAAGGGGGGCAGTCACTCATGGGGGGGGGGAGCTCTGGGGCCACCTACAATCTCAGAGCCTTATTATTACAGAAAATAAATTCCTCAGGCAGTTGACTGCTCTCCCGCCAGGCACGCCATTACTACCCCTGAGATTGGATCTGGGGGTGAGGCCCATCACCGAGGAGCTTGGCCTCAAACCGTTAACTTTTTGGCGCCGCCTCTGGAGCAGCCAAGATCTTACTATTTACAGAACTGAGCTCCAGGAATTTTTAACATTACCTAATGTAGCCAATTTGCCCTGGCTAATTTACATCAGGAGGATCTGTGAAACTCTCAGAATGCCAGAACTGTGGTCAGACCCGGAAAATGCATGTACCAGAATCTCAAGGAAAATGCTGTCCAGAGCATATTACGACCACATGCTTACACGAGCTCTGGAGGGCGCTTGTGAGGGATCCTTATCATCTCAGTTTATCAAAAATAAGGATTCCTACAATCTGGAAGCGGTCTTGAACGATATATCTCCGCCCCTTACAAGAAAGCTATTCCTACAGTGGAGATACGGGATTCTTCCTCTCGGGTCCTTTACAAAAACATGGTCTGGCGAGTCTGGAAAAGGGACATGCCCGGTTGGGCCCAGTCTGAGGAGAACGAGGTTCATGTAGTATTCATATGCGGAGCTTACAGGAAAAGTAGAAAATACTGGCTTGTCCCCGTCCTTAAAAACTTGGGATTCGGAACACTGTTACCAGCATATAGAGTTCTAAAAACTGACTTATCCCCATTGATTGTCTTTTCCATGGCTAAATTTTTAACTGCAATGTGGTATGTTCGCACTAAACTGGTGAAGGGAGGTGGAGTCCCCCAATAATTTCTCGTCCCCATGATTAACTGAAGTTGTAATTAAAGCTGATCTTAACCATCAATGTATTTTAGAATAATGATAATTTTACTCTTCTATTTCTTTTCTCGTATTTGGGTTTTAAACAATGTAAGATAACATGTACATCTTTTATGATCAATTGATCGAAATAAAGATTTGAAAACGAAAGCTGCAGTGAAATATAGTTTGCCATTACAAGGTCCTAGAGATGAGCGTGACACACCAAACTCAAGGTAAACAAGGATCCCAAATGCAGATGTGTGCCTTTTCTTACATCTGCACTCGTTCTTGTACTTCACGACTTTCTTAATTACCTGATCCAATTCCTTAATTATTTCTTAATTTTGAATCATGGGCTAAGTTAATTGCTTTGCTGGCCAGCCCAGGGGATCAACTCTATCCTCATGCATTGGGTATTTGACAGTTATTTGGCTGTTTACTGGAAGGAGAAAATGTGGGACAAACCCTGTATATGTTAATGACTTTTTTCAGTACCTGGAAAGACTCAACCCAGGTGAAACAACGGAAAGTAGCCAGACCTACAGGCAGCTCTGTCATTTGTGGAAGTGGCTTCTGGTTTTCAGGGATCTCTTTCAACATACTACTTAAAGTAGCCATTTGGGAAAGTACCACGATACTATACAGGAGGCAGACACATGGGTGGATTGATGATGTGTCACTCTAGGATTGGGCAGAGTCACCTACTTTCTGGAACCTTTAATCCCCCCGTAAAAACCTATGCACATTTGAGAACATTCTGTACCTGGGAGAACATGTACTAAAATAATGCCCTTTTTAAAAGGACTTTGGGGCATATGTAGGTAGCCGTTTGCGATTCGGCGTTTTGACGGCGTTTTGATATGTAGGTGCCACTTAGCAAAATAAGGAATTGCAAAAATTACTTATAGCATTTAAGGAATCGCAATTTTGCAAGTCCTTTAATGCTATGTAGGGGTGCTTTAACAATTGCGATTTTTGCATAAGGAATCGCAAAATACCACCTACTTCAAGTAGATGGTATTTTGCAATTTCCTTCAAAAATGCATTTTTTTAAAAAAATTCAAAGTGCCATGTGGGGAACAGACATGCCCTAAGGGCATGCATGAGCATCATTCCTTAATTGCGATTCGCAATTTGTTAATCGCAATTAAGGAATGTTAGAGATTTGCAAAAAAAATTGCAAATTTTTACCTACATTTCATTTTGCTATTCTCAAATAGCGATTCCTTAAAAATCGCTATTTGGGAATCGCATGCCCCTTGGTGACACCTGAAGCAAAAATAGACCCAAGGACTTCTGACCCCCAATAGAAATGATGAATCAAGGGCTTCTGAATTCAGCTGGCACTTGAGATCTGTCTGCAGGCCAGAGGTAGTGGCCACGGACAACCTCTGAGGAAAGTAAAGGGCCATACCTGCTTGGATGACCATAAAAAGAATGCATCAATAAGTGGGCAACCTGCAACTGAGGAACCCCTTACTGCTGCTGGCAAAGCTTCAGCAAGCTAGAGACGGTAAGGATGGGGTTAAGGGAGGGTGGATAATATGCTGCAAACGTAGAAGTAGGACTATAATGTTGCATCGACTGGAGGGGACAGAATGATGCAATGAACAACACTCAGTAACAAAGAAAAAACAAAGTGTCATTAAAGGGAATTAAATGCCACCCTCAGTTGTCCGTCTACCCACTCTAAAAACAGGGTTGTCGGGGAAAGAACACAGTGAGATCCGCTGCTGTCAAAGTCGTGCGGTTGGAGGGGCTGGAAGCTAGGATCCGGAGCTGAATGCAGGGGAGACTTGAGTTGGCGGTGGAGATCTGCGTCTGAATGAATCAGAGGTATGCCGGGTGGGTTAATCCAAGGTGTAGCTTCAAGCAATGAATGCGGATCCTAGCTTCCAGCCCCTCCAACCGCACGACTTTGACAGCAGCGGATCTCACTGTGTTCTTTCCCCGACAACCCCGTCCTGATGATGATCCCGATTGATGAGGATCGAAACGCCGTCGACCACACAGCCTAATTTTATGGCGCCCTACCTGTTTTGTACTCCTGGAATTGAATCTTGTTTTAAGTGATTATTACTTAAATCCCTGGAGCCATTACTCTGTGTATTTTTCACTGTCACTTCGCGCCGACCACGCTGTTTTCACCCCTGCACTTGCACCACCGTCACTATTCACTGTACATATTCATGTATATATCACTTGCACCAAGTGCCACCGGGTTGTCACCCCATTTATTGTATACAGTGCTGTTTAACTGTATGATTTTGCAAAAGACCTGCCTAGCTTTCTAAATGGTGAATAATACCCGTTTGTTCTCAAATTTACAGTGACTCCTTTTTCTTTTCATTGTAATGCATATTGCATACACCCTTTGAACTGTCTTCCTATTGATACCTGTTGGGAATCTCTTTACCAGTAGCACAGTGTGTGTGTGTCTCTTTACCAGTAGCACAGTGTGTGTCTCTTTACCAGTTGCACAGTGTGTGTCTCTTTACCAGTAGCACAGTGTGTGTGTGTCTCTTTACCAGTAGCACAGTGTGTCTCTTTACCAGTTGCACAGTGTGTGTCTCTTTACCAGTAGCACAGTGTGTGTCTCTTTACCAGTTGCACAGTGTGTGTCTCTTTACAAGTAGCAGAGTGTGTGTGTGTCTCTTTACCAGTAACGGAGAGTGTGTGTGTCTCTTTACCAGTAGCAGAGTGTGTGTGTGTCTCTTTACCAGTAGCAGAGTGTGTGTGTGTCTCTTTACCAGTAACAGAGTGTGTGTGTGTCTCTTTACCAGTAGCAGAGTGTGTGTGTGTCTCTTTACCAGTAACAGAGTGTGTGTGTGTCTCTTTACCAGTAGCAGAGTGTGTGTGTGTCTCTTTACCAGTAACAGAGTGTGTGTGTGTCTCTTTACCAGTAGCAGAGTGTGTGTGTGTCTCTTTACCAGTAGCGGAGTGTGTGTGTGTCTCTTTACAAGTAGCAGAGTGTGTGTGTCTCTTTACCAGTAGCAGAGTGTGTGTGTGTCTCTTTACCAGTAGCAGAGTGTGTGTCTCTTTACCAGTAGCACAGTGTGTGTGTGTGTCTCTTTACCAGTAGCACAGTGTGTGTGTCTCTTTACCAGTAGCAGAGTGTGTGTGTCTCTTTACCAGTAGCAGAGTGTGTGTCTCTTTACCAGTAGCATAGTGTGTGTGTGTTTCTCTTTACCAGTAGCACAGTGTGTGTCTCTTTACCAGTAGCACAGTGTGTGTCTCTTTACCACTAACGGAGTGTGTGTGTCTCTTTACCTGTAGCAGAGTGTGTGTCTCTTTACTAGTAGCACAGTGTGTGTCTCTTTACCAGTAGCACAGTGTGTGTGTGTCTCTTTACCAGTAGCGGAGTGTGTGTGTCTCTTTACCTGTAGCAGAGTGTGTATGTGTCTCTTTACCAGTAGCGGAGTGTGTGTCTCTTTACCAGTAGCACAGTGTGTGTGTATCTCTTTACCAGTAGCACAGTGTGTGTGTCTTTACCAGTAGCACAGTGTGTGTGTATCTCTTTACCAGTAGCACAGTGTGTGTGTCTTTACCAGTAGCATAGTGTGTGTGTGTCTCTTTACCAGTAACGGAGTGTGTGTGTCTCTTTACCTGTAGCAGAATGTGTATGTGTCTCTTTACCAGTAGCGGAGTGTGTGTCTCTTTACCAGTAGCACAGTGTGTGTGTATCTCTTTACCAGTAGCACAGTGTGTGTGTCTTTACCAGTAGCATAGTGTGTGTGTGTCTCTTTACCAGTAGCGGAGTGTGTGTCTCTTTACTAGTAACGGAGTGTGTGTGTCTCTTTACCTGTAGCAGAGTGTGTTTGTGTCTCTTTACCAGTAGCGGAGTGTGTGTCTCTTTACTAGTAGCACAGTGTGTGTCTCTTTACCAGTAGCACAGTGTGTGTGTTTCTTTACAAGTAGCAGAGTGTGCGTGTGTCTCTTTACCAGTAGCACAGTGTGTGTGTGTCTCTTTACAAGTAGTGGAGTGTGTGTGTCTCTTTACCAGTAGCAGAGTGTGTGTGTGTCTCTTTACAAGTAGCGGAGTGTGTGTGTCTCTTTACCAGTAGCAGAGTGTGTGTCTCTTTACCAGTAGCAGAGTGTGTGTCTCTTTACCAGTAGCACAGTGTGTGTGTCTTTACCAGTAGCACAGTGTGTGTGTGTCTCTTTACCAGTAGCACAGTGTGTGTGTCTTTACCAGTAGCACAGTGTGTGTGTGTCTCTTTACCAGTAACGGAGTGTGTGTGTCTCTTTACCTGTAGCAGAGTGTGTTTGTGTCTCTTTACCAGTGGCGGAGTGTGTGTCTCTTTACTAGTAGCACAGTGTGTGTCTCTCTACCAGTAGCACAGTGTGTGTGTCTCTTTACCAGTAGCAGAGTGTGTGTCTCTTTACCAGTAGCATAGTGTGTGTGTGTTTCTCTTTACCAGTAGCACAGTGTGTGTCTCTTTACCAGTAGCACAGTGTGTGTCTCTTTACCACTAACGGAGTGTGTGTGTCTCTTTACCTGTAGCAGAGTGTGTGTCTCTTTACTAGTAGCACAGTGTGTGTCTCTTTACCAGTAGCACAGTGTGTGTGTGTCTCTTTACCAGTAGCGGAGTGTGTGTGTCTCTTTACCTGTAGCAGAGTGTGTATGTGTCTCTTTACCAGTAGCGGAGTGTGTGTCTCTTTACCAGTAGCACAGTGTGTGTGTATCTCTTTACCAGTAGCACAGTGTGTGTGTCTTTACCAGTAGCGGAGTGTGTGTGTCTCTTTACCTGTAGCAGAGTGTGTTTGTGTCTCTTTACCAGTGGCGGAGTGTGTGTCTCTTTACTAGTAGCACAGTGTGTGTCTCTCTACCAGTAGCACAGTGTGTGTGTTTCTTTACAAGTAGCAGAGTGTGCGTGTGTCTCTTTACCAGAAGCACAGGGCCCGAATCACAGAACTTACTGAAGACAAAATCCTAAAGTTACTACTTTTGGTATTCACAGAAGTTAGGATTTTGTCTTAAGTTTGTCTTAAGACAGACTTAAGACAGACTTATGACAAAATTCTAACTTAAGTCTGTCTTAAGTCTCTCTTAAGACAAACTTAAGACAAATCCTAACTTCTGTGAATACCAAAAGTAGTACGTTTAGGATTTTGTCTTAAGTTAGTTCTGTGAATCAGGCCCACAGTGTTTGTGTGTCTCTTTACCAGTAGCGGAGTGTGTGTGTCTCTTTACCAGTAGCAGAGTATGTGTGTCTCTTTACCAGTAGCAGAGTGTGTGTCTCTTTACCAGTAGCATAGTGTGTGTGTGTCTCTTTACCAGTAGCATAGTGTGTGTGTCTCTTTACCAGTAGCAGAGTGTGTGTCTCTTTACCAGTAGCATAGTGTGTGTGTGTCTCTTTACCAGTAGCATAGTGTGTGTCTCTTTACCAGTAGCGGAGTGTGTGTGTCTCTTTACCAGTAGTAGAGTGTGTGTGTCTCTTTACCAGTAGCAGAGTGTGTGTCTCTTTACCAGTAGCATAGTGTGTGTGTGTCTCTTTACCAGTAGCATAGTGTGTGTGTGTCTCTTTACCAGTAGCGGAGTGTGTGTGTCTCTTTACCAGTAGCAGAGTGTGTGTGTGTCTCTTTACAAGTAGCAGAGTGTGTGTGTGTCTCTTTACCAGTAGCACAGTGTGTGTGTGTCTCTTTACCAGTAGCACAGTGTGTGTGTCTTTACCAGTAGCACAGTGTGTGTGTGTCTCTTTACCAGTAGCACAGTGTGTGTGTCTCTTTACCAGTAGCAGAGTGTGTGTGTCTCTTTCCAGTAGCAGAGTGAGTGTGTCTCTTTACCAGTAGCAGAGTGTGTGTGTCTCTTTACCAGTAGCACAGTGTGTGTGTGTCTCTTTACCAGTAGCATAGTGTGTGTCTCTTTATCAGTAGCATAGTGTGTGTGTGTCTCTTTACCAGTAGCAGAGTGTGTGTGTCTCTTTACCAGTAGCAGAGTGTGTGTGTGTGTGTCTCTTTACCAGTAGCAGAGTGTGTTTGTGTCTCTTTACCAGTAGCAGAGTGTGTGTGTCTCTTTACCAGTAGCGGAGTGTGTGTGTGTCTCTTTACCAGTAGCGGAGTGTGTGTGTCTCTTTACTAGTAGCAGAGTGTGTGTCTCTTTACCAGTAGCATAGAGTGTGTGTGTCTCTTTACCAGTAGCAGAGTGTGTGTGTGTCTCTTTGCCAGTAGCAGAGTGTGTGTGTGTCTCTTTACCAGTAGCAGAGTGTGTGTGTGTCTCTTTACAAGTAGCGGAGTGTGTGTGTCTCTTTACCAGTAGCAGAGTGTGTGTGTGTCTCTTTACCTGTAGCAGAGTGTGTTTGTGTCTCTTTACCAGTAGCGGAGTGTGTGTCTCTTTACTAGTAGCACAGTGTGTGTCTCTTTACCAGTAGCACAGTGTGTGTGTTTCTTTACAAGTAGCAGAGTGTGCGTGTGTCTCTTTACCAGAAGCACAGGGCCCGAATCACAGAACTTACTGAAGACAAAATCCTAAAGTTACTACTTTTGGTATTCACAGAAGTTAGGATTTTGTCTTAAGTTTGTCTTAAGACAGACTTAAGACAGACTTATGACAAAATTCTAACTTAAGTCTGTCTTAAGTCTCTCTTAAGACAAACTTAAGACAAATCCTAACTTCTGTGAATACCAAAAGTAGTACGTTTAGGATTTTGTCTTAAGTTAGTTCTGTGAATCAGGCCCACCGTGTTTGTGTGTCTCTTTACCAGTAGCGGAGTGTGTGTGTCTCTTTACCAGTAGCAGAGTATGTGTGTCTCTTTACCAGTAGCAGAGTGTGTGTCTCTTTACCAGTAGCATAGTGTGTGTGTGTCTCTTTACCAGTAGCATAGTGTGTGTGTCTCTTTACCAGTAGCAGAGTGTGTGTCTCTTTACCAGTAGCATAGTGTGTGTGTGTCTCTTTACCAGTAGCATAGTGTGTGTCTCTTTACCAGTAGCGGAGTGTGTGTGTCTCTTTACCAGTAGCAGAGTGTGTGTGTCTCTTTACCAGTAGCAGAATGTGTGTCTCTTTACCAGTAGCATAGTGTGTGTGTGTGTCTTTACCAGTAGCATAGTGTGTGTGTGTGTCTTTACCAGTAGCGGAGTGTGTGTGTCTCTTTACCAGTAGCAGAGTGTGTGTGTGTCTCTTTACAAGTAGCGGAGTGTGTGTGTGTCTCTTTACCAGTAGCACAGTGTGTGTGTGTCTCTTTACCAGTAGCACAGTGTGTGTGTCTTTACCAGTAGCACAGTGTGTGTGTGTCTCTTTACCAGTAGCACAGTGTGTGTGTCTCTTTACCAGTAGCAGAGTGTGTGTGTCTCTTTCCAGTAGCAGAGTGTGTGTGTCTCTTTACCAGTAGCAGAGTGTGTGTGTCTCTTTACCAGTAGCACAGTGTGTGTGTGTCTCTTTACCAGTAGCATAGTGTGTGTCTCTTTACCAGTAGCATAGTGTGTGTGTGTCTCTTTACCAGTAACGGAGTGTGTGTGTCTCTTTACCTGTAGCAGAGTGTGTATGTGTCTCTTTACCAGTAGCGGAGTGTGTGTCTCTTTACCAGTAGCACAGTGTGTGTGTATCTCTTTACCAGTAGCACAGTGTGTGTGTCTTTACCAGTAGCATAGTGTGTGTGTGTCTCTTTACCAGTAGCGGAGTGTGTGTCTCTTTACTAGTAACGGAGTGTGTGTGTCTCTTTACCTGTAGCAGAGTGTGTTTGTGTCTCTTTACCAGTAGCGGAGTGTGTGTCTCTTTACTAGTAGCACAGTGTGTGTCTCTTTACCAGTAGCACAGTGTGTGTGTTTCTTTACAAGTAGCAGAGTGTGCGTGTGTCTCTTTACCAGTAGCACAGTGTGTGTGTGTCTCTTTACAAGTAGTGGAGTGTGTGTGTCTCTTTACCAGTAGCAGAGTGTGTGTGTGTCTCTTTACAAGTAGCGGAGTGTGTGTGTCTCTTTACCAGTAGCAGAGTGTGTGTCTCTTTACCAGTAGCAGAGTGTGTGTCTCTTTACCAGTAGCACAGTGTGTGTGTCTTTACCAGTAGCACAGTGTGTGTGTGTCTCTTTACCAGTAGCACAGTGTGTGTGTCTTTACCAGTAGCACAGTGTGTGTGTGTCTCTTTACCAGTAACGGAGTGTGTGTGTCTCTTTACCTGTAGCAGAGTGTGTTTGTGTCTCTTTACCAGTGGCGGAGTGTGTGTCTCTTTACCAGTAGCACAGTGTGTGTGTTTCTTTACAAGTAGCAGAGTGTGCGTGTGTCTCTTTACCAGAAGCACAGGGCCCGAATCACAGAACTTACTGAAGACAAAATCCTAAAGTTACTACTTTTGGTATTCACAGAAGTTAGGATTTTGTCTTAAGTTTGTCTTAAGACAGACTTAAGACAGACTTATGACAAAATTCTAACTTAAGTCTGTCTTAAGTCTCTCTTAAGACAAACTTAAGACAAATCCTAACTTCTGTGAATACCAAAAGTAGTACGTTTAGGATTTTGTCTTAAGTTAGTTCTGTGAATCAGGCCCACAGTGTTTGTGTGTCTCTTTACCAGTAGCGGAGTGTGTGTGTCTCTTTACCAGTAGCAGAGTATGTGTGTCTCTTTACCAGTAGCAGAGTGTGTGTCTCTTTACCAGTAGCATAGTGTGTGTGTGTCTCTTTACCAGTAGCATAGTGTGTGTGTCTCTTTACCAGTAGCAGAGTGTGTGTCTCTTTACCAGTAGCATAGTGTGTGTGTGTCTCTTTACCAGTAGCATAGTGTGTGTCTCTTTACCAGTAGCGGAGTGTGTGTGTCTCTTTACCAGTAGCAGAGTGTGTGTGTCTCTTTACCAGTAGCAGAGTGTGTGTCTCTTTACCAGTAGCATAGTGTGTGTGTGTCTCTTTACCAGTAGCGGAGTGTGTGTGTCTCTTTACCAGTAGCAGAGTGTGTGTGTGTCTCTTTACAAGTAGCGGAGTGTGTGTGTGTCTCTTTACCAGTAGCACAGTGTGTGTGTGTCTCTTTACCAGTAGCACAGTGTGTGTGTCTTTACCAGTAGCACAGTGTGTGTGTGTCTCTTTACCAGTAGCACAGTGTGTGTGTCTCTTTACCAGTAGCAGAGTGTGTGTGTCTCTTTCCAGTAGCAGAGTGTGTGTGTCTCTTTACCAGTAGCAGAGTGTGTGTGTCTCTTTACCAGTAGCACAGTGTGTGTGTGTCTCTTTACCAGTAGCATAGTGTGTGTCTCTTTACCAGTAGCATAGTGTGTGTGTGTCTCTTTACCAGTAGCAGAGTGTGTGTGTCTCTTTACCAGTAGCAGAGTGTGTGTGTGTCTCTTTACCAGTAGCAGAGTGTGTTTGTGTCTCTTTACCAGTAGCAGAGTGTGTGTGTCTCTTTACCAGTAGCAGAGTGTGTGTGTGTCTCTTTACCAGTAGCGGAGTGTGTGTGTCTCTTTACCAGTAGCAGAGTGTGTGTCTCTTTACCAGTAGCATAGAGTGTGTGTGTCTCTTTACCAGTAGCAGAGTGTGTGTGTGTCTCTTTGCCAGTAGCAGAGTGTGTGTGTGTCTCTTTACCAGTAGCAGAGTGTGTGTGTGTCTCTTTACAAGTAGCGGAGTGTGTGTGTCTCTTTACCAGTAGCAGAGTGTGTGTGTGTCTCTTTACCTGTAGCAGAGTGTGTTTGTGTCTCTTTACCAGTAGCGGAGTGTGTGTCTCTTTACTAGTAGCACAGTGTGTGTCTCTTTACCAGTAGCACAGTGTGTGTGTTTCTTTACAAGTAGCAGAGTGTGCGTGTGTCTCTTTACCAGAAGCACAGGGCCCGAATCACAGAACTTACTGAAGACAAAATCCTAAAGTTACTACTTTTGGTATTCACAGAAGTTAGGATTTTGTCTTAAGTTTGTCTTAAGACAGACTTAAGACAGACTTATGACAAAATTCTAACTTAAGTCTGTCTTAAGTCTCTCTTAAGACAAACTTAAGACAAATCCTAACTTCTGTGAATACCAAAAGTAGTACGTTTAGGATTTTGTCTTAAGTTAGTTCTGTGAATCAGGCCCACAGTGTTTGTGTGTCTCTTTACCAGTAGCGGAGTGTGTGTGTCTCTTTACCAGTAGCAGAGTATGTGTGTCTCTTTACCAGTAGCAGAGTGTGTGTCTCTTTACCAGTAGCATAGTGTGTGTGTGTCTCTTTACCAGTAGCATAGTGTGTGTGTCTCTTTACCAGTAGCAGGGTGTGTGTCTCTTTACCAGTAGCATAGTGTGTGTGTCTCTTTACCAGTAGCATAGTGTGTGTCTCTTTACCAGTAGCGGAGTGTGTGTGTCTCTTTACCAGTAGCAGAGTGTGTGTGTCTCTTTACCAGTAGCAGAGTGTGTGTCTCTTTACCAGTAGCATAGTGTGTGTGTGTCTCTTTACCAGTAGCATAGTGTGTGTGTGTCTCTTTACCAGTAGCGGAGTGTGTGTGTCTCTTTACCAGTAGCAGAGTGTGTGTGTGTCTCTTTACAAGTAGCGGAGTGTGTGTCTCTTTACCAGTAGCATAGTGTGTGTGTGTCTCTTTACCAGTAGCATAGTGTGTGTCTCTTTACCAGTAGCGGAGTGTGTGTGTCTCTTTACCAGTAGCAGAGTGTGTGTGTCTCTTTACCAGTAGCAGAGTGTGTGTCTCTTTACCAGTAGCATAGTGTGTGTGTGTCTCTTTACCAGTAGCGGAGTGTGTGTGTCTCTTTACCAGTAGCAGAGTGTGTGTGTGTCTCTTTACAAGTAGCGGAGTGTGTGTGTGTCTCTTTACCAGTAGCACAGTGTGTGTGTGTCTCTTTACCAGTAGCACAGTGTGTGTGTCTTTACCAGTAGCACAGTGTGTGTGTGTCTCTTTACCAGTAGCACAGTGTGTGTGTCTCTTTACCAGTAGCAGAGTGTGTGTGTCTCTTTCCAGTAGCAGAGTGTGTGTGTCTCTTTACCAGTAGCAGAGTGTGTGTGTCTCTTTACCAGTAGCACAGTGTGTGTGTGTCTCTTTACCAGTAGCATAGTGTGTGTCTCTTTACCAGTAGCATAGTGTGTGTGTGTCTCTTTACCAGTAGCAGAGTGTGTGTGTCTCTTTACCAGTAGCAGAGTGTGTGTGTGTGTCTCTTTACCAGTAGCATAGAGTGTGTGTGTCTCTTTACCAGTAGCAGAGTGTGTGTGTGTCTCTTTGCCAGTAGCAGAGTGTGTGTGTGTCTCTTTACCAGTAGCAGAGTGTGTGTGTGTCTCTTTACAAGTAGCGGAGTGTGTGTGTCTCTTTACCAGTAGCAGAGTGTGTGTGTGTCTCTTTACCTGTAGCAGAGTGTGTTTGTGTCTCTTTACCAGTAGCGGAGTGTGTGTCTCTTTACTAGTAGCACAGTGTGTGTCTCTTTACCAGTAGCACAGTGTGTGTGTTTCTTTACAAGTAGCAGAGTGTGCGTGTGTCTCTTTACCAGAAGCACAGGGCCCGAATCACAGAACTTACTGAAGACAAAATCCTAAAGTTACTACTTTTGGTATTCACAGAAGTTAGGATTTTGTCTTAAGTTTGTCTTAAGACAGACTTAAGACAGACTTATGACAAAATTCTAACTTAAGTCTGTCTTAAGTCTCTCTTAAGACAAACTTAAGACAAATCCTAACTTCTGTGAATACCAAAAGTAGTACGTTTAGGATTTTGTCTTAAGTTAGTTCTGTGAATCAGGCCCACAGTGTTTGTGTGTCTCTTTACCAGTAGCGGAGTGTGTGTGTCTCTTTACCAGTAGCAGAGTATGTGTGTCTCTTTACCAGTAGCAGAGTGTGTGTCTCTTTACCAGTAGCATAGTGTGTGTGTGTCTCTTTACCAGTAGCATAGTGTGTGTGTCTCTTTACCAGTAGCAGAGTGTGTGTCTCTTTACCAGTAGCATAGTGTGTGTGTGTGTCTCTTTACCAGTAGCATAGTGTGTGTCTCTTTACCAGTAGCGGAGTGTGTGTGTCTCTTTACCAGTAGCAGAGTGTGTGTGTCTCTTTACCAGTAGCAGAGTGTGTGTCTCTTTACCAGTAGCATAGTGTGTGTGTGTCTCTTTACCAGTAGCATAGTGTGTGTGTGTCTCTTTACCAGTAGCGGAGTGTGTGTGTCTCTTTACCAGTAGCAGAGTGTGTGTGTGTCTCTTTACAAGTAGCGGAGTGTGTGTGTGTCTCTTTACCAGTAGCACAGTGTGTGTGTGTCTCTTTACCAGTAGCACAGTGTGTGTGTCTTTACCAGTAGCACAGTGTGTGTGTGTCTCTTTACCAGTAGCACAGTGTGTGTGTCTCTTTACCAGTAGCAGAGTGTGTGTGTCTCTTTCCAGTAGCAGAGTGTGTGTGTCTCTTTACCAGTAGCAGAGTGTGTGTGTCTCTTTACCAGTAGCACAGTGTGTGTGTGTCTCTTTACCAGTAGCATAGTGTGTGTCTCTTTACCAGTAGCATAGTGTGTGTGTGTCTCTTTACCAGTAGCAGAGTGTGTGTGTCTCTTTACCAGTAGCAGAGTGTGTGTGTGTGTCTCTTTACCAGTAGCAGAGTGTGTTTGTGTCTCTTTACCAGTAGCAGAGTGTGTGTGTCTCTTTACCAGTAGCAGAGTGTGTGTGTGTCTCTTTACCAGTAGCGGAGTGTGTGTGTCTCTTTACCAGAAGAAGAGTGTGTGTCTCTTTACCAGTAGCATAGAGTGTGTGTGTCTCTTTACCAGTAGCAGAGTGTGTGTGTGTCTCTTTGCCAGTAGCAGAGTGTGTGTGTGTCTCTTTACCAGTAGCAGAGTGTGTGTGTGTCTCTTTACAAGTAGCGGAGTGTGTGTGTCTCTTTACCAGTAGCAGAGTGTGTGTGTGTCTCTTTACCAGTAGCAGAGTGTGTGTCTCTTTACCAGTAGCAGAGTGTGTGTGTCTCTTTACCAGTAGCAGAGTGTGTGTGTCTCTTTACCAGTAGCAGAGTGTGTGTGTCTCTTTACCAGTAGCAGAGTGTGTGTCTCTTTACCAGTAGCATAGTGTGTGTGTGTCTCTTTACCAGTAGCATAGTGTGTGTGTGTGTCTCTTTACCAGTAGCGGAGTGTGTGTCTCTTTACTAGTAACGGAGTGTGTGTGTCTCTTTACCTGTAGCAGAGTGTGTGTCTCTTTACCAGTAGCGGAGTGTGTGTCTCTTTACTAGTAGCACAGTGTGTGTCTCTTTACCAGTAGCACAGTGTGTGTGTTTCTTTACAAGTAGCAGAGTGTGCGTGTGTCTCTTTACCAGTAGCACAGTGTGTGTGTGTCTCTTTACAAGTAGCGGAGTGTGTGTGTCTCTTTACCAGTAGCAGAGTGTGTGTGTGTCTCTTTACAAGTAGCGGAGTGTGTGTGTCTCTTTACCAGTAGCAGAGTGTGTGTCTCTTTACCAGTAGCAGAGTGTGTGTCTCTTTACCAGTAGCACAGTGTGTGTGTGTCTCTTTACCAGTAGCACAGTGTGTGTGTCTTTACCAGTAGCACAGTGTGTGTGTGTCTCTTTACCAGTAGCACAGTGTGTGTGTCTTTACCAGTAGCACAGTGTGTGTGTGTCTCTTTACCAGTAACGGAGTGTGTGTGTCTCTTTACCTGTAGCAGAGTGTGTTTGTGTCTCTTTACCAGTAGCGGAGTGTGTGTCTCTTTACTAGTAGCACAGTGTGTGTCTCGTTACCAGTAGCACAGTGTGTGTGTTTCTTTACAAGTAGCAGAGTGCGCGTGTGTCTCTTTACCAGTAGCACAGGGCCCGAATCACAGAACTTACTGAAGACAAAATCCTAAAGTTACTACTTTTGGTATTCACAGAAGTTAGGATTTTGTCTTAAGTTTGTCTTAAGAGAGACTTAAGACAGACTTATGACAAAATTCTAACTTACGTCTGTCTTAAGTCTGTCTTAAGACAAACTTAAGACAAAATCCTAACTTCTGTGAATACCAAAAGTAGTACGTTTAGGATTTTGTCTTAAGTTAGTTCTGTGAATCAGGCCCACAGTGTTTGTGTGTCTCTTTACCAGTAGCAGAGTGTGTGTGTCTCTTTACCAGTAGCAGAGTGTGTGTCTCTTTACCAGTAGCATAGTGTGTGTGTGTCTCTTTACCAGTAGCATAGTGTGTGTGTCTCTTTACCAGTAGCAGAGTGTGTGTCTCTTTACCAGTAGCATAGTGTGTGTGTGTCTCTTTACCAGTAGCATAGTGTGTGTCTCTTTACCAGTAGCGGAGTGTGTGTGTCTCTTTACCAGTAGCAGAGTGTGTGTGTCTCTTTACCAGTAGCAGAGTGTGTGTCTCTTTACCAGTAGCATAGTGTGTGTGTGTCTCTTTACCAGTAGCATAGTGTGTGTGTGTCTCTTTACCAGTAGCGGAGTGTGTGTGTCTCTTTACCAGTAGCAGAGTGTGTGTGTGTCTCTTTACAAGTAGCGGAGTGTGTGTGTGTCTCTTTACCTGTAGCACAGTGTGTGTGTGTCTCTTTACCAGTAGCACAGTGTGTGTGTCTTTACCATTAGCACAGTGTGTGTGTGTCTCTTTACCAGTAGCACAGTGTGTGTGTCTCTTTACCAGTAGCAGAGTGTGTGTGTCTCTTTACCAGTAGCAGGGTGTGTGTCTCTTTACCAGTAGCACAGTGTGTCTGTGTCTCTTTACCAGTAGCATAGTGTGTGTCTCTTTACCAGTAGCATAGTGTGTGTGCCTCTTTACCAGTAGCAGAGTGTGTGTGTCTCTTTACCAGTAGCAGAGTGTGTGTGTGTCTCTTTACCAGTAGCAGAGTGTGTTTGTGTCTCTTTACCAGTAGCAGAGTGTGTGTGTCTCTTTACCAGTAGCAGAGTGTGTGTGTGTCTCTTTACCAGTAGCGGAGTGTGTGTGTCTCTTTACCAGTAGCAGAGTGTGTGTCTCTTTACCAGTAGCATAGTGTGTGTGTGTCTCTTTACCAGTAGCAGAGTATGTGTGTGTCTCTTTGCCAGTAGCAGAGTGTGTGTGTGTCTCTTTACCAGTAGCAGAGTGTGTGTGTGCCTCTTTACAAGTAGCGGAGTGTGTGTGTCTCTTTACCAGTAGCAGAGTGTGTGTCTCTTTACCAGTAGCATAGTGTGTGTGTGTGTCTCTTTACCAGTAGCATAGTGTGTGTGTGTCTCTTTACCAGTAGCGGAGTGTGTGTGTGTCTCTTTACCAGTAGCAGAGTGTGTGTGTCTCTTTACCAGTAGCAGAGTGTGTGTCTCTTTACCAGTAGCATAGTGTGTGTGTGTGTGTCTCTTTACCAGTAGCATAGTGTGTGTCTATTTACCAGTAGCGGAGTGTGTGTGTCTCTTTACCAGTAGCAGAGTGTGTGTGTCTCTTTACCAGTAGCAGAGTGTGTGTCTCTTTACCAGTAGCATAGTGTGTGTGTGTCTCTTTACCAGTAGCATAGTGTGTGTGTGTCTCTTTACCAGTAGCGGAGTGTGTGTGTCTCTTTACCAGTAGCAGAGTGTGTGTGTGTCTCTTTACAAGTAGCGGAGTGTGTGTGTCTCTTTACCAGTAGCAGAGTGTGTGTCTCTTTACCAGTAGCAGAGTGTGTGTCTCTTTACCAGTAGCACAGTGTGTGTGTGTCTCTTTCCCAGTAGCACAGTGTGTGTGTCTTTACCAGTAGCACAGTGTGTGTGTGTCTCTTTACCAGTAGCACAGTGTGTGTGTGTCTTTACCAGTAGCACAGTGTGTGTGTGTCTCTTTACCAGTAACGGAGTGTGTGTGTCTCTTTACCTGTAGCAGAGTGTGTTTGTGTCTCTTTACCAGTAGCGGAGTGTGTGTCTCTTTACTAGTAGCACAGTGTGTGTCTCTTTATCAGTAGCACAGTGTGTGTGTTTCTTTACAAGTAGCAGAGTGTGCGTGTGTCTCTTTACCAGTAGCACAGGGCCCGAATCACAGAACTTACTGAAGACAAAATCCTAAAGTTACTACTTTTGGTATTCACAGAAGTTAGGATTTTGTCTTAAGTTTGTCTTAAGACAGACTTAAGACAGACTTATGACAAAATTCTAACTTAAGTCTGTCTTAAGTCTGTCTTAAGACAAACTTAAGACAAATCCTAACTTCTGTGAATACCAAAAGTAGTACGTTTAGGATTTTGTCTTAAGTTAGTTCTGTGAATCAGGCCCACAGTGTTTGTGTGTCTCTTTACCAGTAGCGGAGTGTGTGTGTCTCTTTACCAGTAGCAGAGTATGTGTGTCTCTTTACCAGTAGCAGAGTGTGTGTCTCTTTACCAGTAGCATAGTGTGTGTGTGTCTCTTTACCAGTAGCATAGTGTGTGTGTCTCTTTACCAGAGCAGAGTGTGTGTCTCTTTACCAGTAGCGGAGTGTGTGTGTCTCTTTACCAGTAGCAGAGTGTGTGTCTCTTTACCAGTAGCATAGTGTGTGTGTGTCTCTTTACCAGTAGCATAGTGTGTGTGTCTCTTTACCAGAGCAGAGTGTGTGTCTCTTTACCAGTAGCGGAGTGTGTGTGTCTCTTTACCAGTAGCAGAGTGTGTGTCTCTTTACTAGTAGCATAGTGTGTGTGTGTCTCTTTACCAGTAGCATAGTGTGTGTGTGTCTCTTTACCAGTAGCATAGTGTGTGTGTGTCTCTTTACCAGTAGCATAGTGTGTGTGTCTCTTTACCAGAGCAGAGTGTGTGTCTCTTTACCAGTAGCGGAGTGTGTGTGTCTCTTTACCAGTAGCAGAGTGTGTGTCTCTTTACCAGTAGCATAGTCTGTGTGTGTCTCTTTACCAGTAGCATAGTGTGTGTGTGTCTCTTTACCAGTAGCATAGTGTGTGTGTGTCTCTTTACCAGTAGCGGAGTGTGTGTGTCTCTTTACCAGTAGCAGAGTGTGTGTGTCTCTTTACCAGTAGCAGAGTGTGTGTGTCTCTTTACCAGTAGCAGAGTGTGTGTCTCTTTACCAGTAGCATAGTGTGTGTGTGTCTCTTTACCAGTAGCATAGTGTGTGTGTGTCTCTTTACCAGTAGCAGAGTGTGTGTCTCTTTACCAGTAGCAGAGTGTGTGTGTCTCTTTACCAGTACCAGAGTGTGTGTGTCTCTTTACCAGTAGCACAGTGTGTGTGTCTCTTTACCAGTAGCAGAGTGTGTGTGTCTCTTTACCAGTAGCAGAGTGTGTGTGTCTCTTTACCAGTAGTATAGTGTGTGTGTGTCTCTTTACCAGTAGCGGAGTGTGTGTGTCTCTTTACCAGTAGCAGAGTGTGTGTGTCTCTTTACCAGTAGCAGAGTGTGTGTGTGTCTCTTTACCAGTAGCACAGTGTGTGTGTCTCTTTACCAGTAGCAGAGTGTGTGTCTCTTTACCAGTAGCATAGTGTGTGTGTGTCTCTTTACCAGTAGCGGAGTGTGTGTGTCTCTTTACCAGTAGCATAGTGTGTGTGCCTCTTTACCAGTAGCAGAGTGTGTGTGTCTCTTTACCAGTAGCAGAGTGTGTGTGTGTCTCTTTACCAGTAGCAGAGTGTGTTTGTGTCTCTTTACCAGTAGCAGAGTGTGTGTGTCTCTTTACCAGTAGCAGAGTGTGTGTGTGTCTCTTTACCAGTAGCGGAGTGTGTGTGTCTCTTTACCAGTAGCAGAGTGTGTGTCTCTTTACCAGTAGCATAGTGTGTGTGTGTCTCTTTACCAGTAGCAGAGTATGTGTGTGTCTCTTTGCCAGTAGCAGAGTGTGTGTGTGTCTCTTTACCAGTAGCAGAGTGTGTGTGTGCCTCTTTACAAGTAGCGGAGTGTGTGTGTCTCTTTACCAGTAGCAGAGTGTGTGTCTCTTTACCAGTAGCATAGTGTGTGTGTGTCTCTTTACCAGTAGCATAGTGTGTGTGTGTCTCTTTACCAGTAGCGGAGTGTGTGTGTGTCTCTTTACCAGTAGCAGAGTGTGTGTGTCTCTTTACCAGTAGCAGAGTGTGTGTCTCTTTACCAGTAGCATAGTGTGTGTGTGTGTGTCTCTTTACCAGTAGCATAGTGTGTGTCTATTTACCAGTAGCGGAGTGTGTGTGTCTCTTTACCAGTAGCAGAGTGTGTGTGTCTCTTTACCAGTAGCAGAGTGTGTGTCTCTTTACCAGTAGCATAGTGTGTGTGTGTCTCTTTACCAGTAGCATAGTGTGTGTGTGTCTCTTTACCAGTAGCGGAGTGTGTGTGTCTCTTTACCAGTAGCAGAGTGTGTGTGTGTCTCTTTACAAGTAGCGGAGTGTGTGTGTCTCTTTACCAGTAGCAGAATGTGTGTCTCTTTACCAGTAGCAGAGTGTGTGTCTCTTTACCAGTAGCACAGTGTGTGTGTGTCTCTTTCCCAGTAGCACAGTGTGTGTGTCTTTACCAGTAGCACAGTGTGTGTGTGTCTCTTTACCAGTAGCACAGTGTGTGTGTGTCTTTACCAGTAGCACAGTGCTTGTGTGTCTCTTTACCAGTAACGGAGTGTGTGTGTCTCTTTACCTGTAGCAGAGTGTGTTTGTGTCTCTTTACCAGTAGCGGAGTGTGTGTCTCTTTACTAGTAGCACAGTGTGTGTCTCTTTACCAGTAGCACAGTGTGTGTGTTTCTTTACAAGTAGCAGAGTGTGCGTGTGTCTCTTTACCAGTAGCACAGGGCCCGAATCACAGAACTTACTGAAGACAAAATCCTAAAGTTACTACTTTTGGTATTCACAGAAGTTAGGATTTTGTCTTAAGTTTGTCTTAAGACAGACTTAAGACAGACTTATGACAAAATTCTAACTTAAGTCTGTCTTAAGTCTGTCTTAAGACAAACTTAAGACAAATCCTAACTTCTGTGAATACCAAAAGTAGTACGTTTAGGATTTTGTCTTAAGTTAGTTCTGTGAATCAGGCCCACAGTGTTTGTGTGTCTCTTTACCAGTAGCGGAGTGTGTGTGTCTCTTTACCAGTAGCAGAGTATGTGTGTCTCTTTACCAGTAGCAGAGTGTGTGTCTCTTTACCAGTAGCATAGTGTGTGTGTGTCTCTTTACCAGTAGCATAGTGTGTGTGTCTCTTTACCAGAGCAGAGTGTGTGTCTCTTTACCAGTAGCGGAGTGTGTGTGTCTCTTTACCAGTAGCAGAGTGTGTGTCTCTTTACCAGTAGCATAGTGTGTGTGTGTCTCTTTACCAGTAGCATAGTGTGTGTGTCTCTTTACCAGAGCAGAGTGTGTGTCTCTTTACCAGTAGCGGAGTGTGTGTGTCTCTTTACCAGTAGCAGAGTGTGTGTCTCTTTACTAGTAGCATAGTGTGTGTGTGTCTCTTTACCAGTAGCATAGTGTGTGTGTGTCTCTTTACCAGTAGCATAGTGTGTGTGTGTCTCTTTACCAGTAGCATAGTGTGTGTGTCTCTTTTACCAGAGCAGAGTGTGTGTCTCTTTACCAGTAGCGGAGTGTGTGTGTCTCTTTACCAGTAGCAGAGTGTGTGTCTCTTTACCAGTAGCATAGTCTGTGTGTGTCTCTTTACCAGTAGCATAGTGTGTGTGTGTCTCTTTACCAGTAGCATAGTGTGTGTGTGTCTCTTTACCAGTAGCGGAGTGTGTGTGTCTCTTTACCAGTAGCAGAGTGTGTGTGTCTCTTTACCAGTAGCAGAGTGTGTGTCTCTTTACCAGTAGCATAGTGTGTGTGTGTCTCTTTACCAGTAGCATAGTGTGTGTGTGTCTCTTTACCAGTAGCAGAGTGTGTGTCTCTTTACCAGTAGCAGAGTGTGTGTGTCTCTTTACCAGTAGCAGAGTGTGTGTGTCTCTTTACCAGTAGCACAGTGTGTGTGTCTCTTTACCAGTAGTATAGTGTGTGTGTGTCTCTTTACCAGTAGCGGAGTGTGTGTGTCTCTTTACCAGTAGCAGAGTGTGTGTGTCTCTTTACCAGTAGCAGAGTGTGTGTGTGTCTCTTTACCAGTAGCACAGTGTGTGTGTCTCTTTACCAGTAGCAGAGTGTGTGTCTCTTTACCAGTAGCATAGTGTGTGTGTGTCTCTTTACCAGTAGCGGAGTGTGTGTGTCTCTTTACCAGTAGCAGAGTGTGTGTGTCTCTTTACCAGTAGCAGAGTGTGTGTCTCTTTACCAGTAGCATAGTGTGTGTGTCTCTCTTTACCAGTAGCATAGTGTGTGTGTGTCTCTTTACCAGTAGCGGAGTGTGTGTGTCTCTCTTTACCAGTAGCAGAGTGTGTGTGTCTCTTTACCAGTAGCAGAGTGTGTGTCTCTTTACCAGTAGCATAGTGTGTGTGTGTCTCTTTACCAGTAGCATAGTGTGTGTCTCTTTACCAGTAGCGGAGTGTGTGTGTCTCTTTACCAGTAGCAGAGTGTGTGTGTCTCTTTACCAGTAGCAGAGTGTGTGTCTCTTTACCAGTAGCATAGTGTGTGTGTGTCTCTTTACCAGTAGCATAGTGTGTGTGGGTCTCTTTACCAGTAGCGGAGTGTGTGTGTCTCTTTACCAGTAGCAGAGTGTGTGTGTGTCTCTTTACAAGTAGCGGAGTGTGTGTGTCTCTTTACCAGTAGCAGAGTGTGTGTCTCTTTACCAGTAGCAGAGTGCGTGTCTCTTTACCAGTAGCACAGTGTGTGTGTGTCTCTTTCCCAGTAGCACAGTGTGTGTGTCTTTACCAGTAGCACAGTGTGTGTGTGTCTCTTTACCAGTAGCACAGTGTGTGTGTGTCTTTACCAGTAGCACAGTGTGTGTGTGTCTCTTTACCAGTAACGGAGTGTGTGTGTCTCTTTACCTGTAGCAGAGTGTTTTTGTGTCTCTTTACCAGTAGCGGAGTGTGTGTCTCTTTACTAGTAGCACAGTGTGTGTCTCTTTACCAGTAGCACAGTGTGTGTGTTTCTTTACAAGTAGCAGAGTGTGTGTGTGTCTCTTTACCAGTAGCGGAGTGTGCGTGTCTCTTTACCAGAGCAGAGTGTTTGTCTCTTTACCAGAGCAGAGTGTGTGTGTCTTTTTACCAGTAACAGAGTGTGTGTCTCTTTACCAGTAGCAGTGTGTCTCTTTTTACCAGTAGCATAGGGTATGTGTGTCTTTACCAGTAGCACAGGGTATGTCTCCTTACCAATAGCAGAGTGTGTCTCTTTACCAGTAGCAGAGCGTATGTGTCTCTTTACCAGTGGCAGAGTGTGTGTCTCTTTACCAGTAGTAGAGCAAGTCTGTGTCTCTTTGCTAGTGGCAGACTGTGTGGGTGTGTCTTTACCAGAAGCACAGTGTCTGTGTGTCTCTTTACCTGTAGCAGTGTGTATGTGTGTGTGTGTGTGTGTCTCTTGACCAGTAGCAGAGTCTGTGAGTCTTTTTACTAGTAGCAGAGTGTATGTGTCTGTCTTTACCAGTGGCAGAGTCTGTGTGTCTCCTTCCCAATAGCGGAGTGTGTGTGTCCTTACTAGTAGCAGAGTGTGTGTGTCTGTCTTTTCCAGTGGCAGAGTCTGTGTGTCTCCTTCCCAATAGCGGAGTGTGTGTGTCCTTACTAGTAGCAGAGTGTGTGTGTGTGTCTTTACCAGTAGCAGAGTGTGTGTGTCTTTACCAGTAGCAGAGTCTGTGTGTCTCTTTACTAGTAGCAGAGTGTGTGTCTCTTTATTGCTGGTCCCTGCTTTGGCCTAAGTCCACGTGGCTCTCCCGATAACCCCAGCACACTGTTGACATGAACATACCTCGTTGCTCTTCCTAAATTGCATTGCGCTCATCAATATGTAAACACAACTGCTCCGCCATTCCACTAACACGTTGGCTAAATACATGATGTTTAACCACCAATTAGACAGTGTTGAAGTCTGACTTAGAGACTCTCAGGCATCATTATGCTAACGAGTGATGATGTTTGGAGGCGGTGCTGGTAGCTTCATTAGCTCAGAATCCCCAGGATGCTGCTGGTTGTGGGGAGACATAGAAAACTCACTAATTACCAGGAAGGAGGGCAGCTGCTCGGGTTACCAGGTCTTACAGGCTGCCGCCATTTCAGGTCTATCCGCAGCTCCTCAAGCTTTGTAAAAGGGCAGACGGGAAGTAGCGAGGGACAGCTTGCTTAATTGTCAGGGGTTCTTTTCGCTCTTCAAAATGGATTTTAATTAGACAAGGTTTTCACCCGCAATGTCATTAGGGTCTATGCAGACCAGGAGGCAGCATTCATCATTTGACAGATGTAATTGTAGTCATTATTAGTTAACTGGGAAGGTACTTGAAGATGGCGGCCTTAGAGCAGACAGACCGAGAACATCCCTGCATGTTCTTGAAAGAGCCGGATTCCATGTTCTAGATCTGCTCTGAAACCTCGGATCGATGGATCTTTTTATCAGCATGAAAGCGTGGCGGGGAGAGAAATCGTTAGCCAATCAATCATTTTAGTTCCAATTTACTGTGACTCTTAAGAATCACAGACTCCCAATTATGTTCTGTTAGTTTATTACAAAGCCGTACATACATGCACCTCAAGGTGTGGGTGTAGAAATACATCGGAACTAATACAAAGAAAAATCCATGGATGAAGTTAAGGCAGTGCAACATGGACAGGAACATCAGTTTGAGAATCAGGATACAAAAGATGACTGAGCAGATGTCAAGGGTCCCATTTATTGGAAGTTCCTGGGTATAAAGCATTAATCTGTCCCTACACTATCACTAGCATGACAACCCTACATGGCACTTCCCAAGCCAACGTTCATTAAGGTGTCAGCGTGTGAAACCTTCCTAAAAAGTCTCTTCACATCAGAAGGGTAAAGTAGCATAAAGCTATAGAGCTCGTTCAAAGATGCGCTATCTCTTAAGGCTAAAGGTAGAAGTCCCCAAACGCTTTCCCTAACTTCGATACATCAAAGCCACAGGGACTATCCCAAGATGCATTGTAGCATTACACCATCCAGTTAAACCACTTCCTTGTAGGTGACTTTCCATTAGGCAGCGATTCTCCCTGGCCTTGGCGAGATGACCTTGAATCCCGGCTTGCTCCGATGAGAATGTACAATAGTTCTCCATTATCAGTATCATTAATGCTCAATATATCCTCTTCTCCCTAAGCCTAACTCCTAAAACAAAAACATTATTCTAACTAACAAGGATTAATTTTCCATCTGCAACAGAAACGTGAGAAAAAACATACCCAACATGCACATGAAATTCAACTAGTAAATCTAATGCAAGAGCCCCAAGGGAAAATGAATTTCAAGCCTACAGAATTTGGCCCTCATAAGAGAATAGCACACAGGACTCATAAAATTGCATATAAAATTAACACTTTTACTCAGCATTTCTAAATTAGCAGGTTACATAAGCACATTAAATGTGTAAATAATTGTCAGTAGCAGTTACGGATTCTACATGTAAATATTTTCAGCGAAACACATCTAGGTTCAATGTTAATTTATTCTTGTAAACATTGAAAATATTCCTAACACATCACCTTTCACATTATTACAGTTGATACCCTACTGTCCCAGTTTAATACGACCAAGGATTATTTGTGGGTGCGGACTACCCTTGATTATGATGCACCCCTACAAACGTTGTAGCCATAGTCATATATAGCTTAATAAAGAGTCACACCGAACAACATAACAGTGTTTAAACAGATAAAAACAGCAAGCATCAAATTCATTTTATTAAATATAGTATTGACTACAAAGCAGTATAATCGTAAAATCTAAATATTAAAAAGTAATCTATTAAATTCATTCAGGTACATTTAAAAAGATTATAAACATGAGCACAGATTGCTAAAAGACAACTAAATACCCAGAGTTTTATTACGCATACCTAAAAATGGTTAACGTGCATTAGTACTGTATTCTTCCTATTGCCTTCCCATTTTTATTGTTCCCCGAGACCTTAGCATCCATACCTCTTTGGTATATAATCCCATTTTGTTCTAAAGAGTGCCTGATGTCATGTTCTTTCTAGCATAGAAAACTGCCCTAAGAAAGATGACATTCTGCAACAGATCTCCAGTGTTGGTAATGATTGCAGGTACAAATAAACAAGAAAACATTGTTTAAAACGTAGCTGCCTTATAATTGGAAAAATATATTGATTTCTATATTTAGAGTAGAATTTACACAAGCGAACCACATGCATAGTGTTCTGCAACATTCTGTCATCACAAGAACAGTTCACCAAATCTGTTGACCACTCGCTCATAGCAGGAAAGGTGCATAATCTATTAGATATATCCAGTCTTAGATGTGTAAGCCCAAACCTGTGCCACAAATTTATAGTGGTCCTGAGATAAGGCTGCATATTAAAAGTGGTTAACATCAATTGGTTATGTTAAACTGAATGTTTAGGAAGTTCGATTATCAAATAAAGTTTTTCCAAGTGAGCCACCACCTCGCTGGAATGGATTTATATGCACTTAAATTCAAACAATCTGCAATTATAGCTCGATTGAGAGCTGTATAATCTGAAGTCCATATTTTGTGCCACAACAGGATTGGTTCTAGCTTGATCAGATTTGTAAGGAAAGGGGGCACTGAGTTTGGAATGGAGTGCATATGCTGACGTGCTTTTGGCGATTGCTAGAAGATACCTAAATAAATTGTAGCCAGTCTCCCCTGTCAAAACCTCTTTAAGCACTTCAGATTCTCATAGTAACTGTCCTGCAGTCTTTCCATTATCCTTTCCCTTTCTCTAATAGAAATTTCAGCTTGTTAAGACTGATGCCACTTGTAAGCCTTTACTGTTCCCAACAGCAAGATGATACAGATCACAATTATTACAATTGATTTCAAGATATAACCAATGATTCCTTTCCCAAGATTCGCAAACCAACTTTTCCAAAACCTTTTCCAACCCTATCCCAAATTCCCTCAGTTGCCAAGTCATGTATCTCAGTGATGTTACTTATGTACTTCCTCAAATCCTTTCTATGGTCTGGGATAAAAAGTACAACACTGTTGAACCCTCAACATTTAACAGACTCCGCCCTGTTTAACTAAATAACACGTCTAAAGCCAGACGGTTTTGCATACCGAAAGCCCTTATCAAAACCATCTGTTCATCTACAACTGACAATTTATCTACTATAATTGACAGCCTTCTAATCTTGACATAATTTAAGACCACTCCCAAACTAGGTATCATTGCTCCAAATCCATCCCCTACGCTCTGGTACTATGTTTCTTTCTGTGCTGTGTCTTCTCTTCCAAACTCTTCAAATTCTCCACGTGGTATATCTTAGGAAATATAACAGCCACATAGCAAGTACCATTCCAATTATTCTTTAGTCAGACATATGCATTCTTCCCACACACAAAGTACACATTTGACACCACTTGCCCTGCATCCTGCAGGAACTTCTTCGAAGAGGCATCAATCAAAAATGTGTGTTCACATGCACTCTGTCCCACAAAGATGCTATGATAGTTTGATATGATATGATTGACTATACCTTTAGGCCACAAGGGAGCAAGATTGACCCCGTCTAAACCCTGGTTCTCTAACGAACTAAAAGAACAGAAAAAAGCGTGTAAAAAGCTTGAACGCAGTTCCGTCAAGCCTATTGCCCACTGGCCAAACTAGCACTCAGGAAATGCCAGAATAACTACTATGCTGCGGTCAAGAGCGCCAAGGGCTTGTTTTATGCGGAGCGCATTGCACAATCTAGGCACAACTCTAAGGAAATCTTTTCGATGGTCCAGAGTTTTCTGAAGCCGTGTGCAGAATGCAAGGCCGTTCCTGCCTCCAATTCTTGGTGCGAGCAGCTTTCGGATTTCTTTATTGATAAAATACAAGCCATCCAGGATGGCTTTGGGCCGGCTTGTTCTGGGCTGGGGGAACACTCGCCCCAGACAGTCTGTGTGCTAGATTCTGCCCACACTACTTTGAAAGTGTTTACACCTATACTTTTGCCTTACACTCTGGCCATCCTCAAATTCCTTAAATCTGGGTCCCAGCAGATCCCTGTTTTGCCAGGTAGTTAACCCCGAAGTCAATAATATCATCAATTTGTCTCTGCAATCCACCACGGTGCCCAATGTATGGGAACAGGCCAAATTACTCCCCTTGCTCAAAAAACCCTCATCTAACCCCAACATTTTGGCTAGTTACCGACCAATCTCACTCCTTCCGGCGGTGGCAAAAGTATGTGAGAAGGCAGTCTACAAACAACTACATGCGTCTGTAGAAACGTCTGGTACCCTGCATCCGGCTCAGTCCGGTTTCAGGGCCTCCTACAGAACAGAAACTGCTCTGGTCGAGAAGACGGAGGGGATTAGGGAATGCCGTGATTCTGGCGGCAGAGCAGTCCTGGTTTTACTGGAACTCTCTGCTGCATTTGATATGGTTCCCCATCGTCAGTTACTTGCCCGTCCGTCCAACATTCAAATTTCAGGCAAGGTGTGGAACTGGATTGAATCCTTTTTGGCTAACAGAACACAGCAAGTGTGGTTGCCGCCTTTTTCATCCACTCCTAGAAGTATTTCCACAGGGCTCAACATTGAGCCCAATACTCTTTAATGTTTATGTGACATCACTGATTTATCTGGCGGAAGGGCTGGGCGCTAAAATCATAGCCTACGCTGATGATACCCAGCTGCTCTTTACCTGGAAAAAAGATGAGGTATCTCTTAACTCCGCTAAAACCTGCCTGAGGTTTTTAAATGGTTAGCGCAGGCACAACTCAAATGTAATGAGGATAAGACTGAGGTTCTCCTCTACGGGTCTTTCCCGCAGAATTTTAGGGATGACTTGTGGGCAAAGGGCTACCCTATGCCAAAAAACATGGGTAGCCCAGCTAAAAATTTGGGGGTATGGTTTGGCGAGGACCTTAGATTCCTTACACAGATTAATAAACTTGCGGGAGTGTGCTTCAGCACTCTGAAAACTCTGTAAGAAATGTTTGCCACTAGTGCCAAAAGCAGCGAAAGAAATGGTGGCCCGCGCTCCAGTGGTGTAACGAAACTTGAGGGGGCCCCCCTGCAAAGCACATGGAGGGGGCCCCCCGACGGCACGGCCCACCATGTACCACTTTGCCATACCACCCAGAAATCTAGCATATTTTGATTTGAAACCTCCAACATTTAAATGAAATGCCTTTATATTGTCTTTCTGGAAGTTCTAATGAGAAAGTGCGAAACACAAAAATCGGCCCGGGCACACCCAAAAAAAGTGACCAAGATTTACGTATTGCCTTTCCGCAAAACACTGCTTCAGCGAAGTTTTATGAAAAGAAAAAGGAGGTGGGGGCATGTTTTATTAACTTCACATCGATAAAAAAAATGCACAGATTAGTTCACACTGCTGAGCCACACATGAATGCAAGTGAGTCTACTTGTGCTCAGTCCCTCTGCCCCCGCTCAATCAGTATATGTTAATGGGCCGGCCCGGTGAGAGAAAGGGAGTTATACCTCCACCTATCTGCCTCGCGATAGGCCACTCAGGCACCCACTGGGCCGCTGGTGGCATCCTCACAGCACATACAGCCCCCTGGCTGCCCAAAAAAGCAGCCCACAGCTAGAACTCGGCTACCGACCCTTCCACCATTTCCTGAGTGCCCGCGGTACCAATACGACCCTGGTTTCCTCCTGACGCCACCCCTTGTCTTATACCAACTTTCCCTCACACCATTGGTTAATCCCTGCAGCAAATATTTTCCATTCTCAACACTGATGGAAAGCCTTGATTTACCATTCAT
Source organism: Lissotriton helveticus (assembly GCF_964261635.1). Lineage (NCBI taxonomy): Eukaryota > Metazoa > Chordata > Amphibia > Caudata > Salamandridae > Lissotriton > Lissotriton helveticus. The sequence goes on along the minus strand of NC_136059.1, from coordinate 169,714,715 downwards.
AAGAGCACTCCCTGAAAGGCAATAAGGAAAGGAAGCATGCTTGAGACTGGGCTGAGGAGAGATGGCTTAATGGCTAGTACGGCCGACTTTGAAGCTGGTAACCAGGTTCGAGTCTGCCAGGAGGCTCAAACATCCTGTGATTCTGGGCAAATCGATTCATCTCCACGTGTCTAAAAAAATGAATGAATCTGTAATGCAACTGGAGCTCACGTAAAGTGCTCTGATACCTTCGGGTTAAGTTTGCGCTATATAAAACTGACAAAATAAAAAAAAAGACCAGAATCACAGCCCCTGTCCTAGAGAGAACGCTGGGTCCCAAAGTAGACTAAACAAGAGAGAGCAGATGGAGGCAGAAGTCAGAACTAAGGACAAGAATTCCAGTCAGTGGCACTGGGCAAGAGACACACCCCTTCACGCTTCTGCCAAAAGGACAAGACCTCCATCCCCACCTTGCTGCTTGAACTACATAACATCTGGCTAAACATGGATCCGGCCTATCCATGTTACCAGTCTCTCCTCCCCCTCTCTGAGCGTATAAGACAGGTGGAGTTCACTGAAGGACCACATGCAAGTGGTGGTGGCGGCCAGGGAAAGGAACCTGATACGGACAGTAGAAACACGCTTATGAGTTTAAACACCAATCATAATATTTTATATAGGACAGAGAAAACAGACGTTTTGACACTTAAATCTATATATTTTGATCGCCGGTGTTTTGGGGGCAGGACCACTAGTGTACTGGGTTCACCAGCTCTGTCCACTGTTTAGCACCTAAATTCCACCAAATGCATCCATTTACCACCAGTTTTAAGCAGGTGGGGGGTCTTTATTTTCACCCATAGAACAGGTAGTAGAGAGTAATGGGCAGAGAGAAACACCAGGAGTAGAGAAGAGTGCTGACAAATCATTTTCTGAATTCCCTTGTTGCAGTAGTAGGTCGGGTGCATGGAGTTGCAGTTGCCTACATCACTAACTCCTCTGTCAGGTCAAGTGCCTAAGGACCCAAGATTACTAAATCCAGTATTTCCAGGTCTCATACAACTCCAGAGCGAGGCATTGAAAATCCTGTAATTATCCAGAGCAGTACCCCATCTGATATTCTGCTCAGGTCAACTCAAAGTGAGTTAATTGTGTTTGTTACTACCCAGATGAACCAATTCAATAAGAACCTGTAGGGATGCAAACCTCTGCCTTGCATCTCACATGTAGTGGTTTGTAGCAGTTGCACAGCTCACTGAGCTATGTTACCAGGACTCGAACTTGTTACTCACAAATAACACAAGGTGTCATTCAGCAACAAAAGCAGTAACCAGCTGACCTATCTTAAAATACACATATCTACCTAAGATTACAACACTGAGAAGCAGATCTCCAGAAAGTGCGTTAACCAACAGAGTAGTGACAAGCATGAGAATCATCCATTATTTACAGAGCTTCAGAATGACACTACTTCACAAAGCACTACTCTCGAGTCGAAATTAGTTATTCATACTGTATTGTCTTATGACTAAAATAATACCGCTCTCCAGATAGGATGAAATGAGTAATGGCAGCATCACGTAACATGGAGGCAGGATGGGGGTGAGGACATGGTGCGGAAGCATCACGTCTCTGTGGAACTGTACATGCTCGTCAATCATTAGCCTGCACTTGTTGGAGCCACTGTACAAATTCCCCCCACGCCCACCGACAGCACGCAGTGCGTTCTCGTTGGGAATTCAACCGATTACAAGCAATTTCTCCCCTACAGACGAAAAAAAATGCACAGGCAATGTGCTGCATGTGAGCACTAAGCAGGACACGACATACTCGCACGCTCACCTTAGGCCTGGCTGGCTTGCAGCTTTGAAGGCGAGGGAGGCCGAGGCGGGCAGCAGAAGACTCGGCCAGGGGGCAGGTGTTCGTACTCTTTTAGTACCACAGTTGCCGCACCCTTCTGGCTTCTTCTAAGTCAGTACTGAAGTCACGCGCACTTTTACAAAGCACATGACAAAATTGGCACCCCGCCCCCACCCTGAACACCGCGGGACCGCGGCGCGCAGACCCATAGACAACAACTACGCGCCGCCACGCCCACGGACCTTAATTATGAAGAAGAGCCGTACTGCGCAGTGCACACCAACTATTTCAATCATTTAAAATGGCTCAGGCAGGCCGGCAGGGCGTGCGCACACGGCACCATAATTAATGTTTAAAATAGAGGCCCAGGCACGTCACCGTCCTTTGTGTGCGTGCGCATACTGTTAATAGACCTGGCTTGCCTTGCTTACTGCGTCTTCCTCTGCTGAGCGTGAGGGGCCCCCTGGCTGGAGCGTGGGGCCCCCCTGCGGGGGCCTGTGTTCATATCCCCCCATAATTAATGGTTACATTGAGGCCGTCACCGTCCATGGTGTGCACACTGTATATAGCTTAGCTGGCCTTAAGTTCTGCCGAGAGTGAGGGGCCCCCTGGAGAGCTGGGCCCTGAGGAAAGGAAAATTGAATTTTGCCCTGTCATGTGTCCCTACGTGTTCCCCATCGTATGTTATATGTGCATGATTAATATGCATATGTTCCCCTTTGATCGAATAAAGACGCAATTATAGTTGTGTCCAACGTTATTATGCCAGTTATCCAGTCCTCCCGTGAAAGCAACGTGAATTAGGCTTCTAGGCCTATGTTGCCAACGTCTTTTCATTGTGCACGTTAAATCATCGAGTTGCACCCGTTTCTAGGCCTCACGGGGCCCGGACACCAGATTCAGGCCTCAAGTCTCCTGAAACACTCTGAGGAGCGATGCAGCCCCTCCCGCATCCCTGACCCTTCACTTACTTCCTGCCAAGCAGCGCGGTGCCCGGCCTGGCCTGCCTGCCTGTCTGCCAAGAATATGTTATGCCTACAGTTATCAGTTCAGCTCCCCGGCTTCGCATTCCTAAGCTAACGAACCGCATAAACATCCTCATCTAAAGTCTAGTCTTTCTGTCTCCATGCAAGAAAATTACTGAATTAGTATCCATAGAAGATTCATAGCACACGCAATACATGTAGAATATATGCATGCACCAGCCTTAGTGACAAGTAGCCTTTGCCCTGATAACTTTTAGATTCAAGCAACATGTACTCCAAACAAGAGATATCAGATATGCTATAGGTACATGTCGTCCTGACATCCCAGACTTTAGTCTCCTCTTCTAGTGCTAGAAGTCAGAGCCCCCAGCTCTCCCCAGTTACACGTCATGGCCCGTTTGCGCGCACCAGTAGGTTAAAGGTTCCAGTTGCCCAGGTAGCCCCCTCCATGTATCCACCAACTTATGACACTTCTGTGACGTTTACATCACATGTCTACGTGCACGCCCTGTGCACGCCTTCTTTTCACGCCCATGTGTTCTTATCTTTCGTTTGTCACTTGTTACGCCTACTGTATGCAATGCAATTATACTGTTTTACTATATATACTGTATGATGTTAATATGATATTGCGGCTTCCCTCTTTTTCCTGTGTCTGTCCCTTCCTGAACCTTTGCAGGTGATGGAACCCGATGGTCCATTGGCTCGAGCCATCTGATTAAAGCCCGTATGACTCAGATACCACGGATTCTGCCTCTTATTTATTGAGCTATCCTTTTCAGTTAATGCATAGAAAAATAGTACCGGTAATTAATTATTTATTTACCACATAATGGCACCCGAACAGGGACGAGCCCCTTCCCCACGCGCCGGCGATGTAACGCAGGCCCCCTGACCCTTCTACAGCCGTGACGGACCCCTACCGTGCACATGCAGATATTTCTGCTTCAAGTCTCCCTCAGGCCCACGGAGGAGACGGAGACTGCGGTCCGGCATCCAGACGAGGCGGTGAGGAAGGCGGATCGTCCCGACCAGAGCCCAAGCCGAGAGAGCAAGGTCCGAGGTATCCGGAGGCCCACCTGTTTCCGAAGTCCGAAGCCCGAGGCGCATGCGTAGTGCGTAGCAGTAACTAGACGTCGTAGCAGTCCAGTCCAGTCCGAGGCCTTCAAGTTTTGCTTCCCGGTGAGTACCGTTGCTGGGACGTATCTAGACGGGTTCATTAATTTGTGCCCGGTCCGACGGGTTTGGGTACACAGGTCCGGTCCGACGTGTTCACCTAGGTGGATACGGTATGACGTGTCTCTTTAGGAGACCGGTATGTTCTGTACTGGTTTAGCAGTGCATCCAGTAATTCTAGTAAGTCTGTTCTCTGGTATAGCTCCTCGAGGAAGTTCCAGTATTATGTTTTCGAAGATACTATCTATCTGTTCGAACTGTTATTAAATGTGTTCTTGATGTCGTGGTATGAATGATCGTTTTGCTATTTATTACTGTGTTCATTGTGTATTGTGTTCAAGTACGGTTCAAATATGCCTCTGTTTTCGAAGTTACATCAGATAAAAACGCGAAAAGCAGTACTCGAAGAATCAGTTCCTGTCCCTCCTAGGGACAGTCCTGGACATTACATGTATCATAAGCATGGCTTAGATGCCATACTGTATCTAGATTTATGGGTTGACTACACGAAAGATCTCGAAGAGAAATATAGATGGCCTGTTTCAGGAACATGGGATGCCGAGTGCATCATGAGAGTAGAAGAAGCATTATGGAAAAAGAAAGCCAGACAATCCCAGAAAGATGCCATAGAATTATGGCGTAAAGAATCCCACAAAAGAACAGAGAAGGAATTCAGAAAAGCAGAACTAAGTAGGGAATCTTCAGAAAAAGCCCAAGAAAGGGAATTACTAGAAGAAGGTGAACGAGTTAGAGCAGAACAGTCAGACAGACAGAGAAATGCCCTTATTAAAGGTATGTATCCCCTTCTCGCCGAGGGTTTACCGAAGGCGACCCCGGAAACACCTCGTAATTTACCGCCACCCTTGGTCCCGACTAAGCTACGTCATAAACCGACTGCAGCTGAAATTTTCCTTTCTTCCTATTTAGACGACACTGTCCCCGAATATGCTAATACGAATCCTACTCCGCCAGTTCAAGTCCACCACCCTGTTAATAATGTAATTACTGTGCCTCCAGTCGTTGGTCCCGGGAATAATGTTAATGTGCCTGTACCCCAGGATCAACCCACATTACGTACTCCTACTTTGCCAGTCACATTACCAGCAGCCGTACATTCAGTATTACCTGACGATTCCAGTACAGGAGGAGCAGGGGGAGGTACTCCTATCACCCCGCCTCAAACAAGGCGACAGACGCTGAGAGATGTAGCATTACAGCGTACGCCAAAACTGACTACGTACGAAGCCCTCAAAAAGTATCTTAATGAGTGTGGAACTAATTGTAGATATGACCCAGTGCCAGGCGAAGATAACATGATAATATATTCCATACGTTTACGACGAGTTGCAAGTTTCTTAGTCACCATACCAGGTATGGAAAAACATCTAGACAGAATATATCATTTCATCTGCACAGGGGAGAAACCAGAAAGTATTCACGAAGCTATGGTACACAGGAAAGTCGAGATTCAAGGCATGATTTTGCAATTTTTAATAAATTGTTTAATAAGAGAACAGGATTATCCTGATAAAGACAAAGAAGAGATGAAAGTCCTGACAAGATGGAGTGACAATATAGCAGAAGGAAAACACAGAACACAAAATAGTATAGACACCATGTACAGAAAGATTCGTAAAGAAATCCTAGGTATACATGAAAAGGAGGAAGCAAGTAGAGCAGCCGAGAAAGAGAATGACTCTTCAGACGAAGACATAGACAACGAGAATCCCACCAGAATAGCGTATGTAGGTAGAACGAGACCTTCTGATAGACATACACGCCTAGATTACAAGAAAGCTTTTCCTCCTCCCGTACCAGAACAGTGTTCTCTTGAACAAGTATTCCAGGCTACCGATAAAGTTCTGAAACTACGAATAGGTTACAGTGAGCTTAGTACCATGCACGAACAAGAACTAGCCCGATCAGCAGTTCGATGGATTAGTGATTCTGCCACGTTCTCAGACGAAGTAGTGGCTCAAATGTTTCTGAAACTGCCCCCAGGCGAACAGCGACTGTTGGGTATGTATATGATCCAGCACCTCATTACACTGTACGAGAGTCAGCATTCTGATCCAGGCCCTTTATTAGGTCTCGCCTGTCGATGCGCATGCGCATCGAGCTTGCGAGCCTATTGCGGCTTAAACAACTTTTAACTAAGAAGCAAGGAATCGTGGCGATTCCTTGCAGTGCCCGTGACTTTTAAGCTCAATGCGCATGTGCATTGAGCTTAAAAGCGCGTGCACAGCCGCAATCGCCGTCAGCCGCATTCCTCCGACACCTTTTGAAGTGAAGCTTAGCTTCACTTCAAAGGCCCGGCTTCTTAACACCCACATGCCGCTCTCCCCGCTCCGCCCCCTCCCCTGCCCGCCTTGTGCATTTCTCCCGACTGACTGTCTGCTCTCTGTGCTATCTTGGCCCGGCTTCTTTGTAAAGGGGATTGTTGGGGGGCGGGGTGTTTGCAGATGACAGAGGCGCTTACACTGCCGTCTAGTGAAATAGATGGCTTCCACGCCATGTCAAATCTCCCATTCGGCTCCGCGGTCCCTTTATAATCTTACATTTCCGATATGTGGCAGTCTTCTCTCATTCTGCCTGCATTGCTCTTAGGTCTCTTGGAGTGGCGCTACTGCTACAGCAAGAGGTTTGCTTGGGGGCAGGAACGTGGCGGGACTGGGAGATGATGCTGGTTTTACTCCTGACTACCGAGGTTCAACAAAAATCTTTACATTTTTGGCAGATCGCCTCATTTGCTCGTGCATGTAAACGTGAATGTAACATGCATGTTTGCTAATTGCACGTTCACCTCTGGAGCTTCTTGGCGCTGAATAACCGAGGTTTACTGTTACCCGCCGCAGTGATACTCATTTTATGTTTCATGTAAATATGTCATTTAAAAGCACTTGTATTTTTTACTGTCCCAATCACGCGTACACCCCTCCGTTTTGTGTAATCTAATTCACAGCACTGCGCTGCGCCAGATATACAGGGACGTGTCTGTAGAGCTCTGTTTGTCACTGCAACAAGATCTACGCTGTGTCGGTCAGGGGGTTTGCTGCAGAGGCAGTCTTCTGAGGAACTGCCTCAGTTGTGTGATCCTGGGCAACTCGCTCTGTATCACTGCGTTCAGATCGGCATTCATCAAAGTGAAGCAAACCAAAGCCAGTGCCTACCATTGTGTGAAAATAGGACAGTGTGTAATCTTATTTCAAGCAAAAGTCATACATCTCAGGATGCGCTCACAATCCCTAAGTTATCACAAATTCAACACCCTGCAAGTGGAATGTGTTAATTTGTGTGCGTGTGAATTCGAGATCCTACATTTTTTAATTAAATAGTGGAAAGTATGAGGTCCTAGAACAATGCCCTCGAGGGACCCCTCTGCCACACCCTGAAAACGCCCATTATTATATGTGCACACATGTTGGTTCTATGAGAGCAGTTACTTCACAGCCTTAAGGCCACACTCCATGTGACATCCCTTTTATGCACCATATGAACATGACCTGCACTTGCTTAATTCTTAGATGTTTGTATTTAGCCCCTATGCAGAGGGTTGAGGCGATGAGGAAGGTCACGTGCCCAGTAGATGTCCCAAGATCGTGAAGACAGGTTGTCTTTTATTCTGAACCCTCTCAGATGTATGCATGACCTTAACATATGCATGTTCTTTCATATGCCTGGCCCTAAGATGTCCTCAGACATGCCTGACCATAACATACTGTGAACAGAATATGAATGTACTTACATATTTTCTCAGAGATGTCAGATGCTCTTGGGTGGTGTGCCTGCATGTACGCAAGAGCGTGTGTTGCTTTGACTAAAAAAAAACAAGCACTGGTGTTGCCAATAGGTCTCGCAGTAGGAAAGTTGGAGCTATTGGTTTTGTACATGACAAAGCCCTTTATGTTTTTAAAATTAAAACAAAAATAAAAGGCATTGCTATTTGCAATTGTAATAGCTCCAACTTTCCTACTGCGAGACCTATTGGCAACCCTTCACCCTCAACCTCTCACTCACCCTCACTCACCCTCACTCACCCTCAACACCTCAGCCTCACCCTCACTCACCCTCACCCTCACTCACCCTCAACCCCTCACACTCACTCACCCTCACCCTCACTCACCCTCAACTCCTCACCCTCAACTCCTCACCCTCACTCACCCTCACCCTCACCCTCACCCTCACTCACCCTCACCCACACTCACCCTCACCCTCCCTCAACCCCTCACCCTCACTCACCCTCAACCCCTCACCCTCACCCTCAAACCTTCACCCTCAACCCCTCACTCACCCTCACTCTCACTCACCCTCACTCAGCCTCAACTACTCTCACTCACCCTCAACCCCTCACCCTAACTCACCCTCACCCTCACTCACCCTCAACACCTCACTCACCCTCACCCTCACTCACCCTCAACACCTCACCCTCAACCTCAACCCCTCACCCTCACTCACCCTCACCCTCACTCACCCTCACTCTCACTCACCCTCAACCCCTCACCCTCACTCACCCTCAACCCCTCACCCTCACTCACCCTCACCCACCCTCACCCTCACTCACCCTCAACCCCTCACCCTCACACAGTGCAATAGGTCTCAGACCATTTCAGTTAGAGCTTTAAGAAATGTTTATGGCTTTTTTTATTTGTAATTCTTTAGCATTGGCTACAGGAAACAAAAATGCTAAACATTTACAAAAAAACCCCATAAACAATTCTAAAAGCACTAACTCTAATGGTGCGAGACCTATTGCATTTTCAATGCTTGTATAATGTATTGAACGAGTTACTCCTAAACAGATGGAAAGGTCTAGGTACCGATTTAATTAGTGTCATTTTAGAACAGCGCCACAAATACAGAACGTTCCTGACTCCGCATTTTGTTCCTGTTTCACCCCCATTTTACATAGACAGACAGAATCCGTTGCGAGAAGTGCATCCTGTTAAGGGAACGGGGGGTAATCTCGAACGAGTATTTGTTTACACCCCTATAACGAAAATAGAACTACTAGAAATGAAAAAGTTAGTGCCCTGTCACGATAAAGATCCAGCAGGTTTCCACCGTGAATTAAAAGACATGCTCCGTATGGGAGAATACACGTATCCAGATATCATCAAAATGTTAAAGGTCCTGTTGCCTGCGGGCATATATGAAAAACTGAAAGAAAAAGAATGGGAGGTGGGAGAGAAAAAGATTGATTGGACAGCGTTAGAGAACGAAGATAATGCACGAGTCCCAGGTACTGGTCTTGGGGATAAAGCCAAAGAGTTGCCCGAACTGTTAATACAAGTCTTGCCAAGATTACTAGCCACGAAAAAGGAAGATTGGGATGCCATCTCTGCCTGTAAACAGAAACAAGACGAAGACACTAGTGATTTTTATTCCAGATTCGAGAAATGTTTCATTATTAATAGCGGTCTGAAAACAAGTAGTGAGTCGTATCCACATCTTTTTGTTACCAAACTAGTTGAAAATTCTTTACCACAAGTTAAAAATCGAGTATTGAAAGTCGAGAGTACTTGGCAAGCTAATACCCCGTCACAAATGCTCCAGATGTTACAGTATCACCAGAACCGAATCAGGGAAGAGCAAGAACACGAAAGGAGACGTATGAAAGATACAAAAATGAAAGTTCTAGTTGCACAGTCTGTTCAACCAGATAGTCAGAAGAGGGGTACGAATCAAACTAGTCATTCTGCAGCTCCCGTTAAAGGGACATGCAATTACTGTAAACAGCCAGGTCACTATATAAACGAATGTGCAGTTCTGAAACACAACATAGCTACAGGTAAGACGAAAGAGAGACCGCGTCCTCCTAGACAAGAACATGTTCCGCAGAATTCCCAGCCACCGCAGAACGCACAACAGACAGTTACAGTACCGCAGCCTATAGCTGCCACACAACACGTTACACAACAGATGTACCGGTATGCACAGTCAGATTATCCAGAATATCAGCAGTATTCATGAAACAGCCTAGAGAGGGAGATTGGCTTGCCTCTCATCGAGGTTCCTGTCGATCAAGAGGGTCCCTATGTACACAGTCAAGTATTAGGGAAAGACAGAAAGTTTCTGATTGATACAGGGGCAAGTAGGACTACCATCAGTCAGGTTCCAGGGGCTCCACTCTCAGGCTCAAGAAACGTTTCCCTGGGATTTTCAGGAAAGCCGATTGTTAATGAAATATCGAAACCAGTTTCCCTAGAAGTTGGTCCATTGTCCCGAACTACAGACTTGTTACTTACGAAATCCTGTCCTGAAAATTTACTTGGTATTAAAACATTAAAAGAATTAGGAGCTGTAATATGCTGCTCTCCGGAAGGAGTGAGATTGTTTTTACGTGATTTTAAAGGTCATTATGTATTACGAGATTTTGATCCAAGATTACTGAATGTACCACAGCATTTATGGGCGCAAGGTCCAACTGATGTAGGTTGTATGCACATTACACCATATCGTGTCACTCTGAAACAAGGTGTTGTATTACCACGAATCCAACAGTACAAATTGCCACCTGAGGCTGTAGCAGCCTTATCGAAAATTATTGACGAGCTCATTGCTCAAGGAGTGGTTGTAGAAACTGACTCCAATGTATGTAATTCTCCTATCATTCCGATTCTTAAACGTACTGATCCAAATGCACCTCCCGTTTATCGATTAGTGATTGATCTTCGAGAACTCAATAAATGTATCATACCCCAGTACCCAGTGGTTCCAGATATCTCTTCCCTATTGACTGCCATTGATTCTGAAGCTACGTTCTTTACGGTTATTGATCTCAAGAACGCATTCTTTAGTGTCCCCATACATCCAGACAGCCAGTTTCTCTTTGGATTCTGTTTAAATGGAAGAAGCTATAAATTCACACGTGCTCCTCAAGGTTTTACAGAAAGTCCTAGTATTTACAGTCAAGCACTTAAAAGACAACTAGACAGTATTCACATGCCAACTGACACTGCCCTGCTCCAGTATGTCGATGATCTATTGATCACAGCCCGTACAGAACGTGACTGCGAACGTGCGTCACTGACAGTCCTGTATTTTCTGGCAGAAATGGGGCACAAGGTGTCCCCTTCCAAATTGCAATTCTGTGTCCAGCAAGTGGTATACCTTGGACACTTGCTGTCCAAGAGGGGTAGACAGTTGACACCTGACCGTATCAAGTTAATAGCACATCTTCCACAGCCCAAGACACAGAAGGAGGTACGAGCTTTTATTGGCCTCACTTCTTACTGCAGACAATGGATCCCTCAGTATGCATATCTAGCCAAACCACTGATAAAGTTAACGACACAGGAGGCAGCCACATCGACTGTCCTCCCTTGGACCCAGGAACATACACTTGTTTTTAATGAGTTAAAGAAAGCTTTCTGTAATACACCTGTGTTAGCGACACCAAACTACAGTAAGCCTTTTACACTTTTTGTTACTGAACGTGATGGTACAGCATTATCTGTTCTCACACAAGATCAAGCAGGACAACACATGCCTTGTGCTTATTTTTCTAGCACATTAGATCCGGTAGCCCAGGCTCTGCCTGCGTGCCTCAAGTCAGTTGCAGCCACAGCTCTAGCTATCAGACAAAGTGATTCCATAGTGTTAGGACACTCCCTGACAGTACAAGTTCCACACTCCGTGGAAGTTCTTTTAAACCGAACACAGACTCAGCACTTGACAATTGCACGACTGACAGGATATGAACTGACACTGTTTCAGCCACACATAGAAATCAGACGCTGCAATGTATTAAATCCTGCTACACTGTTACCCTCGATTACATCAAACCCTGCCACACATGACTGTGTGGAAGTTATTAACACCATGACAAAGCCAAGACAAGACTTGACGGACATTGCATTACCTGATCCAGACCTGACACTTTACGTGGATGGTTCATGTATGAGAACAAGTACAGGAGAGTTAGTAGCCGCGTATGCCGTGACTACTGAAACTGAAGTTATAGAAACACATCGTATTGATATCCTGTCTGCTCAAGCAGCAGAGCTCATTGCTCTGACCCAAGCCTGCATACGAGCCAAGAACCTGAAAGTAAACATATATACAGATTCGCGTTATGCATTCGGAGTCGTTCACGACTTTGGAGTACTCTGGCAAGAAAGAGGTTTCATGACCTCTCATGGAGCCAAGATTCAGCATGGCCCCCTCATTCAAGCTCTGTTAGAAGCAATACATTTGCCGACAGCCATTGCCATTATGAAGTGCAAAGCACATACGAAAGCCACTGATACCATTTCCCAGGGTAACGATCTAGCAGATCGAACAGCCAAACTTACAGCTCAGACTCCAGACATTCCAGTTAACACGACAAAGACAGATGTTCCAGATCAGACAACTTGTATGACAGTTAAAGACCCTACACGAGATGTACTAGACATACAGACACATGCTACCCCTGACGAAATCAAGAAATGGTCTGAACAAGGAGGGGTCCAAACAGATCAGGGATGGTTGACGAAGGGAAAAGCCACATGGTTTCTCCCCGACTCTATGGTTCAAGTCATTATTAACACCGCACATAGTCCAGCACACTTAGGAGAGAAAGCCATGTTAGACAGTATCCAGAACATTTGGTTTAACAAGCATTTACGAGCAGCAGCTAAGCAGAAAGTACGTACCTGCATGATATGTTGTCAGTTCAATCCAGGTAAAGGTGTTCCGGTGGAACAAGGTGGATTCCATCCTCCTGACCACCCTTTTGAAGTCCTCCAGATGGATTATATCCAGATGGATCGATGTCGAGGTTTCAAGTGTGTCCTCGTAGTTGTATGCGCTTTGTCCCGATGGACAGAAGCATATCCAGTCCCAGATTACACTGCCGCGACCACTGCCAGGCAGTTGGTTCGTGAGTACTTCCCACGCTATGGTTTGCCCAGGGTCGTGTATTCAGACAACGGACAGCCATTCTCATCCGAACTCATGAAACAAGTATCACTTCTGTTAGGGTACCAGTGGAAGTTCCACTGTGTACGACACCCCGAGGCAGCTGGCCTCGTTGAGAGACATAATCAAACTCTGAAAATCCCTATTGCAAAAGTTTGTGCCGAGAAAGGTGTAGATTGGATGGTAGCCCTGCCAGTCGCCCTTTTTTATATGAGAATGGTCGCTCACTCCTGATCAGGTCTGTCACCGTTTGAAGTTGTCTTTGGTCGTCCCCCGAACATGTGGGGTACACCTATGCCACGTAAAATTACTGATGTTGACAGTAATATGCTGACAGATTACCTAGCTTCCTTGATGTCTGCACTACTCTCTTGTCGTTCACAGGTCGCGGCTGCCTTTCCAGACAACACCCAGGTGAAACCGCACGAGGTCATTCCAGGCGACCTCGTCCTTGTGAGGAATTTCGATCGTTCGAGTCCGCTGGAGCCTCGCTGGAAAGAGCCGAAACTTGTTCTCATGACCACAAGGACCGCAGTGAAACTGGAGGGCCGCAAGGGGTGGCTACACTCCAGCCACATCAAGCGTTTTCATGGACTCCGTCCAAAGATTTTTCTCAAGGACTGCCCCGATACTGACTCTAAACTTCCCCTGTTAGAGAAAACTCCGCAGCAGGAGTATAAAGTCAAACTGAGGTCTAGCAAGTCAGACAGTTTAATTGTCTAAGTCCTTCTCGGGTGAAACGGTTAGACAGGTTCCTGACATGTATGAGATAGACCCACATAGTGAGAGAGTTAGTCGAAACTCCAAGAAAATACGTTATTGCAAGAATCTGCGCAGCAGATGCGTTATTACATTATTGTTTATGTTATTTCTGAGTCTTACGATTACATGCATAAGTTATGTTTTACATGTATTTTTTCCTCCTATTGATTCACATGTACATCTTTCCTCTAATGTTACAGTAGAGCACACTTTTAGTGAACTACCCCCTCACGAGTTATCCTATCGACTTGCCATGCGCAACAATACTTTTATACGAATGCTACACTATTCACACCAGACTAGCAATGCTACTAATTGTTGGGTGTGTGGTCGACTCCCCCCTTTCCAGACACCGAAGGGAGTTCTGCCACTCTTTCCCTATCCGTTTTCACACAATGGTTCGTGTGGAGCATGGTTTACGATAACATCATCCTCAGACGATAAGTCCCTTTTGAATAGAACATGTTTCCCAGACAAGGAAGGTCTTTCCCATAGAACAGGGTTGGATCTAGAAAATGAAGTATATGATTTAGGTAACTTCTCCTCGAATTTCATGGTTTTGAATGTTCAGTCCGAGACTACTCCAGACTTGCCTGCTATAACAGTTTTGCCAGTGAAAGGCGAATTATGTGTTAGAAGGAATGGTTCAGTACATCTAGGACACAGTGATTGTAATACTGTGGTCGAGTATAGTGACAGTGGGAAGTCTACTTTCAAAGCCTCACGTCATTCATATTTTGTATGTGGTCAGACCGCATATGTACGTCTGCCCCTAGATTGGGATGGAACATGTTACATTGCCTTCCTACTGCCACCAGTTTTCCTAGCCCCATCCGATTATCACAGAAATACACATCTAGTACACGTCAGACATAGAAGGGAGATCGAGTCCCCAATTGTCGATCAAACTGAAACTGCATTAGAACAGTATACAGACTTCAATAAAGGTTTCTTTTTTTTCATAGGACCTATCCAGAATAGTAAGCTAATACGTAGGCTAACCAGAACCCTTGAAGCAGTAGTGAATGAGACTACTTCCGCTCTAGGTAACCTAACAGAAGAACAGTCTGCTATGAGATTTGTCGTTCTTCAGAACCGCCTTGTTCTTGACGTCATACTGGCCGATAGGGGCGGAGCTTGTAGAGTCATCGGATCTAGTTGTTGCGTTTTCATTCCTAATAACGCACCGTCCGTATATTCAGCTATAACAAGACTTCATAAGATAGCCCATCAGTTGCACCAGAATCCAGGCACCTGGACATGGTCCGGTTGGCTCTGGAGTGTAATATCTGCCTGGGGATGGAAAGTATTGTCATTCCTAGGAATAGTAGTAATGATCATATTCAGTTGCTGTCTCTGTTTACAATGTGGCCCTGCGATTTGCGGGTTGTGCGCTACATCATGTATTCCAAGTCCAAAGTCCCGTTCCAAGAAGATTAAAGACGAGCAAATGATGCTCTATGAACAGATAGATGGTCTCATGAATATTGATGTTTCCTGAAGGAAACGTAGGGAACAAGGAGGGAATGAGGAAAATTGAATTTTGCCCTGTCATGTGTCCCTACGTGTTCCCCATCGTATGTTATATGTGCATGATTAATATGCATATGTTCCCCTTTGATCGAATAAAGACGCAATTATAGTTGTGTCCAACGTTATTATGCCAGTTATCCAGTCCTCCCGTGAAAGCAACGTGAATTAGGCTTCTAGGCCTATGTTGCCAACGTCTTTTCATTGTGCACGTTAAATCATCGAGTTGCACCCGTTTCTAGGCCTCACGGGGCCCGGACACCAGATTCAGGCCTCAAGTCTCCTGAAACACTCTGAGGAGCGATGCAGCCCCTCCCGCATCCCTGACCCTTCACTTACTTCCTGCCAAGCAGCGCGGTGCCCGGCCTGGCCTGCCTGCCTGTCTGCCAAGAATATGTTATGCCTACAGTTATCAGTTCAGCTCCCCGGCTTCGCATTCCTAAGCTAACGAACCGCATAAACATCCTCATCTAAAGTCTAGTCTTTCTGTCTCCATGCAAGAGAATTACTGAATTAGTATCCATAGAAGATTCATTGCACACGCAATACATGTAGAATATATGCATGCACCAGCCTTAGTGACAAGTAGCCTTTGCCCTGATAACTTTTAGATTCAAGCAACATGTACTCCAAACACGAGATATCAGATATGCTATAGGTACATGTCGTCCTGACATCCCAGACTTTAGTCTCCTCTTCTAGTGCTAGAAGTCAGAGCCCCCAGCTCTCCCCAGTTACACCTCATGGCACGTTTGCGCGCACCAGTAGGTTAAAGGTTCCAGCTGCCCAGGTAGCCCCCTCCATGTATCCACCCACTTATGACACTTCTGTGACGTTTACATCACATGTCTACGTGCACGCCCTGTGCACGCCTTCTTTTCACGCCCATGTGTTCTTATCTTTCGTTTGTCACTTGTTACGCCTACTGTATGCAATGCAATTATACTGTTTTACTATATATACTGTATGATGTTAATATGATATTGCGGCTTCCCTCTTTTTCCTGTGTCTGTCCCTTCCTGAACCTTTGCAGGTGATGGAACCCGATGGTCCATTGGCTCGAGTTATCTGATTAAAGCCCGTATGACTCAGATACCATGGATTCTGCCTCTTATTTATTGAGCTATCCTTTTCAGTTAATGCATAGAAAAATAGTACCGGTAATTAATTATTTATTTACCACAGCCCCCCCGCACCGCGTGGGCTGCGGGGGCCTGTGTTACGCCCCTGCCGCGCTCTTATCCTCTCGCGGCTGGATTATGCTAATTCTCTCTACATTGGCCTTCCCTGTTATCAGCTAAAAAAGCTTCAGATCATTCGGAATGCGACCGCTAGAATGCTATTGGGTATTCCGGGTAGATCCAGTATTAATCATTTTCTTCAGGATTTGCACTGGCTCCCGGTTGACCAACACATTCTGTTTAAGGCATTGACTATTGCCCATTCTGCTCTCTACAAAACAGGGCCTCTATTCCACAGGAAGAGCTTCGAGTTCCATGTGCCATCGAGTCATCTGAGGTCCTGGGGACAATGTTCCTCGCTACTGCCTCACCAGAATGGGAGGTAGCTCCCTCTGTGTAAAGGCCGCTTTGGCTTGGAACAGCCTGCCTTTTGAGCTCAGGAACATCCATGACCTTAGGATGTTCAAAAAGCAGTTAAAGAATTTGCTTTTTTAGTTTTACAGTCATGTCTCTCACTTCCGCTCTCCCCTGCTCAAGTTTTCGTGCCGGGACACTTCTGAGTAGCCGTGTGCGTTACAAATGCTGGCTAACATACCATAACATAACATAAGATAGTGCCTCTGTACTTGTCGAATGAAAAGCTCCCCATGCTGTTACCAATTCAGAGCTATTGGACCATAACTTCTCTTAGCCTTGTGAGCTAGCTCTTTCTTGGTCCATTTGAAAATCTCCTCCCTGCTATCAAGTTTGACTGTTAATCTCCAATGTCTATCTTCTACTTGATCTACAAACATCTTTTCTATCTCAGTTACAGTATAGGTTCAGTTGTGTCTACGCACATAAGCAGTATCTAGCGTAACAGTAGTTGCAAAATACTTTCCCATTCTCTCTTCTTGCGTGTAATAATCATATTTGTTCAGATGCTTGTAGACAGGAATTTCTGAAAGCAGCAAATCATAATTTGAGAAATAGTACTCATAATGACCCTTTCCATACACTTACTGAGAACCAAACTGCAACTATTGCCATTCTTCAAGGGCAGGTGATGATATCTGATGCCCTCCACAACTGAGGCAGGCAATTGCATGCACACATAACAATCCCTCACATCCATGGTATGCACATACTCATACAGCCCCTTTGCTTTCCGCATTCAGGTTATTATCACGTTTGGACAAATGGATTCAGATGATTCAGATTTGGGAGCAAGATCTCTTTCTGGTGCAAGTCTCAAGATTTGCCTTTTCTGTCTCACTGGCCACGATTCTCTTGTGACCCCAGTTTTCTTTCATAGCACACAACCACCTTCCGCACCAGTCTCTTCAGCTGAGTCAGATTCTATACCGCTCACGTTACCGTCTCCCTCAAAGTCTATACCTGGGCCTTGTGCAGCGTGACCCCCCTCAGCTCGACTTGGTGGGTAACCAGCCTCTTCAGGAACTCTCACAGCTTTGCTTGTGCTCTCCAAAGCTCTTGCAACTATGGCTGGAGTCACTTCAGGGAGAGGAGCTGTTTCTTCCGAAGGTCCTTAAACTCGTCAGGTTTGCGAGGCATGTATCCAATTGGGCAGACCTCCACACTTCACATCAGTATTCTTCACCAATATCACCAGGCATGGACCTGGCACATTTGCATCAAGGCAGCTCTTCCTCACATGT
Organism: Lissotriton helveticus; assembly: GCF_964261635.1. Taxonomy (NCBI): domain Eukaryota; kingdom Metazoa; phylum Chordata; class Amphibia; order Caudata; family Salamandridae; genus Lissotriton; species Lissotriton helveticus. Next base: position 169,696,682 of record NC_136059.1, on the reverse strand, counting down.
TTTCATGCCAGGACCCAATCTCCCGGGCCCATGTCATGGCAGAGGTCAGTTCAGTCACAGCTTCAACCTGGTGAGACACGGAATGAACCACATCAGCCAGTCCTTTGCAGTAGTCAAGAACTATATAATTGGTGATGTTAATTAATGCTGTGGATGGCATGCAGGCAAGCGCCTTGCTCTCCCCATGAGAATTTTATGAGGTAATAGCCCAGTCCTCCTTTCGGGAATGCTGCACAAACTCATCACAACCAAAGGCAATGTATCAGGCCAGTTCAGAGACTTCGAAGAGCACACCTTCTCTATTCTGATCTTCAGAGTCCTGTTTATTTGCTCCACCCTTCTTGATGCTTCTAGCCTGTAGCTACAATACAGTCGCAGTGCACAACAGGTTCATGATCTCACTATGAAAGTGAGTTTCTCTCTCTGACTCCAATGATGTAGTTGTAAACCCAAATCAGGGGTTAAGCTCCCTTACCAATAACTTGGCAACTGCGAGGCTATCACATCTCTAGTGATAAATACTTCCACCCACCATGAAAACATGCACCTAACAACCAGGATGTATCTCAAACCATTGCATCTAGGCATCTTGACAAAATTCATCTGTATCCAGTTGAAAGGGCCTCCTAACCTTCCAATGTTACTCAAATCAACCACAGTGTTCTGTACAGCATTCATCTGTTGACATGGGACACATCAATGGAACACTGCAACAGCAACCACACGAAACCTCGGATTGAACCAGCTTGTCTCAACACTCGCACCATTGCATCTCTACCAATGCGTACTGCTCCATGAATCTGTCTCGCCATAGGACTCAATAAACAATCTGGCAACACCGCTCTACCATCAGTTGAGACCCAAATGTCACCTTCCCTCTTTTCACATGCTGCTCTGATCCAAACAGCATGTTCTTGATCTGACGCTTCTCCCTGCAGATGCCTGACTCATCCCAGGTATCAGCAATGGCTAGTCTCATGCTGAGCTTGGTACTCTCTGTGCTCTTGCCAGAATATTCCCCATTAAAAATACATGCATGAGGTACACAAAAGCGGGTGACTTCATCAGCGTATCGATTTCCCACAGTCACCAAATCTTCCCCCTTCCCATGGACAGCGCACTTTACGACCGCCACTTACTTTGGGCGCTGCAAGGCTTCAAACAGTTGTGTCACATACTCCCCTTTCCTAATGGGAGATCGTGATGACATCAAGAACCTCCTCTGTGACCATAGCTGTCCAAACAAGAGCTACACAGAAAGAGTACAGTCTATCGGTATAGATGGTGACTCAGATCTGATCAGAAGCAAGGAATGCACGGGTCAAGGCAATGATTTCAGCTACTTGTATGGAGTATACTCCCTGTAAGCAAGCAGCTTCCACAACTCCAGAAATGGTACAGACAGCTAAAGCTGCTCTTAGGTAACCTCATTGTATCTAAAGCATGAACCATCCACAAAAAGGATTTGGTCAGAGTTGAGCAGTGGTTCATCGACAATGTCAGATTTCGTTTTTTGTGAACAGTTTAGTCACATGCAGACAGTCTTGGTCCTCACTATCTTCCCCCACAGCATTTGGAATAGGCAACAAGGTTGCAGGATTTAACCAGGAACACCGCGTCAGAGTGACGTTCTCAGCAGCCAGCAAAATGTGCTCGTACCCATTATTCATCAAATGTTGTGTCTTGGTTTTCATCATCAGAAGCTGAACTGAGTGTCGAACATAAACAGTAAGAGGATGACCCATCATGATACTTTCACACCTTTGAATACTGATACGTGTTGCATCAACAGATCTGAGACATCCAAGCAATGCTTAAGATGCAGGATCTAATGTGGCTGAGAAGTAGGCCACTGGTCTACATACAGCCCCATGTGTCTGGGTGAGTACAGATAGAGCACAACCCTCCCTCTCACAGAAGAATAGTGAAAATGCTTTGTTGTCATCAGGCATTCCTAGAGCTGGTGCACGGCAAAGGCTCTCTGCTCCATGAAGGCCAACAAGGAGTCGTTATCCCAAGGTACAGGATCACTCACATCTTTGAGCATCAATCTCTGTAAGGGTTTCGCCTTCAACAAGATGTTTGGGATCCATTGTTGGCCGTAGACAATCATTCCCAAAAACATACTCACTTCCTTTTAAGTGGTCGGCACGTTGTTTTTCAAGTTTGCCTCAATGTGGTCTGGTCACACCTTTCTCTTGTCTTGTTCGATGCGATGACCCGAATACGTAACTTCTGTTAAGCAGTACTGAACCTTGCTCGGCGACACCTTATATCTATTTTCAGCTAAATGGTTCAATAAGGCAATTGTATCATCCTACAAGCCTCTTCTGTCTCCAATGCAATCAAGAGGTCATCAATGTATTGCACAAGCACTGAGTTCTGTGGAACCACCTAGCTTTTAAGATTCTTTTTTAAAATGTGGTTAAAGGTAGATGGAGTTTCAGGATACCCTTGTGGGATACAACACCATGATAAAACATGGTTCTCCAGCTGAAGAGTGAATAAAAATTGACTTTACTCATACAAAGGGATGGAGAAAAATGCTTGCCACAGATCAATCACAGTAAGCACAACAGATTTGCAAGGTATCTGAAATCGGATCACAGATGGATTTGGTACCACCCGACAACATGGAATAACAAACTGATTCACCTTCCTCAAATCATGAACTATGCAATATTTCCCGCTCAGTTTCTGCAACCCCATTATAGGCGAATTGCTTCGACTTCCTATTATCTCCTTTGAAATCATGGAATCATTCACAAGTGAAATCCTTGCCCCTGTTTCCTGGGTCAGGTTGTATTGGAGCGTTCTTGGAAATTCTGCATTTCGCTTAATATGTATACGGATTGGCTCAACTCTTCAACTCCTCGAATCAGTCCTATCTCTTCTCCTGAGAAGTCCCACACCACTGGAGAGATGGTGTCTCTCAAATCCCAAGCATTATGTTAGACGCCCTGTGGAGCTGTTCTGTTCAGCTATTGAGGAGGTCGGCCTTGGTTCATCCCCTTGACCATCACCTACCCAGCCGGAATTTGGGCACAGTTTCTCCCCGTTTCCCTGTTTCGCCCATCCCCCAATTTCTATAATTCTGCTTTTTCCTTGTCTCCTATGTTTTGATTGTACTTAAACTAATGTAACATGTTTGCCTGTAACTCTGATCCTCATGTAAAGCGCTCTGATACCTCCGGGTCTACCCAGCGCTATATAAAACTCAAATAAATAAATAAATAAAATGTCCTCCACTGTTAATACACAGTGGTTCTGGTTCCCCAATTTGAATGCAATGTCATCATGATTAGTCTGCAATTCAACTCCCTATAGCATACAATAGATGGTACAGTTCAGCTGCCATAAGAGATTACGTCCTAACAAACAGACTGGGATCAAATCGCACCCCATTAACTGGTGTTGATCCTGAGAGTTTCTTAATTTCACTGGCATTTCTTCTATAAATGGGGTTTTCAGTCTCTTATTGGCAAATCCTACAACTTGGATCACTTTTCCTGAAAGGGGTAGATTTGGGACTGCTGCAGATCTCACAGTAGAATGGGTAGCACCAGTATCAATCAAGAATGTGATGGTATGACTGCCTACATCTGCCTCCACATACGGTCCACTTTGGTCTACCTCCAAGACTGTTCCAATGGTATAGTCTTTCTCCCTCTCAGGTACTGGTATTGTGAAAGGTCCTGATATAATCTGTCTAAGGTTTCCCTAAAGGGCATTTGGTGGTATGCTCAATTACTCTGCGGAACTCTTTATCACATCCGGCACTTGCACTAACTCTTCCTCTTGCAAATGATTTTCTAGATTTAATCAACACTTGTGCTTCCAATGCCAGATGCTGTGACAATACTGACAAGCAGCCGTTTTCTTTAGTGTGGCAATGTCTATACCTGTTTTGTGGTCTATAGGGACACCACTCTCTTTTCCATCTCAAGAATTGTTTGGAGCATTTTGAACCCCTTCTTGGTTATTTTCCGGATCCCGACCCATTGTTCCCCCAATCTTCGGCACCTAATCTACTCTGCACATTCCCTATTTAGACCAGAAACAATGTATCCTTAATTCTCCTGTGCTTCGAATCACTGTAATACCTGGCATACCGTAGAATTTCATCCACTTACTTGTTTTGCCATCAGATTAAATGTTGCTGTATCATGACGCTAATTTATGGCCTCAAACCCATCATGAATTTGGAAACAAACTGTCCAATATCTTTCAGATCAAGCGCATCTATCCCACTGTATTGCTTGAATGCTTGAAAGCTTGCAAAAGCCATTCATAGTGAGCATGTACTGATTCTGTGGGTTCCTGCATCGATCGATGTATTTTAACTCAATTGATATATTTTGGGGATATTTTGGACTGCAACCATGTAATCAACTGTTCAAACTTTGTTGTAACCAAGGGTGAAGGACCATGAGTAATAGGATCTCTGCCTGGTTCAGCATAAGGCCAATCAATAGCAATTTTACAAGCGGATCATAAATCAGTGGGAACCACAATCTCAAACATGTTCAGATCAATCCTCAACACCTTAGAGATCTTTACAAATCGATGGACTTGCTTTTATCATTCAGCAGGCTTCTCCCTTAGCTGAGAAAAATCATTTGTGAACGCTGCCAAATCACCCCTGCTCCAAGAGACATGCACATACTCTCCATTAGGCACTTCTCACATAGGATAAGCCTGGAGGTAGTGTTTCCCCCGGTCACCTTCATAATGCTCTTTTTCTTTGACCATCATTCTTCCCATTTGTCAAACATGCTCTATGTGTTTTTCCCTATAATCAGCTCTAGAATGTGTGTTTTCAAGCCTGTTACCCCTGTCTCTTCCAATTCCTGATCACTGTAGTTCAACCCATGGTTTCACTGTAACATTTTCAATTTAGACAGGCCTACATCATATTTTTGAGCCAATTCGGTCAATTTTTCATATACTCACCTCACCTTATGGGAAACATCCTTCCCTGCAAAGAACAGCTCATCCTACTCATAAGTGTATTTCCTCTCCAAGTTCCCACTGATTATATCATCCAACTCAGCCTTCAGACTCACTAGTTCTAATAACTTTGCCTTTACCGCAGCCTTAATTGATCCCTGACTCAAGGTGCTATTCTGTCCTCTATCAATGGTCCGATTTCTTTGCCAATTCTCTAAATTTGTGGTCTCCAAGAAATTCTGATTTCCAGGGGTTCTTTGACCTACACCTGCTTCTGATATCCTTCCCATGGGTCCTTTGAATGGAGCTTCCCACATCCTCAAATCTGAATTTGAGTTTGATAAGGACACAGATCATATGATACTATACCCAAAGTATTCTCTTGAAGGATCTGCAGTTGCTGGCAACAGGGCACTAGGTTCGATGAGCCCCAAAAAGAGATTATACACACTCATGGTCACATTCCCTCCTGAGCTGATCCTTTCTTCCAAACCTGACTGTTGCTGACTCAAGTTTTCCACTAAGCTCGGGTCATACACAGAGACTACAGGTCTGATGGTGACCGGTACAGTAAGGGCTTACGGCAACTGCAAGCCAGCATTGACTCCACTTGGCTCTGCACCTCCTAAGGCAGGTATTCCTGTTCCTTTTACGCCTGTTAAAATCCTTCCCACTATCCCTGCACTAGGGCTGGTCTGTGTTGTTACCACTCTTTCTGTATTTGCTGCAATTGCCAGTTCTTGCCTTCCTTCCCCTGAATGTGGATTGTAATGTGGAGGACACTCTGACAATACCCTGCCCAACAAGTTGTCATACATGCCACTTCCATCATTTCCACTTTCTCTTCCATTTCTATCCTGAGTATCTCCCTCTTTCACCAGCATTGGGTACAACCTATCTCCCTCGATGGTGTCTGCTCTCCATGTCTTAAGCTGTGCATCCCATCATGCAGTCTGATAGGCCTTCATTGCCTTTTTCATCTTTCCGTGAAAAATGTTCTTTGCATGTGCTGCTTGCATCTACGCATCTAATGCCTCAAACTGTATAGGTCTAGGTGGAGGTAATAGCAAAGACATCACTTCCCTCAACTGATACAACACCTCCAATCTAAGAGAACCATAATGTGGAAATGCCAAGTCACCCTATTTTTTAGTGATTTTATGCCAATTTTGAAGTCAAACTATAGCATGGAGTCCTACATTTGTTGCCATATATATTGTGCTGGAGTATCCTTGGACGGAGCTTCCTAACCCACTCGAGTAAACACTTCTGATCCCCACTGAACAGATCTCGTAACACACTAAAGCATTGCATGATTAGGTCTACATTTTCTTTCAATAGCCAGCTTTTCAATCACAGCTTCCTGATGAATACCAACCAATCCCAGAGCGACGTTACACCAACCGACCTATCGCAGAATGGCACACTCCGACATCACCTTTTCCCTCCTCACAGAGGTACACCCTCCTTCACAATTTCTCCATTCACGTTCCCTCACACAATCACAACTCTGTAATTGTCTGGCTTTCTAAGAGATCAATAGAATTCAGTCACCCAAGAACTATCACGCAGAGCGACCCTCAGCCTGCTCTTGTCACCTGAATCAATATAGTTTGCCCCTGTACACAAGGTTTACCACACGATTCCCGCACGTCCCAGTCCCACAAAGTTCCCTGTCTTTGGTGGAACTACTGATTATGTCTCTCGACAATTCCTCAAATCGGCAGTCAGACAATCATCATAACTCTGTGTCTTCTACACCGTTCAAATTATCCCGGGATCTTAGGCCACTGTGGGACCTAAAACTCAAATCTCAATCCTTGGACCACGTCCAGCCTGAAACCACATTTACTCAACTTTCACAAAAACTCCGCCAGATATCACACAATCATAATACTCCCGCAATCTAACACACAACACATCCCTATTGATACTTACTCCTCCGTTCACCGCTGTTCTTACCACACCATCAAGCTTAGTCGGTCTCTGCCAAAGTCAGTCATTCTCCGCCCTCGAGCACTGGGCTCTAATTTGTGGCTCTAGGAAGGTAGGAGTTTCTAGATTTTTCTGGATTCTTTCCCCACTTCATGTGAAAACCATCCTACTCTGCAACTAACTGAAAGAGCCGGGTTCCATGTTCTACATCTGCTCTGCAGCCCAGGGTCGATGGTTCTTGTTATCGGCAGGAAAGCGTGTAGGTTAGAGAAATCTTTAGCCAATCAATCACTTGAGTTCTAATTTACCATGACTCCAAAGAATCACAGACTTCAATAAAGTTCAGTTAGTTTATTACAAAGCCAAGAACAGCTGGACAGACAGGCACCTCAAGGTTAGGGTGTAGAAATACATCGGAACTAGTGCAAAGCCAAATCTATGGATGAAGTTAAGGCGGTGGAACATGCTCAGAATGATTCATTCGAGAATCAGGATAAAAAAGATGACTGAGCAGATGTCAAGATTCCCTTTCATTGGAAGTTTGTGGGTATAAAGCATTAATCTGCCCCTATACTATCACTAGTGTGACATCCCTACATAGCACTTCCCAAAGCAAGATCCATTAAGGTGTCAGCATGTGAAGCTTTCCTAAGAAGTCTCTTCACATCAGATGGGTCAAGTAGCATAAAGCTACAGAGCTTGTACTATTCGTAACTTTGATACATCAACTTAACAGGTAGTATCCCAAGATGCATTGCGGCACTAAACCATCCAGTCAAGCCATCTCCTCGTAGGTGATTTTCCATTAGGCAGCAATACTCCCAGGCCTTGCATAGGATGCATTCCTGAGTCAATCCATAGATTATAGTTATTGCTGTTTTGCAAGTGTGCTACCACATCGTAGCGGAAAATTAAAACAGTCTCTGTTTTTCAGACGTTTTTCTTACTAACTCACACAACATGCCCTCTCTCACTCTCCACACTTCACTTGCCCTCACCTTCTGCAAGTACTTCATTTCCCAAGGATAGGACTTAGTACTCATCATGGGCCCACACCCCAATGCCTGGAACGACACCTGGTGGCCCCCCACCCTCGGAAGCCCACCCACCCGCACGGACCACGCACGCAACCTCAGAATCATCCTGGACTCCAAAATCAAAATGGACCACCAGATCAACTCTGTCGCATCCTCCTGCTTCCACATCCTCTGCCTCCTTTGCAAGACCTTCAAATGGATCCCCCTCGAACACAGAAAGACCGTCACTCACACCCTCATCACCAGCAGACTTGACTACGACAACGTACTTGACGCCGGAATCAACAAAAACCTCACCTGCAAGCTACAAAACATCCAAAACGCTGCTGAAAGATTAATCCTCAACTTGCCAAGATGCTGCCACATCTCCTAGCACCTGCGCACACTCCACTGGCTCCCCATCGAGGCTAGAATCACCTTGAAGATTCTCACCCACGCACACAAAGCCCTCCACAACACCGGACCAGCTGAGTCGAATTCCACGCACCCCAAAGGACCCTACGATCAGCCCAGCTCTCCCACACCGTTGTCCCCCGCACCAGCAAGTCCAGATCAGTGTCATGATTCTGTCACATCAGATTCCTGGTGCACCTTGTCTAGCACCTGTTTACTGGTTTTGATTGTCTTTGCCAATGCGTGTTGTGACTTTTGCCACTTGTCTGTGCCAATGCTTGTTGCAGACTATGATGTTATCTGTTTACTGTTTTCTAATGTTTTGCCAATGCTTGTTGTGACTTTGTTACTTGTCTGTGCCAATGCTTGTTGCAGACTATGATGTTATCAAGAACTTTTGCCCCTTCTCAGCTCTAATAGTTTAGCTGTGAGCTGGAATCAGGAAGCTAATAGGTACTACATCATGTTCTAGAAGCTTCTTCCTGAGCCCTTTAAATTTGGGCCACAGCCTGTTCTCATTGCTGGTTATGAGAACCCTGAGCTTGAGCAGCAGCTGTTCCTGTAAGAAGATTCTGATTGCAGCAAGAAGACTTCTGTTTCCTTTTCCCAGGTTGTAGAGCCTCTCTCAGCTACAATCAGGTAGGATCGTTCCTTTCTTAACCAACAGCATCGTGAAAGGAACTTCGTGCTGTTTTTGTTATTTTGCATTTAGAAAGAAAGTTCCATATTGTGCTAAAGTGCTTTTGATCATTTACATGTTTGGTAATTTTGGCACTGTTGTACATTGCGTTGAAGCACTCTTTAGTCATTTACATGTTTGGTAATTTTGACACTGTTTTACATGTTTGATGATTTTGGCATTTTTGTACATCACGCTGTAGCGCTCTTTGATCATTTACATGTTTGGTGATTTTGGCAACTTGGCACATCGTGCTGAAGCGCTCCCTTGGGCGTTTGAATATTAATCTTCCTCATTAGCATATGTAATGTGTTGTGTATTGCAAAAAGGTTGTTGGAAGTACCACTGTGATATTTAACAGTGGTTAAAGCACATCATTACGGAAACATTTTGTCTAAAAGCCAAGTGGCTGTTTATATGAGTGTGTGCTTTGTTTTAAAACATAGTTGTTTAGCCATAACATTGTATCCTTGAGAATTATAGGAACAGAAATTGTCAGTGAAGCCTGAGAAGACGTACACAACAACTGTTCTTTGCGTGACCTGCTTTTCTTTTACAGGTATGTTGTCATTGCTTAACCCATGTTAAATATAGTCAAAGAGTTTACGAAGCACGAAAGGAAAGTTAATGAAGGACAACATCTCGTTCCAGGTCTCCTTCCCCACAGTACCCACCCTAATTCCCTTCTCCCTGTCTAGCCACTTTGATACTCAGTGCTGTTAAGCTTGAGTCAAGGATGCTGGAAGGTGGGCTTCTTGAGGGTACTGCTCGTGAGGAACGCAATGGAATTTGATCAGTTCTGACATTCAGGAGGCTGCTCCTTCTCCATCCTCGCAGCCAAAGCCTGGAACACCCTACAGCTCCACCTCAGACAGACGACCACTCCACATCTTCACAAAAAACTCAAAACAGGGCTCTTTGATAGACCTCCTTCTTAATGAACTGGATCCTGCACATCCCCTCCACCCCAGCGCCTTGAGACCCTTATGGGTGAGTAGTCGTGCTCAACAAACCCATGATTGATTGATTGATAGTAAAGCATTTGTTATTGTGGTTAATGCACCTATTGCACTCTTTTGTAACTATATTTCGCAACGTAGTATATTGTGTTATTATTTTATATATCTCATGAAAAATTGCTTAAAACAATAGAATTTAGAAACAAGCTTACACCCTTTTATCTGGATGACTTATTAGTTCCAGAGACATGGCTCAGCAAACAGTCTCCACCTATTGTAACTATCTTGCACAATGAAGGCTAACTATGTTTTGTGTAGAAAAAAAGAAAAATATAGGGCAAGAAGTGGGTTTCTTTTCGAGGGACTCTTTTAAATGCAACATTTTACAGGAACTGAACGCTTAGAACTTTCAATTTCTTGATGTAGAAATCAGACCTAACACCTTAATTCCAGTGATGTGAAATGTTATCTGTCACAGCCCCATGCATAATAACCAGCACATGGAAACATTCATGGAATACATCCTGACACCAACCATATATTGTTGCAAAACTTCAACATTTACTGAAAACACTTCACGCCTCGCAGCTAAACAATCCTTACCTCTAACAAAGAAATCTCATCTCACAGAATGCTTAGTCTTCTGCACATTCATTAAAATCTCCACATTTGACATAGTCATCACTAAACATGGGCAGGGTGCAATCCGAATTTTTCTCAACTATCCAAACCATCCACTGATACTGCAGTACAATAAATATATTGTCAGAAAGGGATCAGTGTGGCCCTCTAGGTGAAACTGTAGGTCTCCCAAGAGGATGAAGGCGCTGAAGTCAATCATGAGGGGAGCGATGAAGCCAGTTATGTTGCTGGTGATGTTGGAGCGGGGTCCTGACTGTTTGTAAACCAGGGTGTCCCACAGGGTTAAATTGGCTTTGATATGTATCTTGAAGGTGAGGTGTTTCTTGCAGCTGATTTTGGTGTCTTCAGAGGTAGTACAACTTGTGGTGTTGTTGTAATCTACCTTCACCTCATGCCAAGAATGTTGGGGTCTCCATGGGGATGTTGGAGAACGGTTATTGCAGCAGTGCTGGTGAGCAATGCAATTGGTGGTGTGAAGTGGAAAAATCACTTTGGAAAGTAATCTGACTCTGAGTCATAATAATGGCAAGTCATAATAATGGCAACGAGCACCTGATTGAGGACAGAAGTTGTACACCACTGATTCTCCTACTATGAGGAAAGGAAGAAAAAAAGAATCAATTTGACAATCTCCCTTCTGGAAGGAAAGTGTCTACAGAAAAACTTGTCAATGCGCCTTGTGAACAAGAGGAGGTGAGAGTGTACACAAATCATTGCTTCTTTGATGCTATATTGTAGCCAATTTTAAGGTTGGGATTAAGCTTTTCCTGCCGTTACTCGAGCCTCTACATGCACTGGACCTCGTGCTTGACTTCAGAGTCTCCATTGTCTCTACGTGACACCAGGATCAGCTGTGTTCACCGTATATGTTGCCTCATTACGGCCGTCTTACACACAACGCATGTTGCACAATGCGATGATGTCATACGTATAGCAACGTGCCGCCATCTTGGTTGATCATGAAATTTGATCACACTGCATCTGAAGTCAGCATCGATGTGGATACATTTTATGAAATAATGGCGTTACAAGGCCTGTGGTGAGATTTATGTTTTCTGACTCAAGAAACTTTTCCTATTGTGGACAACCTTGTGCACAGTTGTATTTGTTGCCCTACAAAGATTGTGGCGAGATTTCTAGATAACCCTGTGCACAATTGTACCTATTACCTAATAAAGATGGTGGTGAGATCTCCATAGTGACAATGACAACCACCAGCATGTCACAGTCCCCTGCATTTCTCTCAAGAAGGGCAAACCAAGTTTTCCCTGGAAAAGATTAAAGAAACTTTTTGAATCATATATTACAACACTATAGCCACTGGTGGAGAAAGCTCAGCCTTTAGAAAACAAGCTATTCTGCTACACATCTTGGTGTTGAAGGGAGAAACATCTATGACATTATTGATGAACTCCCTGTTGGTAATGGTGATAAGGAACCTTCAGATGTGTATGATATGTTCATGACTATGCTAGAACAATATTTCGGGCCTCCCATTAATGTTGTGCTAGAGCATCAGCGATTTTTTCCAAGAGTACAAGAGCCTACTGAAAAGGTGGGCAACTACGTGGCATCTCTGAAGAGATTGGCACATAAGTGTGAATTTGGAGAGTTATCTGACTCACTATTCAGAGATCAATTGGTCAGATATACCAACAGTGATAGAGTCCCGGAGAAATTGCTTTTGAAGAATCCACCATTGGCGGAAGCTAGAGCCATTGTTGAAGGGGTGGAAAATATGTCAAGTTGGGTTAAGGAAATGAGAAAAAGCTCAGGGGACAAGAAAGATGCACAGAGTAGTATTTATGGGGTGATTAATACTGATGTACACCAGGCTAGTGGTGATAACATTGCCAAAGTTTTCTCCAACATAAAGGGGAGGGTTGCTGAACGTGACGCACAACCACGTGGCCCTGAATGTGATCTTCAGGGGTGCGGTAGTGCAGATTCATAAAGAATCAGATGTGGAAGCTTTTCACACATGTGCAATAATCCAAATTGTTATGCCAAGGGGTTGGTGCGTTAGAAATGTGGCATCAAGGGACACTATGCGTGAGTGTGTGGATCTGCTGAGAGAAAAAGATTGATGAATAATAAATCAGAAGGGGTACGCACCATTGTTTTGAATGTGAATGACAAGCGTAGGAAGGTAATAATACCAGAGTGTGACATTGAGGTGGATGGTAGAGCTTTTGTGGTGTTAGCTGACTCTGGTTCACCTTTCACAATGATTGGGAATAAACAGTGGGACGAACATTTTGACAAAGGAAGTGTCAAACTGCTCCCACCAGACATCAACCCAGTCAGCTATGGAGAGTCACGAATCAAAGTGCTGGGATATGTAGTTGCTATTTTTTTGTACAAGAATCGACATACTATTGGGAAGGTATATGTGGCAGAAAGGGGTGACAATCTTTTAGGGTGCAGGCACCAGCATGATTTGGGGATTATTTGAAATCACAGCACTAGCAACCGAAAAGACCTGTTAGAAGTGTTGAATAGTTTTCAAGGATTATCCTGAAGTGTTTGGTGATGGGTTGGGCCTTCTCAAGGGTTTTCAACACAGGATTATTCTCAAGAAGGATCTAAGCCTTGTGTACATAAGGTGCACAGAATACCCAACATGATTGTTGAGCCGTTAAGAGTGGAACCTAGGAGGCTGTGGGACTTGGGCATTATAGAGAAGATTGAGACAACTGAGTGGTTAGCCCCAGTGGTTCTGGCACCATCCAGGGATGGAGGTAATAGTATCAGGATTTGTGTTGACTTGCGGGGTTGAATTAGTGGATTTGGGTGGACCGCCAACCTCTTCCAAACATCTTGGAATCCATCAGTATGTTGAAAGGTGCAAAGGTTTTCAGTGTTTTGGATCTATCGTCGGCGTACCACCAAATGATGCTACATCAAGATTCTAGGCACCTAACTTTGTTCGTAACCCCATTGGGAGCATACCATTTTGTAAGAATGCCATTTGGTCTGGCCTCAGCGGCAGCCTGTTTTCCACGGATTATGAAGATGGTGCTTGGCGATTTGAGTAACGCCCTCCAAAAGCTAAAAAGCCGTTTTACACTTCTCAACAGATAAACGCCACTGCCACTGGTACGAGGAATAGAACTCAAAACGAAACCAGTCACGTTCTCCCCAATACAGTCAATAAACAGTAAGTTAATTGGCTGTTCATTTAAAAAGTGTACCACACTGATTAAATAACGAATGTGATACATGTAGCAACCTGGGACAAATGGTTGGTCTCCTCTTCTCATTTAGAATTATTATTTGTTGTTGGGGAAAAACGGCAAGAGTACAGAATCAAGACACAATGTGTCTATGACAGACAAAGGTAACTATGGAACTTACCAAGACGAGGTTGGACAGAATGAAGGAGAAGGTAAACATACTTAATTGTTCCTTCTGCATTATCCGACAGGTACCCAGTCCAACCCTGATGAAAAACCCGGGAAATTACTATGGGGTTTGGAAACGCGTCGGCTTTTTTATGAATTTTTATACATATCCACAAAGGGCCAATAGAACATCAGCGCAAATTGTAGTGGTGGACACATACTACACAGCTATATTGCTTATTTAAAGAAAAGATTGTCCCTTGTGAGAACAGTCCCTGAATGCATTAAATACAAGGGAGTGGACTGTTAGGTTAAATAGCACTGGTGTACTGCTGCAATGTATGTTTTAATTGCAAGGAATTGTTTATAATTGATTTGTCGCACTTTTTTTGGTGTATAGATTACTTTGAAAGAATTATGTATAATGTTGAATTGTTTTACATGGTGTCAAAACTTGGACATTTTGAAAGCAACAATTGTTTAAATTGACATGTGTTTAAAACTGTTGATGATAAACACGTCAGTGCCTACGAATAGATGTATCGAGGTACAGAGTCTGCTATAAATAAAGAGCAGCCTTTAAATAATCGAGACCAGGTCTTTTATATTACTCTTTTTCCTGGACGACATCTTGATATATGGCCAGGGTAATGAGGAGCATGGGAATGTTGTGAGGCATGTGTTGAGAGGATGAACGAGACGGGGCTCACAGTAAAAAAGCAGAAATGCTGGATTGGGGTGTCATCAGTTACATACCTAGGCCATGTCTTCTCAGGCGAGGGCATACAGCTAAAAAACTCTGCAAGGTATGTCCGTTCTGGGAATTGCAGAGTTTTATTCTAAATTCGTCAAGTGATTTGCTAGTGCAGTTCAACCGATCAGAGAATTACTGAGGAAAGCAGTGCAGTTCAACTGGTCTGAGAAGTATGAACAAGCTTTTGCAATGATCAAGTCTGATATTGGCAAGATGCCAACGTTGAGACATTTTGACTCTATGCTCAAGACTCTTCTACCCAATTAGGCCAGCCTCAAGGGTTTGGGTGCTGCGCTCTCACAGTTGGTCGAAGGGGAGGAGAGTGTGGTCGCTTTCGCGTCTAGAGCGCTTAGGGATGCTGAGGTACACTATTACTGTATAGAAAGAGAGGCATTGAGTATATTTTGGGCAGTGAGACACTTCAAATTTCATCTGTGGGGCATTCCCTTCTCAGTGAGGACTGATCACCGGCCATTAGTTCAGGTTTTCTCTTGTCATCATAATTACCATATGACTCCCAGACTCGAACGTTGGAGTGAAGGACTCCAGCAGTTTAAATTCTGTGTTCAGTATCTACTTAGATCGCCAATAGGTCTGCAGACTGTTTATCACGGTTGTCCTTAGTGTGTAAACATGGTGATGAGGATGATGAAGGTGTGAATTATGTAATGGAACCGACCTTGTTGGAGGAAGAGTGGTTAAATGGTATAGGTGAGGACATTGTGTTTTCTGTACTCAAGTCCTTTATCACCAAGGGGTGGCCTGAGTTCAAGGCACTGGATCAGGACATGAAGCCCTTTTGGGCAGTAAGGAATGATTTGACCTTTTGTCAGGGTAATCTTATGAGAGGTGACAGAGTGGTTCCACCTTGTGTTTTGAGGGACAAAGTCATAAACCTTGATCATGAGGGGCATCTTGGCAGGAGCCTTACCAAAGCTCACGTGAGGGAAAGATATTGGTGGCCTGGCATGGACCATATGATCGAGAAGGTGGTTAATGAGTGTCATCTCTGTGCACCCAATGACAAGTCTCACGTCACCATTCATGCTCCATTGTCTCCTTTTGAGGTTCCAGAGATAGTGTGGTCTAAATTGGTTTGGACATAATGGGTCCTTTTGAACTAATGCCTGCAACTGAGAGATTTGTGCTTCTTATGGAGGATTACAAAGCCTGAGGCTGACCCATCAGTATTTAGCAACTATCGTCCCTTCTCGCTCCTTCCCAAACCTGCTAAAATACTGGAAAAAGTCGTACAAGAACAACTGGCAGAATTCCTGGAGACAAAAAATCTCCTCCACGACTCAGAGTCCGGCTTTAGATCCGGTTATAGTACGGAGACAGCCCTTCTGGAAGTCACAGAGATGATCAGGGAGAGCGTGGACAGAGGCGAGGTAGCCATGCTGGTGCTCCTCGATCTGTCTGCGGCTTTCGATACCGTCTCCCACTCCATACTGCTAGACCGGCTTCACAAGATAGGGATACGAGACACTCCTCTGGCCTGGATTAAATCCTTCCTGACTGATAGAACACAATAGGTGTGGTGCCGGCCCTCTTTTTCCAAAGATAAAAAAACCCCTTAGTTGTGGTGTCCCTCAGGGATCGGCGCTCAGCCCCCTCTTCTTCAACGTCTATCTGTCTCCTATAGCAGATGTAATAGAGGCTCACGGAGTCAGAGTGGTCTCATATGCTGATGATACTCAGCTTATTTTTACCTTCAGAGACCACTCTGACAATACACTCGTGAATTTCAAGGCCTGCCTCTCTAATATCGTATCCTGGATGACACTTAATACCTTGAAGTTAAACACTGACAAGACAGAGGTTTTATTTTTTAACCAAAAATCTCTTCTACCGTCGACGATGTGGTGGCCTCATGACCTGAATCCACCCCCCCCACATCTCCGTTGAAAGTGGCTCGTAATCGAGGCGTCCAAATGGAAAATGAGTTGGCATACAAAATCCAAATCCACAAAGTGACCTCTGCCTGCTTTGGCATGTTGCGTATAATAACAAAGATCTCATCATACCCGCCCAAGGACTCTCTGAAAACGATTGTACATGCCCTCATCACCTCCCACCTAGACTACTCCAACATCCTTTATGTGGGCGCCCCAGCCTATCTCCTGCACCGGTTGCAGATTGTGCAGAACGCTGCAGCTAGGCTGATTTATAATGTTCCCTACCGCCACTCTATCTCCCCTCACTTAAAGAACCTGAACTGGCTTCCGATATCCGCCCGCATTCAGTTTAAGGCCCTGGTCCTTACCTTCAGGGCCTTAAACGGGCAGGGCCCTGGATATCAAAGAAGTAGACTGAAGCTAGTACACTCATCGCGAGCACTCAGGTCCAACCACCTCCGCCTCCTGCGACCCCACCGCTTCCTCCGCTCTAGAAAAGGAGGCAGAGCCTTTGCTGTGGTTTCATCTAAACTTTGGAACTCCCTCGCCCTGAGTATTTGACTGATTGAGTTAGAATCTCAGTACAGATGTAAACTCAAGACATGGCTGTTCTCCAGCTACTAACTTCTTGGTTCTTGCTGTTGACCGTCCACAGCGCCGGGACACCTCCGCTCGGGGTAGCCGCGCGCTCTACAAATCTCATAAATAAATAAATTACACCTCTAAATTGGTTGTGACTAAATGTATGAATGTTGTCAATGCTGGAACGGTGATTACGTTTATTAAGGATGTTTTTGTGAGCCTTGGTGTGGCAAGATACTTAGTGACTGACAATGGAGTGCAATATGCGTCACAAGAAATGCAAGTTTTCCTCAAGGGCCTTGGGACTGTCCATCAGAAGATGGCTCTCTATGTACCACAGGCCAATGGTCTGACGGAAAGGATGAACACAGTTGTTAAGAGTTGTGCACAGAGAGCTTTGGAGTCTGGTGTGTCTTTTAAGAGTGTGTTAAGAGAGACGTGGTGGGCCCATCGGACGGCGTCCAACCGTATCACTCAGAAGTCTCCTTTTGAAGTTCTCAGGGGAGGATGTAAATGTAAATGTATTGCAACTTATATAGCGCACGTATCACCCGAAGGTATCAAGGCGCTTGCTTAGGGAACCCGTCCTGGTATTCCCCTGTGAGATACCCTGGCAGGGTACACACAAGGTGAAAGCCAGGCATCCCGCCGCGAGGGGCCGTGGTGGAGATTAAGCAAGCTATTGCCCAGAGTCTCAGAGTGTGACCCCGTGAGTCGAGTAGGCACCGGAGCGAGAATTGTCGAGTCCGTGGAATTTTGAGCCCGAGACCCGCCGAGGCGGGGAATCGAACCCTGGTCCACGGCTGATCTCAGCTTCCGGGTCTGCTGCCTCTAACCACTGAGCCACGATTCTCCACTGACTGATGACTAACTCTAAGTTGAATCCTGCATGGTTGCCTGTCAAAAGCAAGTGTGGTTATGGTGACGAGTAAAGTAAAAAGTAAAGTCCACATTTGTAAAGCGCACAATCACCCGTAAGGGTCTCTAGGCGCTGGGGGCCGTCGGGAAGATTAAGCGAGCTATTGCCCAGAGTCACATGGTGCTGGGCTAACCTGCCGCCGGAGCCGGGGCTCGAACCGTGGTCCCCAGTTTCCAGCGTCAGTCTCCCTGGCCGCGGCGCCACACGACAGACTTTTGTCTTATCAACAAGAGTACAAACCTAGGTGTGATGCTAGGATGTCAGTCAGGACAAGAAAATGGAACTTGGGGGATCAGGTCTTTGTGAAGAAGCCGAGGCAAGGGAGAAAGTGAACACCTGGCTTCATGGGCCCTTACACCATTACAGCCATAAAGAAAAATGTAGTGACTGTGAACACAGATGGTACTTAGAGTATGTTCAGGTTGGTCAAATATGCAGGAGGGTGTCCGAGCATCATTGCTCGTGATGGCAACAGTGGTGATTCTGCTGTATTGTGTAGACCCTCCTTAACGAGATACAAGGAATTACCTGCAAGGTCTGAAGATTATATTTTACACTGAGTTACTGTTAATATTGTGTGCATATTCCCCTTTTGTTGCTAAGTTTTCTCTTGTTTTGCTTTCTTTTCTTTTCTTCTTGTTACGGAAAGGGGATGTATTGTAATCTACCTACACCTTCAAGTCCGCCAGCTCATGCCAAGAATGTTGGAGTCTCCATGAGGATGTTGGAGAATGGTTATTGTTGCAGTGCTGGCGAGCAATGCAGTTGGTGGTGTTGAAGCGGAATAAATACTTGGAAAAGTAAGCTGACTCCACGTCATAATAGGTGTCCTTGAAGATTATGGTGTTGGCTGTTCTCTCTGATAATATTGCATCTGGCCATGACGATGCCTAGTGTCAATGCTGGGTTTAGCCATCTTTCTGTAAGGAATAAGAGATCCAGAGAGTGGTCACCCAGCAGGTCATGAATCTTCATGGTGAGTTTGTTGAGTAAGCGGTTGTTGAGGAAAATGCATGAGAGAGAGGAGTGGAGTATGGATGGAGACTGGTTTCAGTGGGCCTCGGGGGGGGTGCTGGGCACTGTTGGTGCAGTTGAGGTAGTTGTTGGCATGAGTGTGAAAGCAAAGCAGCACAATGAGTGGAGGCAAGAGTTGATTGCCATGAAAAGTGCCGCAGGATAACCATGGACTGGTGCTCGGTCGGTCAAGGCGGGAACAGGTGCAGATAGTCTTGCATTTGGTGCACCTCTGGCTACAGCTGCCATCAAGTAGGTCCTGAAAGGAGTGCAGGGGTGCTGGGTGAGACTGTTGGGGGGCATGGGAGGTGAAAAGCGGGAAAATAGGTAAGGAGCACTGTGGAAGGGAGCAGGAAGATAGAGCAAGAGGAAGAGAAAACAAACAAAATAGGCACAAACACCATGAGGCAGGAAAAAAAATTAAATAGGGGCAACAGTGGGCGTAGGAAACACAGAAAGAAAAGGTACAAAGAAAACTATTAGAAACAGAGAGAAACAAGAATTAAAAAATATCCGAACAGAGGGGGGAAAAGGCACTGGGACAGGTCACAAACAGAAAGAAAGACACAAGGAATGGGTTCAGAAACTGCAAGAAAGGGAGAAGGAAAATGGGTCGAAAACAGAGAGAAATAGGCGAGAGAGAGAGAGAGAAAATGCGAGAGAAGAGCGATACTGGAGCCTCGAGGAGCTGGAGCTGGGTCAAAAAAAGTCTTGAACAGTCAGACACTGGTCTCAGATAAATCTCTGGGGGCAGGGCTAAACATCTGCGTAAATACTGAGAAATCTGAAACATTTTTGTTTTTTTGATGAAAGTGGCCAATAATTTGATATCATTATGTAGAGCAATTCTGATGATACCCTACTGATAAAACTATAGCATTACATTGATTAGCACCTTTCACCAGTGAGAGTATGTCTGTAATATTCAATATTGTAAGTCTATTGATGACAATATTCTTATTAAGGTCTCTTAGGTCTATACAGTGTCTAACTCTTTCACTGGCATGCTTGCTACTACCAATGACACAACCTGTTGTGGTCGACCCACAGGCTAAATTATTTCAGCATCTAATAGTTCTTTAAGTACCTCTTTCTTGTTCTTCCTTATAGGAAATGGCATACTCTGTGTCTTATGTACTCTAAAGATGGCATTAACCTTTAAGACTGCAGCATTTTAATCCAACCATTACCAACTTTACCACTACATTCTTTAGGAAAATGTTCAAGCATTCCTTGCCCATATGCTCATTCTTCCACATAATCAAGACTTGCACTTTACTATTTGGATCAAGAACTGTTTTAAATTGTATTGTCGTGACATCCTAGTACTCTGGGGCTTTATTTGCTACATACAACTTGCCTAATGTGATTCAAACTTTAAAACTCTATACCAGAGCATGTCATAACTCTGTTCCCCAATCCTCCTTACAAACTACTCTCTCCACAATATTTCATCAATTAGTGTCTATGAGTATTCTATGTCAACACAATTTATATACCTATTCCTATGGTAACATAACACTTTGGCTTGTTAGACTCTCATTCATTCTTACATTCAACTCAATATCATCACTTGACTCAGCGTTTGTAATGCTCTTGTCACCTTTTACACACTTTTTTGTACTTTTCGTCTTACCCTTGCAAAATAACTATGCACACTGAAATTATTACATCTGTGTTTGTCTGCAGGGCACTTCTTATCAGGAGATAAGATTTAATGAAATCCACAAGGTCAACAGTTACTTTTTGCATTCAAGACACTTCCTGAATAATTTTTGTGTGATCTGCTAGCTGGGTTCACCTTCTCAAGCACACCTTAATCATTGTTGGGTAGGTTACTTTTAATTGCTTTGCCACTACGGCCTAAAATGTCTACCTTTCAGACAATAGCTATGATAGTTGTGAAACTTGCATTCCCATTCTTTCATAACATTTCTTGAACCAGACTATTAGAAGTATACATGCAATCTGATCATTGATTAGCTCACCAGTTAGAGGATCAAACTTACAATTTAATGATAACATTATCAAATGTGTGATATATTCATATATACTTTTGTTTTTGCTTTCTTTGAGAAGAAAGAATGGCTATGATTAGTAATATATACTTTACGTTCAAAATATGCATTACATTTTTCAATCACCAAAATAAATGTATTTCTATCTTCTGAAGTTGACACCATTGCTTTTGGTGCTTTTCAATTTTGTCTTTATTCTTCAGGACCTAAAAGGTGTCAACGTGTTTTATATTTTTTTTCCCAGAGGTACACCTTCTTTGCCATCAAAGATTGAGATTTAATTTAGACAATATTTTCAATATTTCTCCCATTGCATTGATGGCTTTACTGCACATAGTAAAATCCTTTGAGGCTTTAAAATATGTGGATCAACTGATACTTGACAATTACTGCTGCTTCATGCATTTTAACAAACATTTAATAGGGTCTCCTCTTCCAAGTCTGAATGTGACATGGTAATTCACTCCATGCCTGATGCTTCTGTTTCTTTTTATGATTTTTCTGTAGAAGCTAAAGCATTCACAATCTATAGTATGTTTAGTATTGAGGCTATACCCAGTGACTAAACCATTGTTAAATGACAATGGGAAAAAGATTTCCAACATTTTTATCCAATACCTTTATGGAATAAAATGTGGTCCAAAATTCATTTACTACTCGTTCAGCTAGTATTACTTGAATGTTATTTTTTAAAATTATAATAGGTTACTTATGACTCCTTTTTTTAATAATATGAAACTTTCTAATGATAGTAAATGTTGGTCTTGTCATGCGAATGATAGAGATGTATTCCATATGTTCTTTGGATCCGCATGTGTCCAATTGCATTGGCTACAATTTTGGGATAGAAGCAGATATATATATATTCTGTAAAATTATCAGTTGATAAAGTATCCATTTTCCTAGGTTGATCCTCCAGCGTGTAAAATGTTGCTATCATAATTGGGGAATTTATGGATTTTCTAATTAATTGGTATTGCATTACAGACAATAACCTCAAATAGGAAAGACACTATGCAGATCAACTTCACAAGATGGCGGAACATGATCTGTCATACCCACAGACTAGACAAGGCTTATTCGTCTTCTACACAGACAATAATTAAATGGGATTTGTTACAGTGACCACTCACCTCTTTTCCATCAATGCATGGTGATAGACCATATAATGAAAATGTGGTATTTGATTCACCTTGATGCTTTGGTAGTTGTTGTTTATGATGCATGAATTTTACATCTATTTCTGCTTGTTCCATCTCTACGTTCTCTGTTATTTCATATAAGGCTTTCCCTTCTATATTTTCCCCTTCCCTTCTTTCTTCTTTTTATCTAAACTTGTCAAATGCTTTATTTTGTTTAATCTTTTTCATCCATATTAATATATTGCACTCTGTTACTACCATTTGTTTCGGTCTTTACTATTTGTAATATCTCTTCTGGCCAATTTCTCATATGGTTGTATTTTTTTAACCTTTTGAATAAATAAGGCATTGTTAAACTAATAAAAATGGTTGGGGCAACACCAATATACAATTTGTTGTTCTCATACTTTCAGAGAGAGTGTTCCTGTCTGACTGTTCAAATGTATGTGTTGTTTATGTAAACATAACTGGAGACTTTATTCACAGTGTTTGCATATAATGTTCCACCACAGTAATCAATTATAAATTCCAATACCTTTATTTTAACAACTCAGATGCTATCTTTCTTAAACTCTCCTAAAATTCGATCCAGTATATTTGATGCTCACAATATCTTTAACCCTTTCAGTGCTGCGCGAATTTCGCTGCGGTGCTGAAGGGTAATAAATCATATTGACTCATGACGGAAATGTTCCGTCAACAGCACCGGAGCACCGACGCTGATGACGGAACCGTTCCGTCATGAACATGGAAGGGGTTAAAACAAAAATAAAATATATTTGAAGGTGCGCTTGTGCACACCCTTTTGTAAGCCACTGTCATCTAAAAATGAGCACTTTAACATGCACGCAGGTGGAGGTTGTGCTCATTTCCAGCTGTGTGTGTTAGAATTGTAGCAGTAATGGGCGCCTAATTGAGGTATGGCTTCCCCAAATCTAAGGCGCAAGTACTGTTACTAGTAGTACGCTCCTACCATTTCCAGAGAATTTCTTCACTACTCTTTCAACAGCTTGGTAAAACAGCCTCACAGCTGCTATTCGGAAGAGCACAGCTTCAGCAGACTTCAGTCAGCTGGAACGGGTGGCCAGTGGGTATTGGAGAATTGTCGCCAAATTGTAATATCATTAGGACCATGAAGATTGAGTTGTAGTTCAATTCTTTAATCTCCAAACCCAACATCCACTTCACTGACCACTGCTAACCGATACACTAGCACATGATTGCATCCCAACATTTCCAAGTGATTACATACTAACATTTCTAATAAGTAATCCAGTTTAGGAATATTCTTAAAGGAATTCAATAATCTAGAACACACTGCAACACTTCCCAGATAATGTATATATTCTTAAATTCCAAATACATATTTCACATTATACATGTCTACATTAGGCCTCATCAGACTTTTCATTACAGAGGAGTGATCAGAGAAATTTGGCACCTCTGCATAACTCCTTGGTGCTGAATTACAGATAAATATGTGATTACGCCTTCTCACATAATTAAAAGTAATTTTGGTGGAAAATCTTACAGTGATAGAATATTTAGCGAACAGAAGCTGTCACTCACACTCACTTTTCCCATTCTGCTGCATTTAGCACTGATTCTGAGCGCAAAATGCAGCCTTACATCCAATTTGGACGTGAGGGTGCCATTATGCTATAAGAAAATAGCACTACATACCAGTAGTATGTTGAGGAAAAATCCTACCCCAAGAATACCTTTAGCCAGTTCGAACCACTGCTTGTGCTTTCTATTTGTGTTCTATTGCATTTAGCACTGTTTCTTAGTGCAAAATGCATCCTCCCACCCATTTGTACTCTGAGGCATATTTTGTGCTGAATGCCAGTAGAAAACTGGGGAAAAACCTTACCCCAAGAGCACATTTAGAAAGGACCAGTGGCTGCTCATACTCACTATTCATGTTCTGTAGCATTAAGGGTTATTTCTTAGCGGAAAATGCATCCTCAAATCTATTTTGGATGCGAGGGGGCATTTTTGTGCTAAGAAATAGTGCTAAACACTGAATTACTTAGTTTCAGTTTTTATTGACTGCTTATATCATGCCTAAAAAGGCAATGCAAACAGTTCATATATACAAGTAATACAAAAAAAAGATCATATTAAAACTTGTCTTTTTGCAATATGAAATGTGTTACTAGCATAACTTAACCACCCTCATAGTAACATTTAAAATCAGCAAATATTAATTTTACTCGCTACCTGATCAATATCTAAAAACATTAAAATCTCTCCTTTTTCCTATCCATGGTAATCATCAGACCTTAACACCCTTGCCACGGGAGTATTTCATCAATCTTATTTCCAAACAGGGTTAACATTATTATTGTGCAAATTGTAATACACTTATGTGTTAACTAGAGCAATAGTACTATAAATGTGGTTAATTTTTTATCTCATGAGGAAATGAGCAAGTTAGACATTGCATAAACAATTCACCACATACAGAAAAAATGTCTTATATTCAAGAATAATCAATCGTAATATAGGAAGGATTATAATTCTACAATCATCGTTATACTATAGACACTTAATCAAAACAATCATTAGACTCTTCTTTATTAAAAATGATTGATTATTAATGTGCAAAAAGCAATTTTTTATCTACCAAGTAAAGCAACAAAAGTGAAAAATACATGTACTATTATACAAAATACTGTTTAAAAATGACCTTTTCACAAAATACTCTGTCGTATATTGAGGATGTAACTATAACATATACCCATTCCATAACTCTAATGCAGCAAACCTTTCTGCTTAATTAACTGATTATAAATGACAGACAATAATTTCCCTACTGCATAACACAAGATATATTATCCCATCTTAAAATTAATTACATTAAACCCTTTATATAGCGGATCTGAATCAATATAACGGTCAGTAGCAACAATGTTCTTCTACTAGCAGCAAAACAGAAAAAAGTTATAAGTAAGTACAAAAAGGTCAGTGGTACCCATAGGCAGAAGGAACACTTACCTATATCCAACGCTACTTGAAGAACTAGTTTCCATTGTATATAAGCTGGTACCTGCCTAAATATAAACTTCAGTGCCCACCTCGTTATATAGGTACTCTTTATATCCTGCAGGTAAAGTTGAATATGCCCCCATACCTTATATCCTTTAGATGACTCAGATTATCTCTTGTGCACACATCTTCTAAATTGCTCCTCTCAGAGGCCCACTTTACTAAATGCTTTACAGTTTGCTTCTGCTGTGTAACAGACAGCCCTTGGAGTTCCTCCCCAACTGCAGCATCTAGGGATACCTTAATATCCAGTAGGTCAGCCACTCACCTGTCGGCATACTTCTCCTGCAAGCAGGGTTTTAGAATTTGCCTTAAGGAACCCTCATCCACTGTAAAAGGCCAACCAGGTAGTTACGGAGCTGTTGCTTGTACTTAAATAGTACATTACTGAGCCCCACTTCAAACCTCAGGGCATTGTTTACAGTCCCTCTCGGTAGGCCAAGCCATCTCTTCCAAACATTAATTTCTATGATTTGCATCATTCTTACATATTTTATGGGCAACACCCATACAATAGTAAACTAACAATTTTAGCATTATATGTCCCTCCAAGCACTTCAGTGGATGTGTGGCCCAAGGCAGCATCCATCCTATATAATGCACCTACAATGGCCTTAATCCTCCCCTCCTGGATATAAATTTGTGGCATAAAGCTAAGATTGTATCTAAAAAGAAGGCCAAGATTAAGCGATATTACTTTTCCTCTTTTTCTGGGACACAATTTAGCCAACACTTAGACATTCTCTTCTGTACCATCCCTTTATACAAAACACATTACCTCAATCTTTGCTGTATTTATTTTCAGAAAATTGGGCTTACCATGCTCAGCGAATGTATCCAATTGTCTATACAGAATTACTCTTCTTGCATAATCCAAACATAATCTGGCTGAATTGTAAGGTAATTCCACCTGATAACACTACACAGAATTATCCACCCCTAGTCTACATATGCGTTTCTTTTGTGTATATAATATACTCAGATGTTGTCTTCTGGACTTCAATGAAACCTCGACCTCCTAGCTATTTCTCTGTCTCTGTTACCTTTACAGATGCATCTACTGTAACGGCATCTCCTTTGTTTTGGTTGTCACTGGTCTCTCTCTTTGTAGCCAATTCTAACGAGTCTTGTTCTAATTTTATGTAATTATAGCCACAATATGTACTGTTTTAATGTCTCAGTGCCTAGTAGCAATTTATTTCTGCAAGGTGCACAATACAAGCAAACTAAACATAAATATAAAGCACAATATAAACATCCATTTGTTTTACTTTTGAGATTTCCTTTATCAGGAAATGTACCTGTGCTATTTTGAGTACTAAATATGTTTTTTAGTATTCTCCTGCAGCATGGCAAGCTACTAAAGCAAGCAAGAGGTAATTTACGGGAGTGGGGGTGAAGTTATTTCCTTTACAACATAGACCAGACCTTGGTTATAGCATGTTCCCACTCTTCTAGCTCTCTCTTTCTCTGTTACTGAGCCCCTGACTTATTCATAAACAACATTTGAACTTTCTAGATTACCTTAGAATATGTCTTGTTGCAAGTGCCTACCTTGTGCAGGACATTGCTTTCTACCCATACAATATGTGCATGGCTGATTCTAGGTGGAGTGCCAGGTCATTGGTTTAACCCTGCACCCAGCCCTAATTGAGGTAAAGCCACTGTACACAGAATTCATGTCTTGAAATAAGTCGCCAACGTGCAGCTTTCTCACTGCAAGGCCTTTATTTTACCACCTGCATTCAAAGATTCCACTGTTTTGGCCGTCAGATGTGCACAGTGGTGAATGGTCGCAGGGCTATGCCTGGCTCCACTATCACTCTGGCCATGAGCAACCAATGTCCACAGAAACCATTGAGCAGCCAGTGTCTACAGAGCCCACTTTGCACAGCCTTTAGTCATGCACAACCAGTGTCCACAGAACCCACTGAGCACAGCCTTTGACCCAGGACTGTGGGATCTAGGCGCAGGGCGTAGCCATTTGCAGCAAAATGTGCCTTGCTCTGGTAGCTGTCAAAACAGAGGAAGGAGGAATAATGTGAGTAGAAATAGGGTCTGAAGGGAAGTCGGAGGAATATGACTGAGTTTCAGGGGGAAATGAGATCAGAAGAGGAGTTAGCGATGTAGGCAGGAGGAATGGTCTTTGGGTGGAGAAATTGCGAGGAAGACTGAAAGAGGATATTCAGGGAATGAGAAAGGGAGGTAGGGTAGGGCATGGTAGTTAAAAGCTGCAGGAGGTGACTATCTTAATTTTAAAGTGGTAGGAGTGCTGCTGGTGGAATTCAATGAGCTGACAGTAGGAAAGTAGTGTGGAGGGACCCCAGGATTTGGTATGGTGCCTGTTGGGATGAAAATGTCCTCTATATAGAAAAGACATGTACCTCTGCCCTGAGTGCCCAGTTGTACTGTTGTCTGGATCCCTAATGCTTTTTTTTCCTTTCTTTTTTTTGTCCTCCTACTGCCAAAACTCAAGATGGGATACCTCCAACTACTCCATGCCATTCTTTTCTTTACCGGCACTTCGGGAGAGGCGATGGAGCCAGATAGAGCCTTACCTCCAAGATGATGCTGTTACCTTCTCCCACTCCTGTTCTCTTTATTTGGTTACTTCCGCCCAGGTTAGTGGGGAGGCTGTACCCTTTTCTCTCCAAAATAGCAGATCTGCCCAGGTCTTCACCTTACTTTTTGGATCACAAGCCATATCAGTCTCACTAGTACAAATAACATTTCTTAAAAATTTGGAAAAAGTCGGGGGTGTTCTGATTTCCAGACCCTGCAGATTTCTCTCCCTGCCAAAATGATCACGTAAAATATAAGATGAAACATAGGTGTAATCATACAATAATCATTTGGTAAACCAAAAAAAATAAGGCTGGTACTTATATCAATTGGTCTGTCCAAAACAGATTCCGAAAATTCACATACCTCCATCCAATAAGGTTTAATTTCTGGGCATTCCTTAAATATATGAACATCATCCGCATCTGGATGTTTACATCTTTAATAATAAAGGGGCTTGTAAAGCGCACTGGTGACGCCATCCCGGCGTGTCCCCGCGCTGTGGAGAGAGAGACAGAGCAGACCGAACCGATACTACTGAGTGAACAGGTGGGTTTTTAGAAGCTTCCTGAATACCGTTTCGGTCGTGGCCATCCTAATGTCGATGGGAAGGATATTCCACTGGTTGGCTGCCAGCACACGGAAGGAACGACCACCCATTCTGGCCTTCTTAATGCGTGGTACCTTCAGAAGGCCCATGCCCAAGGAGCGAAGTGCTCTGGTGGGCTGATAAGGGATGGCTAAGTCCTTCAAATAATCCGGGGCTTTTGAGACGGTAATCCTGTAGCAGAATAACAGTGCCTTGAACAGGATCCTTTTTTTATAGGAAGCCAATGAAGGGCAGACAGAGCGGGTTTTGACGCCGTTCTTTTGGGGAGTCTGAGAACTAGCCGTGCTGCAGTTTTTTGTAGCACCTGGAGCCGCCTAATGTTTTTCTCAGTAGTCCCCAGAAGCAGTACATTCGCATAGTCCATGCGGGAGGTAACTAATGCTTGGGTCATGGTGCGTCTGGCCTCCAGGGGCAGGAGGTCCAAGGTGCGGTTAAGG
Organism: Lissotriton helveticus; assembly: GCF_964261635.1. Lineage (NCBI taxonomy): Eukaryota > Metazoa > Chordata > Amphibia > Caudata > Salamandridae > Lissotriton > Lissotriton helveticus. The sequence continues at coordinate 169,667,756 of NC_136059.1, read as the reverse complement.
GTCTTCATTATCCCAAAGCATTTCCCTGCTACTTTGTTGACGTGGCTCTCAAAGGACAGTTTTGGATCCACCCAAACTCCCAGATTTTTAGCCTCCCTGCCAGGGATCGGCGTAGGGCCAAGGCAAGGGGGCCACCAATCCTGAGTCCAGCTGGCATCCTTTCCCCCTATCACAATCACCTCAGTTTTAGAGCCATTAAGCTTCAGGCAGTGTTGGTCCATCCAGCCTGCAAGCGCCTGCATGCAGGTTTTAAAATTGGCCGCAGCTAAAGTGGGCGACTGTGATAGGGAAATTAGCAGTTGGGTATCATCGGCGTAGGATACTAATTCTACGCCGTATGATTGGACCACCTCTGCCAAAGGAGCCATATACAGGTTGAACAGGGTGGGGCTCAGGGCAGAGCCCTGGGGCACCCCCTGTTCTAAGGCTATGCTGTCAGAGAGAAACGAGCCTCTCTGGACCTGAAAACTGCGGTCAGAGAGGAAGGCCTTAAGCCAGCCCCAAGCCGCCTTGGTGACCCCCGCACTGCTCAGACACTGTAGCAAGATGGAGTGAGCCACAGTGTCGAATGCAGCGCTGAGGTCCAGCATAATGAGAGCCATAGTGTGCCCTTCGTCTGCACCAATCCGCAGAGTTTCGGTCGCACGCAGGAGAGCCGTCTCGGTCGAGTAGTTCTTTCGAAAGCCAGATTGGGAGCTATGAAGAGCCTGGTTAGCCTCAAGATGGTCCATGAGCTGTATGTTAGCTAGTTTTTCGGTCACTTTAGCAAGGAAAGGCAGGAGGGAGATGGGTCTTAAGTTCTCTAGTGTGTCCTGGCTAATGTTTGGTTTCTTTTTTATAGGCAACACTATGGCCTTTTTCCAATCTGCCGGGAGGGAAGCCGAGGAAAACGAGAGTTGGATGATGTGCCTAAAGTAGGGCTTGAGTACTTCCAAACTGGCTATCAGAACTTTAGGGGGGGCAGGGTCACGAGGGGAGCCCGATTTGACACCACGGCACACGTTTACCAGTACCTCCGGCGGAGGAACCAGGAAACTGTGCAGACAGAGCTTCGTGGGGCTAGCCTCACTATTTGCCACGAGGTCATGAGTGGTGGTAAGGTTGCCAGAGAAGCTAGTATAGATATCCGAGATCTTTCCCGAGAAGTATCTCGCAATCCGATTGCAGGTGTCTACAGAGTCACTGGGAGACGTGTTATCAGACGAAAGTACAGAGATCTCTTTGAAGATTTTAAAAAGCTCTTTCGAGGAGTTTTCTGCCTCATTGATTCGATTTTTATAGTGGGCGGCTTTGGAGAAGCGAACTTTTCTGTAGTACTCCCTCTGCATTTTTTTATATTTTGTTTTCATCAATGGGCAAAAGTTGACACGCCATACACGCTCCAGCTTTTTACAGGCAGATTTAAGTGTTTGGAGTTCAGGAGTGTACCACGAAGAGGTTTTCCTCATATTTTTGGGATTAATGCCATTACGAATGGGGGCGGTTTTATCAAGGGCGCCTAAGATGCGGGATTGTAGGTGGCTGTATGCAGTATCGCAGTCCGTGCCTCCTAACGGACCACCTGTTGTAAGATGTTCATTAAAGGCGGCCTGAGAGAAGGATTTCCACTTCCGCCGCGGATACCGCTGCTCAGATTCTTTCTTAGAGTCAGCCTCAGAGAACAGAAAGGCAAATGGAATGACAAAATGATCGGACCAAGGGACTGGGATCGATGTAGAGGATAGTACTCTAGAGTGGTTACCGAAGATAGGGTCCAGGAGGTGCCCTTGTCTGTGAGTGGGGCCCTGATTTATGAGATCGAGCTGTAGAGAGTGGAGTGCGGCCCTAATGTCGCTCGCCTCCCTGTCTAAGGGATCATCAAAGTGGACGTTCATATCGCCCAGCACAAGGAAGCTCTTTTTCCTGATCGCATGGTGCGCAGTGACCTCCAGCAAACTGGCGATAAAATCATACATCCTACCCGGAGGTCTGTACACAAGGATGCCAGAGAGGGAGGTTTGCGGTCCCATGTTTATCGTGAATGCACCAGCTTCACAGTGATCAATATTCAGAGGCATTAGGGTGCATTGCATAGCAGCCCGCGTAGCAATAGCAATACCCCCCCCCCTGCCTTCCTTCCTATCCAGTCTAGTCAGGGAGTAGCCAGGGGGCAGGGCCTCTATGATGTCAGGATCAGAGAGTTCACCCAACCACGTCTCGGTAAGAAACAGTATATCAAGGTCCTCGTCCTCGAGTAGATGGTAGATTTGAAGACTGTGCTTACCGAGAGAGCGGCAGTTGATCAGTCCTGCCTTGGCCTGCCTATTTACAAGAGCAGCCTGTGAAGGACTGAAGGGTTTGAAGGAACATAGGGGGCAAGCATGTAATGATAGCACCTCCATGGAGTGTATGCAGCTGAGGGAGAGTTCAGGACGCAACGCAAGCAACTCCTCTCTATCATAGCGTCGAGTGGGGGATGGTGATAGACCAGGGTCCTTGGCCCCGCGCCCCGTCCTGTCGCGGACGGGCGCAGACGGGCTGGACTTTGGCTCGACTTCGGCGCGCTTCCGGCGCGCCCGCTGCACGCGTCCGCTGCGCGCCCGCTTTCCCATACACATTTATAGAAGGGTGAGTGTCTGCTAGAGCGCTGACCTGTCTCCGCAGAACCCGGAAGTGAAGTGCTCCTCCTCGCCCTCCGCAACAAACGCCAGGAATGGGCGCGGCGGACCAAGGTGAGGATTAGCGAGGGTGAGTAACCCCTGAGCTATGACTCAGCCCCAAGGTTAGGTGCGCAAAATTAAATTTACATTTTTTTCCTGTGGCAACAAACAATTTTTAAAAATGGCCCAAGATCGCCAGTAATTAAAATAACGCTCGTATTCAGCGCTTACAGTGTCGCCCAGCGCAAGTAGATCGAGTTAGCCTCTGCCACCGGCTTCCTCTTCTCCACCTCGCCTCTGTGCTCCTCCCCGCCTTAAGTAGACTGGACTACAGCGCTGCTAGAGCGCTGACCTGTCTCCGCAGAACCCGGAAGTGAAGTGCTCCTCCTCGCCCTCCGCAACAAACGCCAGGAATGGGCGCGGCGGACCAAGGTGAGGATTAGCGAGGGTGAGTAACCCCTGAGCTATGACTCAGCCCCAAGGTTAGGTACGCAAAATTAAATTTACATTTTTTTCCTGTGGCAACAAACAATTTTTAAAAATGGCCCAAGATCGCCAGTAATTAAAATAACGCTCGTTTTCAGCGCTTACAGTGTCGCCCAGCGCAAGTAGATCGAGTTAGCCTCTGCCATCTTTGACAGCAATAAGCCGTCCCAGTCACCTTGGACAATTTTTTCGGAGACCAATATACTCTATAGATGGTATATAGATGATTTCTCATCAATGCTGCTGGTTTTACTATGTCCTGTAACATTACAAAGGAGTCAGACCACACCTTATATACATCCACTCAGCTCCCTTCATATTCCTCCCCCCATAATCTGCGTACTTCCGATTCTCCCTGATCTTCAGCGTTCAAAATTGCCGCATACCAGAAAGAAACTTCCTTTTTCCAGGTACCTCTTTTTGCCACTTGATCTAGTACATTTAAATTAGTCTCCTCCTCCTGCCAACTTTGCGTCAACCAGCAAGATGAGATCTGATAATATTTGAACCTTGACAATGATCCTTGGGTTAACCTACTTAATGCCTCCCAACTAATAAGATAGCGACCATCTTGTAGGCCACCCCAACACTTTATTCCCCCTACTTTAAGTGGCCAACTCAATTTATCTTGAAAGCTCTCTCGAGTGCCAGGGGAGTCCCAAACTGGCGCTTGCGTGGTGTAATACGGACTATCCATTTTTTCCCTTAAAAACATCCAAGTTTTCAGAGCTGTTATCAATATTTTTAACCTGACTTTTTTGTTAAATTTTGGGTCACCATATTTATATAAAAAAAGAAACCTGCCCTTGAACCACATCCTTTAGCATGGCTTCAAACAAAAGACCTATGGTGAAGAGTCAGGTTTATTTGCCATGATCCATACATTTTTAAAGTGGAAGGCATACCAGTAAATTAGTAAATTAGTAGATCTGGTAAGGCTAGCCCACCCACCTTGAGGCCTTTTCTTAATTTTTCCAGGCTATCCTGGAACTTTTTTTTGCCCATATAAAAGTACCTATTTTACCTTGCAATTTGGTTATATCTTCTGTCTTAAATGTTAATGGAATTGTATTGTATAAGAAGGTGATTTTTGGCAAAATTATCATTTTTACAAGATTAACTCTCCCAAATATGTTTAAGGGGAGATTTGCCCATCTTGTAAGTAAACTAGTCACCTCTTTCGAGGTCCTCCTCCAATTAACTTTTGGAATATCCTCTAACTTCTGCACTAGCTGGACCCCTAAATGCCTCATTTGACCCTTCACCCCTTGATAACTGTTAGGTTGGTTCCACTCCATTATTTCCGTCTTGTCTTTGTTGATTTTATAGCCTGAAACCTGCACAAATGTTTCCGCCGTCTCAAATAACCGTGGTATGGTCTCAATTGGATTAGTAGTATATAGGAGCAAGTCATCTGCATAGAGAACAGTTGTAAGTTCTATCACTCCCATCCTGTAGGGCTGAATAACAGTAGCCTGCCTAAGCATGGTAACAAATGGTTCAATGTAGAGATTAAATAAAAGTGACGACAGAGGGCATCCCTGTCTTGTGCCTCTCCCGATGTTAAACCAGTCTGACAACATTCCATTCGCCAAAACCTTATCTTTGCGGCAAAGGTAAACATTCTTAATTGCTTGAACAAAGTTATGGGGAAAACCGAATCTTTTTAAGGTTCCCCAAAGATATAGCCAATTAACTTGATCGAGCGCTTTAGCAGCATCTATAGCTACTATTGTCAAGGGAACTTTCTTAATTTCAGCCATATCAATAGCCCCCATTACTTGAAAGATCAGTTCGTTGAGCTGCCTCCCGGTATAAAACCACTCTGATCCGAATGGACTACCATCTTGATGACCTTTGCCACTCTAGCCGCCAATATACCAGTAAAAAGTTTATAGTCAGAGTTTAATAGAGATATAGGTCTATAGGACTCTATCAATTGTGGATCTTTGTTAGGTTTTAGTATTAGTGTACCTGTGGCCTCTGCCCATGAGCCCGGGGTATTTTTGCTGTCCATTTAGATTTTAATAAAAAGCATTTTCAAAGTTGGTATTAAACTCTCCAAAACAGTAGTAGAATTCACTGGGGAGCCCATCCGGACCTGCTGCCTTTCCCCTGGTTGTTCTTCTACATCTCTTCATCTGTAATACCAGTTTGTAGAAGAGTGCAAAATTCTTCAGGGCAACTGGGGAGGCGTAACTAATTCCAACCATCTTTCTACTTCCTCCTGTCCTAAGCTTATATCTCCTTTATAGAGGTCATTCATGAAACTTCTTGCTTCCACTAGAATCTCATGCTCACTACATATTGGTCTACCTGAGCCCTGCAAAATTAAACTCTTTATCAGATTCCCAGCCCCATCCGCTCTAGCCTTTGAAGCTAACAAAGGACCACATTTTTCTCCATAAGCGAAATGCTGAAGCTTACCGGCTTTCCACTTATCTAATAGTTTTTTATCAATTTTAGCTTGAAACTTCTTTTTCTAGGAATAGGACAACTTCTGGGGTCCCTCTGGCATCGATGGATGCTTTCTGTAATTCTATTTCTTTGTCTTTAATCTTCTTAATGTTTTCCATTTCTTCATGTTTCATAACTCCCTTTCTGCCGACCAAAAAAGAACTAAAAACACTTCTTATATAAGCTTTATAAGCCTCCCACACCGTCTGAACTTTCCCTGTGCCAATATTAAATTAAAAAAACTCATCTGTTTTCTTAATCATCTCTATTATAACTTCACCGTCTAATAACATGGCTCTATCTAGGGTCCATCTTCTTTGTACGTCCTTTTGCTTAAGTCCCAAGGTCATCTCAACTGCAGAGTGATCTGACAATATGGCTGGAATGTGTTTTATATCTTTGACCTCTGAACACAATACTTGATCCATCAGAAAAAATAAATTCTCGAACGATGCTTGTATTTTTTACTATAAAAGTATAGTCGCTGCCACCATCATTTGATCTTGTCCATATATCAAGTAAATTGAAATCTTTAAATACATTTTTCAATATTGCAAATGCTTTTGGCGGATTATTGTATTTTGCTCTAGAAGTACGATCCTTCTCCTTGTTTAAAACCAAGTTAAAGTCTCCCCCAATTATTATTGGCCCTTTGGTATTCATCAGACTAACCTCTAGTCTTGTGAGAGCTCCTGGATTATCCTCGTTCGTGCCATAGTATACTGCACATATTAGGGATGAGTCAAAAACTGTCAGATCGCGACCAGCCACCTTCCTGAATTATCGGACTCTTGTTTAATGACCCTGATACCTGCATTGCTCCTAATAATCAAAGCCACCACCCTAGTAATCCCCCGTTGATCAGAACAAAGAACTTCCTGGACCCACCTGTCCTTCACCAAACTTTGCCTACATTCCTGAGATTCTAAGTGAGTCTCTTCTAGAAAAAAGTGATCTGCTTTACTATTCCTCAAGAATTCCATGACCCTAGACAATTTTCTCCTTCCTCGCAACCAATTCACATTCCATATTATTAGCTTAAGTTTCTGTTGGATTTTTATTTATCCCCGCTTCAGCCTTTCTACTACTTAGATCTAAACTTTTTGGGCATGTATGAGAAAATTTGTTTTGCCTTTTCCCCGAATGAGCCCACCACCCTGTGTGCTACCCACTCCCCTCCCATGAGGAACCCTCTTACTATTCCCTGTGCGGATTACCTACCGCCTTCGGGACCTACCCTCAGTAGCTGAGAGATCATCTTCTTGTTCTACACAAAAAAAATATTCAAACAGAGACCCACCTAGTGCTATAATATAACAGAGGAAAGAAAACATACAACACCCCAATTATTTTTTTTTCGTAGACTTTTTTCTTTTCTTCCCCCAACCCCTTACAGTCATCACCAGTTGATTTAACCATTAGTTAACGATAAGGCTCCTCAAACCCCACTCCTTGTATATCAGCCGTGGTCTGGGGTACCGGCTCCTCCTAGTCTACTATCCATTGTTTTCAGAAAATAATCTACATCCTCAGGGGAGCTAAAATTATACATTTTGTTTTTTCACATTATTTTTAACATGGCTGGATATCTCATCTGAACTTGAGCCCCCCGACTTCTCAACTTTGGCTTCCTTGTACCAAGGTCCCACGGCCTCCGAGCAGTTCTTTTCCCAAGGTCTGACCTGATTTGATAATTGATCAAACCAAATTGTTGCACAGATTCTTTCAGGGCCCTCCCCAGTATCAACTCTTTAACCGAATACGAGAGAAAAATAATCAGTATTTTCCTTTGTGCTTTTCTTGCTGGGTTTAGTTTAAAAGGATCCCTATGGACTCTCTGGATCTCCTTGTCCAAATCAATATTCACTCTGTCCTTACGGATTCCTTCTCTAAGGATCTGACATATAAAGGTTTTTAAATCTCCCCCTTCTGCCCCCTCCGGAATTTTTAGAAGTCTTAAATTATTCCGTCTTACCTGCATTTCTAATCTCTCGACGTCATCCTGTAGAGTTTTATTTTGAATCTTTACATTTTCTATATCTCTGGTATTGGCCGATACCACTTCTGAGACACTCTTGACCTCAGATTCTAGGACCCCTGTACGGGAGACTATATCATCCATCTTACCCTCCAAGACCTCGCATTTGTCATGTATACCTCTCAGATTGGCCTCGGAGATCTCGAACTTTGAGAATAAATCCCCTCTCAAACTCAACAAAATAGACTCCAGGTCAGGCTTCCCACCAGCTGCTTCCAAAGAGGCATACTTTTCTCCTCTTGACGCAGGGCTGCAGTCTTCCTGCGCTGACGTCAAGGGCGTGGACACACTTGGAAGAGACCCTACTATAGGGGAACCCCCCTCCGGTGATCTTTCTGTTTCAACTTCGCATGTTTCGCTGACCCCATCCCCACCGCATTCTACTAATGGGATGTAGCGATTCTCTAATATGAGGGGAGAGGAGGCCTGCTGCAAGACTTGTCCTCCTTCCAAAGAACTAGTCACCTGCTCCACTATTTTAAAATACAACTGGATCCCTAATGCTGATTTATTTTGTTATAGGCAAACATGGATCATGCGTGTGCTGCATGACATAAGCCTGTCTCAAGGATTGCTGTCTTGGACCGGGAGGCGAGCCCAAAGAACTACCCTTATAGTGGTGGAAGGCTTCATCCTTCACCAGGAGTTAAGCAGCACAAACGTGGTTGTGGCAACATACCATGTAGCGATCAGAAGTAGTGAACAGGACCTTTCTACACTGTGTCACTGGAATGAGGCCTACGGGCAAACTCATCTTTTTAAAAGTTCCGTAGCTGGGTGCCTAATTTACCGTTGGCCTACATCAGGTAGATATGGAGTGCTGTGTAGGATAGCTGACTCTGCGTTGGCTGTATGAGTGCCTAGGAAGGGTTTGGTACAGGAATAGAGCAGTACTGTGTAGTACACATGAGATTAGTGCATGTGCTGTGTGTATGTATGTCTGCAAAGAGTACATGGCATGAAAGATGTAGTGTTGTGCAGTGATTGTGCAATGAGAGCATGTGCTGGATATATGTGTTATTTCATGAAGTGTGCACCTGGTGAGTGTGTGTGCTGGCAGTGTGTGTCTGTAATAGCACACTGGCTAAATATAGAAAAGCTTCAGTGCTGAACTGCGTGCACAGACTGAGTGTGTGTGCTGAATGCATGTGTACAAGTAATGATACACTTATGGAGGTACTAGTGTTGGAGAGAAAGTGGACTGTGAGTGTACACTGAGTGAGTGCACCTGCAATGGTACATTACATGGAGGACCCTGGGGTCCATTTTGGGAAGCAGAGCCCTGCCTGGTAGATATGAGGAGGAGAGGAATCCCCTCAGACAGATTTATGTCTTGCTGCATTCCTGTGATCGGGGAAGAACGCACACATTGGGTGGGAGAAAGAAACCCCTTTTACATTTCAAAAGACTGCTCTCTGATTCAGTCATAGATCACAAGAATGGGGTCTGGACACAAGTCAGGAAGAGAGCTGGGCTGATATGAGAATCTTAAAGAGTAGGGCTGAAGGGCTGGGATTAATCTTTTGATGCGCATGTCACTGTGGTTGATATTCAGATGTGAACTCTGGTCACTCTCATAAATTGTGTTGTGGTACAATCATCTGTGGATTACTACGTGATGTGACAGACATCCTTCTGAGTAAGAAGAAGGGGGAAAAATGTAAATTTCAAAGAAGTAGAACCCTAACATAAAACTCCAAAGACTCAGACCCTGAATTATATTTAGTGTCTGGAAATGCACTATAAAAAGAAGAGATTGATTCCTCAAACATTTATCATATGCCAAGCAGCCAGAAGGGCTGAGTTATAAGGGGAAGCTTTGCAAGACTTCTGCCTGTGACCAGTTCTAAGGGCCAAGGGTGCTAGTCTCCATGCTGGGTGAGGGGACACCTGCTCTTGAGCCATGAGTTACAGGGTGCCTTCTTATTAGTTTATGTTCTGAGTTTTTGGAGTATTTTGAAAATATTGGATGAGTAAAAAATTCTGAAATTGAGGCCAGATTTTAGCATGGGATTGTTCAGGGCTGCTGGGTTGTTGGGAAGTGGAACCTAGTAACATTGTAGTTTCCAAATAAACAGAAGGGGGCGTCAAAAGAGGGAAGACAAGTGAGGGCAGCTGAAGTAGAAAGAACCCCCAGAAAAGTAATGATGTTTATTAAAAATAACACGATTGAAGTAAAATATGAATACAAATATGCACAGGAATAAAGTAACAAAGGGAGAATTCCAGTATATATCAATCAATAAAAATTCAGATGAGGAAAGCAAAATATTTATGAAATAGTAGCTACCAGTCTATTATAGACACTGCTAATGTGAGAGGTAAGACGTAAAACTACAGTCCCTGGAAGATTAAAAACCAGTCCTACCTGGACCATGGCTGTAGTACTTTGAGTCACGCGTTAATTGAGGCCACTGTACATCCATGCCTTGACGTAAATTAAGTGAGCCTAGGTCAAGGAGTAAATATTCTAGATAAAAAATATTGCAATTAAAGTCCGTATCATTATTTAGGTGTTGGTTTTAACACAAGTTTCTACCATAACGCTTTTTTGCTCAACTCTTTGTGTAATCAATAAGTCTGAAATGCTAAGGGCTTCATTCACCAGAGTTGCGGGGGAGTTTCCGCACTCTGGGTGGAATCTCCGCAATGAGAATTCTCATTGTAGAAATTCCATCTCAAGTGTAGAGCAGTGGCGGCTGGCATATATTTACGGTGCTAGGGTGGGGAACATAGGGGTGGCATAAAGATAATTTAAAAAAAGGCACTTACATTGCAGACTTGCTACCCAATGTCCACCTCACTCAGGTGTCTTCGCTCCTGGAAGCTCCAGACCAGGAAACTGCATTCTCCAATCCTGGCCTATCTCTCAGCATGAGGGAAGCCTCAGGATTGGAGGCAGTGGTCTCCAGCAGCACTCCTTAGAGCACTGGAAGTTTAAAATACGCATGTGTGGCTGGCCATTGCAAGACGGACACCAAAGAGACATGCGCACTTTAAACATAAGTGTACAGCAGCCTGCTGCCACTCAGCAGCACTCACCCGCCTCGTCCTGACACTCAGTTCAGGTTGGGTTAATTCGAAATAATAATGGAAATAAATAAACTTTATTACATTTGATTTTTTAGCTGCTCTGGGCATTTTTTTAAGGGGGCGACACTCCTCCGCTCTCAGGGAGGAGGTGCTCGTGGTGTGGGGACTCCAGCACGGTTGCGGGGCATCTGCCACGTGTGCAGAGGCCCTTTGTGATTCAGGCCCTAGGTGTTCACAGAGTGAAATTTATATTAAGTCTCTTAAGGAAAATACACATTAAATACAGTGGATACAATGCAATGCATGCTGTGACTGTTACTAGTATAATGCAACTTGTAACAACAATGTTCCAAGGGCCCACTGTTCTCTGAATTCTAGGAATGTCTGACAGCCGCGTCTACTAATGATGAATAGGTGTGATTCTTGCTTCAAAGGACATTTTGCCTATTCTAGGTCAGCTAATATATTGGCAAACTCTTCTTTCGTTCCTGAATTACAAGCACATGAATTCATTCTTATCTGGTCTCTCATTCTTCCAGACAGCTTAGAGTTGTCTCATGCCTGGCACTGTGCCCTTCACTGTGTTCATTCTCTGTTCTTTGTGTTAATATTTTGATTTATAAAGACATGGAGACCAAGAGTCCTTAATCTATCATGCATTGATTGATGATGCTGTGCTTGTTTGAGGAGTAAAGTTCAGATGCATTAGAAGGCACTGTTCCAGCGTGGGTGGGTTTGCAAATCCAGTAATCCCCCACAGAGGCCCTTATGTCTCTGTCCATGCCTGTCTGGGCTTTTATCATGCAAGCCTTCAGTAACGAATGCTGCTGAAAGCCAAGGGCAAGTGCTGATTTGTGCTGATTTTGGGTGCTGGTTGGTACTGAGCCAGGGGGGCCCTTGTTCACTGAACGGTGCTTTCTTTACTGTGGCTAATTGGCAGGGGATCATTTGAAGTGCTGCAATGCAGCATGTTTCCCTCAGCAAAATACGTATATATGTAAATAGATGAAAATATATAACAGAGAAGGAAGCTACTCTCAGATCAAAGATATTGATGATAAGCTGCGAAAGGCTCGATTAACTAAGGGCTTGCATTGCCATTGCGTCATGCAAGGTGACACAACGCAAGCCCTTAATTCAGATTTACTAAGCCACACAAAGCCACCTTGTCTTGGCACTGCCTTGTGCTACTCTGCATTGGGTGGGCGTTCCATGGGTGGAGTGTGGGCATTCTCACACAACTTCCTATGGTTGTTGGCATATTTCCAGATTTACTAAGAGTAGTAAACCGGGGATGTGTAAAAATGGTACGTCTTCCCAATAGAGGCATAACTAGGAGAAATATGAATATTTCTTCTCTTTATATGTGTGCTCCATTCTGCAGCACACATGTTAAGAGGAAAATGCCTCTAAAGATTGTTTTTGTGCAGAAAGGTGTCCCTTCCTGGTCAAAAATAATCCTGCGTGCAACAGAGGCTGGTGCAAGGGTGACTGCTTTGGTGCTAGGCAGAACTCAGTGCGCCATGGGAGGCAGTGAGCAGGAATGTGTCATCTTAGTATATATGGTGCATTCCTGCTCTGTCCATGTCACACAGTGCAATGCAGCATGTTGTCCTGCTGCTTTGAGTTGTGTGACATTTTAGTAAATCTGGGTCCTGGCCTCGGAGGGATGCAATTTGAGTGAGTGAGAGCACATCCATCTTTGATGACATAGAGATTGTTGTGCCAGAAGTGGTCACCCTTCAGTGACAACTGAATGCCATTTGCCTATCAATGAATGGAGATGCCTACACACTAACACTAATAATTTACAACAAGGGGTGGTGATGGACAGAGTCTCTGAATTAAGCAGAGTACTCTCACCCAGTCAAGAGATCAGGGCTAGATCCAACACCGTTTTTTAGCTCATTGCACCATCCCAGTTTCAGAACCTGGCTGTATGCAAATTAGTCTGTCCCTGGCCCAGTGCATCATGGGAACAGGGCAGACCAGACTACAAAAGCCAATTCTTACACTGGGAAGGAAACAAGCTTCCGGGGACCGGTTTCTGCCATTTCAGGCGTCTTCACCCGGCTTGCTTGAATCCTGATGGTGCAATGAGCAAGGGACTCACATCTGAGTATACCCTTCCACGCTTAGGGTGGACAAAATAATTTACAACAAGGGGTGGTGATGGACAGAGTCTCTGAATTAAGCAGAGTACTCTCACCCAGTCAAGAGATCAGGGCTAGATCCAACACCGTTTTTTAGCTCATTGCACCATCCCAGTTTCAGAACCTGGCTGTATGCAAATTAGTCTATCCCTGGCCCAGTGCATCATGGGAACAGGGCAGACCAGACTACAAAAGCCAATTCTTACACTGGGAAGGAAACAAGCTTCCGGGGACCGGTTTCTGCCATTTCAGGCATCTTCGGCCCGGCTTGCTTGAATCCTGATGGTGCAATGAGCAAGAGACTCACATCTGAGTATACCCTTCCACGCTTAGGGTGGACAAAATAATTTACAACAAGGGGTGGTGATGGACAGAGTCTCTGAATTAAGCAGAGTACTCTCACCCAGTCAAGAGATCAGGGCTAGATCCAACACCGTTTTTTAGCTCATTGCACCATCCCAGTTTCAGAACCTGGCTGTATGCAAATTAGTCTGTCCCTGGCCCAGTGCATCATGGGAACAGGGCAGACCAGACTACAAAAGCCAATTCTTACACTGGGAAGGAAACAAGCTTCCGGGGACCGGTTTCTGCCATTTCAGGCGTCTTCGGCCCGGCTTGCTTGAATTCTGATGGTGCAATGAGCAAGGGACTCACATCTGAGTATACCCTTCCACGCTTAGGGTGGACAAAATAATTTACAACAAGGGGTGGTGATGGACAGAGTCTCTGAATTAAGCAGAGTACTCTCACCCAGTCAAAAGATCAGGGCTAGATCCAACACCGTTTTTTAGCTCATTGCACATCCCAGTTTCAGAACCTGGCTGTATGCAAGCCCTGATCTCTTGACTGGGTGAGAGTTTTCTGCTTAATTCAGAGACTCTGTCCATCACCACCCCTTGTTGTTAATTATTTTGTCCACCCTAACCGTGGAAGGGTATGCTCAGACATGAGTCCCTTGCTCACTGCACCATCAGGATTCAAGCAAGCCGGGCCGAAGAGGCTGAAATGCCAGAAACCGGTCCCCGGTAGCTTGTTTCCTTTCCAGTGTAAGAATTGGCTTTGTAGTTTGGTTTGCCCTGTTCCCATCATGCACTGGGACAGGAACAGACTAATTTGCATACAGCCAGGTTCTGAAACTGGGATGATGCAGTGAGCTAAAAAACGGTGTTGGATCTAGCCCTGATCTCTTGACTGGGTGAGAGTTTTCTGCTTAATTCAGAGACTCTGTCCATCACCACCCCTTGTTGTTAATTATTTTGTCCACCCTAAGCGTGGAAGGGTATGCTCAGACATGAGTCCCTTGCTCACTGCACCATCAGGATTCAAGCAAGCCGGGCCGAAGAGGCTGAAATGCCAGAAACCGGTCCCCGGTAGCTTGTTTCCTTTCCAGTGTAAGAATTGGCTTTGTAGTTTGGTTTGCCCTGTTCCCATCATGCACTGGGACAGGAACAGACTAATTTGCATACAGCCAGGTTCTGAAACTGGGATGATGCAGTGAGCTAAAAACGGTGTTGGATCTAGCCCTGATCTCTTGACTGGGTGAGAGTTTTCTGCTTAATTCAGAGACTCTGTCCATCACCACCCCTTGTTGTTAATTATTTTGTCCACCCTAAGCGTGGAAGGGTATGCTCAGACATGAGTCCCTTGCTCACTGCACCATCAGGATTCAAGCAAGCCGGGCCGAAGAGGCTGAAATGCCAGAAACCGGTCCCCGGTAGCTTGTTTCCTTTCCAGTGTAAGAATTGGCTTTGTAGTTTGGTTTGCCCTGTTCCCATCATGCACTGGGACAGGAACAGACTAATTTGCATACAGCCAGGTTCTGAAACTGGGATGATGCAGTGAGCTAAAAAACGGTGTTGGATCTAGCCCTGATCTCTTGACTGGGTGAGAGTTTTCTGCTTAATTCAGAGACCTTGTCCATCACCACCCATTGTTGTTAATTATTCACACACTAACACAACATGTATCTATGTACCTGTATGTTATGTTATGTTATGTTATGTTATGTTATGTTAAAGTTACTTGTTAGGCGCGTGTATGCCAAGTAGTTTCATGGCGCTGAGAGAGGGATGGCGACAGAGACACAAAACAGATGCTTTTACTCGTATGCCTGAGAGAACAACAAGGTCTTCAGTAGTGTAGGGGGCTACTGACCTCATTCCAGCAGGAAGTGAATTCCAGAATTGAGGGGCCAGGACTGTAAAGCTGAGGCCACCATGTTTTTTTACGTTTAAAGGTGGGGATGGTAAGCAGATTAAGATGAGAGGAGTGCAGTTCACGAGATCGGGTATAGCGCTGAACCCTTGAGGAGATGAATGCTGCATCGCCTTTTCATGTGTCCATCAAGAGTTGTGGACTTTCGTCAGGGCAGCAGGTCTTAAACTTGCCCATTGATGGTGTGAGACATACAAATAAGTTTATGTATGGACCATTAGTCTAAGATAAGAAGGTCATTTGGCATTGTTAGAACAAAACTGGCACTGAAAAAGTTATTCTGGTGGACTAGGGTTGATATAATCCTTGAAAGATGTGTGAGTGAGTGCATTAATTGTTCCATGGCAGACAAATCATTGAGAACCTAAAGGTCTCCTACAGGGAAGAACTAGTCCTAATCACCCTTGGGAACCTGTAACAATGGTATTATGAAGCCTGTAGGAGTTTCACCGAAATATATCATTGCTCTAATCGATTTGTCTTCACGACAGCCAGGGATGAAAGTAGTGAAGTAAGTGGATATTGACTTGGTATTAGAACATCTGGATCAAGTTTTTATTTCCGAAGCAGCTCTGGTCACTCTGTAGAGTGATAATGGGGTACAAAGTCACGAGTACTAAGGTTACAGAACTGTCTCCTGTTGACATTTTTAGAGGAAGGAAAACCTGGAAACAAGTATGATCTTATAGGGTGTTTTCAATACAAGGAGGTCTAATCAATGGTTGGTGGAAGCAAAATGTATGAGGGTCATTCAAAATTAAATAGTATTATGATACTAAGAACAGTACGAGACCGGTGAGCATGAAAGTTGGTGAATAGGTCAATGTGAAGAAATCTGACGAGGTCATAAAGGGTTAGAGTCAATGTTAGGACCCTGCAGAATTTGTAGAGGTTTTGCCAAATGAATGAGGTTGAGTGATCACAAGTTATGGAATCTCATTGGTTTTGCTAGGTGGGTTGAGTGAGAACTGCAAGAATTTCCCTCACACAATACGTGAATATAACTCTGTATTTTTTTTTTTTTAAACAAAGACCTTTATTGCAGCACAACACTATTACACAGCTCAAGGCCTACAACCCAAGGGGCCGGCCGCGTTGATACACAATTTCAATTCCGTTTCGCTGGAGTAACAACGCCCGTCAGCCGACAACCCTGGGTCCGGCGGCGTATTGAAGGAGCATTAGGCATTTATGTCCGTGTAAGCTGCAGAAAAAGTATTGTCTTATTTTTAGTGTATATAATGCAATATTTCACCAATAGTGATCAATAGTAGTAACCAAACAGTAACTCAGGCAGTTGATATTAATTACAAAAATGCAATTGGTATTCAGCATTTGTGCATGGCTATGTGTACACTGGCTGCGTCACCATATCGTATTGAGACGTTCACAAAGGTCACGCGAAACTGCAGTCGCCAATACCCGCAACTTTCAGGATAAATTAAGTTCGTCCTCTTCTTCTATCTCGTCATCGGAGTCTGAAGTGGTCTCTTCAGGTAGCGGGTCACACAGGTCCCCCCTATATACATTCCATGGCAGCCAGATCTTGTTCCACTTACGTGGACATGCCCTTGTCGCATATACCGCTCTTTCTGTGAGCATTAGTACATCCCTATTTTTACACCAGTGTGCTAGTGTAGGTACATCGGCCGCTCCCCATTTCTGTGCTATGTCTCTTTTAGCTATCATCATGCCTATCGTTCCCCAGATTTGACCATGGCGGGACAGATCATTTGGTTCCCATATATTCAAGAGACATTTGCGGGGTTCAGTTAGGAGAGAAACCTCTAGTGTTTGGGAGATAGTACGCATCACCTGCCTCCAGTACTCCAGCACGCTTGGGCAATCCCAGATGGTGTGCAAAAAGGTCCCCTCTTCTCCACACCCACGAAGACAGTATGGATGTTGTGTATGGTGAAATTTATGTAATGTGGTCCTGGTGTGATATATCCGGTGCAGTATCTTAAGCTGCACCACACGGAATTTGGCAGATATGCCTATTTCTTTCGGGGATGCTAGTGCTTCATTCCACTCTGTGTCGTCCATGTCGCCCAGTTTGCTCCCCCATTTCTCTCGCAGTTTAATAGTAGGGTCTGGTAAGTTGTTTGTCAGCTTACGGTATGTGAGGGAGGTAGCGCTGTGGTGCATAAAGTCCGTCAGCAGTCGGTCATCTTGCGGGGAGGCTTCAGGGATCTCTTTGTCCGCCTGTATCGCAGTCAGTAGTAAAGCATGCCTAACTTGTATGTACCTATAGAGCTCGGTAGGGCCTAATCCATAGGTTTGCTGAAGCTGGGGGAATGGGATTACTGTCCTGTCTGCCCACAAGTCCCCCACTGTTGATATACCAATATTATCCCACTGTGTAAAGCCCCTGCTCTGCCTTAGGTGCCCCAGTGCTTTGGTGTCCCATAATGGAGTTTGTTTAGTGATCACGCCATTCCATCCAAGTTTCGTCTGAGCTGCGTACCATATGTTCACCGTGTGCTTCGTGGGTCCTATAAGTTTTGCCGCCAACCCTTTGTGGTAGAGTGCCGCCAGCAAGCTGTGCATGCCCAGCTGTATTCTATCTTCCTTATATGCTGGGTCTTCCTGGGGTATATGGATTCAGTGATTAATGATCTTAAGCTGCGCCGCCCAGTAATACATCTGTATGTTTGGCAATGCGATTCCTCTCCCATACCAGCTCTTGTTCAGTTTTACATGCGCTATACGTGCAGAGTGATCTCCCCACAGTAGGCCGGAGACCATAGCCGTTACTTGTTGGAAGTAGCGTGGTGACACCGGATATGGGGTGTTCTCAAGTGCATAGAGGAAGCGGGGCAACGCCATCATTTTCTACAGTGCCGCTCTCCCCAGTAGCGTCAAGGCAGACTTGCCCAATATTGCACATCACGTCGGAGTCGATCGAGTGGTGGTTTCAGAATTTTATCATAAAACTCTGATGGGTCCTTAGTGACATATATACCAGTTGGCACCCTACGGGCAGGACTGGTTCCGGCCCGTGTAGTACATAAATCACGGATTTTGTCCAATTTATCGTATAGCCGGATGCCGCCCCATGAGTGTCGCATAGTACAAGGAGCTCTGGTATTCCGCGTTCCGGCTCCATCAGATAGACCAACATGTCATCTGCGTAGAGGGAAACTCTATCTTCCCATCCCTCTCTCCAACTGATTCCTTTCAACAACGGGGTAGTTCTAATCAAGGTCGCCAGCGGCTCCAGCACCAGGGCAAATAGTAATTGGGACAGGGGACACCCGTGACGAGTTCCCCTCGCAAGTGGGATCGGGTGCGAAATGTGGCTGTTTGCCGTTACGTGTCCAATCGGATGAGCGTATAGGAGTCGAATCCAAGATATAAATTTAGGACCGAACCCCATATGCGAGAGCACCGCAAAAAGGTATTGCCACTCGACCATGTCAAATGCCATCCTTGCGTCCAAGGAAAATATCACTGCCGCTGTCGACAGTTGTGGCGCCCAAGCCAATACTCCATGGACTCGCCGAAGGTTCAGGGCTGTACTCCTATGTGGCATAAATCCCGACTGATCCGGGTGGATCAGTTGTGGAAGGTGGGCCATCAGTCTAGGTGCAAACAGTTTCGCCAAGATTTTTGCTTCCGCGTTTATGAGGGATGTGGGACGATAGGAGCTACATTCTGTTGGGGGTTTACCGGGTTTCGGGATCGCCACGATCGTCGCGGTCCTCTGATCTAGTGGGAGCTCAGTGAGCGCCAGACTGTCCGTTTACATTGCCAACAGCGGTGCGCTTAATGTCTCAGACATTAACTTATACCATTCAACAGGGATCCCGTTGGGGCCCATCGCTTTCCCGGACTGCACTGCCTTAATGGCTGATTGTATTTCATCCACTGTGAGATCGGCCTCTAGTTCCTCTGAGGCTTCTGGTGCAAGTGTTGGGGTTGGTATGTGGCTGAGGGAGGCTACAGCCTCGTCCCTTATTACCTCCCTAGTCGGGGTGTACACTGTTTGGAAATAGTCTGCCATGGTGTCGACTATATCTGCTGGGCGTGATCCAAGTGTGCCGTATGGGCGCGCAGTTGTAGTATACGTTTAGTGCCTCCCCCTTTTTTATCCAGCCTGGCTAACATTTTCCCTGCCTTGTCCCCTACATCGTAAATTCTGTGTGTGGTTGCCGCAATATTGTCAATGGTCCAGTTCTTCAGGTGGTCCCCATACCGTTGCTGACATAACTGTGGTGTGTGTAGGGATTCCGGTGTAGTTTGTGTTTGCTGCGCGCAGTGCGAGTTCTAAGTCTGCCAATTCCCGCTGTTGCGACCGTTTGTACCCCGTAATGGATGTTATGGCTTGGCCCCTCAGGACTGTCTTGTAGGCCTCCCAAAGTATCGAGGGAGAGGAAACAGATGCTGAATTTTCAGTGAAATAATACTGTGTTGCTTTCCGCAAGTCCTTCCGAATTGTGGGGATTTTAAGATACCCCGGGTATATAGGGTATATTCTCTTGCGGGTTTTTTCCTGGCTTGTCAGTATTAGGGTCATCGGGGAGTGATCTGAAATTCCCCTAGGGTGAATGTTTACGCTGTCAATGGTCAGTGCACAAGTAGTTTGTGTCAGGAAATAATCAATGCGTGATAGGCTATTATGTGTTGCTGAGTAATAAGTGTACTGTTGTAGGGTGGGGTGTATGTGTCTCCAGACGTCTGTCAGTCCCAGCGCCTCCAGGAAACTGGTGAAGTGAGTAGGCCCCTGAGTCTGTGTCCGAGCAGGGAGGCGATCAGCTGCTTCATGTGCTGTCACGTTAAAATCGCCACCTATTATAAGGTCCCCTGCTGGCAATTCTAAAAGGTGCCGGAAGTGCAATGGAGTGGAGCGATGGCGGCATGTAAACCGACACCACATTCAGTGCTCTACCTTCCCACTGTCCCTGGACGGCCGCAAAACGGCCCTGATCATCTGTTTTGGTGCATAACACCATGAAAGGGAATGTCTTCCGCACCAGACAACCTGTCCCTCTCGAGCCTGATGTAAAGTCGGAATGAACCGCCATTTTGTACCCTCGCCTATCTAGCGCCTGATTTGCCTTACCAATAATATGTGTTTCTTGCAATAGGACCAGTGCCGGCCCCCTGATGTCGTCCAAGCCCTGCCATCTGGCTACCCATCAATAGGTTGGACCAGTCAGGTAAGGGAGATGGTGGGTGAGCCATTCTATACAGGGAAATGCTCAAGTGGTCTTTCATACCTCTCAATACTCCAAACTGCGAGAGTCTGCTTATTTCCATGGCGCTAAATCACACCTTTACTTTCTCGGGATTCCTTCTATATAGGCCCCTCAGCCTATACCCTCATGTTACACAGGACTGCCCTCAACTGGTCTGGACATAAATGGACATAATTTTACCTTGCCTGGTTGCTTTAATATTTATGCTAATGATATCAACAATGCCGCTCTGAGAATCTTTTACAGTACCTTCCTTCTTTTTAGTTTACACAGCTGGTTGAGGGCCCCACTCACAAGAAGTCGACATTATTGACCTATCATTAACATCCCCAATTTACAGGTGCAAAGCCTCCTACCACTACATTGGTCAGATCACTTTCTACTCTTTTTCAAGCTACCTATTATTCCACCCAATCACTCCCCCCTTACCCGGGCAGACGGATGGATCGCCGCTGGCCTAAATTGAACTTCAAGGACTGGTTAGCTATTCCGGAGACAAGCAGACCCGACCTCTCAACCAAATCACCCTGTCCACTTGTAGGTTAAATGAGTGGATCACTAACTCACTGGACACGGTCCTATCGGCAAGGTTGTACCACTGTGCCCGATGAGGCAAGAAATCCCCTTGGTTCAATCCTCATTTAATGATCTTGAAAAATAAGTGCAAATGTTTAGAGAGAAGGTGGAGAACATCTTATGATGATACTAGCAAACTTGAATACAGAAAAGCCGTCAGAATCTATCATGCATGAGTACATCCTCACAAGCCTCCTATGTCTCCAACTCCCAGCGAAAGAGATCGTTCGGAACCTTTGGTAGATCACAGAGCCAAAGCCAACAATCCGCACTCCAGCGGTCTCTGTAAAGCATAGCAACAATTTGGCACTCTTCTTCCAAAAGAAGATAATGGACATATGCTCCTCTTTCTCGGACATGCCAAATCTGGATGATTCCCAATCCAAAAGGCCCCCTTTGGAGCAACCAGATGGTAATCATTTGACCTTCCCCAAGCTCAGTATGAGCCTTTTCACTAACCTTTTAAGTGCAGTCAAATGTGTCTGTCCCTTAGATCCGGCAACCCCTCCATATCCTCTGCCAAGGATCAGAAAGTATTGCTCCAGGTTTAACAGACCTGTTCAATTTATCACTTATCAGCTCAATGGAAGCCCTAGGTAGTCAAACCACTACCAAAAGGTCCAGCCTCAATCACCTTTTTTTGGGCAAGTACAGGCCGATCTCTTGTTACCAGGAGCTTCCAGGTTCCTGGAAAAACTTGTTAATAAACATCTCTTCCTTCCTTGTATCCAATGGAGTCCTCCACCCCACCCAAATGGGGTTTAGGGCACTGCAGAGCACCGAAATAGCTTTCGTGGTAGTAGTAGAAAATCTGAAATGTCTAATGGATCAAGGAAGTTCGGCAACCATTATTCTTTTCTACCTTTGTGTGGCCTTCGATACAGTAGAATATCAAATGTGGGCATTGATGGCAGAGCACCAAAAGGCTCACCTTCTTCATGGAGAACCGAACCTTTCTGGTACTGTCCCGTTACTCAGATAGCCTACCCTGAGCTCCTGGGTAACCCAGGGATCCTCCCTGAGCCCCACGTGTTTTAACCTTTATATGTATCCCCTGGCAAAAGTTGTGCATTCCCATGGGTTGTCATTGGTCTCCTATGCCGATGACACCGAGCTGGTCATGTCAATCTCCCTATAGCCAAGCTCAAGTCACCTCCAATTGACCCCATGTCTTGCACATATACTTTATTAATCTGATAATAATATTTATCTTCTAGCAGTTGTGGACAACTTAGAGTAGGCTTCAAGGACCCTCAGAGGTTTCTGACCTTATGGTCACTAGTACGAATCACTGTGAGTCACTGACCCTTTAATCCTTTTGCAGTTGATAAACTGTGTACAATTGAGGCGTGTAACAAACAACTGTCATTCAGAGTCCGTATACCCTTCAGAGTGAACGTGTGCTCTACAAATATTCATTTATGTTATAAAAGAACTCTTTATCAAGCTTTTTGGGGTAGGAATGTTCCCCAGAAAATTACTGAAGTTATCACCCAATAGCATGACCTTTGCCTTGTTACAATTTACATTTTAAAAATGTCCTTCTAATTTTAAGAAATTTGAAAACGGAGGCTAAAAATGAAGTTGGTATCTCTATTTTGATTTGTGGGAGCAGCGCAAGTGCAGCAAAAAAGTACTAGCATGACAGACTGCGGACCTCAATTGAAGCACTGGTATGCGCTGACAAAAAGAGAGCATGCATTAGAAGCAAAAAAGACATAAATTTTGAAGAGCTCCAAATTTCCTTGTTAGACCTGGTATCCTTGGCGTGGTTTTCCCCCTAACTTTTTGCCTCCGGACCTCCTGTTTTGTTGGCTTAATTTTTACTGGCTTTAGGACTGCTAACCAGTCCACTGCTAAAGTACTTGTGCTCTCTCCTTAAAACATGTTAGATTGGCGTATATCCAATTAGCATAATTAATTTACTTGTTTGTCCCAGGTAAAGAGGCACTACCTGTGTACAGGGCCTGTAAGCTAAATGCTACTACTGGGCATACAACGCTGATTGTGCGACCCATCTAAGCAACCCTGCAAACATGTCGCAGTCCCGCCATTGCAGCCTGTGTGGCAGGTTTAAACTGCCATTTTGACCTAACAAAATAAATCTTTTATGAAAAATGTCAATGTACGCTCCCTAATTGTGAAGAAGTATTCAGGTCTGTTAAAGAGTGCCCTCACACACCCCGGAGGATGTCATGCTTCATCATTGGGACCGCTCCTTGTTGGACCGGGTCTGCAATGCCCAACAGGCACCTGCGAAGGGGCTCATTAGCGGAGATCTTTTTTTCATGAAGCCATTGGATGTGTGAGGGTATGTGAGCAAGGTAGTGTGGTGAGTGTGCAGTGTAGTTTAAAATAGGTCAAGTACTGCCCTTGTCATTAACTTTATTCTTGGGGTGCACTAACCTAACTAAAAACTGTGAGCCCTGTCTGGAAACAATGATCCTGGTGCAAGTGGTCGGCATGTTTCTTGCCTAAAAAAGCCCCTAGCGGGTTTGGTAGCAATTCATCAGGACCGTGGTAAAAAGGAGAAGGGGATCTTGACTCTTACACTACCACAACGCTGGTTCTGGACGTCAAGATGTAACCAGCGTTGCTGTTTTTCACCAGATCGATTGGCCTGGAGTTTTGAGACGTGAAATGAGAGTAGTAAGGATGCAAAGTGTTAAAAACAATGAAAAGTGGTTGTGATGTTGGGTAAGCCCATATTTGTCTCACCGACTTCCTAGTGAGAGGAAAAAGTGATGACTAGACTAATCCCTCGTGAAGTGCCTCAGCTTGCCATTGAAAGTACCTGTGGAGGAGCAGCCAGAAAACGGCTGCATGCATCTTATCTGATAGACAGAATCAGTATAGTCCATCTTTTTGTGGTCTGAGCCCATATGAGGCATAGACGTGCTCAGTATTCAAAATCACGGTGTTTAGAAACACGGGGAGAAAACACTTGTTTCAATGGCTTTAAATTCATTGTGAAGCCATAGGTATTCTCAATTGATATAATCAATATCACTGCCAAATCGTGGTGATAGTCAAACACAGACAATACAACAGATATGGTGGGTAACAAATAGAGTGATTGCCATATATGTGTGGATAACTCACATGCAGGAACGAGAGGTAGCCACCTCACCCATACTTTGAGCCATATGCAAGTTCACACATATAGATTAGAACAAAACATAGCGTCTTATGCCAGCACGAAAGAGTATACATTTGTTCTCAATAAAGCCATGGGCTTCTGAAGTAAATGCATTATGAGCCCGGTCCATATTGGACTGATAGGGCACCCACTCACCCCTGTACTCTGAGGTCAGAGATGACCGGGGGTGTCAGCAGAGCACTATGTTGCTTGTACCCTGTGGAAAGGAAAGAGACGAAGACGCCGAGCATCTGGGTGTGAGCGCACATTGTTGTAATCTTACAGGCAGAGTATAAATCATAGCCGTACGGCAAGTCCCTGTGGCTGGTCATACTCTTGTAGGGTGGTGTGGAGACTAGCTTTTGTCCTACCCTTGCTCTGGTCCCCTTGTGTGTGCCTCTGAATCCTGCGTATATGTGATGGCACGTTTTAGCATCCCAGCCTCACAACACTAGAATGTTAAACGTGCGGCCATCTTTGTGGTCAACTTTATTGAACCACACAGTGTTACAGGAGTCAATGTGTATCTTTAATCAGATAACCTATACTAGTTGTAGTTAATGTGACCTTAACTGTACCTTAGTGGGTAAGGTAAATGACAATGGTTGAAGTAGTCACTGTACAACATCCCTGACTCCTCCCAAACCGGCTTCAGAAAGAACCAAGGCACGGAAACCACCATCCTCACTGCAAGAGATGACATCCGCTCCCTCCTGGACAGAGGAGAGACAGTAGCCCTCATCCTCCTCGACCTTTCAGCGGCCTTTGACATAGTCTCCCACCGCACCCTAACACACAGACTTCAATACGCAGGGATCCAGGACAAGGCCCTTGACTAGATTTGCTCGTTCCTCTCCGGCAGAATGCAGCGGGTCAGACTCCCTCACTTCCTCTCGGACCCCACCCTGACCACCTGCAGAGTCCCCCAAGGATCCTCCCTCAGCCCCATGTTGTTCAACATCTACATGGCTCCACTCGCCCCCATCGTTAGAACCCACGGACTCAACATTATTTCATACGCAGACGACACCCAACTCATCCTCTCCCTATCCAACGAACCCAACGCAGCCAAACACAACTTTCAAAAGAGGCATGGAAGCAGTCGCCAAATGGATGAAGAGCAGCTGTCTACAACTTAACATGGACAAAACAGAAGTACTCTTCATGGGCCCATACCTCGACGCCTGGAATGACACCTGATGGCCCTCGGAAGCTCGCCCACCCTCTCGGACCGTGCACGCAACCTCGGAATCATCCTGGACGCCGAACTCAAAATGGACCGCCAGATCAACTCCGTTGCATCCTCCTTCTTTCACACCTTCCGCCTCCTGCGCAAGCCCTTCAAATGAATCCCCCTTGAACACAGAAAGACCCCCACACATGCCCTTGTCACTAGCAGACTTGACTATGGCAATGCACTTTATGCCAGAATAAATAAAAAACTCACCCGCAAGCTACAGAACATCCAGAACACAGCTGCCAGACTAATCCTCCACCTGCCACAACACTGCCACATCATCCAGCACCTGCACACATTCCACTGGCTCCCCATTGAGGCAAGAATCACCTTCAAGATTCTCACCCACGCACACAAAGCCCTCCACAACACCGGACCAGCATACCTGAATAGCCAACTCACATTCTACGTACCCCAAAGGACCCTAGGATCAGCCCAGCTCTCCCACGCCGTGGTCCCTCACACCAGGAAGACCAGATCGGGAGGCCGCTCCTTCTCCTTCCTCGTGACCAGAGTCTGATACGCCCTCCCACTCCATCTCAGACACACAACATCACTCCACAACTTCACGAGGGATCTCAAACCATGGTTTTTCAATAGACCTCCTCCTTGATGGACAGGACCCTGCACCCCCCCCCCTCACCCTCCCTCCCTCCCCTAGCTTGAGACCCTTACGGGTGAGTAGTCACGCTCAACAAACCCATGATTGATTGTCTGGCAACATTGTAAGAAGGCCCTATCTTTGCTGGTATAAGATGTCTTGAAGTATCGTCCCATACCTCATGTAGCTTAGTGTGTAGCTTAAAGTGCCTCGTTATCACTGGTGGCCACATACATAATACAGCTGTAACGGGGTCTCTCGTGCCCACAGATTGGGAGTAGTTACACCAGAGGTTGACTGGGTTCAAATGTACTACATGGTGCTAGGTGTATATAATGGTCACTAAGCATGGTAGATCCCAATAAAAGGATGTCATTGTGAGTGGTAAGGCTGGGTAATCGTGATCACTACGTCTAATAGGAGGAGTATCACTGGAGGAAGACGCCCACTCATTGTGGGTGAAAAATGCAGAGTTGCTATGTCCATTATCTGTAATGGGAGAGGTGTTTATAGGAAGAGGTTGCCCAGGTCTGGTGGTATGTGAGTATAATCAATTAAGGTTCAGTTCCACCCAAGGGATATCATCGTTGAGACCTGAGATATGGGTCGAAAGTCTAAACATCCATTGTTCTTCTTTCCTGAATAACGCTTCCTTCCTAATCTGGGGGTGCGATTCCAATATTGTCCAGTGCAGGTCATCTGTAGTGTGATTCATTGACTGGATTTTTGTTGTTTTGGGCTTATTTTATTTATTAAAAATTACCCTATTTTTCTAATTTGGCGTGGGGTCGTTTTTGTGGTGTGGTGTCTTTCACTTTATCACTGTTTGAAGTGTTTCACAAATCCTTTACACATTGCCTCTAAGTGAAGCCTGACTGCTCTGTTTCAAGGTACTAAAGGGTTGCTCACAGGTTAATTTAAGGTTTGCTTGTGCCTCACCCTGACAAGGATTATGGTTGCCGCTTGACCAGGGCTCACACCCCAATCAACCAACAATCCAATTTCTTACATTCCCATTAAAAATTAAATTTCGATTTTTGTCATTTTTAAGTGAACTAAATACAAAATGTCATCATTTGTGTATTTGTACAATGTATACTCGTTTCTGTATTTTTGTGTATTGGTTTGTGATTCAAATTGTAGAAATTGCTTAGGCGGGGTTCCCAAGCTTCCAGTGGTGAGTCAGTGGAGGTCCACAAAAATTAAAAAGCCTAGAAAACATTGATCTAAAGGACGTTAATGGACTAAAATGATAAAAACGTTCTTCTGTGAACAAACAAAGCTATATTGAGATCAATATGCCCGTTTTATCTTTAATTCAATATGTCTTTCTTTCAGTTAATCCGTATCTCTCCTATTTAAGTAATGAGCAAAACTATTCAGGCAATTAGTTGAAAATGAATAGATACCTGAGTAGGAAATAATATTTTGCTCTGTTGATATCATCAACATTCTACTTTGCATTCAGAAAGCACATGAGCTTGGCAGACATTTGGCAATCATCTCTGACTGCCTTCAATAACCCCAAGGACAATTTCAAGATTACAGGATCATACTTCACAGCTGTGCATTCAATTATTGCCACTCTTTTTTCGTTTATTTTTTAGTGATGCAGAAATACATACATTTTCCACGCACTGTCCAAAGCACAGAAGCCATCAAAGATAGTGAAAAGTATAGGTAGAGAACAAACAATAACAACTAGAAGAAAATAATTGCAGCATTACGAAATATGAAATATAAAAACAAAACAAAATGAATTTAAGAAAATGAAATAATTTGCACTTTTATGCAACCCCAATAATGTGAGACAAATGAGTCAATAGAAGTGAGGACAGAGTCTTACGTCACAGACAAACAAGTACAAAGCAATGAATCCACTGATTGATAGTTTGATTGACAGATAGAATCCTGAGAGATTAATAGCAAATAATGCATCCTCGCCCTTAGACACATAGCGGCAGCCTGAAAATGTCATTGCTAATGAAAAGTAGACATGCACAAATAATAAATTCAGCAACCAGGCAGAGCAAACAATGAAACTTGCTTGAGAAGCAGAATACAGGCCTTCGAGGAGTGGCACTTGGGACCTGTATGAGCAGAACATAGTGAGACTGAATGAAAACAACTACCTTTAAATTCTACACCCTCATCCCCCATGAATGCTACAAAGGGCACCATCGTGTGAACTGAATTCGTTTTATTTAGCCGTTGTGATTTAGTCGAAGCAGGAGGGACCCCAATCAAAGCCAAAGCGACTATCCTGCCAAGAAGACAACGCCTGAGTTTTTGATGGTGGAGTGGAAGTTGTTGTATTCTTATGCTGTACCAAGGCGGTTTTTAAAATGTATTTTTGGTAGCACGAACAAGGCCTAAGAGCATTATAACGCTTTACATGACCACCAGAGTTTGTGACATATTTTTTTGGTACAGAAATAATAATACATTTTCAAGAATCAGAGAATCTTGAGTCAAAGCCAGGGCTCGAACCTGCTTCTGCAGTCCCAAAGTGTGCTTCTCTGACCACAAGGCACATCTCTAGCTCCAGCTACCTCGCTTTCTCATAAAGGAAAGGGCTGCATGGTTACAATCAATCAATCAAAGAACATTCATATAGCAACAGAAGCGTCCTGGCGCTAAAAGCAGAGATTGACCACTGAAACGAGTGAAATGCAAGATGGGCCCATTTTTACTGCAAAGAAGTGGCTCACTGGCAGCGCGTTCCATAGATTAGATGTCAAAATTGAAAAGTATCTTTTTCCCTGTCTGGCTTTGAAGAATTTTGGGACTTGCAATATTGGACGACTATTTGCCCTAAGTGATGGACATTGCTTGTATGGGTGAAGTCTCTTTCTCAAGGAGGCAGGGCCCTCATCCGAAATGGCCCTAAACGCAAGAGCAAGGGGTTAGAATTGGATTCGGGTTTTGACAGGCAGCCAAAGAAGGTGCTTAAGGAGAGGTGATGGAGACTGCCGGTGCGAAGTCCTCGGATCAGTCTGGCTGCGGCATTTTGGACCATTTGAAGTCTTTGAATTATGTGGGCAGGGAGGCCTAGACACAAACTATTTGCATAGTCCAGACAGGAGGTTACCAGCGAGTGGACCACTGTCTTACGTGCATCCTCTGGAATCAAATGCAGTAACATCTTTGCAATTTGAGTTTAGCAAACATTCATAATATTGATGTTTTTGTTTTGCATATGACTCAGACCACGAGGATCATAAGCTCTATAATGGACCGAGGGCCTGATTTAAAGTATGGCGGTCTTCACGCGGTCTGTCGGGGTGGGGAGAACATTATGCTTGTCACCCTGATGGACAGAGGACTGACACATTTAGAGAGCACTGTCGGCCAACCCATGATACCTGTACCTGGAGAGGTGTGGTGCAGCGGCCAGCGTAGCTACCTTCGGAGCACTGGGTTCATGGTTTGATCCCTGCCTCCAGCCTCAGCTCAGCACCATGTGACTCTGGGCAATAGCTCACTTAATTTCCATGATGGCCCCCATCACCTTGAGTCCCATAAGGGTGAGTAGTTCACGCTTTACAAATACGGATTCATTATTTACCTTCAGGGATTTATATTTACCTTCAGAGGAACTGTCATCGCGGCAACTTCTCTGAAGGTACCAACATTTGGGGGGCCCATAGTTTTTTATGACTGTTCTCCAACAACTTTTTTTTCAAAAACAAAATCCAAAACTCAGAGTTTGTTTTTGAAATACAAACACCTAATGACTCTCACACACAGGCAGTATGCTTTCCATTGACAGAAGCAATGGGGGCAAGCTAATGGTCGACCTGACTCTAAATAGAACAAGCGGACTGAGGATTTGGCAGACGTTACTCAGCCATGGTTGTGATGGCTTTGTCCACCAAACTGTAAATCAGGGCTTAAGAACTCTCCCTATTCAGTGTTAAATTCCACTTTTGAATCAGATTCACTTGTATTTTGATGATAGATATAACCAATCATGTTCCCAAACAAAGCATCAAGAAATATAGGAAATATAGGAAATCAGTGCAAGCTTTGATGGGATCAGTGGCAAAAGATAGGAACCTTGTGCAGAGTATGATGAGGTGAAACGAGAAGAACGGTCACCCAAGCCCTCGTCAGCAGCCGGTTGGACTACGGAAACGCCCTCTATGCAGGAGCCAAGGCCAAACTCCTGAAAATAACTTCAACGCATTCAGAACGCCTCTGCACACCTGATCCTCGACATCCCTCGCCGCAGCCACATCACACCCCACCTGAGAGACCTGCATTGGCTCCCCGTCAATAAAAGAATTACCTTCAAGATCCTCACCCACACACACAAGGCACTCCACAACACCGGACCAGCGTACCTCAACAAACGATTCAGCTTCTACACTCCCACCCGCCAGCTTTGCTCCACCGACCTCGCCCTCGCCACAGTCCCCCGCATCCGAAGAGTGACCTCAGGTGGCAGATCGTACTCCCATCTCGCCGCCAAGACCTGGAATACCCTCCCCATCCACCTCCGGCAGACCCAAGATCTGCTGACCTTCATAAGACTCCTCAGGACCTGGCTATTCGAGCAGTAGCAGCATCCCCCACCCCCCAGCCCCTTGAGACCATCACGGATAAGTAGTGAGCTTTACAAATGCTATGATTGATTGATTGATTGATTAATTGAGGGTCCGTGAGACTCCCATGTCTCCTAGGAAGCCCCGCTGCATGCCAGGGCTGCTGCTGCCTGCTTTTCATGTGTGATAAGCTATGTTGCACGGCTGGAACTACATGGGGAGGTTATAAAAATTACATTTTACTTTCATTTCCATATTTATATTCATTCTCTGAACTAGTGTCAATTAGGATGTTCAGAAATAAGGTTATTCCCTCAGAGTTGTGCAGTTAATCAATTATAGCAGTTTTCTAAGGCCATTATGCTAGGGTGTCCATCTTTGGTCTATGATGGTCAGGGTTACGCAAACGTGCCAGGATAACCACAAGAGATAATTTTTCATAAAATAAATCTGATTTGTAATACTTTAAGTAATCAGTATTCATCTGCAAAATCAACCATACCAAAGTTGGTCAGCCTATGTCATGCTGCTTTATTTCACTACTTAGACCTGATTACAAAAGAATTACACTTGAAGAGTGAGTTTGGCCCACAATTCGCATCTGATAAAAAACATGCCATACATCACTGATGCACATTGCACACAATTATAGTCTGTGCAACAAAAGACCAGGTGAAATAATGCACAAATTGTGCATAATTTATTATTTTAGGGGGTCGGGAGGGGGTCGTTGCAGGTAGACACTAGCAATTGTGTGCAAAATGCAAACTGACCATGTGTGCATTCAGCACTCAGGGCTTTAACATGCCCTGTAATTAGGGGCTTAGTAGCGACAGAATATTTCTAAACACCTTGGCTAGTAGTCACCATGTCCCACACGTATCTTGTTGTCTTTCTGCCTCAAGCAGTATTTTATTGTACTTGAGCAAAATTCATCTATTATGTTGCGCATGGAGTTTGAAACTTGGAAATATTTGGAACTTGATTTCACATACTTAAGTTGGCATCAATCACACTACATTCATCCTAGGGCCATTGTATTTATTAATGCTACCTTGTCAGAGAGCATTTCCATTCATCGGTGCACTGGACAGGGATACCTTCTCTCTCCTGGGCTGTTTGCCTTACACACTGAATTGATTGTTTACAGAATAAAAGCTTCTAATTCATTTTACATCTTGCACTTGGATAGCATTCAAAGAAATCAATGTTATAACATGAATCTGGGTAGATGTCAGTTTACTGAGAATGAAGTAGAGGATGCCATAAATCAGAGCATCAGTAGCAAGTCCCCAGGCCCTGATGGTGTTACAATAAACCTGATCAAATGTAATACTAATTTCTGGGCTCGATTATTTGCAAAAGCTTTTAATAAATGTGTCCACTCCTCTGTGCCTGTTTCCTGGTCAACATCAGTTATCGTGCAATATTTAAAAAAGGGGACCGGTCCTATCCTGGATGCTGCAGGCCCATCTGACCAATTGATACTATGGTTGAAATTTTAGGGAGGGTAACATATAATAGAATGAAGGAGTAGATTCAAGTTGAGTCTGTTTTATATCCCTGTCAGTAGGGTTCAGAAATCGAGTAGGGTTGATTGTGCAATGCCTAATTCTGAATGTGGTTCTCGACAAATATACCATCGCCAAGCAAACTCCTCTATACTTGACATTCATAGATCTGACCAAGGTATGACAAATGCTCCTTCCTCGAGGGCCGGTCGAAGCACTTGCACACTTTTTGACCTATTTGCACAGAGCTATGACAGCCAGTATTATAATTAGTACTCAGGTAGAGTTTTCTAGAGATACAGATATTTGTCGCGGCATGAGGCAGGGGTGTGTGGTGGCCTCCCTTTTAATTATTTTATTTATTAATGAGCCCCACCCTTTTTTAACTAGTATTTCCCCTGATGTACCTAAAATATAGGGCATGTTGCTAGTGACACTTTTATATGCAGATGATGTAGTGTTATGGCTTGTACGTCAAGGGCCCTCCGTCAGGTGGTGCAGACCTTCGTGCTTTTTATGGCTGCTTTAGACCAACAAACAAATTTCACCAAATCCTACATTATGGACTGTGGTCTGACGTGCAAACAGCTCTCAACCCTTTCTGTTGACACTGACTGTCTGAGAAGCAGTATTACTCTTTCTTCTTTGGGGGTTACTTCTTCCGCCACAGGGTTTTGGACTCCCAGTATTGCACTGTGCAGAATAAAGCTGTCAGGGGCAATCAGCTCTTTATATAGTCTTCCACAGCCAACAGGGGGAGGTTCACTCATCCCAGTGATACAGATCTATAAAAGCCAATGCATTCCTATTACAACATATGGAGCCAAGCTGTGGGGTATCTTGAAATGTGAGGCCAAACAGACAGAAGAAAATCATTTTGCAGGAAACTCCTCTCAGCCCCACATCATCTCCTTATCTAATTTACCAGGAAGAGTTGGACTTGTCTTACTTAGAAGATTGCATCAGAGCCGGACTGGCATTACTGTGGCTGGGAATTTGGAGTAATGAGGAGTCCTGTCTGTCAAGAGATATTATTCTGGATCGCCTTGCATGCGATGGAATTCCCAGGCGCGCATATCGTAAATCAGCATATTTGTTGGCTTATTATTGGCTTGCAACATGCTTTACAGAGCCGGCAATCAGCAATAATTCAAGTAAAAAACATACCCAACAAGCATATATACCTGTAAGAGCTCTTTCAATCAATCAATCAGAGGCTTGTAAAGCGAGGCTACTCACCCGTCCGGGTGTCAATGCGGGTGGGTGGGGCAGCTGGTCCCTTTTGGAAGGGGATCGCTCTTTAAGATTTAACAAGGAAGAGGGGAAGCCTAATATTGAGGCATATTATTAAGGGGGTTTATCTCCGCTTTTTTGGCTTTAAAAGCCAAGAAAGCGGAGATAAAAGTATCTCCCTATTACCTAGCTGTCTCTAACACCAGTTAGCGACAGCTAGTAGGAGATAGCGACCATCTTGGGCCCCGCTTTGCATGTCAGAGATATTTATCACTAATGATATGCAAAGTGCCAAGATGTTAGCGACTGGAAACAGTCGCTAACATATGCTATCTCCTATTACCAACATTTGGAGATATTCGCGCTAATCGTGAATATCTGCAAAAGCTAACACCTGCCCTGAGCAGTTCTTAGCCATGTTATCCATTGGGAGGTGGATAACATGGCTAAGAGCATTAGCTCGGTAATGCATGAATATCGCTGACTTTACAGCGATATTCATGTATTTCGGCCGATTTTTTTCGCTTAGGAGATAAACCTTGATGATAGCAAGGCTCCTGAGCGATAAAAATCGCCGCAACGCAGCGATAAAAATATTGCCGCTAAGCCAACATAGCGATAATTATTGCTAGTTGTTGGTAATATGCCCCATAGAGTTTAATTGAGTTGGACTCCAGTGAGTTGCCCCACAAATGACCTTTTGTGTCCACGGGGGCGCTGGGAACGCTTCCTACTGTTACACTTTTCAGCAAATTCAGCAAAATACTTGTTGTGCTTCCCACTGGGCTTTAAGAAGAATTCAGATGTTAGCCCATGACTCTGTGATGGCAAGTCCGGGCAATCTATGCTGCACTTGGCATTTTTTTGCAAATTTTATGCATGATGTTCAAAACACCTTTTAATCACATTTTTTTAAATGTCATAACTTCAAGCAATTAAGGCCTGCTTTTACCTTTTGTATTACAATTCACAGATGATGAAATGATGAAACTATTTTGCACGTTGTTTCATTTTTAGATCCGCTGTGAGAGTTCTTGGCACTGTGCTCTCATAACTATGCTGCCATTACTGTTTTATTGTACGAATGTACCTAGCTGCTGTTACATATAAAATTATTATTCGCTTAACTGATTTTACTTCATGTGATTTTAATTGTTTATGGATTGTTTTGCTACTTTTATGGCTGTTCATTGCATCTGGATAAAGATTTCTCCGATCTGATCTGAATGTCAATGAAAACAACATTATGTCTTTAAACTTCCATTATAGCTGCAACCTATTGGTTAGAAGTTAATTACAACTGAAAAGAAAAAGAGGCATGGGGTCATGTAAAAGTCCATGCACTTTTTGGGGAAAATATGCGTGAATTTGGATATTGTTAAACCTTAAACATGAACTCACCTAAATTCTAGCAACCTCACACATCCTTTAACTCACTGCTAGATGACAAGAACGGGCATCATATGACCTTTGATCCCAATCACATTACAGGAATTAATTTCACCTGATCATCGACCCACACAACATCACGGAAGGAAAGTGATGTTATTGACATGAAATAGTTATAAGTCCTCTTGTGTTAAAGGGTTGTAAGGGGGAGCCAAATGGGTAGTCTCTGGGAGTGCCTAAAAAAGCAAATCACCGCAGCTTAAAGCCTCAGCCAGGGGAGAGTGAACTGGACGGGTCAGGGCTCGTGCAGGGCACACCAGGGAGGAGGGATGTTTGACTCATTTGAGATGTGAGTATTTTGGGTTTAGACTAGAGGTGAAAGCCCCAAGGGATCTGTCTGTCCTATTTTAGCACCTCAGCGGCATCGTAACGCCTTCTTGTTTACTACTTCTCTCCTTTAGTATGGGAAGCAGTCTAAAGGCTAAACTGTTGGCTTTTTCACAAGGAAACCTGGTTTTAATCCTGGTTTTCACTTGAACAAACTGTGTGAGCTTGTTCGCGTTCTTTTCTCCTTGCTTCTTAGCTTCTTTGTCTAACATAACCTGAATGCGCCTAGAGAAAATTCAATTCTGTAGCATATAGAGCAATGCAATTACTGTGTGCCACGCACCGGTGTGACGTCAAGGAGCGTTGACCTTCTCACGTTTCTGGGCTCAGGAGCTGGTCAATCCATTGCAGTCTGACAGAATTGTAATGTGTGTCCTCTGGCACAGACAATCTGGTCCAATCTAAAGTTTCAGTTAAAATGCATCGACTTGAAGAAGGTAGTAGATCTGAAGAGGAAAATGGCAGTTCTTTCACTAATATTAGCGGGACAGCCTGGGTCGTCTGAGAGGGGATTGGATAGGCGTCTGCCGCGTCTTTGGATAGAAGTTGAGCTATATGAACCAAATGAATTTTGCAAAATGGGAGGACAGTATTCAATTCCAGATCACTTCTTCCCACATTAAATGATCATGCAAATTAATTTCAAGGTTAATTGTTATAGCGAGGGGTGTGGTTGAGTGGTGTCCTGCAGAGCGTGGGTCATACTGTTGTTGAAAAAATATATATTTTCGGGCTCTCTGGGACTGTAGCTTCCAGTGCTCAGGGGAGTTGTAGATAATATTCAGTTGCCTTCTCTAGACCTTTAATCTCTGCTTTACTACCAATATAATTGTTTGAATGTGTTTACCTTTCTGTCTCCTCACAGAGACAGAAGTTTATCACTGCACCTCTCATCTACCTCATGCCTATGCAATCTGTACATACCAGTGATAAAGATTGTTTTTAAGAAAATGCATGTTTTTAACGTGCTGATCACAATATGAATTGTAGTTTGTTTGGAAATAGAGGAGAAATAAAAATGTAAAAAAACACCAAACCATTGTTAGTGTTACCAATATTGACTTCAGTTTCCTGCATCTTATGCACCAGGTACTGAATGATTGGCTGAGTCATTGTGCCTACCTCCCCCAAAACTAAAGTGATCTGCTTCCCAGCATTCTCTGCCCTTGTTACTCTTGCGTTCCTTATCTCCTTCGCACAAAGGGGGCACCGTGTTCCATCTCCTCCATTACAACTAAAGCCTGTCAGGACCCAAAGAATGGCCAGCAAAGTTCACCCATATCTTGCTTTCACAAAAACAAATCCCTGGTCAAAACCATGTCCATGAGCAAGATCGAGTAACTCAATAGACAACTGATCATTCAACAAGCCTTCTACTCTCTGGACAAAACTATCAACTTACTACTCACACATTTTCTGTATTCACAGTGAAGCACACATCGACAGCTTAATATGTAAACCAGTGGTGGCTGCTAACGATCAGGGGTGGTGGGGGCGGTGTGGAGGGGAATGAAAAAAAAGGCACTTACCTGGGTACTGCCCTGTCTCTCCTCAATCGGCTGTTATCCGTCCACGAAGCAGGAAGCACAGAGGCTTCCAGATTCTCCTAGCCAATCAAGATGCTGCGTGACAGCAGCGTTGTGATTGGTCTGAGCGCCATGGTTCAGCGCTCAGACAAGGACTGGGAAGCTATGCTTGTTCTCCACCCAGGCTGTGCAAAACAGCCTGGTGGAGAACATGCAAAGTGCTCATGACTGTTTGGCCGGCCCACGACAGCTGGTCAAATTGTCATGCCCACCACTCTCCCCCCCTGCTCTGGTCAGCCTCATCTCACACCCTGTTCTGCTTGGGTTCTCAGATTAGATAGAACCAGCTCATCAGAGCCTTACTGACCCAGCCAGAACGTTACCCTCTGCCCCTCCCTAGGACCTATTCACATCAGGTATCTACCCCCTAAGGACAGGGAATTCCTAAGATGCATACCATGTACCTCCTATAATATTAGCAATCAATGGCCTCGCGGTCCCATTCGAACCCAGACCTCTCTACCCAGACGGCAGTATCAGAATCGGCGATCTCGCGGTCCCATATGAACCCAGACCTCTCTACCCAGACGGCAGTATCAGAATCGGCGATCTAGCGGTCCCATACGAACCCAGATCTCTCTACCCAGACGGCAGTATCAGAATCGGCGATCTCGCGGTCCCATACGAACCCAGACCTCTCTACCCAGATGGCAGTATCAGAATCGGCGATCTCGCGGTCCCATACGAACCCAGATCTCTCTACCCGGACGGCAGTATCAGAATCGGCGGCCTCGCGGTCCCATTCGAACCCAGACCTCTCTACCCAGACGGCAGTATCAGAATCGGCGATCTCGCGGTCCCATACGAACCCAGATCTCTCTACCCAGATGGCAGTATCAGAATCGGCGGCCTCGCGGTCCCATTCGAACCCAGACCTCTCTACCCAGACGGCAGTATCAGACTCGGCGATCTCGCGGTCCCATACGAACCCAGATCTCTCTACCCAGACGGCAGTATCAGAATTGGCGATCTCGCGGTCCCATACGAACCCAGATCTCTCTACCCAGACGGCAGTATCAGAATCGGCGATCTCGCGGTCCCATACGAACCCAGATCTCTCTACCCAGACGGCAGTATCAGAATCGGCGATCTCGCGGTCCCAATGGACCCAGATCTCTCTACCCAGACGGCAGTATCAGAATCGGCGGCCTCGCGGTCCCATTCGAACCCAGACCTCTCTACCCAGACGGCAGTATTAGAATCGGCGATCTCGCGGTCTCATACAGACCCAAACAACCTACCCAGACGGCAGCTTATCCTATGATTACCATTATATAAAGGGATCAATCTCACTATTCATCAGGGTTATAGAACTACAATATCCCGGATCACACAACGGTTGCCAATTTAGATAATGTACGGTATGATCGTTAATTCAAGGGGCTCCTCTCTCCCTTATTCAGTTACCACTTATCTGATCAGGGTTAGCATCTGTTCACATAGCAGCATCTGACTAGAAGAATAGGTTACCCTCTCATACAAGAACACACGGCACATGTCGGTTCACTAAGAACTGGGGTACTTTATTTCCCATCATTACAAACAAACATATAACACCATACTACAACACATAGCCTGCAAAGAAAAGTAAAAGATTAGGTTGTACGCTCTAATAAGAAAGGGTCGACATCACCTTATTAATATGAAGTCCACACTCAGCAGTCATCTAGGTTCCCTTCTCGTCTGGGCCTTGGCTCGTCTTGAAGTCACACCTGCGCAATCACGGGTACACGGCTGCACCGCTATGCGCTGTTCCCTTCACCCTTCTCCAAGCCCCTGGGACCTTCCTCTCATCGGCTACTCTCCTTCCCTGGCTGTTCTGCTAGGATAGTATCTGTCTCTCGATTCTTCTCCGCTTTTAGAATGGTGTCTGTCTTCCCTGGAATAAGTAATAGGTTTGCCACTAACGGCTAGATGCCGCCTACGAACTGACTGCCCAACTATCTCGGGCTTTCACTAATATAGAAGCGTGTTTCTTCATGGAAAATTCCAGCCAGGAACCTGCCGCCCACCAAATTCTTGTACCTCCCCGTACCAAGGACACGTTCCCAGCCGGCCGGCCTGATGTTGTGTCTTCGGCATGAAGAAAAATACAATCCTTCGACAAGGGCCGGCCTGAACCGGTTCTCTCCAAGCGAACAACACCTCGTAACTAAAACATTACACTTGACCTAGAAGCATCCCAAGCTGCCGAGGCAGAAAGAAAGATGGAGTCTCTCCCGTTTGAGGCCTACCAGGCCCGAATTCAGCATAACTCCATGGAAAGTATAATAATACCCTAACTAAAGGACGGATTATCCCTGATACTAGCGAATCTATCCCCCAGCCTATAGGTATAAGTTCTAATCTAGGGAGGAGGATGCAGAATTATATCAAAGTGCCTCGTAAATAGGCTCTATCCCCTACTCTGACCCTTGCACTGGAATGATAAGAGACTGAAGTCACCATCAATCACCTTTCCTCAAAAGAGGGCCGGGAAAATCAAGCAGAACATCTCACCCTTGACTTCAGTCTATTATACATTCATCAAACAGAACTAACATCTGTGGAAGAATAATAGGAAACAAAACTAACTGATCTATGTCTAGTACCAGGCTTGCAGTATTGAAGTAGAGAAGGAATACACTGAATAAAGCAACAGATAGCAATCAAAATGCTAATAGTAATCAAAATCCCCCCTAATATTTGACGCAACATATGTAAATCAGGTAGCCAATTAAAGAGCCAGTCAAACCAGCCCTGGTCAATGTGTTTTCTAACCTCTTCCGTCAAGTCATGAAGTTTGTCAATATGAGCCTGAATGGATTTTTTATGGTCAGACTGGTTAAAACAACAAAGACCCTCAAAATCAGAACAATCATGACCATGTTTAAGCAAAAGATAATCAATAGCCGCCCGGTTCTGCAAGATAGCTCTATGTTCACCCTGGGCGTCTAATAGTATGTCAGACAAAATTGTAGAAGTATGATTAATGGATTTTACCATCCAGCAGGCCATTTTCCCAATAGACTTGGCATTATAGACCGCCAAGGCAGGAACACCAACAATTGAGAAAGCTAAGCTAAGGTATTCAGATTTGGAATATAAATGCATAGACGAATCACAGTCCACCTGTAACATTACAGCATCTCGGATCACACGGGAATTAGCATGAGGATGTGAGGAGAACATCAACAAACTCAGTCTGGTAATGGCACAAGGGCCTCCGGAAATGTTCGCGGGAATATATGGCCAGGATATATTACCACAAGAGAAGAGCCAACCAGAGGGTAGCAGCATTGTACGGTAATGACTGGGGGTCACCACTAAACTCTTACAAGTCATATTATTTTGAACAGAGATACATAATTTCGGTGATCTTCGGAAGCACAAAGTCCTTTCATGAGCTGTGAATGATGTAGCACCTTTCAATTTTAAACGCACACACTCAGAAATAGCATTGGGATCACAAGTAAGGAAGAAGCATAAATCACCCTGCGTGATATTATAAGTTATTATCTGGGACTGGATCAAGGGTGTCGAATCGGACAACTCAGTACATAAAGGGCAGTATTCATGTGTAGCAACGTCTCCCAAAAGGACATTAGGGCGGGCATTCGATACATTGAAAATATGGGCCAAAGTCTCTAATGAAGCAGGGACAGCAACTAAACAAGTCGCTAGAATGTCAGTCACCGAACGCATCGGTGTTAAACAAAAATGAGGGGCATTAGTCACTCGCTTGGCCAAAGTAGTCCAAAAGTTCGATGATGAATCCCACGCAGCAAAGGAACGCGGCATCCGGGTTCTCAAATCAGCCCGGGTTGATGGGTTCCCTCCTCTCCCGTCGTAGCAGTCCAAAAGGAGTCCAACGCCGACACATCCTGCAGCAACAGTCCAGAGAATTGTGGTAAATAAATAAATAATACCCTATTTTTGACTAGGCATATAGCATAACAGATAGCTCAATAAATAAGAGTCAAGATTCGAGGTAGTAGGAGTTTCTGCAGGTTTATTACAGCATAAGGACAGGATCAGGACAACCTGCATAGGATGACCCAGCAGCTGCTGGGGCCGGGTCTGGGATGAGCGCGCTAACTTTTAATAACAATACATGAACTTATATACATAGCGCAAACACATAGCATTGCATTGCAGTAGGCGTAGCAGTGGGTGGAGCAGAAGGCGTGACGCGTAGCAGTCGCGAAAGATAACAGTAAAAGTAGGTGTAACTGGGCGTATACATAGACATGTGGTGCAAACGTAACAGAATATGTCATGAATGGGGCGGAAACATAGGAGGGGGCTACCTAAGGAGCCGGGACCTCTAACCTGGTGGTGCACGCAAACTGGCAATGACGTATTACTAGGAGAAGCTGGGGGCTATGAACTCTGTGCTAGGAGCAGAGACTAAAGTCTGGAGGGTCGGAGCGACTTGTACCTAAACCCTATCTAGTATCTGATGTTTAGGGAACATGTTGATATAAACTAGAAGTCATGAGGGGAAAGGCTAACTTGATTCTAAGACTGGACCATGCATTATTCTACATGTAGTGTGTGATGAAGAATACTAAATGACCATTAAATACAGTATTTCTCTAACGTGGAGCCGCATAGGCTAGACAATGACGGGAACTATTGATGCAGTTCAGTAGCTTAGGAATGCAGAGAAGGAGGACTGAACTGATAACTGGAACTATAACATACTTTTGGCAGACTCAGAGGCAGAGCCAGGCTGCACCGGGCACTGCGAGGCAGGAAGTAAGTGAAGGGTCGAGGATACAGGTGGGGGCTGTATCGCTCCTCAGCGAGACTTCAGGAGACAGGAGCTGAATCTGTGGTCCGGGCCCTTTTGAGGCCTGGAAACGGGGACTTTATAATGGAATAACGTGCACACTGAGAAACGTGGCAACGTAACTTTACATAGGCCTGATATTCGTAGTATTCACGAGGACTGGAAACTAGCATACTAAAGGTGGACACAACTGTAATTGCGTCATTAATCGGACATGGGGAATAACATATGCATATTGGTCATGCACACATAACATATGATGGATGAGGCGTAGGGACACAGAACATGGCAAAATTTACTTTTCCACATTCCCTCCTCGTCACTACGTTTCCATCAGGAAACATCAATTTTCATGATACCATCTATCATTTCATACAGTACCATTTGCTCGTCTCGA
Organism: Lissotriton helveticus; assembly: GCF_964261635.1. Lineage (NCBI taxonomy): Eukaryota > Metazoa > Chordata > Amphibia > Caudata > Salamandridae > Lissotriton > Lissotriton helveticus. The sequence goes on along the minus strand of NC_136059.1, from coordinate 169,626,158 downwards.
ATTATCTTGGAACGGGACTTAGAACGGGGCTTAGGACTAGGAATACAAGAGGTAGCACACATGCTGCAAATCGCAGGGCCACATTGTATACAGAGGCAGCAGCTAAATATGATCGCTACTGCAATACTTAGAAAGGACAGGAATTTCCATCCCCATGCGGAAATTATATTCCAGAACCAACCGGACCATGTCCAGGTGCCTGGATCTTGATGTAACAGATGGGCAATTTTATGGAGTCTGGTTATAGCTGAATAAACAGACGGCGCGTTATTTGGAATGAAAATGCAACAACTAGATCCGAGGACTCTACAGGCCCCGCCCCTATCGGCCAGTATGACGTCAAGGACGAGACGATTCTGTAAAACGACAATTCTCATAAAGGATTGCTCTTCAGTTAGGTTACCTAGAGCGGAGGCAGTCTCATCTACTACTGCTTCAAGGGTTCTTGTTAACCTACGAATTAGCTTACTATTTACAACTGTGCCTAAATAAGGGAAAACACCTTTATCTATATCAATGAATTGCTCTGCGGCAGTTTCAGTATAATCGACAATCGGGAGATTTCTCTTGTGTCTGGTATGTATTAGGAAGGAATTCCTATGGTAGTCAGGTGGGGCTAGAAAAACAGGCGGCAGTAGGAAGGCAATGTAACAGGTTCCCTCCCAATCGAGGGGCAGACGAACATATGCAGTTTGACCACAAACAAAATAAGAATGACGTGAGGCTTTAAAAATAGATTTCCCACTGTCACTATACTGAATAACAGTAGTACATTCACTATGGCCTACGTGTACAGAACCATAATTACGGACACATAATTCGCCTTTGACTGGTAGTACTGAAATAGCAGGTGAGTCTGGAGTAGTATCAGACTGAACATTCAGGACCATGAAATTCGACGAATAATTACCTACATTATACACTTCATTTTCTAGATCTAACCCGGTTCTGTGGGGGAGACCTTGCTTGTCTGGGAAACATGTACTGTTAAGAAAAGACATATCTGTTGCGGATGACGTTAACGTGGACCATGCTCCACACGAACCATTATGTGAAAAAGGATAAGGAAAGAGTGGCAGAACTCCCTTCGGTGTCTGGAAAGGGGGGAGTCGACCACACACCCAACAATTAGTGGCATTGCTGGTCTGGTGTGAATAATGTAACATACGGATAAATGAATTATTACGCATAGCGAGGCGGTAAGAATATTCGTGAGGAGGCAGATCACTAAACGTGTGCTCTACTGTAGCATTAGCAGACTTATTTACATGAGAAACTGGAAAATATAGGAAAAAGGCATAACTGGTGCAGGAAATCATTAGGCTGATGAATAATATGAAACTTAGAAAAACGATACATTGAATTGAGTTTTTACTGACTCTCTCACTATGGGGGTCTATTTTATACATGTCAGAAACAATCTAACCGTTTCACCTAGGGGAGGACTTATACAATCAAACTGACTGACTTACTAGACCGTAGTTTTTGCTTATACTCCTGTTGCGGAGTTTTCTCTAACAGGGAAGGGGTTGTAACAATGTCTTTTGCGGGACAGTCCTTAGGAACAATATTTCGGCAGTCTTTAAAATCCTGGGACTCCTTGGAAATGTTTTTAGAAACGGGTTTCAATCCATTGAAAAGTTTTACATGAGAAAGGTGGACCCACCCCTTCCTGCCTTCCAGCTTGACGGCAGTACGGGTGGTCAAGAGGACCTGACGTGGCTCCTTCCAACGAGGTTCCAGCGGACTTGATCTGTCAAAATTCCGGACCATCACAAGGGAACCTGGAACGATTTCATGCGGTGCCACCTCGGTATTGTCTGGAAAGGCGGCGGCAACCTGTGAACGACATGAGTTGAGGGCAGACATCAAGGAAGCTAGGTAATCTGTCAACATATTACATGAAACATCGGTAATACTTCGGGGTCTAGGAGTACCCCACATGTTAGGGGGGCGGCCGAATACGACCTCATACGGGGACAGACCTGATCTGGAATGTGCGACCATGCGCATATAAAATAGAGCAACTGGCAGAGCTACTAGCCAGTCCACACCTTTTTCTTTACAAACTTTTGCAATACGGATTTTCAGGGTCTGATTATGTCTCTCGACTAGACCGGCTGCTTCAGGATGGCGTACACAATGGAACTTCCACTGGTACCCTAACAACAGGGAAACATGCTTCATTAACTCTGAGGAGAATGGCTGACCGTTATCAGAATATACGACTCTAGGGAGTCCATATCTAGGGAAGAATTCACGAACCAACTGCTTGGCAGTGGTCGCGGCTGTGTAATCTGGGACTGGATATGCTTCTGTCCACCTGGACAAAGCGCATACTACTACAAGGACATACTTGAAACCTCGACATCGCTCCATTTGAATATAATCCATCTGGAGGACCTCAAAAGGGTGGTCAGGGGGCTGGAAACCACCTTGTTCCACCGGGACACTTTTACCTGGATTAAACTGACAACATATCATACAGGTACGGACTTTCTGCTTGGCTGCAGCTCGTAAATGCTTGTTGAACCAAATGTTCTGGATACTGTCTAACATAGCTTTTTCTCCTAAATGTGCTGGACTATGTGCGGTATTGATAATGACTTGAACCATAGAGTCGGGGAGAAACCATGTGGCTCTACCCTTTGTTAACCATCCTTGATCTGTCTGGACCCCTCCTTGTTCGGACCATTTCTTGATTTCCTCGGGAGTAGCATGTAACTGGATATCTATGACATCTTGTGTAGGGTCCTTAACTGTCATGCATGTAGTCGGATCTGGAGAATGTGTCTGATTAACTGGAATGTCTAGAGTCTGTGCTGTAAGCTTGGCTGTGCGGTCTGCTAGATCGTTACCTTGGGAAATAATGTCAGTAACTTTCGTATGTGCTTTGCATTTCATGATAGCAATGGATGTCGGTAAATGTATGGCATCTAACAGAGCTTGAATAAGGAGACCATGCTGAATCTTGGTTCCATGAGAAGTCATGAAACCTCTCTCCTGCCAGAGCACTCCAAAGTCGTGTACAACTCCGAATGCGTAACGTGAATCTGTATAAACATTAACTTTCAGGTTCTTGGCGTGTATACAGGCTTGTGTCAGAGCAACTAGCTCTGCTGCTTGAGCGGACAGGGTATCAATACGGTGTGTTTCAATAACTTCGGTGTCAGTAGTCACTGCATACGCGGCGACTAGTTCTCCTGTACTAGTTCTCATACATGAACCATCCACATAAAGGGTCAGGTCAGGATCTGGTAACGGAATGTCTGTCAGGTCTTGTCTTGGCTTTGTCGTAATGTTAACTACTTCCACACAGTCATGTGGGTCAGGGTTCAAACTGACTGATGGTAACAGTGTAGCAGGATTCAGGACGTTGCAGCGTCTAATTTCTATGTGTGGCTGGAACAGTGTCAATTCATAACCTGTTAAACGTGCAATTGTCAAGTGCTGAGTTTGTGTTCGGTTTAAAAGAACTTCCACGGAATGTGGAACTTGTACTGTCAGGGAATGTCCTAAAACTATGGAATCACTTTGTCTGATAGCTAGTGCGGTGGCTGCAACTGACTTAAGGCACGCAGGCAACGCCTGGGCGACTGGATCTAATGTGCTAGAAAAGTAAGCACAGGGCTTGGATTGTCCTGCTTGATCTTGTGTGAGAACAGATAATGCTGTACCTTCACGTTCAGTAACGAAAAGTGTAAAAGGCTTACTGTAGTTCGGTGTAGCTAGAACTGGAGCTTGACATAGGGCTTTCTTTAACTCGTTGAAACTAAGTGTATGTTCAGATGTCCAAGGGAGGACAGTCGATACGGCTGCCTCCTGTGTCGTTAACTGTATCAGTGGCTTGGCTAGAAATGCATACTGGGGAATCCATTGTCTACAATAAGAAGTAAGGCCGATAAAAGCACGTACCTCCTTCTGGGTTCTGGGCTGGGGAAGACTCGCTATTAACTGGATACGGTCGGGTGTCAACTGCCTACCCCTCTTGGACAGTAAGTGTCCTAAGTAGACCACTTGCTGGACACAGAATTGAAGCTTCGAAGGGGACACCTTGTGCCCCATCTCGGCTAGAAAATACAAGACTGTAAGTGATGCTCGCTCGCAAGCACGTTCAGAACGGGCTGTGATCAGTAGATCATCGACATATTGGAGCAGGGCAGTGTCCGTTGGCATGTGAATGTTGTCTAGTTGTCTCTTAAGTGCCTGACTGTAAATACTAGGACTTTCTGTGAAACCTTGAGGAGCGCGTGTGAACATATAGCTCCTACCATTTAAACAAAATCCGAAAAGAAACTGGCTGTCTGGATGAATAGGAACACTAAAAAATGCATTCTTGAGGTCTATGACAGTGAAGAACGTGGCTTCAGAATCAATAGCTGTTAATAGGGAAGAGATATCTGGGACTACTGGGTACTGAGGAATAATACATTTATTAAGCTCTCGTAAATCAATCACTAATCGATATACTGGGGGTGCATTTGGATCAGTACGTTTCATGACTGGAATGATCGGAGAATTACATACATTGGAGTCAGTTTCTACAACTACTCCTTGAGCCATGAGCTCGTCAATAATTTTGGATAAGGCTGCTACAGCCTCAGGTGGCAATCTGTACTGTCTGATTCGTGGTAACACTACACCTGGTTTGAGAGTCACACGATAGGGTGTGATTTGCATATAACCTACATCTGTTGGACCTTGTGCCCATAGATGCTGCGGAACATTAGACAGTCTGGAATCAAAATCTCGTAATACATAGTGACCCTTAAAGTCACGTAGGAACAGACGTATTCCCTCTGGGGAACAGCAAATGACTGCACCTAACTCTTTCAGTGTCTTAATGCCTAATAGATTTTCTGGACATGACTTAGTAAGTAACAGATCAGTAGTGCGGGACAATGGACCTACTTCTAGAGTAACTGGCTTTGAGATCTCATTTATAATGGGTTTTCCTGAAAATCCAAGGGAAACATTTCTTGAGCCTGAGAGCGGAGCCCCTGGAACTTCGGCATGACTAATTGTGGTCCTACTTGCCCCTGTATCGATCAAAAACTTTCTGTCTTTCCCTAATACTTGACTGTGAACATAGGGACCTTCTTGATCTACAGGTATCTCGATGAGAGGCAAGCCTACCTCCCTCTCTAGGCTGTTTCATGAATATGGCTGATACTCTGGATACTCGGACTGTGCATACTGGTACATCTGTGATGTGACATGCTGTGTGGCAGCAATAGGCTGCGGTACTGTAACTGTCTGTTGTGCATTCTGTGACTGAGGAGTCTGTGAAACTTGTTCTTGTCTAGGCGGACGTGGTCTTTCTTTAGTCTTACCAGTAGCTATGTTATGTTTCAGAACTGCACACTCGTTTATAAAATGACCTGGCTGTTTACAATAATTGCAGTTCCCTTTAACGGGAGCTGCAGGATGACTGGCTTGATTCGGACCCCTCTTCTGACTGTCTTGAGGAACAGATTGTGCAACTAGCACTTTCATTTTCGTGTCTTTCATACGTTTTCTTTCGTGTTCTTGCTCTTCTCTGATTCTATTCTGGTGGTATTGGAGCATCTGGAGCATCTGGGACGGAGTATTTGCTTGCCAGGTGCTTTCGACTTTCAAAACTCGATTTTTAATTTGAGGACTTGAATTCTCGACTAATTTAGTAACGAAAAGGTGAGGGTATGACTCACTACTTGTCTTGAGACCACTGTTAATACTAAAACATTTTTCAAATCTAGAATAAAAATCACTAATATCTTCGTCTTGTTTCTGTTTACAGGCTGAGATTGCATCCCAGTCTTCTTTTCTAGTTGTCAATAATCTGGGTAAAACTTGAATCAATAATTCTGGTAATTCTTTACATTTATCTCCAAGACCGGTACCTGGTACTCGAGCCTTGTCTTCAGCTTCTAGAGCTGTCCAATCGATCTTTTTCTCTCCCACCTCCCATTCTTTTTCCTTTAGCTTTTCATACACCCCTGCGGGTAACAGGACCTTTAACATTTTAATGATATCTGGGTAAGTGTATTCTCCCATACGGAGCATGTCTTTTAATTCTCTATGGAACCCTGCTGGATCTTTGTCATGACAGGGAATTAATTTCTTCATTTCAAGAAGTTCCATCTTTGTTATTGGAGTGTATACAAACACTCGTTGCATTTCGCCACCCGTTCCTTTAACTGGGTGGACTTCTCGTAACGGATTCTGTCGGTCTATGTAGAATGATTTACTTTCTGGGGGTGAGACATGAACAAAATGTGGGTTCAAGAACGTTCTATATTTGTGGCGTTGTTCTAGAATGACACTAATTAAATCGGTACCTAGACCTCTCCATCTGTACTGGAGTAACTCGTTCAGGATATCATGTAACGGACCTGGATCAGAGTGTTGACCCTCATACAGAGTAATGAGGTGCTGAATCATATACATACCCACCAGTCGTTGCTCGGCTGGGGGCATTTTCAGAAACATTTGTGCCACTATTTCGTCTGGAAAAGTGGTAGAATCAGTAATCCATCGGACTGCTGATCGGGCTAGTTCTTGTTCATGCATGGTACTTAACTCACTATAACCGATTCGTGATTTCAGAATGTGATCGGTAGCTTGAAATACTTGTTCTAGAGAACCTTGTTCTGGTGCTGAATGATGAAAAATAGACTTGGGTTCTAGGCGTAAATGGCGATCTGGAAATCTAGATTTTCCTACATACGCTATTCTGGCGGGATTCTCGTCCTCTTCTTCTTCGGGATCAGAGATACTTTCTTTCTCGCTTACTTGTGCTGCTTTACGCTGTTCGTGTATCTTTATTATCTCTTTACGGATTTTCTTGTACATACTCTCCATAGCACCGACGGTCTTGTGCTTACCCTCGGCTATATTATCACTCCACCTTGTCAGGATTCTCATTTCGGCGGAATCTTTAGACGGGTAATCTTGTTCTCTTATTAGACAATTGATCAGGAACTTTAATATCATGAGCTGGATCTCGGCTTTCCTTTGAGACATAGTCTCGCTAATACTTTCTGGATCATCCCCTGTACGGATGAAACGATATATTCTGTCTAGATCTTCTTTCATATTCGGTAAGGTGACTAGATACTCGGCCACCTTTCTTACGCGAAATGAATATAAAACCATATTATCCTCGCCTGGGACTGGATCATAGCAACATTCGGCAAGGGATTTTCTTATTTCTGCAACAGACTGATACCTAGGCGTACGCTGTGATGCTTGTGCATGTAATTCGGCTAACGTTAAACGCTTGTGTGGCGGCGGGGTTTGAGGAGGACCTCCTCCTGCAGCCCCTAAACTGGAGTCGTCTACTGAGGCTCTACGTCCTGGCAGAGTGGGAAATGGAAATGTAGGCTGGACTTGTATGGCGGGCTGGACCGGGGGTACCGTAACAGGTACTCCGGTGTCTGGAGGAGCGGGAAGTGCCTGATTTACAGGGACTGGCGGAGCGCGAACAGGATTTGCATATTCTGGGACTGTGTCGTCCAAGTAGGACGAAATAAAAATATCAGCTGCGGTCGGTTTGTGACGTAGCTTGGTCGGAAGTAATGGTGGCGGGAAATTACTGGATGCCTCTGGGGTCGCTTTTGGCAAGCCCTCGGCAAGAAGAGGATACATACCCTTAATGAGGGCATGCCTCTGTCTGTCTGACTGTTCGGCTTTGACTCGTTCACCTATCTCGATTAATTCTCTTTCTTGGGCTCGTTCTTGGGATTCTCTACTTAACTCTGACTTTCTGACTTCCTTTTCGGTTCTTCTATGCGCTTCTTTACGCCATAACTCGATGGCATCTTTCTGTGACTGTCTGGCTTTCTTTTTCCATAATGCTTCTTCTACTCGCATGATACATTCGGCATCCCATGTACCCGATACGGGCCATCTATACTTTTCTTCTAACTGTTTGGTATACTCTACCCATAAATCTAGATACAATATGGCGCTTATGCCATGTTTCTGATACATAAAGTGACCTGGACTGTCCCTAGGCGGGACAGGAACTGCTTCTTCTAATAAACCCTTTCTAGTTTTTAGCTGACGTAATCTTGAAAAGAGCGGCATTGTAAACTTGAATCGGAACACAATACAATACACGAAGAACAATAACAATTGGGAAAACAATTCAGGCATACCACGACATTGGAATTACATTAAACAATATCATAACATAACAGTTCGAACAGAATATTACCTGGAATACTTGAGAACAGAAACAGAACAGAATTTCTCGAGAACGGAACAGACTAGAATTACTGGATGCACTGCTGAAACAGTACGGAACATACCGGTCCCATAAAGGAACGCATCAAGACCCGTATCCACCTAGGTGAACACTTCGTTTGTGAGTCTGGGTACCACCAACCCACGGACCAGGAGTCAATTTAGATTGGTCCTGTCTAGATACTACCCCAGCAATGGTACTCACCGGGCAGCAAGAACGGAAAGCCTCGGACGGGACTGGGCTGACGACGACGGACTTCGGACTTCAGTTACGGGTGGGCCTCCGGATACCTCGGACCTTGGACTCTCGGCTTGGGCTCTGGTCGGGACTCGCCGCGTTCCTCCACCGTCTCGTTCGGATGCTGGACCGCCTCCTCCGTCTCCTCCGTGGGCCTGAGGGATACTTGAGCAGAAATATCTGCCACTGCGCAGAAGAGTTCCGTCACGACTGTAGAGGGTCAGGGGGTCGGCGTGGCTTCACCGACGCGTGGGGAAAGGGCAAGTCCCTGTTCGGGCGCCATTATGTGGTAAATAAATAAATAATACCCTATTTTTGACTAGGCATATAGCATAACAGATAGCTCAATAAATAAGAGTCAAGATTCGAGGTAGTAGGAGTTTCTGCAGGTTTATTACAGCATAAGGACAGGATCAGGACAACCTGCATAGGATGACCCAGCAGCTCCTGGGGCCGGGTCTGGGATGAGCGCGCTAACTTTTAATAACAATACATGAACTTATATACATAGCGCAAACACATAGCATTGCATTGCAGTAGGCGTAGCAGTGGGTGGAGCAGAAGGCGTGACGCGTAGCAGTCGCGAAAGATAACAGTAAAAGTAGGTGTAACTGGGCGTATACATAGACATGTGGTGCAAACGTAACAGAATATGTCATGAATGGGGCGGAAACATAGGAGGGGGCTACCTAAGGAGCCGGGACCTCTAACCTGGTGGTGCACGCAAACTGGCAATGACGTATTACTAGGAGAAGCTGGGGGCTATGAACTCTGTGCTAGGAGCAGAGACTAAAGTCTGGAGGGTCGGAGCGACTTGTACCTAAACCCTATCTAGTATCTGATGTTTAGGGAACATGTTGATATAAACTAGAAGTCATGAGGGGAAAGGCTAACTTGATTCTAAGACTGGACCATGCATTATTCTACATGTAGTGTGTGATGAAGAATACTAAATGACCATTAAATACAGTATTTCTCTAACGTGGAGCCGCATAGGCTAGACAATGACGGGAACTATTGATGCAGTTCAGTAGCTTAGGAATGCAGAGAAGGAGGACTGAACTGATAACTGGAACTATAACATACTTTTGGCAGACTCAGAGGCAGAGCCAGGCTGCACCGGGCACTGCGAGGCAGGAAGTAAGTGAAGGGTCGAGGATACAGGTGGGGGCTGTATCGCTCCTCAGCGAGACTTCAGGAGACAGGAGCTGAATCTGTGGTCCGGGCCCTTTTGAGGCCTGGAAACGGGGACTTTATAATGGAATAACGTGCACACTGAGAAACGTGGCAACGTAACTTTACATAGGCCTGATATTCGTAGTATTCACGAGGACTGGAAACTAGCATACTAAAGGTGGACACAACTGTAATTGCGTCATTAATCGGACATGGGGAATAACATATGCATATTGGTCATGCACACATAACATATGATGGATGAGGCGTAGGGACACAGAACATGGCAAAATTTACTTTTCCACAGAATGATCTGAAAGAAAATCAAAGACAGGCATTATTCATTCTCGTAGGTAACATTTGTCAGCTGGGACAGCTTCCCAGCTATCTTTCCCTGGTCTCATGACTAGAACAGTATTATCATGACCGGTTGCAATAATCTCAGCTTGTTCAGGGGGATTCTTAGGCGATTGCACCCAAACTCTAGCTCCAGGATTATCCGTGGAGCCGAATCCTTTTTGTCCTCGTACAGTTAGCAACGTTGGGGCAGTGCCTTTTGTGATCTCACCACTGAAAACAGGCATTATCAACAATTGAGCAATTCGGTCAGTTTTATGAATCGGTAAATCAACCTCACTGCTATTCAGCAGGAGCACCTTAATCTCTCCCTGATAGTCACTGTCAATGACTCCTCTGAGTACTTGAACACCTTTTACAGCCAGCCCCGATCTAGGGGCGGTTAATCCAAAATTTCCAGTGGGTATACAGACACCAACACCGGTTTCAATGATGACTCGATCTTTACTTTTTATAATAGTATCATTCATGGCATGCAGGTCTAGACCTGCCGACCCCGGGGTCGCTATGCATCGAGCCAATGCTCCGGGGGTAATTTCCCAGTATATCACAGTATCCCCGATCTGATTGGGCTTTGCATCGACATTTGGAGGAAACAAACGCATCAATGGAGATTCAGCATTTAGAAAGGGACGATTATTCAAAATTAACAAGGCCTGGAATAAACAGTCCCTCCAATTCCTATAGCGGTCGCCGGTTAACTTCCACAGTTGATGTTTCAGCAAACCGTTCATCCGCTCAATGAGGCCTGAGGCCTGCGGATAATATGGTATATGAAACACCCATTCAATATTATTTTCCACACAAAATTCCTGTACCAATCTTCCACGAAAATGGGATGCATTATTAGATTGAATTTGGAATGGGACACCATAATAAAGCATAATCAATTCCAATGTCTTAATTGTATTCACTTGGGTGGCTTGTTTACAGGGGAGGGCCACTAACAGGCCACTGTATGTATCCACAATGGTGCAAATGTATTGACAATTTTTACTCATAGGAAGTGGACCAATATAATCAATTTGCCAAATTTGAGCGGGCAGTTTCCCGCGATGTAAATGACCTTTAACAATTTGAGGCACTTTCCGCTGTCTAGCATGCTGACAAATGGGACAATGCAAAATAATGTCTTTGATTAAATCTAAAGGAATATAAATTCCTCGATCAGCAGCCCACCTGCTAGTGGCTTTCTCTCCATAATGTCCTGCTTTCTGGTGGGCCCATTTCGCCAATCCTTCCATATCAGAATCCTGCATGTCCACCATTGCCTCAGCAATTTTAGATTGTTCATCTGCAATATTATGAAAAAATTTGTCAAGGGAGTCTATTGGGGTATGAGCATCCACGTGAAAGATTGTAACAGTACTCTGCGGGAGCATTTCCCAAATCTCTTGCCATAATTCTTTCCCCCACAGTTCTTTTGAATGCAATTCCCAATTATGGGAATGCCAAGTCGGTAACCAAACTGCCAATCCATTGGCAGTAGACCAGGAATCAGTAAAAATATGACATGTGCCAGGTAACTCTTGCTTCAGCACTTGATAAACAGCATAAAGCTCAGCAAATTGGCTGCTCTTTCCCTCACCAGTTGTACTCAGCAACTTTTGTGTGATCGGATTATAGGACACTGCCTTCCAATGTCATTTTGTCCCTATGAACCTTGCCGAACCATCAGTAAACCAAACGTGGTTTCTATCCTCCGGGGACAAATCATCAAATGGCTTACCCCACTTGACAGGGGATTCCTGTACTAAAGGTACGGAGCATTCACTCTCTGTTTCAACCGATGGTGCCCGCGCCACCTGCTCATGCAAAGATGCAACTCCCTTTGGTCCCACACGTGCCCTGTCCTGTATGTACCATTTCCATTTAATCACACTCGCCTCCTGAGCGTGTCCAATTCTGTGAGTTTTCGGCGAACTCAAAACCCACTGCATGATAGGAATTTCAGGTCGCAAGACCACATCATGTCCCAAAGTTAATTGCTCGGTATCCACCAGAGCCCAATAACATGCAAGCAACTGTTTCTCAAAAGGTGTATAACGCTCACCAGCATCGGGTAACTTCTTAGTCCAAAAACCTAACGGTACTTTACTTCTGCCTTGTTTCTGCCACAAACTCCAATTTGCATAAAGGCCTTGTACAGACACATTCAAATCCACATCACCATCGCACACAGGCCATAAATCCAAGGCATACTGAATTGCTTCTTTTGCCAAGCTAAACGCATCTTGCTGTGGTTTACCCCATTCAAACGCATTCTTTTTACGAGTGACTCGATACAAGGGGGCCAATATTTGACTCAAATGAGGAATATGCTGGCGCCAAAAACCAAATAAGCCAATGAAGCTTTGGGCTTCTTTCCTATTCCTCGGAACTGCAAAATCAAGAATCTTTTGTTTTACTTGTGGAATCACTTCTCTGTGACCTTCATGCCAATTAATACCCAAAAATTTTACAGTCTGGGATGGACCTTGTAATTTATCCGGGTTGATTTCCCAACCTTTCTCATGCAAACACTCAAGGATTTTATCTAATTGGGTCTGAACTTCATCTTGTGTTTCACCTTGAATCAGAACATCATCAATATAATGACATATCTGAATTTTCGAATGTACAGGTACCTCAGCCAAATGCTCTGCCACCAGCCGGTGACATATCGTAGGACTATGCACATAGCCCTGGGGAAGACTTCTAAACGTCATTTGACGTCCGTTCCATGTAAAACTGAATTGTTCCTGGCATTCAGGGGCAATCGGGATTGAAAAGAAAGCATTAGCAATATCAATGGACGCATACCATGTACCTGGATGCTTTTGAATTCTTTCAATTAAAGTAATGATATCCGGTACTGCGACAGTCATAGGGGGCGTATACTTATTCAATTCTCGATAATCAACAGTCATGCGCCAGGAGTTATCACTCTTACGCACGGGCCAAACAGGATTATTCCAGGCAGAAGTAACCGGAGTTATAACTCCTGCATCCACCAAATCCTGAATAGTGGTACTAATTTCTTCATGACCACCTGGAATACGATACTGCTTCTGGCATACCACTTTTGTCGCCTGGGGAATCTTTATGGGGGGCATTCTTAAACGACCAACCCGTACGGGTCTGGACGATATATAATGCTTAGTTCCAAATTGATAACATCCATCATCCAAATGTAAAGTCATTCCTTTCAAAATGTCAATTCCAATGATATACTCTACGAGGGGCACGACTAATACAGAATATTCTTTTCTAGGAATTCTGCCTATTCTCATTTCAATTGTAGTTTGTACTGCGGGAGTTTCCTTTCCACCTAAACCAGTAATTGTAAAAAATTGGCCTTTAAATTTCTTTGATTTTCCATGAATAAGAGTGGCCTCCGCTCCTGTATCTACCAATGCTCGGGCCCTTTGAATATTACGATGTCTCCAAAAAATTTCAATATCTACATAGGGTCTATTATCTCGGTGAGCCCATCTGTGTACGGGAGCTTGACCTACTTCCTAGTAATTTTTACTGCGTTCTATCATCCAGGACAAATCAGGATAAAGGTTCTCACGTTTCTCAGGTATCAATATATCATGTTCATATCCATCTCCCTTACGAAATGGATTCCTGTCCTCCGCATTATACTGTGAATTTCGATCGGAAAATCTGTGTCGATCCTCCCTCCTCCTCAACTCAGGGGACTGATCTCTTTCATCTCTACGTCGGCTGTTACCATAATCATCTCTCCCCCTTTCTCTCTCCCCCTCTCTCTCTCTCTCTCTTCCATGACGAGGGGACGCATCACGTACATATCGTCGATCATCACGACGATCAGAACGCACACGTCGGTTATCATCACCGCTGTCATCAGAATACTCACGATCACACTCAGTCGTCCGCACACGCCGGGCACCCTCCTTTCGGTCCAAACCGCGCTTGCGAAACAAGTCCCACAAACGAGAAGTAGTTTCACCATCAATATCCTCCTTCCTCACACCATCAGCCAAAAGTGCCATAAACATGTCACGTCTAGTAAGCTTATTGTCTCCAGGAGTACGAGTGTCAGGCCGAGACTGACGATCAGGTTTAAACCAATCACCCAACTCACCGAGCTGGCGCACAGATTCCAGTACCATAGACAACGCATTACCAGTCTGATTGATCAATAAGGTCATCATGACCTGCTTATAAGCAACCGGGGAAGAACGAATAATACGATTCCGCACAGAAGACGTCAACAAACCATCAACCAATCTGTCAGCAGTACTCAGAAAAATTGCAGTTTTCATCACCTCCTCTTTGAGACGTTGTGCAGCATCGCGCAATGTATACCACGGCTTGTCATTCACAGGCCAGTCAGATTCAGTAGGGTACTTTTGATTACACCCCTCAGTCGCCAACTGAAGCAAACTGATTTGACCACCACCATTATAATTACGAAAATGATCTTGTACAGTAGAATCCGAACTCAAGGAACAGAACTTCAAAGAATCGCCAGCATCCAACATAATGCCAGCAGCGCCCAGTTCATAAAGGCGCACCATCCACGTAAGCAAGGTCTCACCAGCGCGCTGTCGAAAGCGCTGCAAAATATCACTAATTTCCTGTTGAGTAAAATCCTCCAAAGAATCTAAAGGAATACCGTTCGGATTACCGGGAGTCTGCTGCAACTTCCTACGAAAAACAGGATGTGCAGAGACCGCAGAAAGAACACCAGAAGGAGCCTGATCAGTAAACCTAGGAGAACAACCCGTATGGGAAGTATCAACAGAATGCGAAGAACGATCACAGTCGCGGGACTCAACATCCGTAGCACAAGAAGCAGATTTAAAAGCCCGTCTAGAGCGAGAAGACTCGCGATTGTTAGACTCCTCATCCGAGGAACGAGAATCACTCGAATTCCAGATATTACCATCCCATTCATCAGGATTCCAATCCAGTCCGGCTTTCGCCACGACCAATCGCACTTTCCGTTTAGAAACGTGACTCCGACGATTCTTGTATTTATAACGTGCAATCCGCACAGCCGCCCTTTCGGCGATAGTCTGATACGTCTCAAGCTTGTCGGCAAGCAATTTATTTTGACACCGCAACAAAGTATGATCATTCTGAATTTCAACAAACTTCCGTTCCATGTCCACATGCTCCTTCTGCAATTTCAACAACCTCTCATGTACAAGTCTGTACGCAGACAAGACAATCCAACCCCTGCGTCCCAAAATAGGAAGCTCATCACCCTTCGCAACTGGCGCCTTCTGCAAACAGGAAATCACATCATCCGGCTCCGCCAGCCCCAGACAAGAATTCCAACTTTCACTCAAACCAGTAGAATCAGCCCACTCGCGGGCCAAGGCCTCATAAGGCGTTGAATCCCAGCCGGGAATATCAACAGGCAACTTAAAAACAGATTTCGACTTTCTCAAAAACATTTCGACAAAACAAAACTACACACACAAAATAGAAAAAGAATACACAAACGAAAGCACGTATACGCCGAGGAGAAATAGAAAGACAACAACGACGCACACAGGTTTCGTAAACGGTTCGTGACGCCAAATGTTCTGCTTGGGTTCTCAGATTAGATAGAACCAGCTCATCAGAGCCTTACTGACCCAGCCAGAACGTTACCCTCTGCCCCTCCCTAGGACCTATTCACAACAGGTATCTACCCCCTAAGGACAGGGAATTCCTAAGATGCATACCATGTACCTCCTATAATATTAGCAATCAATGGCCTCCCGGTCCCATTCGAACCCAGACCTCTCTACCCAGACGGCAGTATCAGAATCGGCGATCTCGCGGTCCCATATGAACCCAGACCTCTCTACCCAGACGGCAGTATCAGAATCGGCGATCTCGCGGTCCCATACGAACCCAGATCTCTCTACCCAGACGGCAGTATCAGAATCGGCGATCTCGCGGTCCCATACGAACCCAGACCTCTCTACCCAGACGGCAGTATCAGAATCGGCGATCTCGCGGTCCCATACAAACCCAGATCTCTCTACCCGGACGGCAGTATCAGAATCGGCGGCCTCGCGGTCCCATTCGAACCCAGACCTCTCTACCCAGACGGCAGTATCAGAATCGGCGATCTCGCGGTCCCATACGAACCCAGATCTCTCTACCCAGACGGCAGTATCAGAATCGGCGGCCTCGCGGTCCCATTCGAACCCAGACCTCTCTACCCAGACGGCAGTATCAGACTCGGCGATCTCGCGGTCCCATACGAACCCAGATCTCTCTACCCAGACGGCAGTATCAGAATTGGCGATCTCGCGGTCCCATACGAACCCATATCTCTCTATCCAGACGGCAGTATCAGAATCGGCGATCTCGCGGTCACATACGAACCCAGATCTCTCTACCCAGACGGCAGTATCAGAATCGGCGATCTCGCGGTCCCATACGAACCCAGATCTCTCTACCCTGACGGCAGTATCAGAATCGGCGGCCTCGCGGTCCCATTCGAACCCAGACCTCTCTACCCAGACGGCAGTATTAGAATCGGCGATCTCGCGGTCTCATACAGACCCAGACAACCTACCCAGACGGCAGCTTATCCTATGATTACCATTATATAAAGGGATCGATCTCACTATTCATCAGGGTTATAGAACTACAATATCCCGGATCACACAACGGTTGCCAATTTAGATAATGTACGGTATGATCGTTAATTCAAGGGGCTCCTCTCTCCCTTATTCAGTTACCACTTACCTGATCAGGGTTAGCATCTGTTCACATAGCAGCATCTGACTAGAAGAATAGGTTACCCTCTCATACAAGAACACACGGCACATGTCGGTTCACTAAGAACTGGGGTACTTTATTTCCCATCATTACAAACAAACATATAACACCATACTACAACACATAGCCTGCAAAGAAAAGTAAAAGATTAGGTTGTACGCTCTAATAAGAAAGGGTCGACATCACCTTATTAATATGAAGTCCACACTCAGCAGTCATCTAGGTTCCCTTCTCGTCTGGGCCTTGGCTCGTCTTGAAGTCACACCTCCGCAATCACGGGTACACGGCTGCACCGCTATGAGCTGTTCCCTTCACCCTTCTCCAAGCCCCTGGGACCTTCCTCTCATCGGCTACTCTCCTTCCCTGACTGTTCTGCTAGGATAATATCTGTCTCTCGATTCTTCTCCGCTTTTAGAATGGTGTCTGTCTTCCCTGGAATAAGTAATAGGTTTGCCACTAACGGCTAGATGCCGCCTACGAACTGACTGCCCAACTATCTCGGGCTTTCACTAATATAGAAGCGTGTTTCTTCATGGAAAATTCCAGCCAGTAACCTTCCGCCCACCAAATTCTTGTACCTCCCCGTACCAAGGACACGTTCCCAGCCGGCCGGCCTGATGTTGTGTCTTCGGCATGAAGAAAAATACAATCCTTCGACAAGGGCCGGCCTGAACCGGTTCTCTCCAAGCGAACAACACCTCGTAACTAAAACATTACACTTGACCTAGAAGCATCCCAAGCTGCCGAGGCAGAAAGAAAGATGGAGTCTCTCCCGTTTGAGGCCTACCAGGCCCGAATTCAGCATAACTCCATGGAAAGTATAATAATACCCTAACTAAAGGACGGATTATCCCTGATACTAGCGAATCTATCCCCCAGCCTATAGGTATAAGTTCTAATCTAGGGAGGAGGATGCAGAATTATATCAAAGTGCCTCGTAAATAGGCTCTATCCCCTACTCTGACCCTTGCACTGGAATGATAAGAGACTGAAGTCACCATCAATCACCTTTCCTCAAAAGAGGGCCGGGAAAATCAAGCAGAACACACCCCCACCTAAGTCAATACATAACAATAAAATGATAATAGCATTGTGTTATTATAATTTTATTGTTCCTTTGTGAAATGCTCAGAAAGCATTGGCTGATGCTTCTCCGCCTTAGTAGAGGAGCCACTGCTGATGTAAACACAGGGCCCTACTTAAATTACTTGGATTTATTCACAAATGCATTGTGGAGTACATACAATAGTACTCCTGTTGCACTCTTTTATGTACTCCAACATATTTTTGTGAAACGTGTCCAAAACATCTAAATTAGGACAAAAAATAGAAATTTTCAGGAAATAATCATATACAGTCCAAAGAAAATGAAAGGACTGAGCCCTCTTTGCACTTCTACTAATAGGTTGTTGGAAGTTCGTATCTATTCTCAAAAGCACATGTGAGTAGGTAGAAAAGTACTCCTGTAGTGATATTTCCAATGCTAGTAAATGCTTTTGTGAATCAGCCCCCAAATATTTCTCCTTCAGGCAGTACATGACACCACACTCCTGTCTCTCACAGAATCTCATCTGCAGTGTTATGCTGATTTGTAGAGCTCACTATCACCTAGGAGAGTATTCTGGCACAGAGCAGGTGTGAGTCTAGCCACACCTAGGGCCTAGTAGGACTATTCAAAAGCCCAGGTCTTTAGTGGCAGGTCATGCCACACTTTAGGAGGGATGTAGGAAAAGTCTCAACCACTGGGTGGGATTTTCCATATGCGTGGGATCTGGTTTGTGAATGGAGATGCAATGGTTGCAGTATACTGGGCCAATCTTATGTAGTGCCTTGAAAAGCGCGGATGAGGAGTTTGAATTGTGCTCTTTTGTGAACTGAACAGCCGTGGAGCTCTTTCAGGTGTGGTGTGATGTGAGTGTGACGTGCGAGGATGAGGGTTATTCCAGCCACCCAGTTCTGAGTGATCTGCAGCATTCTCATGATTTTTTTTTTGTTGATTCCGGCATAAAGAGTGTTTCTGTAGTCCAGATTGCTTGTTCTCAGTGCGTGCATTAAGGTTTTTTGGTTGATGATAGGGATCCATTTGGAAATCTGTATCAGCATCTTAAGAGTATGGAATCATGAGGTGGGGACGGCATTTACTTAGGTGGTCATGTTGAGTTTGCTATCGGTCATGATCCCAAGGTTCTGGCGTGGGGGATGGGGATGGGTGCCGGTCCTACCACTGCTGGCCACCTGGTGTAGTCCCATGGTGATGTGCTCTTCCTAATGATCTGTAACAGGGTCGGGACGGGAGATCTTGTGGACTGGTGGACCCCTGACCCTAACTCCCCTCCTTCCCTGCAGACTGACTCTCTGAGGGCAGAATGGGAAAGCCTTCTTGACCAGGACGGCGAATATGGCTCCGGCGCCTTTAACTGGGCGTATGACGACCAAGACGAGGCTCTGCCCCCTGCTGACGTCGGAGGCTCCAGATTGGTGAAAGGGCAGGAAGTCCTGTATGCAAGGTGTGACATCACCCTGGAGGTAGGAGAAGGAAGCGGAGAAGAGGAACCGGAGAAAACGCGAGGAGAAGACGGAGAGGATGGGAGAAACGAGAGCGGAGGAGAGCCAGGAGGCCAACGACCCCGTGAACCGCCGTGCCACACTCCCGAGGGAGGAGTGTGGCTTTCCCAGGTACGGCGGCGTTGGGCAGCCTGGGTGGGGAAAAAGAGCGCCACTTTGTAATTAATGTAAATACCCCTGTGTGTGGCTTTCCCGTGTTCTTTCCCATACCCTTCACCCTACCTTACCCTTCCCTCGTTCCTCACGACACTCCTCCTCCCCGAGCACGAGCACATTCTGCTTGTATATATCACGGGTGCTCCCTCACAACCACTCAGTTCCAACTCGGGCAAGCCGGTATCAGACGGCGAACTAACGGCTTCCCTCTGTTGGTCTCTTTTCCTTTCCGGTCCGGAGACAGCGTAGCCGAGTGGGAGGAGAAGTAATCCGCCAGGAGCTGCATCGGCCAGACAAAACCGCCACCACGGACAACATAGACTTTGCGAGAGAGAGACTCACCATTCGAACCCGGCGAACCTTAAAAATAAAACCCAGTTTGAAGAAATACTCAGTTCTCCAGCCTGTTACTGTTACCGCGCCCATCTCCTCCTCCCCTCCCACGCCCACATGATCATGATTTTGGCCTTCTCAGTGGTCAGCTTTAGACAGTTGGTCTTCATCAAAATGGAGAATTCAGTCATTCAGTCATTGAACTTGATCTGGGCACTGGGCACCTTGAACGTGAGTGAGAGAATGAGTTGCGTGCCATCAGCATAGGAGAGGGCATTGATGTTGTGAGATCGGATGATGCTGACTAGAAGGATCATGTATGCATTGAAGAGTGTCAGTGCCAGGGAGTATTTTTGCGTAACTCCCCAGATGAGGTCACAGGCATTGTCGTGTAGTTCCTAGGAGTCCATCTGGACCTGTGTGTTTCAGATGACCAAAACTGAGGGCTTGGTGTCCTAACCACTTCCAGACACCCCCACAGGATATGTCAGCCGTTAGCCCAGCTAGCTCTACAGTTCCACTACCACCCCCCTGTATTCTACAGTGGTGTGGATATTTTCTGGCAACCACTGAACATGACAACCTTGATTCCTTAGGGATCGTGGAAAGCAGTACAGTGTGTTTCGCTCAGACACTCGTGCTTGCTTTCTCTCAGAAAATAAACAGGATGGTGATTAGGACAGTTCAACAAATATGTATTGGTCCAGCGACAGTCTTGCGTAAAACATATGTGCTTCAACAATCAGGAGACAGAAGCATACGAAAGAGATTGTTAGGATCAATATTGTAAATAGTAGATACATTTCTACCATTATGCTAATAAGATCAACAGAAGTAGTTCAGATAAAAACAGTAGCACTTGCATATTCCTAAAATGCGCACCCTAATTAATTTGCTTAAATGTACTTAGCCTAACATGGATGCATAAGTGTATATGCGTATAGCTAAGTATATCTGTAGCCAAGAACCCCTAGGGATGAACCAGCCCCCTCACCTGGGGCCCGATGTAGGTAATCCCAGATTACCGATTCTTAAATACCGAATCATACCGATTCGGTATTTAAGAACTGGCAATCGGGATGTATGTAATTGTTCTTAAAAAATTACTGAATCGGTAAGTTTCGGTAATTACCGAATCGGTATTTACCGATTCGGTAATTGCCATTGATTCCAATGGGCCTGGAGGCCCATAGTAATGAACGTCAATTACCGAATTGGTAAATACCGATTCGGTAAATGGGAGAAACATTGAAGGGTGGCAGGGTGTCACTTTGACATCCTGTTGCACCCCTCAAATGTGTATGGGTGCACATGTTGCAGACATACATGCCCTAAGGGCATGTATGTCTGCAACATGGCACTGTTTAAAAAGCAAAAAAAATGCTTTTTAAAGGGTTTTCATTATTTACCACCAACTTCTAGTTGGTGGTAACGAATAACGAATTCTTAGACCCCTGTATAAGCATGGGCGTAAAATCCGCTCCGATCGCGGATTTTTCGGATTTTCGACAAATTCGCAATCCGCGAACTCTCGCGAATTTGACGAAAATCCGTGAATCCGCTCGCGGCGGATTTTTTGCTTGGTTGCGGCGCGCGGCGTGGTGCACGGCGTTCACTTTCCGTCATTTAGCGTTTGCCGAGTTGTTTTTCTTTGCGAGTGCCGCGCAATTTTGGATCTTGATGCGTGATCCCGCGGGAGTTTGGCGCCCGCGAATACGTAATCGCGGCTTGCCACCTTGCACAGCACACCTCGCGAGAGTTCGCAATTGCGAACACGTAGTTGCGGAGGAAAGGAACAATCTCGCACTCGCGAAATAGAGATTTTGCAATTCTGCACAAGAAAATCACCAGCAAACAGGATAAACCTTCAGAAAATTATGATTTTTATCAGAATCACTGCTCAGGTTGACATTTGCATGGCCTTTTTTTTTGCAAGGAGTCCATTTTGGGGGGGGGGAGGAAGGAAGTGCCCCACAGTCTCCAACTTCCTGTTCCTGTCCAGCAGGCTCCTCCCAGTGCTTTGTCCATCTCCTGGTCACTTTCATTTGGATCTGGAGCTGGAAGGATTACTTTTTGTGGGTGCTGCTGGATATTTGGATTTGAGGCCTTTTTGACTGTCTTTGGATCACTTTTGGATTAGAAATCAACTTTCACAAGTAAGTTTGTTTGGGGCATTACAGTTGCTGCAAGTACAATTTTGGAACTTTTTCAGAACATTAAATAAATTATATTGTGGGTAGCCACAGTATCCAGTAGGACCAGGGTTGGTTAGGGGTGCATGATACAACTGTTTTGTTGAATTTAAACACCATTGAGGCCATGGATGGGCTGGGATTGTGCAGATTTTTGTCGTTTTTTTGGGCCTGCTGGTGTGGCCCTTTGCCCAGGGGTGGTGAGTGTTGCATGGGCCTAGTCTTTCTGTGGGGTGTCTTCTTGAATTTAAACATAATTGAGGCCATGGATGGGCTGGGATTGTGCTTATTTTATAGTTTTTTGTCGTTTTTTGGGGGCTGCTGGTGTGGCCTTTTGCCCAGGGGTGGTGGTGCATGGACTGAGTGTGCCTGTGGTGTGGTCTCACTCTCTTTAATGTAAACATCATGGATGGCATTGGATTGTGGTGATTTCTGGCTGTTTTTCGGTTTTTTGGGGGTGTACTGTTGATGTGGACTGGCCATGTGGGTGGTGGTGGTGGCCATCTTGAGTGCTGGCTGGTACAGGCAACATGTGCTTGGGGTGTAAGGGGCCATTTTGAGGAGAGGCAGTGTCTGAGGCCTGCACTTATTTTGCCTACTTTTCATCCATTATGCCCAGGGGTAGTGAGTGTTGCATGGGCCTAGTGTTTCTGAGGGGTGTCTTCTTGAATTTAAACACCATTGAGGCCATGGATGGGCTGGGATTGTGCTGATTTTATTGTTTTTTGTCGTTTTTTTGGGGCTGCTGGTGGGGCCTTTTGCCAAGGGGTAGTGGTGCATGGACTGAGTGTGCCTGTAGTGTGGTCTCACTCTCTTTAATGTAAACATCATGGATGGCATTGGATTGTGGTGATTTCTGGCTGTGTTTCTGTTTTTTGGGGGTGTACTGTTGATGTGGACTGGCCATGTGGGTGGTGGTGGTGGCCATCTTGAGTGCTGGCTGGTACAGGCAACATGTGCTTGGGGTGTAAGGGGCCATTTTGAGGAGAAGCAGTGTCTGAGGCCTGCACTTATTTTGCCTACTTTTCATCCATTATGCCCAGGGGTAGTGAGTGTTGCATGGGCCTAGTGTTTCTGAGGGGTGTCTTCTTGAATTTAAACACCATTGAGGCCATGGATGGGCTGGGATTGTGCTGATTTTATTGTTTTTTTGTCGTTTTTTTGGGGCTGCTGGTGGTGGCTTTTGCCAAGGGGTAGTAGTGGTGCATGGACTGAGTGTGCCTGTAGTGTGGTCTCACTCTCTTTAATGTACACATCCTGGATGGCATTGGATTGTGGTGATTTCTGGCTGTTTTTCGGTTTTTTGGGGGTGTACTGTTGATGTGGACTGGCCATGTGGGTGGTGGTGGTGGCCATCTTGAGTGCTGGCTGGTACAGGCAACATGTGCTTGGGGTGTAAGGGGCCATTTTGAGGAGAGGCAGTGTCTGAGGCCTGCACTTATTTTGCCTACTTTTCATCCATTATGCCCAGGGGTAGTGAGTGTTGCATGGGCCTAGTGTTTCTGAGGGGTGTCTTCTTGAATTTAAACACCATTGAGGCCATGGATGGGCTGGGATTGTGCTGATTTTATTGTTTTTTGTCGTTTTTTTGGGGCTGCTGGTGGGGCCTTTTGCCAAGGGGTAGTGGTGCATGGACTGAGTGTGCCTGTAGTGTGGTCTCACTCTCTTTAATGTAAACATCATGGATGGCATTGGATTGTGGTGATTTCTGGCTGTGTTTCTGTTTTTTGGGGGTGTACTGTTGATGTGGACTGGCCATGTGGGTGGTGGTGGTGGCCATCTTGAGTGCTGGCTGGTACAGGCAACATGTGCTTGGGGTGTAAGGGGCCATTTTGAGGAGAAGCAGTGTCTGAGGCCTGCACTTATTTTGCCTACTTTTCATCCATTATGCCCAGGGGTAGTGAGTGTTGCATGGGCCTAGTGTTTCTGAGGGGTGTCTTCTTGAATTTAAACACCATTGAGGCCATGGATGGGCTGGGATTGTGCTGATTTTATTGTTTTTTTGTCGTTTTTTTGGGGCTGCTGGTGGGGCCTTTTGCCAAGGGGTAGTAGTGGTGCATGGACTGAGTGTGCCTGTAGTGTGGTCTCACTCTCTTTAATGTACACATCCTGGATGGCATTGGTTTGTGGTGATTTTTGGCTGTTTTTCTGTGTTTGTTTTTTGGGGGTGTACTGTTGATGTGGACTGGCCATGTGGGTGGTGGTGGTGGCCATCTTGAGTGCTGGCTGGTACAGGCAACATGTGCTTGGGGTGTAAGGGGCCATTTTGAGGAGAGGCAGTGTCTGAGGCCTGCACTTATTTTGCCTACTTTTCATCCATTATGCCCAGGGGTAGTGAGTGTTGCATGGGCCTAGTGTTTCTGAGGGGTGTCTTCTTGAATTTAAACACCATTGAGGCCATGGATGGGCTGGGATTGTGCTGATTTTATTGTTTTTTGTCGTTTTTTTGGGGCTGCTGGTGGGGCCTTTTGCCAAGGGGTAGTGGTGCATGGACTGAGTGTGCCTGTAGTGTGGTCTCACTCTCTTTAATGTAAACATCATGGATGGCATTGGATTGTGGTGATTTCTGGCTGTTTCTCTGTTTTTTGGGGGTGTACTGTTGATGTGGACTGGCCATGTGGGTGGTGGTGGTGGCCATCTTGAGTGCTGGCTGGTACAGGCAACATGTGCTTGGGGTGTAAGGGGCCATTTTGAGGAGAGGCAGTGTCTGAGGCCTGCACTTATTTTGCCTACTTTTCATCCATTATGCCCAGGGGTAGTGAGTGTTGCATGGGCCTAGTGTTTCTGAGGGGTGTCTTCTTGAATTTAAACACCATTGAGGCCATGGATGGGCTGGGATTGTGCTGATTTTATTGTTTTTTTGTCGTTTTTTTGGGGCTGCTGGTGGGGCCTTTTGCCAAGGGGTAGTAGTGGTGCATGGACTGAGTGTGCCTGTAGTGTGGTCTCACTCTCTTTAATGTAAACATCCTGGATGGCATTGGTTTGTGGTGATTTTTGGCTGTTTTTCTGTGTTTTTTGGGGGTGTACTGTTGATGTGGACTGGCCATGTGGGTGGTGGTGGTGGCCATCTTGAGTGCTGGCTGGTACAGGCAACATGTGCTTGGGGTGTAAGGGGCCATTTTGAGGAGAGGCAGTGTCTGAGGCCTGCACTTATTTTGCCTACTTTTCATCCATTATGCCCAGGAGTAGTGAGTGTTGCATGGGCCTAGTGTTTCTGAGGGGTGTCTTCTTGAATTTAAACACCATTGAGGCCATGGATGGGCTGGGATTGTGCTGATTTTATTGTTTTTTGTCGTTTTTTTGGGGCTGCTGGTGGGGCCCTTTGCCCAGGGGTAGTGGTGCATGGACTGAGTGTGCCTGTAGTGTGGTCTCACTCTCTTTAATGTAAACATCATGGATGGCATTGGATTGTGGTGATTTCTGGCTGTTTTTCAGTTTTTTGGGGGTGTACTGTTGATGTGGACTGGCCATGTGGGTGGTGGTGGTGGCCATCTTGAGTGCTGGCTGGTACAGGCAACATGTGCTTGGGGTGTAAGGGGCCATTTTGAGGAGAGGCAGTGTCTGAGGCCTGCACTTATTTTGCCTACTTTTCATCCATTATGCCCAGGGGTAGTGAGTGTTGCATGGGCCTAGTGTTTCTGAGGGGTGTCTTCTTGAATTTAAACACCATTGAGGCCATGGATGGGCTGGGATTGTGCTGATTTTATTGTTTTTTGTCGTTTTTTTGGGGCTGCTGGTGGTGCCCTTTGCCCAGGGGTAGTGGTGCATGGACTGAGTGTGCCTGTAGTGGGGTCTCACTCTCTTTAATGTAAACATCCTGGATGGCATTGGATTGTGGTGATTTTTGGCTGTTTTTCTGTGTTTTTTGGGGTGTACTGTTGATGTGGACTGGCCATGTGGGTGGTGGTGGTGGCCATCTTGAGTGCTGGCTGGTACAGGCAACATGTGCTTGGGGTGTAAGGGGCCATTTTGAGGAGAGGCAGTGTCTGAGGCCTGCACTTATTTTGCCTACTTTTCATCCATTATGCCCAGGGGTAGTGAGTGTTGCATGGGCCTAGTGTTTCTGAGGGGTGTCTTCTTGAATTTAAACACCATTGAGGCCATGGATGGGCTGGGATTGTGCTGATTTTATTGTTTTTTGTCGTTTTTTTGGGGCTGCTGGTGGTGCCCTTTGCCCAGGGGTAGTGGTGCATGGACTGAGTGTGCCTGTAGTGTGGTCTCACTCTCTTTAATGTAAACATCCTGGATGGCATTGGATTATGGTGATTTGTGGCTGTTTTTCTGTGTTTTTTGGGGTGTACTGTTGATGTGGACTGGCCATGTGGGTGGTGGTGGTGGCCATCTTGAGTGCTGGCTGGTACAGGCAACATGTGCTTGGGGTGTAAGGGGCCGTTTTGAGGAGAGGCAGTGTCTGAGGCCTGCACTTATTTTGCCTACTTTTCATCCATTATGCCCAGGGGTAGTGAGTGTTGCATGGGCCTAGTGTTTCTGAGGGGTGTCTTCTTGAATTTAAACACCATTGAGGCCATGGATGGGCTGGGATTGTGCTGATTTTATTGTTTTTTGTCGTTTTTTGGGGGCTGCTGGTGGGGCCCTTTGCCCAGGGGTAGTGGTGCATGGACTGAGTGTGCCTGTAGTGTGGTCTCACTCTCTTTAATGTAAACATCATGGATGGCATTGGATTGTGGTGATTTCTGGCTGTTTTTCTGTGTTTTTTGGGGTGTACTGTTGATGTGGACTAGCCATGTGGGTGGTGGTGGTGGCCATCTTGAGTGCTGCTGGCTGGTACAGGCAACATGTGCTTGGGGTGTAAGGGGCCATTTTGAAGAGAGGCAGTGTCTGAGGCCTGCACTTATTTTGCCTACTTTTCATCCATTATGCCCAGGGGTAGTGAGTGTTGCATACTTGCATGTCCCTAGTCTTTCTGTGGGGTGTCTTCAATGTAAACATCATGGATGGCATGGGATTGTGCTCATTTTTCTGTGTTTTGTCGATTTTTTGGGGTGTATAACTGAACTGATGTTCCTCTGTCTTCCATTGCTTTTAGGTGCACAAGACTCAAGAGAACCACCAGTGCCAGGAAGAAGTCCTGCAGCGGTGTGTGTGTGCAGCATAACGTCACGCGACGTCACGTCTGGACACAGACAACTCTGCAACTCGTGCAACTGCTGCCTGCTGTTCTGACCTGCTCTGAAGAAGATGGCCCCAAAAAAAGTAACCCGTAGCTCCTCTAGCAAGAAAGGTGCCAGTAAGGAGCAGAAGAAGCAAGTTACCAAGGAGACTGGTGTGCCGCCCGCCCCTTTTTTTGGGAGTAAAAAAAAAAGTATGCCTGCAGCAGCAGCGGGATCTGCTGGGGACCAAGCTGGCAGCAGCACCCCCGCTCCATTGGGCTCAGTGCCACCACCACCACCACGCCAACTTAAGTCCAAGCCCTTGAGTGCTGCAGAGGCAGCCAGTATAGTTCTTCAATCACCATCGACCAGTGATGTTGGCTCATCGCAAGAAAGCAGCAGCAATGTCCCTCAATCAACACAGGTTGTTGTAGCTCATCTGACGAGTGTTGAACAACCACAGCCGCAACAACAATCACATGTGCAAGTACAAGCCCAAGTACATGTGGAAGGAGAGGCAGCGCAAGGAGATGCGCAAGCAGAGGTGCATGGAGGGTCACAAGTGCCCACAATAGTTGTCCCTCCCGAAGTAGGGGCACATCAGGAAATCGACAATCAAGGCGAGGTATCATTTGAGGAAGCCACTCCTCCTGATGATCCTTCATTGTCTTCCACACCCCTAGCAAGGAAGAGATCAAGGGTGGTGTCTACATCTTCTTCAAGCACACCTCCTTCTGATGATACGGATCAAACTTGGGAACCAGCACCACTGCCGTCTGAGAGTGAGGCACACCATGATCCGACAAAGGTAGTTAAGCGTAAAAGGAAGCTCGTCCAAAGTCTCAGAGTTATGGAGTGTGATGAGGCTCAACAAGAAGTGGCGGATACTGCTGCTGATGAAGACTCTGCCAACGACGACCCAGTCATCATAAAGGTCACTGCAGCCCCAGCGGGCATGCAGCAAACAGACATTTTGACCCTAGCCCGAAGAGCTGCTGAGCGTGATGATGATGATGTTGTCGATGAGGAGGCAGTGGAAACACCACAATCATTGGAGTTAAGTAGTACACCAACTCGTCCCGCTTCCACATTTCTTTCTGGCAAGAAGAGACCTCCATCCACCTCGACCTTAATTAGTGGCGGTGAAAGTGCACAACGTACAAAAGTTGGGCAATCCAGATCCTCCACTTCATCTGGCATTAGCTTCATGACCACCACCACCAGTATCGCCGCCTCCTCCAGGTCCCACAGACACTTCAAGTCCCCAGTTTGGGACTTCTTTACTGTTTGTCAAAAAAATCCAAAGTTTGCCATTTGTACCCTTTGTAAGCTTGCAGTTAGTCGTGGTAAGCCAGGTACCAACTATGGTACCGGAGGCCAGAGAGGTCATCTTAGGAGACAGCACACTGTCCAATGGTTTGCGCACCTAGATGCGATCAAGAAAGGCCGAATTCAAGGAAACGTTGATGTTGCATCTGATGATGACGAGGAGGAAGAAGACGTGTCAAACACTTCCCTTACACCCAGTACCCCTGTCAGCAGCACACCCAATGTGAGGCACACTAAGAGTGTTTGAGCGAGTGAGACACCAACGCACAAAAGTTCACCAGCGAGCAAAATTGGGTCAACGAAGTCATTATCAGCCCGTAAATGCTTGGTCCAGGGCAACATTAGAACAATGCTTACTTCAGACGTGCCATATGAACGCAACCACCCACTGACGCGTCTGTATAACACTAAGCTGGCTAAAATGCTAGCTGTGGACCTTCTCCCTTTTTCTTTTGTAGAAGCGGTAGGTTTTCTAGAATTAGTGGCAACGCTCTGCCCTAAATGGAAGGTTCCTAGCCGGTTCTATTTTGCCAGAGTTGCGGTTCCAGCACTACATGAAGATGTGCTGGAGGCGATTGGGGCAGCTTTGCAGAAGAGTGCTGTTCACACAATACATCTGACAACAGACATGTGGACCAGTGGCGCAGGCGCTGATTACATGTGCATCACTGCACACTGGGTCTCTTTTTCAGGTGTTAAAGCAAAGCTAAACGCAGGTGTTGACCCGGACAAAGTTTTCAAAGCTGCTCGGAAACATGCAACACTAGCCATGTTTGGCTTGGAGAAAAGTCACACATCCCAAAACATTTTGGACGAGTTTGACAAAAAGGTCTTGAAAATGCTATCTCCAATAAAACGCAAGATTGGTTATGTTTCCACGGATAATGGCGCCAATATAGTTAAGGCCATGTCGCTGGGTGACTATGTTAGAGTGCCGTGTTTGGCGCACTGTATCAACCTGGTAGTTCAAAAATTCTTGAGTGATAGAGACAGTGCAGCGTTCGCGGTAATGGCCACCTGCCGCAAAATGTGCAACCATTTCAGCCATTCTTTTAAGGCCCGGAAGCATCTGAGGAGGCTGCTACTTCAAAGTCGAATACCAGTGAAAGCACTCATCCAGGAGGTGGCAACACGTTGGAACTCAACCTTCTACATGCTTGAGCGTCTGTATGAGCAGTATACGGTACTCGATCACTATTTCTTAACAGAGGGTACAACTCAGAAGGAGGACTTGCGGATGGGTGCGGCGCAATGGGACATAGTTAAAAGCCTGACAGACATGCTTCGTCCTTTTGAGTTCTTCACGCGTGCAGTCAGCCAGGAGGACTGTAATTTGGGAAAAGCTATCCCATTGTTGTGCATGCTGGAGCACCAACTGATGGCGGTGTCTTCTGAGTTTGAAAAAGATGTACAAAAAAAAGACCATTTTATTTTGTCTGAGAAATTATTAGAGCGCCTACGTGGTGATGAACGTCTTCAAAAGATCAAGTCAGATCAGCATTACATTTGTGCTACTATTCTGGATCCACGCTACAAAAAGGCGCTGGGAGGCGAAGCATTCTTTCCTTTTGCTGATGCAGATGTTCAAAAGTACAAACATTGGTTAGCCTGGTCAGCCAAGAGGTTTGAAAAAGAACGGCAGGTTATTGAAGGAGAAGACAGTACATCAGCATCAGCAGGCCATCCCCAGTCACAAGAATCCACTTCTGCACCTGTGGCTGGGGCACAAGTGACCTCTCAGCCGTTAAAGACACCGGCAACTGGATCATCTGCACCACACACAACACTAACAGTGGCTGCTGAGGAGGATTGGCTAAGTTTGCTTGGGTATGGTTCTCGAAAAAATGTCAAAGGCACAGCAAAAAGTAAGCAAAGTGGAGGAACCGTTGATGACCTTGAGTCGATGGTGCAGGACTATATGAATGACTCAACAGAGGTCTTTCTTAATGATGAGCCATTGCAGTATTGGCATGGCAAAAAACAATTGTGGCCACAGCTCTCCAACCTGGCTATAAACTATTTGTCTTGCCCACTCGCAAGTGTGTCTTCTGAACGTGTTTTCAGTGCTGCTGGTGGCATTGTAACTCCCAAACGGAGCCGCCTCTCGCCCAAAAATGTGGAGCGGCTGACAATGATCAAGATGAATCAGCACCTCATACCACCAGATTACAAAGTACGAGAAAGCACGCCGCATGAAGACGAGGAGGACGGCAACGTAGATGAGGGGATTTGTTCTCTGTTCGGTGGCACTGACCTCATCCTGCCTGAATTCGCAGAGTATGATGACGAAATCTTCTTCTTATTCCCTGACACCGAGCCCTGAAAATGAGACAATGAATCAAGAACTTTCTTTTTCGTCCTTATTCACTTTTATTCCTGTGTGTCTCTCTTTCTTTGTTTTGCACAGTTAATTTAATTCAAACTTTAATCACCTAATCCCAAAAACAAGACCATCAGCAGAACTGTCTTCACTTGTTTGCTTATTGATTTGAAGGTGCCGCAGTCTACATTCCTCAGGTTCACAAGTTCTGAAGAACATGCTCCTCTATCCTCCTCCTCCAGACCGCGATTTCCCTCAAAGCAGAGTGCTGGATTATGCCCAATGAAGAAAGACTCAGCACTTGTGGGGGTGTTGTACTTCTTTGCGGGTGAGTTGACGGATTTGGGCCCATTGCTGTGAAGCTCTAATAATGGACAAAAGTGTTTTGGACCAAATATGAGGTGGAAATTTCTTGCCGTTTTTGCTGACTTGCTTGCCTTTGAGGTGCTCTTTGGCGGGGTTCCGGGTGTTTGTGGGTGATTTTTGGTGTCTGGGAGCACTGCTGCGACAGTCTAATCTTGATTGCATTTGCTTTTCAGGAAATCCGTGGTGGAAAACAGGAGTTATGATGATTGATGATGATGACCTAGCTGCACAGCGCCGCGTTTGGACCGAAGTCCGAGAGATATTGTAAGTATGAGATTTCGCTTTTTCGCTGTTTGGGGGTGTTGTCGGGTGGTTTTTTGCGGGTGGGTTGGCGGGTCTTGCCTGGGGCATTCCTGGGAAGGTCTAATACCGGATAGAAGTGTTTTGGACAAAATCCATAAGGAAACACCAGTTTTGGCACTTTTTGTAAGTTAGGGTTGATTAGGGTTCGCCCTAGCAGCAGGATTGCATGTGTTTCGGGGGGTTATATTGCAACGCAGTTCTGGGGTTTTAGAGCACTGTTGGAGCGATGCTGGCTATGGATACTTTTGCTTGCTTGCAAGTGGTTTGAATACAATCCACGGTCTGTATTTGGGCCTACTGTTACTTTCAAAGTACGTTTTGTCACCATTTTTCTGCTAGGCATCGTTTTTGGAGATCTGATTGGGGGTCTTCTACATTTTTGCGACTGGCTTTAGTAAGGGTCTTGGTGGGAGCATTGCTGGGAAGGTCAAATTTTGTTCTAAAACACAGTTTACAGTACACCTACCTTGAGGGGAAAGATCCGCTATAATATTTTGGCCATACTTATTTATCCTTAAAAAGGTGACTCAGACAGAGCACGCAATTTCAAAAATATTGTACTGTCTATTAGGGAAATCAAAGTGTCACTTTTTGCACCACAAAGCGTACATACCTTTTATTTATTTATCAGTGGTATTGTAATAGCACTTCCTGTTTTCCGTTCAATAATTACAGGCCGGGTTTCAGTCAACATCCGCCAGGCAGGCAGTGGACAGGGTGTCTTCTGTCAGTGGTCACCAACATTGATGGACGAAGCGTCAGCTGGAATGGAGGAGTGCCGCCAATAAGAGGAATTGTTTGCTGCATGCAACTTACTTACCAAATTCAACAGGACAACTCCAACAACATACGCAATACAGAGACAGTATCCATTGTTTTATTCTATGAGTGTGACTGCATGTGCTTAGCTTTAGTTTGTACCCAAAGATTCTCTTTATCTTCAATTATTGTTTGTCCATGCTGTGCTTTTTTTTTCTTCTCTCAACAAAACCTACCCAAAAAGAAACCCCCATTCCCATCCATTTTCCAAACCCTAACCCTCTTCCCCCGGGCTGTGTTGTTTTGCTTGATGTCTGACTAAAATGACATCAATAATTCCACACACTTGCTGGGGAGGATAAGGTCATAGCAACAGGCTGGTGAAGGAATACGAGGATATCTTCTAGACTTACTCAGCTTCAGTACTATATCTTCTAGTAGTAGGAGCCAATGTCAAATAAATTCAACGCAAGTACTAGTTATACTTGCAAGCAAATACTTTACCATTTGTTAGGCTACATTATGGCACTGTTCTAGTGTACTGTCACCTGCTATATTCTCGATCGTACCGTAACCGTTGTAATGCTACAGTAAGGACAAACCAGGTTTCGTTTTCTTTTTTTCCATAGGCATGCAACTGCCACTGTGTTGTAAAAACCAGGTCAGGGACAATCAATATTTGCCCGGCGGTATCGCCTCTTTAACCCACAAAATATTAATTAATGAAGAGGCAGGCGCTGGTGACTGGAAGGCAGGAAACAAGGTTTATTCTCTCCGGAGGAGAACACATCAGTTCAGACAGCCAGTATCGTCACGAGGTGCTCTAACCGCATCTCTGAGGCCTGGCCTCTTATACACATTTTCATGATCTTTATTGCAGGTAACACATCTTTGCAATGCTTTGAAGTATGAAAGGACATCCTCTGAATCTCCCCTTCAGGCCCGTTCCCATACACATTTACAGTTGAAGTCCCCACCCCGGTCACAACAGGTGATGATTATCGCGCAGCTGGACATTCCGCCGATTCACGGAATGTGGGGGTTTGATCGGATCTCATAGGGTGGGGGCTTTGATCAACTCGAGGGTCCTTTGATGAGGGAAGCTTCCTACTGTACGGGGGGGGCAATAAACAGTATCCGCAGAGCTAGGTGGCGGCCTGGGAAGAGGAAGACAAACGGGCACACAGGAAAGGGGGGTTTGTATCAAAGGGCCTGGGACCATGAAAGGAATGAAGGGAGGTGTCGCGCTGGGAACAGGATGGGGTTCTGAGGCAGAGCTGCGCTGAAGAGGGGTTTATGACTCAAGGCATGTGAGAGCGGGGGGGTTGTCAGCGTGCGGGGCTTTGTGAGGGCGAAGGGCTATGCTGGGGGCCAGTGGCGTGCAGAGGGTGGTTCTGATCGAGGCACCTAAAATGGCGGGTGCGTACGACAAAAAGTGTGGCATCAGGGGAAAAGGCAAGATGGCGCAGATAATGTTTACCAAACCGTACTAATTTTCCACAGTCCTCCCTTTAACATATCCAAGACATCTTGCTGGCCTATTTCCTATCCATGTCTACTGTGGTGGTCATAAGTAAAGAAGTAGGAACCCAGGTGAAGGAGCTATAAACATTACATGTAAAACCTTTCGTCTTAGGAGGTGGGTCTATCAATAAACTCGTTTGCAGGAAAGTCATAGTAATGCAATATCGGATAAAAACGATTCTGTAGTGAGAGCGTTGAGTACATTTCATAGATGCTTATAATCATTCGGAATATGAACTGATAGGTTATTACATATGTAAATTCTTTTCGCATTCGGTTGGAGTATAATCAATACAATGGTGGCTGGGAGAGAAATGAGACGTAGTAAAAACGATAATCAAGGGTGTCATTGTTCGAAGGGGAAGTCCTATTGCCATGGACCATTATTAGTGAGTTCTCAGCATTCTTTGTCGTCTTCTGTTGGCACTGTGAAGCACCGGCGGTGGAGCTATGGGTCCAGCTCTATTCTAGGTCCCGCGTTGCAGGGCATGACCTTTTCCTCGCTTTTCTGGTCAAAAAGGTCCTTTTCGCCCTGTGTCCTTTTGAGTCGATAGTCAAAAAGTTCAGGTGGAAGAAGTGTGTGTGTGAGTAGTCCTTAGGGTAGGTCGGAGAAAAAGGGGGATGGAGCAGGGCCAGATCGGGAACAGACCAGGGGGACGGAAAATTTCAGGTAGGCGGGCTTATGACCGAGTTCAGAGAGCGGGGACTTTTCGGCACACGTTGAACATCGAGCAGGGGCATCAGGTCAGCCCTTTCCTCTCATTTTGTCGGAAACAGTGCCTCGTCCTGCAACTCCTTACTGTCGCGGTCTCGCCTTGGCCAATGTCGCAGATGTTCCACGGTCTGTAGTCAGGCCGCGTGCTCCCACATCCGGTCTCTCTCTCCTCCGACAGTGGTACCCTTAAATGAGTTTGAAAAGACAGTCTTTAGAGAATTGGCAGAGGAAGGTAATCACATAAGTCTAGTTCTCTCCCAGCTCCAAGCAAATGAGAAACATCCGTTACATTTGGGGTTCACAACCAACATATAAATAATTGATGATGGGATTGTTGGATTTCCTATAACTTTCCTTCGTAACTATTTCTTTGGTGTTTGTTGGTGTTACATTCATTGTCGTGGTACGAGATCTGGTACCTTTTCATTGCATTTTGTTTATTACAGTTACGTCAGTTCTTCTGACAGAGACCCACCTTCCTAGTACGAGCCTTACAAAGCTATACCGTTCTCCAGGGCTTTATATTTTACGAAAAAGTGCAACGTGCTATCACCATGGTCTGATAGGTATCTTTCTGAGGGACGAACATAGGCTAAACAATTTTTCATTCTATCAATGCATCCTACCTTTCAGCTAAACATTTTACTTTCAACAGGGTTCATTGCAACGATTTCTTCACTTCGGTCTAATCTTAACTTTGCAAACATCATTCTAGTTCCTACATAGCTTCTTACAACCTGACTACTTAATGAAAAACCGGGGTCTTATGGAAAACAACTAGGGACATAGCAAACTGTGGTAAGGGACTATCGTCTTGCTTTGTGTCATAAGGGCGTTATTTAGCAGAAGGCCACAGTTCAGTTGGTAAGCGTTCAGTGACATTTCTCGAATTCTAAACTCTGTAGCTTGCTTATCAACAAATCATTTCTAGGAACAACGGCTGGCCTGTGTTAGTCGTAAGTCGACCCATCTCTTGCAACCGGGGGTGAGGGACATTTTTTTAAAAATCTCGTCTGGGGCAGCTGATACAAAACTGGGGGCGTTCTGGGAAGATGGGGATGTTTCGATCACCTTTACTGATTGGGGATTGCGACAATTCGGGACGGGGAAGGTCGCGTTATCTGAGGCATTTTTTATCATAGAAGCCGCTGACATGTAGTTCCCTTATTACGGGTCAGATTAGGGAACCTCAGTCGTCTTACCTGTCCTTTCCCTTTTGGCCAATTCTCGGTTTCATCAATTTTTTAGCAGAAAGGAGAGGTAGTGACACGGCATCAGGGTGATTTTATTTAAGACAAATTTTGTGCAAATACTTGCGGTATTTGGAGCCAATTGGGTGGGGCACCAGGGGTGGCGGTTTGCTAATTAGGTGCTGGTCGTTCGGAAGAGTGAGAGTGTGGAGGAGAGAGAGAGAGAGAGAGAGAGAGAGAGAGAGAGAGAGAGAGAGAGAGATAGAGAGAGAGAGAGAGAGAGGTGTGCAACAATAGGCTAAATAGTACACGTGCGACATGGGGAGTGGCCGTGTATTAAGATAGGCTATTCAGCGCATTACACAACATGAGACATTTACGGGTCTGTGTTAGAATTTCGAAAGCATGCAGTTTGGGACGGACGAGCATTAGGCCGGGTACAGGGGACATGCATTGAGTAAAAGACACCATTGTATCGCACTTCTCGCACTCTTGGTCCTTTGACCAGTCAAGTCAGCGCCCCAGTCGCACAAAAACATTTTCTCATAGTTTCAGACATACGTGACACGTGCCCATTCACGCAACACGGCATAGTTTCAGATATACGTGACACGTGCCCATTCACGCAACACGGATTAGGGGTGATCGTGTTTCATCATATCATACAACTTATTGGCTCTTTCGTTACAAGAGCAGTTTGTGGGTGTGCTTAGGTGCCACCTTGCAGCGTTAGTCCGCTTCATGTATCAGACATGGCGAGGCTTCAGATCTTCACCATACCTCGGTCGTGATTCCAATGTAACCTGTAGAGGGGGGAAAAGAGGGGAAGGGAGGGGGACAACATTCGAGCATATCAAATGCATGGGCACGAAAGTCCTTTACTTACCTCATACTCGTCTTATCTCCTCGGGATAGAATCCCTGGGGTCTTGATTTCTGAAGCCAGGGGTGGGCAGTGTGTCCTTATAGGCCGTGTGTAGGGAAACGTTAAAAAAATCAGAAGCACTTAGTGCGAGGTATCTAGTTGGTAGGTGTATCTAGCTATCGGGGTCCTTAAATCTCTTTCAACGCTGTGATGTTCTAAGGCATATCAGTTCTTCGGCCAACTTTGTTCCCTAGTACCTTTGAGTGCCGTACCTTTATAACATTCTATCATTTACACCGCTTCACTTTACCCATCCTCAGAAGTCGAGGTCCTTCTCCATGCGTTAGTTCCTGAGCCAGTCGCATACTTGGAGGCAGAGAATCGTGTCTTAGATTCGATCCTTCATCCGGGGCTGGGCAACCATCTTCTAATAACCTTAAAGAGAGAGCAAAGCAGGGTGCACAGAAAAACTCTCCCGCTGATCCCACATTTAAAAAAGCATGCAATACTTGTTCATAGTTTGGAAAACCTTTATTTGCACAATCGTTCAGCATGTAGATATGAGAGTGTAATCGTATTTGGCCGGACATGGCGACGGTTGAAGCACGTACAGTAAGGGGGGTATTTTGCAGCATTAAAAACATTAAAAAGGGTTTATTTAGTCATTTGCAGGAAACTAAAAAGGTCTATCAATGGGTGAGGGATCAAGGGGCATTTATTTCATAATTGGAAGCACAGTTAGGCTAGTTGTAATCAAATTTCCTATATGCATACCATGGGCGTGTGTCACCAGCGAGGTTATGTATCAGTTACAAAAATATAATAAATCGTACATTGGAACCAACATTTTTAACGGGATCCTTTTACATGTTCGTCGAGTGAACCCTCCCTCTTTTTCGTCAAGTGTACAAAGGATCATATACATATCTCAGAATATCAAGTTTTATTAACTAAAAATACCACGAGGTGTTCGTAAGTTCTCATTGACACCGGCGCCATTTTGGGCGGGGCCGGGTTAGTCCGGAAGTAGCATCAGGGACAAAATGTTTCCTACAACCGGCGGTTGGACCAGAGTCCTTTTCGGCAGTTCAGAAACTCGTGCTAACAGAAGGGGTGGCTATGTCGTGGTTATTTCGTTAGCGAC
Source organism: Lissotriton helveticus (assembly GCF_964261635.1). Lineage (NCBI taxonomy): Eukaryota > Metazoa > Chordata > Amphibia > Caudata > Salamandridae > Lissotriton > Lissotriton helveticus. The sequence continues at coordinate 169,588,549 of NC_136059.1, read as the reverse complement.
CAAGGCAGTTGTTCCTCACTGGAAGCCTGCAGGGGCCGAGGGCTCCGGGGACTTTTGTAGAATCTTCAAGGCTGTGGAGATGCTGTCGGAGGTGGGGGCTCGTGCCCCGGTGGGCAAGCGTCCGAGTTACATTGCTGGTCAAAGTTACTCTAGCGGCCTAGACCCGCCTTCCAGGGGACCCAGACGCCATTTTGAGGCCCTGCAGCAGCCGCCCTTCGTCGAGTCTGCAAGAGTGGAAGAGACCTTTTGGGGTGAAAGAAATGGAACTCTGTGTCGTGGGAGCAGGACATTCGGCTAGGGTGCAGCTGTGGTGCCCCCACCGGGGGAGGGGGGCGAGGGAGACTCGTTCGCGCCGTCTCCCTCTCCCAGTGCACCCCATGCCGCCCCTTCTTACATACATGATGGCCACTCTACATCCCGTGCTCCACAAGTCCCATGTCCTGTGCTGCGGAAGTATGGCCGCCTGCAGTGCATGTCCTGTGCTGCGGAAGTATGGCTACCTGCGGCGTATGTCCTGTACTGCGGAAGTATGGCCACCGCCGTTGCATGTCCTGTGCTGCGGAAATATGGGCGCCACCGTTGCATGTTCTGTGCTGCGCAAGTATGGGCGCCGCTGTTGTATGTTCGGTGCTGCGCAAGTATGGGCGCCGCCTGGCTGGAGGATTTCGGCGCCGGGCCGGGGGCTGGGAAACCTCCTATCCGGGGAGGTGGGAGAGGCCCGTTCGCGTCGCCTCTCCCTCCCAGCCCACCCTGTACCAATTTCAGCAGAGGTATTTGTGATGGCCGGACCGGGGCTGGGAAACCTCCTATCCGAGGAGGTGGGAGAGGCCCGTCCGCGTCGCCTCTCCCTCCCAGCCCAACCTGGACTAATTTCAGCGGAGGTATTTGTGATGGCCGGACTGGGGCTGGGAAACCTCCTATCCGAGGAGGTGGGAGAGGCTCGTTCGCGTCGCCTCTCCCTCCCAGCCCACTCCGCGAAGAAGAGGATGGGACAGCCATTTCATGCCGGGCCCGTGGTGCCTCCTGGACATCCCACTGGCGATTCGATCGATGGTTGTCAGCAGGCCCCGCCCCACACGTGCTGTGTGGTTCACCTTCCGGATGGGCGTGACCGGTGACCTGCGGCATTTCGGGAACTTCCGGAGTGGGGGTAGGTATTTTGTTTGGACAGGCATGTCTGGGTAATGGGGGGTTGTCTATGCAGGCCTGTAATTGCTCCTTTCTTTTTACAGAGTGGGGGGGCAGCAGAGAGTAATCAGTCCCATTGCACTCGAAGTTTGAGTTCATTAATGGAATGTATACTAATCTGTCCGAGACTACTCCGTGTATTGTTTCTGTAAGTTATCCGAAAAGGGTGGCCTTTTTTTGTGTTAGGGAACAGTAGCGGTAGTACGGGGTTCGTCACCGGGTAACTTAGAGCTAGACTGGTTTTTTTGTCTTAGCGTTGTTCGATCTATGAGGACTCGAACATGTCGCTGAAATCGGCCTGGCGAAATCTGTGCCATCGGGCATAATCAAACGTGGTGGTTCTATCTGGCCTGTCCATGTCAGTCTGATTCATCTTTGTCTCGCGCCTTTTCCCTTTCTGCCGGCCTGTTATTCCTGTCGGCCCTCTGCTCCTACCCTCGTTCAGTAGAGTCGGGCATTGGGCTTTCCAGTGCCCGGCATATTTACAAAAAGCACATTGGTTTTGCCCTAAGTCTGGTCGTCCTGTGCGTAGTGTCGGGGGATTACTTTCGGGTCGTTGTGTCCTGGGGTTGTCCTGTCGATATATTCCTTTACCTACTCTGTCTTCGTCTCTTTTCTTTCGTTGCATTGCTTCTTTGCGCCACATACCGAGACTGTCGAGCATAATAGGCGTTGTCTTATTATTACGAAGGGCTATTTCTAACGTTTTTATTTTATCAAGATCGAAGGATCCTATCAGTGGCCACTGTTTCTCTTGATTTTCTTTGGTATACCTGTGCCACAGCTTACTATAGGCTATGGTAACTAATCCATAGTTTGTGAACATGTCTTTATTAGGGGTGGGGTGCCTTCCAGCGGAGCTAGATGGTCCACCTCTATAAACGGTCCGGGCTGAACCAACTACCAACCAGTGGGGAGAAGACAGACATGACGGCTCACAACGAAGACAAAAAGTCAGCACTGCCTATCTTATCACTGCGTGCAAAGACTAGACAGAATATTTCTATTCTACGTTGTTTGCAGGCAGTGAATACCTCATGAACCAATATCAAATAATCAATAAACAACCAGTGGGGAGAATAAGTAGGCCCGCAAAAGGTCTGCGTCCTCTACCCTTTCACTATCTGCAATGGGGAACCTGTTCTTTCCTGTTTGCAGACAGAGAATCTCCAGAAAACAATCCGCGAACAGTAGTTCGGGGTTAAAAACAATTAATCAGTGTGGGAGAGGGAAATCTCCCGAAAACAATTCGTGAACAAATAATCAATTCAGTGGGGGAGAAAGATAGGCACGCTGGCTGCGTTACCTATCCTTCACTGTTTGCAAAGAGAAAGAGCCTATTGTTTCTCCGTTTGCAGACAGTGAATCTCCAAATAAGTTAACAAAGAGTAGTACTAGTATTTTCCGGTCAATTAAACAATCATTTCGCAATTCGTCGTGTTTACACGACCTTACCCGGACCGTATGGACAGTTTCCTATCTTCCGAATCCAGCGCCCGATCGTCCTCTTTTCCTCGTATTCCTCGCGGCACTCCTGATGGTTCCCAGTCAGGACCGTAGATCACTCGAGAGAGGTCTGTTCGGAACTAGTGAAGTTCGGATGATCGGCTGCCAGACGAGGGTCTATTGGGCAAGAGCTCTCCCGATCGTTGCAGTCGTTCACTCTGTCGTCAGGACCTCTCCCACTGGATCCACGTGTCGCTGATGGGCCCCACGTTGGGCGCCAATTGTAAAAACCAGGTCAGGGACAATCAATATTTGCCCGGCGGTATCGCCTCTTTAACCCACAAAATATTAATTAATGAAGAGGCAGGCGCTGGTGACTGGAAGGCAGGAAACAAGGTTTATTCTCTCCGGAGGAGAACACATCAGTTCAGACAGCCAGTATCGTCACAAGGTGCTCTAACCGCATCTCTGAGGCCTGGCCTCTTATACACATTTTCATGATCTTTATTGCAGGTAACACATCTTTGCAATGCTTTGAAGTATGAAAGGACATCCTCTGAATCTCCCCTTCAGGCCCGTTCCCATACACATTTACAGTTGAAGTCCCCACCCCGGTCACAACAGGTGATGATTATCGCGCAGCTGGACATTCCGCCGATTCACGGAATGTGGGGGTTTGATCGGATCTCATAGGGTGGGGGCTTTGATCAACTCGAGGGTCCTTTGATGAGGGAAGCTTCCTACTGTACGGGGGGGGGGGCAATAAACAGTATCCGCAGAGCTAGGTGGCGGCCTGGGAACGAGGAAGACAAACGGGCACACAGGAAAGGGGGGTTTGTATCAAAGGGCCTGGGACCATGAAAGGAATGATGGGAGGTGTCGCGCTGGGAACAGGATGGGGTTCTGAGGCAGAGCTGCGCTGAAGAGGGGTTTATGACTCAAGGCATGTGAGAGCGGGGGGGTTGTCAGCGTGCGGGGCTTTGTGAGGGCGAAGGGCTATGCTGGGGGCCAGTGGCGTGCAGAGGGTGGTTCTGATCGAGGCACCTAAAATGGCGGGTGCGTACGACAAAAAGTGTGGCATCAGGGGAAAAGGCAAGATGGCGCAGATAATGTTTACCAAACCGTACTAATTTTCCACAGTGTCACACCACTAGTACCACCGCAATGAGGAAATTTCACCCGCCCAGGATTGCCAACGTTAATCCCCATTTCACGTGGAGCCAGCCCTGGGCCTAGCCCTAATTTCTAACACAAATTACAGGTAAGATAAGCGTTTGGTGGGAGGTAGTATAATGGAGTATTATTTAGGACTAGACGAGAGATTGACGGTAGTACTACTAAAGTCCTACGACTGTTCAGGAAAACAAACTTACTGTTACACCCCCGTCCCCCACCCACCAGACTGAAAAGCAGTAAAAAACAGGTATGGTCAGATAAAGTTTAAAAATGTATATTTATGTAGCCCTAACAAAATAATCTCCCTCAAGACCCACCCTAACCCCAACGATTGTCTTTGAAAAGTCCCAAAACTATCCCAACTCCCAAATCCCACCCCCCAAAAGTCTATAAAAAAAGGGCAAGGGACACTCCACTACTGGAGGGTGCTGGTGCATTTTGCGGCATGGGCATCATACTCCTTGCGGAGGGTGGCAAGCTCGAAGCGGAGGCCCTCCACCAAGTTCTTATAGTTCTGGACCTCCTGCTCCAGGTAGGACATTCGGACTCCTAGGCGGCGTTGGCGTGCCTTGCAGCTCCTGTGGGGGGCAGCTGGTCTTTCTGTTGCTTGGCGGTGGCGGTTGGCTTTGTTAGTCCGGCTCGGTCCCGCTGGAGCACTGCGCATGCTGGCGTCCCGTGGGGTCACGGAGGAGGATGCAGCTGTCCCAGTCGAGGATGTTGTTGTTTCACCGGTCGACTGCGTGTCCTCCTCCTCCTCCAGGGCCACCAGCCGCCGATATTCGGCGACAGTGGCATCCAGCCTCCGTTGCCGGGCCATTCGAGCCTGCTCCCTCCGTGATGTTGATTTGGAAGGAGCAACTATATGAAGAAAGAAAGACATAGTCTGTAACCAATGCTCCTTAGCATTAATAACACAAAGTGATTGAGCCGAAAGTTGGGTCACAGTACAAGTAGCAAATTGAAAGCACAGTACATAACTATTGAGGACAGTATCTATGTAACCTCCCACTTCTGCATCCTTGCTCTAACATTAGTGGTAGTTTAATGAACAAATTCTATGACCACTATGGACTTCCATTACAGTCGACTATGACAGTACACCAGTCTTATTCTTCTTCTTCTCTCTTGTTTAGGAAAATTGGTACGTTATCTTATGTAAGCCGGCAGAATGGCAGCACAGTGAACTTGCACCCGAGAAAAACAGTTGCACACCATGATGAGTGAGACAGACTTGCGTTACTGTACCCGTCCAGTACATGCGGGTGGTGAAGCTATTACTTTTCTATTATGGGTGGCACTGAGAATACTCTGTTACAAGGGCTACTGCTTAATTAATTTACCTTTTACCCTACAGTGCAAATGAGTACTAGAAAAGGAAAATGAAGAAGCTAAATAATTTGATTATCTATCACTTCACATGGGACGTATTTGATGACATATGGGATGACTTTAGGTGCTTTGCTTAATATTGAGTGAACAGTGATACACCCACACATGAATGACGCACTACAACTAAACTAAAGTTATTAAGAGAGGTACGGAGTGTCCACCGTAATAACCAGATATATGCTGTGCTTGCAGTTGCAATACAAAGTACTGCTACTATTCATGGTAGTATTGGACACATTTACAATTTCTTTTCCTTGCCTTCCCTACACTGGAACGGACGTGCGGGTGCGGTGGTACATGCTCTTCAAGGTAACACTTAGTTCATCCAGCGACCATCTACTCTCTCTAGATACACATGTGCTATCTAAAAGTCAGAGAATACCATGCTCCAGGCATCCATTCATTCAAAGTATACGCACACATACAGTTTCTGTTTCACCCACCCAGGCTGATGTCCTTCCACCCATCCTTGCTTCATCATTGACCCAGCCATGCACCATACCATATTCTTTCCTTCCCAGCCACCTCGGGGGCCAAGCAAACACATATCGTTCTTCTTTGCCAGCCATCATACAATTTCGCGTCCCACTTACTTACACCCTTCTTTCGCTTTTCGTTCATCCCATCCATCACGTTCGTCTAAGAACTTATTGGGATTCTTCTCACCAAAAACTTCACAGCTAAGTCGAAGTACATTTCGAGGAGGCTACTACCTGGTTGATTTGTAATACACCCGTGCAGAAAGCACACTATGCAGTCTTCAATCTCAATAAGTAAGGAATATATAGCTTACCTGTTCCCGCCACCACCGTGCGAACCCCCACAGGACCGTCCGCCGGCTCTTGCACCGCCTCCTCCCCAGAGTCCTCCGAGTCCTCGCCCAACACCGCCACCTCCGCGCTGGCCCCGTGACCAGATGTTACACCTACAAAGTACATTTAAGAATGTTAGAAACCACCACTCACTACTATATAATATTTGGTCTAGGAGAAATGTTAAAAAAACAGAATACAATGTAATAATTTGTGACTGTCTACTCTAAAGTAAAAATGTCCCTTTTTCCAGGGAAGGCTGTTGTCTTGCTGCACTTTTATGCACAACTGATGAATGCTTGCTTTTTATTTTTAACACGCACCACTTTTTCTCCTAACAGTCAGAAGCTTGACTCCTAAGAACACGACCGGGATCAAGTTCAAACCAGGTGAGAGCTCGGCTCGACCACAAGAAATGTGTCCAATTAATCGTCAGCACTAAGCACTTTTCCGTTTTCAGTTAAATAGTTTTATGACAAAGTAGATTTTAATAAATGTGTTTACTTTTAATAAAGCTTTTAAACTTAAATAGACTCTCTGGTTTTTGGTCCTCCAGACTAGAGTGGATGAGCTAAAGGTTTTGGAATTTTTGCAAGCATGAGTGCCTCTGACACTTCTTGACTGTGCTGTGACTCCGTACTCTCTTGTCCTGCGTACGATAATCTAGAGATCATTGGGGATCAATCATCGGTGACTTCGGGAGCTAAATGACTCTGCCACACTATCTAGTCAGTAAGGAGACAGTGCATAGAGCTATTGCTGAATAGAATGGGAGTCCAATGGAATTGCCAAATGTCCAATCTTAGTTAGCTACACAGACAGACTAATAAGAATAATCTAGTAATACCACAGGGAGTCATATTCGAGCCAGGATAAGAATTTATATCCAGTCTACAAGAAGATCAAAGACGATTTAGAAAAAATCGAATAAGGAACGCTAGGAAAAAATAGGTACTCTTTATTACAATTAAAACTTACTGGGGCCAGCAAAGGAGCCCTCGCCTGCCCGATCCTGGCCTGCATCCTGAACAGCACCCTCCTCCTCCTGTGTCCTCTTGCCCTTGGGGGGAGCTGATGTACAACATGAAAGAAAGAAAGACCAGAAAACATGGATGAGATTTGTCAACCAAATCAACCATTTCAAAAGAACAATAACAACATTTTTTGGAGAAATAGCAAATAGATAGACAACTATTCCACGGGATCTATCTCATGTGGTATACTACGTTATTCGTATTGCCTGATTTGCGGACCGTTGACTTAGAAAGTTCCTATGTAACTCAATAAACAGACTACTAAAGAGGTTTGCCTAGGCCTGGCACTGCAGGCAGCAGTCCGCAGCACGCGAAGTGACAGACAAAGTCCATCCTGCTTGCAGATCAGTGAATACTCAAACTATCAATCCACCCACCACCACCACTATTTCTTCTTATAGCCATGTGTCTAAAGGAAGGACTGGACTTCAGTCTGTTGGGGCTGATTTAGAAGTCCCTTGCGGCTCATTTTCCTCCATTGTTGCGTGACTTTTGTGACGCAGCGGCAGAACAAAAGACTCGCCATGGTGTTGGTGCGGCGTATATATTAAAAAAAAAAAATTATGGGCGATGCATCACGTTGTAAAGCCCTGCGCCATCAGGGGGCGTTCCGGCGCAAGGGAGGGCGTACCTGCGCAGGAACGAATCCTAAAAGTGGCTGAGGGAAATCTACAAGATGTCAATCAGTCACTTTTAAGACAATGATGCATGAGTCAAACCCTGCGCGCTTGAAGCCGACGTACGGCTTGATGCAGCATTGGGGAGATAGGGTACCCCAGAGCATTGCTGGAGCTGCGCCATCGTTGGCACGCAACTCCAGCAATGCGCCGCCTTTACGGCACAGATGCGTAAGGCTTCTGTGACGTTTTGGGCCAATGGATGGTGGTGGCATGGCACACAATTACTGCCGCATCCCTGCTACTTTGCAGGGATGCGCCGGTAATTGAAAATATGACCCTTAGTGTCTAGCATTACGCAGTTCTTATCTTTACACTACACTCATACATAATTTCTCAGGCCAATGAAATGAACACAATTTACAAAACAAATAAGCATAGTAGCAAGCAAGGCTACTGAGAAGGAGAGCAGTGCACCTGAAATGCATAGAAGATTTTGAAATATAATTTACCTACAATGTAATCGGCAGCATTATTGCTCTTGGTAAAGAACAAAGATTTGCAAATAACAGAGCCGGATAAAACAGAGTAGTGATGAATAGCTACTACTACTCACCAAGCCCGGGGACCTCTACGCCGAGCGCGTCCAGCAAGTCCCGTTCCCGGTCCATGACATCGGTCCAGCGGTGGGTGGCCTGGTTATATGTGCGCCGGACCCCAGAGAGCTTATACATGGCCCGGCACACCTTCTCCCACCACTTCCGGCGCTCCCGGATGCCATAGCCAGTTGCGATCTTGCCGCCTCCCAGGATCGTCTTGGGGAGGCGGCGATGGACGTGGAAGATGAGTGCGGCCACCTCCTCCGCGCTAAAGATCTCCCGTGGCACCAGTTGCTCCCCCCTCAAACGCCCGCACGGGAGCCGGGCACGGGGTGCGGGACCCTTCCCCTTCTCAGGGTGCTTCCCGGCTCCCTTTACCATGGTCTGGGCAGAAATAAAGTTAAATGATAAAGAAGAAATAGAATAGTGAAGAAGAAAAGAAAAGAGTTTAAAAAAGTAGTTTAAAAGTAACTAAAAGTAGCAGAAAACACAAAAATATACAGCTAGAAAAATAGAGGGATAGATAATAAGTAAAATAGATTAAATAAACTTCAAACAAGCAAAGGATGGCAGAGATTCAGAGAGGATACAGAAAGCATGCCCAGAACCATAGCAATGAATGAGAAACAAGATGGCCGCGCCCGTTCACGACCGCGTGGGTAAGTTCGTGCGAGATTTTCCTCGCGAGCACGCGCGAAATTGTACTAGCGAGCAGCACAGTTTGCGAGATTACACATAGCGGCCGGAAACGGAATTACGTCACGCAAACAAGATGGCCGCGCCCGTGTACGACCGCTAGGGTAACTTGGCAAACGTATAGCTACAAGCGCCTCGCGAACACGCACAAAAGCACGCGAACATAGACGTCGCAAAAAAAAAAATAGTGTATTCGCAAGCATTCGCGGCTTCCGAAATCGATCTCGTACGGATTCGCACCCCAAAAAACGCGCGAAATTGCAGAAAAAACGATTTTTGCTAAACTGAAAGCAATGAGCAGGTGCAAAAGTTCAAACTTAACATTTGTAACATTCACTGTAGTGCTTCCTGAGGGGCCCCTCCAGAGTTTGCAACTATTCTATGACCCTGCTATGACCCAAACAGCAGGCTCATAGAATAGCTACAAGTAGACCATAAAGGTCCTGTGAAAAAAAATTTCACTGCAACAGAAAGCAAATTACAGATAAGGAAGGAAGCAGGTGCCAGCCAGACTGGAACTTTCTAAATAACTGACACATTAATCAACCCCAAATTAATTCATGGCAGTTGAAGTAGGGGAGGTGTGCTTGCTTTTTTCACCCCCCATAAACTACAGTGATAAACAAACCTAATGGGTGGCAGTGAGGATGTACCAGAGGGTGGCATGGGTGTCCCAGAGGGTGGCAGTGGTGAAACAGAGGGTGCTGTGAACCTGTGAGATAAACCAGATGTAGAAACAACAAAGTCGCGGCCGTTGCGTGCCGAAAAGTAAGTTCGCAATTGCGAAATTGTCCCAAAATCGGCGCGAACGCTCGCCAACACAAAAAACGGGAAAATCCGCAAATCCGCGAGAGTTCGCGTAACTTCGCGGATTGCGAATCCGTAAATCCGCAAATTCGCGTACGCGAGATCCGCTAGATCCGCCCATGCTTACCCCTGTAGTACTGATTGCAGTGCTACCTACACGTCAAAATACAGAATCGGTAATTTTACCGATTCTGTATTTTACAGAATCGGTAAAATTACCGATTCTGTATTTTAACATGCCCCTACATCTCCATCTTCAAATACCGGTCGGTAACGGCCGAAATCGGCCGTACCGACCGGTATTTGGCAACCTACATCGGGCCCCTGATGTTTTAGAACGAAGGACTCCTTCTCTGCGTCGAGGATGACAACCCGCAAGGGATGTCAGACCGCTGTGTGGCAAAGATTCGGCATGCAGGAGCCCGGTCTAAGCTTGGAAGGAATTCTCCTCTAATTTGGGGGTGGGGGGGCAGTGAGGGTCTTTTATACTAAAGTGATCGCTCCATGATTTTTTCAAGAATCAATACGTTTTTAAAACAATCATAGATGTTTTGCAACCAATCGTCAATGTTTTGAAAACAATCACCAATGCTTTTCTAAACAAGTGTGGTAATATCATGCACAGCTTGCTGTTGACTCGCTGTTGGCCAAGGATATTAAAAAGTGGTGACCCGTATACAGAATAAATCTGCTGTGCCTGGGGACATGTTTATGTATGTCAGGTACAGGGATTCCGATAGAAGACTAAGAACCTGGTGTCAAATAGACAGGAGCAAGCTATTAGGTAAAAGGACACCTGTTTAGAATCGTTATAGTCGTGTGGATGGGATAATGTATGTAAAACAGGGTATACATGATGGGACGATCCTAAAAGACATGACAGCATCTGAGGTGTACATTGCCAGGCTGAGTGATTGAGTCCTTTCAGTCAGTAAAAAACAGCTCCATCACAGTTTATATCCCTGGATTGTGATGTTGTGTAGGCATTGGATGAGGATGTGGTGGAAAACTGTATCAAATGCTGTGAAGAGGTCCAGGAGGATGAGCCCGCCTTGTCCCCTCTGTCAGGAATCATGCAGAAGTCATGAGTGGCGGTGATAAGGGCAGTTTCCTTGCCATGGTTCTGAATCCAGAGTGAGTGATGTCTAGGAAATGGTGGTCATTGAGGTATTTGGTAAAGAGTCTGTTGATGATTTTCTGTAAGACCTTGTCCGTCAATAGTAGTAGGGAGAATGGTCTGTAGTTGGTGAGCATTGAAGGGTCCACAGAAGGTTTCTTCAGCAAAAGGGGGACAGTTGTGTGTTTCCAAACATCTGAGAAGGCCATGGAAGAGGCAAAGGTATTCAGAATGGGAGTAAGCATGGCACTGAGGAGTCGCAATCCCCTGGAGTAATCATGGTGGGGGCAGGGGTCTAATAGGACCCCTGAGCGGATGGTCTTCATGGTGGCATTAGCTTCTTCTGGCATGATGATGGGCTACACAGTTAGAATTGGTTCAGTGGATAAGAATGGGAGCCATTTGGCGATGTCTGTCAGGTCCAGTTGTGGATTGAAGTTGCTGTAATTGGCAGTGATTTTGTTGCCGAGAAAGATTGTTGCTTAGGTCCTGCGAGGGGGTGATCGACCTGGAGGTGGTCGCGGGTGAGGTGAAATATTTCACAATGGTGAAGGTTTCTCTGCTTCTGTTGGTGCTCATATATATGCTGTTCACCATAGTGGTGCATTTGGTCATCTGGACCATTTGGTGGTAGCCTCTTAGGGCAGATTTGGACATGCTCATGTCTGCATTGTCCTGGCTCATTTTCCATTTGCGCTCAAGTTGCTTGAAGTGGTATTTCATTAGTCTAAATTTCTCCATTTACCAGTTGGCCTGAGTTCTGGATCCTGTTGTATAGGTTTGTTTGAGGGAACACCAGGGAGTTGGCACAGGAGGTGATCAAATTACAGAAATTCTTGATGGCTTTTGGGAGGCTGTTGCTCTGTTTGAATTGGTGGGTGTTGAGAGCTGTGTTGCAGTCCTTATCAGTAATGTTGTCCCAGTTTCAGAGGGTCTGTTCTGGTGGTGTTGCATGTGAATTAGATCAGGATGGAGTTGTTATATCCTAACACAATCATTACACACTGGAAACACCTTCTTGTGCATGTAACACCTTAGTTTCTATAGATAAAAATATCAGTTAATCTACTTGCAGCTCTTCTTTAATACTGACGCCCGTTTGCAAGTGATGCTACATCCTCCCTCCCTGGATGAACTCCAATCGAAAGACTCAGAGACTTTTAGGGGAATATTTATGGAATAGAGGTGAAGTGCAATACAGCAAGTCACTTTGCTGCATCACTGGAAAAGGGCAGTAATGCACCATATTTAAGGTGTACGGTGCATTCCTGACTTTTTCCCCTGTGCTGGCGCCCTTTTGACAGACTAAAACCAATGCAGGCAGCCTTACATCATAGTGCAATGGGGCCTGTGTTGCATGCAAGATTGTTTTTGTGCAGAAAAGGGCACCTTCATGTACAAAAACAATCCTGAAAGGCATTTTCTTCTTTTAATGTGTGCTGCATTCTGCAGAACACATAGGAATAAGTTGAAACAAGGAGAAATAAAGATATTTCTCCCCAGTAGGGGTCTCCTGTGGAGGCATATCTTTTTGCCACATTCCCAGGTTGACAAGGCTTTGTAAATCAAAGAAATTCTCAAAAACCTTGGGAGTTGTGTGATAACACCCGTGGAACATCTACCATAGGCAGAGTAATACAAACCTGCGATTTGTACTGTGTTGCGTTACACCAGATTTGTGGACCCACTCAAAGCCAAATAAAGTGAGTTTGAGTGGCAAGAGCGACCGAACCCGGTCATAAATTTGGCCCCCAGTCTTTAGGATCTAATAGGTTTAAGGTTCAACCTCCCCAAAACAATGACCACTAAGCCTCCCTTAAGCTTGTCCTATAGCTCCATAAATTGTAAGATATTGTTGTTATGTTATGTTATGTTAATTTTGATTTCTATAGCGCATGGCTACTCCGTACGAGTGTCCCGGCGCTTTTATTGGCAGCTCATAAGAAGAAAAACATAACACAGAAAAAAATAAATACATCCATAGACAGCGAAGAAAACATACTAGAGGGTAAAAAGCCAGGTTTTAAGGCCCTTCCTGAAGGACAGCAAATTAGAGGTACAGCGTAAAGCCATTGGCAGGGCGTTCCAGAGCTGTGGTGCCCTCAATCTAAAGGAGCGCCCCCCCAATGCGGGCCCTCTTCACTTGGGGGACCACCGCAAGAAACAGGGATTCAGATCGCATAGATCGGGCCGGGCGGTAAAAGACAAGCCTACGTTGAAGATATTTTGCTCACGAGCCAAAGAGCGCCTTATGGGCCAGAGTCAAAGCCTTAAAAACGATCCGCTTCCGGATAGGCAGCCAATGAAGCGACTGCAAAAGGCCGGACACTCTGGCTCGCCTATGAAGGCCAAAAATGGCACGTGCAGCGGAATTCTGCACCACCTGCAGCCGCTGTACAAGATATTCCGGAAGGCCCAGATAGAGGACGTTGGAATAGTCCAATCTGGAGCCAATTAAGGCTTGCACCGTAATCTTCCTGTGCTCTTCTGAGAGCAGAGGAAGAAACTTCCGGAGCATCTTGAGGATGCCGAAACATGTGCCCGTAAGACCGAGGATCTGAGATCTCAACGTCAACCATTATCGATCTTAATTCCCAGATTTTTTGCCAGCTGGGACGCATGTGCTGGGGGGAACATATTAGTCGGCCACCATGTCTGCCAGTCAGGGTCTGAGGTACAGCCAAAAAAGAGTACCTCCGACTTGTCTGAGTTACATTTGAGGCTGTTCAGCTGGAACCATTTGAAAACAGCCCCAAGACACTCCTGAGTACACTCTCCGTCGAAATCCTCTCCTTTCCCGCTCGTAAAGAGGAGCTGGGTATCGTCGGCATAGGAGACGATCTGGGCCCCAAAAGACTCCACCAGTGCCGCAAAGGGAGTCATAAAGATGTTAAAAAGAGTCGGGCTCAGCACAGAACCCTGCGGGACTCCGACTCCCAACGGCGGCATCTCGGCAGAGCTAAGAGAGGCCAAGACCGTTTGTCGACGGCCAGCTAAAAAAGATGTAAACCAGCTGAGCACCGTCCCCCTCAGACCAATGTCATAAAGTCTGGCGAGGAGCCCCTCGTGGGGGACGGTGTCAAAGGCCGCCGACAGATCAAGCATGACAAGCATGGCTTTGCCTCCTGAATCCAGAGCCTCCTTAATGGCTTCGGACACCTCCAAAAGCGCCGTCTCGGTGCTTAGATTGGGGCGGAAGCCAGATTGAGTGGAGTGCAACAGGTTATTGGTTTCTAAAAAAACAGAGAGCACGCTGTGCATGTGCTTCTCCACGATTTTGGCCAGCGCCGGGAGGAGAGAGATAGGCCTATAATTGGCCAACGCCTCGGGATCTAGGCCAGGCTTTTTAAGGAGGGGGATCACCATCGCCCGCTTCCAAGCCTGCGGGACCACCCCCTCACTCAGAGAGAGGTTCAAAAGTGGGTTAGCCAACGGGTTTACAACAACCGCCATCTTCGCCAGGAATTTGGCCGGGCATGGGTCTAAAGGCGACCCAGATTTGAGGTTGGCCAGAAGTGCCAATGACGCAGGGATAGAGATAGGCGGAAAAACAGCCAAGACAGAATCCAGGGTGGCCGATGGAACTGACCCGTCCCCAGAACTGGGACGAACTTCAACCAACCTCTCAGGAAAGGAGTCCTGAATCAGCTTAATCTTAGCAGTAAAAAACTTGGCCAGATCACAGACCCACGACTCAGAGGGAGCGACCTGAGATAAATTAGACCGAGGGGCCGTAAACTCCCTCACAATAGTGACAATCTCCTTACATGAATTGGAGGCTGCCTCTATTCTCCTAGAAAAGTAGCCCTTTTTCTCATGGAGGATATCGCGATGATATACTTTGATCACAGTCCTGTATGCAAGTCTGGCCGCCGGGTCATACTGTGAGCGCCACGCCCTCTCAGCCACCTTGCACTCCCGACGAGAGGCTGACAGTGCTTCCGTGAACCAAGGAGCAGAAACCCGCTTCGATGTTAGCCGAGGGGCCATCGCCGGGGCTAAATCATTCAGCCTGTCCGTCAGCCACACCTGCAGAGACTCTAGATCCCGCTCTAAGTCGCCCGTAAGGGGGCAGAGATGGTCAAGAGATGCCTGAGCTAGCATCTCTGGAGTCACCCGATGAAGTGCCCTAGAAACTGGTCCATGCTGTCTAGGCGCAGTGCTAGACAGTTTCTCCATGCCCGGCACATAAAACCTAGTCAATCTGTGATCGGACCAGAGCACCGGAAGAAGTTCTATACCCTCTAAGGGGGCCGTAGAAAAGACCTGATCCAGGGTGTGGCCCCTGTCGTGTGTGGGGCCTGAAAGAAAAGGGGCAAAGCCAAGGGGGGCCGTGATATCGAATAGTTTGATCGCATCCGGGTCCTCTCCCTCATCCATGTGGAAGTTGAAATCTCCAGCCACCACACAATGCTCAGCTCTCAAGGCTAACCCCAAAATAGCTGCTTGCAGTTCGTCAAAAAAGGATCCAGCCGGTCCGGGGGGTCTATAGACCAACAGCCCTTTAAGAGCTTGATGAGGGGCCAGTGCGATAGAGAAGGCCAGGGATTCAGAACCTGTAATAATATCCATAGGGATGATAGAGCAGGTGGCGAGCTTATTCACCACAAGAGCCACCCCTCCACCCCTCCCCTTCAATCTATCTTGCCTAAAAATATTATATTCCGGCGGGATTGCCGCAACGATATCGGGATTGGACAGATCCCCCAGCCATGTCTCTGTCAACATCAGACATAATGGTTTTTCCATGACAAGGAGATCAAAGATCTCCTGGGCATGTCTGCGCACTGATCTGGTGTTTAAGAGCAGGCAAAGATGTTTCACATTGGCCACTCCCCTCTTCAATGAAGTGGCCGGGGCATACCCTGGTGAGCAACCACATGCAGGACATTGCCTCTTACCCCTATAGCGACCAGGAAAAACTGTATGACAGGCACAAGATACCTTTTGCAGAGAGCGAAGTTCCAGCGCCGAATAGTATACCATCCTCGCGACAGCAGCTGAAGAGCCTATGAAGCCAGCCTCACCCGCCACTCCGACGCCACCGGGACGCTGACAGGCACAGACGGGCACAGATGGGCGCAGACGGGCGCAGAAGGGCGCAGATGGGCAGGACTCTGGCAAGACTCAGGCAAAGTGAGAGCAAACCCAGTGCGCGATCCCGCTGCGCTAAGAGGACTGGTTTAAATAGGGCCTCCAGGTGAGGTGCGAAACGCCCCACCAGGACGCTCAATATGGCGCTGCAAAAGCGTCACTGCCCCTCCCAAAATGGCGCCCAAAGTACAAACGAAGCAGAGCCCCAACAGCACCAGACCCGGACCCACTAAAGCAGCGGTGGACAAAACAATTATGTGAAGGTAAGGGGACAGCTCCCAGCTAAAAGCAGGGGTAAAACAAACAGAAATAAACAGAAATATAAAACGGGTAATTAAAAACGAAACGCGCTAGCTAAGCAGCGCTAAAAGCAGTGCTGAGCCGCCAAACAGGGCAAATGATTCCTAACAGGGCGAATAGCCAAAAAGACCGCCTTAAATAGGGCCTCCAGGTGAGGTGCGAAACGCCACACCAGGACGCTCAATATGGCGCTGCAAAAGCGTCACTGCCCCTCCCAAAATGGCGCCCAAAGTACAAACGAAGCAGAGCCCCAACAGCCCCAGACCCGGACCCGCTAAAGCAGCGGTGGACAAAACAATTATGTGGAGGTAAGGGGACAGCGCCCAGCTAAAAGCAGGGGAAAAACAAACAGAAATAAACAGAAATATAAAACGGGTAATTAAAAACGCATATTATGCATGTATGTAGTGTCATTTTTTTTATAACAGTTCTCGTCAATTATTTCGAACAAATTTATCCATAACCATTGCACTGTATACATCCCAATCAACCACCATGATCCTATTTACAAGACCACTGGTTGAAACCTATCCTTATTAACCCTGTAACTGCTGGGGCTCCCATGCGGAGCACTTTTTTGTCTAATTTGGGTAGTTTATGCTTAGAGATCCATAAAGTTTTTTCTACATAAGGTATCCACATCAAATTTGTATAATTTTTCTCCAACATCCGGGGGGTTGTTAAAGTACCCAGGGTTTGTAGATTTCCCTGGAGGGAACCCAGAAAATAGACAAAATATAGCAATAACTTGAGCTTTCTCAGAAAAATAGGAACAAACTGATCCGGATATTAGAGTCTGTTTTTCCTCCTAATAATGACATCAATTAACAGTTTCCTTTGCTAAAGTCACCATCCTCTCAGCTATCAGTAACATGCAGAGCTGAATCAAAAAGCTTTCTGATCTTAACCTCCTGGAAACCAGTTTGAAACCCCTGGGTGATTCAGTACAGCTATAGATTTCTGCAAAGTGGACAACATTCTGAATTCAGCAAAGGTGTCATCTCTGTACATCCCTCAAGGTTTTCCAAAACAAAATAACTGTTGAATACAGAAATACTGAAAACAAGTAGAAAAAAACTGTCATTGTGACAACGTTTTCATCTGTAAATTTTTGTCCCGATGGCCGACTTATGAAAGCAATGTAACAATATGTCTGCTAGATGCTTCTGGTTGTAGGGATATATAGGGTTTGGAGTATCTCCAGGAGACCAAGGTACCCAGAGCCAACAACTGAACTGCACTGTACAACGTTTTTTTTCACTGAGTAGCAAGAATAGACCAATTCATATAGAGAAATATGAAGAGTGAAAAATGGGTATCAAGGAAACCTATGTATTTCCGAAATGGGCACAAGATGTGAAGTTTATGAGCAAAGGTTATTTGTACATCTCTGAATTTGTACTTACCTGTACTAGCGTATGATTTAAAGGGTATTTTTAAAAATTTCCTCCCTTTTATACACTGGCTTACATTTGAAAGGCACAATTGCAATGAAATCCAATTGCTAATAAAAATTGTTCTATTATTCTATTCTCCCACAAGTCTCCTAATTAAAATGGTACCTCACTTGTGTGGATAGGCTTGCCCAAAACCCAACATGGAAGCATCACATTTTTCCATTGAAAACTGACTAAGGGTGGGTGATATATTTCGCTCCACTGGCAGAGTTCACAGAGTTTTGGCCACTCGTGTTGCACTAACAATGTAGAGTTCCAGCCAAACTCTGCCAACCGCCTTTGTGGCGGAGTTTTTTCTCACATGCAGCTCACCAACAGAAAGTTGGCGAGCACGAGCAAGAATTGGCATCCCCAAATGCCATTTTCGCGCACTAGGAGTGCGCTGAAGAAAATTTCTCAACACGGGCAATCTACTTGAGCAGCAGCAAAAAGGTAGCACCCTCTGGCATACCACATAATACAGTTCACACTGATTTTGAAGCTTCGTGTCAAGATCCCGGCACCTGCTTGCGGAACTCTATGGAATCTTGCAGAGTTTTCATGTAACTCTGAGGAGTGAAACTCTGCCAGATCCGCCCACATCTAAAACTGAGCCTTATTGTCCAATGTGGGGAGACTTTCATGGCTCTCACAAGGTTTTTTTTGCCCCAAATCCCTTGCAAACCGCACATTGTTACTAAAAAAACACACTTTCCTCACATTTCTGTGATGGCAAGTTCTAGTAGCAAAGCGACCTTTTACCTACATGTGTCCTACCTTGCTCTGCATAACGGTTCTAGCCTGTCCTTTAACCCAGTTATGTGCTGAATAAATGTTGATTGGTTTCCTTGAAACTAGACTCATTAATTATGCATGAGGATTCTTAGTAAAATCCCCTGCACATGAGGTAGAAAACAGGATTAACATACTCTGTACGAAGTTCATTGCTATCTTCATCCTAGAGTGACAGAACTACTTTGCATAATTACAATGATTGATTGAGGTCAATTTAAATAATGGTCCTCACAACATATTGATTGTGGTAGGAACTCCAAGGCTATCTTTGTGGTATAACAGAATTGCACCTTCACTAGGTTACTAGAGGAGATGCTTCCACGCTGACACAAGGCATGGAGGTCCCTGCTCACAGAAGCTTCAACATGCACTGATCTGCCATCCTTTGCAGTGTGTCCAGCTCGTGACCAAGACAGGGTCCTTCATTCGCTCCCATCAGGTAATGGGGTTGTCTCTTCCCTAGGGGATTCTAGACTTTACAACCACGTACATGTTAGATACACTTAGGTAGGGTCCGCATCGTAGGAGTACGCTTGATTGCTGTCTTGTTTATATGCCTGCATATATTCACAGTTTTAGCACCATGGTAAAATTCTACATTTTGTTCACTCTGTTGCTTGTAATTTTTTATATTTGTTTATGTCAAATGATTGTCACAGCAAACATGATTTATACTAGAATGACGCTGGTTCAATAAATGCTTCTTGAAAACGTCACCAATGTTTATTCTGTGTATCTCTCTGAGACTAAGTGAGCACTCTTGACTGAGCGAAATGTACTGTATTATTTCCACGATCACTGAAGGGTCAAGAGTTGCCATGTTTGATGGTTGCCAGAAACTATTTGCTCCTGGTAAGGTTAGGGAGCTTATGGTGGCACTGTGAGCCAGTTGGTCTATAGGCTGACATGTCCTGTGGGGGTGTCCAGAATCAGTCTAGGCACCAATCCCTTAGTTTGTTATTCAATAGATGTGCCGATCCTATGTATTTTTAGGAACTACACGACAAAACCTCCTTCCATGCGGTATTCCTTATACTCTCCTGATAACAAAACACATTTTCTGCACATTTCTGTGATGGAACGTTCTGGAATCTGTGGAAACTTCCTTCCACCCTGTATTCCCTCAAGTCTCCCGATAAAAATGGCCCAAAACGCAACATGGATGCATCACATTTTTCCGCTCAAAACTGTCTCTTTCTCTACTGAGGGCGGTGGCGTAATGCAAGCCCCGGCAGCCCGCCAATGCGTGGGGGCCCCCAAGCTCCAGTACTCTGGCCGGCGAGCTCCTGGTTGAGTCCGGAGAGAGCCCCTCCAAGTACCTTGCAGTGGGGCCCTCTCAAGTATCGTTATGCCAGTGTGTGGGTAGCTGTAGAGTTTGGACCCTAGCTCAGTCAGCACCTGGCGAAACCTAGCAAACGTGTACATTTTAGAAAACTGAGCATCTGTGGGTATCCAGGGTGAGGTTGCTTGTGTGGCTCTCACCATTTTTTTAACCTAGATTCCCTTACAAACTTCAAACTGTTGCCAAAAAACACACTTTCCTCACATTTCTGTGATGAAAATTTCTGGTATCTGCAGGAGACAAAACTTCCATCCACCCAGCATTCTCCCAAGTCTCCTGATAAGTACAGTACCTCACATGTGAGGGTAGGCCTGATGCCCACAACAGGAAAAGGCCCAAAACTCAACATGGACACATCACATTTTTCCACTGAAAACTGACCCTTTTTTCCAATCTGGGTATCTGTAAATTTTAGACCCTTGCTCGGTCGGCACTTAAGGAAACTTTGCAAACCTATACAGTTTTGAAACCTGGACACCAAGGGGTATCTGTGATGGAAAGTTCTGGAATCTGTGAGTAGCCACACACTTCCATTCAACCAAGCCTCCTAATAAAAATGGTGCCTCACTTGTGTGGTTAGGTCTGGTGCCTGCAACAGGGAACAGCCCAAAGAAAATTCATACATAAATTTTGAGTTTTGGGCCAATTTCTTGTTGCAGGGAACTGCTAAAAACGCAACATGGACGTATGGTATTTTTCCATTCAATACTGCCCCTTTTTTTCAATGTGGGTAGCTGTAGATTTTGGACCCTTGCTCCTCCGGCACCTAGGGAAACCTAGCAAACTTGTACATTTTTTAAAACTAGACACAATCACAATCAGAAACAGTTTTAGGAAGGCCTTGCTTGGAAGGGGAGGCTCTCTCTTTTCAAACGAGGCCTCCCTGAAACCCAAGGAGGTGTTTATTCCTACCGGAGCTGGAGAGAGTGATTGCCTGCTCCTTCCTCTGGCTCCTGTGTGAAAAGTGTGACTTTAGCATGTCTCGCAGCACACTGAGGTCACAGATGGTTTGGAGGAGAGTTGGCGGACATGCCAGCAATTCCGGCTAGCCCCAACCCTTCTTTTTTTAAAATGGAATCCTCCGGTGCTCGCACTAGAGGATCCATTTAATCACTCCCCAGTGTCGGCCAATGGCCAACACCTGAACTAGGGAGGGTGCGTGGCTGTCAGCCATTGGCCGGCACCCATACCGAAGGGTCCGGTTGTGTCCCACAAAAACTTCAACAACAACATTTACTCTGGCCTTTCTACTTTATCAGTCTCACCACTATCTACATTGAGATATTCTGCTGAAATCACAACCTTGAAACCTCTTCATTGGCTCCTTGTCACTCTTGCATTTCAATCATTCAGCCAGTATATAACAGAGGAGGCGTATTCATCTTAATGCACTTCACATATGCCTGAGGTATAAAAACCTATTTCTGACCTGGTAACATCGCAGACACTGGACCTGATATACACATAAAATTCTAAATCTGCATCCAGACTTTTACTCTTCACATGCATGCAGATTTATGACTATTTGTACTTCTCAAGACTTTTACAGGCTAGACATGGAAACCTGAGTGAATAATAGCTTTCCTGGACGAATTTGTAAAAGATTTGAGTGTTTATTTTTTAAAACAAAAATGCACGTAGTCACGTTTTGTCTTTTTTTTATCCATGGGAAAATAATAATTTTCTGGTGGGAAAAACTCCTTCACCTGCACCCCCACCAAGTTCTGTAGAGTTTATTTAATACTGTGCTGCACCTATGTTCTGCAAATAACACATGTTACTCTTACCCAATAAATGGTACTCAACATTTTGCCTTTAAAAGGGTGGTTACCTTGCCAGATATCGAATATGTAACCTTCAACATGTGGCAGCAATGATCTTTCAACTTGATTAATTCTTCTGACTGTTTCTATGGTGTAAGGGACTCTAAGAATAGTCAATGATTACCCACAAAGACATAAGATCTTTGGTGTTCAGAAAGGTAAAGAGCATTCCAACCCAGGCATTCCAACTTAACTCTCACAAGAGGACATTTTCTAACATGGAAGTCACATTGAAAGTAAATGTTTTTACAAGTGCATAAATTACGTTTGTGAATTTCAAAATCTATTTTACACTACTGTAGCTAAGGACCTGTTTTTGTATCAATCAATCAATCAGGATTTATAAAGAGCGGCTAATCATCCGATAGGGTATCTAGGTGTTGCAGGTCCGGAAAGCTTATTCGAACAGCCAGGTCTTGAGGACCATTCAGAATTCCTGATGTGAGGTGATGGTCCAGAGTTGTGCTTGGGGAGGATGTTTCAGGTCTTTGCTGCGATGTGGAAGAATGAGTGTCCCCCACATCCGCTTTGGTAGATGTTTGGAGTATGGGTAAGTTAGAGGGAGGCAGAGCATAGTCTTTTCGATCGTTGGTGGTAGTTCAGGCGGTGGTTAATGTAGGAGGGTCCTTGGTTGTGCAGAGCCTTCTGTGCATGGATCAGCTGCTTGAATTGGCATCCATTCTAATGGGGAGCCAGTGGAGTTGCCTGAGGTGGACTGTGATGTGGGTTTGTCTGAGAAGGCCGGCGATGAGTTTGGCTGCAGCTTACTGTCTGAAGTCTCTGTAGGAGGTGTGCAGCATTTCCGACACAGAGGGTGTTGCTGTAGTCCAGTTGGCTGGTGATGAGGGCCAGCGTCGGATGTACGACATTACAACGTATGCTTTTACATCGCATGCTTTTACAACACGAGTTTTACAACGCATACCATTACAACGCATAGTGCTTTGGGGCGCTGGAGAGTGAATTATTTAATTTACTATTCCAACTCCAGTCCCCGTGGATAGTAGGGAAGGTGTTGGATAGTAAATTAAATATATTCCCTGTCCTAGTGCGCCCCCCAGCGCAATGCGTTGTAATGGTTTGCGTTGTAAAAGCTGCGATGTAAAAGCACTGCGTGGTAAAAGTTGCGTTGTAAGTGATGTTCCCCCCAGCGTCACAGTGTGTCTTGTGTGTAGGGGGATCCCCTTGAAGATTATACATAGCATGCGCAGAGTGAGGAAGTAGGCAGAGGAGACAGCGTTGATCTGTGATTTCATGGTGAGCACGTTATCAATGATGATTCCGAGGTTTCTGGTGTGGTCAGAGGGAGTGGGTGCGGGTCCTCAGACTGAATGCCACCAGGAGTCATTCCATCTGTTGGTGCTGTTGCTACAGATCAGTACTTCCATCTTGTCTGTGTTAAGCTGCAGGCAGTTGTTCTTCATCCAGTCGGTGATGCTTTTCAAGCATCTGTGGAAGTCGGTTTTGTTGGTGGTGGGGTCATCAGATAGTGAGAGGATTAGTTGGGTATTGTCTGCGTAGGAAATTATGTTGAGACTGTCGAATCTGACGATGTTGGCGAATGTTGAATAGCGTGGGGATGAACCCTGGGGGACACCCCAGGTGAATTCTTTAAGTTCGGAGGTGAAAGGTGGGAGATGGATCCTCTGGGTTCTTCCTGGGAGATAGGAGGTGACCCATCTGAGCACGTCCCCTAGGATGCTGATAAAGTGGAGTATTTTGAGCAGCGTGTGGTTGGGATATAGTGTCAAAGGCTGCCGAGAGATCGGGGAAGATCAGAACTGCTATTTCTCCTTGGTAGAGTAGGGTTCAGATGTTGTCGGTGGCTGCGATAGGGCAGTTGAAGTGTTGGGTTTGCTGCAGAAGCTGGATTGGGAGGCATTGAGTAGCTGGTTATTCCAGGTGTGTCATGAGTCATTTGTTGATGATACTTTCCAATGCCTTCCCTGGGACTCGGAGCAGGGAGACTTTGCTGGAATTGGGTTTGTTGGCTTAAGATCTTCTCTCTTCCTTTTTAACACAGAGAGCAGATCGTGGCCCTTGGAGTGTTCAACTCAAAACCCCTTTCTCTGCCTTGTGGTGTCGCTCAGGGGTCATCTCTGAACCCAATGCTTTAATATTTATGTAGCACCCTTAGCTACGCTGATTCGTACTTTGGTTTTACGACAGTGTCTTATGCTGATGACTCTCAAATTGTTGTCTCAATCTCAAGCAATGTATATGGGGTTGCCAGCTGGTTCAACAGATGTATGCGGACTATATAGGCAGATACTGGGCACACGTGTAGTATAAATAGTACAGATACTATGATGTTTAACACATAAGAATTAGGTCGACACCGGTGGTGTGAAAGAAATGTTGTTTTTATGGAGATTCTTTCTTTCTTTTTTTTCAAAACATACAACGCCAGCCGACACGTGTTTCGTCAACAGGAGAGATCCTGTGACTCTTCAGGGCTGAAAGGGCGTGATGTGGATCTAAAAACCGGTGATAGTTCCAACCCGGTCAACGGATAAACTTAGGGCCCTAGGAACGGTCAGGCCAGGGTGGAGATGCGGCGACAGACGGGTGCGTCTGTGCACGAAGGACCTGGGGTTCTCAGGTCGTGTCAGGGCTCGTCTCTAGGGTAATGGAGGGAGAGTATGCGTACTATTGTCAGCAGGATGAGCGGCAATTGCCTTAAGCTAAGTTCAGAAAAAACAGAGGTTTTCCTTATAGGAAAGGACACCTTTTTTGTAATCAATCCTAGAGGCCACAGCCCTAGTCCCCCCGGCAGTATCCAAAGTTATGAACCTCTGGGTAATCTTTGATGCTGAGCTGTCTTTTACAGATCAGATCACTAAATTAACTTTGTATTCCATCTTTCTGTTAAGAACTTTGAGGAAACTTCTACCTTTTATCCCTTTCGATTTGCAGAAATTGGTTGTCATGGCATTAGTATTTTCCAGATTGGATTACTATAATGCCCTTTATCTCAGCATTACACAACGCTCTCTAAGAAGCTTCAGACGCTGCAGAATGCAGCCTATTGTCTTCTCAAGAAAATACCAAAGTTTAAATCCATTTCCGTTGCCATGGCCGAGCTTCAATGAATTCCAGTTACTAAAAAGAGTGGCCTTCAAGGCTGTATGCTTGGCACATAAATCGCTGAATGGTTTCGTAACAGACTACCTGAAAAGGAAATGTGTATGGTGCACCCCGAATAGACTGTTTTCAATCTGCAGCCTCTAAATCAATAATTTTTCCAAAAATGAAGAAAGTTTTGTGGGGTGGCAGAAGCTTTGTTCACTTCATCTGTCAACTTTGGAACAGACAGCCTATTCACCTTAAATATAGTCTAATATGGCAAGCTTATGGAAAAAGATTAAATCTAGACTCTTCTCTTTATCTCTCTGGTTTCCTTTTCCCCCTGGTTGTGGCTTTCAGGTCAGAAAATTGGTTAATGTTAGCGCCCAAATGCCTTACGGTACTCGCGCGCTCTAGAAATTTAAAATCGATCAAAATGCTAAGTTAAGCATTGGTACCCCACAAGGCAGAGTGCTTAATATTAAAAAGAAGGGCATGTGCCTGTGGCTAACATGGAGCTTCACTACCCACCACAATAAGTGATAACTTCCATTTGGGGCCATCAATGGTATTACTCCAAGGTATCAAATTAATTGTTACATTAAACCCAATTCATTGTTGAGATCGCATTTAAGGTAACTTTTAATAGGAAGGTGACTTTAGAAAATCATCACTTTGTTACCCAAACCTTTCCTGTTTAACTGCACTGGTTGTCATTTAAAACATAATGGTGCCCCCCTCCACTATAAAGTGTGAAGCGCTCCCAAGATAATTGTTGAAGGAAGGAGGCATGCCCCACTCCAGCAGGATGATACCGGGCTGTGGCCATAGATGGCCCTGCTTTAAAGGGGCTACTGCCTCAATTAAGCAAATGGAGACTACATGTCACCTGCCCACTCCTTTGTGTAGGTTGACAAGCTGGAATCTCCTCCAGAGAAGACAAAATCTGTTGTAGAGCTGTTTTTAGAGGAGAAGTGGTTCATTGATCTGGTTACACCCTGAGGGTGTTTCCAGGGCCTCCTACAAGGGAGGAAGGCTTGCACCATCTTGGTTTAGGGTACAGAGAGGAATCCTGGGATTTGTTTGAGGGGGAAACCCCCAGGGATTGATGAAAAGTGGAAAGGATAGCTTTGTGGAAACTATTACCCTATTGGCTAGCAAGTCCACCCCTCCCACAAACAAGAAGACGGCATAAAAGTGGCATCCCACACTCACAGTCCTCATATCACTGCTGGACTGGCATGAAGACAAACAAAGTGCTACCCTGCTGCTCCCTAGTCCCTGCAAAGAGAGGCGTTACAAAGGAAGGACAGCACCTGCTGTCAAAGAGGACTTGCCTGCTGTTCCCATTCATGGAAGAAGAGCTCCACTTGTGTCCAGAACTAAAGGATGACTGCCCTGCTGTTCCTTTCCCAGCATATAAAGGCTTCACCAAACACTGGACTGCACCTGCTGAACCTCAGGGGCTGGCAAGGAAGACTGTACCTGCAGTGGCCACTTGTGGAAAAGGGATCCCCTTGTGTCAGGACAGAATAATTGACTACAAGAGCAAAAGCTGATGGAAACCTGCACTTGCAGAGCGCAGCTGCCCAAGATCACCTGCCTTCCAAAGTGCACGCTGGAGTCCTGATCTGCCCAAGGTGTCCCCAGGTATGTGGGACCCGTGGCCGTCTTCAAGGAATTGGACTCTCACCTGTGGACAACAGTTGAAATACACTGTAACCAGAGACCAGTCAACCAGTAGCAACTGGACCTACACTAGAACTCACTGACGCATCGTGGGAAATAGAGTCCTGAGGCCAGAGATGAACCTGGAAGTTTGAGGTCCCTGAGTGATCCTAGGAGCATTTGCAGGTTCTCTTCCACAGTGTCAGCATCTTCAGCATCCTGCATCCCCGGCACTAGGACCACTTCTTAGTTGTAATCGCAATCCTGGTGACTCTGATGTAGTAAGTGACTTCGTTAGGAAACACAAGAAGTCAGGTTGAAATTCTTCTTCTTTATTTTCAAGAATGAGAGTAGTTTTCTTCAGTCACGGCGCAGAGCAGTGCATTCCTCAGGATCTCGATCGGAACACTAAACAGCCGATATTCCAAATGACAAAGCGTTCTTAAACCCCCTAAGATTCCAATACAGATCCACTACAACACCTACCCCTTAATACAAAAAATAAATAAATAAATAAATAAATAAATAAATAATAATAATAATAATACATTCTGGAAAGAAAACTAACAAAAGACCTCTAATAGGTCACAAAGTCTTTAAACCTAGTCGGCATTCGAATCATTAGACCACCCCGCACAAATCCGTCTTGCAAACCATCTCTCACCTGAGCACTAGAAACATGACTAGTTGGAATCAGACCTGAATTACTTGACCTAGTAGCCCCCTGATCATGCAACCAAAATGTCCACTCCAGCTCACGAGAACTATTACACTTCCTTTTGTTTCTAATCAAATCAGCTTGATCTTTTCTCAGTTTGACTACTTGTCTCTTATTCCACCAACCCTTTCCATTCAGAAATACAGCCCCTTTACTGACTTTATACACCTGAATAGGATCAGAAAATTGCGACTCGCCTTTTTTAACCATAAAAGGTTTTTTACACAACACCCAGTCACCTTCAGAAATATCCAAATCATCAACAGAGCATTTCTTATCAAAATTGTTCCTCATCTGTGACTGTTTGAGTTTTACAGTCTCAGGCAAACCAACCGGAGGGAGATTCACAACCCCTTTATTGTCCAACCAAGATGGTAGAAGTAAAGAATTAACCTTCCTACCCCTCAGTAACTCGAAAGGACTAACACCTGTGGTACAATGTGGAGAAATGTTGTAATTCCACACTTTTTGTTCTAAAAATAATCTAACATCCAGACCAGCAGCAACGGCTGTTTGAATACTCTCCTTAAGAATTTTATTCCCACGTTCAACTAAACCGTTTGAGGTGGGAGAATACTTAGCAACTTTCAGATGTTTAATATGCAGAGCCACCAGGAATGAACACATTTTATCAGACACGAAATGTGTCCCCTTATCCGTAACCAAACATCTAGGGGCTCCTTCCAACAAGAACAGTTCTTTCAAGAAAATAATCATATTATCCGTATTGGGAGAGTCAATAAACTTATGATACATCCATTTAGAATGGTAATCCACAGCCAAAATCAGATATCTAAGTTCTTGCGGAAGAATTAGATAAGGACCAGAAAAGTCAAGACCAAGCTTAACCCAAGGTTTTTCAGGAAATTCAGTAGTATGTAAAGACAATTGTGAAACCTTCCAGTGTTTATCTGAAAGTAAACACTCCTCACAACCATCTATTAGGCTCCTAACCTGGGCTTCCAAACCAGGCCACCAATAGTGTTGTTTAATCTTCATGCATGTTTTAGTTACACCTAAGTGACCTTCATGACCTGTTTTAATGATAATTTTCCTCAGATTTGATGGAGGCACAAACTTATCGCCTCTAAGAATAATACCATCCTTTACTGAAAGCTCCTCTGCCACCAAAGCAAAATTCCTTAAATCGCCGGACAGATTTCTAATCTCCGGCCACTGCCCACTACAAAAAGTCAAAACTTTCAAAAGAATCAAATCTTCCAAACAAGCTTTTTTCCAATCTTCTTCTGAAATGAGTGAACCACAATTCTCAACAGCATCCAACACAGCTACACATTCCACCTCATCCTCCTCAAAATTTTCCTCATCATCCTTTTCCATCAGCATCCTAGATAAGCAGTCTGCACGAAAATTCTTACTTCCTGAATGTGCTTTATGTCAAAATTGAACTCCTGCAATTTTGAAACTAGTCGAGTTAACCTAGCAGACATTGAATTACTATTGGACACCTTGTTAAAAATGTAAGAAAGAGGCTTGTGATCTGAAAAAATCTCGAACTTGCGACCCCAAATATACATTCTGAATTTTTGAACAGCCCAAACGCAGGCTAAAGTCTCCCGCTCTATTGTACCGTAATTGTTTTCAAAAGGCTTGAGCGCTCTTGAAGCAAAAGCCACCGTTTGCTCATGACCATTCATATGTTGACTAAGAACAGCTCCGAGTCCATTCATGCTAGCATCCACGGTGATCATGGAGATACAATCCTCACGAAAGGCATGTAACGCTTTAGCGGAGATCACTAACTCGTTTATATTCTCAAAAACTACATTCAACTCATCTGACCAAATACATTTTTGACCCTTTCTAAGTAAGGAACGAAGAGGTTCAACCATTTGAGCATAATTGTTGACGAATCTCGCATAATATTCGGCTAACCCTAAAAAGGAGCGTAAAGCATCCTTATCAGTAGGTGGCTTAGCCTCCTTAAATGCTCTAATGACCGAAAATTTCGGTCTAATGCCTTTATCCGAAATCGTATGACCAAGGTAATCCAACTCATTCACTCCAAATTTACACTTGTCAGCTCTAATTGTCATACCATTGTTTTCCAAAGTGGCTAAAACCTTCCTTAACAAGACTGAATGTTCTTCAGAGCTTTTAGTAAAAACAACGATGTCATCTAAATAGGCTTGAACACCCACCATACCCTTGAACATGGAATCCATTAGCCTCTGAAAGATGCTGGCTGCAGAGGCAAGACCGAAAGGGAGTCGCAGGAACTTATATGCACCGAAAGGTGTAACGAACGTTGTTTAATCCTGAGACTCTTCCTTCAAAGGAATCTGATGGTATGCGGATTTCAAATCTATAAGGGAGAACCACTTAGCCCCCCCCAAATTTGCCAAAAGCTCGTGAATTTTAGGTAGGGGGTTGCAATCAACAACAATATTTCTATTTAAACCTCTCAAATCCGCACAGAGTCCAATTTCGCCTGACTTTTTCCGTGCAACGACAATTGGGGCGACCCATTGAGAAGATTCTGTGGGCTGTATAATCTTCTGATCACACAATTCATTCAGAATTTTCCTCAACTCTTCTCTAACACTCAGAGGCACAGGCCTAACCTTATGCATGACAGGCTGAGCGTCAGAAACTAATCTAATCTTATGCTCAAAATTTTTAATACAACCCACTTGATCTTTAAACACTCCCTTAAAATCCTCAAGCAAGTGCTTATGATCAATTCCAGAATCTTCCACACTTAGTACTTCAATATCTCGCACATTGACAGGATTATCATCACCTGGGACTAAATAAATACCCATCTTAGCGAGGTCCTTCCACCCCACACTGTTTTTCCCCTTAATCGCCGCATACACTTTAGTAATTATATTACGACCCAGCACTTCTACTTTAGACACAAAGAACCCCAACATGTCAATGTCCTTTTCGCCGAATGCCTTCGGGTTGATGTCTGGAGGAGATAAAGGAACTTCCTTGCCCCAATTTAAAAAAAAATAAGAATCTCGCAAAATAGTTATCGGAGAACCAGAGTCTGCCATCACTTTGGTCTGAACTCCATCCACCAAAGCGTCACAAAAATGCCCTTTAATCTCCAAAATATCCTCATTATGATCAAGCGTTAATAACAAATTGTCAAAGGATTCTGAACAAGATTCTAGATCACTGTTAACATAGTTGACCTGCACAGGCCTCTTTTGACCTTTGCAAAACTTCTGGAAATGGCCAAACCTTTTACAATTTGAACAACGTTTGTTCAATGCAGGACAGTTAGGAAATTTACCAATATGAAATTTTGAGCCACATCTGAAACAAAAAATGTGATTTTTCTTTTGCACCGGAACAGTTTTTTTGAAATTATCCTCCCCTCCTATAGCCATAACACTTTCCTCAGAAACATCATCCTGATGATAAACCATGTTGACTTTACTAGAAGCACTAGCTTGCAACGCTTTTGTAGAAATCGAAGATCTTTCAATACTTAGAGCTAAGTCAATTACTACTGTAAGTGGAGGATTCTTACAACTCAAAATTCTCTCTTGAATTTTATGAGAAACACAGTGAAATACGAATTGGTCCCTGATCATGTCATCAACCGTAGGTCCAAATCCACAGGTTGTAGCTAACACCCTCAAAGTCGAGATATATTCTTCCACCTTTTCCTCTTCTCCTTGTTTCCGTTCATAAAACTTATGGCGTTCTAACATAATATTAGGAGACTCCTCTAATTGCTTTTTAAGTCTATCAATAGTTTCCAAATAAACATTCCACTGTCTATCCCCTGACCGCCCAGTACGAGGTGGAATAGGAGGTAAACTCTGAAAAATACGTTGTGCGGCCAGACCTAAACTACGAAAAAGAAGAGCAAACTTTCTTTCTGGAGAGTATTCAGTTGTATCGATTGCTACTATATGGTTTTCAAAATGAACAAACCATTCTATCCAAAGAAGACTAGGTTTGCCAGGTTTGGCTAAAAATGGTGGAGGCTGTGTGAGCTGATTAATTTGCTGATTAGCTGCCATCAGCAACAGATGACCCCAAAAACAGAACAAAAACTAGAGAAAAACTAAAACAACCACAACAGTACTTGACTAAATGAATAAGGTGTGCGTATCACCAAGCGTGCAACCCCAGAACTAATAAGAAGGCAAGGTGTGCGTATCACAGTGATACGCTGCTCGATGAGATCAACAGAATAATATAAGCAAAAGTGTTACCAGAGTTTCCTTTAGTCAGAGACAGTTATCCTTTGTTTGAACAGAGAGTGTGTGCGTATCACCGCGATTCGCTGTCAGCCGCGATCAGCATTCGTTGCCCTTGACAACCGAAGCTCCACAAAACACAAGATGGCCGGTACGTACTGAAGAACCTCACCACGTTACCCAGCACAACTTGCGGCTGCGTCTCAAACGCTTTCAGCTTCCAGCGCGTTCTTTCCTCAGCGTGCTCTGCTCACAGCGCGTTCATCTCCACGAGCCTGCACTGTATGCTCTGAACGTTGGTCTCAGCGCGAGTGAACGCTCGAGCCACCAACGGTCACCGGATTCAGCCTCAAGACTTCAACGACAAATGAAGAAAAAAGGTCCTACCAGATCTCTTCTCCGAAATCCGGAATGTCGCGCCTCACAACTCTTCCAAAACAGAAAGATCCAAAGCTTTCTGTGAGAAGTTCCAGCAGAAAACACCCTGCAGGTGTCTGAAGAACTCCCAGCGTCGCCAAATGTAGTAAGTGACTTCGTTAGGAAACACAAGAAGTCAGGTTGAAATTATTCTTCTTTATTTTCAAGAATGAGAGTCGTTTTCTTCAGCCACAGCGCGGAGCAGTGCATTCCTCAGGATCTCGATCGGAACACTAAACAGCTGATCGAATACTCAAGGATGCACACTCTCCTGAGCCTGTTACATAAACAGTATTCCAAATGACAAAGCGTTCTTAAACCCCCTAAGATTCCAGTACAGATCCACTACATCTGAGAATGCTGAATCCGACCTAAGTGGTCCCTGTGACTGGCTCCCATCCTGTAGTGGACAGTCCATGAGAGGACTGGTAGTCATGCTAGCCCATTGGTTCAGGAACTGCAACACAGATTGCAAAGATTTATTGGAACCTAAAAGAATTGACTTACCTTAAAAAAATTATTTCTCCCTTTCCTCTCTATAGATTTTTGTTGTTTGGGTATTTACTTTAAGATAAAAATACATTCTATTTTTAGCATTTGATCTTGGATTTTTATTGTGCTGTTTTTCTTACTTATATGTTGTTTTGGTACTTCTAAATACTTTAGAAATTGTGACATTATTTAATGGTGTCACAACCGCACTACATAATAATCCACTTTCCTACAACTATTAAACGACAGTATTTTAATGTTGCGTCAAACGTATACACATGACTTTGTGAATTAGAATCACTCTGTCTGCAAAGCATCTTCTATGTGACTTGGCCTGTTCCTTTCGTTGTACAAAATTGATGATTACAGAATCGTACAAAGAATTGAAGACATCCTGCCACATCAATCTTTATAGGGCTTTTTAATTTGTACCTCAACGTGTTATCAACAACACTTGTACTGACACAGAAGTTTCCCTCAAACCAAAGAATCCACCAATCTCATTAATATATGAAGTCGCCCTCGTCCTATTAAACCAGACCTCGATCAGACTCCAAAGGCTGTATGAGCAACTTACACGTGAATAAGGTTACATAAAAAGTTTGAAACAAACGTGTGGAGGGTCAAGGGGAATATTTAACGACCTGTTTGCTCGCTCCCCTATTGTCAGCCCGCTTGACTCATGGATAGGGGTACCGACGGACAGAGCGGGGCCTCATACTCCCGAGCGGTCGCCGGGTGAGGTGAGGTCTTCACCCACACAAGGCTGGGAAGAAGACATGCTTCTCTCCCTCCAGTGGACGTTCAAGCATTGAAGTTGCTGGTAGATATGTATCAGTCTATTAGTAAACCTTGTGTTACTCTTTCACCTAACATATTACTTGTAGTTATAGTTGCAGTAGCTAGTCTATATTCTAGGTCCTGAAGAAAGCTGGGGTAATGCCCCGAGAGCTGAAACATGTTGACCATCATGCACAGCGCCGAATGGTAGCCCTCCTACCAGGCGTGGTTTTAACCCTTGACACACTGATTTCTATATGTACGTTTTCTTAGAATCTGTGTAGCCAATTCTATCTTTCACCTTCACTTTTATTTGAGCACTGCACATTATTTAGTCCACTCCATGGCAAACATCATGGCTAGTTTTCTGACATCCTGTTCCACACCGGCACTATTTGGCCGGATGTGTTATGGGTTGATCAGCAATTCCCACGTGACGTAAACTCCACCGAAAGGGTGGTCTGATGGGAATTTTTCTAGCACTTTGTTTTCCAATAATTCTCAACGACATTAGTTTGCGTATACACCCTACTGGTTTACAGTTACTGTTATAGCTGCACACCGCATCTTGACCTGTTTTGCTCTTTGTTGTATTTCATACATAAAAAGTTTGACATTAATATTGGGAATTAAATAATCAAATTTTGGTACAAATGGACATAAATATTGGTAGAAGATTAGTGATGCTCGAATTGACTTAGGTAAAGAGTGAAATTATCAGGCAATTGTACTCATTCTTCTGTGAAATGGGAACTTCAAATCATATCATTTACTCCTAAAGCTTACATTTTTTAAACTTTATTAAAAGCTTTCATGCTTGTACATAGCAGTTGTGTACAATTTGGAGTTTAATAAAACATACATTTGATAGAATTAAATTAACTTCTAAACCTGATTTCAGCTGCTACAGAGGCATAACTCAGACTAGAAGTGAGACATTTGCAGTTGAAAACACAAGGCTATATTTCTTTAGACTAAAGCATATAGCCAGGTGCATGACAGCAATCTGGATTTGGGACAGTATAGTTTCTTCAAAGGCATTCAGGGGCTATATGTAAACATATTTCATAGAAGTGCTAGTGACCGGAGTCTCTTTGTTATTGGATAATTTACTTACGCTTGATTTTGAGAAACAGAACCAACGTTTTCCATTGACTTGAAGATCTTAGGAGATTCGAAGAATGGTAAATTACAGATTAATCAATATATTGAATTCCATTAATCAAAAGATCGAATTTCAACTACAATGCTAATTGACAGTGCCAAAGAGTCCAAAGCCTTATTATGGATATATGCATCATCGCTTTCAGCAAATTGCTATCCTGGAGGTTATTAGCTCCTGGCCAGCATCTTAAACAATTAGTCAATCTTGCCATTTGTTTACTTTGAATAAAGAGCCTTTCACTTACAATGTAATTGTATGGCCAGGATTGGTGGATTACAGGTCAAATTTATTGAGGAAAGATCTTATTCCTCTTTTCATCTCTATTGGTATATATCAATACAAGGACAGGAGTGATCCAAAGTTGAAGTCAAGTAAAGAAACTCCATCCACCTCTTGCCATTGTGCCAGCTCTTCAGTAACTGGCTGACCCCACAGATGCAATCACAAGGCATGTAGAGTCAAGAATGCAGGAGTAGACCTGCTGGCTGGAGAGAATGCAAGCTGCATCTCCACAATACAGATCCCTCATAGTACAGATGAAATCTCGTTCTATGATCAGGGCCTACAAACAGACTCTGTCTATCTTGTACTCTTAATACATTATTCAGTAAAAATACTTTGGGGTAAGTAAGTGGTTTATAAATGTATCCTTGGAGTGGTTTTGTTAGACCTGGATGGAAGTTATTCAAGGATGGAGAAATTGAGGCAAGATGGCGGTCTAGCGTTAGACGGGTTTGCAGCACCTCGCTGAGCTCCGTTTCATTATGACGATCAAGACGACTTTAACTAAAATCTGATGGCTGTTCACTGACTATTGAGAAGGAAAACTGTGGAAACCGAGTGAAATTGTCTATTGGAGCCTGAGCGACATTCCTGCCTGTTTGCTACTTTGTACGGACGCTATGCTGCAAGGGTTATTACATTGTAGCAGATTTAGGGGAAGCCTCGATACACATTCAAACCTTCCTGGGTCTACACGGAGATTTGCGGCTCTCCCGCACAGCGTATTCAGTAGTTTGCAACCCGTTGTACTGACCGTGCTTCGGTGGGTGTGTCGGGCGGGGCAGCCACCGCAGCAGAGATTTGTGGTTGTGGTCTGCGGCTTCGCCTGCCGGGTGCAGCCGCGTTTACGGAAGAAGACGCCGAGAACATCGAGAACAGCAATGCCGCCGCCAAAAAATGCCTCAGCCGCCGCAGCCAGAGCACGGGTTGCGAAGGCAGCCAAAATCCTTTGTAAAGAAGCAGAGAGGCAACAACGTGAGGGCTCATTGGACGGGGGAGAGTTTGACAGTGTACCAGCCAAGGTGGTGAAATCTAAAGCAAAGAAACAACAAGCAACACTGCCCGCGATTAACACCCCAAGACAAGAAGTCCTCGCCTCAAGAAGAAAGCTAAGTACTACTGGGGGGAGGTCGGTACTCGATTTATTGTTAAAGAAACAACCGGTTCATGCTAATTCACAGACTGAGACCGAGTTACTAATATCTACATCTTTAAATGATGATCAGAACCCTATACTGGATGAGAGCCCCGCAGTTTCTGCCATGCCTCAGACAAACGACGTTTCGAGTTTAAACAATGGAGTACCTGACCCCCAAAATGCTCCCGCCATTTTCCAGCCCGTAACCGAGACTACACCTATTAACCTGCCTGTTAGTGAGACCTCCGGGACTGAACCCATACAAAACAGTGAGTTGGTAGTGGGGCTAGAAACTAATGTGAATCAAGCAGAGGAGAGGCGCTCTATGTCATCCACAGGCCCAGGTGGAAATATTCTAGGAGTACAAACTGAACTGGCAAATTTGACTGTGGAGACAGCATTAGACATAAACCAGTCTATATCTATAACACCGACCCTGCACTTAGCCTCCACTGAAGAACTACTGTCTAGATTGCCTCACATCTATCCTGAGCAGATTGTAGTAAATGAAGGTATCACTGAGTTAATACCGAATGCAACCATGCTACCAAACGCTCAGATCCTGGAGGGTGAAAAAGATCTTAGCGAGTTCTATTCCTTCCCTGATGAGACTGGAGAGGTTGGAGCTGATGTTGTAGGAGAATGGTCAGAGAGCTATGAATCTACGGAGGAGGAGGAGGAAGACGAGGAATCGGAACCTCACCCTTATTCTTCAGAAGATAGCTATGGGGAAGGAAGACAGAATGCTAACACCGTCAAAGCTAAGTCTAAAGCAGGGTCTAGAGTCATGCAAAGTAATCCAGGACATTCTGCTATCTGTCACGATGCTAGCCCCGGTATCTCGGAGCTACCTTTCACGGTGGTTGAGACTATTCTACAAGCGATAGCAGCTCATAGAGAGGAGACCGCGCTAGATAGCAAAAGATCTCGGGCCGCTTTGCGCAAAATGCAAGGGGTTGTCAAGAAACTTTCCAAGACTTGTAGCCATATAGGCGAAAGAGTCACAGAAATGGAAGTAAGGGTGATGTCGGCGGAAAAAGACTCTTCTGAGAACTCTGAGAAAATCAAGCTTCAAGAGGCAGAGCTGATGGATATCAAGTGGAAGCTTGAGGATTATGAAAATAGGCAGCGGCGCAATAATTTGCGCATCTTAGGTGTGCCGGAGAAAATGGAGGGGGAGAACGTGCAAGCTTTCATTATTAAACTTCTTAGTGAGTCTCTGCCTGAAATTCAAAACTGGAACTGGGACATGGAAATTCAGCGAGCCCATCGAGTCCCATTCAATCTACCATCTAAGCCAGGGGTGTACCCCCGTGCTATCTTAGTATACTTCGGAAATTTCTTGCTACGACAGGTTGTGGCAGAGAAAGCGAGACCTGATCATAAATTCTCTTTCAGTGACTTTTCTTTCTTTTCAAGGCCCGATTTTTGCCACGCAACCGTGGAAAGACGGTGGCGGCTGCGCTTATTGATCAAACCATTCCAAGATAAGGGGGCCTTGGCTTTCCTGAACAATGCCGCTAGACTAAAAATCATTCATGGTGGTCAGACAAAGTTTTTTCAGTCTGAAATAAAAGCAAAATCCTATCTTGAGGAAATATCCCAGATAAATAGATAAATTCATAGACACTTGTAGTAACAATCTGTATATGCTCAAGGAAGAATAATAGCTAATTATGATTGGTCTGCATTATATGACATACACGTTGATATTTCTGTAATAGTTGGCTGGTTTGTTGAGAACTGTATTGATGTCTGACATTCTATAGTAGCCACTCAGCCAATGGACATGGACATGTTCTATGAATTTTTTTTCCTTCTTCTTATGTTACTTATTTTGCTTATTTTGCTTATCACTGCCCTGATTTTTGTCGGAAGCGGTAGTTAAGTAGAGGTGCAGCAACTTCATCACACAGACTCTGGTAGAGTCTGAATGCCTACACAAGGGGGAGAGGGGTAAAGGGGGAAGTTCATGGGGAGGGTTCTGGGGAGGGATTCTTGGGGTCGTGGGAAGGGGGGAGTGTGGGGAAGGGGGGGTAAAAATGGAAAATAAACCAGGTCTATTAGCAAGAGTAAGTCTAAATTTTGAAACAATGGGAAAGGAGGTACAGCAAGAAAAGGTTTTTTATTGGAGCAAAATTATCAGGCAATCTTTTTATATTAACAATGGGTAAACTTACTCTTCAATCCTGGAATGTAGGAGGGCTTTTATCCAGAGACAAGCGTCTCAGATTGGGGGAATTAATGAAGCTAAATCCTGTAGATATTTTGTGTATTCAGGAGACACACATTCCTTGGAGTAAAAGAGCCCTATTAAACCTCAAGGGTTATAACTTTTTGATAACAACGTCCCAATCTTCAACTATCAGAGGTGTCGCAATTTTTGCAAAATCCAGCTTCGGCCAGGAAATACGCTATTTATCCGACGCACATGGAAGGTGGTCAATTGTTAAATTGGCCAATGGAATTACTATATGCTCCGTTTACGGATCAAATCTTGATGACCCCGCAATATTTCAAACTTTGGAAATAGAATTAGCTACGTGGCAAGGCCCGCTAATTCTCTGTGGCGATTTTAACATTTCACTTTTGCCTTCTCTCTCTGCTCAAATGCCAAAACAGAAATATGCGGGTAGGAAACCAAGGGTATATCGCGCTGTTAAAAGTCTGGTATATAGCTTGGGCCTAACTGATATATGGCTACAAAACAATCCCAATGATCATGGCTATACATACTTCTCCCACCCCCATCAAAAGCATGTCCGGATAGACTACATCTTTACTTCCAGGGATCTCGCACCTGATTCATACATAAACAAACCACCCAAAATAATCTCGGATCACAATCCTTTAGTACTGCTAACTACCTACGATATCAATCCTGTTCAAAAGAGCTCTTGGTCTTTTGATAGGAAATTGCTATCTAACAATGAATATATCAATTACATTAAAACCTGGACTGATGAATTTTTTAGTATGAATCGCTTTAGCGCATCAAGAAATATTGTATGGGATACCTATAAATCCGCATTAAGAGGCGAGACTATCAGCTTCCAAAATAAAAATGGAAAAATTATTAAAAAAGAATATGAACTAAAAATTGCAGCCCTAGCTAAAGCCGAGGAAGAACACACTGCCAAGATTATACAAAAACAAGAAGCCAGACATTTGATGATACAAGTAGCAGTGCTGAAATCCGAATTAAACACTAAACTTAGTCAGAAAGCTGCTCAAATATATCAAACACATAGGAAACATGTTTATGAAAGCGGGGAGAAAGTGGGTAGACAATTGGCACTTTCTACCTGTCAGAAAAATGTTAGGAATAATATTTCCTCAATAGTAGACAATGGACAGACTTTTACCCACGCGATAGATATCAACCATCAATTTCAAAGGTATTATCAAAATCTCTATTCAGAAGAAACTCCAGCTACTGAAAAGGATATAATAGATTATCTGGATAGCTTTCTTACTAACTCTGAGGTTATGAAGTTATTAGACGATGCCACCAAGGAAGAACTTGAAAAAGAAATCACACTAGCAGAGGTCGGTGCTGCTTTATCATTATTATCATCTGGTAAAGCAGCAGGCCCTGACAAGTTACCGATTGACTTGTTTAAGGTCCTTAGCCATCAACTATGTCCTATTTTATATGACTTATTCCTTGGGATCCAATATAATGGTGTCCCACCAGCCTCTTGGGATGAGACTACTATAATCGTTTTTCAAAAAAAGGGAAAATCCCCGAGCAGCTAACTTCGTATCGTCCTATATCCCTGATTAATTTGGACTCCAAATTGTATGCAAAGGTATTGGCGCTCAGACTCAGCAGGGTCATTGAACATCTTGTCTCCCCGTGGCAGCATGGCTTTATACCTGGCAAAGGAACCACAGAACACACCCGTAGGGCAATCGCCTTATTTGATGCCATAGTTGCCGCGGGGGGACAAATGTCGATGATCCTGCTCGACGCTGAGAAAGCCTTTGACCGCGTTTCATGGGACTTTCTTTGGGAAGTTATGAAACGTAATAATTTCGGCCCCAAATTTATCCAATCCATTAAATCAATGTATTTCCGCCCCAAAGCAAAAATTCTAGCAGCAGGGTCATTATCGGGACATATTAACATTGCTAGGGGCACTAGGCAGGGATGTCCTTGCTCACCCCTGCTTTTTGCTCTATATATTAACCCCCTTATTTTGAAATTATTAGAAAGCAACATTATTAAACCTATTATTAGTCATCACTTTGAAACTAAAGTATTGGCCTATGCCGATGATATCGCGGTCATTACATCTAACCCGATGGAGGCTATTTGTGAAAAAGAGAAAGTGACTATTGAATTCGGACGCTGCTCGGGCTATTCTCTCAACAAAGGGAAAACGATTGTTCTATGTACTGATAATACCATCTGTCTGGATCAACAAAGAGCTGAAAAGGCCACGTATTTCGGTGTTGCTCTTTGTACAAATATTAAGCTATTACCAAAAGTTAATTTTGATCCACTAGTGGCTAAGATTAAGAGTGATTTCGAAAGGGTTAATAGCCTCCAGCTCTCTATCATAGGAAGAGCCAACTATGTAACAATGAACACACTACCCAGATGCCTCTATTTATTCCGGGCGATCCCGTTAGCCATTGATCAGGAAACGTTAGTGTTGATTAATTCACTTATATCGAAATTCATATGGCAAAATGGGAAGACTCGGAGATCACTCGCATTTTTATCACTTCCGTTTGGTAGAGGCGGCCTTACTATACCCAATATAATTCTATATCACTGGGCAGCATTTTTAAAACAGCTTACTCCCATGATTAGTGGTTATAGTTTAGAGAGCCCAGAAGGCTTTGAAGAAATACCTTCAATATATGAGCTCCTTTTAGGTCAGGAAGCGAAGGGTTTACTCCTACGGAAGACCGAGCCAAGAAACTATAAGGATTTTAAGGGAGAAGTAATGGCTAGTGCACAGAGAATCTGGAATAAAGTGGCCAAATATATGCTTATTGGAAAGATCAACCGATATACGCCGCTCTGGCGTTCTAACCCTTTTCAAGGTCAGGATTTTGTTTCCGCTGCAAAGAAATGGGACAAGTTATCAGAACAATTGGTGAGTTTTTAGTAAATGATTTTGATACTACCTTTTTTGATTTGAAAGCTAAATTTAATTTACCAAATGGAGATTTTTTTAAATTTTCACAGATACTTGCTACACTAAAAGCCAAAGAATCCCTAATTTCTCTTCATAAAATTGAAATTTTGGATGCAATACCTAGAATAAACACCAGGATTGGAACTTTGTATAATATTCTTCTGAGTAAGAAACAGGATGATCTTGATAAAACCGAAAATAAATGGGCTATGAAATTAAATAACCCTAATGTAGATATTGTTAGAGTGCTTGAGATGAGCCAGAAGTTACTTATGGCTAGTAATCTTAAAGCGCAACTGTATAAAACTGTATTTGATCTTTATTTTACTCCCGCTAAATTATTTTCGTGGGGTAAACGTGAGAATGATTTATGCCCTAGATGTACCCAAGGACCGGCAACCCTTATTCATATGTTTTATAGTTGCCCTGAACTGATGCTGGTCAAAAATATGTTATTATCCTTTTGGGAAGAAATATTTAGTCATAAAATATCAGAATCAGAAACTCTATTTCTACTCGGTCATGATTATTCTTTAAATTTAACTAAATCTGAAGAAAGATTAATCTTTATAGGCACAGTAGTATTAAGGCTAATTCTGTCCGCCCGCTGGAAAGAAGCAGATCCACCTAGTTTTCAGATGTGGCTAGCGCGTTTCCTAGCGGTCTATAGATTTGAATCCGCTATATTTGAAACAAGAGGAGTCAAATCTAGGGCCCGCGGGGAGGCTCTCTGGTCTCCATTTGCTAATTGGAAAGCGGGCATTATTCCCAGTGGTATTGGTTGATCCAAAATTGACTTATCTTTATCTCATGTTTTAAATGCATAATGTCGTATCCAGGACTTACTCTGTTTAAATCAATGTTTATTTTTCTGTTTGATTAACTGCTCAGCTTGTATCACCTCCTGTACAACCTATTTATGTTATGTTATTCTCTGTTTTTTTTTTGTAAAATGACTCTTGCTTTTCCTGGTAAAAAAAAAAAAGGAAGTTATGCAAGGATAGGGACATTACACTGCATGCCTATGCACAGGATTCAATGCTTTGTACTATGTTATATGGGGAGCATTGAAATAGAATGATTTGAACGTAATCATCTGTCATTATCTGCTAATTTTACATTTTGTACTCGCTGATATTTTGTGTACATGAATCCTCATTGAATAATTGTGTTTGTGTACATAGTATGTGTATTGTGATATCTTAAAACGAATAATTCATTAGTTTGCTATGATTAGTGCTTGCCTAAAGCAATAACGATTTGAAATATTATTCATGAGGCAAGAATCATTCTGTGAATTCCTGTAAGTAGGTGCAAATGCAGAGATGAAGGACTTCAAGGAACAACAACCCGCCACCTCTGCAATCAAAATCACAGTTTATTAATCCCAGCTACCACCCAGATGTCTACAGCTCGAATTCACATGGAGGAGGTGTCCAAAGGATTACTGATGGATAAGGGCAATGGGTACATTTTCCATGCTTTGTGCCAAGCAGCAGCAATCTCATACTTTTGTTAACGCGGGGTTACTGGTTATTAGTTACCTTACCAGATCCCAAACTAAGTCGACTGAATCGTTGGTACCTGTCATTGAGTAAAAGGTAATCTAACAATAAGTCTATCAATTTAAGAACTTACACCACTCTAAATGACCACTGACCAAAATTTAAGTTTCAAAGATTTAATATAAAGTCAAAGATAACTGAAGATACAAACTTCTCAAAATGAGATTCAGAAGATAAATGGGTATCACTATGAACATGAACTTTTTGAATAGTCTGAGTCTGAAAAACAGAATAATGAGTACAACTTCCAATAACATAAGCGTTGCCAAAATGGATACAAGTTGCAACCTCAAAGTCATTACAGAAAAGAAAATTAAGGTTAGTCTGTCCCTACACTATACTAAGTGACATCCCTACTTAACAAGATCTTTACCCCTCTAGGTGTCAGCCGTGATGACTTCCTAAGAAGATCACTCACTTCTCTTTGTCTCTTCTCTGATAATGGGTCTCTCCTGATCAGCCTATCTGCCTACCCATCCGCTTCCTTAGGCTCCCAAATCATCTGCTCTGCTCTCCTCCCGGGTCTCTTTCCCTAATACCAAATCACATTTCGGATAGGAACGCCCCTTGGGACGCCCCTCACGTGGTACATCTTTGCGCGGTAAACTCCATGATGGTACTCTTCAAGACCCTCGTTAAAGTTGACCTTGGTTCCCAGGCTTCTTCTCCAGTGCGCCGATACCCCCTGAAATTCCTGGAGACTCCTACAGGCCTGCGCCAAGCGCCACTGAACAAAGTCCCTTTCATTCGAGCTGATTAGGACCATCGCACCTGCATACAGTTCGTCCTGCAGTGGGCCTCAAATTCCAGACTCCACCATATCTTTAGGTCGTAAAACACACTCAAAGCTCGGTACTGGACACCTCTCGACTTCTTCCCTAACGAGCACATGGCAGTTCAAACGATATGACATTATCAGTTCAGGCCTACTTGATTTACATGAAGCAGGTCCCTGCACTCTTAAAACATTAACTTGATTTAAACAGCAACATTCTTAACTAGCATACGTTTCTAAAATAACACATCTATAAAGCATATATTTTAACCCTAAGTTCAATAATACATTTGGAAGAACCACGTCAACCTCATCTCACATTATTTAAGCAGCACGTTTAGGTTTGCTGTGAATTGCCCTGAGGCCTACACATTTACCTGGATTTCAGAGTTACATTTAATTCTGACATGATTCTTTTAACATGAGAACATGAGATTTTCATTTTCATTCCAACATTTCTACATTAATCTCACACAGTTATGATTATTGTTACTCTACTTAAACATTCCATACATTTCACTACTGAACATAAGACACTCTGTGTATTTCACTTCTAAATATAAAACACTCGTGTGTAAACATGTTTAAACTAACTACGTGCTTGTAAATATGGTGCACTTATACATTTTTCAGACTTGTGCTCTCTCAATCCCCCCTTTGATGACCTTCAGGGATCATCACCATCAAGACACCATCACAAAATGTAGAACCCTTCAAAGTGAAGTCGTGGCAGTGCCACCTCTTTTCATTGTCTCTAATGCCTTTAGACTCCTGTATTGGGTGTCCTGCATCGCTGTCAACTTTTCCTCCTGTTTCCTCATAGTTCTCTGTAACCTATTTGCTCTATACCACTGATACAAACGCACCAATCCCCACAAAGTGATTACACAAATCACAATTATGATGATGGGTTTCAGTATGTACCAAACGATACCCTTTCCTAAGTTTGCAAACCAACCTCCAACTTTACCCATTCCATGACCTACTTTTTCCCACACATTTATCTTTGTCAGATCCTCGATTTCGTAGTGTATGGCAGTGATGTTTCGTATGTACTTCTCTAGAGGTTTTGAATTGTCTGGAATGTAAGTGCAGCACTCCTGGACTGTGGTAAATAAATAAATAATACCCTATTTTTGACTAGGCATATATCATAACAGATAGCTCAATAAATAAGAGTCAAGATTCGAGGTAGTAGGAGTTTGCAGGTTTAATACAGCATAAGGACAGGAACAGGACAACCTGCATAGACAGGGGCCCGGCAGCTGCCGGGGC
Organism: Lissotriton helveticus; assembly: GCF_964261635.1. Lineage (NCBI taxonomy): Eukaryota > Metazoa > Chordata > Amphibia > Caudata > Salamandridae > Lissotriton > Lissotriton helveticus. Next base: position 169,544,200 of record NC_136059.1, on the reverse strand, counting down.
TAGATCTGGGATGAGCGCGCTAGCTTTTAATAACAGTACATGAGCATTTATACATAACGCAAACACATAGCATTACATTGCAGTAGGCGTAGCAGTGGGTGGAGCAGAAGGCGTGACGCGTAGCAGTCGCGAAAGATAACAGTAAAAGTAGGTGTAACTGGGCGTATACATAGACATGTGGTGTAGACGTAACAGAATATGTCATGAAATGGGCGGAAACATTGGAGGGGGCTACCTAAGGAGCCGGGACCTCTAACCTGGTGGTGCGCGCAAACTGGCAATGACGTGTTACTAGGAGAAGCTGGGGGCTATGAACTCTGTGCTAGGAGCAGAGACTAAAGTCTGGAGGGTCGGAGCGACATGTACCTAAACCCTATCTAGTATCTGATGTTTAGGGAACATGTTGATATAAACTAGAAGTCAGGAGGGGAAAAGCTAACTTGACTTTAAGACTGGACCATGCATTATTCTACATGTAGTGCGTGATGAAGAATATTAAATGACCATTAAATGCAGTATTTCTCTAACGTGGAGACGAGAAGGCTAGACAATGACGGAAACTATTGATGCAGTTCGGTAGCTTAGGAATGCAGAGAAGGAGGACTGAACTGATAACTGGACTTTTGGCAGACTCAGAGGCAGAGCCAAGCTGCACCGGGCACTGCGAGGCAGGAAGTAAGTGAAAGGTCGAGGATACAGGTGGGGGCTGGATCGCTCCTCAGCAAGGCTTCAGGAGACAGGAGCTGAATCTGATGTCCGGGCCCTTTTGAGGCCTGGAAACGGGGACTTTATAATGAAATAACGTGCACACTGAGAAACGTGGCAACGTATCTTTACATAGGCCTGATATTCGTAGTATTCACGAGGACTGGAAAATGACATACTAGAGGTGGACACAACTGTAATTGCGTCATTAATCGGACATGGGGAATAACATATGCATATTGGTCATGCACACATAACATATGATGGATGAGGCGTGGTGACACAGAACATGACAAAATTTACTTTTCCACATTCCCTCCTTGTCACTACGTTTCCATCAGGAAACATCAATATTCATGATACCATCTATCATTTCATACAGTACCATTTGTTCATCTCGAATTGTCTTGGAACGGGATTTAGAACGGGGCTTGGGACTAGGAATACAAGAGGTAGCACAAATGCCGCAAATCGCAGGGCCACATTGTATACAGAGGCAGCAGCTTAATATGATCGCTACTGCAATACCTAGAAAGGACAGGACTTTCCATCCCCATGCGGAAATTATATTCCAGAACCAACCGGACCATGTCCAGGTGCCTGGATCTTGGTGTAACAGATGGGCAATTTTTATGGAGTCTGGTTATAGCTGAATAAACAGACGGCGCGTTATTTGGAATGAAAATGCAGCAACTAGATCCGAGAACTCTACAGGCCCCGCCCCTATCGGCCAGTATGACGTCAAGGACGAGACGATTCTGTAAAACGACAATTCTCATAAAGGATTGCTCTTCGGTTAAGTTACTTAGAGCGGAGGCAGTCTCATCTACTACTGCTTCAAGGGTTCTTGTTAACCTACGGATTAGCTTACTGTTTACAACTGTACCTAAATAAGGGAACACACCTTTATCTATATCAATGAATTGCTCTGCGGCAGTTTCAGTATAATCGACAATCGGGAGGTTTCTCTTGTGTCTAGTATGTACTAGATGTGTGTTTCTATGATAGTCAGGTGGGGCTAGAAAAACAGGTGGCAGTAGGAAGGCAATGTAACAGGTTCCCTCCCAATCGAGGGGCAGATGAACATATGCAGTTTGACCACAAACAAAATAAGAATGACGTGAAGCTTTAAAATTAGATTTCCCACTGTCACTATACTGGATAATAGTAGTACAATCACTATGTCCTACGTGTACAGAACCATGACTACGGACACATAATTCGCCTTTGACTGGTAGTACTGAAATAGCAGGTGAGTCTGGAGTAGTATCAGACTGGACATTCAGGACCATGAAATTCGACGAATAATTACCTAAATTATACACTTCATTTTCTAGATCTAAACCTGTTCTGTGGGGGAAACCTTGCTTGTCTGGGAAACATGTACTGTTAAGAAAAGACATATCTGTTGAGGATGACGTTAACGTGGACCATGCTCCACACGAACCATTATGTGAGAATGGATAAGGAAAGAGTGGCAGAACTCCCTTCGGGGTCTGGAAAGGGGGGAGTCGACCACACACCCAACAATTAGTGGCATTGCTGGTCTGGTGTGAGTAATGTAACATACGGATAAATGAATTGTTACGCATAGCGAGGCGGTAAGCATATTCGTGAGGAGGCAGATCACTAAACGTGTGCTCTACTGTAACATTAGCAGACTTATTTACATGAGGAACTGAAAAATACAGGAAAAATGCATAGCTGATGCAAGAAATCATAATGCTGATGAATAATATGAAGCTTAGAAAAATGATACATTGAATTGAGCTTTGACTGACTCTCTCACTATGGGGGTCTATTTTATACATGTCAGAAACAGCCTAACCGTTTCACCTAGGGGAGGACTTAGACAATCAAACTGACTGACTTATTTTACTAGACCGGAGCTTTAACTTATACTCCTGCTGCGGAGTTTTCTCTAACAGGGAAGGGGTTGTGTCAATGTCTTTTGCGGGACAGTCCTTAGGAACAATATTTCGGCAGTCTTTAAAATCCTGGGAATCCTTGGAAATATTTTTAGAAACGGGTTTCAATCCATTGAAAAGTTTTACATGAGAAAGGTGTATCCACCCCTTCCTGCCTTCCAGCTTGACGGCAGTACGGGTGGTCAGGAGGACCTGACGTGGCTCCTTCCAACGAGGTTCCAGCGGACTTGATCTGTCAAAATTTCGGATCATCACCAGCGAACCTGGAACGATTTCATGCGGTGCCACCTCGGTATTGTCTGGAAATGCGGCGGCAACCTGTGAACGACATGAGTTGAGGGCAGACATCAAGGAAGCTAGGTAATCTGTCAGCATATTACATGAAACATCAGTAATACTTCGGGGTCTAGGAGTACCCCACATGTTAGGGGGGCGGCCGAATACGACCTCATACGGGGACAGACCTGATCTGGAATGTGCGACCATGCGCATATAAAATAAAGCGACTGGCAGGGCTACTAGCCAGTCCACACCTTTTTCTTTGCATACTTTGGCGATACGGATTTTCAGAGTTTGATTATGTCTCTCGACTAGACCGGCTGCTTCGGGATGGCGTACACAATGGAACTTCCACTGGTACTCTAACAAAAGGGAAACGTGCTTCATGAGTTCAGATGAGAATGGCTGACCGTTATCAGAATATACGACTCTAGGGAGTCCATATCAAGGGAAGAATTCACGAACCAACTGCTTGGCAGTGGTCGCGGCTGTGTAATCTGGGACTGGATATGCTTCTGTCCATCTGGACAAAGCGCATACAACTACAAGGACATACTTGAAACCTCGACATCGCTCCATCTGAATATAATCCATCTGGAGGACCTCAAAAGGGTGGTCAGGGGGCTGGAAACCACCTTGTTCCACCGGGACACTTTTACCTGGATTAAACTGACAACATATCATACAGGTACGGACTTTCTGCTTGGCTGCAGCTCGTAAATGCTTGTTGAACCAAATGTTCTGGATACTGTCTAACATAGCTTTCTCTCCTAAATGTGCTGGACTATGTGCGGTATTAATAATGACTTGAACCATAGAGTCGGGGAGAAACCATGTGGCTCTACCCTTTGTTAACCATCCTTGATCTGTCTGGACCCCTCCTTGTTCAGACCATTTCTTGATTTCATCGGGAGTAGCATGTAACTGGATATCTATGGCATCTTGTGTAGGGTCCTTAACTGTCATGCATGTAGTCAGATCTGGAGTATGTGTCAGGTTAACTGGAATGTCTGGAGTCTGTGCTGTAAGCTTGGCTGTGCGATCTGCTAGATCATTACCTTGAGAAATAATGTCAGTAACTTTCGTATGTGCTTTGCACTTCATGATAGCAATAGATGTCGGTAAATGTATGGCATCTAGCAGAGCTTGAATAAGGAGACCATGCTGAATCTTGGTTCCATGAGAAGTCATGAAACCTCTCTCCTGCCAGAGCACTCCGAAGTCGTGTACAACTCCGAATGCATAACGTGAATCTGTGTAAACATTAACTTTCTGGTTCTCGGCGTGTATACAGGCTTGTGTCAGAGCAACTAGCTCTGCTGCTTGAGCGGACAGAGTGTCAATGCGGTGTGTCTTAATAACTTCAGTGTCAGTAGTCACTGCATACGCGGCGACTAGTTCTCCTGTACTAGTTCTCATACATGAACCATCCACATAAAGTGTCAGGTCGGGGTCTAATAACGGAATATCTGTCAGGTCTTGTCTTGGCTTTGTCGTAATGTTAACTATTTCCACACAGTCGTGTGCGGCAAGATTTGAATTAGCTGATGGTAACAGTGTAGCAGGATTCAGGATGTTGCAGCGTCTGATTTCTATGTGTGGCTGAAACAGTGTCAATTCATAACCTGTTAAACGTGCAATTGTCAAGTGCTGTGTTTGTGTTCGGTTTAAAAGAACTTCTACGGAGTGTGGAACTTGTACTGTCAGGGAGTGTCCTAAAACTATGGAATCACTTTGTCTAATAGCTAGTGCTGTGGCTGCAACTGACTTGAGGCACGCAGGCAACGCCTGGGCGACTGGATCTAATGTGCTCGAAAAATAAGCACAGGGCTTGTATTGTCCTGCTTGATCTTGTGTGAGAACAGATAATGCTGTACCTTCACGTTCTGTAACGAAAAGTGTAAAAGGCTTACTGTAGTTCGGTGTAGCTAGAACTGGAGCTTGGCATAGGGCTTTCTTTAACTCATTGAAACTAAGTGTATGGTCAGATGTCCAAGGGAGGACAGTCGATGCGGCTGCCTCCTGTGTCGTTAACTGTATCAGTGGCTTGGCTAGAAATGCATACTGCGGAATCCATTGTCTACAATAAGAAGTAAGGCCGATAAAAGCACGTACCTCCTTCTGGGTTCTGGGCTGGGGAAGACTCGCTATTAACTGGATACGGTCTGGTGTCAACTGCCTACCCCTCTTGGACAGCAAGTGTCCTAAGTATACCACTTGCTGGACACAGAATTGAAGCTTCGAAGGGGACACCTTGTGCCCCATCTCGGCTAGGAAATACAGTACTGTAAGTGACGCTCGCTCGCAATCACGTTCAGAACGGGCTGTGATCAGTAGATCATCGACATACTGGAGCAGGGCAGTGTCAGTTGGCATGTGAATATTGTCTAGTTGTCTCTTGAGTGCTTGACTGTAAATACTAGGACTTTCTGTGAAACCTTGAGGAGCGCGTGTGAACATATAGCTCCTTCCATTTAAACAAAATCCGAAAAGAAACTGGCTGTCTGGATGAATGGGAACACTAAAAAATGCATTCTTGAGATCTATGACAGTGAAGAACATGGCTTCGGAATCAATAGCTGTTAACAGGGAAGAGATATCTGGGACAACTGGGTACTGCGGAATAATACATTTATTAAGCTCTCGTAAGTCAATCACTAGTCGATATACTGGAGGTGCATTTGGATCAGTGCGTTTCATGACTGGAATGATCGGGGAATTACATACATTGGAGTCAGTTTCTACAACTACTCCTTGAGCCATGAGCTCGTCTATAATTTTGGATAAGGCTGCTACAGCCTCAGGTGGCAATCTATACTGTCTGATTCGTGGTAACACTACACCTGGTTTGAGAGTCACACGATGGGGTGTGATTTGCATGTAACCTACATCAGTTGGACCTTGCGCCCATAAATGCTGCGGAACTTTAGACAGTCTTGAATCAAAATCTCGTAATACATAGTGACCCTTAAAGTCACGTAGGAACAATCGTATTCCCTCTGGGGAACAGCAAATAACTGCACCTAACGCTTTCAGTGTCTTAATGCCTAACAGATTTTCTGGACATGACTTAGTAAGTAACAGATCAGTAGTACGGGACAATGGACCTACTTCTAGAGTGACTGGCTTTGAAATTTCGTTAACTATCGGTTTTCCTGAAAATCCAAGGGAAACATTTCTTGAGCCTGAGAGCGGAGCCCCTGGAACTTCGGCATGACTAATTGTGGTCCTACTTGCCCCTGTATCGATCAAAAACTTTCTGTCTTTCCCTAATACTTGACTGTGAACATAGGGACCTTCTTGATCTACAGGTATCTCGATGAGAGGCAAGCCTACCTCCCTCTCTAGGCTGTTTCATGAATATGGCTGGTACTCTGGATACTCAGACTGTGCATACTGGTACATCTGCGATGTAACGTGCTGTGTTGCAGCAATAGGCTGCGGTGCTGTAACTGTCTGTGGTGCATTCTGTGGCTGAGGAATCTGTGAAACTTGTTCTTGTCTAGGCGGACGTGGTCTTTCTTTAGTCTTACCAGTAGCTATGTTGTGTTTCAGAACTGCACACTCGTTTATAAAATGACCTGGCTGTTTACAATAATTGCAGTTCCCTTTAACGGGAGCTGCAGGGTGACTGGCTTGATTCGGACCCCTCTTCTGACTGTCTTGAGGAACAGATTGTGCAACTAGCACTTTCATTTTCGTGTCTTTCATACGTTTTCTTTCGTGTTCTTGCTCTTCCCTGATTCTATTCTGGTGGTACTGAAGCATCTGGAGCATCTGGGACGGAGTATTTGCTTGCCAGGTGCTTTCGACTTTCAGAACTCGATTTTTAACTTGTGGGCTTGAATTCTCGACTAATTTAGTAACGAAAAGGTGAGGGTATGACTCACTACTTGTCTTGAGGCCACTGTTGATACTGAAACATTTTTCAAATCTAGAATAAAAATCACTAATATCTTCGTCTTGTTTCTGTTTACAGGCTGAGATTGCATCCCAGTCTTCTTTTCTCGTTGTTAATAATCTGGGTAAAACTTGTATTAATAATTCTGGTAATTCTTTACATTTATCTCCAAGACCGGTACCTGGTACACGTGCCTTGTCTTCAGCTTCTAGAACTGCCCAATCGATCTTTTTCTCTCCCACCTCCCATTCTTTTTCCTTTAACTTTTCATACACCCCTGCGGGTAGCAGAACCTTTAACATTTTAATGATATCTGGGTAAGTGTATTCTCCCATACGGAGCATGTCTTTTAATTCTCTATGGAACCCTGCTGGATCTTTGTCATGACAGGGAATTAATTTCTTCATCTCGAGGAGTTCCATCTTTGTAATTGGAGTGTATACAAACACTCGTTGCATTTCGCCACCCGTTCCTCTAACTGGGTGGACTTCTCGTAACGGATTCTGTCTGTCTATGTAGAATGGTTTACTTTCTGGGGGTGAGACATGAACAAAATGCGGGTTCAAGAACGTTCTATATTTGTGATGCTGTTCTAGAATGACACTAATTAAATCGGTACCTAGACCTCTCCATTTATACTGGAGTAACTCGTTCAGGATATCATGTAACGGACCTGGATCAGAATGTTGACCCTCATACAAAGTAATGAGGTGCTGAATCATATACATACCCACCAGTCGTTGTTCGGCTGGGGGCAGTTTCAGGAACATTTGTGCCACTATTTCGTCTGGAAAAGTGGTAGAATCAGTAATCCATCGGACTGCTGATCGAACTAGTTCTTGTTCATGCATAGTACTTAATTCACTGTAACCGATTCGTGATTTCAGAATGTGATCGGTAGCTTGAAATACTTGTTCTAGAGAACCTTGTTCTGGTGCTGAATGATGGAAAATAGACTTGGGTTCTAGACGTAAATGGCGATCTGGAAATCTAGATTTTCCTACATACGCTATTCTGGCGGAATTCTCGTCGTCTTCCTCTTCAGGATCAGAGGTACTTTCTTTCTCGCTTACTTGTGCTGCTTTACGCTGTTCGTGTATCTTTATTATCTCTCTACGGATTTTCTTGTACATACTTTCCATGGCACCGACGGTCTTGTGCTTACCCTCGGCTATATTATCACTCCACCTTGTCAGGATTCTCATTTCGGCAGAATCTTTAGACGGGTAATCTTGTTCTCTTATTAGACAATTAATCAGAAACTTTAATATCATGAGCTGGATCTCGGCTTTCCTTTGAGACATGGCTTCGTGAATACTTTCTGGATCATCCCCTGTACGGATGAAACGATATATTCTGTCTAGATCTTCTTTCATATTCGGTAAGGTGACTAGATACTCGGCCACCTTTCTTACACGGAACGAATATAAAACCATATTATCCTCGCCTGGGACTGGATCATAGACACATTCGGCAAGGGATTTTCTTATTTCTGCTACCGTCTGATGTCTAGGCGTACGCTGTGACGCTTGTGCATGTAATTCGGCTAACGTTAAACGCTTGTGTGGCGGCGGGGTTTGAGGAGGACCTCCTCCTGCGGCCCCTAAACTAGAATCATCGACGGACATTCTTCGTGGCGGAGCGGGAAGTTGAAATGCTGGCTGGACCGGGGGTACCGTAGCAGGTACTCCGGTGTCTGGAAGAGCGGGAAGTGCCTGATTTACAGGGACTGGCGGAGCGCGAACAGGATTTGCATATTCTGGGACTGTGTCGTCCAAATAGGACGAAATAAAAATATCAGCTGCGGTCTGTTTGTGACGTAGCTTGGTCGGAACTAATGGTGGCGGGAAATTACTGGATGCCTCTGGGGTCGCTTTTGGCAAGCCCTCGGCAAGAAGAGGATACATACCCTTAATAAGGGCATGCCTCTGTCTGTCTGACTGTTCGGCTTTGACTTGTTCACCTATCTCGATTAATTCTCTTTCTTGGGCTCGTTCTTGGGATTCTCTACTTAACTCTGACTTTCTGACTTCCTTTTCGGTTCTTCTATGCGCTTCTTTACGCCATAACTCGATGGCATCTTTCTGTGACTGTCTGGCTTTCTTTTTCCATAATGCTTCTTCTACTCGCATGATACATTCGGCATCCCATGTACCCGATACAGGCCATCTATACTTTTCTTCTAACTGTTTGGTATACTCTACCCATAAATCTAGATACAATATGGCACTTATGCCATGTTTCTGATACATAAAATGACCTGGACTGTCCCTAGGCGGGACAGGAACTGCTTCTTCTAATAAACCCTTTCTAGTTTTTAACTGACGTAACTTGGAAAAGAGCGGCATTGTAAACTTGAATCGGAACACAATACAATACACAAAGAACAATAACAATTGGGAAAACAATTCAGGCATACCACGACATTGAAAATACATTAAACAATATCATAACATAACAGTTCGAACAGAATATTACCTGGAATACTGAGAACAGAAATACAAGAATTTTCTCGAGAACGGAACAGACTAGAATTACTGGATGCACTGCTGTAACAGTACGGAACATACCGGTCCCATAAAGGGACGCATCAAGACCCGTATCCACCTAGGTGAACACGTCGTTTGTGAGTCTGGGTACCACCAACCCACGGACCAGGAGTCAATTTAGATTGGTCCTGTCTAGATACTACCCCAGCAATGGTACTCACCGGGCAGCACGGAACGGAAGGCCTCGGACTGGACTGGACTGATGACGACGAACTTCGGACTTCGGACTTCAGTTACGGGTGGGCCTCCGGATACCTCGGACCTTGGACTCTCGGCTTGGGCTCTGGTCGGGACTCGCCGCGTTCCTCCACCGTCTCGTTTGGATGCTGGACCGCCTCCTCCGTCTCCTCCGTGGGCCTGAGGGATACTTGAAGCAGAAATATCTGCACGTGGCCGGTATGGTTCCGTCACGGCTGCAGAGGGTCAGGGGGTCGGCGTGGCTTCACCGACGCGTGGGGAAAGGGCAAGTCCCTATTCGGGCGCCATTATGTGGTAAATAAATAAATAATACCCTATTTTTGACTAGGCATATATCATAACAGATAGCTCAATAAATAAGAGTCAAGATTCGAGGTAGTAGGAGTTTGCAGGTTTAATACAGCATAAGGACAGGAACAGGACAACCTGCATAGACAGGGGCCCGGCAGCTGCCGGGGCTAGATCTGGGATGAGCGCGCTAGCTTTTAATAACAGTACATGAGCATTTATACATAACGCAAACACATAGCATTACATTGCAGTAGGCGTAGCAGTGGGTGGAGCAGAAGGCGTGACGCGTAGCAGTCGCGAAAGATAACAGTAAAAGTAGGTGTAACTGGGCGTATACATAGACATGTGGTGTAGACGTAACAGAATATGTCATGAAATGGGCGGAAACATTGGAGGGGGCTACCTAAGGAGCCGGGACCTCTAACCTGGTGGTGCGCGCAAACTGGCAATGACGTGTTACTAGGAGAAGCTGGGGGCTATGAACTCTGTGCTAGGAGCAGAGACTAAAGTCTGGAGGGTCGGAGCGACATGTACCTAAACCCTATCTAGTATCTGATGTTTAGGGAACATGTTGATATAAACTAGAAGTCAGGAGGGGAAAAGCTAACTTGACTTTAAGACTGGACCATGCATTATTCTACATGTAGTGCGTGATGAAGAATATTAAATGACCATTAAATGCAGTATTTCTCTAACGTGGAGACGAGAAGGCTAGACAATGACGGAAACTATTGATGCAGTTCGGTAGCTTAGGAATGCAGAGAAGGAGGACTGAACTGATAACTGGACTTTTGGCAGACTCAGAGGCAGAGCCAAGCTGCACCGGGCACTGCGAGGCAGGAAGTAAGTGAAAGGTCGAGGATACAGGTGGGGGCTGGATCGCTCCTCAGCAAGGCTTCAGGAGACAGGAGCTGAATCTGATGTCCGGGCCCTTTTGAGGCCTGGAAACGGGGACTTTATAATGAAATAACGTGCACACTGAGAAACGTGGCAACGTATCTTTACATACGCCTGATATTCGTAGTATTCACGAGGACTGGAAAATGACATACTAGAGGTGGACACAACTGTAATTGCGTCATTAATCGGACATGGGGAATAACATATGCATATTGGTCATGCACACATAACATATGATGGATGAGGCGTGGTGACACAGAACATGACAAAATTTACTTTTCCACAGGACCTTCAAAGCCTTACAGACTCCTCCCTCTTTAGCTAACAGAACGTCTAAAGCAAGTCGGTTCTGAAGAACCATTGCCCTAATCGATTGCATCTCACCTTCTATCAGCATCAATGATCTAGCAGTACTGGCAGATAGCCTATCTACGACTGTAGCTAACCTCCTGATCTTAATGTCATTCAATATCAGTCCTAAGATAGGGAATGCAGCACCGAGTACATCTCCAACTACTTCTGCTGCACCCAGCCCTCTCTTCCACCTAGTTGGTGTTTCTTTCTTTGTCGTTTCTAAATTCTCAACATGATATATTTTAGGGAAGACAACAGCCAGATAGCATGATCCATACCAATTATCTGGTAGCTTCACATAGGCATTTCTTCCACATACAAAATATACATTTGGAATTGCTTGCATCCCTTTCAAAAAATCCTTAGAGTAATACTCCAGTTGAAAGGCATGTTCACAATTGACTTGACCTACATAAAAATTCTCATAATAGGAGTAACTCCTGTGGATGCACAGTTTCCCCCGTTTCTCCTTATCTAAAGCAATTGGACCAATACTACCCTTTCTTTGATGTGCCCTTTCCTCCTTGGTCCAATCTGTTTCCCATTGTCCTGAGGCCTTCAGAATCTTCTGCCTCCTGTATCTAGTATCTACCTGCCCTATAAACTTTTTCTCAATTTCTGACACTTGACAAGTCAGATTGTTTCTTCGAGCATGTGAAGTATCTAACGTTTTCCATGGAATAAACCATTTGTGTAATCTGTCTTCGCTTTTGTAGTAGTCCCATTTGTTCAAATGCTTGAAATTCGGGACCTCTGGCAATGTCGAGTCGAAATTCGAGAAATAATACTCAAATCCTTCTCGTCCATAAAATATGCTCAACAACAAACTGCATGTGATTCCATACGTCAATGGAAGATGATGGTATCTGATACCCTCCTCTACCGAAGCTGGTAATTGCATACAAACGTAGCAATTCTTCACCTCCATGACATCGACGTATTCATAAAGCAATTTAGCATAAGCATTTGACCTGTAATTTCCCTGTGACTCATCTGTGTGTAACCTTTTTATTTCTGCATCTAACAACGCTTTGTCTTTATCATTGATGTTTCCCTTATCATTAACAATAGTGGTTCTCGGTGTTGACACTCCCTTGACCTCCTTGACTGCAGTTGCATCTCTCTCGTGTCCCACTATGTATGAGACAGTAACCACTAAAACTATCAGGGAAATCACCACTCCCAACAATGTGCCAACTATACATTTTGCCCTGCGGTTCGGGTTGCCAGCCTCCATGTTCTCAAACAGTGTAGTTCTTGACTTTCTTCCAGCATTCGCTTCTTCTTCTCTCTGTACAAAGTCTTTCTTTTACATCTTGTCCCTCTTTGGAACACTTGGAAGCCGACAATTTACTCCGCAAAACATTTTTAAAATCCTGTAGAAAACAGACAATCCTAGCCCTTCTCCATCCGCTAAAAGGAAACCCCTACCAATTTTCTTCTTCCACTCGGCGCTAGGTTATCTTGCAGTAATTTTTCAAACTCCTTTCAAAAAGTCTTTTCACAACAAAGTGTTAGTCCAAAACAATGAGCATTCCAAGAGCTTCCACTACTCGCTCAAGCATTTCTAACCGAAGGAGAGTTCCCTCCAACACTGGATATCGTGAACAGCAAACTGGAAATTCAACTGTTTCTAAAATCAATTTTCTTATTCCGCTTAGGAGAGGAGGATAGACGATGTTGAGTGTCAGCAACCTTTCAGTCTCCGCCCCCGGTAGCAGGAACAGAATTTGTACAGTGATGATTGGGTCAGTTCTGATCAGGTTCACTTCCCTGACCCTCCCGGTTCTGTGCCCCATCGACATCTGCAACGAGGTAGGTCCAGTCAGGAGTAGAGTATCTTCTACTAGGCACTCGCACCCTCCTTGATCTTCTAGGGCCCTCCTCGGTTCCCTCTTGGGTATCTTCCTCGTGATCCGAGTCTTCGGATATAGGAACAAGTGTTTCTTCCTGGGCCGACCTCAAACTTAGCCTCCTGTCTCTTCCCGGCCAAGTGGCAGCCTCACACCTTGTTCTCCTATATCTCGTCCTCACACTCGGTTCTTGATCACTTTGGTACTGATCCGTGTCTGTTTCGTATTCACTGCTGCTCTCTCCTTCAGTTGCGTCTTCAGTCTCACTGCCGTCCTGCCTTCGCTCTTCTTCTGAATCCGATGCGTTCCCAACTTCTTCCGACACCCCCTCAGCTGCCTCAATCCCTTCTTGCGACTCTTCTTCCACTTCCGGGCTTTCGTCTGGGATAGGAGCTGTTTCTTCTAGAGGTGCTGGAACTCTTCGAGTATGGGATGCATGGATCCAATTTGGTAGCCCCCCGCACTTCACCGCGGTGTTCGTTATCAGGATTACCTGAAAGGGCCCACGCCAGAGAACATCTAGGCAGTTCTTCCGGACGTGTTTTTTAACCAACACCCAGTACCCTGGGTTCAGGTCATGACACAGGTTCCTCGATGCTGGAACTTCAGCCGTATGCACCTGAAGGGACACAGAATGGATGGCGTCAGACAATCCTTTACAATAATCCAAGATCAGATCATCTGTAATATTCAATAGGGCAGCAGTTGGAACTGTGGGAAGTCTCATGGCCCTCCCCATCAGAATCTCGTGTGGAGAGAGACCTGTCCTCCTGTCAGGGGTGCTGCGCATGCTCATAAGTACTAAAGGAAGAGCATCTGGCCAACTCAAAGATGTGGATGCCACTACTTTAGCCAATCTATTCTTCAAAGTGCCGTTCACTTGTTCCACAATTCCTGAAGCTTCTGGTCGATAACTACAATGCAGGCACCCTGAAGCGCGGTATCAACTCCCTGAGCAATAATTTAGCCACTGTGAGTGTATCGCACCTACGTGTAGGGTACGCTTCAACCCATCTGGAAAATACGCATACAATCACCAACACATACCGAAGGCGATTAACTCTTGGCATTTCGATGAAATCTAGTTGCATTCTATTGAAAGGCCCCCCCGACCTCCCAATGTGACTCAGTGTGACTGGTGTTCGTTTGCCTACGTTCAGTTGTTGGCAGGTAACACATCGCTTACATACTGATTCTGCTGCTATTCTAAATTTAGGGCAATACCAAGTTTGCCTAAACACTCTCATCATAGCATCCCTTCCTAGATGTACTGGACCATGTATTTCTCTCGCCATGGGATTTGCTAATTCTTCAGGTAACACAGCCCTCCCATCTGCTGAAACCCAAAAATCCATTTCGCTTCGCACGCAACCTGCTATTTCCCATGCCTTTTTCTCTGTTTCAGGTGCGTTCTCCTGCATCATTCTTAAATCCTCCCAAGTGTCTACAGTTTCTAACATCATGCTTAATTCAGTCTTTTCTTCAGCACCATCTATTTCCACTTTTGAAAATGAATAATCTTGTTCCGCACAATAACGTGCGACTTCATCAGCGTATCTGTTGCCTTGTGACACAAAATCTGTATTTTTAGTATGTGCTACACACTTTACTATTGCGATGTCAACTGGACCTTGTAATGCTTCTAACAACAGTCTCACAAATTCTCCATTTCGAATGGGCGAACCAGAGGAGGTCATGTAACCCCTCTGAGACCACAACTGCCCGAAATCATGAACCACACCGAAACCATATTGGCTGTCAGTGTATATGGTGACTCTCTTTCCGTTTCCTGCTATGCAGGCACGAGTTAGGGCAATGATTTCTGCTACCTGTGCGGAATGTACTCCTTCCAGGCAAGCGGCTTCCACAACTCCAGTAATGGTACAAACAGCATAAGCTGCTCTCAACCGACCAGTATCGTCTCTTAAACATGAGCCATCAACAAAATAAATTTCATCGGGGTCAGACAACGGCTCATCCACAATATCTGGTCTGGGTTTCGTGCATAGTTCAGTCACATCAAGGCAATCGTGGTCTTCACATCCTTCGCCTTCTATTACAGTAGGTAATGGCATTAAAGTAGCAGGATTCAAGACAGAGCATCTCCTGAGAGTCACGTTCTCCGCGGCAAGAATAACTTGCTCGTAGCGCGTGAGCCTACTATTGGTCAGATGCTGCGTCTTCGTCCTGGTCATTAGCAATTCAACTGAATGTGGTACATACACCACCACTGGATGTCCCATCACAATACTCTCGCTCCTTTCAATGCTGACACCCGTTGCAGCAACGGATTTGAGACATCCGGGCAACGCTGCGGCTACTGGATCTAATGTAGCCGAAAAATATGCAACTGGTCTACGGGCATTTCCGTGGGTCTGTGCCAAGACTGACAAAGCACATCCCTCTCTCTCACAGCAATAGAGTGAAAATGACTTCTCGTAATCGGGCATTCCCAGAGCCGGAGCACGACACAAATCGTCTCTCAGCTGCAAGAACGCCACCAAGCATTCTTCGTCCCATGGTACCGGATCACTCACCTCCTTGTGCGTCAGTTTCTGTAAGGGCTTTGCTTTCAGTGAAAAGTTAACTATCCACTGTCGGCAGTAACCCACCATTCCTAGGAACATTCTAACTTCCCTCTGTGTTTTAGGCGCATTCATCTTCATTATCGCCTCAATCCTCTCTGGTGACACCTTACGTTTTCCTTTCTCTAACCGGTGCCCTAAATACTGTACTTCTGTCAGACAATACTGCAACTTGCTCGGAGATACCTTATGTCCATTTTCGGCTAAATGGTTCAGTAAGGCAATTGAGTCTGCTTTACAGGCTTCCTCTGTCTCTGACGCAACAAGTAGGTCATCTATGTACTGGACCAGAACCGAGTTCTGGGGCAGTACTAGATTTTCGAGATTCTTTTTCAACAACTGATTGAAGATGGATGGGCTGTCTGTGAATCCTTGTGGGATTCGACACCATGTTAAAACGCGATCTTCCATTTTAAAAGCAAAAAGATACCTGCTCTCTTCATCCAATGGGATTGAAAAGAAAGCCTGGCAAAGATCTATCACTGTGAACCATTCTGCTTGACATGGTATTTGAAACAGTATCACTGAAGGATTCGGTACCACGGGACAACATGAAACGACTATGTTGTTAATCTTTCGTAAATCCTGCACTATCCTGAATTTTCCGCTAGGTTTCTGTAAACCCATAATCGGGGAGTTACAAGGACTACCCACGATTTCTTTCAGTATTCCCTGTTGTATCATTGACTCGATCACAGGTTTTATCCCCGCAATCGTTTCCTGGGACAATTTGTATTGAGGCGTTCTTGGAAACTCGGCATTTGGTTTTACCAGTATTTTTACCGGTTCTACCCCTTTAATCAATCCTATTTCTTCTCCTGTGAAATCCCATACCTCTGACGCCACTGCATCTCGTAAGTCTTGGGGAAGATCTTCTACTGTCAGAGTAGGATATAGTTCTACACAGGATTTTGAATTGGCCACCTTAAAGGTAGCATCATCGTCGGTAGTCTGTACCTCCACTCCTTGCGGGGTGCAGTATATGGTGCAGTTCAATTTGCACAACAAATCCCTTCCTAACAGACATACCGGACTCGAGTCACAAACCACAAACTGATGCTCGTTCATATGGTTTCCTATCTTCACAGACACTGGTTCTGTCAAGGGACTAGTCAGCCTTTTGTTCGCGACTCCTACCACTTGAATTGTTTCCCCTGACATCGGCAAGTCTGGAACCACTGCCGATCTCAGAGTTGATCGGGTAGCCCCAGTATCCACCAAGAACGTAGTGGGACACCCTGCCACCTCTGCCTCAACAAATGGCCCTCTCTGATCCACCTCTAGGACTGCCCCGAGTGTACAGTCCTCTTCACTGCTCACACGTTGTCCTGTCAATGGATCAATGTAATAGCACTTTTCTTCCTCGATGAATAGAGGCATTTGTTTAAAGACCTTTCCCCCTGTCGCTACCTTCGGTGGCTGTGGGAACTGGGCCCGTGGAGCCAAAGTCCCCCCTTTGGCCACCTTGCTGCCTGGAACTGTCACCTTTGGAGTTGGGACTTCTTGAACCTGCTCTTCTACTTCTAGCTCTCCATTTTCAGGGTTAAAGGGACACTCGCGTCGCCAATGCCCCACCTGGTGACACTGATGGCACTTCGTCGTTTTCTTTAAAGTGGCAAAGTCTATCCTAGGTCTCTGCCCTTCTTCATTATCTTTGTTCTGACCGTTTGGTTTTCGTCCCATCCCCTGCTTCTGCTGGCCCCCCTTCCCAGCGGACTGCATTTGCACCACCATCAATTTCTCCTTTAGATTCTTGGCTTTAGAATCTATCTCGTCGCTACAGTATCTTGCATAACGTAAAATCTCATCTAGTGGTTTGTTCTGCCAACAGATTAAATGTTGCTGTATCATCAAACAAATATCAGGTCTCAACCCCAAGACAAACTTTGACACAAACTGCCCTATATCTTTGGGATCCATTACATCGAGTCCACTGTATTGCTTGAATGTTTTCAATAATCTTTCATAAAACTCGTGAACTGTCTCCTTGGGTTCCTGCCTTGTTCGGTCTATTTTCACCCAATCTATATCCTGTGGTGGTACCTTATCTTTCAGCCATGCTATTACCCTTTCATATTTTCGCATGACAATCTCGGACGGTCCATTAGTCCGAGCATCCCTCACTGGTTCAGTATTGGGCCATTCAACACTAGTCTTGCACGGGGTCCACAAATCAGATGGGACCACGATGTCTAACAACGTGTTCAAATCGATCCACAATACTTTCGAGATCTTGACAAACCTTTCTACCTGCTTATACCACTCTACTGGATTGTCCCTTAACTTCGGAAATGAGTTGGTAAATGCAGCTAAGTCTCCTCTACTCCAGGGCACATGTACATAATTTCCGTTTGATATTTCTCGCAAAGGGAATGCCTCCATATGCATTACCCTTCCCTCGGGGGTCATCACATTTGCACTTCGTCTAACTGTGCCCTTTTTCGACCACCTTTCTTCCCATTTGTCCAATTCTCTCCACACTCTTATCCCTGATACCAGCTCTCTTATGTGTGTTTTTAGTCCAGTAGTTCTCTTCTCATCTAGATCTTGGTCTGCGTACTGTAATCTGTGGTTACTCTGCAATGCCCTTGTCCTAGACAAATCCACGGCATATCTATCTGCCAAATCAGTCAGTTTATCATGAAACGCTCTAGCTTTCCTAGTAATATCCTTTGCCATGAACAATAACTCATCCTGTTCATACAATTCTATCCTTTCCAAAGGCAATGTTCCATCTATTATCTCATCAACATCTGATTTTAAACTAGTAACATCGAGCCTCTTTGCCTTAATTTCAGCTTTCAAGACACTCAATTTAGCTCCTCCATCCGCATCTCTCCCATCCCAGCTCCGAGATCTACGTTTAGGTACTGGTGAGTTATAGGGAGTCCTCCCCTGTTCCCATCTCTCTAGGTCCCATGCCTTTCCATCTTCTCGGGGTGGGTGGTGAAACACTCCTTCACGCCTCATAGCCCCTCTCTCCCCATCCTGGCTAGTTTCACGGGATGCAGGGTAAGATGTCCCATTACTCCCTCTTTCTTCACTACTTCCCTGTGATTCCTGATTATTCGAGGCGTGGCGGGACCTATCGCTGTTCTCCTTTCTCCAATGTTGAACATCTTCTCCGAGTACATGATGAAGGCACCTAAATCTATTCTGAAAAGCTCGTACCATCTCATCTCCCCCTTTCTCCCAGAGACGGGACATTTCCTCACACTCTACACTCCTACTATTTTGTTCCTGCTGTTCTCTCTGATCTGTAGGACGTGTATCCCCTCTATTCTCTTGACTTTGGCCTTCCCGCCCCTGACTACTTTCGCTGGCCCCACAATGAGATACAGTCCCGTTACCTCTGCTTTCCCATTCTGGTTCTGTTCTTGACCTATTACTCGGGGCTACTGCGGACCCATCCCATTCCCTCAAATCAGCTCTTAATTCTGTATAGGACTTTGGCCGCAGTCCCCTTAGGTCCATCGGTCCTCTCTGACCTCCCTGTCCTGTGTTGGGACCTACAGATGTATCTAATGGGGTGTTCCACGTTACCGAACCTGGCAATTGCTTCCATGCATTTGTCACGTTATTCCTCCTTTCCATCTCGATCCTTTCTCTATCCAATTGCCTCTGTTCTTCCTCTCTATCTCTCTCTGGGTTATATATCGATACTATAGGTCCTTTAGTAACAGGCACTTGAAGAGCATCTGGCAATCCAAAGGACTCAACCCTTTCGGTGGCTGGCGTTTTCTGCACCACAAACCTTCCCACTACACTCTGTACTGTGCTGGGTTGAGGTGTCTCCCCACCTTTGGTAGGTGTCCATTCCGATATAGGGAGTGGTGTATACCCCTCAATGGCATTCCCATCTTCCCTTGCGAGCCCTCTATCTTCTATCACCCCCACTCTCGGAGGTGGTCTATCCATTAACAATCTGTTTATCAGATTGTCCTCCGACTCGCTTTCCTCGTCTTCTTCCATGAGGTTTCCTCCTCCTCCTGCCACCTCCCTCATCGGATACATTTTTTCCACCTCAATAACCTGTACCCTCCACCGCTTTGCTTCCTCATCCCATTTAGAATCTCGCACTGCTCTTACCGATCGCGTCAGTTTTTGTTGACGCCTGTTCAAATTTCTGTCGTGTGCAGCCCTAATCCATGCATTAAGGGCCTCAAACTGTGTTGGTCTGGGCGAGGGTTTCAATGAGGACATGGTTGCTTTTAGCCGATGTAACACCTCTAACTTAAACGTCCCGTACCTCGGGAACTGCATTTCCTCATTCCCTTCCGTAAGCTTATTCCAAGCCCCAATCCATAATATCGTATGCAGCCCAACATTCGTTGCCATATAATGAGCTGGCGTACCCTCCGGCGGAGCCTCTTCTCCGTAATAATGTTCACTTCTTTTTCTTTTAAAAATCCCTTTCAAACACTTAAAACACTTCATGATTTCGCTCTTTCTCCGCGTTCGTTTACTTCCTGATGATATTCCACCAATCTCAGCCCCGTTTTACTAACTGGCCTATCCGTACGCGACTTTCCTCCGACGTCACTCTAGCCGCCCAACCAGAGCGCGGCTCTAGCTAACGTCACACCAACCGCTCAATCACAGCGCGGCTCTAGCCGACGTCACCCGTCCCCCTTCGCAGCAGTTCCCCTCCTTTCTCAGCTCGTCTCCTCGGTCATGCACGCGTCCCATTCATACTCTGAAAAAATGATTACTTTCGTCCAAGCGATCACCTTTCTTGACTGTACGCCCACAGTCTTTCTGTAGTTGTCACCTTAACTTGGCGAAATGTCTTTCCGTTTACTTCCAGACAATCGCCTTCTCCGATAGGTTACTCACACGCAGTAACTTTCGACCAGCGTCCGTTACTCATACACTCACTCTTACACTCCCCCTATCTTGGATCCACGGCGGTCAATGGTACCTCGTGACCTCCGTACTATGGTCGACAACTACCCTGGATGTTCGATACACCCAAAACCACTTAAGCTCTGGCCTGAACTTAAGATTTCACTAGTTCACCCGTTTACCAGGTAACCAGCTTACCAGGTTGCGCGCGCTCACAACCTTCTCTCATTCACACTACAGGCATTCAACTCCGCAAGACATTACAATACAAATACAAATACAACACAAAACACCGCAATCTGTTCACGCATGACCCTTTTTATACTCACTCTCCTCCGATACTGCTGCTTTCTCGCACCGTCTGCACCTTTCGGCACACGATTCTTCCGCTGCTCGTTTCTCGACGTCTAGGGGCCTTGGGGTAAACTAACCTCTCTAGATTACCTTCCTCAAGAAGATAACCATCCTCACTCTGCTACCAACTGTTAACGCGGGGTTACTGGTTATTAGTTACCTTACCAGATCCCAAACTAAGTCGACTGAATCGTTGGTACCTGTCATTGAGTAAAAGGTAATCTAACAATAAGTCTATCAATTTAAGAACTTACACCACTCTAAATGACCACTGACCAAAATTTAAGTTTCAAAGATTTAATATAAAGTCAAAGATAACTGAAGATACAAACTTCTCAAAATGAGATTCAGAAGATAAATGGGTATCACTATGAACATGAACTTTTTGAATAGTCTGAGTCTGAAAAACAGAATAATGAGTACAACTTCCAATAACATAAGCGTTGCCAAAATGGATACAAGTTGCAACCTCAAAGTCATTACAGAAAAGAAAATTAAGGTTAGTCTGTCCTTACACTATACTAAGTGACATCCCTACTTAACAAGATCTTTACCCCTCTAGGTGTCAGCCGTGATGACTTCCTAAGAAGATCACTCACTTCTCTTTGTCTCTTCTCTGATAATGGGTCTCTCCTGATCAGCCTATCTGCCTACCCATCCGCTTCCTTAGGCTCCCAAATCATCTGCTCTGCTCTCCTCCCGGGTCTCTTTCCCTAATACCAAATCACATTTCGGATAGGAACGCCCCTTGGGACGCCCCTCACGTGGTACATCTTTGCGCGGTAAACTCCATGATGGTACTCTTCAAGACCCTCGTTAAAGTTGACCTTGGTTCCCGGGCTTCTTCTCCAGTGCGCCGATACCCCCTGAAATTCCTGGAGACTCCTACAGGCCTGCGCCAAGCGCCACTGAACAAAGTCCCTTTCATTCGAGCTGATTAGGACCCTCGCACCTGCATACAGTTCGTCCTGCAGTGGGCCTCAAATTCCAGACTCCACCATATCTTTAGGTCGTAAAACACACTCAAAGCTCGGTACTGGACACCTCTCGACTTCTTCCCTAACGAGCACATGGCAGTTCAAACTATATGACATTATCAGTTCAGGCCTACTTGATTTACATGAAGCAGGTCCCTGCACTCTTAAAACATTAACTTGATTTAAACAGCAACATTCTTAACTAGCATACGTTTCTAAAATAACACATCTATAAAGCATATATTTTAACCCTAAGTTCAATAATACATTTGGAAGAACCACGTCAACCTCATCTCACATTATTTAAGCAGCACGTTTAGGTTTGCTGTGAATTGCCCTGAGGCCTACACATTTAACTGGATTTCAGAGTTACATTTAATTCTGACATGATTCTTTTAACATGAGAACATGAGATTTTCATTTTCATTCCAACATTTCTACATTAATCTCACACAGTTATGATTATTGTTACTCTACTTAAACATTCCATACATTTCACTACTGAACATAAGACACTCTGTGTATTTCACTTCTAAATATAAAACACTCGTGTGTAAACATGTTTAAACTAACTACGTGCTTGTAAATATGGTGCACTTATACATTTTTCAGACTTGTGCTCTCTCAATTTCATTGGGATTTACAAGGAACAACTCGTTGCGATCCTCTTTCCATTACAATTGCAATGATAGGCGGTTTGTTTGCAAGAGTCCAAAATTCATGCAGCGTAAGATACATTACAGAATATATATTGTTCCTTATTATGAAAGGAACATGTTCCAGGAAATACCACCGAGTCATGGAATAGACTACACCCTATATGACTTAGAATGGAAACTCGATGATACAGCTAAACTAACAAAAGAAAGTATACAAAAAAAGGATAGATGGAATGTTTGAATTAATCTCAGCCAATGGTAATTACTCGGGGCACATACCAATCCATTGTTATTTTGCACCATGCCACCTTAGTCTGGGACCAGCCATATGCAAATCAGTCTTGACCCTGCTCCAATGGGAACCCGAACAGCCAGGACAGGTCCTCCCTGAACCGGAACACAAGCAACCCAGGACTGGCAATCAGTAATAAAGACCTACTAGCCAGAATTTCACCCTGATTGGATGTGGGGCACCATACAAGGACCATCACATTCATCCATTGCCTGGGCCAGTGCTCTGAGCCTTTAACTCTTCTAACCTACAGGCGGTTCAGAAAAACAGCTAAGTATAACATTACGCTGTTGTACACTTAAAATCTTAAAATGAGCCTATTTCGTATTATTGCCCTATGAATCGGTCCAATATTGTGCGCAGTTACAGGCAAGAACATAAACGTGCCACTCTCCTATTGAAACCCAGGCGCTGCTACTTTCCTGCTGCGGCAGCAGCTCAGACAGACAATTTTTTTTCTCTTTTCAAGGTTCTGTATTTATTGAAGAATTACTGCTCTGAGGAGACACGGGTTTAATGGCACACACTCCCAAACAAACGTGTTACAGGCACACATCTTCGGCTGACAATGGAACTTCGAGTTTGTGCTGTGTTTGTACTGCACGTGCGTGCCTCTTCCTCATTACGCTTCTACATGGCTGGCAATATTTACTGCTTTTCCACATCTCATTTTTCTTTCCTAATAAGCCTCGTTTAGAATGTAAGGTCGTGTTTCCTTGCTGTAATTTGCTCATTTCTCAGACAAATTGCCAAAGGCGCAATAAACAAGCGTGTTCTAAATTACTGGACTCTGTGTAATACAACGAGGTGATTCAAAATGAAAGTAATTTCCTGGAAGTAGTATCAATATGTGCTGGTACCAGCATACACCGGTGCGCACCGGGCCTGCATACTGCCAGCGGCGGCTCCATCGCAATGGCGGAGGGGACTCGCCTCACGGGCTCAGAGCCAGGAGCTGAAAAATAAAACAACATTTTACTATTGTTTTGTTTTTCAGCTGCTGGCTCTGCCCCAGCATTTGTAGGGAGCAGCGGGGCTGGGCCATGGGAGGGGAGAGTAGGAGTGGTGTGCACTTCTAGGTGCGCATGTCTGTTTGGTCGGCTGTCCTATGCCAGCCAAACAGACATGAACACTTAGGTTTCTGAAACAGGCCCGGCTCCAGGAATTTTTATTTGGGTGGGCCAAGGGTGCATTTGGGTGGGCCACTGGGCCTCGATTTGACGCATGTATTTCTGGGCAGGCCTGCTTCAGGGCCCTCCTTTATCTCTTCTTAGTCTTGCAAGGCCCAGTAAAACGCACACTTTTTCAAATCTCTTTCTAAGGGTTATCACTCTCAAAAAGTGTTTTTTCCATGTAATGTTCCTTTGATGGGAAGAGGAGGTTTCTGAGGTGGGAGGATCAGGCAAGTGACACTTCTCGGGCTCCCTTTGTGCGAGCCTTCAGGGAGAATCCCTCTTCATTACTACCTCCACCTGACCCCAGACTCTGTAACGCTCTCCCTTACAGGCTTGATTAGCCACAATTCCTCTCCAGTGCACCTTATCTCTCAGCTGACCTTGGGCCCCAGCCCCATATCAGGCACCATCGGGCTCCACTTTCATTTTGCCCGGTAAAAACATTAGAAAATTCACCTTCAAACTTAAAACATTGAATATAGCAGTAAATATAATTAGCACACACTTTAAAGTATGTTGCACAGTAGCCCTTATGACCTGACTGCTAATTAAACAAAAACAGAAAGGCCATGACAGGGCCAACTTTAGCGCTGATGCGAAAGTCTTTTTTGATGCAGCACCAATAACCTCTTTCTCCATAAATACCTTTACTACCACCTTCCAACAGTGCCCCTCATCCCTCCATTACTCCCCCTATTGACCTCCCCCTCGGATTTCCTCAATGCCACGCCACATGCCACAAGTGTCCCTCATCTCCCCATAACCCCTCCCCTTCATGACCTCCTCCTCGAAGACCAGTACCCCTTATCTCTGTAGCCTCTCCCCCTCATTACCTCTTCCTCAGACTCCCTCACTACCACCTTCCATCAGTGCCCCTCATCTCTCCCTAGCGCCACCCTCCACCCCATGACCTCTTCCTCGGATTCCCTCACTGCCACCCTCCAACAGTGCCCCTCATCTTTACATAGCCCCTCTATCATATGCATTTCATTTCTTGTATAGCACTACTCATATCATTGTAGTGTGTGTCAGTACTTTACATCACACACACATTTACAGAGACAATGAATCACACAAGTATGTAAATCAGTCTACAGGGAATGTCACATAAGCCACTGAGGATTACAAGGAGTATGAATCACATGTCATCCATAATGGTGGGCAGGATATTTTAAAAGGGTTTGGTATGGGGAAACACAACCTTAGGATTTAAAGAGTATTCCATGGGGGTCAGATTTACTGATAAAAATGTATATCTGCCCAAACATACTCATTTTAGCGACATTAGAATAATGAAAGACTGAGGAGATTCTAACTATATCACAAAACAAAAAAAGCAAAGTTCTAACTATACCAATCATGTCTGTATGCAGCTCTTTGGTGACAGTTCATTGGTCACTGTCCTATGTTAGGATTGTTACTTCTGAACTGCAAGTAACACAAGGATCTCTGTGACAAAGGCAGTGACCCACTGAGCTGTCCACATACAATGCAGTTCACATGCATTCAAAAACTATTAACAGACAAATGATTGCTCTCCAGAAGGATCATTAATCACCAGCGTTATCTGGGCATTTTGTATCATCTTATTGTTGTCCTGCATTGGCCACAATATTGATAACAATTGTTTAAATGAAGCACACACGAAGTATGTGTCCTGCTGGGTCTATGCAGATTTTAGAAAGTAAAAAATGTAGTAACACATTCTCTTACCTATTCCATTAGTCAAACTTTGTGTCCCAGCCTGATGTAAAAAGCAATTGCAGGGGTTAGGAAAGGTGACTAAGAATAAACAAACTTATTTTCTACTGTGCTGCATAGAAAAAGAAATATCAACGCAGCAGGATAGTAGGCAAAGGTTACTGTAGTAAGTAGCTGGGAGACTTCAGGTGTAGTAAAGCAGGTTTATTACAAGACAGATACAGCAAGCATCTTCAATTCAAGCTGGCCAGGCACAAACTGCCTCTACCTAGAACACTAGGAAGAGTCAGAGCCATCCACATTCTGGAATGTATGACACAGGTAAGATCCAGAGTAAAACACAGAAATAAAGGTAGGATAAATATACAACACATCTCCTCTCGTTGAAACAAAAATAACTTAAGAGTCAAAAAGAAAGCTTAACACCGAAATGAAACTTACAACAGAAAGTATCTAAGACATGCTTATCATTGAAAAAGAACTAGACAAAACATATATCTAAAAACATGTTATATCAAAGAAAAATGATGAAGTAATAAGAGGGACACACGTCACTCCTTTAAAAACAAAACTAATCACAGCAAAAATCGTTTAGGTACATAGGAGGTCTACAGCACCTTTGGGGCCTGGAAACAGATAAGGAAGACCTGGTACCAGGAAGACAAACAAACCGATCAGAAGGTCTGCACGCAAGCCGGGAATCAAGAGCATCCCCTCCTCCATCACTGCTACCCATCACTGCTACCCAAAGCATGTTCAGGAACAGGTGCAGTAGGAGTTTGAGAAGGAATAAACATGTAACCTGAACAATCATTCCCACTAGTACTGTGATCCTGGATGGAAACAGAAGGAGGAGAAGAAGAAGCTGGCAGAGAGCCAGATACAGAACCAGCTTTCTGATAAAGAGCCACCCTCCTAAGGTTCCATTTCTCCCCATTGGACAGAACAACGTAGTAAGGATAGACCATCTTTACAGTAAAGGGACCTCGAAATTTTGACTAGCCACCAGAAACCCTACCAGACTTCACTTTCACCAGGTCACCCTTAGCAAGTTTGTTAGAGACCATCTTCGACCCCTGCCCCACAGAACCCTTAATAGAAGAGTTAGGAGCAGAAACAGGCACGACACTCTTTGCCAGATCAGAATGAAGAACCATCCCTCTAAGCCAAGAGGGAATTAGTTTAGTACTAGGGGCTCTACCCCTCATGAGTTCAAAGGGAGACTTAAGTTGAGTACTATGAAGCGTAGTACAGTACGCATAGACCATTTCACGAACGAGAGAAGAAACAGAAGAGCCATTGGAAAGGGCCATCTGAATGGTGCCTTTCACCAATCTATTCAGACGCTCACACAAACCATTCCCCTGGGGATTGTATAGGGAGGTCCTGTGATGGGAAATCCCACAATCAGCCAAAAAGGTTTGCATATCATGTGAAACTAACTGCGTGCCATTGTCTGTTATGATGACATCAGGAAAACCCTCCAAGAAAAATAAAGCTTTTAAATGCTTAATAGTAGTATCAGTGGTGATATCCTTTAGAAACTCCACAGACAACCATTTAGAATAACAATCCACAATAACAACAGCAAACCTCTGAGACACGGGTAGTTTCACCATAGGGCCAATGAAATCCAGACAGATGGTATGCCACGGAACTTCAGGAAAATGCAACGCACCCATCCCAGACCCAACTGCAATCTTCAGTCTCTTCTCACCTATTTTACACGTATGGCAATCTTCCACCCAGGAAGAAACCATAGAATCCAACCCGGGCCACCAGAAGTTCAACTTGAGTCTTTGTTGAGTTAAGGTCTGACCAAACTGAGCCTCATGCGCTATGGAAATAAGTTTTGGTCTCAAATCAGCAGGAGGCACAAATTTATCTCCCCGCATCACCACATTGTCTTCACAGACGGACAAATCATCAATCACTTTTAAGAAAGGGCGAACAGAAACATGCACACAACTCTCTCTACGCGAACCCAGTTTGATTAACTGGATAACTTCTTGCATAACACAATCTTTGGACATAGCCTCAAGCCAGTCAGCACGAGAAAAGGAACTCTCACCAAGAGAAAGTACATCATCAATCCAAGCAATATTTTCTTCCATACCCTCAAGACTGAAACCAACATTCACACTAGACGGAACCGCCAGTCTGGACAGGCAATCCGCCTGGAAGTTCCTCCATCCGGAAATGTGAGATATGTCAAAATGGTACTCTTGAAGCTTGGAAGCTAATCTCGCCAACCTTGGAGAACTACATGCCGCACCACCTGGGGAAAGAATTCGGATAAGAGGCTTGTGATCAGTCTTTAAATTGAAACGTGTGCCCCATAAATAAGGACGAAAATGGTGAGCACCCCATGCAGCCGCCAAGGCCTCTTTCTCAATGACAGAATAGTTCTGTTCACACTGAGAAAGAGTGCGCGAAGCAAACGCGACTGGCCTCTCACCATCTTTATGGGTTTGTAACAAGACAGCACCCAGACCACATGCACTAGCATCCACCAACAGAGTGGAAACCTTGTTAGTATCGATAGGTGCAAGAACTTTTGCCCTACAAATGTCTTCTTTGATATTATTAAAGCACATATCAAGTTCAGGCCCCCAAGAAAATGTGCAACCTTTTTTTAACAAAGCTCGCAAAGGCAAGGTCTTCTCAGAAAATTTCTCTACAAATTTGGAGTAATATTCGATCAACCCCATGAACGACCTCAATTGGTCCTTATCACTTGGACAAGGGGCTGAACGTATTGCGTAAAGGAGGTCTTTCTTTGGCTTAACTCCATTAATAGAAATTTCATGACCCAAGTAGTCGATGTCTTGGACAACAAAAGAACATTTCTCTTTTCGCAAAGTAAGACCAGTGTCCCAAATTCTATGCAGTACATTCTTAAGCACATGATTGTGATCAGCTACCGAATCCCCAAAAACCAAAATGTCATCTTGAAAGAACACTACGTTCTTTAATCCCTTAAAGATTTCACTCACTAATCTTTGGAACACACTCGCTGCCGATATCAAACCAAAGGGAAGGCGAGTGAATTGGAAGATTCCCTCCGGAGTGATAAAGGCAGTGAGATGTTTAGAGGACTCATGTAGTTTGACCTGATGGTACGCACTCTTCAGGTCAAGCTTGGAGAAATATCTGGCTCCCTGAAGAGTGGACACCATCTCAGCAATATTGGGCAAGGGAAATGTGTCAGCAACAACACACTTATTTAACGCCCTGAGGTCCACGCAGAATCTTAATTTCCCATCAGCCTTCTTAGAAATTACCACAGGCGAAACCCAAGCCGATGCTTCTGTAGGTTCTATCACTCCAGATTGAAGCATTTCATCAATGAGGAGTTTTACTTCATTACGAATAGAAATGGAGATTCTCCTTACACGATGCTGTACAGGTAAACTATCTTTTTTTAGTTTAATGAGGTGAGCATAACCTCGCAGTTCACCCAATTCCTCCTTAAATACTGACCCGAATTCACTTAGAATGCATTCAATTGAATCATCTTCTACAACCATTATCTGATTCTTTGCCCTAGGATTGATGACTATATAGAGATCATATTGATGTATCCAACCTAGGATGGGAGGACCATCAATAGAAACATACACTTTACCAAATGTAGATCTCTTCTCAAAGGCAATATCAGACTCAAAGAAACCAAGAATTTCTATCTTCTGACCGTTAAAACCCTTGGGAGAAATATCACTCTCCTCTAATTTTAAGCCCTCCCAGAATGTGTCAAATATAGACTTAGGAATAATGGTGTGACGCGACCCTGTGTCCACCATCAAGGACACTTCATGAGAGTCAATCTTGAAAATAGCTCTTGGTCTGTTTTGTCTTGGATCATCACTGATAACATCAACTTCATCTACGACTAAAAGTCTATCTGCTTCAGTCACAATGTCATCGCTATAGTCATCCACTGTTGCTACTCTTTGTTTGGATTTAGCTTTGCACATTTTAGAGAAGTGTCCAACTTTACCACACTTCAGACATTCCTTGTTGGCAGCAAAGCAAAACCTTCCATCTGATGAGTGGCCACTACTCCCACACCTATTGCAGAATTTGTTCATGGTGAAGGCTTTTCTTGCTGGAGGTCTGGGTCTATTTTTAACCACAGCGATATTATCTCCACTGCAATGATCACACTCCGTCAAATTTCTCTTATCAGAAACAACCGAAACCTCCTGTTGAGGACACGATTTATGTGAATCTAGAGCCTTCATGCATTTGTTAGATTCTTCAATAACCTTGGCTAGATCGATGGCATCTTTCAAAGAAGGGTTCTGGCAGCCCATAACCTCTCCTGGATCTTTTTATTGGAGCATTGGACAATTAGTTGATCTCTTATGAGTTCGTCATTCATAGCTCCGAACTTACATTTCACAGACAATTCT
This sequence comes from Lissotriton helveticus, assembly GCF_964261635.1. Classification (NCBI taxonomy): domain Eukaryota; kingdom Metazoa; phylum Chordata; class Amphibia; order Caudata; family Salamandridae; genus Lissotriton; species Lissotriton helveticus. Next base: position 169,514,239 of record NC_136059.1, on the reverse strand, counting down.
CTGAGTCTAGCCACAAAGTCATCAATGGTTTCTGAATCTTTTTGGTGTTGGGTATAAAACTTATATCGGTTCATAACCAAATTCTCCTCCTTTGAGAACCTGACCTCAAGTTGTGCAACTGCTTCTTTGAACTCATCAGGCATTTCCTGACCATTAGCTCTCAAAACTATCGGCAAATATCTAAAAATTCTTTGTCCTTCTTTTCCAAGAGTACTTAAGAGTATGGCTTTTTTCCTTTTTGCAGAAAATTCCTGTCCGTCTAGTGCCTCTAGATAGTTATCAAACATTATGTACCAATCTTCCCAAGGAATTTCTGGGATGCCGGGTTCAGACAAGAATTGTGGAGGCAAGGTAACTATAATCTGTGTTGCCATGTTCAATGTTGGTTGTTTAATATAAAATTATTATTATTATTTTTTTTAACCCGATATAATTTCACAACCAGGAAAGATTGTAGTTAAAGATGAACATACCTCTCTACCATTCAAAGTCGAGTATAATCTGTCTTTCAGTGTGTGACTGGAGGAGAAAGAGGTATTGCAGCTGGTTTATCGTTTTCTTCGCGTTTAAAGTACTTAAAATGGCCGCCACAGAAATATTACTGGAAGTGAGGATTGGAACGCATAGAATTGAGAACTAAGATGGCCGCCACGATGGAAACTCAAAACGAGGCTTGAACTTCATCCATGTGAGGTTTGAAACGCATGCAACGCTAGCAATCAAAGTGTCAGTCTCCTAGGTGATCTCAAGATAGAGATAGTGACGTCGGAGCTAGCGCAGTTGCTTAGATACGATTGCCGCTTTTAAAGTTTGCGTATAGCGCTCGTGCAAGAGCAAACTTACTCACGATTTCATTTTACCGGGCATCTTTTGGCAGAGTCAACCAATACTCGCAGGATACAAAAGATGACACAATCAGCACACAATGGGTTCTTTTCCTTTGAAGATCCTATGTTGTATACTGCTCACTCACACGACGATGTCCAGAACGAGTCTTCAGAGATCGTTTGAAGTCTTCATGTTGATCACTGACCAGCTTGACAACGTCGCCAAAATTGTAGTAAGTAGCTGGGAGACTTCAGGTGTAGTAAAGCAGGTTTATTACAAGACAGATACAGCAGGCATCTTCAATTCAAGCTGGCCAGGCACAAACTGCCTCTACCTAGAACACTAGGAAGAGTCAGAGCCATCCACATTCTGGAATGTATGACACAGGTAAGATCCAGAGTAAAACACAGAAATAAAGGTAGGATAAATATACAACAGTTACCAAAGGTTACCGACGTCAAAGAAAGGATTTGTCACCTTTCCCCATACAGAGATGAAGGGGTGAAATTAAAAAAAAAGCCTCATTAACATTTAAATGGTATTTTAAAGACCTGTGAAGTACTCGGGTGCAGCTGCGATCATCTCTAAAACTGTCTCTGTGTGTGTGCGCCCGGGAATCTGTCCCGGCCGGGCTGACACACACGACCTGTGCGTTGCACGCCTGCCTTCCAGCCTTCACTGCTGAGGGCCAAGGCTCCTGTTTGGGTGGGCTAGGCTCATGTTTGGGTGGGCCTGGCCCACCCGGCCCACCTACTTGAACCGGGCCTGTTCTGAAACCCTGCTATATTCTTCACCCAGGTTAGAGAAAGCAACAGACATACTGTGTCTGAGTGGAGCATAAAACCAGTCTGCTCAGGCCAATGCCCATGCTGCTCTAATAAAATAAGAGCAGCGCCTGGATTGGATGGGGGGTCTGTCGCCCCAGAGATTGCCGGGATCCGCAGAACGGAGGAGCACCAAAGCGCAAAGGGGCCGCAGGAACAGGTAATTTTTGTTATTTTTTTTAATTAAACTCACCGTCCTACACTCCTGCTACCCTACCACTCCAAAGTGGCAGTAGCCGCGTCTTACTGGTACATTCTCTGTAAAAAGTAACCATAGGTTCTTCGACCAATATGCAATGCACAACTGGGATGTCCTGCAAACTGTACCAGTTTGTACATGTATCAATATGTAGCACACGCAGGGGATGTCTGAAGGCCATGCCCTACGGGTTGTATGTTCTAGGAACAAATGTGTTGCACATGGATGGTAGCTGAATAACAAGCCCTGTAACCGATACCAATATATACTATTACAAAATATGGTGCTGGTATAGGATGTCTGAGAAAAAAACTAAAATCCTCTATACCTCATACACAATTGACGGGCAACACTGTCATAATCATTGGCCATGCCTTACATTATTTACTTAAACAACCTAATATGTGGATCAACAGCATAAGTAATCAATCCGCTCCATTGTGCAGTGCAAAAACATCTTTATTTAATAAATTCAATCCTACATTTTATCTACGAACGTATCGATATTTATCTATACTACTCGTCAAAAAAAGAGCCCCAAATCAAAATTATAACTCATCCAAATAGTTAATTTTTTTTAAAAACCAAGAACCTTGTCGTGCAACAAAAGCCTCTGTCCAGTAGAAGGTATCAGTCTTGTTTTGGCATTCTCCTCTGAAGAGAAACAATAGTGGACTTTTACATATTGATACACATTATGATGGAATTCTTCTCTTAACTACTCCACCTGCATCATGACCATGTCATTTTGTAGAACAATAACGTAGCAGACAATCCATAATCACATATATGAGTCAAGGACTAGGTATTGCATATATTTCCTCGAGCGACATTGCAAAGTTAAGGGCAACATTCAGTATAGATTGGGAGCAGACAAGCTTCAGGTCGATTACAATTAGAAGCACCACCATAGAAATCTGATACAGTTAAAATCAGTCAGATATAAGACCTCGTTTCCACCATATTGTTGTGACATTCAAAGAAATACCCTGTACTTGTACTAACTATCATAATCTCCCATGAGAAAGTAGAGCCAAATTTTAAGAGTCAGTACATGGAGGCTAATATTATGTATAAAAGTGGGGGTACTGTTTGGGCAAGGGAGTTTCTGTTGTGGCAGAACATATTCTGCTGTGGGGGACTGGTTTTCTCCGAAATTTACAGATTCCAGCAACTGGAGGTTGAACACGGAGGTGTTCCTGTGTATTCAGGGGAATTAGGGTCCCTTTGGGGTGGATCTCTTTGAAGACAGACTGGAGATGTTGTTCAGCTGGAGACCAGACCCTCAGGCTTGGGGAGTAGACACATTTTTACACGATTGGAGAGGCTTAGCATCTTATGCTTTCCCACCATTTTGCAAGTACACAGATGCCACAGTTTTAGTTTCATCGGTTGTGAACTTAGTTGCCACTGCCGATGTAAGGTTGTTGTTTCTAATGTTACTTTTATGTTTGTTTACTCTTTTCTTAATCTTCCTTTCAGTCTTGCCAATGTACGCTAGCCCGCTTGGGCATTTAAGTGAACAACAACCCTAAATTGGCAGTGGGAACTCACTTCACAACCTATCACTGCAATATCAGTCAACTACGTTTCCTAGTTTGTGAAGTTGTGGACATCAAAGACGAAAGAGACAATCGAATGTTCCTTATTCAGCGTGAAACATTCTGGATCAAGAAGATGAACACCCTAATGCCGCACGGTCTCAATGACCGCATCGAATACAGTTGTTATGTCTAACCTGTGTTACCTCTCATTTATACTTATTTATACTTGTTTCTACGTCCTAGTATCCTAAACCTCAACTCATAGCTACTAGTCGTTAATCACATCTGTGGTTACTTCACGTTTTTACATCTTTTACTTTTTACATTTTCACTTCACTTTTGATATTTATGTTCACTTATTATTTGTTTACGCATTCTTGTTACTTTCTCTTTTTGTTGCTGACCAATGTTGTCTTCTCACATGAGCTTTTTAACCTTTCTATACACACAAGTCTCTGCTCGGTCTGTTTCTTTTTCTCTTTCCTTTTTTCTTTCTTTTACACAATTCTCCTGTTTTCACAGTAAGCCTGGACGCACAGCCCCTTTTTACTGTTTTGTATCTTTTGGGCATGCAAATACGGCGGCCATCCCGGGTGGCTTAGTTTCTTCACCACTCATGTTCCGAGTAAATGACAATGGGATTCCTCGATCGAAGCATGCAATAGCATCATAAGGTAGTCAGTTTTTTGTAAGGTATTTCATTTAAAGATTACATTTTATAGATGAATTATGGCGCACATTTAGACGCGTTCCAAAGTCGCTGGCAACATTAATGTTTCTAGTGTTTTTCTCCCCAACTCACTATCGGTAACTCAAAATAACCCTAAGATACATGCATGCTAACATTGAAATAATTACACCCTCACCAGATCCCGCATTTTTTTCGGCACGTTTTCTTGAGAACATAATTTGTTGCCCAAGATTTCAGCCATGAATTCCGTAGTGCACGTAGCACAGTTGCAGCCCTAATGTTTTGCAGCATTTTTCGTAGTGTTTTGTCACCAGCACATTTTAAACTGGCACTAAAGTACTAGGATAATAAGACTTTCCTTTTTGAGCTTTGTGGCCTCATTTCGCCATTCTTGTTGTTTTTCTCTAGAAATTACTCCCTGACGAAGGGCGGAAGGCCGCCCGATATGCATTGGGGCAAACGCACGTTCGCTTTCTAAAATGCTTCAATTATTATAGATTTACATAAAGGATATGTACAACCCATGAATTCAATTCAGATTATGATAATACATTCCACAATAAATGATGTGTTGTAACATCCATTCTTGAATTTGGATTTAATTGATCAAAAGTTGATACAATTGGATTTTTGGCAGTGCACTCTGAGGGACACTTCCCAGCGGGGAAGTGCAACAGTGTTCAGTATTATACACCTGGGTGTAGAGGGTGATACCTCAGTGCACCCTACAGTTTCTGCATTGAAGATTTCATCTTCTAATTCTTTTGAAGTAAGCGGTGTGCAGGATCCAATACCTGTTGATTAACAGCACTTTAAACTTGCATAGTATTATCTCCATGTCCTGACATAAAATGTAGATTTTTCACAGCCTGGTGGGCAGAAAATATGGATTTTGTTATGACATGGAGGCCAAGATTATCCAACCACAAAAATCAACCCTGATGTGGTAATCATATGTAATTTTGAATTTCTTTCAGATTGAGAAGATTTCGAGGGACAGGATTTGGATAAGCGTTTTGGGAGCTTTTGTCCTTGAATTTTTGTTTGGTGTTGGATTTATCTTGTTTGCAGTGCTGGAAGAAGGATAATGGCTGTGCGTTGCTTTACTTTATACCTTGGTAGAATGCTTAACAGTTCTAAATTCTTTAAATTGTTGCGGCTTTGAGAGGGCAATAAAATGAGCTTATCATTCTCATTGAGAAATGGATAAAAAAACATTATAGAATTTGTTTTTGTTCTTCTAGTAAGATAAAAAACATACCCTTTCCTACTTGCCACATCAAGAGCACTTACCTTGGACACCCTTTTAACCCCTTCAGCGCTAATGACAAGGGTAACTCGTCATGGAGTTTCCATTGATTTCAATGGAAAGTCAATGGAGCTCCTTGAACACCCTTAGCATCCAAGTGGTTAAATGATACCATACGCAACAACATTGTTAACTTCAGAGACAAAGCTCTCACAGACACCTAACTGTTCAACCCCCTTCTCAATACAACATCAAACTTTCATGACATCTCAAACAGAACTATATCTAGAAAGTGGTGGTTTGGGTTGGGGCAGAATGTGGAGCACGGAAAGTGGGAGAGTGGGAGTTTGCTGCGTAAAACTGGGGAGTGGGGCTGAACGGAGTTGCTGCCAAACTATGGAATGAGACAGATGCACATTAAAGAAGCCTTACCAGATATCATGTCAGCTTCTTTTCAGTGGCGACGAGCTGGTCTGTCCCTTCCTGCGTCCCTGCCCTTCTGCTTCGTCCAGTCCCTTTCCCCTACTTGGGAGGAGAGGTCCTTCTGGATTATGCAGGCAAGCTGCAGGTACTGTCCAATGTTCGTACCCTGGAAGCTAAGGTAAGGGGCGTGACTGGCAACAGCTATGCGGAAGCAGATGCTGCGGCAATATTCAAAAGCAGTGGAAACGTTTGACAGCCTATGTGTACGCGAAGTGAGGCAAGCTATGAGGACATTTTAGGGAGTTTCTGAGGTCCGCAATGGTCCAGTATCACGCGCTGCCATCTCTGGGTTGTGACGGTGCGCACACGTACAAACATACCCGTGCACTCTATATCCTCAGAAAACCCACGCTATGTGTGCAGCATGGCCGCCATTTTGGATTGGGCCCGAATTCAACATACGCCCAGTTTTCTGTTTTACCTCAGTGTTCACCATTTTCAACTGAAGCCTGCATCATTATTCTACCAGCACCGGTGACAGACACACCTTATGATTCCTGTATCAGTGTATCATCGTACTAGAGCACCAGGGTTTTACTCACTTGGTTTAATGCTCTCATCTGTTAAACTGCCTCAGTGATCGCTGACAGGCACACCATTCCTTGTTAAGCCTGCACATTATTCTGCCAACATTGGTGACAGGCACACCTTGTAGTCTTACTATTGTGTGCACCTCTTTGCTTGCACGTGATGTCTTCTTCAGTGATTTACATCCTTGTATTTTCATGTCGAAGGTACATAAGTTATTGAATTTTACCAGGAATTTTTTTGTGTGTGGCAGCAACTCACCCACATAGATACACAATGGATCGAATTCTGGCACCTCCACTCTTTTTGCAGACTGCAGGCACTCCTCCTCTAATCTGGGAACAATGGTAAAACACATTAGAGGCGTAATTAGAAGCCATTGATGGTGATACTTTCACTCTGAAAAAGCAAAAAGCATTTTTAATTCACAATTTAGGTTCGGAAGGCAGGAACATTTTGAAGACCTTACCCGTTGAAATTGTTAGCACCCATGTTAGTGGTGGGGACGAGGGCGATTCCATGTCGAGTGACGATTACGCTTTCATCGTCAAAACACTTGATAAAAGATTCAACCCCAAGAAGAATGTGGTACTTGAACGTCACAAATTCTTGCAACGTGCTCAGATTCCAGGGGATTCAATTGATGATGTTGTTGTTTCCCTATGAATCGTAGCCACCACATGCAAGTAAAGAGAATTCAAGGATGATAGAAAGGACATGCAACAAAACAGTTCAAGAAAAACTACTTTCCACTGAGGACCCCGATTTCAAAACTGCTCTTAGACTTGCCAGGGGCATTAAGCATTCCTATTTGTACATGTGAGAGATAAATGAAACTACCTAGCTCGGAGAGGTCAAGCAACTGAGCGTTACATTTCCTGCCAAACCTGCTAAAAGTCCAAATTTGACGTGGAATCCTGAAACAATATCCAGTAAGACAAAATTCTACAAATCTGTACTCATCTGTTTCAGATGTGGTAGCAAGTCCCACCTGCGGAATGCCAGATTTTGTTTTGCCCTGAACCAAACTTGTTCCAAGTGCAGTAGGAAAGGACACCTTGCACTGGAATGCAAAGCAGCATCAAGCCAGAAACCTCCTATGCATACCATTAAGGCTATTGAAGCTAAGTTAGACAATTCGGATGAGGAGAATAACGTGTTATTAATGTTGTCTTCTTCAACTGAACAAACTAGCTAGGAAGTAGAAACGTCAGCCTTTCTGGTATCATGTAAAAGGAAAGCTCTAGTTAGTGTGGTTATGCTGAATAACAAGGAAGTCAACTTTTTGGCTGGCTTTGGCTCTCCGTTCACCATCATAAACCAGAAGGATTTTGGAGAGCAACATGACATTCAGTTGCAACAATCCATCATTAAGATTTTTGCCTATGGGTGGAGAAGGGTGGATGTTTTAGGCAAATCTGAGGGTAATCTGATGATTGGTGGACATTTCTGCCACATGACCTGTTTTTATTGTAAAGGAGGGTGCAAATTTGTTGGGGTGGCAAGAACAGTGAGAGCTGTGTATCATTTTTGACCCGAATCATCCTCACATGGTGAAAGATGAACAAATCTTGTGGTGTGTTCTAGTCAATCATGTTGTCCCCTGCATGTGTGTTTGGGCATTTGATGGCTGATGAATGGGTTTGGGATTATCCTGAGGTGGGTTGTGAGCGTTTAGGCAAACTTAAGGGTTTTCAACACAAAATTGTTCTCAGAGAGGAAGCGTGGGCGGTTGCTCACAAAGTGCGCAAAGTACCACTGAGTGTGCGCAGTGAGCTACGGGAAGAGTTGAAAAGGTTGTCTGATATGGCTATATTTGAACCCATTGAGTAGTCAGAGTGGTTGGCACCCATAGTTTTGGCACGCAAGGCCGACAAATCTATGACGCTTTGTGTAGATTTACACAATCTCAATTCGAATAGTTGGATTGATCGCCAACCTCTTTCCTAACTTTAATGAGATGTCGGCAGCGTTGGACGGTGCGAAATATTTCACTTCCTTAGGCATTTCTTTTGCATACCATCAGGTTGAGTTGAGCAGAGATTCCAGGCACCTCAAGTGTTTTGTTATGCCCAAAGGGGGTTACCGTCATGTCTGCATGCCTTTTAATTTGGCGTCGGTCGGCATCAGCAATATTCCAACGTTTAATGGAGAATCTGTTCGGACATACCTTGGGAGTTGTATCTTTCCAGGATGATATACTGATATATGGAAGGACTGAGTTGGAACATGAAGCTAGAGCAAAACAAGTTTTGGAGATAGTGAATTTGAGTGGTTTAACCCTAAGAGTAGACACGTACAGGTTTTTCCAGGAAGGTGTGGACTATTTGGGTCACTACATTTCTAAGGTGGTTGAGCCTAAAATTAAGTTTTTGGAGGACACTCAGGCCCGAGGATAAGGACCAATTGCCGTTCCTTTCTTGGGTTGGTGGAGTATTATGCAAAATGTGTAGATAATTTCTCAGATAAGATTGTGTGTTTGAAGAATTTGTTGAAGAAAAACAAAAGAGTTGAATGAAACAATGAGTGTGAGAACAGTTTTGAACTTATCAAGAGGGAAATTGTGCATGCCTGGTGTTAGAAGGTGGTTGTGACACTATGGGCCGCCCGGATTTTTCATTTTTTGAGCACCTAATTGTTGAGCTTTTACTGTGGGGGAGCCTCATAATCATATTTGTACTGCTTTTGGGTCATCCAGAAATATCATATTTCTCTGAGTCCCTGGCTGGGGTCTGGCCCTGGCAGGTTAGATTAATGACCTTTCTTCCCAGAGTGAAGATCTTCCCTCCAAGGAGAAAAGATAGGTGGAGCTATAAGCCAATCCATCAACTGCTGTCACTGGGTGCCAGGCACCAAGCTGAACTACGTAAAGGCAGTGAGGGTTTCAGAGGCCATGTGGTCAGAGACACTGGACGACTCCATTTTGAACAACCCAGAGGCTGGACAAGAAGGAGGGAGGGGGCAGGGCAGTGATGTGTCGCTGTGTGATAGGACCCGCAGAGACTTCCTGCCAGCCCCCTACTCAACTTTTAAAAAGTACTTGCACAGGAGGAGAAGCTCTCTCTGGGGTGTGATCTGCAGAGGCGAAAGGTGCTGGAGCCTGGTGCAATGGGCAGTTGGAAGGAGGATACCCCTGACTGCCCCCCCAGGCCCCTAACAGCGCCAGAAGAAGAGCCCAGGACCGGTGCGCAGAAGAAGAGGCCTCTGCCCAGGGAGAAGAGAGGCGCAGGGAGCCAGTGAAGACCGCTCCCTGCAGAATGACCCTCTTGGAGACCCGGAGGACAAAGGAGAGTGCTCCCAGTTGCTGGGGGACGCCACCAGGAGCAAGAAAACGCACAAATGGGGCAGATCGGGCCCCCAGGGGCTGAGATATGGCCCCCGGAAGGTAGGCGACCTTTGACCCCTAAGAAGACCGATGACGAAGCGCGTGGGGCTCTGCCGCTGGTCTCAAAGATGCCCCGGGGTGGGTCAGGTCCCGGGGGCTGCCCCAGGAGGAAGCAAAGCCGGGGAGCGCCGTCGCGCTCCAAGATTCCAGTAGGGGGCCAGGAGCCCACCCTGGCCCCCGGTGATGTGAAGGAGGGGAGCGCCATCACGCACCCCCGTGAAAATTTTCCCCCAGGGGCGCCAGGAGCCCACCCTGGCCCCTGCCAAAGCGGGAGGCGGGGAGCACTGTCGCGCCCCCCCTGAAGATGTCTAGGGGCTCTGGATCCCATCCCCGGGCCCCAAAGTCATGGAGGGGGCCCGCAACCCCACCCTCGGGCCCCGAAGTCAGACAGAGGTGGGGGAGTGCCACTGCACTCCCTCAAAGATATCCTGGCGCCCGGGACCCCATCCCCGGGCCCTGACGATGAGGAGAAGGCCGAGGGAGTGCAGCCGCACTCCCCCGAGGTCCCGACGGGACTGCTGAGGCCGCGTCTGCCCGCCGCAGCGGGCAGACCAGAAGTGCTCGGCCGGCTCCCGCGGCAGCACAGAAGAGTGCTGACCGCGTGGGGAGCCGGCGGGGGCAGCCAGGGGTGGGCTCCCTGGGCTGCCCTCCAACCCTGGTGACACGCGAGGGTCCCGGGTGGGGCCGGGACCCTCCGAACAATAAAGTCAGCGTCGGGGGCCCGGGTGGGACAACAACGGGCAGAGCGGCCGGGGGTGGGCTCCCCGAGCCGCATCATCTCACCTGGGGGTCCGGATGGGACCGGGCCCCCCACCGAGGCCCAAGACGCGGCGGGAGGCCACAGCGCGGTTCTCCCCGAAGCAGCGGGAGAGCCGCTCATCATTTATGCGGACAGGCCCATAATGCCTTGCAGGCCAGGACCGGCCTGCAAGGGCAACCCAGCGTTTTCTTGGCTTGTGGTGGCCCCAGGAGAACGGGGTCACCACCCTGCAGGTGCAAAGGTGCTGGTGAGCTGCTGGAGAAGCGAAGTCTCCCCACAGCCCAAAGAGCAAAATCCCACCCCAAGTGTCTTGGGGATTTAAAGGAATCAACCCCTCCAGGGCTCAACTTCTAGTTAATGCCTTCTGGGCTGGAACTTTTGTTCTTCAGCTGAGGGTGTTTTGATAATTGTATCAAGGAGTGGAGAGCTGAGTTGGGGATGTCTGCAGAAGGCCATCCCCTGGTGGTGAAGAGGTGTAATTGCACTGAAATGCAGTTATTAATGGTTATTTCTTTTAGAGGGACAGATGTTCAGTGTGCAGTATAGGTTTAAGGTGATGTCATAAGCAAAGTGGATATAAGTGGCAATACACTCTGGATAGGGTGTCCGACCGTATTTACAACTTAATTCTGAGAACTGTCATTCTAAAGTGTGCGTAAACATATATTCTTGCTGCTGCGCTTAGGTGAAGACCCCAGACTATTAGCCCTTGGGATGTAGAGGTGCATACTGTATGGTCAGTAGGAGATGCTCAGTCAGGGTCATGTGTCACCAAGGCAGGTGTAGCCTGTTTAATGCTTGTTGAGGTAATGGGGGGGGTGGGGGGGGGATTGCCACTGGGATGGTGCCAGAGCGCACGGGCCCTCGCTCCAGGTTAAGACCAAATTCACTGCATTAGGGGCAAGATGATGTGCATACATGGGAGTGGTGGTACTAGACCCCGCCCCCTCATGCGGGGTGGAGATGTTATGCAATGTCACCAAGTAATTCCATCATCTTATGTATATTTGTAAATGGGTGTATAGTATTGAGTGGTGGTGTATTATTATTATTATTATTATTATTATTATGTGTGTGTTTAATAAATGTACTCTTACTTTTATAAAGCAAATTACAGACTGGACAATCAATTATTGAGTGTTATTTTTGCGCACATGCAAATGGCGATTTGTAGCCCACACCACCTCCCTTGAGTAAGCCTCAGACTGCTCTGCAATGCTACCCTCTGAGAGTCAGGCACTGCCCTAGGGTGTTTGGCTCCCAGTGAAGGACAAATGTGTCATGTTATTTGTGCAGGCCTCACAGATGCTGCCTCGTTTTCCAACACCCGGCCTCTGAAATCATTTACCATCAATGATATGTGCATTATTTCCACGGATACGAGCAATGTGGGCCTCGGAGCTGTCCTCATGCAGAATAGATTTGACGGCTCTGAGGAAACCATTGCATTTACTTCACGAACATTGAAAGGAGCTGAAGGCACATTTTCCACCATTGAAAAGGAGGCCCTGGCATTGTGGTGGGGTGTGCAATATTTCAGAAACTATCTGTGGGGGAATGAATTTGTGCTCAGAACTGATCATAAACCACTAGTGGACCTTTTCACCAGCAAAGGGGGCGGGAGAGCTACCTGCGCATCACCAAATGGCAGTACAGGTTGCAGGAATTTCATTACAAACTAGAGTATGTGAAGGGTGCAAAGAACTACTACCCGCTATATGTATCAAGCTATTTAGCATTCGCAAAGGCCGAAATTCTGCGAATTTCGGCCTTTGCGAATGCTAATTAGACAAATGGTATGTATCAAACAAGTTTGATGCAAAATGAGGAATAGCAAAATTTGCTAATCCTTATTTTGCGATTGCACTTAAGGAATTGCAAATTTTGCGATTCCTGAAATGCAATGTATCAAACAAATAATATGCAAAAAATGCCATTAAGGATTAGCAAATTACCACCAACTTCTAGTTGGTGGTAATTTGCGAATTCTTATCAAAAAGCTTTTTTGAAAAAACCACAGGTGCCATATGACGCCCATACATGCCCTTAGGGCATGTATGTGCGCCATATGCCCCCAAATGTCTTTTTCAGGGGTGCAGCAGGGTGTTCTTGAGACACCCCTGCACCCTTGGAAAAATCCCTAATTTGCGATCAGCAAATTGCTAATTGCAAATTGCACTTTCATTCCTATGGGCCTCCTGGCCCATGGAAATGAAGGGGTAATTTGCGATTGACAATTTGCTAATCTCAAATTAGGAATGCTAAGGAATCGCTATTGGAAAGCGATTTTGTACATACATACCGTTTTGCATTTCCTAAATAGCGATTCCTTAAAATTCGCTATTTAGGAAATGCAAAATGGTTTGTTGATACATATAGCGGTACGTGGCTGACTGCTTATCCAGGTTACCCAGACAGATGTTGCAGTAGGGGAAGAATCCATAGATGAATTGGACATAGCGTGTTTGGTATCTTCTGTGAATGATGTGGTCAAGGGCGTGTTGTCTGAGCAAGAATGATTGGATGCAAGTATTTTTTATTATGGGGGTCGAGGTGGGTGGCGGAGCGGAGTTCCACGCAGTTCTTTCCCAACTCTGTGGACCTCCGCGTAGTGGCACTACGCCAGCTCTGCCAGGGGTTACTACAAAGGTGGGAGGTAGGTTGGTCCAATTTTTAGGAACTGGACTGGTGACAATCTCTCCTTATCGTTCGCTCACAGCAGCAACAATTGAAGAATATAGAACTTCCAAGAACATTTTTAACAAGGAATAAAGCCCATCAACGCGTAGCCACCTTTCTTATTGGTTGCTGCTGATCACAAGATAAGTCCTGCATTTTACTTCCTTATGTTTGTTTTGCAGTTCTTTTTGCAGTTCTTTACTAGCCCCCCTTATATTGTTTTCCCCCACCCCTCCTTTGTAGGAGATAAACTTGAATGCTCCACAAAACGGGATCCCCAACCCTAGGAAATCTTTCAATCTGAATGAAAACAAAAAATGTATTTCAACATTCCCTTACTTACTAGGGAGGATATTTATGCAGAAGGATAATCATAGACTCAGTCTCATTAATAAAATCCAGATTTTCTGCCTATCAGGCTGTGAAAAATCAAACTTTTATGTCAGGACACAGAGGCTAACATTATGCAAGTTTAAAGTGCTGATAACACATTATCGATTACATTTGTGACAGGTCTAAAGTAGCAACTTTAGAACATATTCTAATTGAACCAATCTACACCTCTAAGGATATCCTGCAGACCACCCCCTAAGACAAAAGCTTTTGAAAAACTGACGCAGACCTAACAGTGTCTGCCCCAAAATGAGAGGTATCCTCAAAGCCTCATTCATAACCTCTTTCACCCATCTTGCTAAGGTAAAATAAACAACTGAACCACATTCTGTCTCAAACCTTCAGTTCTCCTCTTGTATTCTTTCAAGCATTTCACCATGCAAAGCATGTCATTAAATGCAAAATAATGGTAGAAAACAGAGGTTGGCAGAGTCTTTATTCTTCTCCAAATATAAATACAGACTCCCTCAGGCTGATAGGCCTTGCTAGATATATCTAGGGCCCTCACGATGCACAATTGGGATGTCCTGCAATCTGTTCCAGTTTGTATGTGTACCATTATCTGAATTCCCATTGAGTTACAATGTCGAAGATGTGAAGGATTTAAGGTTTTGTTGAATTCAATTCATGGAAATGTTGTTCCATTCATGAAACCACTTTAGCATGCCTTGAACCCCACAGTTAGGATTGTAGGTCTTCTCTCCAAGGCTTATCAGTAGTTGTGTGTTATCATCATAAAGATAAGAGATTGCTTTAAACTTTTGTAAGAGTGTAACCAGTTGTTGGATGTAAAGGTTAAAGATCATTGGTGATCGGGCAGACCCTTTTGGGACTCCCCATCAGAGTGTTGTGGCAGATGACTTAAACTGAGCCGCGTGTATTTGTTGGTACCTATTAGAAAGGATTTAAGCCAAGCCAAGGCTATTCTGCAACTTTATTACTAAGGCTCGATCTTCAGCTTCACACATTATTTCATGGTACACAAATGGCAAACAGTTCTAAAAGACTGCAATTTTTTCTGTTCTCCATAACCTTACTGCACGTTATTTGTTTTCGGGAGACTAAGAAATTCTTATGACTGACCATGACTTTTGAATGAGAGCAGAGGTACTGCCCTGAGGGCATGGCCACAAACCTTTGTATGCACACAAAACACTGGGCAAGGGTCTGTACATTATGTCCAAAGTGGACGGTGGACAGTGGTAGTGCTCGCAGGGAATAAGTCAAACCTGTGCACGGTCATCACTAGCCCTGTGAGCGGTACCCATGGGGTTCTGAGATACCCCATGGGCCGACAGACATCAGTGGTCTATATAATATTTGGGTATTTTATATTTATGAATTTTATATATTACCTCCTTTTTCTGACACTTGGGGGCACTTTAGGATTGCGGGTAATCTGCATCCTCTGGGCCGGCGGAAACCACCGCCGGCCCGGAGGATGTGGATTAACCGCTGCGGACTGAAAAAAGACCCCCCGCCAGATTAGGATGGCTGGGGGATCTTTTTTCCGTCCGCAGCTTTTCCGCCGCGGTCGCCTTCCGTCCGCGGCGGAAAAGCACTGACATGGCTGGCGGTGTCTATCAGACACCGCCAGCCATATTAGGATGTCTGGAGTTCTATGCCTTTACACGGCGGCATTTCCGCCGTGCAAAGGCATATGGATTTTTGTTTGGGGGCCTGTTGCGGGCCCCCAGGGGTGAAGGGGGGTGGGGGGTACCTATGGTACCCCCCTGCATTTGCGTGCACAGAGCGGCAGGCTCCGCGAGGGGCCTGCCGCTTTGTGCATGCAAATGCACAGCTTTCATTTTTAACATTGCGGTGGGTGCTGCTGCAAGCAGCACCCGCCGCAATGGTAAAAATAGAAGATGTGACCGCCAGGGTGGCGGTCACATCCTAATTGCACATGAGGGAACGCCACAGCACATGCGGACATTCCCTCCCACTCAGGGCGTCCGTCCGCGATCGTAATGGGCCCCTTGGTTTGCTCCATTTCTCCCTCTCTTTTTCTAGTTCCCATTCAGTGTTGATGCTGAAGCTCCTATGCCTCAGAAAACTATTAGGCAACTGCTGGAGGGTGATGTTGAAGGAAGGTGCATGTGACCCTTTGCGTATATCTGACAATCTTCATTCATTTTCTTCTTTTTGCTCTTTGCTATTGAGAATTGACTGTTCTCAATAGCAAAGAGCATTCAACAGGGATTTTCTTGAAATTAAACCCAGTCGTAGAGACCTCAACAAGAAGTGACACATGGCATCCACCAAGGAGCCAAAAAGAAGACAGATGGTAAAGCTTCTAAAATTGGTAATGCTGGGCCAGGAATGCGTGGTCATTAAGGCAGTGGCAGGAACAGGAAGTAAACATGGTTCTAACTACAATTCAATGTACTAAAATACTTCCAAACTCCTGCTTCTTCCAGCCTTGTCTAGGCAGCTAACATTGAACCCTCTCATACATGCCAAAGGTGTTTGTGGGTATTTATTAGCTTGGGCAGCAGGCCCATGTTTGGGTAAGCATTTAGAATTGCAAGAACCTAAACATTTGAGAGGGGCTTTGATGCACTTCAGATGACACAATAATGGGCCAATGTCTCCCTTTGCTCAAATCAGTCTGAAACCCAATCCACAAAGCTGTGCTCATTTGGGCCTGAGTTTTGAATGAGCTAAGCCAATGTGGGAAAAATCTTGTGCAGTATATTGGGTTAAAAATGTAGTTGAGGAAGTTGGGACACCATACGGAACACAATCTAAGACACCATTAGACAGGAGACAAAGAAGGGTAAAAAGAAAAACAAAAAACAAGGAGTCTTTTTTCATGCAAGCACCCAGGATCTGAAACAACATCCCCACATACATCAGAACTGCCCCAGCGCTGCTCCAATTTAGGAAAAAGCTGAAGAAACACCCCATTAAAGAGCAAAACATCAAGACGCTGTACGAATCAACAGTGCAGCTAACTCACAAACCACGTTTTGACTGTATGCATACATATGCAGATTCATCCACAATAGATTTTGATTTTAGACAAAAAACACATTTCAGACATGACAAAAAATACCAACGAGAAATGTAAAGCAGAAAATGTAAGAAAACTAAAGAAATCGAAAAGATATGGTAAAAGTATCTGGAACTCTTGGGCACCAGAGTAAGCATATGTGGTATATGTGGTATATGTAGTGACGGAGCCACCCAGCTCACACTATACAATGTATTGATGTGCATGCACCCGGAGGGCGAGCACGCCCAATGGTATAAATAAAAGGGTGCATGACCGCTCGGCGTCTTGGCCCATACTATAGTACAGTGCGTGTCGTCATTTATATAATTAGGATAGCAGCCTACCTTGTATACAGCGTGAGGCCTCCAGGGATATGGAGATGCCACATTGGCGATGAGGCGGGTCTCACCCACGTCTCTGATGCACTTATTCAGCCCGTCATCTGCCATCTGATGGCGAAGCACGGCCCGAGTTAGCAGCTGCGCACCTACGGTGCGTTGTTGTGGGCTCTGAATGGCCATGTTGAGGACCGGAGCTGCGGGTGCCCACCCCGTGAGTGCCGCAGTACCGTCGTCTGAAGCTGCGGGTGCCCACCCAGCAACCACTGCATCTGCGTCCACCGGAGCTGCGGGTGCCCACCCTGTGAGGACTGGGGCGTAGTCCGGCTCCTGTAGCAGGACCAGCAAGGTAAATGGAGCGCAAGGACGAGTGCATGGCCTGAGTCACTGTTGCGTGACTCATCCAAACATGGCCTGCTCGAGCGTGTCTCCCTGCGGCTGGAGTGTGACTCCCGGTGATCATGTTTCACATGTTGTATCCCTCTGCCATTTGCCATGGGGTCTTCACCACGGAGTGTGTCTGTTGCCTGGCGCATTGACGGAACAAACCTCCTGCCGTTTTGTTAAATCAATAGACTTGACCAGCGCCAGGAGAGTACATCAAGCCTTGACAAAGGCAAACACTTATCTCACTTCCGTGGGTGGAGGTAGTCTCAGCCAGGCGCGCAACAACCATTGGGCTGAAGGGGCTTCAGCCCCCCCCCGTCAGGTTCCGTGGGCTGGGCTGAGGCTGCCAGGCAGTAGTCAAGGGTCATCGAGGGTATTACTCGATCCGTCCTAAAGCCCTGGCGGTCACAGCTTTCCTCTTCTTTATCCTATTTACATCTTTCTTTCTTTTAGAAGACTCCCCTGCATCACTCTTTCATTCCTTAATGGCTGTATCTGCATGACAACAGCGGCGAGACTGGCAACATTGCAGGGTTTAAAGGTGTTAAGTAAAGTCAAACATCAAAGCCCCCGGCCTCCC
Organism: Lissotriton helveticus; assembly: GCF_964261635.1. Lineage (NCBI taxonomy): Eukaryota > Metazoa > Chordata > Amphibia > Caudata > Salamandridae > Lissotriton > Lissotriton helveticus. The sequence goes on along the minus strand of NC_136059.1, from coordinate 169,496,373 downwards.
CCCCTCCCCCTGCCCAGGAATGAACAGAGTATCCTGCAAACAAAAAGGAATACACCCTCATCACAACGGACTTTTGCAAAGAATGTAGGCAAGAGATGATTGTAAAGTTGGCTTATGATATACATAGGGTTGCCACATTTTCAGATGCAAATGGGGACGAGGCTGGTAAGTGAATAGCAACTAAATCTGCTGTTAGCTTTTTAAAAATAAAAAAAAATCACTCGCAACTCTTAACTATTTTGCTCAGGCAATTTTATTTTATTTTATAATGACACCGAACTAAAATGACAGTGGGGTTTAAAATGAACACAGTACAGTGAGTGTTACAGAAAGTATAGTAGTCTTGAGGAGTTCGCGATGCACACCCGGATATTATAGACAAAAATAAGACTTCATCTGGAGCACAGTGAATGTGAAGCTGCAATTATTGCATTTACCAACTGAGTATCAAAGTCATAAAGGCAGGTCATCAAAAATGTTTAGAGACAAATATTGAACAGCAAAGAGTAAGACTCTGTTAGCTTTAATAATAATTTAGGAATTGTGTATGTTGCTTGGTAATAATTTTGATGTGATATATACAGGGCCACTGAAATTCTGCAGCAGGGGAGAGCCAAATTATGCAGCAAGATTCAGTAAATTATGTGGCATAATGCTGCACATTTTGTTATAGCATCACTATATTAATTTGTAATATTTTACACTTTTTAACACTGTCTAAACATTGGTTGCATCTCATTAATACCAGTTTAAAACTGAAATACAGATATAAGCAACAGAAAGGTGACTAGTTACCATTTGCCAAGGTCCTTCCACTGTGTGGCAACATGTAGCTGCGTTCTTTTGTAACTTTTGAACGTTTAAGCTAAACACATTTTTTTTCTGTAAATATCTGCAGATTGTGGCAAATGCAGCAAATATTCAACTACGCGAAAAAAACACAGCCATACAGTTGCATACCTCCAGTGGCTCTGGCTATATACCTGTATTAACTGCTTGGACCTCGTATTTCAAACCAGAATAACTATGAGCTTTTGTTGAGTTACAAGGTTTTTTTTTACCAGCTGTAACTTAAAAATATCCGCTATTTAGGTAACAGACTGGTCAGGTGGTCATCCAATGGGAAATTACAGCATGGAGGGAAAAATGGATGAATGTGGGGCAGAGCCACAGAGCAAAAGTAACAGGCTATAGGAGTGAGGGAGGGAGCACGGGGAAAGGTGAATGTATGAGGGAAATAATCAGTGAGAAAAAGTAACGCTCCGCAAGAAAGAGGAAGGGTAGACATGCAAGGAAGAAGGTAAGAGACAGGGGAGAGCTGACAGTTGAAGATTAGGGCATGGGGGTAAGGGGTGAACCGCAACTGCGGACACTCCTGACATGTTGAACCTATATTGCTCACTATAAAGCATACTCGTGCAGCTCTGGTAGCAAAGATTGACACTCTAGTGCTTGATGTAGGATTAACTCTGATCAGAAGAAACTGGCAGTTTTAATATCAGAAGCCGAAGCAAAACTGACATGAGGTCTGAGTGCTCAGGAAGCACTTTGAAAACATACAAGACAGAATCTCATTCCTTGAATACTGGGACGAAGATGAGGAAGGAAAAGCTATGGGGACCAATATTCAGATAGGGGGCCTCACGGAACAAACAAAGGGTTTTAGCACTGAATGTTGTTTGGAAGGGTTACTAAGTACACTTATAGCCTATTACCTGACATCATTCTTCTCAGTTGAACAGGCACAGGGCCATATTATAACTACTGCCATCCAAAGGGCCAGCCAGGCCTATAATAATGTCATCTGCAGCAACTACAGAGTTTGCTCGATTTCGTTTCACTTGCCACAACAGAGATAACTGTTATACTACAGACAAAGAGGCATAATCTTGTAGTGTGCTAGTTGAGATGACCCCAGCACTGCCAAAAAGTGGGCAAGCAGGGCAATTTTCTTCAGGTTCTTATCCTTGAAGAGGCTATGCAATACACTATCAGTGAAACTGTCGGCATGATGTGCAGCATTTTTCTCAGGGTGAAGGGTTAACTGTAATCATAGTCATGCTATGAAACAGACCATGCCCATGCTGTGACAAAAGTCTGGCTTCCAGTTGACAGGTTGTGGTAGGCAAGCATGCCTAGTCAAGTATTTAGAGCCTCCTATATAAGGCCTTTATTGTTATATATTGAGCAGCATTATGGTGCATTAAACAATATACAAGAGAGGTTTCTTCACAGTTTGCATCCTGAACAATTATTTCAAGGTACCTTAAAATATAATGATCCTGAAAAAAGAGTCACAGTGAAGGAAAGCAATTGCCCAGGGTCACACAGTTTAGGCAATATAGATAGCCAGGTTCTTTGGGTCAGGGCACAACAAAAGCTCTAGTCTGGCCTTGATGGACCATACACAATTGATGATACACAAGTACTGATTTTTCCAGATTACCCTCCAATGGTGCAACAACAAAGGAGAGCATATCCGGATGTTAAGAAACAACTCCCTAAATTACAACTCAAGTACATGTTTTCATTCCCAGCGGATCTGAAAGTCTTGTACAATGGGAAATCCCACATCTATACTGATACATCAGCAGTTTGGAAATGGGCTGAAGCTCTGACAAACTCGGGTAGCCCTATTTATTGGTCATCCCAGAACAGATTGAAATCCAGACCGCAACGTACGAAAAAAACACAAAAGGTTGACAGACCATCCGCTACTCTACACAAGCTGAGAGGGCTGCTGCAGCAGTGGAGGCACTTCATGAATCTCTGGGCTTGAATATCACCAGTGGCTTAGGAGACAGCACATTGGTGATTAGTGGCAACACGGATGACCCGGAAACTTTCCTGAATATGGGACTCGTGGCTAAAGCCAAGTACGTATGCAAAATAATAAGGCCCACTGGCTGCTCTTAGTTAACCTTGGCTGGGGAATATTGCCTGTTAGCATTCACTCATGGAAACTTTAGGTGGCAGGTTAAAGCTGACCCCCAACACAGTTTTTTTTGTATTGTTTACTGAGGTATACATCTTAATGTCTGCACTTATGGAAGGATAGGCTATGTCACATAAAGAGTACATTTTAAAATAACAAAGTATGTGCTTTAAGGTGATATTCATATGCACTGTAATAACATGATTGTTTTAAACTTTATAAAATGTTTATTAAAATACCAATTATTTGGAGCAATGTAGCATTGAAGTTACTGCCCTGGAGTGTCTTGCCTTTTTTCTATCTGAGAGGGCATAAACAGTCCACATCCCCATATTTTAGTCATGTCCGAGACCTCTCACTCGCAGAATCCCACAGGGCTTTTCTCTGAGCCCTACATTGTTTACTCTTTATCTTATTAAGTTCACTTTATTTATACAACCCTTTAGTTTCTCTGTGATGTCCTACACAGATGATATCATAGGATTATTTTCTTGGGCAATGATCTGGGGTCTGCCCAAGAGAAATTATGATCTTGCTTTTTCACAGTTGCCTCCTGGATCAAGTCAAATCAAAACTAAATTGTAACTACACAAAGGGCTTCATCTTTAGGGAACCTTCAATGAATAGATATGGTATTTAATTTGGTGGTGATAGAGCTCGAGGTTGACTCAGCAAAAAATCCTGATTTTATTTTCAACGACTTTTTCTCATTCTTTCAACAGATCAGGCACATTTTCTACTTGCATTAACAGCATCCTCATGTGATGCAAAACTAACTCTTCTTGCAAGCACAGGACTGCTATAAATTCAACTATTTTCTCACAACTAGATAAGGGAAGTCTATCTTGGGCTTCCTGCTTTCAAATCATTCAAACCCTCCTGGATGCCTCATAAGAGGACTTCCCCCTTGCTTCACAATCTCTTCTCACTCACTGTTGTACTGTCTATTGACTTTGAACGTAAAACAATGTGACCTCAAAGTGTTGTTCCTAGATCTTGGCGCTCTCCATAAAACAGGTTCTCTGCTTCTTCACCATTGTATCACTCTTTATATTCTTTCCAAAATCCTATGCTTTGCAGTAGTCAGCTGTCTGCATTCCTAACATTAGGCAAGTACCTATTGGATGCTGATGCTGCTCATTTCTGGCATAAAAGCACTGGAACTCTGTCTCCCGAGCTCCAGAGACTTCAGCCCTTCAAAAAAAAAAAAACGTGCCTATTCCATATTAGTGCAGTCTCCACCTCTCCTTCATTTATTGCTCAGCACCAGGCTGCTTGGTTAGGGTAAAAGTGCACTTTACATATTATTTGCAATCATTCATTTCATTCAGTAAAACAATAACTATAGAAGTATGCTTAAACTGCACTATTTGCCACAATTATTCGAACCATTCTGGGAGGTGGGACGATGGAGGAACCCAAATATCTTCTAAAAGTACTTTGAATGCCTAATGGTTGAAGCTAATACAATTCAACTCAGGTGTTTTACAGTGCATCATATCCATAAGTCACTAATTGTTGGCAAAACTGTATTTATAAATGTCATATGAGAGTAGGTAAACTCATTAAATGTGTACTAAAATACAACATTTAATATTTGTTCTACTAGAATTCCTTGAAGGAAAGTCCTAAACTTCCTCAAAACTTGTTAAATACTATTATGAATACATTAATGTTAGAGCCCAGCGTGCTTTGAATTGAGCTGTGATGTATCGGCAAAAAAATAACCCCTATGCATTATACCACTACAATGACAGGATGACCCACAAGCAATTTTTAGTCTGACTCTGAATTTGGCTCCGCCTCCAGCATTTGAAGTGTTAGCCCCCCCCGAAATTTGGGTCTAGTTGCGCCCCTGGTCTCAGCACAAACAGCATTGTCAGTAGCAGATCCACCAGATTCACGCATCGCTTGTAGTGTCATAGCTGCTTCAGCGAGCATTGGCTGGAAGAGAAAAAAAAACACAAAACAAAAATAATACAAAGCTTGAGCCAGCCTGCGCGAAGGACCTGCATGCTTTCACCCGTCCTTGGAGATGAATGTCCAGAATCAGGATGTAGCAGGTGCCCCAGCGCCCCCACAGCAGGGCCCTCAGCAGGCCCCGCCACAGGGTCCACAGCAGCCTGGTCACACCACTGCATCTCCCCTGCCCCCTTCAGCGAGCTGGCGGACCCTTCCATGGCTGCATCACCATGGCGGTGATGGGTCCGCCGTCTCGACCACTACTTTGTGGGGATTAGAGAAAACGATGGGAAGGTGAAGAGGTTACTACTCATGTGCTACGGAGGGGGTAAGCTCTATGATCTGTTCGAAACCCTACCTAATAATGAGGCTGACGACAACTATGACGCAGCAGTGGCGGCCCTGAACAGACACTTCTACCCTCAAATCAACCCCAATTTTGAGAGGTTTAAGCTCCCTCAAGCACAGCAAGGTGAGACAGAATCGATTGGCGTCTTCTACGCCTGTTTAAGGAAACTGGCAAGCTCATGCACGCTGCATGACCAGAGGGAAGAAATCAGGGCACAGGTCATACAGGGGTGTCGGTCAGTAACGCTGCACTGCCTGATAGTCAGGCAACCAGGCATAATGCTAGGCGAGATTCTGGTGCTCGCAAGATCACACGAGCTGTCGAATGTTCGGCCTGACGAAATGGAGGCAGCCCTCAACATCCACCCAAACCTCGTGTGTTAACCTCGACCACCGGTCATAAAGGAGAAGGTGGACGTGATTCAGAGATGCCAAGCAGCGCCTCGAGGGAACGGGAGGCCACAGCAGAAAGGCATCTTCGCAAACTGCGGCCTAGAACACTCGCCAGCAGGACGGTGCTTTTGAAAAGGGAAGACCTGCTCCCATTGTGGAAACTAAACAATTTTGCCAAAGTATGCCGGAGTGGACGCTCGAGAACCAACACCTCAGGACAGCGAGGAATGTGGACAGCCGTCCGACAACTGACACTGGAGGACCCCCTGGAACAGACAGACTCCCCCCGCCAGGATATGGCAGGGGAATAGACGACGACATATTCGTAGTGTCATTCGTGAGTTGGGAAGGCTTGCGCCATCGACCACCGCCCATGTGCTCCATCACATTAGCAAGATCTGCCGTCAAGGCGCTGATAGACACGGAACATCGGTAAATGTCATGGACAGTGACCAGTATGAACGACTCTCCCCAAGACCACCACTGTTACCCTCCAGGGTGAAAATCTATACGTACAGAGCGGACCGAGCCATTCCCCCTCAAGGGGTCATTGAAGTCGAAGTGGCCAGCGAAGAACATTGCATTCAGACGCGCTTCCATGTCACGGAAGGGAAAAGGGGCACCCTCCACAGGTGCCATACTGCACAAGACCTGGAACTGGTCTTCTTTGCAAACCAGATTCACGACTTACACGCTTACGACATCCCTAAGGAGTTACCGACGCTATTTGAGGGACGTGACTGCCTCAAAGGAAAGCTGTTTAAACTACACATTGATCACACAGTCAAGCCGACTGCAATGCGGCACAGAAGGGTGCCATTCCAACTATACCCCCAGGTAGAATAAGAGCTACGGAAGCAGGAGCAACTAGGGGGAATAGAAAAGGTCTCAGGCCCCACCCTGTGGGTGTCACTGCTGGTCGTCGCCCCCAAGCCAAAGCAACCTGGAGCCATTTGATTATGTGTTGACATGCGCCTCCCCAACCAGGCGGTGAAACATGAACGACACATCACACCCACAATGGACGACATAGTGGTGAATCTCATTGGGGCCAGGTGGTTTACAAAACTCGACCTCAATGCTGGTTATCCCAGCTTGAACTCCGCCCGGAGAGTAGGAACATTACAACATTCTCCACGCACGTCAGACTGCGGAGATACAAGAGGCTTGTGTAGAGTTGTCTTCATTAGAATGTACATATGTTGCTAAGTGACATAGAATGTGAGGATTAGAAAGGCAGAACTGCTGAACTGTGGAGCTGTTAACCTGGTGGAGGAAGGTGCTGGAGGGTCCTATGTTTTATCATCAATAAACAACTTATATCTACAATTTGCCTGGATTTCATCTTTACATTGGCGACGAGGGAAACCCATGCATTTTTCTGCGTAAGGGGCAGATGCTGGATCCTCCACCCTTGGACTATTATCTCTTAAATGATCAAATACGTTCTTCCACATTGTGAGTAATTAGATTTAATTCTGATGATTCATTTGATTGGTTTTCAAAAGAGGAATTAACTGTACTTGTTGGAGTTTCACATGAATGTGATTGAATTCCATTATTATATTGAATTTATGAACAAAACATTTAAGAAGACGGATTGAATTCGTTTATTTCATTGCACGTTTTTCTTAAGGATCGAAGTTTGTCAACTTGAAAATGTTGCTTTTTATCAATCGGGTGATTGTGAAATCTAAATACAACATAGCTGAATAAGTCGACTGGTGGATTGTTGAACTGTCGCTTCAGTTGGGAACTATATCGTTCAAGGATTGAAGTTTATTGACTGACTTTGAATGCACTCTCTGCTGTTATTACTGATATCATCCTGCGCATTGTGGATTTCATCGCAAGATCAGTTTCGAATCATTTGCTTATCTATGCTATCCGAGTGAACAGCTTGTTGGATGACCATTTGCCTTGGGGTTGCTAATTAAAAAATAACATTTTCCTCACGGGACCAGAAGAACGTTCACCGTGTTTGAAGGACGCATTCGCCGCTTCTGTTCCACGTTCGCCGCATTGTGTTCCGGTTTTCAGTCGCGTCTTTGTGCATCATCACGTTCTACGCAGCAGCTATTTCCACATAAACCACGCAACGTAGCGGCCATTTTAATACATTGGGGAAGCTTTCATAGTGCAGCGTGCAGCATACGTCGAGAGTAATGGGACGATTATTAACGCGAATGTTGCATCTACTTCATCATCTGCAGTTCCAAGGTTGAAGAAGAACAAAGAATAGATCTACTGTGTATCGATGACTTTTATCCGATGGTGGATTCAATTCAATGTTCTTATTTTAATTTGTTATATTAGTTTCTTTCTTTCATAACTAATTTTTCTTACAGGATTAGCAGTAGTTTACATTATAGACAATTGATACTTTTTGGTCATATGAGATCTTGTGACTGTAACTGAAGTGCATATACAGGGTTGTAATTTTAAGTGTATGTATTAATGATACTTTGTGCAAAGTACATATACAGAGGTGAAATAATAAGAGAATATTTTCAACTTTAATATAAGTGATATGGGGGACCAAGGTTTCTCTAACCCTCCTTCTTTTCTTCCAACCCTTGGAGAGCCAGCTATTCCATGGAAAGAATGGAGAAAAATATTTTTAACGTATATTCTTGCCACTGGCGCAGACAAGAATGGGCCGGTGCGTAAGCAAGCTATATTGTTTCACAACTTAGGTGTAGAGGGTCGAAGGTTATATGAAAATCTTCCTGAGGTTTCGTTAGGGAATGGTGATGGTCAACCCACTAATGTGTATGACATGAGTATGCAGATGTTGGATGCAAGATTTATCACTAAAGTTAATGTGGTTCTTGAGAGGCATAAGTTCTTTTGTAGAGTTCAAAAAACGGATGAGGACATTGCATCTTACATTGCTGCGTTGAGAGGGTTATCCTTGACTTGCCAATTTGAAAAGCTAGCGGACTCACTTATACGTGACCAGATAGTCAGATGCACAAATAATAAGAGGGTATGTTAGAAATTATTGTTTAAAGATTCCACGTTAGAAGAAGCCGTACAAATAGCAAAGGGTTTAGAACACACGGACATTTGGATTAAGGAGATGGATAAATGTACTAATTCAATTGCGAACAAAGATTCTGGATCTAAAATTACATTGTCTAAGGATTCAGAGATACATGCGGAAATTGATGAGACCGAGGTATTTAAACCTCTTAATAAGCTACAATCTAAACCTTATAATAACGTCTCCGACAAAACTAACGAATTTTATCAGAATAAGCCTTCTACAACTTTTGGGACACGACCTATCAAGTGTTATCGTTGTGGTGCACCAGGTCATATTGCTTCCAGCATTAAATGCATGGGTAGGAATGCGATTTGTAGGACATGTGGCAACAAGGGTCATCTTGCTAAGGTTTGTAAGACAAAATGCCTTTTGTTCACGAAATTGACGACTCTTGTGAAGACGTCCATGAGTTTATTCCTTGTATTGATGATGTTGTTGTCTCCCAAACTGGTGCTTGCAATGTTAAATCTGATGATAACATAAATTGCACTATTGACATGGAAAGTACTGACAAGTTAGAAAAACCACATTATGTCATCAACTTAGATTCAAAAGGGGTAAAAATGTTAATTGATTCTGGGAGTTTGTATACCCTAATGTCCATTGAAATGTATTTCAAAACTTAGGGAGCGTTAGGGAATAAGAAAGATTGGGATTCTCCAGATATTAAGGCGGTAGGATATGGGGGTAAAACTATTGATATATTGGGTTTGAAATGGATGGTGATTGAGTTTGAAAGCAAGAAAATTTACGGGCATGTATACTTAACTAAACAAGGTTCGAACCTATTGGGTTGGCGACACCAAAAAGATTTGGGCATAATTTTGAATGTATGTATTTGAGCTTGTAAAGCGCACTGCTATCCGTCCGTAGGTTTCCTGGCGCTGCATAACTCTGGGGAACCCGTCCTGGCTTTCCCTGTGGGATGGTCCCTGCTGGGAGTCCCCAAGGTGGAGCCAGGCATCCCCGGAATTGATGGGGCCGTTGTGGAGATTAGGCAAGCTAATGCCCAGAGTTGCCGAGTGGAATCCCTGATTAGAGTAAGCACCGAAGCGAGAATTATCGAGTCCGCTGACCCAAGTCCACGACCTTGCCGCCTCGGGAATTGAACCCTGGTCCCGGGCCGACTTCTGCTCCCAGGTCTGCCGCCTCTAACCGGTGAGCCACACTACTCCATTAATCCGATTGCTAGTGAACCAGTTCAATCTGTAGTTGTAAACAATGTTGACAATTATGACTCATTGATAATGCAAAAATATTCTGATGTCTCTTGTGATGAGTTGGGGAAGCTCAGGAATTTTTCTCATAAAATTATACTCAAGAAAAATGCAACACCCATTGTTCACAAGGTCAGGTCTGTACCTCATCTAATGAGAGGTCCCTTGCAAAAAGAGTTTGACAAACTGTTAAAATTGGGCATAATTGAACCCATTGAAGCTTCTGAATGGCTGGCACCCATTGTCGTCGCGCCCAAAGATGGTGGAAAAAAATGTTTTATACATTGATCTGCGCGATTTAAATAAGAATATATGGGTCGATCGTCAACCTCTACCTAACATATCAGAGATGTTAATTGCAATGGGTGGTGGTAGTGTGTTTAGTGTAATCGATATGTCAGCAGCATATCATCAGATAGATCTCAATGAAGAATCAAGACATGTGACATAGTTTGTAACACCGCTGGGAGCATTCCACTACCGTAGAATGCCATTTGGGCTAGCATCTGCCTCAGCGGTGTTCCAAAGAGTTATGCAAAAAGTTTTACAAGGAGTGAGTGATGTTCTTTGTTTTTTGAAGATGATGTGCTTATTGTAGGAAGGGATTATGGCCATCATGACCAAGTAATGGAAAATGTTTTATGTCGCATGCGACAACATAGTTTGACAATTAAGAGAGAAAAATGTCAATTGAGGAAAGATGTAGTAAACTATTTAGGACATGAAATCTCCAAGAAGGGAATCAGACCGGAAAAAAGCATTATGTGTGCTATTAAAGATGCCCCCACGCCAAAAAATAAAGAGCAGCTTAAAAGTTACTTAGGTCTAGCAGAGTACTGCTCAAAATTTGTGAAAGGATTTACTAACATTGTTGAACCTTTGCATTTATTAATGAAAACGGGGGTGGACTTTCTATGGAGTGATATCTGTGAGAAAGCATTTAATGAGGTTAAGGAAGGAATTTTGTCTGCACATAGTCTTGGACATTTTGATGTTAAAGCCAAGACTTATGTTACGATGGATGCCAGTGCTGTTGGCATTGGGGCTGTGTTGACACAAGTAAAGGATGGTGAAGAAAGAGTCAATGAGTTTGCATCCAGGAGATTGCAGAATGCAGAGACATCCTACTCTGTGATAGAGAAAGAGGCCGTAGCGTGCTGTTGGGGGATTAAACATTTCAAGTATTCTGTTTGGGGAATACCCTTCAAACTCCGCACTGATCACAAACCGCTTGTACATTTATTTAAGGGTGGAAAAGGTCTAGAAGGGAGCGTGACTCAGAGAATTTCAAGATGGATTCTTTCTGTACTCAAATATAATTTTGAAATTGAATACATGAAAGGATTAAAGAATATATTGGCTGACTGTTTATCGAGGATGCCCATTGTAATGAGTGAAGAGGAGTCTGAAGTTGAAGTAGATGTGATACGATACACTGAGGAACAAGCTTTTGCAAAGGAGGAATGGGATGCAGCAATGTTAGAGGATGATGTGTTGAAGAAGGTCATGCAAGGGGTATCTGGTGGTTGGGGTGGAGAGTTAAGCCATGATTTGCGTTTCAAAAGATACAATAATGTGGAAGAGGAATTGAGTGTACGAGAGGGGAAGTTATGGAGGAGAGATAAGTTGGTACCACCTGCTGGGCTTAAAACTAGGTTTACTAACATTGCCCACGAAAGTCATTTGGGCAGAAATATGACTAAAAGACGTATTCGTCAGTCATTTTGGTGGCCAAGATTGGATAAAGATCTTTAAGGGGTTGTCAAAGATTGGTCTGCTTGTGCTACTAGCGACAAGACCAAAGTTGTGCGTCAACCACCCCTTGCTTGTATTAAATTTCCTGAACGTCCTTGGGAAAGAGTAGCAATAGATTTTCTAGGTCCTATTTCTAAATTGGGGTCAAATTGTAGATTCCTAATGGTTTTAGTAGACTACCATTCTAAATGGTTTGTTGTAGAAACTGCCGACAGTATTGTGACAGAGAAAGTGATTAGATTTCTGGAGAAAGTATTTATGAATGAAGGAATTTCCAAGATTTTAGTGTGGGATAATGGACCTCAGTTAGTTTCAAGGATGATGCAAGATTTTCTTTGCAGTAAAGGAGTGAAACATGAAAAAGTTGCTATGTTTAGACCTCAAGCCAATGGTTTGGTGGAAAGGATTAATCATTTAATTATGGATAACGTACAACTTTCATTGTGTAATGGATTGTCATGGTCTGATGAGTTGAAAAAGTTAATGTGGTCCTACAGAATAACACCACATTATGTACCTGGTGTATCACCATTTGTATCTCTTAAGGGAAGAGAGCCAGGATTGAAAGAGGTACCAGGATGGTTAAAGGACAAAGAATGTGTGTGGGTGGATCGTGAGAGAATTGGTAAGGATGTCATAAATCAGCAAATTGTTGCAGCTAGTTGTTATAATCAGATGAGAGTTGTCAAGTTTCCCGTTATCAAATCTGGTGATTGGGTAGTGGTAAAATGTGGTGGTGTTGTTGCACGTTTGGTTAGCCATTTTTTGGAATTTAACCATTCGCCAGCTGATGTGAAATGGTGTGTACTGGAAAAAATCCGCACACCAAATGGGAATGGAGGAGACAAAATAAGAAAAAAGAGGGAAGTATACTGGATTGTTACTCTTGGCACCTTTGATAAGGGTCTGAACAATGAATCCCTTGGGAGAACGCGATCATTTAATTGCTTAGAGACCTCTTGTAAATAGGGTTTTCACTTTTTTCATTTAATACCCTTGTAAGTTAACAACTTAATTTTTTTTGTTTATCTTTTTCGTTAGTAGGACTTGAGAGTCTCTCGAAGAGAGCTAGGTATTATTAATATCTCACCGTTTTTGGAACTTAAATATAATTTCTGAGAACTTGGGACTGCAAAGAAATATAAATCAAGTAGGAAGTAAGTCCGTCCCCTAGGAAGGTACGTGATTAGAACAGCTTCTCTTATCTCCTACAGAATCGCAAGCGGGACACTATGTTTCCATCTCCCTGTAAGAGAGGGAGGGGCCCGATTTAACCATCGGCATATATAACCCTATTGGATTCGCGCTCCTAAACTTTTTGAAACGGACGCATTGACGGAAGCCATTTGTGACGCCGGTCTTCAGAGAGAAAGTAAGTTCTATACATAGCCGCGCCTAACTAAAGACTCTTGCAAGAGTTTAAGAATTCTTGGTAATTGCTTTTTATATATACGGCCTCTTTGTCCGTTAACAGTTTCGCTAAGAAGGGACACTTGAGGTTTTGACGAGAATCACGAACGCCATCTGATCTAAAACTGAAGACAGCCGTCCCCTACATTTGACCCGCCTTAATCCTCAGGTAATCAAAACTGTTTAGGCTCTTTACCAAAACGCTATTCTAATCTTTTTTGCAAACGCAGCCATATATCAAGAATTATTCATTCTTTTCTTGGGTTTATAGCGGAATTGAGTTCCATTCAGAGAACACGGCTTGCCGGTTGTGAAAATGAATCATTGAAATTGGATTTTGATAATCGCTACTTAAGGGAAACATTTGAAACACTGCTAGCATAATATCGAGCAAGGTATGTGGGCAGCCATACTAGTTCAAAAAATATGTTAAGACTGTATACCATCAGAACGTTTCCACATAAAGCAGTGTTCTATATTTTATTTGACAGCGCAATTAGTAAAGGACGGTTGTGGTTGTAGCCCCGTGTATCACCGATTAATTCCTAACGGGAAGTGGAAAGTAAAGATTTTCTCTGACCCGCCCCCCTTATCAGGTAACAAAGTGCACGGGATAAAGATTAAAACGTCTACCAAGTCTTTACGTTATTAGACCTAAATAAGATATGTTTACGTTATGTATTCTGTCTTAGAACTGCAGATCGATGATCCTCATGGCTTGTTTCCTTTCCGTTTGATACAACCTAACTGACGTCTTAGAGAACCTATGCGATCAAGGTACTTGGCCTTCATATATACCCTGTTTAGTGAATGGGTTGGTTAGAAATAGGACAAAATATGACCATTTCGACCTCAAAATAACATGTGGCCTCTCAGTATAATACGCAGAATAGCAATAGGTCGATCTATAGGGCTTTGTTGTTGTTTTTTTGTTTTCGTTGGTTGTGGCCACTAAGAAAAATCTCTAACACTTATATATTGTCCCATAGGACCTCTATTCGAGCTCCAAAATCCTTACTTCCGAGTTCAACGGTAAGATAAAATTGCACTAGTTAACTTAATAATATGATACACAGGGTTCTGAAATTTTCCCCCTCCCAACCCGCCCCGGGCCCCTTCCTCCTGGTCCGTCATGCTGATAACTACAAACATTTAGCATATATATAGCTGAGGCTAATAGGGTTTCCTAGCACCAGTCCCTGTTCTTATTCATTTTCTCTTTCTAAAACTGTTACCGTTATGTATTTTGAATTTTTTCGTGGATGATCGTGATGAATTAGGATTGTAAATATTGTATATATATATGTGTATATGTAAATATTATAGTATGTAAATCTTCTTAAAGGTACCATCTGTCCAAATTATTAACCATCTAGCATCAAAAATAGATTATGACTATGTTAAACAGCCATCAGATTACGTATTAATCATATATGAAAAAGAGCACTTTTTAAATTTATGTTTTTTTAAATTTTAGAAATCATTTGAAATTGTCCTGATGAAGACACACTGCATGTGTCGAAACGCGTCGACAGTCTTCTATTTCTCCAACTAATACTGCGAATCATCAAAAATTCATTATTTTCCAGGATTGTACATTATGATTGAGAAATTTATGTTTGTTTGATAATGTTTTTAAACAATAATTGCTTTTGATATGATATCAAATATGTGTATATCAGATATATTTATATGATTAAATGTTATACGTTGATATAATTTATTGTTCATCTCGCTCTTTTTTCGTGTTGCTTATACGTATTAATTGAAAATTGATTTGTCTAAGATTCATTTTTGCCAGATTGTTGTTTTTTGTTTTGCCTGGGTATTTTACCTTGCCTTCAACTGTTTTACCCTGACCCAGGAAATTTATCCAATTCAGGGGGTCCCTGTTTTATTCTAAAATGTACCCACGGTGTATCCGTGTGGGACATGTTTCCTTGTTATATAAGTACCGTTTAAGAAGTAATATAGGTTGTTTGATACAGATACTGTGGGTTGCTTTCCATCTTCTTAGAATCATCTCTGTACAAGTTATTTTTTCTTCTTTATACTTTCTCTACAGGCACTGGTGTTATAAGAGAAACCTTTTAGTATGGCCAATCTTCAGACGTTTGGGTTTTCAGATGAAGACTTTGAAACACTGGTGGGTACTGGTACAGCATTTGGTAATAGCTCTACAACCAACTCTCACTGTAACCGTGACATTAATAAATTACAGTTGTTAGAAAAGAAGATTGCCCGAATAGAAGGGCATTGAGAGTTCATGCTGAACTATTTAAAAGCAGGCATAATACCATTGGGTCTTAGGGTCCGGAATATTCCGGGCTTATTTACAGACATTAAAACCTTTCTCATCAAGTGGAGCATGATAGCTAGCCGCTGCTCAAGAGACCTGATGATATTAATAATATCTACATCTAAAGAAGTAGCATCTGAAATAAG
Organism: Lissotriton helveticus; assembly: GCF_964261635.1. Classification (NCBI taxonomy): domain Eukaryota; kingdom Metazoa; phylum Chordata; class Amphibia; order Caudata; family Salamandridae; genus Lissotriton; species Lissotriton helveticus. The sequence goes on along the minus strand of NC_136059.1, from coordinate 169,480,859 downwards.
GAAAGAAATAGGAGGTCTCGAGGAGAAAATTAAACAGGCGTCTACTATGGAAGAAGCAAATAAACAGCTAGAAATAATAAAAAAAGATGTAGCATCGTTCATAGACTATCTAAAGAAAAAGAAGAATGATAAATTTGTCAAAGACAAGAGGTTCTATACTCTTGAACGGACTTACCCATATATTGGGGACAACTTTTATAAGTCTGACTATCAACAGGGAGAATATAATTATAACTATCCTCAGAAAATCAACACCTTTTCTGATTCTTCTGACCCTTACTCGGATGGAGATAGCAATATGGGCTATCAGGATGAACAGTGCCGGTCCTAGGCCTTCTGAGGCCCCGGGCGAAAGGGAAGATGTGAGGCCCCTTCAAGTGACATCACAGAAAGTGACTTCGCAGGACTTTTGATCTTAGTTATTTGGCATCAGTGAAGCAAACTAATGTGGATATCAGTAACATGGACAAAAGTAGAGGGAATGGAAAACAGGTGAGCAAATATCCATGAGTGTAACACTTGCCGTCTCCTTGAATGATTAGTAGGACATGCCCCCAAATTCCAAAGGAACCAGAGAGACACCTTCAGTGTAATAATCATTGCGCAATAGGTGATCGAATGGCATAAGCACCATAAAGTCACAGGATCATGATCAGACACCACCAGCACCACACTTCAACTCATACTAATGCAGACAAAGTGAGAGAAGACCTCACTGGCGGAGAAGGTGAGCAAGGAGGTGAAGAAAAAAGTAACACTACAGGACGTACTGTACTATATGTGTATCTCACTAGGAACACGTCCCTTGGTGACTCATCTTGTTCATAATTAAGGCTTCCTGTTTTCCGTTTTTACTGATTTTGACAGATAAATACAGACAGAAAACATTTCTTTTCTTGTCTGTATTTATTTTTAAATGTGGATAAAAACAGAAATTGGGTTGCTTTTAGAGTAACTCCAAATACTGTATGCCATGGCTGCCAGGCCTGTGGATTGATAGGTTATGGGGCTAAAAAAGAAAGGAATTTTAGTAAAGAGCCTTTAACAGAAGTAGATATGCACAAGGTTCATTTTTAAAATAGCATATTTCCTTTTAAGTACATTGATTTATCTTTTGCAGCCAGTGTTTACAGCATTGAAACATGAAAGACATTCAATTATGACAGCATATTTACTGGTTAAATAAATGTGGAAATATAGTAATTTCAGCTTCATTTTTCCACAAAACCATAAATAAATATGGATAAAATTGGCCACAAATAAATGTAGATAAATACAGACAAAAATGCCCCAAAAAATAAAAACCATAAAACCAGAAGCCCTATTCATAATGTACCACATCTTACTGTAGAAAAACACACCTCACACCATACAAATTGTATTTGTACCTTTCACTGTAGTTATCAGAATTAAAATACACATCATACCCTGTCACGTAACCATCCATTGCAATATACTTCCTTTGGTGGAAACATCAGAAAGTGGTTACGAGAAAATGAAAGGGGTTCGGATCACACTTCTGTCACATAAAAGGCTTTTTTGAGAGATTTTGAAAATGTAGTGCCTGGCGAAAGGAAAAAGAAGGGGGAAACTTCGCTGATCTTTACAATACCTAAATGGACTTTATTTCTGGTGCTCCTCCCTAGTACAGAAACAGTGGAATGTTCAGCTCTGCTGGGATTTGCATGAATGTGTACCATTTGTACGATTTTGATTTAGGAACTAGCTAGCATCATCAAAGGAGGAAAGTCCCGGTGCCCCATAACTCTACAGCCCGTCAGAGCTGCTCAATTTACACATTGTCTTCTCAGCATCGATCTTTAGACATTTTAACTTAAGTCAGACTCACGTGGCGTGGCAGAGTTCTTCCTGAGCCAGACATCGGGGAGACAGACAGAAGCAACTACTGGTAAATTTACAAAAGAAGCGATGTAATTATGTGGTAATATAATCCTAGGGTATGGGTTTGGATTCTTCTGTACAATAAGTGCATAAGTGGGTCATTAGATGTACTCCAGTGACTCAGTCCTTTTTCCCTCGCCTCTATTCCCAAGTTTATTTAGTTTCCAAGTCTCCTGGGTGCAGAAATACTCCAGTACAGAAGGCATTCCGACCTGTGCATCTTAAAGCCTTCTAATCAAGCACAAAACCAGCATTGAGATACTTATGCATGCAGATGTATGACGAGCATGGGTGTTATTTATTTGTATTTATTTGGTTCTTGTACAGTGAGATCCTGACCTAGGCCAAGAGTGCTTTACGCAGCGGTTACATGACGTTTGTGGACACCAGAGGACATTATACAAGCAGCAAAGGCAACAACATTTTTTCAAGATCTAGTCATTTTATGGAGGCTCATACCAGTGCCACGGGATCAACCATCACACAGTGTGTCATTGTGAAGGAGGGAGACATGCGGATTTCGCCTGAGAGGGAGCTGCAGGTTTTGGGGGCAGTTCCAGAGGAAGTGCGTTCCATGGTGCTGCTTTTCTTTCATTTTGGGAGGTTAAGTCTTATTAAGTGTATATAATAATATAAATATAATAAGATGGATTGAATGAACTGAAGCAGGTCTCTTACCTTAACCACACGGACTCAACGAGGAGGAGGATGGGGCCCCGCGACGACGACGTCCGACTCCTGCCTGCAGCCCTGCCTGGCCCCTGCCCACACGGCCCGCCGCCCGATCCGAGTTAGTCAGCCAGTGTGCCAGGTCACGTATGGCGTGTCGTGTGCGCATGCTGAGTGCGTCACACTGAGCGGGGGCTGGCCATAAAATCATGTTCAGGGCCGTCATTGGTAGCGCTTTCGCGCGCTACCAGATTGACGGCCCTGGGACCCACTGTCACCCATGAGGAAGATTCAAGGCCGGCGACGCCGGCGTCACGTCACCACCAGGGCACGCACACCACCACCAACCAAGCTAGGTGGTGGGGGGTGCATGCAGGCATCTTCTTTGTGTGCGTGCGCTGTTGTTCCCAGTTCCCTGTATTGTGCAGCCTGCGGCCCGGCCCCTGCGCAACTGCTGTGCTCACTCACTGCACTGGCAGCGCTTTCCCCATCATCATTTATTTTATTTATTCCCGCAACTGCGGGGCCAGCGGCGGGGCCCCCCTGAGTGCGAGGCCCTGGGCAGCTGCCCATACGCCCATGGCTAGGACCGGCCCTGAGGATGAAGGACCATATAACCCTCAGAACACTAGGAGAAACACTCGCCAACCTTTTTTAGGCCAGCGCGGTTCACGACGGGGACGCCAAAGAGTCAGGTTCCAAAATCAAGTGAGGGGGCATTATCAAAATCACCAATATCCCCAGGAACCACAACAATACCTAGAGACTCGCAACAAACAGTACTGGCGACAAGGAATGTGATACCGATTTTTAATCTGTCTTCACATATCCTAAGAGAGAAGGATATGTCCCTATTAACAAAAGGGCTATCATTCGTCTCCCACTCCAAAGTGAATCTGTTTGAATTATATCAAGACATTCACTCTTTCTTCCGAAAGATTAGATTGAAAAAGTTTTTCTGTAATAACGACCAATTAGAGACTGATGACAGAATACAGAACATAGTGTCTCTTCCATCTACCTTCACCCCAACCTTAGAACAGATAGGCCCGGAAACTGCTATATTTGAGAAGGTAGTAATAAAACGCCTAGAACAGGCAGTCCGTTTTGTTCCAAAACCTAAGGATAACATCACAAGAGAAGAATATATGTCTATAAATGAATTCAAGAACAATGAATCAGTTGTTGTTAAAAGCAGCGATAAAGGTGGGGGCATTTTTCTTCTAGATTCTTCAATGTATGAAACCAAAATGACCAATATGCTGGATGATCCCACTTTTTATAAGAAAACCAAACTGAACCCGACAGAAAGGATTGCGAAAACTATACAAAAAATAACCACAAAAGCCCATACGGCAGGTATTATAAATGATAAAGAATATGCGTTTCTTAATAAATCTGAGAATAAGGTGTCCTGTATCTACGGATTACCTAAGATTCATAAGAGTGAGCAAGATCCCCCCTTCAGACCCATTGTGTCTACAATAGGAACTCCCCTTGAAGCTGTTTCTAAATACCTGGATAAGATTCTCTGTCCTTATATCCCATCTATACCATCTTACATCAAAGATACTGGGGATATCATTCGAAAAGTAGAGGGCCTTCCTTTTAACATGAACAAGGATGTCTGGGTTACCCTCGACAACCGTGTTCGAAACCTTTCATCAAGGAATGCCTTCTACTCACTCTAAAAGAAAATTTCTTTGAATTTGGGGAGAATCTTTACTTACAGGTCAAGGGAGTGAGTATGGGGGCATCTATGGCCCCGTCAATAGCGAATATTTACATGTCTTTATTCGAATCCAGATTCATTCACAATGAAATCGCCCCTTTCTTCGAGTCTGTTTCCCATTGGTACCGTTACATTGATGACATCTTTTTTGTATGGACCGATGGGGAACAGACTCTGAAGGAATTTCTATCATGGCTTAATCTTGCTGACGCCAATCTGCGGTTCACTGCCCACATAGACGGTTCACAGGTGGAGTTTCTGGATATATACATTAGAGAGAATGATGGCCTTTTGGAAACTGATTTGTACACAAAACCAACAGCAAGGAATACTTTACTGCATTTTAAAAGCTACCATCCCAGATGCCAAAGAGACAGTATTCCTTTCTCACAATTTCTCAGGGTGAGACGAAATTGTACAAACATAAAGGATTACGACACCCAATCTATAATAATTAAACAAAAGTTCCTAGAGCGAGGTTACCCTCATCGGTTGATTAGGGAAGCCTACAAAAGGGCCCGGTTTTATGACCGTGATTCCCTTTTTAACACACATAAACAAAATCAGGAACAGAAATTAGTATGTATTACCAGACACTCCACTTTGGATGCGGTTGTCAGGCAGGTGATCAACTCTAATTGGCACCTTTTGAATGTAAATCAAACAGGTAGCAAACTTGCAAAACCTATGTTTGCTCACCGAAGAAACAAAAATCTTAAAGACCTGATAATACGATCACGTTTCTTAAAACCAAAGACCGATCCTCCATTCTCACAGAAATCCATCGATGGCACCAACGGCATCAAGGGCACCTCCCGTTGTGGATCATGTCAATCTTGCGACCAGATCATCACGGGTAGAGTAACAATAAACGACAGTACTGTACAAATGAAGGAGTTTTACACGTGCAATACGCAGAATGTAATATACCTGATTGTATGCCCTTGCAAACTAGGTTACGTGGGGGAAACGTCACGCGCAATAAAAACTCGCATGACGGAACACAGATCTGCGATCAAGACAATGAGGATAACAGCACCTTTGGTTAGCCATTTTTTGGAATTTAAGCATTCGCCAGCTGATGTGAAACGGTGTGTACTGGAAAAAATCTGCACACCAAATGGGAATGGAGGAGACAAAATAAGAAAAAAGAGGGAAGTATACTGGATTTTTACTCTTGGCACCTTTGATAAGGGTCTGAACAATGAACTCCCTTGGGAGAACGCGATCATTTAATTGCGTAGAGTCCTCTTGTAAATAGGGTTTTCACTTTTTTTCTTCATTTAATACCCTTGTAAGTTAACAACTTAATTTTTTTTTATCTTTTTCGTTAGTAGGACTTGAGAGTCTCTCGAAGAGAGCTATTTATTATTAATATCTCACCGTTTTTGGAACTTAAATATAATTTCTGAGAACTTGGGACTGCAAAGAAATATAAATCAAGTAGGAAGTAAGTCCGTCCCCTAGGAAGGTACGTGATTAGAACAGCTTCTCTTATCTCCTACAGAATCGCGAGCGGGACACTATGTTTCCATCTCCCTTTAAGAGAGGGAGGGGCCCGATTTAACCACCGGCATATATAACCCTATTGGATTCGCGCTTTTAAACCTTTTGAAACGGACGCATTGACGGAAGCCATTTGTGACGCCGGTCTTCAGAGAGAAAGTAAGTTCTATACATAGCCGCGCCTAACTAAAGACTCTTGCAAGAGTTTAAGAATTCTTGGTAATTGCTTTTTATATATACGGCCTCTTTGTCCGTTAACAGTTTCGCTAAGGAGGGACACTTGAGGTTTTGACGAGAATCACGAACGCCATCTGATCTAAAACTGAAGGCAGCCATGGCCTCCGAGTCGATCCAAAGAAAGCAACAGCTATACGCTCCAAGACCCACAGAGGTCCGCCGTTTCCTGGGCATGGCCACAAATTGTGGCCGTTTCATTCCGAATTTAGCATCCCTATCGGAACCCCTCAGGAATCTCACGAAGTCCGGAACACCATGGGTGTGTAGCGTGATGGAGGATGTAGCGTTTCAGGAAATCAAGGAAGCACTCATGGATAAGACGGTCAAGGCATATTTCTAACCCAACAGACACACTGAAGGTGTAGTGGATGCCCGCCCTGTAGGATTGGAAGCCGTTCTTTTTCAACAAACGTCGGAGAAAGAGTGGGTCCTGGTAGTGTATGTCAGCAGAGCACTGACAAACACTGAAATGCGATATGCCCAGATAGAAAGGGATGCACTGGCGATTAAGTGGGCATGTCATTACTTCAACCTATACCTCTACGGACAGGAGTTTCGTGTGGTGACCGACCACAAGCCACTGATCCCTCTCTTTGCTGGAACCACCCGCCTGGCACCTCCCCGAATTGAGAGATGGGCGGTCCAACTGCAGGCTTATTGATTCAGTGTAATTTTTCGCCCTGACATCAATAACCCCGCTGACTTCCTGTCATGGCATCCTGCTCAGTCTGTGCCGGTAGGCCAGTCCAATGATGAAGATCTCAATGAAGAATTTGTCCGGATACTGTCGCAAGAGGCTTGCCCAATAGCACTGACACTCGAAGAAGTTGGGAACGCCACAGCAGACGATGATGGCCTAACCAGGGTGAAGAGTACGCTAGTCGACTAGAGCTGGCAGCACTTACTAGATGGGGCTTGAGCCCTGAAGGGAGAAGAAAGAGAGTCATGCCAACATTTGTAGAGGATCCGCAGTGAACTGAGCGAAGGGTCACAAGGAGTGGTCCTACGTGGCACCTCCATAGTAATTCCCCGGAGCATCCAGAAGAGAGCAGTGGAGGTAGCCCATGTAGGGCACCAAGGGATCGCCAATACAAAGGCCTGTCTCAGGAACAAGGTTTGGTTCCCTAACATGGATGCCATGGTGGAGGACACGATTTGTGCATGTAACTCATGCAACATCACCAGCAATGACCCAGCCCCTCATCCTATTATCACGGAGGACCCCTGCCATGAGCCATGGACCCATGTCAGTATGGATTTTGGATCATACCCAGATGGGCGGAATACACTTGTCCTCATGGACTTTCTCTCCAAATTCGCAGTAGTGGAGGTGGTGTTGTCTACTGCATTTCCCCAAGTGAAGACCACCCAGGATTGCATCTTTACGATGATAAGACTCCCCAAAGAAATTAAATCGGATAATGGACCGCCCTTCCAAGGGAGAGAGTTTCAAGAATATCTGCCATCATACGCCATCCGACACTGTAAGATCTCACCGCAGTGGCTGCAGGCGAATGGAGAGGTAGAGAGCTTCATGCGGACTTTGAACAGAGCTCTGAGGATTGGAGTTGAAAAGGGTGAAGATGCAGAACAGTGCCTACAACAGTTCATAAGAGCATGTCGCCAAACACCGCATTGCATGGCGCAATGCGCTCCGTCACACCTGCTGTCCAGGAAAGCTCCTTGAGACAGTATTCCAGCACAGCCGCGGTCGGCAGTAGGAGTTCCTGCAGGGCGGTGATGTGTGGAGGGGCAGGGTGGAGGGTAGTAATGTATGGATTATGGAGTTTAACAGGTAAGTAAACCTATAAATAAATAAAACGAATTTCGTTCTGTGCACTGCATCACCAAATACGATGCAGTGCGTGCAACAAAATTCGTTTTATTTATTTATATGTTTACTTACCTGTTAAACTCCATAATCCATACATTACTACCCTCCACCCTGCCCCTCCCCACATCACCGCCCTGCAGGAACTCCTACTGCCGACCGCGGCTGTTCCAGCAGATCCGTCATGGGGTCCAAGAGAACTAGATCAAGCAGCTGTACAAGTCAGACGGCAGATCACCAACGAGATGGCAAGCAAAGCGTGTCACGCGCAGGTAACTGGCATTCGAGTTGGACACAGCGTCATTGTGAACGATCGGAACCCTGGCTGGAAAAACCGCACCCCATATGAACCAGAGGTATGGGAAGTTACTGAGGTGCAAGGAACCATGGTGTCTGCGCGACGTGGCCATTTTACAGTTACCAGAAACATATCCTGGTACAAGAGAGTGAACGCTCAGCCCGGTGGAGAACAGGGAGGTGACTCCAGAAGCGAGGAAGAAGAAGAAGAAATGGCATCACTACCGAACACCCCAACAGGAAATGGGGACAACGTGCCGAGGCACCAAGTTGAAAGACCAACAGTAGCAGAAGAACAGTCAAACGCCCATCCTGGCCCATCGTCATCAGTGAATGACACTGTAGGGACAGGGACTACCAACAACTCCCGGAGCCATAGGTCTGGTCTCCGGCCGAACCCTGCTCCCAGCCAGAGACTCTGAGACTTTGTATGTTGCATGCCAAAAGAAAGAAGCGTGAGCAGTCGGCGACAGTGCAACTAAAGGAAAGGAGGGATGTAGTGACGGAGCCACCCGGCCCGCACTATACATTGTATCGATGTGCATGCACGCGGCGGGCGGGCACACCCAATGGTATAAATAAAAGGGCGCATGACCGCTCGGGGTCTTGGTCCATACTGTAAGGGAGGTGGAGGGGCTTCAGGGTGCTAAGCTTGCGCGCAGCGACAACACCGTGACTATAATTATTGACACACCACACTCTTGCTGCTCATCTGGACAGGAAGCCCCGAGCGACCTCCGTCCGTTTATTTAAAGACTCCTGGCCACGCCTGGCCAGAAGTTGATACATAGTGTGCAGGTGCTTCCGGGTCCTAGCCGGGACCTGTGAAACACTAGAGCGCCACATCCCTTCCCCAGTTTATCAAATTGATTTTTTTTTTCAGTCTCTCAAATGGTATCTTGGATATTCAGCAAACAAAGTCTGCCAGTCTTTGGCTAGGTCTGGGATTGGGTCGGAGATTGTGACCAGACCGCCCCCTAGTCGTTAGTGGTTCAATTTCCTTCATCATCGGAGATAAGGGTGTGCTGACAGGGTTACTGTCCATGGTCGGGTCTTTATCACTCTCAGCCTGGCTAGCAGCTGCAGGGTTGATTTCGCTACTAGCCACCGGGGTCTCAGGCATAGCTGGGACACGTTTGAACCACGAGATGTTTCTGGTCACTTCTTCTCCATCCTTTCGTACAGTTACGGCAGTGCCCTTCTTTGCCTTGATTGTCCACGGCTCGATTTCATACGGTGTACGGAACTTCCCTCCGGGCCTACGTGTTCTCATCAGCACAGTGTCACCGGGTACTAGATCTCTCTCACAGGCACGCCTTCTTCTGCTGGCTCGATCATTGGTCTTCCTTCTCCGTTCTTGGGTGGCTGCTGGCACATACGGCCCAGGTGTCCAATGTTCCGCAATCGGTAATAGGTCTCGCCTTGGCCCTGCAAACATCAGTGACCACGGAGATTTTTGAGTGGTACTGTGTGGGGTGCTCCGGTATTCCCGCAGGAAGTGTTGAAGGGCAATGTCTGGGTCTGTCCCTTCAGCCACCGCTATTCGCAATGTTTTATTTACAGTTCTCATGAATCTTTCCGCCTCTCCATTGGCTTGAGGCCATTGTGGCGTGATACGATGGTGCTTCACACCTAGATTTTGCAGGAACTCTTTAAATTCACCTCCTTGAAAAGGCGGCTCATTATCTGTTTTGATCACCAGGGGAATACCAAATAGTGCAAAAGTCTTACTTAGGATTGGCTGTATATTCATGAAGCTGGTAGATGGTGCAATTTCAACTATGTGGTATTTGGTGTAGCTGTCAATTATTACTACGGTCACTCTCCCATCGGAAAAACTGCCAAAGTCTAGACTCACCCAAGTCCAGGGCGACGGGGCCGGTTCCTCTGTGATGACCGGTGCGGGATTCTCCGGCAAACTGGTCAGTTGGCAGGCTCGACAGTTCTTTATCACATCGTCGACTTTCTCCTCCATGTTGGGAAACCACACTTTCTCCCTCATTCGGGCCTTCATCCTTCTCATCCCCTGGTGCCGTTCATGTGCTAGCAGGGTTGCTTGGTCTTGTAGATTGGCAGGAATCACTACTCGTGACCCACGAAGGATGAGTCCGTTGTTGGCCATACTAAGCTCATTGCGTACTTTCCAGAATTGTGACAGACGCACGCGGTCTGGTTCATTACAATTACTGACATTACGTAGAAAGTTCTCCCAGGATCCGGTTTCTATCGCGGTTCTGACCCTTGTCGCTACGGCGTCCTGAGCATATTGGGCTATAATGTCGCCAGCTGCTAATGCTTTGGGACACGATAGTTGCGACACCATGTCTACGAACTCATCAGTTTGATCTTCTTTCTCTTGCTCCCCACCCGTTTCCAATGTGGGGTGTCGTGATAAGAAATCTGCAGGGTTCTTTGCCCCGGGCCTGTAAACTAACTCCATTTGATAGTGTTGGATCTGGATAGCCCACCTTTCAATCCGAGGCGGCGGATGTGGCGCTGTCCCCCTAAACAACGGTATCAGTGGTTGATGGTCGGTGACCATTCGGAAGGGCTGACCAGTGATGTACAGATGAAAATGGTTACAGGCCCACTTCACTGCAAGGGCCTCTCTCTTTATTTGGGAGTACCTGGCTTCCGTCGCTGTCAAAGCTTTGCTCGCGAATGCGAGGGGAACTCACACTCCTGGTTCCGATTCCTGTGTTAACAGTGCTCCAAGACCCACCAGGCTGGCATCCACTAGGATCTCCGTCTGCCTTGTCGTATCGAAGTTTGCCATCGTTGTACTGTCCAGCAAAGCTGCCTTCACGTTGGCAAACACGTCGTCTTCTGCCTTGGACCATCGCCAGGGGTTTTCCTTCTTCGTCAGATTCCTCAGTGGCTCTGCTATAGTGGCTAGCTGTGGGATGAACCTGGCACAATATTGTGCCATTCCCATGAAACTCCTCACTTCAGACGCTGTCTTGGGAGCTGCAGCACACTTTATTGCTGACGACTTTCGGGGGTCCACCGTCACTCTTTCTGAGTCGAAGACATAGCCGAAGAATTCTATCGACTGTTTGAAAAACTGACATTTCTCTTTGTGTAGCGTGAATCCAAACTCTGCCAGCCTCCGAAGAGTGACTTTAAGCCTCCGATGGTGTTCCTCACTGGACTTTGCGTGAATGAGTATGTCATCACTGACGTTCAAAACACCGGTCAGCCCTGACAAGATTTCTTTAATAGTGTTCTGGAAAATTTCCGCCGCAGATGTTATACCAAAATTTAGTCTCTTATACCTTCTTAGGCCCAGATGCATTGAAAATGTTGTTATATAGCGACTTTCATCAGCCAGTTTGAGCTGGTGGTACCCCGCGTTTAGGTCCAACTTGGAGAACCATTGCGCCCCGTTTAAGTCCGCTAAAATGTCATCTACTGTGGGCGTGAGATGCCTCTCCCTTTTGATCGCTTTGTTCGGCATCCGCATGTCGATGCATATGCGTATTTGACCTGGCTGTCGTGGCTTCTCTGCAATTACCATCGGGGACACCCATGGTGTCGGTCCGGTGACTTTCTCTATTACGCCCTGCTCCTCCAGTTTTTTAAGTTCCAGTTCAACTGCAGAGCGGAGATGGAACGGAATCCTCCGATGCCTTAGTGCTACCGGCTGTATTGCTTTGTCAATATGTAATTTTACTGGCGGCCTTTTGATAGTTCCTAGCCCCTAAAATAGCGACGGAAACATTTTAAGGATTTCCTCTGTGTGTAGTGCTTTGACAGCATTGGCAAAAGCAATCAGCTTGAGGTCCTCCGCGGTGTGACTTCCCACCAGTAAATCTGCTTCTTTGTCGATCACATGAAAAGTGGTCTTCAGCTCTTGGTCTTCAGCTCTGACCTGTATAGTAATTTTTCCTCGTAGCGGTAGCGGTGTCTTGCTGCCGTATGTCAAAATGCGAGCTCTCGACGGTACTAGCTGCGGCCGTGGGTTTAGTGCTTTGTAGTGCTGAATGCCCATCACATTGATTGTGGCTCCAGTATCTATGACCACAGTTACTGTTGACCCGTCGATTTGAATCTGACACTTCGGTTGCGGTCTCCGCCTCCTCTTGAGCTCACTTACAAACGATACATAGTAGCATTCTTCCTCGTCCTCTGTTGATGAGTCATCGAGTCGTTGGGGGTATCGGGACTGTGACCGGCTTCCTCTTGGTTGTTGCGTATCGTGCGCGTCATCCAGGGCAAGTTCTCGGACTGCTTTGACTGGCGTCCTCCGCCCTGCTGCGCTTTTCCCCCTGAAACTTCCTCTGGTCCCACTCCTGCAGACGCTGGCAAAGTGATTTTGCCCGCCGCATTTCGCACACACCTTGCCACGTGCTGGGCAGCCATCTTGGTTGTGTTCCTCGTACCCACAGAAACCGCATGGCGTGCGGGGTGGCGTCCTGGTCGGTCATCTTCCCCGTCCTCCCCGGTTGCTCTGCCGCATGGCGTCTACTCTTTCTGTTTTTATCGCGACCTCCATGCTTGCTGTCGGGTTGATGGCCGCTTCCATCGCTGTGGCCCTCGCGTCTGATAACTCGTGAGACCTGGCCAACATCAGTATTTCGTCCAACGTGATTCGTGGTTGCCTCAATATTAACGTGCGTAGATGTTTGTTCTTGCATCCTTGAATCAACTGTGCGGTCACTTCCTTTGTTTGGTCATCGTCAGGACACGTACTTATAAGCTCTCTCAATCTGGCGTGGAAGGCATCCATCGTTTCTCCCTCTCTTTGTCGTGACTGCCTAAATTTGAACCTTTCATAATGTGGGTTCAGTTGTGGGTCAAAATGCGCATTCAATGCTTGTACAGCCGCGTCATAGTCTGTTGCTGCCCCTGTGTTTGGTAAGTGTATGAACAATTTATAAAGCTCATCTCCTCCAAAATGCAGCAAAAGGGACCTTTTTCACCTCATTGTCTTTTTCCCTTGTCGCCGTGAAGTAGTTATTTAACCGACTCAGCCATACCGCCCACCTGGGCGCTGCCGTCCCCGGATCTATCAGGGCACTGAATTGCGGTATGGGGTTAATTTGGGAGTGGGGCGACTGCAGTACCACAGGGCCTACCGCCTGTACTGCCTGCTGTCCGGCTGGTCCGGCTACTTGCGCTGGGGCCGCTGCCTGCTGTGCTCCTCCTGTCGCCGCTGCAGTTTGGACATTTGACATGATGGGCTCGTCTCACACCCAGTGTTCACTGTGCTTGGTGTCACCTGTATCGCTTTATTTATTTAATTATTTTTATTTTTCTCCTTATGCACTATCCTTGTCACTGGACCCTTTCTCAGAGGGAGGTCCTCCACTCTACGACCACACACTTTTCTCTTCTTTTCAGTAACTGTGCTATTATTTATTTTTTTCGAATTTGAGTAGTCAGTGCTTGTTGGGAACACTCCGGACAATCGTCTGAGCTCCTCACAGCCTCACCCGGACACGTTTCCAGGTTCAGGGTCCCCCGGGGCACTCACGCGCACCCCCGCTGCAGACACACTACTCGCTGAGCAGTGACAGCCTTTCTCGATTCTCCGCCGACGGGGCCTCCAGTGTGCATGCGCACACCACGCAGCGTGCCACCAGGCCTTGTCTGGTGCTCGTTCCGCCGTGCCGCGTCCTCACTTGTCTCAGGCTCCCACAGCTATCGGAACTTCACACAGCCGATACCATGCAGCTTACCGGAATGGGGACGACGCTACTCGCACTAGTCACCGCCGTCGACACACCTCTGGCACGGCCTCACCATCGACCGGCAACAATCCAGCAGTGACGACGGCACCCGCACAGGTGGGGTTCCAACACCGGGTTCAGGATACACTCCACCGTCCTCGTCGCGAGTGTAAGGGAGGTGGAGGGGCTTCAGGGCGCTAAGCTTGCGCGCAGCGACAACACCGTGACTATAATTATTGACACACCACACTCTTGCTGCTCATCTGGACAGGAAGCCCCGAGCGACCTCCATCCGTTTATTTAAAGACTCCTGGCCACGCCTGGCCAGAAGTTGATACATAGTGTGCAGGTGCTTACGGGTCCTAGCCGGGACCCGTGAAACACTAGAGCGCCACACATACTATAGTACTGAGTGCGTGTCGTCATTTATATAATTAAGATTGCGGCCTACCTTGTAGATAGCGTGAGACCTCCTGGTATTCGGAGATACCACAGTATAAGTATGTAAATGTTTATCGTATCAGAGCCATGCATATAAAAATGCAAATCAAATTCAATTTGTCATATAGAACACGTTCAAAGAAGAAAAGGGTAACTAGGCAAACACGTTTTAAAAAGCCAATTTCTCATTTAATTTGCCAGCTAATTCATAATCTATGTTGCAGTGATCAAGAACTGAGATTGTAGCCTAATTATACAGAAAATAAAAATGAAAGTTAATCAAGGTCACTCCGCTCTGTCCGTGTGCTTTCACGAGGGTCGCTACAATCTCGTGTCCTAGAGAAAGATGTCTATCATGTTTTTCTAAAACGAATAAAACATAATTGAAAATTGTATCTTTTCTTGGAAGTAGCTCTAAATGAGTGTTTTTAAATAAATACTTGCGTGTGCCATTAACTGCAGGAAACCCCTATTGATTAAATATGGGTTTCGACTATCAATTCAAACACTCGGGCATCTCAGCCAAGAAACCACAATCTTTTCTTTTGAGAGTGTATTGACGCAGACATGGGCCGAGTGCAACTAGTCGCGGTCCATTTCAATGCTTAACTTAAGCTGGTGCTTTCCGGTGCTCTGCACCCGTACTTAATTGTCAACACCTGCACTTATGATGGTCTACCAGACTGTCGCCTAATTTAGACATGAACACAGACAGCAACAGTTAATTATTAATTCAATATACATTAAAATTACTATTACCAGCCACCCAAGCCATACTTATAGCTTTGAGTGCCTGAAATAGTCCGAATTGTCACACTTGTAGGGGTGTGATGTTCATATTTGTGTTGTTATTGGCAACATGGCAGGGGCAATGTGTGGTGTAAGCTTTAGTGGCCTCCTGACGATGGTCCTGGCACTTATTTTTTTTTACAAATTAAGCACTTGTTACATTTTCAAAATACATGGCCAGCTTGCAGGAAGTCGCCAGCCACTACTGTGTGACTTTTATTCATAGGCACATGAACTTCTGCTAACACGGCGACGGCAACTCCAATTGGTAACAATTCCGAATACATGTTCCCTGATGAAGGCTATTAGCCGAAATGCATTGGATAATTAATTAACATGTGTTTGGAGTGAAAACCAACTCAAATCGAACAAATAGATATTACGAATTACAACCACGAAGTTGTGGACAGATATGTGAACTTTGGAGCATGAGCTAAGGTTTAATCAGATAAACCCCGGTTGGGGGCATCGTTGTGCCTAGGGGACGTTCCCCATTTAGGAGCACGCTTCATAATCGTTGTCAAGTGTACCACGGAGTACACACCCTATTGAGCACACAGCAACCACAGAACTTCGGTTATCACACCGGTTGTGCGAGTGTACACCAACAATATTGTACTTTTATTCATAGACCCTCGCCCTTTTTGATTGCCCCCTGAAAGATCTCTATGGGTTAATTCGAGGATTGGGTGTCAATCATTATTTTCTGGGCTTAATTCCCATTGGTTCAGGTTTGCGCTTCCCCATTGGCCAGCTGTGATCCTCTCCCTGCCATGTTCTTTTGCCACACACCCTTGTATGCTTCTCTGGGGCACCTAGACCCTCGGCCAGGTTAACTCTTCCCTTGCTGCCTACTTGGGCAGGCCTTCATAGTTTCTGCCTTCCACGTCCAAAACAGGACAGATGCAGAGGACCTGGGCAGTGCCCTCCTTGTTTCAACCAAATAATTGACAGGAGAGAAATTTGACAGTCTCCTTCTTTCAACATAAAATAAAAACATAGGAAATGTTGCCTCGGCCTCTGCTACCTAGTTACTAATAAATGTAATTGTGGCTTCAGACTTGATTAAAACATTCCACACATTTCATGTTAAGCCAATGAAATTTGTCAATATGTAGGAGCATTCCCCATATCGTGCCATTGCGTAGACTCCTGAAACTCTTTCTAACCAAATTTCTTTCTAAGAAGAGTTCAACAATAACTTTTCCAAATTAATTGCCCAAGGATATGATCTAGCTGTCTCTTCGAGCTCAATTATTTTATCAGGTTCTGATAACATAAAAATGGTTCTGATGTTATTACAAGCAATCTTGTTTAAGAATGGGCTGATCTTATCCATAAATATAATAGACATACTAATGAAAAAGCAAAATCGCTTTAAAGCAATAAAACACATTTTTAAAAAACTGAATTATTTTAATAATCTACATTTAGACCTCACAGCCGTATGGTGGTCTTTCCCCAAAACATTTTGCCTTACTCCTCCATTTTGTGCTGATCTAATGTTTTTGGGCTTTAGGACTCTGTGCACTTTACTGCTGCTGAGCCTTAATAAAGCCCAAACAACAGAGATAACCTGACTCCTGGATAATACTGTTCTCATAACACAATACCTCGCCTCATTTGTCAGACTCTAAAAGTATCTGGTTTATGGATATGGTTCAGAGATCAAATTAAAATCCAAACTTACTAGCAACAGAAAAGATTTTAGTCAGCCTTTGACTTCTATCATAAATATGTTTATATGGCCTTTTTTGTTTGATGGTGGAGGTGATCCCAGAAAGCATGAGGGATAAATTATTACTCAATGAAACTTGCCTCTATTCCCTCCCCAAAGCCTGTTTGGGATCTTTCCAGGAGAGTTTTGACTCCATCTTGGATGAAGATGTTGGTGTCTCCATTGTGGGTTGCAGATCAGGCTTCTACAGAAGATCCTGCCCTGTAGCTATTGTTCTGAGACTGGTTCCTTGTAAAAAAAAAAAAAGAGGGGGGGGGGGGTTAAGAAGCCCCCTGCAGACCCTGTGGCATAGGAGGGACGCAACCCTTCAGATGGCCCCCGGTGCTTCAATGGAACCACATTCAGAGCAAGGCCAATGGATGTCATAGACATATGGGTTGCTAAGAGACCACTCAGGGGTGAATGCTGGAAGAGCGGATGATAGGGTAGGTCTCTCCCCCTCTACCTAAAAAAGCCTGACATGACCAAGTTGGTACTAAAAACTACTGGTCATTTACAACCGGACTGTCCTATGGGAACTGCTAGAGACACTGGTGAGTAAGCCATTGTTAAACTAGCTTGAAAATACTAATATTCTCCACCTGTAACAGATAGGTTTTCTCCCAGGCCATGGAGCAGCGAGCATCTTGGTTGTTGTCATGGATAAAATGTGAACCTTTCTGGATGAGGGAGATCTGGCTGGAGTAATTCTTATGAACCTTCCAGTTGCACATGACAAAAAGGCTCTTGAGCTTTCTACCCAGAGGCTCAGCACAATGCTTGATTGGTAGGAATACGTATTGTTTGGCTGATTCCAGGCTCTCCCACTTCCCCATACAAGTCTAGCAAGTCAGCAGTGACACGTGCAAATTCATGGGGATCATGTCTGTTGCAAACACTTTCTAACATTCATGTCAAAACTGTGTCTATCCTGAATAAATTGGTTGGTCTTAGGAATTTCTGGTGCTGATGACACACAGTTAATTATTGGGCTGGACAGATGCACACCATGTTCAGCCATGAATTTTAGAAGAGGCCTGGTAGCCACCCACCACCCTCTATTTAAAGTTAAATTCTAGCAAAACCTAGCTCGTTGCCACTGGCACCAATATCAATCACTTGGGTAACACTTTAATGCAGACTGACATGAGAACACTGTTGTCCTCCAGTAGTATTCTCATGTTAATGTTAATGTTATTGGCATTTACAGAGCGCTAACTGTTACCTGAAGGTGTCCCAGCGCTATGTGAAGACCTACTGTAGACTAAAGCGAAGTGGGTATTAAAAAGATTAATTTGAAAAAAGCCATTGGCCTCATTTATGAAAAGTGACGCATCGCTGCGTGAAAACCGCGATGCGTCACTTTTCATTGCGCCCTCCTTGCGACCTCAATGATGCGTCATATTTACAGCATGACGCATCATGTCGCAAGGAGTTACAGATACGTCAGTATTTCTGACCTATCTGCAGGCGCAAAAGTGACGCATTGCTGGAGTGTGTCACAAAAGTGACGCAACTCCAGCAATGTGTCATGTGAAAGGGCCTGCGTCAGTCGTACGCCTGCTGTGAGGCAGGCGTAAGATTTTGACGCATTTGAGTCCTGGAAGTGGCGCAGTGAAATCTCATAGATTTCACTGCGTCACTTCCATGACCCTTTCTTGCGTCAATGCGCCCCTCTTGCATACATTATACCTGGCGCAGGTATAATGTGGCGCAGGGGTTTAAAAAGTGACGCATCTACATAGAAACGTCACTGTGTAAATATGGCGCAACAAGGTGCATTTTTTACGCCACTGGTGCGTCACAAAAAATGACGCACCGGTGGCGTAAAAGTGACGCAAGGGCTCATAAATGAGGCCCCATGTTTTTAGTGCCTGGTAAGTTGTCGTTAAAGGCTGATTGCAAGGAGATGGACTACAGCAGCAGTCTGTGCATACCCAAACTGACAGCCGTTCATAATTCCAGATGCCCTTAGCCCAAAGATAAAAACAAATCATCGTAAGTAAAGCAAATGGTGCGTTTCCAACAGGGTTGGTAAGGAGTTTGTTAATACCCTCAAATGTGTTCATTGGTGGGTGCTCACATTTTACAGGGATTAAACACTATATCGAGGACACCTCTGCATCACTTTCCAACCCTGGGCATAGAATTATACACAAAAAATCGTTATCAAAGTACATTATTTACCATTCTGAACCCAGATTTTCTACATTTGAAAAGTGGTTAGAAAAAGTCTCTGCAGCCTGTACGTCTGACTTACACATGAAAACAAGTATGAGTATCAGATTGCATCTCTCTTCATCATCCTGTTTAAAGATGTGTAATTAGTGTATCACCTGAAAGTCTGCCCTTATGGGAACCTGCATCCAAGGATATGAAGATGGAGTCCACTGCAGGGTTTCCCATGACCCGTGTACTTCCTGCACGACAATGTGGTCCTACCTTCATGGCAAAGTACCGGAGGAAGCTGCAGGCTGCTTTTACATTTCTGACTGGTTCAGTATTGGTCAATTAGAATGTTCTAAACATTGACATCCATCCAGAATGGTCAGAGGTCAGCTCATCAGGATTGCTAAAACGATTTTGTGTTTTGGCCAACTTATATGACCTTCCCTTAGCCAATTAAAACTGGACTCTGCACTCATCACAGTTGAGGGGCTCAAGCCCTCAATTATAATAGCTGATACAGCTTTTAGTCCAAGGACATGAGAGGAACAGGCAAGCAATATTGGGGAAAATGCACATTAAAAAAATTGAATTATAAGTACCAATTGAATGTCGTACTTCCTACAAAATAATTACATGAGTGGACACCACCCATTCATCTTTTGGTGAAGAATTTGTTTGCCCTCTATTCCTGTTCATGAATTGGAAGTGTAATATAGAAACAGAAAAGTAAATTACATTGTTTTGCCTGACATCAGCATTATATGGACATCATTTAGGAGCTGTGACTGCCATCTTGCCTCCTGCAACCTCTGGCACTGTTCCTGTCACCCCTGACCTCAGAGGTGTAAGGGTAGAGTCAGAAAGAGACCTGAAGCCATAAAAAGCTCTAATGAGCCTTGTTTGCTTTCTGTGCCTCTCAGCTACATTGTGTGCATGAAAATATATAAACACTCTCTGCAGTAGCCAGTTCTAAGGCAGGTTAAGAACTTGCGAGTGGAGCAGAACCCAGTGAAAATGAGTCTCTGTGACTCCTGCTACCCCTGAGCAACTGAAGAGAGTAATCAATAAGAAACACACCAGATAGAGAAGGGGTAGAGGGGAAAGACTGTCAGGGGAAATAAGGGGACAGTAATGAAAGGAAATCATGAAGAGGACACTGCCGAGAGACACACGAGACACAGACATTTGTGTTGGAAATGACCATCTTTTGCATGGTGCTCCCTTTATGTTTTTCGCCTTCTTTTACTGAACCCTGTTTTGTTGGACTTTGCACACTTTACTGCTAATCCTTGGTAATGTCCTGGTTCTTTACGTTTAAAGATGGTCAAATTGTCAACTCCCTAACTGGCATATGTATCTTAGTTATACATCCCTAGCATATGTTACAACACAAACACCTGGCCTGTATATTAAATGCTACTAGTCGTTTGCAGCACTCGTACCATCCACTACAGCAGGACTGTAAAACATGTGTCCAGGCCTACTCCTGCAGGCTGGGTATGCAGTTTTAAACTTTCATTTCGACCTGATAAAGTAAACCTTTTGCAAAGCATAAACCTTCCTTTTAAATACTTATAAGTCAACCCTAACGTAGGCCTTAGGGTCCTATAGGACAGGGTGCATGAAGTAGGACATTTGGACATATGTTTTACATGCCCCGGCTGTAGAAATTTTCCAAAGTTGTTTTTCACTGTAGCAAGGCTGCCCGCTCAGAGAAAAACTCTGTGTTACATTATAATACTGTATAATCCTTAACGCCAGTTTAGGAATAGCTAGAGAAATAATTCATTGACTCATTATGATAGTAAATTAAAATCCAACTTAATGGCCAGGTCAGAGTTTATATTACTATTTTGAAAATTACACTTTTAGAAAGTGGTAATTTTCCTGCCTAAGCCAAATGTGCCTTTCTGGCAATGGTCATTCACCTGACTGTTGATGGCTCCCATGTGGTGATATGGGTATTTCTCCCAGACAGTGTACAAAGGCTTTGGGTGAGAGGAGATGTTTTTCCTCTCTGAGCAGAGTGGCGTGGGGGCTGTGCACAGCCCCTTGCTTATCCTTAAAGAAGGCCTACACTGTCAATGTGGCTACACCTAGGCCTGCCTCGCTTTTGTCTTGCAATCAGCTTGGCTTCCAATGCAGCAGGAAGGGAAGCTGCCCAAGAACTGGTTTGGAGTGACCACAAGGGAAGGTTTGCCTATTTCCAATGCCAGACCTCTGGATGGGCACAGGGAGATCTCGACAAGGAAAGAAGGGTCCTGCCATGCTGGTGCTAGGGAAAGAGGGGTACTGAGGGGGTAGTTTACAGTACAGCTCATAGGAAGTGCTGCAAAAGCGGGTAGGGAACTTTTACCTCATTTGGTTAGGAAGTGGCCGGGAGTTAACCCTACTCAAAGGCTGGCACTGGGCATAAATGTGACACCCCAGTACCCTAGGTAGAACACCCCGGGGCCTTTGAAGAATCAAATGAAAGACTGTACTGGTATCTGAATCCTGATGGTAGACTGCACCAGCTTGTCTTCACTCAGGGATTCCAGATGTGACTTCAAGGGCAAGTTAGATGACCTTCTGTTAAGCTACAGGAACACAAAAAGCGGCCAGAGGCCTGCATCTGCAACTGGTCAGCTGACCAGCCCCAACTGGAACTGACCTGACTAAAGTGAACTTTTGACCGTTTTTGTCTCATATTCCACATGCATGCGAGCATTCCCGCGAATGGGCTGGATACACCACACCAACCAATGATGTACCTTAAATTAGCTGTGTGGTGCAGTAGAGAGACACACATTGTATCAGCGCTATGTTTATTTTGTTTGTGCCTTCTCTTCCTGACCGTCCTACCATCCTACCTTAAAATAACCACACAGCCGCCACTGTTTGCTAGTACTTCAGCTCAGTGCCTGGTGGCATCAGTGGAGCTGTTCAGGGGGCGGAGTGAGATGTACTGACTTCAGCGCACCCAGAGCTGCGAATGGCAGAACAGCTTGAACAAGCTCAGCAAACAGAATCATTAATTAGCCAATATCAATTAAAGGGATTCTGAGTGATTTGTTGTTTCGGGCTTCTTTCTCCACCAGTGTGCCTTCAGGAAGGCCACGTGAACGCACAAGCTGCGCCTGCAGAGCACGCGCGACGGAAGCGGAGACGTTAGAGGAAACAGTTCCCCATATGTGAGGCGATGGCTGACTCTCCATGCTCTGCCTGGGAGGAATTATTTTTTTTATAACACTTTGGCACCGCTAGAAGCTTCCTGGAAACTTCTGTGCCAAAATAGTGTGTGCCAATGTTACCAGTTTTGCAGCAAATGCTAATTCTATGTAGTAGGAAGATACTTTCACAATGCATTACAAGCAGTAAAGGCTTTGCAGCAGAAGCAACAGGGATACAATTATTGATCACACTGAAAACAAGCACTGGCAAAGCTAACAGGTCTGGCTTTAATGAGCAAATGAACACAAACAGCATCTGTTATCTTATTAAAGCATTGACGTATTGACTTTGGAGATAGTGGTGGTGGTGGTATTGGTATTGCTAATGGAGGTGGTGGCAGTAATATTAGTGGTAATGATTGAGCTCTTGATGTTGATTGTTGTAATAATGTTAATGTTGGTGGAAAGGGCCATAGTGATAATGGTGGTAGTTGTGGCAATGGTGGTAGTGGTAGAAGTACTGCTGATTTTAGTAATATGGCAATAGTGGTGGTAGTAGTGGTGATCTTAGAGGTGGTAACTGTGTTGGTAATCACAGTATTAGTTATAGTAATGATGCAGTGGCAATGGTGGTAATGAAGATTTTTGTAATAGTAGTAATAGCGGTACTGGTAATGGTGGAGGTGGTTTTGTGGTTGTCAACAGCTGTAATTGTGGTAATAATGGTAATGGTGATGATTGTGATCACATCTTGTGATGCAGTGTTGGTATTGGTGTAAATAGTGGTTCTGTGGTCATGTTGGTGGTAATGGTGGTGGTGGTAGCTGATTTGAAGATCATTGTGATAATGGTAGTAGGAATGGTTGTAATGGCTGTACTAATGTTGGTAGAGGTAATGGTGTTAGAATTATTATTAGACATGTGGTGGTGATAGAGGTTAGAGTGGTAATATCAGCAATGCTAATAGTGGTGGGTGTAGTAACGGTTGTGATGGTGGTGATAATGGTGGTGGGTAGTAGTGGTATTGGTGATTGTAATGTTGGCAATGTTAATGGTAACAGTAATTATCTAAGTATAAGCAGACAGTTGAAAGACACAAGCATTCATGTGGCCATCTAAAAGTCGTGCTTGAATACTTGCAAAAAACACGGTAAAAGATCCATTGCGTTAAAAAATACTAGAAAGTATTGTTTCTGCTTATAATGCATGCACGAGATGAAGAAATGAATGTGTGATAGTTGAGCTGATTTTTCAGGTGTAAAATGGTATTTCATGCATTGCAATGCAAACACTCCATTAAAGAGGGAATAATAAGCATAACAATCAATTCATGTGGTGAGGGGTAGGACTCCTCTGAGTGAGTCAAAGCAGAGACACTTCCCAGGTTAAAGACTTGTATGTATTCAGCAGCAACGTCCAGCCTGACCTAAAGAAAAACACAAGGAGAGAAAAAATTGAGCAAAAGTGTAATAAAGCAATGTAGACTATGTTGGTAACAAAACAGCTCATATCTAGGATCGGTTCTAGGGAAGAGAGGAGCAGCTTAGGTGACTGCCTGGTGAGACGCCAATAGAGAATGCAGACCACTTCCACATCTGGCTGCCAAGTTTTCAGTTTTTTTTGTGTTGCATGTATAATTTTACTGTGCGATTATATGAGACGTAGGAATGTCACATGTGTAACACTATTGCGAACAGTAGTGATATACCCAGGTGTGAGAAATAGCATTAATTCCATACGTCCTCTGTAAATACGATGAAATGATTTAAAATTTTATTGGACGAGCGGAGCAAAGTCATGAAACAAAGTCGAGAACATAAGGTCCTGTAAAGGACAAACTTCACCACTATTATATTAAGGATCAAAGCACACTTGCGCAAAAATGACATGCACAAATCACAAAAATACAACAGAGATCAAACGATTACGCCCAGAAACAAACACCTGCCAACAAGAGATTACACCTCTCTCTTGAAGCAATAACAAAGACACTGGCACTACCCCCACAACAAACTTCTCGGATGAAAAAACACACATCCTTGTGCTTGCAAGTTCACATGACAACCGAGGCACCAACAAGTAACACACACAATGGAGAGCACTGAAGCCCACTATAATAGTGACTAAGGGGTGGATTAGGATGGCGGGTAGCTATCGGAAATGGGACCACCCGACAGAGGTATTACAATGCGATCACCACCACAGCAGGTCCTGCTGGCTTCAGCACCGGCTGCAATGTAAAATGGGGACACCTAACATATCCGTGCACTACGTGGCAGGCACCATGCGGTGCCTCTCACATGCTGCAGGGATATGCCCCCCAAAACCCACAGTTTACGGCCAGGGGTGGGGGGTGTCCGCTACGGGCCACAAAATTCCTTTCCGCCTGCCTATAAGGCGGGTTAACCACCATGAAAAGATGGGCGGAAAGGGACATCATAATCCCTATGGCAGCACTGCAGGGAATTGGTTCTCCTTCGATGCTCAGGCGAGCTCAAGAAGCCCGTTGGATGCAAGGCGATCGGAAATTTCCGACCGCCACCTTTCCGCCCGCCATGGTAATATGGCAGGTGGATATCATGGTTCCAATGGCAGTAGGACTGCCACCGACGGGCTGTCAGGGGCGGTCCCACCGCTACAAAAGGGGGTGGTGATGAACGGAGCATCTGAACCAATCAAACACTCACACCCAGTCAAAAGATCTGGGTTTAATCCATCACCGTTCTTTAGCCCATTCTGCCACCCCAGTTCAGACATGGCTATATGCATATCAGTCTGACCCTGTGCCTCATGGGAACAGTCCAGCCCGAACTGCCAAGCCATGCCTTCCCTGGACCGGAAACAAGCTTCCGAGGACCGGTTTCTGGCATTCCAGCCGTCTTCAGCCCGGCTTGCTTGAATCCAGTGGCAAAGTGAGCAAGGAACTCACGTCTGAGCATACCCTGCCACACTTATGGCGGCCAAAAGCGGTACAAAAGGGGGTGGTGATGGACGGAGCATCTGAACCAATCAAACACTCACACCCAGTCAAAAGATCTGGGTTTAATCCATCACCGTTCTTTAGCCCACTCTGCCAACCCAGTTCAGACATGGCTATATGCAAATCAGTCTGACCCTGTACCTCATGGGAACAGTCCAGCCCGAACTGCCAAGCCATGCCTTCCCTGGACCGGAAACAAGCTTCCGAGGACCAGTTTCTGGCATTTCAGCCGTCTTCAGCCCGGCTTGCTTGAATCCAGTGTCAAAGTGAGCAAGGGACTCACGTCTGAGCATACCCTGCCACACTTATGGCGGCCAAAAGCGGTACAAAAGGGGGCAGTCCCACCGTCATCATAATCAGCCCCGAAGTGCAGCCCACACAGCTTTTTGTAACACATAAGGATAAAATGGGAAGAAATACAAACCCACTGCATTACACAGATCCCATTCATCTGAACACAAGTAATCCACCTCAAGGAACTGAATCTGACAGACACTGATCCACCACAATGCACTGCATTCCAAACATTTCCACCCACCAATGAAAAGCATGCTAGAGACACTAACTCTAGGAACATTGCTTTCTTGTAGAGATGGGTGACCTACTGGAAGCTCGAGCCAGGCTCGAGCATTAAGTCATACTCGGGCTCAGCACAAGGTCCTGTTGGAACCTTGAACCCATAACGGAGCACGTATTCATGTGGCTTCTGCTTGCCACCCTCAGCTAAACATCCTGTGATTCTGGGCAAATCACTTAATCTCCCCGTGCCTACCAAAAAAGAACGTGTCTGTGTGTAATGTAACTGATGCCCATGTAAAGCACTCCAGTACCTTCAGGTCAAGATTGAGCTAAATAAGAACTGCAGAACTACAAGAAAGCAATGCAGTGAGTTCAGTAAGTAGCATTTGGAAGGCTACAGTGTGTTGGTGCAGAAAAATGCACAAAGAGGTAAATACAAAGCACACCATCAAAAGGACAGACTAAAAGATACACATTCAGTGGCTGACTTGGACAAAGTGAAACCAAAAAACCTGGATGCATCATGGCTTCCCTGCTTAAACTGTATGATCTTAGGCAAATAATTTTTCTTCAAAATTCCCTTTTTCTCATAATTCCGAATGAAAGCAGTTTCAAATATGTGAGTTCAAAAGACCAGCTGTACAAAAAACCATTGTTTGTGACTTAATAGACTACAATGTTGCTGTATAATAATCTGTAGTCGACAAAAAGTGATGGCTGGAGGCCTGGAATTAATCTCAACCACTGCCAATTACTGGGGGCCAAATCTCAGTCCAACCGAGTGCCAAAAAGATGTCATTTGCACCGCAAACCTACTGCCCCCTCTGACTAACCCGCAGACCGGCTGCCAGGGTCTAAACGACCATGATGGCCGCATACTGGGCAGACTTTTGCCCAGGGGTTTGCGTATATACAAGAGGCTACAGATACAGCCAGAAAATTGCAACATCCCAACCAGATTTTAGAAGGACTGCTGTGCATGAACAAAAGGAAGCTGCAGGCAAGACAAATCTCTGGAAGTAGGTGCACCTCCATTGCTTCTAAAGTCCAGGTCTACAAAACCTTTTGTGGGTGTTATTTTAGCTTGGTTGATTTGATTTGATTTACTTTTTTGTATAGCGCTTGAATCACCCCCGAGGGGGTATCTCAGCGCTTGGAGACGCAGCATTAGCAGTGGTGGGGAGGTTAGAACAGGGTGGTTTTCAGGACTCTTCTGAAAGTTTAGTGATCCTGGCACTGTCTTAGGGCAAGCGGGAGTTGATTCCAAATGAGGGGTGCTCGATACGAGAAGGACCTGCCTCCGGATCTAGCCTTTTTTATTTTGGGGATTTTGAGGATTTTGTTAGCAGAAATAACCTTTTTACAAGTGTAAATCAACCTTTTTGGTTAACAAAACATGGATTTACACTTGGCAAAAGATTAATGCACATGTAGATTTTCAGGCAATATTATCTACTTGTATGACCATGATTGGCAATTACACGGTTTTCACTTGGTCCATTCTCGCCCTTTAGATCATCATCATTTACTTCTTTGAAGGGTAGGAGTAAATGTGTTTTCAACATTGGAGATGGGAAACACCCAAAAAATTAGTGTGTATTTAAGGAAAGTGGTTCTGCACTGGAGGATGAAAAGATAAACATACCAATTGGAATAGATACTCACCTGAATACATTTATATGAGTATATTAGCTTATGAAAAATTAAAATTAAGAAACACGTGTGCATTATATCTGGATAAACTGGCAATCACACCTTCCCAGGGTAGAGTATTGAAACTATTAAAAAATGTTGGAAATGTACTCCAAAATCAGGAGGACAATTTTACGTGAATATTAATAGAGGCCTAGTTTTTTGCCTTGATGGATATTGTTAGAAATGGGGGTATCTAGTTTGCAATAGTTTGCACCTTTGTCAAAGTAGGGACCCTTCTAACTAGTCAGGGTATGGGGGATATACTTCTAAAATAACCACTGCTCACCCCCTTGGTAGCTTGGCATGAGCAGACAGGATTATCTCAGAGGCAGTGTGTAAAACATGTGTGCATGCATACAGTAACACAGTGAAAACACGACAAATGGACACTGCACCAGTTTGGAAAAATAGCAAATCTTTATCTAAACCAACAATACCAAAAATGACAAAAATCATACAATACTGAAAAAAATAGGTACTTTGCAAAATAACATTTAAATTGCAGAAGTACCGTAAAAACACAGTTCTTCCGAGTCGGTAGCTTCTTGCCGGGCTACCGTGATGCTGAAAAGAACAGAGTCTAACAGTTCCGCGTCAGTACAGGTTAGCTGTAGCGTCGACAGACTCCTAGACAGTACCATTCTCGTTGTGGCCGATCCTGTAGATACGAGTCAGTTAGGGCAACCTTCACAGTTGCAGTGTGAAGTGGTAGAGGTGCAGCGTGCGGGGACCTCACGGCGCAGTGCAAGCAGGGGCTCGGTGATGGTCGTCCAATGGCATCGGTGAGACCAAGGCTTAAGATGCAGAGTGAGGTGATGCTTGATGTGGTGCGGGCTGGTCATGGTGCAGGTGACATAGCCGAATGATGTTTGGGCAGGCATCAATGGTGTTGGTGAGGTCCGGGCAGAGTGAAGTTAGGCGGTGCAAAGTGCGGTGCCGACAGGATGTGGGGCAAGCAGCAGCTCGGTGACGGTCGCCCAGCGGCATCGGTGAGACCAGGGATGCGATGCGAATTGCAGCGGTGCCTTCTGTGGTGCCTTCAGGACACAGAACCAGTGACGGATTCGGTGACAGGGTCAGCTGCTCTTCTCCTCTGCAGTGACTGAAACCAGCAGTTCCAGAGACGGTGCCCAGAAAGATAGTGAAGTCTTTGTTGTTCCTGAGACTTCTTGAACAGGGGGCAAGCTCTTCATCAAACCCTTGGAGATACTTTGTCAAGCAGGATACACACACAGTTACTCTCCTTGGCAGAACAGATATTGCAGGTCAACCCCAGACAGCACACAGCAGAAGGGCACTGCTTCTCCCCCAGCTTCTCTCAGCTCTTCTCCATGGCAGAGATTCCTCTTGAATTCCGAAAGTGATCTAAAAGTCTGGGGTCTGGGCCCCACTTTTTATAGACAAAAATTCCTTTGTTCCCCTGTGGCAGAGAGTGTCTATGCTCAGCAAAAGCCAGTTCTGTCCTGCCCGGCCCTGCTTCCTGACAGGAGGTGGAGACAGCATTGTCCAAGACAGACCAGGCCCATTCAGGTGTAAAGGAAATCTCCTCCCCCTACTCTAAATGCAGCCCAGGCCTATTCAGCCCAGCCCTGACTCAACCTTTGAAGGCAGGACAACCCCCCCCACAACCCCCCAAGTGGCTGTCTAAACAGAATGCACATCCCCAGCCCCGTTCACTCCAAAGCCAGACAGTCAATACACAAACCTAAAAGAGGCAGACGGGATGGCTAAGCAAGAAAATACCTACTTTCTAAAAGTGGTATTTTTAAACCCAGAATGTAAAAACCATCCTTACTAAAAGATGCATCTGCTTTCAGGCATACTAAACTCCATTTTCCTATCTTGTTCCCATTGGCAGTTATACTTAGAAGATATTTAAAGTAAACTCCCCATTCTATACTATGGGACAGATAGTCTTTCATTAGTGAACAACAAAAATGGTAGTATCTCACTATCAGGAAATGACATACACATCAGGAGATGTCTTACCTTTCACATACACTGCACCCTGCCCACAGCAGTACCTTAGGCCTACTTTAGAGGTGACTCACATGTAAGAAAAGGGAAGGTTAGGGCCTGGCAAGTATGTGCACTTGCCTGGTTGACATAGTAGTACTAAACTGCACACAGACACTGCAATGGCAGGCCTGAGACCCTTTTGCAAGTCTACTTGTGTGGGTGGCACAATCAGTGCTGCAAGCCCACTAGCAACATTTGGTTTACAGGCTCTGGGCACACACAGTGCACTGTACTAGGGACTTAGCAGTAAATCAAATAAGCCAATTATGGACACACTAATCCATGACAACAATTTACAGAGGAAGAACTTGCACTTTGGCACTGAACAGCAGTGGCAAACGGCCCAACCAACGCATCTAGACCAGCAAAACGAAGTCCAACACACAGCAAAAACACAGTAGGCAAAGGCAAAAAATACAGGGGTAACCCATGCCAAGGATGCCAGGTCGAATAGATATACATACCAACCTGTTTATGCCAAATGGTTCACTGTCTGGCATGATGGTGTACCTTCCAACAATCAAGCATATAGGCCTTGATCGATTACAAGTACAGGGTTAAATTCTGATCCCTGTGCAAACAGATGTTTGGAAAGGGATCGGAATATGAGTTGTGAAATAATTACCATACCCTCACAGTTTTCCCCTGAAGCATTTCGGGCATGTCAACCCTGCTGAAGCCTTTCAGTGGGGAGGGACTGTAAAAATGGCAAAACTTTCGGAATTCTGTGTGTTAAATACCAATTCTGCAAGTTATGCCTCATTCGCAAGCTAAAAATTCAGGAGAGGAGGTATTCACTAACTGTGGTAAATACCACAGTCCAGGGTGATGGTATTTACCATGTGTGGTAAATACAGAACCTATTATAGTTTGGCAACAGTCTTGGGGTATTTTAATGCTAAAGTAGGCTGCTATCAAAACTGTCTGAATATTCCTTCCGTTGTCTATCCTCTACAAGGACAGTCTGACACCGGGTAGGAATCCATTTCTGCTTCTAATTCCAACACGAGCAACATCATATTATCTTTTTGAAGCAGATAAAATTATCCACCTTTAAGCGAGAAAAACACCTTTGATTATAGGGACAATTGAACTAGTGTGGTCTGCATCATAAATGCTCAACATCATATTCACATAATGGAGCTGGTTGATGACATTTAGGCTGTGCGATTATAACATTATTTCTGCGAGCACAGTCTATAAAAAGAAAATCACTTCCTGAAATTACATTCTTCCAGAGTTCACAAAGACTCCTGGTCTCAGTGGATAGCCTTGAGTCAGCCATCTTTGATTAAATCTATACCAGCGGGACAGTATCCGAGCATTAAATGCAGCCGGCTTGTGTCACACAGCCATTGAGTTACTTCATGCTGTACATTTATGCGCCTAATTAGCAAATCAGCGGAAATAAAAGAGAGGATTTATTGATGAGAGAGAATCAATCTCATTATAATGGACTGAAGATGCAAAAAGAGACAAGAGCAATCTAGGCGCAAATAGATTTCATTATAAGTTAATTTAATTAGGAAAAAATCATACCCACTGCTGCAAAATCGTTTCCTTTACCCAAATTGGAAAAATACACGATCCAGGCTTCCCCAGCTTTTCCAACAGCTACTTTAAGATGGCCTTAAAAACATTGAATGTTTTATTTACAGGATGTGCCACTAAGTGACATAGGGCCACATGTATCATTATTTCAAATAGCAATTACCCAATTGGGTATAGAGTTAAAATATCGAGTTTTTAATATCGACTAGACACAATATCGAGTAAAAAATATAGAATGGACATAATATCGACTAGACATAATATAGACAACAAAAATATCGACTAGAGAAAATTAATATTGAATAGAATGGACATAATATCGAATCAAAAATATAGAATGGACATAATATCGACTAGACATAATATAGACAGCAAAAATATCGAATTTAAGGTAAGTTAATATTATTTTTTTGTGTGTAATATAATTCTGTAGCAGGTTGTGGGTTTATAGGGGAATATGGTGGGAAGTAATTTAATTATAATTAATTAAATATTTTAATATATTTATTAATATTTATTTAGAATTAATTGTTAATTAACTATTTACTGGTAATTAATTAAAATATAAATGGTAATTAATTATAATTGATTAATTGTTAAATATTTAAATTTTAGTAATTTATTTTCTGTAGCGGGTTGTGGGTTTATAGGGGAATAGGGTGGGAAGTAATTTAATTATAATTAATTAAATATGTTAATTTATTTATTGATATTTATTTAGAATTAATTGTTAATTAATTATTAATTGGTAATTAATTAAAATATAATTGGTAATTAATTATAAATGATTAATTGATAATGTGTTAATTTTATTAAATTATTTTCTGTAGCGGGTTGTGGGTTTATAGGGGAATAGGGTGGGAAGTAATTTAATTATAATTATTTAAATATGTCATTTAATATAATTGTTAATTAATTATTACTAGGTAATTAATTAAAATATAATTGGTAATTAAAAATAATTGATTACATTTTAAATTGTAAATTAATTTATTGTAATAGGTAATTAATTAGTATTAGTAGGTAATTTTTATAATTAAATAATTTTAATTTGTATTTATAAAGAATTATTTAATATATTTTATATAATTGTAAAATATTTTAATTAATTTGTAATTGGTATTACTATTTATGTTATTTATATTTATATATGAAGTATTTGCTTTCCCTACTATTGCACTCACTGGAGTTGGAATAGTAATTTTTACCCCTACACTATCCAACACTTTCCCTACTGTTGCACTCTCTGGAGTTAGAATAGTAATTTTAACCCCTACGCTATCCAACTCTTTCCCTACTATTGCACACTCTGGAGTTGGAATAGTAATTTTAACCTCTACGCTATCCAACGCTTTCCCTACTGTTGCACTCTCTGGAGTGGGAATAGTAATTTTTACCCCTACGCTATCCAACGCTTTCCCTACTGTTGCACTCTCTGGAGTGGGAATAGTAATTTTAACCCCTACGCTATCCAACTCTTTCCCTACTGTTGCACTCTCTGGAGTAGGAATAGTAATTTTTACCCCTACGCTATCCAGCGCTTTCCATACTGTAGCACTCTCTGGAGTGGGAATAGTAATTTTTACCCCTACGCTATCCAACTCTTTCCCTACTCTTGCACTCTCTGGAGTGGGAATAGTAATTTTAACCCAACGCTATCCAACTCTTTCCCTACTGTTGCACTCTCTGGAGTAGGAATAGTAATTTTTACCCCTACGCTATCCAGCGCTTTCCATACTGTAGCACTCTCTGGAGTGGGAATAGTAATTTTTACCCCTACGCTATCCATCGCTTTCCCTACTGTTGCACTCGCTGGAGTGGGAATAGTAATTTTTACCCCTACGCTATCCAACGCTTTCCCTACTGTTGCACTCGCTGGAGTGGGAATAGTACTTTTTTACCCCTACGCTATCCAACTCTTTCCCTACTGTTGCACTCTCTGAAATGGGAATAGTAATTTTAACCCCTACGCTATCCAACTCTTTCCCTACTGTTGCACTCTCTGGAGTTGGAATAGTAATTTTAACCCCTACGCTATCCAACGCTTTCCCTACTGTTGCACTCTCTGGAGTGGGAATAGTAATTTTTACCCTACGCTATCCTACGCTTTCCCTACTGTTGCACTCTCTGGAGTGGGAATAGTAATTTTCACCCCTACGCTATCCAACGTTTACCCTACTGTTGCACTCTCTGGAGTGGGAATAGTAATTTTTACCCCTACGCTATCCAGCGCTTTCCATACTGTTGGACTCTCTGGAGTGGGAATAGTAATGTTTACCCCTACGCTATCCAACGCTTTCCCTTCTGTTGCACTCACTGGAGTCGTTACAGTAAATTTAAACATCTTGCTATCCTACAGTAAAAATATTGTATATGTTTTGTTAATAATATGTATATATATATATATATATGTATTAAATATAAATAATTTTTTTTGAAAGTTATATTAATTATTTTTTAATGTTACGTTTATTTAAGTATTTTAAATAAGTTAAAAATCATTTTTTTTTATTATTATATTACTTTGAAATTACTTTTAAGACATTTTAAAAAATCGATATTTTGACATTCTATATTTTTTACACTTGATATTTTGGAGTCGATATTTTTGTACTTACCTGTTTGAAGATAGGAAGTCGATATTTTGGCAGTCGATATTTTTACCTCGATATTTTGTCATCTCGATATTGTGACTGTCGATATTCTGTCAGTGATCCACCTAATTGTGATTCTATGCGAATCGCAATAAGGTTTGTTTTGAACTTTTTTTGGGCTAAAGTTCCCTACACATTTTTGCTTTCCCCCTAAACCTTTTTTCTGACATGGTGTTGCCAACTTAGATGCTTTGGGCACTTTGCCACTTTGCCACTGCTGATCAGTGTCAATATGCAAGTGCTCCCTGTGTAAAGTGTAATGGTAATTGGTTGTCCATGATTTGTATGTTTGACTTACTAGTAAAGTCCTTAGTGAAGTGCACTATGTGTGACAGGGCTGGTAATGCAAAAGCTACTAGTGGGTCTGCAGCACTAATTGTGCCACCCACACAAGTAGCCTTAAAGAGAGAACTCAGGCCTGCCACTGCAGTGCCTGGGCGCAGTTTGTTAAACTGCCATGTTGTCCTGACAAGTGCACCCACTTGCTAGGCCCTTACCCTTCCCTTTCTATGCACATCAGGCACCCCTATGGTAGATCCAAGGTACCCCCTGGGCAGGGTGTAGTGCGTGTGAAAGGTAGGACATGTACTAAGGTGTGTACCATGTCCTGACAGTGAAATATTCTCCATTTTGTTTTTCACTGTTAAAAGGCCATCTTGCCCATAGGACAGAATGGGGAGGCTGTGTAATATGTTTTCCAGCCTATCTTCCCAAAAGGCTTAAGATGGAGAGGTGAAGTTTAGTGTGCCTGAACTCACAATCTAATAACACATCACAGCAATTTGTCTCCTGAGGGGGAAGCCGGGAGCTTAGTTTTAAAACTGTATCTTATTTACTCTTGATTTGTGCCACATTCCTGCATTACTTTGCACATTTTTAATTTCTTACCCACTCATTTCCACTAAGCCGATTATGTGCTCAGGGAAATCGCCCTGATACACGGATCTCCGCAGGGGCAGCGGACATATTGGTAAGGCACTGGATCGTAGCGCTCTAGTTCTTGGCTCCTCTGGCTCTTAAAACGAGGATGTCAACGCGAGCGATCTGACCTAGCAATTTGTCACGCGCAGAGGGGGCGCCGATGGTGCGCCGAAGGCGCGCCAAAGGCAAGCCTGTCTGCGCCCGTCCGCGCCCTGAGGAGCCCCGAAGCCAGGGATTATGTCCCGAGGAATGAAACTACGACCAAGCAGGCGAGTCTTTCCTACTCTGCTGATTCGCTAAAGGGCTATTAGAGAGCTACATTTCAATAGGGACCATGGCTTAACTATCACTGATTGTGCTAATAAATTCTCGGACTCGCGTGAAGCCCCCATAGCATGCAGGCAGTGCCATTTCACTACTATCACTCAGAAAAAGGCGACCCCTGCAGTCAGGAGTGCCACATGCTCCTATCCCCTGGAGACAGCCACGGCCCGTGGAGGGAGTTTCGGTGGGGCGGAGAGGGGGTGCGGGGGAGGGGCAGGGTGGTGGGTGCTAAAAACCGGAGTATGGATAATTGAAGGTAAGTAAACAATTTAATAAATAAAACGAATTTCGTAGCGCACCCTGCATCGCAAAATGTGATGCAGTTTATGTATTAAATTGTTTACTTACCTTCAATTATCCATACTCCGGTTTTTAGCACCCCCTACCCTGCCCCTCCCCCGCCCCGCCTCTCCTTCCCACTGAAACTCCCTCCACGGGCCATGGCTGCCTGGAGATAACAAACCTACTATGTAATGTAAGATTCCTGGCAAAACATCCTCTGGAAATTTGGGATATGGTTGCCTCCCATGCACCCACGTTGTGCTTTTTAACAGAAACTTGGTTGAACTCTACATATAGTACCATGATCAATCTCGCTATCCCGAATAATGATAAACTAATCCACTTAAATAGGGAGGGAAAAATGGGCGGAGGTATAGCCATCGCTTTACAAGATCATCTAACAGTAAACTGGCTATCTACAACCTACAATGAAGGTGTGGAATTGGGTATTTTTAAGACTACTCTATCAGCATCAGACTGCTGGTACGGAGCACTTGTATATCGACCTCCAGGATCTAAATTGAACTTTACTGATCATTTGGTCGAACAAATTGCTTTACACGCCCTAGCAACCAGGAGGTTTCTCCTGCTTGGAGATTTTAATTTTCATGGAGAACTTACCTCTAATCCAGACGTTAGTAAACTCTTTGCCGCTTTGGAAGCTTTAGGACTTAGTCAAAAAGTGGAAGGCCCGACCCCTCAAGCCGGGCAGCTGCTAGACTTAGTGTTCACAAATGATGATAAACTTAGATGTAGTCCTCCTGTTCCTCTCACCTGGACAGATCATTCTTTGATCACCTTTTCCATACACCAGACCTCGGCAAAAAACATAGGGAAAGCGGTTAAAAATAATCCAGTCCAACGCAGGACATGGCGAAACCTCACTTTAGAAACATTTGATGAGCTCTTCCTCAGTGATTCAGTCAACATTCAGACAGAAGCTCCCATGAAATTGGAGACCTTCACGACCGCGTTAGAATCGGCCTTTGATGAGATTATACCTAAGAAATATGGACCTGTTCACAGGCGTCCCCAAAATCCGTGGTATACTGGTGATTTAAAAGCGGATAAATCAAAATGCCGATGGCTGGAAAGATCTTGGCGCCTCTGTAAGGATCCCCAAAATAAATCGCTACATAGACAAGCATTGGCTAGCTATCATCTGAATTTAAAGGCAGCGAAACGCAGCTTTATTCTTAAGCAAATTGAACAATCGGACAATTCCTTGAAGACTCTGTTAAGCATTGTTAAAGACTTAACGTTTCCCTAAGCCTGTAGTCAGGTTCCAAATGAATCTCAAGGACTTATGCGATTCAATAGCCACTTATTTTCAGGACAAGATATCTACCATTTATGATAACTTTCCCCAGATAGATTTTTCAGTTTCCGACACACTCAATCAATCAATCAATCAATCAATGACACTTATAGAGCGCGCTACATACCCGTAGGGTCTCAAGGCGCTTGGGGGAGGGGGGGTGCCGCTACTGCTCGAACAGCCAGGTCTTCAGCTTCTTCCTGAAGGAGAGGTGGTCTTGGGTCAGGCGCAGGTCGGTCGGGAGGGAGTTCCAGGTCTTGGCGGCCAGGTAGGAGAAGGACCTTCCTCCTGTAGTTGCTCTTCGGATGCGGGGGACGGCGGCGAGGGCGTGGTTGGCTGAACGGAGGTGGCGTTTGGGAGCGTAGAAGTTGATCCGGCTGTTGAGGTAGCTCGGGCCTTGGTCGTGTAGGGCTTTGTGTGCGTGGGTGAGGAGGCGGAAGGTGATTCTTTTGTTGACGGGGAGCCAGTGAAGGTCTCTCAGATGTCCGGAGATGTGGCTGTGTCGTGGGATGTCGAGGACGAGTCTGGCTGAGGCGTTCTGGATCCGCTGGAGTCTCTTCTGGAGCTTGGCGGTGGTACCGGCGTAGAGGGCGTTGCCGTAGTCCAGTCGGCTAGTGACGAGGGCCTGGGTGACGGTCTTCCTGGTCTCGGTGGGTATCCACCAGAAGATCTTCCGTAGCATGCGTAGGATGTTGAAGCACGCCGAGGAGACGTTGTTGACTTGCCTGGTCATGGAGAGGGAGGAGTCCAGGATGAAGCCCAGGTTGCGTGCATGGTCTGTCGGTTTGGGTGCGGTGCCCAGGGCGGGAGGCCACCAGGAGTCGTCCCAGGCGGAGGGTGAGGAGCCCAGGATGAGGACCTCCGTCTTGTCCGAGTTCAGTTCCAGGCGGCTGGTCGTCATCCACTCGGCTACCTCTTTCATCCCTTCGTGTAGGCTGGCTCTGGCGGTGGCGGGGTCGTTGGTCAGGGAGAGGATCAGCTGGGTGTCGTCGGCGTAGGAGATTATGCTGAGGTTGTGTTGGCGTGCGATGGCCCCGAGGGGGCTCATGTAGACGTTGAAGAGGGTGGGGCTCAGAGAGGATCCTTGAGGGACGCCGCAGATGACTTCGGAGGCCTCTGACTTGTACGGTGGTAGGCGGACTCTCTGTGTTCTTCCGTCGAGGAAGGAGATGATCCATTCCAGCGCCTTGTCCCGGATTCCGACGTTGCTGAGGCGCTGTACTAGGGTGCGGTGGCAGACAGTGTCGAATGCCGCGGAGAGGTCTAGGAGGATGAGGGCCGCTGTTTCTCCGTTGTCCATCAGGGCTCGGATGTCATCGGTGGTGGCGATGAGGGCGGTCTCGGTGCTGTGATTGGCTCGGAAGCCGGACTGTGAGGGGTCGAGGGATCCATTCGTCTCGAGGAAGGCGGCCATCTGCTTGTTGACGGTCTTCTCGATGACTTTGGCTGGAAACGGGAGGAGCGAGATGGGGCGGTAGTTCTTGAGTTCGGTGGGGTCCGCTGTTGGTTTCTTGAGTAGAGCGCTGAGTTCGGCGTGCTTCCAGCTCTCAGGGAAGGTGGCGGTGTCGAAGGATGTGTTGATGATGTCTCGCAGGTGGGGTGCGATGACAGCGTCGGCCTTGTTGAAGACGTGGTGAGGGCAGGGGTCGGTCGGTGATCCGGAGTGGATGGAGTTCATCGTGCGGATGGTGTCTTCGGTGCTGATCGGGGTCCAGGCGTGGAGGGTGGTGGTGGGGGGTGGTTGTTCGGTCCTGGTGTGCGTTGGTTGTTTGTTGAAGCTGTTGTGTATGTCCGTGATATTGTTGTGGAAGTAAGAAGCGAGGGAGTCGCAGAGGTCTTGCGATGGGGTGATGTTGTTGTTTCCTGCGCTGGGGTTGGAAAGCTCTTTCACGATGTTGAAGAGTTCCTTGCTGTTGTGTGCGTTGTTGTCCAGCCGGTCCTTGAATGCAGTTTTCTTGGCGGCGCGGATCAGCTGGTGGTGCTTCCGAGTGGCCAGTTTGAGGGTGGTCTTGTTGTCCGGTGTAGGTTCCCTTCTCCAGACTTTCTCGAGGGCTCGGCAGTTCTTCTTGGAGCTCTTGAGTTCGTCGGTGAACCATGGGGCTTTCTTGCTGCCGGGTCTGCTGGGCGGGGTCCTCAGCGGGGCGAGCTCGTCCGCGCAGATGCTGATCCACTTCGTGAGGTTCTCGGCGGCCTGGCTGGGGTTCGCTGAGCTGGCAGGAGGGTGCTGGCTCAGGGAGGTGTCGAGCTGGTCTGCTGTGATCTTGTTCCAGCTTCTGCAGGCGGCCTGTTGCTGGTGGTGGTGGGTCGTCGTTCTCTTGAAGGCGAAGTGGACGCAGCTGTGGTCCGTCCAGTGGAGTTCTGTGGCGTGGCTGAAGGCGACGTCTTTGCTGGATGAGAAGACGGCGTCGAGTGTGTGTCCGGCGAGGTGGGTGGGGGTGGACACCAGCTGCTTGAGTCCAAGATTGGCGAGGTTGTCGAGCAGGGTGCTGGTGTTGCGGTCGTTGTTGTTCTCCTGATGGAACTAGAAGAAAAATGGAGGAGGCCAAATTGTTCCCTGGAAAATTTTAATTTAGTCACTATCGAGGAGGTCCAAAAAGACTTAGCTTTGGGAAAATCAGGATCTCCCAATGACCCTTGTCCTCCCCGAATTATGGCCCTTTTAGCTAAGAGTTGTTCACCAGTAAGCTGTGATATTTTTAACTGCTCCATTTCCACGGGTATCATTCCATCTCCCTGGAAAGAAGCAGTGGTCCGCCCTATTCTTAAAAAACCTGCATCGGACCCCGCAACTCTAATAATTACCGCCCCATCTCTCTTCTACCCCTACTGGGGAAGGTGTTGGAAAACATTATAAACAAACAACTGAGCCTTTATCTGGAACAGAATGAAATTCTGGATCCCTCACAGTCGGGCTTTCGCCCAGGTTTCAGTACTGAAACCGCAGTTCTAGCAGTCACTGACTCCCTGAGACAAACCATTGATTCAGGCGGTTCCGCGATTCTGATCCTCTTAGATCTCTCCGCAGCTTTTGATACCATCTCTCATGTTAAGCTAGCGGAGAGACTATTGGGTTGTGGTATCAAAGGAACAGCCTTAAAATGGTTACAACATTTTCTGGCGGAGAGAACACAAAAGGTCACCGTAGGTCCCTTTTCGTCAGTCAAATTGCCTTTAGTGAAAGGGGTGCCACAGGGCTCCTGTTTGAGCCCTACCCTTTTTAACATATATATGGCCCCACTAGCTCAGATAGTGGAACAGTTGGGCTTTGAAATCATCTCATATGCAGATGACACGCAGCTCATGTTCACTATCGGGAAATGCCCAGAACTAGAAAAAACACGCTTTGCTAATGGCATGACTCAGACTGGATGACGATGAACTATCTCCAGCTAATTCCAGGTAAGACCGAGATCATGCTTCTGGGGAAAGGCCCAGCTATCTGGTCAGAAGATTGGTGGCCTGAGCAGCTGGGTATCGCCCCTACTCCCAAACTGTCCGTGAGGAACTTGGGACTAAAAATTGACCGCTCCCTGTCAATGAAAGATCATATCGCTACAACTATTGGGACTTGCTTTTACAGCCTTAAGCTTCTTCGGAAATATTCACTTTAATTCCCACCGCTCACCTCAGAACCTTGGTTCATGCAATGGTGACAATCTGTCTAGATTACGGTAACGCCCTATTGGCAGAGGTGGGATCAACTCTCTTGTCTAGGTTACAAATCGTCCAGAATATAGCCGCGCGAATGATTCTGAATTGTCCACCGGGCTCTCCATCTGCTTCACTGCTCAGAGAATTGCACTGGCTGAATGTTACAAAGAGATCCTTCTTTAGAATCTGTTGCCTCACTCACAACGCTCTCAGTAAGAAAGGCCCTCGCTACTTATAAAGTAAAGTAACTAAATACTGCCCTAGTAGGAGGCTTAGATCCACCACCCGTGGACTATTCCGAGTCCCCAGAATCCGTTTGACTCAGACAGGTGGTCGTGCATTTTCCTACTTATCCACTAGGTAATGGAACCAACTCCCACAGGCCTTACGAGCTATCTCGAATTATGGTACCTTCAGGAAATAGCTGAAAGCCTTTCTTTTTGATGACTAGATTTGCCCTTTTCCCTTCACCTGTAGATAAATCTGGAAGTCAGCGACGAGATGCCCCAGGGTGATTTGAGAGCTTAATAACTCTTAACCTAACCTAACCTAACCCTCTTTTTATGAAGGTGGTTTTTGCATTGTGTGTTTAGAAAACACTCTTTTTGGATTGGCTGGGTTTTTGTGCTCTAACATTTCTGTGTGTCTCTGCCTGTTTGTGGACTGACTGTCTGGATTAGAAAGTGATAGGATCTGGGGAATATCTTGACCCAGAGTAGGAGGTGAGACAGCAACAGGCTGACCTGCATCTGGATTGTAAGGGGGAGGAGTGCCCCTAGAGGTGAAGAGGCCTGGGTTGCTGCCATAAAACAATGGTCCCATCTCCTGCTGAGTGATTGAGAATTCAGACCCCCATTAATCAAAGGAAGAAGGTGTCACTGGCAGGGAGGCACGCAGAACTGGTTTGAACAGGGGTCAGTGCCCCCTGAACACAAAGCCTTAAAAGACATTTATGGGTATAACTATGAGAGCTGAAGCCCCTGGGCTTTGGAGAAATGGATTGATCAAGAATGAAAAGGATTGAACCTACTTTGTGGTCAGGAGGAACCTCTACCAAGGAAGAAACAGCTAAAGATACTGTAGGAAAGGACTGACCCTTGCTGCGTGTTCTGGGACTGGCCTGCAGTTTGCTGCTTTAACCAAGGAGAAGCTAAAGGGACTTTTCTGTGTGCTGTGTCCCCTTGATTGAAAGGACTTTGCTGTGTGCTGTGTCCGGAAGTAACTTATCTCCAAGGGCCAGAGGTGAGCTGGCTCCCTTTTACGGAAACTCAGGAACACAAAAGCTTCCAGGAGAGTCTCAGCGACGTTGTGTGCATGTGCTTTTTGCAGCCTGAGACCCTCATAGGAATTACCATGTGATCGAGGGTACCTGGAGTCCAAGCGAGTCTCAGCGACGCTGTGTGCATGTGCTTTTTCAGCCCCAGACCTTTATGAGGATTGCCCTGTTATCGTGCACACCCGGAGTCCAAGTGAGTCTCTTCGACGCTGTGTGCGTTTGCCATTTGCAGCCTGGGACCCTCGTACGAATTGCCCTGTGATCGTGGGCACCTAGAGTCCAAGCTAGTCTCAGCGACGATGTGTCCGTGTGCTTTTTTCAGCCTGAGCTCTTCGTGAGGATTGGCCTGTGATTGTGTGTATCGGAGTCCAAGTGAGTCTCAGCAATGCTGTGTGCGTGTTCTTTGTGCAGCCTGAGACCTTTGTGAGGATTGCCCTGTTATCGTGCACACCTAGAGTCCAAGTGAGTCTCAGCGACGCTGTGTGCATGTGCTTTGTACAGCCTGAGACCTTCATGAGGATTGCCCTATTATCGTGCACCCGGAGTCCAAGTGAGTCTCAGCAACACTGTGTCCGTGTGCTTTGTGCAGCCTAAGACCTTCGTGAGGATTGCCCTGTTATTGTGCACCCGGAATTCAAGTGAGTCTCAGCAACTTTCTGTGCGTGTGCTTCGTGCAGCCTGGGACCTTTGTGACGAGTGCCCTGTTATCGTGCACAACCGAAGCTCAAGTGAGTCTCAGCGACGCTGTGTGCTTGTGCCCTGTTGCAGCCTGAGATCTTTGTAGCACCAGCGGCCTGGACCGGCAGTTCCAGAGGAGCTGAGCCACCGGCCGAGCCTGCCATTGCCAGAGTGGGACCTCGAACCAGCCCCGTGGAGGGAGGGCCGGAGTTCCACTGCCCTGAATCCTCAAAGTTGCATCAGAGGCCCAAGTCACGGGAAGAGGAGAGGAGAGCGAGGTCACAGCCCCCAGGTAACGTGTTTTGCCACCTGGGGCGGGGTGCGGGCTCGGAGAGAGATGCTCTTGGCCTCTCCCAGTCCTGCAGTGCAAGCCTCTGCGTCTGCTCGTATTGCGGCCCGTACTTGCCAAGGAGTGGCAGTACCAGGGCTGGAGTGCAAAGCTACCCTTTGGTTTACACCATACACGTGTGAGGGCATCTGTTGACGGAAGGTGACCGCGAGTCAGTACAAGTGGCAGAGAGTCCGCCTAAGGCACCGTGATCGGTGCTGGAATGTATTACGCATTGCATTATTTCTGCATTACGAACTACCAAATTGTCGTATTCGCATTGCATTATTTCTGCATTGCAAACTACCTAATTGTTGTATTATGTATTGCATTATTTCTGCATTACGAACTACCTGATTATTACATTACGCATTGCATTATTTCTGCATTACGAACTGCCTGATTGTTGCATTACGCATTGCACTATTTTTGCATTATGAACTACCTGATAGTTGCATTACGCATTGCGTTAGGTTGCATAACGAACTGCCTGATTGTTGCATTATGCATTGCACTATGTGTGCATAACGAACTACCTGATTGTTGCATTAAACATTGCGTTATGTTGCATAGCGAACTACCTGATTGTTGTGTTACGCATTGCATTATTTTGGCATTACAAACTGCTTGATTGTTGCATAACCAACTGCATTATTTTTAGATTGTAAAGTGCCTGATTCTTGCATTACGAACTGCATAGCATTGCATTAGGACTGCAGTGGATCATTTAGAATTGCTCATTAATATCGCCAGAACTTTCAAAGGCTGGCTGGCCTAAGAACCGGCCAGGAGGAATATTACAAATATGCTTATGTTGGATTTATATAGTGTGGTCTCATCGTATATCTTTTTATATAAATGTATACTTGTTTTTATTAAACTCGTGTGGAGTTCATTTGTGGTGTCTTCATTGTTTACTAAGAGAGTAAATACTTTACAGATTTGCCTTGGAGATAAGCCAGGCTGCATGTGCCAAGCTACCAAGGGGGTGAGCGGGGGTTATCTGAGAGGGTGTCCCTCCTTTCCCTGACGTAGAAGCAAGGGTCCCTATTTGGCCTAAGATTCCTACCTCAGCCAACTAGCGACCCCCAGGTCTAACAGTTTGCCGTTGTGGAGAAGTGTGGCTCAGGGGTTAGAGGCAGCAGACCCGGAAGCTGAGATCGGTCCTGGACCAGGGTTCAATTCCCCACCTCGGCGGGTCTTGGGCCAAAAAAATTCCACGGACTCGATAATTCTCGCCCCGGTGCCTCCTCGACTCACGGGTTCACACTCTGCGACTCTGGGCAATAGCTTGCTTAATCTCCACAACGGCCCCTCGCGGCGGGATGCCTGACTTTCACCTTGTGGATACCCTGCTATCTCACAGGGGAATACCAGGAAGGGTTCCCTAAGCAAGCACCGGGAAACCCACTGCGGGTAGCTGTGCGCTTATATAAGCTCAACTACATTTACATTTAGGTAATCGCTATTTGAATGCATCATACTCCATGAGTTTCATTTAGCGTTTCCTAATGGGTCGCAAATGGACCTACCTCATTAATATTAATGAGTTAGGTCACAATTTGTGACCCATTAAGAATCGCTAAAATCACAGGGCCTGCTGGGGTCAGCAGACCACCATGTCTGTGATTGCTTTTATATAAATCAATCATTTGTTTTTCTAAGTGCAGTCCATTTTCCTTAAAAGAAAACGGGTTGTATTTAAAAAAGAAAAAGGAAAGGTTTTCTTTTCATTTTTTAAGCGCACAAAGTGGTTTGTGGGACCACTGCCTGCGCTTACATTTTTTTTAATTCACATTCACAAAGGGGAAGGGGTCCCTTTGGGAACCCTTTCTGTTTTCAGATGAGTTACCACCTACTTGAAATAGGTGCTAAAATGCAAAAAAATTTCAACTGCATTTTGGTCACAAAACCTTCTTACATAGCACTGCGATTGGGTATTAGGAAGGGCCACCCTAAACACGCCCCTTCCTAAGAACAAATCGGTATGTATGCACAATTCCAAACTGCAATTCAGTAACATGTCACCGAATCACAAATTGGAATTCATACATACCAAAAAGCATCTTACTGGTTGCAAAGGGCCAGATTCACAGAATCAGTCCGTTTTCGACTGGTAAAATACATGCTATATGTGTCCCATTGTGTGCACTGAGAAGGATCAGCAACCAGACGTAACGCATTGAGGACACAGAAAAATATGTTTAACAAGGAATACCACGTACATATTGCAAATGCTTTTTCTTCCCATCAACGGAAACAAGCTATTTCGGGGCAGGTC
Source organism: Lissotriton helveticus (assembly GCF_964261635.1). Taxonomy (NCBI): domain Eukaryota; kingdom Metazoa; phylum Chordata; class Amphibia; order Caudata; family Salamandridae; genus Lissotriton; species Lissotriton helveticus. The sequence goes on along the minus strand of NC_136059.1, from coordinate 169,436,268 downwards.
CTTAAAATTATTTTATTACTTGAACGTAAATGTTCTTTTGATTGATTTAAAAACACCTATAATTGTCTAGGTTAGTTCTGTGGAAAGAAAAACAAAAATGTTGTCGATTAGAAAGGCGGTGGCGTGCAAATTATCATTCTCCTGAGAAAAGAATTTACAAGACAGCCCTGTTACAGTATAAAAATGTACTGATATCAGAAAAGACGGACCATTTTCCCAAACAGATCGAGGAAGCCAATCACTCATCTAAAGTACTTTTCACTGTACTGAACAAACTCACCACTCCCAAGACCACAGGGGTTAAGTGCAATCAAAAGGTGTGTGATGACATTGCAGCTGCTTTAAAAACCAAAGTGCTGAACATCTTTAAAAATTTTGAGGACACACCAGTTCACTCCCCTTTCGCCCAACCCCCTGCCAATGAGCAGGGCATTAATACGGTGTTGAGTTTCTCTCCTGTCTCTTCGGAAACCGTAGCTAAATACATCCACGAAGCAAAATCAGGGTCCCCTGCCGACCCTTGCCCGCCAGCACTTCTGAAAGAAGTTGCAGAACTGGTGAGTCCTGGGGTGACAGAAATTTTCAACTCAATGTTTTCTTCTGCCAATTTTCCATCCATGTGGAAGGATACTTCTATACTTCCGCTTGCTAAAAAACCCCACTCTAGATGCTTCTGACCCAAATAACTACCGTCCTATAACCCGACTACCGTTGCCTGCTAAAATTATTAACAAACTAATGAATATCCAACTCACCCAATTCATTTGCGAAAACAACCTGTTGGATCACTCACAGTTTGGCTTTCATGGAGAACATAGTACTGAAACGGCACTCATTAAGTCAACAGAGGAGATCAGGGTAGTGTATGGCTGCCATTATACTCCTTGATCTGTCAGCCGCCTTTGATACCGTTGAACATCCTCTCTTGCATCAGCGGCTCGAGAGTCTAGGGGTCAGGGGCACTGCACTGGCCCTCTTATCCTCCTTTCTCATGGATAGGAGGTTAACAGTTTCAGTCGATGAGTTTCTCTGAGCCATATATCCTTCCATGCGGAGTGCCACAGGGCTCTTCCCTGAGCCCGTCGCTATTTAATGTATATGTATCCGAACTGGCCCCGCTGATCCAGAACTTCGGCTTCAATCTCACGTCTTATTACGCCGACGACACCCAGATCGTGGTGGCGCGTACAAAAATCAGATTCCCCTCACTCAGCAATTCCGGAACTGTATGTGTGCCATTAATCAATGGATAAACACACACTGCCTTAAACTTTACTCTGATAAGACAGAGATTCTGATCTTTGGCAACATGCAACCAAGCTGGGGCAATCTGTGGTGGCCAGCAGAGATGGGAGAACCACCAAAACCTGTGGTGAAGGTCTAGAACCTGGGAGTCTGGCTCGACAATAAACTATCACTCGCTCAGCACACAAACGCATTCGTCTCCTCCGCCCATTTCCTCATTAAGAAAGTGAGGAAGATTCTTCCTTACATTCCTGCAGAGACCGGGAAAACCGTAGTTACATAACTAATTCGAGCTAAATTTGACTATTGCAACAGGCTGTTTGTTAACATGCAGAAGCAGCGCCTAAAAAAGCTTCAGAGCGTACAAAATTCAGCTGTGCGGTTACTGTCTAACATTCCCAGGCATAAATCTGTTTCCAAAGAAATTCATAGTCTGCATTGGCTCCCGGTTGCTCAACTGATTAAATTTAAGGCGCTGTGCTTGGCGTACAAAGCACTAAACCATACAGGTCCAATCTTCCTGCAAAATCTCTTCATCTGGTATGAACCGACCAGACATCTCCGCTCCTCAGGAGCAAAACTCCTGCAGGTGCTCAAAATTCAAACTTTACTTTGGGGTGGCCGCAGTTTCCGCTTTGGCACCTCTAAACTATGACTCCCGATTGAGCTCAGAAGTGCAAGCTCCCTCGCCTCCTTCAGAAAAGGACTGAAAACCTGCCTGTTCCAGAACTAGACACCAAAGTAGGCTCTCTTCTGTCCGCAGTGCCAAGACACCTCCGGGTATATGTGCGCTTTATAAATCATAGTAACATTAACATTAGGTTCCAAAGCTATGTGCGCAAGTGGGCTTAGCTTATATTACAAGCAGCTTTTACGAGTATGAGGCCACTTTTGAAATTCACAAAATATTTTATACGCCTAGAAAGATTTATTCCTTCGACGATTTTCATAGGTGAAAAGAGGCATGTCAGGTGTTTTTGTGGGACATGGGCTATCAAATTGAAATGGAGCCATTCATAGAATTGCAACCTATTTAAAATGTGTTTTTGGAGGTCAAGATAGCGCTCAAAAAGAGCAGGTCTGGGGAGTAATTGCCCCTCGCAATCCCCTGTTGACAGTCCTGGGAGTAAATCTAATTGAAGTGGACGGGAGTGGGGGCTCCAGGGAGACACTGCCCTAAAAGTTTATGCAAATCCACCAAAAAATTTTGTTGATGGTCACAAAAATTTGTATCATCCTTTTAGGAAAATGTGTTTTATCCTCTGGTATTCTGACCTCTGCTGTGTGGTAAGAATCCAAAATAGAGACACAAAATTCATTTTGGATCACCTGCACACAAAATGTAGGGTGGCGACAGCCTACCAGTCAAGGTGCGGATTGTAGGCACATTCCTGAGACCATAGCCAAGGCTTCCTTGAGTGAAAAGTGGGAGATACATACCCATAAGACATGTAAAGATAGTTCCTGTCACCTTACTGCTTGTTTTTTCCCAAGTGGTGTTAAGCCCTGCAGATTGAAACGTAGCTGAGTGTGGAAGAGGACACTTCCTCTTTGTGCCATTGCTTTGGGGTTTTCTGACAGGGAATTCTCCGTTTCAACCCTCTTTCCTGCTGATGCTGGAGGAGGAAGGCTCTGGCTTGATTGGTTTGGGAGAGATAGACAAAATATCAGTACAGGCTTAAAACTAGTCCGATGATGGGCAATGGACAATATCATCTGCTTGACTATGATGCATTCTGGGTAGAGTCCCAGGTCAGATACCATTTTTCTCATGAGGCAGTGACCGCACTCACCAATCAGATTAAGTGGGAATTACTTGATTGACAGGGCCCAGATCTCTGATTGCTGGCTTCCTTCCAGGTGGGACCTACCTGGGCCTGACCCGTGCTAGGAATTCTGTGGCCCGCCTGGAGAAGAGGAGGAGGCGCTTGCTGGAGAAAGGATAATGTTGGACTATGTTCACTAGAGCACAAATCTGCATGTGAAGTCATCAGCTTATCGGTGTTGACGATGAAGGAGTTGTGCAAGGAATGTAGGGGCATATTACTAAGGCAGGCGAAATGAAATTATCGCTGCTTTTGCGGCCGTTTTCGGCCGCAAAGCGGCGATAATTTAATCGCCCTATTAGCAACAGCTTTTCAATCAATCAATCAATCAGGAAATTTGTACAGCGCACTACTCACCCGGAGGGTCTCAAGGCGCTTGGGGGTGATAGCGAGCGGTTTGGGGCCCACTTTGTATGTCACGACATTTATCGCTAATGACATGCAAAGTGGGCGTACCCAACCTGTTATCGACTGAAAGCAGTCGCTAACATCTCTATTGCCTATTATCAATGCAGGTGTAGCGACAAAAAAATTTGCGCTACGTGCGAATATCGCCGGATATTTTATCGCTTTGGAGATAAACGTTGCTAATAGCACGTTATCTCTGCGATAAAATCCGGTGATGCACGGCGATAAAAAAAATGTCGCTAAGCTTATTTAGCGATAAATATCGCTAGTTGTTGATAATATGTCCTGTAGGTCCTTACCCTGCTGGAGATGATGATTCTGCCTTGTGAAAAGAGGCCAACTGCATGTGCCCTGCAGCAGGATGCCATCTAGCAAAGGAATGCACAGCTTTGCAGCAAAGACAGAGAACTGAGATCAGCAACGTTGGGTGTCGGGAGACCCCTGGAAAGTGATGCTGGTCGGGGAAGCCCACCAGGAACACGACAACGGGGCCTCGGGACGAGAAAGCAACTATTCAAAGCTGTGATCACCTTTTCGAAAGGCTGCAGGTGGCTGATACCAGTTGAGGTTACAGGGCCCTGAGGGCAGCTAGGAAACCAAGGCTCAAAAGATGGGAGTCACAGAGGACCGGTGGCTTCTAAGGTCAGAAAACGGAGTCATGATAAATGTTTGATTAGTTCTGGTGTGAAAACGTATGGCCAACGGTGATAGGCATTTTCTTTGTTTTTGTCAAGTTTATTGTTTGCCTCTCAATTTAGGTTAATGTTTCCATGGCGTTAAAGCCTGTAGGTCTGGTTCAACAAATATAATTCGTTGTCACAGGCGGTAGGACCTTCTTATTGATCGTGATCACATTTAAAAAGACTGTAAACATAATTGTGTTGGTTGTGAAGAGTTCATGTTATTGCAATATGTCTAGTTATGGATGTGTTTTTTATATTCGGCCCTACAGATGCACAATTTGTCAAAAAGCGTCTTGCAGAGAATGCTAATGGTCTAGGTTATGGGATTACTTCCTGTTGAAATAGAAGTATTCCCTACATGTTGAAATGTGCATGTACCTCTGTCTTGGTGGCTTGACTGCATGTGACACTGGTGTCCTGATTTGTGTTGGCCCATGCAAGTCTAGTGTGTGCACTAAGGTCTAGGCCTGTTCATTCGAATTCCAAAGTCCAATGCCTCTTCTGCTCCTTGGTGGGACTACTGTCCCTGTTCTGGGTTGATGGCATGAAGCAGTGATGGAAGCATAACAATATCGTTGTGCATTAATAGTAATGAGGAATCCTTTATTCTATTTCAGGGGACCGCAGTGCATTGGCCCCACTCAAGTAAAGTTCTGCTTAGATATTTTTGCTACTGATATTTTGACATACAGCCAATTTACCAATTTTAATAATCACCCTTTGTGAATCGACTCTTCAAGCTTGCAGTGTGCTGATGCTGTTGGCAACTTTTAAGTAGGGATGTGTGACATTTGCATAATTTGCTTTGCATAATTACACGCAATTGCAGCCAAATTACACAATATTTTGCATAATCATGAGAAATGTAAAACTGGCATTTGGTGCTGGGGTTTAGTGTGAAATGCACTCTCATTTCCACTTTAGCCCAGAGGATATATTATGAGCTAAAAGATTCTTAAAAAAACAAAAGCACCACGAACAACAGCTGCTTGTGTTCTGTCTTTTTCATTTTCCCCGTGCGTTTGCGGTAAATTTCAGCACGATTGGCATGTGATTACACAATGTGGCATAATTGCTTAATTTCCAGAATTTCCCCTAACAAGAGTAATGTAAAATTAAGAAATTACCCTAATTTCATTGATGTACTGCCCATTTCGCCCAGGCCTAGTTTCAATGTGCTAAAATAGGATTACAGAAGACTCTGGGTTATCTCAGGCACACACAGCTTCTAAGATCAAATAGTTAATATCCATAAGCCAAGTAGATGCTATTTAGACATACAAAGAACTATAATGGGGGTTTCCTAATGGGATACTTTTTTAAATAGTTCTCAAATTCAGATACCTTGATGTAACTATTGCTGAGGCCCATAAGTGGAAGCATCATTAAAAACACACTATGGACAGAGTCAAGATGGTGTCTGAAGACATCAATTGTGGTAGTTGAAGTTGTTAGTAAGTAAAGTTTATTGTATGATTACTGAAAATCTACAAAATGCTATTCATATTGGTAACAAACATTAAACTATTGCTATAAAATAACTGTAGGATAAAAACATGGGTGGCCAAAAAGAGTTAGCGTGACCAATTCCAAAGTGCCACTTGCAATGGTACAGGTCAAATGCAAAAATCTTTTATAAAAATACATGAACGATATATATATAGCACAGTAAAAAAAATAAAAAATACATAAGGGGCAAGAGTCCAAGGCGGAGATTTACAAATGTTTCATGCAGCACACCGCGAGGCAGCGCTGCATTGCACGACGGGGAGTGAGCAGGAGAGTGTCATATCTTTAAAGATATCGTTCTCTCCTCCCATTTCCCTTGCATTGATTACACCTGCTGTGTGCCACGCACACACCTTAGCGACACAGCGCTAGGGTGTGTGCATTAGTATAGCATAGGTTTCGTACAGGAAGGGTACCCTTCCTGTAAAAAACTATGCCCAGACACATGCAAAGTTTTTCCCACTTTGTATGCGTGCTGCAGTGCTCAGCATGCAAAGTCGGAAAAGGAAGGAGAAATGAAAGCATTTCTCTTTCCGTGCGTCTACTTAAAAAGGGTGCAGTTTTATCACGCTAAACGCAATCTATTTTATTTAGTAAATTGGGTTTAGCAAGAGAAACCTTGGTGATAATCTCCTCTGTATTCCATCTAACCGCCGAAAAAAGCATGGCGGTCTGCGTTTTTCTTCTCTTGGCCCCATCTTTTGGAATTCCCTCTCTTCCTCTTTTCGCCACTGCCCTACTTATGAGTCATTTAGAGAAACCTTGAAAACTTTTCTTTTTAAAGCGGCTTCAGTATGATCCCCTTGCCCCGGCTTGCTATGTCTGTTATGAGCGCCAAGAAACCGTTTCGGTGTACGTACGCGGTATAAAATTTTTAACATAACATAACAGTTGCATGGAAACGCCCATGCGCCACCCAGGGTACACCCCCCATGGATGCTTTGCATTACTTTTCCATTATTATCAGCGCTAAACAAGTTTAGCTCTGGAAAGTAAATAGGGGAAAAAGGGTTTTACCCTGATTTGAGACACTTTTGTGATGCAAACACGGGGCAAAATCTTAGTAACTCTTCCCCCAAATATTTTAGTAGCTATATATATAAGTAACAATGCTTCACTGGGAGATATAGCTTATATGACCACCACAATCCTCTCCACAATCTACGGTGCACAGATGAGGTGGCCTCGGTTAAGCTCACTTTAGAGCACCTGGATGCCAATCTTGAAAGAGGCTTCGTAGTTTGATCCCAATCCCTTCAATCTTATTAATGCCTCTGCAGTGTGGTCAGAGCTCTGTAAAACGACTGCTGTCAAATGCCTAGTGAAGGCGTGGAAGAAATATGAGTGTCTCTCTAGATTTATTGCAAAGTAGAGGCTGCTAGATTCAAAGAAATTCACTCAATCAGGATTTATACAGTGCGGTTAATCACCCGATGGGGTATCCAGGCACTTGCAGGCCACAGAGGCTTATTCTTACAGCCAGGCCTTGAGAGCCCTTCGGAATTCCAGAAGTGAGGTGATGGTCCGGAGGTGTGTGGAGAGCAGGGCCGGACTGGCCATAACGGGTGCCGGGTGTTTACCCGATGGGCCGCCAGGGTGGGGGCCAGTTTTGGACCCCTAGGGGGGTGTTTTTATTACCGGGGGCTGGCTTTGCAGATGCTGTAATATCAACCCCTGAAATAAAAGCAGCTGCAGTGTTCTCCACGCTCCCTCACCCTCTGCCCTCTCCCCCCACCGCCAGGGGCCAGCCCTACTCAATTGCCAGGGCCGGTTTGGGTTCTTAGTCCGACCCAGGTTGGGAGGCTCTTCCAGGTCTTTGCTGTGATGTGGGAGAAGGAGCGCCCTCCGCTTCTGCTTCAGTAGATGCCAAGAGTATGGGCAAGTGAAATGGAGGCGGAGCATCTCGATGGTTTGAAGAAAAGAGTATTTTCAAACTAGGGGCTAGTGTTAAAGTCAAATTCTGAATAATATGGGACATGTACCTTATTTCTTGACTGTAATTATATTTAAAGCCTGGGATGTATATAGATTTTGCATGGCTTAGTTCTAGCCAAATGAAACTTAATGAAAATTAAATAAGTATATTATGTTCTGTTATTCTGTGTGATATTGCTCTGTTATTTTTTTTATCAGTATTTGTATAGCTCCCAGTGTAGTACTAATATAAACTCAAAGCACTGATGTCCACCACAGACTTGGCCTTGAGACACCCTGTGGTGATATCTCATGAGCTTTCTGTTGTGCTGCAGCTGTGGTTGGGTGGAGTTGTCAAGCTCACTGATCTATAGTGTGTGCTTTTGGTGTCAGAGAGGTCTGCCAGAGTCTTTTACCATGGGCACATGGGCTGGCATGCATGGCACCACTATTTTGAAAAAGGGGGACCCCTACGAAACAACAATATATCTTGCTAGCTGTAGGGCACAATATCTAAAAGGGTAAACAACAAGCTAGCCACAAGATCCAACTATCATAAAAAGATACATAAAAAGTAGTACACACTTGCTATATGTGATGAAATTATAAAACAAAGATATATGAATAAAGTCAAAAATATTTTCACATCAAAAGAATAATTGTCGTTAGTAAATTGATGTATAAACAAGTTTAACATCCATTGTTTCTGTATAAGTTAAGGCCTGGGTTTTTTCACTGTAAATATTTGTTTTGGATCTTGTGGCTAGCTTGTTGTTTACCCTTTTAGTTATGCATGGTACCACTTGCATCACTGGCACACAGACATTGAAACGTTGTTGGCACCGTCTCCAGGTGAAGCTTTCTTCAGTGCCTGCTCTCCTGCACTCTGTCCCCCCTCCAGACACTGAAGAGCAAGAGCCTTGGGGGCACCTCTGGTCCAGTGTCAGTGCTTGGACTCGTTTTCCAACAGTTTATTAATCTGATCTGATGCATATGCTCAGGTTTGTTCCAACTTAGTAGTGCGTAAGGTTCATTTTTCAGGAGGGTAGTGTAATTTGCAAATTAGTTATTTGTCAGTCAATTAAAAAAGTGTAAATATTTCCAATACGGATCTTAGCATTCCCTCATAAACGTTCGTTTCCAGTAGCATTCTTTCTTATAGTGTGCCATCGCATAACATACTACAATGCTATCCGTCGTCAGAAAATATACCAGAGCTTCACAGCCTTTTCTAATATGGAATCAGCCATAATATACACAAGTAAAAATATACACACTGTGAGATATGGTCTGGTGGCAGGAGTGCTAAATATCCTAGCTAGACCAAACTGTGTGATCCTGAGCAAATCATGTTAGTTCACACTACAAAACGAAAGTATTGCTTCTATAAAACAATGGACTACAATGCTTGCCTTTATCTCATAACAATACCTTTTACAGTGAACACCAAATGGTTGGCTCGGTTTTGGCAAAAACGCCAGTGGGGGAAGTGATTCAGGCAAGGTGTAAATCAGGCCAGGAAGTCCTAAAAATAGAAGTTGGGGGTACTAACAGATTTAGGCAGTATGCAAGTGACATCATTGCACCTGACTTTTAAGGTAGCATCATAGGAAGTAGTATCACACACATCATGACCTCACAGGAAGTGACAACACAATAAGTTACAGCAGAGCTTAAGACCTCATACATATGTTTAGCAGGTCTGTCATGAGTACATTTGAGTGCATTACAATATTTAGCTCATTAGATTTTTTTGGCTGAGTTGTGCCAAAAAAGTGACACGAAGCCTAAGCAAAATATGGGCCTCAACTTCTACATTTATGTTTTAAAAATATACCACAAAGAAATTGGCAACAAGTATACATGTGGCAGTAAATCTGTTCTGCTTAATTGGTTGCAAAGTCTACATTTTAAAATATCTTATGGGGTTAAGGCACCTGCAGCAGAGACGGTTGTGTGTCCAGGAAATAATGGTACGATAACTCTTGAGGTTAACACATTTGCTGGCGAGATCAATGTCTTGTTTAGTCCCAGTTTTGACTCAATGTAGGATAGTGGGTAAATATGTCCTTTGCAAAGCACATCATGTAACATGCAGATCACAGATTTTTATTTTATGTTGAAAGGTTATGTAGAAAGGCAAGTGGGTTACTGCTTTTAACACAGAGATCCTTTTGTTACTTCTAGTTCATAAATTGCAATCTTTATAATATAGCACAATGAACTATGAAAGAAAGGACATGTGAATCCTACACCTTGTAACCCTCACTGTCATATGTAGCACAGCCTGCATAAAGATGTACTCAGTAATATGATTTATTATCAACGCATAATGTGTATGTGTGATCTAAAGCACTCTGACACCCTGCATAGGGATGAGTAGTGCTATAAAAGAAATAAAACAAAATAGTGTTTTTTAAATTGTTATTTGTTTAAATTTGTGTAAATACTGGGCAGACCAACACAGCTGACTTTCTTACAGAGCATGCAAATGTCTCATTTACAGGGACTGAACAAAGTCAAAAGATGCCTCTCTTAAGTACTTGAGATATAATAACAAGTCCATTTCATTTGCATCTTGGTGTGAGGCTCCAGGAAGGGTACTCCAGCAAAGGATGGCCTGATGGCCCATTCCGCCTTGGCTTTGGGCCCAGCTGGAATTTAAAATACCAAATTCCCCTTGACGCCTACACCTTGCTACTGGGAAGGACAGCAGACAATGAGCAGGCGCTGCTGAATGTGTCCCAGTGTCTGAAAATCACACCAGGACCAGTTCAGCATATTTCTGTGGAGCCCAGCTTCTTGGCAAGTTGGACAGTGTCCATCCTGTGAAAAGAGTGGGTAGACGCCGTCTACCCACGTGTAACCCCAACTTGTAACCCCAACTTGTGCCATAGAAATGTTTTGCATTAGATTTGATCAACATCACAAATAAGTGAATCTAATTAATGAATTAATCATACGTTTCAGCTGCACGTCATGGGGTGCGTTGTGCGGGTGGAGGGGGGCGGGTGTTTGCTTTGCTGGCTTGAAAAAAACGGGGCTCAGCTGCAAAACTAATTAAAAATATATGAGCTACATCCAAAGTGTGTAGGACATACTTTTTTAAGTGAACATTTTCTTGAACATGTATCTTTTTCATGGGAAAAATCAGCAAATACAAGTTTAACATAACCTTTTTTGACCATATTTCCATTTCAACTTGGTTTTATAGCCCTAATGTGCCAGCATTGTTGTCCTCTTTATCATATCTCACTTTAGGCTGGGCCTGGTGACTCAGTGGACTCCTGTGTCTGTGTTTGACTTCTTGGCGACAGGTTCAAATGCCGGCGGGACCGCTGCCCTTCATCCTTTCCAGGTCGATGAGATGAGTTTGGTAAAACCTTTCACTCATTCTGCCTCAAGGGATGTCTGCGCGCTTTATTGATACACACAGATTGTGGAGAGTGAATGCAAATAGAGCGTTGAGGGCAATATTCTTGCTTCTAAGCGCTGAGACAATCTTTTCTTACAAGACACAGGCACTGCGCCTTATTAGAGCGCCAGTAGAATCATTTGACTGCGATGTATACGAACGAGGCAATGCATCGCTATACCGGTCACTGGGTGGGATTAAATGGACGTCGCCCTTTATACATGTCAGTTTCAAGTTTTCATATATAACTGCAAATCTTGTTTTTTTACCAACTGCTCTCGGCGAGTAGAATCCTAAATGTATGGCTATAATTGCAGTGTTATGACGTCACAGGTTGCTACGCAACCCGAGGACCCAGGAAGCGGAACTGATTGCCCCGCTCAGTGTGTAGGCATGATCCGTCACCGTTCTGTGTACTCTGCAGTATTTAAGATTACATTCATGCATAATATATTCCGAGACAACATCTAAAGGCCTTAAATCGCATTTTAGATTCGCAGAGCTGTCTTCAAACACGCATCATCTGGCGAAGCCGGGAGTGGCAGCTTCGCCTCTACAGCCCCCCCTAAGACCCTTGCAGGAGCAGAGGCCGCGTTTGGTGTATTCATTGCATCTCATTCATTCCCGGGCTCCATGGATCAGTTCTTCAAAATGCACAGGGAGTGAAAGTGACACCTGCCCCCATCACCCGCTGGCATCACGTGCCCTACATCGTCATATGACATTTCCAACCCCCCAGGCACCAATCGACAGCCCGAGCTGTGCCCTGTAGAAAACACTGAAGGATACAATTACAATAACGGTGAGATTAATCATATAAAAATAAAAACAGATGGGAAAAAGTCTATTTTAGTTACAAGCCATATAATAATTCGGTTGTTGCCATGATATTATAGGGGTAATATGCCCCATGATACCCAAGAGGCAGAGCTCTTCCGGGTGCACCCTAGTCGACCCTGACAGTCATGCCCATGGACTGCCTCCAGGCCAGGGTCCAACTGCAGCCTCAAAGCCAGGCCTCAACGCCGGATGCCCAGGCGCGCTCACGCGTGGAGATGCGCGCCCACCTCAGCCCAGACAAAAGCACACCTGCCGCGCGCAGGCTGGGTTAGATGCACAATCCCAGTTACAACACATTTTACGCAACAGGAATCACACGTACTACCTACGTTTCCCAATTGACATTTAATTAAATAAAAAATGTGCCATTATTTTTGCACGACGGGTGGTTCTACTAGAAAATGTCTCGACGAGAGACACATCTTCCTGGCACCAGAGACACATCTTCCTGGCACCAGAGACACATCTTCCTGGCACCAGAGACACATTGAGAGAGCGCAAACTGAGATAAATGTATGAGTACATCACACTTACCTATAGTAAGCACAAGTCATGATGAGAAATGCCATGAGTGCTAATAGTATCTGAAATTATATTCTAAATATATAGCTAATATAGAGATTTAAGTAGAAGTGGAACTAATACAGAAATGTGTGACATTATATGATTTTATTAGACGTGATTATTTTGAATCTATGTCGTGTAGCTGTTAACATATAAGATGGTCTGTGGTAAAACGCAGAACGTGGTAGGCCTCAGGGCCAGAGTTGGAGCTAAAAGGGAAGGTGTTTCTTTTCACGACACAGATTGTTTAACGTTTTTGGTCATTGCATTAATGGGCCATGATTTAGAGTAATGTTTTCTAAATAATAGAATAAGAGTTTAACATGCTTTAATTAAATGAAGAATTTGAATGCTATAATCATAATGTGGAATATTGTAGGCCTGAAATGTTTTAGCATTGATTTACACGTACATGTCTGGGCTGAGAAATGTTGCAAGCCTTTTTAGAAGTCTATGAGAGTTGGGTTCTTGGCGGCAGATATCTGTCTGCAACAGGAAAGGGGGGATCCAATTATAAGTGAATGAATAGAGGTCTGTTCAGTAGACGGCCCAGACATGGAGGAGGGTTCTGGAATGTTTAAGGGGTATCAGCGGGCCGGAGAAGAGACTGAGAAGCAAGGTCAACTCTAACGTCTGAGGCCCAATACAAAGCATCATGGAAAAAGCCTGAAGTTGCACCACGTGAGAGGCGTTTCGCAAGGGGCGTCTCAAATGTTGTTGACTGTTTTGTATTAGGGACAGCACCCCTGGGTGGAGTTAGAGCAGAGACCTGAGGACCCTTTAGAGAGCGGATGGGTAGGCAGTGAGGGGTCATGACTGGAGAACTTTAGGTTTTCACCAAGAGACTTAGAGTGGGTGACTTCCCTTGGGGGTCATTCATTGCTGACACCTTTGTTAGGTTGGGATTTGGTTAAGTAGGGATACCATCTAGAACAGGGTAGGGACGCCTAACCTGTGTTTGTTTTCCTCCAACCTAAATGAAGGAGAGATATGCGTCTATGCTGATAGCTTTGCTATTTTTAGAACTTGTGTTAGTGATTTCTGTTGCTCGTCTGAGGGCTTTTCGAGAGCACATGTATGTAATTGGACCTGTGTATCTCGTGAATCTCATTCTGAGATGCTTGTATTTGCAGCTCATTATATCTTTACAATAAACTTTTGAAACCTAGAAGTTGTCCGTGATCTTTGAGAGTAGAGTCCTTTCTTGGGTGAACTAATTTGCAGATAGGTGTACTGTTTCCTTCCAAGACAGGCAATAAAGGTTCAGTCGACCAGATCGAGGTTTGGATCAATAGATATAAGGTATCGATCAAAATCTCGCCCTTTCAGTTGGTAGCAGAGGATGGTTGCCTTCTTGAGGACGGTGACCTAGGCCAGGTTAGCTTACCCCAAGGCCCCTAGAAATCGATGATCGGAAGAACAGCCCGCAGATGAAGATCCGGATGACGTGAGACAGAAAAAGCAGCAGTATCAGAGAGAGTGAGTATAAAGGGTTATGCGTGTTAGATTGCGGTGTTTTTGTATTGTATCTATGTTGTAATGTTTGGCGGAGTTGAATGTCTGTAGAGTGACTGTGGAACAGGTTGTGAGCGCGCGCAACCGGTGGAAATCTTAAGTTCAAGGAGAGCTTAAGTGGTTCGGGTGTATCGGACACCCAGAGTAATTGTCAACTAGTGTGAAGGGGGTCATGAGGTACCATTGATCACCCGAGAGACCGAGATAGGGGGAACGTAAGAGTGAGTGCGTGAGTAACGGACGCTGGTCGGAAGTTACTGTGTGTGTAAGTAACCTATCAGAGAGACGATAGACATCTCGTCAGTTGTGTTGACAATTACAGATAGACTGTGGACGTACAGTCGAGAGAAGTGACCGCTTGGTCGGAAGTAGTCATTTTTCAGTGTATGAATGGGACGCATGCATAACCGGGAGACGAGTTGAGAAAGGAGGGGTGCTGCTGCGAAGCGGAGAAAAGAGACGTCAGGTGGTGTCGCGCAGCGATTGGCTGACAGGAGAAAGACCGCGCTGTGATAGGCCAGCTAGCGAACACGTCATACAGGGTCGCGACGTGATTGGCCAACAGGAGAAAGACCGCGCTGTGATAGGCCAAGCTAGCAAAGCCGCGACAGGATTGGTGGAGTGTCATCAGGAAGTAAACAGAGTAGCGAGGCTGGATTTTGTGCGCATAATTATGAAGTGTTTTAAATGGTTGAAAGCGCTGTTTAAGAAAGAGAGGCGAGGATCGTATGAAGGGGAAGAAGCCCCGCCGGAGGGTACGCCAGCTCGTTATATGGCAGTAAATGTTGGGTTGCATACGATCCTTTGGATATCAGAGTGGAGTAAGATTACTGAAGGAAATGAGGAACTGACGTTCCCGAAGTACGGGACGTTCAGATTAGAGGTGTTACATCGATTGAAATCAGTCATGACCTCAAAGAGACCCTTGCCTAGACCAACCCAGTTTGAAGCCCTTGAAGCATGGCTTAGGGCAGCGCATGAAAGGAATATGAACAGACGGCAAGAAAGGGTGAAACGCTCGGTAAGGGCAGTACAGGATGCCAGGTGGGATGCGGATGCTAAAAGATGGAGAGTGCATAATTTGGAAATAAATAAACTGTACCCAGTGTTAGAGGCGCCAGTAAATAAAAGCCCCCTAGAAGAGGATGATGAGAGCGAAACAGAGGACAGCCTGATAAACAGATTACTGACAGACAGGCCACCCCCGTATAATAGAGCAGGGGGAGAGGTCGAGAATACTGAAGGAGAAAAGGGGGGCAATGCAGGAGAGCATAGACTGCTTCCCAGTTCAGAGTGGGATCCTGAGCCAAAGAAAGAGTTGCTCCAGCCTAGTCAGGTGCAACAGGTGGTCGGTAGGTTTGTGGTACAAAGAGCGCCGGAAACGGAAAGCGCCACATCCTACCCATTGCCAGATGCACTACAGGTACCTGTTACCATAGGTCCTATAATATCGATATATGACCAAGAGAGAGCAAAAGGGGAAGAACGGAAACGGAAAGACAGAGAAAGAGCAGAGCAGGCAAGGAGGAACGATACCACTAATTTCCCAAGTCAGATGCCGATACCCAGAGAGTGGAGCACCCCGATGCACACAGCAGGGGACCCAGGAGGAGATCCTGGGGGCCCTAGATGGCCAATGGATCTGAGGGGATCTGGACGAAAATCCTTTCAAGAGCTAAATGAGTACATGAAGCAGTGGGATGAGGCAGTGAAGGCTCAAAAGTGCATCAATGCTGCAGAAGCAGAAAGGGAAAGTCAGGACAGCAGAGCACGAACTCACTGCGGGGCTGGGGAGAGTAGCCCGGAGTGGGACTGTAGAGGGAGTAGGGGAGTCACCCATTGGGCCCGGAATGGAGGTAGAACAGACCTGGAAAACGGGGGCCCCGGGAGTGAAGGGGTGGCGTGCCCAATACTCAGTGAAGGGGAGAGGAGAGCGCAAGAGTACAGGAACAGCTTTAAGTGTCCACACTGTGTGCCTGGCACCAGAGAACAGAATGGGAGTTGTGAGAGGTCGCACCATAGTCCCTGTGATGACAGAAATGAGCGCAGCCCAGGGAATATGGGGAACCAGGAAGGATCGTATCGGATACTGAGCGATACGAGGCAAAGGGAGTGTAGCGACCAGAGGGAAAATAACAGAGAGATGTGCGGTGAGAGGAGAGAAGAAGACGAGAGTGGGCAGAGAGAGAGTAGGGATAAAAGGCCCGTGTTCCATCACCTTCCAAGATTGGATGGCCGAGCATGGGACCTGGAGAGATGGGAGCAAGGGAGGCCACCCATTAATTCTCCTGAGCCCAAACGCAGAGCTCGAAGTTGGGATGGTAGGGAGACCAGTGAGCCCCCTTCAAAAGACATATTGCGAGCTGAGATAAAAGCCAAGAGACTTGATGTCTCCAGCTTAAGGTCAGATCTGGATGACATGGTAGATGGTACCCTGCCTTTAGAAAGAATGGAAATGTATGAACAGGATGAAATACTGTATATGGCAAAGGACATCACACGAAAGGCGAGAGCAGTCCATGAGAAGTTAGTCGAACTAGCAGGCAAATATATGGTGGACTTGTCAAGAACCAAAGCATTACAGGGTAACCACAGGCTACATTACTCAGATCGAGATCTAGATGAGAGGAGAACGATTGGGCTGAAAACACACATAAGGGAATTGATTACTGGAATAAGGACATGGAGGGCACTAGATAAATGGGAAGAGAGGTGGTCCAAGAAAGGGACCGGCAGAAGAAGCATGATTGGTATAACACCAGGACAGCAGGGAATAGAAGCTTACCCTTTGCGTGAAGTTGCCAATGGGAGCTATGTACATGTCCCTTGGAGTAGGGGAGATTTAGCTGCTTTTACCACATCTTTCCCCAAGTTACGAGAGAGCCCCGTGGAGTGGTACAAGCAAGTCGAGAGGTTTGTAAAGATCTCAAAAGTCCTATGGATAGATCTGAACACGCTGTTTGACATTGTAGTACCAGGAGATCTGTGGACAGCATGCAAGGTTAGCGCTGAGTGGCCCACAACGGAGCCAGAGAGAGATGCTAGGACTAATGGGCCGTCCGAGATCGTGATGGCAAAATTCGAGAGAGTGATGAATTGGCTGAAAGAAAAAGTGCCAATGCAAGACATAGATTGGGTCAGAATAGACAGAACGAGACAGGAACCCAAAGAGACAGTCCATGAATATTACGAGAGATTGCTGAAGGCGTTTAAACAGTATAGCGGCTTGGATGTAATGGATCCAAAGGACATAGGGCAATTCGTGTCCAAGTTCGTCCTGGGACTGAGACCGGATATTAGTTTAATGATTCAGCAACACTCGATTTGTTGGCAAAGTAGACCCCTAGATGAAATACTGAGATATGCCAGGTACTGCTGTGATGAGGTAGACTCCAAGGCTAAGAAACTAAAAGAGAAGCTGATGGTGGTACAATTGCAGGCAGCAGGAAAAGGGGGACCGCAACAACAGCAGCAAGGGACAGGTACAGGAGGTAAGAAGCAGTACAGTCAGAACAAGGGTAATGAGGAGAGTACTACCTTCAGACCCAGAGTAGACATAGCTACCTTGAAGAAAACGACTAGGTGTCACCAGTGCAACGAGTTGGGGCATTGGAAACGCGAGTGCCCTTACAATGTAGAGATAGGAGAGCAAGAGATAGAGGAGGAAGAGGTCCAGAGCGCACCTATGAGAGGGGCGACGCCATACCAAGGAAAGGTGCTCAAAGGGGGGGGGGCTCCTCCCCGAGCCCAGTTCCCGCAACCTCCTCGAGTAGGGAGTATGGGTAAGACCTATAGACAAATGCCCCTGTTTGTGGAAGGTGAAGAATGCTATTATGTGGACCCATTAACCGGACAGAGAGTGGAAAGAGAAGACTGCACCCTTGGGGCAGCCTTAGAGGTAGATCAGAGGGGACCCTATGTTGAAGCAGAAGTAGCAGGGTGCCCTACGACATTTCTGGTGGACACAGGAGCCACTAGATCCACGATCAGATCAGCTGCAGTTCCAGACCTGCCCATGTCTGGAGAGACCATACAGGTGGTAGGGGTCGCAAACAGGAGAATAACCAGCCAATTGACAGAACCGGTACAGGTGAAAATAGGGAAGTACAGCGATGAGCACCAATTTGTGGTTTGCGATTCAAGCCCTGTGTGTCTGCTAGGAAGAGACCTGTTGTGCAAATTGAATTGTACTATATATTGTACACCCCAGGGAGTGGAGGTATTGACTAATGATGATGATGCAGATTTCAAAGTTGCAAACTCAAGAATATGTGTGGAGCTGTACCCTACTTTGACAGTAGACGAGCTTCCCTGGGATTTGAGAGAGACAGTGGCATCAGAGGTATGGGATTTCACTGGGGAAGAGATTGGATTGGTCAAAGGGGTGGACCCAGTGAAAATTGTAGTGAAACCGCATGCTGAGTTCCCAAGAACACCCCAGTATAAATTGACTCCAGAAACGATTGCAGGCATAAAACCCGTGATCGAGTCCATGATTAAACAGGGAATACTGAAAGAAATCGTGGGTAGTCCATGTAACTCCCCGATTATGGGTCTGCAGAAACCAAATGGGAAATTTCGGATAGTGCAGGACCTTCGAAAGATTAATAACATAGTCGTTTCATGTTGTCCAGTGGTACCGAATCCATCAGTGATACTGTTTCAGATTCCATTCCAAGCTGAGTGGTTCACTGTGATAGATCTTTGTCAGGCTTTCTTTTCGATCCCTTTGGACGAAGATAGCCATTTTCTTTTCGCATTTAAGCTGGAAAATCGCGTCCTAACATGGTGTCGTATCCCTCAGGGATATACAGAGAGTCCATCGATCTTTAACCAGCTTCTGAAGAAAAATCTTGAAAGTCTAGTGCTGCCCCAGAAGTCAGTTCTGGTCCAGTACATAGACGACCTCCTTGTGGCGTCAGAAACAGAAGAAGCTTGCAGGGAAGATTCCATTGCTTTGTTAAATCACCTAGCTGCCAATGGGCACAAGGTGTCCCCGGGAAAATTGCAGTACTGCCTGACAGAAGTACAGTACTTAGGACACAGAATTGAGAAAGGCAAACGAAAAGTGTCACCAGACAGGATAGAGGCGATCATGAAAATGAACGCGCCTCAGACACAGAGAGAGGTCAGGATGTTCCTAGGGATGGTGGGTTATTGCCGACAGTGGATCGTGAACTTTTCACTGAAAGCAAAGCCCTTGCAAAAACTGACGCACAAAGAGGTGAGTGATCCGGTACCATGGGACAAAGACTGTTTGATGGCATTCTTACAGCTGAGAGAGGACCTGTGTCGTGCTCCGGCATTGGGAATGCCTGATTACAATAAACAATTCTTTCTTTACTGTTGTGAGAGAGAAGGTTGTGCGTTGTCTGTGTTGGTCCAAATCCATGGGAATGCCCGTAGACCAGTTGCTTATTTTTCAGCTACTTTAGACCCAGTAGCCGCAGCGTTGCCCGGATGTCTCAAATCCGTTGCTGCAACGGGTGTCAGCATTGAGAGATGTGAAAATATCGTTATGGGGCACCCGTTAGAGGTGTGCGTGCCACATTCTGTTGAACTGTTGATGACCAGGACCAAAACACAGCATCTGACCAATAGCAGGCTCACGCGCTATGAGCAAGTTATTCTTGCTGCAGAGAACGTGACCCTCAAGAGATGCTCTGTTTTGAACCCTGCTACCTTAATGCCACTTCCAAATGATATTGATGATGATGATGAATATACAGACCATGACTGTCTCGATGTGACTGAACTATGCACCAAACCCAGACCCGACATTGTGGATGAGCCACTGACGGACCCAGATGAAGTTTTCTTTGTCGATGGCTCATGTGTAAGAGACGAAGTTGGGCAGTTGAGAGCAGCTTATGCTGTTTGTACAATTGAAGGAGTTGTGGAAGCTGGGTGCCTGGAAGGAGTACACTCCGCTCAGGTAGCCGAGATTATTGCCCTAACACGTGCTTGCTTAGCAGGCAATCAAATTCGAGTCACCATCTACACCGACAGCCAATACGGGTTTGGGGTAGTTCATGATTACGGGCAGTTATGGTCTCAAAGAGGGTTCATGACTTCTTCAGGCTCTCCCATTCGCAATGGAGAGTTTGTGCGCTTGTTGTTAGAAGCATTGCAATGTCCAGCAAGTATCGCAGTTGTAAAGTGCATCGCACATACCAAAAATGAGGACTTTGTTTCGAAAGGCAATAGATATGCTGATGAAGTTGCGCGGTATTGCGCAGAACAAGGTTACTCTTTCACAGAGGTGGAGGTGGGTGGAATAAATGTGAGAACTGAATTAGCCATGATACTGGAAACTGTTGATACTTGGGATGAATTGTCAACCATGCAAGAAAATGCTCCTGATTCAGAAAAGGAAACATGGGTAAAGGCAGGATGTGTAATGGGTGAGACTCATTTTTGGGTCTCAGCAGACGGCAGAGCAGTGTTGCCCAATGAGATGGTGAGTCCAATGGCTAGACTCATACATGGTCCCGTACACTTAGGGAGAGATGCTATGCTGAGAGTGTTTAGACAGACTTGGTACAATCCTAAGTTTAGAATAGCAGCAGAAGCAGTGTGCCAGCGTTGTGTGACCTGCCAGCAGCTGAATGTAGGGAAAAGAACACCAGTTGCACTAAGTCACATAGGAAGGTCTGGAGGTCCATTCAACAGAATGCAGATAGATTTCATTGAAATGCCAAGATGCAACCGCCTCCGCTATGTCTTGGTGGTTGTTTGTGTGTTCTCCAGATGGGTTGAGGCATACCCTACACGTAGGTGCGACACCCTCACAGTGGCTAAGTTACTGCTTAGAGAACTTATCCCTCGGTTCGGGGTGCCGGCCTTTTTGGAATCAGATAGGGGAACACATTTTAACAGCGAGCTTGTGAAGATGATTTGTGTTGCACTGAATATCGACCAAAAGCTCCATTGCAGTTACCGACCAGAAGCCTCAGGAATTGTGGAACAAATTAATGGCACGATCAAGTCCAGAATAGCGAAAGTTTGCTCCTCAACGACCCTGAATTGGCCTGACGCCCTGCCATTAGTACTCATGAGCCTTCGTAGTACCCCAGACAGAAGAACAGGGTTGTCACCACATGAGGTGTTAATGGGGAGAGCAATGAGACTGCCATCTATTCCAGCTACTGCACTGTTAAATATCACAGATGATATGATCCTGGACTATTGTAAGGGGCTGTCTGACGCCATGCGTTCTGTGTCCCTTCAGGTGCAGGCTGCAGAGGTTCCAGCGTGCCAGGGCCCTTGCCATGACCTGTATCCTGGGGACTGGGTCCTGGTGAAGAAACATGTGAGAAGAAGCTGCTTGGATATTCGTTGGCGTGGGCCCTACCAGGTCATCCTGATCACAAGTACAGCTGTAAAGGTGGGAGGCCTGCCCAACTGGATACACGCGTCGCATACGAAAAGGGTTCCAGCACCTCTGGAAACAGCTCCTCTCTCGGATGGACGTCCAGCTGAGGACCAAGAAGCCATAGAGGGGGCTAGCCAAGCTGTAGAGGTGCCAGTGGAAGCAGGGAACGAGTCTGACCAAGCTGAGGACGGTCAGTACAACAGCGAAACAGAAGACGCTACAGAAGGAGAAGACAGCTGGGAGTACGAGTCTGACCCTGACAGGTCTGAAAGAGAGCGAGAACAGACCAGAAGGAGAAGGAGTAGAAGGGCACGTGGAGAAGCAAATTGGCCGCAAAGAAGAAGTTCTAGCCTGAGGTCAACTCCAGAAGCAACCCTTCCTCCGATATCAGAAGACTCAGACCCAGAAGAAGGTGCTCAGGGCGCTGAAGCACCAGACCGAAGAAGGTCAAGAAGAGTGCGTGTGCCTAACAGAAGATACTCCACACCTGAGTGGACATATCTGGCGACAAATGTCTGTGAAACCGGAGACAGGGAGGATCCGAGCGGTGGTGGTGTCCAGTTCTGAGCCCATTATCACCGTGGAAATACAACTGTTGGTACCCGGTGTCGAACAAGAAGGGTCACTAACATTCGTGCTCCCCAGACCTCCCCGCCTCAGCAAGTTAAAGCACATGTTTCTTACAGAATTGAAATTCCCCGACTTTGGTACCACGATAACAGCACATGAAGAGCATACTCTTCGCATGGAAATATTGAACTATGCTATTGAAGCTGCAACCACAAATCTAATAGTCGATTGTTAAAGGACTTTGTAAATAAAGCAAGTAGAAGAAAAGAAGATTACCTAGCGCCCAGGAAGCAGAGAATTTTAGGGAACCCCTTGAGTGGATGGAGAAGGGCTAGGGTTGTCTTTTTGAACTGTGAAAGGACTTTTTGCGAAAAAGGCTGTCAGCCTCCAGCTGTGTGGATTCTAAAGACAAAAAAAGGATTGAAAGAGACTGTAAAGGAACGAGAGGAAAAGAACTTTTTTTGCAAAGAGAAAGGGAAAAGCTAGATTGTCTGACGAAATGGAGGCCGGCACCCCGAATCGCAGAGCTAAATGTATAATAGGTACACTAATAGTAGGAGTGATAATATTAATAGCTTTAGTGGTAACAATTTCTTATGTAAAGGGACATGAGGAAGAGGTAAAGGTAACTGATGCGAATTCTGTAGTAACACTTACACCCACTGTTGCAGGTGAGAAAAGGGAAAACACTCAAGAGAAAGCGTTATTGGCTGCAGAAGCCCGCAGGTTACATGTAGACGAGTCCCAAGGAGACTTTAGGTCAAATGCTTATGCTAAACTTTTGTATGAATACGTGGATGCCATGGAGGTTAAGGATTGCTACGTCTGCATGCAGTTGCCTGCGTCTGTAGATGAGGGAATTCGATATCATCACCTCCCTCTGACATATGGCATTACATGTAGCTTATTGCTTAGTATATTTTATGAGAGAGATAGTTTTGAATACTATTTCTCCAATTATGATTCTGTGTTGCCAGAAGTCCCGAATTATAAGCAGATGAATAAATGGGATTACTGGAAGAGTGAAGACAGATTGGCCAAGTTCTTCATTCCTTGGATTACCTTAGATACTTCACATGCCCGTAGAAATAATCTGACATGCAAGGTGTCAGAAGTCGAGAAAAAGTTCATAGGGCAGGTGGATGATCGTTACAGGAGACAAAAGATTTTGAAAAAATCAGGACAAGGGAAATTAGATTGGACCGAGGAAGAGAAGTCACATAAGAGAAAGGGTAGTAGTGGTCCAATAGCTTTAGATAAAGCGCAGAAAGGAAAGTTATGTCTTCACCGAGCCAAAACGTATTATGAAAATGTATACGTGGGTGAAGTTGACTGTGAACATGCTTTTAATTTAGAGTACTACACTAAGGATTTCCTGAAGGGAATGCAAGTGATTCCAAATGTGTATTTTGTATGTGGAAGAAATGCTTACGTGAGACTACCTGACAACTGGTATGGATCATGTTACTTGGCAATTGTCTTCCCCAAAATATATCATGCACAAGACTTATTGATCATTGAGGGCCAGACATCATCGAGGGGAAGGAGAGATTTAGGCGATGCAGAAATGGTTGGAGATGTCTTTGGAGCTATGTTCCCTCTTTTGGGAATAATCCTTAATGATGTTAAAATTAGACAACTGGCAACAGTTGTCGACAGGTTGTCTGCCAGCACTGCTCAGTCCTTAATGCTGGTAGAAGGAGAGATGCAATCGATAAGGGCTATGGTTCTTCAAAATCGGCTTGCATTAGATGTCTTATTAGCAAAAGAGGGCGGAGTCTGTAAGGCTTTGAAGGTTCAGGAATGTTGCACTTACATTCCAGACCTTTCAAAACCCCTTGAGAAAGTTATTAAGAACATAACTAATATACACAAAGAGATCGAAGACTTGAGTAGAGAAAATGTCTGGGAAAAGGTGGGCCACGGAATGAGTACAGTTGGAGGGTGGTTTTCCACCTTAGGCAAAAGCTTTATTTGGTATATCCTAAAGCCTATCATCATAATATTGATCTGTGGGATAATATTGTGGGGATTGGTGAGGGTATTCAAATGGTACAGAGCAAGAAGGTCAGAAAGGGCCCAAAGAGAACAGTTGCAGAGATTGGCTGCCATACAAGATAATCAGTACAGGAGCCTGAGAGCTCTGGAAGCGCAGAGAATGCCAGCAATAACTGCAGTTTAAATGTTAGTGATGACCCCGAGAGGTCATCAAAGGGGGGAACTGAGAGAGCGCAAACTGAGATAAATGTATGAGTACATCACACTTACCTATAGTAAGCACAAGTCATGATGAGAAATGCCATGAGTGCTAATAGTATCTGAAATTATATTCTAAATATATAGCTAATATAGAGATTTAAGTAGAAGTGGAACTAATACAGAAATGTGTGACATTATATGATTTTATTAGACGTGATTATTTTGAATCTATGTCGTGTAGCTGTTAACATATAAGATGGTCTGTGGTAAAACGCAGAACGTGGTAGGCCTCAGGGCCAGAGTTGGAGCTAAAAGGGAAGGTGTTTCTTTTCACGACACAGATTGTTTAACGTTTTTGGTCATTGCATTAATGGGCCATGATTTAGAGTAATGTTTTCTAAATAATAGAATAAGAGTTTAACATGCTTTAATTAAATGAAGAATTTGAATGCTATAATCATAATGTGGAATATTGTAGGCCTGAAATGTTTTAGCATTGATTTACACGTACATGTCTGGGCTGAGAAATGTTGCAAGCCTTTTTAGAAGTCTATGAGAGTTGGGTTCTTGGCGGCAGATATCTGTCTGCAACAGGAAAGGGGGGATCCAATTATAAGTGAATGAATAGAGGTCTGTTCAGTAGACGGCCCAGACATGGAGGAGGGTTCTGGAATGTTTAAGGGGTATCAGCGGGCCGGAGAAGAGACTGAGAAGCAAGGTCAACTCTAACGTCTGAGGCCCAATACAAAGCATCATGGAAAAAGCCTGAAGTTGCACCACGTGAGAGGCGTTTCGCAAGGGGCGTCTCAAATGTTGTTGACTGTTTTGTATTAGGGACAGCACCCCTGGGTGGAGTTAGAGCAGAGACCTGAGGACCCTTTAGAGAGCGGATGGGTAGGCAGTGAGGGGTCATGACTGGAGAACTTTAGGTTTTCACCAAGAGACTTAGAGTGGGTGACTTCCCTTGGGGGTCATTCATTGCTGACACCTTTGTTAGGTTGGGATTTGGTTAAGTAGGGATACCATCTAGAACAGGGTAGGGACGCCTAACCTGTGTTTGTTTTCCTCCAACCTAAATGAAGGAGAGATATGCGTCTATGCTGATAGCTTTGCTATTTTTAGAACTTGTGTTAGTGATTTCTGTTGCTCGTCTGAGGGCTTTTCGAGAGCACATGTATGTAATTGGACCTGTGTATCTCGTGAATCTCATTCTGAGATGCTTGTATTTGCAGCTCATTATATCTTTACAATAAACTTTTGAAACCTAGAAGTTGTCCGTGATCTTTGAGAGTAGAGTCCTTTCTTGGGTGAACTAATTTGCAGATAGGTGTACTGTTTCCTTCCAAGACAGGCAATAAAGGTTCAGTCGACCAGATCGAGGTTTGGATCAATAGATATAAGGTATCGATCAAAATCTCGCCCTTTCACACCAGAGACACATCTTCCTGGCACCAGTCTCCTGCCGGTATTACACGTGCCTTTTTGGAGCACACAGAAAAAGTTACTCAGCAGACTGTAAAATGTATTTCATGCAAGTGGACAAAAGAGCTCGCTCCCTAGGTGTTGCAGACTCATGTGTGCTGTAGATACTTTTAGGTGAGGTTTTATCTTTCCATGTCTTCATTCTATCAGTTTTTAATGTTGCTGTACTGGCTCTAGAGTTGTGGGGACCTGGGAGTTGATTCCCTTGACTGTAGGCAGGTACTGTGCTGTCTTCCCAATAAATCTTTAATAAACCTTTTCTGGAACTACTGGATTGACTACAACACTAGTCCTATCAGTGGGGGGTCTAAGGCTGCTGAGAGCCCTGGAGATCAGGGGATAGCAAAGGATTCTAGTAAGCCTTGGAAATGTTGTGAAATGGTAACAGGGGAAGATTGAAGCTTGAGGGCATGGCTTTCTTACAAAGCTAAGAGCCACTCATGCACGAGGTAAGTCCTTTATTTCACCTTCGACCCTTAGGTACAACCTGATTTGTTCTGCCTGGGCTCCATTCTCACTCCCTCATAAGCTTCACTCAGCACACAGACGCCAACATTCCTTGCGTCATCACATTCTCACGGCATCCAGACTACAATTCTACTGTATGTCCACTCAGCCCGTGCATTCAGACACATCATGTCAATAGTAATCCCCTTTCTTTTCACAAAGGACCAACCAGACATTAGAAGGCAGACTCTTCACACAGGAGGCTGGGGCCATTCAGGTGGGAGATAAGTAATTTACCCCCAGATTCATCATTGTCCCGTTTTGCGAGTCCTTAATAGCGATTATTAAGGAATCGCTATTTCAGACTCGCAAAACGGGATTCATGTAGAAATCGCAATTTTATTTGCGATTTCTACAGCTTCCTTATTTGCGATTAGCAAATTGCTAATCGCAAATAAATAATGACTCCCCATTCATTCCTTATTTGCGATTAGCAATTTGCTAATCGCAAATAAGGATGCGATTTCAAGGGTGCCAGGGGTGTCCAAAGGACACCCTGTAGCACCCCTGAAATGTAAATGTAGACTGATGTTGCGCACACACATGTCCAAAGGACATGTGTGTGTGTAACATACAACTTAGAAAAATGCACTAAAGTGCATTTTTCTAAGTTTTCGCTATTTACCACGAAGTCAGACTTCGTGGTAAATAGCGGCCAAAAATAGCCATTTCGCAATTTTTAAAAGTTTCATGAATAGCATTTAAGGAATCTCAAATTGAGATTCCTTAAATGCGATCACAATTTGATAAATCGCAATTATTTGCGATTTTTCAAATTGCGAGTTCTTGAACCATTGATGAATCTCAAATGCCATTTTTGAGGGCGCAAACGGCCGAATTTTGCGATTCGCACCGTTTGCGCTCGCAAAAATGCTTGATGAATCTACCTGTTATTCATTGTTAGGCCTTTGGGCTACAGTCACAGGAGGTGGGTCCTGTTAGGACTTTATACTCTGTCCAACTGTCCTTCCACCTACCTCCCACTCCACACCACACCCCAACATATTATTACATCATTCACTAGCAGCATTCTAGTCACCAGCTCAGACACACAGGGCATGGGGGCACCCAGGGACCTATACAGACCAGAGTGGAGAGGGTATGTTAAGGCGGCAGCGGAAAACGGAGATAAGATGCTAGTTTTTGGGTCAAAAGGTCAAACCTTCAATTACAACACAACAGAATATTCATGGAAAGTCGTAGGGAACCTACTCGATGCAGGGACAACGGCCAAGCTACAGAAAAGACCACAATGCATACAGAATGCCTCCGCACGCCTCATCCTGGACATGAATGAATGAATGAATGAAAAAAGATTTCTATAGCACCTATCTACCCGGAGCCTCGTAGTGCTTGTGAGCAGACAGGATAAGTAATAGCAGGATTGTTAAATAGCGTTAAAAAGGTGAGTTTTAAGCAACTTACGAAGGATTTGTAAGATGGATTCCCTGCATAGAGTGAGGGGGAGGGAGTTCCAAAGATTGGAAGCATTTATTGAGAAGGAGCGACCGCCCCATCTCGCTCTGCGAACTCTTCTAGTAGAAGCCAGAAAGGCATCAACAGAGCGGAGGTTCCTGGCGGGAGAGTAGGGAGCCACCAGTGAATGTATAATAGCGGGATCGGTTTTCCGAATAGCTCCATGGGTGAGGCACATGGCCTTAAAACGTATTCTGGACTGAACGGGAAGCCAGTGGAGCATTTTCAGAGCGGGACTCGCAGACTGCCTATGGGGGATCTGAGGAGTAGCACAGGGAGCGCCCAAATAGAGGGCGTTCCCGTAGTCCAGTCGAGACAGGACGAGGGCCTGCACCATGATCCTACGCGCATGAGAAGGATGTAAGGGTACGATTTTCCGTAGCATCCTCATCAAACCGAAACAGGTGGCCGAGAGCTTGGCAGCTTGATGATTGAAACAAAGGGAGCTGTCAAGCCAAATGCCAAGACTCTTAATCTGCTGCTTAGGGATGGGCATACTGCCAAGACAGGATGGCCAAGATAATATCCTGGGAGGTGAGGGTGATTTGCCCAGAAACATTAGCTCTGTCTTGTCTCCGTTTAGCTTGAGATGAGATAGCTCCATCCATTCGGCTACCGCCTGTAGGCAGTTGCCCAAGGCGCAAGATGAACCTTCTGGGTGGTTTAATGCAACCACCAGTTGGGTATCATCTGCGTAGGTGATGATTTGAATGCCGAATGGAAGAACTAGCCCTGCCAGTGGGGCCATAGAGGTGTTAAACAGTGTGGGGCTCACGGAAGAACCCTGAGGGACCCCACAGCTGAGAGGCCATTGATTGGATGACGCCGTGTCCTCAATGACTTGGAAAAACCGGTCCTTCAAAAAGGACTTAAGCCAAGCCAGAGCCCTGTGCCTCACTCCAAGGTTGTGCAGGCGCTTAAGCAGGATGGTATGATCAACTGTGTCGAAAGCGGCACTGAGATCCAGCAAAATAATTGCTGCTGAGCCGCCTTGATCTACCAGCCTCCTGGCCTCTTCCGTTACTGCCAATAAGGCAGTCCCTGTCCCGAACTTTGGCCGGAACCCTGTCTAGGACTCATGAAGAAGACTATTTGATTCCAGGTAGTGAACTAAGTTGAGGTTGATGTGTTTCTCGACCAACTTACTCAACCATTAGAGAAGGGAAATAGGTCTGAAATTGGCCAGGTTCGAGGCATCCAAGTTAGTTTTTTTTAAAAGGGCTCTAACCTGAGCTCATTTCCAGGCTAAATGTACCCTTCCCGTGGTGATAGAAGCATTTAAGATCTGCAGAATTGTTGGACGGATAGCTTCTGAAACTAAGGTGAGACGTTGTGGGGGGGCAGGTCCCATAGGTGAGCGGGAAGTGACCCTGGAAAAAGGAATAATCAGCATTGTCTCATCTAGCAAAGGAAACTCGACTAGTGGACACGGTGGATTAGGGAGTGAGCTCTGGTTGCTGAAAACTATGGACCTACTCTGAGGGGGGGGGGAAGATTGAGATATTAGATGGATTTCTTGATGGAAGTATTTGGTCAGATTAACACAGCGAGCTTGTGCATCTTCTGGAGTAGGAGCTTTATGAGGTATGGAAGTGAGGGATTTGGCAATACGAAATATTTTTTCAGGTGAATTTGCGGCTGCGCCAATCTTCTCCTCATAAAAGGAGGATTGGACGATTTTAATTTCAGCCTTGTCATTTCTTATTGCTTCTCTATAGTCAATTTTCCTTTCAATATCTAAGTTCTGCCTCCATCTCCTTTCGAGTTTTCTGCAGATTTGTCTAAGTTCTCTTAGTTTGAGGGAGAACCAAGGAGCCAGCTTTTGTTTGCGGGTCTTGCCGGAGTGTTTTTTGGGGAGAAGAGTGTCAAGTGAATTTTGGATCCAAGAATTAAAATTATTATTTCCCTTTTCTGGATCTGGAACGGCGCCAGGAATAATGGCAACTAGAGTCGCAGACCACCGGCTGGGGAACACATTTGCCCATTTCCTTTCCAACTGAGGAGCGAAGTTCTGCGTAGGGAGAGGGATAGTGGTTTCCCAAACCAAGGGGACTAGTAGGTGATCAGTCCAAGGGAGTGGAATAGGAGATCCTACTAAGAGATCCTGATCGTTGCCGAACACCGGATCAAGAAGATGGCCCTTAGTGTGCGTGGGGGCAATGCCGTTCTGCACAATTTGGAGCGCTAAAAGGCTTGCTAATAAATCTTTTGCCATGTGGTCAGACGGGTCATCTAGATGGATATTGAGGTCGCCCAGTACAGTAAAGTTAGCGGAGGTTAAGGCTAAGTCAGCAATGAAAGATGGAAGTGAATTAAGGAACTGGTGGTGGCATTACCAGACAAAAAGTTAAGGGTGTTCTTGCGGTTATTGTAATAGTGCCACCACTAGGAATCCCTATTTTAAGTGATGGTAGCAGAGGAGGAGCTTGTGCGATGGAAATTAAGGGAAGTATAAAACTACCCAATGGTCAATCAATACTTTTATGAGTATTGCTGATTGATAAGATTTTAAAAAGCTAGAAACATGAAGATTACCTCCACCCCATCAACCATATGTGATATAGGTTATTGGAACACCCCTGCTCACTCTGTCACAACCTCTTTGCTACTTATTTCTCATAGATAATAAATTCAATGCACTGGTTATCTTGCAGATTGCTGAACTAGTCCATCTAGGTTCCAAACCTGACGTTACTTCTTGACTAAACTGTGTGATCTTAATATTTAAATCTAAAAATTGGTAGCACCTAAAAGTCATAGCTACAGGTGTACGTATGTAAGAAGACACATTCTCACTGTTTCCCCATTTCAATATACATATGCTTATTTTTCTTCTAAACCAAACACAAGGATATAATGGAAGTGCTGAAACTTTTCAAACACTCACCCCCAGTCATAGATCTGGGTTTAATCCATCATCGTTCTTTAGCTCACTTCACCACCCCAGTTCAGACATGGCCATCTGCAAATCAGTCTGACCCTGTGCCTCGTGGGAACAGTCCAGCTCGAACTGCCAAGCCAAGCCTTCCCTGGACCGGATTCAAGCTTCCTAGGACCGGTTTCTGGCATTTCAGCCAGGCATGCTTGAATCCAGTGGCAAAGTGAGCAAGGGACTCACGTCTGAGGATACCCTGCCAACTTATGGCGAACAAAGTGGTACAAAAGGGGGTGGTGATGGACGGAGCATCTGAACCAATCAAACACTCACACCCAGTCAAAAGATCTGGGTTTAATCCATCACCATTCTTTAGCCCACTCTGCCACCCCAGTTCAGACATGGCCATATGCAAATCAGTCTGACCCTAACAGCCCGAACTACCAAGCCAGGTCTTTCCTGAACCGGAAACAAGCATGAGGAACGATGATGGATTCAACCCAGATCTGTGACTGGGGTGAGTGTCTGAAAAGTTTCAGCGCTCCGTCCATCATCTCTGGATTGGATTTTCGATAGACCTTTTACAACTTTTGGTACACTATACCACACATATCTGAGCCTCACCATCACTCGCAGTTCAGGAAGGACCTCAAGACCTGGATGTCCAACCAATAGCAGAACAGCTAGCATGCTCTTTCAGCGCCACGAGACCCTCACGGATGATGCTGCCGCACTCTACCAATCCTAATTGATTGAAGTTCTTCACTCAATGGCACCCATATTCATCTGCTACATCTATTTTTGTTTATGTCGGTCGCTCATTTTTTCTTAGTAGGTGCACCCATTGTGGGTTCCTATGACAAGTATTGCTCCTGGAAGTACCTGAGGCGCTGAGACATACAATGGGTTCCATTTCAGCCCTGCAGGTGTGGCTCGGCATGCTGGGCCGCTGCAGTGAGGTGCTAGTCGGACTGTTTATTTCCAGGTTAACTTCTGTCTTCCACTCTACTTTTCGATCACACCTTATGCAGGCACTTTAGCACACACTCGAAGTGCAATCATGCAAAAGTGCCTACACACGGGCACGCTGAGCTGCTCTCACTAAAGCTAAAAATACATAAAGAAAAATTAAATAATAAAATGAGCTCTGATTTGTGAATTTTTTCATTTTGTCAACCATATCGAGCAGATGAATTTCAATAGGACGGAAAAAACAACCACATACGAGGACTATTAATAGAACACATTCAAAAACTACAGATGCTACAAAACAAACAAGGTAGACACAAACCCACAAACAACCTGTGATGTTGGAAGAGCGGATACGCACACGCCAGGTGGTATTTTTTAAAATTTGCATGCGAAGCATAAAATAGATTTTTTAAAAGGCAGGAGATGCAAAAGTCTGTCATAGTCAGTGTCCTGGCTGCGAGGAACAGAGGAGCCCGCAGAGGGTGGCAGGGGGCCAGTGATGGCAGCTGGGCACTGCAGCCACGCCCACGCCAGGCAGGTGTCCTTGAAACACCCTTGATAACCAACCAATCACTCATTGCGAAAATGAAGGCCGTATGAGCTTCACCCTTGTCACTGCATCACGATCATATAGTGTTCTTGGGAAAATATACCCCAGTGTTTATGGGGTCATTCAGGGCCATGGGCTGATGCCAAAGAGCCCTTTGCACCTACATTCGCACTTGCACCTATAAGAAGGTGGACATCAGTTTACATTACCTGGACTGAACTGAAAGGCCATGCTACATGTAAGAAATGATCCCATTTCACCATTAAATGCAATCAAACTGTGGACTTTTGGAAAACTGGATGTGTTTCGACCACCTCAAGCAATCAAATCAACTCAGAAGCGAGTTCCTACATTCTCTAGTTTTAGACTATAAAAACTATGGGGCACTTTCCCTGTGATACCCTGAGAAACCCTTGCGCCACCATGGATGCGCCATATTTACAATACAGCGCACCATGGCGCAAGGATTGACAGATGCGTCAGAAATTCTGACGCATCTGTTGGGGCAAAAGTCATGCATTGCTGGAGTTGTGTCGCAAGCACGACGCAACTCTAGCAATGCATTTTGAGGCTTATTCCCAATACACTGTGTCACTCCTTACGCCTGCTTCAAGCAGGCGTAAGGTTTTGACGCAGTGACGTCCTAAAAGTCACGCAGTGAAATCATATAGATTTCACTGCATCACTTTTACGAGGCTTTCCTGCATGGGAATGCCTACTCTGCATACAATTTACCTGACGCAGGTATAATGTCACGCAAAGCTTTACAATGTGACGCATCTCCCTAGATGTGTCACGTTGTAAATAAACTGCATGTTTTACGCTGCTGTTGCATCACAAAAGTGACGCAACGGCAGGGCAAAAATGTCGCAAGGGGCTTGTAAATCTGCCCATATTTTTAAAAAAAATCTTTTTTCATACCCTCTTTTAGTGCCCTTAGTGCATGCTTTTCTTTCAGCTGCCGTCTGAAGAGAGGTGACCATATGTCACCACCTGGTACTAAGATCTTAGACATTCCACCTTTGGGGGAAGGGTCTTCTCGGTGGTCGCCCCCTCAAATTGGCTCCGCTGGCCCTGGCCATCCGCAATGAAGCCTCCTTGCTTAAGTTTAACAGAGGGCTGAAGACATGGTGGATGGCGAATGCACTGATTTTAGGCGCCCTCACTTTGTCGGCCTCTCTCAGTTGTTGGGTTCATGTCTTCAGCCATGGACCAGTTTTTCCGTGAACCATAGGACTGACCACCAAGATGACCCTCTAGAGAACGTTTTACTTTAAATAAATAACTTAATTAATGAATACATTTATGCACACCGTTACCGGCTGGAGCATGATACAGAACATATACTGAATGGGTGAATGAAAGGAAGAATCAAAGTCCTCATACTAAATGATCCCAGGCGTAGCTATAGTCGATCATTCGTAAGGTGTACCCAGTCAGAAGTCCACTTGTACACTGGCAATGCCAGGGGTCAGCTGGCAGTAGGTGCCTCTCCGGTCCAGGCCATTGAACTCGTTGACTGCTACATGAGCCTTGCTACTCCCTCGGTGGACGCCCGTATCCTGGATGACTTAATGTGCCGTACCTGATGTAGGTACGGCTACCCCTCGCTCAGCTCTCACACAGTGGCGTAGGAAGGGGGTGCGGTGGGTGCGGGCCACCCCGGGTGTCATCACTGAAGGGGCGGTGACAAAATGGCAAAAATATGTGTTTTAAAGACATTTTATTGCCATTTTGTCAAGTCTGGGGTGACAAGTGTCATCACTGAGGGGGGTGACAAAATGGCAGAAATATGTGTTTTAAACTCATCTTTTAGACATTTTGTCAAGCCTCGGGTGACAAGAAATTTTCCGCACCAGGTACCACCTAACCTTGCTATGCCACTGCTCTCACACAGAGCAGTTACGGCTGGCGTGATCCACCATGGGTGGAGAGCTTCATGTGGACTGCACTGAGTAGCCCTCCTATATTTAGGACATCTCTAACTCAACCAATTTTTTTAAAGAGACAAAGTGAACCTGAGCTCCCATTTATATGCACCTGAACAAGCTAAAGGAACAACGGGTATTCCATGATTTGCTCAAAGAAAGCAAAGTGTGCATCTTAGGGTTAGTAATCAAAAGAAACCCACAAGCCATACAATTTTCCATATTCTACCAAGCACCAGGGTCCTCAGTGTACAGTAAAACAACAGTAGGTTACCTTTTCAAAATTAGCAATTTGAAATGTTGTAATTTTGGGGAGGTTTCCTATGTTAGATCATGCAGAGCTGCATCACATTAGTAAAGTTTTTTAAACAGGAAAGGACACACGTAGCACAATAATTCAAGGAAATTTAGAAAATATATTTGTAACTCATTGAAACAATGGAATTAGGTAGTCAAATGTCATAAAGGGTGCAATGTAGAGTGCTCTGTGCACAAAGAAAATGTACACAAGATAAGGGTGCAGAGCAATTTTGAATAAAAGGTTGTGTTAGAAATGGACTCTCTACTTCGCCGAGGTATGCACCCTGTCCAGGTAGCGGGTCCACTACTCTAGTCATGGTAAGGTAGATACACGCCAAAAGATAACCTGTGCTCACCCTCTGGTAGCTTGGAACAAAGTAGCCAGGCTTATCTAAAGAGACAATGTATAAAGTATTTGTGCAACACACACATACAGTAACACAATGAAAACACCACAAAAAGACTCAACACCTAGTTAGAAACATAGACATTAATTTTATGAATACATAAAGACCAAAATGACAAAAATCCTAAAAGTACAACCGGAGTTATGAATTGTTGAATATTAAATGAAAATGTAGTGCTTAAAATCATAAAATGCCAACAGGGGAGTTCTGGTCGTGCTTGACCTGGGCAAATCCAAACATTCAGGTCGACCACGATGGAGCACAGGTTGGATACAGAGACCAGCCTTAAACATCTGAAAACAGTACCCTTGGAGGGGGCTGCATTGACGTCAAGAATGAGATGCAAAGAGCAGGGAGGCGAAGTGCCGTTGTCGATCCAAGCGATTTGTCACTGATACTTCGCCGTCGAACTGTGCACTCTGGGAAGTTTCGGCATTGAGCAGCGCTGAAGATGGGTGATGCGTCATTGTCGAGCTGCACACTGGGGAAAGCTTTGGCATTGAACAGCATTTAAGACTGGAGATGCGTCATCTTCGTGTGAAATGGGCCAGTTCCAATCGGCACAACAGCGGCGATGCGTTGGTGTTGAGAACTACAGCACATAAAAACCTCACTTCCAGGGGTCTAGGACTGGATTGGCATCACTTAGCAGGGCAGGACTCACAGATGGCAGAGGCCAGGTGCTGTTACTGGGTTTCAGGAAGTCTTTGATGTCCCTGAGACTTCAGAACAGGGGGCAAGCCAGCATGCCCTTAGGGTCACTCTAGGTTCAAGTGAGTTCAGTCCTTTTCATCAGCAGGCCAGAGGGAAGCAGGCAGCACAGCAGCACAGCAGAGACGAAAAGCAGTTCTTTCAGAGCAGCAGTCCAGCAGAATGGCCGTTCTTGCAGCATCACAGCAGTCCTTCCTCCTGGCATAGCTGTGCACTCGTCCAGTAGCGTCTGATTTAGTGGGGTCAGAGCCCCAGTACTTATACCCAGTTGTGCCTTTGAAGTGGGGATGACTTCAAAGAAGCGTTGTTAAAGTGCACAGAAGTTCTTTCTTTCTAGCCCTGGCTCCAGACTCACAACAGGGGGTAATCAGTCCTTTATGTGAAAACAGGACACTGTCTATTCAAGTGTAAGTGTCAGCTGATCCCTCCCTTCCTGACCAGGAAGAGGCATCATAATGCAGATGAGTTCTCAGACATACATACCCTTCTTATGTTTGTGGCTGCCTAGAGGGAATGCACAATGTGTAGCTGTCATGCTCCCCAGATGTGTATTGGAGAAGGACTGCAGGCACACAGAGCAGTAAGAGCAGAGAAAGGTCCACTTTCTAAATGTGGCATTTCTAAAATAGTAATGGTTAATCCAACTTTACCAGTAAAGACGATTTATCATTACCTTTCCAAAAAAATAAAACATGCCACAGCTGCTCCTTTTTAGTCAGGAATTACAGCTTTGAAGTGTATTGAGAATTACCAATGGTAATCTATGAGAAGAGTAGGCCTTAAAGTAGTGAAAAACAAATGTAGACGTTTTTCTCTATCAGGACATGTAAAACTTAAAAGTACATGTCCTACCTTTCACTTACACAGCACACTGCTGTATGGGCTACCTATGGCATATTATAAGGGTGACTTATGTGTAATAAAAGGGGAATTTAAGGCTTACTAAAGGGTTTTAAAAACCAAGTCGAAGTGGCAGTAAAACTGCACACACAGGCCCTACAGTGGCTGGGCTGCGACAGGTTTGAAAGCCAACTTCTGTGGGCGGCACAATCAGTGCTGCAGGCCCACTTGTAGCGTTTAATTTACAGGTCCTTGTTATATGGTATACCACAGGGACTTCCAAGTAAACTGTGAACTAAATCTCCCAATCAGGTGTAAAACAACAATACCATCTTATAGAGGAGAGGGCACATGCACTTTAGCACTGGTTAGAAGCCCTGAAGTGCTCAGAGTTCTGAAGCCTACAAAAAGAATTCAGCAAAAAGAGGAGGAGGACGGCAAAACGTTTGGGGTGACCCTTCAGAGAGGGCCATTTTCCAACAGGTAGGTTTGTCTCAACAGTAAATACATGTTGCAAACATAAGTTTGGGTAAAGAACCTAGTAGACAAGTGCTAGTTAGTGTTAATTAAATATGGGGGTCCTTTGTATGTTTATCAACACTATGACCCATTCGAACTAATCGAAAAAAACTGTGAGTTATCATGAGGAC
Organism: Lissotriton helveticus; assembly: GCF_964261635.1. Classification (NCBI taxonomy): domain Eukaryota; kingdom Metazoa; phylum Chordata; class Amphibia; order Caudata; family Salamandridae; genus Lissotriton; species Lissotriton helveticus. Next base: position 169,399,507 of record NC_136059.1, on the reverse strand, counting down.
TGAAATAGGTTAAAAGGCATCTGAGATGGGCCCAAATTTAGGGCCTCATTTATGAGGCTGTGCGTCACTTTTACGCTGCTGGTGCGTCACTTTTTGTGACGCACCAGTGGCATAAAAAATGCGCCTTGTTGCGCCATATTTACAAAGTGACGCATCTAGGTAGATGCGTCACTTTGTAAACTCCTGCGCCACATTATACCTGCGCCAGGTATAATGTATGCAAGGGGGGCATATTGACGCAACAAAGGGTCGTAGAAGTGACGCAGTGAAATCTATAAGATTTCACTGCGCCATTTCTTGGCCGCTAATGCGTCAAAATCTTACGCCTGCTTCATGGCAGGCGTAAGTCTGATGCAGGCACTAACAACATGGGACTTGCCCATCTGAAAGGACGCATTCCTGAAGTTGCGTCACTTTTGTGACACACTCCAGCAATGCGTCACTTTTGAGCCTACAGATACGTCAGAAATACTGACGTATCTGTAACTCCTTGCAACATGATGCGTCATATTATAAATATGACACATCAATCATGACGCAAGGAGGGCACACTGAGAAGTGACGCTTCGTTGATTTCATGCAGCGATGCGTCATTTCTCATAAATGAGGCCCCTGGGATCCTTGCACCTAATTCTAAGAGTCAGAATAGGCGTCTCAACTGGCATAGATAAAATAACATCCAACCAATCAAGAATATGAACACGTAGAGCAAGTCCACAAGAAAATGCTATCAATAGGGTCTCTCCAACCAAGTTGCATGTCAAAGCGGCTGCAACTGACACTATCCACAGTGTACTGAGGTCCTAAGTGTGTTCAAAACAATGGGGGAAACCTGTAGCTACTTAGTCTACAATGATCCAGTCAAATATTAATGGACACACACCTTATTTTGTCTGCAAAACCAAATTCTTCAAATCAAAAAACAGTCTTCTTGATCCCTATAACAGTGGAGTTGATATTTGTATTGAAGAAATATATAATTGAAATGATGGATGGAGTTTGAGTTGAAGAATTGGTATTTAGTGATATTAATTTGTTGCAAACACCAACTCGACCATTATCAGGATTAAGAAAACGGCGTTTTGGTTTGAAGGATTCAGTAACGCAGCTGAAATACATTGTATGACAAAAATAATTGATTGGATTATTGTAGACTAATTACCTACAGGTTATTCCTTCCACTCAAAGTTCCCACTGTTTTGAACACTTTTGTAGCCCAGATTCTAGAGGGTTATTTTGGCTTCCCCAGGTTTTGTGTATAGAGGTCCTAAGTATGGTCCCCGAGCCCACACCTGACCATAGATTAATTAACATATGGCCTCTACCTGCTCAGTATCTCCTACGAATGAATGCACTTTGACTCAGGTGAAGAGATGTGAGAGTTAGCACCATCACAACTGTCGGGACAAAATGATATGGAGAAAGGATGTGAGCACAGAACTATTTATAAGGCCACAGATGAAGTTGTTGCTAATTGAGGAGGGTAATGTGACAATAAATACATGGTGAGCTGGAAGAGTCAGCAAAGAGCATGAGTCATCTCCATGTGTCTCATAATGAAAAATATAAACTCTATTGAAGAACCAAATTATTTGGTCCCTTGAAATCAAATTTGTCACCAGGTAGCGAACTTAGAGGCAATGCAGTGACCTTTCAGCAAATTGTCCTGACCTCCCTCTTAGTTAAGGTGAGTCTATCAATGTAGGAGTTGGGTTGCTCCTCTAATTGGAAGCAATTTGTTGCAATCTGCTGATCTCTTCAAGTTTCTCAACATCAAAGCAAAAAATGAACCTTAGCAAAACTGGTACTGCAAGGTTCTGTGGGGAAGGAGACACTCTCTGTTTCATGGCTACACACCTGCTGGGTGCAAAATGGTTAATCCAATCACTTATGATTGGTTTCCCGTGTTTCCATGTGTTTCTGACCAGACCTTTCCTGAGTAATCTGTATGATATTAGGAAACTTCTGGCTGCACATTTGTGCATTAAGCAGTCCTCTCGGTTTTGCTCCAGCAATCAAGCCCCAGACACATGGGCGATAGGCGCCTTTCCTTTCTGCAGCCAGGGTGTGTGCGCTAAATATTCACTTGCGTTCAATGGAGCAGGTCTTGACAACAAATCCTGTTCAGGTATTCTGGTACGTCACTGCTAAATGTAGAGGTGGTTCCCACTTCAAATGTATGATCTTAACATGGAGTGGGTTCTCTATGTCTCACCTTCACAACCCCGAGATCCTTTTCACTGGGCTCTGTGGAAGCCTTTTAAGTTAGTTGCTGGCCTGGAAGCTGAACGCCTAGATCTTTAATGACGGTTTCTTACTCTTGATTCAGTGATTCAGCCCGCCATTTATATCACCTTTCATTTATTTATTTATTGATTCAACCTAGCGGCTGATTTTGTTCCTAGACCTTCATAGTGATTGCATCTTAGATGTTTGTTGATGGGCACCAGGTCTTCCTAGACCACTGGTGCTGGTATGCATTGCAGATCAGTAAATATGCAAGGGTTATAAAGAGGTCCATAATACATCAAAAGAGAATTCATCTTTTTATTTCAATAAACCTTTCAGTACATAAAAAGGTACTGGATTAAAGCAGAATGGTTGGAGTACAGGGTGTGTTCACTGTAAAAGAGTCACGGTATAAATCTATAATCGTAGAAAATGATATATTATATAAACCACCAACAATTAAAATATTAAAGATTTCATTACTTTGCATTTCGTGAAAGTGAATTTTAACTCAGTGAGCTGCTGTTTGCTGCTGGAGGAGTGGGGACTTCATCACCCAGGCTGCACTGCTGTTCCCAATGGAGGGAGGAGGAGCCTACGCGCATAAAGCGCGCATCCAGGTCCCATGCCCAGGCGATGACCACACCGGGCCGGATTGGATTTTGTGCTGTTGATCTCGCTGGCTAAGGATGTGGAGAAGTAAGTCAACAGCCATGTGTTCAAAACCTTCAGTTCCCCAGGAGGGACTAGCCAGTAAAAAATCTATAATTAGCTCTTTGACTTCTATGGTTGGCGTGATTACAGACGAGATAACTACATTGGAGAAGGAGCTTGGTCTGCATGTTGGCTTAGGCCGGGCTGCCTACTGATACGAGTAGGTCTACGCCAGGTTTCTTAGACATGCCGCCACTTGATGTTAACCAGGGCTTAGCCGAGGAGGGTGCAAAGAAAATGAGGCATGTAACAGTCCACTGGGCTCAGGCTGAGGGAGAGGATTCTCCCTCTGATTTAGAACCACCTGCACATAAGACGAAATGGAAGGACGTGGTCTCAAAACCCACTCTGTGGGGAGAAGGAAGCCCAGGGTCCAGCAGTCCGAAAGTACATTATGCCGGGAGGGCAGCAAACAGGCAGCGGATAAAAACGTTGGCAATCTCTTAGATAAACTGGCTGCCAGAATCAAAGTTTTAGTTAAGGCGTGCTTCGACAAATGTCTGCCTAGATTGGTGTACATTGAGAATGCGGTCACGCATCTATTATCCATACAGTAGTGACCCAATAGAACAACATTACAATTTGGGGTGCTCAACACAACCAACTGATTTGATCTCAGCGGGCAGGGTTGTTCCCAGGACTCTTCTGGAAGGCAATTTGTCTCAAAGGGTTGATGTATGGGGTGTTTCCAGAATCAGACCGAGTTAAGCTGTATTGCCCCCTCACCAAGCACTGGCGCCCTGCTTATCTCCAACCACCTGTTCTCCACCTGCGGATGGGGCCACCTACCGTCCTACTAGCTGAGCTCAGGCCCCATCTGGTAGGGTAGAGCTGTTATGTGTCATCAAGAAGTAGACAAAAATGGAGGCTTGAAGGATGGTCAGCTTCTTAACTTCCCCCTGAAGCCATTCCGTTAGTTGTTGTCCTGAGGAATGTACCATATTTATGGGAGGGGGTGAGGGAAAACTACTCAGAACTAAAGAATAAAGTTACCCATTAGTTTAGTACACACGCTGGGGAGGATGTTTCTTTTAGGCAGTCCATTAATATTTTGAGGAGGGTATCCTGGATTGGCCAAGATCGCGAACGTTGGGATGGAAATAGCATGGTTGTGAACTTTAACCCGGTGGGGAAAGCCAACTGTTTATTAGCCTTTTCAATCTTCAACCATCAAGGTTTTACCATTAGGGTTTTTTTTATAAACCCCACAATCTCCCCAAATGTGATCTTTTTTAATAACCCTCTCCTGCTGTCTCAGATATACAGTTGAGATCCCCCACTGATCACTGGTGCTTGTAATGTTCAAACTTTAACCCATTTTGAGCCTTTGAACATGTTAGGGCAGGTAGAGTGACTAGATAGAGTAATGCCCATCTCCCCATTTTAGCGCGGATCCCTCACTCAGCCTAAACGGTGCTGTGACTCAATACCTAAATCTGGCTTTAATTTTTGGAGCTGGAATATTGCCGGTCTAAGTACTAAAAAATCGGAATCCGCATGGCTTATAATTATACCAGATTATGATTTAAAGGCTTCCAGGAAACATGGGCCATTACAAACTCCCTTTCCATGGATGGGTTTCAATGCATTTCCATTCCTGCGACGACTTCTCTCTCAGGGAGACCCAAAGGAGGCTTGCTAATTTTGGTAAACTTATCCTTTATTTGTAAGGTGCAGGGGCTCCAAACATAGTCCCCCAACTGTTTTTGTTCAGTTTTCTGATAGGCTGGGTTCTTTTAGTTCTTAATATCTATAACAACATTTCCTCCTCTAATACAGCAGAACACTTAGAATTATTAAGGTTTTTAGAAAGCACAAGTGTCGCTGGTCTCTTTTATGGACGTTTTTGATGGGAGATTTTAATATTCAGCCATGCCAGGGTCTCTGCCACTTTTTGGATTCTAACTTTTCTAACACCCCTAATAATGCTTTCCATCACACATCCTAGGCTGGGAGATCTTTTAAATTGTTGTTTGAGTGATTTTATCTTGCTGTGCACGTTGGAAGTGTTTGATTTATACTGGTCTAGTTCCCTCCCATCAACCTGGATGGGTTGTGGTTGCTCGACTGTGGCAAATTTTATATTTGTCTCACGTAATATGATTACTAATATTAGTAAAAAAATCTTTTGGGAATCTTACGGTGCATCCCTTGGGTTTTAGCAACCATATCCCAATCATACTTAAGATGAGGTGATGGCCTTTTCTGAAAGGGCCCCCCACAAACGTAATGTAAGAGATTGAAATTGTCTTAGGTTGTTCCAGAGTCCCTTAGTCCTACTCTCAGAGAGAGATGTGCCCTGAAACTTGATCTGTGCCTTGTTAGGACCGCAGCTGCACAGGATATCTTAAGAGCTTTCCTATCAGTCTCTAAATTTGTTCATTCTTGGCTATTGGCCCCCTGGCGGCCCAGCCCTTATACTGTTCCTAGGTCGATTGATAAAGGATGTTCTAATGGCCACAAAAATCTTCGTAAGGCCTTGAAGTCTCAAAGAAGGGATAAACACCAGATTGGCAGGTTTAGAATGATCTATAGATCAGAGATTCAGAGGAGAAAATTAGGGGTTAGGAACGAGGCATTTTAGGAGTTACTCCTAGCCTGCACCCTAAATTATTTTTCAAAGTTTGGGGAAATAGTCAAATGCCCTTTTTTCTCAGTGCTAATTTGGGTTGAGACAATGGTGTTAATCACTTTGAAGGGATTCATAACATTGATTGTGAGGCTTGGTATGTGAACCCCTTATGGTAGAAGTTGTGTCAAGGCTGGGAGTCACTCATGAAGAAGTAAAGTTGACTATTTCAGGGCTCTCGTGCCATAAGAGTCTCAGTCCAGATCAGCTACCGTAGGATCTCTTTCTGAGCGAACTAGACTTGAGGGCCCCATTGTTAATAGCATCAATGCAGCTTTTGTGAAGGGAATTACAACATTATGATCATTTTCAGTAATTATTCTCATTTTCAAAAAGGGAGGTAAAGCGACCTAATTTCAGGAACTTACTCTATTGTGAGGGTGGTTGGGAGGGTGATTCCCAACAGGCTTTGAGCATGTGCTGAGGAGAATGATATTCTATCTGACCTGCAGTATGGTTTCAGACCGGGCCTGAATACCAGTGACCAATGCTTGAACTTACTTGTTGTTAGCAAACATGTGGTAGCCAGACCAGGGTCACTCCACTTGGCATTTATGGATTTTACATCTGCCTTTGACAGAGTCAATTGGGCTAAGCTATGGACAATGCTAGTATCTATGTAGGTGGACCATAATATTGTGAACGTTCTTAGGACCTGCATTCCAACATGTCTGCTAATCCCCGCTATAGCAACAACGACTCTTGTACAAAGCTGTTTCAAATTAGGGGGAGAGTCCATCAGGGATGTATTTAGGCACTGTTTCGTTATACTTGAGATCTTAATAGTTTGCACGGTACCCTTCTGCTGAACAAAGCTGACTTCCCTTTGTGGGGAGTTGCCCCCCCCACCCACCTTATTATATGCTTTTGGTGCATTTTTAGGTCAAGCATTAGAGCCTTCTTGTATATACTTTAGTATATACTTTAGTATATAGTTATATGTGTATGTACTTTTTGGGCTCTGGAGATCAGCCCTAGGACTTGTATGCTTCCACTTAGGGACTTTTTTTCTGTTCAACTGCCTCTATTTAACTGTTGGATAGAAAACGACAAGCAGAGGTCAGTAAAATGCCATTATTGCTTTTTGCTGAGCGACTTTATTTTTTTAATTTTTCTGACTACTGCCTCTATTTAACTTTCTTGATAGAAAACGACCAGCAGTGGTCAGTAAAATACCAGAATCACTTTAGCATACTCTAGATCCAATCCGTAGAAATTGTCTTCCACGAGCAACCGTACACAATAATATTTTTTTCAAATCTTGTATTTTCAGTGATATGACCACCGAAGGCTCTGCTTTTATGTTAAAAACAGAGCTTTGGACTATACCATTTCCTGCTGCTAGGCAATATTTCTCTCCCTGTGTTCCCATACCTAGCCTGTCACGCAGTTTGGTGCTTACTTTCCCTCCATGTTAAAGAACAGTAGATGTTTCAGCACCCAGGCTAATGTGCTGCATAGCTAAATACGGATGTATGACATTACAACGCATGCTTTTACCACGCATGCCTTTACAACGCAGTTTTTACAACGCATACCTTTACAACGCATTGCGCTTTGGGGTGCTGGATAGTGAATAGTTTAATTTACTATTCCAACTCCAGTCCCCATGGATAGTAGGGAAGGTGTTGGATAGTAAATTAAATCTATTCCCTATCCTAGAGCGCCCCCCAGCGCTATGCGTTGTAATGACATGCGTTGTAATAGTTGCGTCGTAAAGGCACTGCGTGGTAAAGGTTGTGTTGTAAAGGATGTTTCCCTTAAATACATATAAGGTCCCAAAGGCGAGACCGATTGCATTGCAAATGCTTGTTGTTATCAAGTCATTTGTGATGATAATGACCCCCAGATCTATGAAATCAAGAAAGTTTAAAGCAAATGGCCAGGTTTTTGCCCAGGTCCCATCTTTTCCATACGTACGGATCACCAGTGATAGCGCATGAACCTAGTCTCCGCTCAGTATGAGCAAGTGGAACACCTTCTGAAGGGCAAGTGCAGCCTTGCTTGGATTTGCATCAAGACTAGGAAAGATCCCGCTGGGAGGTTTATTGGAATTGTATCAGGCAAAATGCGTATTTGTAGGAGACGTCTGGGGCACATGGAAATGACCTCTCTGCAGCTAACCGAAAATACATTTTGTAGAAGATTGCCATACGCGCCCCAGTGTTTGCCCTCATACATAGCCCTTCAAGAGTAGGGGGCGTCATTATTTGTCAGCTATTGTGGACCTACATCTGCTTATGAGGTGCCTTACAATCTGGATTAGACTACAATATAAACTAAATAGCTGGTTTTGAGGATCGCCCCTCCCTGGATCGATGGAAATCTATCCCATGTTTGAGGTATGTTAGCCACTGTTTTTTCAAATTGGGTAGGAGGGAACTTTTTGACAATCTTGATCATATTTTGAAGCCGATCGCTTGTGGGTTTGCACACATACCTTTTTGTGGACACAATTTTCAAGGGAAGATGATGGGCTATAACACCCCATGGTGCGGGGATATGTCCTTTTGCAGATCACTTTTTCTATTGAACCCTATCTTTGGTTTCTTTTAAATGCTTATCGCTATTTTTTGTTAATTCATTTCAGGTTTAATATGTCTCATTGGCTACTATTGAGTCCCATTTTTAGCATGAGTGACAGACACCCCACCCCTTGTGGATGTGATGGCAAGTCCCCTGAAGACACACTGCATTTTGTCATGTTTTATAGATTATATAAAAAGTTTCATCTGGATTTTATTGTTCCTCTGAAATGGTGTAAGATTTTAAGCAGGTTCACTCAGTTTTATTGTAATTGAGTTTCTATCTTTTTAGCCGCTGAGGTTAAACAAAGAACATTGATGGTAAGACAAATTTGAACCAAATCTTTTTTTATATGTATTTCTACCTGGCCATGAATTTTGATTATTGTGTGTTTTTATCAAATGTGGTTGTCCTATTTTGTCTGTTGTTTTATGTACTTTTTATAGTTATGAACATTTTTAGATCAAAAAAAGGAATACTTCCATCGGAGAACAGACAATTGTCATTAATCTGTTAAATAATATGCTATCAGTAGTCCATTCTGCACAGTCACCTTCATCAGACTTGTGGTCATATTATGGAACAAAACAGCTATATTCACAGCAAAAAACAAGTGAACATATATCACACTCCAGAACTACTATATCAGTTTGCCTTTTTCTTACGATCCCCATGGATTTTTCACCTTTTTGTAAAGCTTTGCTTTTGCTGGGTTTATGATTCTGGGACACCTGCATTCAGTGTCACAGTGTTTGTCCTCTGTCCCTAAACATGTACTTTGAAATCTGTTACACCCAGTCAGTTTAACTTTTCAGAATGACCATGGCAAGATAGCACAGGAAGTTCACCATTGGTGATATAAATGTCATATGTAGACTGCTGTGCGTATTTACACCACCCAGATATATGAGAAAAGTGTATTGTTCCAAAAAACTCCATTGTGTCCTGGTCAGGCACCAAGTTTAAATCACTTTAGGGGCCCGAATCACATAACTAACTTAAGACAAAAACCTTAAACTTACTACTTTTGCTATTCACAGAAGGCATTTAGTAGAAGTAAAGTTAGGATTTTGTCTTAAGTCTGTCTTAAGTCTTTCTGAAGTCTGTCCTACGTTTGTCTTAAGTTTGTCTTAAGTCTGTCTTAAGTCTGTCTTAAGTCTGTTCTAAGTTTGTCTTAAGTCTATCTAAGTCTTTCCTACTACTTTTGGTATTCACAGAAGGCATTTAGGAGTAGTAAAGTTCGGATTTTGTCTTAAGTTTGACTTAAGAGACTAAAGACAAACTTAGGACAGACTTAAGACAGACTTAAGACAGATTTAAGACAGACTTAAGACAAAATCCTAACTTTACTACTACTAAATGCCTTCTGTGAATACCAAAAGTAGTAAGTTTAGGATGTTGTCTTAAGTTAATTCTGTGAATCGGGCTCTAGTAGGCTAAGCCATGATCTTTGCCATGTGTAAGTCATTCCTAAAAGTGGGTTGCCAGCCGACAAGGCTGGGTATTTAATCCATAACTATGTAATATATTAACAGCCACGGCCTGTGCAAGTAAGTGCGGTGGGGCTGGGGTTGGGATGAAACGACAGGTGACTAAGAGGGTAAATTAAATAAATAATACATTTTCCATTGTGGTTGTCTGTCGAAATTCACCCCAACCCCCCCCCCCCCCCCCCCCCCACCCCCGCAACACCCTCTCTACCCCCAGTTGGCTCACTGGTCGTACCTGCACGAGCCGCGGCTGCATATTGAATATTAACGAAAAGTGTGATGCCATAGTTGCAGGTTACCAAAAGATGTGTGTCATTGTGTAGGCCCTAACCCATTTTCCATGAGCAGGTTACATTGCAACTAAAAATTGATTTTCACAGTTTAGGACATTGTAGAAAAATAAATCAACATTGTTTTGATTTCAAAAGGCTAATCCAAAAATGGAATTTGAAAAGGGTGAAGTAACTTTTAAAAAGTGTACTTTGTGCTGCCTGAGAGCAAACTGTGATTAACACCAGTTTGCCTGTCAGTGCTTGTCATTAGCATCCCACAGTAGGTGTAAGTGACTGTGAGGTGATGCAGCTGCTTCTGATATTGTGACACTAGAGGGCAGCTTGACCAAGAAATGACACAAAGAAGCTTAGCAACCAGAGCTGCTCTGGTTTGTGCCAGTGGGAAAGAGCAATCCCCAGTATTATTTACTGAATATGGCCTGCTGCTTCTCTCTTCCCCTGTAAGGCTCTCTTTAAGGCATCCTAGTGCCACCCACAGACCTCTTCTCCACAGTGCAGAGGCGCTTGCATGCTGTCTCGCACAGGCATTGGGCAAAATCCTATGTATCAACAATTTCACAAATAGGATGTATGTTGTACAGTGCAACACACATGAAACATGTGAAATGTAAGTAGAATTAAAAAGCCGGCCTCTAGGCGAAATTAATTTTGTAATCAAAGCCTAGTCTAACAAGTTTAGTAGATAGCGCTTTGTGTCAAAAACCAGGGGTAGGCTACCATGGGGCACCCAGGTACCATCCATGGTGCCAATCGAGGCCGCTGCGGGTAAGAGTGGTGGGGTGGGGGCAGGGTGGGGCACGGGGAAGTCCACAGACGATGTTGAGGGAAAATAAAATTCAAAAAAAGAAAACCACTTACCTTTCACTTGCTGCATGGCCAAGTCGGCGAGTAGTAGATTTCTACCGCTCTCACCTGAATCGGCTGCAACTGCATGGAGCCCCGCTTTTGAAGCAAAACAGCGCAAACTGCGATTTGTGCTACAAAACGTGTACTTTTCCTGCAAAAACTTTTATTTACACTAGAAAATAAATCCCATGTCAAGACTTTGGTCTGGTTCGTGTCACAAGGCATGCCTTTGCACCTGCACCAGCTCTTAATTAATCTGGCCTTATATATTACTGATGAGCATTTAACACAATCATCTCGTCAGGCCACATTGTGATCGCTGTATGCTGTTGGGTTTCTATGAAAATAGTTTCCTCAAAGTTATTAGCATTCACATTGCTGTGCCAATAGGTGGCCATATGGACATTCATAGACTCAACCAGTGCCTTCAGCACACATTGGACTAAAGGTGGCTTAATTACTCCATATTTTATGGAACTGTAGCCCAATTCTAAGCTCTGTTGCATTCAGGAGACATTCTTCTCGCTTTGTGGGGCCATAAAGGTAATTAGTAGACCTGGTATGGCTGTCAGCTAATGTACCATTACCTCCTCGTCCGTCTTCCTCTCCAAAGTAATTACCCATGAGCCTCCGGCTCCCACAGAAACTCCAAGTCAAATTTTACATTCTAGTCTCCCTCTCCCTCTCCCAATATGGTCCCCGGTGGCAACAGCAAATCCCATAAAGGGACATCGAAACAGACAAACGATCTGTTTTTTAGTTTCTGCACTACCCCGAGTGCTGTCTGCCTGCGATGCAGGTGAGTGGGGTTGGGTCCGGCGTTGGCTGGACTCTGGTTCCTGTGGGGTTTGGTGTCGGGGAATGTTGGTTGCGTATTGTGTTTTCTTTTTCTGTTCCCCTCATCTGCCTCTTCTTCGGGTCCTGCTCTAGCAGACTCGGGGTTTCGGGAGGAATTGGTTCGCTTGGGGAGCCGGCCTCTGTTGCGGGGAAGCGAGCATATTGACCCTCTTTAGTGGTCTTTTCTACAATCATGCTGCCTTTCTATCGACATTGCGCGGCGCTGGAATTTGCTTTCTATCCCCATTGGTAGGCGGTGTTGCTGAGCTTCTTCGCCTTGCCTTACCTGTTTGTTTGATCCTCCGCTGCATATTTCTTTGTAGGAGGGGTCTGGCGGCTTCATTGGGAAGGCGCGCCGGACTTCCTCCACTTTTGTACTTGTATTGGGGGCGTGCAGTGGGAGGGTTTGTTGGTTGCCATGACGACTTGAAGCCTTTATCTCCCGGTCATGTTTGCAGTTTCCTACCTGTCTGGGTTCATTTGGATTTACTGGTCATGGAGGGTGGTTCGTCTGCTGGGGCTGCTCCTGGCTTATTGGATGTGGCTTCTGGTTCTGGCATGACTCTTCCTTCTTTGGATGTGTTGCAAATGATGATTGATTCTGCAGTGGCTGCTGCTTTGCAGGACAAGATGGCTGTTCCTCCTGCTAAGAAGGCTAGGGCTGATGATGCTCCTGCTCCTGACTCTGACACGGAGGAAGATGTTGACGTCAAGGGGCGTTTTGTGCAGGGTGCCGACCTTAAGGTGGTGCTTGGTCACATTCGCAAGAATTTGGTTTTTCCTGATTCTGTTGTGCCTTTGGAGGATGATTTATTTGCACAACATCAGCGTCCTGAGCCTGAATCTTTGCCCCTTCATTCTTCTGTTTTGAAGGTTTTGGAGACGGAATGGAAGGATGTGGACAAGGGATCTTTTCCACGTTATATGTATAAACGCTATCCTTTGCAGGACTTTTCCGTGAAGTTTCCTTCCTCAGTTAAGGTTTATTCCTTGATGGCTAGTATGTCATCTCATGGGACAGTTGTTTCTGAGGATTCCTCTCCTGCTGACCCGGTGGATTGTAAGGTGGATGGTGCGGTAAAGCGCACTTTTGCTGCTGCTAATTTTTCCATCCGGACAGCGGCCTATTCCTCTTACGCCACCATGGACCAGGGGGAAGATGTGTCTTCTACGCTGGCTATGATGGAGCAGCAGGTTTGTCTGCTTTCTGATGTGTCTTTTGATTCCTTGGGGGCGGCGGCTTCTGCGGCAGGATCTTCTGTCGCTGCAAGGAGGCAGTTGTGGCTCCGCTCCTGGAAGGCTGATGCTACGCAGAAGGGTCTGTTGATGAAGATGCCCTTTACTGGTGTTAAGCTGTTTGGTTCCCCTTTGGATGATATGGTGAAGAAAACGGCGGAAGACCGAAAGCCGCTTGCTCCTGAACGGACTGGTCGCTTCCGTGCTTTTGGTTCACAGAGGGCTTTTGATCCTTCACGAAGGGGCCGTGCGAGTCAGCCCTTTCGTGGGAGGGGGCGTGGCAGGGGTGCTCCTTCCTTTGACAAGTCCCGGTTCTCCGGCACTTCTGCCTTCTCCTCTCCTGCTTCAAAATCATGACTGGGCTGCTCCTGGAGAAGGTCCGGTTGGGAGTCGTCTAAGTTTCTTCCGAGACTCTTGGTGCTAGACTGTTTCAGATCAGTGGGTCCTTCAGGTGGTTTCGAAGGCTTTTCATCTTAGGTTTACCCAGACTGCCCCAGACTGTTTCAGGTCCACTCCTTGTCCCAGAGACACTCTGAAGAAGGTGGCGCTTTGGAAGGCATTGAATCCCTGGTGCAAAAGAGAGCGGTGATTCCCGTACCAGGGGATCAATTGGGGTTGGGAGTTAATTCCATTCTGTTCCTGGTGTCCAAATGCACAGCGGATCTCAGACCTGTGATGGATTTGAAATGGGTGAATACTTTCGTTCCTCATCAAAAATTCAAGATGGTTTCTCTCAAGGGGATCCTTCCTCTTGTTTCTCAAGGGGATTTTCTGGCCTCAATAGACTTAAGGGATGCATATCTCCATGTGCCTGTACACCCCGACTCTCAGAAGTTTCTGTGGTTCTGCTTCATCGGTCGGCACTATCAGTTCCAGCTATTGCCTTTTGGGCTCTGCTCTTCACCCAGGGTTTTTACTAAGGTTCTGGCTCCTCTTGTTGGCCATTTATATGGGGAGGGTATTAGCGTTTTTCCTTATCTGGACGATATCCTGCTCAGGAATTAACTTACATTGGAGCGCTTTTCAAGACTCAGTTGGGGATGGTGTTCCTGCCCCCTGCTCGGATAATGTCTCTGATCTCTGCTGTTCGATCCCTGTGGTTGTGGCCTTCTGCTCCTGTGAGCCTGTGGTTGAGGGTGCAGGGTCTGATGTTGGCGTCTTTGTTGACGGTGCCGTGGGCTCGCCTTCACATGTATCCGGTGGTGTCCCACATTTTTTTGCAGTGGGACCCCTGTTCCCTAGATATGACTGTTTCAATCCCATTGTCATCGGAAATTCGGGTGGTCCTGAGTTGGTGGTTGGACGAGATTCATCTGTCTCGGGGTCGCCCCTTTCTGGTTCTTCCGTCTCGGATTCTCACTACAGATGCCAGCCTGTAGGGTTGGGGTGCTACTCTGTGGGATTCGACGACGCAAGGGGTTTGGTCTCGCTCTGTGATCTCCTGTTCATCCAACTACAAGGAACTGAAGGCGGTTCAGTTGGGCCTGTTGGCCTTCTCAGATCTTCTGTTCGGTCACCATGTGCAGGTCCGGACGGACAATCAAGTGTTGATGTCGTATATCAACCATCATGGGGGTTGCAGGGTTCTTTCCCTCAGTTGCCTCAGTCGTCGGATTTGTTCTTGGGCCAAGTTGCACCTGGCGTCCCTGTCTGTGATTTACCTGCCTGGTCAGGAGAACACTGTGGTGGACAGTCTGAGCCATGTGTTTGCCTCCATGGGTTCTTTGTCCCTGACACACTTGATGTTCGGGAGGTTGAGGCGGATGTTTGAGTCTCCGATTGTAGACCTCTTTGCGTCGCAGTCCAATGCCAAGGTCCGCTGCTTTTGCACAATTATGCCTTGCCGGGGTGCTTGGAGGGTGGATGCCCTGTCATTCCGTTGGCCGCGAGGCCTCTTGTATGCCTTTCCCCCTGTTCCCCCTATTCCAGCTGTCTTGCAGAAAATCAAGAGGGAGGGGTCATTTGTCCTTCTGATTGTTCCGGGGTGGTGTCGTCGCCCTTGGTATCCCCTGTTGTTGGAATTGGCTGTGACATCGGGGTGGGCCTTGCCATTCGTACCTTTCCCTCTGTTGGACCCTCTACTTCCGCTACCTGTGTTCCGATCCCTGGGTCTGCGGGCCTGGCTCTTGAGAGGGAATCCCTGATCCGTGGTGGTTGTTCGATGGCTGTTGCTGGTGTTATTCAGCAGTCACGGAGGCCTTCTACGTTAAAATCCTATGCTAAGCATTGGGACAACTTTGCTTCTTGGTGTCTTCGTCGCGATCTTTCTGTGGCTTCTTTGGACCCAGCTCACATTCTTGGTTTTCTGAATGAGGGTTTTGAGTTGGGTTTGGCCATTAATTCTCTTCGTGCTCAGTGGGTCGCTATTCGGGCATTTCATGTCCTTCCTTTGGTTTCGGTGGCTCCTTTGGTGGCGCGGCTTTTTAAGTCTCTGTCTTTCCAGCGGCCCCGTCCTGTCCTGTGTCCTCCTCCTTGAGACCTTCCTTTGGTCTTGCATTCGTTGCAATCTGCTCCTTTCTAGCCTTTGGAGACAGTTGATTTGAAGTTTTTGACGCTTAAGGTCGTCTTTCTTGTGGCTATTGCTTCTGCCAGGCGTATTGGGGAGTTGGGGGCTTTCCTGCGGTCTGCTCGGTTTTTGGTTGTTTTGGTGGATCGTGTGGTCTTGCGCCCTCATCCTACGTTTGTGCCGAAGGTTGATTCCTTCTTTCATCGGTCTGCTGAGGTGGTCCTTCCTGTTCTTTGCCCGGATCCTTCCTTGGATGAGGAGTGTCTTTTACATCTGTTGGATGTTCGCCGTACCTTGTTGGTTTATTTGTCCCGCATGTCTTCCTTCTGTAAGGTGGAAAATTTCTTTGTCAATTTTGGTTTGTCCCGTCAAGGTTTGAAACCTTCCTTTCCACGGTCAGTCATTGGATTAAGGAGACTATTTTGTTGGCATATGCTTCTGTTTCGGAGGTTCCCTCTCTTCCTATTCAGGGTCGTTCCACCAGGTCTGTGCAGTTTCCTGGGCGGCGTTTAAGGGGGTCTCCATGGAGGATGTTTGCCGGGCTGCCACTTGGTCCTCGCCTCATACCTTCATATCCCATTACCGTCTTCAGGTTGGGGGCGGGGGCTCGGTTTCCTTTGCCTCTTCTGTACTGAGTGCTGGTGCTACTTGAGGGGGATTGTTTTGTTTATCTGCCTCCTGTTATTAAACTTGTTGTTATACTGCCTTCCTGGTGTGGGCTGTTTTTCTTTCATGAAGCTGATGTGCTTTGGTATCGGCTCATGGGTACTTACTGTGGCGAGGAAGACGGGCGAGGAGGTAATGCCCCGGTTACTTACCGGTAATCTTCATTACTCCGAGTCCTTGTCTTCCTCGCCACAGTATAGTTTCCCTTCCCTCCCGGCCCTCTTGGTGGCTTCATGTATGCGGCTTGGGTTTCAGATCGTTTGTCTGTTTCTGTGTACCTTTATGAGATTGGCTGTTGCCACCGGGGGCCATATTGGGAGAGGGAGACTAGAATGTAAAATTTGACTTGGAGTTTCTATGGGAGCCGGAAGCTCCTGGGTAATTACTGTGGCGAGGAAGACAAGGACTCGGAGTAATGAAGATTACCGGTAAGTAACCGGGGCATTCCAAGGGTTGCTGCTTGAGCTAAGTCCATGGGGTATGAGGGTGTGCTAGTCGTCTTAAAACCTTACCTTACCTAACCTAAGTCAAATAGGGTAATTGTTTATCCTGGAACTTGGTTCAGGTCCAAAGTTTCTTCTAAGATGAATTATAACAGATAATTAACCCAGTCTGAGTTACGATTCTTGCTCAGCTGTGAACAGTAAAATGCAGTTTTCGTGAATGCTTAATTGTTATGCAGGCTCCTGTGAATTATGGGTTTTTTCATCATAGTAACAGCCCTAAAACCTGACTACTCTAATTACAATGAGTACCCACTGTGAGCTGCACTGGGCAAAGAACAGCTCAACCTCTTCTTTCTACAGACAGAATGTTTTTTAACCAAGAAAATGGCATTGTGTTTCTAAAATTCGACATTTCTAACTATATAATTAAGTATGCTTCTCTTCTTTTACTGCAAACAACTAAAGAGTACATGCCATATTTCATTTACTTTTTTTCAAAAAGCATTTGCTGATTTGAAAACCAGATTATTTTTCCAGTTGTTCGAAAATAAATATAAAAAATAAAAGGTACATAACAGGTAACATGCAATATTGTACTGTAGTAGCATTTCAGGATATACAGGCACATGCATCAAAGTAGAAAAAAGCGATTCCTTATTAGCGAAATTTAAGGAATCGCAAATAAATAATCGCTATATGCAATGCAAGACCGCATTAGCGAAAAATCAGTGAATCGCTAAAACTTGCAAACACTAATTGCGATATAACCAGAAAAACTCGCAATTAAAGAAAACCTATTTGCAATCATGCAAACAGCGCAATCTCAAATTGTGATTTCGCAAACAGTAAAATCGCTATTTGCGAGGTCGCATTTTGATGTATAGTGATGACATCACAACCAGGAAGTCAGCCAGCCCATGCTTCATTCAGCGCTCAGTTGCTGTGAGAGAAGGAAGCTGAGTGCAGGTGCAGGACAGTACTTCAAACAACTCTGTTTGCAGACCTGTCCCATCACAAAAATGGATCAAACTACATCAGGGGAGACTCCATCTGGCAGGAAACAAAAACTAAAATTTAGTGAAAAAGAAATAGACACAGTAATAGAGGATGTAGTAATGAGCCATGACAAGCTGTTTGGAAAACTGTCATTAAAGGTCTCAGAGGCACAGAGAGAAAGATCTGACTCAGGATCCAGAATAAAGTAAATGCAGTGGGGGTCACACACCGCTCAATTGAAGAACTGAAGATGCGCTGGTACGACCTGCGCAGCCAGGCAAAAGGAAGGATTGCTGAGATGCTGAATGAAGCCAAGAGACTGGTGGGGGACCACCAACACAGCCTGGGAACACACCCATGGAGTACCTGGTGGAGTCCACACTACAGGCTGAAGCTGTGGTGGGAGTGACGCAGCTGGACACATCTGGAGCGGCCAACACATCTCAAGGTAAGAGGCATGCAAGTGACCATTACAAGAGACACATTAAAATTAGCACAGCAATTCAATTAAGCACAAGTGTATAGTAAGAAACTCCCGTCCACCTTTTTTCCTGCCACAACCAAGTGCATTCTGGGAGACACAGGCAGGGTAGGCCAGTTTGTAGGCAAACACACAATGATAAGTCAGAACACGTGAGCAATGTGTGACAGACATTAATTTATTCTGAGCAAAAAGATGCTTAATGTGACATGACATCACACAAAAAAAGAATTAAGATTTGCACTGTTGAACATCATCACAGATGCAGAAAAAGTAGAGGCTGAGGACAGTGACTGCTTGGACACCCAGGATACCACACCTGTGGATGAAGTAGATACACCTAAGGTCCCACAGGCAACAGCCCGTGCTCCCACTACACACAGGGCAACAGTTCCACCACTGCAGACCATGGAGCCTGAGGGTGAGTCCCAAAGTAAGCCAGGCGCAAGGTACACCTACGCTGACACCCCAAGCACAGGTCCGGAATAGCTCAGTCCTCAGCCGGAGGCACAGAGCAGCGTCATGCCGCACACCGCAAGCGGAACAATCTACAGATGTCTGGGGTGGTCTGGAGGCACAGATGCTCCGGGTGCAGCGCCTGCAGGCAAGAAACATGCATTTAGTGCAGGCACAACTCAGAAAGATGGCAGGTAACATCACTGGACTGACTGATTGCATGAGGGAACTCACTGCAGCTTTGGTTGAGGGCAACAGGCAGACAGAGTAGCTGCCCAGGATGAGGAAGGAGGGACAAGTGACACAGACGAGACACCATCAGCAGTTGATGCAGCGCCGGCATGGCTATACACGAGCCCCCTGTGATGCACGTTGTTGTGCCCCTTCCAGGTTGTCGTCATCAGACTCACTGTCAGACACCTCAATGTGAATGGCTCTCCTTGTAGCGATGTTGTGTAACATTGCACATACAGCCACAATCCTGCAGCATTGGTCGGGTTTGTACTGTAATGCGCCTCCTGTCTTGTGTAGGCATCTGAAGCGGCTCTTTAACAGCCCAAAGGTACGCTCAATGATGTTCCGGGTGGAGATGTGCGCAGCATTGTCCCTCTGCTCATTGGGGGTCGTTGGATTGAGGTATGGTGTCATGTTGTAATTACGCATGGCGTATGCTCTGTCACCTACAGGGAAGTAAGCAAAGGGTCAGTGACGGTAATGCTTTGACATACGTACAATGTCTGTGTGAAATCATAACACATGTTTACCAAGCAGATGTCCCTCACCGAATTCACCCCTGAGCTGACGTGTGTGAATGCCACTCTGCTGAAATATGTAGGAATCATTCGCACTTCCCGGGTATTGTGCCACAATGTCAGTGATGATATATTTTGCATTGCAGACTACCTGTATGTTTAGCGAATGAAAGCACTTCCGATTCCTAAATATATATTAATTGTCTGCTGGAGGACATATTGCTACATGGGTACAGTCAATGCAACCTAATACATGTGGGAAGCGGGGTAGCTGATAGAATTTCTGTTTGGTCTTATTCAGTTCATGTGCAGATGTGGGTAGCTAATGTGGTAGTTGATACTAGACATCATGGCATGGAGGAATGATTTGAAAAAACGTGAAAGGGCGATTTGTGACACACCTCCAGTTACGGCTACTAACCCCTGAAAACTGCCTGGTGCAAAAATGTGCAGGCACCATAGGACCTGCACATGAGTGGGTATTGAATTGGTCCTATGAGTCTGACGCTGCAATATGGGATCCAATTCTTGTATTAAGTCAAGGATCATGGCACCATTAAGCCTATACTTGTCGTATATTTCCTTCTCTGTTTGTCCTAACAATGTAATGCAGACTCTGAAGATGCACTTCGGTACTCTCCTCTTATGTGAGCTGCTGCCTGGAGCCTCATCCTCCTCGCCATCAGGTAAAGCGCTGCCATTGTGAATGGTTCTGAGGCATCTCAGGTGTGTTCAAGTAGTTTCCTGTTGAATTGCAGCTGTATGGTATTTTAACTCATGGTTACCACCTGGTCTCTATTTGGAATACACTAATAATGTAATCGCTAATAAGGATTCGCAAAGTAATTCTCAGAAATATGTCCGATTCCTTAAATTTGCTAATGTATGTGTTTTCTCAGATTTTGGGTTCATGTATTGGATTAGACTGAATTGCGATCGCAAATAGACCTATTTTGCGATTTGCAATTTTTGCATGCTGATTTTTGTTTGATGCATGTGCCTGAGAGTCACATAGCAAACCACTCACCATTTACCCTTGTGGTTTATGGTGTCACCATAACCATTCGATGCCAATGTAGGGCCATATTAGTCATTATGCAAAGTTCAGAATCTTCTACTTAGCAAAGTTGCAGAACTGGCAAACATATTTTGCAATAGATTTTTTGTGCATTTTTCTTGAAAGTTATATCTTCTGTCCCAAAAAATTGTTTTTACAGCATTTTTTTCAGCAAACCGTACATTTGTTTATATTCTCCCTTGCTAACTTCTTTTAATAGGCAAAAATGTTTTGCAATAGATTTTTCATGCATTTTTCTTGAAAGCCATATCTTCTGCAAAAAAAGGTTTTTACAGCATTTTTTTCAGCAAACCTTACCTTTTGAGTATATTCTCTCTTGCAGCTTTTTTAAAAGTTTTTTATTGTCTATAATCAAACAATAATGGGCATCAAGATGCTCCTCTAAGTAACAAGTCCTAGGGTTGTATCACAATCAAACATATTTCCACCAACACTACCACCTCGAGACTTCAATAATTTTTCACACCATTATTAATGTCTGTAGCAATCATTCTCACTAATGAAATACTGTAAATTCCCACTGGTAGATTGCCGTTTCCCCTGGCTACACTCTCTCCCAAGCCATTTTTTGGCTCCAACTCAGTCTCAATGCATGTAGAGTCAGTGGATAAGACAGATCCAGAAAGTACCACTGGAAATGACCTTCTTTCTCATGTCGCGCAGATCGTATCTGATCATTACGATGACCAAAAGTCTTCTCGACCAATTTGAAATTTCAAGTGCACTTAGTTTCTTTCAGTGTGCAATCAACTTTTCGTTAGCTCCCAGGAGCATCTGTAAGATACCTATCCACAGGTGTAATGTGCGACCTTCCATGTGAGGCATAATGTGAGACTGTAATTTGTGAACTCCCACCACCACCCAGAAACTGTTGATCCGCTTGCCGCAGCAACTGAGGAAAATTGAATTTTGCCTTATCATATGTGCCTACGTGTTCCCCATCCTATGTAATATGTGCATGATCGATATGCATATATCCGCCTAGGATCGATTAAAGACGCAATTATAGTTGTGTCCAACGTTAGTATGCCAGTTTCCAGTTCTTGTGAGAGCAACGAGTATTAGGCCTATGTTGCCCACGTTTTACATGATGCACGTTAATTTATTGAATTGTCCCCGTTTCTAGGCCTCAAAGGGCCTGAACACCAGATTCAAGCTCCAGTCTCCTGAAACCACTCCGAGGAGCGATGCAGCCCCCACCTGCATCCCTGACCCTTCACTTACTTCCTGCCGCGCAGCGCAGTGCCCGGCCTGGCTCTGCCTGCCTGTCTGCCAAGAATATGTTATGCCTCTAGTTATCAGTTCAGCTCTCCGTCTTCACATTCCTTAGCTAACGAACCGCATAAACAGCTTCAGCTATAGTCTAGTCTTTCTGTCTCCATGCAAGAGAATTACTGTATTAATATTCCATAGAAGATTCATAGCACACGCAATACATGTAGAATATATGCATGCACCAGCCTTAGTGTCAAGTAGCCTTTGCCCTGATAACTTTTAGATTCTATCAACATGTACTCCAAACACAAGATACCAGATATGCTATAGGTACATGTCGTCCTGACATCGCAGACTTTCGTCTCCTCTTCTAGTGTAGAAGTCATAGCCCCCAGTTCTCCCCGGTAACACGTCATAGCCCGTTTGCGCGCACCACTAGGTTAAAGGTTCCAGCTGCCCAGGTAGCCCCCTCCATGTATCCACCCATTTATGACACTTCTGTGACGTTCTCATCACATGTTCACGTGCACGCCCTGTGCACGCCTTCTTTTCACGCCCATGTGTTCTTATCTTACGTTTTGTCACTTGTTACGCCTACTGTATGCAATGTAATTCTAATGTTTTACTATATATACCTTGTACTGTTAATGAGACGTGGCAGCTGCCACTCGTGCCATTCTATTTCAGGCTGTTCCGATCCTGTCCCTTCCCTTGTGCCTGATTAAAGCCTGTTAGACTCAGATTCCCCGGATCCTGCCTCTTATTTATTGAGCTATCTGTTTTATTAATGTATTCAAAAATAGTACCGGTAATTAATTGTTTATTTACCACATAATGGCGCCCGAATAGGAACGAGCCCCTTCCCCACGCGCCGGCGATGTAACGCAGGCCCCCTGACCCTTCTACAGCCGTGACGGAACCTCTACTGCGCACCGGCAGATATTTCTGCTCAAGTCTCCCTCAGGCCCACGGAGGAGACGGAGACTGCGGTCCGGCATCCAGACGAGGCGGTGAGGAATGCGGTTCGTCCCGACCAGAGCCCAAGCCGAGAGAGCAAGGTCCGAGGTATCCGGAGGCCCACCTGTTTCTGAAGTCCGAAGTTCGTAGTCCGACGTCGTAGCAGTCCAGTCCAGTCCGAGGCCTTCAAGTTTTGCTTCCCGGTGAGTACCGTTGCTGGGGGAGTATCTAGACGGGGTCATTAGTTTGTCTCCGGTCCGATGGGTTTGGGTACACAGATCCAGTCCGACGTGTCCATCTAGGTGGATACGGTATGACGTGTCTCTTTAGGAGACCGGTATGTTCTGTACTGTTTTAGCAGTGCATCCAGTAATTCTAGTAAGTCCATTCTCGAGAAATTCAAGTATTATGTTTTCAGTGTATCAGGTAGTATTCTGTTCGAACTGTTATTAATGTATTTCTATGTCGTGGTATGAGTGATTTGTTTGCCATTTCATTACTGTGATTATTGTGTATTGTGTTTAGTTCAAGTAAGACCCGATTATGCCTCTGTTTTCGAAATTACGTCAGATAAGAACCAGAAAAGGGTTACTCGAAGAATCAGTTCCTGTCCCTCCTAGGGACAGTCCTGGACATTTTATGTATCACAAGCATGGCTTAGATGCCATATTATATCTAGACTTATGGGTGGATTATACCAAGGATCTTGAAGAGAAATATAAATGGCCTGTATCAGGTACATGGGATGCCGAGTGCATCATGCGAGTAGAAGAAGCATTATGGAAAAAGAAAGCCAGACAGTCCCAGAAAGATGCCATCGAGTTATGGCGCAAAGAATCTCATAAAAGAACCGAAAAAGAATTCAGAAAAGCAGAGTTAAGTAGGGAATCCGCAGGAAAAGCCCAAGAATGGGAATTAATCGAAGAAGGTGAACGAGTTAGAGCAGAACAGTCAGACAGACAGAGAAATGCCCTTATTAAAGGTATGTATCCTCTTCTTGCCGAGGGCTTGCCGAAGGCAACCCCGGAAGCACCCTGTAATTTACCGCCACCATTGGTCCCGATTAAGCTACGTCATAAACCGACTGCAGCTGAAATTTTTCTTTCGTCCTACTTAGACGATACAGTCCCAGAATATGCAAATCCTATTCCGCCTGCTCACCCGCAGCACCCTGTTAATAATGTAATTCCTGTTCCTCCAGCCACTGGTCCCGGGGACCAAGTTAATGTGCCAGTACCCCCGGACCAGCCCACATTAAGTGTGCCCGTTTTGCCAGTCACTCTACCAGCACGTACAGTATTAACAGACGATTCTAGTTCAGGAGGAGCGGGGGGAGGTGCTCCTATCACCCCGCCTCAAGTAAGACGACTGACGCCGCGAGAAGCAGCGTTACAGCGTACGCCAAAGGTGGCTACATACGCAGACCTCAAGCGACTTCTTAATGACTGTATATATGATCCAGTTCCAGGCGAAGATCACATGGTATTATATTCAGTACGTTTAAGACGGGTTGCCAACTTTTTGGCCACCCTGCCTGACATGAAGGAACATCTAGACAGAATATATCATTTTGTCCGTACAGGGGAGAATCCAGGAAGTATTCACGAAGCTATGGCACATCGGAAAGCCGAGATTCAAAATATGATTTTACAGTTCTTGATTAACTGTTTAATAAGAGAGCAAGATTATCCTGATAAAGACCAAGACGAGATGAAAGGCCTGACTAGGTGGAGTGACAATATAGCCGAGGGAAAACACAAGTCACAAGGTAGTATAGAAAGTATGTACAGGAAAATTCGTAAGGAGATTATAAGTATACACCAGAAGGAGGAAGCAAAAAGAACAACCGAGAAAGAGAATGACTCTTCAAGTGAAGAGGTAGACAGTGAGAATCCCGCCAGAATAGCGTATGTAGGTAGAACTAGACTTTCCGACCGACATTCACGTCTAGATTACAAGAAAGTTTTTCCTCCTCCCGTACCAGAACAGTGTTCTCTTGAACAAGTATTCCAGGCCACCGATAAAATTCTGAAATCACGAATAGGTTATAGCGAGATTAGTACCATGCATGAACAAGAACTAGCCCGATCAGCAGTCCGATGGACTAGTGATTCTACCACGTTTCCAGATGAAATAGTGGCCCAAACGTTTCTGAAACTGCCCCCAGCCGAGCAGCGTCTGGTGGGTACGTATATGATCCAGCACCTCATTACATTGTATGAGGATCAGCATTCTGATCCAGGTCCTTTACATGATGTACTGAACGAGTTACTCTTAAACAGATGGAAAGGTCTAGGTACCGATTTAATTAGTGTCATACTAGAACAGCGCCACAAATACAGAACGTTCCTGAATCCACATTTTGTTCCTGTCCCACCTCCAGTAAGAAAATCATTCTACATAGACAGACAGAATCCGTTACGAGAAGTACATCCAGTTAAGGGAGAGGGGGGTGATCTAGAACGAGTATTTGTTTACACCCCTATCACGAAAATAGAACTTCTGGAAATGAAAAAGTTAATACCCTGTCACGATAAAGATCCAGCAGGGTTCCACCGTGAATTAAAGGACATGCTCCATATGGGAGAATACACGTATCCTGATATCATTAAAATGTTAAAGGTCCTGTTGCCTGCGGGAATATATGAAAAACTCAAAGAAAAAGAATGGGAGGTGGGAGAGAAAAAGATAGATTGGACCGCATTAGAGACTGAAGATTATACACGAGTTCCAGGTACCGGTCTTGGGGATAAAGCTAAAGCATTGCCCGAGTTGTTAATACAAGTCTTGCCAAGATTACTAGCCACGAAAAAGGAAGACTGGGATGCCATCTCAGCCTGTAAACAGAAACAAGACGAAGACACTAGTGATTTCTATTCTAGATTTGAGAAATGTTTCATTATTAATAGTGGTCTGAAAACAAGTAGTGAATCGTATCCACATCTTTTTGTTACCAAACTAGTTGAGAATTCTTTACCACAAGTTAAAAATCGAGTACTGAAAGTCGAAAGTACCTGGCAAGCTAATACTCCGTCACAAATGCTCCAGATGCTCCAGTATCACCAGAACAGAATTAGGGAGGAGCAGGAACATGAAAGGAGACGTATGAAAGACACGAAAATGAAAGTACTAGTTGCACAGTCTGTTCCACAAGACAGTCAGAAGAGGGGTCCGAATCAAGCTAGTCATCCTGCAGCTCCCGTTAAAGGGACATGCAATTATTGTAAACAGCCAGGTCATTATATAAATGAATGTGCAGTTCTGAAACACAACATAGCTACTGGTAAAATGAAAGAGAGACCACGTCCGCCTAGACAAGAACAAGTTTCACAGACTTCCCAGCTACCGCAGAACGCACAACAGACAGGTACAGTACCGCAGCCTATAGCCGCAACACAACACGTTACACAGCAGATGTACCAGTATGCACAGTCAGAATATCCAGATTACCAGCAGTATTCATGAAACAGCCTAGAGAGGGAGGTTGGCTTGCCTCTCATCGAGATTCCTGTAGATCAAGAGGGTCCCTATGTGCACAGTCAAGTATTAGGGAAAGACAGAAAGTTTCTGATTGATACAGGGGCAAGTAGGACTACCATCAGTCACGACGAGGTTCCAGGGGCTCCGCTCTCAGGCTCTAGAAATGTTTCCCTTGGATTTTCAGGAAAGCCTATTGTTAATGAAATATCGAAACCAGTTACTCTAGAAGTTGGTCCATTGTCCCGAACTACAGACTTGTTACTTACGAAATCATGTCCAGAAAATTTATTAGGTATTAAAACTCTGAAAGAATTAGGAGCAGTTATATGCTGTTCCCCAGAAGGAGTATGATTGTTTTTGCGCGATTTTAAATGTCATTATGTATTACGTGATTTTGATCCAAGATTATTGAATGTACAACAGCATTTATGGGCGCAAGGTCCAACTGATGTAGGTTGTATGCACATCACACCCCATCGTGTCACTCTGAAGAAAGGTGTTGTATTACCACGAATCCGACAGTACAAATTGCCACCTGAGGCTGTAGCAGCCTTATCCAAAATTATTGACGAGCTCATTGCTCAAGGAGTAGTTGTAGAAACTGACTCCAATGTATGTAATTCTCCTATCATTCCGATTCTGAAACGTACTGATCCCAATGCACCTCCAGTTTATCGATTAGTGATTGACCTTCGAGAACTTAATAAATGTATCATACCCCAGTACCCAGTGGTTCCAGACATTTCTTCCCTATTGACTGCCATTGATTCCGAAGCTACGTTCTTTACTGTTATTGATCTCAAGAACGCATTCTTTAGTGTCCCCATTCATCCAGACAGCCAGTTTCTTTTCGGATTCCGTTTAAATGGAAGAAGCTATAAATTTACACGAGCTCCTCAAGGTTTCACAGAAAGTCCTAGCATTTACAGTCAAGCACTTAAAAGACAACTAGACAATATTCATATGCCAACTGACACTGCCCTGCTCCAGTATGTCGATGATCTACTGATCACAGCCCGTTCTGAACGTGACTGCGAACGTGCGTCACTTACAGTCTTGTATTTTCTGGCCGAGATGGGGCACAAGGTGTCCCCTTCTAAATTGCAATTCTGTGTCCAGCAAGTGGTCTACCTAGGACACTTACTGTCCAAGAGGGGTAGGCAGTTGACACCTGACCGTATCCAGTTAATAGCACATCTTCCACAGCCCAAGACTCAGAAGGAGGTACGAGCTTTTATCGGCCTCACTTCTTACTGCAGACAATGGATTCCTCAGTACGCATATCTAGCCAAGCCACTGATACAGTTAACGACACAGGAGGCAGCCGCATCGACTGTCCTCCCTTGGACCCAGGAACATACACTTGTTTTCAATGAGTTAAAGAAAGCTTTATGCCAAGCACCTGTTCTAGCAACACCGAACTACAGTAAGCCTTTTACACTTTTTGTCACTGAACGTGATGGTACTGCATTATCTGTTCTCACACAAGATCAAGCAGGACAATACAAGCCCTGTGCTTATTTCTCTAGCACATTAGATCCGGTGGCCCAGGCTCTGCCTGCGTGCCTCAAGTCAGTTGCAGCCACAGCTCTAGCTATCAGACAAAGTGATTCCATAGTGTTAGGACACTCCCTGACAGTACAGGTTCCACACTCCGTGGAAGTTCTTTTAAACCGAACACAGACTCAGCACTTGACAATTGCACGTTTAACAGGTTATGAACTGACATTGTTTCAGCCACACATAGAAATCAGACGCTGCAACATTTCAAATCCAGCTACACTGTTACCTTCAGTTACTTCAAATCCTGCCACACATGACTGTGTGGAAGTTGTTAACACCATGACGAAGCCAAGACAAGACTTGACAGATATTGCATTACCTGATCCCGACCTGACACTTTATGTGGATGGTTCATGTATGAGAACAAGTACAGGAGAACTAGTAGCCGCGTATGCAGTGACTACTGAAACTGAAGTTATAGAAACACATCGTATTGACACCCTGTCTGCTCAAGCAGCAGA
Organism: Lissotriton helveticus; assembly: GCF_964261635.1. NCBI lineage: Eukaryota > Metazoa > Chordata > Amphibia > Caudata > Salamandridae > Lissotriton > Lissotriton helveticus. Next base: position 169,371,650 of record NC_136059.1, on the reverse strand, counting down.
GCTCGTCGCTCTGACCCAAGCCTGCATACGAGCGAAGAACCTGAAAGTAAACATATACACAGATTCACGTTATGCATTCGGAGTCGTACACGACTTTGGAGTGCTCTGGCAAGAAAGAGGTTTTATGACTTCTCATGGAACCAAGATTCAGCATGGCCCCCTCATTCAAGCTCTGTTAGATGCAATACATTTACCGACAGCTATCGCTATCATGAAGTGCAAAGCACATACGAAAGTCACTGACATCATTTCCCAGGGTAACGACCTGGCAGATCGAACAGCCAAGCTTACAGCTCAGACTCCAGACATTCCAGTTAACACGACACAGACAGACATTCCAGATCAGACTACTTGTATGACAGTTAAGGACCCTACACAAGATGTACTAGATATACAGTTACATGCTACCCCAGAGGAAATCAAGAAATGGTCCGAACAAGGAGGGGTCCAGACAGATCAAGGATGGTTGACGAAGGGAAAAGCCACATGGTTTCTCCCCGACTCTATGGTTCAAGTCATTATTAACACCGCACATAGTCCAGCACACTTAGGAGAAAAGGCCATGTTAGACAGTATTCAGAACCTCTGGTTTAACAAGCATTTACGAGCAGCAGCCAAGCAGAAAGTGCGTACCTGCATGATCTGTTGTCAGTTCAATCCAGGTAAAGGTGTCCCGGTGGAACAAGGTGGATTCCATCCTCCTGACCACCCTTTTGAAGTCCTCCAGATGGATTATATTCAGATGGATCGATGTCGAGGTTTCAAGTATGTCCTCGTAGTTGTATGCGCTTTGTCCAGGTGGACAGAAGCCTATCCAGTCCCAGATTACACTGCCGCGACCACTGCCAGGCAGTTGGTTCGTGAGTTCTTTCCACGCTATGGTTTACCGAGGGTCGTGTATTCAGATAACGGCCAGCCATTCTCATCCGAGCTTATGAAACAAGTATCCCTTCTGTTAGGGTACCAGTGGAAGTTCCACTGTGTACGACATCCCGAAGCAGCTGGTCTCGTAGAGAGACATAATCAGACTCTGAAAATCCGCATTGCCAAAGTATGCGCAGAAAAAGGCGTAGATTGGATGGTAGCCCTGCCAGTCGCTCTTTTTTATATGAGAATGGTCGCTCACTCCCGTTCAGGTCTGTCTCCTTATGAGGTAGTGTTCGGTCGTCCCCCAAACATGTGGGGTACACCTAGACCACGTACAATTACTGATGTTGACAGTAATATGCTGACAGATTACCTGGCTTCCTTGATGTCTGCACTACTCTCTTGTCGTTCACAGGTTGCCGCTGCTTTTCCAGACAACACTCAAGTAAAACCGCACGAGGTCATACCAGGCGACCTAGTTTTGGTTCGTAATTTTGATCGTTCAAGTCCGCTGGAGCCCCGTTGGAAACAACCAAGACTCGTATTGATGACAACAAGGACGGCGGTCAAGATCGAAGGCCGCAAGGGGTGGTTGCACTCCAGTCATGTGAGGCGATTTCATGGACTTCGGCCAAAAACTTTTTTCAAAGACTGCCCCGTTCTCAAGGACTGCCCAGATACTGACTCTAAACTTCCCCTGTTAGAGAAAACTCCGCAGCAGGAGTATAAAGAAAAACTGAGGTCTAGTAAGTCAGCCAGTTTAATTGTCTAAGTCCCTCTTGGGTGAAACGGTTAGACAGGTTCCTGACATGTATGAGATAGACCCACACAGTGAGAGAGTTAGTCAAAACTCTAAGAGAATACGATACTGTAAGAATCTTCGAAGTCGCTGCATTGTTACTCTATTTTTCATGTTATTTATGAGTCTTATGGTTACCTGCATAAGTTATGCCTTACATTTATGTTTTCCAATTAATTCACATGTACATTTTTCCTCTAATGCTACAGTAGAGCACACTTTTAGTGACCTGCCTCCTCACGAGTTATCCTATCGTCTTGCCATGCGCAATAATACGTTTATCCGAATGTTACACTATTCACATCAGACCAGCAATGCCACTAATTGTTGGGTGTGTGGTCGACTCCCCCCTTTCCAGACACTGAAGGGAGTTCTGCCACTCTTTCCCTACCCGTTTTCACAAAATGGTTCGTGTGGAGCATGGTCCACGTTAACGTCATCTTCAACTGATATGTCCCTTCTGAATAGAACATGTTTCCCAGATAAGGAAGGTCCTTCCCATAGAACAGGGTTAGATCTAGAAAATGAAGTATATGATCTAGGTAATTATTCCTCGAATTTCATGGTTTTGAATGTTCAGTCCGAGACTACTCCAGATTTGCCTGCTATTTCAGTTCTACCAGTGAAAGGCGAATTATGTGTCCGAAAGAATGGTTCAGTACACGTAGGACACAGTGATTGTACTACTGTGGTCGAGTATAGTGACAGTGGGAAATCTATTTTCAAAGCCTCACGTCATTCTTATTTTGTGTGTGGTCAGACCGCATATGTTCGTCTGCCCCTTGATTGGGATGGAACATGTTACATTGCCTTCCTACTGCCACCAGTTTTTCTAGCCCCATCCGATTATCACAGAAATACACATCTAGTACACGTTAGACATAGAAGGGAGACTGAGTCCCCAATTGTCGATCAAACTGAAACTGCCTTAGAACAGTATCAAGACTTCAATAAAGGTTTCTTTTTCTTCATAGGTCCTGTCCAGAATAGTAAGCTAATACGTAGGCTAACCAGAACCCTTGAAGCAGTAGTGAATGAGACTACTTCCGCTCTAGGTAACTTAACTGAAGAACAATCTGCTATGAGATTTGTTGTGCTTCAAAATCGTCTCGTCCTTGACGTCATACTGGCCGATAGGGGAGGAGCTTGTAGAGTCATCGGATCTAGTTGCTGCATTTTCATTCCTAATAACGCACCGTCTGTTTATTCAGCTATAACCAGACTTCATAAAATTGCCCATCAGTTACACCAGAATCCAGGCACCTGGACATGGTCCGGTTGGCTCTGGAATATAATATCTGCCTGGGGATGGAAAGTATTGTCATTCCTAGGTATAGCAGTAATGATCATATCCAGTTGCTGCCTATGTTTACAATGTGGCCCTGCGATTTGCGGCTTGTGTGCTACCTCTTGTATTCCTAGTCCTAAGTCCCGTTCCAAGAAAATTCGAGACGAGCAAATGATGCTATATGAACAGATAGATGGTATCATGAATATTGATGTTTCCTGATGGAAACGTAGGGCACAAGGAGGGAATGAGGAAAATTGAATTTTGCCTTATCATATGTGCCTACGTGTTCCCCATCCTATGTAATATGTGCATGATCGATATGCATATATCCCCCTAGGATCGATTAAAGACGCAATTATAGTTGTGTCCAACGTTAGTATGCCAGTTTCCAGTTCTTGTGAGAGCAACGAGTATTAGGCCTATGTTGCCCACGTTTTACATGATGCACGTTAATTTATTGAATTGTCCCCGTTTCTAGGCCTCAAAGGGCCTGAACACCAGATTCAAGCTCCAGTCTCCTGAAACCACTCCGAGGAGCGATGCAGCCCCCACCTGCATCCCTGACCCTTCACTTACTTCCTGCCGCGCAGCGCAGTGCCCGGCCTGGCTCTGCCTGCCTGTCTGCCAAGAATATGTTATGCCTCTAGTTATCAGTTCAGCTCTCCGTCTTCACATTCCTTAGCTAACGAACCGCATAAACAGCTTCAGCTATAGTCTAGTCTTTCTGTCTCCATGCAAGAGAATTACTGTATTAATATTCCATAGAAGATTCATAGCACACGCAATACATGTAGAATATATGCATGCACCAGCCTTAGTGTCAAGTAGCCTTTGCCCTGATAACTTTTAGATTCTATCAACATGTACTCCAAACACAAGATACCAGATATGCTATAGGTACATGTCGTCCTGACATCGCAGACTTTCGTCTCCTCTTCTAGTGTAGAAGTCATAGCCCCCAGTTCTCCCCGGTAACACGTCATAACCCGTTTACGCGCACCACCAGGTTAAAGGTTCCAGCTGCCCAGGTAGCCCCCTCCATATATCCACCCATTTATGACACTTCTGTGACGTTCTCATCACATGTTCACGTGCACGCCCTGTGCACGCCTTCTTTTCACGCCCATGTGTTCTTATCTTACGTTTTGTCACTTGTTACGCCTACTGTATGCAATGTAATTCTAATGTTTTACTATATATACCTTGTACTGTTAATGAGACGTGGCAGCTGCCACTCGTGCCATTCTATTTCAGGCTGTTCCGATCCTGTCCCTTCCCTTGTGCCTGATTAAAGCCTGTTAGACTCAGATTCCCCGGATCCTGCCTCTTATTTATTGAGCTATCTGTTTTATTAATGTATTCAAAAATAGTACCGGTAATTAATTATTTATTTACCACAGAGGCAGCTCCTTCATCCTCACTGCTAAGTCCTGGAATGGCCTTCCGCTCCACCTCCGGACATCCCCCTTTCTGGCAGACTTCAGCAAGAGACTCAAGACTTGACTTTTTGACTGACCCAAACTAGCGCCTGCACACCCTCATATGTGATTAGCTGTTCCCAATGTGGAGGGTGAAGGCCCAGGATTGTGATGAGGGACTCCAGAGAGATTAGGAACCCTGACACTTTGTTTATGTGTCTCAACACTTTTTTGCAGCATATTTTATCTTAGGGCACAACCACTGTTAGATTTGGGGGTCTCTAGTTGGCAGAGGTAGGTACCTTTGACCAAATATGGAGGCTTGCGTTGAGTCAGGGTAAGGGGGTACACTCTTTGAACAACCCCTGCTCACCCCCTTGGTAGCTTGGCACAAGCAGACAGGCTTAGTTCAGAGGCAGTATATATAGCATTTGTGAATACATACAGTAACCCAGCGACAGCACTACAGATGGACACCACACAAGTTGTAGTATAAAAATAAGTATTTTTATATAGACTTAACAAAAAACCACAAATGAAAAAAAATCATTATACTGTACTTCAAAAATGGTGGCATTAGCTTAGTTCTCTTTAGATGTAAAATGCTACACTTTCAATGTACCTTTGGATGTGTAACGCTATACAGCGAAAGTGTTGCAGGGAACGTGATTCATCGGTTCTTTACACACAAGAACGGTGATGCTTCGGGTCCCTACTGCTGCGTAGGGGATGCGTCGGTTCTTCTCCGCGTGGGGAGGTGATGCGTCGGTTTCTTACTGCGCTTCCGTGGCGATGCGACCAGCAGTGCAGTGATGCGATAAAGATCTGGTGCAAGGAAACAAAATGGCGTCTTCTTCTTGATGCGACACGATGCGTGCATGCCTGACGGCTGTACGGTGACTCAACGATTCTTCTGAGCTGCGACAGGCCCTGCAACACGTTTCTCAGGTGATGAGATGGCGTCTGCTGCGACGGCGACACTCTTCTCCGGCGATGCGAGGCGCTTCGGGTGATGTGATGGCGACAGCGGCGGCACGCTTCTCTGGCGATGCAACGGCGTCTGCTGCGACGGCAACACTCTTCTCCGGTAATGCTTCTTCATCTTGAGTCGCGCTTCCAGCTCCCAGCGACACTCAGTCTCTCAGAAGACCCAGCTCAACAGCAGGCACTTCAATTCCCAGCAAGTGAAAGCAGGGGAGCTGGCTGGTGAAGTCCCTGAGACTTCAGCAGGAGGCAAGCTCTATCTCAAGCCCTTCGTGATCCTTTGCGAGTTGATTTGAAAGTAGCACAAAGTCCTTTCTCCTTTCTTTGGCAGTCAGGCAACCACTGCAGGCCAATCCCCCAAACAGCACTCAGCTTAGGGATAGTCTCCTCCTCGGTTTCTCTGGTTCCTCTCCTCAGCAAAGGTTCTTATTTGTTTCCCGAAAGTGATCTAAAATTCTGGTGTCTGGGTCCCCAAATTTATACTAGCAAATCCTTTGTCCTCTGAAGGCAGAGGGTCCTGAACCCAGTCCAAACCAGTTCTGTGCAGTCCTGGAGCACTTTGTTGACAAGACTCCTCCTTTCCTTTGACAGTGTGGGCCAGGGACATCAGACGTACCACAGGAAGTGGAGCCAGCGTTGTGGAAGGCAGGCACAGCCCTATTCAGGTCCCAGGTGCAACTCCTCCCACCCATCTACATGCAGAAAGGTCTATTCAGCCCTGTGCTGACTCACCCTGTCTTCTTGTCAATTAAACTCCAGACAAGGAATACACAACCTAGCAGAGGCAGGCTTGGATAGTTAGGCAAGAAAATACCCACTTTCTAAAAGTGGTATTTTCAAACACAGAATGTTAAAACCAACTTCACTCAACGATGTATTTTATCATTCTAAGTTCAGGAATACTAAACTTGAATTTCTACCTAGTTCCCTGAGTCAGTTAGGATTATAAGATGTTATAATCAAACTGCCCATTCTGGCCTATGGGGAACAGTAGCCTTGCAATAGTGAAAAACGAAAATGGCTGTAATTCACTATCAGGACATGCCACACACATCAGGGCATGTGCTACCATTTTCCTACAATGCACCCTGCACTTGGGCCTACCATAGGGGTCATTAATATGCAGAAAAGGGAAGGTTTAGAGACTGGCAAGTGGGTGCACTTGCCCAGTCAACATGGCGGTACCAGACTGCACACACGCTCTGCAATGGCAGACCTGGAACACACTTTACAGGCTGCTTCGGTGGGTGGCACAACCAGTGCTGCAAGCCCACCAGCAGCATTTGATTTACAAGCCCTGGGCACACGCAATGCACTGTACTAGGTTCTGACAAGTAAACCAAACCAGCCAATCATGGAGTTGCTAATCCATACATCAATTTACAATAGGGAGAGCATATGCACTTTAGCACTGATCAGCAGTGGTAAAGTGCCCAGAGTCATAAAACAGCCAACAACAGGTCAGAAAAAATACAGGAGGAAGGCAAAAAGTTCAAGGATGACCCTGCAAAAAGGGCCAAGTCCAACAACCACTCACATGAATTTCAATCCTCTCCATACCACCTTGCATCAGTATGTGGGAACATGTATTTGAATTTACTCAGGGCTTGCTACTATTTAAAATGTTATCAAGTTTCCCGGCCCTGGATACTATAGGTTGTCTTCTGGATATCAGCCCACAAGCACTCAATTTCATCTTGTGATATGCCTTTCCCCCTCCATATCCCATTGGCACATGTTGAGCCATTTATGATATGTGGGCATGATTGTTAGAGTGGAGTATATGAATGGTGCCAGGCCCTTAGAGAATTCATAATGCATTAAAATGTTTTCAAAGGTCGTAAGATCTCTGGTGCCTGCTGCATATTCTAATGAGCCAGTACTCAGTGTCAATGCTGGACGTACCTGTATGTTTCCTCCTCTCTTCTCCTAGCCAACATCAAACTCCTGCCTCCATTGTGTGAATGATTTAATTGTCTGGTTGTGGAACATATATTGTAACATTATGCAGTCCCTTCTAGGCCAAATACCAAATTTTTCTCATCCAAGACCAGGTAAAAATCTGTGTAACTGTGTAGCGGAGTGAACAGTGAAGGAGAGTTAGTGAGACCCTCCCTTTTAGTAGGAGTGTTTCACACTTCCATAGTCAGCATGATCACACCTGAAGCATATGACACTGGTCTTACATGTCTTGGCAGCCGTAGGACTTGCCATGTGGGTCTCCCCAAGATTCTTTATTACGTAAAAGCCCAGTGTTTTGCTGTTCCCTCAAAGGCCACCCACAATTATACAGCCATGTAATAGTTCTCAATGTCCAGTTGGCCCATACCTCCTGACTTTGTCCTACTCCGCATGACCCTCTGAGAAATGCAAAGTTGACTATGTTTCCATAAAACCTATTCTCAAGCAGCTAGGACTTGTGTTAGGTCATGCTTAGAAATGACCACCAGGAGCAGTTGAATGAATGGAACCAGGTTTATTTTTAGAGCTACCAGTTTACTCACCACAAGACAAGTAGGGAGACCCATTTTACTAGATCACTTTTAATGTATTTTAGAATACTCAGGTAGTCAAAGATCTTGTAGTGTGGGTGAAATTTGTATGCCCAGGTATTTAATACTTCCCTTTGCCCACTCAAAGGAGGAAAGGGACTCAAATATTTTCCTGGGTGTTTTGGTGATCTGCATTGCAGTTTCATTAAAATTAACCTGAAAGCCCGACACCTTACCGAAACACTGAATGGTGTGTACGACAGCAGAGACTGAAGACACAGGGGACATCAGAATTAGGAGGATGTTGTCCACATATATTTGTAAATTGTGTGGCAACCCGCCAAAATCCTTTCTCGCAAATCTCTGGTGCCTTATTATGTTATTATGATATTTTAAGTAATATATTGTTATTTTATGTATTTTTGTAAACCATACTGTTACTCGTGAGGGTATCCTGACACAGAGAAGGTGTGTATTGGCTAGCTACAGATCTTACTCTAGAATTTATCTAGCCTGGAGCACATGCTCATTATGAGACCAAACACCTAAAATTGACATAGGCCTCATTACTATATCAGACCATGCACCGCCACCTTTTATATGGGACTTCATGTGGGGGAAACAAACACAAAGCCACATGGAGTTTAGACCCAACGATTACAAAAAAGATTTAGATAGTAGTGAGGGGACACATTCTGGAAAAGTTCCAACTCAACCAGACAGAAACAATCTCTCCCTCGGTTCCATGGGACCCAATCAAGACAGTGGTTTAGGACAAAGCAGTCTCATTATAGACACTCTAGCAACACATTTAGTCAGCTCAATAAACCACACTAAAGGTGAAGTTGAGGGAAAATCAGAGTCAATACAAAGATAAGAAAACCCTTATGCTTTTAAGGGAAAATGACAAGCTTGAGGAGTCAGATCGGTCTCCTATTGACTGAGTGATCAGACAGACCGAGGCTGCAACTAAAACAAAAGTTTTACAAAAAAGACAATACAGCCCATAAGTTATTGACAACCAGGTTGTGACAAGCCAAAATGATTACCAGGATACTGACTGTCCTAGAATAGAACTGATCCTTTTTTCAGAAATGAAAAACAAAGAGTTGCTTCTCAAGCATGTTGTAGTGATCTGTACACCAGCCAGTGTCCTGATGGTAAGAAATTCTCAGGCTTCCTGAAATCTACACACCTCGCTATGCTTCCAGAATCTACGAGTGGAGAGTTGGAGTAGGAGATCTTGATAGATTAAATCGATCAGGATTTTCAAAGCCTGGCTAATCACCCGATAGTGTATCCAGGCGCTTGCAGGTCCCAGAGGCTTATTCGAACAGCTAGGTGTTGATGGCCATTCGGAATTCCGAATTCGAGGTGATGGGGAGGCTGTTCAGGTTTTTGTTGCGATGTGGGAGAAGGAATGTCCTCCACCACTACTTCGGTAGATGTGGGGAGTACAGGCAAGTGAAAGGGAGGTGGAGCATATGCTTCTCGACGTTGGTGGAAGTTCTGGCAATGGTTAATGTAGGCGGGCCCTTAGTTGTTAAAGCCTTGTTTGTGTGGGTCAGGTGTCGGGAAATGTTGCAGTGGTGATAGTGAATTTGAGCAGGGTGGTGAGTTTCTGGTCAATCCTTTGGTTTCTGAGGTTGAAGTTGTGGTGCGGGTCTGAGGGAGTTCCTGAGTAGATGGATTTCGTAGTGGAGGTGGTGTCCTGGGATTGAGAGGAGGTACCAGGTGGGTATTCTGTGGTTCATGTCAGTTGCGGTAGTCTCGTATCTGTTGAGAAAGTCCGAAGGTGTGGGTTGGTGTTCAAAGTTTCTGTATATGGTTTCGATCTTGTCATGGAAGAAGTTGGCGAGGTTGTCACACAGCTCCTGTGAGGGTGTGATAATGTTTTTTTTCGCTGGCAGCCGGGTTGGAGAATTCCTTAACGAAGTTGAAAAGGTCCTTGGTGTTGTTGGTGCTGGTTTTGATGCATGTGGCTAGCGCTGTCCTCTTTGTTGTGCTCAGCAGGTGGAGGCAAAGGTTGAGGGAGGTCTTGAAAGCTGCCCTGTCAGAGGTGTCCTTGGTGGAGCGCCATCTCTTCTCCAGCTGTTTGCTGTCTCGTTTCACTGTTCTGAGTTCTTGGGTGTACCACCTGGCCTGTTAGGAGGATTTTCTCTGGCTGTTCCTCTTGATGGAGAAGATTCTGTCGGCACACTTGGTGATCAAGTTCTTCAATCCCTGTTTGAGATTGGTGGTGGTAGCGGAGTTGGAGGTATTGAGGGCGCCCATCCAGCTGGTCTCTGAGATTTTGATCCACCTCTGGTAGGGGGAGCTGGTCATCTTGGGGGTGGCAGTGCAGGGGCTGTAGATGCTAAAGTGAACGATGGATTGATTGTCCATGTAGGTTCTGTCATACGGTTGCTGGAGTTAAAAATGGGGTCCAGCATATGTTCTGAGGTGTGTGCGCAGGGTTTTGGACGATCTAGGGCAATCCAAGGCTGATTGTACTGTCGAGAAGGTGTGCGGTGTTATTGTTTTTTGGGTCGTGGTTGTGAAAATTTAGCTTACTGAGGAAGATATAGTCCTTACAGTCTAAGGCAAGGTGAGCAGTGAAGTCTGCAATGGTGTTGCTGAAGCTGGAACACGGGGCCTGGGGGTCCGTATGCGAGGGTGCCTCTGATGGTTGTCTTGTCATCCGTGTGGAGCTTGAAGTTGAGATGTTCAATGGGGGTGGTGATGTTGTCAGTGGTGTACTGTATAGTCTCTTTGTGGGTGATGACTGTTCCTCCTGCCGGCTTGTTGGTGTGGTACTAGTGAGTGATTTTATATCTGTTGTAAATTGCTTTTTAAATGTCTGGGGCAGATGTGGGGTTGAACCAGGTCTTAATGAGGAAGATGATATCGAGTGCGAAGGTGGCGATGAGGTCCCCAAATTCGATGAAATGCTTGCAAAGTGAGTGTGTTGAGTAGGGCACATGTGAGTTGGGGTTTTTGTTCAAATGGTATCTGTGGTGTGCTGGGGGTGGGGCTGGTCGGTGGGCTGGTGTGTGTGCTGTGACAGTTGAAGTGGTAGTAGGTGAAAGGTCCTACCATGAAGCATGGGACGGTGCAGTGGCAGTGTTTGTTACGGTGTCTGGGTTCGAGGTTGTAGACCTCAGCAGTGGTATATCTTTAGGGGGCGGGAGGGCATGTTTGGGGAAAATGGGCTTGACTGTTGTGTGTCTGTAGCGCACCCGTGGCTCAACCGCTGCACACATCCACTGTGAGGTCACGCTGCAGCCTGCATTAAGTAGGTCCTGAGTGTGTAGGGGCTTCTGTTGGTGGGAAGAACAGTGCATGGGAAAACAGGAGCAGCAATGGTGTCACTGGTTCAGTCTGGAACTAGCAGGAACTGGAGGTCACAGGCAAATGGTAGGCTAGGTTTTCAGGTGCCTGAAATGAAATAGACCCACTAATGAAAAATTGGTTGTTCAAAAAAGTACCAGGCCCGGACGGGTTCAGGAATGCATTCTAAAAGAGATTATACTGTCTATTGGCTCCCCAGTTAGAAATCCTTTTTAACTCATTTTGAAAAGGTGCGTAGAGTTACAAATACAAAGGGGGAGGCAGATATAGAGGGAAGGCAAAGGGGGACATCAGCAGTGATGTTAAGATGTTAATAAAAGTATTATCCAATTAACTGGATGACTGTTTGCCCTCCCTTGTGGACCCCAATTAAGGAATAGGCAGACGTTCATAATAAACAACGTACCCTACACCTTATTGAAAAGTCTAATAGAAGGTCTTTGTCAATGTTCATCTTGGCGATCAATGTGGAAAATAATTCAATTGAATAGAATGGGCATTTCTACAACAGGTCCTGGGGAGGACGGGAGTAGGCCCTGAATGCAGAAATACATCTGTCTAGAATATGCGGTCCCTTTGGCATGAGTCTTGATCAACAGCCACCTCCACATTCACCAGCTCCTCGAATGCCATGCAGTTTGGCTTCATGCCAAACCATGGTATAGAAATGAAACTCATTGCTGCCACAGACAATATCCGTATGATCCTAGATAGAGGAGACATGGTGGCCCTCATCTCCTGGACCTCTCTGCAGCATTTGACATGGTATCACACTCCATCCTCATAAGATACTTATACAAGATTGGAATCCAAGGGCCTGTGCAATGGTGGATCTGTTCTTTCTTAACGGCCCGAACACAAGCTGTCAGCCTGGCACCATCCTCCACAAATTTATCTGTTAAATGCCTCAGAGTTTGTCCCTTAACTCCACCCTCTTCAACACATATATGATCCCTGTGGCCAACTTGATCTGTGCACACAACATCAGCATCCTTTTCTACGCCAACATCAGGCACCTTGTGGTAAATAAAATTACCTGGTATCTAATTTCTATGTGGTAAAGTTCAATAAAATAGCTCAATCAACATAAGAGACACAGAGTCCGTGGCATCTGAGTTTTAAGGGGTTTTATTCCATAAAATGGAATTGGTTCGAACCAGGTAGCATGATCCATCACCACGAGGGTTCAGGAAGGGAATCATGGACATGTACAATGATTTATTAACAGTACGCAGTATATATAATATCATTACAGTGGTGATGGGTTCAGAAGGCGTAACGGCTGATAAGAAACATGTGCGTAACAATATGTAATCAGAAGGCGTGCACAAGGGTGAACACGGAGGTGGGTGCCAGAAACGTCACATAGAAGAAGAAATATTTCAGCATTTCAGTCATAGAAGTGACGCAAGTGGGTGGATCCCTAGAAGAATCCTGCAGTGTCAGCAGAAATATATGGCAGAGATGCGCACGCAGCAGCATGACGTGTGACTGACGTGGAACTGGAGGGTGAAGGGGACTTGACATTTAACGCTAGGATTAGAGACAGAAGTCTGGTGGGTCAGATCAACTTGTTCCTAAATCATATCTGGTATTTTGTGTTTGGAGAACTGTATTATCTAAAAGAAAAGGTCTCTTGGGCAGAGGCTATTCTATACTGACTGCTAATGCGTGTATGTGTGTCTACGTGTAATGCGAGGGCCATGGGCCTACCATGGCAACAGGAGCTATGAATTACGTACATGGAGACAGAAAAACCGGGCCCTTTACTCTGCAGCTGGGGGAATGTTTACCTAAACTACTAGACAGGAATGTATTTTCGAGGAGCGGAGCAGATAACTTGAAGGCTGAATACAGTTTTGGCAGGCAGTCAGACAGAGCCGGGCACCACTTGCCGCGCAGGGAGTAAGTCAAAGTTCAGGGATGCAGATGCAGGTCCTTGCTGCAGTTATTAGAGGCAGAAGTCAGGAAAAGGCTCGATGGCAGAAATCAGGGCCTTCGCCAGAGCCATGAAAACATGAATGTGTACCATGTAAAGACGGTGGCCCGGCACACTTAGGAACTGAATTATTGATCCATTCATGGCGGATCAGAAAGAGGACATGTTAATGTTGGACGCAAATGTATTTGCGTCTTTATAGCGGGTTATGGAGGGAACTTACATGCACTTTAAGCACATACATGGAGCCGTTGGGGTACATAGTAGGGGACACAATTGAGCATAAAAATTCATATTACCTCATTCCCTCCTTGTCCCCTACGGACCCTTCATGATATATCAATCTTCATTAATCCATCTATTTGTTCATATAACATCATTTGCTCTTCCTTTTTCTGACGGGTATTTGAACTTGAACTTGAATGGGGAATACATGATGTGGCGCACAAACCGCATATCGTCGGCCCACATTGTAGACATAGGCAACAACTGAATACTATGAGAAGGGCTATTCCTAGGAAGGATAGGACTTTCCATCCCCAGGTGGATAACACGCTCCAGAACCAACCGGACCAAGTCCAGGTGCCTGGATTCTGGTGTATCTGACTAGCAATTTTGTGAAGACGGGTAATGGCTTTATATACTGAAGGTGCGTTTTGTGGAATGAAAATACAGCAACTTGATCCGATGACTCTACAAGCTCCGCCCCTATCGGCCAAGATGACGTCAAGAACAAGACGATTTTGAAGGACAACAAGTCTCATAGCAGACTGTTCCTCTGTTAAGTTGCCTAGGGCGGAAGTAGTTTCATTCACTACTGCTTCAAGGGTTCTGGTCAATCTACGTATCAGTTTACTATTCGAGACAGTACCTAAGTAGGGAAAGAAACCTTTATTGAAATCTGTATATTGCTCCCATGTAGTTTCAGTATAATCGACAATCGGGAGTTCTCTCTTGTGTCTAGTATGTACTAGGTGGGAGTTCCTATGATAGTCAGGTGGGGCTAGAAAAACAGGTGGCAGAAGGAATGCAATGTAACAAGTGCCATCCCAATCTAGGGGTAAACGTATGTATGCTGTATGGCCACAAACAAAATAGGAATGACGGGAAGCTTTGAATGTAGACTTGCCTTTATCACTAAATTTGACTACAGTGGTACATTCGCTATGACCTAGGTGTACTGAACCATTCTTTCTGACACATAATTCACCTTTAACAGGTAATACTGACATAGAAGGTAAGTCTGGCTTGGTTTCGGACTCGACATTCAGAATCATGAGGTTAAGTGTAAAATTACCTAATCCATATACTTCGTTTTCTAGGTCGGTCCCTGTCCTTTTGGGAAGACCCTCCTTGTCAGGGAAACATACTTTGTGCAGAACAGTGTTCAGATTTCCCCATACCCAATTGCCTTGGTAAACTATGGAATCAGAATCTAAGGAATTTATTAAACTAAACCATGCACCACAGGAACCATTGTGTGTGAACGGGTACGGAAAGAGGGGCAGAACTCCCTTGTATTTCTGATGGGGGGGAGTCGGCCACATATCCAACAATTGGTAGCATTGCTGGTCTGATGGGAATGTTGTAACATACTAATGAATGTATTGTTGCGCAGCGCAAGTCTGTATGACAATTCATGCGGGGGTAATTCACTGAAAGTGTGCTCGATAGTAACATTTGAAGAAGAATGTGTATGCTTGAAAATAGGGTAGTACAAGTTTAACAGTATACTTGCAGCAATAATCATAAGACTCAGAAAAAACATAATCAATAATGTCACTATGCAGTGACTGCGGAGAGATTTACAATATTCACGTTTCTTGAGCTGTTTCTGTCTATCTCTCTCTCTATCGGGGTCTAGCGGGAACATGTCAGAATCAGGTCTAACCGATTCACCTAGGGGAGGACTTAAACAATTAAACTGTCTGACTTGCTAGACCTCAGTTTGGATTTATACTCCTCGGACGGAGTTTTCTCTATCAGGGGAAGTTTAGAGTCACTGAAATCTGGGCAGTCCTTAGAGGGGGAGGGCTGAGAGTCTGTAACTGGAAGCAGTCCATGAAATATCTTGACGTGGCTGGAGTGGAGCCACCCTTTGCGGCCCTCGACCTTGATTGCAGTCCTCGTGGTTAGCAGGACAAGTTTCGGCTCCTGCCAACGGGGCTCCAGCGGACTCCTCCGATCAAAGTTCCTGACGAGGACATGATTCCCCGGAATAATCCCATGTGGCTTTACATCGGTGTTGTCGGGAAAGGCTGCAGCAACCTGTGAACGACATGATTGTAGTGCAGACATCAAGGAGGCAAGGTAATCTGTCAGCATATTACAGTCAACATCTGTGATTTTTCTAGGCAGAGGAGTCCCCCACATATTCGGTGGCCTGCCAAAGACCACCTCATACGGGGATAGCCCTGTTCTTGAGTGCGCTACCATCCTCATGTAGAAGAGGGCAACGGGTAATGCAACTATCCAATCTACGCCCTTTTCTTTACAAATCTTGGCGAGACGAATTTTCAGAGTCTGATTGTGACGTTCCACGAGACCTGCTGCCTCGGGATGTCGGACACAGTGAAACTTCCATTGATAGCCGAGCAGGAGTGATACCTGTTTCATTAACTCGGACGAGAATGGCTGACCGTTATCTGAGTACACGACACGGGGCAAACCGTACCGTGGGAAAAATTCACGTACCAGCTGCTTGGCAGTGGTCGGAGCAGTGTAATCTGGGACTGGATATGCTTCTGTCCAACGGGAAAGTGCACAGACAACTACGAGGACATATTTAAATCCTCGACAACGTTCCATCTGGATATAATCCATCTGGAAGACTTCAAAAGGGTGATCGGGAGGGTGAAATCCACCTTGCTCTACGGGAATGCCTTTACCTGGGTTGAACTGACAACAGATCATGCAAGTACGCACTTTCTGCTTTGCTGCTGCTCGTAAATGTTTATTGAACCAAAGGTTTTGAATACTGTCTAACATGGCTTTCTCTCCTAAATGTGCAGGACTATGTGCTGTGGTAATAATGACCTGAACCATAGAGTCGGGGAGAAACCATGTGGCCTTTCCCTTCGTCATCCATCCCTGTTCTGTCTGGATCCCTCCCAGTTCAGTCCATTTCCTGATTTCGTCTGGTGTAGCATGTGTCTGTATGTCGATTACATCTAGGGCGGGATCCTTAACTGTCATGCAATGAGTTGGCGTCGGGACTATTGTCTTTGTCAAGTCAGGTGTGTGAGTCTGTGCTGTGCGCTTGGCTGTTCGGTCTGCCAGGTCGTTGCCCTGGGAAATGTTGTCAGTGACTTTAATATGTGCTTTACACTTCATGATGGCTATTGCTGTAGGCAAATGTATTGCTTCTAACAGAGCTTGAATGAGGGGACCGTGCTGGATCTTGGCACCGTGTGAAGTTAAAAAACCTCGTTCTTGCCAGAGGACTCCGAAGTTGTGTACAACTCCGAATGCATAACGGGAATCTGTGTATATGTTAACTTTCTTGTTCTTAGCTAGAGTACAAGCTTGGGTCAGAGCAATGAGCTCTGCCGCTTGGGCTGACAGGGTGTCAATACGATGTGTTTCTATGACATCAGTTTCTGTTGTTACTGCATACGCAGCCACTAACTCTCCTGTGCTTGTTCTCATACATGAACCATCCACATAAAGTGTCAGGTCTGGATCTGGTAATGCGGTGTCTGTCAAGTCTTGTCTGGGTTTCGTCATGATGGTAATGACTTCGACACAGTCATGTGCCAAAGGGTCTGTCCTATTTAATGGCAAAAGTGTAGCTGGATTCAATGTGTTACAGCGTCTGATTTCTATGTGTGGCTGAAATAATGTCAATTCATAACCTGTTAGTCGTGCTATAGTCAAGTGTTGAGTTTGTGTACGGTTTAAAAGAACTTCCACGGAATGTGGAACTTGTACTGTCAATTGGTGTCCTAACACTATAGAATCACTTTGTCTGATTGCTAGAGCTGTTGCTGCTACTGATTTCAGGCACGCAGGCAAAGCCTGGGCTACTGGATCTAATGTGCTGGAGAAATAGGCACACGGTTTGTGTGACCCTGCTTGGTCTTGAGTGAGGACTGATAATGCAGTACCTTCACGTTCTGTGACAAAAAGTGTAAAAGGTTTGCTGTAACTTGGTGTCGCTAAGACTGGTGCTTGACATAAAGCTTTCTTTAATTCGTCAAAACCTGTGTATGTTCCTGAGTCCAAGGGAGGACAGTCGATGACGCTGCCTCCTGTGTTGTCAACTGTATAAGTGGCTTGGCTAGAAATGCATACTGAGGGATCCATTGTCTGCAATAAGAAGTGAGGCCTATAAAGGCCCGCACCTCCTTTTGTGTTCTGGGCTGTGACATATTTACAATTAACTGGATACGGTCGGGTGTTAGCTGTCTCCCCCATTTGGACAGCAAGTGCCCAAGGTAAACCACTTGCTGAACACAGAATTGCAACTTCGAAGGGGACACCTTGTGTCCCTTGTCAGCCAGAGAATGTAAGACTGTCAGTGAGGCATGTTCACATTCGTGTTCACTTCGAGCGGTGATCAACAGATCATCGACGTACTGGAGTAGGGTAGTGTTGTCAGGCATGTGGATACTGTCAAGCTGCCTTTTCAATGCTTGGCTATAGATGCTGGGGCTTTCTGTGAATCCTTGAGGTGCGCGTGCGAATTTAAAACTTCGACCATTTAAACAGAATCCGAAAAGGTATTGGCTATCCGGATCAATGGGGACACTAAAGAAGGCGTTCTTCAGATCAATTACAGTAAAGAACGTGGCTTCAGAATCAATTGCAGTCAATAAAGACGATATGTCTGGGACCACAGGATACTGTGGCACAATGCATTTATTCAATTCGCGCAAATCGATCACTAATCGATAAACTGGTGGTGCACTTGGATCAGTGCGTTTAAGAATCGGAATGATAGGGGAATTACAGATATTGGAGTCGGTCTCTACAACCACTCCTTGGGCAATGAGCTCGTCAATGATTTTCAGTAAAGCCACTACAGCATCTGGTGGTAACTTGTATTGTCGAATTCGGGGTAAGACAACCCTGGCTTGAGTGTAACTCGATATGATGTAATGTGCATACAACCTACATCAGTTGGGCTTTGTGCCCATAACTGTGCAGGAACATTCTGTAACCTGGGATCAATATCTCTCAACACATAGTGACCTTTAAAGTCACGTAAAAATAATCTAACTCCTTCCGGAGAACAACATATGACTGCTCCTAGAGCCTTCAGTGTCTTGATAGTGATACCTAACAAGTTTTCTGGACATGATTTCGTAAGCAATAAGTCTGTAGTTTGTGATAACGGACCAACTGCTAGAGGAACTGGTTTTGATACTTCATTAATAATAGGTTTTCCTGAAAAACCAAGGGAAACATTCTGTGAGCCTGAGAGGGGTGCCCCTGGAACCTCGTCGTGACTTATCGTTGTTCTGCTTGCCCCTGTATCAATCAAAAACTTTCTATCTTTCCCTAATACCTGGCTATGTACATAAGGACCCTCTTGATCTACAGGAATCTCAATGAGAGGCAAGCCAACTTCCCTCTCTAGGCTGTTTCATGTGTATCGCTGATACTCGGGATAGTCAGTTTGTGCATACTGGTACATCTGCTGAGTTGCATGTTGTGTTGAGGCAATTGGCTGTGGCTGGGGTACTGCTACGGTCTGTACTGTCTGTTGTGGAGCAGGCATAGGCTGTACATTCTGGGGTACGTGTTGGTGGACCTGATCCTGTCTAGGAGGACGCGGTCTCTCCTTAGTTTTGCCTGTTGCTATATTGTATTTTAAAACAGTGCATTCATTTATATAATGGCCTGGCTGTTTGCAGTAGTTGCAAGTCCCTTTAACGGGAACTGCTGACTTATTGGACTGTGTCATGCCGTTTTTCTGACTGTCAGCTGGAACTGACTGAGCAACTAACATTTTCATTTTCGTGTCTTTCATACGTCTTTGTTCGTGATCATGTTCTTCCCTAACTCTGTTCTGGTGGTACTGTAACATTTGTAACATCTGGGAAGGCGTGTTTGCTTGCCATGTGCTCTCGACTTTTAATACACGATTCTTAACTTGAGGCAAGGAATTCTCAACTAGTTTCATTACAAAAAGATGTGGGTATGACTCGCTACTCGGTTTCAGGCCACTATTAATAATAAAACATTTCTCAAACCTAGAATAAAAATCACTAGTGTCTTCATCGGGTTTCTGTTTGCAGGCTGAGATTGCACCCCAGTCTTCCTTTTTAGTTGACAATAATCTTGGCAGAACCTGTACTAACAATCCTGGTAATGCTTTAGTTTTGTCCCCAAGCCCTAGACCTGGGGTTCGAGCCGTTTCTTCATTCTCTAATGCAGCCCAATCAATCTTTTGCTCTCCCACCTCCCAGTCTTTTTCTTTGAGTTTCTCGTAAATACCGGCGGGCAGTAATACTTTCAATATTTTCATAATGTCAGGATAGGTATAGTCTCCCATAAGTAACATGTCTTTTATTTCACGGTGAAAACCTGCTGGATCTTTATCATGACTAGGCACTATTTTCTTCATTTCTAATAATTCCATTTTAGATAACGGTGTGTACACGAAAACACGTCTAAGGGTGTCATCGGCATTCTGGACTGGATGTACTTCTCGTAAGGGATTCTGTCTGTCGAAGTAAAACATTTTCCTTTCTGGGGGTGGGGCTGAAACAAACTGTGGATTCAAGAAAGCACTATATCTGTGTCGCTGTTCTAGAATTACTTTTATTAGATCGGTACCTAGACCTCTCCATTTATTCATGAGTAGTTCTATTAGTACATCAGATAAGGGACCTGGATCAGAACGTTGGCATTTATACAACAAAAGAAGGTGTTGTATCATGTACATACCAGCCAGTCGCTGTTCGTCTGGGGACAGATTCAAAAAGGTTTGCGCTACTGTGTCATCATTATACATACTAGAATTGTCAGCCCATTGCACTGCTGACCTGGCTAATTCTTGTTCATCCATAGAATTGAGTACGTGGTACCCCATCCGATGTTGTAATACTTTATCGGCAGCCTGAAATAGATGTTCAGGCGTTTTCGGATTTGACATAGCAGAGTGAAAAAGTCGCTTGCTTTCTGGGCGTAACGTTTTATCAAAGGATCTACCCTTACCTACATAGGCTATCGTGTCTTGACTTATTTGCTGCGATGTTTCTACTGTTTTCTCTGATTCATCCTCCTCCTGGGAGGAGGCTAGATCGTCTGATTCGAGTGGCTCCTCAGTTTCTCGACGAGCATGTATATCTATGATTTCTTTACGGACCTTTCTAACCATAGCATGTATACTTTTCTCTCTATCATGTTTACCCTCAGCCATGTTCTGACTCCATCTGTTCAATTTATCCATCTCACTTTGTGGAAATCCTGCCTGATCTTGTTCTCTTATCAAACAATTAACCAAAAATCGCATAATTAAACCTTTGTTCTCAATTTTCTGACGTGACATGGCGTCACCAACACTCTCTGGTCCTTCTCCTGTTCTAATAAAGTGATACATTTTGTCTAGATGTTCTGGCATTTCTGGTAACATTATCAGATAATCTGTAACTCGTCTTAAGCGTAAGGACGCTAACAACATGGGTCCTGACGTACCAGGCACAGTGTCGTATCTACAATCTGTAAGCTGTTGTCTGAGCTGTTCTGCTGGGGCACCTTTAGGTGTCCGCACCATTGCGAAATCTCTCATTGTCACTCGATGTAACTGCGGCGGGGTTCGAAAACCTGCGGATGCGCCTCCTGAGCCAGAGGCTTGACCATAACCTGGCTGCGTTGGGACCTGAACTAGGCCCATCCCAAAAGGATTAAGAGTATTTATAGGGGGTGCAAGATTCGGAACAGGAGGGTTAGGTGGGAGGACCTGCTGTTGCGGACCCGGGGGCTGCTGATTATGGGGTGCAGGTACATGTGGGACGGGTACATGGGCAGGTGCATGAGTATAAGCTGGAGCTGCATCATCCAAATAGGAAGAAAGAAAAATCTCTGCTGCGGTCTTGTGACGTAATTTAGTCGGAACCAATGGAAGGGGCAGATTCTTTGGTACTTCTGGGGTCGCCTTGGGCAGGCCCTCGGCCCGAACTGGATACATGCCTTTATTAAGCGTACTCAGTTGTCGGTCTACTTGTTCTGCTCGAACTCGTATACCTTCCTTGACTAATTCGTTTTCTTGAGTCTTTTCTGAATCTTCTCTATGTTTCTCTGCCTTTCTGAATTCTTTTTCTGTGCGTCTATGTGATTCTTTACGCCATAATTCTATGGCGTCTTTCTGTGACTGTCGGGCTTTCTTTTTCAATAATGCTTCCTCTACTCTCATGATGCACTCGGCATCCCATGTTCCTGAAACAGGCCATCTATATTGCTCTTCTAAGTGTTTGGTATAATCGACCCACAAGTCTAAGTACAGTATGGCACCTAAGCCATGCTTGTGGTACATAAAGTGCCCTGGTGTGTCCCTAGGTGGAACAGGCACTGCTTCTTCTAGAATCCCCTTTCTAGTTCCTATCTGTCGTAACTTACTGAACAGCGGCATTTTTGAACCTTGATACTTGATACTTACTCGAATTCGAACACCATAAATACAATATACACAGTAATGCAGATCAAACAATCACTCATACCACGACATTAAAACCATATATTAACTAGTAACATTTACTTGATGTACTGCTAAACAGCACAGATACACTGCTAAACAGTGCAGACCGGGTCTATGTACCCAAAACCCGTCTCGACCGGGGCAAACTAATGCACCCGTCTAGATGCGTCCCCAGCAAAGGTACTCACCGGGAAGCACGGAACAGAAGGCCTCAGAAAACTCGACACTGGACTGGACCCGACTCGACTCGTGGCGTAGGTACTTCGTAGCTTCGGAACTGGTGGGCCTCAAGACACCTCGGACCTGGCACTCTCGGCTGGACTCGGGTCGGGATCCTCCGCACTCCTCACCGCCTCGTCTGGGTGTCAATCGCAGTCTCAGTCACCTCCGTTGGCCTGAGGGAGATACAGGAAATCCTGCGGATGCGCATGAGTGTCCGTCCGGCTGTGGCAGGGGACTAGGGCTGCAACGCACCGCCGGCGCGTAAGGTGGGGGAGGGTCCCATCTGGGGTGCCAAATTCTGTGGTAAATAAAATTACCTGGTATCTAATTTCTATGTGGTAAAGTTCAATAAAATAGCTCAATCAAAATAAGAGACACAGAGTCCGTGGCATCTGAGTTTTAAGGGGTTTTATTCCATAAAATGGAATTGGTTCGAACCAGGTAGCATGATCCATCACCACGAGGGTTCAGGAAGGGAATCATGGACATGTACAATGATTTATTAACAGTACGCAGTATATATAATATCATTACAGTGGTGATGGGTTCAGAAGGCGTAACGGCTGATAAGAAACATGTGCATAACAATATGTAATCAGAAGGCGTGCACAAGGGTGAACACGGAGGTGGGTGCCAGAAACGTCACATAGAAGAAGAAATATTTCAGCATTTCAGTCATAGAAGTGACGCAAGTGGGTGGATCCCTAGAAGAATCCTGCAGTGTCAGCAGAAATATATGGCAGAGATGCGCACGCAGCAGCATGACGTGTGACTGACGTGGAACTGGAGGGTGAAGGGGACTTGACATTTAACGCTAGGATTAGAGACAGAAGTCTGGTGGGTCAGATCAACTTGTTCCTAAATCATATCTGGTATTTTGTGTTTGGAGAACTGTATTATCTAAAAGAAAAGGTCTCTTGGGCAGAGGCTATTCTATACTGACTGCTAATGCGTGTATGTGTGTCTACGTGTAATGCGAGGGCCATGGGCCTACCATGGCAACAGGAGCTATGAATTACGTACATGGAGACAGAAAAACCGGGCCCTTTACTCTGCAGCTGGGGGAATGTTTACCTAAACTACTAGACAGGAATGTATTTTCGAGGAGCGGAGCAGATAACTTGAAGGCTGAATACAGTTTTGGCAGGCAGTCAGACAGAGCCGGGCACCACTTGCCGCGCAGGGAGTAAGTCAAAGTTCAGGGATGCAGATGCAGGTCCTCGCTGCAGTTTTCAGAGGCAGAAGTCAGGAAAAGGCTCTATGGCAGAAATCAGGGCCTTCGCCAGAGCCATGAAAACATGAATGTGTACCATGTAAAGACGGTGGCCCGGCACACTTAGGAACTGAATTATTGATCCATTCATGGCGGATCAGAAAGAGGACATGTTAATGTTGGACGCAAATGTATTTGCGTCTTCATAGCGGGTTATGGAGGGAACTTACATGCACTTTAAGCACATACATGGAGCCGTTGGGGTACATAGTAGGGGACACAATTGAGCATAAAAATTCATATTACCTCAACCTCAAGCTCTTCCTATTGGACAAGACCCCCAAAGCATGAAACAAATTCAGCTCTTGCATGACCAGAATAGCCAACAGAATTAAATCCAACTGTTGCAAATTCGAAACTGACAAGACGGAAATAGTGGTCTTGGAAAAACTACTTTGTTTGGGATCCCATTTGGTGGCTGACCAAACTCAGACCAACACCCATGCTCAGCACCCACAGCAGGAAACTCGTAATCATCATTGACAACAAATTAGAAATGCATCCACAAGTCAACTCCATTACAGCATCCTGCTTCCACACCCTAAAGATGCTGAGGAAAATCTTCAAATGGCTCCCAAACAACACCAGAATAACTGTCACTCGCTCCTTGAGCACCAGCAAGTTCAATTACGGGAACACCTTTTGGTGGGACTGATTTATTTATGTATTTGTGATGTTTGCAGATTAATTCCAATGTGCAACTTCCCTAGGGTTAGGTGGGATTGCTGTTCCCCCCACTTAGATGGACTTTCTCATCAGCTGAATCCTTGCACGTGGCCCATGCACAGCAGGTAATTATTATTTGAAGAGTTTAGGTGCACCCTCGAGAAGTGGCGGTTCTTTTGTTTCCTGTAGCAACCACCTTTTTATGCTGCTACGTTGTGTGATTCTCCGTCATGCAAGATGGCCGCTCCTCATGCCGTCATCCCTCCCCAGCTCGCCTCTGAATCCTTTATGATACATCAGAAATGATGAAGTGCCCTTTCATGTCAACCTGCATCATTTTTATTGCTTTTTAGGCATTTCAGCAAAATATTTACTAGGGACACAAGTCAGGAGTACATGCGGTTGGACCACATCCATCCATTATTTTCACAGGGTAGATGTCGTCCACTCTGCCAAGAAGTTAGGCCCCAATGAAATATGCTGATTCTAATTTTCAGACACCAGGAAACGTTCAGCAGCGCCTGTACATTGTCTGCTCTCCACTCCCAACAGCAATGTGCAGGCAGCGAGGGGGCGTTGTTATTTTCACCTCCAGCTGGGCCAAAGATAAAGGCTGAAATTAAGGGCCCTGCTTGTCTGGTGCCTTACACTTAGATTCAAATGCAATTAAGCAGAAACAAAGACTCACAGCTGTTATCAGATCACTTCACAGGTACGTAAGAGTGGCATACTTTTGACTTTGTTCAGTCCCTGTATATAAGAGATATGCATGCACTGTAAGAATGTCAGATGTGCTGTTCTGTCATAGTATTTACACAAATAAAAATGTAAATACCACTATTTTGTTTTATTTCCTTCATAGCACTATAGTGCTACTCATCCCACTGAAGGGTGTCAGAGCACTTTACATAGCAGGTACACATTATACACTGACAATAAATCATATGTGTGGAAATTAATGTACAGGATGTGGTACATAACACAGAGGGTTACAAGGTGTAGGTGTTAATTGTCCTTCATAGGTCACTGTACTATATTTGAAGTATTACAATTTATGAACTGCAGGTAACAAAAGGATCTCTATATTACAAGTAGTAACCCAGTTATCTATGTACATAAAATAAAAATCTGTCACAGCATGTTACCTGGTGTGTTAGCATGTGACACATTAGCCCTCTATGCTACTTCGATTCAAATCTGGGACTAGACAAAACATAGATCTCTTTACCATTATTAATATTCTCTGAGATTTACTGGGCACAGAAAAATCTCTTGAGCATAAGATATGCTAAAATCCAGACTTTGCAACCAATTAAGCAGAACCAATCTACTGCCATGTTTCTCCTTGTTGCAATATCTTTGTGGCAAAGTTTAAAAAAACATAAATGTATTCGTTGAGACCCAGAGTTTGTGCTGGGTTGTGCAACTATTATGGCACAACTTCGGCACAAAATCTCATCTGTTAAATCTCGTAATACACTTAAATGTACTCATTATAGACCTGCTAAACATATGTGTGAGGTCTTAATATCTGATGTCACCTCTTGTGAGGTCACTTCCTGTGAAACCACATGCTATGTCACACAAGTGACCTCATGCTCTGGGATGCCACAAGCCAGGATGTCACTTGCATACTACCTAACTTGGTTATCACCCCACTTCTTTTTTAGGATGTGGGCCCTTTATTTACCAATTTTGCAGATAGAGCACCTGCACCCTCGAGCGCTGGCTACGCCCTTTCTTGCAAATTTTGATACTGTGCATATGTTTGGCGGAGGAACATTACACGTTACCTCATTACATACCATATACATTACATCCTTAAAAACACAATTCAAGTACAGTCAAGATAGTTACATTTTAGGCACAGTGAAATTAGATATTTGATCCCAATACAGCATTTTTAATCAGTTGCCAAGGCCGGACTCAAAGATACAAGTAAGCAACTTAGCCAAACTTCTGCTAAAGCTGAGGACTTTGCAGAGGCTGTGAGAAAACTTGATGAAATTATCAAATTTACGATCACAATTGGTTTGAATGTAATTTACTAGATTTCTTTTAGAGGCTGAAAAAGAATGGAGGATGTGCCCCGTTAATACATAGAAGAGCTTGATTGGGCAATTTCATCTGATGGCAGTCAGTTGTCCCTTTTGTCCGGTGGTCTTTCACGAGTGTAACAATTACGCATACGTGACTGTCAGTGTCTCCTGTGGGGTGCAGTGCTCTGATTGCTTCATTTGTGGCTCACTTTTAGAGGGTGTAAAAAGTGTTTCCTGTCAGTGCCATCACATACTTTTTCCACACAAAATTCTGATATTTAATTGCGAGGACTAATTGGTGCAGAAAACTGTTTAGTGTTGTGTTCTCACAGGTGAACTTTACAACTGCTCTCAACAACACCGTGACAAAGTCCTTGCATGATGAGGATTTTTTTTCTCAAAACAACTTAGGAAGGGAATGAGAGTCCAGATTGTAGCATACAAACTCACATGCTAGACATTTTTCCTGAACTACAAGTACTACTTTTAGTATTTGCGAGAATTCTGAAAAAACTCCGAGAGAAAATCTCAACTTCTCACAAATCTAAGGGCAGATTTACAATAACTGGCGCATCCCTGCATATTAGCAGGGATGCAACAGTTATTGGGCGAGACTCAAAAAAACCCTTGCGCCACCATGGATACGCCGCATTTACAATGCGGCGCACCATGGCGCAAGGATAGACAGATGCGTGACGCATCTGTCGGCGTAAGGGTGGCGCAGTGCTTGAGTTGTGTCGCAAGCGCGACGCAACTCCAGCACTGCTCAAGGGTGCCCCATACCTAATATGCTGCATCACTCCTTACGCCTGCTTGAAACAGGCGTAGGGATTTGATGCTGTGGGGTTGTAAAAGTGACTCTGAAATCTTGCAGATTTCACTGTGTCACTTTTATGGGGCTTCCTTACGACGGAACGCCCACCCTGCATACATTATACCTGACGCAGGTATAATGGCAACGGTGGCGGAAAAGGGTCGCAAGGGGCTTGTAAATTCACCCCCTAGCTTCTTACCTGTTATTCATTCCACAAAGCTGAAAACCACCAACAACTTAGCACTAACGTGATTAAACTAAGAGGTCAATCACTGCTTTGATATGTGACTGACCAGCGAACAACAAATGGGCCCCCTGCTGTCTCATTTTATTCACTAGCTGCAGGGAGGGCGCCAAACTTCTTTCCGCCCAGGGCGCTATCCGAGCAAGGGCCGACTCTGGTCACGGGCTACCGGATTCCAAACCAATGGAAATCAATTTTACTTCTGAGTATCAACCTCTAGAATACCGTGTTACAAGAATATCAAGGACACAATATGTAGGGATAAACTATTGAAATGTAGGTGCATATAGGGAAGTATATTTTTAGTGTTTCAAATTCCACATCTAGATATCTTGTAGATATAGGTACGGCGTAGGTCCATATATGTGAAGCTGGGTTTTGAAAATCTAGACTTACTCACCTGCCTATCTATTTTTCATTTTTTTTGCTCTTGATAATATGTCCCTTCAATTTTTTGGGGTCGATATTCAGAACTTTGTATTCGTCATTGAAAAGGTGTAAAGCCTTCTTGAGAGCAGGTAGAGGGGCATCTGTGAAGGACCCTTTCTACATGTGCCTCAGTTCCTAATGCCTGCACCTCCAAGCTCTGTGCAGGACCCCCCTCAGGAAAGACACTGTGACCTCGTGTCAGCAGTTGTTTGCTGGAGGCCAGCTCCTGTAGTAATAAAAGGTCATGAATTTTGTCCTTTGCCCTTTAATATGTAATAAACTTTGTCCTTTGCCTTTTAATGGGAAACATCGTTTACAACTCGGTGTTTACACCACACTACCTTAACAGCGCTGCCATTACAACACAAGTCGTTACTACGACTTGCGCTGGATGACGCTGTTGGTTAAGGAATATTGCAATTTTATATTCCAACACCTTCCCTACTGTTACGTGGACTGGTGTTGGAATATAAAATTATAATATTACACAATCCGCGCCCTCCATCGCAAGTCGTTGTAACGACTTGCATTGCAATGGCAGTGCTGTAAAGTACCGCGATCTAAAAGATTGCGTTGTACTGACATACATCCCCTTTGAATATCTAATGAACTTTGTCCTTTGCCCTTGAATATGTCATTAACTTTTCCCATTCCTCTTGGACGCTGGGTTGCATTGCACAACCCTTGGCTAGTATTTGGATTGCTTTCCATGTCCTGATGTGACACGTTCACATTGATGAAAAATTAAAGTGCTTGGGGATCTGCTTTGATGAAACCTAAAACATGAACCAAAGCTTTCTGATTAAACGCTGTGGCTTAAGAAAGTCCTGCCCTGGGGGACTTTCATTTGTAAGGATCACACTCGGCTTAAGGTAGCTTGGCGATTCCACAATTTAATCGCATCTGCTTTGCGAATCCTCAGCCTACCAGAAGAGAAGAATTTTCTGATAATAACTGGAGGAGACACAAGGAAATAAAACTCAAAGATGGCTGGCGCTTTCAGTCGGACTGGCTTCTTGGCCGTGTGAACAAAGATGCCTAAGAACATTGATTTTCTGTAGGACTGTCGCGTGGACACATCTCCGGCTTACTGTCGCCCCAGCAGAACCTGCATTGATCCTGAGATCTGTGTGCATGGATAACCCTGAACTGAGGGATTAGCTAAAAGCAGCAATCATTGAAGTTTGTGCTCCATGGCGATCAATTGACGGGATTACTCCTTTGCCTGAGGTCCAGACGCACGCGCCTAGTCCATATGGGCTGGACATTTGGGGCTTTCTAAAACTTTAATTGTGAGAAAACAATATCTTGTAGACGTGATCAGGGTTTGCATCTTATGTAAGACTGATGGATACGAAATTTGTTAGCAAATGTTGTGCTGTTTAGTTTTTGCTAAGCACATACATAACACACTGCATTCCGTCCTGTAATTGTAAAGCTAAATAAAAGTGAGATGGTGAAATGTAGATATTACACCAACTTTCACAATAAAGCTTCTCTTTGCACTTAAACTGTCTAAAGGATGCGTTTTAAGGTATTTTGGGAAAATTGTATGGTTGTCTGTCACTCTTAATTTCCAAAAAAAAGCTCTTTCCAGGCTACTGCTGCTTGGCCAAGGAATGTGCTAGTACATGCTCTAGCTTTTTGCCTTTTAGGATAATAATATTAAAGATGAAAATGTGCAGAATGCAATGTGCTAGTTGGACGATATAGCCAAGGCTCTCTCCTAATCAATGCTTAGCCTCTCTTGTGCAGTGCTCTGTGTAACATACATATATTAGCCACTGGTGGTCACCGGTAGGCACTTAAAGTTAGGACCTAGTGTCTATAGAAAGAGTGTTTTTGTTTTACTAATAACTTTGGCCCTGTTTGATGAATCTTCATGACATTTTCAAACTAGTTTGCCAGTCACTTCAGCTGCTGTCTGGAAAGTTTTGGGATGATCCATCAAGTGGGTCCCAAAATAATTTTTCCCCCATGCAATTTCCCATAGGGATTTTAGACACAACTACAGTCCAAACTGCTGAACGTTTTGATCTCAAATTTGGCAGAATGCTAGATCTTGTTCCAGTAAGAGTTCTTTTGTAATTTGGCATACATCTTTTCAATAGTTTTGGAGTTATTAAAGTAAAAAGATTTATGTATATCTAGAGACATTTTGTATATTGGGACTTAGTAAACTTACATTTAAAAAGTGATAAAAGGAGTCAGGGTAGAGTTACCCTGATGCATTGGACTGATGGAGGGGTCTGTGAGGGATCCTTCATGAGCCAAACATTGTCCAAAATATTTTTGTAAGTGTGTGAGGGTCCGCAGATCCACTGCAGTGCACAGTATAACCCCCCTGTGTGTTCTGCGGTGGATCAGCTTATCCCAACACTAATTAATAAACAACATACACCCACTCACAGATCCACATACCTACTCACACACTCACTCACAAACCCATTTACACAGTAATTCACATCCACTCACGGACCCACAAATCCACTCACACACCCACTCACACTACCACTTACACAGCCACACAACCACTCAGACAGCCATACAGCACACACACACAATCACAGACCCACTCAGACTAATACAGCCACTAACATAGTCACTCACAAACTCACACCCCACTCTCACACCCACTGACATACCCACACAGCTACTCACACACCCACTCACACACACATACAGCCACTCACACACGCATACAGCCACTCACACACCCATACAGCCACTCACACATATACTCACCGACCCACAAAACCACTCACGGACCCACAAGCCACTGCCACACCCACTTACACATCCACACAGTCACTCACAAACCACTCACATGCCACACTTATCGAAATTGCAATCTCATATGTTGTATTAAATGTAGTGTTGTTTCAATATTGAATGTGTGCTTTTGGTTAGGGGCAGATCCATAAAATTAATAAAAAAAAGAAAGAATAATGAATAAAAAAAAGAAAGAATTTTCATTGCATTTATAGAAAGACAATGTGTCATCTTACCTTATTTTTTAAATTTTAGTTTTACAATAATAAGAATAAATGTGTGACTAAAATGTATTTGCAAACTTGTGAAAATGTATATTATTAAATTGAAATTATGGGTCAAATTGTAGTATAATTTATATACAAATCGGTGAAATTCACTAAAAAAATGAAAGGTTACAGGGACATTATAGTAGGGAAATAGTGTCAGAAAAACCTTAGAAAATTACTGAAAAAAACAAACGGGTCAGGGACGTTGTAGGTAGGTTCAGATTTTACACACACAAAAGCATAAAAATTCTGTAGTTATAGCTTCTTGAACTAACTATAACTTATGCCCCTGCAATGCACTAATTATGATCTCACTTATTAAATCACTGATGACATGGTCAGTGACATCACTCATGACATCATTAATGACATCACTGATGCTGAGGCAAAGCAGATTGTGTTCTCACTCCAAGCTTCATTAGAAAACAATCTGAAATCCTTGAGTGAAGTGAATGCATCGCTGATTTATGGGAGTGCAATCTCTTCAGTACGGGCTGTCCAGGGCAAACTTTCTTGCCTTTTCCTGATCTGAGGTCAGAGCCCGTGGTTCGCCCTTTTAATGAATGCAGAGTATTCAAGGGCACCAAATCACCTACACGATCCAACCGTTTTGCCTCTTCCATTTGATATTATTAGTATGTAACTGTCTTCCCACAGTTTTTTGGACTGATGGTCAGCTCAACTCACCAAAGGGCCCGACCACGTTTTTCCACTAATTTTGGTGAGTCGTTCTTGATGTAGCGGAATAGAAGAAAGTCTCCACCTAAAAACAGGCCCTAATACGTTTAATTGAAGAAAGTGCATTTGTTCGATGGAGATTCGACTGTCTGCTGTGTCATCATCATCTTGATAAGAGGATTAATTGTGTCACACATTTCTGTTTAAAGACTTAAAGACGCTTCAGGAAGAAATACATTCCCAAAATAAAATGTAAACAATTACCTTGTAGTCTATCACGCAGCTTTAATGTAGAATATGCACTAGACATTCACCCAACGAGGTAGCACATACTAATCAACCTAAAGAAAGTACTACAGTTAGGTAGATATCATCTCTGTGGGCTCCATTCCATTCTAGTACAGATGCTGAATTAACTTTTCTTGCATTTAGCACAATTTCTAAGCACTAAATGCATCCTTGAGCCCAATTATGATGTGAGGGGACCATATTATCACTAAGAAATAGAGCTAAATGCAAAATTACTTTTCTCACATAATTACACTCAATCTGGCAGAATTCTTAGGTAAATTTGCATGATTACACTACCCGAATTATGCCCACCCCTACTTTAAATGAAGCTAGGCATAAAGTCGGTCCTGGAGGGCCGAATACATGCCAGATTTTAAAGGTAACTACATTGATCTAAATGGAGATATGCTAAAAAATCTGGAATGGATTCAGGCCTCCAGGACCGGCATTGGAGAACCCTGGACTGGAGTATGGCCTGGAGCACAAATACCAGTGGCAGTACACTCAGATGCAGCACTGCCTCAGGGCTCAGAAGACCGAAGGTACTCTTTTGTTGTCTCTCGCTCCTATATCGAGTTTGTGGGGTACTGTCATTTTCATGGATGTACGGGTTGTTACCGGGTGGTTGCGACTCGGGTCCCACCCTTGAGGCCACCCAGTGTTACTGGCAACCTGCTGTGCACCACGCATACTCCCCTCAGACTTGGGAAGGGCCGAAGCACGGTCACAATACTTTACTCTGCGAGTCCAGGCTGAAAATGTGCATATTTCAAGCAGGGCCGTACTGAGAACACAAATTAGCCCTGGCAATTTTATAGGACCTGCCGTGGGGAGGGCTGGGGGGCGACGGTGCAAGTGTGAAGAACTGCTGCTTAACTAAACTGGCCCCAGCGCTGCTGCTTTTGTTAATGTGGGCCGAAAGTGCATCACTGCTGCAAAACCGCCCCCCAGTAACCAAAGTGGCCCCCACAGCTCAGAAATCGTCCCCCACCCTTCCAGCCTCCCAGGGAAACGCCTGATGCTCGCTACGGCCTCTCCGGCCCTGATTTCAAACTTTTGCACACCTGTTATTGGTCCCAGGTCAAATTTTGCAAGACGGGACTGTTACCGTCTGGCGTCTGCTGGCAGTGTGGAGAGCATGGGTGTGACATATCCTAGGGGGTTGTTCGCAACTGTCCTGCTACTGGCATGAGATTGTCTTCTTCATACGAACGGAAGATGCTGTGATATGGCAGTCTCCGCTTCTTACCCTCCTTCATGATATGACAGGTTCCGTCGTTCCCTCCAGGCCAGTGGTCGAAGTGGGAAATAAAAAGTAGGGGAACTGTTGGTGGAGAATCAGGGGGCGGGAATAACCAAAGATGGAATCAGTGGGCGGAGTCAGGGGTGTGGCTAGAAATAGCAAAACATATCAATTTTTAGTACGTTTAGCATTTCACTGACCAGTTACAGCTTATAACGTTATTTAATTAAAACATGGATGAACATGTTTATTTGAGCTTTAATTCAGGAAAAAGCAAACACTTATAGGGAATACAGGTTTATGTCAAGCGTGTGAAATATAAGGAGGAACAACATGTTACCTTAACCCTTTCGTTGCTGCCGTCGGCCAACGGCCGTCGCGAGCACTACCTTTGTAGTGCTGCGCACGTCCGTTGGCCGACGCGGCCCCGCCCACTCATCAGAACGCCCGCACCGCGGCGGAATTGCTGCCGCGGTTAAGGTGTTAATGCTTTTACTCTCATTGATCAGAAAGCCATGATTATTTTTTGTCTCAAACATTGAGGTCATGAATACAGGGCTCCTCCTGTACACATGTGTTAAGCAGGGCTCAGAAGAGAAATGGACTCTTCAGGAGAATCTAGAGTCACGGAAACCCACAAAGGCTCCTTCATATTCATGTCAGCCAGCTAGCTGCTCAATCATAATACTGCAAAAAGAACAACTGGTGGACAGAATGCAGAACAATATCATACATTCACCCCAGTACAGAGATCTGGGCCTAAATCCATCGTTTTTTTGCTCACCATGCCATTCTAGTTTGGACCCAGCCATGTGCAAATCAGTCTTGATCCTGCGTCCAATGTGAACAGTCCAGCCTGAACTGCCAGGCCATATGTATTCAAGGGTCCTTTCCTTCGGGAAGTGAACACAAAGCAGTACCCACTGAACTATGCCCATAACATATTGCTCTTTGATATGCATGGTACATGTTCTTTGCAGCAGGCATATTCCCTTCTGCGCTACCTTAGATGAGTAAAACAGCCACTAGACAAAACATGCTCCCATCTCTCTCCAGCAGGTACATTGATCAGCAAAGTTATCTTGGCACTTGTATTGTTGACCGAAACCTGCTGAATATACAAAGAACTTTGCAGTGTTTTTAAAACTCCTGCACTTCTACAAAACCTGTCCCCCCAAACTAAACTGGCCCTCTACCCTTCAAGTCGCCCTGGGAAACGCCTGCTCCTGCCCTTTCACTGCTCCTGTCCAGTCAGTACTCCTGCTTATGCTCGATCAACACTCCTGATTCATCAATTCACCTGCCCCCTCCCTTCTCCTGGCCCGTCACTTATCCTGCCCTGTTCACTGCTCCTGCCCTGCTCACTGCTCCTACCCTGTTCACTGCTCCTGCCCTGTTCACTGCTCCTGCCCTGTTCACTGCTCCTGCCCTGTTCACTGGTTCTGCCCTGTTCACTGCTCCTGCCCCGTTCACCGCTCCTGCCCCGTTCACCGCTCCTGCCCCGTTCACCGCTCCTGCCCCGTTCACCGCTCCTGTCCGTTCACCGATCCTGCCCGGTCACTGCTCCTGCTCATGCCTAATCACTCCTTCTACCCCATCACCTCTCCTGCCCCGTCACCTCTCCTGCCCCATCACCTCTCCTGCCCCGTCACCTCTCCTGCCCCGTCACCTCTCCTGCCCCGTCACCTCTCCTGCCCCGTCACTTCTCCTGCTCGTCACTTCTTCTGCCCATCACTTCTCCTGCCCCTCATCTCTCCTTCCCCGGCGCCTCTCCTTCCCTGGCGCCTCTCTTCCCTGGCGCCTCTCCTTCCCTGGCGCCTCTCCAGCCCTATGGCCTCTCCAGCCCTGTCCCTTTTCCTGTCCCGTCACTTCTCATATCCTGTCACTTCTCCTGCCTCGTCACTTCTCCTGCCTCGTCACTTCTCCTGCCCCGTCACTTCTGCCCTGTTCACTGCTCCTGCCCCGTCACTTCTCCTGCCCCGTCACCTCTACTTTCCTGTCACCTCTCCTGTCCCATCACTGCTCCTGACACGTCACCTCTCCTGCCCCGCAACTTCTCCTATCCGTTACTTTTCCTGCCTGTCACTTCTCCTGCCCGTTACTTCTCCTGCCCAGTCACCTCTCCTGCCCAATTACCTCTCCTTTCCTGTCGCCTCTTCTGTTCCGTCACTGCTCCTGCCCAGTTCACTCTGTGTACAACATTGACAAATTACACAAGGTGTCAAATTCCCCACAGTACTCTGTTTGGGGAAAGCTCCTCTGTAATCACTAACCCCAATCTCACTGGCACATGACATGCTAAAGGCAGACGGCGGGCGCATTGTGATTCGAAAGGGGGTAATCAGCCTCAATCGGAAACTAAAGCATTTTCAATCGGAAACTAAAGCATTTTCAATATTATATACAACAAAGCCATAGTTGTATGAATGTAGTATATTTATCTTTTCCAACCAACAACCTTTGACAAAGCGAATAGTCCTGGCTTGTTGTAGGTGTAATGTTACTTGTTGTATTATATATGTGGAGGCAATAACAGAACCAACAAAATACAAGTCGGGCAGCACATTAGGCTGGGCACATATTTTTAGCATCAATGTTTTAAGCCACATTCTTAATTATATCGGCCACGTCCCTTTGAGAGCCCCCCAGTTTTTTCATTCCACTTAAAGCCCTGCACCAATTGTGCTGTGAGTGATGGAAGGTCATGAAAAGTTGGTCGTATGGGTGTCAAGGGGGATCATATTGTCAGAGCCAATCTGTCACTCGGAGTTGAGCGGGCGCCAGCTTGATCTGCGCTAACCGACTGCCAGCTTACTGGAAGCCAACCACGTACTCTGTGCAGTGGTAGTCGACATCTTCTGTTTGCTCCTCTGCATAGCAAACATGGAAGCCAGAAGCGTTTAACAAATTCATCTAATTAAGCCACATTCTTTGCCCTCCTGACACAACATCTGACAAACCAGCTCTGCCTCTGATCTGCAATGGAAACCTCAAACTTGTTTGCACTAGGAGTGTCACACAACAATGACATAAGACCTGTGACTAAGGAATTCAAAGTCTAAGGGAAGGTTGATCCGTCCGCCGCACTGCAATAGGTGGTGCGAAGATGAGAGCCCAGAGTGACCACCACTGATGATGAACTAGTTCAAATGCTGCTGCTATTGTGGTCCTCCATGTGAGCACTGTGGTGTGTGGGCCAGCGTCCAATATGCCACATTAGTTGCATGTACACATCGACACAGCAACAGAGCTATTTCTGTAGTTTGTTGTGGTTCAACCAGGACTTTCAGTGGGCCTGGCCTTGCCGGTTTTCAGCATCTGGCAGGTCTAAAAAGCAGGTGCCGAAACGGGTCTCTATCGGGCTCTCCATTTTTGGCCTCACCCTCGGGGTGACAAAAAATCTTACCTCTGCAGTAATACCATCCATCACTGCCTTTGAGGTAACTTCAAAGAGGCTCGTTCTAGTTCTTTTACAGTCTCATCATTTCAGAATGAAAGTATTTTCAATATTATGTGCAACAAGCCCATAGATTTTACTTATGTATCCTATGTAACTAACAGCCATTGACAAAGCCAATAGCCCTAGCTTGTTGTAGGTAACCTTTTTGTATTATATATCTGGATTCAATCACAGAAGCACCAAATACCACTCAGGTGGCACACTATGCTAAGCACAGATTTTTAGCTTATCACTTTTGAGCCACACCCTTAACTGCATCGGCCAAACCCCTTTGAGAGACCCTCCCAGTTTTTTCACCCCACTTAAAGCCCTGAGTTCAACACAAGCATAACATCAAACATAGGATGCAGGGAGAAAGCCACGGAACAGCATTTACTGTGTTGACAGTGCATTATTAGTCATTTTTTTGAGGGGAACCTAACTGGGGCGCAAAGGAGCAAGGTACATCATTGGGATGTTGGGAGACAATACAAGATGGGTAACAAAAATTATGGATTTGGATCACGGATTTACACAATTAATTTTACTCACAGGAACAGTAAGTGATTTGCCCACAATCCTACGGGTTTTGGTCAAGTGTGGACCTGGGTTTCAAACCCAGTTCACCAAGTTGGCAGGTTGGCCACCAGAGCATTAAATGACCAAAGTCAGTAACCAGCAGGCAACATGCCACATCCCAGAGAAAGTAGGATTGGTAAAGTAGAGTCAAAGGGAGAAGAAGAAGAAGAAGAAGAAGAGAAAGAGAGAGAGAAAGAGAGAAAGAGAGAGAAAGAGAGAGAGAGAGAGAAAGAGAGAAAGAGAGAGAGAGAAAGAGAGAAAGAGAGAGAGAGAGAGA